>NC_012875.2:45921899-48465890 GCF_000003195.3 Sorghum bicolor
TAAATTATAATAAATCTATAACTAAGTTATACATGATCTAATGAGTATGAATTTTTTTACCATAGTTTAAACATATAATAATTAGTCTAACATAAAAAATTCACCACAATTGGACCATACAAACTATAGCTATGAATTATTCTAATTAATTATAGAAAAAACAGTTCTAAAACTACAATAAAAATTCTGTACTAAAGCATACTATAATATTATATGTTCACTATATAGATCTACTTATCTTGAGTCCAACAAAATCAAATTTACTATTTTATGAATTTTATGTGATTTAATATAATTTTACAAATATTCAGCCAAAATAAATAAAAATGAAAAAGACAAAACTGCCTTCAAAACCGCTCATAACCATGTCAGGGACGTAATATGCATGGTTTCAAAATTTGAGGGATATATTTTACCTAGTTTTAAAGTTTAGGGATGAAAAACAAATTTTTACGAAAGTTGAGGGAGCTAAAGTGGACTTCTTCCCGATCAATAATACACTAGCAGGCCCATTTCCAGTTTGGGCTAATTGGACCATTGGACGAGTGATAACCTCCCTCGGCATGCTCTTGGGCTCGAGTCCTCACGTAAGCGTCTGAATGGAGCCCATGACTAGCCAAAAATAAAGAGAGTAAGATTCACGTTAAGTACTTTATTTTTTCCAATTATACGGTACACAGACACGAACAACATACGCACACTCATCTGAACGAACGTAGGTACATAAATCCTACCTTTATAAGCATCGAAGGATTAAACCTGCAGATTTTTAAAATTCACGAAGTCATTATACGGACGCCTCGTTGTCGATGAGGACGTCGTCTACTACTAAAAACATAATGTCGTTAAATCCTGAAATAAATTTAGAAAAATACAAACACCTATATTAAGTCGGGGACTTAAAATCAATTCCAAAAATCTTGGATAGTCACAACGTCTCAAAAATAATCATGTGATGGTCCTCTAGGATAGTTGAGACCACCCTAGGCTAAGTACATATGCTTGTATGGAGGACCATTTGCCACCACTATTCTTTATACGCTGACCCACCATGACTGCACCATCTAACTCCTCCCACTTATTAAGTACACCTTTTTCCTATAAGGTTTATGATTAATTTATGGAGATAGTTATATCTGTTCCTGCAATGTTGACAATGCGCATGCCCTTCCCAAAGCCAGCTAGAATACGGACAATGCAATTTAATTTCTTGTGTGCATTACGCTAGTTTTCTATGGACTTTAAATTATTCTTTTTGTTTGAACCTGGTTTTTTTTGTTCTGTTTTGAGAGAGCTGATCGAGCTTAAGTACTCTTGATCAAATGAATTAGCTGTGTTACATCTTTTTAGACCTTGTTTGATATATATGTATCTACTTCAATTTATATGGTTGGAGTAAATTGAAATAAAACTTAGTTTAGTTTTACTCCAGTTCACTTTAACACATGTAGATTGAGTATATGCACATCTAAACAAGACCTTAAAGTGTAGAGGCCAGAATCTTGTTTCATTATTTTTAAAAAAATGCAACGTTGCGTTGGTAAAGCATGGCATCTTATCACTCTCAGGCTGCAAATTTCTGAATTCCTGAGGACACGTATTAGGCTACCTACGACTGATAACTACTGTTTTTCTTAATGATGCTTATGGCACGTTTGGAACATGGAAATTTCACAATGATCGTATAAAGAATATCATAAGAAACAATCCAAATATATAGGAAAGCTATATGATTCAGGATAAATTTCCACTAATGCCTTATTTAAATATAGGCCTTGTTTAGTTCCAAAAAAATTGGGAAATCGACAGTGTAGCACTTTCGTTTGTTTGTGGTAAATATTGTCCAATCATGAATTTCGACTCAACTGTGCAATTAGTTTTTATTTTCGTCTATATTTAATACTCCATGCATGCGTCTAAAGATTCGATGTGACGGGGAATCTGAAAAATTTTACAAATTTTTTTGAGAACTAAACAAGGCCTTTGGATTGACATCAATCCAAAAGTCAAAAGCTCAACCAAAAGGTTCAAAAGCCCGACCTGCTTTAGATCAAAAGTTGTTTTTACTCTAGTATAAAATTGAAAGCAACCTCTCTCTTACTTTCAACTCCTTTTGGGACTAAAAATTACCCACTAGCCACTGGTTACATAGATACAACTCATTTTTTCTTTCCTATTCTACCCACGATATATTCTCTCGTCCACAGCATTGCGACTTTTCTCACTACCATGCCGCTCAGTGTCCTTCGCCCGCCGCTTGCTGGCGTGAGCTCTATCGGCAGCCTCCTCACTCAACGGAGCGCTCCTGACCAAGCTCCATACTGGCGGCGGCGTGAACCTCTGTCGTCCCCTGTGGCATAACCTTCCTGCGGTGGCGTTGTAAGGTCCAAATGGCTAGAGGGGAGGGTGAATAGCCTATTTAAAAATTCTACAAACTTCAACTAGACAAATTGATTAGTAAAACAAAAGGCGAAGCTATTCTAGCACTAGCACAACTAAGCTATGCAAGCCACCTACACAAGTCTAGCAAGAAAGCTAAACACTAGTTACAACAAGAAAGCACAACTAGAAGCTTGCTACACTCCTAAACAAGAAAGCTAAGCTAAACAAGCTACACAACTAGCAAGGTATATACAAAGGTAAAGGAGAGGGGAGTGATTGTTATACCGACGTTGTAGAGTAGAAATATATCCAATCAATCACTCACAATCACAAGAGAATCCTCGGTAAGAGATGACACAAGATTTTTACCGAGGTTCACTTGCTTCCCGGCAAGCTACTCCTCGTTGTGGCGATACACCCACTTGATGGATCACGAGCTAATTGGCAATCCAAAGCCAAACCCTCAGCGGGTGCCGCACATCCACTCACAAGATGGGGATCCTCCAAGCCACGAGCAATCCACTAGAGTAGCCAATTGCGATCTCCCGCGGGGAAGGCTCAAGAACCCCTCACAAATCACTTGGTGAGGCTCGAAACAATCTCCAATCACGAGCTCAACACCACCGCTGCTCCAAGCCGTCTAGGGCGTCGGGAAACACCCAAGAGTAACAAGAAATCCGCAGCAAACTCAAGAATCAAGTGCCACTAAATGCAACTCTCAAAGCAATGCACTTGAATCTCACTCAATCTCACTAGGATTAGCAATCAAGCAAGGAGATGAGTGGAGGGAGTGTTCTCTAGCTCAAAGTATGCCTCAAGTATTCAAAAGTGCAAGAAAGAACCCCCCAAAGCCGGCCACCAACTATTTATAAGCCACCTCAAAGAACTAGCCGTTGGCTGTTTTTCACTGGGCTAAAAACGGGGGCACCGGACGCTACCAAGTGAGCACCGGACGCTCGACTCCCTGCGTCCGGTGCACTGGAGTTGGCCACGTGTCGAACTTGAATCTCGCGCGTCAGTTTCTAACGGCTACCTGCAACACACCGGACGCTCTGCAAGTCCACACCGGACGGTCCGGTGCTCACCGGACTCGTGCGCAGAGAGGGTTGCAAAAACCCCTCACACCGGACGCTTACCACCGGACGCTACCAGAGTGCGTCCGGTGCTCAACCCTAGCAGAGTCAAGCTCTGACAGAACACCGGACTCTGAGGCCAGCGTCCGGTGCCTCCGCACCTAGCGTCCGGTGAGTGTTTCTCAGTGAGAAAACACTCCCGCGACTTCACCAAATTTCTCATCGGCGCAATAGAAAATATACTCTTATTTTTCTCAAAAGCGCCGAATCCCGCCGAACCCACACCCCTCTCAACCCTAGGAACTCCACCTCCTTTGCAAATGTGCTAACACCAACAAGTGTCCACCACCAAGGTGCATGTGTGTTAGCTTTTCACAAACATTTTCACCAAAGGAGTTAAGTTAGCACTTTACTAGATCCTAATGCATATGCTCAAGATGTAGACCTAGTAGCACTTGATTCGAGAGATGACCATGATTTCCCCTCTTGATAGTCGGCTATCTATCCTAAACCCGGTCAATCACTTCTCTATTCATCTTAGACCGGCAAAAGTAAAACCCTATGTTTATACCTTTGCCTTGATAACTTTGCTCCTCGTCTATCACCATGATCTCCACTTCATGCTTCATCCTTTTGTGATCGTGTGGCCACCTTTCCATGCCACCATGCACCTTCATCACATGTGTTGCTATGCCTAACTCAAATCACTTAAACACAAGGCATTAGCAACTTGGTGTCATTAATTACCAAAACCAAACTTGGGCTTTCACGCGTGGGCCTCTGCCCTTCCCTACAACGACGCAGAATCTGCTAGGCTACGGCGTGTGCGCATCCCGATGACGCCCTCTGCCCCGGCGCATCCCTGATGACGCATCATGGCTCTAGCGAGCGCAGGTGCGTCTCGGGCCCTCGATCCATCCGGTGAGCCCCCTCCTCAATTGTGTCTCCATCCGGCGAGCCCCTTCCCCATTGCAGGCAAACTCCAACTCCACGGCCTGGCTCCGCCAACATGAGCGTGAGCCCCGCCATTGCGCTTGAGCTTTGTTGTCGTGGATGACCTCCCTTTGGCGATTGAGCTGCACCAACGCAGGCACATCCCCTCAGACGTTGAGGTTGGAGAATAAGGATGGCAGCGGGGTGGTTTCGGATCGGATATCCGCAGGTTCCGCTTCTCGTGGGTTTGGGTTTAGAATAACACACGGTTTTCAGGTTCGGGGCCCCGAAACCTATCAGATTCGGTTTCGGGTTTGGTTTTCCACCCATGGATATCCAAAATAAATCATTTGAATTAAATTTCATATTTTATATTATGCTAATAATAACTTGTTTACTTAGATTATCAAATTTATTCTAAGCTAACTCATAAAAATATTTATTTTTTATTATCTCTTGTTTATACATATAAATATGTGTGTATATATATCATTATATGTTTATAAAAAGTCCTTATTACTATTACTATTTTGCTATAGAAAGCGGGTTTCGGGTATCCATTCGGGTTTTGGGTATCCGCGGGTTTTGTTTTGGGGATCGGTTACCACCCGAATCGGTGTTCGGTACGGTTTCGGGTTCGGGTGCACAGAGACTTCACTCGATCCAAATCTGCCCCGTTGCCATCCTTATTGGAGAAGACAACCCACGCGCATCCCATCTGTGGCCACCTTCCCCGCGGGTGCGGGTGGCAAGCACAACCTACCCCAGCAAACATGGCCATCCTGGCGCGTCGAGCTCTAGCGAGAGGAAGAGGAAGAACCTTTCTGCATATGACATATGAGGCCCACTAGTCAGTGATGGAAACTTTTTCAAAAGTCATAGTAGCTCAACCAAACATTCAATGATCCATCCCACAATAGCTTTTACAAAAGTCATAGCCCATAACAGTTTTTGTAAAAGCTAAACCAACCAAACAGGGTCTAAATTACACCCGAATTCGCCTCAACACATGTGAATTGAGATGAATCCGATCATATCTAAATAAGGCCATCGAAAGCATCGAGTAGCTAGCAACGGCCAAGGCCAAGCAGTACACGAGCTAGTTCAACGGGTGGTGAAGTTTTTGATCTTGGTGAGGAAAATTCTGTGTTTATGGATTTGGTTCTGAGATTTTTGGTGTGGGAAAAAAAATACAGTGCCCATCTACAGGTATACCGCAAGGCATCTTTATCTCTCCCAAGTTTTAATCCGGTTCACTAGCTTGCCTTGTTTATATTCAAAAAGTTTTTGAATTTTGACACTGTAGCACGTTTATTTTTATTTGACAAACATTGTGCAATCATAGAGTAACTGGGTTTAAAAGATACGTCTCGCGATTTACAGATAAACTATGCAATTAGTTTTTGTTTTCATCTATATTTAATGCTTCATGCATGTGCCGCAAGATTCGATGTGACGAGAAATCTTAAAAAGTTTTTAGTTTTTGGGTGAACTAAACAAGGCTTTAATTGATAAGATCTTTAAAGAGGTGCTTTAGACGTCGGTCGCTTTATTACATGCAGCACGAAAACAGGAACAAAATCCACCCGGCCATCACTCGGATCCGGAGGCAATGATAATGACGATGATGGCAATGGAACTGAAGGAGAGATGCATGGTTCTTCTCATCGGAAATCGGAGGATGCCGCGATGACGAGGATGGCACCGTGGGAGCTGACGAAGCAGCCCAATAAGCAAGCAAACTAGCAAAGCAACACAAAAGCCCCCGGCCGGCCACCATAGGCGCATGGCGCCGGCAAACGGCGCAGAAGACGTCGTATCCACGGCGCAAAAGGGATCGAGCTCTGGCAGATCGCCGGCTACACAGCCTACTACAATGCCCTTCCCACGTTTTCCATATTGCCTTGCTCTCCCCTCCCGAAGGTCGGTCCCGGTGTGATGGAGCATCAAGACCGTCACTGCAAGTCTGCAACGCCCGCTCATAGTACTTATTATACATGTATACTGTCCACACGGATCGAGTGATTATATTTTGCATGCAAACCTTTCACTGTAGCTCCTTGTTTTAAGCAAAGGTTCTGTTTGGTGGGGCTCCTCTCCCGCTCTGGCTTTGGCTCATCCAGAGGAGCTCTGCTAAACGTTTTTTTTTTGAAAAACCATCTTTAAATAAAAAGTAGAGGAGTCAAAGTGGTTTTGACTAAAAGAGCCCCTCTTAAGAACCTGTGACAAATACCCCTAAGAGACGAGCATGCATTTACTAACATTAACGTACACTTATCCTTTTGTGTATGTCTGGTCGTCGATCATTGGACGTGCTTAGATGAGTTGGAGGTGTCCTACTTCAGCAGCAGCTACAGATCACTGAATATATCCTCCACTGCATATTTGAAACGAAGAAAGATCCCCGACCAATTAAGCGGCCACGCGGCTTGTTGGCAGTGCGGCCTCAGCAACGTACGCTATCTTTTCTAATATACCTTTCCCGTGTTAGCTTACGAGCAAAGCAAGTTTAATTATGGTCGTCGGGTTCTGGGTGCTTAAGCTGCATGCGCACAAGAGGAGCACGCATCTTTGCTCCGATCCGCACTTGTTTTAATTACGTGCCAAAGTGCCCCCAGTAGTTGTTCTCTTAGCTTTGTCGAGATATCACGCATTGTTGACCAGAGAGATAGACGATAGATATATCAGCAATCTTTGATCATGTAGACTGCATTGCATCTGGCTCTGCCTGCAATAACATATTAACAAAGGGTTAAGCATCATCTATCTCCGATTTACTCTTGGCTTTTTTGCTGCTTTAGAAGATATTGTGCCGATCGATGAGCATCTGGCTATATATCCAATTCCTTTGTCTGCGACTACTGGAGAATCAGGAAATAAGGGCGAGCAAAAGAATGTGCGTGCCTCACTAGCTAGTCTAAGACCCTGTTTAGTTGCATGTGTTAAACTTTATCGTCTATCATATCGAATATTTACATACATGCAACAAGTACTAAATATAGACTATTTATGAAACTAAAACCACAGCTAGAAAGTAATTTGTGAGACGAATCTTTTGAGTCTAATTAGTCTATGATTGGATGGACACTAATTGTCAAATAAAACGAAAATGTTACAATACCTGTTAAATTTTAACACCCCAAACCAAACACCCCCCTAAAACAATAGTTATGACAATCTTCCTAGAAATGTGCTACCTGCTAGTGTATTCACACCTTTATTTATAATCTCAGGTGCATTTCAGATCAACAGTTATGAAAAATCCTCATATTTTCTAGGAAACATGCATGGGAGGTAGCCTGGTAGGTGGATGGCACATTGATACTAGATAATTGTCTTCTTTGATCTGTGTTTAGTTTCCTTGCAGTTGCATCTGCATATATACCTGTAATATGTATCTTTTTTTATGCCATTCTTTCATGACCCAGTTTTCAACACATCCTATAAAACTCTTGTCATCTCTATCTTCATTAATACAGTGTCATATCAACATATTTAATATGCATGAAACTCTAATGAAACTTCATTAAAACTGGCCTTATCAATCATTATTAACAAGAGACGTTCAACAATAGCATGCCTTACTTTCCCCGTTTCTAATTGTATATAAGTGGTTTTAGTTTTGTTCTTATGAGCCATGAAACTTGTCTAACTTTGATCAAGTTTATAGAAAAGTAATATATAATAACATCTAAATGTCAAATAAATGTACTATCAAAGTAAATCGTGTTTGATGTTATAAATGTTTGTGTATTTTTTTATAAACTTAGTCTAAACTAGCTGTACCTCTCTAAGCTAAGAAAATGATCCTACCGATGAAATGTGTGGAGCCAGACACTGCTGGAGCGGGCGTGACTGCCCTGCTACCCTGAACCCGTCACTATACTACATAACAAAGCTTGGATCAAAGATGGTTAAGCGAGGATCTTGGCCATTGCTTTCCCCATGCATTTGTTTAGAAAGCATTGTTACCAGGCATCTGTTCAATTGCTTCGATCAATAGCTAAGGATGTCCTAGGAATAGGAAAACAAGAGAAGTACGAGCCTACCTAACTGGGCTAACAGATGTACCGACGTTAGGCCATGTTTGGTTCCCTCTTATGAACTTTTGTTCCTATTTCATCGAATGTTTAGACACATGCATAAAGTATTAAACATAGATTATATATGAAATTAAAAACACAACTACAAAATAATTTACAAGATGATTTTTTAAGTCTAATTAATCTATGACTGTACACTAATTACTATAGTTACAAATATGCTATAGTATCTATTAAACTTTAGTCCCTGCAACCAAACATCCTCTTAGTGAGCTTTTAGTAGGCAGCACTTCAGGTGTACTCCGTACGCAGATCATAAGAAAATCTGGATTTGGTATGTATATATGTATAGCACATATCTCAACTTTTTTGTAACTGTAAAAAGGAAATTGATCGAACAATATGTGTTTTTAGGCCACAAACTGTTTATCGACTTGTACGTGTTTGTGTGTTCCCTGGCAGTTCGCCAGGGCATATTAGGACAATTATTCCATCTCCACAGACGAAAGGTGCAATGGTGGCTGTAGCTTTGTCCTCAATCCATCGCATTTCATACTTTCATGTGACTGGTACCAACACCACCTTATTATACACGTAAACTATACTATAAAAAAACAAGCTAGTTGCGCTTATACTAGTCACGCAGAATCAAAGGAATCAGGGACGAGGATCTTGGCCCTTGGTGATTGTCATGGGGTGGGTCCACGTACGCCGGCATAAAAGTTTCCGTTCCAAGGATGGACGGATAGCCAGGCAACAGCTACGTTTAGCGTAGCATGTGGCGTAAGCCTACCTGCCAGTGGGACGAACGAGTCCGCAGCCGCAAGCAAGCTGGCTGGAGGGTCGGTGGTGCAGGACTTCAAAAAGTTTTTGAATTTTGATACTATAATTTTTTTGTTTTTATTTGATAAAGATTATTAAATCATGGAGTAAATAGGTTTATAAAAGTTGTCTCGTAATTTACAGACAAATCGTGTAATATTTTTGTTTTCATTTATATTTAATGATTCATGCATATGCTGCAAAATTTAATGTGACGAATAATCTTGATTTTTTTTTTGATTTTTGCCTTGAACTAAACAAGGCCGCAACGTCCCCGTCCGTTTCCTCGCTGCCCCCTTTTCCTGCGGCCTGCTCCCTCCTGGCCTCAGCTTCCCCGCCGGCGACCAATCCGGCCGGCGACGGAGAACCCATGGCACCCATTATTGTTTAATATAACGCGGAGTACTAGTATAGTTTAGCTGCAATAATGGAGCGTAGATTATTGTCGCAGCCTTTGTTTAGTTGGAGATGATGGGATTAACTAATCACGGGGGCGGCAGCGGGGGTAAAGCTACTACCAGCTAATTGGCGCGGGTTATTCTAATGCCTCTAAAGCTTCCCTGCACTTGACCTGTGACCAGGATCCACGTTCTCTGACGAGTTGGGATCACTTTTGGTTGTGTAGTCTCAGTTGGAACAAACCGTCACGGCAACTGTTGGCAAAGGTGTGTGTGGTTACTACTTACTACCAGTATAACCGCGGTAATTTTTCTAACCCAGCTAGTTACGTACCCATATGCATGCATGCATGCCGCACTGCATAGTGCAGGTGGGCGGGCCGTCGGATCTCTTCACGCGATCAACGTGCACCGGTCGGTAGCCCCTACAGTAGTACTCCTAGTCCTAGCAGACGTCACGTCAGGGACGCCATGCAAGATGGGCCGTTACATAAACTCAGGCCGATCTATTTTTTTTAGATTTTGACAACGTAGCACTTTCGTTTTTATTTGACAAACATTATCTAATCATAAAGCAATTAAACTTAAAAGATTCGTCTCGTGATTTACAAGTAAACTGTACAATCAGTTATCTTTTTTATCTACATTTAATGTTACATGCATGTGCCGCAAGATTCGATATGATGGAGAACCTTATAAAGTTTTGGGTGTATGTAAACAAGGCCTCACATGACGAAAATTGATAAAAGTCTTTTGCCTCACTATTGTACTAATCAGGAAGCAGATGAGGCGGCAAACCGACCGCTGCCAAAGCCGTCGCGCTCGCTCTCGTTTTCTGCCCGGGAATCGATCGGCAGGCGGAAAGGAACGGAAACGCACGCGAAGCACCGCGAGGACGCTGTTGTGGGATCGGGTAGACAGGGACGCGCCCCCTGCGCCCACTATGGCACTATCCCCTGTCGTGGTCACTCCTTTTTTCCCCCCCACTCCCTCTCTTCCGTCCACTGTCACCCGCCTCGTATTCTCGACAACATTAATTGCTGCTAGAGACCGTCTTGGTGGATTCATGTCGATGAGAAAACAAAACTCTGTACACTGTACAGTACGTAGTATTTGGTATACGTACCATGTACGTTTGGGAGACTGTGGACGAACGAAATTTCGATGGGGGGAGACTTTGTCCCTTGCTAGCAATTTTTCTCTATCTAGTCGACCAATGCCTGTTTTTTTTTACCGCTAAAATAGACTTTGAAGCACAATGCCTTGTTTAGTTGTTGGTGAAAATTTTTAGGTTTGACTACTGTAGCATTTTCGTTTATATTTGACAATTATTATTTAACTATAGACTAACTAGGCTCAAAAGATTCGTCTCACAAATTACAGATAAAATGTGTAATTAGTTATTTTTTATCTATATTTAATGTTTTATGTATGTGTCTAAAAATTCGATGTAACGAAAAATCTTGAAATTTTTTTGCTATTTAGCGGCCTTGTTTAGTTACACTAAAACCAAAAACTTTTCAAGATTGAAATCACATTGAATCTTGCGGCACATACATAGAGCGTTAAATATAGATAATAAAAATAACTAATTACACAGTTTATCTATAGTTTACAAGATGAATCTTTTAAACTTAATTAGTCTATAATTAGACAATAATTACAGAATACAAATGAAAGTGCTAAGGCCAAAAGTATACGATGCGAGTGGTACGTAGGAGTACAGCTAAACAAGAGCACCAGACTGCTTCGTTGGACTGTACTAGTACGGAGTATTACTAAAAATCACACACACCGCTCAGGCGTTCACACACCACATGCCACCACATGGGCGCATGGCACGCGCGCCCGTTCCCACGACACGGGGGGGAGGGGTTGGCTGGCTCTAGCTCGCAGGTTGTTGCTGTGTGGGCGGGCGGGAGTCGTGAGAGAAAAGAGGCGGGCACGCTTTCTTTTCTTGGTGGGGGACGCGGTTGCATGCCGGGTCGGCGAGGAACACGCTGACGCGCCCCCTACTGTAGTCAGCTAGACAGCCTAGGCATCAAGCCTCGTCGCGGGGGCCTACCTGCCAGCGAGCGCGGGTCGCCGGTCATCTGAGCCTCTGCCGGCAGCGGACGACGCCTGCCGGCCCAGGTACGCGTCGTCGAGCGCAGGGGCCACCCGGCCACGCATGCTGCGCCGTCACTGTTACCCGCGGCTACTGGGGAGTAGTACACGGCTCGTCGTACTCCGATGAGTAGTCCCGCAGGAGTAGGAGCACACTGTAGCAGTCGAGGAGTAGTCCCAGCCTCCCAGGGCCCCCGGTCCAGAACGCGGCCGATCGCCCATGTGACTCCGATGCCCCTCGTGGCTCAGGCCGTGGCGCCGTGGGGCGGCAAGCGCCGGGGATCCCGACGCGACACGTAAAAGACAGGCCGGATCGGCTCGGCGTCGGACGCAGGGAGGTGACAGCACGAGACGGGCCACGGCCCCGGGGGGGCACGCCACGCTCGCCCGTACGGGTACGTACCAGTCCCACAGCGCTGGCCGGGCAGGAAAGATTCGCGCTCGCGCCGTGGGGGCACCACCACCGGGGTGCAGTGCAGCAGCGCGCGTACCGTACGGCAGTGCGTGCATCGGTCTGGGTGGCCAGGGTCCGGCCATCCGTAGCAGGCAGCGACTCGCCCGTGAAAGCTTTTACTTCTACGGAAAGAACCGAGCAGCGCCTACCTGTGTTCCCAAGTAGGAGTAGCCACCCCCGCCTGCCCACCCACTCATCACCCACCGCGCGCAGGGCAGTCCACCCATCCACTGCTGATCCATCCATTTCCACCCCCGTCTCTCTCGGCGCTCAAGGCCCTCACCCTCGACTCCGCTGCTGCCTGCCTGCCTCCTCTGCCTCCTCCTTGCCGCCGCGACCGCGACCGCCGCTCGCTGTCGAGGCCGCGCCCGCCAGAGGAGAGGAGTATAGTCAAGTCCGAGGCCACCTCACCTGCCCACGCTCAGACCTCCCCCCTCGCCTCAACGCCTCGCCTCGTCTCGTCTCCTCCACGCCACACACGCTCACCCCCGCCTCCCCTTCCCTTCCCCGGCGGCGACCCGGATCCCACTACTCCTGCGGCGCCAGCGAGCTCCGCCGACGAGTCATCGGCCTCCCGGAGCTCAGCACGCAGGTGGGTCCAGTGAGCTGTGCAGAGGGCGGGCCTTGGTTGTGCGTGTGGCCGCGGGCGTCGTCGGGGGCAGATCCATGGAGCTATGCCGCCCGCAGCGCGGATAGTAGTACGAGTACCCTGCACCAGTGGATCACGAGGACTGCCCCCCCACCTGCTGCTGTTTGTTTCGCTAGCCATTTTGGAGGCGTCTGTCTTGCTTGGAGGATATGGCCGCGGCGATGGACGCGCCCAACCCTGCAGCGGCTGCTGGCTCAGGTTTGGATTCCTGTCTCTAGCTGAATTTCTCGTTCCTACTATTGTCCTCCTGTCCTTGTAAGCTACTCCGTATGTCTTGTTTGAAGTTCGCTGCGGTTTTTTTTTTCTAAATTGGGGTGTGCGAAACTGAGGCACTTGGGTCTGGATAGGGTCGAGTTCGTTGGGTGGACTTCAATAGTTGACTAATTTGTGTGGAAAACGTCGCAGAATTCTCATAGTTTCAATTGGTGTCAGTAAACGAAAAATTTAGGGAAACTAGCAATTTTCCTTGATAATTGGCTTGCCAACTCTCGATGATTCGTTTAGATTGTTCTCTGTTAAGTGTCGACAGAGTAGTTTCATATTTTGACCACGTTTTTCTCCTTGTACAGAGGCATGCATGTCACCAGTTCTCAAATGGGGAAAAGTTTGGATCAGGGACCTATTACAAATCTAGATCTGTCACTTCGATTTTTATTGTCTGCTATATATGTGGCTAGTTTAGCACCAGTATTGTTGCCTCTAGAATGGATGTTTTGATGTGGTGGATCCATGTGCTCCTGTTCAGTCTGCAACTTTTGGTATTCTTCCTAATGGTTCAGATAGCTCATGATTAGTAGTTATAAAATCGAACTATAATAGACAGCAAAACAACTATTTCTATATGTTCTGTATTTGCTCGGATGACCCATTGATGCTAATTAATTGCTTCTATTCAGGAGGAATGCCTAGTGACGCCCTGTACCGAGAGCTGTGGCATGCGTGTGCCGGCCCGTTGGTCACAGTACCTAGACAAGGCGAGCGCGTCTATTACTTCCCCCAGGGCCATATGGAGCAGGTATTCACTGGTTTGATCAATCTTGTATTTTGTGGTGCCCTCCGTGTGCACATGCATTTGGGGTTTCTTTTCCTCAAATTGTTCATGATTTCTTTTATAGCTTGAGGCGTCTACACACCAGCAGCTTGATCAGTACTTACCGATGTTCAATCTACCACCCAAGATCCTATGCAGTGTAGTCAACGTGGAACTACGGGTCAGTGTGTTTTTTATAATCTGTCTGGTGCAACCTCCTTGCATGTTTGTTTTGGCGGATTGGTTATTCTAGGTACTGAACTGAGAAATCTTATAATTGTGCTCAATCTTTTGAACTCTGCAATTCAGGCCGAAGCTGATTCAGATGAAGTTTATGCTCAAATTATGTTGCAACCAGAAGCTGATGTAAGTCTGCATAATTTTACTCTTGAGAATATTCTTTCATTTCTGTTTTTAGTTTGGTACTGTACTACTTATTGCCTTTTTACATAATTACGTGTACATACATTGATTTATTATTTTCCTAAATATGCTTGATCAGCAAAACGAACTCACCAGCCTGGACCCTGAACCACAAGAACCTGAAAAATGCACTGCCCATTCCTTCTGCAAGACACTGACAGCTTCAGATACGAGCACTCACGGCGGTTTTTCTGTTCTTCGGAGGCATGCTGAAGAATGTCTTCCTCAGCTGGTTAGCATCAAAGCCATTGTATGACTCAAAGAGATTTCTTGACTAGCAGATATATTACTGAGTGTATCCTTTTGTAGGACATGTCTCTAAATCCACCTTGCCAAGAACTGGTTGCCAAAGATCTCCATGGCACTGAATGGCATTTTCGACACATTTTTCGAGGTGATTTGCACTCTTCACTATGCTTGAAAATGCCTATATTGAAAAAATTGTATTTATATCTCTTAATTTTGATGTAATCTGCTCTAGCATTGCGTAAACAGAGAGAAATATTCTGTAGTTCCATTTCCATTTTTAGTCTCATCCCTGCCTTCGCATGTTTCTTTCAGGGCAACCCAAGAGGCATCTCCTTACAACTGGCTGGAGTGTCTTTGTTAGCTCAAAGAGATTGGTTGCGGGGGATGCATTTATCTTCATGAGGTATAATACCCTGACTCCCGGAGCATCATAACTGGAGAGGATTGGTGCATTTTGCACCTGTCAATCAGGTTTGGTTTAATTGGGGATTGTTGGAATCCGGGATCCTGCGTAGATTGTAGCCAAAGGAGGTGGGAGGCCAGGGCTTCGGTTCCTGGCGGCGGCGAGGCTGAGATGCCGTGCTGTCTCTGTGTGTACATGTGGAAAAGGCAGGGGTGACAGGGAGGGAGCTGGAGAGATTATTCAGTCTCCAGCTCGTCTTTATTAACAATAGAGTCTAGGCATTATAGCCAAATCCTATCGAACACTTGAACTAATCCAACTTGACTGAGAGCCTATTGTCTAGGGAGTCTGGTGGCCAGGCCCAGGCCCCAGGCCCAGGTGTGTGCCCCTATCAGCCAATGCATGCTGCACCTGAATTGACTGAGATCCTATAGTCCCCAGCCACTGCATGCTGGTGACCAGGGCCAAGTCCAGGCGTCTCTCAGCCATTCATGCTGGTTACCAGGACCAGGTCCAGGTGCCTCTCAGCCATTCATGCTGGTTACCAGGACCAGGTCCAGGCGCCTCTGAGCCACTGGTATACTACGACTACAATAATGTCCCTCCCTTCCTCGACAAACAGTTGTCCCCCTCGACAAAAAGCTCATCCGCTCGTCCTCGAGCTGAAATGTATACCATGCCTGCCATAACATCTCTCCCTCGACAAACAACTCGTCCTCCAGCTGAAATGTATACTATGCCTACCATAACATCTCTCCCTCCCTCGACAAACAGCTCAACCTTGAGCTGAAATGCCAGGAACGTGTCGCGGAAGGTGTCGACAGGCTCCCATGTAGCCTCTGCCTCAGGGAGTCCGGAGCACCCTCATCCTGAGAGCTGTCGTTGTTGTAGTCATTCGCCTTGAAGTAGAAGAAGCGCCTTCACTTGTGGCCGCGCTGGCCGCTTGCTGCACCACCAGTCGCCACGCAGCCGGCGGTGCCTCAGCCACTCGTGCTGCCTGCTCCTCCCCTGGCTCCAATGCGCCCATTCTGTTGTCTATCACTAGCCGAGCTCGGCGAACTTAGCGCCTCTTGTACTTGGAGGTGACCGACTACAACAATGAGGACTCTTAGGATGGGAGCCTGTTGACACCTTTTTGCGACAGGTCACAGGTTCCCGACATTTCAGCTTTTTGTCGAGGGAGGGAGAGGTGTTATGGTAGGCATAGTATACTAGTGGCTCAGTGGCACCTGGACCTGGTCCTGGTCACCAGCATGCATGGCTGAGAGGCGCCTGGACTTGGCCCTGGTCACCGGCATGTAGTGGCTGAGGACTATAGGATCTCAGTCAATTAGTTCAGGCACAGTATGCAGTGGCTGAGAGGTGCACGCACCTGGGCCTGGTCCTGGCCACCAGACGAGCTGGAGATTGAATACGCTCCCTCAGCACTGGCTTCTCACTTCAGCCGGGAACTGAAGCACTGGCCTCCCACCTCCTTCGGCTACAACCTACGCAGGATCCCGGATTCCAAGAGGGATGAACTTGTATATTTCTGTACTCATTATGTATTACTTTTTACTGACTGGCAGAGGTGAAAATGGTGAGCTACGGGTTGGTGTAAGGAGGCTCATGAGACAAGTAAATAGCATGCCGTCATCTGTCATATCAAGCCACAGCATGCATCTTGGAGTCTTGGCCACAGCCTCCCATGCCATCTCCACTGGAACCCTCTTTTCCGTTTTCTACAAACCAAGGTTTGATATTTTTTGTTTGCTTTTATCTATACATTTGACTGCAGTACACTTCTTATTAATGGATGTTCAACTGTCCTGTGTATTTGACTGTACTTTCTATTTACTAATTGGGCTTTGCTACGGTACACTCAAATAACTGTGGACCGTTGATCTAGATGTTAATTATCACATATTACCTCCTATGAAGTAATAGGACACATATAGAAAATATCTTCCTATTAGATCTAATATGCATGCATAATCTAACTTTCCTATACATGATGAGATCTAGAGTTTTTATATAATGTGGACAATGCTACACATGCATCCTGCACACACACACACGAAGTGACGTGCTTTATACGTGATGATTGTTTTTAGAACTAATACAAAGATCTTTGTATTTATGCGTTTTACATTTTAAATAAGACAAGGTAGGTCTAATTTTTTTTAATTAACTAATGTAACATATTTTTTATAAACATAATTTGTCCTTTTTCACAAAAAATGATAACTGAGTTGCGTATATTAACATGCTATTAGGAAAAATAATTATGCACATATAGGGATTTGAAATATAAATATATAACACACATAGATAAATAAAAACTCATAAAAAGGAAGGATATCGTCATTAGCCATAATCGATTGTAAACATGGAAAAGAAAGAATATTGCTGCTAGCATGAATAAAGAGGCTGGGACATGCACGTCTGCGCTTTTGCATGCCGTGATGAGAGGGATTTGAGAATATATTTTTCCTTTTTTCTAGGTCACTTAATCAATAAATTAATTCAAATATTCTCAAAAATCAACGGCTCAGATTTATTTGAGGTATTACCTCCTATTAAGTCAGTTCTGTACTCTGCTTCAGTTGTAATTTGTAAATGGGCTTTTTGTTTGTAGCTACTCCATCCATTGAGTGATGTCTTATCCCTTGCCCTTTTCGTTGCACCAAAGTTACCTACTATGGTTGTCCTAGTTAGCATTAATGTGTGCATGCTTTGTTTCCTTCATAATCTTGCCTGCTAAACTTTATGCTCCTTTTATGTGTTCCCAGAACTAGCCGATCTGATTTTATTGTGAGTGTTAACAAGTACCTTGAAGCTAAGAAGCAGAAAATATCTGTTGGAATGAGGTTTAAGATGAGATTTGAAGGTGATGAGGCTCCTGAAAGAAGGTATGGTTTGGACTTGCTTTCATTTAAACATTTTATTTATGCTGCGAGCAAAATTAACATTTCTGTCTTTGATTACAGGTTCAGTGGAACAATTATTGGCATTGGCAGTTTGCCGGCAATGTCAAAATCTCTGTGGGCAGATTCTGACTGGAGATCTCTAAAGGTAATGACGATTTTTATCTCTGTTAAATTAGTAGTGTGCTATCTGCAAATTGTGCAGAGTGATTCATTATATTTATTTTCTTTATCTTCTAAGTGTTAATCTAAACTGTAATTTTTACCAGGTTCAATGGGACGAACCTTCATCCATTCTTCGTCCAGATAGAATCTCACCATGGGAAGTGGAGCCCCTGGATGCTGCTAATCCACAATCCCCTCAACCTCCACCAAGGCCTAAGCGTCCACGACCCCCAGCTTCACCTTGTATGGTTTCAGAACTGCCTTCAGGTTTTGGTAAGGAGTCCCTTAATACTTGTTATGAAATATGGTTCAGCTTCTAGAATGCTCAGTTCATGGGTACCATAAGCATTCTTGGATATGGATATGATGTGCTCTCCTACTGTATCTGAGTTCTTGTGGCATTCATGTTAGGACTCTGGAAATCCCCAACAGAATCATCCCGTACACTCTCATTTTCGGAACCTCAACGGGCTCGAGAGTTATTTCCTTCAATTCCCACATCAACCTTCTCATCTTCATCAAACGTCAGTTTCAATTCAAAGAATGAGCCATCCATGCTAACCACACAGTTCTACTGGTCAGCAAGGGATACAAGAGCTGACTCCTGCGCTGCTAGCACCAACACAGTCATAGTTGAAAAGAAGCAAGAGCCAAGTTCTGGTGGTTGCAGATTGTTTGGAATTGATATATGCTCAGCTGAGGAAGAAGTATTACCTGTGGTTACTGCTCCAGGTGTTGGTTATGAGCAGACTGCTGCCTCTGTAGAGTTGAACTCGGATAAGCTCTCACAGGGATCTGATGTCAACAATTCTGATGCCCCAGCAGCTAGCAGTGAGCGTTCACCTCTTGAATCCCAAAGCCGGCAAGTGAGGAGCTGCACCAAGGTGATTTCATATGACATTAGTTTTTTCTCATTGTGTTCTGTTCTTGCTTGTGGTTCACTGGGTAACTGATTAATGTTGTGCAAACAGGTAATTATGCAAGGAATGGCAGTTGGAAGGGCTGTAGACCTGACAAAGCTTAGTGGCTACAGTGATCTTTGCCAGAAGTTGGAGGAGATGTTTGACATCCACGGGGAGCTAGGTTGCACACTCAAGAAATGGCGGGTCATTTTCACTGATGATGAGGATGACATGATGCTTGTTGGGGATGATCCTTGGGAGTAAGAACCCACCCTTCATCTCTGTATGAACGAGTACTTTATTTTTTTTTCATTATTAAAGTCCTAATCTCTGTGCAATGCATCTTCCTTCAGTGAGTTTTGCAGAATGGTGAAAAGGATTTACATTTACACATATGAGGAGGCGAAGAAACTGACATCCAAGTCAAAGTTACCTGTTAGCAGTGACAGCAGCAAGCTGAGTGCTGTAAACTCACTGTCTGAATGACTATCAACAAAGACTGCAGAGTGCTAACGTCCCTCTAATTTTGTTGTTTCCACCATTGATTATGTGGGGGTGTGGGGGGAAGGCCCATCATTGCTCCGTGGGCTGAAGTTGTGGTTGGCATTCAATTGCCTCGAGTTTTGGAGGCCTTTGGACTGCCATGCCAGCACGAGCCTCCTGGAAGAGAGGCACTCTGGCATCTGCGTGCCATTTCCCATTTGTCTGTGACGTTTGGTAGGAGTATCCATGGCTTATTTAGCAGGTCCCTGGTTTGAAGAAAGAACCGGTCAGCTGCAAGATGGACGGACGGTGCCTTGCCTCTTCTTCGACTACTTAGCTAGTAATTAGGACTATGTATGTAATGAATGTATATAGTGCCATTAAGATGCCCTGCCCTGGTATTGAGGTTCGGGCATTTGTATGCATCGATTGTTGTTCGGTAATTGTTACCCTTAGCAGCGACAAACCTGAGGGTGTAGGTGGTCAGGTGGGATGTATGTTTCTTTCAGCAACAATCTGTCAATCTTTGCGGAAGTGATCTGTATATAGTCTACTGTTTAATAAACAATGTTGTGCAACTTGTGCTCCTAGCCTTGCACCATACACTGGCGCTTTTCTTGTGCGGCTGTTTGCTTGATGACTGTCTCTTTTTGTGGCTATGCTTTTTGTTGTCTAAAGCGAGAACTAGGATGTGGAGTGTGCTCTGCCCTTGGTGGCCTCATCATCTTCAGTCCAAAAAAGAAGAGGGGCGTTAGTTATGCTCCTGCTTCAGAATATATCATATCTATATCAGAATCTAGAACCATTTTGATGAGAAACGTTGTGCTCTGTTCGCTCTATTCATGTGGCAGCTGGTTACGCGTCAGGCTTCACAACAATGGTTCAAACTTATAACCGCTAGTTGTGTTTGTTTCTGAGGCCATG
Source organism: Sorghum bicolor (assembly GCF_000003195.3). NCBI lineage: Eukaryota > Viridiplantae > Streptophyta > Magnoliopsida > Poales > Poaceae > Sorghum > Sorghum bicolor. Next base: position 45,942,245 of record NC_012875.2, read on the forward strand.
GCCACAAATAGTTGTGTTTTGGCCCTGTTTGGTTCCCCTTGCTAAATTTTAGCTAGCTAAAACTTTAGTCACTTTAGGCCTTGTTCAGTTCACCAAAAAACCCAAAAATTTTCAAGATTCCGCGTCAAATCGAATCTTGCGGCACATGCATGGAGCATTAAATATAAATAAAAATAAAAACTAATTACACAGTTTGCCTGTAAACCGCGAGATGAATCTTTTGAGTCCAGTTACTCTATGATTGGACAATGTTTGTCAAATAAAAACGAAAATGCTACAGTACCCAAACCAAAAGTTTTTGCGAACTAAACAAGACCTTAGTAGCTAAAGTTCCAAATATATTGACTAAAATAAGCTAAAATAGTTTAGTCCCATTAGTCACCCAAGAGTAGCAAAAAATAATTTTAGCTAGCTAAAATTTAGCAAGGGGAACCAAACATGTCCTTTGTTTCGGAGGCCACTAAGGCCTTGTTTAGTTCCAAAAATTTTTAGGAAATTGACACCGTAGCACTTTCGTTTGTATTTGATAAATATTGTCTAATCATAGAATAACTAGGTTGAAAAGATTCGTCCCATATATAAGCCTGCGGCGGCGGAAACAGGACGGACACGGACAGCCGGGACTCGGGAGAGCCCGGTCGTTTTCCGCAACCGCAGGACTTGGTACGACTAGGATACCCGCGACTCGGAGCAGCGAGCAGAGTTGCAGATTCGAGCACAAGCAAGCCACGACGGCGTGCGACCGGAGTGTGAAGGGGTTTACCGTAGCGACTAGCGAGGACCACATGGATGGTCGGAGATGGAGCTGATCCCGGCCGGGCGCCGAGCCGTCAGCGTCCGGGTCCATCTCCATATATCCTCGTCGTGAGGAACCGAACCTCTACCTCTGCTGCGACCCCTAGAATGCAAGATGTCGTGCACTGCGGATTTGCTGCAGGAAGAAGGGCGGGCGGGAACGTGTTCGTTTCTGACGGCGGCTGTCTGCGCAGAGGGTCTTCACCGTTGAGAAACGGATGCGATCGAGAGGGTGAGGGAGAACGGACAAGGCCGGCGGATCTCGACGACCTCACCGCGAAGCCGCCCGCGCGGTCTTTGACGGCAAAGATCGAGGATGGGCAGGCAAGGAGATCGACGCTGGTCGCTGCAGCGGGCAGCGGCCATGGATACCGGCCGGGGAGGCGACGGCTGACGTCAAAGGAGAACACGTGTCCGGGTTTGCTTGAGACACGAGGTGCTATAGCAGGTCCCAGAGCCCCGATGCCTTCGATGCACGAGCACGACGCGTGCCGCCCCCGAAAATGACCGCAGCAGCACCTAGCACCTCGATCGTGTATGCACGGCCGGCTCGTCCGACTACACGCGGCTCTAGCTCACGACCAACCACCCGTTGTTGGCTTCTCGATCGTGTCCCAAAGGCCCAAGTCACCGATATGCACGCGACCCTGCAAGTGCAGGGACGAGGGCACAGACTAGTTGCTTGTTCCGAGCCCACATACTTGTTTCCGGGCATGGCCGACGTCGTCGGCACCCCAACCTCCCATGGGTTTAGCTCCGGCCTGAACCACAGTGGCGACGCCTCCTGACCATGGAAATGAACACGACTTCGCCAACAAGCAGCCGGAAGCGCCGCCAACGACCTGAGGGTGGTTCGGCAGCTGCGCGTGTGCGGTCCCCGAGAATCCGGGGATTGTTTTAATTTTATTTTTTTATTAATAAATATTTTGATAGTAACCACCCAGAAAAAGTATTTGCACCCCATAGTCCAGTCCCTTTGGTCGTGCCGGCGCGGATAGCTTGAGACAAGGGGTGTCACGGTGGCAACACAGTTTGAGTCACACATTAACAATATAAATTATCGATAATTTTAAAATTATTGAGTTTATAAATGTGAAAATTATATAAATAGATTTGTTTTGAAAAATACTTTCATAAAAGTATATATATATATATATATATATATATATATATATATATATATATATATATATATATATATATATTATTTTTTCCTAAGTATGTTTTTTTAAAAAATAATTTGTCAAAGTTATGTTTTGAAGACTATATCACTATCTAAAACGACTTCTAAATCCTATACGAACTGGGCCTATTGAGCGCCCCCATGTGCAAGGTGATTTTGCATTTCAATTCCAGTCACGGTCTCGCTTTTGCGGTTCAGAATTCCACCCTCATCTTTAATTTCATTTTTAGGATGTCATGGGTTATGATTAACTGTTAACAAAAAAATCTTTAAAAAATTAATTAGGATGTCATTTTCTATATAATTGCTCGGTCACATAAATTAAGAGTACAAAGTCTGCCATAGGTGACATTTTATCCTCGATCCAACCAGGCTGACACGTGCCGAGCCAGCTAGGGACAAATTTTTTGAAACTAAAAAAATATGTACACAGATAACCAAAAAAGAGAAAAATCTTTTTAAAATGTACATTGGATCAACTGAAGTAGCTAGAGGAAGTGAATTAAATCAAATGTTAGTTTAAGAAGTTATCTAGACATAGGCTAAACTCAAGGGAGGAGTTTGAATTTTTTTTCATACCATTTCTTATTTGAAAACACCATAGAATATCCGAGGGGATTATACACATGATGAAACTATTTACAACTTATCTCTATGACAAATGATATAAAGTTTAGTAATATTCAACAATGGATATTAAATTTAATCAAATATTGTCTTGATTTAGTTTGAATCTTATATATTTGTTGTTATAAATTATATTTCAATGCATTATTTATTTTGTTGCTGCTAAAAATATTTTTACATATTTTCATTTATTAATTTCTTTATAGATGTTTTTATATATGCTTCAAATATTTATTTATATGTTTTATTTTCTAACAAATTTAGCAATTAAAATATTTAGTTGATGAATACAAGTACTACAGGTGTTATATACTCTTGGTGTTATATACTCTTATTTTAATCTCTGCTTGTACAATAATATTGTTCTTCCAAAAAATAATGATAAAATGAAATATACTTAATATTAACTAAATTGAGTAGATATATGGTGTGAATTCGAATCTAACTTATTTTTTCATTTGTATTTGAGAATATTCAACTTTTTATTCATATCTGGCAAAAAATTAATATCTGAAATCTAGTTGTACCGATTTATTTCCACCTCTACCGCCTATGCGGCAACACCTAGGAATCTCGCCTGGCTAAGTGCAATTTTTTGAAAAGGTCAGCAGCGGAGTCCCCTACCTATATTTTTGCTTTTCATTAATAAAGAATAAAAGAATGTACAGAAGGGAAAAATACAGAGAAAGGAGGAGGAAAAAGTACAAGGCATCTAGGCCCAAAAAACAAAAAAAGAGAGGAAAACATCATGAATATCTGTAGCTAATATCTTTCTGGAAAAGATTATTCACGTACCATGTAGTGTTGTAGGTAAAGGCATAGATCACGTCGATGTTGGTGACATTAGGGAATTTGTTACGCTTTTGGAAGAAACATTGGATGTACTATTAGAGAGTTTCGTTGGGATTTTGCTTGAAGTTGTGGTGGTCACGTGAGTTCCTACTTCCTAGGATGGGCGAAGGTGCCCTAGAAGTGTCCCATGAATGGTAGGGATGGCAATGGGCAATTTTGGGTCAAAGCTTCGCGGATCTCGGGTTCAACAATTTTGGGTTTGGGTCTGATTCCTTCCTCCACCCTTGCCCTCGCCATTGTTTTGGTCCAGGGACCCTAAACTTATTAGGTTTGATTTGGGGTTTTGATTTTCACCCATGGATGCCCAATAGAGGTCTGAAATAGATCAAATATGAATAGAACTCATGCATTTTATTAATAAATTATTTATGCTAACTGTTAATAAGTTTGTTCTAAGTCGAGTCAAGAAATTGTGTGTTGTTTATACCTCTTGTTTATACAGATGTGAATGTGTAATATATGTCTTGCAGGCGGAGCTAGAGAAAATTCAAGGAGAGTGCGTTTGCCTTGTGGGTGCGTAGACTTTTATTTTGAGAGTGCAAATATGGTAAAAATTTAGCCATAATCATTGTTTTCCTGTTTTTATGTGGGTGCGCCTGCACTGTTTACTATATACATACATCCGCTCATCTTGTATGTGTAGCTAGAAATTCTTTAATTGTTTTTTATTGCCATGTTGTGATGGGTTTTAATATCGGGGAACCAATCGAGTTTGGGGATCCACCAATTGCGCGTTTTGAGTTTGGGTTCACAGAGAATCTACCCCGTTCCATCGCTAATGAAGAGCACATGCAGGTCAGTTCAGTTGCCAATGCAGCCTGCGTCACGCTTCTTAAATACCAAATCTAAATGTATATTTATGTCTATATCTATATCTATATCTATATCTATATTTATATCTAATAATAATAATAATAATAATAATAATAATAATAATAATAATAATAATAATAATTTCTATACAAAGAGGTAAAATTTGTACCATAATTTTTTCTGTCCAACTCCAATCTCTACGGGGTATTCTGTTTTTTTTGTCAGATAACCCTCTTTTCAAAGTCCGGTTCAGTTTGAATCTAATCTTTAATAATTTTCCTTGGTTTGTGTCCGTTAGGCCAGTCTCAATGCATAGTTTTATGACACAGTTACCAAAACTATAAACTAGGTAACCGAGCCATAAGAGTTTCATGGGGATGAAACTCCTCTCTCATCTGATAAAACTCCTTCATTTAATGACCCTGCCAAGTCAGCAATTTTGCTTATGTGGCACCTTATTTAATGTGCATGACACTTTCATGAAACGCGCATTGAGACTTGCCTTAGCAGTTCAGAATCTTTTGCGGCTTCCATCCGACCTCCTTTTTGTTTCGGATTTTTTTTGATAGTCTCCTATTAATATCCACTCAAGTGTTTTTTAAGTCCGCGGCCGCACGTCAACACAGCAGACCCTGCCGTGCATCTGTGGAGCGGTAGGTCTGCCACGTAATCATATTATTGGCGTTTGAACCATTGGATTTTCTCTAAGAAATAAAGATCTTTACTGCCAAGTTGTTAGGGTAATTTTGATTATAAACATGTTCTTGCTAAAACCTAAATTAGCCAATGGTTTAACTAATTAAAACATGAACTAAAATCTTGAGCAGATTGTTGTGTAATACCATCTAAATAAATGTATCTCTGTAATCTCTGATAAGGGTAATCTTTATCAACCAAGTAATCCCAGTAAACAGGTTTTGGTTGCCAATGTTCATGAAATTAGTCGTGCTCTACTCTTGTAAGGGTCCAGGTTTAGCTGGCTTAGCGGATTTTGGACTATGTCGTGTTCTTGTATTGTTTGGCTCTAAGCAACCACTTGTGATTGTGAAGGCCGGAATGTTTTATTTCTTAATCTAAAAAATATGAAAAATCAAGAGATGTCTTCTATCATAATCATCAGTGGCATACTAATTCTTGACATGTCGATAATTAACTCTTTGTTGACTTTAATCAGATATTAAAGTATAGATTTTGATATTTAACAATGCCAACACAAGAAGAATGAAAATTAAAGTTTTTCTTCGGTAGCAACGCACAAACATATTTGCTAGTATATGTATAAGTACAAAATTGCTTCTCTCATCAAGGGTAATCGATCACTAACCCAAAAACTAGAAATATTAGGGGAGCCACGCGCGCTGCATCATCAACCAAGTATGGTCCTTTAGTTTATCCGTATATTGCAAGCTTCATAAATTAATCTAGGTTACACATTCTCAGGACCTACTAGTAGGCTACTAGAGAGATCATCACTCCTCGTGCTGTTGGAAGGGCTCTGAGCATAGGTTCTAATGAAGACATTCATCAGCCACGGTACCATGCAGAGATGTATTAAAAAGAGAGGCGCCTCCCCAGCCGTCCAGGCAAAAGCTTCCCACAAAGGTCCATCAACGCTGAAATGTATGGACGCGACGTATGCGTACATGGTGATCAGTAATATGGAATAGCACACCTGCAAGACATGAGCAGCGAGGGGCCGGCCCAAGAGATGAAATAAGGAAAGTCAGGCTTTTGTGCAGGAAAAAAAAATGCATAATTGCAACGTGTAACGAAATAATAGAGGGATCAGCACACTTACGTGTAACTTAAGGAATTGTTAGCTACCGATGGCTTAGTATGTGTGTGTGTACGGAAAAAACACGAAATAATAGAGGGATCAGCACACTTACGAAGAGGCCTCTGATCTGTCGGGCCATCACATGGTTGGTAACGACGGATTCTGGCACCTTCTCCTCTGCAGCCACGGTCGTCGCCATCTCTCTTCACCTTGGCGCGACGTTGCCGGCCTCCCTCGTCGCGCTCGTCGCAAACTCGCGCAACGATCGCGCGCGCTCACCCCGCAACCCCTAAACCTAAAGGTTCGCTCTCGATTTGTCAGAAAACTGAAAAGAGACGTTTGCGATATATATGTTTGCGAGATGCCTGCGGCGGCGGACACAGACATGGACATGGACATGGACACGGACAGACGGACCGGTCCTTCGTTCTCCGCAACCGGCAAGACTTTCTACGATACGTGCGAATCGGGCTCAGTTCCGTACTGAACACAAGCGCTAGCGAGGACCACGACTATCTCTGGATGAGATGCCGAGACCTCTCTGCAAATCTGCCATGGTCGATGCCTGTTATTACGAGATAAGCGCGGAGGAGGAAGACGATGAGTCGCTGGTTCTTCACTACTGGATGCGGTCTGCGGACGAGCAAGCTAGGCCGACTGGGACTACTGAGCCATACGTTGAGTTCTGATGGAAGGCCAGCCTCCACATGCAAAGTCGAGTTCTCTCTCGACTCTTCCTCTACTATATAGGTGAGCACATAAAAGGCCGGGATGCAGTTTGATCCCGGTGTCGATCTCCTTCGACCCCCATCTTTGCCGGCGCCTGCTTTGGCTCCGGTGGGCAGCGTCGGTCCTGAGTTTTTCTAAACCTAGGTCGAGAACTAATATAGAGGTCTACAGTTCAATTTATTTTTGAAATGTTTATATATATTTCTCTCTATATTTATAGTCTCAGCAATATACATCAATGTAAATAATATTCGATGCATTAAAAACTTATATATAATATCTCAAAAGTTCATAAAATAGCTAGACAGATGTATAATAATGAGCATCTCGAAGGGTTTTGCATTTTGACTTTATATCTATACCTACCTAATACTAAAGAGGTAAAATTTCAGCCAATTTTTTGGTCTGGTATTTTTTTTCGTCTGGCCTCCCACACGTATCGACAGCAACTTCCAAAATTGCGTCCAGAACTCCGTAGCCGCCTCAAATTGCGTCCAGAACTCCCTGGCCACCTCAAATTGCATGTTGCAGAACCTGAATCAGGAAACCAAACAGAACCGAACGAACAAATCTGCTGTAACTGAAAAGGAAAACAAAAATCATAAAACCAAACAGAATGGAACAAACAAATCTACTGTAGAACGAAAAGGAGAACAAGAAGGGAAAAGACCAATACCGAGGCTGAACCAACCATCTTCTCAAGGGCCGGTGGTTGCGGTTGCGCATGTGGCGCCGCCTCGGAGCAACGCTTCCTCTAGAGGGCACCCCCGCAGCTCTCCTTGTGGATGCTGTCCATGGCGCTTCCTCCGGAGGGCACCACCGTGCCATCCGAGACAGCGCTTCCTCCGAAGGACACCCCCGCGGCTCTCCATCCGAGATCTCGCTCTAGGCCACGTGCGGCGTCGGCAGCGCGGCTTGCGGTGACAGCAGTCACAGCCACACGGAGGGCACGTCAGGCGGATGCCATGGCCATGCATGAGATCCTGCTGGTGGCAGCAACAGCATTGGATCTAATATTTTCGTCCAGCCCAAGTGTCCATTTCATTTTTGTGGAAAGCGTCGATTGAGTTCCCGTGTCTGTTGTTTCCTTTTTTCTGTAAAAAGCGTTCACGTCCGTCTCCTTTGCTGTTTTTTGTTGCTTTTTTCCATTTTTGCTTTCCTAACATTCAGTTCCTTGACTTATTGTTTCTTTCTTTCTTTTGTTTTTCTTATAAACAGAAAAAATAAATAAAAATAGATATTTTAATCTCTAATAATCAATATAGATCAGCCGATGCTCTAACCAATTAATCTAAAATAGTTTGTCTCCAGTCAAATCTATACCTCTGTACCCAACTTCTATATCTATACTTCTTACCATGATAAAAAAGAGAGGCAAAAAATCTATCAAAAATATATTTTTTTGACCTTTCACAATATCCATCACCGCAATAATCTTTTTTTTTTTTTCATATTTTGTTCGTGTTCGTTCGGTATTTTATTTCGCTTGTCAAAAAAACTGGCAACACAAGCTTGCACACGCGCATACAGAAGCAAGTGCGGGCGGCGAATCGAGCGACACATGCTCGCACGCGTGGGCGAGAAGAAGCGCGGGCTCACATGGGAGCAATCACGGGTAATGCACGGGAGCAAGCGCAAAGTTTGCAATAGTGTTCGATCATATCTACGTGGTGGAGAAAGAGAGGATCTTGGTGTCGGTTTAAGCCACATAGTCATAGTCGTTGCGCCAGCGTGCGACTTTGTTATCCACACTCATGCTACCTGTAGTATAATAGATTGTAATCCCGTTGCAACGCACGGGCATATTTACTAGTTCTTATAATTTGCCAAAAATCACAAAAGAGATATCCAATGTTTTTGCATTTGAAGTTTGCATTTTGGGCAACTTGGCAAATAAGATAGCAAACTTGGCATATATGCCAAGCCGCGCACGGCTTGGCAAAAGGCCGATCGCGCACGTCTCCTGGTCCCCCGCGCGACCTGGACTTCCTTCGCGCCATAAATGGTCCATCGATCGCGACCAAAACCCCTCGACCCTCCACGCGCCGCCATTCGTAGCCGATCGTAGTCGCCAGGGACTCCATTGCGAGCACCTGCAACGAGTCTGATACGAGTCGTCGCGGCGGCACCTGCGACGAGCGCTGGGGAGCAGAAAGAACTGGCGGTGCGACCTGTGAGGAAAATGCGAGAACCGGCGGCGACTTTACGCGCGCGAAGGAAAGTCGCGCGGGAAGACGATCGCGAGCGCGCGCGAAGGAAAAAAAAATCGCGGCCGGATCCACTTTGGCTAATTGCCAACTCAATTATGCAAAATCCTTGGAGATAACCTATTTTTAGACTTTGTATTTTGTTTTAGGAGTTTGTAAACAACAACAAATACTAACTCAATTATACAAAACCCTTGGAGATGTGGCACTTGACGTTATCTTAAACAATGCTTACCTTTGGATGGATGACTGATCCTTTATTCTGTCTTCTGCCAATTGCCGTGGTGTGATCTTGCGTGATGACTGATGAGGCCGCCGATGGATCACGGATCACTGATGATTGATAGGATCATGGATCGTTAGATTGAATCATCGAATATTAATCAGGGAGCCCGAGAAGTGTATGATTGCTCGATTACCTCCTTAGTCCTGATGAGTCCTGAACTCCTAGGCCTTGTTTACTTCCAAAATATTTTACAAAAGATAAATAGTAGCATTTTCGTTTGTGTTTGATAAATATTGTCTAATTATGGACTAGCTAGACTCAAAAGATTCATCTCGCAAATTACAGATAAACTATGTAATTAATTATTTCTTTTATCTATATTTAGTGCTTCATATATATGCCGCAAGATTCGATATCATGAAAAATATGAAAATTTTTGTAAAATATTTTGAGAACTAAATAAGGCCTAATGTGTTGTGACGCGTTGCCTTTGGCGGCCGCGGTGCCGCACGTTGGCAGTTTGCCGGTTTGATTGAGATAGGGTGACACCACAAACTAGAGTCCGAATCAAATCCTACAGACCTAAGGCCCGCGCTGCTGTAATGAGCACTTCCATATTGGGTCATAGGAGCCCATGTATGTCCACGTATTTGGACAGCTCGTATATGCGTAGATGTGTTAGTCTCCTTATTCTGCTCTGATCTGGGATAAACTTTCGGCACCACCTCCCACTTGTTCTTCGGATACACACTCTCCCTTCTAGGATGTGTATCTGGAGAACAACGGAGAAAGTGTTGTCGAAATTTCGTCTCGGACCAGAGCGGAGCATGGAGACTAATCCATCTGCGCATATACGGGTGAGTTTAGGATCTATCCTTACCTATTAGAGAGTAGGAACACCATGTAGATGCATCTGAGGCTTAAGTTACTTGTCTTAGTCTATAGTAGAGAATGGAAGACCGTCAGTGGATGTACACACAATGGAGAAGTATGAGAGATTTTGATGAGACATGGGTGTTCAAGACAAATGAATTCCTGGAGCATGCATTTCGTCCGGCTGCTAGAGGAGAGATTCTAGTCAGGTGTCTCTGTAGCTACTGTGACAACAGAAAAAGGATAGCTAAGGACAAAATGGGCAGACATCTTGTTAAGCATGGATTCACGCTGGGCTGTACCCAGTGGATCTACCATGGTGAATTAAGGTCATCGTATGAGAGAGGAGGTGGTGAGAGCACGAGTGGAGGCTTTTGATGGTGATGGCGGGGTACCAGACATGATAGATGACTATCACCAAGCAGAGTTCGCTGAAGGACACACGACGGAAGAGATGGAGGCATCCGCAAAGTCCTTCGAGGACATGTTTGCTTCGGCACAAAAACCCCTTCACAATGGGACCACAGTTTCTCAACTGGATGTCGTTGGAAGTGTAATGGGGTTCAAGTCCCAGTTTAACCTTAGTCGAGATGCCTACGATGGTATGATTGCCCTATTTGGAAGCATGCTTCCGGAGTCCCACATTCTGCCGAAGAACATGTACGAGTCACAGAAACTGCTTGGTGCACTAAAGATGCCGTATGAGCAGATACATTGTTGTGAGAATGGTTGTGTCCTATTTAGGGGAGAGCACAAGGCGGCAAAATACTGTCCAAAGTGTAAGAGAAGCAGGTACATAGAGGTAGACTCCAGTGATGGTCAGAAGAGGCAGCTTACAATCCCGTTGAAAGTGTTACGGTACCTTCCGTTCATACCAAGGCTCCAGAGGCTATTCATATCATCTGAGAGTGCAAAACAGATGACATGGCACAAACAAGGCACAAGGTACAATCCTGACAAGATGGTACATCCCGCCGATGGTGAAGCATGGACCCATTTTCATGGCATTCATCGTGAAAAGGCTAGAGAGGCTCGTAATGTACGTGTCGCTTTTGCAACGGATGGGTTCAATCCGTTTGGGATGATGGCTGTCCCGTACACTTGCTGGCTCATATTTGTTGTCCCCCTCAATCTCCCACCCGGTGTCCTCTTTCAACGTCATACCATATTTTTGTCGTTGATAATCCTCGGACACCCCGGTCATAGCTCTCGGCAAAGCTGGAGGCTACCGAACCAAAAACTCCCAGGTTCCCAGCTTCGCCGAGAGCTATGGCCACTGCGCTCGGCGAAGGCGTCAGGTTCGCCGAGAGGGGGTCAACAGGGCTCTCGGCGAAGATATAGCGTCGCCAAGAGCTGGTCAACAGGGCTCTCGACAACCATTTTTGGCAAAAGAAAAAAAGAAAAGAAAAAAGTCGGCACGTTCCTCCGTTCGCCCAGCGTGGTGGACAGGGCGCTCGGCGAAGGCGCCGTCCCTGTCAAACTACGCCGCGACGGCGTCAAAGTGTCGCCGAGCGGTGGGCGGACACTCAGCGAAATTTCGCCGAGAGCCCGTGTTTTGGCTCTCGGCGAAGAGCTCTACGCCGATAACTTATTCTCCGAGCAACCTTCGCCGACGGCTTTAGTGCCTTCACCGAGCGCTTTAGGCCCTCGGCGAACTAACAATATCTAGTAGTAGACATCTTAATTTATGTAGCTGTTGATGGCCGATTTATATCTGGTTGCTGATACGAGACTCATTGGACATCATGATTTGTGTAGCTATCGATGGTAAATGTTCAGTGTGCATCTGATCTTATATATGGCTGTTGATGTCAGATTTATGGATATGTATGGCATGTGCATGATGTGATACTCGTAAATGTACTATTATCATGAATGAGTTCTTGGATGAAATCGTAAATAAATTAGGCATTTCTTACGACAAACAACATATTTTCTGTTGGTACCTACAAATTACCTATCAGGTACATGTCGATGGAAAACCATTTTTTCTGTCGGTCTAACTCCGACAAAGAAAAAGTTATTTTCCTGTTGGGACAAAACTTGATCAAGACGTACGTACGGGTTCGTCGCCACAGTGGAAGACGAGTACTCGCAACGAAATACACTCACACAAAAACATACGCAAAAGGCTCAACAACCAAATCCAAAATACGTACAAGTTCGTCGCCACACTGGAAGATGAGAACTCGCCAGGAAATACCATCACGCAAAAACATACGCAAAAGGGTCAAGAACCAAATCTGAAACACGTAACGAGTTCGTCGCCACACTGGAAGACGAGAACTCGCCAGGAAATACCATCGCGCAAAAACGCTCAAGAACCAAATCCGAAACCATAGACACAAAACAAATACACTAGGATCTTGGATCCGAGCAAACACACACCCTCGCGCACACACGCACTCACATGCGCAAAGCAGGTCACACACAGACAGAAAAGAGAGGGACTCACGTTGCCGTTGTCTATGACGCTCGAGCGAAAGAGGGCGTTTCTCGGAGGGAGGGAGGAGGGGTTCGTGCTCGGGGCTCGGGAGAGAGGCAGGAGGGTGGGCTGGTATGAGGGTGGGCTGGTATTCAGTAGATGATTTTTATATGTGTGTTATTATAAAAATTGATAATTATCTACAAGCCATTAAAAAAAGTTGAGCTCTCACAGGTGCCACTGCTCCGAACTATTTTACCCTCTACATCACTTCCATCAGATTTGACTCTAACGGTGTTAAACTACATGTATGAAAAGTCAAAAATACCCTCATGTCTAAATATCCATTTAATTTTTTAAAAGCATCTTGATGATCTCAAATGAAAAAACTCAAAACTAGAAAGTCATAGATCTTGTCGAGATCTACAATATTTATATAAAAAATATTTTTTATTTTGATTTTGTATAAAAAATACTTTTTCTAAGACATATTAATCCTATCAAATCATATATGTTTTATATGGAATTCAATGGAAATAATTTTTATACAAAACGTGTAGCTAGACATACAAATCAGATTTATTGTTGTAGTCTCACAATATTAGAAGAACCAGTGGAGAGTATCTAGTACTTCATCAAATAAAAGATTGGAAGTCCTCATGATTGGATATGCATTGGAGCGGAAGTGAAACCTCATCACATGTTTTTCGAGAACCACAAGCACCGAAGGACCCAGACCCCTTGCATGTTGTGAACGATGCGTTTTGTTCGTATGTCTGATAAGTTATGGCTAAAAGTAAGCTTCTGGCACGCTAGCTGTAGATTGCCCATGTGCAACTACACTCCACCACGTGTACCTAGATCATTCATGATATTGTGTCTGTGGTTTCGGATTTGGTTCTTGAGTGTTTTTGCGCGATGGTATTTTCTGGCAAGTTCTCGTCTTCCAGTGTGGCGACAAACTCGTACGTGTCTCAGATTTGGTTCTTGAGCCTTTTACGTATGTTTTTGCGTGATGGTATTTCCTGACGAGTTCTCGTCTTCCAGTTTGGTGATGAACTCGTACGTGTTTCGGATTTGGTTCTTGAGCCTTTTGCGTACGTTTTTGCGTGATAGTGTATTTCGTTGCGAGTTCTCGTCTTCCACTGTGGCGACGAACCCGTACGTACGTCTTGATCAAGTTTTGTCCTAAGAGTCCGTCCGCTGGTTCTCTTGGGGAGTTGGAGACTCGGAGTGGCCTCTGGGGCCGATCCATCACACGTGGGCCGCCTCTCATGCACGGTCCTCATCACGAGGCGGAATCACAGCCCAGTGACGAATTTGCAGGGACTGAAAATGGAAGTAACTATTAGATTAAGGCAAAATGATAACACAAAAGTATTAAGGCCTTGTTTAGATGCACATATATCTACATTAAACTACAAGGGTTAGAGTTGATGGAAGTGGAACTTAGTTTAAATTCACTTCGAGTACACATGAATTGAGAGAAATGCATACACATGTGAACAAGCTCTAAACAGGACAAAAGGAAACATATATATATATATATATATATATATATATATATATATATACACCTTTGGGTAGCAACACAGATGCGCCCATGCAAGGACAGTGAAGACAAACATGAACACAGAAACAACAGCCACCACCCAGACTGACTCTCTAGACTTTACTACGTTCACCACACCGCCTATCACGGTGGGAAGCAGCAAGTGAGCCGACGGTATGTCTCTTTAAGTTATAAGCTCTCAATATCATTAACATAAAGACCATGAAGGACAAAATCAAAGTAAGGATTAGTTTAGAACAAAATAATAAAAACATAAAGCAAGACAAAAAAGAATGATTATGGACACTATAACCACCACTCAAACAGTCTCATGAGACTTGACAACATTGACCACACCACTTATGATAGTCGCCAATCAGTGAGGCAAGAAAAAACCCATTGGAAAGACTAACCAAATTAGAATTTGTCTTGACTAGCACGGACAATAGTAGCCCCAAAATGCAGTAGATAGCAAACAATAATGCATTAATGATAGTCAAAACATGAGGATTAGTATTACACTACCAACACAAGAACAATATGGTCACATGTATGTGTGTTGCAACCGAATATGCCAACTCATTTTCTAGAGGATTATAATCTATGCCACTCTCTCCATTAGGTTTTTACTTAATACATGATGTAATAAACCATTAAATAATTATTGAATTGTTGAATGTTGAGTGTTGGTTACATTAGTATGTTGATTGATATGATGAATGTTAAGTAATGTATTGGAACTGACAGACCCAAACAAGAGAGTGAGAGAGGGGAAAGCTCGGGGATGGAGAGGGGGCACAATAGGGTTTTGAACAACTGGAAAGGAGTGGAAGGTGAGGTCCATTGCCCTCATGCCATGGGTACTTATATAGACAATCACTATTTACATGTGGCTTCTTGGTGGAGTTGGATTTCACATGATACTACTCTATCAAATAGTTGGGCTTCTTCTAGGTGGATATTTGGCCCACATACCTCATAACTCGCTAACAACTAGCGGTGATCCCACAAGATCGTATCATGCCATCGTAGCCTTCTCAAGGATGGACCACATCGTGTCTCAGTGTTGGTAGTTATAATCAATTGCCTGTGAGTGAGACTAGCTGGCATCATCACATTGATCATGATGCTTCATTTTCCTACAGCTGTTTGGTCTTTACATCTTCTTTAGAAAACAAATTAAGGATGTGCTCTTGTGTGCAGTGTCCATGCATGGTGGATCAAAACAAAAAGATTTCATCTCCCTGGACCAGATGGTGTACATAATGGTGCTTCACAAATTTGGTTTATTGCAGGCTGTACCAAGTATATTGGTTTCCTAGCTTGCGTCCTATCCTACCTTGCACATTGCAGTTTTGCAGGTTTGGTTTCCTGCCTCGATACATAATCCTGGCTGCACCAATGAAAATTCAAGCTTATGGTCTGGCTTCATGCATAGGAATGCTCCCCCAGCCACAAGGAGCGGTGGCAGATTTTTGTGTGGGCTAGCTTGGCCGTGTGTGGCCACCCAATAAAACCCATTTGTAGTTGCATGCTCGAGTTAGGGTTACCTCCCACTCCCCCTATCACACTCATGCCACCACTACAGATCATCTCTCCTCTCTCACTTTCGCAGTTGAAGAATGTGACTCTACCTGTCATCTTTGAGTGGTAGATCCCAGCCCAAGGGCTTGTTCTCTCCCTTCTTGTCACACCTAGTTTTAAGGATAAAATTTATTACACATGACATGTATACTAAGATTAGTTTATTCATACATATGATGATAATATAATGATACATCAATGTATAAATGATGACTTTATTACAAAATGACAAGAGGGTCTAAACAAAATTTACATAGATGACTTCAGCAAAGTCTTCCATCATCTAGAGGTACTCGACCGAGGGTACACTAGCCTAGCCTCAACAGTGGCAACGAGATACTAACATAGGGGTATGTTAAGCCTTAGGATCAAAGGTTCTTGACCGAGATACCCCTGACTGACCCTTCTAGGATCGCCTAGGGGCTCAAGGGCTACACCCCTCAGGTGCGCTCATACGCACCTTGCGGCTAAGAATTGGGCGAAGCCCAAGCACATCCTTTGCATCTGCTTAGGGCTCGGGGACTCGCCTAAGTCTTTAGCTCCTGATTTATAGGAGCCTGAACCTAATCCTTCCCCACTTCTTGGCCTTCAATACTAGACAAGGCCCAAGAAGAAGACACACACCCCAAACCTCCATGGCCCGAGGGCTCCCTAATGCTGCCTAGTGCCATGGTGCTGACAAGGTCATGCAAGAGGCATGACATAAGAAGACAAACTCCTCCATTGGCTTCAATGGCTTAGGGGCTCCCAAGCCCACTCATCGGCCCCTCAAGTCAACTTCCTTCACTGCCAAGAAGCCTCTAGAAGGTGCACATAGTGGAGGGCGGTCCAAGCTGACATGACGTGACACTCAATGTGTTAGAATAAAGGAGCCGAACAATGCCTAGGGCTTCTTTGGCTCCACGACAATGCCAAGGTCCATCCACGCCGTTGCATGACCCTCTTAGACTCCGATGCACGAAGACCATAGGCATAGCTCCCCTAAACCACCATGTACCTGACCTACCTCAATTTATAAGGGGAGGTTAGATCCTAGAGAGGTGAAGGACGATTCAAATTAGATCATTCCTATCCTTGATCTCATGCATTGAGAGAAGAGCCACCCTAAGATGAAGACTGAGAGCTCCTTCCATCTTCTGCTGTCTTCTTTCTCTTCAACGAGAGGGAAGGCCTCACCAACAATGAGGTATTTATGATCAGCACGGAGCGATCCCCTGCCAAATCTCTCTCTCCCTTACACTCTATTGTAACTCCCTTGATATTGAGTGCTCTTGAGTATAAGGATCATCTGTTGCTAGATATAGGGCCCTAATAGCTTGAACCAAGATACAATGTGCATCCTCTCTGTGATCTTTGTGTTCTTGAGTCCACCTGAGCCACCGAACACACACACACACACACACTAAGTGACACCTAATGAACAATGACAATGCTTGCCGTGGTTCTGACCCCATGACAATCATCTTCATGAAACTTAGTCTTCAAGTCTGAACAACTAGGTAGGATAGCAAGGAGGATAAAGAGGAAGAGTGAGTACACTAAAATACTCCGCAAGTGTAGGAAAGTATGACATGAGGCTTAAAACAAGGAAAGGCTTATGAGGTTTGACACTAATGTTTTAGCGACACATCCGATTGCATTAAATACTTAGCACCTGTTTACTAGGTGAAATTAAATTGTCATCTCCTTAGAGATCCAAACCAACCACCACACTTAGATCCCATCGAAGCTCCCATCTGAACTAACCCAAAATGGTCCTCCTATATGCATTAGTCCTCATAGAGCACGCATGGCACCAAACTTTCGTAGCCATGTCACCATGAGACTAATGTCCATATAGTGATTCCACACAAAGATCCATTAATCTCAAAGAAGTCCAAGCCCACTTGATCATGAGCATGACTGATATATCTGTTTTACACTCTACAAAGTTTGCACACTTTCATCATGAGTCGTGATTCTTGTTTGCTAGGGATAGCTAGTCTCGTATCACATTTCCAAGAATGTGTAGCTAGGTTTCACTACAAGGCCTTTACAAAGCTCTGCTAACTAGGTGACCCTCTTGTGCCACACAAACCGACCAATGCCAACAAAACTTGGAGGAAACTAATTATTTGGCGAGGTCCAGCCCATCCAAACCTCATGGTAGTGCTATTCAACCGAGTTACATGCTCCAAGAACTGGTCCTTAGAATTTATGCAGGATCTGGTGCAAAACCCAAAATTCAACCACCATCATACACATGGATTCCACCATGTCATATCAGAAACCATCCTCAGCCAAACCATCCATCTTACCAAATTCCTATTCTCCATGTTACTAAAACAGTACCAACCCAAGGTTGATAATTAACCCTACCCAACCCAAGACTACAAGGCTAAGCATGAATCTACCCATCCAAACCCTAGTTTCAAGGATGATATTCACAAAGTCTAATAGCTAAGCATGAATCTACCCATCTTCAAGGATGATATTCACAAAGTCTAGTAAACCCTAACTACTCTAACTCAAAATGAAATAAAGTAGATGCAACATGGTCAAGGACACTTGCCTTAAAACATTGTTCAGACACTTGATTTTTATTTCTAGACCAACCTTGACTAACCCTTCTTCGACAGACAACAATCCTAGGTACAAGCATGATAGATAAACCTAAAAACATTACACCAAGTATCATAAAACACAGACTATATAAAATGCTAATGTGTAGGGCTTTGAATCTATGATCGTACGAGCGCAAAAAGAAAAAAAGAGTAAAAACAGAGTTTAAGATAAAAGATAGGAGCTTTTGAAGTTTAATAGGCTTAAATTATAAGTGTCATTTTAAATAAAATAAATATTTTGGAAATAAATTTAAATCATATAATGGATGCTAGTATTTTTCTAAATTTGTTCTAGGATTTAACAATACTATTCTTCAGTGGTAGGCGATGTAGCTATCGACAACGACTGTGGTGACTTCGACTTCGTCAATCTTGAGATTTTCTGGTCTAACTTAGTTTTTCAAAAGACTCATAGAGATAGGATGTGCGTACGTTTGTTCATAAGGGTGAGTGTGCGCTCGTGTATGTGAGAGTTTACAACTGTAATTGGGTCTCACAAAAAATTATAAAGGAATTATAACCGGATATAAAGGACTAGCAAGAAGGATGCCAATCATGTAGGAGAACAAAAGAAATATGGGACAAATAGCTAAAGGGATTTTATAGAAATATGGACATTATTCTACGGATATGATATCACATGATGAAATGATGACATTAACAAGGAGTATAAACTGAAGTAGTTGTTATATATGGACTCAGGTAGTGGTGTAGTTGGAAGAATCTATCTACAGTTACACGCTTTGATCTGCACCAAATTCAGTTTATGCATGCACACGTCTACACGGTACTTCTGTACAGCACATGCTTGATCAAAGATATGAAAGGCTGCTGCTGTTCACATATGGCAACAAGAACAATTCATGGACAATAGTGATGCAGCTTCGTCCATCCTGATCGCTTGAACTTATCTACCAAATCTGCCAGTTATTCAACAGTTTTTTCTCTCATAAACAAATTAACAAATAGTACTTACTGCCATAACTTTTCAGCTAAAAATTGAGAAATAAAAAGGTAGAGATCATGGAATGTTTTAGGAATTTCTGTACTAGATGATTAACCAACGGATGATAGTTGCAACTAGGCCTTGTTTAGTTCTGAAAAAATTTTGGATTTAGATACTATAGCATTTTCGTTTTTATTTGACAAATATTATTCAATCATGGACTAACTAGGCTCAAGAGATTCATCTCATGATTTACAGGCAAACTGTGTGCAATTAGTTTTTGTTTTCGTCTATATTTTATACTCCATGCATATGCCACACGATTTGATGTAATACAGAATCTTGAAAAGTTTTTGGTTTTTAGGATAAACTAAACAAGGCCATAGATGCGGAATAGAAAAGAGGGTACATGAGGATGCTTCTCAGCAATATGCGACAGTGGCGGTGAAGAAAACTCGACGGGGATGAAGCGAGATCATGGTCAGCTTGGTACAGAGACGACGAGACTCTAACACGCGGTGTGTAACTGCAGCAACAACGATGTGGCAGCATATATTCAGACCATGGCTAGCAGAGAAAACATGGAGAAGATCAACTTGGTTCAACGATCAAAATTGTACATGATCTGTACCTATTTGATCGTGTACCTATTTGACTTTGTACATGATCAAATCTCACCGAGTAGACACGAGCCTATAAGGGCACTCACAATGCAGACTCTATCATAGAGTCTAAAGTTATTTATTACCTCGAACAATATGGACTTGGAGTCTAAATAAGACTTGGAGTCTTATTTTTTCTACCTTTTTTTTCAATATAAATATGCTACCACATCAGCAAAATACCATAAATAATATGTAATTAAGTGTCTTGGACTCTGTGATAGAGTCTTGCATTGTGAGTGCCCTAAGGGCACTCACAATGCAGACTCTATCATAGAGTCTAAAGTTATTTATTAACTCGAACAATGTGGACTTGGAGTCTAAATAAGACTTGGAGTCTTATTTTTTCTACCTCTTTCTTCAATAAATATGCTGCCACATCAGCAAAATATCATAAATAATATGTAATTAAGTGTCTTGGACTCTGTAATAGAGTCTTGCATTGTGATGCATGAGGTGGTGACCACCATATCGAAGTTCACTTCATGGTTCATGTTGATAGTAGAGTATCATCAGACTTTGCATGGTCGTTCATTCACACTGGGAGCCTAATTATGTATGGGTACTTTTTTTAGAGGTCTGTGCTTTGACTTGCTCTTTTTTTGTGAAGTTGTTGCATGCGGGTCATACGTGCTGGACTGCTGATTGCCATGTTCTTAGGAGTGGACCATGCACCATTGTGAGATGAGAAGTGGTTTGTTAATATTACCGTCAGTTATCAGGCATGGAATTGTAAGTGATAGTTCAAACATTTTTACTAGTGAGAGAGTAACCATAGAGTATGTGGTGACTAGCGTTTCATAATTTGGTCTTTCAGGAGTTCTTCTGGACTTCAATGGATCTGCCAGTGAAGTATCATGTCTAGGTAGTGACTAGTGAGCTTGGTGCTTTTAAACTGACATTGATTTCTAGCTCTTCGAAGAACACACAGTCGATCAGCAACGCAGCAACCGGGATGGAACCTGCAACAACAAAATGCAAATGGAAATGCAATGAAAGCCAGAGCACAAATCCAACCAGGAATTGAACTTCCACTGAAGACAAACACATTAGAGCCCACAAATCTCAGTAGTGGAGGTAAGTAATGCACCGAACTGCATTTCTGTGCAGTTCAGTTTCTACATCGCCTGACAGCTCCTCCATTGCCGGCATGAACTCGATCGGGGGTGTACTGAGCCAAGAGCTGGACAGGAGGTAGTAAATAAATCGTGATAGAATGGAATTTACCTACAAATACCAAAGAATCTGTACTTCACGTCAACCTCAACCAAACCCCAATTTCAGTAAAGCACCATAACCTGAACCGTCTGAACAAAGAAATTAGTAGCATATCAGTTCAAGAAAAGAAGGGTTGCTGGGAGATGAGAGCACTTAACGGTGTTCTAGGCCTAGTACCGGTTTCCGGAAACGCGTATCGAGATACCAGTTTCGGACTGGTATGGCATACGCATACCTATACGTCAAGAAGAGCTGTCTCCTGAGATTGCGGTTTGCCTGACTGCATTTGTCACATCCTGCCGGGATCTGCCAAACTGGTCAGTGTATCTAGTCAGTGCTGTAGGTCGACGCAGAAGTCGGATAGTGCATGAGCATACATGCCAAACCCTGAAATTATAGAATAGAAACCAAATCAATTTTGGAATGGGGAGGATCTGAGAGGTATAGTAAAATGAAAAAGAAAGAGGCGCTCCTGATCCGCCGTGTTACTATATGCTTATATGGCTCATCGTTGGTTCCCAAGCTGATGTCTCCGTGCTGGATGCGGAGATAGCAGGAGGTAGCGGAGGCGATGCAAGGGAAAGGGCGAGGACGGGGAGACGACATGCAGAGCTCTAGCGACGGCGTGGAAGAGTGGAGGAAGGAGCCAATGGCTGCGCCTGCGCGGCCGCGAGAACTTGGAGCAGGTCAGGGCGACGGCGTAGCGGGCGGGGTGGAGGGGAAGGGAGACGGCGTGGGGTTCTGACTTCTGAGGGAGGACAG
This sequence comes from Sorghum bicolor, assembly GCF_000003195.3. Lineage (NCBI taxonomy): Eukaryota > Viridiplantae > Streptophyta > Magnoliopsida > Poales > Poaceae > Sorghum > Sorghum bicolor. The sequence continues at coordinate 45,964,079 of NC_012875.2, forward strand.
TGAAGCAGAGGATCGTATCGACGATGGCAGACCGGAGAGGGATGAAAGTGAAACTGCGCGTGGGCCCTTGCATTGCATGTAGGCCTATGGACGACACGTGTGGCTCCTGAACTCATCCTGTTTGGAAAACGGAACGGACCGCTGTACCGCCCACGCGGCGAGCAGCGATTCGGTGGAGGAACAATCAAAACTATTCTAGGTACACCCAAAAAAACGTCCCCGCAGAGAAGGTCAAACATTATATACCAAGAAAATTGTACCCAGAAAATCGTTTTTATTAAAATCAAGAGCTAACAACCATCATTTAGAGGCTTCAACTCAATCTAAGGGCCATGGTTCTTTGTATCAACGCTAGGCTTCAACGCTCATGCCCCTGCATCCGCAGCATCCTAAGAGAGCGCGTTGGCGACTGAACAGGCGAGGTAAATATGTGCGGGTACCTTGCTTCCTTGCAATCCGGCGGCATGGGGCATACTGATGCCGCCTTCGCAAGTGCTTACAACACGATCGACGAAATAACTGAGAGGTGAAATAGCAAATACCTTTTTGTTCGAGTATTTAATAGAGAGTTAAAAAAAGTTCTATGCGCGGCTGTATAATGCTTAGTGTATTCTGGTTTGTTTGTGAAAAATTACGCAGATATTGGAAACATTTTAGAAAGCGTCGTTTTGAATGGTACTTTTTTTTTTCTTTTTGGAAGACCATTTTTAAAAACCTGCTCCTGTTCTCTTTTCTTTTTTATTTTGAAAAACCTGGGCCTTCCATAATGACTCCAGCTCGGTTTCCATGATTCTGCATGCTGTCCAGATTCTAAGGCATCGCCATGGTGGCATCCAAACCACTCCTTCCTACTCCTTGCCCTTCTACAGCTTTACACTCGGCGAAATAGTGGAGACAACAAAGGAGACCATGGAGAAAGCGAAGGCAACAGGGGCGGCGCAGCCTCACGGGCGCGGCCTCTCCGTGGGCTTACCGTCTCCTTCACGAACAGAGTCCGCTCGTAAAATGTGAAAGACTAACAACAGCTGCTCAACCGAACACACCGAATGCAGGTCAGGGTGATGTGAAATTTGTACTAGCCAAAAGTTACTTTTGGATATATGATATAAAAAACAGAAAATAGAAGAATAGTAGATTTTTTTTCTCTCACTACCCAAAGAGCGGTTACCCATGTTTTCCTAGACTCGTAGAACTGGTATTTTGGATGAGCTAGGAGGGCGCCTGTTTTTTTTAACATACGGGAGACCTTGCTTCTCATAGGTGCATGCCAACAAAAGTTTCATGCAATGTCTTGTCGTCGAAACACTTAATTTCCCAGTGCTATGTAAATAGCTTTGAGAGAACACAATTAGCTAAGGCCAGTCTCAGCGGGGATTTTACCAGGATGTCATGCACATTTATTAGAACGTAAAACTATACTTTTTGCATAAAACGAAGAGAAGAGAAAAGAAAGTAGTTCCACCATGGTGAAACTCCGCGGGCGTTGTTTCCCACGCGGTGAAACGGGATGAAATCCAGGGCCAAATCGTTTCACCATCTTGCATGTGATCCAATCATTTTGCGACAATTAAATGTTTTGCTTAGCCTTGGAAACAACAAAGTGAAATGCTTCATTGCTGAGGTTATTTCATAGATGGTTTCATTTCAATCTTGATGACGTGTTGGTATGTGAAACCGTGCAGTGACATAGTCCACTAAGACTGGCCTAAGTACTTCAAATTTAATAGAATTAACTCAACATTTAATAGAACCCGTAGCGTTAGCACGAGCAAATATACTAGTAATAAATAAAGCTTCAGTTTATAGAGTTATCTTAAATCAAATTTTTAAAACTTTAAAAAATTAGAAAAAAGGAAGAATTGGCTGTGGGACATGCAGAATGATGGTCATTTGCCAGCGGACACTAGGAAAAATTAGATTGCTCAAAGACACTCTGTTTCTTGTCAAATTTGTTGCGGACACTATGTCTAATCAAACATAATTAAAAAATAGATATAAAATCATATAAGTGCTAGAAAATTATACTATAAATTTTTTTACACTCTACATGATGAGAACTATAGTGTAAAAATATTATTTAGTATTTTTAGTATCTTACTAATATATTAACTAATTAACCATGGTTATCTTTGTCTATTTATGAAGAGGGGCAAAATGGTCATTTCAGTGCAAAAAAATATTTTTACACTATAGTTCTCATCATGTAGAGTGTAAAAACATTTATAGTATAATTTTCTAGCACTTATATAATTTTATATCTATTTTGTAATAATGTTTGATTAGACATAGTGTCCGCCAGTAAATTTGATAAAAACAGAGTGTCTTTGAGCAATCTAATTTTTCCTAGTGTTCGCTGGCTAATAGCCACCATTCTGCATGTCCCACAGCCAATTTTCCCTAAAAAATACTAAAATTTATAATATTAAATTAGTATCATTAGATTTATTATAGAATTATAGAATATATTTTCGTAAGACATTCATTTTATGTCATAGATATTGACGTTATGTTTTATAAAGTTGATTAAACCTAAAAAAGTTTACCGGCACGGAAGCTTTTAGAGACTTGAGAGAGAGTACGCGTTAAAAGAGGTAGTACTAATTTTATTCGAAGTTTCATTTACCAATGATTAAGGAATGTGCACTACATAGGGTACGTGGATGCAATGCAACCAATCATATCTACTGTTACATAAGGCTATTCTTGGTGGAGATTTTGTGACCCAGTTTTTAACACATTTATATTTTAAAAAGCAGTGTAAAAGATTTTTATTCTCATAAAACTCTTTCTACTCTTATGAAACGTTTATAATCTCTTTCTTCATTAATACAGCGTCACATCGGTATATTTAATGCATCATTACAACTGACCTAATGAACATCTACCTCTCTCCAAAGTGTGCACATTCCATCCTCAAAATCTCTACGCCCCTCAATTCTTTTAGACTAGGCATCTCCTGTGACGATGCATGGAGAATTCATCTAGTTCATCGTAAAAAGAAGGCAGTCAAAAGGGCCAATCCAGGTTGGATTGGAAGATGAAAACAAACTACCCACAAGACTGCGAGCATGAGGCCTGCTCCCAGTGCCTTGCAGACTCATTGAAACTCTAAGATTAGAGCTAAATTGTTTTGTAAAAGTAAATATTGTAGGGGAAGAAAACATCTCTAATAGACCATGTAAAAGAAAAAATTTGCTTGCTAGAGTTAGAAACAGAGCCACACTCGTCAACGGTCCTCTTCATGTGCTTGTTGGCCTCCTCCTAATGCATGATGCATATGCTAAGTAATTATTTGTATAGATTATCGCGATGACTTCTCCAATCTCAAACCAAGCGTCAGAGTCCGACCGCATCGATCAAGCACCGAAAAAAGGTTCGGACCACACAGAGAAGGTGCAAGGGTCACACAACACTGAGCAAGCACAAGGATCCGACCACACGGAGCATGCAAAAGAACATGAATCGAGACCTTCTCTAGCGACATTCTAGATCCTCGCATAGAGAGGAACGCTCGTCGTGAATTAGAACGTGACCCCGATTACATTCCAGAAGGAGATGAGGTGAATTACTCATCCATAATTAAATCTTTCTAACTTTTATGTCCCTCAGTATATGTACAAGAATGATTTATGTGTTTAACTTTTAACATGAACAGGAGGTGTTATCTCAGTTTAATGAACTAAAAGAGATTCTATCCCAGGAAGAATTCACACATGAAGGTGCACCCGAGCCGACGGCGGAGACGACCACCGAGAAGACTGACGACAGGAAAAGAAAACGAGGTGAAAGAGGATTGAATCAGTTTCCAAAAGTAACGTTTAGAATTACAGATGTGAGCACGACAGGACAACCCCTAGCTCCTCCAGAGGCCTTACCTAAGTGGCATAACGCACTCGGATTCTTAGTTAGGGACCATCTTGACATCACAGTCACGGAGTGGGCAAAAGTGGACTAAAATGAAATCAGAAGAATGTGGGACAAGCTACTTACAAGGTTTGTTTTACCTCAGGGTTGAGAAGACCTAGTAAAGGAGTACACATTGAAGCAGTGGGCAATCATGTTCAGGAATTACAAGTCCGAGTTGAATTCAAAGTGGGCAAAGAAAGGGTTGGACCCGACAAAGAGGTATAAAATTTCTGCTGGTCAGTGGGCGGTGTTTCTAGAGCAGAGGAGTACCGAGGAGTCCAAAGCTTTGAGCGAATCCAACTCCGAGCTCGCAAAAAGGAACAAGTACCACCACCACCTAGGCATAGGTGGTTACCAGCGCAAGCTTGCCCAATGGGAGCAAGAGGTTGAAGCGCAAAAGGCTAAGGGTCTGCCAGCGCTCCCTGACCAACTTGGTTGCAGGGGCTCGAGGTGGGTTCGTGCTCGTGTACCGGCAAAGAAAGCTAAGTCTAGCTTATCATTTTCTAACACAATGGTCGAAGAGACAGCGAAGAATATTTTCGCGGTGGCAGCTAAGCAGCGAGGGGCGAATTTAAGCCTCAAAGGGAGAAAGATGTCTTTACTGTTTCTTTGGGTAACCCAGAGCATCCTGGTCGTGTACAAGGCATCTCATCCAAAGAAGGATGGAAAGAAGGATTCGGACCAGAGTGGAAAGCAATGTATAGGAAACGAGATCGCTACAAGGAAGAAATGTCTAATTATTTTAAGGAGGAGGCTAAGAGAGAAGTCGAAGAGGTGATGTCTAAAATCCTCTCCAATCCTCCTCCTAAGTTGATGCAGCGATTGGCGACCGCAATGTCTAGCCAATTAAGTGGTCAGCCTCCTCAAATGCAGCTAGTCGTCGCCCCGACAACAATAGAACAAGCTCCGGTCGTCCCAAGCAGTATTGCGTCTACCGGAGACAAAGTCCGCTATCCAGTTGATGAGATCGATAGTCCTGTGCCTTGCTCCCTAGTCATAAGGTATGGTTTTAACAATAACCGTACAAGGAAAGTAGCCACAGGACTTGCGATCCTGGGGCGCCAATTCCATGGTAGTGAGATCCCTGAGGACTACTGCAGGGTGGAAGTGTTGATAGTTGTCCAAGGATATGAGGACGACGTGCTAGACATTCCCGGTCCTGAGGGCATTGAGAAACTGGGACAAGCTATCAAGAATTTTATTCTTTGGCCTCAACGGGACGTCCTGCTGTCTCAGCTACCAGAACCATCACCTCGAGAAGTGCCGCAGACTCAGGAGTCATCCCATCCCACATCTCTTCCCAGTCCACCAACCTCTCCGATCTTGCATCCACAATCCCCACCACCACCATCACCAATAATGCCTCAACCACCATCCCTGCCACCATCAAAACCCACTCCACCACCATCACCTAAACCCCATGCTTAACCCCATCACCTAAACACCATGCTTCACCACCATCATCAACACCGCAATCTTCCACACCACCAGCACCCAAAAATGACGATAAGACACCACCACAAACAAAGAAAACAAAATTCTCGGTCCCCAAATTGGTTTCCCTGTACGAGCCAAAGAAGAAGGTCGCTGGTACAACCCTATTTTTGTCCGGAATTGCAAGGAGCCGCACTTCAAAACTTGTTGACATTGCAGAGCATGAGAAGGAGGCAAAAAGCTTTGAAACACCTATTGTCAATATCAGGCCACCAACGAAGGATGATTATAAATTTATCCCTACTAAATATGAGCTAGGCAGACCACTACTTAGTTGGGACAAACTCAAAAAGATCCCAGCTAGTATAAAAAGGATGCATGACTGGTATATGAGAGCAGCTTCTATAGGCATTGACACGATCAATGTGATTATACCACCAAAAGCATTCAACAGTGAGCGTACAAAGGCAATCGTTATCTTTGAGGACATGTGGCTAATGATGAACCTCCAGAGACTAGACGTGTAGCTGGTAACCGTGTTTGCATTGTAAGTGTCACTCGTACTATCTTGTGTTATTATTCATGAGTTGCATCAATTTTCAACATCTAACATACAAGTGCTCCTTGCAGAATGAATTTTGAACAACAAGAGATGCGGTACAGTTTGGATCCGGATAGGTCTGCCAGTAAAAGGGTTGTGTATCTGAGCCCGATGAAGATATGCGAGGAGCAACACAACTTCAGAATCGGAGACAATCACGACTCCTTACAAGGTTTGGATCCCGCTGAGCGTACGAAGGTAATAGATGAAAATCGACTAAATTATGAATGTAAGTATGACCTCTACATAGCCTTGGAACTGCTCAAGTATCAAGATCGAGAATGTGTTGTGGCCCCATACAACTTTGGGTAAGTGTCAGCTTGTATGTATCGTCGTATTAGTAATTTCAATGGGCAATTGCATCATAAGTTTGATTCTCGCAAGGACCACTAGATCTGCCTCCTCATTAATCCTAGTCTAGGACGTGTGCTAGTCCTAGACTCTGCAGACTATGATCCTTCAAGTTATGCAAAATTCATTACACACTTGGAACGGTAAGCTAAGTAAATTAAATATTCATACCTACTTTTATAAGAGTTTCAGAATAACTTGAGGATTGTGTATTCGATACTATAGGGCCTATAGGTATTATAAGATCAAAGGTGGAAGGTGCGATTCATCAGAACCGAGGCAGCCATTGAGATTATTTTATAAATGGCCGGTACGTACCAAAATATCACAAGCTGTCTTTGTTTTTTATAAATATAATATGCATAGGACGATGTTGCAACTAATAAATATCCACTTTTTCGTCATACATCAGTGCCATAAGCAACCAGTCGGATCGGTCCACTGTGGATTCTATGTCTGCGAGTTTATGAGAGAGACTGGAAGATATGTAACTAACCCTTCTAGGTAATGCTCTAATAGTCGTTTATATAATTGTGTCATTGTTTGTTGCTAAGCATGTGTTATGAACTATAAATATATGATGTTTATAACTTCCTCCGCAGCAACTCAACTTGTTCTATACAACATAGTTGAGGACCTCTGCACTTTCCTCTTGAAAGAAGCCATTCCCACCGAAGGAAAATATCACGACCCGACCAGCATCCTAGCAAAGCCTGAGTTTAGAGCGCTAAGAGATATTAGTAGGCTAAAGCTATCTCGATCGGGTTATTAGAGCAGAGGTTTCAAATGTGAAACCTCATATGTCTGTAAACAAAAAACTTGATGTGTGATGTTTGTAATTAATATAATTTTATGTACAAAGTAATAGTATATATAAATATATTGCATGTTGCATTGGTTGACATGATCCTCTAGGCTTACATAGTTTCAATATTATGTATATTATATATATAATATAATATTAGAAATAGGGTTTTCTGGGAAAATTTGGAAATTGGGTTAAATTAGAAAATCTTATCACAGATGGTTTGTTTATGAAAACCGCCTGTAAAAATAACTCTATACAGACGGTTCAGTTATGTGAACCGCCTGTAGAAATGCATTTCTACAGGCGGTTCGCTTTTGTGAACCGCGTGTAGAAATGTATTTCTACAGACGGTTCTCAGTTAACCGCCTGTGGAAACGTTTATTTTCACAGACCAATAGCACTAGCGGTTCATCAATCCGCCTGTAAAAAAAGGATGTGAACCGCCTCTACAGTTTCTGTAATGTGAGTTATATATATATATATAGCTAGGGACGGTTGCCTGTCTCCTAAAGCCGCTGGACTTGTTCAAAACTATGTGGGTTATTGTTGTTTCTGATACGGTTTCCTAGCTGGAGTCAGAAACAACTCAATTTTTATTCATGTCAAATTCTGCTACAAGTTAATATTTCCCAGTCAAGCCTATACTGTTTCACGCATAGACTTGACTCGGCGGGTAGCATTTGTTTGATGATTAATTTTTTTAATAAAAATTGATCATACGTGGTAAGATCATATGAGAATATATTTATTTAGTGTAAATTATTAATGTGTTTACAAGCATACCAGATTTTCCATGATTGAGCCTATGACTTTTGGACCCCACATCTCAGAATTATTTTTAGAGAGAAAATTCCACACGTCGTTGGAATAATGGCCGGAGATATATATAACTCTGATAAAGCTAAATCCCAATAGATGAATTCTCTCTTCATGCAAGGTGTCCACATCATTCCCCACTAAATGACCCACTAAATATTCTATCTCTTCATGGTGTCCACATCATTTCCCACTAAGTCCATGTCATCTCATATTAATTACAAAAAATGACCATGCCATCTATATCATGTGAAATACTTTAAATCTTTAATATATTAACATACAAGTCATGTACATACACTATTTGTTTCATCACCAATTAATTCCTCTATAATGTAACCAAATATTAGTTTTTGTTCTATTAGCTTATTAGTATTTTTACTAGATTTAATACAATAAAAGACATGCAAAAAAAATTTATATGCATACATACATAATAGATTGAATACCATATAGTAATGTTATGTATATAATGATTTATTTTTAAGAAAATCCTACAGCAATGCGCGGGGAATTCATCTAGTCCTATTCAATCTTGTTGGCTTCATTACAAGAGGAGATATTGATACAAAGATATGTAATAACTAACTAGGGTTAGTATTGAGCATTCTAATTCTAATCTAATCAAATCTCCATTACTTGGCGGAGAGGTCAAAGGCCTCCTGCCTTCCCCTTATATAAACCAGCAGCCCGTGGCCATAAAGGCTCTCTCGGTTGCACAGATTCACGTGGAACCTCTGCCAAATTGCTCCACGCAGACGCATCCACGCTGCCGAGCCTCTGCTCTCCATTCCACGCATCCACGCACAAAAAAACTTTCTTGCTGGAAGTTCAGCATTCCACGCATCCACGCACAAAAAAACTTTCTTGCTGGAAGTCTGCGCTGAAGCAACACCGGCGGTGCCCCAGCTCTTGCAAGTTTGCATTGAAGCAACAACGGCGAGGAGCAAGCAATTTGCTGGTTCTTGCACTTGCAGCTATATCATATATACAAGATGTCGTCCGGCATATGTTTCTTGGTGAGCAATCAATTTGGATATGGTAATAGATTCACATGAATTTTATATTATATAAGGGTCATCGGCTCTTTTGATCTACTTTCGTGAGAAGGACAGCAGCTTGACGACATTGGCATCCTCGCCGCGATGTCGTTTGTCGAGTTGCTGATGACGAAGCCAAGCCATGTAAAAAATCAAGATACACGAGATGAGAACGCCCTACTGGTTGCAGCGTGCGAAACAAAAAACCTCGCTCGTCGTGAAAAGGATGCGCGAGACGAGAACATCCCGCACGTCGCAGCGTGCGAGACAGGGAATTCCCGCTCGTCGCAATGATAAAATCAAGACGCACGAGACGGGAACGCCCCACTCGTTGTAGCATGAGAGACGGGAATTCCCGCTCGTCGCGAGATAAAGAAGGGGATGTGCGAGATGGGAATGCCCTGCTCGTCACAGTGCTTGAGATAGGAACGCCCGCTCGTCGCGATGATAAAAGGCAAGACGCACAAGACGGTAAGACCTCGCTCTTTGCAGCGCGTAAGACGAAAAAGCCCCGCTTGTCGCGATAAGGAAAAGTTGAGACATGAGATGAAAACGCCTCATTTCGTTATGAAATATTGATGCTGAAAGGCTGTCAATTTGTTCTCATGGGAAGGCATCGTCCAAACCATACTTGCACCGCTAATTTGTTGCGGATTGTCTACTATATAAGATCAATCGACGTTTAGTACCGACGAGGCTAGACGGAACTCTGGTCAAGTGCCGGTGAGGCGAGGTCACTAGTCCTAAGATTTTTTGGGATGTAACTTTTATTGAGGTGCACATATGCAAAGTTGAGAAAGAAGATCATAGTTACTGAAGTCTAAGTTGTAACTGAGCCTACTCTAGTACCAATTAACTATTAGGCTGTTATTCCATCCAAAGCCAAATAGCTAAGGGACTATTATTTGGGGTGTGTAACAAGTTAGGGAACCACTTTGCGAAAGAGGACCAAGTACTAGGTTAGGTGCATAGGGTGTGTAATGGTAAAGTCTAAGGACTTGTATATAAGTCTCAACCCCACCTAGGGAATAAATGTAAACAACCATCTCACATTTCCTATAAATAGACCCTAAGGGCGGAGGGAGGATACTTTTGTCCATCTTGATGTTACTCACCATCTCAAGTCTTCTCTCTTATGCCTTGTTTGGACCTCATGTTTTAAGAAAAATAGATAAAAATGTCTTATATTAATCTTGTATAAATTTAAGTCTTGTGCATAGCTCATTCACCAATAAGATTGGGAGATTTCCCATTCAACATAGTTCCTCTACAAGTTTTGTACTGCAAAGCACATATCAAGAAGTACATTTCATTATAGGAACCGATGACATGTTATATAGGTTAGAACAATGTACGAATGAACATAAGAGTGAAACACTCACCTTTTCTCAGAGTTTCTTAAGTCATCATCAGCCTTCTTTTGAATGAGGAGAGGAAGAGAGGCATCTTAGGCACTAAAAATGGGTGAATTTGCACTAGCTCAATGATATCATGAATGACCTAGATACACGTGGTGGAGTGTAGTTGCAATTGTGCTTAGAAGTTAACTAAAACACTGGAGTTGCGGGCGGGGCGCACGAGATAATGTGTGCATGCCGTTACCACACAATTGTACTGTTGTCTCTCCTTTTATTTACCAGCTTACCACTAGGCATAAATTGGTTTCATCATATCTCTCCACACTTTGACACATCAACTTCCTTATGATACACTATCGTTGCAACACACCATTTTATATGTTTGAGACTATTTGTGTCTAAACTTTATAGATGTTTGCCCATCCCTGGGGTTGTGTGTATATGTGCCTACTTTTTTTTGTAGCGTGCTTAATTTGAGGGAGATAAATGCAATTTTTTAAACATTTTCGGTTGGCTGCACTCTTGTGGAAAAGGAGTTCAACTTTTGATTGTACATGCGACCAGTGACCACTTGGAATGAAACAGAAAGAATCCGGCCATTTTAGGCTATACAAATTGTACAGCTATTCCTAGTGGGATTGATTCCGGGGCTTGAATCCCTGGGAACCGAATAGAGCCTGGAGTGGGACTCAAAAAAATCTGGATGAACATTATCAAACAGCATATCATGCCTCTCAACAAAAGTGTACAGGATAGACGTACTACTCCTCAAGCGTCTAGGCGTGTGCGGTGTGGCGGTGTAGCCTACTGTGCAAGACGCACCAGAGCATGTCGCGCGCACCGCATCTGATCGGTTCGGCCTCGGCGGGCCCTTCGCCGCCGCAGAGAAGCCTGGACTGGGAAAAAAGCAGATGAAAAGTGCAGCAAAGCTGTGGATTGTGGACCGTGCTGCCCCTCCTTCTTCCCTCCTGCACCATCTGCGTATGTGATTCCGTGGGGACCTGCCTGCTCCGGCGGCGATCGCCAAAATCAGATCAATGTGGTGCTCCATTTGCTACTTTTTTTTAGAGTTCGCTCCGTTTGCTCCTTTACGTACAATCTCGAGTGGACTATACTTACTGGATCAAAGAAGTATTAATTTGTAAGTACGTACATAATTGTGTATGGAATCTATTATCTTAGGGATTAATAACTGGGAGGCAGGCCTAAATTACCTATTTTATTAGTACACCGTTTGATTGAGCTACTGAAAGAGACATCACGGCATCGGCTGATTCACCGTGTCGGGCTGCCTTACCAGTAGCCACAAATGGGTTTCATACTTTCTTCATCTCTCTCTCTAACACATCAACTTCTTTTTTGATTTGTATATTGCCGTTGCAATATGCACAACGATTTTGCTGGTTTTGTACGAGAAATCTTTGGGGGCTAAACTTTAAATATGCTTGCCCATCCGTATAGGGTTGTGTGTGCCTATACTTGGCCATGCAGCCCGAGGCCCGCTGGCCCGGGCCCGGCCCGGCCCCGCCCGAGGCACCAGGCCGTGCCTGGGCCGTCACCCCAGCCCGTGGCACGGCCCGGGCACGGCACGGCAAACAGGCCGGCCCGATGCGCGGCCCGGTCCCCTCCCCTCCGCTCCTAAGGCCAGGCCGCCAGGGGGCAACGGCCCACGCCCCACCCCCACGCCCCACGCCATATATAAGCGCCCCCCGCCCCCGAAACCCTAACCCTCCTCATTCCATTCCGCCTCCGCCGCGCCGCAGCTCTCGCCCTCCTCTCGCTCGCGACTGCCGACTGAAGCTCTCTCAGTCTCTCTCTCTGCTCTCCGATCTAGATCTGCCGGGACCGCCACTGTCTGCCGCTCCATACTCCACCTCGACGTCGAGTCGCCGTCGCCGACGCCTGAGTTCGCTAATCCCCTATCCCTTTCCTTCCTCCTTTTCCCTCCTCCCCTCTCCTTATCCAGTGAACCATGTGAGTCCGTCTGTGTTCATGTAACTCGCTCCACCGTCGCTCGCTGTCCTTTCTAATTACTTCTCTGTTTTTCTCACCTCTTCTTCTCCGGCACCGGGCTCCGGAGCAGGTATGTACTCCGTAACCCTAACCCTAACCCTAGATTCGCATCTTTCTTCACCGGAGTTTTTCTCACCTCTTCTTCTTTCTTGTCTTTGTAGGTTGGTGCCTGACGCTGCGTCTTCCTCCTCTGGGGTAGACATGGCCAGGCCGCCCGCCAAGCGTCCGTTGAGGGGCGGTGCCGGGGCTGGTGCTGGTGGCCGGGGCCGTGGTGGCCTGGCTAGTCCAGTCGCATCCGCGCCATCCAGTGCTGGTGCTGGGCTCGCAACGCGGGTGGTGCAACCCCCCAGCGATGGCGAGGACCTAGCGCTGCACTCGGACGACTTGCTGGAGGCTGAGGATGATGACGACATCCGTGAAGACGCTGCTGCGTTGTTTGGGATCGACCTTGGTGACGGTGACGGCAGCCAGCCGGATCCCATCAACCTCGATGCCGACGACGGTGGAGTGGAGGCCTCCACTGAGACTCATGGCACCTCAACCACTAGGACTGGTAAGAACAAATCTGCTGTTTGGGAGTATTTTCATGAGATCAAGGAGAACAAGGTTCGTGTAGCTGCTATCTGTAAGCATTGCCGCACGCGTTACACTGCTAGATCTGCTGCTGGGACTGGCCATTTGAGACGACACATGAAATCATGTATGGCTAAACGTAATCATGCTACTATGACACAGTCTAAGCTTGCATTGAACCCTGATGGCTTGAAAAATTGGGTTTATGATCCTATGGTTGCTCGGTTAGAACTATGTCGTTTGATTGCTAGGCTTGATCTTCCTTTAGGCATAGGTGAGACTCAGGCATGAGAAGAATACATTAAGCGTGCTCATAATTCTCTGTTTGAAAAGGTATCTAGGCAGACCACCACTAGAGATATGACTAAATTGTTTGGTGAACAACGTGATATGCTTATGAAAACTGTCTTGCCTGCTACATCTTCTGTTTCCTTGACATCTGATATCTGGTCTGGTAATGCTAAGGAGGATTACATATCTGTTGTTGCTCATTATGTTAGTGCAGATTGGGAGTTACAGAAAAAAGTAGTTGGTTTAAGATTGATTGAAGTGTCCCATTCTGGTGAAAACATTGCTGATAGGATTGCTAGTGTTGTTGAAGAGTTTGGTCTGATTGACAAAGTGTTTTCTGTATCTCTAGACAATGCTTCTGCAAATTCTAGGGCTCATGAGATATTGCAACCTATGTTATTTGGTTATTTGGGCTCTTATCCTGCACCTACAAAAGATGACCCTGCAAAGGTCAAATATTTGCTTGTGCATCAGCGTTGTGCATGCCATATCATTAATCTAATTGTTAAATCTGGCTTAAAAAGGTTGAAACCCTATACTGAAGACTTTAGAACTGTAATAAATTTTTTAAACTCTTCTAATCAGAGAATTGCTTTGTTTAAAAACTATTGCATTGCTCAAGGTCTTAGGCCTAGAAAGTTTGGGTTGGATATGGATGTTAGATGGAATTCTACTTATTTGATGCTCAAACACTTGCTGCCATACAAGGAAGTATTTCATGTGTGGCTTAACTCTAACTATGGTTGTGAGTTGTTGACTCTGCAGCATTGGCATGTAGCTGAACAAATAATGATATTTCTAGAAATCTTTTATGATTGCACTGTTGTTCTATCTGGTGTGTATTATCCTACTGCCCACTTGTTTTGCATCATATTCTTGAAATTGCTGAACATTTGCAAACAGCTGAAAAAGATCAGAATTTTAGAGCTATTGCTTATCCTATGAAGCATAAATTCCTTAAATACTGGGAGAAAATTCCACTCATTTATTCTTATGCATTCATACTTGATCCTAGAGCTAAGATGAAAGGATTTTTTAATGTGCTTGAACTACTTGGTAAGGCATTGGGCACCAGTTACAATCTTTACTATGGAGAGGTGAAAAATGAATTATATAGACTGTTTGCCAAGTATGAAGAGAAATTTGGAGCTGCCAGGTCTCAGAGGGTTGCAGTGCCTTCAGCTCATACTGGTAAGAGAAAGCAGGCATGGGGAAGGATCTTTGGAGGTCCTGGTGCATCCCTGTTCCCAATCATCATCAGCTGCTCCATCTGTTGTTATTGAGAGTGAGCTCAAGTCTTACTTGGACGCTGACCCTGTCACATGTTATGAGGAAACTTTTGACATTCTACTCTGGTGGCGTGACCACAAGCTAACCTATCCAGTCCTGTCTATTATGGTTCGAGATATCATGTCTGTCCCTGTATCTACTGTCTCTTCCGAGTCTTGTTTCAGCTGTACATCCAGGATTCTCGAAGACCGACGACGACGCTTGTTACCTGAGCATGTAGAGATGCTTACCTGCATCAAGGACTAGGAACTGGGAGCTAGAAGTGAACAACATACACCTGAGGACACTGATCTGGAGGAGGCATTCAAGAATCTATTCTTGGATGATCAAGGCTCCTCCCAAGGCGATGGCAGCGGCACCGGCAGTGGCGGTACTGCTGCTGGTAGCTAGAAGGGGAACTGGTGACTAGAGAGAGGTATGGCTTTACATTCTGTCAATATATTTACATTTTACACTTATATAGTTATGGCAAAAGAGTGAAAGACTAACAAAACAATGTTGTTTATGGATTTGTAGGTGCTTTTGGACTTCTTGGCAGAGGCAGATAGTGGCAATGTGTCATACCAGTGAGAGTGAGGCAATGTAGTGATGTTGATCAGTTGATGTTGATCAGATTAGTAGATGAGAACTTTTGCTGTTGTGAACTCACTAAGTCATTGAATTTAGCAATTTGCCACTGATGTGATGTAATAGGATAGAATTATGACATTGACAATTCGAGCTGGCTGCACTCTTTTTTCCTTTCTAGGGTTTCTCACAAGGGTGAGTTTTACCTAGAAAGGTTTTGAATGAGGCAGCATTGCACATAAACAGCTCATTTTGATAGAAGTTATTCCTATATCTTGTCTCTTATGTGTTGTCTGTGCCTCTGGTGTGTGTTGTCTTAGTCTTATTGTCTGTCCACTGTTAACGTAACGGGCCAAGGGCCGGCACGGCCCGGTGAAAACGGCCGTGCTCACCGAGCGACACGGCACGGAAAAACGGCCCGTGGGCCGTGCCTTGGGCCGTAGGCCAGGCACGAGGCACGTCCATGGCACGGCCCGGCGGCACGATGGCCCGCCGCAGCACGATGTAGGCACGGCACGGCCCGATGGCCATCTATATGTGTGCCTACTCTCTACTGTCGTGTAGTGTTACGTTCTTTGAGGGAGATATGCGTGCAACGTTTTTTTTCTCCCCGGTTGCATTGGCTGCACTCTTGTGAAAAAGGATAACAACTTTTCTTTTTGAAACTAAAAGGAAAACAACTTTTGGCATCAGGTGACAGCTGAGAGGTGCGGCCTCGGCCCTCGCCGTCGCCGAAGACTGGGGAAAAAAAAAAGCAGATGAGTCGTCCTGAGTGCTCCCCGCGCACAGGCTGGACCCGCTGGCCTCCGCGGTGATTCCGTGGGGACTGGACCCACCTCTAGCGAGGACGACGCGGATTTGTCCAATTACTAGACGTCTGCCATTGCCAACTTCGGCGACGCCGGCAGCCCGGCCGTTTGCAAAATGCTACTAGTGGCCTCATCGTCTAAACCAGAACGATGTGATTGTACAATGTCTAGTCGACTATAATGGATACAGAAATCTTGTAATTGTGTACGTATGTGTATATATGGATTATCTACCTTTAGGATTTCTAGGGGTTTGCTACTGTAGTTTGAGGGACATATTTTTTAGTTGGTTAACTAAGAGATAAACATTCATGTGCAAAACAATTAATCAATTGTGATGATACAGGAGCTGAGCAAAGCCGCTAAGGCACGGACGTCACGGCCAGCTTTGGCCAACAAACATTCATATCCATTGAAATTTGAGAGATATGTAATAATAATAATAATAAACATACGTGTTATTTGGAGTATGTTTATAGTTGGAGTATGTCTTTGATCCAGTAAGTATAGTCTACTCAAGATTATACAAGAGCAATCAGTAGTACCAAACCGAGCATCACATCTTCGTTTCAAAAAAAAAAACGGAGCATCACACATCACAGCGATCTGATTTTGGCGAGGCCAGTCGCGTTTGCAAATGGCCGGGCGGCCGGCGTCGCCCAGAGTTGGCAGGCAGATCGCAGACGCCGTGATGTACAACCGTAGTTCGTATCGTCTCTGCCGGTCCTCGCTCCTCGCTTTTGCATTGCAGCAACAAATCGCCGGAGCAGGCACCCATCCCACGGAATCACCGCAGGGCGCCGCAGGAGGCAGTGGTCCTCACACTCCATGCACAGCTTTGCGCTGTGTGCGCACTCATCTCTGCTTTTTTGCCCCAGTCCGGGCTTCTCTGCGACGGCGAGGGCCGAGGCCGACCAAGTGCTCTGGTGCTCGATCGGGGCTCGTACACCTTGTTCTCGTGCACGCATACGCGCGCGGCACACCATTGTTTGTTGCACAGTACGCCACACCACACACGCCTAATCCTGTACACTTTTGTTGAGAGACACGTACGATATGTTGTTTGATAATGTTCATCTAGATTTTTTTTATTTAGTCCCACCCAAAATGGATTCTTCACGTTTCAGTAGTCCAAGTGGTCACTGGTCGTATGTACGATCAAAAGTTGAACTCCTTTAATTTCCACATGAGAGTGCAATGATCGTTATTAGCAATTGCTCATCCTCACCATGCAACAACTAAAATATACTGTATGGAATCTATCTTAGGGATTTCTACAGGTTTTCTAATTAATGTAAACCGAGAGAGATACTTTTAGTTGGTTATCATCGTTGAAGATAATACAGAAAGTGAGCCAACTTTCAGCGATGGCATAGTCCACCGTTTGGGCTGATTCATCGTGTCGGGCTGCCGGTCCGTCCGGAATGGGAGTACATGTAGTACATCGTTAGATCGAGAGGCGCTCTTCTTCGGCCGCGTGCTGCAGCTGCAGATTGCTCAACTACTGTGTCCACTAGACGTACGTGGACCAAGGTCATTCGTGTGATATGATCACACTGCCTATATATATATATTGTCTGTACTACTTAAAACACTGGAGTAGTAGGCCAGGGTCTTGTTTAGTTTCCAAAAACTTTTGTAAAATTTTTCAGATTTCCGGTCACATCGAATTTTTAGACGTATGCATGGAGTATTAAATATAGACGAAAATAAAAATTAATTACATAGTTTGGTCGGAATTGACGAGACAAATCTTTTGAGCCTAGTTAGTCCATAATTGAACAATGTTTATCAAATACAAACGAAAGTGCTACAGTGTCGATTTCCTAAAATTTTTTGAAACTAAACAAAGCCCAGTTGTGGGTGATCCGTTGCGTTTCTCTTTATTTATTTATTTACCGCCTTACCACTAACTAGCGGGTTTCCAGACCTTCGTCTCCCTATCTCTCTTTAATGCATCAACTTCAGCCTTGTTTAGTTTGTAAAAAGAAAAATTTATAGATAACAATTAGTGTCTAATCATAAAGTAATTAGGTTTAAAAAACTATCTCATAAAATATATATAAACTGTGTAATTGGTTATTTTTTAATTTATATTTAATGTTTGATGTATGTGTCTAAACATTATGAGGCAAAAAGGTTTTTTTTTTGTTGAAAACTAAATAGGGTCGAATTGATTTGCATTGCCGTTGCAATATGCAACGATTTTGCATTTGCTGGTGTTGTACGAGAATGTCCCATCGGTAGGGCTGTGCGTGCCTACTGTTGAGTGTTTTTGCAATGTTTTCTTTTCCGTTGCCTGCACTCTCGTGAAAAAGGATATCAACTTCATGGTAGCGCCGAAGCCCGCACTGCAAAGAAAGCAAAAAAAGCAGGACCACCTGCCTCCTGCGCCCCGCGGCGTGATTCCGTGGGGACCCTCTGCTCCGGGTGACCTGCTGCGAACGATACGACTACGGATGTTACATCACGACGTCGGCCAACTCGGCAACTCCGGCGACCGGCCGTTTGCAAATGCTACTGGCCTGTCAAAACCAGAACGATGTGCCGTTTGCAAATGTTACTGGTCTGTCAAAACCAGAACTATGTGATGCTCCGTTTGCTACTACTGATTGCGCTTGTACAAATGTCGAGTCGACTATAATGGATAAAGGAATCTTGTAATCGTGTATGGATTATCTATCTTTAGGATTTCTACTAGGGTCTTGTTTAGTTCCACATCCCAAAACTTTATCACAATGAATTTTTAGAGACATGCATGAAATATTAAAAATAGACAAAAATTAAAACTAACTGTATAGTTTAGTCAGAAATCACGAGACAAATCTTTTAAATCTAATTAGTCTATGATTTGGACCCTGATTCCCAAATAAAATGAAAATGTTATAGTAGTCAAATCTAAAAAAAAAATCGAAACTAAACAAGGCCTAGGTGTTTGAGTAAATAGGAATAGTACCGTATTGTTTAACTATGTGGAGAGTTAGTCCTATATATTCTATATAATCAATCCATAAGCCCCAATACAATACATATAACTATTCCACCAATTTTATTCTCCTTCTACATGTTTGCTAGTGTAGCTTGAGGGAGATACTTTTTTTAGTTATTTTCATTGGTTAATTAAGACATGTGAAAAATATAGAAAATTCAGAAAAAAAAATCATGTGAAAAATGGAAAGAATCAATTGTGAACTGAGCACAAGTCGGCAAGGCATGATACAAGAACTGAGCAAAGTCGGCAAGGCATGGACTGCCGTTTCAGTTTTCAATACGAATTTTTATTTCCAACAACTGAAACTAACTACGTCGACACTTCATTAAGGTTCGCACTTATAAATTCCAGACAAACAGGAAAGAGATGACAGGCTTTCTGTGAGAAAATAGTGAAACTATGTGGACATCATTCTACAAGGTTTGCAGGCAGTACCGATACCGATACATAACAAGTAGCAGTCCACATGAAATCCAGCATCCAAAGTTCACTAGCATATGCAGGGGAATATTAAGCTAGCTACGAGGAGATAGGACACACTAAAGATGAAATTAGACTCACATTACAGTAATATACATGAAAATTGAACTACTCCTACCAAGTACCAACCAGGGGAATTAAACTCCAATAAGCATCAACTGATCATCAGCAACACACGAGAAAATCACAAGCGGAGCCAAAAATAATAAGATCAAAATAACAAGCCACATTTATCTAAGTTCACATTCCATTACCATCTGCATTCATCATGAGCAAGCAGAAATTGATCAGAAACAATAAGATCAAAATAACAAGCCACATTTATCTAAGTTCACATTCCATTACCATCTGCATTTATCATGAGAGCAAGCAGAAATTAAGTTCCAGATCGAACTATCCAAGATTAATTCCATCACCATTATATTCATCCGAAACCACCATAGTAACGAAAGTATGACCATACGGGGGCTACTGCTAGACCAACCATCACGTCCTCCTCCTTCCAAATCCACCGATCAAGTACTGCCGATGATGCTACTACTAAGACGCAACAGAACTACGACGACCAATGCAAGTGGCACTACTACTACTACTGATGATGACACTACTACAGGGAAATCGTGAAAACGAGAGTTGCACTACGACTTCTGCTGCTGCTACGGGCTCAAGCCAGGCACCGGCGGATGGTTGGCGGCCGGCCGGGGCGGCACCGTGGGCTCAGTCGAGGATGATGAGGACGGCGATGAAGAAGACGAGGAGCGCGGCGGAGGCGACGATGGGGTCGGAGCCGGAGTGCGGTGGCGTGGGCGTCGTGGGCGCGGCGGCCGGCGCCAGCTGGGAGAAGGAGGCGGCCGGGCTGGCGGGGATGGCCTTGCCGTGGGCGGCGGCGGCGCCAGGCTGCTGCTGGGGCGACGGGGACGGCTTCTCGCCCCGCAGCGGCGGGGGAGGGGCCTCGCCTGCGAAACATCATCGCAACAGAAACATAAGACACCGTCCCGTCCCGCACGGATCAAACAGAGAACACGCGAAAAGTTAAAGCAGAAATAGCACAGAGCAGATCGAGGAGGTGACAGCGGGTTCGTACGTGTTGGCTGCTTGTGGCGGGGCGCGGCGGGCGGCGGCGGGGCGATCACGGGAATGGTGGCGGCGGGAGGTGACGGACCTGCAGGCAAACAGCACGAGAGTTTAACGGCGTTAGTCCAGAGATGCAATAATTTCACGTCCACAAAAGGAAAACAACGGAAAGATAATTAGTGCAAGGGCAGTATCGTCTTTCGGGTAGAAAAGCATGCGACGTGGCGCTATTTCGTGCGGGCCAAGAAAACAAACGGGCAAAAGAATGGGATGGTCTTTGCCGAAATCCTGAAAGGCTGCAGCGCTGCTGCAGGTTGTGCAGCTGGCCTGCTGCTGCAAAAGCCAGAAGCCCAGAGGGCAGTTGCTCTCTCTCTGTTCAAAATTCAGGCCAGGAAACTTTTCACGCAACAGGAACAAGCAGACAAGAACGCAAAAAGGAAGAGGCGAAAAAGAAACGCAGACCTGCTTGATAAGCACAAATACTTTTTAGCAAAAAAAAAACATCAGAAACGGGTCAAAACATCAGGTGATCCATGGGGAAAATTAAGCCCAGAGTGGGGAACCAAGACGAACAAACTTTTTTTCGAAATCCAGAACAAAACGAACGAAATCCAAACCAAAGAGAAAAGGTCTACAAAGACCAGGAGCCGCGCGCGTACGGAGCAACGGGTAATCTCACCCAAAATATGCCCACTAGTAGTAGCGGTCTTGCGACTCGAAAGAGACGACGACATGAAGCAAAATTAAGTTCGAACAAACTTGATCAGTACGTACGGTTCGTCGCCACAGTGGAAGGCGAGAACTCGCACCGAAATATATATACCATCATAAACGCACGCAAAAGGCTCAAGAGTCAAGAACCAAATCGGCAAGCACAGACAGTACACTAGGATCTCGCCAAACCACCACTGGATCCGAGCAAACACACACCCTCACCTCACGCACACAGCCAAACATACACACTCACACTCGCACGAGAGAGAGAGAGAGAGAGAGAGAGAGAGAGAGAGAGAGAGAGAGAGAGAGAGAGAGAGAGGCGAACGCGTGATGTACCTTGGCAGGCGGCGGCGAGGTGGGCGCCCCCGGTGTGCTGTCCTCCGCAGGAGGCGTAGAGCGCGAGGAGGTGGGTGGCGTTGAGGCGGGCGAGGACGAGCTGCGGTTGGGCGGCGACGCGGCAGAGGCAGGGGATGCCGCCGCCGAGGTCGACGGAGGCGATGATGGGCTCGCAGCAGGGCGCCGTGGGCATGTCCGGCATGCAGAAGAGCGCGATCTGGGTGGCGATGATGGAGGGGTCGCACACCGCCGGCTGCGCCTCGGCTCCCGTGGTGGCGGCCGCCGCCGCCCAGGCGAGGAGGCCGAGCAGCAGCGCGAGGTGGTGGAGGCGGCGCTCCATGGGTTGGGGTGGTGGGGGTGAGACCTCTCGCTGGCTCGCTCGCTCGCTAGGGTTTTCAAGGCGGAGGAGGGCTCTCGGTGTGGTGTGGGGAGCAAGGCTCTGGATGGAGAAGGCTGGTAGCCTGGTACGAGAGGGGAGGGATGGGGGGCATCTTTTATGGGCGGAACGGAGGAGCCGAGGTGGTTGTTGCCAGCTGCCTCCAGACGGCAGACGCCCAGAGAGCGAGGCGTGCGTCGTGGGCTGGGCCCTCTATAGTCGATGTGAGGCGAGTTCGGCGGTGATGAGCCGGGCCGATTGATGGGCCGAGAGGCTAACCCGTTTGACATAATCCGATTCCGACTTTGCTTCGCGTTCGTGTTCGACACGAAAACAAGCCGGAAGACACGAGCGCCGTGCGTGCGTCAAGCTGGCTGCCGGTCTTCCAAAATTGTACTTAAAAAAAAAACGTAAAGAGTATATTTATCCGTGATAGGCAAAACGAATTCGAGGCTCACCCGCCAAATCTTAATAAAAGTCTCCAAATGTTTCGCTTCTTAGAAAAAGCATTGCCACTAAACTATTTTCTTCTATTCTAAATTATAAGACATTTTGATTTTCTACATATATAATTTTTGGTATACACTATATTTAGAAGTATAGCTTTCTTTTTCAATAACATTAAGAAAAATAATATAATTGTAATAGAATTGGCAACATAATTTTTATGCACTTTTGAAAAAGAAATGACTTTTTAAAACACAATATATCTAGAAACCCCCCAAAATATCTAATAACTAGCGGGAACAACTATGACGCCTATGTTTCCAAAGTTCCCCAAACTTCGTGGTTATTGCGGTTGTTCCCAATTATCCATGAAGGGCTTCTGTTCAAGATATCCAAACCTCCAACGAGCTGGATCAATGTCTCCTTGTTGCCTGATTTGCATAGTACCTTCTATCTCTTTTAACATTCATGCAATCCTCACTATCAGCAGCCTCACACTTTTTTACGAAACTAGAGGGACCGAGGCCCCTATAGAAATTTATTAAAACCAAAAGAGGAGAGAAAAGCTACAAGTTTAACAACAAAACTTGAAGAGACAAAAAAAAATGAGAGGAAGAAAATACAAATACAAAAGAAGGCTACAACGGATTCTGGATCCAAAGAGAGTTGAGTGTTTAGTCTTTGCCCTCAATGCAAGCAATTTCATCTCTTTTAACATAAGTGAGGTTGAACATTCTCAAATATTAGATCATTTATAACTCTTATAATCCTAAACCCCACTAACTTTTTCTCTAAGCATGCAAGCTATCCACCTAAGCAATGCACTAACATATTGAATTAAAACCCAATAAGTAAAACATCAATAACTATTTATCTCAACATGCAATGCACTACCACATATATACAACTAAAATCCAATAGCACACATGACAGTTTGTAGTGTCCACGCCAACAAGACAAATAAGTATAGTCCACATCATCATACTATACAATCCACTAATCCGCAATTCCCGCAGCAACGCACGCGATATGCTCCTAGTTTCTTACATTTCGAATGGCCGGAGTCATCAAAATTGACACCAATAGAAAGAACTTTGGGTAAGACTGATGTCTGATAGAGCATCTAGGAAAGTTAAGTCTTCTTCTAAGGCCTTGTTTACTTCCCAAAAATTTTGCATAATTTTTCAATATTCCCTATCATATCAAATCTTACGGCACATGTATGGAGCATTAAATATAAATAAAAATAATTAATTGCACAGTTTGTTTATAATTTGCGAGACAAATCTTTTGAGTCTAGTTAGTTTATGATTAGACAATATTTGTTAAATACAAACGAAATACTATAATGTTTCGTTTTGCAAAAAAAAAATTGTAACTAAACAACGCCTAAAGTTATACGGACCAAATTTCAACAACTTGTGTCAAAAAGGTAGTGATGAGCGTCTCAATATCTTTTTTTTTCGTTTTCCGGTTTCGAGGCTCATCACTAGCCAAAACTTACATTACATCATACTGTATATATAAACGACTAATAAAATTCTCCAGTTGTTTGCCTTCTAAAGAAAAGGCGTTGCCACTAGTTGCTTCACTTGGAACACAAGAGGGAACCTAATTTAGTCAAGCTAATACTTACTCCCTCCGTCTCAAATTACAAAGTCATTTCAAAAAATTTGGAGAGCTAAAGTTTGACCAAACATATATGATAAGATAATAACATTTACGATGTTAAATAAATATTATTAGATTCTTCATTAACTATGTTTTCATAGTATACCTATTTGATGTCATAATTTTTTTTAATTCTTTATATAACTTTGGTTAAACTTGTGCTTTGACTCTTTAAGATTCTTTAAATGCCTTATAATTTGGAATGAGAGGAGTATTGTAAGTTAAAATAAATCATTTCCTGATAGCAAAACGTTGTGATTTAGTTATTTACTGTAGGCTAAGGCAATACGGAGAGAGAGGATCACATTTGTACTTAACAGGCTAGCACAGCATGTTTATTCCACAAAATATTTCCCGATAGCAAAACATTGTAATTCAATTCAATCATTTTCAAGGTAGTGTTCTTAAAAGAAAAGCTCCATTGTACTATCATCTAAATTATTGCCATGTCTTCCTTCCAAATATGGTTTGTCTCAAAAACTTATTAAATTCAAGATCAACATAAACGAACTCAAATATGTGTGCTTAACAAGGAACAAAATGATGCTTATTATGTGTGTTGACATGGTTTGCGTTTTTGGGCTTGTGACACAAGTTGTCTCGAGCCCTCGACGTTCTGCATGACTGCATGCGCTTGTTACATTACGTGGTGGATGCAGCCTCGAGCCATCAACGTTCAGTCCGTCCACGGTACGGTAGGGCGACGTCGTGCGGTCCAAGTTGATCGGGCATTCGGGCTCATGCGGAGTACTGTACCTTGTAGACAAACCCCCTTGTTTTTGGATATCGACCGGCCTTCCCAATAAGGAGCCATCTCATGCAGACGCAGGAGGCACGCACGCGCACGTCTCCGAGCGTAACGGGCGGCGTACGGAAACCGTGTGGTCGTCGCGTGGATACACGTGTTCGGCAAACCAAACACACAGAGCGGCCGGCCCCGATGGACATGGACGCGGACGGCGGCGCCGGCATCGACGCCCTGCCCGGCGACATCTTCGTCGAGGTGCTCCGCCGCCTCCGCGCGCACTCCCTGGCCAGGTGCCGGTGCGTGTGCACGCTCTGGCGCGCGGTCGTGGACGGCCGCGGGCTCCTCCTCCCGCACGCGCTCCCCCCTCGCGCGTTCCCGGGCTTCTTCACCAACGTCCGCGCCGCCAAACCGTGGAGGCCCCACCCTCACCCCGGTTTCCTGCCCCCGCCGGCCTCGCGGGCTCCCAACGCCGACAGGCTCGCCTTCCTGCGGCCGCACCTCCCGTGCAGCGGCGCCGACGCCGCCGTGCAGGACCAATGCAACGGCCTCGTGCTCTGCTTCCAGGACTATCTGGTCGGCAGGCCCGTGGCGGGCTTCGTGTGCAACCCCACGACGGAGCGCTGGGCGCGCCTGCCGCCCCCGCCGACGTGGTGGCCGCGCGGACACGAGGGCCTGTTCCTGGCCTTCGACCCGGCGGTGTCGCTGGAGTACGAGGTCCTCCTCCTTCCCGTGCCACCTACTCGACGCTGCATCTCCGACGCCGGCCTCCCCGCCGACGAGGCTCCCAGGCAAGGGCAGGTGACGTTGGGAATGTTCATGCCGGAACCGCTCGAGGGACAGCAGCAACAGCCGGGCCAGGAGAAAGCGCTGCCTCTGCTCGTGTTCTCGTCGGCGCACGGGCGGTGGACTCGGCGACTGCTCGCGCCGGGCCGGTGCGCCCCGCCCCGCCTCTACGACAGGGTAGTGCGGCGGCGCAGGCGGACCGCGGAGGGGGACCCGTGGTTACGGACGTGGCGGCCGTCGGCGTTGTACTGCCGCGGTTCGCTCTACGCGCACTGCGAGAAGCGCATCCTGGTGGTGCTCCGCTGCTCGGAGGGGACGTACGACATGGTCAAGCTCCCGGCCGACGAGGCAGAACTCGAGCACGTCTCGTCGGGCCTCCTTGTGGACTCCATCTTCGCGAGCACCGACGACGGGGTGCTGCTGCGGTACGCGAGCGTCGACGCGTTCCGCGTCAAGGTGTGGGCGCTGCAAGAATCGGCGGCGGGCGGCGGTGGGCAGCAGCAGCTGGAGTGGACGCTGACGCACGACAAGGACCTCGCCGCGCACGCGCGCATGCTGGACCTGCTTCGTCACGCGCCGTCCAATCGCGTCCCGCTCGCCACTGGAGAAGGGAGCGGTGGAGGGCGAGGCAAGAGCGTGTGGTTCTCCGACGAGGACGCCGAGGAAGTTGGCAATGGTGGTGGTGACGTGGGCGACGGGTGCTCCGGCTCCGGGCGGTGGAACTGGGACGACGCTAGCTTGCTCGACATGGAGATTGGCGAGGATGAGCCGCCGCTCGACGTCGGGGCCGGCGCCCTGAATCGGTTCTCGATCCTGGGGTGTCACCCGAGCAGGGAGGTGATCTTCCTCGTCGCCGGCGCGTTCCACGTCGTGGCGTACCATCTCGGCAGCGGCAAGGTGCAGTACCTGGGTCGTATTGTGTCGCTGGGCGATGGTGACCGCGTCGAGGCCGCGTTCCCTTACCGCCCATGCACCGTCGACGCGCTCCCCAGCTACACCTGGTGAGTTTCTCTTGAGTAAAGTCATTTTCTTCCCCAAATTACAGCAAAGACTGTTGGCAAAAATGTGCTCAACGACTAGCAACGATATTTGAAACCAATTCAAACTGTGTGCCTTGTTTATTTTGAAATTTTATCCTTTCACATATATTGCAAAACTGACCTTATTCACAATTAGCAAATTGAGCATTTGATAACTGGAATTCACTGCAAGTCTGCAACATTTGCACATTTTTTTTTGACAGAAAACTGTGGAGCATAGCTCCCCAGCAAATTTATTACCAACAAACACCTTGTACACTTCGTTTTATATATATTAGAAGTTATCGACTCATGTATATTCAATTGTATGTTTCCACTGGATCTAATCGAATTTCACCCTTGTTCATGTTCAGCCCTTTCCCATCCCTGGAGGCTGCCACTGCCAACAACAACAAGACTCGTCTATTGGGCCGCAGCGGCTGCTAGCTTGCAAAGACTTCAGTTTCATCGAATTTGAGTGTGCTACTTTATGTAGCAAAGTAGCATGAGACTTTTGTTTGGATTAAAATTAATTGGACTACTAGTTTGCTTCATGATTTGTGCGGAGTTTTTTTTAAAGACCACGGGAGCACATATATTAGTATATGTATATCGCTGTTATTATTATTATTATTATTATTATTATTATTATTATTATTATTATTATTATTATTATTATTATTATTATTATTATTATTATTATTATTAAATAAAGAGTAAAGTCCACTACCGGTCTCTAAACTTGTGCTGTCGTGTCATCCCGGTCCCTAAACTCACAAATCGATTATTTAGGTCCTCAAACTTGTTCATCTGTGTCATCTCGGTCCCTAAACTTGTTCAATTGTGTCATCCCGGTCCCTAAACTTAGAAATCATCCGTTTAGATCCTCAAAGTTGTTCAGTTGTGTCATCTCGGTCCCTAAACTTGGTTTTGAATCTCATCTGGGTCAAAACAAAGCGATCTAACAACTCTATATCAAAAAATAATTCATAACTTTTTCATATGAACTCAAATGAAGACAAATTTTATACCAAAGTTATAGTCCTCAGCACAATCTACAACTTTGTAGTTGAAAAGTTTTTTATTTGAAGTCGTTTAGTGTTATAAAATTTAATTTTAAATTTTAAATTTTAAAATCTATAAACTTATAAAAAATATTTTGGGAACCTAAACGATTTTAATTTAAAAACTTTTCAACTGCAAAGTTGTAGATCATGTTGCTGCCTACAATTTTGATATAAAGTTTATCTTCATTTAAGTTCATATGAAAAAGTTATGAATTATTTTTCAATATAGAGTTTTTAGATTCGTCATGTTTTGATCCAGATAAGAGCATCTCCAAGGGACTTTGCAAATGAATTTTGCATTTGGTGTTGTTTGCAAAGTCTCAAACTCATTTGCAAAGTCTAAAAATAGTCCAACTCCAAGGGACTTTGCATTTAGACTTGGCAAACCCAAAGTGTGAACCCCACCCCCGAAATTTTTTTCACCGATCGCGTCCGCGCGTTTTTTTTCCTTCGTGCGATTTTGATGTATGTCGTGCGTGCCAGTCGCCGCCCAGACCAGGTCACCGCCAGTTGCCGCCCAGCCCAGGTCTTCGCGCCGGTCGCCGCCCAGGCCAGGGCGTGTTCGTCGTTCGTCGCCGTTGTCGTTCGCGTCAGTTCGGCTCCGTCCACCTCCGTCCTCCTCCGAGGGAAGGTCTCCGTGATGGAAGGTCCACCTCCGTTCCAGCGCCGTGGCCGCGTACGTCGTCCAGACGTGGCCGCGTACGTCGTCGTCCGTGGACGCGCGCGGTTGGGAGGGCGGGCGCGCACGGCAACTGGAGGGACGGCGGGCACGCGCGGCAGCTGGAGGGCGGGCGGACGGGCGTAGAGAAATCGCGCGGGGTAGGGGGAGGGGCGGGGTGACGGAGTCCGACGTGGAAGGCCGAAATTGTGGATGCAAAGTGGTGGGAAGGTTTGCATATATGCAAAGCCTCAACCTCTATTTGCAAAGTTAACCAAATTGCAAATCTTATTTGCAAAACCATTGGAGGGGTATTTTCTACTCTTTTTTTGCAAATAGGGCAATGCAAAGTTTGTTTGCAAAGCCCTTGGAGATGCTCTAAGACTTAAAAACAAGTTTAGGGACCGGGATGACACAACTGAACAAGTTTGAGGACCTATATGGGAGATTTTTAAGTTTAGTGACCAGGATGACACAACCGAACAAGTTTAGATACCTAAACGGTCATTTTACGAGTTTAAGGACCAGGATGATACATCCGAACAAGTTTAGAGACCGCTGATGGACTTTACTCTTAAATAAATTAACAAAGACCATATTTCGCTGTCTGTGCCTCTGTGATGGCCAAAAAAACATTTGATCACCCCGCAAGGCCGCAACGGCGCAAGTTGTCCGGTGTCAAGTCGCGCGCATCCGTTGGCGGCTTGGCGCCAGGGGCGGAGCTTCCCATATGGCAAGGTATGGCACTTGCCATACCTCAATTTCTCAGCAATTCTCCCTTCTAAATCGTCCTCCACCGTGAACGTTTGGAAGAGATCGCGAGCTGCTGGTCTGAAGTGCTACGAGGAAGAACAGAACGTTTTTGAGCGTATATATAATTTGTCGAGAACCTGCTCGCGATCGATCCGATCATCCTTTGGGCGTCGCCCTGCACTCCGCTGTTCTGCACATCGTGCCTCACTGCCTTGTTGAGTTCCAGTCAATCATCAGACATCAGTCGATCTATCCCTAATTCCTAGCTCCATGGCTTATCGGTCGTATGCCCGTATTTGCGTCTAAGGACTACGCCAGGAGCTAGGAGGCAAGAACACAATACCCACGGCCCTTGTCCCCTGTCCAATTCCAGCAGCCCATCAGGATAAGCTAATTTGATTTTTTTCATTTATTTATTTAATTTTAATTGCTGGTTTGGTTTTTAAAAAAACTGCGGACAGAGCTCACTGCTCAGGTCATACCACGAGAAGCTTGCACTTGTTAGTTGATTATAATTTACGAAGCATATTGATTTAGTGAACATAATTAACTAAACATGGATCAAAGGAAAAGGCAAGAGCAATATCTAAAGATCCAAAACAAGGTGTACATATTGTAATCTTGTAGGTGGCCAATTTAAATTAATTGCAATTTCTACTTTTAATACAGTTTTATCTATATATATATATATATATATTATTCATATGTTCAATGTTCTTGTTCATATATTCCATACTTGACGAATGAAAATCAATTCATTTTGCATGTATATTTGTAAATTTTAGTTTAATTTGAAATCTTATGCTACCTACTTTGATACTTCGCCACACCTTGGCGCTCACCTCTGTCCTCCACGTCTCCACCGCGCGAGCCCGCAGCTCGCCAGCTCCGCACCTTTTCTTCGCCCCGGCCACTCCCTCCCACCCACAGTCCCACTCCCAGGCGCGACCCTGAACTCGACGCGTTACAGCCTCCCTCCCATGCGCGCGCGCTATCGCAGTCTAGGCCGTACGAGCTATGCCGCAGCAGCATCTGCTTCTTCTCGCCAGGCGCGCCGCGCGCTCCACGGGGCGGCGCCCGCTCCCGGTCACATGCAGAGTCAGCGCGGTAGCGCGCCGCCGCTCGGGCTCGCTGCCCCCGCCGCGCAGGCGCAGCACATTGGGTGTATGCTGGCCGAGGGCCTCCGGCCGGGCGCGCTCGAGCTCGCCGCGGCGATCAGGTCGGCCTCGGCGCTCCCGGGGGGCGGCGGCGCCCTCGCGAGGTGCCTCCACGGGCTCGCCGTGAAGTCCGGGCGCGTGGCGAGCAGCGCGACGGTGGCCAAGGCGGTCATGGACGCGTACGGGAGGAGGCTCGGGTCCCTCGCGGACGCCCTCCTGGTGTTCGACGAAATGGCGCGCCCCGACGCGGTGTGCTGGAACATCCTCATCACCGCGTGCTCTCGCCGCGGGCTTTTCGAGGACGCTTTTGTTCTGTTCCGGTCGATGCTCTCCTGTGGCGTGGTGGAGCAGAGCATGCCGACTGCAGTGACGGTGGCTGTGATTGTTCCAGCGTGTGCGAAGTGGGGGCATTTGCGGACTGGCAGAAGCGTCCATGGCTACGTAGTGAAGACTGGTTTGGAATCAGATACTCTGTGTGGAAATGCATTGGTGTCGATGTATGCGAAATGTGGTGGAAGCAGGGCAATGGATGATGCACATAGAGCGTTTTCTTCTATTCGCTGTAAAGATGTTGTTTCATGGAATTCAGTCATTGCAGGGTACATAGAGAATCGGTTATTTCAGGAGGCGCTTGCGCTGTTCGGTCAGATGACCTCACAGGGATCTCTTCCAAATTATTCAACAGTGGCTAGTATTCTTCCTGTGTGCTCATTCACGGAGTTTGGGAGGTACCATGGGAAAGAAGTGCACAGTTTCGTGGTCAGGCATGGTTTGGAAATGGATGTATCTGTTTCTAATGCACTGATGACACACTATTCCAAAGTGCTTGAAGTGAAGGCTGTAGAATCAATATTTATGAGTATGGATGTGAGGGATATCGTATCATGGAACACCATTATTGCAGGATATGTGATGAATGGGTATCACTACAGAGCATTGGGCCTGTTTCATGAGCTTCTGTCTACAGGAATTGCTCCTGATTCTGTTTCTTTTATCAGTCTGCTCACTGCTTGTGCTCAAGTAGGTGATGTCAAGGCAGGGATGGGGGTTCATGGTTATATCCTTCAAAGGCCAGTACTTCTTCAAGAAACATCCTTAATGAATGCTCTTGTCACTTTTTATAGCCACTGTGATAGGTTTGATGATGCTTTCCGAGCTTTCACCGATATTCTGAACAAAGACTCAATTTCATGGAATGCGATTCTCTCTGCTTGTGCCCACAGTGAACAGCATATCGAGAAGTTCTTTGTACTGATGAGTGAAATGTGCCGTGGGGTAAATCAGTGGGATTCAGTCACAGTCTTGAATGTTATACATGTGAGTACCTTCTGTGGGATTAAGATGGTCCGTGAAGCGCATGGGTGGTCCCTACGAGTTGGTTATACAGGCGAAACTTCAGTAGCAAATGCTATTCTGGATGCTTATGTGAAGTGTGGCTATTCACACGATGCAAACATACTTTTCAGAAACCATGGTGGGCGGAACACTGTAACTGACAATATAATGATTTCTTGCTACCTGAAAAATAATTGTATAGAGGATGCTGAGGTGATCTTCAACCATATGGCTGAGAAAGACCTGACTTCATGGAATTTGATGATCCAGTTGTATGCGCAGAATCACATGGATGACCAAGCTTTCAGTCTGTTTAATCACTTGCAATCTGAAGGCTTAAAGCCTGATCTTGTTAGCATCACAAACATTCTTGAGGCTTGCATCCATTTGTGTTCTGTACAGCTTGTGAGACAATGCCATGCCTACATGCTCAGAGCATCACTAGAAGACATCCATCTTGAAGGAGCTCTTGTTGATGCATACTCAAAGTGCGGCAACATAACCAATGCATATAACATCTTTGAGGTCAGCTCAAAGGACCTTGTCACATTCACTGCCATGATTGGATGTTATGCAATGCATGGAATGGCAGAAAAGGCAGTAGAGCTGTTCTCTAAAATGATTAAACTTGACATCAGGCCAGACCATGTAGTTCTTACCACACTCCTGTCAGCATGCAGTCACGCAGGGCTGGTTGATGCAGGAATCAAAATTTTCAAGTCCATCGGAGAGATTCACAGAGTTGTACCGACAGCAGAACACTATGCGTGTATGGTTGACCTTCTTGCCCGCAGCGGACATCTCCAAGACGCATATATGTTTGCCTTGGATATGCCCCCTCATGCAGTCAACGCCAATGCATGGAGCTCCCTGCTAGGGGCATGCAAGGTCCATGGAGAGATCAAAATTGGCCAACTCGCTGCTGATCAGTTGTTCTCAATGGAAGAGGGGGACATTGGGAACTATGTCATTATGTCAAACATCTATGCAGCTGATGAGAAATGGGATGGTGTTGAACATGTCCGGAAACTGATGAAGTCCAAGGATATGAAGAAACCTGCAGGATGCAGCTGGATTGAGGTTGACAAGACTAGGCATTTGTTCAAAGCCAGCGATACTAATCACCAAGATAGGTCTTGTATTTACGATATGTTAGGAAGTTTGTATCAGCAAATCAAAGATACACAGACTCAGAACATGGCAATGATGAAATCTATGTGACCACAAGTTGCAGAAACTAGAAGTGAAGTGCTCTTCATCAAAGATGTGCTAGGTTAGGTGGCTTTCCTGGCTCAGTTGCAGGACTTCCACTTCCTGGCTGCAAATAGTAACAAATCCTGACTGCTGGGTGCTATTGATCTGTGCATGAAACTAATATTTTGTAGGCATTAATGTTTATATACAGTTGTACTGACAAGTTCATCCTGTTGGCAGAGGCAAAAATGAGGATTTACAGTTTTGTTTTAGGAGGTTCAGTTGCTTAGAAGGCAATTGTTGTCGCATGCCCAGGAATAGTAAGCATCTTCATGTCCTAGCAGATGGTAATTTAATTGCATCCTATGCCTTGTCAAATTTTCAGTTCCTTTTGTCTTTTTATGAGAAATACTAAAATTCATTTTTGCCATGCATTTCGTTTCTGGCATTTTTTATGATTCTATTAGAAGATGCGGTGAGGGTGTGCCTGCTAATTTTAGTTAGTCCCAGAGGCAAGGATGCATTGTTTATTCTGCTCTAAGTATGATAAGTTCCTTTTCTCTTGACTGCTATAGGCCTATCACCCAGTCTTACGGTCTTACCCTTGTGCTCAATACCTGCACTATAACCATTCGTATGGGTTACAGTTTACCTTAATTCCCAGTTATCCTTCTTTTCTTATACTAATGTGACCTATTGTTGTGATTGTAGTAGGCTTTGAAATGAACAAGATTTTTTCCATTCTAAAATGAGCCAAAAACTTATATACACTTCCACTTTGTTTCTGAAGCAGGTAGATCCTACACTGTAATGAGAACTAATAATTTAGGCATGGTTTTTTGCATCCCTGGTTTGTGGCTTCATGCAGAGGCTGGAGATTATCTCCATTATGTAAAGATGTGAGCACTGGCAAGTGGCAAGGATTGTGAGGCCAAGAAAGAGACCATGGAATTTCAAGTTAACCAAGGTCCTTAGAAAGTATATAACTCGTGATTTGCTTTTAAAAAGAAGTTGATGTTTCCTTTATTCCAACCATATAGGTAATAGGTCCATACCATGCACACTTCTGTTTATGACAAGTTCAGTGTAACAGTTGTTGGTATTGGCACTTGGCATTGTGTCAACACTGCACGCACTGCCAACAACATCTCCATGGGCGGAGTATGACTAGAGATCTGAAGGTAATATTGTTTCTCTTCGGATCTGAATTTGTAGATGTTGCCAGTTCCAGTGCTTGAGCCTTCATGTGCATGAACTTTCAATGGAGTTTTTTTTTATCCTACCGCTCCTGGATGCCAAATAAGCATGCAGACTCGTGTACCTGCTAGTGCTATGGTTCAGAACTTCCTTCACTTTTAGTAAGAAGCTCATTAACACTCATTACGGATTGAATCACGGTTCTTGAGTCTGGGTTGTATGATATGGCGTTATTTTCCACACTTTGGGCTTTTTGCCTTTTAGGCATATCCACGCTGCTATCAGACTGATTTCTCGTTTTCAGGATCAGATTGGAGAGGGGTATCTCAAGTCAAGGTCTATATGATTTTTCAATCCCATGGGCGAATCCTCTAATTGCTCAAGTTGATCATCGACTGCTGGATCCAGTTCAAAGAGCAAGCCAAACAGCAAGCTTTTGTGGACCCGTGGTCATGTGGTAGTGTGGTACTCAATAGCTGTTCATGTTCTGCACTGTTGTTAGCACTGATAACCTCCCAGTTGAGCGCAAGCAGGGACCAACTGCTGCCGGCGGCAGATTTCTCTTGAAAAAGAGCAGGAGATTGGGATTTGGAGGAGGACGCCGAGCAGCGCTCAAGCGTGGGGCAAGGCACCGACTCCGAATCCACAAACTAACCGAACCAGTTGCCAGGGCACGCGTTTTCGCCAGGAATACCCGTGGTTGCCCGTTGCTGTCCACCAAACGGAAATCGAGCCCGAACAGGTCACCAACCAAACCCGGGGTAGACCGTTCGGCCGCACTGCTATAATAGCCTCCTCGCCGCCCACGCAACGCAACTGTCCCCACATCGCCGCGCGGAGGAAAAAAAAAAGATTCCCCTTTGCTCACCGGGAAGCGCCGACGCCGTTGATGGATTTCGGAAGGACCAAAGCTGCCGCCGTAGCCCTGACGTCCGAATCGACCTCCGCCTCGTCCCGTCTGCTCTTCTCGGCCCCCGCCACGCCGTGGTTCCGGGAGCTGTGGGTCAACGCCTCCAAATAACGGCTCTTCGAGAGGTGCGCTGTCTGACTCGATTTGGTTGTATCCGTGCAGTTGTTATTCTGTGGTTGGATTGGATGTTCATCTGTGTTAATTTTGATGGCCTTGGACCCTTGGTGTTTTAAGCCGGCTTGGTTGCTGATAACTCTTGTAACCAGTAGATTGTTCGTTCGAGCTACCTCACAGTTGACTCTCCACCACCAAAGAGATACTCTGATCATACGGACCAAATCCCAATATTCCCAATAATGTTAGACTCAAACATATTAGATAGAAGAACTGGAGCATACTTGTGATTTTCTGAAAACAAGCAGCCTCAAGTCTAATTACGAAGAGCCTGTATTGGGTGAACTGAGCTGACCTTTTTGCTCCCATGTTATAGGAGAACACTGGTGGATTTCTCAGCTGGTGGTGGGAAATAAAGCGACTGGCCCAGCATCCTTGTGATAGCGATCACAGCATCGTCAGCTTCTTCAGTTTCAGCTGAAACTAGACTGATCAAGAAGGTGGCCAGCCGTCGAAATGCATAGACAGAAGATTGCAAACTCTGGGTGGGCTGCGTTTGATCGCAAGTGGCGCAGCGCAGATGGCAGTGGGGATGAAGGTGATGCTGATTCATTTCCGGCTCTCTCAAGTTTTGGAGCCCCCAATCTTGCTAGCAGCTCCATTACAGAAAAGAATGGGCTGAAACCAAAGCCTTTTGCTTCAGTGGTTCGCCCTTCTGTTGATTCAGGAGCTGTTAGTAATGGACGTGGAAATAAGAATTCTGCTAATCATGTGGAGAATGGGAATCACGGTGCAATTTCTGCATCTGTTAATAAAGTTAAGCTCTTGAAAGATGCACACAGTTGGGCTGACAGTAATTTAATCGAGGATGTATTAGCTGCTGTGAATAATGATGTCAGCCAAGCATCTGATTTGTTGAAAGCTATGGTCTCTCCTGACTTGCAGACTGGAGAGGATAGAACATCTGACCAACTTGCTGCTGTGATGAATAACACACAAGGATTACCATCAGAAAGTGCTGGAGCAGGCAAAGCAAATCCAGATAGCTCAAAGTTGTTGCCGCTGCCGCTGCCGCCGATGAATTTTCCCTCTATACCCTTGGAGCCTGAATTGGAAGAGATTGATGATGATTACTTGAACTACCGGAAAGATGCACTGAAGATGATGAGGTATGATCATTGTGCTTATGTTTTCCAAATTGTCTGCTGTTAGCATAGTTTTTGCTCTGGGGTATGCATAGAAGAAGCTTGTCTCTATTCTTTCTGTATCCAACAGGAGTCTAGGATGGTCATTCTAGTTCTAGTCGTGATGTGTATAACTATTAAGCATAGAACTTGCATATGATCACTTAATCTTGTAATTTCAAACTTGCATGAGCATTCAAAGCCATTAATTTGTAAAGCATTCTAGAACGAATATGAAATCCTTGAATTATAGGGCCAACAGTCCATAAAAAATTATCAGACACTAAGGCAGTTGAAAATGGCAATATTTTTATTTTAGGTTTGTATACTTGTTTTATGTGATGACCAAACTCAACTCTTTTCAAGTTAAATAACGATCCACTTTCTTTCCTTCTGATAACAGGGCTGCCACAAAGCATTCCCAGTCTGCCAGCAATGCATTCTTGAGAGGTGACCATGCTTCTGCCAAGGAATTTTCTCTCAGAGCTCAGGAAGAGCGTGCAGCTGCTGAAAAGCTGAATAACAAGGCAGCAGAAGAAATATTTCGCCTCAGGAATAGCAGTAATGACATCTGGAAGATAGACATGCATGGTCTTCATGCATCAGAGGCTGTGACAGTATTGGAGAGGCATCTCCACATGATAGAGTTCCAGCAACCTGGGAATAAGTCAGCTTCAACTGAGGACTTAGCTAAGTTGGAGTCTGCATATTCTGAATCAACCACTGGTTTAAACATTGAGCTTGCCGCTGAGAAGGTGGTCTTACGTCGGCCTAAGCAGTATATCTTACATGTGATCACAGGTAATCTTTTGTTCCTCTATGCATGCTTTCCTATCACATATGGTTTCATTTCAAATCTAAAACAGTTTATGTTTCATCACTTTTCTTGCCACAATCTTTGTAATTATGATATATAAATGTGCAATTTAACGGATGTGCGCATCTTGGTATCATTTTACAAGCAGATAATGCGTTGGTTTGGTTCATTTAATAACAGCATACATAGAAGAAAGAATGATTTCATGTTCATGATGTAAGCAACACCAGCTTTGGTAATAACTCATTTCTGTTTGTACTTTACACAGGGATGGGTAACCATAGCAAAGGGCAGGCTTCACTGCCTGTTGCCGTTAGGGGTTTCCTTATTGAGAACGGGTAACTTTCGATGCAATCAATACAACTCTACATCTAAGTGTACACACACAAGTATGATTGACAGCCTTCTGCTTGCAGGTATCGATTTGATGAGCTGAGGCCTGGTGTTTTTGCGGTTCGTCCGAAATTCCGCCGCAGGTGAACGTGTAGAAGTTTGTACAATTGTAACATGATGTATGTATCAGTTGTGCCGACATAGCCACTGCCTATGAAACTAGAATGGCAGGGTGGGTAATAGGAAATTCCAGCAACTTTATTTTTCCTTGATTAATAAAGCGAATTTGTACATCTGTGGTGTTCTTTAACCTCCTTGAACAGTAACTTCCTTCCCACTTGACATGCGATTTGTGATTGTAACAATGACCGTAATTGTGCTAGTTTACGGCAATGGCATGCAATGTTGTACTGCAGAATTGGGTTGCCATTGTCAAGAGCCAGTCTGTGTGATTCCTTCAGAGGCTCTGCTGGTAAAAAGCATTCGTCACAACTCATAATTCACTGGTCTACTTCGTATCTTCTTCACTGTAAACCATTGCTTTGCCGACAGATGTGATTCCAGAGGCTCCATGATTTACTGACATTTCATTTGCCCTCCAACCTCCAAGCATTTTGCTTTCAGGCATGGCATTCCTCGTGCCCTGTCTGTTGTGAACAGAAATAAATTTGTAATGTCATAGATCTTGAGCTCGACTTCAGTTGCCTGAGCCAATGGCCACATCCTAAAAGAAGGAAATCGAGCTAATAATGGGCAACTTGGCAAGCAGAAGCAGCAGAGCAACTTTTCCATCGCTGGGCTGCTTCTTCCTGCTTGCAACGTGGCCGCTGTTTCTGCGGCACACCCCGCCGGCCCTCCCTGACCCTCTGGCGATGTGGCCCCTCTCCCCGTGTGCGCGCTTGCAGTCTTGTGGTTCCCAAGCGCAGAGCAGTTCGTGGAGCCAGGTGGCCTGCAGCCCACACCACGCATCGCGTAGTTGGCTCGCGGGACCCAGGCGTCAGCATCGCGCCTCCCTCTCCCGAAGCTCGCGTCTCGGCGTCTGTCTCCTCGCACCTCGGCGCCCGGACCCGGAGCGAGCCTGAGGCGCGCGACAAAGCGATGGCCTCGCCGGCGGCGGTGACGCGGCACCCTTCCCCCACCGTCCTTGCCTCCGGCCCTCGCTACTGCCGCCGCGTGAGTGCTCCCCCTCTCCCGCTCCCCCGGTGTAGTCTGCGGATGTAACACTGTGATTCCACTGGTGGAATCCACGCCCAGCGGTGCGGTTAGTGAGCTCCTGAGAACCGTAGGGTTTCAACGCCGCACCTCGTTCCGAAGCTGCCATATTATTCTTAATTCTTCTAGGAGGGAATGAGCGGTGCGAGTTTTTAGGGGAACCCGTTTAGCCATGGATTATTCTGATTGACACGAAACAGTACAGTTGAGTACTTGAGTGAGTGTGTTAGATTTGGAAGCAGGAGGCTGATGTGCACAATTGTTTGGATGATCGTTTTGTACTGAAGGGCCGGATTGATGGTTTGGACTGTCATTATATATATGCCACACGCAGAAATCATGATTTCCTCGTATAATATATACTGATTTAGGTATTGTTAGATAATGGTATGGCCCATAGGCCATATTGATGGTTTGTTCGAGTGCTTCATTAAGCAGGAGAGAAATGGATATATTGCACACTACAAGTTGCTTGTCTGAGTCTTGTGCACATGTAACATTGAACGCCGCAAACTGCCTGGGCTGTTCCAGAATAAGTTTGGTCTGAAGTGGCCATATGGTTTACACCCATTCTGGCATCTGTTTAGTTTCCTTTGTTTACCTATATTCTGTTCTGTATAATGTTTGTTCATCCCGCTACAGAATTTTGTTCCCAAAACTAAGTTTGTTCACTCTGGCAACGATCATTTGCAGGGACATCCACCCTCAAAAGTTGGCTTCCGAAGCTTGGCGCCACGGCTAAAGGTCAATGCACTTTTTGGGTGGCCTAAGGGAGACACGTCAACACGTCAACTGATCCCTCCTGCTGCTGAATCATATACGCTCTCAGGGTCAGCCTTAGAGGTGTTTTGTGTTTCTTGAGTGAACTCCTTTTCCAGGACTTATGCACCTAATTCATGATTTCCTTAATCGCTCGTTCGTTTCAGGTGGGTGCAAAACCACGTGAGGTGTCTATTTCTGTTGCTTCTTCTATCATGGACATTCCTGCTGCGGATTGGGATGCCTGTGCGTGTGATCCAGATGATCCTGAAAACTTTAACCCTTTCCTTACTTATGCATTCCTCTCAAGCTTAGAAGAATCACATTCTGCAGTAAAGGTAAGCACATAAATCACCATGTATCCTCGTCAGATCATACAAAGACATTTCTGTTTTAATCACTGTTCACCTACTGCATACACAGACGTTTAGCCCGTTTGACCGTTTAATTGGTTGTTTACACCAAATAATGGCTAAATGATAGGTGACCGACTGTATAACATTTAGCGTTTAGGTGAACACTAGTTTTAACCGTTAAGTGCTCAAGCTCCATTATAAGCATGTGTAATGTCTTACACATTGATTTTGACGATAAATTTGCTGTGTTTAATTGACAACAGAACTACAAACAAGATTTGTCTGCAATACCACCAGGCATATTGAGACATCAAAAATGATGAATTACCTATGACCAGGGGGTGTTCTGTGTGCTTAGCCTGACCCATCATGATTGTGATTCTATTTCTTTTGCGATTCTTAATTGCACAATTGCTTTCTTTATGAAAATTACTCCCGTAGATTGAACAAAGATTAGCTCTAACTTTTATTCAGTACCAACATGCATGGATGTACACACTGTTATCTTATTGTCTTCCTTGAGACCTTGGTCTCAACTGATTTCAGGAAACTGGCTGGTTACCTTTCCATGTTGTTGCACGGGATGAGAATGGACATATTATAGGTGTTGTTCCGCTTTACCTTAAAAGGTTTAACATCATTAACAGAATATCATCTCCTGTCTTCCTACTTGCTATGTACTATGTGCTCCTTTCATCTTGTTCATTGGTTGAGTGACAACATTGTGAACTTGCAGTCATTCTAGAGGAGAGTTTGTGTTTGATCAATCATGGGCAGAAGCTTACTACAACTATGGCCTTGAATACTATCCAAAGCTCCAGTCCTGTGTGCCTTTTACTCCAGTAACTGGTCAAAGAATATTACTTCGAAATACATCATATCGTGATCAAGTTTTTGATGCACTTGTCAAAGGTTTGATGAGCCTGACTACCAAGGTATCTGGATTAGCGTTCTTGCAAATATTTGTTTAAGTGGTGACTACTAAGAATGCCTAAAAATTATTATATCAAAATCATCCTATATTTTTAGCATCTATGTGCTACTGTTCATTGTTTCCACTTTCCACCTTTTATCAGCTCTACTTCATATGGCATTGTGATATCCTCTAGGACTAACCATTGCTTAATTCTTGAGTCATTTGTCTTCTTTTATTCTTGTTTTCTTGACATTTACAGTGTATACCAAAGGGCACCAAGTCTGTTTCATTTAAATAGAAGAGTTTGGTTGTCTGCTTGCAGCTACAAAGTTGCTAAATCAGGGCTTGATCGTTAATGTGTGTCGGTAATGAGTCAATGCTTTTTTTCCTCGAAAAATGCAGGAGAGCTGCGCATCATTATATTAAGAAGTGAAAAAAAGGGAAAGAACCCATACAACACGCCCCAGGCCAGCCAAAAGGCAAGCCCACACACTCACACCAACTCACGCCAACTCACACAAAACTCCCCCAAACTCTCTGATCCTTAGGCGTCCGTTTCAAAGGGCGACCAACTAATGAGTCAATGCTGAAGTAATAAAAGTTTAAAATCCTGTCTCTCTTCACAACTCATGTTTCATTATCTTTATGGTGTTAACTTGTAACACCCCAAAGTCCAAACAGCTCAGATTCACTCTGAGCGCTCACACTCTCACCAACCCACTTAACCTAGGGTTAACCCGGGGTTTGGTGGGCCTAAAACCCCTACAAACTTGCATCAACACACACATGGGCCACCATGGGCCTAATTCAAACTGGGCCGATGTCACATTACTAATTATTGATGTAGGCTCATGTATATGTGAAGTAGTGACAACC
The DNA here is from genome assembly GCF_000003195.3 of Sorghum bicolor. Classification (NCBI taxonomy): domain Eukaryota; kingdom Viridiplantae; phylum Streptophyta; class Magnoliopsida; order Poales; family Poaceae; genus Sorghum; species Sorghum bicolor. Next base: position 46,005,417 of record NC_012875.2, read on the forward strand.
TTTTTGGGTTGCTTTGTTTATTTATCAACTACCTCTGTGTAGCTCTTATAAGACTACCCTCAGATGTATTGAACCAAGTTAATATCTGTCGGTTTCTGCTGCATTTCAGATGAACGTGTCATCATTACATATTACTTTTCCGTCTGAAGGTGAATTCAGCAAATTGAAGAATAGTGGGTTGTTACAAAGAATTGGGTTGCAATATCACTGGAGAAATCGGAATTACAAGAGGTGCTAACGCATTATGATATTAATAGCATTTCCTTCTGGATGGTTCAATGCTTGAAGTTGGGACTTCTACGTTCTAACCATATTATACTGCAACTTGGGGTTTCAATACTTGGTTGGAACATCTAGTTTTAAGAAAATCTTGGTGGACTAGAAGTGCAAACAAGCTCACAGTTTGGATGCAGCTACTATTTCCCTCATATACTGTTAATTCAAGGCATTTTTCTGTTCTTTTCCCACAACATCTCATTTTTGTTAAAAAATATGACACTTGGTTGTTGTATACTCTCTATCATTTGCTGTAGTAATTTATTTGTTAATCGTTGTGAATCAGCTTGTTATAGCATTCTAGTTAGACTTTCTCTGTGGGACATGAGGTCTTATACCTATTTTGGCTAACTTCTTCCTTTATTAGTGCCAAAAAAGTAGTTATCTTGACCAGATAATTGTAGCTAAGAGGACACATTTCAGATAAAAGCATAGCATGTGGACCATCGTTTTAAAGCAGTGTTTTTTTATGGAATCACTGCCTTGTTGACTCTGTGCTAAACTTTGCGAGATTACATTTTAGTTGCCTAGTTTATTGTGATTTCTCAATGTTTGCTGATATTCATTGCTCACCATGTTTTTTCAGTTTTGATGAGTTTCTGATGGATTTGAAGCAACCTAAACGGAAGAATATCAGACAAGAACGTAAAAAGGTTTACCTTCTTTTGGCTTAATTGATTCAAATGTGCTTGTCAATTGAGGATAATCTTTTTTGGAAACTTCCCAGATTCCTGCTCAAAATTTGCAAATGAAGCGACTTCGTGGAGACGAAATAAAGGTAATTATAAGGGAGAGATAGTTCTTTAATCGTACTCTTCAGTCACTTCTTTTACATTATCATATTCTTCACAGTATCTCATTAGCTTTGTTGCTTTCTGGACAGCTTACTTATAATTGTTTCCATTCACATTGCAGAGCAGCCACTGGGATGCCTTCTATAAATTCTACCGTAACACAACTGATAATCAGTTTGGTTTCACATTCTTCTTAACTTGTATTTTTTTTATTCTATACCTAACATCATGTTCTTGAAATGGTTGTTCATCTTCTGTCAGCATTCATACATATCGCGATGCCGCACCATTCTTGTTGACTCACTCTTCAACTTGAATTCCGGTGTCCATTTCTTCTTATTTACAATGTCACATAGTTTCACCTAGGTTGATCTATTTTTTTATCTGCACCCTTTGTAAACATGTATGATTTTTTTTAAAGGATTAATATTTAAGTGTGCTACTGTGTATTGAGAACTGAAGTTAATCAAAGCAAGGAAGGAATAGAAGTTTAGCAAATTATCAGGCAAAAAGGTCATTTAATCGAGCTAAATGGCCACTTAAACAGATACATTTGGCCATTGTGTAGTGTTTAAACAGGCTAAATTGCCATTTAGGAAAAAAAGGATTGGAGTTTGAACTTTGAAGTAATTACTGATAAATGCATGTGACTGCTAGCACATTGCCTTCTACTTGAACTGAAAGAGGCAACAAAGTTTTAAGAACCATCACCGCGTGAGTGCGTGACCCCCTCACCTTTTTGCACTTTCTTTTTGTTACACGGCATATCTGTAGGTATTTGTGGTGACCATGCCTAGGCACGTTTTTCATTAACAGGGGCATATATGTAGGTATGAATTAAGATTGTATAGAATTCGCTAGTGCAGTAATGTAGGTTTCTGTATTTTCACTTGTAGCTAGGGAAGTAGGGATGCTTCCATAGGTCTTTTCTGTCCCATGTCCTCTGTTTTTGAAATCCGAATCTGTTAATTAAATGAGTTCTGTGGCGACCCAGTGATCCAGAGAAAGCAAAACTTGCATCCCTACTCATAGCTTACTTTTCACTGCAGTTGGGGCCGACCATACTTGACAAGGGATTTCTTTCACCTCTTGGGCGAAAAGATGGGGGAGAATGTGATGCTTATTGTTGCTGAAAAAGATGATAAACTAGTTGCTGGAGCTCTTAACCTTATTGGAGGTGATACACTGTTTGGCCGGTTATGGGGATGCCTGCCAGATGCTTACTTTCCCAATTTGCATTTTGAAGCTTGCTATTATCAGGTAATTTGCTCATGTTTAGAACCATATCTTTGGAACAATGCAATAATATGGTTTGTTTATAGAATTTGATATTGTCCAGGCGATTGAAGCAGCCATAGAGTTAAACCTGAGTAATGTGGAGGCAGGTGCTCAGGGAGAGCACAAGATCCAGCGTGGTTACCTCCCAGTGACAACTTACAGCTGCCACTACTTTTCAAATCCTGGTTTTGCGGCAGCTATTGGAAATTTTCTTACACATGAGACGGCTCAGGTATTTTCGTGTTGATATTTTGAACCAGTTTCTTGCCAAAACTATGTGATATCAACCTTGCTGTCTTTGTTCTACTCACTTCTGTGTGCTGAAAATAATCTTTTGTGGACACATATACAACTCTTTCATCTGAGTGCATAGTATCTGTAGTTAATCAGTGCCATCCACATCCAATGCCAAACTCACCTCCTAGATTGAGCACCACATCTGGAACCCTTACATCTGAAGCTTGTCATGTTTTGGTTTCAATATTTTCCACTAGATTAGCCTCACATTCTGATGGGCTGATTGGGTGCTCTAGTGGACGGCATCATCACCAATAGTTGATATACTCACACAAAAAAGAAATTATTACCTCAGCAATACCACTTTTTGGAGCTAATGCGATTCTATGTTAGCCAGTGCTGAGTGTGACTAAGATCAGGACATCTTAGTAAACATGCATTGACTTTAGCAGTACTTTGTTGATACCATATATTAACGCATAAGGCATGATATCTTATTTCACCTTTTTCTAGCTTATTGTTGAGAAATTCTATTTTTCCTCCCGGTGGTAACTGCTGACACTACCAGTGTGGCGTTTATTTTATGTCAGACACTTATTTTCTTAAAATCCTTAGGGAAATGCAGTTTATTATGATGGACAGTTTGCATACCTTTCTGCCTTTTCCTGAAACTCCCAACTAATATTCTTGGTGTTAATAATACCAGGTTAAGCGTGCTATTAAGGTCCTTCATGATTCGGGTCCATACAAGGAAGACATACTGAAAGAATTTGCAGCTCAACAAGGCATCGACCTGTAGAACACAGAAGGAGCTAACACTTTGCATACTGTTTTATAGGATTAGCATCTTTTATGTAGCAACAGGAATACGGGTAATCCCATCAACTATACCAAATTACGGATCCGACATTTGTACACTGCTAGGAATGTAAATATTCAACATGTAAATCTAAAACCATTGGCTCCAATGGTCAACATCTAAACCCAAACATTCTGCGATACTATGCATCTCTGCGTCAGAATTCAGAAATGCTTTCTGGGCGCTATTACCTCAGCCTTAAATAAACCTAGCCGTCAAGTTGGGAGCTATAGCTATACTTGTTTCTACTTTTCCCAACAGAAGGATCTGATGCTTCATGTATATTGCGCTCTTTTCTAATGGGATCTCTGATGCTTCATGTATATTGCGCTCTTTTCTAATGGGATCTTTCCCATCAGAAGGATCATCTGAACTATAGTACTCCTTCCGTCCCAAAACAAGTATCGTTTTCGCTTCTCGAGAAATAACTTTAACTAAATATATAGTAAAAAATATTAGTATTTATAGTACATAATTAGTATCATTGGAAAGATCTTTAAGTCTAGTTTTTAACAAATTTATTTAGAGATATAAATATTGTATATATTTTCTACAAATCGAGTCAAACTTGTGGCACAAAAATCTAAAACGACACTCTTTTTGGAACGGAGGGAGTAGGAAATAGTAGGTGAGCAGTTGGCATCACCCAAGAGGATATGCAGGAAAAGGAAGGCGCAACGTCGCATCAGCATATCATACAAGATCCAAGCTCAAAAGGACGTCAGATATCCTCGGATTGCGCACAGCATTCTGATTCTGTACCGCACTTGCTTTATAGTAAAGTTCTTAAATGGAAGTCATTTTGTTTTGTCAAAACTTCTCTAAGGCCTCGTTTGGTTTCCTCCGGTAAAGTTTAGCTTTTGTCACTTCGAATGTTTGGACATATGTATGAAGTATTAAATATAGACTATTTACGAAACTAAAAACACAGCTATAGAGTAATTTGCGAGACGATTCTTTTAAGCCTAGTTAGTTCATGATTAAACATTAATTATCAAATAAAACGAAAATGCATCCATTGAACTTTAACACCCCAAATCAAACACTCCCCCTAACTTTGATTAAATTTATTGAAAAGTACATAAATATCTACAACTATCATTTAATCATGATATGTTAGTATCCTAAATTTCGTAGTACCATGCTTGTAGGCTCATAATATTAAAATAGAAGTGTTTAGAAGTCTTTTAAAATTGCAACAGTACATTAAAGCCGAAGCCACAAAATTAGGCCTTGTTTAGTTCACCCCGAAAACCAAAAAGTTTTCAAGATTTTCTGTCACATCGAATCTTGCGGCACATGCATGAAGCATTAAATATAGATAAAAATAAAAACTAATCACACAGTTTAACTGTAAATCGCGAGACGAATCTTTTGATCCTAATTAGTCTATGATTAGACAATATTTACCACAAACAAACGAAAATGTTACAGTAGCGAAATCTAAAATCTTTTACCATCTAAACAAGGCCTTAGATATAACCAGCAGCCGTAAAATAACGCACTATATCAGTTCGGAAACCCTTGCCGGTTGAAGTAAAAGTAACGCTACATCTGGCATCGCGCCTACTTCACGTTATGATGGCTAAGGCCTAGTTTAGTGGGGAAAATTTTTTAGTTTTGGCTACTGTAGCATTTTCGTTTGTATTTGACAATTATTGTTTAATTATGAACTAACTAGGCTCAAAAGTTTCTCGCAAATTACATGTAAATTATATAATTAGTTAATTTTTTTATCTATAGTTAATGCTCTATAATTACATTCAAAAATTCGATGTGGTGGAAAATCTTAAAAAATTTTGCAAACTAAACAAGGCCTAATGCGTCTTTGACTCTACTGTGCAGATTGAGTGCTCTTGTGTAGTTATAACACTATCACTACGATATCGTGTGGACAGAGGATTTATTGTTGCTTTTCATCGATCTTGCTTTTCGGAGCTAAGGCCAGTCTCAATACATGTTTCATGAGAGTGTCATGCACATTAAATAGGGTGCTACGTAAGCAAAATTGCTGACTTGGCAGGGTCATTAAATAAAAGAGTTTCATCAGATGAGAGAGAAGTTTCATCCCCATGAAACTCATGTGGCTCGGTTATCTAGTTTATAGTCTTGGTAACTGTGCTATGAAACTATGCATTGAGACTGGCCTAATGGTACCCAATGTTTGCCGGAATAACATTCTGGGTTAATCCAGGTCTCCAGGAGTAACATTTTTTGCTGCATGGTGCTTTATTTTTTTATTTTAGATTATTGTTGACTACCACCTCAGATCACAGATACAAGTTTTTATAGGTTTGTCTAATTCAGACCTTTTGTAACCAGCATTATGGGTTCTCCCGTTATGTGTAAGCCATTCTTGTGGCTCTTCTTTTTAATAAAATACATGTGAAGTCGCGGTAAAAAAATAATTCACTTTTTTCAACATTGACCATCAATATCCTATTGTCTAATTCAGACCTTTTGTAACCAGCATTATGGGTTCTCCCGTTATGTGTAAGCCATTCTTGTGGCTCTTCTTTTTAATAAAATACATGTGAAGTCGCGGTAAAAAAATAATTCACTTTTTTCAACATTGACCATCAATATCCTATTTGATATATTTAAACATTGACGATACTAGATTTGTTTGAAAAATATTTTGATAACATACAAATATTTTCATTTAAAATTATGTTTTTTTAGATATTGCTAATGAAAGTGTTAAGAATTTGACTAAGACAATAGATGAACTTGGCATTGAAGTCTTGCTCTTTCATGATGCGTCTTTTTTTTTGGGTTGAGGAACCCATCATTGTCAATGGACCATGTCCTTTTTCCTTTTGTGTTTCTCTCGCCTTTTTTTCTCCTTCTCCCTCTCCATGGAATTACTACAATAACAAACTCTTTCATCACTGTAGTAGTTTTAATTGTCAAATTAGATTCTGTGTTTGTAGAGACTCTTGAGCTTTGTTTCGGTCTGTGGCTCTGTTCCCTGCACCATTGGTCTGAGGGATGGCTTGTTCACTTTCAGAGTAACAGCCCATGTGCGCAATCAGAACTAGGCCTCGTCTTGAGAGTATCTAGTGAGTACTATAGACCGTACTACTTCCTACTTCCGCTCCAAAATAAGTGTTGTTTGTATTTTCTGAGAAATAACTTTAAATAAATATATAATAAAAAAATATTAATATTTATAGTACATAATTAGTATCATTGGAAAGATCTTTAAGTCTAGTTTTTTAAAAATTTATTTAGAGACACAAATATTGCACGTATTTTCTACAAATCGAGTCAAACTTATGGCACGAAAACCTAAAACGATACTCTTTTTGAGACGGAGGGAGTATACTAGTATACTACTACTCTACTAACTTGCCATACAGCCACATGTGCATGTGCACATTTTGTTTTCCAAAGAATCAAACTTTTCTAAACTTAACTAAATTTATAAAATATCACCAATATCTGTATCTCCTAATATATTTATAATGAAATATATTCCACTTTAGGGTTTTTGGTTTACACATTATTATCAGTTGCGGTCAAAGAAAATTAAATAAGCCAATATTATGGTGCTCAAATTTCAAAAAAAGAGAGAAAGATTCGACTCTTCAAGATCAAGATGCAAGTTTGTTTTAAGATGAACAAAGTTGTACACCTTGAGGAGACACCAATGCTTTCCTTGCCTTCCACGAAAGGGCAAACATGCAAACAAAAGATCCTTGCAGTTTCTTTGCCTTAACTAGAGCTGACCTCCTTGTTTAGGTCCTGTTTGGATTCCATGGTCTAAAGTATAGGTGGTTAAAGTTAAGGGTTAAACTTTAGACAAGTGAACTTTAACTAATAAACTATAGACAAGGGGGACGAAGTTTATATCTAATTCAATAAAAAGATTTAAGTGCCCATCTGAAGAAACATGAGATGAGATGAAAAGGCTGGGGTAAAATTGTCTTTTCACCAGAGAAAATGAAACTTTAGCACACTTGTGTGATCTTTTGGAGTTAGCTAAACTATAGACAACACTTTTGACCATTTGTTTCGAGTCTCAAGGGCTAAAGTTTAGTGGCTAAACTTTAGATCGTAGGATACAAATTGGACCTTAATCATCTTTTTTTCTAAACGGGCAAGATCATTGCCTAATCAATTATAAGAGAAGAAAAGGGTTATTGTATCACATCTACATTGGCCACCTAATCAAGCTCCACGTGAAAGAAGGGCCACTTAAAAGAGAAAAGACACAAATATCCAAACATACAAATGGGTATCATGTTGTTACATAACAAGCCTCTTACTATGGGAAGTGTTCTCCAGAATATGCGATGCTGCCTAATCCATTTGTGAGAGAAGTGTTCTGGAAGGTTTCTATCTCTCTCCTTTCAAATTTTCTACATAATGTAAAATATTATACCATTGAGATCGAGACAAGAAGTTTTTTAGGTTTGTTATTTGTGATCTCTTGCCACCAATTGGCCATATTAGTGAAGTTATCCAGTGTAACATTTGGCTGGGGTCTAGCAATAGAGGGGTCTTTTGACCAAATGTAGCCGAAGAAAGGACAATTAAGAACGAGATGGTCGTTTCTTGGTTAGATTGACCAAGAAGACAATGCGGTTGATGCCACCAGTCGGTTGTCAAACAGTATGCCATGAGGAGCTTGCTCCGAATTAAGGTCTAAGATAAGAATTTGTATTTTTTTTGTCTTTGCTTTTCCATGTGAGGTTTGTAGTGAAAGTTGCAAAGCAACCTCTAAATTGTGCCAGATAAACTGGTTTCACCATGCAGGATCCATTTGTCGTCCATGTCCAAGTGATAGTATCCAAAAAAATTGGAGATAAACACCACCTGTTGAATCTGAGTCTAGAGATCAACAAATTCTATAAGGCTCCCTTTGGATCTTTGGAATCGTAATTCATTCTAATAATAATCACAATTTAGGCACATATCAATTACGTTAATATGGCCGCATATAAAATATACGTGTATACTACTGTTGGCTAAAATGGGAGAGATAATGTGTTGCATTTCTACTAAAGGGAAGCAAGCCGCAGAGGGTCCTATAAGTTCCAGAGTGGAAAAATAATATGGACATATATGGAAATCGGTTTCTATCTCACATCCTATGAATTTAATAAGATAAACTTACATCTAAACTTTAGAAAGTTGTGGAGTATCAAATTCCAAGCTAAATAGCCTAGTCCATAAAGTAGATTCTAATTCTTCAAAAATGAAAGGATCCAAACAGACCCTAACATGATTTGGCGAGGTGATTTAACACCAAAGGATCCATCTATTGTGTGTGAGAGCTCAAGGAAGATGAAGTTTTTACTTTTTACTACACCCGATTAAGGCAAAGAGAGAGGTGCTATGTATTTGGGAAAGTTACCAATAAGTCATTTGTCCATCCAATCTATATCTATATATCTTATAAAGACAAACTCCACTAAGCTAATTATTTTGCACCTCCTTGCGCTACATTATCATCCACTCCTTCTGCTGCCGCATGCAATTAAGTGCCAACTCACAAATGGTTTTAGTAGTACCTACAGATAACCATACACGCATACTAGTCTACCGTCAGGTCATATTTATATTCCTCCTTTATACCCACAGCAACGCGCGGGGAGTCCTCCTAGTTATGATAATAGTTGATGCCTCAAAAAACTTATGTGTCATATCATCATCCACTCCTTCTGCTGCTGCATGCAATTAACTGCCCACTCACAAATGGTTTTAGTAGTACCTACATATAACCATGTACGCATACTAGACTACGGTGAGACCATATTTATATTCCTCCTTTGTACCCATGGCAACGTGCGGAGAACCTCCTAGTTATGATAACGGTTGATGCCTCAAAAAAACTTATGATATCTGTGTCATACAAGGCAGCTCGGAGCTGACCTAATGCTTGGAGTCTAGTTGTCCAACCATACCAAAGCTAATGGCGCTATAGCATCCTGCTGAATTTTTCTAAGTCCAGGATGCCTAAGTTGTGCCCAGCTTTCATGGATTATTGCAACGAGCCCATCACTAGCCCCCTTCGTGTTATAACCACCCTTCCAAAGGAAAGAACGATAGATCCTTTTAGGGCCTTTTGGAACACATGTATTTAACAGAAACTGTGCAGTGATTTTATAAGAATCATGCATGAATCACATGAAAAACAAAGGATTAGAAAATTTTTCCCCACATTTTGAATAGGCTTTTTTTTGGGGAGGGTGTTATGAATAGGCCTTATTCGGGTGCTCAAGTTTTAACTTAAGCAGTAGCAGACCTAGATAGACAAAGCAACCCGAGTGAGAAAACTGTGATCTCCTAGTATCGCTTCCAACCCAGTCAATCCAAGCTCAGCTAATGGGCCTTGGACTAGGCTCCAGGTATTACCAAGAGAGGGGCTCGGGCAAGGGCCTAAGGTTGTTGCTGGCTCTGGGTCCACCTATAACCTTAAGTAACCCAACCAACTAAGTTCAATTAAGTAACCCAACCAACAAGGGAAAATGATGTGCAACATCACTAGTTTAAACAATCTGTACTTTTCATTTATTATGCTACTATAAACTTTTCATATATTTCAATTAAGTTGTTTTTAAAAAAATAATAAATTGAAATTCTGGATCCTCCGCTAAGCGCTAGACCCAGCAATAAGCTTCATTGACATGGTACCGCGGCACCGGCAACAGGTACACACACGTACTCCTCTTACATTGACGCCCTGAACCACCGTATCCAACAAAAGATCCATCATCGCAACGAATGAATGGAAAAGCTGCAAAGGCGCATTAGTAATGCTACATCAGAAACACGCATGGTGCATGGCTTTTTATTTATCCCCTTCTACCTGATCGATCTCGAGATTAAAACGAAAAAAGCAACTCGCATTCACCGCGCCCGGTACAGGTACAGCCTTTTGTAGGGCAAATCTCAGTTCTCATCAATAGTATATACAGCAACCATTTCTTTAGCTTCCTCCCCGCATCATCATCACTGCTAAAATCACCCCTTTTTCAGGGCAAGTCTCAGCAGTAGCATAGCAGCCCATGGAGCTTGGGAACGAGGTCCTCTGCTCCTGCCGCCTGGCCCGGCTGCTGCCTGTGCTCCTCCTGCCGTGGGCCGTGCAGGTGCAGCTACTCCTCCTCCACTTCATTGATCACACGCCCTTGGTCACTGGATGCAGCTAGCCGGCGGGCGATAGATAGATCAGGACTCTCAGGAGTTGAAGCAAAGCCTGCAGATGATCTCGTGGAACAGATGTATGCAAGTCCTAGCCAAACAGGCGCCATCGCAGAACAAAAAGCTGCCGCGCGTTCACCCTAAAAACCAAAAAGTTTTCAAGATTCTCCGTCACATCGAATCTTATGGCACATACATGAAATATTAATATAGACGAAAACAAAAACTAATTACACAGTTTAGCTGTAAATTACGAGACGAATCTTTTGATCCTAGTTAATCCATAATTGGATAATATTTGTCACAAACAAACGAAATTGTTACAGTACCGAAAACTTTTCACTTTTCGGAACTAAACAAGGCCCTAGTAGGGTTGGTACAAGCCTATCTATGGTACTCCTGATTTTTCACCATCACTCATAAAATAATATTTTTCTCTCACAATAAAAGAGTATCAATGTTAGCACCAGCCGCGATAGAAAGTATGAGCCCAACAGTTAAGGCCTTGTTTAGTTCCGAAAACTGAAAAGTTTTCGAAACTGTAGCAATTTCGTTTGTTTGTGGTAAATATTGTCCAATTATAGACTAACTAGAGTCAAAAGATTCGTCTCGTGATTTACAGTCAAACTGTGTGATTAGTTTTTTGTTTTCGTCTATATTTAATGCTTCATGCATATGCCGCAAGATTCGATGTGACAGGAAATCTTGAAAAAATTTTGGATTTCAGGTGAACTAAACAAGGCCTAAGCGGATTCCACCCACCACCCTTAAAACACCGTATCTAGCTGTCGTATCCCCACGCGATCCGCTCCGGCACCGGCCGGCAACGGGGGATCCGGCGACGCCGACGCGCCAACCCCCGCCGCGCGCGCGCGGTGCGTCAGTCACACTTGCCAACCACGCTTACGTACGTACACGTACGTATGCCGGCTGTTGGCTGCTGCTGCCGCCTGCAGCCTGCTGGGTCGGTCACGAGGCCCCAACGATGCCATGGCATGGGCCATGCATGGGGAAGACTGCACGACAGATCTATGTACGCTTGCCGCTGGAACGTGGCTCTTTTTCTTTTCTCTTCTTCTTGGAAAGAAAAAAGAGTTTTTTCCTTGGGCGGCAAGCGCACGGTCCGACGGACGACGCTCCGGGGCGCCGTGGCAACTTGTGATCTCTCGTCCGGCTTCTCCCTCCCGTCAATCAGGGGATGCCCTGGCTCTGGTTATCGAGGGCGCGCGCGCGCCGGTTCTCGAGTAGGACGGAGGAGTAATGGCCAGTCCGTTGGATCAAGGTCCTGTTTCAGCTGTGACTGAGAGCCAGCGGCTGTGATCTTGTTTCTTTATTTTATTTTTGTACCGCTTGCTACGATTGACTATGGTCAATAGCAGTGCGCGAGTCCACACGAGACTGCACATCCTACTAAGGCCTTGTTTAGTTCCGAAAAGTGAAAAATTTTCGCTACTGTAGTATTTTCGTTTGTTTGTGACAAATATTATCCAATCATGAACTAACTAGGATCAAAAGATTCGTCTCGTGATTTACAGCTAAACTGTGTAATTAGTTTTTGTTTTCGTCTATATTTAATATTTCATGCATGTGCTACAAGATTTGATGTGACGGGGAATCTTGAAAACTTTTTGGTTTTCAGGGTGAACTAAACAGGCCTTGTTTAGTTCGCAAAAATTTTCAAGATTTCCCGTCACATCGAATCTTTGGTCGCATGCATGGAGCATTAAATATAGACAAAAATAAAAACTAATTGCACAATTTATATGTAATTTGTGAGATGAATCTTTTGAGCCTAGTTACTCCGTGATTGAACAATGTTTGTCAAGGCCTTGTTTACTTCCAAAAAGTTTTGCAAAATAGGAATAGTAGCACTTTCGTTTGTATTTGACAAATATTGTCTAATTATAGACTAATTATGCTCAAAAGATTCGTCTCGTCAATTTCGACCAAACTGTGCAATTAGTTTTTATTTTTATCTATATTTAATACTTCATGCATACGTTTAAAGATTCGATGTGACGGGGAATCTAAAAAAATTTGCAAAATTTTTAAGGAACTAAACAAGGCCCAAATAAAAACGAAATGCTACAGTAGCCAAAAACCAAAATTTTTACGAACTAAACAAGGCCTAATAATGATCAGCTATAGATCTGCATGCATGCTTGAGCCAGCAGTTGAGCATTGGCATCGCTGATCGCTCATAAACGAGTGCCGCTTGCCGCATAATATACAGAGAACGTCGTACTCGCACCAGCACCGGTAATAACAGCAGCAGCATCGATTTCCATTTATTTTTTTACAGGATCCCGCAAAATACAAGTAGTATCGTCAAAAAAAAAAAAAGATGAACCGCTGCTGCCACTCTGGCAAGTAGATCTGGTGGAGCCCGCAGGTCCGGGACTCCGGACCACCAGCCCACCAGTACCAGGCTAGACTACTGTAGACCGGGCCAGGCGAACAAGCAGGCGGGGGAACCACAAAGCTGCCGCGCGCTTCCCTAGTAGCCAGTAGGCAAGGACTGATGGTGATGGACCTGGCGTGCCTGGGCGGCTGGGCCTGGGCGCAGATCCCCGGATCCTCCTCCTCGGGGTCGGGGATCCGTCGACCCCGGACGAACGCGCCCGCCGCGCCAACCAACCACCAAAACCTCCGCTTCCGTGCCCGCCCGCCCGCGCGCGCGCGTAGTACGTGCCGGCCACCGAACCCCCCGCTCGTACGCTGGTCGCGCGGATCTCCTGTCTTCGCCTCGCCCACCGACGCGACGCCGGACCGGATGGCGTTTGTACCCGCAGGATCCCGGGGCGGGGAGTCAATGCCCCTCATCTCCACAACGCCCGTTTTCGGCGCTTCAATGCGCGCGTGGGCGTGGCCGCGTGGGTTAGGATAGCTATCTAGGGCCGCCTGGCCTAGGATCGGACGGCGGCAGTGCCAGGGGATCGATCCGGCCGGCGCCACTCGTCGTGGTCGGGACGGTCTAGGCTGGCGCCTGGCGCCTGGCGGTCGTCGATCGCACGGCCGGTGCGGCGCGGACCGCGCGGTGCCCCGCGACGTACTGCTTCCGGACGTACTACAGTACAGTACGTGGTCGAGGTTTATGGCAATTTGCCGTGCTTCGGATGGCAAGACTACGGAAACCCCATGCGCTGCGGCTGCGCGCGGCGGGAGTCGAGGAGAGGGTCAAGCGACCGGCCGGCCGGCCGGCCTCGGGGTTCCTCCTCTGATCTGCGGCCAGGAGGACGGGACGCGACCGACCCGGGGTACGTACAGTACGCCTCTTCCTTGGGCCACCATGGCAGCACCAGCACGGGCACTGCCCGGACACGCACCGCGCGCGCTGCTACTTTGGTCAGGTCGTGACAAAGAGGAGACGGTAGGCACCGCAGCCCGGTCCGCAGCCGACGTAGGTATCCAGATCGTGGCCATGTTTAGTTCGCGAAAAATTTTGAATTTCGCTATATTTTTTACTTTATTTAACAATTATTATTTAATTATAGAATAATTAGGCTAAAAAGATTCGTCTCGTAAATTACAGATAAACTATGCAATTAGCTATCTTTTTTATCTATATTTAATACTTCATGCATGTGCTATAAGATTCGATGTGACATAAAATCTTGACAATTTTTGGAAACTAAACGAGCCCCAAAACTTTCGAGACCAACACAAGATCATCCACTCATCCTAGCCTAAACGTAGTATTTTACAACGTTATATTTTCGAGCAGTACTAGAAAATTGCGTGCCTGCTCCTTGTTTGGCCGAAGTATATCCTATCCCTCTTTGTCTCTAAAATAGTAAATGAGAGGCTGATTAGCTTAAAAAGGATGTGTAATTTTAGCATAGTACCAATTATGAATAAAATAATAGTAGTATTTATGATATCAATTAAATATTATTAGATTAATTATAAAATATATTTTTATAATCAATTGATCTTGAGCAATAAATATGAATACTATTTATTAGAAACTTGGTTAAATCTAAACCATTTTAACCAGCACACATGCCATAGTTAGTCAAAGTATATCTCCAAACAAATTTAAGATGAAAGTATATTTAACGATCATCTAATGATATTAATTATATATTATAAAATATTAACATTTTTAATATATATAATTAGTCAAAGTTAAAAAAGCTCCCCAAGCATGGGTCTTGTTCAGTTGGTGAAAATTTTTGATTTTGGGTATTGTATTAATTTTGTTTGTATTTAATAATTATTTTTTAATTATAAACTAACTAGACTTAAAAAATCGTCTCATAAATTATAGGTAAACTATACAATTAGTTATTTTTTAATCTTGTACTCTATATATGCTGTAAGATTTGATATGATGGAAAATCTATAATTTTTTTCGAACTAAACAAGGCATTTGTTTCCCTCGTAGGAGTAGACGAAGAGTAGCTACAGCCAACAAGGTAGGCCAACCCGAGCCCCGTGACGTGAGAGAGAAAAGAAACCTAGGCGGTGGTGGGTGGGTGTCGCAATGTCGCTGGTGTGGTGGTCAAGCGAGAGCGAGGGACGACGACAAGGGACGAATCCACGAGACCGGCCCGTGACGGCGACGTGTCCACGTTCGGAGTCGAGGAGAGGAACCGACGCGCGCCCTTCTCTGTCCATCTGCTCGGACCACGACCATCCATCCACTCCACTCCATCCAGGATCTTGCAGAGATCTGCTGCGTTTTAAGCCACAGCCCCACCCCCGATCACAACACCCTGCCACTGCCAGCCAGCCATCGATCCTCCCACGGATTTGTTTGCTTCTCCTCCCTCCATGGCTCCAGATCGAGTCTGTCTCGCCGAGGCCACCTCCCGGAGGGGCGAGCAGTTAATCTGTCCCCGCCTGGACTGCGACCACGTGCTACTAAGAGCAAGCTGTAAGCTGGCTAAATGCTGATGTGGAGGAGAGAAGGGAGGAGAGAGAGGAGAAGCAGGCTGTAAGCTTACAGTCAGCTTAAACACAAAAACTAAGAAACTTTGTGAGAGAGATAAGTGGACCATATATTAATAGTGAATAGCTAACTATTGTATGGGTGGGCTTCAAGAAGGCTGTAAGGAACCTTACAGCCAGCAAGTGGACTGTATTATTAAACTTAAACTTGCT
The DNA here is from genome assembly GCF_000003195.3 of Sorghum bicolor. Classification (NCBI taxonomy): domain Eukaryota; kingdom Viridiplantae; phylum Streptophyta; class Magnoliopsida; order Poales; family Poaceae; genus Sorghum; species Sorghum bicolor. Next base: position 46,021,116 of record NC_012875.2, read on the forward strand.
CTAAGGGCATGTACAACGCGTCGATTTGAGCTGTCTGTGTGTTGTGTTTTTTGCAAAATAATCCCTGGCGAGCTAGAGACAGGGATTGGTCGTCGTCTCGCGAGAGGACGACGTCGGCTCGTGCTCCAAGGCCGAGTCGACGCTGCGCCGACTGCTGTACCAGCTGCTGCGAGCTATCGCCGGCATCGCCTGATCTAGTGCTCCGTGTGCTAAACCCGTTGTCCCAGGCGCAGAAGGGAAGACATGCATGCGGCAAATCCCCCTCGTCGGCGGCGTCCGCCCCGGCCCCGGCGACGCAGAGCACAAGCACCAACAACCGAGCCTGAGCCTGATGTCCATGCCAACCGCGGTACTCTCGCCCGCGACACCGCTGCGCACACCATCCATGGAGGGGACGTGCTGCTCTGTGCGGCTGCCTGTAGTTTAGGTGCTCGATGAAATGCCAAGTCGTTCTAAAATGCTAGTTCAATTGTTTATGCTATTTCTATATTAACTAGTCATGATCAATGAAAGTACTACATTCCTGTCCTGTGTTATTTTTTTATTACTGAAAACTGAATGGCATTTGACTGAACGAGCTGGTACTGAAAACTGAATGTTGTTTGGTAATTTCTACATGTCTGAAGAAGCTATTACTCGAATGCTATTGCTTATTATCTACACCTGAAGCCATCCCCTGTCACTGGAGCAGTATGTTGTCGAACTTTGTTGGTACAATGAGTTGGATTCACTCGAGGGGTTTTCTCTCTTTGCGTGTCAGGGTGTAGAGTGTGACGATAGTGCTCGTATATGTGACAACCCTAATCCTGTAATCCACGCTATCCAAATTATATTATATTATATTATATTATATTATATTATATTATATTATATTATATTATATTATATTATATTATATTATATTATATTATATTATATTATATTATATTATATTATATTATATTATATTATATTATATTATATTATATTATATTATATTATATTATATTATATTATATTATATTATATTATATTATATTATATTATATTATATTATATTATATCATATCATATCATATCATATCCGATATTGATTATTCTAAAAAATACTATACTAATCATATTCAACTTATTATGTATGATCTATTTGGTATCAACTAGCAATATACTAGTATGCAAGGTCAAATTCATATTTGATCGTGGCTACATGCAAGCATTAAATAACTTACAGACGGTCAAATAGATAATTTGTTGTATGAGTTGTTTATTTAATCGTCTATATGTAGCTTATAGACGACTCATTGTCTGTGGGTTGTACACGCCCTAAGGCCGTCCGCAATGGCTTAGTAGGGACACCTCCATCCATCCGTTGATCCGCAGGAGCAGGACCACGGCGTGGCATGCAAACACCAAGCTAGCTGTAGCTGCTGAGGAGACCTGCCGGCAGTTTAACAGGATTTCTGCGCCAGTTTAATTTAATGGGTTCAGCAGCACATTTATAACTATAACAACTAATATCTAATTATAAACTAAGACCTTATTTAGTTCACCCTGAAAACCAAAAAGTTTTCAAAATTCCCCGTCACATCGAATTTTGTGGCACATGCATGAAACATTAAATATAGACCAAAACAAAAACTAATTACACAGTTTAGTTGTAAATCACGAGACTAATCTTTTGATCCTAGTTAGTCCATGATTGGATAATATTTGTCACAAACAAACGAAAGTGCTACAGTAGTGAAAACTTTTCACTTTTCGGAACTACACAAGGCCTAATTAGGCTTAAAAATCATCTCGTAAATTATTCTCTAGCTGTGTTTCACTACTACACAAATAATTTTACAAAACAGTGCCATTTTATTAACGGAGGCAGTCACAAAATTCATCCGCCCCGGTTAATGCCTGCAATTAATGAAGGGGGATAATTTTTATTTACTGAGGCGGGCACTTTTGGCTGCATCCCAAAATCGATTTACGGAGGTAGACGTATTAAGTCAACCATCTTAAAAAATCCTTTATTTTTGGAGGCGGACATCTTAAAGCAACCGATGCGGGACTTCACTCTCCCTCCCTCAGTGCCCTCACTCTCCCTCTCCTCTCTCTCTCTTCCTCCGATGCGGGGCCTCGACAAGGGTCGGCACATGGGCATGAGGCCGCAGCGGCGCTCGACGTGTAGACACAGGGCCACTGCAAGGCTCCATGAGCGAGCGCAAGGTACAGCAGCGCAGGACCATGGCGGTGGCGGGGCTCAGCAAGCGGGTGTAGGGGCACGATTGGGCTCAGCGAACAGCGTTGGGTCATGGCGACGCTCAACCCTCTCTCCCGCGTAGCCCCTCCTCCACTCCCAGCGGCACACGGCGGCCCTTGTCCCCCAACGACATACGACAACCCTCCTCTCCTGACGATGGACCCCTCCCCTTCTATCCCGGTCTTGGTGACCCTCCACCCATCCCAACGACGCCCTCCCTACGACGGATTTGGCGGTGGGCCGCTCGATCCGGCAGCGGGGGGAGGCCAGATCCAACGGCGTGTGGTCGGATCTCGGTGGCGGGAGGCTGGATGCGACGGCTGGAGGCCATATCCTAGCAGCGACTACGGTGACTACGGCGGTGTCGGCGTCTGCGGCCATGGATGGGCTCAACCGGCCTGCCACGAGTTTTTTTATTTTTTGTGTTTGATTAACCAAGGCGGGCCAAAAATGAAAAAAATACCCACCTCGTAAAAGTTTTATGTTGCAGTGTTTTTAGTTTCGTAAATATTCCCTCCATCCAAAATTATAAAGTCATTCCAAGAATCTTGAAGAGTTAAAAGCATCTCAAGTTTGACCAAATTTATGTGATAGGACAATAAGATTTATGATACCAACTAAGTATCAATAGATTCTTCGTTAATTATATTTTCATAGTATATTTGTTTAATGTTATAAATCTTTGTAATTTTTTCTACAATTTCGGTCAAACTTGAGATGCTTTGACTATTCAAGATTCCTGGAATGACTTATAATTTCAAATGGAGGAAGTACTTTATATTTAGTATTTTATATATGTATCTAAATATTCAATATAATAGGTGTTAAAAGAAACAAACCAACCAAACACACGGAGTACGTCCGTGGTCGCTATCCTCGGATCTCTCTCATCCCTCTATAGAGACCCGGCACGTCGTGGTCGTGCGTACTACTCCTAGTACGTGTGTGTGCTGTGTACAGTAATACTAGCTAGCTACGGCTCCATTTCCTTCCGATCGGTTCCATTCCATCAAACTTTTCTACTGGTCAACTGGAATTCTGTTCTTTGCCGACTGCCAAAAGCAGTCGGCAAAGGCCCTAAAACAGGTGGCAAAGGCTTTGCCGACTGCTTTACACGTGGCAGTCGGCAAAAAACACGTGGCAAAGAATTCGTCGGCAAAGAAACCTTTGCCACCTGCCAAGAGAAAAGCAGTCGGCAAAGCCTTTACCACCTGCCAATATGGCAGTCGGCAAAGGGAACGAACGCCGTCGTGAGATGACGGAGCTCTTTGCCGACTGTCTTTTTTGGCAGGTGGCAAAGCCGCAAAGGGCTCTTTGCCGACTGCCTTTTTTGGCAGGTGGCAAAGGGCTCTTTGCCGACTGCCTTTAATGGCAGGTGGCAATGGGCTCTTTGCCGACTGCCTTTTTTGGCAGGTAAAATAGTTTTTTCTATACAATTTAAAATATATTTAATATACTTGAATAAGAACATGTGTACAGCACTCCAACATGACCTAATACACACGATTATATATATTATTAGTAGTCCAACATGAATCCACTAAATACAAATATATCCTAGTGTTGCATCAACATAACAACAAAGTACACAAGACGCGTAGACTTTTGGCACCCATCTACCCAAATCTTCTCCAAATATTTGGCATCAACATAACAAACTCTTTGCACAACCACAAAACTGAGAGTACTAGCTAAACATTTACTAAAAGGAGTAACATTGGACAAAGCAGAGACAACAGCTTTGCCTTTGTCGCTGCAGCCCCATATCTCCCTTAGCTCGAGTTGCAGATTTGACAATGCAACCAAGACAGCCACCTAGCAAATTGGCAAAGAAGACATCTTGATCATCCAATATCTGAAATTAAGATTGCAAATAGGCATTAGTGTTAGAACCATGTTGTCCGACAAAAGATAAGAAACAGAAATATAAATCAGCTTCAATTTTAAACATGTGTTAATGCTTCAAAAAAAGGACCTAGCAGTAAACTAAAAGCATCGCCTGTGCTCTAAGCAATTGATCCTGAATATACCTCATATGTCACTATCCCACCAGAGGTTGCTGGTTGACGCAGTGTCGCCATGCACAGAGCGTCGTTTGCTGAAATTATGCATGTAGTGTGCGGGCCTTGTTGAGAAAAGGCCATTATTTTGGACGCAACATCCTGAAAATACAGAGATAATTTCGTGCATAATCTCTCATTAGATTGTCAGTGATACAGTACAACAAAATAGCAGGCTCAAAAAACACAAGCCATGGATGCCACTAAAGTAGTTGCCAACTGGTAAATATATGATTAATGCAACTAGAAAGCAAGCCAAGATAGAATCTACAGAACATTCTCTAGTATGCTTAGTTGCAGCCTTAGAAATCGACAAACTAAGGTCCTGCAGCTTCCATGGTTATAAAACAGAAGCAAAGAACAGAGACGTCCGAGGTGTTGAACACCCTAAATTGGAAAGAACAGTAAAACATAAGGAGGCCGTTCGGTATTTCTTACAGAGATTGGAAGGCCAAGCAAAAAACAATATGCATCATTTCAAATACATACAACGTGAATAGGGTGACCATGGCACCGGCATGCCTGTTCAGTCAACCTGTTCTGCTTCTGCATTAGCATAGTTGTTGAAGAGGCTACAGAACTGTAAATAGGAATCATGCATAAGTAAGCACATACATTGCTTTTTACTATGTATATCTATCAATACATAGCACCAAAACTAGAATCCAAGTGAGCGACAAAGTGCAAGAGCATAAAAAACAACGGATGCGAAAGAGAAAGCAGGCCTTTTTTTACTATATATACTCCAGACACCTAGTAGATTCACTAAGCAACGAGGCCATTAGCGGATTGCAAGCGCAGAGCATGGGCAACCACAGATTAAGAAGCCATTAGCGGATTGCAAGCGCAGCAGTATGGGCAACCACAGATTAAGCCAGAGGGAATAACAGAAGCGAGCACAGCGGACTCACCAAGATCTGCCGCTGACTCTGCCTCTGCCTCCGCTGCTGCAGGCACCATGGCAGCAGCGCCTGCGCGGGGAGCGAGCCCGGCCGCTGCTGGGCCCTGGAGCGAGACGAAGCCGACGAGAACAAGGGCGCAGACTTGGATTCCACTCCGCTGCTGCGACGAGAGGGGCGGGGCGCGGCGCAGGGGAGCTGTGGGCAAGGGAGGTGGGCGGCGGCGGCGGCGCTGTGGGCAGGGGAGGGAGGCGCTGCGGGTAGGAGATGGGGCGGCTCTGTGGAGAGAGGAGGGAGGCGAAATGGGCCGGCCCAATATTGTTAGGGTAAAGTCCTTTGCCGACTGCTTCCAGGTAAAGGCAATCGGCAAAGGCATTGGAAAATATTTTATTATAATCTCTTGGCCGACTGTCCTACATTAAGGCAGTCGGCAAAGAATTTTTGTATTTTTTTTCTCTTTTTTTAAACAGCCACAACTTGCTCTTAATTTTTTGAAATTTTTAACATAGGTTCCACATGTGATAACATTAAACTTCAAAAGGTTTTATGATTTTTTGACTTTTTTTGCTATATTTCATTAATTAATTTCTTTAAATTGATTTTTCCGCTATATAATCCTACTTTGAACTATATGTGCATGAAATAGTAAAACTTAGCCATTCAAAAAATGATATTCATGTTGAATAATGTATTTTTAGAATATATCCAAAAACTAACGCAAAATTTTAAAGTCCTTATCCATGGAACATGGTCATCCAAGTGTGGTAGAAGTGACTTTTAATTATATAAAACTCAAACAAAATCGGAAAATTACGAAACTTGTTGAGGTATCATGTTATCACATGAGGAGACTATGATAAATATTTGAAAAAATTTGGAGCAAGTTGTGACGTCAGATGTATAAAACCCAAACATTTGCGTATGTGTTCACATGTGATCATATTGGAAATGTCTGATTTTTGTTCATCTGATACTGCAACTTACTCCAAACTTTCTCAAATTTTTTTTATAAGGTCCACATATGATAACATTAAACCTCAAAAAGTTTTGTGATTTTTTGACTTTTTTTACTATATTTCATTAATTAATTTCTTTAATTTGATTTTTCCACTCAATAATCCTAATTTGAACTATAGGTGCATGAAATAGTAAAACTTAGCCATTTGAAAAATAATATCCATGTTGAATAATATATTGTTAGACCATATCCAAAAATTGACCTAAATATTTGAAGTCCTTGTCCACGGAACATAATCATCCAAGTATGGTAGAAGTGATTTTTAATTATATAAAATTCAAACGAACTAAGAAAATTACGAAACTTGTTGAGGTATCATGTTATCACATGAGGAGCCTATGATAAAATTTTGAAAAAATTTGGAGCAAGTTATGATGTCAGATGTACAAAACTCAAACTCTTGTCCATGTGATTACATGTGATCATATTGCAAATGTTTGGGTTTTGTTCATCTGATACTGCAACTTGCTCTAAATTTTCTCAAAAATTTTTTATAGCTTTCACATGTGATAACATGACACCTCATAAAGTTTCGTAATTTTCCGACTTTGTTTGAATTTTATATAATTAAAAATCACCTCTACCACACCTGGATAGTTATGTTCCGTGGATAAAGACGTCAAAATTTTGGGTGAGTTTCTAGAAACGACTTTAAAATAGACTCTCCAACATGAATATCATTTTTTGAATGGATAAGTTTCATTATTTGATGCACCTGCAGTTTAAAGTAGGATTCTGCGGTGGAAAATACAATTAAAGAAATTAATTAACAAAATATAGCAAAAAAGGTCACAAAATCACGAAAGTTTTTAAGGTTCACTCTTATTGCATGTGGAGACTATGAAAAAATTTTGAGGAAGTTTGAAGCAAGTGATGACGTCAAATGACCAAAACCTAAATTCAAACTTCAAAAATAAAAAATTTTATCTTTGCCGACTGCCTAATGGCCTGGCAGGTGGCAAAGGGGACGGCGATGGACGCCGTTAGTGTCCCGCCACCTTTGCCACCAGCTTTCCCTTGCCACCTGCCAGACAGCCATCTTTGCCACCAGCTTTTCTTTGCCACCAGCTTTTCTTTGCCACCTGCTAGGCAGTCGGCAAAGGACGTCTTTGTCGACTGCTTTTCTTTGCCACCTGCTAGGATAATTGGGCAGTCGGCAAAGAATCCTTTGCCGACTGCTTTTAGAAGCAGTCGGCAAAGAGACTGTTTGCCGACTGCCCTGTCTTTGGCAGGTGGCAAAGTATTTTAGCAGTCGGCAAAGCCCAGTTTTCCCGTACACCTTCGTAGCACAGCCACAGGTCGGTTCTATCTTGGATCGGTCCGCATACTCCTACACAGTATTGGTGCCAGTGAAAGCAGGGGAGTACGAGGAGGCAGATGGAGAACGCACCCAAAAAAACCCATCAGTCAGAGTCGTCGTGCGTTTCATTACTGCTGCTGCTGCTATATGTACGCTACAGTACTAGCGCTATGCTATCCTTTGTCTCTCTGTCCTTTCACCCCATCCCCGACCCGAAAGAATCCTTGCGCGGGATTTCACGTACTAGGCGCGGTCGTTTTCTCGGGATTTCATTCGTGATGGAAACCCTGCCACGCCCCGGTGCTATACTGCTGCTATGATATGCATGCATGCATGCATGATCCCAGAGGTTCCGATACGATCTTCAGCCGGCCCGGCTAATAGCTCTATCTCCCTTTCGGTTTTGGCAGTGCGTTTTTGTTTGGAGAATATGATCCACCCGTATATTCTTCTTCGGTACCGCCGCCAGTCTTGGAGGCAGCCAGAGCCGGATCAGCCCAGATCTTAATTTGTCTGCAGCAGTGCAAAGCGGCCGGGGCGCACTGCAGGGCCATGCATGCACGATCGAGTTCCAATCGCTTTGACGACCGCCTCGTACTCCTCCTACTAATTGAGCCAGACGATCGAGCCGGCGGGGTACGAGAAGGCCAGCCATGCATTGCCTCTCGCTGCCTCCCATGTTCGATCGATAATGGTGGTGTGATGTGCAGTGCAAGCAACAACAGCGCATGGGGGCACTGCCACTGTGGGCGTATAATGGCCGTCTAGATTCGCATTTGCAGCCAGCCATCCAGGCCAACCGACCGCCGGGTCAAAAAGATGCATCAGCTGGAGGGGGGAGATCTTTTTTTTTTTCGGTCAGGTCAAAATCAAATGGCCTGGCTGGCCGGCGAGATCTCAAAGCGATCGGAGGCCTTGATGCTGCATGCCTGCGGTCTCCTCGCCTCGCCTTTTGGCCTTTTGGGTCCTGTAGTATATGTATTATGATGATGATGCTCTGGTGCAGGCTCGACACGGCATGCATGCGCTATCTATGCATCAAAGGCGCCCTTTTGGGAGAACAATATCAACAGAAAGCTCTAAACCGCCGCTTTTTCTCTCTTTTTGCACACGTCATCAATCATGATTGATATAGTGACTTGCTTTCTAGCTAGGCCTCCTTTGACCCTAAAACAAAACAAACAAAAAATAGATCGATGCGTCGTCTCATAAGTGTTCGACTTTGATCCAGAATATATATACAAATCGTTCGGATGCCTTGTCACTACCAAAATGGTGGAGTTCTCCTAGTGTTTTAGTTAGTAATAAAACACTACCACTAGTCAAACACTAGGAAATCTTCACTAGGAGGCATTTACTAGGGAAAGTTTATACTAAATTTTAAATACTAAAACACTAGGAGAACCCCACGTTACTAGGAGAAATTGAAAATTCTGGTTGTGTGTAGTAGTATGTACTTTTTTTTATTTGATTTGAGATGAATTCTGCTGGGAAACCCTATTCTTGTGTGTTTTTCTGTTATTGTGGATTGAGAATTTTTGCTTATCATCAAACACGCCCGTAGTTTGCTATATATGACCAAATCCTACTGATTTATTTAAAGGGCAACTGATATCGATCGGCCTTGCAAAATGCAAAAGTTTCACTAACTCGATTCTGAAAGGTGAGGTAAGATATTTCTCTTTTCTTTTTCTTTTTCTTTTTCTTTTGCAAAAATAATAAAAAGGCGCACCAACTGGTCACACCCATCGATTTTGTATCGCTCAAGCGCACAGCGTGGACTGTATGAATGTTCGTTCAGTCAATGTCAGCACTAGCACATTTAGGAACCTGACTACTCCTATATTTTTCCCCTCCTCACCTTAATTCCACAACAATGCTCCTGATGACCACAAATACTCATTTTCTTGACCACGTCAACGTCGTAGCAGTGTCTGCGTAACTTTTTTTTTGCTCCGTTTGGTTAATGATGTTAAACTTTAGCATTTTTTTATCACATTGAATGTTTGATACATACATAAAGTATTAAATATAGAATTTTTTATGAAATTAACAATATAGCTAGAGACTAATTTGTGAGACGATTTTTTAAGTCTAATTAGTCCATGATTAGATATTAGTTGCTACAATACACATATGTACTAATGATGGATTAATTAGGCTTAATAAATTTGTCTCGCGGAGTACTGACGCAATCTGCAATTTGTTTTTCTATTCGAGAGATTTTAAGACTGATGAAGTGATCATAGATGTCTCGCTATCGATGAGCATGTCACCTGCAATAAAAAGAGTAACATCGTTAAACCCAAAAATGCAACCACCTACATTAAGATGAGGACGTCAACTTTGATAGACATGTTTCATCATAATAAAACTAATCCGTTAAGAAGATATCCTCAGTTCGCACAGAACTTTTCTTTAACACAACTATTGCCTTTTTTTTTGCAGACAAGCTTATTTTCAGGAACCTTTACAGCTACAGTGTCTCCCTGTTCAACAAGTTGGGATTGACAAAGCTTTTTATTTTTGTAAAATTTTACAACCAATTTATACACATAAGTTTCACCCCTTAGTGTCTTTATAAAAAAAACTCTTCAAAAATAAGTTTTGAGAAAAACTTGTTCAGCTATGTTTTACATTTCATAATAACTTGGTCAACTAAGTTTAACTAACAAGGTGGACCCATGCAATTATATGGCTAATATATATGCTCAGTTTTATGCAATTTAGTTTATACTCTTCTCATTTGATTTGAGTCCAATATCCTAACTTAAATTTAATGGTTTCGTTAGTGTTTATTGTAACCACAGTTAGTCATTTCTCATGAGTGATTTGTTCACTATACTTTTTTTATTGGTTGGTTACCTTGAGCTTACGGGCGGATGTGCCCGAACTACTTGGTCCAATAGTTCACAACATGCATGTTGTACAATTCATTTTAACATCTTGTTTGCATGTCAATAGCTCCTCGATGTTCCTTTTAGCACCAAATGTCAAAGGTTTTATGATTATCTCTACAAATTACGCCTTCCTTAGTTCCTAAGATACTACATTATATGGTCGTATCTTTTAACTTTTCTTTATATAATAATGTTTAAACTCTTATATATTGGACTATGTTTATTTTTAATATTATATTTATTATTGAATTCAAATTGAAACTTTGAATCCCTCGTTCCCTATAAAGACAAAGATTTCATCACTTAGCCAACATAAAGAAACTATATTCTAATAATAACATGTGCTGGTAATAGAGAAATAGATATAAGGGTCTTTGTGGAATAATTTTTGCATGATAATAGCGGTGAGTAATCATTTGGTGCTAATTTCTAGGCCTTGCGAATTAATAAGGAGACATCTTTTATTGATAAAATGATAAAATAATGGATAAAAGATTGCCAAGCATAACTTATACTATCAAAAGAAATTTCTCCTTTGAGTATCTTATATAGTTAATAAATTCTAAAAATAACTTAGTAGTTAATATAGTTGAACAAAGTTTGTGTATAACACACTACAGTAAATAGGTAGGATGGGTGAGTAAAAGGGAAGAATGTAGGGGGGAGGAGGATAGGCACAATTTTACTCTTGACCTTTTCTTTGAGGAAAACAGTTTGGGTAGACTTTCTATATTAAGATCATGTTTTGGATAGCTTAATCCACTTTTTTCCATAGTAGGTGAAGAAACCAGAGCTTGTGAAATAAAAAAGTTAATAGTTTCACTAGCTCATAATTATTTCTAGTGAGAAGAAATATGAGTAACTCATACTATAGAACCATGATAGATCGGGCCAAATCAAAAGAAGCCATACCAAACATGGTGGGCATGTTTGTTTGAGCTTTTGTCTATAGTTTCTACTAGCCAAAAGCTCAATAAAACAATCTATTGTTGAGCTAGTTTTTGAAAAGCTCAAAAACTAGCTTCTAAGAAAATGAACTAAGAAATCAAAAGCACACTGATAGCAGCTTTTTCTTGCTTTTGTTGTGCTGAGAAGCTAAAAAATTATTACAAAAGCCAATAGCAAAAAGGCAACAGACAGAAGTCAAAAATCAGAAGCAAGCTTTTGAGCCAAAAGGCTAAAAGCTACAACTCAAACAAATAGTCCTAAGCCTATAGTGGTGTTGTTACCACTATCCCAATGGTAAATTTGTTGTAGGGCATCCTTCAATGTTGCTAGAGAACACTTTCAATTATAGAAATTAGCTCTTAGATACTGGGCTATTAAAATAATAGTTTTCAAGAGTGCAGGTGAGATAAAATTTAAAAGTGATCATTATGTCCATGGCTATTCCCTAACTCTTAATGTAATAAAAGAATTCACAACTTATGCATATAAAGTCAGACAAAGAAGGATTTATATTTTAAAAAGATCTAAAATTTACATTTTAAATATAAGAAAATAAAACAAATATTTAGGACTCTAAATGAATATATACAAAAAAATTATTAACTAGTTTGAGATCACATTGATAATTCCACAACTTTTGTATGGACCATTCGTCTATCATTTAGAAATTACAAAAAATATTAACTAGTTTTAGATCACATTGATAATTCCACAACTTTTGTATGGACCATTCGTCTGTCATTTAGAAATTATGCTTTTGAATTTCATAATCTAAGAATGTACAAAGAATTTTTGGTATTCTAATAATTTCAAATAAAATAGTTGTAAACTACATAGATGTAGATCCATTGAGCTCTACGTATTAATGTAAAGTTCGTTTTCATTAAACTTCAAATGCATAAGTAACTGTTCTTCTTATAACTATGAAAGATTATGGTAGAATACTCAGTGGCATAATATTTACTTTTAACTTCTCTCTCTCCCATTCCTAGAAACTATTATTTTAATAACTACTCCATCCGTTCTAATGTAGAAACTATTATTTTAATAGCTTGTTCGCTTGAGCTTATCTGCCGAATCTGTCAGCTATTCACTAGTGTTTTTTTTCACAATAAATCAACAAACAGTACTTTTAGCCGTGACTTTTAAGACAAACAAACAAGCTGATATATCTCGTATAATCTTGAAATGTTTGCATGAACTAGTTTTTTTTCCCTCTTTGTTCTATTATACTACGCTGATGCCGGCTGATGGTTTACATACCCTTTAAAAAAAATAAAAATGGAAGGATATTGTACATGAAATTTACCCCTGCTCCAGTGGTCCTTAGACTCCAAACTCTACGTACGCTGGTCCAGATGCAGATGATCAACAAGAATGTGCGCGCCGGACGTGCAATCTGTATCCATCTTCCGACTTCGCCTGCGCTGGGGATCCTCTGATACGCGCTGCGTGACTGTATTCACGGCATGCGTACCGCCGGTAGGGCAGGCAGCTGCCCCTCGATTCGCTAACGCCGGGATCCCACTTCCTCGCAAGCGTCCACGCGCTCGCAGCCAAAAAAATGGCAGAGCAGAGCTCCTCCTCCTTCCAGGAGTCGCCGTCGGCCGTCGCAAACAGGGCAGAAATTCAGTTCGCGTGGCCGCCGGACGCCGGTGTTCGTCACGGCAGTTCATGGCAGGCTGTTGAACTAGCGTTGGCTGATTTCACTGAATGGCTGATCTGTGTGTTCCTGCCCCTGTGCGCGGCTGTGCCCCCTCACTCCCTGTGACGATTGCGGTCGAAGATGGCACTCTCTCTACGACGGCCGGGCAGGGGTGCTTGCGTGCACTGCACTGCACTGCGCTGCACGCCGTCCGTCGTCGGCATCGTACTCGTACAGGTACAGGTACAGCGCCGTGCGTGAACCCGGCGCGCCGGCCGTCGTACGTACAGTACGTGGACCGCAGGGGGCCTCGATCGGGGGCCGTTGTCGTACGTATATAGCTGGGCAGCTGACGACACAAGATCGACATCGTTGTTGTAGTTGTAGCCGGCCCCTGCATGCATTCATGGCATATCGACATGCATTTGTGTGGCTGCACGCAGTGCTTTGACCGTGTTTAGTTTCTCAACGAAATTTTTTCGAAACAGTATAATATTTTTGTATAAATATTATTGTCTAATCGTAAATTAATTAGACTTAAAAAATTTATCTCATAAATTATAGACAAACTTTATAGTTAATTTTTAATTTTATCTATATTTATTTATTGTCGGGCTGCTTATGAAGGTTTGAACACCGACCTTGCCCTGTTGCGAGACGTACACGCTGGAGATCAGGCGCAGGCTTTTGTCGATCGAGCGTGTTATGTACTCCCACTATGCCGCCATTGCGTGACAACTTGTAAATAGCAAACTATTATACTTAACGGCGTTTTTCATCTAAAAGATTTACAAAAAAAGTTAACTAAAATGGCTATTTAATTTAGCGAATCTTATAGAAAAATATTGAAAAATTTTGCATAAAAATATTTAATTAAGAAAAATTGCCTAACGAAAGCATACTCAAATACATGACACATCGACACACCCGTCGCGCGGAGCAACGCTGCCTCGCTGGCCAACGTCGGAGTTGTTGCACAACCAATGCGATTTCGACAAAACCTAAGCCGAACATACCGCTGATGACCGGCTCTGCGAGAAGGGGTTTGTCACTAACGAAGGACCTCCCTCCTCTTCCTCCTTGTCGAGCTACGCCTCATCCTCGCCGGATCCCTGTACCCCTCTCCTCATCCTCATCCTCACCTGCCTATCTTTTTTCACACGAGACTTCTTCTAAAATCTAGCTTATTATAGAAAAGTTATGCTTAGAAGAAAATATCTTCACTGATAAGCGTCTCAAACAGGACCTATGATACATACTCTAAGAAAACATATGTCTTCATGTTAATTACTTAAACATTCACTAAATCATTAAACATACACAAGCTAAAACCAATATTCATATTCATTGAAAACTCAAAATTCTACGGTTTAAAAATTATTTAATGGTTTATCAAGTAAAAGATCATGATGTGTAGGTATAGACGTATACTCCCTTCATACCCATAATACTTGACGTTTAGGACATGATTGTGGTAACCAAGGAGTGATTAATCATGAGTACTCCTCTAACGTAAGAAATAAATATTTGCCTTTGGTCATGATCAGTGGTTGTAAAATACTTTGCAGCTAAACCAAATAACGATGTTTAGTAGGGCTAAAACGTTATTAATTACAATGACCGAATGATTTGTAATATCATAGCAGTAGATCTTGAAAAGGCCACGCTAATATTATGGTAGGCTAGCTATTTACCACAATGATATCATATGAGGCATTGTTTAGTTTCCAAAAAAATTTCAAGATTCCCCATTCAATCTTGCGGCACATGCATGAAATATTAAATATAGACGAAAATAAAACCAATTACACAATTTACTTGTAATTTACAAGATAAATCTTTTGAGCCTAGTTAGTCCATGATCAGAATCTTGAGTACCAAAAATCCAAAAATTTTAACAAGTGAACAAGGCCTGAGAATAATTGAGTATGCATGAAACCCTAGCTACTTTTGTAAAGATTGGAAAAGATCCACGCCTTCGTACATATGTTTCGTATCCAACAGGCTATAAATGAAGCCCCATGAATCGTGTTGTCGTGAATACTCCTATCCGGCACCTTTTCGTGCATGCGTGTATGGTACTTACTGACACTATCTCGTATCATCAAATTTTGGTCGTGCTATTCATGTATCGCATGCAAATCCGGTTCAGCGCATAGGACGCGGTACACTGTCAGGGACAAATGAATGCAACACACAGGCAGTGTATTGTCGATTGCACAGATTCTCGTAGCTGCAGAACAAGAGGAAATGCATGCAGCCGCGGGCCGGGGGGATACCAACAAGGGGAAACAATCCAAAACGGCTGGCCTCGGCTCCTGTCTGTGTGCTGATACGCTGCAGTTGTAGGAGTACAGTGTTATTGCTGGTGTACGTATGCCGTATCTCTGCTGTTAATGAATCGATTGTTTTAACTTCGTATTCACGGTCGACACATCAAGGACCAAGGTAAGCATATAGTGCGGAATGCATTTCGCCTAATCTGGCATTACACGCTGTCGCTGACATGCTGTCTACAAGTCGTACGTGTATGTGAAAAGATAGGCTTCTTTTTTTTTTGCGAGAAAAAAAGATAGACTTCTACCTGTGCATCACTAAAGATAGACTTCTACCACTGCCAAACTTAGGTCTTGTTTAGATACACCCAAAAACCCAAAATTTTACAAAATTCTTCATCACATCAAATCTTGCGGCACATGCATGAAATATTAAATATAGATAAAAAAAGATAACTAATTACACAGTTTACCTGTAAATCACGAGACGAATCTTTTAAGTCTAATTGTTCTATGATTGGATTATGTTTGTCAAATAAAAACGAAAGTGATAAAGTGTCAAAATCCAAAAAGTTTTTGGATCTAAACAAGGCCTTACAAACATTTACTCAGTATTATAGTTTAATTGCAAGTACAAGTACCTCGTCCTTGTTAAGAAAAAAATGGATATACCCATTTCCATTTTTATTGATTGTTTTTTGACATTGCAGGTATTGCTACGCAAGCTGTAACGACTATTATCAATAATAGATTCATATACAAATTATTTTTTATATGCTGATTTTGTTGCGTTTGACAATAATCCTTTCATCTCAGAAAAATACAATTCTAGCTTTGCACAGTTAAATCACCTCAAATTTGACCAAATTTATACATAAAGATGCCAATATTTATCATATGAGATTTTGTTTCATAGAATATATTTGTATCAGCGAGCCATTCAACAGTGTTTTTCTACCACTGCCAATTGTTCGCTTGAGCTTATCTGCCGAATCAGCGAGCCATTCAACAGTGTTTTTCTCTCACAACAAATCAGCAAACAGTACTTTCAGCCATAGTTTTTTAGACAAGCGAACAAACATGGCGAACACACATAGAGGTGCAATTCTATGAGAGATTAAGAATCCGGATGAATAACATATATTCCCACAATCCATTTTTAACTGTCTTTTCCACTTTTTTAAGAAGTTAAACGTACTCAACTTTAACCAAATATATACAAGAACAATGTTTATGGTATATAATTAGAATCATCTTCTTTTATAATAAACTTATATTAAAATATAAATGTTGCTGGTATTTTCTATAGAGTAGTCAAACTTAAAAAGATTTCACAAAGACAGAGGGAGGATAGACTAACCAAGCTACAAAATGAACAAATAGGTTAGAGACATATGTCGCTTAGATATGCACCTCAGATTTATTCACAAACTTCTACTACTTGTTGCTACAAAAACTACTTATTAGTATAGAAAAACACGAGTCAATGCGCTAGTATAGTAGTATCTCACGAGAAGTTCATTTAGTCCTTGAGGTTCTACACATAGATGTGGCGGAACACGATCATGAACATTGGTTATTTTCTAAATCTCCGATAGACAACATGCATAAAAGAAAAGGCACTAGGTCACACGCTATGCTTATAATACGTACATACTAATACTAGTAGCCCTAGCCAGTCTCGCTTCCCGGTTGACCCAACCACACGTTAATTATCCAAAAAAACCAAAACACACACACACACACACACACACACACACACACACGTTGCAAGTTGTTGCACCGGGACAAACTAGGCCTTGTTTATTTCCACCCAAAATCTAAAAATTTTCAAGATTTTCTATCACATCAAATCTTTAGACATATGCATGGAGTATTAAATATAGACGAAAATAAAAACTAATTGTACAGTTTGGTCGAAATTTACGAGACGAATCTTTTGAGCCTATTTAGTTCATGATTGGACAATAATTACCACAAACAAACGAAAGTGTTATAGTGTTGCGAAATTTTTTTTCTTTGAGAAGTAAACACGGCCTAACACCAAACGAAGAACTTCATGTAAATGGCAACCATATCGAATTCGAATCCACGTGCTGCATTTTCTAACCCCCACGACCATATCTAGCTACATGAAAAAAAATTAAGTCCGTCAGGGTCGCGCCGCGCGAATCAAATCAAATCGACCGAATTCAATGGAGCCTTTCTAAACAAATCAATGAAGCACGGCCTCATAGAGATATGTACATGAACGTACGTGCATCTGTACAGGATAACATCCAAGCAAAGCTGGAGCACTTAGTGTTTTTAAATCATTTTTTAAAATTTGACCAATTTCATACAAAGGACCAGTAATATCTATGACAACAAAAACTACAATATCCTTTTAGAAAAAACATAATATGAACATATATTTCATAATTGTATCTAACTATACTTTGTGTTGTAACTATTAGTCTTTTTAAGTAAAATTCAGTTGAATTTAAAAATCTTGATTCGGAACAACTCATAAGTTGATTTATCAAGGGATATGGATGCAGAAAATAGAAATAACTGGGAGTAATATTGAATGGTCAACTTCTTGTGTGGAGAACTGGAGACATGGTTTTCTATTTTGGTATTCAATTTTTTTTGCCACCACAAAATTACTGAAGTTCACAAAAAAAAAGTTGAAATCTTTTAGTGACTTCACAAGAGATACGATTTTATAAAGCTTTTTGACCTAAAGCTATTTATGACATTGGGTAAAAGATTACGAAACATAAACAATATAGAATATGAGCCTTGAGCTATATATTAGCAATAGGACACATACATCAGTGTGGAAAATTGGCTACATAAAAAATTCACAAAAATTCAGTGAAGTTTTGTCAAATTTTGAACCTTGATGGAGAGAGTACTCCCTCCAGGTTCTAAAAGAAGTCGTTTTGGATTGCAACACAATCTCCAAATCACAACATCGACTTCTTATTTTAATAAAAAATATTTATCAAAAAATGATATATGTATACTTTTATTTTCAAAACAAATCTATTAATGTAATTTTCATGTTTTTAAACCCAACAACTTAACAGTTATTCATGATCTGTATTCCCCATATTTGACCCAAAAGCATATCTAAAACGACTTCTTTTAGAAACCTGTGGAGGGATGCATGAGTGTTGTGAACATCTACATTGTAGCGTGTACTTTAAAAAAAGTATAAGGCCTTATTTAGTTTCCAAATCTTTCTAAGATTTTCTATCACAACGAATCTTTGCACGCATGCATGGAGCATTAAATATGATAACTAATTACACAATTTGTCTATAATTTGTGAGAATCTTTTGAGCATAATTAATCCGTGGTTAGACAATAATTGCTAAATATAAACGAAAGATTCGCAAACTAAACAAGGCCTAACCATTTGATTTGCAGCTTTGCATGTGTCTTTTTTCCCCTATTTTTTCTATATAAAAAAAGCAGCTAAGGGCAACCTGTCTGAACTCTGAAGCCGATTTTTATTGCCACATAATCTTTCTGGCGATCCAGGAAAGAAAAGGGATGAAAATGATGAGACGGGGAAAAAAAAAGCTTTGGAGGTGGGAAGAAAAGAAGCGAAGAAGGTAGAGAGAGGCCTTGAGGGGACTGGGGAGCGTGGTGTGGAGAGATTCCCCGACAGCAAAATCTAGAGGGGAAAGCAATTCCCGTGCCCTGCGAGCCACCGCTCCTGTGGGACCCACTGCGCGCGAGTGTGGGGCCCACCGCGCCCCTCTCGTCTCCCTCCGTCTTCCTTGTTTCGTTCTTCAGAGTTCAGACAGCCCTCCCTCCCTCGCTCTCCTCCTTCGTCAGTCATCACACACCGCCTGCGGCCTGCCTGAGTCCCTGACACCATTACCTCCCCCTCCATCCCGGCCCTGTCCTGCGAGCCGTCAGAGGATTGCCTCCTCGCTCCTCGTCTTCCTCAACCCCCCGTGCCCACCTGTGGCGTCACGCTTTATAAGAGCACGCGGCCGGCAACCCTCTTCCTTGCCATCCACCACCCTTGCCACGAGTAGAAGCTTTTGCTGCTGACGCCTGCCGCCGCCGCCGCGCCGGTTGTAGAGAAAGAGCAGGGGAGGGACACTGAAACAGAGGAGCCGAGGGGAGCGACGAGAGACGAGCGAGAGGCGGCCGGCGGAGATCGATGGAAGCAGCAGCAGGAGTGGAGGTGGAGGAGGGCGTGATGAGGGTGCTGCTGGTGGACGACTCCCCCGTCGACCGCCGGGTGGCGCAGCTGCTCCTCAGCAGCAACTCCTGCGCCGGCTCATTCCACGGTCAGCCGCCACCTCCTCCCAATTTCTTCCTTGCCCTTTGATTCGTTCGGTTTGCGTCGGTCGATCGGATGCTTCCTCTGTTTTCTCAGCTCTGAAAGCATTATGCGTGCATTTACAGAGCTCATCTTCCTCTGGTTTTCATCTCCCGTCACGGTGTTCAGTTCGTTCGTGTCACTGCTGCTATGTTTTAGATTACACTCGATTCTGAACAGCTCGTGTAATGTTTGATGCAGTCATCGCCGTGGACAGCGCGAAGAAGGCGATGGAGTTCCTCGGCCTCAAGGACGGCGGCGGCAAGGTAACAAACAACAGCCGAGCCACCTGCCTCCCTCCATGCTCATTTCAGTTTCAGAGACCATTGATGCCCGGCCGGCATCCCTTCCCGTGCCGGCTACTCCATCCAGCGAGAGGGAGACAGAGAGTGCATGGGCTCCTGCACCACCTGTCGGCTTCCCGCCGGCCCAGCGCCGCCGGCCGCGCCGTACCGTACGGCCCACGCGTCTGCTTCGCATGCGCGCGTGACGACGGGCTTCTGTTCTCTTTTGGAAGCAAAAGGTCGCCGCTTTTCATGGCGATAGAAGCAAAAGAAAAACCTCTCGCTGCCTGCCGTCGTCCGTCTTACGGCCACAGGCTCACTGAGTCACTGCTGCATCCACAAAGCCGCATGCCTCTTTGTTTAGTGCTACTGCTGCTGCCTCCCTAATACTAATGCTAATAGAATGCTAATGACAGAGTGTCATACTGCCCGCATTAGAGGCAGCGGCGTGGTTAAATATGGCCTCATCTCGCCATGTCCTGTAAAAGCTCAGCAGGGAACTACGCTGCAGTACAGACTCCAACGGAATCCTGTTCCTCCATCCCTCTGCCTTTCTTTCAGGCCTCCTTTTTTACCTTAAATTTCTGTGCCTCAACCAGTCCAGTCCCGTTCTTTGTTTATTATACCACCTTATTAAAATGTCGCGCTAAACTAATCTTTTGACACATATGATGCTTTGCAGGAGCAGGCCATCGACATGGTGCTCACAGACTACTGCATGCCTGAGATGACCGGCTACGACCTCCTCAAGGCCATCAAGGTACTACTGCTGCTGCTGCAAGATTACCCCTAAACTTCGCAGGCATTTCTGCATCTGCTGGCTTCATCTCTGCATTTCTGTATGTGTCTCACTCTCAAACACTGCAAATCGCTCCTAAACTTGACAGGCACTGAACCCTCTGAAGCCGATCCCGGTCATCGTCATGTCGTCAGAAGACGAGCCCCAGAGGATCAGCCGGTGAGCCAGCCATCCTAGTACTAGCTCCATTGTTTTCCTCTTTGCATGCAGCACCAGTTTTCTTTTTTTTTTCTTGCCAGAGTTTATTATTGTTCAGTTAAATAGGAGTACAGAAAAAAAAAGGGAAGAGAGTAGTGAAAGCTACTAGCATTGGTCCCTCCCCTCTCTGAATGCCTGTTGATACAGTAGCAGACGGGGTTAAAAGCCCAGGCCTTACAACAAAGCTCGCTCGCCGTCCGTAATGGTGTCACGGTGCCTCACTGCCTCGGTATCAGTGCACTGCACATTCATTCACTCGGCCCGTGACTGACTGTACTCTCCTGTAACCGGCTGAATCCATGCATCGCGCATTCACCCGATTCGGCAGCCTGCAGAGCAGGCGATCGTGGATGTTCCGAGTACTGATGTCTCTCCTGCTTGCTCGGAGTGCAGGTGCCTGAGCGCCGGCGCCGAGGACTTCATCGTGAAGCCCCTGCAGAGCAAGGACGTGCAGCGCCTCCGGAACTGCTCCACCACCGCGGCCGCGAGGCCCAGCAGCAAGGGCGCCGCCGCGCCGTGCGAGGCCGCCGCCGTGGCCAAGCGGAATAGCAACAAGCCGCCGCTGGTGCTGCCGCCCTCCTCCGCCGCCGCCGCCGCCACGTCGCCGTCGTCGGGACGGCGACCGAACCTCGCCGGAGTCGCCATGGTACGTACTACGTCCGCGCGCCGGCCGCCACTCCCCTTCCCTCGGACGGCTTCCTCATTTCGTTTGTGTTTCTCTGCCGCCAGGTGCTGCAGTCGTCGAGCGTGGAGCTGTCGCAGTACCTGCCGCTGCTGCTCAAGCTCATCGTGCTGGCGTACGCCGTGCTGTGCCTGGGCGAGCTCCTGCACAGATGGTCGTCGTCGGGCGGCCGCTGCTCGCTCTCCCCGTGGTGCGCCTGAGCAGCAGCAACGGTGCAGCGCAGTACAGTGTGCAGTCCTGGGCAGCAACAGGAAGAAGACTGATGATGCAAATGCATAGCTCTGCTGCTGCTGCATTGCCGGCGGCCATTTTCAGGCTCCAACAGCCGTGGAGATTTTAGCTAGTCGTTAATTAGTTAATTAGTTTAGGTAGAAGAAGATTGTCTGTCTGCTTTGAGATTCTAACCGGGGTTCTGATCTGATCCATATGAGTGTCGGCCACTTACGTACGCTTGCTAGCTTCTCGGTGGCTTTTGTTTGTTGATTTGAGCGAGGGAGACGTCGTAGGAAGAACGAACGAACCCATGTATCCTTTGTATAGAATGAATCAGAAAATTCAGAGCCAAATTAAAGTACCTGGAGTCCTTTTCGGCCTGGATCCGGGGCTGATATGCTGATGCGACGGCGGGGGGAGTCTTTTTTCCCGTTTCGTCCTGGTGAAGGGTGATGGCAACTGCTCACCTGTTCTTGCAGTTCAGATCATCAGATCCGATCCGATCCGATCCGATCCGATTCCCATGGGAAAGAGAAAGACGACAACGCAGGTTGACTTGATGTAGCATCAGATCCTTCTGATGGTTAAAGGTACTCTATAAAATAAATGCCTTCTTCCCAACTCGACGACGACTGTGACCTTGAGCTGTGCAATTTCATCCAGCCAGATGAACACACTTGTGGCAGCAGAGACTAGTTCTTTACACTGGACCAAGCTATAGCTTTTCGATGACAAAAAAAATGTAATTCATGCTACGATGCTAGAGTAGAATGTGTTGATTTCAGATGTAAAATCCAGACGCTGTATGGGTGTGTGTGAGGTCCGCAGAGTTCAACAACATCACTTCCTCTGTGGTTGTGGAGTCCTATTCTTGTTGCTACTGCTACATAAAAGGCTCTAGTTACGATACAGTATGCAAAGTAGCGAGTCCCTTTTCAGTCTCCTACTACACGTCAACGTCTTGCGGAGATGCAAATCTTTCAATCTTTCTTCCTCGTATGGACCAGAATCAATGCAGGAGGAAGACTTTCAATGCCATGTCTGACCTGATTGATATTTAAAAAGAAAGAAACCTACTTTCTCTAATCGCGAATATAAGTTCATCTATTGTTAAAATATTTTTTTCAAACGAGTCTGAATCTTTAAAAATCTCCTACTGTAGCCAACACATGTTTACTATTATTTTATAATAACAGAACGTGACCGGCAAACATTGAATGGCATTAGCTCCGAAAAGGCAACAATAAATCCTCTGTCCACACAATTTCGTTGGTGATAAATACTAGTTCTGTAGTACACAAGAGCACTCAGCAAAGACGCATAGCCAACTCTCAAGACGATCGGCCTAGTTCTGTTTGTGAACATGGGCTGCCCATCCCCCGGACCAATGGTGCTGGGAACGGAGCCGGCAGTGAAGCTTAGCAAATTAGGGGTGATGCACACTATACGGAGTATATATATGGTGTTTTTTTTTAAAAAAAAACATCGTTTTCATAAACATTTACACCCACTAGGATCTATATAGGTTCGCCGCTGGACCGAACCAAAGCTCAAAAGTCTCTACAAACACAGAATCTAATTTGACAACTAAAACTACTACTAAAGTGATGAAAGAGTTTGTTATTATAGTTGCTCTTGCAGTTGGCATTGCAGTAATTCCGCTGAGAGAAGAAGGGAAAATAAAAAGGCAAGGAGTACACAAAAGAAAATAGCATGCATGGTCCATTGACGATGATGGGTTCCTCAAAAAAAAAAAAACCGCCTTTTTGGCAGGTGAGACACCACATGCCGGAATATACAAGGGCAGCATCATGGTGTCTCCCCTGTCATTGTTCGCCTCCCCCCCTTTTCAGTTTTCGGTTCGTGCGTAGGGCTGCTTTGCTTGCATTGGGCTACTGCCATGCCGGCGCAATGTAATGGTGGTTGGATTGGTAGATGCCATTCCCACCGGCGTCGCTGTAGAAGGATCCTGGCGAATTTTCCAGGGATCCTGTGAAATCATGGGCATGTGATAGCTACAAATACGATGTCTCTAGTCTCGTCATCACATGGACAGCCGATCCGCTTGTCCTGTTCGCTTAAACTTATCAATACTATTTTTTTAGTTCTCTCAAAAAATAAAAAATCAGCATCAACAGCCGAATTTCAGCGCACAGAACAGTTTCCCTACAAGGCTACAAGAGAACAAAATGAAACGTTAGGATAAGTTCCTTGTCCTCCCTGCAGGAGGATGAGAACCACACGAGAAGGCAGAGAAACATGCATATCGCTCTGCCAGATTATTGCATGGGAACCGCGGCTCTTTACAACAAAAATACAATATCATTCTTCAGTGATTATATGATTTTGAAGTACTCCAGAAGACAATAAAATGGAAAACAAAAGGCTAGATAGCTGGTAGCAAATATTGGACAAAAGCAGCTTCGTTTTCGTACAGCAAAGCTACAAGGCGACGGCAAACAAAATATGGTGCTGATTGAGTGCTCCATTAGTGCGACTTGTGTATATCTGGGAACAGCCCATGAATATGCTCCGGCATGAAATCGTGCCTCGTCAGGATTCCAACAATTAGAGGTATCTGCAGTGGAACAAATAAAGAAATTAGCTATCAGATCGAGCATATCACAAAGAAAAAGGTCACAAGGTTATATTGCCGCATGAACTTCATATCATGTCAAAAGAATGGCCAGCACTGAAATATTTTATCTCTACTAGAGCAAGATTCGGAGAATGAGAGCTCACCCCTGGGGTCTTTGGCACAACGAGCAGGTGAGGCCTTTGCAAGTGACATGGTCTCAACCACCGTGTACGGCGATGTATTTGTACAGAAATTGGGTGGAGATCGCCGTACATGTCCATTTCCTCATCAGTCTCAATCTTCAGAACTTGGTGTAGCCGCAGCTGCTGCAGAAGAGCTCTGCATTTGTATCATCAGCCTCCTGTTGGGGTGCCCAGGAGACCAGAACTGCACTGCAGCGTTGCTGGCTTTGCCGCTTGCTGCTCAGGCACGCCATGGGGAGAGCGAGCAGCGGCCACAGGACGATGACCATCTGTGCAGGAGCTCGCCGAGGCACAGCACGGCGCACAGCAGCACGACGAGCTTGAGCAGGAGCGGCAGGTACTGCGAGAGCTCCACGCTCGACGAGTGCAGCACCTGGCGGCAGAGAAACACCCGGTACGTCAGAGAAATGAGGAAACGGGAGTGGCGACCGACGCGGACGTAGTACGTACCATGGCCGCTCGCCGTCCCGACGACGGCGACGTGGCGGCGGCGGAGGAGGAGGGCGGCAGCACCAGCGGCGGCTTGTTGTTATTCCGCTTGGCCACGACGGCGGCGGCGGTGGAGCAGTTCCGGAGGCGCTGCACGTCCTTGCTCTGCAGGGGCTTCACGATGTAGTCCTCGGCGCCGGCGTTCAGGCATCTGCTTCGAGTACCGAAACGTCGTTAGTGGCACATCCATGATCGCCTGCAGAATCGGATGATGATGCTACTAGCACAATGCATGATTGGGATGGCAAGGCCCTGTTTAGTTCACCACCCAAAATTTTTTCGTCCATCCCATCTAATTTTTGGACATGTGTATGGAACATTAAATGTACATAAAAAATAAACTAATTACACAGTTTGATTGAAAAACGTGAGACGAATCTTTTAAGACTAGTTACTTCATGATTAGCCTTAAGTGCTACAGTAACTCACATGTGCTAACGATAGATTAATTGTGTTTAATAGATTTGTCTTATAGTTTCCTGATAAGCTATGTAATTTATTTTTTTATTAGTTTCTAAAAATCTCTCCTAATATTCTTCCGATACATCCCATATCAAAAAAAAATTCTCGCAGAGACGTATCTTTGTCTCGTACTGCTGCCGGGTGCAAGCCGCGAGTCCTTGGAGAGGACCCACTGCCTACTCCTTCAGTACAGTCCGTGACACAAGGCTACCCCTGTCTGCTTCTACTGTGTCAGCAGTTAAACTAAGGCCTTTTTGTTTCTAAAATTTTTTAGAATTTCTTGTTATATCGAATCTTTGACGTATGCATAAAACAGTAAATATAAATAAAAAAATAATTAATTACGCAGTTTACGTGTAATTTACGAGACGAATCTTTTAAACCTACTTAATCTATGGTTGGACAATAATTATCAAATACAAATAAAAGTGCTACAATAGCTAAACCCAAAAAAATCGCGAACTAAACAAGGCCTAATAACATTTTTTACTCGTATTTAGGGGCTGTTTGATTGGAGGTTAAGTTTAGTAGGTTAATTATAGCAATTAGTGTCTAATTATAGACTAATTAGATTTAAAAATTATCTCATAAATGATTCTCTATCTGTGTTTTTAATTTTATAAATAGTCTATATTTAATATTTTATCCATTCGTCTGAATATTCTATGTGACAGGGACTAAAGTTTATAAGAGAAGCCAAACAAGGCCTACAGAACAGTAATCAAATCTGCAGGGGAAATCAAGAACTGGTGCTGCAAAGAGGAAAACAAAGGAGCTCACCGGCTGATTCTCTGGGGCTCGTCTTCTGACGACATGACGATGACCGGGATCGGCTTCAGAGGGTTCAGTGCCTAGTTTATGAGCAATTTGCAGCGTGTGAGACCGAGACACATACGGAAATGCAGAGATGAAGCGAGCAGATGCAGAAATGCCTGCGAAGTTTAGGGGTAATCTTGCATTGCAGAAGTAGTAGTACCTTGATGGCCCTGAGGAGGTCGTAGCCGGTCATCTCAGGCATGCAGTAGTCGGTGAGCACCATGTCGATGGTCTGCTCCTGCAAAGCATGTGTCACAAGTTTAGTTTAGCGCGACATTTTAATTAGTTGGTTAAGAATAAACAAAGAACTCAACTGGTGGAGGCACAGAAATTTAAGGTAAAAAAAGGAGGCCTGAAAGAAAGGCAAAAAAAAGGGAAGGGATGGAGGAACGGGATTCCTTTGGAGTCCGTAATGCAGAGTGCTGGCCCCTACTGAACACTCTCCATCCCGTGCTGAGCTTTCACAGGACAAGGCGAGATCAGGCCATATTTAGCCACGCCGCTGCCTCTAATGCGGGCAGTATGACACTGTCATTAGCATTCTATTAGTAGCAGCAGTAGCAGTAGCACTAAACAAAGAGGCATGCGGCTTTGTGGATGCAGTGTGGCCGTAAGACGGACGGCAGGCAGCTAGAGGTTTTTCTTTTGCTTTTACCGCCATGAAAAGCGGCGACCTTTTGCTTCCAAAAGAGAAAAGAAGCTCGTCGTCACGCGCGCATGCGAAGCGGACGCGTGGGCCGTACGGTACGGCGCGGCCGGCGGCGCTGGGCCGGCGGGAAGCCGACAGGTGGTGCAGGAGCCCATGCACGCTCTCTCCCTCTCGCTGGATGGAGTAGCCGGCACGGGAAGGGATGCCGGCCGGGCATCGATGGTCTCTGAAACTGAAATGAGCATGGAGGGAGGCAGGTGGCTCGGCTGTTGTTTGTTACCTTGCCGCCGCCGTCCTTGAGGCCGAGGAACTCCATCGCCTTCTTCGCGCTGTCCACGGCGATGACTGCATCAAACATTACACGAGCTGTTCAGAATCGAGTGCAATCTAAAACATAACAGAAGTGATGATGACACGGACGAACTGAAGACCGTGACAGGAGATGAAAACTAGCTTGAGGAAGATCAGCTCTGTGTAAAATGCACGCATAGTGCTTTCAGAGCTGAGAAAACCGAGGAAGCATTCGATGATCGACCGACGCAAACGAACGAATCAAAGGGTAAGCAAGGAATCGGGAGGAGGTGGCTTATGATATGAGCTCAGAGCTAGGGGTGGCGGCTGACCGTGGAATGAGCCGGCGCAGGAGTTGCTGCTAAGGAGCAGCTGCGCCACCCGGCGGTCGACGGGGGAGTCGTCCACCAGCAGCACCCTCATCACGCCCTCCTCCACCTCCACTACTCCTGCTGCTTCCATCGATCTCCGCCGGCCGGCCTCTCGCTCGTCTCGTCGCTCCCCTTGGCTCCTCTGTTTCAGTGTCCCTCTACGTACTCTTTTTCTCCAACCGGCTCGGCGGCAGGGCAGCGTCAGGCGTCAGCAGCAAAAGCTTCTACTCGTGGCAACAATGGATGGCGAGGAAGAGGGTTGCCGGCCGCGTGCTCTTATAAAGTGTGACGCCACAGGTGGCCAGCATATGCAGGTCCAGGAGGAAGGAAGAGGGAGAGAGACAGTGTGATGAGGAAGACGAGGAGGAGGAGGCAATCCTCTGACGGCTCGCAGGACAGGGCCGGGGAGGTGGAGATATGGTGTCAGAGGCGTGTGTGATGACTGATGAAGGAGGAGAGCGGGAAGAGAGGGGAGGAGGGAGACTACTGTAGTGTCTGAAGAGCGAAAGAAGGAAGACGAGGAGGACCTCCGTGGGCCCCACTGCGCGCTAGTGAAAAGTTTTTGATACTGTAGTACTTTGATTTGTTTGTAATAAATATTATTCAATCATAGACTAACTAGAATCAAAAGATTCGTCTCGTGATTTACAGCTAAACTGTGTAATTAGTTTTTGTTTTCATATATATTTAATGTTTCATACATGTACTATAAGATTCGATGTGACGAGAAATCTTGAAAACTTTTTGGTTTTCATAAACAAGGCCGAACGTTTCTTCCAAACTCCAAGCTTCCCCTCCCCCCAGGCGCCGTCTCATCATTTTCGTGCCTATTCTCTAAAGAACGATTCCTGCACCAAACCAGGCCATATCATTGAGCCACGTCACCTGATTCTCCTTCATCCGTACGATCCTAAATAAAAGGTCCTCAAGCGTTTTAGCGTGGTTTGTGTACAGTCCGGTTCCAAAGGCTTCGTGAAGCCTCTGGTAATTCCCGGCCAGAAGGTACTCCTTTTCACCCTGTCGTCTCATCTTCTCTTTCCTTCCTTTTACTGCATCACAAACGTACCGGCGTCTGTCCGGGCTCTCCTCGCTCTGCACCTAGACGGTCGGCGGCGGGGTGCAGCTACGTGGGCGGGTGGGCAACAGCCCTAGCGCGAGCAGGGTGCGGGAACCACCTGCGCAGCTGCCGCGGCGTTCCTGGCCATCCCCGGCGGCCGTGCCACAGTTTCAACTCAGCTATGCCGCTGTAACAAAGACTATGTGCGTGGGCAGCAGGCCACGGCCTGTCTCCTGCCGAGCCACGGATGTCACCGGGTCCGCGCGGGACCTGCGCAGCTCGCCTACATACCAAGCGCTACCGCCGAGGCCGTCCCCGGCTGATTCGATGCCGGCATCCCCAACCTGCGTGTGTGCTCTCTTCTGCTGAGCGCTCTTGGACGAGGAAATAAGAATAAAAGTTTTTTTAGGGTTTCCAATGTAAAACTGCTGACTCAGTACATCAGAGCATATTGGGAATAAGGAAATATACAGGGACTTAAGTGCAAAACGTTTGTCCTATTAGGTTCTCCTATATGTTTTAATCAGCTAAAAGTTATAAAATCTATATAAAATCATACAAAATTCCTAAAATAAAAAAACAGGCGTCAAGTCCTGTTCCGACTGCTTCTCGGCCGCGGCCACACAGCTAGCATCTCTAAAGGTTTTGCATTTGAGGTTTGCATTTGAGTATTTTGCCAAAAAGCTTCAAAAGAGAAATCCAACGGTTTTGTATTTGGAGTTTGCAATTTGGGCAACTTGGCAAATGAGGGAGCAAACTTGGCAAAAATGTCAAGTTCTAGATGGCTTTGCAAACCTGATCGCGCGTGCAAAGTCACGCGCAAGGAAAGCGCGCGCGGCTGGAGACCTCCTATTTTTATCCTTTGTCAAGTCCAAATGCCAATTTCCTTGGAGATGACTTATTTTTATCTTTTGCATTTTGTTATGGGAGTTTGCAAACAACAACAAATGTCAAGTCAATTTGCCAAAGCCTTTGGAGATGCTCAGCATACATATATGCTGCTTCCTTATTTTTTTTATTTGTGGCAGGACAATACTTTGGAAACTAAACAAAGGATATTTTGGTGTACAGCCCAAGGCCAATGCGGACTGCTGCTTTTGTTTACAGTTGTGGATAGGGGTGCAAATGAGTGATGATTAGGTGCACCTCTAAACCTTTTTAGTTCACATATTTATACTACTTTTCCAAAAAAATTAAAAAGTAGTACAAATATTTGAACTAAAGAGGTTTAGGGTTTAGAGTTTAGGGTTTAGCACCCCTAGTTGTGGATACAACTTTTGTTAACTGATGCTCTATTATGCCAAAAAAAATTTGGGCAACATAGAACAACATAGATGATGTGTATTTACCTTTTGAGGAGGAAGATCATATTCACTGCTAACACATGCTATATATATAAGTTTATGTGATGAGGACAACCTGTCGCTGCTGCTTGTTGGATGGATAAGAGAGAGATGAACTAAATGCTCTCACTTTGGGATAATTTAATCAAACAAATTTTATTACTAGGAACAAGGTCCATCAACGCTTTAAAAATCCCACACACTGGCCATAAGCGGCGACGCCGCGAGCATTTCTAGTGAATACTATAGCAGTTTGTATTTGATAAATATTGTCTAATTATGGATTAACTAGATTTAAAAGATTCATCTCGCAAATTACAGACAAACTGTATAATTAATTTTTTTATCTATATTTAATGCTCTATGTATATGCCGCAAGATTCGATGTGAGAGAAATCTTGTAAAAGTTTTGCAAAAATTTTTGAAAGTAAACAACACTTAC
Source organism: Sorghum bicolor (assembly GCF_000003195.3). Taxonomy (NCBI): domain Eukaryota; kingdom Viridiplantae; phylum Streptophyta; class Magnoliopsida; order Poales; family Poaceae; genus Sorghum; species Sorghum bicolor. Next base: position 46,051,596 of record NC_012875.2, read on the forward strand.
ACGACAATAAAAATCGACTTCACAGTTCACACAGGTTGCCCTTAGCTGCTTTTTTATAAGAAAAAAGGGGAAAAACACACATGCATGGCTCCTAACTCAATGGGTTATACTCCGTTGATTATACTTTTTCTTAAAAAAAAAGAGATGTAGACATCCACAACACGCATGCATTCCTCCAGTTTTCTAAAAGAAGTTTTAGACAGGGCTCGAGTCAAACAAGTGGAATACAAATCATGAATACCTTTTAAGTTTTTGAGTTTGGAAATGTCAAAACCATATTAATAGATTTGTCTTGAAAATAGAAGTATACATATATCACTTTCCAATAAATATTTTTATTAAAAACACTACAAGAATCAAGGCTTTACATGACGGTTACTTTGGTCACAAATGGTCAAAAACACGTCACAGTTAACTTACCATGACAAAAAAAAACCGTCATGTATCTCGCGTCATAAATTTGTTGAAGTAAACTAGGCCGTCACAAATTGACATTTAAGTTCGTCATGGAATCCCTAGAAGTCCATTTAGCCCAGACTAGGCCCGATAGTGTATGAAAAAATTGATCGTCATAGCCATCTAACACGCAGGATGCTTTCCATCATAGATTTGATTTGCCATGTAAGTGTTATGTGTTCACCAAAATTGACCATCACAAATCATATAATGAAAATCACATATAGCCCAACAATTTGGTAACTCAATTTCCAGTACATTAACTTAACATGTTCTGATCATCACAAGGAAAAACAAAAATAGGTCCTTATCAACCTTCACATCTATTACAATAGCATTCTAGTAGCTAGTGCATAGGCTTGAACCTTTTTAAGTATAGTGAAACTCCTTCAAAAATCCATTGCATCATGGTCCTAGTCTCTGTAGTTGTCTCCCTGAAAATAACACATGTAGTTGTCTCCTTGAGAGTATGTAGGTAAATTAAATCGTAGGCAAGGAACAAGGCATCAAGTCATGTACAATAAGGACAGAGTTAACCTCACGACAGATAATCAAGTCTCAAACAATTACTGCTAACTTACATTGTCGAAGTGTTGTTTCTTAGTAGGTTTGAGGCTTGTAGCAACACATTCAGTAAGTGAATTGGCAGCAACACATTCAGTAAGTGAATTGGCAGCAGCACATATCAACATTTCGATGACTGCATATGCTATTTGCAGAAAAGACGTTTTTGTTAATTTATTCACTAGGGGGTTCCCGACAGAGCAATACTGCTGGGTAACCTAATGCTAGTTAATAAGAAATAGGAAAATGGTATAGAAACTGAAAACAGATCTGACAAAACATCTATTGAATTGATTCTGCCGAGTGCTGAATTGCATGAAGATGCTTTGAACAAACAACTCACCAATCTGTGGCTCTTGGCATCGGGGCCAGAGAGGGAGAAGTCGGAGAGGCCATCCGGCACCTGCTCCAGTTCCTTCCTCTTCCCCATCTTCTGGCCCGAAACGAGGAGGCCCCGCGAAATCCGGCCACGAACTCCGCAGATTCGGAGATTCCTACAAAACCCCTGCTCCGGTCGAGCGAGGGTTGGCTGCTCCAGAGTGATGCTGCTTCCGCTGTCCCCGCCGTGGCTCAGGAGGGCGGACGGTCGGGGGGTTTGCTCCCTTCGCGCGCCGTGGGACAGCGGTTGGGATCCTTGGGCGGGGAGGGGTTTCACGCTTTCGAGTTCGCACGCAGCACATGTGCTCTGCTTGTGTTGTGAGAGGGAGGCGGCGGCTCGTTATGCATCATGGTGGAAAGCTGAACTAGGGTTTGTCCATAGTGGGCTTATAGTGGGCTTTGGGTTGGACAGTGACAATTTCGTAAAACGTCACCTGAGTTCGTCATGTATAGCCTTATTTGTTGTAGTGAAATAAGAAGTCGAGGTTGTCCTTTGGAGATCATGTCTGCAATCCAAAACGTCTTCTTTTAGGAACCTGGAGGGAGTACTCTCTCCATAAGAGTTCAAAATTCAACAAAATTTCAATGAATTTTTGTAAATTTTTTAGGTGGCTGACTTCACACTAATGTATGCTTATGGTTAATATATAGCTCTAGGCTCATATTTTCTATTGTTTATGTTTCATAATCTTTTACTCAATGTCATAGATAATCATGCTAATATTTTGTTTAGGTCTAAAAGCTTTATAAAATCATATCTCTTGTTGAAGTCACTAAAAAATTTCAACTTTTTTTTGGTCAATTTTAGTAATTTGGGGGTGGCCAAAAAAATTGAATACCAAAATCGAAAATCATGGTCTCCACACAAGAAGTTGACCATTCAATACTACTCCCAGTTATTTATCCATTCATATCCCTTAATAAATCAATTTATGAGCTGTTCTGAATCAATTTTTTAAAATTCAGCTGAATTTTACTTAAAAAGACTAATAGTTACAACACAAAGTATAGTTAGTTACAATATGAAATATATTTTCATATTATAGTTTTCTAAAAGGACATTATAGTTTTTATTGTCATAGATATTACTACTCCTTTGTATGAGATTGGTCAAAAAATTTTAAAAAATGATTTAGAAAAACTCTAGAAATTTATTTACTTAAGTGCTCCAGCTTTGCTTGGATGTTATCCTGTACAGATGCACGTACGTCCATGCACAACTCTATGAGGCCGTGCTTCATTGATTTGTTTAGAAAGGCTTCATTTAATCCAGCCGATTTGATTTGATACGCGCGCGCGGCGACCCTGACGCTGACGGCCTAATTTATTATTATTTTTTTCATGTAGCTAGATATGGGCATATGGCCCGTGAGGGTTATAGAAAATGTAGCTCGTGGATTCGAATTCGATCTGGCTACCATTACAATGATGTGCTACGTTGGTGTTAGTTTGTCCCGGTGTATCAACTTTTGCAACCTGTCTGTTTTTATTCTTTTTTTTTGTTTTTTTGGATAACTAACGTGTGTTGATATTTATGTGTCTTACTTACATAGACATTACAATTATATGGTTAATAGATTTTAGTTGTGTGTGATAGTGTATTGCTTAGTTAGACAGTTTGCATACTGAGAGAAATATAGTGACTTGTTAACGTGGACACTACAATTGCATGGGCTAGTGGATTTTTAATTGTGTGTTTGTATGTTGAGATAAATAAGTAGTAGGGTTTAGTTTTATAGGAGTATAAGATAAGCATCGCGTGCGACGGTGTGCTATGGTGTGCTATTTCTTTTATTTTGCATGTTGTCTAGGAGTTTTCGAAAATAACCTTGACTAGTAGTTGTGGCGAATAGAGAACAGGATTGAAGGGTGGCTAATCTCTTCTTCTTCCTCCTCTCTCTTCATTTTTCTTCTTTCCTCCATCTCTTCTTCTCCCTCACTCTCCTCATATTTCCATTGATACACCAGCTCTAGGGGGGCTAGAGCCCCCCCTTTAGATCTGCCCCTACAAGCAGTTTCATGTGCATGTTGTGCCACTTCTATGTGTACAAATTCAAGGACTAAATGAATTACTCATGAGATACTAGCTAATTAACCTGTGCTTTTCAATACGAATAAGTAATTTTAGTAGCCACAATTGTTAGAAGTCTTGTGAATAAATTTGATGTGCATATCTAAGCAACATATTTGCGCACTCTCTCTCTCTCTCTCTCTCACACACACACACACACACACATTTGTTCCTCTTGTAGTTTGGTTAGTCTGTACTTTATCTTTGTCAAACATTTCTAAGTTTGACTACTTTATAAAAAATACTAGCAACATTTATATCTCCATATAAGTTTTTTTATGAGACTAGATTCATCAATTATCTAATGATATTAATCATATATCATTAACGTTAACGTTTTCTTGTACATATGTGGTCAAACTTGAGTATGTTTGACATTAGAGAGTATATGTTTTTTATCAGGATTCTTAATCTCTCTTAGAACTACGCCTCTGTGTATATTCAGCGTGTTTTTATTTATTTATTTATTTTGAAAAAACAACACTTAGCTTGAGCAATGTGTTGCATCTCGTTTATCATCCATCCATATTTTAGCTTCCAGTTTTCTACCTTTCCTCCTATTATAGACAAATAAATCCAACCGAGAACAAATTGGGGTCATTGGGACATTTTCCTCGCATGATAGAATTTCCTTAAGCTTTTACAACTGAATGTTGACCACTATTTTTTTATTATACTACATCCATAAAAAATGAGTCAAAGCATCTTAAATTGACTAGATTTATAGAAATAATATATATTACCATTTATGGCACTAAATATGTATAACATAAAAATGTATTCCATGGGGGAAAAAATCTATTGGTACATACCTCATATGATAAATATTAGTATCTTTACAAAGAAACTTGGTCAAATTTCTGGTGATTTGACTGAGCGCAAAGCTAGAATTGTACGTGATGCTACAGTAAACATGTGCTAATGATAGATTAATTAGGCTTAAAAATCTATCCTTCAGAGTACTAAGGATTTCTATAATTTTTTTATTATTACTATCCGAACACTTCTATATGACTAAATTAGATACCATATGGTTAAGTTTGAAATGGTATGCAGACCTAAATACCAAGGGGTCTAGGCATTATAAATACTAAAATAATGAATGAGAGTGTGTTGGTAAAATGGATCTGGAAAATATACCAACAGACGGATGAACTTTGGTTCAAAATTCTGAAGGCTAAGTACTTGGGGGATAATAATTTTTTTTACTCTAAGGCTACAGGATGTTCACAATTTTGGAAAGGTTTACGTAGTGTCAAACATCTTTTTAAGTGGGGTGCTATTTCAAGGTGGGTGATGGTAGATTGTAGATTTTGGAAGGATTATTGGTCATAGGGAGCCCTTTGAAAATTATATATAGTGAGCTATATAATCTGATTAGGGACCCTTTTGTCATGTAGCTGACCATTGGGATGAGGGTTCCTGAGGTCTTGATTTTAAAAGATGCCTATCAGAGCAATAGTACAATAGATGGATGAGTTTGCTAAATATGCTAAATGATTGTGCTTTGACTGACATAGAGCTGATCGAGTCTTCTAGGCTTTAGAAAAGAAGAATCTGTTCACAACTAAGGCCTTGTTTAGATGTGAAAATATTTTGGATTGCGCTACTGTTGCACTTTCGTTTGTTTGTGGCAAATATTATCCAATTATAGACTAACTATGATCAAAAGATTTGTCTCACGATTTACAAACAAACTGTGTAATTAGTTTTTGTTTTCGTCTATATTTAATGCTTCATGCATGTGCCGCAAGATTCGATGTGACGGGGAATCTTGAAAACTTTTTGGTTTTTAGGGTGAACTAAACAAGGCCTAAATCGTTGTATCTTTTTCTGACTGACAGAGGTGTCAAGAGTAGAGTTGCGGGCTTTATTTAGAAAAGCAAGGTTCCCCTAAAAATTAAGTTTTTTCTTTGGTACTTGCTTAATGATAAACTGCAAGCTATTGTTAAACTAGCTAAAAAGGGTGGAAGGAAAGTATAATATGTTGTAGGTTCTTTATGCAAAAGTTATTTCACAATGACCCTTGTTATATCCATTTCTCTATTACCAACACATGTTAAATTATTAGAACGTAGGTTCTTTATGTTGGCTAAGTGATGAAATATTTGTCTTTAAAAGGAGATTCAAAGTTTCAATTTAAATTCAATGATAAATGTAATATTATAAGTAAACATGGTCCATTATATAAGAGTTTAAACATTGTATAAAGAAAAAGATAAAAGATAAAACCATTTAATGTGTCACCTAAGGAGTAAGGAAGACATAATTTGTAGAGGTAATGGTGAACCTTTAACATTTGGTGCTAAAAGGAGCTTCGAGGAGCTATTAACATGCACAGAGATGTTAAAGTGAATGATACAACATGTCACAACTATTGGGTCAAGTAGTTTGAGCACATCCACCGTAAGCTCAAGGTAACCAACCAATAAAGAAAAATGTAGTGAACAAATCACTCATGAAAAACAAGTAATTAGGTTACAATAAACAATAATTAAACCTTAAATTTAGGTTAGGATATGAGACTCAAAACAAATAAGAAGAGTATAAACTAAGTTGCATAAAACCGAATAGCTATATTAGCCACGTAATCGCATGGGTCACCTTGTTAGTTAAACTTAGTTGACCATGAAAGTGTAAAACATACCTGAACAAGTTTTTCTTAAAACTTATTTGGAATAGTTTTTTAAAAAAAACACTAAAGGGTGAAACTTAAATTTATAAATAGGTGCCCATCTTAATGTGGGTGCTTGTACTTTTGCAACCCATTGTGGTTTAACGATGTTATTCTTTTTATAGCAGGTGACATGCTCATTGATAATGAGACATCTATGATGACTTCATTAATTTTAAAATCTATTGCATCAGTCCTTTAGAGGTATTTATAGGACGGCCTGAAATGATATTAGTTATATGTCGACGTTGACATGGTCCACAAAAATAAGTATGTGGCCATCAGGGGCACTGTTGTGGAATTAAGGTGAGGAGGGGAAAAAGGAAATATAGGAGTACTCAGGGTTCTAAATGTGCTAGCATTGACATTGACTGAACACATTTCCATACAGTCCACGCAATGTGAGTGAGCGATACAAAATTGATGGGTACTCCCTCCAGTTTCTAAAGAATGTCGTTTTGCTACCGACACGGTCTCAAAAGACAACTTTCATTGTTATTTTTTCTGTAAAATATTTATAGAATGTAGTCAATATATAGTTTTATAAAACTACATTTTGAGATTAATCTACTTACATCACTTTGATATTTTCAAACTTAACCCAAAAGAATTTATTTATAGTTAAAGCTTAAAATATTTTACTAAAAAACAACCTCAAAGCGACATTCTTCAGGAAACCGGAGGGAGTATGACCTAGTTGGTTCGCCTATATTTTTTACAAAATAAAAAGAAATGTCTTACACCTCACTTTTCAGAATCAAGCTAGTTAGTTAAACTTTTGCATTTTGCAAGGCCGATATCAATTGCCCTTAAAATCAGTAGGCTTAATTTGGGTCATAGCGCTACTCAAACTACGGGGCGTGTTTGATGATAAGCAAAAAAAAAAAAAGCACAAGATCAGGGTTTCCCAGTAAAACTCAACTGAAATCAAATAAAACAAAAGTACATAATTTTTATTTTCTAATAGAGGTTTAATAAATCCTATTTTTAGGGAGGTTGAATTAATCCTTTGTTTCAAAGTGGAACTCTACGCATCTATCTATTTTCTGTTTGTTTTATATAAAGGAGGCCTAGAAAGCAAGTCACATCATGAGTTGATGACGTGTGCAAAAAGAGAAAAAAAGAGGTGCTTTAGAGCTTTCTGTTGATATTGTTCTCCCAAAAGGTAGCCTCTGAGATGTATAGATAGCGCATGCACGCGTGTCGAGCCTGCATCAGAGCTTGATCATAATTCTAATGAAGGTGGGCAGGCACGTACAAACTACAGGACCCAAAAGGCGAGAAGAGACCGCAGGCAGCATCAAGGCCTCCGGATCGCTTTGAGATCTCGCCGGCCAGGCCATTTGATTTTGACCTGACCGAAAAAAAGATCTCCCCCCTCCAGCTGATGCATCTTTTTGACCCCGCGGTCGGTTGGCTTGGCTCGGTTCCACTGGCTGGCTGGCTGCAAATGCGAATCTAGACAGCCATTACGCCCACAGTGGCAGTGCCCTTGTTTGGCTAGAAAGTACCGTTGGCTAATTTATTATAATAAAAAAATATTACTGAATAGCTAACAGATTTGATTAATAAGATCAAACGAACAAGGCAGCACATCACACCAATATCTCTCTCATGGCGGCTGTATGCTACACAAAGAAAACGAACATGGGAGGCAGGCAGGCAGCGAGGCAATGCATGGCCTAGTACCCCGGCTCGGCTGGCTCAATTAGGTCTTGTTTAGTTGATGAAAATTTTTAGATTCGACTACTATAGCATTTTCGTTTGTATTTAATAATTATTGTTTAACTATAGATTAATTAGGCTTAAAAAATTCGTCTCGCAAATTACATATAAACTATGTAATTAGTTATTTTTATCTATATTTAATATTCCATGCATGTGTCCAAAAATTCGATTTAAACGGAAAAATTTTGAGATTTTGGATGAACTAAGGCCTTGTTCTGTTGCCAAAAAAATTTGGGTTTAAGCACTGTAGCGTTTTTGTTTGTATTTGATAATTGTTGTCCAATTATAGACTAATTAAACTCAAAAGATTCATCTCGTAAATTATAGATAAACTATACAATTAATTATATTTTATATTTCTGAATTTAACAAGGCCTAACAACGCCTGAGGAGTACGAAGCGGTCGTCAAAGCTATGGACTCGATCGTGCATGTGCATGCATGGGTGGCCCTGCCGTGCACGCCGCTTTGCACTGCAGCCAAATTAAAGATCTGGGCTGGCTCCAAGTACATAAGAATACGGGTGGTACGAATGCCTTGTTTAATTATATTTTTTTTTAAAAAATAGATACTGTAGTATTTTTATTTGTATTTAATAAATATTATTCAATTATAGACTAATCAGACTTAAAAAATTTATCTCGCAAATTATAAATAAACTGTGCGATTAATTATTTTTTTATTTATATTTAATGCATCATATATATGTACTGTAAGATTTGATGTGAGTAGCAATCTTGAAAAATTTTGCAAAATTTTTGAAAATAAAACAAGGCCATTTCTGCAGACAAAAAGGCGAGTATGGTTCTCTCGTGTAGCACCAGTAGTCCAGCACCAGGGCGGGGCAGGGTTTCTATCGTGAAATCCCGAGAAAAGGATCGCGCCTAGTAGTGAAATCCCAGCGCAAGGATTCTTTGATCAGTTGTGATAGAGAAAGGAGTGGCTGGGAAGAGAGACAAAGCATAGCGCTAGTGCCCAGTACTGTACATAGCAGCAGCAGTGACGAAGGAACGCATGGGTCACGCCTCTCTGACCGACGGGCCTTATTTGGATCCAAAACTCTGTAGCATTTTTGTTTATTATTTGACAAACATTGTCCAATCTTAGAGTAACTAAGCTTAAAAGATTTGTCTCTCAATTAGGTTTTTTGTTTTTATTTATATTTAATGCTCAATGCAGGCGCTGCAAGATTCGATGTGACGGAGAATTTTGAAAAGTTTTTGGTTTTTAGGGTAAAGCCTTGACCATGTTTAGTTAATGAAGGAAAAAATTTCGCGACACTGTAGTACTTTTGTTTGTTTGTGGTAATTATTGTTCAACCATAGACTAACTAGTCTCAAAAGATTCGTCTCGTAAATTCCGACCGAACTGTGTAATTAGTTTTTATTTTCGTTTATATTTAATATTTCATGCATGCGTCTAAAGATTCGATGTGACGAGAAATCTTGAAAAATTTTAGGTTTTGAAATAGAAGTAAACAAAGACCTTGTAAACAGGTAGCTATATTTTAAGTATAATTAATTAAATACTAATTACTATAATTACATGTACCGTGTAAATAACTAATTAAACGATTTACATGTACCGTGTGAGATGAATCTTTTAAGTATAATCAATTTATAATTAAATACTAATTACTATAATTACGAATGTGCTATCAAAACTTTTTCCTTTTCGCCGAGCAAGGCCATCGGGCGCGGCTAGGTGTCAGTGGCAGGGTGTTGTCTGGGGTGGGGCTCACCGCGGATCTCGGCAAGATCCTCGATTGAGCGGAGTGGAGTGGGGATGGATGGTCGTGGTCCGACTGTCCGAACAGACACGTCGTCGTCACGGGCCGGTCTCGTGGATTCATCGTCTCGCTGAGCGCTTGACCACCACTTCTTTTTCTCTCACGTCACGGGCTCACGGCTCAGTACCAGACTACTACCAGGTTGACCTCTTACGGTCGGTCCTCGTTGTTTGTTGGCTGTAGCTACTGTGTCTGTTTACCGGTGTAAAAAGTCATAATAAAATTTACTGTTAACTAATTTACTGTTAGAGAAAAACATTGCTAGCTGATAGGAAAAATATAGCTGATAAGATAAATGAACGAAGCCATCGCATACGGACTACCCTAATCCTAGAGATATTTATTATTTATCCTAGCTGGCCTTCTAGAAATGAGGAAGGATACGATGACAAGTAACGGAGCCCAGTCTAGTACAGATCGTATACAATGTTAGGAGGAGTGGATAATTTCGTGTTCGTCTCCAAGTTTGATTTGAGGCTCCAAAAAATTTTGCAAATTTTTTCAGATTCTCCATCACATCAAATCTTTAGATGCATGCATGAAGTATTAAATATAGACGACAAGAGATACGCGTACAGCGGCGGCCGCGATCGTCCGGTACGCCGGATCCCCGAGGAGGATCCGGGGATCTGCCACAACCACACCCTGCCCGCGCCCGCCGGATGCCTTGTCCGGTGTACAGTAGTCTAGCGTGGCCATCTTCTGCTGGTACTGGTGGCCCGGCTGGAACCATGCACGGGAGGAGGATTACGGGCAGCAGCCGGCCCATGCGGCAGGAGCAGGAGCGACCTCCTTCAGCTCGATGGGTTGCTATTGCTGATACTCTCTCTGAAGAAGAAGAAAACAAAACAAAAAAGGTGATCTTAGCAGTGATGCGCGGAGGAAGCCAAAGAAACGCTTGCGATTTCTGAGATTTTGTCAGGATCTGGCAAACCTAAGAGATAACTGGAATCTGAATTGAGATTGGGAACACGGCAATAATAGTAATAGGATTGGGGCGAGACGAACGGTTGAGGTGGTTACAGAATTCCAGTTCGATAACCCAGACAACGCACAGCTCTCAGCTTATAAGCAACGCTGGTCTGGCAACAAATGGGTCGACGGCCCAATATCACTACTACACACACTTACAGCCCAAAACAAGAAGAGGCCCAACGGCGTGATTTTCCATTCATTTGCTGTGATGGATCTTTTGCTGGATACGGTGGTTCAGAGCGTCAATGCAAGAAGCCTACTGTGTGTGTACGTGTTGGCGGTGCTGCAGTACGGTGTTAATGAAGCTTATTGCTGCACTGCATCTAGTAGCACTTAGTGACGGATCCAGAATTTCAAAAATGTTTTCTTTTTCAAAAAAGAAAAAACTTAATTGAAGATAGATATGGAAATTTCCTAGTAGCATAAATAAAAAGTACGTTGTTTAAACTAGTGATGTTGCACTTTTTAGTTTCTTTGAGAGATGTGAAATGACTGTAACTCAGTTGATTAGGTTACTTATACGGTATAACCTGACCAGCTGGGTAAGGTCTGTTTCGAATGCGGGGAAACATTTTGTACTCCTATGTTCTACCTGTGATGGCCTAGTTCTGTTTGCTCACATGGGCTGTTACTCTGAAAGTGAACCAGCCATCCCCCAGATCAATGGTGCAGGAACGGAGCCACAGACGAACCAAAGCTCAAGAGTCTCTGCAAAACACAGAATCTAATTTGACAATTAAAACTACTACAGTGATGAAAGAGTTTGTTATTATAGTTGATCTTGCAATTGCCATTGCAGTAATTCCGTGGAAAGGGAGAAGGAAAAAAAAGGCATGAGAAACACAAAAGAGAAGGGCATGGTCCATTGACAATGATGGTTTCCTTCAACAAAAAAAACCCGGCCTTTTTGGCAGGTGAAACACTACATGCTGGAATATACAGGGGCAGCATCATGGTGTCTCCCCATGTCGCCCCCCTTTCGATTTTCGGTTCATGTCTGCTTTGCTTGGGCTACTGCCATGCGGGCCAGACGATGTTATGGTGATTGGATTGGTAGATGCCATTCCCACCGGCGTCGCTGTAGAAGGATCCTGGCGAATTTTCCAGGGATCCTGAGGAGATCATGGGCATGTGATAGCTACAAATACGATGTCTCTCGTCATCACGTGGACAGCCGATCTCCTTGCCCCGGAACTCCGGAAGCAACGGCATGTTATAGCCCTCTGATAAGCTATGACAGTACTGTTGGCTAGAAGATTCAGCTGATAAGACCAATATTGGCTGATAAGGTTCTTTTTCCGCAGCAAACATGACAGATAACCAGACAAGGTTTGGGAATTAGACATCTCTCTTCTGCACGAAAGCATAATATCTTTGGTTGCAAACCAACATGGTCTTTTTTTTGCAGGTTGCAAATCAACATATTGATATGCTCTACAAGAAAACAAAATGGAACGTAGAATAAGTTCCTTCTGGAGTACTGCCAGATTATTGCATGGGGACAGGCTCTTTACAACAAATACAATATTATTCAGTGATTATATGATTTCGGAGTACTCCAGAAGAGAATAAAATGGAAAACAAAAGGCAGATGGCTGATAGCAAATATATTGGACAAAAGCAGCTTCGTTTTCGTACAGCTAGCTACAAGGCGACGACGGCAAAGAAAATATGGTACTGAATGAGTGCTCCATTAGTGCGACTTGTGTATATTTGGGAACAGCCCATGAATATGCTCCGGCATGAAATCGTGCCTCGTCAGGATTCCAACAATTGGAGGTCTCTGCAGTAGAACAATAAAGAAATTAGCTGTCAGATCGAGTTTGTCACAAAGAAAAAGGTTAAGGTTATATTGCAGCATGAACTTCATATCATGTCAAAAGAATGGCCTGCACTGCAATATTTGATCTCTAGAGCCAGGATTCGGAGAATGAGAGCTCACCCCTGGGGTCTTTGGCACAACGAGCAGGTGCCTTAGTCCCAGTGCCCGGAAAAGGACGGCGGCCTTTGCAAGTGACATGGTCTCAACCACCGTGTACGGCGATGTGTTTGTGATTGGATGGAGATCGACGTACATGTCCATTTCCTCATCAGTGAAGTCCAGGTCCTCAATCTTCAGGCCTTTTCCTGAGCCGGGCTTGGCAAAATCGAAGGCACCAAATCTTTGCAGCACGAAGCTACCGCTGGTTTTCATCTTCTCTTTCATGAAGCCCTTGCCTTTCAACAAGACCAGCAGATGGGATCTAAGCACAAGCCCAACAAGTTCTGGAGCCTCTGACAGAGGTGGCTCATCGACCACTGGAAATCCGTTGTGGCCTGTGATCCTCAACGCCTGAACGATATTCCCCACTCTCTCGACGCCTGAAAAGGAGATCAGTGGCCCAGACACAACATCGCCAGCAACCAAGTGCCTCATGTGTGGTTCGGCATGAGCTTCCAGGAATGGCAAACCTTTCATCACTACAATCTGATCATAAACCCCTTTGTTAAAGCTGTCGGCTATAGTCTTCGATATCAGAAGAACGAGCATGACTAACGGGAGCATAAGGAGGTCATTGGTGAGCTCCAGAAGTATCACACAGACTGATACAGTCATCCTCATTGTGCCACCGAGGAAAGATGCCGCACCAAGAAGTGCAAATAGTCCAGGATCAAGGTCTGATATCGGGCCAAGAAGGGTCCCCACTATGCGCCCGTATGTAGCCCCAGCAAGTATAACAGGGATAAAGAGACCAGATGGAACAGCAATACCGTATGTCACAAGGCCAAGGCAGTAAATAGCAGTGAAGAATACGAAAAGAGTGGACATGTGGAACTCATTCTCGGTGCCACTGCTGAATAGATTGCGGATGGCATCATCATTTGTGTTGAAGAATAATGATGCAAGACCATTGTAATAGCCCGGTGGGCACTGAAAATTCTTAAAATTTCCAGAGCGGCCTATGGTCGGGCATTCCTCCACCGCATCAGCAGGGCATGGAGTGCATGGAGCAAGCCAAGGTAGCCCATAAGAGCATGCTGATGTGATGATCGATATTGTAATGGTAAGAAGAATTTTGTATGGAGCACCTTTCCTGCAGGCAGACAGCCAAAGACAACAATGTATATGAGATTGCACCTTGAAGGAAAATTTTACAGAGTAAATAAATACACATGATGGATCCATACTCGTTGATAAAACTATAGGCTCGGAGAATCCTATCCAAGAGAAAGTTGAACAGGCCCCCGAATACCCCACCAATTATTCCAAGGACAATAATTGCAATGATATCCTGGGTACTGTAACTCGGGACGGTTGAGCTAAGATCAAACATAATCAACCCTCCTTGACCAAAGAGACCACATTTTCCACTACGACAGAGCTCGATCAGGCCCCTCAACACAACAGCAACAACAGCAGTTGTAAAGAATGTTCTCCACAGAAGAGCACTTCGCCACCTGAAACATGAAGTAGAGATGCATTCAGTCAAATGTGATGCAGCAAAAAAAAAAAATGTCAGCATCACCCATCTGATGCAGTTACAAATAGATGAATTCTCCTATCAGCAAACTGAAGCAATCAAACTATGGTTCTTATTCAAAAGATATATCACTCGAATTGATATTTTGGAAGTCAGATAACAATGGGATACGGCTACTACAACTGTGATGAAGGTCTGCATTTTCAGGTTGGTAACAATGTTATTACAAATCCAAAGGCACCACATATGGCAAGATGGCAGCACCTGTTAAATATGAATTAACATTCGTGACAAGGGAAATAGTTCCTACCATGATGCTGCTTCTTCAAGAGCAAAGAGCACACCACCAACAGGCGCACGGAATGCTGCTGCAACCCCAGCAGCAGAGCCACAAGTAATCAAATCCCGCCTATCTCTATCATTCTTAAAGTATCTGAGCCAGTTACATGTCAGATGGTACTTGCGTGACCCCCCTTGACCAAGTAAGTTGGCAATGCATGCTCCTGTATGTACCATGGGACCTTCCTTTCCAAGTACAAATCCAGCTGAAACTCCAAGTATTGAACCAAATATCTACAGAACAAGAGAAGAAAGTTTTCAGAAAAAGATTGCTAAACTCTGAACCAGAAATAAATTAAAAAAAAAAGGAGTCCTGATAGCATTATGTGTCATCCACAAAACAAGCTGCTTATAGATCATGATTCTGAATAAGTTACCGGACATAAACACATAATCTGTTCTAATTGAAAATTTTTGCCTAAGCATGTAAGCATCATAAATGGATAAACTAGGAAAGTAACAGTCTAACAGATTCTCTTCAGCAACACATATCCGAAGAAACACTAATAATGAGCAAGGCAGTACGACTGTCCCCTAAACAATAATTTGGTTGTCAATGCATTTTCAGGATTGTTCAGTAAAAAAAATGCATTTTCAGGATTTCCTAGTAAGCAGGAAAAATGTTTTAGGCGTTTCTACAGCAATTATCAATGACACGTCAGTACATGGCATGCAAATGCTGGAAAAGAAGGGCCTTTTTGTTTGAGTTTTTCCCCCCTTTTGTATTAAATTTTGAGCTTCTAAGTACACCAAAAGCCAGAAAGCTTTCCTCAGAAGCTAGATTTCTAGAATTTCAAAAGCCAGCTTAACACCTGGGCTGTTTGTTTAGCTTCTAGCTTCTTGCTTCTTGCTTCTTTTCTCTTTTTTTTTGAGATTTTTTTTTCGCGAGCGTGTCAACTTGACACGTGTTTCATTAAGCAGGAGCGTGTCCAAGGTTACACAGCACAACGCTGACACTCACCCTATGAACACACGTACGCAAACCCTACCTCTATGAGCACTTCTTGCTTTTGGCTAGCCAGATAAAAGCTGAAACAAACAGGGCCTAGTAATCCAATCAGGTAAGGTAGCAATAGAAGTTAATACATAAACACAAGCTCAAAGAGTAATAAGAAATCAAACAGGGTTTCCCTGTAAAAAAGAAACACCAAGTACTGTATTCTGAATTATACTTTACCTTCACAAACAGTGTACTTGGAGCTAATATAGCATAAGCATCAACTCCGTTAAGGTATGCTTTAACTTCAGGGATACCAGACCCAGCAGCAGCAGGTGCTATGTAAGCGCAGATCGCTGCAGCAGTAGCTGCCAAGACTAGATTGCAACCTCCATATGCCAGAAATGCTGTGAAGTACCTGCACTGGAAGCAACAAACCATTGACACTTCACATTATTCAATTGATATTAGTCAGTAAAATCTTATGCAAGTTAGTCGCGGTGTTTTATTACTTAATCAGTGACAAGTTATATTGAACTTGAACAGCTGGAGACTAAAACTAAATGGTCTGGTAAAATAGCAAAAACATCTGAGTGAAGCTTTACCTATGCTTGAGCATTAGATCACTTGTAAGCAACAGTTTGAACCCAGCAATGTTTTCAACTGCAAGGTTATTGAAGAAGCCAACAAGTCCAGTACACAAGCCAATAAGAAGAACCAAGGACCATTTGAGAACAATATACTGGAATATCTGCTTCTTCTTTCTTGATCGCCAATCTTGCTTGAAAAGTTCATTTTCCACAATTCTGAAACATGCAATAAAAATTTTGATGGTAGGTCGGGAAGTAGCATAGCAAGCCTGATAAACTGTGCATATTTTCTATTTCTAAGGAGTATACAGTCAGCAATTTACATCTGCCAGATATTATTATCATTCAGTTTACACTGAAGAATTTTGCAGTCAGCTTCTTCTCAGTTTGTTGGTTGGTATCCTACTTTTGGCATGCTACAGCCCCATTTAAGAAATTTAACTGCATCAGTATTTATTCATACTACAAGATAGAAGCACAGTGCTTCGTGTGTGTTGTTCCATTTGTCGAAACTCAAACGGCATCAGATCAGTGCATGGTTCAGATCCCAAATAATTAAGGTTTATTTCTTATTCTAGATTTGATACTTTATAAAAAGTGTTCGATTAAACTATGTACATAATGTCAACAACGGAAGATCCTGGCATCCGACCATTAAAAAATTCCATGGAATCTACTAATTAGCCTCATTCAACCACAATTAAGTACACGAACGATCAGAACATGACATTGTCGATGCAGTATTGCTGTATAGTGTATGAACAATTAACCACAAAATTCAATGGCAAAAAGGCACACGAATGTTAACGCCTTATTGAACAATAATCAATCAGGATAACTTTTTCGTCTTCCAAACGCATCACAAGATCCTAGCTTTCTGGTAAGGCATGCCAAACAATAACAAATAAACTAATAAGTAATAACATGATCTTGCTCTTGCCGTCCTTTTGGGGGGAAAAACCCAACGATCTTCCGTCGCAATCACCACGAGAAAACAGTAGAGATCAAACATTTTCGCCGAATCAGAACAGAAAGCTTTTGGGAAGTTGACAGTATCAAGCAACGGAGCCACGGAGGGGGAGAAACAGAGGAGGCGGTTTATGTGGAGAGCGTACTCGTAGTCGAGGCTCTCGATGGGGCAGACGTTGGCGCCGACGATGGCAATCTGGGAGGTGGTGTTCATGGTTCGCTTCCGCAGCAGCGGCTGCCGGGGCCCGTCGTCGTCGTACCGGTCGTCGTACCGCAGCAGGGCCTCGGACGACCGGTCCTGCCCCGCCCCCGCGCCGCGCCACGGGCCGTCCGTGCTCTCGATGTCGTAGTTGAAGCTGCCGTGCCTCTCCGGCTGCGCGTCCGGCGGCGAGTGGTGGGCGGCGTCCATTACCGCCCGTCCGCTTGGGTGGTGGCGTCGCTCACGCTGCCGCGGCGCGCTCCTCCTCCTGCGCTTCTGCCTGCACTTTTTGAGACAAAAATGGAGAGGAAGTAGAGCACTAAGCTGGACAGAAAAAGGGAAATTAATTCTTATCAGTAGCGTGAGCACAGATTACCCTTGATGTATAGTAGTGAATTATTACTTAAAATTCAGGAGAGAAAAAGGCCCATGCTTAATTCATGCTGAGCTGGATCTATCAAATTGAATGGTAATACAGAGTAATTTTCTTCTGAATGTACCCTTTTCTGAACTGTACATTCACAATCATGTTGGTATGTTTTTCAAGCACTAGTAAGCTTAACTCATCATGCAACTGTCAAGTGTCGACTGACCTAGTAGGAATTTAAGAAACCAGCTGGGATCGGCGTGAAAATCTTGTGGCGTACTGCCAGTCCTTCGTACACGCCAGAAGAACGGGGAAACTTGGGAGTCGTCGGTCTGCGGGGGTCGATTCAGCGACGCGACAATCAGAGCGCACTATGCGAGCGGGGTCGGCTCCGGGTTCAGCGTGCCGCCACCTGTCACGGCAGACGAGGCCGACTGGCGTGGAAATTTATTTGCTTCCTGTGGTCGCAAAGCGGCGGGAGGGACACTTTTCAGTCTCTGGGCTAGGAGAGGGAGGCCGTGAGCTTTCGCGTGACCCACATGGCGATACTCCCTCCCCCGGTTTACCAGCTTTGTTTCGTTGTCACTTTCATCTCGTTCGATTTCGATCACATTTTTCATCCATCGTCAGGTTCTCTCTATAAGTCTACTAGAGGGTGAGAAAGAGAAACAGAACGGCAGAGTGCTAGTTAGTGGTGCGTCTATAAGGATGGAGATGATGCTCCTAATAAATATTCGTGGTTTTTTTCTAGTATTATTTAATAAACTAAATGAAAAAAATAAAAAATTATATTTAGTTCATTAAGTGAGACTACGAGAAAAAAACGGGATATCTATTAGCATCATCCTCGTCCTTATGCATCTATACAGGTTGTGGTTGGATCGGATCGGATGGCCATTGGATATTGGGATCTTTACTTTAGAGCTTTCATTTTTCATGTGGGGCCTTGTTTACTTCCACCCAAAATCCAAAAATTTTTCAAGATTTTTCGTCACATCGAATCTTTAGACGTATGCATAGAGTACTAAATATAAACGAAATTTAAAACTAATTACACAGTTTGGTTAAAATTTACGAGACGAATCTTTTGAGCCTAGTTAGTCCATAATTGGACAATAATTACTACAAACAAACGAAAATACCTGTCCCGAAAAAATTTCGGCAAGGAACTAAACAAGGTCTGGGTTGTGTGGCCACTGGCCCATCCTCAAACGAGGGCAAGAGGGGGTGCTCCTGCGCCTGGAGATGCCGCAACTCTGCAGGTCCCTGATGTGCATTGCATACCATCCGAGCCGGCCGAACGATTGACCGATCAAAAGCTGCGTCCACGCTGCCTCGTCGTGATGGACGATGTTCAGTGTGGATGGATGCCTTTCCATTCCAAATGGATGACGTGTATATAATGCACACGTCTTTATCCAGCCCTAAAATTATTCTACGGTTCGTTTCCTCAAAAAAATTATTCTACGGTTCACTATAACGTCGGCACAGACCGCACAGGAAGGAACTTAGGCCTTGTTTACTCCCACTTAAAAACCCAAAATTTTTCAAAATTCTATATCACATCGAATCTTTAGACACATGCATGAAGTATTAAATGTAAACAAAAATAAAACTAATTGTACAGTTTAGTCAAAATTTACGAGACGAATCTTTTGAGTCTAGTTAGTCCATGATTGAACAATAATTATCACAAACAAAACGAAAGTGCTACAGTGTCACGAATTTTTTCACTACATCAAAGGTATTGTTTAGTTCCCAAAAATTTTCAAGATTTTCCATCACATTAAATCTTACGACACATGCATGGTGCATTAAATATACATAAAAACAAAAAATAATTACACAGTTTATCTGTAAATCGCGAGACGAATCTTTTAAGTCTAGTTACTTCATAATTGGACAATATTTATCAAATAAAAACGAAAATGCTACAGTGTCAAAATGCAAAAATTTTGCGAACTGAACCAGGGCCTTGTTTAGTTCACCCTGAAAACCAAAAAGTTTTCAAGATTCCCCGTCACATCGAATCTTGTGTCACATGCATGAAATATTAAATATAGACGAAAACAAAAACTAATTACACAGTTTAGCTGGAAATCACGAGACAAATCTTTTGATCCTAGTTAGTACATGATTGGATAATATTTGTCACAAACAAACGAAAGTGCTACAGTTCCGAAAAGTTTTCACTTTTCGGAACTAAACAAGGCCCAGGCCTAAATACGGCCTTATCCATACGCAAGAACAGATCAGTTCCGTTCTGAATCCTGACACTAACCATTGCAGCTTCCCGGCGCTGCAATGTCATCTCATCCAAGTAAAAAAAAAAAAAAAAGAGTTGAAACGCAACTCCGCAACCAACCGATGATCCTGACCACGTGTAAAGGCAAAGGGATTCCGGCACCCGCGGGAAATCCGAGTCCACATGGTGCGGCCACAGCCTCGCACGCCAATTTGGCACTTTGCCAGTGCCATTTCGCTCACGGCTCATCGGTGGTTATATTAATACTTGTGGTAGCCTGATCTCACTTAGCTTTCCGGCCAGGACTCTCCGAAAGGGATAACCAAACTATACTACTATAATCGGCAATCAATCGGCTGCCTAATCTTCTCCTCCTTCCCACAAGTGGACTAGAGGACAAGAGAGCAGAGCTGCCGCGGGAAAAGGAGCACCTCCGATCCTACTGCATGTGCTCCATGACGACGGCAGCTTCGCTTCTTATTACCATCTCCATCGATCTCTCTACGAGCTTCGGGGGGTCCAAGTCAGATCAGACTATCACAGCTGCAGCAATGGGCCTCTAATGAGGCCTCTCTGCTCCTCGCATTTCGCTGTCAGATCACACGATCGCCATGAGGCGACGGGAAATTAGGCGCAACCAACCACCAGCTGCTGTTGTTATCGCAATTAACGTTCCATGGCTAACTTCCTTGATGACGATGGTGCTCTGCAGTGCCAACTGGGCGGGCCATCAGTCAGTGCATGACGCCTGCCACTACGCTACGCTGTAGGCACGTCGGATCGATCCAACTTGCCGGCCTGGGCGCGGGGGGGGGGGGGGGGGGGGGGGGGGGGGGGGGAAGGAATTCACTGGCTGGTTCTCCAACCGTGTCATCCACTAGTTGAATGTCCACGGATCATTACGTCGCCCTTTGGCAAAAGACCAACAACTGTATCTACACGCATCATCGTCTAAACTTTAGCGATCCTGCTGCTACACAAGCAGAGCAGAGGCAACAGAGAGAGCACGGTCCTCCGCGCGC
The DNA here is from genome assembly GCF_000003195.3 of Sorghum bicolor. Classification (NCBI taxonomy): domain Eukaryota; kingdom Viridiplantae; phylum Streptophyta; class Magnoliopsida; order Poales; family Poaceae; genus Sorghum; species Sorghum bicolor. Next base: position 46,072,359 of record NC_012875.2, read on the forward strand.
AGACAAAAATGCAAGCCGGCGCGAGTGAGTGCAGAGGTTCCGACTTCTGATGAGGCCGCAAATTAAAGGGACGAGTGCGAGTCGAGCGCGTACCTGCTAGCAATCCCGGCTGGACGGACGAACTGCTCCGGCCGCCAGGTCCTCTCCGCGACCGAGATCCTCTTCCTGATCCGTCGGGGAACTCCACGCGCTCGCTCCGCCGGCAGTTGGCCGCTTTCTCCTCCGTCGAGCTCGGCCCGCTCGCCGCCGAGAGCCCCGCACGGCAGACACCAGGTGAGGGGTGGGCGTGCGTCGCCTGGACAACTGGAGAAGCTTCCAAATCCAATCCAAATACAAAGAGAAGAGAAGAGGATGATGGGGGCGGTGCGAGAGATGGTGGGACGGAGAGCGCACGCCGCGCTCGCTTCGCTCGCTTTAAATGAGGTGGATTCGATGCGGCGCAGGGGCGGGCAGGGCGCACGCCACCCGTGCAGTCCGATCGAGATCGTCCCGCGCTCGTCGTCTCGTGTGGGCTCTCGCTCGGCCTTCGCGGTTGGTCGCACTCGCACCCGCTCGAGTCGAACGGTCGAACCTCGCGTCAGGCAACCTGATGCTGGGGAGCCCAGTCCGGACGCGGACACGTGGGACGCCCGGCTCACCTTGCCAAGCGCCGGGCGGCGCCACGACAGCAACAGCGCACCTGATTTCTGCTCTCCTTTTTTTTTCCTCCGATTGCTTCTTCCCAGTTCTTTTTTTTTTATTATGAATTATGATGGTATGAATATGATATGATTGTGTATGAAATTGCAATTTTATCCTTAGTTATGTTGCCTTAATTTGGTTCTTGACCTCTGTAATAAGCGCACAATGGTTATTTGATATTCATTTCCCTATCATAATACCAAACAAAAAAGGATTGGGATAAGAAGAACTTTTCTATCCTATACCCGTATATTCTTATCCCACATCCATACCCCTTACCCACAGGACATCCCAACGCCACTAGCACAATACTTAACGTTTCAAAAGTTTTTATTTATACTAGGTTTTGACTAAAACTTCAACTACTAACCAGATAAACGGCAAGGTTGACCATAAAAAAAATGAACGGCAAGGTTGAATATCTCTTCAATAAATTTAGCTAAAGCTAAAATAGTTTGACTTGTAATAACATAGACTAGCTAAGCAGATTGATGTATATTTTTTTGTTCTTGGATTGGACGGAGAATACACCCCACGTATTGGCTGGGCAGATTCTGATTCTACGTGGCAATCATGTGATCCCCGATGCAACGCCGGCGCGCGGCAGCGTGCATCCCGGGGAGGCTTCAACTGTCCCACCTGGCCCTGACAGTGACGGGTCATCTGATCGGAAAAAAAAAATGACAGAGAAAAATGAGGGATCATGCAGGCATCTGTCATAACATGATGCATGTTTGCCTGTCTTACGAGGTAAAACCATCCCAGGGGCACCAATCAGTACTTACCGGCCGAATACCGTAGGTGATAAATGTGGGAGCTACAGTTAAACAAATGCCATGCATGTAGGCATATATCCGAGTTCAGGCTAATATACTCGTTGAGTAGTATAGTACAGTCTCAACGAGTCACCGTTTCATCATTTCTCACGCTAGCTGTTACTATGTGACCTGCTAGCTGAGCTTCGCTGGTTCAGAAAGTCATATGGCTAGAAATACAGTTCGTTGATTTAATATGAGAGAAAAACAATGTTGGCTGATAGAAAAAAGTACAGCTTATAAGACAAGCGAACATACGTTTGACAGTTGTATTACTTATGTATTGAATGTTGATTGATATATTCCAGGGTGGATTCTTTGGATCCAGATCGTCCCTTCTATTTCTTGTCTGTGCGCGGATGATGATATCCCTGACACGAGATCCACGAATCGAGCTGGTTAATCTCACTCCATGCATTGCCATTTATCCCATGAGACCGATCGAGGCCGTACCAGGCGGCAGGCGCGAGGCGGCGTTACGAATGGATGCTGCCATGTGATCGCGATCGGCACATGTGATACGTACACTCCCACGATCCTTACCTGATCGGCCAGTATAGTGTTTCTAAACGTGCGTAGGATGATTCGACTGTTGCTGGAATCTATCTGCCGTGTCAACTGTCAAGTGTACACCGACTTGCATGGTACGTACTAGCTAGTGCGTACTATACTGCTATATACACATACACATGTTCTTACTTTGTTTTTTTTTCCTTTCATTCAACTGTTGTGTGGATGACACAGAAATTCGTGACAGATGATACTTTTCACTGGAAATCACTACTGGAAGGAAAAAAAATCCAGTTCATGCGAGACCCTCACGCCTATCAAGTTTTATATATAATCTCGTGTTCCGGACTCGAAGTTTCTGTCTCTATATTCTGTCACCGTCCGTTTCATCTCTGCTACATAGTACATACAAGGGCCGCAGAGCTGCAGGAAGTTTATCAATTATCATGCGTTTGCCGACGAATGAAAGAGATAATATATATCGTCTCGTCGTGCCCTAGGCCGGCAAGAGGCGGCCGGCATAAAGCTGATAAGAGAGAAACAAATCCATTTGGATATGTTATAGATTTTCATTAACAAGTCTTCCACCCCGTGTATTCAAATAATTATCGTTTTATGTTTATTATTAATTATGTATGAAAACTTGTAAGATGTGTCTTGATGTGGTGTGGTGGTGGTGCACCATGCATGGAAGGCAGAACCAAGTACCGCATCGGAGACTCAAACAGCTCTTAAGCTAGTGATGATTAATTAGAGACTTGGCCGTTGCGTAGCTGCAGGTTGATATAGTCTATGGGCAGGCCGAACAAAGTAGAGATCAGAAATCGACCCCATTTTGAAAGATGGATGTTTTTAGCCGGAGCTTTTAAGTTATTGATTTGCTTTTCATTAGCCAAAATTGTAATAGGTTAGCCCATCATGATATGTGCTCGTCTAGTTTCTCGTGACTATCAGGTGGAGGAGTGGCATTTACCCCCATCAGGTCATAGGAAACATTGTAATCTCTGAATGTAACTTGACCATGGCTAATATATGGAGCTCCGGTTTCCCTAAGCTGCAGGTTGATAGAGAGTCTCGGATAATCTGATGAGGGAAAAATGAGGAGCAACAGACTTGGAAAAAAGACTAATGGATAAGAGATAGCAAGAAAATAGCAAGGGGGTGTTCTGTTCGATGCCCCTTCTCATGGCCGCTTGGTCTTTTTATTCTCCGTTCGTTTAGCTTGGAAGCCCATGCAACGGCCCATCTTGAAAGCCCCTCTCCTGCCTCAGTTCATGACATTTCCCTCCGCTTGAAATTCGGCTTGCCCCGGCCCCTAGCTGATGAATCAAAGTTGTAGAATTCCATCATTGGTTCCCTTTAGGCCTTGTTTAGTTCACTCCAAAAACTAAAATTTTTTCAAGATTCCCTGTCACATCAAATCTTTCGACACATGCATAAAGCATTAAATATAAACGAAAATAAAAACTAATTACACAGTTTAACTGTAAATCACGAGATGAATCTTTTGATCCTAGTTAGTCTATGATTAGACAATATTTACCACAAACAAACGAAAATGCTACAGTAGCGAAATCCAAAATTTTTTCGCATCTAAACAAGGCCTTAGTAAAGTGACGTTCAGTCCAGTTCCATCTGTTTGGACGGTCAAGATCACTGCCGGCGTCTTTTTATGCATTATCTTGATTTTGCTTCCACTGTACCACAAACCCAAATGCAACTTGATGTACTACGGTCGTCTAACTCTTGCTGTCTCAAGCATTCCCTCAAACAAATTTTGTGTAGGAAAATTCCTGATGCCAGAGAATACCTTAGGAGCTGCAGTCACTGAAGAAACACGCTCACTGGTAGTGCCTCTGAGCAGGTTGACAGATGCAAGGAATTGAAGTACTCTCACAATATCACAGATCGTGGCATTTTAAAACCAAAATGTTTCACTAAACCATGGTATTTTTCAACAACTCTAAAAATACTTTGTATTAAACAGGGTCTGAGGCCTTGTTCAGTTGGCAAAAACCGGTGAAAAACGGCACTGTAGCACTTTCGTTTTTATTTGACAAACATTGTCCAATTATAGAGTAACTAGGATCAAAAAAATTCATCTCGCAGTTTACAGATGAACTGTGCAAATAGATTTTGCTTTTATGTATATTTAATGCTTCATGCATGTGCCGCAAGATTCGATGTGACGGAGAATCTTGAAAAATTTTCTTGAATATGGAAAACCGTGGCGAAAATCCAATTGTCTCGCCGGGGCTCGATAACGTCTGCCGCCGGCGCCGACTCCTTTTCCGGCCACCTCAACGCCTCCATCCGTCCATCCCCTCTCTCGTCCAACCCGCCCCTAAAACTCATTGGAATTTCTCACTTCTTGCATCCTCCAGTGGCCAAACGCCAGGATGACGCCCGCGGAGCCCGCATCTCTACTGGAGTGCGATGCCCGTGGGGAGGACGACTCCCCCGACGAGACGCGGCTCTCGCTGGAGACGGCGGCGCCCTCCGCGGGGGCGGGCGAGGGTGACTCCGACGCCGCTCCCTACGTCGGGCAGCGGTTCCCGACCCACGACGCGGCGTACGAGTTCTACAGCGGGTTCGCGCGGCGGTGCGGGTTCTCGATCCGGCGGCACCGGACGGAGGGGAAGGACGGCGTGGGCAGGGGGCTGACGAGGCGGTACTTCGTGTGCCACCGCGCGGGGTCCGCGCCGGCGAAGCCGCTCGCCGGTGCGCCCAGGCCGCAGCGGAACAAGAGCTCCTCGCGGTGCGGGTGCCAGGCGTATATGCGCATAGGCAAGGGCGCGGACGACGCCGGGGGTCCGCTGCCGGAGTGGCGAGTCATGGGGTTCTCCAACCACCACAACCACGCGCTCCTGGGGCAGGACAAGGTGCGCCTCCTGCCGGCGTACCGCTTCATCTCCGGCGCCGATAGGGACCGGATCCTGATGCTTGCTGAGTCAGGGATCACTGTGCAGCAGATGATGAGGATAATGGAGCTGGAGAAGTGCATCGAGCCAGGGAACCTGCCTTTCACTGAGAAGGATGTGAGGAACCTCATACAGTCCAGGAAGGTCGAGCATGAGGAGGACGAGAGCGTCGATCTGCTAAGAATGTGCAAGAATTTCAAAGAGAAGGATCCTAATTTTAAGTTTGAGTTCACAAAAGATGCCAGCAATCATGTGGAGAACATTGCCTGGACGTATGCGGATTCAGTTCAGTCTTATGAGCTATTTGGTGATGCTGTTGTGTTTGACACCACTCATCGGTTATCTGCACTCGACATGGTGCTCGGGATATGGGTTGGTTTGAACAATTACGGAAGGCCTTTTTTCTTTGCTTGTGTGCTTCTAAGAGAGGAGAATCAGATATCATTTGGATGGGCATTGCAGGTAACCATTCATCATCAACGTAAAAACTCACTTTGCCACTTTGCCACTGTTCTCTTAGGCAGCATTTCTTGTTGACAGGTGTTTCTCAACTTCATGAACAGGAAAGCTCCTCAGACGATACTCACAGATCAAAATGTGTGTCTCAAGGAAGCAATCGAAAAGGAACTACCGAGCACAAAACATGTCCTCTGCAAATGGCTAATAGCAGCCAGGTTCCCATCTTGGTTTGGTGCAAATCTAGGAGAGCGTTACAAGGACTGGAAAAATGAATTTGATAGGCTATATAACATGGACAGCACAGTGGCATTTGATCTTGGGTGGAATGACATGGTGAACTGCTATGGACTTCATGGAAATGGGCATATTGGTAGTCTGTTTGCATCAAGAAATCTCTGGGCCTTGCCATATTTGAGAGGGTATTTTACTGCAGGACTGATTACTTCCCCAGCTGTTTCAAAGTCAACAAATGCCTTCATTCAGCAATTCTTGAGTGCTCAAACACACCTTGCAAATTTCATTGAGCAGGTGCGGATCTCTTGTCAAATACCAAGTTTTTTGTTTGATGTGATGTGGATCACCATGGTTTTCAGATATTTCTAAAAGAAAAATGCTGGCTTCAGTCCAGTATAGTACATGCTAACATAAATTTCTTCTTTGAGCTTCCTCCTTGCTTTGTGTGAAGTGTGCAATAAAAGCAGTAATTTGTTACTCTGCTAATTCTTTTCATCAGGTTTCAATTATTGTTACCTACAAAGACCAAGCTGGTGAACAAGAAATGATGCAGCAAAATTTGCAGAGCATAAGCCTGAAGACAACATCTCCAATTGAAGGCCATGCTGCTGCAATTCTCACCCCATATGCCTTCTCTAAGTTACAAGATGAGCTTGTTGCATCTGCTCAATATGCATCCTTCCACTTGGAGGGGAGTATTTTTCTTGTCTGTCACCATACCGAGGAGGGTGGGTGCAGTGTCACATGGAACCAAAGGGAGGAGCTCATTTCTTGTTGCTGCCAGATGTTTGAGTCCTCAGGGATCCTTTGCCGGCATGCCCTTCACGTGCTCACAGCACTGAACTATTTCCAGATCCCAGACCTTTACCTTCCTGTCCGGTGGCGCTGGACTCAGCCACCGCTTTCCAACTCCTTGAATGGAGCTCCTCATCACCCTCAGGGCGTAGCATCTGAGAGAGTGGGAGCATTGCAATCCATGGTCTCAGCGCTGGTGAGTGAAGCAACCAAATCGCATGAGCGGATGGATCTTGCAACGCAGGAGGTGTATCTCCTACTGTCCAAGATAAAGCAGCAACCAGTCTCTTTCAGGTGAAAGTGTTAGTAGGCTGCAATAACTACACCATTGCATTTTGGGCAGGTAGGAGTAGATGAGTAGCAGTACTAATTAGTAACAAAGCAATAGCATCGTGCAATTGATCGATGTACATTATTTGTAGTTTGTGGTTGAAATCCATTTACACTGATTTGAGTTTCAGACAATAGTAAGCATGCGTCACTGACTCACTGGTCAATTAGCTGTGGAGGTGAATTGGTGTTGTCTACTGATTTGAGCTTCAGACAATAGTAAGTACATTGGCTATTAAGTGTAATGAAAGACAATTAAAAAATAAGCCGTCTTAGCTCAGTCGGTAGAGCGCACGGCTTTTAACCGTGTGGTCGTGGGTTCGAATCCCACAGACGGCGTCTTTTAATTTTTTAAAATTTAAATACATTTTCAGTTTTCAAATGTTTGTTTTATTTTAGTTGCTTTTTTCCCTGCTTCTTTTAATTTTTTTAAATTTAAATACATTTTCAGTTTTCAAATGTTTGTTTTATTTTAGTTGCTTTTTTCCCTGCTTTTAAGTTTTCAGTTTTTTTGTTTTCAATTGCTTCTTCCTCTTCACCATGTTTTTATTATCAGTTTTTTTTATGTTTTCAATTGCTTCCTCCTCTTCACTATGTATTTTTTTTATGTTTTCATTACTTCTTTCTATTCAATAAAATTTTCATGAACATTTTATTTTAGCCTTAACATGAAAACACATGATCTTTTGCGCGATAACCTCAGTTGCTATTTCAGCGTTCAACATGAAAGTGCATGATCTTTTGTGCAACAAACTCACTAAATTGAAGTTGTGATGCAAATTACATCTCCCTTGTTCCTTGTTGAACTACAAGTCTACAGCAAACTGGGGTGCATGTCTGCCGCCGGCGCCGCCGATCCGATGGTGCACTGGGGGCTGGATTTGAACCCAACGGCGGGGAACGACTTCCTGACTGGCCCGATGTGGACAGTGACCTTTCCGCCGGCCACCTGGACGCCGGTGATGGGCACCCAGACGAACAGCACGCGGACGCGGACGCCCTCGAGCCCCGTGACCGTCCCGGGGGACACGGTGCCGGAGAGCTCGACGTCGTAGCCGACGCGGTAGCCCCCCACCTCTACCACGCAACCGTCGTCGAGGAAGAGCTCAAAGGTGCCGTCGGCGTGGAGGAGGTACCTCCGGGCCGTCTCCGGGAGCAGCGCGCGCGGGAGGCCGAACCGGTCCATGAGCTCCGGCACCGTCGGCGGGTCATACGGAGCCGCGGCCGAGGCGAAGGCGGCGAGGCTGGCGCTGAGGCCGAGGAGAAGAAGGGCGGAGGCTGCGGCCTCCATGTAGCGGACTGCCGGTGCCGTGGTGGTTCTTGCCTTCTTGGTTTTGGGGATTGGTTGGTTGGTTCTTTGCCTTCTTGGATGGATGGGAAAGGTCCAACGGAGCATTTTTTTTATTGGGTTTTGGCCTTTTCAGTTTTAAGAAAAATTTTAGTTTTGGCTACTGTAGCATTTTCGATTGTATTTGAAAAATTTTATCTAATCATGAACTAACTAACTTAAAAAAATTGTCTCGTAAATTACAGCAAATTATGTAATTAGATTTTATTTTTATCTATATTTAATGCTTCATGCATGCGTCCAAAAATTCGATTTGACGAGGAATCTTGAAAAAATTTAGAAAATTTTGGAAACTGAACAAGGCCTAAGGGGAACAAAGATGAGGAATCTTGAGATATTCCATTTGGCCTGTTGTTTGGTTCCTTCCCAAAATTCAAAATTTTTCAAGATTCCCTGTCACATCGAATCTTTGGACACATGCACGGAGTATTAAATATAGATGAAAAAATAAAAACAAATTACACAGTTTATCTGTAATTTGCGAAACGAATCTTTTAAGGCTAGTTAATCCATAATTGAATAATATTTATCACATACAAACAAAAGTGCTATAGTGCCATTTCATTGAGTGATGATGAATGAGAAATGAAAAAGACGCGCCGAAGACCTTGCTCCTCTCGTGCTAGATTATACTTCCAACTAGTCAAATCAAGATTAAGATGTCAAGATTGAGATAAGAAATAGTCCCTCTAGTGACAAAAGAGTTGACACTTAAAATCATGTTTAACTTTTGAAACTATGACCTTAATACTTAAAACTACAGATACCCACATCTGCGTCCATCGGATTATCCAACGTTTGAAATAGGGTTGTTATAAAAAAAAGTTTTAAAATAGGGTATCTAAGTTAATTGCTGAACGGAAGTCTTTATCATTTTATTTTATTTTTTGGAAAAAAAACTAAAGTATTACTCCCTTCTCTTATGATTCATAATCCAATCTATTAGCCAAATGATTTTTATAAAATTATTCAATTTATCATCTGAAACATTTTCGATCAAAATCTAAATCCAAAATGTTTCTACAAGAATCCGAAATCCCTTATGATTCATAATCCAAACTCCAAAGTTGTAGGATGCTACCCTTCGGGCTGTGTTGGGGCTAGCAATGATATTCATTAATTTGGGGATCCTCCCCCGTTTGACCTCTCAAAAAAAAAGTTGTAGCATGTTTTTCCGCAATCATGTTCTTTTTAACAAAAGTAGCAATAATATGATTATGCCATTATATTTTAGAGATTTTTTTACATGTGCAAATGTTCTCTCCCAATTCCTGTGTGTTAAACAAAATAAACTAGGTGAATTCCCCACGCGTTGCTGCGAGATTTTCTTAAAAATAAATCATTATATATATAGCATTATTATATTGTATTCGGTATATTTTGTATATATATATATATATATATATATATATATATATATATATATATATATATATTGACTTGCATGTTATTTTGTTGTATTAGATCTGGTAAACAATCGTTAAGCTAATAGAAGAAAAACAATAAAATATTTGATTACATTATAGAGACATAGGTGATCAAGCAAATAGCATATGTAAATGACTTGTATGTTAGTAGGTTAAATATTTAAAGTATTTCACATGATATAGATGATATAGATATTTTTTGTAATTAATATGTGATGATATAGACTTAGCGGAGAATGATGTAAACACCTTGCATGAAGAGATATAATATTTAGTTGGTCATTTAGTGGGAAGGGTTTAGCTTTGTAAGAGAATATAATGGGTTCACGAGTTCATCCCAACAAAGAATTGTTGTGCACGGTACTTCGTTCCCATTTCTACGCCATTACATGATTCAACGGTCATCATCATCGTGGACTCGTGGTCAGAGTGATACGCGCTAGCTCCTGTACGTGCCGGCGAGGTAGGCGAGGCAGCCGACGAGGGGCGCGTTGGTGTACGTCGTCGGCTCGGACCGCGCGTAGTCGGCGCGGTCGTCGGGGAACTCCTCGTGCTCGTCGGGCCCGCCGACGACGGCGCCCGTGTGCACGTTCGGGTTGGCGGCGCTGGCGTAGAAGTAGCTCTGGAACCCCTCCTGGCACCCGATGTGGGCCGGGTGGGCGGCCACCGGCGGCAGCGACGACGCCCGGTGGTGGATCCTCTGCGGCCACCGCGCGCCGAAGTTCACCATGTACGACATGCCCTTGGCGTTGGCACCCAGGATGTAGTCCACCTGCTGCTTGGCGAGAGCCCTGAGCGACCTGGCCGTGACGGAGAGGCTCCCGCAGGCGAAGGCGTGCTTCGTGACGGCCATGTACTTGGCGTAGGTGGTCAGCAGGAAGCTCGCCGAGGTCACGTACTGCAGGTTGGCGTTCCCGGACTTGTGCATCAGGCCGCCGGCCGTGTACTGCGTCGTGGAGGATGGGGAGTCGCGCAGGATCCGGCAGAAGAAGTCCTCCGCCTGCTGCCTGAACGGCTCCAGCCTCTTGTCCCCGTTCACCAGAGCTCTCTGCGTGCAGGGTTAGTTGCAGGTGAAACCGTGCAGGCACGCACAACACGACACAAACATCCAGCAGCCAACATGCTTGAGCGTGATTTTGTTCGTGTTGCGATGGCGTACCCGTGACAGTAGCACGCGAGCTCCGGCGAGCTTGTTGTCCCAGCTGAACATGTCGACGCTTCTGTCGATGTCCCCCAAGGAGTAGAGGTAGCCGAGGTAGGAGGAGTTCTTGGTCGCCCAGAGCAGCCACGCCGACCCCCACAGGAGCTCGTCCTGCAAATGGCCGGCCGGGGAAATAAAACCACGCTCGAATGAGTCGATCAATCAACGATCACTTTGTAGTTGATCCCGGAGGTTGGCTCGATTTGATTCGGGACCTTGTAGCCGGAGTACGACTGGTAGTAGGCGCCGATGTTGCCGCCGACGAAGTCGCTGTACTTTCCCTGGTGCAGCACGGCGAGCTCCATCACGGCCCGCGCCGCGGCGAGCAGCCTCCTGGAGTAGGCCCGGTCGGCGGCCCGGAACACCAAGCTGGCCGCGGCGAGCGCGGCCGCCGTCTCGCCGGCGACGTCGGACCCGGGCGCCGACGCGGACACTGCGTACACGGTCCTCGGCGTGTCCATGTCCTCGGGCCGCTCCCAGCACCGGTGGTCCGCGTCCGGGTCGCCCACGCCGACGTAGAGCGTGCCCGGCGTCTGCGTGGCCGCCTTGAGGAGGTAGTCCGCGCCCCACCGCACGGCGGCGCGCGCGTCGTGCACTACGCGCGCCGCCTTCATCTTCCCGCCGTGCTCCAGGACGCTCCACGATAGCATCGTCGTCGTGAAGGCCATCGGGAAGCCGAACTTGGCGTTGTCGCCGCCGTCGTAGTAGCCGCCGGTGAGATCGACCTGCCGCGCACGTTTCATATATCAGAGACAAACAAGAAAAGGCCAACGCGACTCCAAGCCCCACTGACCCAGGTCAGGGTGCAGGGCTCCAGGCCCACGTACGTTTGCGGCCGAGCCGTCGGAGAGGCCGGAGTTGGAGCGCCACGTGACGGCCTGGTCCGGCGGCAGCTGGCCGGACCGCTGCCCCTGGAAGAAGAGTATCGCCTTCGCGAGCGCGTCGGCGTAATCGGGGTGTCCGCCGGCAGCGACATAGCTGGAGCCGGAAAGGAGGGAGACAGCGACGGCGAGAAGCACCAGAACCTGCGATGATGATGGCGATGGCATCGTCCTTGATCGTGCTGCCAACGCAGCTTGATTCGACAATGCAGAGCTCATCATCTTCTCCACCGCGTACGATATAGTGCACTACTGCACTGCGACGCGCGGGGGTTTTATACGGCGAGCTGCATGCGGCGAGGTCTGTTTGATTCGGCAAATTGCATCTGCGGGATTTGTTTATGTTATCTTTATCTCAGTCGAGTTCGATCTTGCTCCGAGAAGCGCGCGAGTCAGAGCCGCTGGTTACTGGGACTGGGATGGCAATAGCATGAATGAATACATGATCCAAGATTGGTCCTAATAATCCGCGGTTGCTCATGATGGTGTGGCGCATTGCTGCTGACTCCATTATCAGTGTTTGGAGTATTGCTCTGAAGGTAATCATATTGCAAGATAAGGAACTCTGCAGAACAATAAGCTGCATGCAGCTGCTGCTGTGATTGGGTCTTTCGATGAATGGTACTTAAATGACGATCTCATTCAGCGGGACCTTCTCTCGGTTTGTGTTTCTTGATCGGAATTGTGTCTTGGAGCTTGCGATCTCTCGCTTGAGTGTGACTTAAAGGTGCAGGACAGTGGTGGAATCAGGGCATCTTAGCTGCGGTTACTTATGGAAGGATAGAATTGAAGTGGCTGCTCCTGCTCTCGAGTATATGGCTGAATGCTAAAAAAATTCATCTAAATTATACCAGTGACTCCGGATTTTAAAGTATAGATGACGGCACATGCAAACACTCAGCAAAAGATATGAGAACAGATATCCAACGAACGACGACTAACATTCATGTAGGCGGAGTTGAGAAACTTCTTCTTTCTCATGTTTTTTTCTTCTTCCCTCTACCATGTACTGATTTGAAACTTGTTCCCCCTAATTTTTTATCGTGGTCAGATCTAACCACGATAAAACGAGGAATAGATCGGAAAAAATTATTCTATGGTGCTGACACTATCTTTGTCTTGATGTCGCCATCCGAAAATAAAAGTCTTTGTGTCGTCAAATCGGTGAGGATGCAACGTCATAGTTGTTGCTCGTATTTTCAATGTAGCTGCCATGGAGAAAACGATTTCACCCTACTATCTCGCCGCCCACCAGAGAAGAGAAGGCTGAAATAGATCCAAAAACAAAAAAAATGGTATGAAGAGACCCTAACTCTAAAGACTTAATCTACTAGAAAAACTTAAAAATGATGGATCCGTACTCCCTCTAACCTTTAGTGATTATCACCGGAGGGAGATGGAGGAGGACCAACGGTGATAGAAGTAGGAGTGGCGCCGGCGGCGAGGCTGAGTCACGAGCTCTAGTGGCTTTGAGAATCCGCTGAATGCTGCTTTCTAACGAGGGGAATGTGATATTGCGTGGGCGAGAGAGTTCAGGCATGCATAGGAATGCAAAGTCGAGAAGGCTAGAACCCAGGTGAATGAATAGCTACCATGCTGGATGGTCACAAAATGAAATTACATAAACTGACGAGGAATCAGGATCCACGACTGCATTACCCTAGCGAAGTGGCGAGTTATCCGATGAAAAAAGAAAAAAAAAAGAGAACTTGAACAAACAAAAGAAAAAAAGAAAATGTAAGTAAAAATAGAAAACACAAAACACAAACAAAAAAAGGCATGTGTAGAAATGCAAAGCCGATCAGACGAGAACCCAGGAGAATGAACAGCTACCATGTCAAATGGTCAGGGAACGAAATTGCATACACTGACGAGGAATTAAGATCCCCGACTGCATTACCCTAGCGAAGTGGCAAGTTATCCGACAAGAAAAGCAAATTCAGAACTCAAACATACCAAAAAAAACTAAAAAAAGAAAATGTAAGTAAAGAAAACAAAAAAAGCTACGAGATGGAATGGGAGATCAGAGAGTTCAGACGTGTAGAAATGCAAAGCCGAGGCCTTGTTTAGTTCCTAGAAAATTTTGTAAAATTTTTCAGATTCTCCGTCACATCGAATCTTTAGACACATGCATGAAGTATTAAATATAGACAAAAATAAAAACTAATTGCACAGTTTGGTCGAAATTGACGAGACGAATCTTTTGAGCCTAGTTAGTCCATGATTGGATAATATTTGTCAAATACAAACGAAAGAGCTATAGTGTCGATTTTGCAAAATATTTTGGAACTAAACAAGGCCTGAGGAGGCAAGAACCTAGTAGAATGAACAGCTTCCATGTCGGATGGTCAAGGAACAGAATTGCATACACTGATGAGGAATCAGGATCTACGACTGTATTACCCTGACGAAGTGACGAGTTATCTGACGCAAACAGACAAAAAAAACTTTTAAAAACAGAAAACACACAAAAAGGCCAAAAAAAGGCTAAAGAAAAAAAACTTAGAAAGAAAATGTAATTAAAAACAAAAACACATGAAAAACAAAAAAGAACCAGAATTGCATACACTAACGAGGAATCAGAATCCACGACTACATAGTCGCAAAAAGAAAATCCACGACTACATTACTCTGGCAAAGTGGTGAGTTATTTGACGAAAAAAACAAAAAGAGAAAACGAACAGACAAAAGAATAAAAAAACACAACACACAAAAACAAAAAGGGGCAAAAGAAAAAAACTGAAAAAGAAAATGTATGGCGAGCTATCCGACGAAAAAAACAAAGAGAGAAAATGAACAGACAAAAAATTTTAAAAAAAACACAACACAAAATAAAAGCAAATAAGGGCAAAGGGAAAAAAACTGAAAAAGAAAATATAATAAAAAATAAAAAAATAAACGTGGACGGTAGGATTCGAACCTACGCGGGCGAAACCCACATGATTTCTAGTCATGCCCAATAACCACTCTGGCACGTCCACCACGTCTGTTAAGACGGTTATTTAGGTCTAATGTTATTGTATTACGATGAGTACAGGCGTAAAGCCAGTTAATGGACCCAGTGGCCAGTACCATGAGCTAACCGTCGCCGTGCACGGCAACAGCCAGCAGGCCAAGTCGATTCGGAGGTCTGCCTCTGTGCGCATCCGGCGACACCTGCACGGTCGCTGCGACGCTGACTCTCTGGTTGCATTCGTGCTGCGGCCACCGGGGCAACCGAACAAGGGCACTGCGCGTTCGGTTTCGTTGGTACACTCAATGAACACTCATTTTATATCTCGCGCGTCTACAATATTTTTTTTAAAGTTCATTCCATATACTTCTAATGGTTAATCATAATTTTACTTATGTAAAAATTCTACAATAAAGAACAATATGTTGTATTTAGAGAGGCACATATTGGAGAGCAAGAAAGGTGAGTGCAGAAAGATAGAGTTTACTAAAAAAACATGTTTTTTTAGTTTGATTTTATGATAACTAGCAAGTGTTCGTACATTGCAACGTGATGTACAATTGGTGCCCTGCGCTTATGCGAATCATAATGAGGTAACTGTTTTTTGTTCGATTTAATTGGACTCTGGTTCAACCTTAAATCAAATAAATCCCAAGAACCATAATAAAATGTCAGAGCTATAAAAGACAACTATGTATGGAAAATTGAGATGATATTAACCTAATTTAAATAGGTGGCGATTGTGCTTGCTTGTGAGTTCAAGAAACGTGAAAGACAAGCCGACGCCTGCATGTGCCTTATGATGTGAGACAGATGCTCCTTGAGCTCCAAATTCAATGAGGACAATGAAGAGAGTGAGACAGATGGACGTAGGAGAGAGATGGTACAGATAAAATTTTAATCTTTTAATATTATAAATTATAAATTAAAAACCATGCAAAAAAGTTTTCGTAGAGATGCTCCTTCTATTTCTCGGATACGCAACAAATTGCTTATTGCTTATGACTTACTTTTTTTTGTTCTAAATTGTAAATATTTTACTTTTTAAATACACTGCTTTACTATATATCTCTACTATAATGGAATTCTTTAATTATACTTGGTCCACCCACTAAATCGTCCCCCACTGAGAGTCTTCGACCACTGTGTACCCAGAAAATTGCACACAAGAATCTTACACCATTAAAATCAATGGCTAAAAAAGCACATCTACCAAATCTGATGGTCACGATTCGATGTGGGAAGCTAGGCTTCTCACTCTGCTACCTCACGCTGCACCCCCGTTACCTCACGCCGCACGCCGCAACCGCACCGCAAACTTCGACGGAAGCCACCACCGATAAAAAAAACTTTCAAAACCTTTCTGTGCCGCCGCTGCGCTGATCGGCGAACTTCCGATCACCCACGCGCGAAGGAGTGGAGGGGGAAGCTGCACGGAGGTTTTCCTTGCCCACGGCGTGCCAACGGAGGAAGCCGCAAACAATTCATACGTGAAGCTCACCCAAGCGTGGCCAATCACCGGCGCCCTCGCTGATAGGCGTGTGTCCATTGATTCTTCTGGCCTCGCTGCACTTCCTGACGATGCGGCTGTTAATTCTTCTGGCCTCGGTGCACGTAGTTGCAGGTCAGTGAGGATATGCGACAAAACTTATTCGGATGACAAGGAAGAAAATAAATTTGAAATCTGAAGTAATTTAAATTTAAACTTGTTTGCATTAGACGGTATGAATTGTTTGCATTATGCATTATCAAGAGTTCTTCTGCTTCTGATTATACATGATCCTTACTTATAAATATTTTTTTAACTTGTACAGGCTGAGCAGCCGCCACGACGATTAGTATCGTGTCCACGCCCGCGCTCACGCACTTTGACGAGGGGATGACAAAGCCGCGCGGTGTATGGCCCCGACGATCGCCCGTCTGGCCTGCCGCCGTCATGACGATTGCGCCAACGTAGACACGCCAATCGCGCTTGCAACAACCTGATCGAAGTTTTGTTTCTACTTCATTATGTTAGTAATTCTTTTTTAGTTTATTAGGTCAGTATAGCAAAATGTGAATCCTCCCTCCCTCTCCGTGGATTACATGTTTTTTCCTTAATAAATTGCTTGGTTGGGTTTCATTTATTCATAACCAAAAGAAGAAAAATGATTGTTACTTATAAATATTTTTCTAACTTGTACAGGCCGAACAGGCGCCGCGACGATCAGTATCGTGTCCACGCCCGCGCCCACGCACTTTGACGAGTGGACGACAAAGCCGCGCGGTGCCTATCCCCGACGATCGCCCCCCTGGCTTGCCGCTGTCATGACGATCGCATCAGCATAGACACGACGATCGCGCCATTGCTAGCTTGCAACCTGATCGAAGTTTTATTTTCACTTCATTATGTCAGTAAGTTTTGTTTTCAGTTTATTATGCCAGTATAGCAGAATGCGAAATTCCTCACCCTCTCTGTGGATTACATGTTTTTTCCTTAATAAATTGCTTGGTTGGGTTTCAGTTATTCTTAACCAAAAGAAGAAAAACGATTAGTAATTGTAAAAAGGAGATGTTGGGTTCCTACACGCCAATGTCTACTCAAGTTAATTTTTACCCTTTTTCTCGGGGTTTATTACGAATGATATCTGATTCTATAAAATTTATGTTCAGCTATTCCAGCATGCTATTTATATTGTATAAGAGATCTTTAGCTATTAGTCCTAATATCTTTAATTGATGTGCATGTTAAATCTTCGGCTCTTCTGGCTGTCCACCGCTACTGCCAGATAGAAATCCTCGCTGATATTTCGCAATGTCTATGCTCGAAGATACACGCGATGTGTTAGATATACTTTCAATATGTATGTGTATAACACCTTTGGGTGTCTTGCTAATCTTCTGTTATACTACTCAAATGCCACTTTAGATGACGCTTCGCGGAGGAGGGAAGAAAGAAGAGAGCGGTTGCGAATTCGTCGAGCTGAGAGGTCCAGCGAACAAAGAGAAGAGATCAATAGGAAAAAGCGTGAATACATATGTAACTACTGACAACGGAAGAAGGCTACATCCAAAAATAGTAGCAATTCATGTGCTTCGACTGAAACATTACCTGCAACATCAGCCACGGGTAATTAATCTCTTCCATAGTTTTTATTTTTATTTCTCTCTCTACTAAAGTGAAACAAACTATTGTACAACTCACAAAAAAATATGCATGTATTAATTACTCTGAGATGGACCAAATCACGCCAATTATATTAGGCAAGGAAAATATCCCACCCGATACGCTCGGAGATCATAGCCATATTGCCATTGGCAATACGACCACAGATTCATGTATACTTGGCAGACATTTTGAAGAGTCGTTTAAATGAATATTTTGACGCTTCCCTAAAGATCTCCAAGTCATGATTAAGGACTTAGATAGAATATAACTTATATAGTTGAGGACTTAGCTTACTTTGTATTCTTTATGCAAAAATGTTTCCAGACGGTATATATGCTCAAATATAATTGTGTAAAAGTTAAACTATGAAACAAAATCATTGAATGTTTTTATATACATCTCCCAGATAAAACCGTAGCGTTAGCACGGGCACGCTACTAGTATAAACATAATGTAAATCTAAATATATAGCAAAAGCTATATATCTAAAAGAGCCAAAATGTCTTACAGTTTTGAATGGAGAGCGTATGATTTTGAAGAACATGGCGAGATGCTATTACGATTTTTCAAATAGACAACAATTACTAACGAGTTACTCACTCCGTACTAAAATAGGTGTACTTTTAGCATTAACATTTATATCTTATAATGAATACACTTGTATATTTTATATATTTTACCATTTTCTCAATTTTTAAAGTGCAATTATTACATGATGATGGAACAATTTTTGATAAGGTACTATCACTCCCTCCCTTCCAAATTAAATTAACCTTTAGACTTATTCTAAGTCAAGCTATTTTAAAATTAATTAAATTTATATAAAATTAGCATCAATATTTATGACACTAAATTATTATTACTAGGTCCGCCATGAATTATATTTTCTTATTAGAGCATCTTTAAAAGACTCTTCATATTCTTCCTAAATGCTAGAAATATAAATTTTGGTGAAAAATTACCCTCCAACAGCTCCTCTAAATAGTCATCCAAATATAGACATCTTTTATTTCAGATTTTTTCGCTAGCCAAAAATAGAACGAGAGGGGCTAGCGAGTTTTATGCAATGAGTCTCTAGATGATAATTTAGAGAGTGAGATTTAGAAAGTCTCTTGTAGATGCTCTTAATGCTCTTAATTATTTGGTGTCATGTTATTATTCCTTTCTATAAAATTGGTAAAATTTTAAAAAGTTGATGCTATGAATGAATTTACTATACGAAGAAAGTATGTATAGTTATAATTTTATAGTACCATTATTTTTTCCCAAACTATTGTAAAAGTGTACTTTTTTTAGGTACTGTGGGCTAGGAACATGTACCCAAGAAAATGAGAGACCCAAAACCGCTTCCTCTCTAGAGAAAACGTTCTCTTTCTTCGGAATCGGCCGTGCTCTCTTGCCTCTGGGCTCCTCTGTCACCCTCCTCGCCGTCGTGTTCCCCTCTGTCTCGCGGCTTCTGCTCGCGGGCATCACCGGCCGCGTCCTTTGCCACCGCAGCCCCAGCGCCGTCCATGGAGACCCCGCCGCTCTCCTCGTTGCAGGAGGAGGGGGAGGAGGAGCCCACCGTCGAGGACTCGTCCGCCTTCTCCGCCGCCGCCGTCCCGCCTCGCCCCGCCACGCAGTAAGCCACCCGTCGCCCGCCCCCTCTCCCCACAACACACACACTTCTCCCGCACCGCGATGCCCTAACTCGGTGCCTCTGCAGCAGCCACTCGCTCCACAAGTACGCGCCGCTGGACTGGTCCGCCTACTTCGACGAGGAGCGCCGCGTAGCCATCCTCGACACCGACGACGTGAGTTTCGGCCTTAGCCGGAGTTCTCTCGGGTGATTCTGTTACGCGATGCGATCTAAATGTTGGATCCTCCTCTTCTCTTATATATTTTTTGCCCTCTAATTATTATAGGTTTTCAATGTGTACACGGCCGGATCGGAGGGGCCCGTCGTGTTCTGCCTGCACGGAGGTGGCTACTCAGGGTAAGTCTGTCGCGGAGGTTTATCTAGGAATAGTCTACACGTTTTGCTGGTGAATTGTGCAAATGTCCATGTGTTGGGACTTGCAGGAAATGTTTAGCATGGGCACTGAGGTTGATTGGGATGGGTTCAATCTAAACTCTAAATAGTCTTTAGTCTTGTACTGTAAACGTATTGGTGAGGAACTGGGGATGGAGCATAAAAGAACCTTTAACCAACAGCTGCTATCTGTGACATTCAAAGTTGTGCGGGCGAAGTTAGTGCTTAATGAGCTTAAGGGCTGCGCTTGAATAAACCAGTGTGGAATGCTTATTTTGTGAAATTAAGAGTTGCAAGTACATCTTGCTGAATTTCCAGAGCAATCCTTCTGGAACCGAAATCACATCTTCTGCTGCAGTTGTGAAACATTTTGTCAAATTTCATTAATGATTGACCCACAGTAGGGCGCATGTTGAATGCACAGATGCTGCAATCAAATGTTTTCTTCCTGACAATGTTCACAATTGATCTTTATTCTTGGTAAGGTTCTAAATAGCTAGCTATAGCTGTATTATACATGCCTGATGCCTCTATAGGTGTTGTGTATACATTGGTGCATTTCCGCTGCAAACACGATTTGGAACCTTGCTCGGTAGGGAAGCATGTGAAGACAATTTTTTCCCGAAATCTTGTAATGCCTACTTTAAATGATTTCCCTTGTTATGCAATGTTGCCATAGCAAACTTGTCTATTGGAAAAAAGATATGCTTACTTTGCTGCAATTATTCTTTGATCTGCCTTAGGCTTTCATTTGCTCTAGCAGCAAGTCGAATGAAGGACAAGACTCGTGTTGTTGCCATGGATCTACGGGGACATGGGAAATCAACAACGAATGATGATCTGGATTTGTCCATCGAAGTATGCCCATCATGTTTCCAGACTTATTTTTTATGATCGTATTGGTTACGCTCTCATGCTTATTAGTTAATTGGTGGATGCATTCTGTTACATAAGTTGTTTTGTGATTTGCTCATTGCTGGACACATTTCAGTCTTTAAAAGTGTTTTTGTTTGCCTCTGCAGACTCTTACCAATGATGTCATAGCTGTTATACGTACAATGTATGGAGATCTGCCACCAGCAATTATACTCGTTGGGCATAGGTGAGTCAGCAGCATGCATTTTCCTGTCTGTTTTCTTCTGTTGCGCCCGCATTATCTGAATCAGTCTACAAATGCCCTAGATGAGGCTTTCCAAAGACAATATAAACAGAGGAGCGAATTCCTAATAGATAATGAAAAGTTATTTTTATCGTTTTGAAACTTCCACTGAAACACCATGATCTTAATCGGTTCCAGCTTAATATATTTTATCGCTTTGCTTTATAGAATTCCTCCTTTTATCTGTTAAATTCAGCCAGCCCGTTTGTGTAGAATATTTCTATTTCTATCTATATCTTAAATCATTGAAAAACTTTACTAATAGAACGGTTGAACTTCCTTTTTAGCATGGGTGGTTCAGTGGCTGTACATGTGGCTGCAAGAAAAGAAATTCGAAATCTTCATGGGCTTGTTGTAGTTGATGTTGTTGAGGTTAGTAAGAGTTTTTCCTTATTGGCATCTTACTTTGTGTCTGTACAATCTTAATCATTATTACTGATTCTGGCATATCTTTGTTCTAAACAGGGAACAGCAATGGCTTCACTGGTTCATATGCAGAAGATCTTAGCAAATCGGGCACAGCATTTTCCTAGCATTGAAAAAGCAGTATGTTGATTTTGACCTACATTGTTTCTGACACCTTAAATCAGCTTTGAGTATGTGTAATTATCCATTATTCTCAGTATTTTAAGAGATATCTTATTCATCACTTTAAGCTGAAATGAGTAACTGTCAGTCACATATATATTTGAGCTGTGTACGACAACAACATGGACACAAACATGCAAAGGCTGAAAATAAAATGGAAGAACAAGTGAACAACTATACAATGAAACTAATTTCAATTTTGGATCAGTGTCATGCGTATTAAACCATGCAATTATAACCATTCTTGCTAAGGCAGCAGTTGTTATTGTTAAAATTATTTCCCTGCCTTATTTCTTGTTCAATCAATTTTGGAATTATGCAGATTGAGTGGAGTGTCAAAGGTGGGCCATTAAGGAACGTCGAGTCTGCTCGTGTGTCCATTCCATCTACCTTGAAATATGATGAATCACGAGAATGGTGAGCAGTACTTTGATTAGTGTATATTTCTACTATTGTATCTCACATGTCTATGCGCAGCCACCATTGCAAATGTAATATTGTTTCTATTTTCAACACTAATTATGCCGTCATACTTTGTTTCAGCTATACATATAGCACTCCTCTTGAGCAAACAGAAAAGTACTGGAAAGGATGGTATGCTTTCAATCTGATGTTTCCTTTTTTTAAATAAAAAATTTCTCATTCTCATGTTTTGTAAAATCATTTTGTCTTCTGATGCCCTTCCCCCCCCCCCCCCCCCCCTAATTCTCTTATGTGACTAGTTCATACTAAAGTGCATGTGTTTCTTTGTTAGGTATGAAGGTCTTTCAGACAAGTTCCTATCTTGCCCAGTGCAAAAGATCCTATTGTTAGCTGGTACCGACAGACTAGACAGGTTTGTTATGTTCGAGTATGAGGAATTATCTAGTTTCTAGTCCATGTTCATGATGTTTACTCAACATTTAATTTCTTCACCTTTTGCTAGCGACTTAAATCACTGTCATTCAATGTTCTGCTGCTTGTCAGTTGCAATAGATTGGGCCTGCAAAGTCAGCTTGTAGCATATTTTATGAATTCTGGTCTATCAGCTTTTGATTATTACTGATAAACTATAAATCAAAAGGCAGCAAAAGTCAATTGCTTATCATGATTATAGTTCGCAAAATATGGAAATTCTTGCCAGGCTTTGTTGCTAGAGCTTTTGAATGACAAATCGGATGGGTGCCAATCAATCATCAAAATGCTGCTTTTATTGAAGTGAAACCTCTTGTAAAGTTGTTTGTCATGTTCTGAAATGTCGCTTTCATTGGATGTGGAATCCTATTGTCGTTAGTTAAAATGTTCTGAGACATCAAACATCTTCAATCACTCGACGATACACTATTGAAGATAAATTGTGTAATGTATTGGTTGTTTGGTTTACATTTTTCAGAGCTTTAACAATTGGTCAAATGCAAGGAAAGTTTCAAATGGTGGTGGTTCGGCACACTGGACATGCCATACAGGTTGGTTCTTAGTATGTTTATGTTAATATATATGAGTCCCTTGCATAATTCTTTCAAGGCCAGCTTTTGTACCATTCCTCTAGATTCGTTCAGTTCAGTGTTTCTAGAGCTTGTGATGATCCTGCTCTGCCTGAATGCTCTAGATCTACTTTAAAATTTTCACTAGTTTGCCTACACATAGCAATAGCAGGAACTAGCAATTTAGCAATTAGAGGTTCATTCTCCGAGTGCTGTTTATTGGTCCATGAACTTCTTTTCTTTTGGAAGCATTGGTTTAGGAATATAGTTTTAGCCAACGAATTACAAATCTTTACCACCTTTGACACATCATCAAATCGTTATTCAGGAAGATGTACCTGAAGAGTTTGCATCGCACATACTGAATTTCATATCCCGCAACAAAATAGGCCCAAACGGTGTTGAGGTCAGTAATGAACCTTTCGTTTGCTCTCACCTTTACTATTTGAAATATATGCAATCTCTCCCCCCTCTTAGTTCTCCTTGCCTTGAGCTAATATTTGGCACTTCACTTTTTCTCAGATACCTGGGCTTATTAAAAAATGGCAGCACTAGACATAATATACAAGTTACTGTTCTGGTATTGGCAGTGTTTAGGAAAATGATGAGTAGATCTGCCTATCCGAGTTCTCTTCCTGTCGAAGAGGAAAAAAGGTTCGCATGATCATGCAAGCGTGAACATTCAATCATCGGTTTTCATCATCTGGTGGCAACTCCCCCATGAGATCACTCTGCGACCTGCCGGTGTCTTTTGTACGAGTTGTTTGTATGTAAAGCTGAGTGCATTGTAATGCTTTCCGTGAGGTTATTATACTCCTTCAAGCAGGATAAGGTCGTTATGATAGCTGTTTGTTTGGATATCTGCTGGCTTCGACAAGCTTAGTAGGAATCAATCGAAGAAGCCTGCTTTGAGCACGTTTCAAAAGCCGCATAAATTATCGTCCGTTGCAACGGAGCCGAGAAGAGCAAAAGTCCCAACAACGTTGCCCGTGCATACTGCATAGGATGATCTTTGTCGAAGTGGAAGGTGTACCAAATCAAAACATACTGTTGTGTTTAGCAGCCGAAGACGTAGAAAAATCGAAACATACTGGTTGTGAGAAAAACACTGCTCTTAGAGTTTAGCAGAAAAACACTGCTCTTAGGGTTTAGCAGCCATTGTGGAAGTCCCAAAACATATTGTTTAGCAGCCATTGTGGAAGTCCCAACAACCTTATCGTATCAACCGCGCTTGGCTCAAGCGAACAAGCACAACAGGTATTCTCTGTTTATGTCTCTTCCTCCCTTTCGTGGCCCAACAGCGTAGGAGTTCCCTATTACAGAAACGTCCTATGTGGAAGGCTCTACTCTTTCTCAAGGCCAGATGAAGGGATCTTACATGTGGGGGTTGAGAGAGAAATGAGATGACCTTATCCATCTAGGCTTGAATGAGGAGCTGGTTGGAGGTTTGTTTTCGCTTGTTCAACCCTAAAAGAGAGGTAGAGGATAGGATGATTAGGAGTTGCTCTTAGGGTTCGTTCGTTCGCTGATTTCTGGTCTGCTTGGTTTCTTTGCCGAGAGCTATGCTGCCTTGCCGAGCTAGGAACCAGAGTAGGCAAGGCGTTTGGATGTCCAGCCAGCTGATCACAATTTTTGTGCCGGCAAGCTTTTTTATGGCTGGCTGAAGCGAGCGAGTGTCTCAGTTGTTCGAGCCTAGCGAGGCGAGGTCAGAACAATCTTCGCAGAACCAAGCAGGCCCTTCCTTGCCTTATCTAGCAAGGCGAGCCAAATCGACTTGTCTAACCATGTGTTTGGTTGAGGGTTGGGTGGGTTGGGTTGGATCCAACCCAGTTTATAGGGACGGAGTCAACCCACCCGTCTAGTATTTGGTTGAAGGAATTAGAAACATGAGAAGTGACCCCCATTTGGGGTCCCTGCACGGGACCCACTCAACCCGACTGGAGCGGCTCCGTCCGTCAGATTTTGACGGACGAGTCCAACCCACATCTGAGAGGAATATTCCACTCTGGAGCCAACCTAAACCTCCCATACTCCAACCAAATAGCCACGGGAATGTGTTCGCTCCGACCCGGCTCGTCCCGCTCTTCAACCAAACACACGGTAAGCTAGCAGTTAAGAAAAAACTTTGCTTGTCTAAGGTAGTAAACAAAAACCTTGCTTGCATGAGGTAGGCGAGCAAAGTAACCAAACGAGCTACACCGCTACCTATTCTAGTTTCTTACTCAATGCGGCGAGAGGAGCACGAACAAGGCATCCAGTTATGCCTTGATGTATCAACGACACTTGAATTATATTAAAACTTGGCGAATACATTCTAAAGTTACACATAAAAAATAAAATAAATTCAAACATGTTTAACGAGTTAGTACATCTTCTTTAACGATAACAAAAAAAAAATCATCAGAACAAGCTAATTAGTTCCAAAATTTAATATCTTAAAACAAAAGGAGTATTGCTAACAACAGATTTCAGCTGCCAAACTATTACCAAATAATTGACGATGTCAGAGCACATTTAAACTGGTATAGATGAATTGGATATCGTTAAACATTCTCACAGACCGCGCAGAAAACAATATCATGCTGAATGGTATAGGCATCGCTTATAGCTCATCCAAAAGGCTGATATTTGAAGCTTTACCTCAATGTACAAAGTAAAGTTTTCACTGTCTAAGGAACTATTTTACAGGACTTCTCATGCCACATGACTACATGAGTTAAGATGAAGGGGGGAAAAGTAAACACGAGAATGTTATCCCTACTTTAACCTGTTCTATCTTCACAAAACTTTGGAGATACAGTGACAGCCGGAGTTTGCAAGACTAAATATGGCTAGAGCCAGGGTAAGTAGCACGAGATCCCCCTCAGTTAGTCCTTGAACAAAAAGCGGAACATCAAATCAAAAGGCTATCACAGGATCATTTCACGACTTGCTTGCATCTCTATATGCTCCTGGTCACCTATGGCAAAGGTATCAGCGACTGGAAAATAAACCAGAATAACGATACCGACCATGGCAGCAAGCATCAGCACAAGGAAGGAAACAAACACAAGAGCCTCATGGATAACTTCACCAGGCCAAGGAAGAACCGATAACCCAAGAAGTGTTGCTCGGGGAAGTAATATTCCGGTGGCAAAAATGAGCATATATATCCTTCGCCGGAGTCCCTTGTTGATCACCAAAGACAGCATTTGACGTCCGACAAACATGACATAGACAGTCAAAATGATGTAAAACGCCCCAATAAATACGCTGCTCAACAGTGGATACGTGCATGTAATGTTGCCGTTGTGGCTTGCAGAAGCAGAAAACCAGTACTTTGAAACCTTTGATCGCTGACCGTCATCTGAGGAAACACGACCACCAACGAAAACAACACAAGCTTCCCAGATCAAACAAGGCGAGCAGAGAATGAATACTGCACGTATAGTCTTCCGGTTCCATTTCCTATTCAAGGTACCAAGTTCTTGCTTCTGCAAAGCTGCACTAAGAAGGAAAGAGAGCAAGAGGAACAATCCTGGTTCTGCAAACCCCAGATTTGAGATGATGTAGAATTTGCACACGTTCACTTGCCATGTCCGGTTAGAGATTAGCCTTCCCTCCCCATTCACAAAGGTGAGCCTGACTACCTCGCCAATACCCCACCAGAATGCAACCAGCATCAATGTTATCCGAGTCAGCCATGGCCCGTTGAAGTAGCTAAGGCGCTGGTAGCCTCTTCTTTTGATCCACAGTTGGAAGTACACTGAGCGGCAGAGGCAAATTAGGCCCAAGATGGAGACTACGGAGATGAGAGCAATGGTCACCACACCAATGATATTGGTGAAATATGTGATCAGGTGCATTACATAAAGCACCACAACTCCAGACCACCAAGCATTCTCACTTTTATTATCAACACATAGGCTGTTCTCACATCCTAGAAACCAAACCAAAACACTAAGAAAGGAAACCTGCAAGGGAAAGGGAGCAAGACATTTATCAACAGATGGAACACATACAAAAGTAGGTGCTAGCAACACAGCTATTTATTTGCAACAGTAGATGAAACATAATACTTGTCAACGGCAGACTTCAAATGGGCAACAATAGCAAATGAAGCTTCCAATCTACTACTTCATGCTTATCTTTGACATGGCTCTGTTCACCAAACATTGGACGTGTTCAGCGTCACAAGCCTATTACAAGTTTACAACTCCCTTTTGAATTGTCTAACAAAACTCTGTCTCACTTTCCCTTTGAAAATTTGGGTGACTTCTATGAATGGAACTCCTCTCCAGATCCACCAACCATTGCGTTATGATTAGGGTGATCATTGCCCACTACCTAATTACATAGATAACACCAACACGACAGGGAAAAAGACAAGACGATCGCGAAGACTCCAACAAGCAAAAACTATCCAGATTGATGCAGGATCAGCTGAACTATTCAGAGAGGTAAACCTACTGCATTATTATCTATAAAGTACCTAAGGGTCTTGACCACATATAGAAGCAAAATTCTCGAAAATTACTGTACAACTAACAACAAAGTTCCAGTATAAGGCACACAATCTACCCCCCCGCCCACCCAATTCCTTAGCAGAACCGAACGATCATACAGTCCGAAGAATAGAATCCCTAACCGTACGATTCGACGAACTTCAACTAATAATGCTAACAAACTGAATCCTAGGTCATCAGTTTAATAAATAATAGCGATGCATCAAAATTGCTTCGGAAGAGCAAAAGAAGTTGGGAGGTATTTTCATCAGAGAAAAAAAAAGGAAGTTGGGAGGTAATTTACCAAGCGAATTTGCGAGATTGAGCAGCCGAGGAAGCGTCGGTTGAGCCGGCGGCAGAACAATGCACCGGAGCGCCGAGCGCGGGGCAGCGAGCGGGATACCAGCGGCGCGCTAGACGAAACCCCCGGCGCCGGCGTGTCGGCCGTCGGCGATCGGCGACAGGGCGCGCGCCGCGTGGGTGCACTATGTGGTGCCGCCGCTGGGATCGGCCTGCGTCTCCTCCACCCGCGCAAGGCTCGATGGTCTGTCCGTCCTCGTGAGAATCAGGAATTGGAACGGAAAGAGGAGGAGACACACGGAAGGGGGAGAGGTGGTTGGTCCACAGAGGACAGTTGCTCACAGCTGTATTTTTCCTATTTTACTTTATTTTCCAATTATTTGGTTTTCTAGAGATACGGTTCAGCTGTATTTTATTTATATTATTGATTTCTAAGATACGGTTCAATTAATCTGTTGAGATCTCTGGTATAGCATCGGTTCAATTATTTTCTTTATTTGCCCTTATTTGGTTTCCGTCTTTTTCCTTTCGCCATGCTTCAGAGAGCCCTTCGTTTGCGTTTGCGTAGCTCAAAGGCCGGCCGGCATACGGGCTTTGTTTAGTTTTAAAAAAAAATGTAAAATTTTCCAGGTCAATCTAATCTTGCGTCATATGTATAGAGCATTAAAAGTTAAAAACAATAACTAATTATACAGTTTGTTTGTAATTTGCGAGACAATTTTTTTTACGTCTAACATGATTGGACAATATTTGTGAAATATAAAAGAAAGTGCTAAAAGTGCTTATTTTGCCAAAAATTTTGAAACATTTTTTTAAATGAAACCTGTAGCACTTTCATTTGTACTTGACAAATATTGTCCAATCATGGGCTAATTAGGCTCAAAAGATCTGTTTCGTAAAAAAAGAAAATTATATAATTAATTATTATTTTTATCTATATTTAATGTTATACATATACACCACAAGATTTAATGTGACAAAAAATCTAAATTTTTTTATAAAAATTTTTAGAACTAAACAAGGCCTTATATACAACATCCATTAAAGCATTATTTTCTTTCTGTCTCCGTAAATATATAAGGGTCTAGCATCGACACTACAAAACTCTGCCGTTAGCGATGTTGCACTTTGGGTTCCCATTGACGACACTACAAGTTAGCTAGTCTTTTTCTTCTACTCTGCAAGGGCATTCCAAGTAACGCGTTTAAATGGCCCGCTAATGTGTTAGCTAGAAACAGTAAAAAAAATCTAGACATCGAATACATGTCAAACTCATAAAACTTAGAAAGATGTGCGAGCTGGGCTCTTGCGCTCTCGCTATTTTCTAATTCTCTATCTGTCTCGTTAGCTAAGGTCTCGTTTACTTCCATTTAAAAACCTAAAATTTTTCAAGATTTTCTGTCACATCGAATCTTTAGATATATATGGAGTATTATATATAGACAAAAATAAAAACTAATTGCACAGTTTGATCGAAATTTACGAGACAAATCTTTTGAGCCTAATTAATCCATGATTGAATAATTAATAATTACCACAAACAAACGAAAGTACTATAATATCGTAAAATTTTTTTTCTTCACCAACTAAACATGGCCTAGCTATTGCTCGGAGCTAGTAACATGTTAGCCGTTGGAAACGCCTTAAGATTGACCGCATTGAATACACCCCCACAATGATTAGACATCATCCGCTACTCGGGGGCGTCTTTGGGTGTGGCGTGATGACCAAGTAAAGGCTGCGCGTGCAGAATTTTTCCTTGATATGACGTTTCCATTTACTCCGCATGCGGACAGTTGGATTACCGAGCAATTACTCCGCAAAACCCTCCCCAAACGTCTTTAGCGTACTCAGCAGCGTGGCCTCTCGTAGCGTACTTGTACTCGACCACGCGGCCAGGATAGCTAATGGGAGGGAAACGGTGTAGTTGAACGGAGGGAGTAGTTGAAGCGATGGCAGACGGCGCTGCATCAATGCTGCGTCTGGTACGAGGAGCCGAGTTTCGTAGGACGAGCGCGGGGCATGGAGAACTGGCCCATACGTTATATGCCCCCAATTTTTGGAAACTTTATTTTTGGTAATATGACCCCAATAGATGGATGGAGGGAGTATTTGACTGAGGTCAGTCTCAATGCATAGTTTCATGGCACAGTTACCAAGACTCTAAACTAGGTAACCGGGCCACATGAGTTTCATGGGAATGAAACTCCTCTCTCATCTGATGAAACTCCTTCATTTAATGACCCTGCCAAGTCAACAATTTTGTTTATGTGGCACCCTATTTAATGTGCATGACACTCTCATGAAACATATATTGAGACTAGCTGATAGTAAACCACATCTAGAACCGACTCCATAAATGGGACCCATGCTGACAGAAAAAAGTGCCAAATTTTTATATTTTCTAATCATTAAGATCGGACTCCATGGATGGGAGCTACTACTCCATTGAAATACCTCTACAGTATAAATGACCTACTCCTATAGCAATATTTTATTGTATAGAACTAAATTGGAAATGTCCGTCACAAATGCTCTAAGTGTACCATGATATACATGTTAAAAAACACGTTATTTGTTACAATTTCTTATATAGCATTTGGTTGAGAAACGACGGTATGCATGGGATAGAGGAATATTTCGTACCAGAACATATTGTCTCTTGTCTTCCTCCTCTCGCTAATTCGACATGCTAACGCGGTAGTTGAACGAGAGCACAACGATAGTGGTGAGACGGATAAGCTAGATGTATGTGGGCGGGTGGTGGTCGTTCTTGCCTACGGCCTTGTTTAGTTCTAAAAAATTTTGCAAAATTTTTCAGATTCTCCGTCATATTAAATCTTTAGACACATGCATGGAGTATTAAATATAGATGAAAATTAAAACTAATTGCACAGTTTAGTCGAAATTGACGAGACGATTCTTTTGAGCCTAGTTAGTCCATGATTGGACAATATTTGTCAAATACAAACGAAAGTGCTACTATTCATATTTTGCAAAAAGATTTGGAACTAAACAAGGCCCACAAGGGCAGCTAAAGGAGAAGAAGATAAGGAAAGAAAGTGGAGGGTCTTTGACTAACAGGTGGGCCATATGTTGATTTTGGCTAACAAATGTGTCATCCAATTTATTTGTGCCCCTCTAACGAAACAAGAAAATGGAACCACCCGCCTCCAACCAAACAGAGACACGAAACAATTTCATTCTTAAAATACAGAATGGTATCATTAGGAAGGATTGCATCGTAGTATATAATTCTTAAATAAGGGAGGGAAGTAAATAGGAGCATCATTTTTTTTTTCTCTACGAGTAGATGACGATATGGCATAAAGCTGAACCCAAGCTTTTCTTGCGTCTCTTGCCATGATCACGCAGTCTCAACATACCTAGTGGCCTTAGGGATGAGACTACAAATAGGCTGAAGCCAAACAAGTGAAGAGCATGGAAAAAACAGTATGCATTCAAAAAAAGAAAAAGAAAACACTAAAACACTATAGAAAGTTTCTATAGTTGTTTATGAAGAAATAGGTCATATTGGTTTCTATTTCTTCATCAACAACCTGAGTAGGTTTTTGAGAAAAGTAAAATAATCAAATGATCTCCAAAGAACATGAATTTTGAACCACGACATCATGATAAATCAATCTCTATAAGATTTAATTACAAAAAGACAAGTTGCAAAAATTGGTCTAACCGGTTTAAAAAATGACCTAGCCTATTTCTCCAAAACAAATGCAGGGGACTAGCTCTAAAAATCCAAAACCACTCCAAATCACCTTACAAAATCCTGAAACTTGGCCCAGACCTTGACTAACTCATGGCAAAGGTAATCTCGGACCTTTCCAAAAAGTTCTAGGCTTAACCGTGAATCCAAGAACTATTCTATCAAACTAGGGTGCTCTCGAGAAAGTGCAAAAGAGGGAACTGAAGGTGGTTGTGGGAAATCCGTTAAAGGAAATGCCTATATATGTTCCCCAAGACCTCATAACACCTAGAAGCCGGTTAATGACACTCAAGAACTCTAGTTCAAAGATTTTTCATGAAATCTACCAAAATAGGAAGCAAAAGAGGGTTTTTGGAGGGAGGGACTTGGGAGATAAGATTTTGCTTCACACCATGATAGCAACAAATTCCAAGGACCCTAAAACACTCTAAAATTGTGCCTATAACTATCTAAACAACACACAAATAACTCCCCCAAAATAGTTGTGAATGCATGAAAAGGATAAATATCAATTTTAAAGAGACGGGGACAAACTTGCACAAGATCGTGAAAGGTCCTAATATGGCTAGGGGGGTGAATAGCCTATTTAAAAATTCTACAAAATCACTAGAGCAAGAGGTTAGTAAATAACAAAGCGAAGCTTTTTGCTCTAGCTCTAAAAGGGTGTTTGCAAGCCACCTATCCAACAATTCTAGTTGAAATGATCACTAGGCACACAAAAGCTATGTCTCTACTTACACTAGAGAGCTACCTAAAGTTTCTATATAAGTATGTAAGCTACTCTAGTTTGCGAGAAAGTAAGAGAGATGGTTTGATCTTTATACCGCCGTGTAGAGGGGATGAACCAATCAATAAAATGAAGTCCAATCACCGGGAGAAATCCAATCAACAAACACAATGAAGACACACGATTTTCTTCCGAGGTTCACGTGCTTGCCGGCACGCTACGTCCCCGTTGTGTCGACCAACACTTGGTGGTTCGGTGGCTAAGAGGTGTAGCAAAAACCTCGTCCTCACTAGGACACCACAAGAACCTACCCACAAGTGAGGTAGCTCAATGACACAAGCAATCCACTAATGTTGCCTTTGGCTCTCCGTCGAGGTAGGCACAAACCCCTCACAATCACCGGGAGATGGCCACGAACAATCACCAACTCGTGCCAATGCTCCTCCGCTGCTCCAAGCCGTCTAGGTGACGGCAACCACCAAGAGTAACAAGAAAACCGCAGGTAGAACGATCCCACTAGATGCAATCACTCAAGCAAATGCACTTGGAATCACTCCCAATCTCACAAAGATGTTTGATCTATGAAGGAGATGAGTGGGAGGTGTTTGCTTAGGCTCACAAGGATGTTAAGTATGTTAGAATGCCAAGAGTGTAAGCCCCAAGCCGGCCAAACACGTATTTATAGCCCCTCAAACAAATAGAGCCGTTGGCTCTTTCACTGGGCAAAACTCGGGGCCACCGGACGCTCTTAAAGGGGCACCGGACGCTCAACACCTGCGTCCGGTGCTCCAACGTCAGCCACGTGTCGCCTTTTGAAATTCTCGTGTCAGAGTCTAACGGTCACTTGCAGTGCACCGGACGCTGAGCAAGTTGGCACCGTACACATGCGCAGAGAGTTCCGCAAACCTGCGGGTCACCGGACGCTAAGCACCGGTAGCGTCCGGTGCTCACCGAACCCATGCGCAGAGAGGGTCGCAAAACGTCCACACACCGGATGCTCCCTGAGCGTCCGGTGCTTCCAGTCAAACACTCCGACCGAAGTCAGATAGCACCGGACGCATGAACAGGAGCTCCCCAGCGTCCAGTGTTCACCGTCCAGTGCTTAACCCTAGCACCACAGCACACCGGGCGCACAGCCTCTGCGTCCGGTGCCTCAACAGCTAGCGTCCGGTGAGTGTTTCTCTACGAGGAACACTCCTGCGACTTCTCCAAATCTCCCACCGGCGCAATAGAAAATATGCAGTTCATTTTCTCGAAAACCCATCATCTCTCTACACTTCAAACTCCACCTCCTTCTCAAAGTGTGCCAACACCACAACGTGTAAACCAACATGTGCACGTGTGTTAGCATTTTCACAAACATTTTCTTCGAAGGAGTTAAGTTAGCTCACTAGGTTCTAAATGCATGCACATGAACAATGACACCTAGTGGCACTTGATAACCGCTTAGCCAAAGAATTCTCCTCTTTATAGTACGGCTATCTATCCTAAATGTGATCACACCCTCTATGGTGTCTGTAACATCCCAAAAATTCACATTCAAAAATCACTCGCATTAAAAATTATTTTCAAAATATATTTCAAAAACTATAAAATAATTTGAGCTCTATAGTATCTCCATCTAATCCATCCATATTTTTTTTCGCGCACAAATAACAGCGAGTACCAGCAAGTTTACATGCAAGAAAACATAGCAGTGCACCTACACGAATAGATATCTCATGCATGCATGCATGCAGGACATGCCACCGACCATTTGCATGCACCTGCATGCAAGGACACGGTGATTAGGCACCGTCCATTTGCATGCAACGTGCATACAAATGGGACATCGTCCTTCGCATGAAATTAGACACCGACCATGCGCTACAGTAGTATTTTTAATGGCACGCAGCTGAGCGCTTTGGCCTATAAAAAGCCAGCCTCGGGTGCTCACTCTCACCACCCGAGAAACACGTTCACTCACTCGCTCACTCACTCTCACTTCGCGTATACCGTATACGGCCATACGCACAAGCCGAGCTCGACTGTCGTCGCAAGACGAGGTGAGCAGCTCATGAGCATCTCCTTGCTCTTCTCTGTCTTTCTGTAGTATTTTTCCTATATTTTTCCTTGTATTTGTCTGTACCGATTCATTGCCAAGAACTCCACGAATAGAACCATGACATATAGAAGAGCTCTAAGAGTGCTGAAGAACATGGGCAACACTTGAGAGTAGTGTTGGAAAAGCTAAGAAGACACAAGTTGTATGCTAAATTCAGCAAGTGTGAATTTTGGCTTGAGAAGGTTGCATTTCTAGGCCATATCTTGACAGCCGAAGGAGTTGCAGTTGACCCTGAGAAAGTAGAAGTTGTCTCCCATTGGCAGCAACCCACCAATGTGAGTGAGGTTAGAAGTTTTCTTGGATTAGCTGGATATTATCGAAGGTTTATAGAAGGATTTTCCAAGATAGCCAGACCCATGACAGAGCTTCTTAGGAAGGATAAGAAATTCACTTGGACAGAATCATGTGAGAAGAGTTTCCAAGAGTTGAAGAAGAGACTGACAACAGCACCAGTGTTAACTTTACCAGACATTCACCAAGATTTTATCATATACTGTGATGCCTCAAGACAAGGTTTAGGATGTGTTCTCATGCAAGGAGGAAAAGTGGTTGCTTATGCATCCCGTCAGCTTAGACCTCATAAGCAAAATTACCCTACCCATGATTTGGAGTTAGCAGCGATAGTACATGCTCTCAAGATTTGGAGGCACTATCTCATTGGAAACAAGTGTCAAATCTACACTGATCACAAGAGTTTGAAGTACATCTTCACACAGTCAGACTTGAACCTAAGGCAAAGAAGATGGTTGGAGTTAATCAAGGACTACAACCTTGAGATTCATTACCACCTAGGAAAGGCCAACGTGGTAGCAGATGCCCTAAGCAGAAGGTCATATGGTCAGCAGTTGGTGCCTAAGAACACTCACCTACAAGAAGAGATAGCACAGTTAAACATGCATATAGTACGCCAACCTCAAAATGGCAGTCTGATGGTGCAGCCAACTCTTATGGAAGAAATCAAACAGACACAACATAAGGATAAGGATCTGATGAAGATTTGTGAGCAAACTGGAGAAAATAAAGCTCCATACTTTAGAGTGGATAACAAAGGAGTATTGTGGTATAAAAACAGGATTTGTGTGCCCAAGAAGAGAAAGTTTCAAGAATTAATCCTTGATGAAGCCCATAACTCAGCTTATTCTATCCACCCTGGTGCCACCAAGATGTACATGGACCTAAAAGAAAGATATTGGTGGAATGGCATGAAAGCTGATGTGGCACGATTTGTTGCACAATGTGATGTTTGCCAAAGGGTTAAAGCGGAGCATCAGAAACCAGCAGGCTTGCTCCAACCATTGCCTATTCCTGTTTGGAAATGGGATGAGATAGGCATGGATTTTGTGAATGGGTTACCCAAAACTCTGAAAGGAAATGATTCAATATGGGTAATAGTGGACCGCCTTACCAAGGTTGCCCACTTCATACCTGTGCGCACCAAATATAGTGGAGACAAGTTAGCCCAGTTATATGTGGATAACATAGTCAAATTGCATGGAGTGCCAAGTAGGATCGTATCCGACCGAGGTACCCAATTTACCTCTAAGTTCTGGAAAAGTTTGCATGAAGCTATGGGAACCAAGCTAGATTTTAGCTCAGCTTATCATCCTCAAACAGATGGCCAGACTGAAAGAGTAAATCAGATTATGGAAGATATGCTAAGAGCATGTGTGCTCACATATGGTAAAGATTGGGAGAAAAGCCTAACTTATGCAGAGTTCTCCTATAATAATAGTTACCAAGCTAGTTTGGGCATGTCACCTTTTGAGGCCCTGTATGGAAGAAAATATAGAACCCCATTGATGTGGTCAGAAGTTGGAGAACGAACTTTGCCTGGACCAGCCCTTATAAAAGAAGCAGAAGATCGTGTAGCTGAAGTCAGAGAAAAATTGAAAGAGGCACAATCACGTCAAAAGAGCTATTCTGATAAAAGAAGGAGAGAGTTAAGTTTTGCAGTTGGAGATTTTGTGTATGTCAAAGTCTCTCCTATTCGAGGAACTCGAAGGTTCCAAGTTAGAGGCAAGCTAGCACCACGGTATATTGGACCATATCAAGTATTACAGAGGATTGGTGCTGTAGCCTATCGTATTCGGCTACCTGAAGAAATGTCAGATATACACAATGTGTTTCATGTCTCCCAATTGAAGAAATGTCTCAGAGTACCAGAGGAACAAATATCGCTAGACACAGTTGATTTACAAGACGACCTAAGATATCAAGAAGTGCCAATAAAAATCCTAGATACAGTCACCAAGCAAACTCGAACGACAACAGTCCGAATTTGTCGTGTTCAGTGGAGTAGACACACTGAAGCGGAAGCAACATGAGAAAGAGAAGATGCCCTGAGAAAAGAGTTTCCTCACCTGTTTAGAACCCAGCCGAATCTCGAGGACGAGATTCCTTTTAAGTGGGGTAGGTTTGTAACATCCCAAAAATTCACATTAAAAAATCACTCGCATTAAAAATTATTTTCAAAATATATTTCAAAAACTATAAAATAATTTGAGCTCTATAGTATCTCCATCTAATCCATCCATATTTTTTTTCGCGCACAAATAACAGCGAGTACCAGCAAGTTTACATGCAAGAAAACATAGCAATGCACCTACACGAATAGATATCTCATGCATGCATGCATGCAGGACATGCCACCGACCATTTGCATGCACCTGCATGCAAGGACACGGTGATTAGGCACCGTCCATTTGCATGCAACGTGCATGCAAATGGGACATCGTCCTTCGCATGAAATTAGGCACCGACCATGCGCTACAGTAGTATTTTTAATGGCACGCAGTTGATCGCTTTGGCCTATAAAAAGCCAGCCTCGGGTGCTCACTCTCACCACCCGAGAAACACGTTCACTCACTCGCTCACTCACTCTCACTTCGCGTATACCGTATACGGCCATACGCACAAGCCGAGCTCGACTGTCGTCGCAAGACGAGGTGAGCAGCTCATGAGCATCTCCTTGCTGTTCTCTGTCTTTCTGTAGTATTTTTCCTATATTTTTCCTTGTATTTGTCTGTACCGATTCATTGCCAAGAACTCCACGAATAGAACCATGACATACAGAAGAGCTCTAATGACCCCTGCTAATTTCTCTCTAACCATGCATGTGGGGCCATAAGCATTAACTCCAAATAGTACATGCATGCATGCAACATGCACTACCAGCCAAAATTCATCTCGTGAAGCATGTATTTCTTAATCATCGTTAGCCTTTTTCACATGATTAAAGTCCGGCCATTTCACAAATACCATATGCTAACTCTGATTTTAATAATTCTTTTTTCTAAATTCATCTAAAATCATGATCTACCTCCCATATTAATTTTATGATTTTTGGAGCTCATTTGAATTTATATGATTATTTATCTGTGCCTGTTGTCTGTGTCGTTCGTCGCGTATTTTAGTTGACGGAGTGAACGAGCCGGAAAACGAGAACGTTGGAGACGAGTACCGCGAGTTTGACGCCGAGGACCCGGACTGTCAGCAGGAGTTTGCTGAGGACGCCGACGGAGGCAAGTCCAACCGATCTCCTTTGATGCATATTGATCCTATTTTTAAACACAACCCGTAGAAGCCGTTTTAAATATTGCATGTACGATATATGTACGAAGTATTTTCGCTGCTTAGTTAAAACCTGTTGAATAGCCATCCTTGAATTGATATTACCCGGTAATTGTCTT
This sequence comes from Sorghum bicolor, assembly GCF_000003195.3. NCBI lineage: Eukaryota > Viridiplantae > Streptophyta > Magnoliopsida > Poales > Poaceae > Sorghum > Sorghum bicolor. The sequence continues at coordinate 46,110,311 of NC_012875.2, forward strand.
GTTTGAACTTAGGAACAAATAATATGCTATGACAGAAATATTGTTATTTAGTATGCTTAGGACTTGTTACTCATCCTGGATACTCATCATTTTTCAAATATAATGATTTTAAAAGTAAAAGGTGTGAGTGGTGAAAATAAATTGTGGGTATTATGAAAGGGTTAATGAACAAGTTATAGATGTGATTACTATGGAGATGGGGCGGATGGGATCTCTTTTGGGGATGCCCTGGTGTTGTGGCTTATACCTTGCGGGGTTAAGCGAGAAGATATCCGCCTTGTCTCGATTAAGGACTGAGTTGATGATTCATCTTGCCTAACTCATTTATCGTACAACCACTCGCCTTGCATGGGAAAGGCTTAGTCTAAATCCCTCTAGTTAGTATGGCAATCACCTGGAGGCAGGTGTGCAACGGGACACTAAGTGATGTATGTGAAATTGTGGAATTGTATGAAAAGAGCTTTGTGAATTATTGTGGTATCATGAGATGTGGCCTTAGTGTTCCCGTGGTGAGCGCCATTACTTAGCTATGGAGGGTAATGACTTTGATGGATCTGTGCTTGCACGACGGTGTAAGTTATGGTATCCTACTTGTGGGAAAAGTGTACAACCTCTGCAGAGTGTAAATCTATCTGGATAGCCGTGTCCGCGGTCTCGGACGGGTTATGGTTTGGTTTCAACAACTAGATTGGTTGGGATGAGTGAAAACATGAGAGTGAGTGTGATTTTGGAAATAAATGGTTGACTGCCATTGTGTTGTGGGAACAAGGGTTCAACAACACTTAAAATTGTGATCAAACCCCCATTTTTAGAAATACTATCATATGTGGAAAAAGAGGTCTTTTACAACAGTATTTGTGAAATGAAACCTTGCATGTGTAAAAAGATAGCTTTATGCAAATAAAACTAAGCCTCATCCTTGATTTATCCATATGCATATATATTGTTAACCCCTTCCGTAGGGTAAGGTTGGATTTGCTGAGTACTTTGTACTCACCCTTGCTTTATTAAACAGAGGAAGATCCGGACTTCGATCCCGAAGTGGCGTTCGAGTAAGGTCGTGTCTGCACCCAACTAAGCCTGTGGCATTGTGACTCGTCAGATGTTCGATTGTGATATCGTTTGTTTCTGGGTCCTTTGGACCTATGTTGTATTTTGGTGTCTTATTATTACAGCGTGCCTTCCTTGTCCACGCTTACCGAGACTACTGCGCTGAAACTTATCTGATGTAATAAATGTGTTACTAGCCTCCTGGGACTAGTATTGTATCACATTTGAGTTCCTGGTTTACCAGGGGCGCTTCAGTGTCTTGATCACCAAAACCAAAACCCTAAGCAATACCTTTGCCTTGATCTCAATAGGGTTTTGTTTTTCTCTTTCTTCTTTTCCATGTTGAGCACTTGATCATCTTGTGGTCATCACCATCGTCACCATGATCATCACTTGCTCCATCACTTGGCATGTACCAACCTCATTAAGTCTACACACACTTAGTATAGAGGTTAGTACTAGGGTTTCATCAATTATCCAAAACCAAACTAGGGCTTTCAGATCGGTACTTGGATTACCCCAAAATGTTCAATTAAAAACCTCTCCTATCCTAACATAGATCAAGATGGCAAAAAAGTTAAGAACAAAAAGTCACTTCTCTCTCCCTCTCTTCCTTTAACCTTAGCCTTATCTCACACACAAATGAGGGAGACACCTCGAAGGAACTAGCCACTCGATTATTTTCCAAAATGTCCTTACAGAAACACTCAATTCATATACCCAAGGGATTAAACCGTCCATATTTTTGTTGGTGGATCAAACAAACTTGGAGCCTTCACAACTTTGATTTGCCTTGACATAAACATCATGATAATGCCATGTGTGATCCAACTTGTCACCTCAATCTTGATCACCAAACTGGTCAAACCCATCGTTAGCGGTTTTGAGGCCCAAACCACCAAACCATACACACCTAGTTTTGGGACCAAAATAGCAAACCCACTACACACCCTGCAAAGTGTGACCCACTGATGTTAATGTGTGTGTAACCTCCACCAATGCCCTATTGCATTCATCTTCCCCTTTGACTTGATAGACACCATCTTCATCATTTTGATGTAGAGGTGTGCCCAGCCTACAACAAAGTGTCACGACGCCATCATCTTCCTCTTTGACTTTGCCAATGCCATTTCATCATCCTCTTTTCTCCATGTACTCTTGCTCTTCATGTGAACAATTGGATCCTCTATGTTCCTACTCGGTCCATGGTCCCAAGCATCCTTGCTTGCCCTTCATTGCTCTTGGTCCATGGACCTATATCTTGCTTGATCTTTACTCTTTGTCATTGACCACTAGGTCGCATCCATCACCTACACTTCACCAATTCACAATCCAAGAGACACAACACAAGACATGCTTCCCCACACAAAAGAACACAACACTGCACCGCTGGTTAGCCATTAGCACGATCAAGCACCTATGAGTAAATAGCCTAACCAAGAAATTCTCAAATAATATAATCTTGATGATTGCTCATCATTCTTTAGTCAAGGGCACAGCCTTGAGTTCTTGCATTCCATCCTACCTTGCAACCAAATAGACCCAATAATAATAGAATCCTTGTCAATGGTCTGATGGATATCCTTTGAACAAATAATGTTGGAAAAGGTTTCTAATTATTTCACCATGAAAACAACACGCAAGAAAAAATTCACACGCGAAACACTCTCTTTGGTAGCACCTCTCCTAGTTCAAACAATCCACATGGTTTTTGCAACATGCTGATGGGTTAAGATCAATGATAAATGGGCGAAGAATCTAGGATCTTCTCAAATAAACCTAATGGGATGTCTGGTTTGTGGAACCATCACATCCTAAATGAGACAGTGAATCATATCTTCATTTTTTGTCATTAGTATAATAACCATGTTCCCCATGTTGTACTAATTATTTGTTTATGAAGGATGGTATGGTGATGAACCAACTATTCCATTCCAAAAAAGTGAGAAATGAGAACATAGTAGATCAACACATTTCTTGAACCAAGCAACCCATAATCGCCTCTATACATCCACCATTGCTAACCATTCTCTCTCACTATACTACCATTACTACTAGCCCACTTAATACTGATTCTAGTGTTGATGCTGAGTTGACATAGAATTAACTTACTATAAAACTCCAATCAAGTAACCAAGAAGTAAAGGACCATCTTACTGTTAAAGGCATTCAATCTTTATATCTCTATCTAGAGGGCTATCCCATTAATATTTCCTTTATATCTCTTATGATTTCATTCTTTATACTTCAATAACTTATCATAATTTTTTATATGTTGAAAAAATCATTATAAAACTATGATTTTTAAATTTAGAGAGTAATGTAGCCTCTCCATTATCTTTTTCCTTTATCTCTGGTGCCATCATCTCCAAGATCCCCTCTATTTAAATTTAAAACAATTTGACTTATGACATGGGAGAAATTACTGTTGGCTGATTTGTTGTGAGAGAAAAACACTGCTGAATGACTGACAAATTCGGCTGATAAGCTCAAGCGAATAGGCTGCACGGTTCTCATATTAGATATGATTGTCTACAAAAAAAAATCACCATACATGTTTATAAAATACTAAAGTACATGATCATTTTTGGTGAGTAGTTACATGCACGGTCGTCTCCAATGTGACTGCACAAATTAGTACAAATGCAGGAACAGACCAAACCATAGTATGAGTACTATTTTTGTTTTGAAATGGTCTCGACTGTCATCATTTTGCCTATAATACTAATAATACAGGTAAGATGATAACAGGGAACGGGGAAAACCGGCAAGCCCAACAGCTAGCAGCAGCAAACGAAACCCACACGGGAGAATCAAAATCAACAGAGACGCGCTCACAGTGGCACACACCAAAAGCATTTGCGACACTTGTGAGGTTAATTAAGCAGCGTCTGGTGGCCATTGGCCATGGCCAAAACACTTGCAGCCAAAAAAAAAAGCCAAGGCAAACCGAGTGAGCTTGAGCTAGCACTAGCAGGCGTCCCAGAGGGAGCCGTGTGACCAGCACTGCTGGGCCACCTCGGCCTCGCCGACGGCGGTGGCCCATCCCGGCGGGTCGAGGAGCATGGCCTCCGCCATCTCGGCCCACAGCCTGGGCGAGTCCAGGTCCAGCTCGAACTCCTCGTCGCTCCCGAGCTCGACCACCACGGGCCCCGGCCCCGGCCCGGCTCCGAACTCGTCGTGGTCGTGGCCCCGTGCCGCCGCCTGCGCCTGCGCCTGCACTTGCTGCAGCAGCAGCAGCGCCGGGTCGCAGCGCACCCGGTCGGCGGCCTCGGCCGCGGCGGCGCGGACGTCGGCCGGGTTCGAGGTCGCCGGGCGGGGCAGCCAGGCGACGCACCCGGGGAAGTTGAGCTGCGCGTCGCGGCCCCGCAGGCGCAGCGCGGCCACGTCGTGCGCCACGGCCGCCATCTCCGCCGACTCGAAGCTGCCCAGCCAGATGCGCGTCTTGGTGCCCGGCTGCCTGATCTCCGACACCCACTTGCCCCACTTCCGCTTCCGCACGCCCCGGTACTGCTGCTGCTGCTGCTGCTGCGACGACGACGACGACAACGACTGGCAGCCGCCGCCGCTCGCCATGGAAGCCATCTGCAGGACGTGGACGTGCTTGCCCATTTGGTCCATCGTGTTATGCTACCAATCAAACCAGTTAGTTGTTGCGAATTAGCGAAAGGATTAGTGTATGCATGTGAAGATCTTTCGATCGAGCTGAGCTGAGCTGAGCTGAGCGGATGCGATGTGGGATTGGATATGATCGATGAAGAGATGAACCACACGGCGGTGGGCCTTATATATATATGGCAACGCATGATGGGGGCACCGGCCGGGGGTCGCAACAAGTCACTTCAAGAGGCCAGCTACTATGTTAAGCTCATGATTTGAGCCATGATTGGGCGCAATAATTAAATGCCCTCTCCTCGCTCGTCCTGGCAGCACTGTGTGCGCGTGTGCAGTTGCTGTGGACGCCTCATGGCTGTTGGTTCGTGTACTACTAGTGCCATTGATCAAGCTAGGGGAGCCATGCACCGCTGTTGGACGAACAGAGCAAAGGACGCATAATAAAGTTTTAGGACTGTGACTGTAAGTATATGCAGAGTATCATCCAATCCTTGCATTGTCCCATTAATTTGTCAAGGAGAATAACGAAGCGTCTACAGCTACAGTAGTTGAAATGACGCACCAACTTGTAGTCTCAATCTTAGTCGAGAGTTTCATAGTGCTGTTTAAAAAAATGTCACGTCAAATGCAATGACACTTGAACATACTCCCTCCGTCCTAAAAAGAATGTCATTTTAGGTTTTCGTGTCACAAGTTTGACTCGATTTGTAGAAAAATACGTGCAATATTTATATCTCTAAATAAATTTGTTAAAAAACTAGACTTAAAGATCTTTCCAATGATATTAATTATGTATTATAAATATTAATATTTTTTACTATATATTTAGTTAAAGTTATTTCTCGGAAAGCGAAAACGACACTTATTTTAGGACGGAGGGAGTAGTTTTATATATAATTAATTATATGACTCATTTCGAGTTACTAACTGTCCCAATAAAGTTTTATTTTTGTAAAACTTATTTCTTCTCTCTTCTCTTAAATATAGTTTCAATTGCTTATCTGCCGCATCTACTAGCTATTTAACAATGTTTTTTCTATTTATAATAAATCAACAAACAGTACTTTCAGCTATGACTTTTTATCGAATGACTGTCGTACATATACGTGGGCATGTGGCTGTGCGTGGCACCAAATCATCTGCGATGTATGTACGTTGCCGAATCGTTGTGCGTATATATAGAGACATTTAGACAGTTAGACTGCATGCATGCACAAGTATATATATGTGTAACCTTGCTATCTTCTTTCTATCTGCAAGCTTAATTATATAACTACTAATAAGCAATTGGAGCTTCTAGCAAGGGAACGAATGGAAGCTTTATAATTTGGGCCTTGTTTAGTTCCAAAAATTTTTGCAAAATCGACACTGTAGCACTTTCGTTTGTATTGACAAAAATTGTCCAATCATGGACTAACTAGGCTCAAAAGTTTCGTCTCGTTAATTTCGACCAAACTGTGCAATTAGTTTTTATTTTCATCTATATTTAATACTCCATGCATACGTTTAAAAATTCGATGTGACGGGAAATCTGAAAAATTTTGCAAAATTTTTTAGAACTAAACAAGGCCTTGGTCGCTGGTCCATTTTGGTATTGGGATGGGGTCGAACAGCCTGGACTTTGGACTATTCCTGACTCCTGAGAGGACAGAGCAACGGGGAGGAAGCTGGCGATGAACAGTGGCGAGATCTGAGGCAGTACACTGACGACTGCAGACGCGGCGTACGGTTGGCGCGGCATGGAGCCATGCATTGCCTCCTGGATCATCATTAATTAATTAATTAATTAATTGGAATCTTTTGTTTGAAGAAGAGTGAGAGTCCCAAATCGGGGAAGAAGGGCATGTATCCGTGTGGGGCCCACGCAGGAGGACGACACGTGTCCGAACCTTGGACATGCGTACGGAACACCATTGGGCCCGCCGTACCGTGCCATGCGTACGTACGTACCGACGGCGACCACAGCGCAGCCGTAATCATCAACGAGCGCTCGAGCATGCACGGACGTGAAGTCTCCCTACGACCCCACCACCACCTCTGCAAAGCAACGGTGTTCTGTTGATTCACTTGTTGGGCGGGGTCCAGATAGGTACACAAAAAGATTGGCATGGAAAGACCTGCCAGCGGTTTTGTGGCTATTTCCATCTGGAATTTACGGAGTACTCCGTTAATTAATTTTAGCTAACTATAAGCTTAATTTAGACCATAGGAGCTAAAGATGGTCTAAGCCTAGATGATGCTACGTACATCTAGTGGACAGCTAACCCGATCCATCCTGATGACATCATGGTATCAGCGTTAGACCCTTTTACATATAAGGGTGTTCTTAACGGTAGGATAAAATATACCATCCATATGGGAACGTGAGATACAGTAAGAAAGAATGAGGAAAAAAGAGTAACCGAGTCAAAAATCTATGTTTTCTCGGAAGACTTGCGATTTTATTGTTGCTTGCATACTCGGCTAACAAGTTTTTCTTTTCCACCTTTCTCTCTCATCCATGTAGAATGAATAAAAGATAATATACCTGCTAACGATTTGGATACGTGTTGGAGATGTCTCTATGCTGTGTTTCCTACTTCCTCCATCCCATTGGCGGACTCAAGGGGAGGGGGGGGGGCTAGGGTGGTTGCAGTCCCCCTCTTGGGCTCAAAAAATTTTTGTAAAAGATTCTATGTATTTGATATTTTTCTATGTTTATTTTATAAATCTTTACTTTTGAGCACCATAAATTAATATTGAATTATCAATCTTAGCTATATCTATTAGTGTACTGGATTGAGCGAGAAATTTTTTTTAGCTATTTTATTTAGCCTCCCTCTTGGTTCGTTGCTAGATCCGCCACTGCTCCGTCCCATAAAGACCGTAGTTGTAGGACTCAACGCTCTCATTGCATTGATGTTGTTGTTATGTTTGATGTTCAATGCATTGTACAACCACCCAAGTCACTCGGATTCACCATCCAGATCCTGTGCAGGACTCTATATGGTAGAGACCAAACGAGTGGTGGAAAGGGTGTCCACATGTTCGCACGTGAGATTTCACAAGTACGACAGTCCTTTTTTACACAATGTAACAGATGGACACACAACGTGTGGACGTGTGGTGATATACTTTCTCCGTTTCACAAAATATGTAAATCTCGCTCTTCAAAGCCACGCTAATTAATGAAAATATAAAATTACGTATGTACTCCTGCTGTCTTCATCTCAACACACACCTATAGAACTCAAAAGAACCATCTAAGTTAACATGATTTTTCAATTACATGTGTATTTTTTATTGATAGGTCCCACCATAAACTTATCTCCAACCTACATTTACATATTTTTTAAAGACGAGATTTAAACTATAGAATCACGCAGTAGCTGACACCCTACCCAGTTAGCTAGGATTACAGTTTTTTTTTTTTTGACAAAATCTGAATCCTACTACTACTCGATAGCGTGTAACCGTGTTTTGTCGTTTGTTATATAAACTGCAGCCTGCACAAAAAGGAAAAAAAAATGCCTTGGATGTTAGAATGGATGAGAGATAAGAACAGACGATATGTACATATATGTATGCAAAATATCTAGGAGCAGCGAATGATGATGAGCACAGTAACAGTGCTGGGAATCAGGATCACGACTGTATACACTACTGACGAACCCCACACACGCCTGTCGTGAGTGAATTGGCATTATCTAGGCTACTATACGTACTACAGCCGTACAGGGATCTCAGCCAAATCATTTGAGTGCGTAGGCGCTGGGTAGTTGCAGGATCAAGGAGCCTCGCATGGACTTTACGGCTGCATGCATGTTGTCGCTGTTCCCATAATATAATCCGTGCGCGTTTGGTGGAGCACGAGCACGACACACCCAACCATATATTCATGAATGCATGATTAATGACGATATGATTATATAGAAGTATACCACTGTATGCTACTACTAGTATATATCTCACCAAGCTAGCAGTGGCTGTAATCATCATCATCATCATCATCATCATCATCTCATCTCATATATATACACGGGATTCGGTCTACTATACGTACAATTCCTAGATATATATACCAGCAGTTTAATGTCGTCCCAAGATCGAGTCAGCTCTGCGTCTTCGTTCCCGGCCGGCCCGTACACACGCTTGTAGCTAGCCAGTACTCGAGAGTCGAGAGAATGTTGAAGCTATTGGTAGCTAGGCCTTGGTTTTTTTTTACAAAATAAACATCGTAGTATTTTTATTTGTATTTGACAAATATTATCTAATTATAAATTAATTATATTTAAAAAAATCATTTCGTAAATTACAGATAAAATATATAATTAATTAATTTTTTATTTATATTTAAAGCTTGTATGTGTCGCAAGATTAGATGTGACGAGAAATTTTTAAAAAATTGTAAAATTTTTGAAAAATAAACAGGGCCCTAGCAGCTCCGATCCGTTTCCAAGCGTGCGTCCATCGATCCCTCGAGCTCTGCTGTCCGCCTGTCCGTACGTATGGGCGGAAACCCCGGGCATGTCGGCCGAAAGAGAGCCACACACGGTGGCGGCAGCGGCGCTTGTGGCTGCGGCAGCCGCTGCGTCACCCGGCTCCGTGCGCCGGGGGTCCCCGTCCACCTTCCTGACCTGCAGACCGCGGTCGGATTTGACTAGTCGACCCGCTCGATCCGCCCGTGGAGTGGAGGTGGCGCGCATGCATGCATGCACTGCACGGACCCCCGCCGGGCCTGCAGGGCGCAGGACGCCCGCCAGCCGGGGAGAGGTAGGCCACCACCACCGCGCGGGGCGTGGGCGCCGTGCCAGCGAGCCGCGCCTGCCTGCGGCTTTGTTACTTCTAGCCAAAACCTAAAATTTTTTAAAATTTTTCCGTCACATCAAATCTTTAGACGTATACATAGAGTATTAAATATAGACGAAAGTAAAAACTAATTGCACAGTTTGGTTGAAATTGACGAGACGAATTTTTTGAGTCTAAGCTAGTCTATAGTTAGACAATAATTACCGCAAACAAACGAAAGTGCTACAGTATCGTAAAAATTTTTTCCCGAACGGACTAAACAAGGCCCGCCTATCTCGGCAACTACAGCAACAGCAACGGTCCCAGCAGTCCCGACGACGGTGGGTGTACTTTGGTGTGCAGTGCAGGCGTGGTTCGTCGCGCTAGCTCGATCGACCGTACGGGCTCTCCCGGACGTGCGCCGCGCGCGCGCGGCCGGGATCGATCGATCGGAGCGGCAGCGGCGGGAGCGCGTACGAGTGTCCGAGTGAGCTGGCCGATCTTGATTCCGGCGGGCCGGGTGGATCATCGTCGCTAATCATGCGCGCGCCGGGACGTGACGGACGACGGACCGGCCGGTGGGCCGGTCAAAGAAAAGGATCGACGTCGACCGGAGGGCCGCCGCATCACCATCTATCAGTGTACGTCGTCCGTCATGATCTCCTACATATCCTACTTAGATCATCTAGGCCTTGTTTAGTGGGCTAAAATTTTTGAGGTCGACTACTACTTTAACACTTTCATTTATATTTGAGAGTTATTGTATAATCATAGACTAAATAGGTTAAAAAAATTCATTTCTTAATTACATAGGCAAACCATACAATTAATTATTGTTGTAATTTATACTTAACGTTTTATGTATAAGTTTAAAGATTTAATGTGATAAAAAATCTTGAATTTTTTTAAAAACTAAACAATGCCCTGGTACACGACTACACGCACCATTTGGGTTCTCGTGGTACGAGATGATCTGGACGTCTGATAGATGGTGCGGCGCTGTGCGGAAGTTGCATCAGCCGCAGACCTAGCTAGAGCCTATTTGTACTTGAGTACAGCGCGCAGACAAGGACCAAGGTCTCGTTTTGTAGCGTTATTTCTAAAACTGTGGTGTGATATGAAATAAAATAAAATTATGATGAAACACTCACAATTTTTAATAGAGAGTTTTATTCTATAGTTTTAAAAGCATTTCATTTCAAGACTTAGAGACAGTTAGTAACTGTGCTAAAAGAGTTTTAAATAAAACTTATTTTTTCTCTCTTTTCTTAAACACACTATTATAACATTAAAAATATCTATATATGGTAACCTATTTAATGTAAATAAAACTTACTTGAAACTCAGACTAACCTAATATGATAAGTCCAGTCCAGTATGTGCTTTAGTATGTATCTACTTGCTCCTCTATAGCACCCTCACTGCCCGTATGATACATAGAGTCTAGTATGTACTGTTTATCAGCAGTATTTTTTTATCATCAGATCTTGTTTGGATGTAGTCGTATTCACATCAATCCACATGTGTTGGGGTGGATTGGAGTGGAACTTGAACTAAATTCCACTCCAATCCACACCAACACACATGGATTGAAGTAAATACGACAACGTCCAAACAAGGCCTAATAAATCATCTTTCAACTATGGTTTATCAGCCAAGCCAATATATATATATATATACCGCGGAAGAACGTACGACGACGCTGGCCGTGGTCGATGCTGCTGGCCTGGTTCCTTTTACCTTTAACTGTTACTCCTACTCGTATGTCTATGATTTGCCGACAGTTGCCATGCATGCATCAGAAGTGGCCATCCATCCGGCCAGCCGTGAGATCGATCTCAGTAGCAGTAGTAGTAATAGTACTCCTACATGGTAACAAGTTGGCCAGGTCGATATCGATCGGTGGCATGCATCGTCCGTGCGTCCACGGTACGGCGCACGTCTCCGTGTCCATCCAGGCCACCAGGTCTCGTTGCATTGCATGCACCGCGCGCGAGTGGTGACAGCTAGAAGCCATGACGAAAGAGATGCACGAACAGCGCGAGCCGGCCGTTGGATCATGATTGCATGGTCCCATATATATATGGCCATATGCATTATCTATGTACGCATTACATAAACAGCACGGTTCGACCCGTCGCTTTGGCCAGCTGTTGATGATTTTGATTCGGCGAGGGCCGAGGGGCTATGACCGCGATTGACGAGATTGAAGGAGCCTCGATCGATCGATGGCAGAGTTGGTTTGTGTCAGGTCGGTAAAAGTTTGGTTGGGCATGGATCGGAACGGACACACAAGGTTCAGAATTCAGATGCTGGTGGAGTGGACGTCCAAGAAATATCCTCCCCGTGGCAATCCTACAAATTTCGGACTTGCGGGGTACATTACGGCATTACGGGCGCCGCGGACGTGACAAGCCATGACAGAAATTATTATTGGACAGAGAGAAAAACACTGTTAAATAACTGATATATTCGGTTGTTTAGGAAGTAATCCTATTCGTCATCATCAGCACGTCCACTATTATCGGAGGGATGAGTCGATGACGTGATTATGCTGGTGAAGATACGATCTAATGAAGGGCGGGTTAATTAGTTCACTGCGCCAGACCAAACAGTAAGTCTGCATTTTAGAGGTTGTGCAGCATATTCTTGTTGGCCTGGACAAGGCAAGGCACTGCAGGTGTCTGGATAAGAGGTTATGCAGGCAATGAACAAAGCCAGTGTGTTTAGGATCGTATGTGCCATTATTACGTGACCATGAACTCTGATCAGCTGCAGCCTCGCACTCTCGCTCGCGCGCGGTCGGGTAATCCTGGGCCGCCGATTCTTATCTCAGCAACCAAAAAGCCCATCGCGCTGGCCTGCGAGGCGGCAAACAACGACTCCGTGCCCCGGCCCACAGAGAGCCCATTAGATCCTCAGACACCCAGCCGAACCGCCAGTCCACCTCCCCGTGACGACCACCACACGCCGGCGTCAGTGGTCATGGTCACGTCACGCACGCCGACGACTCCCAGTCCCAGCTCCAGGACACGACACCTCTAACCGGCGCTGGCTGCCATGCTGCCGCTCGCATACCCCGCCGGCCACAGCCAACTCCATCTCCATCTCCACCTCCCTCCCGCAGCGCTGCAGCGCGCTGCCGCTCCGGGTCGAGCCTACCTTCCCAGTCGCCGCGGCGCCCGAACCTTCGCCGGAGCGCGCCCTCCCGGTTCCAGCGCGGGGGCGGCCGGAACTGAGACCACCTCTACCACTAGCGGCAGCGTCTTGTCGTTCCTGTGTCCGCTCCTCAAACTCCTCGGGGTAACTAGTTTGTTTGTCGGATTTGTCGGTTGCCCAACTCCGGGCTTGGTTAGGCTCGGGATTGCTAAAACTGGTGTTGCTTTGTGTGAGCTTCTGAGCAGGGAGGCGATCCTTCGCAGCAGCGCAACGACGTTGTGGAGGTAAATCTCGTGGCTGAGCAATTGCGAACCCTGAACTAATAATACTGACTTGGATTAGAATCCAGGGTTCTGAACCCAATTGGATGCTCAATCAGATGGCTAGATTAAGTACGTACACTGCGTAATAAATTCACAAAAGGGAACCTCTGACCAGTCCCATGTATTTGCTGCTTCAGACATACTAGTATTCATTACTTTTCATTTCACGTCTACTCTGGATCAATTTTTGATAAGTACTCTGGGTAATCTACTAACAATGCAAACGATGCAGGTATTTCTGATCATGCTGGTTGTTACTTTATAACGTAATATTTCTTTTTGGTTTCTTTCCATGACTTGTGTATATGTGGCTACCTTTTGTTCCCCAGGTCACGACATCTTCAATTTCAAGTTTAGCTAGACTGCAATGGGGATCAAAAGTGGCTACTAGCAGTGGGGAGAACATAGATTCGGCAATAAGCACTCCAACTCTTCAATTGTATGAGTTTGGTAAAACAATAAATTCTGTTACCTATGGTTGAAGGCTTGCATTTCTGATTTCCTGCAATTTACTGATTTAAATCCCTTGTTATTGTTCCAAAGAGGCATGTCCCTTCTGTAGGAGAGTTCGGGAGGCCATGACCGAGCTTGACCTTTCTGCAGAGGTGCTCAACCTTGTCTTACAATGTTCCTTCAGCTCTGCAATAGAAGCATTGTACTGCTAATTAGTACCCTCTCCATTCCAAATTATAGATACATAACTTTTGCTATGCACTTAGATATACACTATGTCTAGACAATGACGGAGCCAGAAAAAAATTATAGCTGGGGCGAGTTCTAACATGAAGATAAACGAAAAAGCTTATGGCACAAATCGCACAGTATTCATCAACTACGATTGTAAAAAATATAGCAAAAAAACTAGAATCACAAAAGTTATTGTGAAAAAAATAAATTAAATAACTGACAAAGCTGCTGCCCCTACCAAGTTCTGCTTCTCCTCCCTCCATCGTTCCTAGCGATGGCAGTGAGCGGACGAGCAGTGTGCCGCGCTGGCGCCTAGCAGCGGCCGGCGAGGGTGGCGGCGAGCGCGTGGCTGGTTCCTTGCATCGGGCGGCGAGGGTGGCAGGTGCGTGGCTGGTTCCGTTGGTAGCTGGGGCGGCCGCCCCACCCCGCCGCTAGGGTGGCTCCGTCATTGTGTCTAGATACATAGTAAAAGTAATGTATCTAGAAAAGCCAAAACATTTTATAATTTGGAATAGAGGGAGTACTTTGGAAAACCATGCAACCGTTTTACCTGTACTGGCTCTACTAGCATTATAGTCGGTGCTGGCTATTGGTGTAGTATTCTGATGCTGTCTTCCGAATGGTACCAATTCTTATTCCTAATGTTTCAGGTTTATCCATGTCCAAAAGGGTCACTAAGGCACAGAGATGTGGTCAAGAAAATTGGAGGGAAGGAGCAGTATGTCTTCACCCGCTAAGTATTACTGTTTACTAATAGATGTGACAATGCTTCAAGTGAATATATCTTGGAAAGTTTCTGAATTCTATGTTTGTTCATTAAACATTGTTGGCATTACTGAAAAGAGACATAAATCTTCTGATGCACTGCTGATAGTCATTGAACTGTGGTATCTGTACTCAGGTTTCCACTCCTTATTGACGCTAGTACTGGTATCTCAATGTATGAAAGTGGTAAGTTCTGATCAATTCTTTTGGTTTGAAGAGAATCCAAACACAGTTTGTTCACACTGTTCTGGTTTGCTATCTGCTACAATTCCATGACATTGAGTCTCTGAAACTTTTTGGCCTGCAGTCAGAAAGACTGTATTTAATAGGTATAGGATAAGAGTTAGTTCTTATCTGTAACTGTAACTCTGTGTAATGAAGTTCAAGTTCACTACTATAACGGCATAATAAATTTGGACGCTAATATGCTCTTGGATTGGATGTGCAGGAGATATTGTGAAGTACCTGTTCAGGCAGTATGGACAAGGAAAGAGTCCTTCTCCTGGACTTCTTGAGAGGTATCCAGCTTTGCTTGTTTTGAGAAGCTTATGTTACCTATCTTATGTAACCGTGCTGATATGCTTCATACTTGATGATGCTGAAATTATTTTCCAAGGAAGTATGATAGTGGGATGAATAAAATGAAAGTACTTTCTATAACAGGTCTGGACAATTTTCTTTTCAATGTATGCGATTCTCAATGCCTCCCCATCTCTCTGCAGTACAATTTTCACAGGATGGGTGCCCACTCTTCTTAGAGCTGGAAGAGGAATGACACTGTGGAACAAAGCTGGTGCTGTACCTGCAGAGAAGTTGGAGCTGTTCTCATATGAGAATAATTCTGTGAGAAATCGCTGCTCTCATTGTTGTCATGTTACAAGTTGGTTGTATTATCTGTCTCTGATGACGGTGCCCTCTCCCTTTGTACGTTATGGATTCAGTATGCAAGGATAGTTCGAGAGGCTCTCTGTGAATTGGAGCTTCCTTATGTTCTCCAGAACGTTGGAGAGGGATCATCAAAGACAGATTTGCTTCTAAGGAAGTCGGGCTCTAAGCAGGTAATTCTGCTAGCCATATGACACACCATGAGAAGGAGGAACTGACAATTTTCATGATAGGATCTGAATCTCTGATACTCAGAATCAGAAATGTAGCCTATCTACCTGTATCATTATAGATATGCTTTCTTAGGTATATCAGCATGTCCATTATTTGGTTATATCAACAAATTGTCTTTGGTATCAGATTTTTTTTTTCTAGTTACCGGTGCATTACCTAACTTAGCAAGGCAATTGTTTCTCTTCCCTTTATTTTCTTCATTCACGAGGAACATAGCATTGCTGTTTACCTGCATCAATTCTTGACAACTTTACTTCTCTAACAGAAAAAGGGTGAAGCAAGGGTAACTTCTAACTCACGAATAATCATGGTGTTGCAGGTGCCATATCTGATTGACCCTAACACTGGATTCCAGTCGAACGACCATAAGAAGATACTAGCTTACTTATTCCAGCAGTACTCACTTAGTAGCCAGTAGAAAGCAGACGTCCACAACTTCACTGTATGTTTTATATGATCTTACATATGTGCTGGTACAGTGTATCAGACGTGGTTTGTACATATACTTGGTCTGCTGCACTTGTGTTCCTCACATGACACTTCATTTCTCCCCAGCTAAAAAGCCCCAAAGCAATGTTGTTCGTACTAGTACCTTTTTTTTTTGAAAGTGTTCGTACTAGTACTTAAGAGTTAGGAGAGCAGAAAGCTACACTACGTAACAAGATCGTGATAGTCTTTGGCAGGCCAGGTGCGTGTGCACGTGCCGCGAGCGGCCGGTGCGGCGCGCCCGTGAATCCCTGTCATCTCATAAAAAAAAAACTTGAGGGAGCACTCCGACGTCACGACGCTGCGGAGTTCCATAAAAACAAAATGCATCACCGGATCGGTTGCTTATTACTGGCCTTGTTTAGTTGCTAAAAATTTTGCAAATTTTTTTCACATTTTCCGTCACATCGAATATTGTGGCACATGCATGGAGCATTGCGAGACGAATCTTTTAAACCTAGTTAGATCATAATTAGACAATATTTATCAAATAACGAAAGTGATACAGTATCGATTTCCTAAAAAATTTTGTAACTTAACGAGGCCAGTTTATAATACACCTGCGGTTTCTCGAGGTGCGTGAGAGAGGCGACTTCCACCCCCGGAGGTTTTGCATCTTCTCTCACGAGTCCTCACCTCGTCCCTCGCAGAAGCATCTTCATCCCTCACTCCTCCCTCTCTCCTCCGCATTGTTCTTGGAATCGAAGATTGGAAGAGCAATGGGCAACGAATTGTAAGTTTGTTCTCCCCTTTCTTGTTCCCTCTCTTATTTCCCCCTCTCTTCTTCACTGTACCAAAATCTTGGTCTTGTTTGCTTCTTCTTCGACAGCGATTACCTGTTCAAGCTTCTCTTGATCGGCGATTCCTCGGTGGGCAAGTCCTGCTTCCTCCTCCGTTTCGCTGTGAGTCAGGCGGCGCCATTTGATGCCCCACCATTAATTTGCTGCAGACTTGTGCTCCCGTAGACCATACGGTTCTGTGGTCACTTACACCTTTCTCTTCCGTTTTGTGTTCGTCTAGGACGACTCCTATGTAGACAGCTACATCAGCACGATTGGTGTTGACTTTGTGAGTTGGTTCCTCTTGGAATGCTGCATGCATTCTTGGTTTTTTTTCCTCCTATCTGAACTACTTCAGGGCATTTGGGGTGTTCTTTGATCTACTGACCATCCCATTTTCCTGGTTCTGTTTGTGCAGAAAATCCGCACGATCGAGATGGAGGGCAAGACCATAAAGCTGCAGATTGTAAGTGGTTTCCTCAACGCTTTCACATTGCTGCAATGGAACACGTTACTTGTTGGCAGTGTTCAGTACATTGATGGAAGTCACATAGAAAAGGCTGGACGCAATCCAGTCTTCAGTTTCGTTTTCTGGGTGCCAATTCAATTTGGTTTAGAACATACAATTCCATGGTGGTAAGAACATAATGGCACATGATGTAAAAAAATGCCTAAAATCATTTAGGTCAATGTGAAAAGATACATTTTTTTTGTTCTTGTGCCAATTGATGATGATAAAAGGGTAGAGATCTAACTCTCTGACTCTCTCTTGAACAACTTGTATCGGCTAATTCCTAGCATGAAAGCGGGAAAAGACTGAAAATGTCACCGTTGATTCATTTTGGCTTCTGATCGTCTTTTTATTTAGGAATTATTTTATTTAAAGCAGCAACTGTAATACCCAATTTGGTCAGATATTAGTGGCACCTGATGACCGATGCTGCATGTTTGAACAGTGGGACACGGCAGGGCAGGAGCGGTTCAGGACCATTACAAGCAGCTACTACCGAGGAGCTCATGGGATAATTGTAAACAAATTAGTCAACCCGCCAATAAATTTCGTAAAGTTTTAGACCTGCATTTCAATGAACACATCTTGGTTGCCAAATGTCCCCAGATTGTTTATGACATCACAGACATGGAGAGCTTCAACAATGTGAAGCAGTGGCTTAGTGAGATTGATCGATACGCCAATGACACCGTATGCAAGCTTCTTGTTGGCAACAAATGTGATCTTGCTGAGAGCAGGACTGTCGATACTTCAGTAGCACAGGTCAAAACTTCCAAGAAGCTTATTAATTCATCAATACTATAGTAGTTTAGCAAGCAATGGTTGACCTTTGTAAACTTTCTTGAGCTAAATCGGCAACAGAAATAAGTGCAGGCTTATGCTGAAGAGATAGGCATCCCGTTCCTTGAAACTAGTGCTAAAGACTCGATCAATGTCGAGGAGGCGTTCTTGGCAATGTCTGCTGCAATTAAGAACAGGTATGGCAAAGCGGTTTTTCTGATTTCACTCAAAGGGGTTATACTGAGATTGAAAATTCCTTGTCTCATCTGCAGTAAAGCACGGAGTCAGGCAGCCCTGGAGAGGAAGCCCTCCAATATAGTTCAGATGAAAGGGCAGCCAATTCAGCAAGAGCAGCAGAAGAGTAGATGCTGTTCAACATGAGGCACAACGACGTCTATCTTTGAAGAATCAGTAAAATGATATCTGCTAGATGTGTTTCTCTGCCTTCGTTTATTTTGAAACACATATAGTTGCAAAAATGTAGTGGTGACAAACTCGAAATGATTCTGAGCCAGAACTCTGACTGCCAAATTTCATCATTATATTCACAAAGTTCTACCATATTGAACATAGAGGTAATTCAATCTTAAAAAGTAGTTTATTTACACATGCAGAGCTTGCATAGATACAAATACTAATTTTCCCCACGATGGAGTGGTAGTCAGGATCTGATTATGATGTCCTCGCATGGTAGCCTAGTTGAACTGGAAACATAGCTTATGAGTTACTATATCTCTGTTTATTTTTGTCCCAAGTCAAACTTTTCGAATTTTGACCAAGTTTGTACAAAAATGCACCAACATCTACAACATCAAATTAGTTAATTAAATCCACCATTAAATCTGTCTCAATGGTGCATTTGTTTCGTATTGTAGATTTTTATACATTTTTCTACAAACTTGGTCAAGAAGGTTGACTTGGAACAAAATTGAAACACCATACAGTTTCAGAACCGAAGGTATAAATCCATAGGATGGCAGCTTTGTCTACAAATAGTAGTTTCTCTCCATGGTTAGCTGGAATGGTGTTTGCGGTGTCATCGCCGTGTTGCTGAAATTCAGAATCCCATTCTGCTCAATTATCTGCATGCACAAGATTAAGTCAGCGTGTAATGTGCTGTAACCCTTAACCCGACCTTATGTCTGTTATGGTTGGCCAGAGGACCAGCGCATCTATCCTTCACGTCAAGAAATAAAGATTATAAGAGAGATTAGACCAGTTAGGATAGTTTGTTTAGGATTGTTAGACATGGTTTTCTAGAATTTGGTTGGATGTTACCTGGGGTCAAGTAATCATGTCTTTATAAAGGAAGGCAGTGTCTCAATCAAGAATCAAGCAACTAGGAAGAATTAATCCCAAGTCTCCTCAAAAGTCTAGTTTCCATCCACGCCACTTCTGCCTGGCTATATTCTTGGCAGTGTTCATCCTTAATGACCAATGGTTCATAACAATGTCTGGCACTCTGGCCTTTGTATAGATAAAGGGCAGCCAGGTAGGCCTATTGTCAATTCCTAGATCGGTAGATCCTAATGCAATCTTTCAGAGAGAGTGTTCTTTAATCTTTATATATATTAAAAGAAAGGAAAGGACATGCAGATTTGCAGTACCCTTTCCTGAAGCACGCCATTGACAGCCTGCAGCATGGCTTCCTGCAAAACAGAAACACAAAGAGACCATTGGTGACGGAAATTGCTAAACCTTAGTTTGTTGCAGGAACAGAGCGACAAATACTGAACCAACCTTGTTTCTGAGCATCTCAATCTCCCTAGAGATGATCTGCATCTGTTCAACATATGAGAGTAGTACATCAAAATACTATTTTCTTTTTGGAAAAGATATCATGTCTGTGTATGAAAGCATATAAACCTTACCTTCTGGGAGCGAATGCTATTTACCCACATTTCAAGATTATTTTCAAGGGTTTGGAGCTCGTCAAGATTCATGTGGTTTATATCATTCTCTACATTCTCTCCATGCATGTACCTGCATGGATGTGCTTAGATCTGTCATGAGTCCTGCAATCAATACTATAATTGTTTACCAAACACTGGAATAGTCTGGCACTTTCTTGTGATTTGAGGATTCTTGGTAGTTCAACATGACCCATCAGCTCATACTGGTAAGTTGATGGAACATAAATATAACTATGAAGCTGCATCCTCTCCAGCGCTTATACAGTATACGTGAAACACAGTTACTTTACCTGAATCCCTTTTGAAGCAAATCAATTTCACGCGTTAACGCTAACACCTCTTGTTTTATTATCTGCAAAAAACGAAGAGAATATCAGCGTACAGAATGATTGTTAGTGCTTGTGAAGTCCTGATAGCATCACCGGATAAACAAATGCCAAGGACAGGTGCACTGAGCAAAATTTTCCTCCCTAATCTTTCTTTCCGTTAATTGTTGATTTGATACTGTCAGTTCCTGACCTGGGTTTTGTTGTGGTTGCTACTTTCACCAGGCCTTTCTGAATAGGTTCTCCTGTACCTCTCGATCAAACCTTGCATGTTCCTTCATATCAACAAATTTCAAAGAAATGAACAATGATCACCATGCACAGTAAAGTTTCCATCAATAAACATGAAAGAAATACAGACCCATTGGTGGCTAGGTCATAAATCTTGCCATGAGGGGAGATCACGATGACACCGATAGCAGCATCACATAGAACAGATAACTCCTTAGCTTTCTTCAGCAGGCCCATTCGCCGCTTGCAGAAGGTTACCTGCCGGTGCACCGGGTTTTCGATCTTCCTCATCTGAACCTTACCACGAGCCATTGGATCTTCAAGCCTTTTTCTTTTCTACTAGTTTTGTGCACACAGCCTCTCACTAGTTTTGACTAGCTTCAGAGGCTGTTGTGACCAATCTGATCCCCCTCTTGCACTTGAGGCAAATGGCGACTTGGATCCACCAAGGAAGTGAGCATTTTATTGTCGCACCTGACTCCTGAGGACAAGGAATAACTGGTAGGCCAGTCCTTCCACTCTGTAAAGGCCTACATACAGGATCTGAACTGTCACCCTTGTATAGATCATTTTTCTTGAACATGAAGGGGGGATGTATATAGATCAGTTTTCTTGAACACAAAAAAGAGCTGTGTATCTTGAACACGAATAAAGAAACCCTTACAAAGGATGAAAACAGTCGAAAACGGAATTACAATATAGAAAACGAACGCGGTCGGTACGGAATATTTCTACATTTTAGCAATTAAAGAGTACAAAAAATGATTAAAAAGGTTGTGAAACCAACTGAAACTGACAAATTTTTATGTTTGACAAAATTCGAAAACGGTATTATAATATAGAAAATGATATCATAATATAGAAAACGAAAGCGGTCCGTACGGAATATTTCTGTTCCGTTTTCATCCCACCCACACTACACATATCACCAAACTCTGAAATTACATTAGTGCCTGTTCTAGACAGAGAAAACTACCACGACCAGCAACTTGATTAACCTTCTTCTCTTGGCTGGGCAGTCAAACTAAAAAGTATTGTTTTGATAACGGCAACAAAGTCTGACACTGACACATGAAACCTCTTGCTTGTAGGGAAGCCGCCAAAACCACTGGGAAACCATTATGTCCTTTCAATTAGTCTTGTTTCATGTTGATGCCCAACTGCCTCGGGAGTCACAGTTTCTGTTGCTATAGTAGCTTGCTAGCGAAAGTGTACTAGGTAAATACTAACTGGGTTCAGAGCGCATAAAGTTATTTTTCCAAATGAATAAATAAATTCATGTCACCTGTACTACCCCCAAACTAAACAATCAAGTTGTCGATGATCATACTGAATATTAGTGAGGAATATATCCCATGTAAAGATTTACACTTTACATTGTTAAGAATTTGTTCTATTTTGAAAGGTCAGACTAATAAAAATTTAAAATCTGCAGCTACCTTTCTTCTAAGCTCATATTCTTTATGCCTGTCATCTGATTCAAATTACAGAAAACAATTTGTTGTGATAAGCCATGGTTGTAAATACTGTTCGCTGATTTCTAAATAGCACAAAGTAGAAAAGGTGCACACTTCTTGGCTGTTGAGGTGCCACTACATAACACCACATTTCTAATTAAAAAAAAACTGTTTGTAAACTTGGCTTCTGGACCTCTGCTTTCTGTGTAAACTCCAACACAAACCAAAAGAGTATCAAACGGAGCTGTCAGAGGCACAACCTGTTCTTTTGGCATGACCGACTTGAACAACCAAACTACCTGCTGTTTAGCAGGTTTCAGTTTGCTGCTTGGCACTACAATTTTGTTTAATTAAGGAGAATGCATTAGTTCACTCAAGAGCCAGAACCTTATCATTTGCACAATCCCAAATAGGTAAGTACTAAAAGAATAAAGCAATAACATGCTTTAGGAATTAGGACCACTCCTTTTCTTGCTAATAAGAAGCTTTCAGCGGGCGTACATATAATAACTTTCAAGCACGCACAACTGAAACAAAATCTTAATTGACCAAACTATCAAACTAAAGAAAAACTATATGGTTCCATGTGGACCATGATTACAGTTTAGCAGGACCACTCCTTTGATAAGCCCTTTAATATTGCTTTAGATATTATATTCTGAACCAATTATCTTCAAGTATATATTGGAATTCGACTAGTCGAGGTTATCAATCCCAGCAGCGAGGCACAGCAATGAAATCATATAATTCATTCAGCAAATCCTGGGAATTCCTATGAAACCTTAGAGTCAACAACTTTAGTTACGAATCGAGTGTAGCTCAGCTAGTTGGATTTCTTACGATGGAACCTGTCGTAGGATTCAATCTTCGACCTGAATATGATGTTCATATTTAGATTTATTTTAAGATTTTTTCGGTGGTAGGCATCATGCCTATCAACAGTGAAGCGCCTGTTGTGATTTTGTCAATCTCAAGATCATCTGAGATCATCTGCTGACTCGATCTCTGTTATTCAGAGGTACTCATAGAGGTAGAATATGTGCACGTTTCTTTATAGGGGTGAGTATGCGTATATGTATTAGTGTCTGTGTCTGTACTATGATTTGCAAAAAAGAAAAAAAACCGTTAGTTGTTCAAACAGTTGGATATCCTCGGTACCCTCTAGTCCTAGGTTCCTAATCCCGAAACAATAGAACAAAAGGTAATAACAAAGATATTAACACAAATGAAATAGGATGAAAAAGAATCTGAATTACTATTATCACTCTATTTCGTCAACCAGTACATGCTCCCGGGATATTCTCGTCGGACACGAGCCTTTGATAATCTCACTCTCATCAACTTGGTCAAGAGAATACAAGAGGCAAAGCATCTTCGTTGCTTGGGCTTGAGGATTCTACGTTCACAAAAGGGGATGACATCCCGAAGGTATGGACCCTAACAGTAGCCCCTAGGGGCTTACCAACTATTATATTTTTTAACTGAAAGTTTAATTAGCTTTGAGATTGGTGATTCGGATGGTTTGTTGTCATAGTTGTTCTGTTTTTGGGGATTTCTGCAATCTCGGATTTGTGTTCTCAATAGTCGCTAGCTTGCGCTTACAAATACAGTCATTTCATGGTGACATGTTTCACTTTTGCCCATTTACCTTTTGTGGATTGTTTCCCCTCTGTTGCTTTGAGTGAAGGTGGTTTACTTCTGAGCTGTTTTTATTTTTGAAGATTTTAGCCTGGTTGTCGCATCCATCACCAAAGGTATTTTTCTCATTTTATATAGGTAATTTGTTGTAACTAGTTTTTTTTATAAAGGAATATTTTTATGAAAGAAGCTGTGGCAGAACCTCCTGAATTAAGTGGCCCACATGCACACATCATTGTCCCAAAGACTTCTGATCGACGTGCACGAGTTCCAAATGACTCAAGAAGTCTGTCGGGTGTCCTCGGGAAACCCGAATCATCCACGTAACTTTCTTTTCAGGAATTCCCTCATCAAGTATCACAGTATTACAACATTTCATAGATAAGAGAAATCAGAGTAAAAGCGGAAAGGTTACATAACATAGATTGAAACTTAAGTTCAAAGTTTACAAACCATAAGTATTTAATACATAAAAGCTTCGGAACTTTATATTACCTAAACCATAGATCACACAACAAGTTTTTACTTGCCCAAGGTCACACATCAGGTTCATCATCATCACTCTCCTCCACAAGAGTAAAATACCCATGACCATCAAAAGGATAATCAAGAGATTCACCTGCAACATGGGTTAATAAAACCCTGAGTACAAAAGTACTCAACAAGACTTAACCGACTATAAAAGAGGTGAAGACTCAGTTATACAGGCTATGGGGATTCAAGGTAAAGCTTTAACAAGATCAAGTATTTCTTTTGCATAAAAGCTTACTACGAGTAAAGCCTAATTTCAAGTTTTAACTCAAGATTATCACTTATAACTAGCCAGTATCATTATCCAACTTTCATAAGCAAAACACCTCTTTCTTATACCAAAGATTCACTTATTACTACGATGATGGTGTGAGGATTGAGGCTCCATGTCCGAGGAAACACGGCGATTCGAATCGATTAAACCCAGCTGGGGATTCAGTACCACACGACATATGTAGAACTTAATCTTGCATATGTCAACCTTTTCTATAGATCCTCCCATACAAGAACGGGTCCAGCGTCACCCGAGAGTACAGTACACCACCATCCTACAGCCAATCTAGATGTTTCCCGGTCATCTCAGATCCGTAAGGTGGGTACACGCTACTCTCGCCATCTTTCCACTCCCAGTACGCGGTTAGCCGTTCTCAAGTATCGGAATAGCTATAGGTAAGGCTTACCGCCGCATGTGGGCTGTACTCAAAGGTCTCAATCACAACAGGCCAATCAACGGTACGGTCCTTAATCGACACAGTTGGAGACACTACTTTAAGACTCCATTCTTAAAGCAAGTCCACCGACCGGTCTCAAGTTGAACATTATTGATCTTAAAAGTATTCCACAACAACCCTTCAAACTTTCTCATTTGAAAACTTATCTAAAAAGCAGGACTAAGCATACTAAGTATTTTCATAAAACAAGAATCAAGGTTAATATGGAAATCATCAAGGTAGGTAATGCAGCAAATAGGATTCACTCAACTCCTATTCACCTAATGCATCATATTAACTCAAGTGATATAAATAACTTTATGAAAATACAAGGATAGGGTTTAATGTCCGGGGCTTGCCTTGGTCGGAGGGGACGTTCGGCAACTCAACAACACTCGAAGGATCCACAAACTCGGAAGAAACCCACTGAGGATCAGATTCTTCCGGAGCGTACTCTATACGTAAAAGTGCATATGCATGATTATGATAAAGACAGGTTACATGTTCTTGGATGATAACAACAAAATATGATTATCTCGAGTACACTTTACCTTCATGGTAAAGAAACAAATTAATCTAGCTATCAAAGCATAGAGTATTACTAAACCAATTTTATCATCTTTATTAAACAAGATTGTGAAGTTATCATACAACAAAGATCATTTATATGAAATAAACCATAACCAGGGAGCATGTTATGCCAAGCGACCTCTGGTTATCAAACAATCTAAAATATCACCCAAATCCTAAAGGGATTAATTATTTCTATTTCTTTTATAAGCATTTAAATAGCTTTATTAAGAAGCATAGCATACTTTATCAAACAGAGCTGAAATTAATCATGAAGCTAGATATCAGTTACACAAAATCACATATTAAATTTCATGATTTTTGGATACACCCATAATTGATTAAAAATCATGGAAGATTTATTTATTATTAAACAGAGGCAATTTTTACATACATGCAAACTATCAGAAAATAGAATCTAATATTTTTCATGTGTTCTACTCATTTTAAGGAAGCCATACAAAAATTCTCATAATTTTTTGGATTAGCACAAAATTTATTACACAAATTCAAATATAAAACTAAAACTGCAGAAAAAGAAAAAGAAAACGTTACTGCACAGTGGACAAAAATCGGCCCGCAGGCCGGCCCACTCCACTCGGCCCGCGCGGACGCTGCGCGCGCCTCCCGTTCTCTCAGCGAGGTCGCTGACAGGTGGACCTCACCTGTCAGTTCTATCCCCTACACGCGCGGCGACTCGGCCGCGACTCCGGCGGCCGATAGCGAGGTCCTCGGCCTCCGCGCGCGCGCGCATCGGCTCCGCCTCAACTCCGCGACTCCATAGGTACCATTCGCGGACGCTCTACCTCACTGCTACCACCTCGGCCACGATAGGAGCGGGCGGTCGCCATGGCCGACTGTCGGCCGGCCACTAGGGCCCGGTAGAGAGCAAACGAAAGGCGTAGGGAGGTTCAAGGTGGTTTAGGGAACACGATGCTCACTTCACCACGGCGGGAGAAGCAGCTGAAGTTGCTGGCGACGGAGACAGTGAAATCGGGCGGGCGCTCCGGCTCCGGCGAGCTCGTCCCGGCGATTCTGTTCGTGCCCAAAGCAAAAGAGAGAGCGCATGAGCTACTAGAACACAAGTAGAACTTGAAACAGCGGCCGGATAAGCATGATACCGAGCAGAATACCGTGGCCACGGAAAAAGACTCACGGCGGCGGTCTCGGTCGGAGTTGGAGAGGATAGAGGTGTCCCGGCGATTGAGAGGGTTATGGGGCGAGCTTGGTGGTGTTCTGGATTCGCAAGGAGGTGGCGAACATCGTAGACGGCTCAATTTGATGCGAGGAGGATCGAGCACGGCCAATTTGGATTGGGACGGGGTACTGCTCCTCGGTGCTCCGGTGGCGGAAAAGCAGTCGGTACTCGCAGAAGAGAAGGGCACGTCGCGCCTCTGGTTGCCAGCAGCTGCTCCACATCGTCACGGACGTGAACACGCGCGTGGACGAGGTAAAACGGTGGCCATGCGCTGGCATTCACCGATCCAGACTCGGGTGTCCACCGCCATGAACAGGAGCCAAAACTTATCCCCCCCTTTTTGTCTGGTTTTGCAAAAATCGACCAAAAGATGAACTGAAGCCAAATTTTCACCAAAAATAAACTTGTGCAAAATTTTGTGAGCTACAAAACATCTTTTGGTGGCCAGAGCTAATTCTGGGTGGAAAATAGCTAAATTTTCTCAACAGTTTTGAAATTCAAGCTCAATTCCAAATTTTTGAATTGGGCAAAACAGAGTTTCCAAAATTACTTTTGATTTTGCATAACAACTTGAAAAACTCCCAACATGAAAGTTGTTCAACTTTTCAAGCTCTACAACTTTCATGTTGACCACTTTTCAAAATTCCAAACAGATTTTGAATTGGAGATTTAAGTTTGAAAAGGGGACACTTTTCGGAAATCTGTATTTTCAAAATTACTTTGAATTTTGTACTGAAACTTCAAAAACTCAAAACACCAAAGTTGTACATCTTGACAAGATCTACAACTTTGCTTTTGAACTCAACTTCAAATTTTGCTTAGTTTTTAAATTACACAAAAGGGGACAAATCTAGGGTTTTGAAAACTAGGGTTTCCCCCCTAAGCCTTTCGGAAAAACTTTCACCCAAGGTTTTTAAACTCCAAAACAAACATCCATACATAAAATAAACACACTTTACTTCCTAAACACATTCATCCAATTTAAACTTATTTTAAGTTAATGCATTAGTGTGTGCTTAACGAATTTACGATGCAATGCTCATGATGACATGTCATGTTTTAGTTCGCTTAACACGAGAGTGTTACAGAAAATTTTAAGTGATCTTGCTTACAGGAGAGTTAATTTGGCTCTCCTGCGTTGGCAAGGAAAACCTTGCCGCAACAGACTAGAGTGCTCGGTAAAGCAAGGATTATGTGTTGTACGGTTGTATTAAACGAGTATAGATGGCCATCGGGCCGTGCCAACCCGACGCGGGGTCGTGCCTCAACGGGCCACCGTGCCGGCCGTGCCGTGCTCGTGCCTGGCTGAAGGGTCGAGATGGCGGACTAGAGGGGGGTGAATAGTCCTTTCTAAAAATTATCGCACCGGCTAACCGAAACAAATGCGGAATTAAATCTATTGGCCTAGCCAAGACTACACCCCTCTATCTAAGTTCTCTAGCACCTTGTAAAAGAACTTAAACAAGAAAACAAGGTGCTACCTTAGCAAGAGCTCACCTAACCAATTCTAGAAGCAAGGTCACACAAACCTATGCAACTAGTACTTTGCAAACCGGGGGAGCTCCTACACAAACTAGTGAGGCAAAGCGCACAAAGCCTAAGCTCACTAGCAAGCTCAATAACAAGGCAACTAATGCCAAATTAGAGAGCGCAACTTACTTAGCTACACAAACTAAGCAATGTAACTAACAAGGTTACATAAACCGAATTAGCCACCCAAGGGAACTACTTCTAGCTACACAAGCAAGAAGGTAACTAGCAAGCTACACAAGCTTAACTAATTACAAAAGCAACTACACAAGCACAAGTATATAAAGAAAGTAAATACAAGCTCGTGTATAGCGAATGCAAACCACCGAGAAGAGTAGACAATGTTGACACGGTGATTTTTACCGAAGTTCACTTGGTTGCCACCAAGCTACGTCCTCGGTGTGGCGATACACCCACTTGATGGATCACGAGCTAATTGGCATTCCAAAGCCAAACCCTCAGCGGGTGCCGCACATCCACTCTCAAGATGGGGATCCTCCAAGCCACAAGCACTCCACTAGAGTTGCTCTTCGCGATCCCCGCGGGGTGAGCACCGTACCCCTCACAATCTCTTCTCCAGAGCACCGCACAATCTTCTTGCGTGCTTCGACGGAGTCACAAGCCACCAAGCCGTCTAGGAGGTGGCAACCTCCAAGAGTAACAAGCACCATCGGCTTGCAACACGAACACCTAGTGCCACACGATGCAATCTCTCAATGCAACGCACTAGAATCACTCACTCGCTATTGATTCGCACTCTTGCAAGCACAAGTGAGTTAGAGGCTTTCCTAGCACTCTCCAAGCACCAGCCAAGGCCAAGGGTGCTCAGCACCAGCCAAGGCCGGCCACCACTTCTATTTATAGCTCCAAGGGCTAAACTAGCCGTTGCCCCTTTACTGGGCAAAACACGAGGGCACCGGACGCTCACAGGGAGCCACCAGACGCTCGTCCCCCAGCGTCTGGTGCTCAGGCGTCAGCCACGTGTCACTAGCCGTTTGAACTCGACCGTTGCCGCCAACGGCTACCACGCGCTCGCGCCTGACACAGCACCACCGGACGCTCAACTAGTCCACACCGGACGCGTCCGGTGCACACCAGACCCGTGCGCAGAGAGTTTTGCAAACTCGCAGGGTCACCGGACGCTAAGCACCGGTAGCGTCCCGTGCTCACCGGACTCATGCGCAGGGAGGGTTGCAAAACCTCCTCACACCGGACGCTGAGCACCGGACTCTCTCCGGTGCGTCCGGTGCACTCTGCTACACCCGACAGCACACCGGACGCTAAAGGCCAGCGTCCGGTGCCTCCGCGCAGAGCGTCCGGTGAGTGTTTCTCAGCGAGAAACACTCCCGTGACTTCTCCAAATTTCCCACCGGCGCAATAGAAAATATACACTTATTTTTCTCAAAAGCGCCGAATCCCGCCTCGCAAGCTCGGCGGGCGGGAGAGAGGAACCCAAGCCCCTCTCAACCCTAGGAACTCCACCTCATTTGCAAATGTGCTAACACCAACAAGTGTCCACCACCAAAGTGCAAGTGTGTTAGCTTTTCACAAACATTTTTCCAAGGGAGTTAGCTTCTCAACTTGCCACGCCATTCGATCCTAATCACGTATGCAAATTTAGATCGCTCAAGTGGCACTAGATGACCGATATGCAAACAAGTTTGCCCCTCTTGATAGTACGGCCATATATCCTAAATCCGGTCATAAACTTCTCTACACACCTATGACCGGTGAAATGGAAAAGCCCTAGGTTATACCTTTGCCTTGCGCTTTCCATTCCAACTCCTCCAATGTTGATGCAACACATGCACCAACCAATCACCAAATGATATGATCCACTTCATATCATCATGTGACCATATTGGTTCATCGATCTTGACCTCACTTGCTCTTCACTGTTGCCTCGGTCCATCGGCGCCAAGTCTTGCTCAAGCTTCACCGTCACATGGGATCCCTCGCTTCAAATCCTCCAACTTGCCCTTCACTCTTGCAACCGGTCCATCGAGCCAAGCCTCATCTTGATCTTCTCCACCTTGGTCACATGACTCCATGTCATGTCTCATGTGCAATGAGCTCCTCCATCATCACATCATCACCTGTGGACTAATCTCCCGTGTATCTCACATAAACACTATTAGTCCATCTAAGTTGTCACTCAATTACCAAAACCAAACAAGGACCTTTCACTGGCCTCTGGCCTGAAAGGATCAAGATGCCCAAGAGGGGGGTGAATTGGGCTTCTCTAAAAATTTAAGCAACTTATAAGCTCCAATTCTACCCCTTGTGCCTAAGGTGACCTAGAGAGCTACCGGATAAATGTTTTGCAACCTAGTTCCAATCCTATTCTAGCAAGGCAATTCTAAGAATGTAAAAGCACAAAGTAAATGCTAGAAAGTAAAAGCGTAGTGGAAGAAAATGCTCGGTGATGTTTCGCCGAGGTGTCGAAGAGTCGCCACTCTCCACTAGTCCTCGTTGGAGCACCTGCGCAAGGGTCTTGGTCCGCGCAAGGACCAAGTGCTCTCTACGGGCTGATTCTTTGACACTCCGTCGCGGTGAATCGCCCAAAACCGCTCACAAGCTTGACACAAGCCACCCACAAGAACTCCGGGCGGTCTTCGTGCCTCCAATCACCACCGAACCGTCTAGGTGATGGCGATCACCAAGAGTAACAAGCAAAGAACTCTCACTTGACCCAAACAAGGCTCTAGAGAGTGGTGGATGCACACTTGACTCTTGGAATTCACTAGAGAATGATTCTCTCAAGAAATCACTCAATTCTCAATCCTCTCTAGGCTCTTGCTACTCTCTTGCTCCACAACAAGTTTCTCAGATGTTCAAATGGGCAAGAGACCTCTCATGGACGAGGTGGAGGAGTATAAATACTATCCACGAAGTCCAAAGGTCAGCCAACCGTTTTCCACTGAAAACGGGGTCACCGGACGCTCTTTATGTTGCACCGGACGCTCTGCACCGGCAACCGGTGCTTCATAACGGCTAACTGTACCTGCGTCTGACAGGTCACCGAACGCTAACTTTCAGCATCCGGTGGCACCGTCCGGTGCTTCGGGGAGTTTTACATACTCCCTGCGTATGGGACCGGACGCTACCCGGTGCGTCCGGTGCTAGCGTCTGGTGCTCAAGGAAGTTTACAACCTCCCTGGGTGTGGGACCGGACGCTGCCCGGTGAGTCCGGTGCCAGCGTCCGGTGCTTAACCCTAAGCACCACACTGTTCCAACGCCTAAGGACCTCACCGGGCGCACTCACAGAGCGTCCGGTGTAGCGTCCGGTGCCCCCTTGGGCACCCTATCTTCGTCGAAAGGCGATCGCTCCTAAACGAAGTTGGTTCCTCTCGATCTAAGGACTATCTCTGAGCTGCCTAGTGCTAGGTTTACCAAGTGTGCACCACACCTAAACCTAAAGCCTTGCCTATGTCAAGCTACTAGGTCAAAGCCCCTCTTAATAGTACGGTCAAAGAAAAACAAAGTCCTAAACTACTCTAAGTGCCCTTCTTCACCATATGACACTTAGACCTAGTCTAGTCTTGACGATGTCCAGCCATCCTTCAAAAACCAAAACGATTTCCACTATTAAGTAGGCATGTACGTCCCTGTCCATCGAGAACATATTACCATGACCTTACCTATGACTTTGCCTCTGCAAAACACACGTTAGTCATAGTAAAACAACATTGTCATTAATCACCGAAATCACTAGGGGCCTAGATGCTCTTTCAATCTCCCCCTTTTTGGTGATTGATGACAATAACCTCGAGTATGAAAGAGTTGAGGTTTTCAAATTACTTGGTTTCAATAAGCATGATACAATAAGAACCAAGGGATTAGGCATGCTTATATCAACCAAGTCTGACATCCTGCATCCAAATATGTGAGTGAAGCACAACAGGATATAACCACAAGACTCATAAGTACATCGGAGTAAAACACGGAAGCAAAGGTAATATGAGCCAAAACACATGACATAAAGATATCACAATTAAGCAACAAATCATGTCTCACAACCAAAGTGTATCTCACACAAATGCAATGCATAAAGATAAACGTGATGCATGATGGAGTAGCACACAAAAGAGTATATCAAAATAAGACTAACACAACCTCTCTCTAGCCTCTAGCTCCCCCTAACTCTCATACTCACAACCCTCTCTCTCCCCCTTTGGCATCAAGCGCCAAAAACCTAAGACGACGGTGGAGGAGGCGGAGCAGCGACATCCCTCGGCACGGCCTCAAAACGAGCTGCATCGTCTGAACCATCAGCCGTCCAGGCGGAGGAGATAGAGTGACCCTCTGAAGCTGCACGAGCTGGCGAAGCAGTTTGGGTCTGCTCTGGAGGCGCTGAAGCTAACACTGGCTGTGCGGGCTGCTCGAGTCCTACTGACGAAGCTGGCACAGACTCGGTCGCTGTAGCTGAAGTCTCTGGCACGGTAGAGGAAGGTGCTAGCTGCTCAGACTACGCTACTGATGACGACAGACGCTCTGTAGTGGTGACTGGCGCCGTAAAGGCTGCAGGAGCCTGTAGAGGAGGAGGCGTAGGGTCACCAGTCAGAGCACTGTACGTGAAACTGAGGTACTGGTCTGTCGATAAGTCCAACACAAGCTGTGACGCTGTCGCTGACTGAAGAGTGAATCCAGAGTGGAGAGGCGTGAACTGGGGTACCTGCTCAAAGCCAGAGGAGATAGCACCCTAGGAGACCTGGTGCTGAGGCGTAGAAAACGTCTGACTCTGAGCGGGAAGCTGTAGCGGCTGCTGAGACTGACTCTGAGTCTGAGGTGCTGGAGTGGGTGGCCTGACAGACGAAGTGCCTGGGAGCTGTATCTGTAGAATCTGAATCCCTGAGGCGGCCATAAGAGCGGCCATCATCGTTGTCTGCTGGGCCTGGAACGCAAGCTGCTGCTCCTGAAAGGTCAGAAACTATCGCTGGAGCTCATCCTGCCTAGCCTGCACGGCTGCATTGATGGCAGCCTGGTCCCTGTCTCTCCTCGCCTGCTCCTCAGCTGTCCACCGCTGATCGGCCCTCATCCCCTCTAGAATGGCAAGCAGAGCGGGGTCTGGAGCACTCGAGGAGCCTCCTACCTTGTAGTCATGTGCCCTTGGTGGAAGGTCTGACACTGGAGGACGATAGTCATCGTCCGAGCTGTCCGAAGCGAAGTCAAACTGTCCCTCAGCCTCAGCATCTACAAAAGCCCCAATAGCTATGTCCTGCTGCTCCTCGGTCTCTGGTACTGCTCCTGTACTGCGAGTCCCCCTTGGAGAAGGTGGGGGCACTGGGCCACGTGGTGCACGAGGAGGTGGTGTAGCTCTGAGGTCGTGGTGAGCTCTCAACATCTGCCTGGGGTTGTAGTGGGGGAAGACGGTGTCAGAGTCAGTCAGCTCTCTCTGCAGGTGAGCTGGAAGGGGAACTGGCCTAGCACGAAGAATAAGCAGGGTGATCCAATGTGCTTATGGCAACTGACGCCGTCCCCTGAAGCTCTCTGAGATAGTGTCCTCGATCTCTGAGACTATCAGATCCCACAAGTCAAACGGAGTCTGAGAGATGAGGTGAGCTACAAGCCACTGCTGAATCCGAGTGAAGCCATCTCTGTAGCCTATCCTGGGGAGAAGAGTCTTCCTCAACACAAAGTCGAGGATCCTGGCTGGGCGTGTCAAGTCTCCCACTATCCTACTAGAGCCCTCTCCAAAAGGCGGACGGAAACACGGAGCCACAAAGTCAACAGGTGGGATCTCACCACCGTGAGGACGTCGGGGAGGCTCAAAGTTCCCGTAGCAAAGCTGGTGAATCCTGGTAGAGTAAGCTCTCAAACCAAGCACCTCTCGGGCCCTCTATGCTGTGACCCTGTAGTCTGAGCCTGCCAGTGCGTAGTGGATATAGCTGTGATCTAGAGACACCCACACTGACGCGTAGAACTCTCGAACCCACTGCTCACAGTAAGTACCAGGGAGAGCTAGTAACTTTGGAAGGCCGTAGAGGTAAGTAAAGTACTGTCGGATATCTGCCCCAACCACGTTCCCTAGTATCTCAAGGTCTATCACTCTGTGCTTCCTGAACTGAGACTGTGAACGAACCAGTACCTCATAGATGTCCTCCTGGACTACTGTGTAGAACCTGGCACCGGCTCGGGGATCCCTAGTAGCTACAAACCAAGTGGGAAAATATAACACTTCAAATTTTTGAATTTCAAATTTAGTTTAAATTTGACTTAATTTTGGCTCAATTTGAATTTTTGGAGAATTATTAAATAATTTACAAAATTAATTAAAATAAAATATAAGGTAGAAACGTGTTTGATTTTTTGCATTCATGCTGCTGCATAATTTTTCTTGATTTTATTTATTTTGCTGATGCTTGTTTTGTTTTGTTTTGGAGCAAGAAAATTTTAAAAAAAAAGGGAAAAGGGGAGAGCTCTCACCTGGGCCGATTCTCGGCCCAGCACCCCCCGCACCCCTCCCCTCTCCCCTCATGCCCAAGTGGGCCGCGGCCCAGCCGCACGGCAGCAGCGCCCCTGCCCCTGCTCTCTCTGCCGCCCGCTGACTGGTGGGCCCCGCAGGTGGGACCCACCTGTCATCACCTACCTCCGGCCGAATCGGAGACGGACCGCAACGGCCGCTCCGACTTCCGCGCCGTCGCTCGGCTTCCGTGCGCACGCGTCCCAATGATCGCCCCCGCCTATTTAAAGGCCGCCGCACCCGCCCGCGCCCCCTCTCTAAACCCTAGCCGCAATTCCGAGCTCGCAGCGCCGCCGCCGAAGTCGCCGCGATCTCGCCGCCGTCGAACTCGCTCCGCCGCAACTGTTCGCCCCGAGGTGAGCATCCCCCGAGCTCCGCCTTCTCGCGACGAACGCGCTCGCGCACTCGGCGGGCCTTTTCCCCCTCTCTGCCGCGCATACGGCCTCACCGGAGTTAGCCGCCGCCGCCGCATAGCGCCGCCGCGTGGCCCGCACACTCCGGCCACGCCCAGCCGCCGCCGTCGCGCGCACCGGCCCCGCTGCCCCGCGCGCAGCGCGCCCGCGATATCCGCGTGCCTCCCCGCGCCGCAAAACGGCGCCCCGGCGAGCTCCCGGCCGCGGCCATGGCGCGCCGCCGCGGCCCAGCCCCGCCGCTCGCCTCGCCCAGGGCGCGGTCCACCGTGGACCGCGACCCCAGCGCCCCGCACGGCCGGTCCACATGGACCCGGTCCATGCCGCCCCGCGCCCCCCCCGGTCCACCATGGACCGGTGGACTGCCCCCGCGCCCCGGTCCACAGCACAGTGCCGTGGACCGGCCATTCACGCGCTGCCACGTGGCCAGGCCGGCCACGGTCCCGCGCGCCCCCTGGCCTTTTTGCGAAAAGGCCCTCGCGTTTCTTCAAATTTAACCCGCGATCCAACTCAGTTATAGTTTCATTTAAAATATGCCCCTGCTTTTACAGTTTAGCCCCTGCACCCGTTGGTATTTATGTATTTAATCCAAAATGAGTTTTAATTCAGTTTTAATTAGTTTTAATTACGAAAAATAGTTCAGTTTATCTACAGAAATGCCATTCAACTTGTTTTAGCCATAACTTTTGCATCGTAACTCCGATTTAGGTGATTCTGGTCGCTATAGTTTCGTTTCATCGAGTAGAATACAGTAGTGCAGTTGCTTTATGCTTTCGCATGCTTTCGTGTACTGTTTCTGATTAAGTTTGTTTGCTTGCATGTATTGTTCCTATGATTGATGATTGTCGCGTATAGCCAACGAGACGTTCGTGAAGGAAGAGGTTCAGGATCCCGCTGAGTTCGAGCAACCCGACTTCGATCAAGGCAAGTGCAGACACCATTTGATCATTTTGAACCTACTCATTAATGTCATTTACTTTATATGCATGTGTCCAATGAATGCAAACCCTAAGGACATGACTAGCTTTACTTATTATTCCTTGCTCACCTGGGGTTATGTATTTGGGTAGTCTAGGATATACTAGGTTTGCTTAGCTGCTCTACTCATCTTATACACATGCCTAAACAAGTATTAATCTCTACTCAACTTGATGCTTAAATTGTGCTGAATCTTTGGTCACTACGGTGATGGCGATGTTGGATGCTTACGAGCATCGTGAAGATGGTGGTGACAGGGAGAGCGGGTACCGTTGGTGGTCCGGTTTGCCGGGCGTACCCGTCTCTGCTCTCCGTAAGGACTTAGTCAGGGAGCGGCCCCCTGGGACTTACAGTGCAGCTCCAAGCTATATGGGCTCTGGCTTGACTAATTAGCAGGACCTCCACTGGTAGGGTGTTACTTTCCGGGTAGGCGTAAGGAATGTAGCTTGGGTATTCATATTAAGAGGTCGGTCAGTTCGGGGTCCCATTGCTATGGGCACGGCTGCCGCGCGCCCCGGCAAAAACTTACGAGTGGCATCTTATTAGTTGGACCCTGTGAAAGGTCTCGTAGTGAAACCCTGCCTGCTCACCTTGGTAGTGTTTTGGGGAGTCGCGACCCCGGGCGAATGGGAATCACGACTTGGAGTGAACGTGCACACCTCTGCAGAGTGTAAAACTGATATATCAGCCGTGCTCACGGTCACGAGCGGCCCAGACCCTCACTTGATGAGCAAATTGGATTCACTGGTTACTTGGAGATGGACCTTGGCGAGGTTGCTACCTCGTGTTTTTGCGGAATGGCTATTCCGTGATGGCAGGATTGCTATCCTGTGGTAATAATTGGGGTTAATCCCTGGACTTCTATAATTTTTAGGATAGTACTTAAAAGATGCTAATTACTACTTACACTAATTAAGGGTTGGGTTAATGCTACTCATAATTAGTAATAGGTTGTTCTAATAATAGTCATAACTAAAAGTGTTCAACTAAAATGCTACCGCAGTCAAACCAAGTCAGCTTTACCTTGTTTTAAGCCTTGCATGTCATTACTTTCCGTCTGTGCTTGCTGAGTTCGACATGAGCTCACCCTTGCTATAATCATTAAAGGTTGCTCGGACGATCAGGAGTACAATTGCGATTTCCCTGAGGACTACCCTGAGTCTCCCGGTTGTTAGGCTCGTGTGGTTCTACCGTCGACCTTCCTGTGGCAAGGTGGTCCTGCTACGTCGGCGTTTAGTTTTCCCTTTATTTATGGAACAGTTTAGTTTATGTTTCCCCTCCGCACTTTGATAAACAATTGGCTTGTAATAATGGTACTTTTACTCTCATTTATGTAATTCGTTTGAACACTGTGTTTTGTACCATTGATGATGTCGGTCCATGTGTGTGAATTTGAGATCCTGGCGCGCATGTGATTTGGCACCCGAATGCTCTTTTACATTCGGGTGTGACAGAAGTGGTATCAAAGCCGTGTTGACCGTAGGATCACGCAGCCTAGTTAGAAACAGCCGTTTAGATTGTCCCTTTTGGGTGGAATACACCATTGGATCTATTAACTACCTTACTAACCTGTCTCATTAGACTTTATCTATTAGCCTTATCTACTTACTTTTACTAACAGTTCAGTTTATTCACTTACTTCCTGCATTTATTACCTTGTTATCATTTATTGCTTTCTATTTCTCATATTGCATTTATATTCTTGTTTCAACTTTTACTACTTGTTATTTGAACCTTTCTTTGATACCTTGTCTTTTATTATCATTCTACTCATATTACCTTCTTGTTCCTTGTTTTTCATTTATTACTTGAGTTATGTTTTATTTCTGCCTTGACAATAAATTTCATTACCTTGTTTTCACTTTATACCTTCATTACTTGCTTTTATATCTTACCATAAATACCACCAAAGTTCATATTGTCCATCCATTGTATAATCTTGGTTCATCTTCATTACACATACACTTTTACCTTCATTTATGTTATTCATTTACCTATCATTGTCATGATCTATTAACCGTTTCCTGCATGTCTATGATCTTATGCATAAGTAGATGACTCGCCACCTGACCTGCCGCAAGAGCGTTATTCGTTTCCGCCCCGTTCAAGCTGTGGAGTTCTCGTTGACTGGTCGCGTGGATAACATCGTGTTCCAGCCTAACCAGCATCTTGATGACGGTGCTAACCTCCAAGACGCGGAACCCTATGAAGGACAGCAACCACCTCAAGCTCTGGTGGTGCATGGAAGGGCGCCTTGCTGGGCACCTGGAGGAGATGATCCCTTCGGTGATGATGACATGGATGATGATGATGATGAGGATGCACCTGGAGGACCCGGAGGACCCGGTGGACCTGGAGGACCTGGAGGTCAAGATGGACTTTTTGCTGCTGATGATGGGTGGATTGTGACAGTCTGCACCAGGGATGGTGGAGAGTGTTTCTTCCACAGCGAGCTGAAGCGTCTCCTTGACCAGCAGCTGGGACATGGCATGTTCTCAGTGGAGTACCGCAGTGAGCACTGGAGTCACCCAGACTACCCGGCGTACTGGAAGGTCTGGGCACACGTCGGCAGGCCTAACCCGACGTTGAGGGCACTGAGGATCATGTCCATACATGAGGCTGTGGCTGAGAGGTCTACCCAGATGGCGGGCATTAATGATGCTGCTCGCCAGGCTTTCTACGCATACCGTGATCACTTCTTCGAGGAGATCAGCCAGGATGAGCGTCGCTACTACCCTCGCCGTCGCCGTGGAGAGTTGGCAATGACTATTGCTTCCACCACTGATGAGCAAGACCCCCGCGTGCACAGGACTGTCAAGCTGGTGGCGGTCACTAACACCGAGCTCAACAGTTCACTAGTGGAGCTGAAGCAAGTCAGGAAGGAGCTGGACGACGCCAGGAAGAGGATAGCGCAGCTGGAGGCTCAGATCACTGGAGTGCCACCGCCTTCACCTAAGTGGCCTGCTTTCTCTCCGCCTCGTGAAGATCCAGCCTATGGAGATGCCAGCGCTCGTACTACTATAGAATAGGAGCTATTCCCAGCTTATTAATAAATAGTGCCACGCTTAGAACGTTAGCACGATCTTAGTTATGCGAGTCTATTGCTTAGTGGTTTGCTTAGTGTGCTTTGCTTGGTCTGTGTGAGAACTTGATTTATTATTGTGTTAATGGTGTGATTTGGTTCTTTGTAATGAGTGCGATGAGTTGTGGGTCATGTCCACAACGCATCAAGAACAAGATTAAGTATTAAGTTTATATGAGATAGTTGGTTTGGGTTATCATCGGTCTCCTTTATTTGTGCTTTATCATATTTCTTATCGCTTTATCTTATCAGTCTTACTTTATCATGATCAGTTCATTATCTATATATTACATCTGTTGTGAGTACTGTGTTTATCAACTGAGAAGGGAAAGTGACTATCAGCTGGTTCCTACTTTGAGGAAAGATTATTACATTGCAGTTTATATTACAACTCAGGTTTACACATATGAACTACATCTGATTTTATTATATTGTTTCTATACATGAGATGCCTGTCCACACCAGGAGCAACACCAATGGTGGAAACAACGGGCAGTCCAACAACAACAACAATGATCACAGCGGGACTAATGCCAACCCTCCTCCTCCTGGGAATCAGCCCATGACCATAGAGCAGTTGATGACTATGCAGACTCAGCTGATGCAAGGGATGGCCCATATTATGAACCACATGCAGCAGAACCAAAATCAGAATCAGAATCAACATCAAGGAGGTAACAACGCGTTTGCCCCACCCAGGGACAAGCGTGGAGAGTTCATGAAGGGACGTCCACCGTTCTTCTCTCACTCAGCTGATCCTATGCAAGCTGAGGATTGGCTTAAAGCTGTGGAGAAGCAGCTGGTCATTGCTCAGTGCAATGACAGGGAGAAGGTTCTGTATGGCTCTGGGCAGCTTCAGGGAGCCGCACAGGACTGGTGGGATTCATACTGCTTTGCACATCAGGACCCGGATACTATCACTTGGGATGAGTTCAAGGCCGCCTTCAAGACTCATCATGTGCCTGCTGGATTGGTGAAGTTGAAGAAGAAGGAGTTTCTGTCTCTGAAGCAGGGCTCCATGATAGTTTGTGAGTACCGTGACAAGTTCACTCAGTTGTCGCGGTATTGCCCCAATGAAGTGGAGAATGATGAAGACAAGCAAGACCACTTCCTGGAAGGTTTGAATGATGGTCTGTCCTACATGATGTCGAATGTCAAGTATGCCAGTTTCCAGGAGATGGTGGACAGGGCATTGGTGCTCGAGAGCAAGCGCCATAAGATGGAGGACAAGAAGAGGAAGTATAACTCCTCTCAGCAGCAGGCTGGTGCCAGTCGTCCCCGCTACAACAATCAGCAGGGCCCTCAGTCTCGCCCTGCATATCAGTCTGGTAACCAAGGACAGCAGCAGAATGTCAGGTACAGCAACCAGAGTCAGCAGACGAGCCAGCGCTACAACAACAACCAAGTGCAGCGCCCCGCTAGTCAGGCGCCTCGCCAGAATGCCCCAGCACCATCAGGCTCTCGCCAGAACTCCAACACTGTCCCAGTGAAGCCCAATGTCAACCCCGCCCCCACTGGAAATACCTGCTTCAAGTGTGGTCAGCCTGGACACTACGCGAATGCTTGCCCCCAAAAGCAGAAGAACAACAATGGAAGGGTGAATCATGTGAAGCTGGAAACTGCTGAGGAGGCTCCAGATGTGGTAGTTGGTATGTTCCTTGTCAACTCTTGCCCAGCTACTGTTTTGTTTGATACTGGAGCATCACATACTTTTATAAGTGCACAGTTTGTTGAGAAACATAGTATAGCCACCTGTACCATGCAAAACACCATGATAGTTAAATCACCTGGGGGAAAGATGCATACTAATACTTTGTGTCCGGGAATGAGCATTAAAATAAGGGGTAGATTTTCCTGTCAATCCTATTGTGTTGGGTTCAGAAGGTTTAGATATGATATTGGGAATGAGATGGTTGTCCAAGTTTAAGGGTACTATTCAGTGTGCTGAGAAGACAGTGGCTCTAACAGCACCTAGTGGGAACAGAATTGAGGTCAGAGTCTCTATGTCACCTAGCAGTGAAGGAACAGTTTACCATGTGAGCAGTGGGTCAGTAGAAGATATTCGAGTTGTGAAAGAATTCCCTGATGTGTTTCCAGAGGATTTGCCAGGTATGCCACCTGAACGTGAGATTGAATTTGTTATTGATTTATTACCTGGTACTGCACCCATATCTAAGAGACCTTATAGAATGGCTGTTAATGAGTTAGAAGAACTTAAGAAACAACTAAGGGAGTTACAGTCTAAGGGGTATATCCGTCCTAGTTCCTCACCTTGGGGAGCTCCAGTTATTTTTGTAGAGAAGAAGGATGGGACACAGAGGATGTGTGTAGACTATAGATCTTTGAATGAGGTCACAATTAAGAATAAATACCCTTTGCCTAGAATAGAGGACCTATTTGACCAGTTGAAAGGAGCTTGTGTGTTTTCCAAGATAGATCTGAGGTCAGGTTATCACCAGTTGAGGATTAAACCCAGTGATATTCCAAAGACTGCTTTCACCACCAGATATGGACTTTATGAATATACAGTTATGTCTTTTGGATTGACTAATGCTCCAGCTTACTTTATGTATCTGATGAATAAAGTTTTTATGGAGTATTTGGATAAGTTTGTGGTAGTCTTTATTGATGATATCTTGATCTACTCCAAGACTGAGGAAGAACATGAGGAACACCTAAGACTTGTGTTGCAGAAATTGAGGGAACATCAGCTCTATGCCAAGTTGAGTAAGTGTGACTTCTGGTTGAAGGAAGTGTCTTTTCTTGGTCATGTCATTTCAAATGGTGGAGTTGCTGTCAGTCCGAAGAATGTGGCAGATGTTCTTAAGTGGAGTCCACCTCAGACTGTTGGAGAGATCAGAAGTTTTCTTGGAATGGCCGATTACTATCGGAGATTCATTGAAGGGTTTTCCAGTATTGCCAAGCCCATGACCGCTTTGTTAGAGAAGGGTAAGCCATTCAAGTGGAATGAACAGTGTCAGGCTAGTTTTGAGGAATTGAAGAAGAGGTTGACTACTGCACCAATTTTGACTTTGCCAGATGTGACTAAAAGCTTTTCTATCTATTGTGATGCTTCCAAGCAAGGTTTGGGATGTGTACTGATGCAAGAGGGAAAGGTGATTGCCTATGCATCTAGACAGTTGAAGAAACATGAGGTGAATTATCCAACTCATGATCTTGAGTTAGCAGCTGTGGTCCATTCACTGAAAATCTGGAGACACTATATTCTGGGTCATAAGTGTGATATCTACACGGATCACAAGAGTCTGAAATACATCTTCACTCAGAATGACTTGAATCTGAGACATAGAAGATGGTTAGAATTGATCAAGGACTATGAACTGGAGATTCATTACCACCCTGGCAAGGCTAATGTAGTTGCTGACGCTCTGAGTAGAAAGAGTCAAGTGAATATGTTGGAAGCCACGTAGTTACCGATGGAACTACTGGCAGAATTTGAGTATCTCAATTTGGGGTTTGTTGCTAATACCCAAGGTACTTCCATGGACATAGAACCAACTCTTGAGCAAGAGATCAGAAAAGGTCAGAAAGAGGATGAAGAGATCAAAAAGATACTTAAGCTGATAGAGGAAGGTAGAGCACCTGGATTCAAAGTTGATCAAGAAGGGATTGTTTGGCACAAGGACCGATTGTGTGTGCCTGATATTCAGAGAATCAAGGATGTGATACTGAAGGAGTGCCATGAATCTGCTTACTCTATTCATCCAGGAGGTACTAAGATGTATCAGGACTTGAAGCAAAACTATTGGTGGCCTGGTATGAAGAAAGATATTGGTGAATATGTGGCATTGTGTGACACCTGTCAGAGAGTGAAAGCGGAACATCAGAGGCCAGCAGGGTTGTTGCAACCGTTGAAGATACCTGAGTGGAAGTGGGATGAGATCAGCATGGACTTCATAGTGGGATTGCCGAAACTCAACGAGGTTATGACTCAATATGGGTTGTAGTAGATCGATTGACCAAGGTAGCTCATTTCATACCGGTCAGAACTAACTACCGTGGAGATCAGTTAGCAGAAAAGTATATGGAACGGATTGTGTGTCTGCATGGAGTTCCTAAGAGGATTGTGTCTGATAGAGGTACACAGTTTACATCAAAATTTTGGGAGAAGTTACATGATGCTTTGGGAACCGAGCTCAGATTCAGTACTGCTTATCACCCCCAGTCCGATGGTCAGACAGAGAGAGTCAACCAGATAGTAGAGGATATGCTTAGGTCT
This sequence comes from Sorghum bicolor, assembly GCF_000003195.3. Classification (NCBI taxonomy): domain Eukaryota; kingdom Viridiplantae; phylum Streptophyta; class Magnoliopsida; order Poales; family Poaceae; genus Sorghum; species Sorghum bicolor. The sequence goes on from NC_012875.2 coordinate 46,153,629, forward strand.
TGTGCTTTACAGTATGGAGATAGTTGGGATACTAGCTTGCCCTACGCTGAGTTCTCCTATAACAATAGCTATCAGACTAGTCTTAAGATGACTCCTTTTGAAGCCTTGTATGGAAGGAAGTGTAGGACTCCATTGTTCTGGAACCAGACTGGTGAAAGGCAAGTGTTCGGCCCTGATTCATTGAGAATAGCCGAAGAAAGAGTTCAGTTCATCCGACAGACTCTGAAGGCAGCTCAGTCTAGACAGAAGAGTTATGCCGATGTGAGACGAAGAGAACTTGTGTTCCAGGCAGGTGATTATGTATACCTGAAAGTGTCTCCGATGAGGGGTCTAAAGAGGTTCAATGTCAAGGGAAAGCTAGCTCCCAGATATGTGGGTCCTTTTAAGATTTTGGAAAGGAAAGGAGAGGTGGCTTATGAGCTTGAGTTGCCTGCTAGTTTATCCAATGTGCACAATGTTTTCCATGTCTCCCAATTCAAGAAATGTTTGAGAGTGCCTGAGGAACAGTTGCCACTAGAGGAACTGGATTTACAGGAGGATCTAACTTATGAAGAGAGTCCTATCAAAGTTCTGGACACAGCAGAGAGAATTACCAGGAGTAAAACTATCAGGATGTGTAAAGTACAATGGAAACACCATTCCGAGGAAGAAGCAACCTGGGAAAGAGAAGATGATCTAATATCCAAATACCCTCAGTTATTCCCTGGTTCATCCTAATCTCGAGGACGAGATTCTTTTAAGGGGGGTAGGTTTATAACACTCCAAATTTTTGAATTTCAAATTTAGTTTAAATTTGACTTAATTTTGGCTCAATTTGAATTTTTGGAGAATTATTAAATAATTTACAAAATTAATTAAAATAAAATATAAGGTAGAAACGTGTTTGATTTTTTGCATTCATGCTGCTGCATAATTTTGCTTGATTTTATTTATTTTGCTGATGCTTGTTTTGTTTTGTTTTGGAGCAAGAAAATTTAAAAAAAAAGGGAAAAGGGGAGAGCTCTCACCTGGGCCGATTCTCGGCCCAGCACCCCCCGCACCCCTCCCCTCTCCCCTCATGCCCAAGTGGGCCGCGGCCCAGCCGCACGGCAGCAGCGCCCCTGCCCCTGCTCTCTCTGCCGCCCGCTGACTGGTGGGCCCTGCAGGTGGGACCCACCTGTCATCACCTACCTCCGGCCGAATCGGAGACGGACCGCAACGGCCGCTCCGACTTCCGCGCCGTCGCTCGGCTTCCGTGCGCACGCGTCCCAATGATCGCCCCCGCCTATTTAAAGGCCGCCGCACCCGCCCGCGCCCCCTCTCTAAACCCTAGCCGCAATTCCGAGCTCGCAGCGCCGCCGCCGAAGTCACCGCGATCTCGCCGCCGTCGAACTCGCTCCGCCGCCTCTGTTCGCCCCGAGGTGAGCATCCCCCGAGCTCCGCCTTCTCGCGACGAACGCGCTCGCGCACTCGGCGGGCCTTTTCCCCCTCTCTGCCGCGCGTACGGCCTCACCGGAGTTAGCCGCCGCCGCCGCATAGCGCCGCCGCGTGGCCCGCACACTCCGGCCACGCCCAGCCGCCGCCGTCGCGCGCACCGGCCCCGCTGCCCCGCGCGCAGCTCGCCCGCGATATCCGCGTGCCTCCCCGCGCCGCAAAACGGCGCCCCGGCGAGCTCCCGGCCGCGGCCATGGCGCGCCGCCGCGGCCCAGCCCCGCCGCTCGCCTCGCCCAGGGCGCGGTCCACCGTGGACCGCGACCCCAGCGCCCCGCACGGCCGGTCCACATGGACCCGGTCCATGCCGCCCCGCGCGCCCCCCCCCCCGGTCCACCATGGACCGGTGGACTGCCCCCGCGCCCCGGTCCACAGCACAGTGCCGTGGACCGGCCATTCACGCGCTGCCACGTGGCCAGGCCGGCTCACCTTGGTAGTGTTTTGGGGAGTCGCGACCCCGGGCGAATGGGAATCACGACTTGGAGTGAACGTGCACACCTCTGCAGAGTGTAAAACTGATATATCAGCCGTGCTCACGGTCACGAGCGGCCCAGACCCTCACTTGATGAGCAAATTGGATTCACTGGTTACTTGGAGATGGACCTTGGCGAGGTTGCTACCTCGTGTTTTGGCGGAATGGCTATTCCGTGATGGCAGGATTGCTATCCTTTGGTAATAATTGGGGTTAATCCCTGGACTTCTATAATTTTTAGGATAGTACTTAAAAGATGCTAATTACTACTTACACTAATTAAGGGTTGGGTTAATGCTACTCATAATTAGTAATAGGTTGTTCTAATAATAGTCATAACTAAAAGTGTTCAACTAAAATGCTACCGCAGTCAAACCAAGTCAGCTTTACCTTGTTTTAAGCCTTGCATGTCATTACTTTCCGTCTGTGCTTGCTGAGTTCGACATGAGCTCACCCTTGCTATAATCATTAAAGGTTGCTCGGACGATCAGGAGTACAATTGCGATTTCCCTGAGGACTACCCTGAGTCTCCCGGTTGTTAGGCTCGTGTGGTTCTACCGTCGACCTTCCTGTGGCAAGGTGGTCCTGCTACGTCGGCGTTTAGTTTTCCCTTTATTTATGGAACAGTTTAGTTTATGTTTCCCCTCCGCACTTTGATAAACAATTGGCTTGTAATAATGGTACTTTTACTCTCATTTATGTAATTCGTTTGAACACTGTGTTTTGTACCATTGATGATGTCGGTCCATGTGTGTGAATTTGAGATCCTGGCGCGCATGTGATTTGGCACCCGAATGCTCTTTTACATTCGGGTGTGACAGAAAAGGAACGAACCGCAACTGCTGGATCTCCCTAGCTGACACAAGAGTGAGATCCCTGTGTATCCTGACAGGTCCCTGACGAGAAGCTGGTGTGCCTCTAGCTGGTGTAGCACGAGCAGCGGAGCTAGACTGGCCCTGCCTACCAGTCCGAGGAGTGGCCTAGGTATGTGTGCGAGTCGACCTCCTGAGGGGCTGGTCCTGCTCCTGTGCCTCTGCTGGACCCTCTGTCTGTGTCTCTACCTCTGTCGCTGTGTCTGGGTCCTCCTGATCTGGGTCTCTGACATTGATCGTGACACACTGCCCTCCTATCATGATGGTGCCTGGAGGTGATCCATGACGAGCCTCGGCCTCAAGAACCGCACGCCTTTGACGCGGGGTGAGATCGGCCCCTATCCTCAAAGCACCTGACCGTCCACCCCTCTCAGCTGCCTCAGCTGCTGCTGCAACTGCCTCGGCCACCTCTCCCTCTCTGTCGCTAGCCTTGCGCTTCTTGGTGGCTAATTTCTTGCCCTTGTCCTTCTCTACCGCTGACAGGCAACGGGGAGGATCACCTCCACCATCACCTCCCGTGGAACCTCCAGCACTGGCTGCCGGTCCACTGACGTTCTTGCAACGAGCCATCGCAAGAACAACTGACTGAACTAACTGCCGACAAATGACCAACTGTCGCAGGAGATCAACGCGCTGCAAGAGATAGACAAGATAAGGCATATATAAGCAAACATAATAGCTAGATGTGAGAAAACCCTATAGAACGCAAGAACAGATAATGAACGGGCGCGAACGGCTTACGATCGGGCGACGGGACGCGTTCCGGAAGAAATATCGCGATCGGAAACTGTCGGTGAACGCGAATCCTCTTCTTAAGGTGCTGCACAGATGGAACAGAGAAGATCGGGGTCAAAAACCTTTTTCTTAACCGTTGTGACATAAACTCGAACACCTTGAGGGCAGGAAACCGAGAACTAACCCAAACCCTTGACTCCTCGCGAGCTTGAATCCACGCGAGAAGATGAGGGAGAGGGAGAGATCAGGGACGGATCTGGCGCGAAGGAAGAAGAAAGCGTCGCCGGAGGAAGGAGGAGGTTCAACGGCGGCGGCGCTCTGGCGACTGGGTTAGGGCACAGACACGGGCGGCTTGGCGAGGGAGAAAAGAAACTGCCCGCGAGTAACCTCTGGGCGCGGGTTATATGCGCCCGCCGCGGGGTCACCAGACGCACTTAAAGTGGCACCGGACGCGTCCGGTGACCACCGAACTCATGCGCAGAGAGGTTTACAAATTGGCATGTCACCGGACGATGGCCACCGGACGCTGGCTTTAGCGTCCGGTGCCCTAGGGCATGCCAGGTGAGCACCGGACGCACATCACCGGACGCTGCAGGGACACTGTTCCTGCGTCCGGTGAGTGCAATCTGGCACACTCACCGCACCGGACGCACCGGGACAGCATCCGGTGCATCGTCTGGTGCCTCTCTGAGTCCTTTTTCGACTTAGCACTACGACCGACTTTGACCCAACCAAGTTCCATCTTCAAAGACACACAAATAAACACTAAATGGAACTGGTATGAGTGATCTCTCTCAAACCCTCAAATTTTCATAAATATTTAGCCATAGGGTTAGTAGTTTTTGTGAAAATAATTCGAGAAATCACCAAGGAGCATCATATGGCCATAAAGCTAGGGGTTTGAAACACAATGAGCTTTGAATGCTCCCCCTATCTATGGACGAACACAACGGATGCTCAAAGAATAACCGAAAAGAAACGGTCAATTAACAAGCATGCATATGAAATGAGATGAAATGCAATACTTGAAAGTAGACTAATGCTTGTCAAGTTTGATCCAAGGTTAAGCTTTTTCACACACACAAGGGGGTTATCTTAACCATGTTAGACAAGCCCTACACACAAAGTTTGTTCAAATTTTAGTTTTAGTATGCATGATATGCAAAGCAAAAGCTATTTACAAGTTTCAACACACAACTTTATCTTTTAGTGAAGTTAGAGAGATCAAGCACATTAAGTTCATTTCTGTTGATGCAAAACTAGTCTGCAAACACAAAGGGCTAATACCCGATTCAAACGTTAAGGCGTGCCAGCCGATTTGACCTTGCTATCGGCAAAGGTGATAACTCGAATACTTTAGTCCTGACAACAGCGATGCGCCCGGATGTCACGGCTAAGAGGTACTCACGCGGAACTTGAGAACACGCCGAGCTTAAGTCGACGAATTCCTAAGAACTCGTAACAAAAGGAAAAAGTATGACGAAGTCGTCGAAAAGTAAATGCTGGAATATGAGTAAAAACGTGTGTTTGATTTCTTGATTGATTATTACAAGGCCCTAGGGTCTATATTTATACCCTGCTCAAAGAGCTACAACCAGACACGATTAGAATTCGAATTCCAAATTACACGGAATCCGTATACAAAACGATGCAAATAATTAAGGAAATAACAAAACTATCCCTCGTGACAAACCGAAACTCCTCCACATAACGACCGGCAGCTTCCACACTCCTCCTTTGCATCATCGGCAGATCCTTTGCCATAGTCATCGGCAGACTTTCTTATCTAGCCATCGGCACCATATTACTGCCTGTGGACTTAGTCACATTCAACTTCTCCCTCATCGGAAACCATCCTCATCGGCAACCCGCTTTGAAAACATCGTACTGCCACCTTATCCTGCCATCCTAGACACGCGCCCAAAAACGGTGTCAACACATGCCCCCCAGTTTCGGAGTATAAAACTATTAATGCTCCGAAATTCTCTGCAGTAATGATGCTTCCTCCCGCAATTAATGCTCCTAATCTGGTAACCGACAACCTCAATCTGGACAACTCTGATCCTAATCCTCCGCAGATTCCTCGAAATCCCCAACTTCCTAAACGGGCATTTTTCTCAGTCGTACATCGGCAACAATACCGTTACAAAGATCTGCCGATGTTCTGACCAGGATATTCGCAAAAACGGTTACTTCCCCTCTATCCACCCATCGGCAATATGACCGTTATAGAATATCGCCGATGGACCGACCAGGAGATCTCGCACAGTAAAATATCTTCAGATAATGACCGCTTCCCGTCAAATCACCTGCACAATCCCTGGATTACCGTGCGAACAGTTACCATATCCACCTGAGTACCCTCGGATTTCTCGGATGCGGCAAAGAGATAAGTCGGATTTGCCCTTGCCCATCTTGTCCTATAAATAGTTCCTTCTTGGGTACTCCTTCCCCATCACACCATTCTACTACCCAACTTTACTTTTCCAGCGGCGGCGCCACCAAAAACTCCTAAGGTCTCCGACAAGTACCCCTCTTCATCAACTCCGGCGCCTTCACACGCTTCCTTCGCAGCAAGATGGCCGTCGGGTTCGTCGTCCCTGAGGTCAAATCTCCACCCCGTCTTCTGTATTTTTCTTCATATCCCTGTTCACTCGCAATTCATTTTACTGAACATCTTCCTTTTCTTTCCTCTTTGTATTTCTTTTTACGCCCAAAATCACTAGGAATTGTCCAACAAAATTGTCATCCCCACCGATCAACCACACCTTCAATGCCTCGGCCCTCTAGGGGACCCAGATCCAACTGACCTTATCAACGCAGAAACCAACAGGATCCCCTTCAGAGCCGAAAATTTTTCCTTAGATCTGTGGAAGGACACCTTCCGCTCTTGGCCCAGCCCAACTGTAGGGTGGAAAGACTGGTTCTTAAGGGTCAGCAACTCTAATGAAGTTCAGTGGGGTGAAAGGAATCTAGCCCAATGCATTAGATTGTCCATTACCGATATGCATAGGAACGAGTCACTGCTGATAGCTGCATCTTACTTTTGGTCAGACACCCTCAATGCTTTTACCTTTGGCCACGGCCCTGCTTCTCTTACTCTTGCCGATGTAGCCATGCTTACTGGTCTAGATATATCTTCTGCCGATAGCACCCACTTTTTTGATACTGCCCCTAGTGCCAAAGTGGAGACTCGCGCTATCGGTGGTTGGTCGGGGTACATTCAGAAGTACCGTGGGAAAGGATCTGTCACCATAAAGGAACAAACCACCTTTCTGAACATGTGGCTGGACAAGTTTGTATTCTGTGGTCGATCGGCAGGACCGACTTCTGTCTACCTATCGGCAGCAGAAAGACTGGCTAACGGTGGCCGATTCCCTCTCGGCCGATACTTGCTTGGCGCTGCTTACCACCTTCTCCATCAAGTAGCCCAGAAACTTCTGCTCGGCTAATCCATTGGCAACTTGGGAGGCCCCTGGTGGTTTGTCAACATGTGGCTCAATCTGCATCTGCACAAGCGTCTCAACTTCAACCTGTTCACACAGCGTTTCCCAAGAGATATAGCTGAAAACCATGTATTGGGTGAAGAGGAATCAGCAACACGCGCCCCCTTGAACTTTGGCGAAGCTGTCATAGTTCTGCCTGGTTCAGGGGGTAATCCAGATCAGATCGGCCGATTCTTCCAGACTCTGTATGAGGGTTTGACCAGAGACGAACGACCATGGTTGGCTTATGATGACCCAGATAGCATGCTCCCTCTGACCTTCAATCCATTTGATGAAGCTCTCGACAGGGACAATGAGGTGATGATGGCAATTGTGACTCCCAGAATCATTCCAGTGAATTTCTTTGGTAGCACAAAAACCTCCCCTCAAACTTACGAACTTTACAATCCATCGGCATTAGCTCGCCAGTTAGCTTTCGGCCAGTTGCCGATTGCACTTCCTTATGCCGATGTGATAAAACCCAGAGAAACTATCAACAACCTTCTTGAGTGGACTCGAGCAGCCCAACTACCACCAAACGCCGATATAGATGTAAATCTGTCAGAATGGGTTCCGGCTGCTTTTATCACTCAGGCATACAAGTTATGGTGGGCAGAATGGAAAGAGCATCTATTCTGCAGATCGGCACTTTCATACCGCGGCATGATTGACTCCGAATACGAAGTTCCCGATGACATTGTAAGTAACTCAAACCAACGTTTCATTTTCTCAATATTACCCCCATCGGCAGCTTACCCTTGTATTCCTTTTGCAGGTTGACAATATTCCTCCATTGGTTAGCAGGAGTGGCAGGCCGATCGACTTGTTTCCATCAGGCCCGATTTCCTCAATCGGCCACAATGCTCCCACTCTAGCTTCCATTGTGCATCGGGGTGTACGCCTCAGGAAAGTCACCACCAGAAGAACTCAGACATCACCAACGGTTGCTGCTCCCACTCTTGCGCGGGCTTTCAAGGCAATCTGTCAAATCTTTTTCTTTATGCTGACTAGCTTTATATCGGCTATATTTATGCTTATAAACTCTTGTTCATTATTGCAGCAAACCGGCGCATCGGCGAAAGCCAGGTGTGAGAGTACCGATGCCCCCCAGTCTAGCCAACCCAAGAGAAAGGGCACCACGGGTGCTAAGACTGGAACAAAGCGCCAGAAGGTAGCAACTCCCCCTCCTCCTCCGGTATCTCCAATTCCGGTGGAGTCTTCTCCTTCTTCTCCAGAAGCCCAGCCACAGCAAGCACCATCTCCCCCACCTATGCAGGAAGCACCACAGATAGAAGAACCCCAACAGGAAGGATCTCAAACAGAAGATACATCAGCTGACACGGGCGAACAAACAACTGGCCCGGTGGGTCCAGTTATACCATCGGCAGTTCTCCCGATTCAGACAACCGTTGTCCCTCCTCCAGGTAACATACTTTAACAATATCGCTACCGATGAACTTATTCTTATCTAGCCTCATAACTCCTTTTGTCTTCTTTTAGTTGATATCGTTCCATCGGCAATCTCAGCCGATCAACCTGTAGCTCCATCGGCATCTTTGGCCGATCAGCCTGCAGCTCCGTCAGCACTTCTCAGTCAAGGACAAGAGATCGCCTTGAAGCAAGTAAGTCACCGTTTACCGTTAGCACTATTTGCCGATTCTCTAAGTATGAGCTAATTTTGCTTTCCCTCCCAGGAACAAAATTCTCCTGATAGCCTGTTCTCCTTCGCCATTGATCTCTCTGAAGAAGAAGGTGAAGAAGCAAGCACTTCTCAGACGGTCGGCATCACATCGGCAGAGGTCAGGGTCAGGCTGGAAGAATTGTCAGCTCTTTTTCACCAGGACACAACGCAATTGGTTGATGATTCCGACCCTACCAAGACCCTGTTCAGAACTCTCAGAGGCCAAATCCCAGCCGATGTTGAAGAAATCCTGTTCCAAGCCGCTCATCTGGAGAGTCGCCAGCTGCAGTACCAAAGAGCTTCTCGGCGGCTTGTCGATAGAGCCGCTCAGACTCAACTCTCCGATGAAATGAGGAAAGAGAAGCTTTTGACCGATGAGAAGCACAAGAACATCGGTATCCTGAGATCTTCTGGAGACGCGCTGAAGCAGAAGATATCCGATCTATCGGCAAGAAAAGAGTCCCTGTTGGTGGAGCTCAAGGAAGTAGAGAACGCTCAGTCCCAAGCCCAACAGGAAGAGAGCCAATTGCCAGAGACCATCAGGCTTCTTGAGCGCGAGCGAAATGCTCATGGTCGCAAAGCACTCCAACTGAAGAAGAAGCTGAAGCCGATAGAAGGTTCTGCCGATGATGACATCAAGGAGATAGAAGCAGCCAACCAAATTCGGCTACGCGCTATATCGGCAATCCAGACGCTGCTTAACACATAGAGTTTCCATCGGCATTGTATCTGCGCTTTCCTGCTTCCTCAGCTTTTAGTCTAGCCGATAGGACTGTTATCGGCGCCTAAACTTTTGAAACACCAAGTCTTGTCCCCAAGCATTTGGATCCAGCCGATAGGAGTGTTATCGGCACCTAAACTTCTATGCATCGACCCATATACTGGGGTAGTACTTCTTTAAATATTTGCCGTTTAATGCTCTGGGAAATTCAATTCCTTCAAGGGTTTCTAGAATGTAGGCATTACCAGGAACCGATCGACTTATCCGATAAGGACCCTCCCAATTAGGAGACCACTTTCCAAACTTCGAACTTTTGGTCTCAATTGGTAAAATTAATTTCCATACCAAATCCCCATCGGCAAACTCTTTAGCCTTCACTTTCTTATCATACCATCTAGCAACTCTCTTCTTATTTTCTTCTATACTCATTAAAGCTTTTAACCGATGCCCTGTTAGATCGTCCAATTCATCGGTCATCAAAGTGGTATAACCATCGGAAGTTAATTGATCTTGAAAAGATAATCGCCTAGATCCAGCCTTAATTTCCCAAGGCAACACTGCATCATGTCCATACACCAATTGATAGGGTGATACCTTGGTCGATCCATGACAAGCCATCCGATAAGACCACAATGCTTCATTTAATAATGTATGCCACCGCTTAGGATTTTCTTCAATCTTTCGTTTAATAAGCTTGATAATTCATTTGTTAGACGCTTCGGCCTACCCATTGGCTTGAGCATAATAAGGAGAAGAATTCAACACTTTAATTCTCATACCGATTGCGAATTCATCGAACTCCCCCGATGTGAACATGGTGCCCTGATCGGTAGTAATCGTTTGGGGAATCCCAAATCGGTAAATAAAATGCTCTTTCACAAAATCAATCATATTGGCCGATGTGACTTTCTTCAAAGGAATAGCTTCAACCCACTTAGTGAAATAGTCAGTGGCAACTAGAATGAACTTATGCCCTTTGCTAGATGGTGGATAAATCTGGCCGATCAGATCGATGGCCCATCCCAGGAACGGCCAAGGCTTTATTATAGGATTCATAGCCGATGCGGGTGCTCTCTGGATATTACCAAACTTTTGACAACCTTGACATCCCTTGAAATATTTAAAACAATCTTCAAGTATGGTTGGCCAAAAATATTCATTCCTTCGAATCATCCACTTCATCTTAAAAGCTGACTGATGCGCTCCACACACTCCTTCATGGATTTCCCCCATCAAACTTCTAGCTTCATCATCACCCAAGCATCGGAGAAGAATTCCGTCGATAGTTCGATAATACAATTCATTTTCAAGGAGCACATACTTGGTTGCTTGAAATCGAACCCGTCTTTCAACTTTTTTGGATGGATCTTTTAGATAATCAATAATTTCTTTTCTCCAATCACCGGCACCGACTGCCGATGTCGCATTAATCATTGGCTGATATCCCGAGGCATGCTGAGCTAACCGATTAGCGTCTTCATTATGCAATCGGGGAACATGCTCCAATCGGAAATCCTTGAATTCCTTTAACAGTTGCATACTTCTCTCGAAATAAGTTATGAGAACTTCACTTCGGCATTCATAGCTTTCGGCCAATTGATTTATAACCAACATAGAATCCCCGAATATTTCAACAGCATCAGCACGAACTTCTCTTAACAACTCCAATCCCTTGATCAGAGTTTGATACTCAGCCTGATTATTTGTTGATGTGGCAACAATCGGCAAGGAAAACTCATACTTCCTCCCCTTAGGGGAAACTAATACAATACCGATTCCTGCCCCCCGGTCACAGGTAGATCCATCAAAGAAGAGCGTCCAGGGTACAATTTCCAAGGTTTCCACTAGACCACAATGCTGAGTCACAAAATCGGCCATAATCTGCCCTTTGACTGCCTTAGCCGATTCGTAACGCAAATCGAACTCCGACAGCGCTAAAATCCATTTACCGATCCTACCACTCATAATCGGCATAGATAGCATGTATCGGACCACGTCATCTTTGCAAACAACAGTGCATTCGGCCGATAACAGGTAATGTCTCAGCTTGATACATGAAAAATATAAGCATAAGCATAGTTTCTCAATGGCCGAATACCTGGTTTCAGCATCAATCAACCTTCTACTCAAATAATAAATTACCCTTTCTTTCTCTTCAAATTCTTGAACTAAAGCTGAACCGATAACCGATCCATCGGTAGATAAATACAATCTGAAGGGCTTCCCTTGTTGAGGTGGAACTAGAACTGGAGGATTTACTAGATACTTTTTGATTTCATCCAGAGCCAACTGCTGTTCTTCTCCCCAAATAAACTCTTGATCGGCTTTCAATTTAAGAAGAGGACTGAAAGCACGAATCCTACCAAACAAATTCGATATAAATCTCCTGATAAAATTTACCTTGCCGATCAAGGATTGGAGCTCGATTTTGTTGGTAGGGGCCACTATTTTATTGATGGCATCAATAGATCTTCGACTAATTTCAATACCCCTCTGATGTACCATGAAACCAAGAAACTGCCCTGCCGATACACCAAATGCACACTTGTTGGGATTCATCTTCAATCCATGCTTCCTTGTGTACTCTAACACTTTTTGTAAATCGGCAAGATGCTTTGAGAAATCTCCAGACTTAACCACCACATCATCAATATAAATCTCTACGAGCTTGCCGATGAACTCATGAAATATAAAATTCATAGCCCTTTGATAAGTAGCACCAGCATTCTTCAACCCAAAAGTCATGACTATCCATTCAAATAGCCCAACATGACCGGGACACCTGAATGCGGTTTTTGGAATATCTTCCTCCGCCATGAATATTTGATTGTAACCTGCATTACCATCCATAAAGCTGATGACCTGATGACCAGCCGCAGCATCAACCAGTAGATCGGCGACAGGCATTGGGTATCCATCCATCGGCGTAGCTTTATTGAGATTCCTGAAATCAATGCACACCCGAAGCTTCCCGTTCTTCTTGTAAACCGGAACAACATTGGAAATCCACTCGGCATACCGACACTGCCGAATAAACTTGGCTTCAATAAGTTTGGTGATTTCGGCCTTAATATCAGGTAGAATGTTAGGATTGCATCGGCGGGCTGGTTGCTGATGTGGCCGAAATCCAGACTTGATGGGTAACCGATGTTCAACAATTGATCGGTCTAAACCAGGCATCTCGGTATAATCCCAAGCAAAGCAATCTTTATATTCCTTTAACAAACTAGTCAATTGTTGCTTACTCTCAGGATCTAATTTAGCACTAATAAAAGTAGGCCTAGGCTTATCACCACTACCTATATCTATTTCTACCAAATCATCGGCCGATGTGAATCCCTGGCCTAATTTTCCATCATCGGCGAATCTATCCATTAAAAACCATCGTCAGAACCGACTGCTTGGATTGGTGGAATCTCATAATCAGCAACTTTGAGAAAATCTTTCTCCCAAACTTCTCCTGAAATGCACCTGGTCCTTTCGTAAGTATCCGCTTCTGCCGATGCGATAACATAAGAAGAATCTCCTGGGACAATCTCAATCTTGTCACCTACCCACTGAACCAAGCATTGATGCATTGTAGATGGGATACAACAATTGGCATGAATCCAATCTCTTCCCAATAATAAGTTGTAAGCACCTTTTCTGCTGATCACGAAAAAAGTTGTCGGCAAGGTTTTGCTGCCGATGGTCAACTCTGCACATATCGCCCCCTTGACTGGAGACACGTTTCCTTCAAAGTCTTTGAGCATCATATCGGTCTTGGTCAAATCTTGATCCCCTTTCCTAAGCTTCCGATATACTGCATACGGCATAATATTAATAGCAGCTCCACCATCAACTAGGATCTTGGTCATTGGCTGCCCATCAACCCTTCCTTTGAGGAACAGAGCTTTAAGATGCTGCCTCTCGTCATCGGCAGGTTTCTCAAAGATAGCCGTCATCGGATCCAGAGCCAACTGAGCTATCTGATCAGAAAATTCCAACTCATCATCACTGGCTGGTGCAAGAAACTCCATCGGCAACATGAAGACCATGTTGACGCCTGCCGATGGACCTTCCCTCTTAGTGTCTGACGGCTGCCGACTTCCAGAGTTCTCTCCCTTGTTTAGCTCTTCTTGCCTTTCACGTTGCAATCTCCTTTTCTGTGTCTTGGTTAATCCTCCAGGGCACCATGGAGGAAGTGGCCTTTGCCTTGCCGTCGGGCGTCGGTTCTCCCTTGACTCCATACGATGCGTGTTAGCATCCCTGCAAAATATGAATTCATCGGGAACCCGCGCATCAGCCATTCCCTCGAGCTCTTCTTGGTTCCTGGGAAAATACTGGACACGGTCACTAAGTCTGTCGTGCCCGCTATATCTGCCCCCCAGCCGGTCATGAACTGACACCCTTCCTCTGATCGGCCCATTAAATCGTCGTTCATCATTATGATAATGCCGATCGATCCTATCGTACCGATCATAACCGTTGCACTCAGGGCAGTCTCTGACAGTAGGAAGCTTGATATTTTCCTCCCAACAATGGATGAAGAATGGACAATTCCAATGATCCCTGTGCCGATTCCACTCCTGTCGGCGTCTTTCTTCTTCCCGTTGATAATCTTCCTGCTGGCGCCGATACCGATCTTCCCGTTGTTGCCATTTTTCTCGAGGCCTTCTATGAGTTATGACGATACCAGATCGAGGAAGCCTTCCTGAGCTAGTTCCTTCCTGGACCAAGCCCTTACTTCTTGCATCGGCAGTAGTAACTTGATGCTGAGGATCTACCGATGCACTCTTCTCAGCTGTCTCCGATGTTAAGACCTTAGCCTTCCCCTTAGCATCCAACATGTTTGTCGGGAAAGGATGTTGGTCTATCTTCATCGGCTTCTGGGCTTTGGAACTGTCAAACTTGATTCTCCCTAACTCTATAGCCGATTGCAGCTGCTGTCTGAATACTTTGCACTCGTTGGTGTCATGGGAAGTTGCATTATGCCACTTGCAATATCTCATCCTCTTCAACTCTTCTGCCGATGGGATCACATGGTTAGGTGACAGTTTGATCTGACCTTCCTGAAGTAGAAAGTCAAATATCCTATCAGCCTTAGCGGTGTCAAAAGCAAACTTCTCTGGTTCCTTCTGCCCAAAAGGACAAGACATCGGCTTCTTGTTTTTTACCCACTCTGCCAAACCGATTACTGGTTCTTCATCAGAATCTGAGCTTGTTGCTTCATCGACAAATGACACTTTCTTATTCCATGCTCTCTTAGGCTCAAAAGGCTTGATGTCTTGATCAGAAATCCTCTGCACCAAATGACTTAAACTTTCGAACTCCTGAGAGGCATACTTATCCCTGATATGTGGCAACAAACCCTGGAAAGCCAAATCGGCTAGCTGCCGATCATCCAGAACCAGGCTATAGCATTTATTCTTGACCTCTCGTATCCTCTGCACAAATCCCTCAACCGACTCATCATTACGTTGTCTCAACTTGACCAAGTCGGTGATCTTCTTCTCATGAACCCCTGAGAAGAAGTATTTGTGGAATTGCTTCTCTAGATCGGCCCAAGTAATTACTGAGTTGGGAGGTAACGATATGAACCAAGTAAAGGCCGATCCAGACAATGATGATGAAAATAGACGAACCCTCAATTCGTCCCTGTTACCAGCCTCTCCACATTGAATAATGAACCTGTTGACATGCTCCATGGTTGACGTGTCGTCCTGTCCGGAAAACTTTGTAAAATCCGGTACCTTGTACCGATGTGGAAGCGGGATCAAATCATACGCGGGAGGATACGGTGTCCGATAAGAATAAGTGTTGACTTTGGGTTTTATCCCAAATTGTTCCCTCATTACTTCAGCAATCTTATCGGCCCAATATGCATCGGCATCTTGCCGATGAGGCGGCTGCGGATCTGGCACTTGGTGGCGAACCTCCACGTGTCTGTTCGGGACATGATCTGCACGGAACATTGTATTGATCACCTGTCCTCCAATCTGCGGACCACCAAAGTGCTGTCCACCGATTGGCTATCCTCCGAGTTGCTGTCCAAAATTCATTGGCTGGTTGGGAATCCCCTGACCTTGGAACCCGGGATAGACCTGCCCTTGCTGGAACCCTGTAGTCTGGTAACTCTGCTGGGGCGATTGTGGAAAGGCTTGCTGTCCAAGCCATCCATTATTAGCGTTCATCGGCATAGGTGCTGCCGATGATTGGTAATTGGGTACCGTCGTTGAATTGACATACCCCGACTGGGCCATAGGCCTCTGTTGCATCAGCATTGACTCTGCCGATGCGTTGGGCATCTGGAACATTGAATCTTGAGGATTTCCAGTGTGAGGCCTTGCAGTAGTAGTTGTGGTATACCGAGGACTCTGGTTCACCGGCGCATTGGGAGGTGCCGATGTCATAGGAGTTTTGCCCCTCATGTCAGTTATTTGTGATGTTCCCGGCGTCAACTCTGGAGGCATACCGTAACCCCACCAGTTGGGAGGAAGAGTCAACCCTGACATTGCCGATGCCAACATATCTGTTGTCAGTTTATGCTGCCCAACTGAAATTTGTGGGTTGGTTGCCATCGGCATAGATAGTGCACCAGTGGTCCCCGATGTACTTGAAGGGACGGCAGATTGTGCACTTGCATTCGTCAAGGCAGCCGATGGAGCCGTGACCTCTGGTGCCATTGGCTGATGATGAGAGGGGCCCACATAATCTGGTGGGATTTGTCCTTCCTTGAAAGTTCTTGCCACGGCATTGAAAACCGTATTAGACAGTACACCAGCTTGGTTAATCAACGCTCGATTGATGGCATTGTCAACCATATCTTGAAGCTTGCCAGGATTGGCGTCAAAGGTAACCTGCCGTGGTGCCGGCAGTGCATCTTTCTGGACCACTTCGCCGCTCCTGTTTATGCTGAAAGACCTCAGGCATTGCTGCTTGAACTCTTCCATGGCTTGGGCAATAGCTTGCTTCTGCTCATCCTTGAGGTTGGCCTCCGTCACGGTGATGACGTTCTCTTGATCGAGGTCAGAGATCGACATGTTGATCTTGATCTTGAATCTTGTCCCACCGGGCGTGCCAAAAGATGTGTTGATGCAAAACTGGTCTGCAAACACAAAGGGCTAATACCCGATTCAAACGTTAAGGCGTGCCAGCCGATTTGACCTTGCTATCGGCAAAGGTGATAACTCGAATACTTTAGTCCTGACAACAGCGATGCGCCCGGATGTCACGGCTAAGAGGTACTCACGCGGAACTTGAGAACACGCCGAGCTTAAGTCGACGAATTCCTAAGAACTCGTAACAAAAGGAAAAAGTATGACGAAGTCGTCGAAAAGTAAATGCTGGAATATGAGTAAAAACGTGTGTTTGATTTCTTGATTGATTATTACAAGGCCCTAGGGTCTATATTTATACCCTGCTCAAAGAGCTACAACCAGACACGATTAGAATTTGAATTCCAAATTACACGAAATCCGTATACAAAACGATGCAAATAATTAAGGAAATAACAAAACTATCCCTCGTGACAAACCGAAACTCCTCCACATAACGACCGGCAGCTTCCAGACTCCTCCTTTGCATCATCGGCAGATCCTTTGCCATAGTCATCGGCAGACTTTCTTATCTAGCCATCGGCACCATATTACTGCCTGTGGACTTAGTCACATTCAACTTCTCCCTCATCGGCAACCATCCTCATCGGCAACCCGCTTTGAAAACATCGTACTGCCACCTTATCCTGCCATCCTAGACACGCGCCCAAAAACGGTGTCAACAATTTCTCAACATACAAAACCTAGCTTCATCTAGGGGTTTTGTGAAGATATCCGCCAATTGATTTTCCGTTCCCACATTCTCTAGAGATATGTCACCTTTAGCAACATGATCCCTAAGGAAGTGGTGGCAGATGTCAATATGTTTTGTGCGGGTGTGTTGAACCGGGTTGTTTGCAAGTTTTACGGCACTTTCGTTGTCACACAACAAAGGTACTTTGTCTAGTACTACTTCATAGTCTAGCAAAGTTTGTTTCATGTAGAGTATTTGTGCACAACAAGCACCGACGGCAATGTATTCCACCTCGGCTGTTGACAAGGCAACACTATTTTGTTTCTTTGACATCCAAGAGACAAGTGATCTACCTAGGAAGTGGCACCCTCCAGATGTGCTTTTTCTATCAAACCGGCACCCGGCATAATCCGAATCAGAATAGCCTACAAGTTGGAATCTTGCACCTTTGGGATACCACAAACCTAGGCAAGGTGTGTATTCTAGGTACCTAAGAATTCTCTTGACGGCAATCAAGTGAGATTCCATAGGCATGGCTTGATATCTAGCACACATACACACACTAAACATTATATCGGGCCTAGATGCGGTGAGGTAGAGTAGACTTCCTATCATGGAGCGATAGAGAGTCTTGTCAATTGGGTTACCTCCGTCATCCAAGTCGAGATGCCCATTTGATGGCATGGGCGTCTTGATTGGCTTGCAATCCATCATCTTGAACCTCTTGAGAAGATCTTGTGTGTACTTCTCTTGAGAGATGAAAACTCCTTCCTTCATTTGCTTGACTTGAAATCCTAGGAAGAAGGATAGCTCGCCAATCATGGACATCTCAAACTCCTTGGACATCAAATCACCAAATTCCTTGCAAAAATCTTCATTAGTAAAGCCAAAAATAATATCATCAACATAAACTTGGCAAATGAAGATTTCCCCATTCATTTTCTTGGTGAAGAGTGTTGTGTCAACTTTTCCAATCTTGAAGCCCTTCTCAATGAGGAAGTCCCTAAGCCTCTCATACCAAGCTCTAGGAGCTTGCTTGAGACCATAGAGACCTTGGACAATTGGTAGACATGCTTGGGGTACCTAGGGTCTTCAAAACCGGGGGGTTGCTCAACATAGACAAGCTCATTAATATATCCATTCAAAAAAACACTTTTCACATCCATTTGAAATAACTTGATATCATGACTAGATGCATATGCAAGTAGGATACGGATCGCTTCAAGTCTTGCCACCGGTGCAAAGGTTTCACCGAAGTCAAGACCTTCCACTTGTGAAAAGCCTTTTGCCACAAGTCTTGCCTTGTTGCGCACCACTTTGCCTCGATCATCCTTCTTGTTCCAGAAGACCCACTTTGTTCCAATCACTCTTGCATCTTTGGGTCGCTCTTCAAGTGTCCATACTTGGTTGCGAGACAAGTTGTTCAACTCCTCTTGCATGGCCATAATCCAATCTGCATCACGAAGAGCTTCCTCTATAGTCTTTGGTTCATCTTCAAGAGACACAAAAGCATGATGTTCAATAAATAAAGCATGTCTAGAATGAGTAGTTACACCACGTGATGGACTCACGATGATGAGATCTTGAGAGTGATCTTGGAGGAGATGTGATGTTCTTCTTGGCGCCACTTGAGGGGTTGGTTGGGGAGCATCAACATCTTATGCTTGTGCCACCGCTTGCTCATGAGTGACTTGAGTGTCTTCATGAGCATCTCTCACATCCTTGTCTTCATCTTGTGGTACATGTGAGGTGGATGGTGGCTCAATAACTTGCACATCATCATCAACTTCTTTTGGCTTGATGTCTCCCACGGGCATGTTCTTCATGGCATCCCTCAATGGTTCACCACCTACATCATCAAGATTATCACTTGCTCCTTGGGAGCCATTAGTTTCATCAAATTCAACATCAAATGTTTCTTCAACCATGTTTGTGGCATGGTTAAAGACCCTATATGCCTTGGACTTTGATGAATAGCCAACCAAGTAGCCAATGTCACATCTTCTTTGGAACTTTCCCAAGTGTTGGCGCTTCTTGTAGATGTAGCATTTGCACCCAAACACTCTAAAGAATGAGACATCGGGCTTCTTCCCATTGAGCAACTCATATGGTGTCTTCTCTAGGAACTTGTGAGGAAAGAGCCAGTTTGAAGCATAGCATGCGGTGTTGATTGCCTCGGCCCACATCTTCTCCGAAGTGTTGTACTCATCTAGCATTGTTCTTGCCAAGGTGATCAGTGTCTGGTTCTTTCTTTCTACAACCCCATTTTGTTGTGGTGTGTATGTTGAGGAGAACTCATGTTTGATTCCCACTTCATCACAATACTCTTCAATGTTGGTGTTGTCAAACTCTTTGCCATTGTCACTTCTAATTTTTTTGATCTTGACATCAAATTGATTTTGGGCATTCTTTGCAATCTTCTTGAATATTGAAGCAACTTCGGCCTTGTCTTGCAAGAAGAATGTCCAAGTGTACCGTGAGAAATCATCAACTATGACCAAGCAATATTTGTTGCCTCCAAGACTAGCATATGTGGTTGGTCCAAATAAATCCATGTGAAGTAGCTCAAGCACTCTTGAAGTAGAGAGATAGGCCTTTGTTGGATGAGTGTTTGCAACTTGCTTGCCGGCTTGACATGCACTACAAAGCTTGTCCTTCTCAAAGGTCACATCCTTCAAGCCTCTAATCAATTCTTTCTTCATTAACTTCTTGAGTGTGCCCATTCCAACATGTGCTAACCTTCTATGCCACAACCACCCAAGTGAAGTTTTGGTGAATAAGCAAGTCTTGACATCAACTTCATCGGATGAGAAATCAACTACATATAAGTTGTTGTGTCGGAAGCCTTTGAATATCACTTCATTGTCATCTTCCTTTGTCACAATCACTTCCTTCTTCTTGAATAGACATTCAAATCCAAGATCACAAAGTTGTCCAACTGAGAGCAAGTTAAAACTCAAAGATTGCACATAGAGCACATTAGTGATGGAGTTGTCATTTGATATAGCAACCTTTCCTAGTCCCTTGACCTTGCCTTTTGAATTGTCACCAAATGTGATCTTCTCTTGGTTGTCAACATCTTCATCTAGAGAGGTGAACATCCAGGGATCTCCGGTCATATGTTGAGTGCAACCACTATCAATTACCCAATGTGATCCACCGGTCTTGTAGTTCACCTACACACAAGAGATCAAGCTTGAGATTTAGGGACCCACATTTGCTTAGGGCCCTTGACCTTCTCTACTAGTTGCTTTGGCACCCAAATCTTCTTTGGCCTTTGCTTGTTAGGTGGCCCCATGAAGCTAACCTTGACCTTGCCACTCTTGTCTTTCCTTACAATGTAGTGAGCATTGAAGGCAAATGGTCTTGCATGCTTGGGCAAGGGTGGTGGTAGTGGTGCCTTACACTCATGAGCAAAGTGTCCTTCTTGACCACACTCAAAACATCTCTTTGGCTTTGGCTTGGTTGGTTGGTCATGAGTGGCTAGTGACTTGATGAGCTTTGTTTGATGAGCCTTGTAGCCAATCCCACTTTTATCCATCTTCATGACGGTGTTCATGAAAAGCTCACTTTGAAGGTCCTTTCCTTTTGTGAACTTTGCTAACCCCATGGTTAGATGTTCCTTCTCTTTCTTGAGCTTGTTGTTCTCTTGAGTTAGCTTCTTGATGATTGGGTCATTGTTGCTAGCTAACTCATCCAAGATGAATGTCTCATGTTCTTCTTGCTTGTCATCCATCAAACCAAGCTTGAGATATTGATTTTCTTCCTTGAGTAACTTGTTCTCATATGCAAGCTTCTTGTCTTGATCAAGTGACTCAATCACACTGGTCTTGTGCTTGGCTTGTTCTTGCAACTCTTTCTTGTGCATGACAATTTCATCCTTGAGCTTGATAGTGTCCTCATAACTCTCGGCCACTACCACTTTCTTGCCCTTGCAATCAACACATTTGCTTGTGCTCTCCACAAGTAAGTCATCACAAGATGTGGCTACATCAAGCTTAGCAACATGGTTAGTAGCAACATGTGTTACATCAATTGCAAGCTCATAAGCAATCTCAAGGTTGTCATAGTTAGCTTTTTGAGTTGTTAGCTCTTCTTTCATTGCTCTATATCTAGTGATAAGCTCATCATGAACACTCTCAAGTTTATCATGTTTTTCTTTGAGCTCTTTTAATGAGAGCTTGAGCTCCTTGAGCTTAGTGGTCATGATCTCATTTTGGTCTCTAAGCTCATCACTAGACTTAAGCTTTGCTAGAAGTGTTTCATTTTTAAGTTCAAGCTTTTCATTTTCACTTCTAGACTTTCTTATGACTTTAGTGTACTTGTTAAGCAATTTTACAAGTTCATCATAAGAAGGTGATTCGTATTCACTATCACTTTCACTACTCTCATCCTCACTTTGTACCTTCCGGTCACCTTTAGCCATGAGGCATAGGTGTGTAGAGGGTGTAGATGGTGGTGAAGATGATGGTGATGGAGCATCAATGGCAATGGCGGCAACCTTCTCATCATCACTCTCATTTCCGGAAGAGTCACCACTAGAGCTCTCAATGTCGGTGAGCCGATCACCAACAATGTAAGCCTTGCCATTCTTCTTCTTGTAGTGCTCCTTCCTCTTGCCACCTTTCTTCTTATATTGCTTCTTGTCATTTTTCTCATCATCACTTGAATCATCTTGCTCTTTGTTCTTCTTCTTGTATTTGTCCTTCTTGGGCTTTGGACATTGATGAGCAAGATGGCCAAGCTCACCACAATTGTAGCAATCCATCTCGGAGATGGGCTTTCTCTTGCTACTTGTGAAGAACTTCTTCTTCTTGGAGTCAAAGTTGACTCCATTCTTGTTGAGCTTCTTCAACATCTTTGTGGTTCTTCTCACCATGAGGGCAATAGATGCATCAACATCACTTTAAGTTGATGACTCAACTTCAATCTTCTTGGCCTTGCCCTTGTGAGAAGCTTTGAGGGCCAAGTCCTTCTTCTCCTTCTTGGCCGATGAGGAGCCATCTTGGGGGTTCATGTGCATGTACATCTCATGAGCATTGATCTTCCCCAATATGGCGGTTGGTGTAGCGGTGGAGAGATCGCCTTGATGAAGCACCGTTACTATGTGCCCATATTTCTCAATGGGAAGCACACATAGTATCTTCCTTGCGACATCTGCCACACTCATTTGAGTGAGCCCAAGTCCATTTAGCTCCTCTACAATGACATTCAAGCGAGAATACATTTCATTAGCATTTTCTTTTGGAAGCATCTCAAATGTATTAAGCTTGTTCATCACTAAGTGATAGCGTTCTTCGCGTTTACTCTTTGATCCCTCATGGAGCGCACAAAGTTCCTTCCAAAGAGCATTGGCGGTTTTGTGGCTCCGAACGCGGTTGAACACCTCTTTGCAAAGGCCTCTAAAGATGTGGTTTTAGACTTCGCATTCCACTTCTCGTTTTCTTGCTCTTGTGGAGTAAGAGCGGTGTCTTTTTCTGAAGGGGTAAAACCTTCGGTCGCGGCTTTTAGGCACTTTACATCACATGCCTCAAGGTATGACTCCATCCGTATTTTCCAATACGGGAAGTCATCCCCATCGAACATGGGTGGCGGTCCATCCCCGTTAGACATCTTTTCTTTAGGCAGTGAAGCCTAAATAAAGAGCACTAGGCTCTGATACCAATTGAAAGGATCAAGATGCCCAAGAGGGGGGGTGAATTGGGCTTCTCTAAAAATTTAAGCAACTTATAAGCTCCAATTCTACCCCTTGTGCCTAAGGTGACCTAGAGAGCTACCGGATAAAAGTTTTGCAACATAGTTCCAATCCTATTCTAGCAAGGCAATTCTAAGAATGTAAAAGCACAAAGTAAATGCTAGAAAGTAAAGGAGTAGTGGAAGAAAATGCTCGGTGATGTTTTACCGAGGTGTCGGAGAGTCGCCACTCTCCACTAGTCCTCGTTGGAGCACCCACACAAGGGTCTTGCTCCCCCTTGGTCCGCGCAAGGACCAAGTGCTCTCTACGGGCTGATTCTTTGACACTCCGTCGCGGTGAATCGCCCAAAACCGCTCACTAGCTTGACACAAGCCACCCACAAGAACTACGGGCGGTCTTCGTGCCTCCAATCACCACCGAACCGTCTAGGTGATGGCGATCACCAAGAGTAACAAGCAAAGAACTCTCACTTGACCCAAACAAGGCTCTAGAGAGTGGTGGATGCACACTTGACTCTTGGAATTCACTAGAGAATGATTCTCTCAAGAAATCACTCAATTCTCAATCCTCTCTAGGCTCTTGCTACTCTCTTGCTCCACAACAAGTTTCTCAGATGTTCAAATGGGCAAGAGACCTCTCATGGACGAGGTGGAGGAGTATAAATACTATCCACGAAGTCCAAAGGTCAGCCAACCGTTTTCCACTGAAAACGGGGTCACCGGACGCTCTTTATGTTGCACCGGACGCTCTGCACCGGCGACCGGTGCTTCATAACGGCTAACTGTACCTGCGTCTGACAGGTCACCGAACGCTAACTTTCAGCATCCGGTGGCACCGTCCGGTGCTCCGGGGAGTTTTACATACTCCCTGCGTATGGGACCGGACGCTACCCGGTGCGTCCGGTGCTCAGGGGAAGTTTACAACCTCCCTGGGTGTGGGACCGGACGCTGCCCGGTGAGTCCAGTGCGAGCGTCCGGTGCTTAACCCTAAGCACCACACTGTTCCAACGCCTAAGGACCTCACCGGACGCACTCACAGAGCGTCCGGTGCCCCCTTGGGCACCCTATCTTCGTCAAAACGCGATCGCTCCTAAACGAAGTTGGTTCCTCTCGATCTAAGGACTATCTCTGAGCTGCCTAGTGCTAGGTTTACCAAGTGTGCACCACACCTAAACCTAAAGCCTTGCCTAAGTCAAGCTACTAGGTCAAAGCCCCTCTTAATAGTACGGTCAAAGGAAAACAAAGTCCTAAACTACTCTAAGTGCCCTTCTTCACCATATGGCACTTAGACCTAGTCTAGTCTTGACGATGTCCAACCATCCTTCAAAAACCGAAACGATTTCCACTATTAAGTAGGCATGTACGTCCCTGTCCATCGAGAACATATTACCATGACCTTACCTATGACTTTGCCTCTGCAAAACACACGTTAGTCATAGTAAAACAACATTGTCATTAATCACCGAAATCACTAGGAGCCTAGATGCTCTTTCACGGCCCAAGGCACGGCCCGTGGGTTGTCGGGCTGTGCCAAGCACGCGCACGTGGGGAAGAGGCAGCCGGCGCGCTCGACGCCGCCGGTGCAGCTCCGGCCTCCGGGGAAGAGAATGATATCGCGGCGGCGCTCGATGTTCAGCCTGCCATCGCGGGGCGCCGGAGGAGATAGGGCAGCTGAACATGGCCGCAGGGGGCGTCCACGCGAGCCAGGAGGGCCCCGCGTCGCGGCGGTGGCTTGAGGCCGACGCGCTCGAGCGCGACTGGGGAGGGCGCCGCCACAGCTTCAGGCTGTCCTTGGAGAGTGGGGGCGGCGCTACGGCGGTCTGGAGGGGAAGGGAGAGATTGAGACGAGCGGAGGCGGAGGTGGTCGGGCAGACGACTTCATGTGCGTGAGCCGTGAGCGCGACACCGCGACTGCATCCCTGGCGGCTGGAAGTGGGATAGGAGGGAAGGGAGTTAGGGTTTAGGGTAAGCAGGCCGGTGTGCCCTGTGGGCTACTGGGCTGTGGGGATGGCAATTGGGAGGGGAGTTAGTAGGTCAGGCCAGTGAAAATTGAGTTAGCAGATCGGACCGCTGTCGTGCCTGCTGGTTGAGCGGGTCGTGCCTGTGCCATGCCACGGGCCAGGGTGGCGGCCCAGGCACGGCCTGGTGCCTCGGGCTAGGCTAGCCCAGGCCCGCTGAGACATGGGCCGAGCCAGCGGGCCACGGGCTGCATGGCCATATATATAAACGAGTATTTTTACCTGGTAAGGCGAGCTGAACGAAAGATCCAAACATCCCCTTAGTCATTTCCCAAACTCTTTATTTGGTCAAAAATTGATTGGATACCACGTATTTTCGGATGGAGTAGAAATTACAAGGAATAACATAAAAGTTATTTTTGAAAGCTATTAGTGATTACCAGCAAACAAAATCCTAGTTAATGGTGTGCTTTAGTGCATCTACCGTACACTTTTTGAGAAGTCATCTTATGCAATGGGAGTGACAGCTATAAGCCTACAGCAGCACTTAAAAGTTTCACGAAATTAACACAGGAAACTCTAGCACTTCCAAGATGCTAAAGTTGGAACGCAAAAAGTATGAGCCATTACATAGCTTTTATTTTCATTTGGACTAATAATGCTGCCTTTTTACTATTCCCTCAATTTAAAATAAGTGATGTTTTGAAATAGAAGTGATCAAACTCCTATTCTTTTACTATGAATACCACTGTATATTTAGACTGGTCATACAAAAATGATATGTGCAGATTTGTCTGAAAATTTTCTTTCACAGTATCATAACTCTATTCGATTTAAAAAATGTTATAGATAAATTAGTTGTGAAAGGTGCCTCTGTATATGCCATTGTACAAAAAATATGACGCACGAATTAGTGTCAAATATGCATGTTAGAATCGTGGATAAAAAAAATGAACGCATAGAATCGTGGATAACCTTAGCTCTAGGTAGTGATATCCACGATTAAAGCTGAGAGATAAAGGTTCCTTTGATCCATAAGCCTGATCCTTTTAGTAACAACATGTAATTATACTTCATAGATGGATAATCATTTCAATACATGCTTAAGCAATTAGTTTTCTGATAAGCTTAATGATTAGTGGAATTTGAAAGACAGCTGAAAGAACTTTGCCATAACATTTCACTAAGATAAGATACAGTCCTTTTATTGACTTTTTTTTTAATGGCAAATCACATATTCATTACACACAATATTCAGGCAAATCGCCCAAACAAGTTCACTTAGAAACTCAGGGCTTCGGCAGTAACTATTGGCACACATGTGGAAGCAAAAGGAGGAAAAATGCAAGCCCCATGTGACTACAACAGGATAATGGTAGTTGCTGGTAAACCAGGCTGCCTTTTTAAACAGACTTCATAACTGATTCATCTTCTTCTCAATCTCTTTACTACTATAATATTGGAGGCACAATTCAATTATCATAATGCTTTGTCCATGTACATGAAAATGAGGCATCCAGACCAATGATTTATTCTTCTGAGTTCTGATATTACTGGTACAGCAACTAGCTACTCAAATCTAAACAAGCCTTTGCTGAAAATGGACATTCACACATCTGATGAAAGAAATGGGTAGTCTGTATATCCAATAACTGGATCAGGGATGTAAAATGTATCTCTGTTGTACTTGTTAAGGGGACCATCTATTTCCAACCTTCGAGGCAAGTCAGGATTAGACAAAAACAAGCGCCCATATGCAATCAAATCAGCATACCCAGTGGAGATTGCGTCATTTCCATCCTCCCTGGTGTAGCCCCCAGCAACTATAAATGTTCCCTTGAAAGCATCCCTCATTGGACGAAGACTGTATGGGGTTTCAAATTTTTCACCAAGTTTTACCATCCGCGGCTCCACCATGTGGCAATAGAGAATTCCAAATTTATCCAGTGCCTTGCCATATACAGGCCAAGAGCTTCAGGGTTTGAGTCCGGTGCTTCAGAATAACTGGCAAAGGGTGACAGCCTTATCCCGACCTTGTCAGCACCAATTTCATCAACTACAGCTTGAACTATTTCTAGTGCAAACCGGCAACGATTCTCTAAACTGCCACCATATTTGTCTGTGCGATCATTGACCTGATCCTTTAGAAACTGATCAATCAAGTAACCGTGAGCTCCATGGATTTCAACACCATCAAACCCTACATAGAGTTTAATATTATTCAGGAGTCAGAACTAGGATTGCAGTAAACTACTTAGTAGTTGTTCAACATTTAACAGATACAGTATTCGATAAAAACCTGTGTGTGCTGATTTTCTACTGATCGATAAATAATTCGGACTAAAGTAAATAAACATTTGTTTGTTCTTTGTAGGCTAATCTGAACATTTATCGTACAAAAGGAGCTTAGAGCAATCCCAATGCAGAAACCATCGTGGTTTCTATATATATTAATTGCAGTGTCACCTAAGCATTTTGCTGATGTGGCAAGAGAGTTATTGAAGAGAGAGCAAAAATCATAAAAGCTGGGTCTAAGTTAGAAACCATATCTACACAAAATCCAAGACATGAAGTGATATGATTGGCTAAGAATGGAGAGAGAACGAATGTGATTGGATAAAAAAAATATTCTATAGAAACTATCCATTGGGACCATAGTTTCTATATATATAGTGCCTATAAAAATTAATAGGTATAAAAACTACATGTAGTTTCTAGCATTGGGAGTGCCCTTACCAGCTTCAATTGCATTTCTAGCAGCTACCCTGAAATCATTGATGACCAAAGGGATTTCATCAGTCTCTAAGCGTCTAGGAGGTGTGAAAGTAGCCACATCTACACCATTGGCTCTCACTTGAGGTTTTAGTGGCTTATCAGTGCTTGAAATTGGAGCCTGCCCATTAGGCTGAAAACCTGCATCAGAGCATTTAACGTTTGTTGGTATAATGACACTTTTATTTACAAAAAACTGTATTAGAAATAGTATGAGCACACAAATATCTTGGTTTATGACAAACATAACTATTGTTGTCATGAAGTCTTCGTGGATAAATCTGAATCCAATTTTCTTTCAAGTTGACTACACTACCATTAAATTTAGCTTCGAGAAGTCGTAAACATACT
This sequence comes from Sorghum bicolor, assembly GCF_000003195.3. NCBI lineage: Eukaryota > Viridiplantae > Streptophyta > Magnoliopsida > Poales > Poaceae > Sorghum > Sorghum bicolor. Next base: position 46,181,610 of record NC_012875.2, read on the forward strand.
GGAATTAGAGACTCTCCCTACGTGCCAAATCTGACAGAAAAATATCCCTCCTTTCTGATGAACCCCATCTACGATTGGCTTCCAAGCTTCGACTTGCTCATTGGTCCAAATGCCAGGGGTGTCTTTGTACCTTGTATGCATACAGAAAACTTATCTTATTTAGACATTATCCGCCAAACTGTGGAAATGAAATCTAACATGACCACACAGATTTCAAGCAACCATAGCCTGATGGTCTAGTAGACGCACCCTTGAGCAGTGTCTGACACTCCAGTGGCCTCAGCAATTAGAAGACCTCCTTTAGTCGTTCTCTGTTGATAATACAGTATGGCATGAGGTTGAGGAACATTGCCGTAGGACCGCTGTCTCGTCAGTGGTGCGAGAACTACCCTACACAAGCAGAGAAAGGGGATTGTCAGGATCAAATGGATCTTTGCAAATTGCTGATAGACACGTCACACTTCCAGATCCACAGGACCTCCTTTGGTGAAAATAATTAAGATTGGTTTGCTACCTATAACTCCAATCTGGAGTAAAACACTGGTAACTAACCGCAACTGTTTGAAAGCACAAGTCTAAGTCACGCTTTTGATAGCCGTAGAATCTTGGATTGAAGTTTCTCTTCCACATAAATGACGCATGCGAAATTCAGAGATATCCCCAACCAAACCTTTCGCTTTCAGCATAATAATTGCAATCACCATCGACTTTGTTTGGTGTCAACATGATGAGTTGATGACACACGCTGAGGACCCACATTGATGCTGCGTCCTGCAAAGCATCCACACTCTCGACTTGCCGAAGGGCAAAAGAGGGAGAAAAAAAGGAGAAAGGGAAGACAGTGAAGTGGGGAACCTAGTCTTCTATGAACAGCAGCACACTGCATCCAGAATTCCACATAATAAAATCGCTAAAAATCACAACATGGATCGTATACGATCTTATGCCGTCCATGGCTGTCATCTTCCTAGTTAGGGAAAAGCAGCGCTAGCTACTTTGGCCGCTTTGACGACGCACACATGGAGCCCGCCCTCCCCCCTGTTGCGCAACTCGCAGGAGAGGCGGATTCCAAACGAACCGCTTTCTTGGCCGAGGAAACTAACCAGCAACTCGAAGCATTTGTTTGCTGAATAGGGGGATTTGGGAAATTGGGAATTTGGCCCAACCAAAAAGCAAGGGGCAAGGGGCCAGGGCGAACCTGTGGGAAAGATCAAATTTTCCCATCTTGTAGGGAGTGGCGAGGGGGACAGTGTTAGCGCCGCCGCTGGCCATCGTCGATCGTCTGCTCCTCTCCCTTTGTGCCGTGCTGTCTTCTTCTAGCTTCGCCTCGGCACCTACCTCTCTTTATGCTGGCTGCAGTTGTGTGTGCGGTGCGGGACTGCGTGCGGGCGGGAGGAGGTGGTGAGCTCAGAGAAGAACATTGAGCTGTGCTGATAAGCCATGCTAACTGATTTATTACGAGAGAAAAATATTACTGAAGACTAGAAAATTTGCAAACGTGAATGACCAGCAGATTTGCAAACGTGGGTTCAATGAATCTGGCGCGTTCCCGGACTCTTGCTGCAGAGATCGCCAGGGAAAGAGACCAACGGTGGCAGGCGGGACGGAGCAGTCGCGCTCAGATGTGAGGTGTCACTGATGCAGACAGGTGATCATGGATGGCAAGGGAACTGGGGCTAGGCCCGGGCTGCACCATTATTTACCGCAACTCTCGTCGCATGGCCTCGTTTAATAAAAATTTTTAGATATCAATGTGTCCGAACTCCGAAGGATATGGCAAGGTGTTTTGGAATACTAATAAAAAAATTATATGGCTCGCCTAAATATTGCGAGATGAATTTATCAAGTCCAATTAATTTATCATTAGCACATGTAAATACTGTAGTAATTACGACTAATCAGGCTTCAAATATTGTCTTGTGATTTAGAACCAAACTATGTAATTAATTTTTTAATTTATATTTAATATGTCTAAAAATTTAATGAGATGGGTGAAAAGTTTTTAAGGCCTTGTTTGGATGTAGTCGGATTCGCATCAATCCATATGTGTTGGGGTGGATTGGAGTGGAACTTGAACTAAATTTCACCCTAATCTACTTCAATACATGTGGATTTAGGTGAATCCGACATCATCCAAACAAGGCCTATAAGTGGGTGAACTAAACAGGGCCAGCGCAGTAAGAGTGGCTGTGGTAGCGTCACGCAAGCACTGGCGACCCGTGGCCTGCTTCAGCTGGTGAACCAGGCCGCAGTGCACCGAAGTCCACAGCTGAGCCCACAAGCCGGGATGGGTGATGGAACTGCAAGCGAGCCACAGCACTCGTAGTCGGCCTGGGCCTTGTTTAGTTGATTTTTTCTTTGTTGCAAAATGGATACGGTATTATTTTTATTTATGTTTGATAAATATTATTTAATTATAAACTAACTAGATTTAAAAGATCTATCTCATAAATTATAGATAAACTGTATAATTGGTTATTTTTATTTATATTTAATGCTCTATGCATATGCCGTAAGATTAGATGTAACGAGAAATTTTGAAAAAATTTGTAAAATCTTTGAGAAATAAGCAATGTCGTGGGTGGGCTGCGTGATGATGTCAGCAATTCCTTGTATTTTGTGAGACGTCAGCATCCGAGGTCAAATATAATTCATAAGGGTAAATATGCATGTATGTTGTGAGCATCTACATTATACTGTGTAATATTTAAAAGAAAAATCTAGCAAATTAAATACTCATCTCGTACATTTCGTGGTGCAATCCAATCTGCGTTCTGAGTGTTTTTTTAATAATCCGAGTGTTTTCTGACTGTCTCTTTTTGGATCATTTTGTATCTAATTGCACCGAATTGATTATGTCCCTTGTGTTTGCTATTTTATTTACGTGTATTTCTGCTTTCTACAATTCTATAGTATTATGCCGCCGCTGCACAACAAGAGGAACTAGCAAAACTTGTGGAGTGGTAAAAGTAAATTGAAGAATACACGTAAAATTTGGATTTCAAACTGGCTCTACAAAAAAGATTAGACGCAAGTTCAAAAAAAGAAAAAAAAGATTAGACGCCCAAAATATAACTGTATCACAGTAGCTACCTAAAATCAAGCATTCCGTGTTTTTTTTTTGAAACTGACACATCATTAATTATTTTTAACTGATTATAATTACTTTTGACTTGATTTCAATGTTTGCTGTCATCTGCCGTCGTGCTGACTACACGTAGAACCACTATTGGATCCGGCTTCTTTGCCGAGAGCCGAGAGCCCTCGGCAAAGGCTCGGCAAAGAATTCTTTGCCGAGAGCCACGTGGCAGGCTCTCGGCAAAGACTTTGCCGAGGGCCAAAAACGCCCTCGGCAAAGCCTACGGCGCCGTCGAGAAACGTCAATATTGATGTCGTCTTTGCCGAGAGCTGTGCTTGCAGGCTCTCGGCAAAGACTTTTTATTTTTTAAAAAAAAAAAAGCATTTGCCGAGAGCCTGGAAAGCTGGCTCTCGGCAAATGTTGCTGGCCTGGGCCCAGCTGTAGGCACGTGAGGTTTGTCACCCTCCTCTTTGCCGAGAGCCTAACGGGGTGGCTCTCGGCAAAGGAGACGACTGCGGAAGCTGTTCACGACGCGGCACCTTTACCGAGAGCCTTTCTTTGCCGAGAGCCAAGCTTTCGGCAAAGTTGGCCTTTGCCGAGTGCTCGGCTTTGCCGAGAGCTTAGCTGTCGGCAAAGGTTCTTTGCCTAGAGTCTGCCCTGGCTCTCGGCAAAGCTGGACCCTCGGCAAAGATCTGGTTTCCCGTAGTGAACAGAGTCTGATCCAAAAGAGAGGTGTGGATTGAGTCGCTAAAAACTTAAATTTGGGCTCAATTCAAAATTTAGTGAAAAAACAGTAAATAGCGGTTGTATTTTCTCAAAGAAAAAAAAAAACTAAATAGCGGTCGCAGCAGTCTCTGTAGCGCGCGGTAGCGGCTCTTACCGCTACTGCCATGATACATTAGTGGACTGCACTTAGCAAGTTGCTGCTATTTGAGTTACTGGGTGCTATAGAGCTCCGAAATGTAACGACCAGTCGACCACAATAGCGTGGTATGGTATATAATATATAAATTATTAATCCTAGCCCATTTAACATACACATATGGTTTAACTGATCATGAGAGTTATAGGTTGCTACTTTTTAGCAATAACTAATAATGGCCTTGTGAACTATTTATGGCTCTCATAATATATTTTTTATAAGCTCTCTCATATATGATAAGCACATTAGAATCATCATAAATCAAACTATCTTGAGTTTGACCAACATATAGTGGAGAATAACAATACTTATGATACCAAATAAGTAGACTAGAAAAATATTTTTCATGGTGTATATAATAATACTAATTTAAAGTCATAAAAATTAGTACTCATTTTTATAAGTTTGATCAGTTTTAAAATAATTTGACTGAGAACAACTCTAGAAGTTAAGTTATTTTGAGACAAAGGAAGTATATATCATTAAATTTTACTTTGGTATTAGACCTCTTGGAAGTATACTACTCCCTCCATCCCAAATTATAAGTCATGCCTACTTTCTTGGAGAGTCAAACTATACTAAATTTATATAATAAAATAATAATATTTATAATACCAAATAAGTATCATTAGATTCTTCATTAACTATATTTTTCATAGTATACCTGTTTGATTTCATAAATATTTGTAATTTTTTTATAGTTTTGGTCAAACTTAAAATGCTTTTACTCTCTAAGAAAGTTTGAATGATTTATAGTTTGATGTTGATGGAGTAGTATTCATGCAGGAAAAATAATGTTGTAAGTATTCAATGGAGAGCGTGGTATAAATCCATGCACATTTTTTCATCCTTGGGTGGCGAGTCTGTTTCTTAAGGTCTAGGGTGTGGGGTGTGTGAGTATGTGTTGGGCCTCTGACCCTTGTATTTTTTCTTCTACCTTAGGCCTTGTTCAGTTCGCGAATTTTTTTGGTTTTTGCTATTGTAGCATTTTCGTTTGTATATGACAATTATTATCCAATTACAGAGTAACTAGGCTCAAAAGATTCGTCTCGCAAATTACAGACTAACTGTGCAATTAGTTTTTATTTTCGTCTATATTTAATGCTCCATGCATATGTACAAAGATACGATGTGACGGGAAATCTTAAAAAATTTTAGGAACTAAACAAGGCTTTAATGAAATAACGCGCAGTTCTCATGCGCTGTTTGAGAAAAAAATCCATGCACATGAAATCTACGCACTGAGATCAATGATCGATCTTATATTCAGCACAAATGGTAGCTGCCGGATCTAAAATCAACTTTTCAGAAAAGGCACATTTAGACATCTGATGGAAGAAATGGGTAGTCAGTATATCCGATAACTGGATCAGGAGTGTAAAAAGTCTCGCTGTTGTACTTGTTCAGGGTAGCATCAATTTCAAACCTCCGAGGCAAGTCAGGATTGGACAGAAATAAGCGCCCATATGCAACCAAATCAGCATAGCCACTAGAGACTGCATAATCTCCATCCTCCCTACTGTAGCCGCCAGCAACAATGATTGTTCCTTTAAAAGCACTCCTCATTAACCCAATATGGCTGGGAGTTTCAAAATTTTCACCATTTTTCACCATCCGTGGCACCACCACATGACAATAGAGAACTCCAAAATTGTTCAGTGCATTTGCCATATACAGGCCTAGAGCTTCCGGGTTTGAGTCTACTGCTCCCGAATAATTTGCAAAAGGTGAAAGCCTTATCCCAACCTTGTCAGCTCCAATCTCATCAACTACCGCCTGAATTATTTCTACTGCAAACCGGCAACGGTTCTCTAAGCTGGCACCATATATGTCTGTGCGATCATTGACATGGTCCTTTAAAAATTGATCGATCAAGTAACCGTGAGCTCCATGAATTTCAACACCATCAAATCCTATACAACACAGTGAGAGTTCAGATTGATTACCCTTTTATTATGGAGTCAGAACTAGGATTCCAGTAAAACTACTAATAATCAAATACTAAACACAATAATCCCTAAGAACATTAATTTTGTACAGGTCTTAATTCGATTTGATAAATAAGTCTGAGTAAAGTAAAGAAACATTTGTTCATTCTTTGTAGACTAATCTTATTATCTTTAGCTTTAGAGTGTAAAATTTGAGGAGAAGGAGCTTACCAGCTTCAATTGCATTTCTAGCGGCTACCCTGAAATCGTTGACGATAAAAGGGATTTCATCGGTCTCTAATCTTCTAGGAGGAAGAGGAGTGAACTTATCCACATGTTTTGACTGTACTGGCTTATCAGTGCTTGAAATTGGAGCCTGCCCATTAGGCTGAAAAGCTGCATTAGAGTATTTAACATTTATTGGTACAGTAGTACAGAATAATGCAGCATTAGTGAGCCACAGAGCCAGTATATATATCTTCATTTACCAAAAGAAAGTACCAAGAGGTCTTCATGAATAACTCTGCGTCTAACTCTGAACCTATTTTCTTGCAAGCCCCATTGAGACTGGCCTTAGCTACACTAGCTACCATGAAATTGAGCTTTGAGAGCAAAGTTTATATTAGACGGTTTAATCGTAAACGTACTGGAATTGGAGACTCTCCCTACGTGCCAAATCTGACAGAAAAATGTTCCTCCTTTGGCATGAACCCCGTCTACTATTGGCTTCCACGCTTCCACTTGCTCCTTTGTCCAGATGCCGGGAGTATCCTTGTACCTTGTTCGCATACAGAAATTAAGCATCCCTTCTTTATTCATCACTGAACTATGAAAAAGAAACGATAACGACTGCATATGTCAAGAAGAAGGCAGAGTCTGAGGATCTAGAAGACACACCCTTGAGCTGTGTCAGACACTCCAGTGGCCTCGGAGATCAGAAGCCCTCCTTCAGTTGTTCTCTGTTGATAATACAGTATGGCATGAGGCTGAGGAACATTACCGTATGAACGCTGCCTCGTTAGTGGTGCAAGAACCACCCTACCAAAAAAAAAAAGTTAAGTTCTGGATCTTCAAAAATTGCAGGCATGTACATTGTGTGATGCTCACTTAGAAAATTCACCGGAAGTTCCATACTTCTATCTTAAAAGGGGGAAAAAGAATCTGTAGACTTCTTTCGTTTCACTAATGGTTAGTCTAGTACTATCAACTTGAGCCAATCTGCAATTTTGCATTAGAATCTAGGAAAGGACTGCAACCTCATCTTAAAGCCGAAGGACAAAAAAGAAACAAGGAAGGAGAGAGAATTGGGGAGCCTACGAACAGCAGACGGCATCTGCATAAATAAAACAGCACCTCCACCCCAAAGAAAAAACGATCATAAACGAGAGCTTCTGCAGGCCATGGCCATGGCCGTGTTTGTCATCTTTAATTTCTTGTTTGGAAAAGAACAGGTCCACCTTAATTATTTGGGCACTTTGATGCCCAAATTAAATGGCATGCCAGTGATGCCACCAGTTGCGCAACTTGCACCTACGAATAAATTCTTGGGGGCGACAATCAAAAGCCACTTGCTGATTGGGCGATTAGGAGATTTGGTAAGCAAGCCGGCAGGTTGGTTAGTGGTTACCTGTGGGAAAGACGAAACTTGCCCATCTTGTAAGGGGTGAGGAGGGGGCCATTGTTGTTGGCACCGTCGTCATTGCTCGTCATCTTCGTTCCTCCCAGTTACTATCTGTCTCACTTCCCCTCCGCCTTGTCACCTCATCCCGTGTCTCTTTTTATGCTGGCGAGTTGGGGCGTTTGAGGGTGATTACTGATGGGCGGAAATAGCGAGAGAGGAGAGGATCAATTTGGTGAACTGCTTGTCTTGTTGTTTCCCGGCGTTTGCTTCTCCCGATGATCACTCGACAAGGATCGATCAGAGGCCTGGTCAACAACATCAGGCGAGAGCGAGAGCGACAGCTTGGGGCGGCGAGTGAGGTCATTGATGCTGTCATGGAGATGTGGAGTGATGGAGATGCGACCGGCCACGCGGCCGGCCCAACGAGCGAAATTGAGACGATCTCGCCTTTTTTCCCCCTTCTTCTGATGAAAATCAGCAAATATATCCGGCTTCATCTCTTGTCAATAAGAGAATCAGACCATTTATTACACAAAAGTTTAACCACACAAAAGTCCCACACAAGACTCAATTCTAACTTTTGTCATCCAAAGGAAGAAAAAAAAATCCACTGTAGCACTCGTCAGACTTTTGTCAGACTTGGAGAAATAATTGAGGCCATCCAAAGGAAGGTCTTGTTTAGTTCCGAAAAGATTTTGGATTTCGGTACTGTAGCACTTTCGTTTGTTTGTGACAAATATTATCCAATTATAGACTAACTAGGATCAAAAGATTCGTCTCGCGATTTCCAGCTAAACTGTGTAATTAGTTTTTGCTTTTGTCTATATTTAATGCTTTATGCATGTGCCGCAAGATTCGATGTGACGGGGAATCTTGAAAACTTTTTGCTTTTTAGGGTGAACTAAACAAGGCCGAAGAAAAAAATCAGTTTCGCCGCCTCTAGCACTTGTCACTTGTCAGACTTGGAGAATGCATTCTTTACTGGCTTCAATCCACTGTAACTGTGTCCATTGGCATAGCTAGTATGTTCCTCTGAATGTAACTGCAAAAAAGTTTAAGGTTGACACTTGTCAAAAATGACTCTGTTCCAGTTATGAGCCATACTGTGCAACAAATGTCTGCATACCCTAATCAACAACATCGATTTATTTGAAACTCCCCTTGTTTGTACCACATGTAAAAAAGATCATAGGCATCTTTTGTGGTTTCAAACCTAGTACAAAATGAACCATTCTCTAGAGAAATTTAGCATATAAACAATCAAAAAAGTGGTGTTCAATTGTTTCATCCTTAGAGCAGAAAGCACACATTTTGCTCCCGTTTCAATTTCGTCTAAGTTATCTTTAGTTAAAATAACACCTCTTTGTAGGAGCCACATAAAACTTTAATTTTAAGTGATATCTTTAACCGCCAAACTTTCTAGGAAACCTTTATTCCTATGTCCATAAGATATCTATACATGGAGTTTACTACGAAGTAACCATTTTTTTTAAGCGAGTAAAAAATAAATCTCTTCATCCTTGTAATTCAATGTTCGCAATTCTTGCTACCATGTGTTGCCTCTCTAACAATTGTTACCAGCATGTTCGCTTGAGCTTATCTGCCGAATCTACTAATCATTCAGCAATGTTTTTCTCTCACAATAAATCAGCGAACAGTACTTTCGAGCCTAATGCTCTTCTAAAGGAAACATTAAGCATTGTGGTGCTAACAATATTATACAAGGTAGGATATTGGAGCTTATTAAGCAGAACTCTTCTGAGCCAGGTATCCTCCCAAAACCTGATTTGGATTCCTTCTCACCAAGTCAAATCACGCCTAATTTTAAGAATGGGTCCTTCACCCCCATCAAGCTCATCCAAAAATAGGAATCTCTAGCATTTTTTGTGAGTTGCGATAGGGTTTTGTCTTTGTACTTATTTTTGAGTAATTGTTGCCACAAACCATATTCATTATATAACTTAAACAATCGGTTACTTAATAGATATTTATTTTGTATGTCGAGGTTTTGAATGCCTAAACCTCCGTGATCTTTTGGTTGGTAATTGATGGACCATTTTGCAAGTCTATATTTCCTTTTTTGTTGATCGTACTACCAAAAGAACTATGATCTATAGACAATTTTCTTCAGCACCCCTCTAGGGATTTCAAAACAAAAAAGAGCATACATATCGGTAGACTTGACAACACCAAATTAATCAATACTAGACGTCCGTCTAAAGAGAGCATTTTTCCTTTCCAACTTGCCAACCTCTTTTCTAATATTTGTTATTAAGTTTTCTATAATGCATTGGTTGGCCTAGGTAGCGAAAGAGGTAAGTTCCAATCTTGCATCCAAAAAGATGTGAGTACTGTGTCTCACAATTCTTGGCCTGGCCAAAACAGAAGATCTCGCTTTTATGAAAATTTATCTTTAAACCTGATCATTGCTCAAAAGTACATAGCAATAACTTCATGTTCATTTCTTGTTAAATTTCATGATATATAAAAATCATTGTGTTATCCACAAATTGCAGGATAGACAAGTCAAGACTAGATGCGGTACTACCCCCTTTACTTGCCTATTCTATTTGTCTCTTGCAATTATGATAGCTAGCATGTCCACAACTATGTTAAATAAAATTGGGGGACAAAGGATCACCTTGCCTTAACCCTTTTTTTCGTTTGAAAATATGGGGCAATCTGATCATTGACTTTAATCCCAACATAATATCTAAAAACTATAATAATATCTTTTTAGCAAGCATGTATTCGCTAATAATCTCTTCTGCTCGACTTCTTATTTACCGTTTTAAGTTTAAATTGTTCACAAACGTTCAAAGTCCCTAAAAGTCTAAATTGTAATTACCATGCTACTAAATAAAATATTAGTAAGCAGCAATCCGTCTGCATGAAAAGTAAGGTCCATATCAGTTCTCATAAACACATTCAAGCCAATGAACTTATTCATTGAAGTTACTAATACAGCAGCTAGATACTCTGAACTTTGAAGAGACAAAATTCCCTCTCCCCATATTTTCTTAAAAAAAAAGAAATCACTTCTCATATGACTAATTTACGCCTCGGGCTCGAGAAATGGGTAATCAGTGTATCCGATTACTGGATCAGGGGTGTAGAAAGTACTTCTGTTGTACTTGTTGAGAGGAGCATCTAATCCAAATCTTCGAGGGAGGTCAGGGTTAGACAAAAACCAGCGCCCATATGCAATTAAATCAGCATAACCAGTGGAAATTGCTTCATTTCCATCCTCCTTAACATAGCCGCCAGCTGCGATGAATGTTCCCTCAAAAGCATCCCTCATGAGGCGAAGGCTATATGGAGTTTCTGTTTTGTCACCAACTGTAATCATCCGTGGCTCAACCATGTGAAGATAGAGAATTCCAAATTTGTTCAGTGCCTTCGCCATGTACAGCCCTAGAGCTTCTGGGTTTGAATCTGACGCCTCATGGTAGTTTGCAAAGGGTGAGATCCTTATCCCAACCTTATCAGCTCCAATTTCATTAGCTACAGCTTGGACTACTTCTAGTGCAAATCGGCAACGGTTCTCTAGGCTCCCACCGTACTTGTCAGTACGATCATTGACTTGGTCCTTGAGAAACTGATCAATTAAATAACCATGAGCTCCATGGATTTCGACACCATCAAATCCTACAACATATATAAAGCATTAAGGTTAAGAGTGATCTTTTTTCCTCGGTAACTAGAACTTGCATTGATGTTTTCCTATATAATAGCTCACTTAGGTGTTCGTATAACATCAAACTTTTATAGGGACTCATCTATGCTAGTTTTCTTTGGATCCTGATTATGTAATAGTTAATTTCTTTCAAAAAGAATGTGATAGCTAAGTAGTATAAGCGTAATGTGCGTAATGTGATTCATACAAGTTGCCTTCATACAAAACGAAAAACTTTTTTACCCTCATGGTCCTTCACACTTAGAATGCTTAACGTGGTGAACAGGCGCTTACCAGCTTCAACTGCATTTCTAGCTGCAATCTTGAAACCATTGACAACTAAAGGGATCTCATGAGTGTCTAATCGCCTTGGAATCGAGAAATTTGCAATATCTATGCCATTACTTCTCACTTGAGGCTTTAGTAGCTTATCCGTGCTGGATATTGGAGCTTGGCCATTAGGCTGAAAATCTACATCATACAGATTTAAACATAAATCAGTGTTATGCCTTGAAAATTAAGAAACTCTTCAGTACACTTTAGTAGGACTGAACTTTACAGATTTGGATGCAACAACATATATGCCATATGTGTTATTATCATAAAAATTGCCAATTGTTTGTAGAGAGTGTTCTGCTGTTAAAAAAAATGATTTTCATGCATGCTTGAGGTCTTTGTGCTGACAATGAACTGTGTTACCAGTACATTTGTTTTGAGAACAACTTTATATCAGGGATAGCAAACATACTGCAACTAGAGACTCTTCCTGCATGCCAAATCTGGCAGAAAAATATGCCTCCTTTTTCATGAACCGCGTCTACGATTGGTTTCCATGCTTCAACATGTTCCTTTGTCCAAATGCCAGGAACATTATTGTACCTTGCAATGCATATATATACAAACACCGTTGTCTTGTTTAGAACCACACTCAGCTGTGACAATGAAATAGTAGAAATTTGCATACTTCAACTGCACGAAGACAAAAAGGGATATCACAAACGCACCCTTGAGCTGTATCTGAAATTGCAGTAGCTTCAGCAATCAAAAGGCCGCCTTTGGTTGCTCTCTGCTCATGATACAGTATGGCGTGCGGCTGAGCGATACCACCGAAGGATCTCTGCCTTGTCAATGGTGCATGTACTACCCTAAAAACAATAGAAAAGCGAACTGTCAAATACAAATGAACCATCACGAAAAACAAGTGTCCTCTTCTAAGGCAAGATCGCAAGTGCACCGTATACCACCGTGCACATATTTCTCCTTATTCTTGGTGGATTATATGGGACCTGTTCCTCTGCGAGTTATTTATATCAATCACTAAATGCAGGGACGAAGCCAGAAAAAAATTTAGGGAGGGCTGAACAAAAATTCTACTTGACTTAGCTCTAATATTATCCCTCGTAATAAAAAAAATATATTAGTTTAAAATAGTCTTAGATTAAAAATATAGACCAATAATAAAATTCATAAAATATATCTAAAAAATAAAGTTCTCAGCCCACCCTACTTTATAAATTTATGTCTAAAATTAGAAGAAAACACTAGAAATTTCACTAGGCCAGCAGCGGTAGGGGGGGCTGGAGCCCCCCCTAGCCCCACCGCTGGCTTCGTGCCTGACTAAATGTAAATTTGGTGAATATACGTTGTGTCATCGATTTATAAAAGCAGAGATAATACTTCCAATTCCAAGCAGAGATAGTGCTACACTGAGATAAGCGTTTTATAAAAGGTATATGGTACAACAGGCTAAGCAATCGTTGTGTCATCGGCTCCAAATAATGGTTTATTAGCATCGACGCAAAAAAAAGATATTCTGACGACATTTTTTTTATAAAGCTGACCGGCGGCGAACAGTTAGGGCCCTTAGGGGCTTGGGAAGAGAGAGGGGAAAGGTAGGGGATCGGGAAGAGAGACATACCTGTGGGAAAGATCAAATTTCCCCATCTTGTATGGGGTGAGCAGTGGGATTGTACTAGCACTAACACTAGCACTAGTCTTGCTCATCTTCTTCTCTTCTAGCTTGTCTCTCTACCTCGAGCTTTTCGTGGGAGAAGGTAGTGATCGCCGGGAAGAAATGAGGTTGAGAGGGGTGTCAGTGTCACAAGCGTATTTGACAGGGGTCGATGAGTCCGATCAGATTCGTCCTCGACGAAAGTGATGGCCATTGACCAGAATGGTATTCTCTCCATTTCTAATTTGGGTGACTCCGCTCCACTACTCACCAGTGAGTGCATGTCTTACACCACCCCTTTGTTTATTACAGGAGCATCTCCAGGACCAGGAGTTCCTAAAACACTCTCCCAATCCAAAATTTTTGGTAAGATTAAAAAAAATAAACACATCTCCAACAACTCCCATTCACACCTCACAATCTTTTGGCAACTTGAAAAACTTATTGTTTTTTGGAACAATTTTTGGGAATTCTTGGAGATGCTCTAAGGTGAAGTCCATTTGATCCCGGAACTTGTCACTGAGTTTGATAAAAAAAACACTCAACTTCAAATCCATAAACTTGCATTCTCCAACTTTCAAAACCAGATAAATTATCCCCTACACTAGTCAAAAGTAGTTTTGAGGGTGGTTTTTAGACATATAATCCTTTTTACTTAAAAATAAATCTGTCAAACATTATATAAGAAATTTTAAGCCACAAAAAATATCTTAGAACCTTAGGTAAAAATACCCCCTCGTCTGACGAGGGGGGTATTATATGTCCAACAAAATTAGATTTTTTTTTATTTCTGCTAAATCTTTAAAAAACCATAGTAAATAAAAAAATCATAAAATAAAAAATCTAATTTTGTTGGACTCCACATGAGTAGATCTACACCATGAACATATAATATGGTATTGCTTTAGTACGAAGTTTTTATTGTAGCTTTATATCTATACTTTTCTATAATTGATTGGAATAATTCATAGATATAAAGCTATAACAAAAAAATTATACTAATGCGTGGTGAAAGCTAGGTGAGAAGGTTCCATCCTCTGAAAGAAAGCTGCCTGCAACAGAAATGCAAAACACTGGTGACCACCTGTTGTAGGATTTATATCTTTTGAGCCTTTCTCTGCCAGGCAGAAACTCACATACCATGCTTTTTCTTCTTTCTTTCTTTCTTTCTTTCTTTCTCATCCTCTCACATTGGTTGGTTCCACTTAAGGCTTTGTTTGGATGTTGTCGTATTCACCTCAATCCACATGTGTCGGAGTGGATTGGGGTGGAATTTAGTTCAAGTTCCACTCCAATCTACCCCAACACATGTGGATTGATACGAATCCGACTACATCCAAACAAGGCCTAATCCTTTCCATTTACATTTCAAGGATTCAGAGATCAAAATTGATTTTCTGTGATACCTAGCTCCAAATTTAACAAGATCCGCTGGTTATTCTATATATCTTTCTTGTAGCCGACAGCTATAGCGATATCTGCCATGTCTGAGAATTACCTTTGATATTGTCATCGACAAAATTCATGCTCAGAAACCTGTTATCAACACCGAGCCAACATCAGATGGAAAATTCGAAACACATATTTTCATGTCAGGTTACATGCACAGGTACATTGGAAATGAAAAAAAATGAGTGCACAGGCAACAGAGGCTCAAGCTATCTACATCCCACTAAAGCATGCCACAAATGTCCTTGGATACAAGATACTTGATCTTAATCACCCTACCCTATCACGAATGATTTGTGACATAAACAGATGCAATGGGCAGATCAACTATTAAAAGCATGTGCAACATATGGTCCAATCCAAGTGGAAGAGTGGAAGAAGTACGCAGGAGCATTTCAGACACGCAGTAGTAAAGAAGATGGAAACATTATCAACACGGTTTATTTGTGTACTTCAATGAAGAACCTGCTTTGACTGCTGGAAACATACTGCATCAGAATGGCCGAAGCATGGAACACATTCACGGAGACCAAGGTACCAAAAAACAGGGTTTTTTAGCCCTCTACATGCTTTCCCACTACCAAAACACTAACGTCTTATCTATTTCACAGAAACAGTATACTTACACGGAAATTGAAACAAGAACTGACCAAGTTTAATGAAGTGCAAAAATCTAATCAGAGGTGTTCTGCCAGTAGCCACTATGAAGGCCACCTGAAATTTAGTACCTTCTACAATCTGTATAGTTTATTGCTACTATATGCCAGAACCTATAAACATTGCAAACCACATGTAATCCTCCTTATGTAATATATGTGCCAACCTAATATTAATCTTCCTGCAATCCAAACATTTAACAGCCGTTTTTCATGGCACCATCGACCGTCTAATTCCCGTGGATCATCCTTGAAAGACAGGAAAGATATGATGGCATCTACTATCCTCCCAATTTCTATGTTAAATTCTATTTTGCTTCCCAACTGTCACAAAAAGAAATGCAAATAATTACATTTGAACAAGTGTTGAGGGCTTTATCCCAAGAGGAATGGAAGGCAATCACAGTGACATTTTTCCATTCGTGAAAATTCACAGGCAACGTTACTTACATTTCAGCAGCACGAGAAGAAGTAATGGTATACATTTTCAAACTATGATCAGGGAACCAATCTACAGCATCATCTAGGTCCTCGATTCCTCTGTTATCATTACTGTTACACAATACTTTCTTGGTTATTTTTAATCTGAATTGGAGACAATTTCAAAGGTTTCAGAGTAAAAAGCTCTTGACATGCTCCAGCAAGTTCCCACAATGACCTTGCTGAACTCAACGAATATAATCAATTATTTTCCAAGGAAGAACAAGCAACCAATTAGTGTCAATTTAAAGGCTTCAGTGAGGAGCTGACAGCTCCCAACACTGGATATTTTAAAGATTGCTTCAATACAGATTTAAACCCGAATCTCACTAGTAGAAAGAACATGCCATAAGTTGTCATGAAAGAACAAGCTCAACTATTGACTGATGCAAAGAAAACACTACAGCTAACTGATAATACAGTTTTTCTCAGGGTTTCATGACATGTAGAAATAGGCAAATAACTGTCTCTCAGCATCAGGTAGGTCCAAAATTGTACTTCTCTTGGAGAGAACTAAACTTTCTTCCAGGCAGATCCGATTGGATCAAAGTTCCTTGCGAATGCCTCTAGGAACACTACAACTGATGTTCTATTAGGAAGATAAGATGTGGCATGTCCACATGACAGTTAATTGCACATACTACATTTGAAACAGTATAAGTTTCCTCCAATGAGATTACCTCTACAGCACATCTGTTTTTACTGTAGCATAAAAAGGACTTTTTGGTTCTAAACTTTTGATGTAACCGCAAGCCTTCAATTTGAAACCATTCCATACATGCAACATTAGCTGAATATGGAAGATAATTTTGATTTGATTGATTGACATAAATAAACACACAACCAAACAGACTAAATTCACAATAAATAATTGATCATTAATACAGCCAAAAAAGACATGCTAATCATAAAACTTATCACCAAAAGTCGAAATTGTTCAACTTGTGCAACAATATTCATTAATATAATTAGCATCCCTAAAGGTACACTATATAAATGTTTCAACAAGCTTGCAGTACTAATTAGATCAAAAGCATGAAAGGCATACATCCAATGTCTCAACAGGCTTGCAGTACTAATTAAGAAGGCATACATCCAAGCACAAGCAGAACATTTCACATGAGTCTACTGTTATTTAACCAAGCCGCTAGCTCATACTTAGAGCACACACTCAGTACTTATTTGTGAGAGCTGGTGATTCTGAGAAATAGGGAATGTAACGAGCAAAATCAGATTGGGTTTTGTCATCTTCCAAAGTGGCAATAACACTCGCTTCCTTACGGTCCATGTCGTATGCTACCAGCTCATAGTTCAACTGATCAAAAATGAAAACCAAATTACAATCTTGATGAATGTAAATCACTTGAAACTCTAGCACTCCACCCATATCTCCAAAGACATCCAAAGAGTTCACAGTGTTTTTCAACACCCATTCTTGTGTATCATAATCCTGAAGAACCCAGGTGGATAGTTCCACATTCTTTTTATCAGCAGACTCTAGAATCATGCAATGTAGGTGCCCTTGGGATTGACCGAAATAACAAACAAAGTTGTGCTCGTGTCTCCCATCAGCCAGACCTGGCACAGTGATCATCCTTCTTGCCTTCCCTTGTACATCTACAGCAAGTATGTGATGTACATTTGAGCCCCAAACTATCAGATGTAGGAAGCCATTAACAAAGGCACACTGATGCTGAAGAGGGTCTAGTGTAAACTGATGATGCCACCCTTCCAATTGTCCTTGCTCTTTTTGTTTGTCAATTTGGTTGTGACTCCAAGTCCCAGTTTCAGACGAGTAAACATGCAACGACACTACATTCTCTTGCACATCAGGAATCTGGAGCTGGACCAAGTGAAAGTGAGAGGATACAACCGGATCGAAAGCCAAATAGGTGTGGCTTATCGCTTCCCTAGAGCCGCAAGCAGGCACAGCAGACCATTGCCTTGTGGTTGGGTTGCACACGATATAGCCATCCAATAGCAATAGGAGAGACGGATCCTGACTCTGCCCGAAAAGGATAAGCCCATTGCAGGAATCCAACAAGAAGGCCTTGATCCCAGTCATTTCCGTCAGGAAGGAGAAGCAAGGGTCGATGTCCAGAGGCACGGATCTCACTGCTGTCAGGTTGATGAAACGGAACCTGATACGGCCCAAGTCATCCTTGCCCAATTCCTCGTCATCCAATTCATCCGCGTACGTCTGGACAAACAATCCCTGCATGGCGTGGCGGAGCCTCTTACGGTTGTTAGGGTCGGCGATGAGGTCGCGCCAGGCCTTGGACACGCACTTGAACCGGCAGACGGACTTGGCAGGGACGCGGGACAGGATCTCCAGCACGGGGTCGTCAGGGAGGCCGGCCACCCCCGCGCCGGCGGTCGTCTTGGAGCAGCCCTCCATGCCTCCCTCCGAAAGCAATCTGTGGAAAGCGGCCGCCGAGCGTCCGAGCGAGACGGAGGTGTGAGGGGATGCGAGGGGGCAAATGCAGCAACGGGGAGACAAAGGGAACTGAACTTACCAGACACCGGAGATCGCCGTGGTCGACGGCGCCGGCGCAGGGCTGTGCCGACGATTGAAGATCGAATTCGATTGGAAAAAAATGGGATTTGGGGATTTCTAAACCTAGAACCAGAACCGACGGAGCGAACAAATGCGGAGTGCGGACAGTTGTTCCGTTACTAGAAGAGTTTGGGCTTCACGTAAATTTAGTTTTTGGTCTGGGCCTAGCGCCTCAGCAAATGGGCCGCAAAGTTTGAGCCTGCCTCTGTTCATTGTCTTTTTTTTTTGTTTTTTTTCCACAAACAACGGGCTGGCTGTAGAACGTGTACAGCAATGCAAGGTGAAAGGTAAACCTTCAAAGCTGGAATCATCATCTCATGAATCAGGCATCAGTGCAAAATTGTGTCAATCAGCAAGGGTCTGAGTGAATATTATACCTCAATACTTCAATGGCACACCTCTTCAGTGCGACACAGTATATATCCACACCACACAAAACCAGCCAAGCCCGTCTAGCTAGCTCTCAAACAGAAGCTACAAACCCCTGATTACATTATAGATCCAGGCTACATTAACAAATGTGCGAACCACACTTGAGAATAGAAGCAAGCAGTTGGACACACAGAGTTACACACTAGGCTAGTATAATATGTAACATCATTAGTAAAATATATTTCTATAGAAAATATATTTGGAGATACAAATATCCATACTATTTTCTGTGAATATAGTTGAATTAAAAATAAAAGATCGACTCCTCCAAAATTTACAGTTCATTCTTTTTAGGACCGAGGAAGGATTAGGACAGAGGGAGTAGGCAATTCAGATCATCCCTTCTTTGTTTTGGTAGATCCCTCCCCGTCTAGTTAGGGAGTTTAGTGGTTCAGAGTTCTCAAGAAATGGGTAATCCGTGTAGCCAACGACAGGATCATCGGTGTAGAATGTTGATCGATCATACTTGTTCAAGGGAGCATTCAGCTGGAATCGCCTCGGCAGGTCAGGATTCGCCAAGAATAAGCGGCCATATACAACCATGTCAGCATATCCATCAGCTACAACTCTGTTACCCTCTTCCCTGTCGTAACCTCCACCAACCATGAAAGTTCCGTTGAAGGCCTTCCTCATTTCTTGCAGACTGTGTGGGATTTTCATCTTGCCATCCACCATGACCATCTCAGGTTCCACCGCACTGCAGTACAGGATGTTGTATCTGTTCAGCTCCTGAGCCATGTAGACACCCAACCTGTCTGGGTCCGAGTCATGACAGCCAAGGTAATTGGCATAAGGAGAGAGGCGGATCCCCACACGGTCTGACCCAACCTCAGCCACCACAGCATCAACTACCTCAAGGGCAAAGCGACAGCGATTCTGTATGCTGCCTCCGTACTTGTCAGTGCGGTCATTGACACTGTCTTTCATGAATTGCTCGAGAAGGAAGCCATGAGCACCATGGATTTCAACCCCATCAAAACCTACATTTGATACGTGTTATGATGCTGAATTGCTGATCACGTAAGGTCCTTGTACATGTTTCAGAAGGTACAGCGTGGTAATAGGATATCTAATCTTTGTAATCGAACAAACCAAGAACCTATAATATTTGTAATCAAACAAACCAGGAACCTATCTTGCAGAAATTAACCATAATTTAAATTCTATTTTTACAGCATATAATTATTATGAGCAAGTAAATTTCATCCTGAAAACAAAGAGTAGTGATGGTTTTTCTTATTTGCCTTTTATTTTCTATTATGTTGACTATCAGCTTACCAGCATCCACAGCATTTCTTGCAGCAATTCTGAAATGATTGATTACATCGGGGATCTCTTCTACGGTTAAGCATCTTGGGATGGGGAAATCCATGTGGTCATCTCCATTCTTTTCCACTGGCTTATCTGTGCTGGAGATGGGTTCTTTCTCTGGAAATAAATAAGATAACCATCCCTCAGAGTCATTGGTTCCAGATATTCAGAATCAATTAAGCAGACTGACTAAAGTAAGAGATGTTAATGAAATAATTAACTTTTCAGTTCAGTTTTGGAACACAGGGTAGGTGAGGCCCCTTTGGTAGCAGTTGCACCAAACCAGAAAAGATTCCTTGCAGAAGATACAAGATGCCCTATAAAAGGCTTTGATGGAACCACTAACACTAAAATCAAGTTTGATCTTGTCAAAAAAAAATCAAGTTTAAAGCATTATGCTGCAGGTGGAGGGTAGTGTCGTGTGACATGAGCACAGCATTTGCCACACATCATACATTCATTATGGTAGTTAATAGAAGGAAATGGAAGGGGTCAGGTAAGAAATGTTTACCCATATCAGATGCCCTTCCTACATGCCAAATCTGGCAGAAGAATATTCCACCTTTTGCATGCACTGCATCCACAACAGGCTTCCAGGCCTCTACTTGTTCCTTGGTCCAAATCCCTGGGGTGTGTGGAATTAAACTCATACCTTGAGCATCAGATGACACCCCTGTGGCTTCAGCAATCAGAAGACCGCCCTCTGTTGCCCTCTGTGAGTAGTACAAAATGGCATGCGATTGTGGAAGATTACCATATGATCTGGCTCTTGTCAAGGGTGCCAGCACAGTTCTGCATGAAGATAAAGAAAGTGATCATAAAGAAGATGTCACTTAGTTCTGAGGCATGATAATTACTGTGCCAAGTGCAATACATCAACCTTAAGGCTTTTAAATCTCAACAGGGACTTCTTAGAGTTTTCATAAGTCTAAAGGATCAGTGTGTATGCAGGACATGATTGTTCATACTCGATTTAGACTGGATTGGTCATAGAAAAAATATATAGCAATATTACTTAACACAAGTTCTTATTTTATCATGGTCATTCGAAAATAGTGAATACTTAAGTTCAATCATTTTATAATTCTCACATTAGCATCAATCTTCGTATTATCCTGTTTGTTTTAATATGATTACAGTTCAAAAAAACTTACCATGACATGGGACCAGACATTATTAACCTCAAAGGTAGGGAACACGCAGCAGAAAGGAAAACAATTATGGGGTCAGTACATATATGCTCCACTTGTATAAGAAAAGCCTGTATCGGACATCCATCTTAGACATGTATTTCTCCAAGAGTATTCCAGTGCAAGTAGCAATTAGTGCAAAACAAACTATTTTATAAACTGAAGAAAATTAATCTCCATAGCAGAGCTGGAGCAATTTGCAGGTCAGTAACACAACTGATGCATGAGAAAGTTTGAAGAGCAGATGAGAGCAAGGAAATTGAAATACCAAGTCATCCAAGTCTACTGAAACTCTAGCATGTCTAACTAACCTGTGTGAAAACCTGAATCTTTTTGTTTCATAAGGACTCAGAAGTGGTATATTTTCCATGATCGCTTCCCTTGCTCCTCAGCTGCTACTCCCCAAGAGGGACATGGGAGTAGCTTACCAATAGGATGACACTTACAACAGAGACTCTCAGAGCCTAACAGATACTATTATATAAAGGCAAAAAGGATGCTTGTGGAGAAAGGCAGGTAGGTAGGACATAAATAAATTTCCAGGGTACTAATGCTAAAGCAGAACTGGAAAAGACTGGTGGTTGAGGTCACAGGTTCGAGCCCCCATTCTACTTTGAAACGTATTCTTTTTTTTCTTCAAAATAAGTAAAAAAGGAAAAAAAAACGAGGCACAGGAATCTCAGATGGTTTTAACCGCCTGATGAAATATAAGTTAATCAAGTGATCTTTCTTTGTAAAATTAGGAATCATACGAGAAAATCTTACTGATGTCAGATTGATAGCAAATCTGGTGGAAGAATATCCCCACACTTCACAAACACAACATTGCCAGCTATTGCTTCCAAGCCTCTAGTTGCTCGAAGTTGCACTTATGCCTTAAGATTCAGATGACAAACATGTGGCTTCTATAATCAGGCCTCCCCATTTAGTCATTCGATAGCAGGGCAAGACTGCACTATGATCTTTATCTTGACGAACATATGATAAATAAGGGGCTTGACCTGCCCGTTGTTATTCAGTACTATGCCAGTTACCAAGTTGACTGAAATACAAGTACGCAACTTGAATTCCCAGTAGATGATAATCCATCCATCAATATTTGATAAGTATACTTGTTAGTTTCACGGGAGACCAAGAGCCATTTAATCCTCATTGGTCCAGCCCCATTGCTCACCGTCATTGGTTTGCCTCCGTCTCTGAACAATTTTCACCCAGACACAGGGTCTTGGTCCACATGCAACCCAAGTAAAAGGTGCCTGCCAGCAGTATACGCTGATCAATCTTGGATCTTTCCATTTTGCAAATCTGCAGATCAAATATGGGTGGAGTTCAGTCAAAAAAATATGGGTGAAGGGAGTATGGGGGTGTGTCTCATGGTTGTTTCTTGTGAACTCACAAAAGTTTATATTATTTTGTACCTAACATTAGTCCCCAAAAGTTCTCAATATATTATGAGCAAACCAAACCTTGAAATATGCAATCATTTTATATCAAATATCCATTTTGTGATCATGCTTGTAGTGTTTTAAAGTGTCTGCACTTCTAATAATAAAAATTGAAAACCAAACAGCACTGAACTGAATCTCCAAGGAAAAGAGCAGAAAATTAATTATGTTAAAGATAGACCAGTTCATACAATATATGTAACTATTAAGAGTGATTACCATTTGATGCATTTTCTCCAGTGCATTTCAAGCAATGGAAAGCATTCTGATTGTTGAAGTATAAAGCTCAATCAATTAACAACAACAACAAAGCCTTTTAGTCCCAAGCAAGTTGGGGTAGGCTACAATCAGTTAATTAACAAGTCAAAAAATGAAAACTTACTGAGAACTTACAGGACAACAACAAACAATTGATGCTGAAAAGTTACAAGAGAAAAGAATGGAACAAAAATGCAACAAGACAACATCATGTATCTATTCGAGAGAATTGTAGTGCAATTGAATTGACAGTAGGTTGAAGTGTATAGTTATTTCATTTGAGTATATGAAGAAAATAAAAAGTTTGAACCATCACATGAACAAACATGACGGATTTGAAGGTTCAAAAGCAATATGGATGCACCAAAAATAAAGAAAAAAGAAAAAAAAAAGAAAAGGAGAGGAATAACAAGCTTGCTGGTTAAGTTATTCATAGTTACCAAAATTCTTACGACAGAATGGTTGATCAGATGACTGACCTGTGAAAAAAGGTGAAATTCCGATTTTAACACAGTAGGTTTTATCTTCTCTCCCTCTATTGACCTTTTGCTATTGCTGCTTCTCTCTGAAAGGAACAGGAACATGATGGTTTGCAATACAATGCTCAGTACCTTGCTATTCTCCAAGGTTAGTCCTAGCGCATTTACCTGGTGCTTTTTTTTTCCTATTGCACTTAATTGGTGATTTTTTTTCCTCCAGTCTGTTTCTGGTTATCAAACCACATATATTTCTGTTATCACAGTAATGGAAATGGGGAGTTTGCTCGTTTAAAAAAAAAGGAAAAGGCTAACAGCCTAACAGTCCTTGGCCTTAGATGGCTTTGAAACAAATGTAAAGAATCTCAAAGATGTAATAACAAATAGTGGAACAAGAAAATGCATGACTAAATGCAATTTCCTATCCAGACAATGAGCCATGAGCCTTGACCATTTTCTGCATGTTGATAGCTGCTGGTAGGACTGCACATAACAAAATAGCCTCCAGTGGAATTCATATGACATTCCAATAGAACTGAAAATTTTCTGGGGAGTCATATTCTAGAATGTTTGTAGGAGTGAACATATAAAATTAAAAAGCCTAGAAGACTTCAATTCGATCTTAAGTTCATTCAGTAAAACATAGTGCAAACATTGTTCTTTGTCTGCTACTCTGCTATATACAGCTTCCATTGTTACTGATAGAACATTAGGTTGTTAATCCTCCTTGAGAATCGACCAACATAAGTAGCCTAACACAGGAATGAGTTCAGAACTCCAGAGTTCACTGTATTGATTAGAGCCTCTAGCTCATCAGTAGCAACCACTTTGAACAGTAAAGATGTGCACACAACCAAGGCTACTGGAATGTAAGAAAAAGAACATTCAAATTCATGGCGCCACCCACTCTTCCAAGTTAGTGTTCCCTGTTTTCCTCAGCCATTTCCCGTTTATAGGCCTGTAACCGTTCTTTAAATTTCTTGCTCTCCTCAAAGTTTGCCTTCCTCTTCAAAGCTTTCTGGATTTCACAAAGAACAAAACAGCATTTAGGGAAGTGGAAAACCAACATCATAAATTCCCACATAGGAACAAATAAGAAAATGTTATCATCAATTCTCACAAGACCCAAAACAACAAGAATCGGTACCTCCTGCCGGAAGCACTGGTCTAGCTTGATCTTAAGATCTGTGCACTCGCCAAAGAACTTCTTAACCGGGTGGTTCACATGGCACTTCTGGAATGCTTCGATAACCTGGGTGATAAGTGGACATTAGCTGCAAGAAAAAATGAGCAAAATACATATCCCAACCACCGAAGACATAAGCACAGCCATACCTCAGCACACATAGGATGTCTGTGTAAGGTTAGTGGGGGATGCATCTCCAGGGATGTTTAAATGCGAGTCTGCATGATCGCTGACCATGTTAGAGAAGGAATGGGAGTTCGATTCAACAATCAATTTTTTTTTTGAAAAGACAGAATAATTATTAGTAGCTATTCACGATGTAAACAAAATTAACAAAACCGCGATGGATTTGGACTATCCAGGGCGGACCCAGCAAAGCGCATGGGAGTACACCCGAAATTTTTCCCAAAAAATAAATCGAAGTTAGTAGACATAATACTGTATACTACACTTAATTAGATCAGATCCGAATACAAATAACTTAAGTTAGGGGAGGAGGAGGGGTAGGCGTACCTAGTGGTGCTCGTCGGTGGCCAAGAGCCCGACGACGACGACGACCTGAGTACTTGCTGGGGGCGGCAGCTGCTGTCGCCCAGTCGTCGCCACGAAAAGGAGAGAGCACGCACCGCGGGGGGCAGCGGGAGAACCACACGACTGCGAGAGAGCGAGCGTATGCTGTAGGGGAGGGGGGCTTATAAAAGAGTTACTCTCCCGTTCCAAAATAATTATAAAATATTTTGGTTTTTCTAAATACTCTAACTTTACTGTGCATTTAGATCTAATGTATATTTAAGTATATATAGCAAAAGTTATGAATCTAAAAACATAAAAGTCTTATAACTTAGAACATAGGAGTATATATTAAACCATTAAAACATACTCTATACTACATAAGTTAGGGATAGAAATCCTCAATTACATAAAAACAACACAAATTGGTCAACTAGACATGATAAATTTTTAAGCATCCAAAAAATATAGAGCATATTGATATAAATTTAAATAATATATCCAATAATAAATCCCAGCTTCGGGTGACCATAACTCCGAAGAAAAAAAACCTAATCTGCCTTAGGGGTGATAGCAAATGAGGAGCACGCGCCTGCTAGCAGGCACGAGGCAAAAACTGACCACCGTGCAGGACGACGACAGGCACAATCATCACTGCAAATGGAGCCTATAGTTTGGGGGTTCCATTGGGACTGATATCGGCAAGGACAATGAAAGCACTTTAAAGGAACCAAGAGCTACAGCTACAAAAACATTGGTGAACGGAGACTCAAAAAACATCGACACCCCAAGATGAAGCTGGTAGTGACTCTAAGATCTAAAACTTAGCTAACTAAAAACTAGACAAGCAGGGTAGCCCACCTCCTTCACCTCTAGTGAGCTCGTCGAAGAAGACAAGGAAGCAGACTAGAAGGTAGTCGCATGAGCTGGGGCAATTCGAAGGGGTTTGTTGGACTCGCCACCCTTTCGAGGAAGGGGCATTTGAGGACGGCCACTAGGAATTGCTACCGAGTGGTCTACGAGCAACTCCATCTAAGCCCTCAAATTTCACCCCTATTTCATGAAAAGGGAGTCATCCATACATATTCGAGCCCTTACTTCTCATCACACTCCAACTAGTCTTCTAAATTATTCCTATTTTACACTATATTGTTATTGGCCTAGCTCATTGGCCCCACTTGTCAGCTTATGGGAAGAGTGAAAGGAGTAGAGAGGATGAGTGGCTCCTACGTCTAGGGGTTCAAGTGAGAGGAATGAGAGGCCCTCACCCATTAGGAGTTGAATAGGAGCTCAATTGGATAACTTTTTTGTGTGTTTGATATCTTCAAATATGATGAAGGTTCAAGTGAGGTCTTGAATCATGTTGCTCTAAGGCATTCACAACTAAAAGCTTGATAGGTACCGATATGAATCAGCATGAGGATGGCCTGATCTTTATGATAGTAGATTGAAAGAACAAAGATACCTTGTTACAAACATCGGGTAACTAGCTTTATATCTAACATAGGTGGGATGCGACCAAGCGACGAGGAGAGCAAAACCGAAACCACGAAGACTTCGACTCGATCTCTGAACAACCGTAGAACCATAATCGAGAGCTACTTCACACAATACGGTGCAACCGAACAGAAGTCATAGAGCACAAAGTAGGAGATTTAAGAGGAATCACTTCACAAGTCTAAGAAAGAGTAGTTTCCAATAAACTAATCATAACTTATTATTGAAAAGTCCAAATGACGATCTGTTTCTTGGGTGTGAAACTAGACTCCAAGGGCTTTCCAGCAACATATGCCATGCACTACAAAACATTGTATATTGGTACAGTTTTACACGGTAAATTAAACCAACATTCTGTCACGATAGACTGTTGATCTTCTGAGCAGTCTTGACTAATCTAAACATAACTCTTGATTGCAACGTCCAAACGAGGTGAGGATTGAGGCATTGGAAAGTGGACTTGATGAGCTTTCTAAAATGTCCTCATCGGCCTCCAAAGCTTCAAGGAGTTGAGAGTTATGACTGCTTATTTCTGGTGTCCGAACATCACCTTTGGATGTCCGAACATTCATACAATTAGTTTTAGATGTCCAAACATTTGTGCGTGTTATTTTTTTGATATCGTCATTCAGTAGCAGTGTCTCTTTCTCTCCTCAAATATATTTCTAAGTATAATCAAAGTAGAGCACTTAGGTAGTATAACATTCTCAAAAGTGTAAAAATTACAATCGGTAAGGAAAGAATTCACCTGCTCTTGTAGCTTCTTGGCACGATTTCTTATAAAGAGACCTTGATTTATAGCATTTGGAATTGAATAAGCGTACATAGCTGAGATGTCCTCATCATCTTCCCCTGTTGAAAATGAGTCATCCTTGACTCTTCTAATCCAAAGAAAGGAGATAAATCGGTGACGTTGAAGTTTGTACTCACACCATATGTACTTGTGAGATCAATTTTCATATGCATTGTCATTGATCTTGTGAAGCACTTTGAATGGACCATTGGCTCAGGGTTGCAACTTTCTCTTGTGTTGTTTAGGAAAGTGATCCTTGCGCAAGTGTATCAACAAGTCTCTTGGTTCAAATAACATCTTCTTATGACCCTTGTTGGCACATTTCTCATATAGCTTGGCCATCTTCTCAATGTTTGCTTTAGCTCGATCATGAAGTTTCTTGACAAATTCTGCTCGCTTACTTGCATCAAAGTTCACACATTCATGCATAGGCAACGGCAAAAGATCAATGAGAGTAGTAGGTTTAAACCCATAGAGAATCTCAAATGGACAAAAATTTATGGTCGAATATACTGCCCTGTTGTATGCAAACTCCACATGAGGCAAGTTTTCTTCCCACAATTTCAGATTCTTCTCTAGGATAGCTTTGATCTTTTCCTCATTCACCTCCTCACCCTGGCCTAGAAATAATAAAGCCAAGAATGACTACCTGTGCACTTGTCAAGGTTAGCATACAATTTTTGCTCACGTAGGACAGCAAACACACTTTTAGATATGTTCAACATGTTCATCAAGAGACTTACTATAAATTAATATATCATGAAAGTAAACCAAAACAAACTTATCAATGAAAGATCTAAGCACATGATTCATCAATCTCATAAAAGTACTTGGTGCATTAGTTAATCCAAAAGGCATTACCAACCATTCATACAACCCAAACTTAGTTTTAAAAGCTATTTTCCACTCATCTCCTTCTCTCATTATTATTTGGTGATAGCCACTTCTCAAGTCAATTTTAGTGAAAAATATTGCACCACTAAGTTCGTCAAGCATATCATCAAGTCTAGGAATGAGATGTCTATACCTTACTATGGTGTTATTAATAGCTCTACAATCAACACACATTCTCCATGAACCATCTTTCTTAGGAACTAAAATAACAGGAACAATGCAAGGTGAAAGACTTTCCTGCACATACCCTTTTCTCATCAATTCATCCACTTGTTAAATTTCTTTTGTTTCCTCTAGGTGGTGTGATATGTAGCTCGATTTGGAAGTGAAGCACCGGGAACAAGGTCAATTTGATGTTCGATTCCTCTCTTAGGTGGCAGCCCCAGTGATACCTCCTCTAGAAAAACATCCTCATATTCCTGTAACACATTAAAAGCAACATTTGGCAAAGTAGAGGATAAGTCATTAGTGGGAAGAAAAATTTCCTTGTACATGAGTACAAAGAATGTGGCATTGGGTTCACTCAATTCTTTTAAATCCCCGTTCTTAGCCATCATAACTAATTCTTCTTTTCCCATTGTCTTGGTTCTTTGTGGTTGTGGGTTTATTTGGCTTTGAAAACACTCCCTCACTATTTTTGTGGGTCACTCGCAAGTGGTTCTCGCTCTCTCGCTGTTTTCTTTTTAGATCATCCTTCAAAATTTTCTCTGATGTCAAAGGGAGAAAAGAAATTCTCTCTTCTTTGTACATGAAAGTCAGCTTGTTGATTCTTCAAAAGATCTGAATATTACGATCATATAACCATGGTCTTCCTAGCAACAGTTGGTATGATTGTATAGGCACCATATCGCACTCTACATGATCATTATATCTCCCCATAAAGAAAGGAACTATCATAAGATGGTTCACACGCAATGCACCACAATCATTCAGCCATTGCATCTTGTATGGATTTGGATGATGCCTCTGTTTTAGCTCTATTCTATCAACAATTCTTGGCTAGTAATGTTGTCAACAATAATTCTACACAACATTTTTTTGATCATGCCTCGAGTGTGGAAAATATTATGGCGTTGCCCATTCTCTTCTTTTACAGCAGTAACACTAAGTACACAAAGAGAAACAAAGTAGTTATTACCACCTTTATCGAGTTGGATCTTATTATCATTGCTTTCATGATCCTCATCATATCTTGGATCTTCTTTCTCACAATCACTTTCAGATTTTTATTCATCATTCTCATTCATAAATCATGGTCCTCCTACTTGGACATTGTGTAGCAACATGTCCACGACCATGGCACTGACACTTATGGCAAACAATTTCTCTGCTATGTGCAGAGGAAGTAGCAGTTGAAGAAGCAATAGTTGGGGCTGCTACATTTGTAGCAAGTTACTGCTAATTTGCAGGAGATGATGTTGTAGAAACCACCATCTTCGAAGGAGCATTTGATGAAGAGGGCCTAGCTGCAGCACCTTGGAATCGTCCCCCACCAAAAGAAGTGTCGGACTGCTGCTTGTGCCATGGGGTTGCAATAGAATGACTTGCATAAGATTTTTTATGTGTCTCTTGCTGAATTTTTCTTTCAGTAC
Source organism: Sorghum bicolor (assembly GCF_000003195.3). Lineage (NCBI taxonomy): Eukaryota > Viridiplantae > Streptophyta > Magnoliopsida > Poales > Poaceae > Sorghum > Sorghum bicolor. Next base: position 46,211,513 of record NC_012875.2, read on the forward strand.
ACATAGCTTGATCAACAAGGTCTTGCAAAGCATGGTATAGAAATATCTCAATAAAACCAGCAATTTTTTCATTGAGATCACTCAAAAATCTTGCCATTTTTTAGTTCAGATCTTCTCTAATTCTAGCCCACATTAACAACAACTCCATCTCTTTATAATACTTATCTACCGATATTTTTCCTTGCTTTAATATTTGCAACCTATTGCGAAGGTCATGTTGATAGCTTGATGGTACAAATCATCTTCTCATCACTTGCTTCATCTCTTCCCATGTGTTGATATATTCACGGCCCAAGACAAGTTGATTCTCTTGTATCTGATTCCACTAAGTCAGAGCATAACTAGAGAACTTCACTGAAGCAAGATTGACATGCCTCTGATCAAAGAGATTATGCACTCTGAAAATTTGATCACACTGCTCAGCCCACTCAAAATATACATCTGCATCCTCTCTACTAGAATTTTGGGATACTCAACTTGACAAGTAATGTTGTCCAGGTCTTCTCTATTACAACAACCACGATGATTCTCGGACAGCATGTTGTCGATGATCATGGCGTCGCCCATGCAGCCCATCATTTGCAAAGGGATTCTCATCAGACCCCTCTTCGTGATCAAAGTCATCAAATTCTATATCATCAAAACACACATGATGGCTATGACCATGCCCATGAGCTCGTCCTCCATCTTGGCCATGATGACCAACCCGCCTACCACTTCCACGACCATCTCTAAAACGGTCATGTCCTGCATCATAATTTTCACCACCAGATTTATCATATTAATGCCGAGGAGCCCTTCACCCATCTGTAGGTATACGTGTATCAAGCATCTTCTCCATGGCCTGTAAGAGTGAGTCTGCCATTTAGCGGAACTCAGCCCGTGCAACACGGGATTCTTCTTCTCCATGATGAATACCACGAATACTTGAATTGGAACCTGACATATTAGCACTAATGCAAGATATAGTGTGTGGGTGGATAGACCCCTATACCCTTACGGCTAGACTTGGGCCAGGAGGCTTGGACCATTACGAGACGAATTCAAGGCTTGATCCGACAGCCTGGAGTTTCGCGCAAGGAAGCAAGATGTGGAGATCAAGCAGGATTCTAGTCGGTTAGAATAGGAATTGATATCGAACTATCTATGACAATTATAACCGACTAGGATTAGTTTCCAGATCTGTAACCCTGCCCTTCAGACTATATAAGGAGAGGCAAGGGACCCCCCTAGGACATCATATTCTCTCAACACAAATCAATACAACCAGACGCAGGACGTAGGTATTACGCCAACTCGGCGGCCGAACCTGGATAAAAAGCTTGTCCGTGTCTTGCGTCACCATCGAGTTCGTAGTTTGCGCACCGTCTACCGATAAACTACTACCGTGGGTATACCCCAAGGTAGACTGCCGACCAGCTTTCGTCGACATAGTGGAATAGGTAAATCTGTGGAATCACACAATCTCACCTCTTACTTACCAATGTTTTTTTTGTTCTCAAGGACAGTGAATTGTGCTAGTGTAGCAACTTAATAGAAGTGATTCCGAGGTCGCAAGGATTACAAGTTGAATGTCCCAATTTTAGTTTTTGGTGTAGCTATAGGTGACTAAACAAGGAAGGCTACAGTACTAAAATTTAAGTGGTTTGTTGTGCTCAAAAGATATAATATTGCTGGTATATAAATCACCAAGAATCTAAATATATAAACTGATTTTTTCAGTAAGCGAACCGAAATATAACCCCTTTCCTCTTCTTTTACTTCTCTTTTAGATTTTTTTCTTTTCTCTGAACTTTTTTCTTTGATATTTTGCTCTTTTTTTCTACTAACTGGGGTGCGGATAATAAATGAAATACAATACAATATATGTAAAGATGGTGACTAGCAACTTGATGAACACAAAAAACACAAGATAACAGTATCATCAAAGGGCTATAGGATTTTTATGGCTTTTTCAGTGGACTATAGGTGATGAACAAATTAGTAACAAACGATAGATAAATTAAAAAAATATATGGATGATTGTGAGTCCTGCCGTGACAATGAAAGCTTTGATACCAGTTGAAAGGTACCGATATGAATTGACACAAGGGTGGCCTGATTTTCACGACACTAGATCGAAAGAACAATAACTTGTTGTGAATAGTAGGTAACTAGCTTTATACCTGACAAAGGTTGAATGTGACCAAGCGATGGGGAGAGAGGCACTAAAACCATGAAGACTTCGACTCGATCTCTGAACAATCATAGAACCACAATCTGAAGCTAATCCACACAATATGGCACAACTGAACGGAAGCCGTAGAGCATGAAGTAGGAGATTCTAGAGAAATCACTTCACAAGTCCAAGAAGAACAAGGAAGAACAAAGGTTGAGTAAGGCACTTAGCACTACGGCTGCAATATCATGTAGTTTATCAAATAATCAAAGGTTGCTAATTGCTTAGAGGTAGGAAATATTTATACTAGGAACAACTCTCCTAGAAGGGTAGGAAAACGAAATGGAGTTTCTAAAGGAAGGCAATGTGAAAGGACACCTCAGAATGGATTCCCAAAGTGGTTTCGTATGACGGTTGTGAAAGCCCAAGTTTGGTTTTGGTAATTAATGACACCAAGTTGCTAATGCCTTATGTTTAAGTGATTTGAGTTAGGCATAACAACACATGTGATGAAGGTGCATGGTGGCATGGAAAGGTGGCCACATGATCACAAAGGGATGAAGTATGAAGTGAAGATCATGGTGATAGACGAGGAGCAAAGTTATCAAGGCAAAGGTATAAACATAGGGTTTTACTTTTGCCGGTCTAAGATGAGTAGAGAAGTGATTGACCGGGTTTAGGATAAATAGCCGACTATCAAGAGGGGAAATCACGGTCATCTCTCGAATCAAGTGCTACTAGGTCCATATCTTGAGCATATGCATTAGGATCTAGTAAAGTGCTAACTTAACTCCTTTGATGAAAATGTTTGTAAAAAGCTAACACACATGCACTTTGGTGGTGGACACTTGTTGGTGTTAGCACATTTACAAAGGAGGTGGAGTTCCTAGGGTTGAGAGGGGTGTGGGTTTTGAGACCTTTTGAGAAAATTAAGTGTATATTTTCTATTACGCCGGTGGGAAATTTTAGGGACTCCTACCTCGACGTGGATTTGTGCTAGCCTAAAGCTAATAATTGATGGGATGGGCCTTTTAGTTGCCCATGGTTAATGGATCAATTAAGGGTTAGTGAATCATGGTTGACAATGGTAAGTAGGCAACAATTGCTTAGTGCGGTGGGAGGTGACAACTGTAGCATGACAGGAAAAGGAGAGAAATGTTGTAGATGTGTACAATTGCAAAATGGTGGTGGAAAGTGAGGGGGCCACCTATCATGTGCGGTTTGATGAGAAGGTGAAATATGGAAGGCATAAAATGATGAAATAGGGAACATGTAGAATGACACAAAGGATTCACTATGTTTCTTTTTTAAATAGAGGAAAAGGAGCCTTGATCCACTATCTTCCTATTTCATCACCAACAACCCTCCATTCTCTCCAAACATGTCTGCCATTTTTTCCTTATTTTTTTTCAACCGGCTACAAGTTCACCTCGTCACACCACAATTATCACACAAATTATTTCCCACTATCCCTTCATTATCTCCACTTTATCTGGTATCCTTAAGGCTAGTCTCAATGCATGTTTTATGAGAGTGTCATGCACATTAAATAGGGTGCCACATAAGCAAAATTGCTGATTTGGCAGGGTCATTAAATGAAGGAGTTTCATAAGATGAGAGAGGAGTTTCATCCCCATGAAACTCATGTGGCTCGGTTACCTAGTTTATAATCTTGGTAACTGTGTCATAAAACTATGCATTGAGACTGACCTAATTATTGTTCTTATACACGCTACGAGGGAATAGTAAGGATGTATAGTGTGGCTTCCTAAGATTCGTTATATGTTGTGATATAGTCAAGTGAATGGCATATATAAAGAACAAGCAAAGACAAACAATTATATATTCTTAAATAGATGGTTTATATATATAGTTCATACATGCCAATTGCCAAATATATATGTTTTTTCACATGTCAATATATCTCCATAAATCTGCAGCTATTAACCTTGAAAACAATATAGTCGATAAGAAGAATAAACGCACACATATCGGTTTAGAAGTGAAATACAATACAACATTTCCTCATGTTAAAACACCAGCGATCATCCTTCGAATAGCTCTTCCAATAGCTCCTCCAATTCAAGGGTAGTGTTCTTGGGTGGGCTATTGCTCTTCCCCTTGGCCGTTCTCTCCGCCAAGTACTTGCTGTAAGGCCGGCCAGCAGCATCTTTCCTTTTGCCTCTCATCTCATGCATGATGCAGATCCAACCATTCTCATCGATCTTTAGTCTTCACCATATGATTAAAAGTTGAGCAAGATACCAACAGATCCATGATGAGAGCTGAAGGAGCCTCAGAGGTGCCGGCGGCGGCGCCGCCCCGCCTTCACCTCCTCCAATAGACTATCGTTGCTGCTCCATCTCTACTCCGGTATGGATCCAGCTTCTCTCAACCTCTGACTAGGGCTCAACATCCAAAAGCTGATCCTTCGCCGGTTCAATTGCTCGGTTTCCCCTGTTTCGCGTCACCACTCTTTCTTCCTAGTGGCTTCTTTTGGTCACTGCAAATTTCGGCTTTCTCCCACCACGGTCGAAGCTCTCATCCAAGCTATGATCGGTGGCTCTGCTCCTGATTTTGATGTAACTCCACTGGGTGATCGTGTTTTTCGTTTCTCAATTTCTTCTAAATGGGTTGGCTTTCACATCGTGTCTCTTCGCTCTTTTGATTGCCTGGATTACAAAATTTTCTTCCATCTTTGGGGCCGGGGCGGTCCGAATTGGAGGCAGGAATGGACTCTGTTTTGCGCAGAGGAAGATGCTTCATGGACGAAGGTCCAGAATCGTGCGCTAAAACATCAGCTTCCAAACAACCATGCCAAGGAATCTCCCTCCTTTGCAGACGCCGTCAAGAGCAACCTTCTCACAGGTACCAACAGAGTCCCAATTGCGCAGCGTTCTGAGTTTATTGCTAGACATGATCGTCATGCTTTTGAGTCTCAAGACAGCCAAAACTCAGGAAAGAAGCCCATTGGCTCAGTTCATCGTGGTCAGGCTGACCACATCAATCTTGATTTGAATTTGAATCCTGGAGCATCATTTGGTCAAGGGCGCTCTGCAAATAATCGCTTTTCAGTTCTGGCTCCCGGGATTTGCTCTAGGTGCCTCTCAAAGGGGCACGTCAGGGCACTATGCAGATCTCCAATAAGATGCTTTGCTTGTCGTGGGGTGGGTCATGTTGCAGCTAATTGCAGGAGTAAACAAGTATGGAAGAATTCAGAAAACGGGCCATGGAAGAAAGATACGGATCTAAGGCTGCACCCCCCCATGCAATGTCAGGACCTGGGCCGGTTCATGGCCCGTCCAGCCAGCCAAGACTTGTTCAACTCTTTGGAGCCTGGGTCGGGGGACAGTCTACCTCGTCAAGGAGTCGGCCACGGTCTGAACCAATGGGAAACGGTATTTGCCACAATGACTCAGTGACAGATGGACCAGCTAATACAACGGCCCACAATTCAGCTTCGGCTCAACGGAATACTCAAGTTGCACGTCAATCTGGTGACCCTTGCACTTCTCGGGTTATGCCACAGAACAATAGCATTAACGCCACACCAACAAATCTCCGGTCGGCCCCTCATTCACCTTGTTCACCTTGCCCCCATCCCCACTCTCCACAAGCTCACCGCAACAATGAGTGGGCGGAGATGGCTTACTAGCGTGCCAACCCAGCATCCTTCAAGCCCCGAGGGATGATGGTGCTGGACATCCCAAACAGGCCGATGATGATCAGAACAATGGCTCATAGGAGGCCCAGGCCGAGGAACGAAGATCTCGCCATCGTCACCATCCACCCAATCCCTGGTAATGTCCTCCACTTCCCAGTAGTGGGTGAGGTTGTTAGGGAATGTTGTGCCAGCAAAAGAGCAAGGGTAAAAGAAGTGCAAAAGTGCCCTTTGGGTCAGGCTTTTGTTAGATTTGAACATGAATATGATAGAGATAGGATGTTGTCTGATAGTCCACATCTGTATGGTGGCTCGCACTTCACTTTTGTCAAACACAATCAGGGTAGGAATTGGAGAAGCCTTACTTTTAACCATGAATGTTGGGTCATGATGTTAGGGTTACCTGAGGATTATTGGGAAGATGAGTTCATTGAAAGCTGTTTGGGGCCTTTTGCGAGGATCATTGACTGGTACAAGGACACAACAGAGGAAGATACTATTGACCTGTCTAAACTTATGGTAAAGGCAAGAGTAGTGGACCTAGAAAACATTCCGCATTTTTCTATCTTCTCAGATGGTCCAAGGCTTAATGGTCAGTCTTGGTCCGTACAATGTGAAATCCTGCAGCATGAGTTCATTGGTCCAATTTCACCAGATGAGGAGCAGGTTCCCCCACCACCGCCAGATGGTGGTCCACCTATGTTTGATTTTTTTGGCCTTGGTCAACCTATGCTAGCACCTGAGCCACATCATGACATCGACAACGACAACGACGATAACCTGCAGCAGCAGCTTAAGCTAGGCATGCCTGGTTGGGGAGAGTGGCCAAAGGAAGCTCAACCTCAGTAGCAGGATAATCAGCTACCAAACCCCAACATTCCTCCCTTGCAGTTAATCCAAGATCTGAATGACTTGCCTGAGATTGTGGACCCCTTGGAAATGGTCGTTAATCCTGCAAATGACTACGAGCAAGAATTGGTAGTGCAGATTCCAGTACAAGTACCTGCTCATGAACCAGCACCTGCTCTAGAGCCAATAATTGCCCACGAGGAGGAGCCACTGCAGATGCCAAACATTTCCCTGTCATGCAAGTTCAAGAGGAGGAAATTATGAACCAAGATGAAATAGACCTGCTTGCCTTGCAGAATGATAGTGCTGAGGAAGTTGATCTGGCTACCTTTCATAACATCCCAGCTATGAGCTCCTTCAACAGCTTAGAAAGAGGGGAAAGCAGCAGTAGTCAGAGGGGGCATGTTGGCACTAGACCAGACACTCAACATAATTAGAAACTCAATGCAGTGCAGATGGAGGGTGCTCAGTTTGTCTAGGAGAGTGGCAATGAATCAACCAACCTGGCACATGAAAACCAAGCTTTCCACACCTCAGGATATGCCCACGAGGATGAAATGAATGTGGAACACCCTGAACAGGCAGCACAAGAACTCTCTCAGAAAGGGAACAATAATCATCATGAAAATTCAGATGTTGTTGTTGCCCTCCAACCTCAGCAACAACAACCTGAGGGGTGGTCAATTCAGGAGAATATACAAATTGGCATGGTTAGAACTTACACTCTAAATCCTCAAGCCAATGATCTGAGCATGGCGGGAAATTTTTTGAACTACAAGGCCAATTCAGGCCCATTAGAAAAAGAGCAAATCTCAATACCCAAAAAATGGGCCAGTTTCTTCGAAGGCCTGCTGAAATCCCCAACCCATCATGCCTGGGCCAAAAATCTACTACAGCTGGGCTTTCCAGAAATGCTCAGATCTGGCCCAACCAATGATTGCATGATCTCAATCAAGAAACAGTTGACAACTGACACTTGTAGTCTGCTTAATGATGAACCATCCCTGGTGAAAGAAATAGAAGACAACCTACCTGATCAAAGCTATGAAGAAACAACCGCATCAAAGAAAAGAGGCAGGAAAGCAAAAGCCTCAACTCCAGTAGTTGATTCAGCTGTCAGGAGAAGCATCAGAATCCAGTATCATTCAAAGGGTTTCAAAAAAGAATCATGCGCAAAGAATTGCCTTGCCTGCTCCTCTCAACCACCCACCCTATCTAGTGCTACTATCAGTAAAATTGGTGCATCACTCTGCCAAGTTACAGACTCAGAGCTGGAAGAGATGCACAACCAGAGCAAAGGGTACACACAGCCAATTGGGAAAAAGCTAAAGAAGAACAAAGATGATAAGGAAGATGAAAATGACAAGGAGGACAATAACAACCAAGAGGATAATTGAAGACAAGTCTTCTGATCAGAGGCCTACAAGGGATGGAGGTCACTCTCTCTTGTTGGTTTTGCCTCATTCAGTTAAGGAAGTTGATATTTTGTTTGCGCTGATAGCTATCTGCAGTAAAGACCCGCCCTGGCTCCAGAAGTCCCTTGGGGAAAATGTGAAGCCACCAGCTTTCTACATCCTTTATCTTGTGTTTAGAACCATGATGTATCTGTACTATGTTATGGCTACTATCTGTTCTTTCTAGGTTAGCTTGTACCCGAACCTTGCGTTTCCTCAGATATTTAAGATTCTCGTGTTTGCTTATTTTCTTGCCTCAGCCGGTGCTATTCTTTTTGTGGGGGGCTCTTTCCTAGCCAACCCAAATCTATCTTCCTCTTTCATTGGTTTTTAATGAATCATCCAAAAACATGGAATGTGCTCGATTGGAACGTCAGAGGCATCAACTCTGACAAGAAGTGGAACTCCATAAGAGATAAGATAGTGGAAAGCAGGTGTGAGATTGTTTGTCTGCAAGAAACAAAGGAGTCTTTTGATTTGCAATTCATCAAAAAGTTCTGCCCCTCAGATTTTGATAGTTTCCACTTCTTGCCCTCAATTGGAGCATCTGGTGGCATCTTAGTAGTTTGGAAAAGCAGCTCATTCCTGGGAAACCCAGTTTTTACAAACGCCTATGCTATATCCATAGAATTCACCTCCAAGCTTAGTAATGACACTTGGATTTTGACTACAGTATATGCTCCTTGCACTCACACTGGTAAAAGAGAATTTTTAGAATGGTTCGGGGGAATTCAAATGCCAGATGACGTTCACTGGTTAATTACTGGTGACTTCAATCTCATAAGAAAGCCCGAAGATAGAAACAAATAAGGTGCTGACGTCAATGAGATCTCATTGTTTAATGAAGCAATCAACTAGCTAGATCTGATAGAACTTCCCCTACAAGGCAGAAAATTTACATGGACAAACAAGCAATCCCCAGCACTTTTAGAAAGATTGGACTGGTTCTTTACATCAAATGTCTGGACAGCAAAATACCCAGACACCATGGTGAAAACACTCGTAATGGAAACTTCTGATCATTGGTCATGTGTGATCCAAATCAAAACTACAATCCCACAACCACAGCTGTTTAGATTTGAAAACCATTGGCTTTTCAACAATGACTTCATCGAGGTTGCTGTGCAAGGCTGGTATGCCCCAGACCATATAACAGACCCTGCAAAAGCTATCTGTGCCAAGTTCAAGCACCTAAGGAAAAGTCTAAAGGACTGGAAAAAGAAGCTTCCCAACCTTGCTCTGGCTATTGAGAAAATTAAACTAGTACTTCATTTCCTAGAAACTCTTGAAGTTTTTAGAGACCTATCACTCATAGAATGGAATTTCAGGAAGCTGGTATCTGCAAAATTAGTGGCATTGTTGCAGCAGCAAAAAATGTATTGGAAGCAGAGAGGAAAAGTCAGATGGGTGAAAGAGGGAGATGCAACGACCAAATATTTTCATGCCCATGCAACAATCAGACACAGGATCAACAAAATCACCACCCTTCAGGATGAATCAGGAACTGAACTCAGTGATCATGCCCAAAAAGCCTCTTTGCTCTGGAATTCCTTTAAACAAAGGCTGGGGACCTTAGAGTTCGAACATTTTGCTTTTGATTTACAGTAGCTATTTCAACCATCAATGGATCTGGAGGGCTTAGAGGCTGACTTCAGTAGTCAAGAAATTGAAAATGTTATTAGGGAATTACCAAATAACAAGTCACTAGGGCTTGATGGCTTCTCAAATGAATTCATCAAGGGATGCTGGCCTCTCATCAGTTCAGACTTTCATAGTCTGTGTCAGGCCTTTCATAACTCAGACATTTGTCTCAGAAGCATCAACTCCTCATTCATTACTTTAATCCCAAGGATTGATAGTCCAATTTCTACAAATGACTACAGACCACACTCTCTACTAAACTCTTCCATGAAGATCATCACCAAATTTCTTGCAAACAGGCTCCAAACCAAAATTCAAAGACTAATTCATCAGAACCAGTATGGCTTCATCCAAAAAAGAACTATTTAGGACTGTCTAGCATGGGCACTGGAATATCTACACATTTGTCACAAATCCAAAAAAGAACTGATCATCATAAAATTGGATTTTGAGAAGGCTTTTGATAAAATAGAGCATCAGGCCATTGTGAAAATCATGGAGGCCAAAGGATTTGGGGACAAATGGATTATGTGGATCAAATCAATCTTGCTATCTGGAACCTCTGCAGTATTGTTGAATGGAATCCCAGGCAAAGTCTTTCCATGCAAGAGAGGGGTAAAGCAGGGGGACCCACTGTCTCCTCTCTTATTTGTTCTCACTGCTGACCTCTTGCAAACAATAGTCAATGAAGCCAAAAATAGAAATGTCCTCAAGAATCCAATACCCCTCAGATATATAGATGATTTCCCTATCATCCAGTATGCAGACGACACCCTGTTGGTAATGGAAGCCTGTAGCAGACAGTTGATTGCACTGAAAGCCCCTCTTCATTCTTATGGTACTTCCACTGGACTCAAAGTTAACTACTCAAAGTCCTTCATGGTCCCTATTAACATTACTTCAGACAAACTACAAAATCTGGCCAACACTTTTGGTTGTCAAACTGGGAGCCTACCCTTCACCTACCTAGGATTACCTTTGGGATTGAATAAGCCCAAAATCATAGATTTTTCACCACTAGTCACCAGATGTGAAAGAAGATTAGCTGCAACTTCAGCATTTCTTAATCAAGCAGGAAGATTGGAAGTGACTAATTCAGTGCTCACTGCCATGCCCACTTACTGTATGAGCACCTTCCTTCTACAATAGGGTGTCACTGAGCAGATTGACAAGCTTAGAAAACTATGCTTATGGAGGGGATCAGACCACAATGCAAAGCAAAATCCAAAAGCAGCATGGGAGCTGGTATGCAGGAAAAGAAAGAAGGTGGGCTAGGTATTATCAATATCAGAACGCAAAATGAAGCCCTACTTATCAAGCAGCTCAGTAAATTCTTCAACAAAGCCAGTTTACCATGGGTCTCTTTGATTTGGGAGAGGTACTATGACAATGGACAACTGCCTGTGATGGGGAAAAAAGGTTCCTTTTGGTGGAAAGATCTGCTTAAACTGCTAGACAAATTCAAGGGGTTGGCTAAGGTGCAAATTAACAATGGTACCTCATGCTTTCTATGGAAAGACCTGTGGGCAGATGAAGTTCTCAACCAAAAATTTCCTGAATTGCACTCCTTTGCCATCAACAACAACATCACCTATTCAAAGGCCATCAGTGCAAATCAGCTGACCAATCTGTTCCATCTACCGATTTCACAAATAGCCCACCAACAATTACACAACCTCCAGAACATTCTAGCAGTAACACAAGTCTCAGAACAAAATGACAATTGGTCGTTCATTTGGAGCACTCAGAATTTCTCAGTTAAAAAGGCTTATAAGCACCTGAGTGGGCATCTAAGCATTCATCCAGCATTCAATTGGACATGGAGCTCATCTTGTCAAAATAAACATAAAGTTTCTTCTGGCTAATCCTGAGAGATAGATTAAGTACAAGAGAACTTTTGAGAAGAAAGAACATGCTCTTACCGGACTATACATGTGTGCTCTACAACTGTGGACAAGAAGAATCCTTAACTCATTTGTTGCTTCAATGCCCACTGGCAATTCAGTGTTGGGGAATGATCAATGTCACTATTCATCAAACCTATGACCCCCTACAAACTTTAGAAAGCTTCAAGGATCAGCTTAATGTGCCGTTCTTCATGGAAGCCATCATTCTTATGGCCTGGGCTATATTGTCAATCAGAAATGATCAAATTTTCAGGGGAATTGTCCCAACGCTTCACGCAGCAAGATTCAACTTCAGGAATGAATGGAGACTGCTGCTCCTAAGGGCCAAGAAAAGCTATTTCCCACTAATTGAGCAATGGATAGCAAGTCTTCTTTAGCTCTTCACCTTGTAACTTCCTGCTCAATTTTCTTTCTTTCCTTTTTCGTTTCCTAAGTTTTTAGGAAACTTTTGTAACCTGTAACGTTCCCCTTTTTAATAAAACACTGTAGGAGTGCAAACCCCTCCAGTTTTACTAAAAAAAACATTTCCTCACGTTCAGTCTCGCAAACTGGAAAATATTACAATACACAACATGAACTATCTTATATTGTTCATCACAAAACAGAGTACGTAGAAGTGGCATATACATCAAGAACTTGACAAATGCTGCCGCTTGCTTCCTCAAGATCAAATTAAAACACACGACGCTCATATATGTACCCCACTACCCCGTGTATGAATGTCAAGAGAAAACCCCAAGATAAAGTTGAATAATCCTTCTGCTTATTAGCTTCTTCTGCATGACCGACCACACACAATTTAATCACCAATTACACGCCATTATGTATCCTTGGCTCTTATTGTACCAACAAATTAACCAACAACAAATAGTACAACATATACACACACATTGTAAACACCAAAACTAGTCCAAACAAATCATCATCAAGCTATATATATAAACTCCCAAGAACTCATGCATCAAGTTGCACCATCGTCTTAGCTAGATCACGTATGCATGCATGCATGATATATACATGCACACTTGACCGTTCATGCATGTTTTCCATCGCAGGTGTGGTCATCAAGTTTTTACCTCCCGTAACCCCACAAATCCATCTCCCCACCTCGTTGGGCGCCGGAACTCATGGCGCCAGTCATCTGCTGCACCGCCGCACTCCCGCCGTTGCTGAAACCATCAATCGCCTGCCACTGCTCCGCGGCTGCACCGGTGGCCTGGTCCCTCCCTTCGCCGGCCAGCTGGCCGCCACCACCGTCCGTGGCGACGCCGTCGCTGCTGCCGACGTCCAGGCCTCCACCGGGGTGATGCTCGACCGGCAGGCCGGAGAAGTCGTAGCCGGCGGTGCCGGCGCCGTCGTCGACCGTGGGCCGGTGGTTGGTGAGGAGGTCCTGGACCTGCACGTGGTGCGAGTACGCGGCGGCGTGCGGCGGCGCCGGGGCCTGCATCTGGGAGTAGTAGGAGGATGCGTGGTGGTAGTACGGGTGCGGGTGCATGTACGCCATGGCGGCCCTGGCGTGGTCGTGGTGTCCGCCGAGCGGCGGCGGCGACACGGCCAGGTGCCCGCCAGCATCCGCGCCCTGGCTGGTGCTCCCTTCGCCGCCGCCGATCTTGAAGAAGCACTTCTTCTTGAACACGCGGCACACCACCCATCCGTCCTCCTGCACACAGACAATTAATCAGATCGACATGCATATGATCAACACAGAAACCCTAATAATTAATCGACGCGCTCAGATTTAATTTCGCATGCAAATTATTAACGTACGCTGGTGCCGCCCTGGGCGTCGTCGGCGTCCTCAAGGCGATACTCATGCATGATCCAGTCGGTCTTCTGGCCGTGAGGGGCGCGGCCGCGGTAGAAGACGAGAGTCTTTCGCATGCCGATCTTGCGGTAGCTGGTGCGGATGCACTTGTCCCGGCCCGTGGCCTTCCAGAAGCCGGCGGTCGTGGCGCGGTTCGTCCTCGACCCCGTCGGGTACTTGCGGTCCTTGTGGCTGAAAAAGTACCACTCGTTCTGCGGCGCCGACCCGATCCGGCACCTCTCTGGATCCAATTAATTAATCAATGCATACTGTGTTACAACTTAGAAGAAAAACAAAGATATGAACAACTAAGTAAAGAACAAGCTGTAACTTAATTATTACCTTGCAGCTCCCAGGGCTCGATCTTGTTGAGGTCGACTTCCCTGATGACCTCGAGGTCGAACTTCTCGAATCCGACCTTCTTCTTGAGGTAGTACAGCAGCAGCTCCTCGTCGGTGGGGTGGAACCGGAAGCCCGGCGGCACGCCGTTGCTGGATGAGAAGGCCGCCATGCATGCGATTGTCAGCTCGATCGATCCCAAGTCAAGCCGATCAGTTTTTGACGCGGGAGAGGCCTGTAGCGCGTATATATACACGCGTGGGTGTGCGGCCGACCTCAGCTCCGATATATACATGGGCTGCAGGTCGCAGACGCATCGATCGTCAGCACAGGGAGGCAGCTAGCTGTAGGCTGTAGGCAGCAGCAGGCAGCAGCCAGCAGGAGAGGAGGAGGAGGAGGAGGAGGAGGGGTGGTGGTGGGGAGAGTTGACGCCGGCCGCCACGGCGGTGGACGGGGATAAAGTTGGTCGCGTAGGACGCAAGGCACGGCCATGAGCGCGCGCGCGCGGGGGGGAGCTCGCGATCGTCCAGCGGTCAGCTGCATTTTTCTACGCCGTTAACGATCCCGAGGTTCGTTTGTTTAGGGATCGCTTGATTGCTCCCAAAGCAAGTGCTAGCTAGCTTTGGAAGAGCTGCGGCTATCCACTAGTAATATATATGCACTATTACTCTAGAGTACGATTCATACGTGTATATTTTTTTTTCGTATGTAACTGCATGATTAATCCAGAGTGTGGACAGAATTGAAGACTAATTGGATGATCTTTTGATATAGCCGGCGATGATGTTTGTATGTCTCTATAGATATGAAGTGACGATGGTGTGTATTATAAATGATTGTGTATGTTAATCAAGCTGGCTGAAAGTTTGAGATTGCTAGGTCTAGATAACAGTACTGATGTGAGTGATTGGCATCCTTTTTCATGAACATGCTCCTGCACAAGATTTGAGGACTAGATATGAAATAAGCACATAGAGCAAGATCCAATACGCATCATAAATGAATTTGGATTGTGACCTAGTTTAACATGTTAGCGTAGGTGCCTATGTGGCATATATGCATCCATCATATCCATGCATCGCAACCAGATATATATACCATAAGCACATAGCCAGATATATATGTATTCAATATATAGACACAATAGGGGCCATCATTTTGGGACGACAAGTATGCAGGGTTGTCTTAACCAAGTGAAATTGGAAACTTCGTTCTAGTACTCCCGGCGGCCCGGAAATTTCTACATACTACCTGCTTTTCTAAAGCGAACAATCAGTCCAGCAGAGAGCTGAAGATTATTACACCACAGTAGTGAAGTGGGAGAAAGCAGGGGCGAAGGCGGTACTGTCAGTAGAGGGTGTAAATGCACCACCCTAAATTTTAAAAACAGTAGTTTTGGTTTAAATTTCACCATATATGCACCATCCCTTATACAAATATATGCACCCACAAGATAAGTGTACCACTTTTTAATTTACTCTAGCTTCGCCACTGGGAGAAAGTGAGGTTTGCTACTGTGTGTAGTGTGTCTTTAATTTTGCTGTGCGTGAATTGGGTGCAAATCTTGTGGTTGTATATCTGGGGTTACTTGCACACTGGAGGAGGCAAGCTGAGGATGGCTAAATAGGTTACGCAGTCCAACACTTGGAACTCTACAACCCTAACCAACCAGTTTCCCTAGGGATCGAGCACCATGCACACACATGCAGGCAAGGGCACAGTTTCCACTAAACCTTAACAGACTGAGCTTAACTGCAACTGAAGGATTAGTTGACATCCACTAAATTATACTAGCTACTAGCGCTGATGAATTATATATATATATATGCTTCACCAAATTGATCAGAAAGCTATAACTTCTAAATCATTAAATGGAAGGAACTGGGCTTCACCATGCTCCATTCTGCGCAACTCGGGAAATAGACATGCACAGAGAGCTTTCTGCATTAATCTGATGAGAGATCGTTCTGAATTCCAACGCAAAGCTAATTAACGTCATATACATACCTGTCCAATAACTAGAAATCAAACTTGACAGACCTACTAAAAGCGGTTTCGCATTTCCGGCCGGCAGCAATATTATATTTAGCAATGCAACAAAATAAAGAAAAGGAATTAGGAGCCAGTAGTATAGCATGCATATATGAATATATGATTGCTCTAAGCATGAGTTAAGGGCGCTGCATGTGAGGGGTGGGCCACTAATCGAGCCACGACTCGTGGGAAAGTCGTCGTCGTCCACGCATGCATGCATGGTGCATGGACATTGCCCCGGCCGTGCACCTTGAGTGAGGTCTACTGCTCCGCCGTCACCGTGACAACCACCGCGGCGAGGTTCCCGATGATGCATGCATGAGGCCCGGGCGGGCGGGGACTCGTGCGGACGCGGGGCACGCGCTCGATCGCCCAGTCGCGCGCCCGGCTCAGCAGTTGGCTTGTTGCATAGGCAGCACTCCATCGATCGGCCAAAGCTAGCTACTAGGACGACCTCAAGCCGGCAAGGCTCCCCGCCATTCGCGCGCGCTTTGAGTGAGAGCTGGGCGAAGCTTGGGCTCTGTCCAAATGATTAGGGGGAGCCTTGTTGCCTGGAGTTTACTGACCTCAAGTGCTCTGAGATTGTTACCGTACGTACCGGCCACCTCGACCTCAGAAAGGAACCAGCCGGGTTATGGTGGCTGGTCTCAGCTTGCTTCTTGTGCCACTTGGGTTGCTTGCTTGCTGCCCCTGGTAATCTCGTGTGTCTGGTGAAACATACTTGCCATGAAAACTTGTGCCTCCAGGCTCCAGGCTCCAGGGCCCCGCCCTCAGTTTTAAACTTGCTATAGTTTGGAAGAAGGTGTCAATGCATGGATGCATGCTTCAGGTATCTGCTCTGTTAGTCAAGACAGCAAGCTACCCATAGGAGAATCTGAGTGCAACCAACACTTCAGAGATTTTTTTTACGGCTGATGTTATCCCCTCCCTCCAAAAATACAAGGGATTCTAGGAGTTTTTTAGGATATATTAAGCTAGAGGAAAAGATGCATATATATACCCCTAAGGCCCTAACTTCTTTTTTTGAGAAGCCCCTCTCCTTTTTGCGCACATCATAATTTTAGATAAGGCCCCTCTGCTGATTCCTTAGACACTGATGCATGTATGGTTGGGGTTTCATTTCAAAAAAACAGATGCTCCTAAGCAAAACTTTGGGGGTTTTATCCTGTATCCCATTTTTAAGTGTTTGACTTGTACATCATTTTTCAAGTTGGCATGTTCTTTAAGTGTTTAACAAAATTGTTAAATAATGATCTCTAAAAAGTTCACTGAGGAATTAACTTATAACCCTACACTATTAGGATCCTAAATTTTGAGGGCCAAGAATTTGCTTGAGTGTTAGAGTAAAACCGCCAAGAAAAATATAGTTTCCTTGGTTGTGTACATCGACCTCTAAGAAAACATATATTTTTTGGAGGTTAAAGTAAACCACCAAGAAATATGGGTGTTTCTTTGTCTTTTTATAATCACCTCCAAGGAAATGACATATATTCCTTGAGTGTTATTATAAATAACCAAAGAAATTACTATTTCCTTGAGTGTTGTTCATAACCGCCAAGAAAGTTATTTGGCGGGTGTCCCCTTGAGAAAACTATTTTCGTGGTTGTAACATTTTCTTTGGCCCCTCGGCAAATTAAGTATGGCCCTAGTTTACTTGGCGGCGAGCATCCAAGAAAATCATCCTTGAGTGCTAAAACTACTAAGGAAACTTATTTCCCTTGTCTTCTATCCTTGAGTGTGTTTGCTTGATGGTTTGTCGTCAAAAAATTATTTTTTAATGGTTTAACCCCCTTTCTTGGTGGTTTTTCACTATTACAAAAAACTTTTACAAGGCGTCTTGATTTAGCCCTCAGAGGCGGTTGGGCCAGCTACCCGCCTCGGTTAATGCATAGGCGGTCGCTTTTGATTAACCGAGGCAGTTATTATAACATAACCGTCTCGGTTAATAGACATTTACTGAGGGGGCATCCTAACGCAACCGTCTCGGTAAATCATTAACCGAGGCGAGCATTCTAATTCTACCCGCTTCGGTAAATCAAGCCCAGCCCACCAGCCCACACAGCCCATTCCCAGCTCCAATATATAAACAAAACAAGTAGGAAACCCTAACTCCCTCACTCCCCTCTCTCAGACCTGCAATCTTCCTGACCACCGAGTTGCAACTCAGCGGCGCCCCTCCCCCCCTCCTCGGGACCTCCCTCTCCCCCCATCTCTCGACGGCGAGGCTCCAGCATCGGGCTCGCGCGCCCAGGCGGCTGGCGCCGCGTGCTCCGACAGTGGGCACGGGCGCCTCGGCGGCGGGTGCCGCATGCCCTGTAGCGAGTGGGCCGCACACCATGGTGGCTAAATGGTTGCGCGGCCCGGCCTCCTTCCCTCCCTCCCTCATCCATGGTGGTGCAGATCTGGTGGAGAGGACACCTCTAGTTACGGTGGGATCCAGCTGCAGGAGCAGTGAGGCTAGGCTCTCTCTCGGCGGTGGTGTTCGGTGGGATTTGGCGACGACGCGCAGGGAGTTTAGATCCGGCGACGACTCTTTATTCTTCATCCCCGAACAGCGTGGATCTGGCTTCCGTGATGGCGATGGCGGTGACATTGGGTTGGCGGGCCTATTGATGGGCTCAGCGGGCTCATCGATGGGCTCGCTGGATTTGTTTTTTTGTTTTTTATTTTATTAACCGTGGCGGACATTCAAAACGCCTTGGAAAAAGTTCGATTTACCGTGACCTTTGATCCGAGGCATTTTGTTTGCCCGTCTTGGTTAATCTAAAAGTAAAACGCCCGCCTCAGTTAAAATTATTGTAGTAGTGTTTGGCACTCAAAAGGAAATTTAGGATTGTGGTAGTGCTAGTTTTAATCCTTTTTTACTATTTTCCTTCAACAACTTTTATACCAAATCTTACCAAAAGTTGTTTATAGAAGTTTGACTAGAGTTTTGTGCTCTTAATCATTGTTTACTTGTGTCACATACTTACATGTGTTGTCACTATTAAGAAAGGTTTTGTATACATAAAGTCTCGTAAACATCATCATCATTAAGAAATGTTAGTGTTTATGAGATGCACATGGAATGTCTTTGGTTAACACCTATGCTGTTACATGTGTTTTCACAATTTTCACAGTTGGTAATGTATTTACATACAAGTTAATTTAAATGCTAAAGTGCACATGGACCTAGAGTTTTGGTTTATTAATGATAAACAATTTAGGGACTAATGTTATCTATGAGTTTGTGGAGATGTTTTAGTCACAAAAGTTGAATATCGATGCTTAATGATCTCTCAAATTTTAAAGGAATCATGTAACTCAAATCGGTTTTATTCTTTTTGTATTCTGAAAATTAGTTTACAAGACGCCGCTCCAAGCTCCAAACTGAGACAACGAAGCAAACGGAAGCGGAAATGACGAGGAGGATATTTCGATAGACTTTGGACATGATAAATGAGGTGCGCTCTTCCAAAAATCTTAACAGTAACTATTGACAAATGGGACCACATGTCAGCGAAAGAAAAAGAAGAGCATATGAATAGACCAACGAGATCAACAGAATCAAAGATCCAAACCGCCCAAAAATCGATCGATCACACGAGCGCATAGGAATACCCGAGCACAAGATAGCTTTTCCAAGGAGATATGTAGGCAACTCTCAACCCTCTAGCTAACAGCATGCAGGTGCTGCAATTACATCCTAGCGTTTGACAGACCTTGATGGCAGATCGGTCCTTCAGTTTCAGCTTTTGTTCGAGTCATATGAAATTGGGAGTGCCCATGTGAGGCTGGACACCAGTGGGATGCTTCACAAATGGACGGCTAGATGATGTAGAGTCACATGATCTAACGAATGTAAATTTCAGATGACATGGCTCACTGTAGATGCAGCTTTATAAAAAAAAACGATTGCTAGTGGCCTCCATCTATATATAGGTATATAGGATTAGGGCCCTGGTACTCTGATATGCAACGAATAATGATAAGTTGAATTAGGATAACTCAGCATTGATGATCTAAAGCTTTCAACAAAATAGAATGTGACATTGTATTATAGTTCCATTGGTTCCCAATTTTTTACAATTTGGCCTTTTTTTTAAAAAAAAGTTCATAATTGGACCCCTGAAAAACTTAAGTGCAGAAATGGACCCAGGACTCGGCGCCATGCATCATGGCGTCGAGGTATCACGTCTCGGCGCCATGGATCACGGCGCCGAGCTCCCTGGGCCAAGCCAGCGTGGATTTTGCGTGGCGGCTTGTGTGGCAAAAAAAAGAAAAAAAAACCAGTCGGCGCCAGAGATCACGGCGCCGAGCTCGGCGCCACGAATCTCGGCGCCGAGCTCGGCGCCACAGATCTCGGCGCCGAGGTCCTTTCCAAAACGGCCGACCTCTTTCTCTCTGCTTCCTCTCTCCTCGCGCAGCGCTCTGCTCCTGCTCCCGCACAGCTCGCCTCGCCGCGCGCCCCGCGCTGCTCCTCCTCCGCCGCGCACCTCGCCGCGCGCCTCGCCGCTCTCGCCGCGCGCCGCGCGTGCCCCGGCCGGCCGCCCCGCGCAGCGCTGCGCGCCCCGCAGACCCCGCGCAGCTCGCCACGCCGCCCCGCGCACCGCGTGGCCCGCGGCGCCTCCTCAACCGCGGCGTGGCCGGCTCGTGCCGTGGTCCTGTGCGGCCGCCGGCGGGCGGGCAGCCGGCGCCCACCCGAGGTAATTTTTTTTAATTTTCAGTTTGTAGTTGGCATTTTTTATTATTTAGGTTGTTTTGTAATGTTTAATTTAGTTATCAGTTAATAATAATTTAGTTAGTTATTAGTTTTATTAGTTTTATAATTTAGTTATCAGTAAATAATAATTTAGTTAGTTATTAGTTTTATTAGTGTTATAATTTAGTTAGGTATTTCATCTAGCAATTTTTTAGTTAGTAAAGTTTTGGTGTCAATTAAGTTAGATAGGTAGTACTTGTAATAAACGTAGTTACCAAAGATACTTAGGATATGTAATAATATTATGTATTTTCATGTCGTATGTTCTTATTAACATAGTTATGTAGTTAGCAAATTTAGTTATATAGTTGGGTAGGTAGATTATTATTAAAATAGATACACATATACATAATAATTCGTATGTGTACTATAGTTGTAGTTGTATTAGTTATATGCCTAGTAACATGGTTGTTTTGTGTATCAATTAGATGGACAATTTAGTAACCTTATATCATGGAGGAAGTGTGGAGAAAGATTAGTTTGGCAATGTTGATTTTGTTGGAATGGAAACGGTCCCTTTGATGTTCGATGAGCGGCCCTTGTTTTCTGAATTGATGGGTAGTGCTCGTGATGAGCTTAAATGTAATTCGAATGAAGAAGAAATCTTAGTTGAGGGGGTCATTCACCATGGCGGGTCAGGAACAATTTTTAGGCGGTTGGTCCCAATTGTATCCGAGGTTCAATGGGACAAATATGTCAAAACTGTCATGAAGAGTGAGTTTAAATGTTTGGATTTGGTTGTGCGCAACTTGTCCAAGGAGCCAGGCCCTCTAGTGGATTCTCCTCTTAATTGGCAACCACCCATTGGCCCTCTAGTGGACAATCCGGCACCCTCAGCTTCTCTGATACCCATTCAGAACGTGGGTGTGGAAGATGTGGTTGTCGTTCCTGATGCTCAATCCGGTCCCAATGAGGTTGGCTGCGTACATACCCCTATGACCCAGACAATTCCATGTAAGTGGCGTAGTTGCATTATTCATTTTGTTAGCATTCCTTCGTTCGATTTAGTTGTCTCAATTGTATGCATATTTGTGGTTTTGTTGTAGGTGACAATCCAAGTAATGATTGTTGTCATCCTGTGCCTCCAACATTTAATGTTGACGCAGCTTTTATAGCATCTAATAGTTTGGATGTTAATATTGAGGATGATGAGGAGCCCTATGGCACAGCTAGAGCTGTTGATTCCGATGATGACCGGCCAGTTGCACCTTTAAGTGAACAAGAAATGGAGCTTATCAGATGTTTTTGTCCTGATCGTGATCCACTAGTTCACGAGTTTAGTGACCTCAGTCATTCTCAAAATGCTTATGCAGAGGGAAGAGATGATGAGCTGCTGGAGGCTCCTGAGCCTGGTGAGAGTGTGCAAATTCAGAAGGGCATGATCTTTAATGATTTGCCCAGCTTAAGAAGGTGGTTGCAACAATATTCTGTAATACGTAAAAGACCCTTCAAGGTGATGCACTCCCATGTTGAGCGCCGCTACACGGTTGTGTGTGAGATGTCAGATTGCAACTGGAGGGTCTGTGCTCGTAAACAAAAGGCCACCGGGAAGTTTAAGATCATAAAAATTGTAGGTCCACACACTTGTGCCCAGACTGACCTTCAACAGAAGCATCGACAGTTGACCTCTACACTTATTGCTAGTACGTTATGCACAACTTTAAAGGGTCAGCCCAACTTGAAGGTCAGAACAATTATGGACATGGCTCAGAAGATATTTAAATATGACATAAAGTATGGCAAAGCATGGAGGGCAAAGCAAAGGGCCTGGAAGATGATATATGGGGACTGGGAGGAGGGGTACGAGCAGCTGCCAGCAATGTTCAATGCAATGAAAGCAGCTAATCCAGGCATGCATTACGAGTACATTCCGAAGCCTAATGAATGGAGGAATGGGAGGCAGATATTCTTTCGTGCATTCTGGTGTTTTCCACAGTGTGTCTAGGCCTTTAGGCACTGCCGTCCAGTGTTATCAATTGATGGTACTTTTCTGCTTGGCAAGTACATGGGCACTCTTTTGGTAGCCATTTCCTGTGACGCTGACAACGCATTGGTTCCTTTGGCTTTTGCTTTGGTGGAGAGAGAGAACAAAGACAGCTGGGGTTGGTTCATGCGCCTTGTTCGGATACATGTCATTGGCCCACATAGGGAGGTTGGTGTCATATCTGATAGGCACCAGGGCATACTCAGTGCCGTACAGGAGCAGATTCCTGGTTATGCACCTTTGCACCATCGTTGGTGTACTAGACACCTTGCAGAGAATTTACTTCGGAAAGATGGTACGAAGGACAACTTTCCTCTATTCGAGGAGGTTGCTCGAATGCTTGAGGTGCCGTTTTTTGAGAAGAAGTTGGAGCAGTTAAAAACCGCAACAAATGCAGAAGGTAGGCAGTGGCTGCTAGGTTTGATGAGGGAACCTGAGAAATGGACAAGAGCCCATGATAATGGTGGATGGAGGTACGAGTTTCAGACTAGCAACATGGCAGAGTCATTTAATAGTGTGCTCAAGGGTATACGTGCCATGCCAGTCAATGCCATTATATCTTTTACCTTTTATAGACTAGCACGTAGGCTTAGGCGTGCTGCAGCTCGGTGCGGTTGCGGTACTAGTGCTGCGATGAATGTGCATGTGCCACAGGAACGACAATGCAACACACCTGTTGTGCATGGTACATCTTCTTTGGGAGGTATAATTTTATTAAATTTGTTGTTTATTTGAACTGAGCAATTTTCATGGTATGAGATAATGAATTAAGTGCACACATAATTTGAACAATGTTTATAGGATCTGGAGGACAGAGCTCGTCTCGGCCAACTATGGACACTTTTCAAAGCGATGATGATGAGGACGAAGAGGGGGTGGCCGAGGAGCGTGACTATGACGAGCTTGGGTTATCTCAGCTTCCTGATGCTCCTTCTACTCAGCCTACGCAGGTTGCAAGAAGGCGACGTCGTTCGCCTTGTAGGTACACTCCAGGCACCGATGCTCTTGGCCACAAGGGTAAGGGTAAGACTAGGAGGCAGTGAGGATGACTTCTGTGCTAACACCATGGTAGCAGCTTAGAATTGATGGCATAACTTCTGTTATTTTGCATGTATTGACACTGTGAACTTTGTGGACTATTTGTACTATATGGGACTGTATGGTCTCTGTGGACTATCTGAACTATCATTCCTGATGGCGTATGTGCTTGTGTTGTGATATTTGGATGAATCAATGTTTGTATTGTACTGTGATGTCTATTTATAACTGTGGATGTACCAAAAATAGGGGAAACTCTTGCAAATTTTTTCCATGAATTATTCAATGTAGTGCACATATTCTGTGGTCCATTCCTATTGGTTTTCGCAGTGTAGGCTTTTCAGAAACAGTGAACCAATATGGCTTTTCATTGAATCATCACATCCGAAATAGTGAACGAATCTAGCCTTTTCAGATGACAATCCAAATAGACTTTTCAGTTTTCAACTAGGCTTTTCAGTAATCGAATCTAGGCTTTTCAGGTGCATTTATTATATACTACAACGGCTACCAACTATTGGGTTCCTATATATATACGCAGTGGTGAGAGCGTTGCTACTCACTTGAGATTGTTCAGTTCAAGTAAAAATGTCTGGAGGGTCGTCTAGAGGGAAGGGAAAGGGAAAGGCGGCGATGAAGGGTAATCCCTTTCTTTGGGAGGGTCCTCTTGGTCCTAAAGACTTTGAGGAAGCAATTTATGATAGGTTCCCCCTTGAGAGCAAACATGATTTTACTAAAGAGGCACCACTGAGGGCATATGATGACCGAAAAGAAGAGTGGCCAAAATGTATGCATGGTGAGGATTGTTTGGTGCAGATGTACACAGAGGGGATAGATGGAGGGCGTCGTTTCTTCAAATGTCCACGAGCATGGGTAAGTCATATTACTAATTCAACCTTCAATAAGATACTCTCTTGTGCTAAAGCTACATACTTATTGCAGTCATCCTTGTCAAAAGAGAACTGTGGCTTCACCAGATGGGTCGATCCTAGACCTATTCATCCCCATGCAGAGTACATCTACTACCTGCAGGACCGTATCTTTGATTTAGAAACGGAAGTTAGCTGTGGTTACAAGGACGACGAAGAGGACGACAACAGCAATGCTACTGGCTCCCAAAACACAATATGCAATGATCCATACTGCACATGCCCTAATCACAAGAACAAGGGCCCTCCTTCACCACCACCCCCACCACCACCACCAACAACGGGAGGATACTATGGAGAAGGGGCAACACAGTTTGCTATGTGGCCACACTACTAGGTAGAACTGAACTAATTCACAGGCCACATCCATATGTTTGTTGTTTGGTTTAATCACCAAAGGCATGTTAGGGTTAGTCGAAAGAACTATGTACCTTTGTGTGGTATATGTTCTCACATGCCATTCCCTGTGCTTGTTAATTGCTTGAATTACCTAAGGCATGTTAGGTTTAGTCTCGGACCTCTGCACCCTTGTTTGGTGCATGTTTTGACATGCCATTCAATGTGATGTGTGCTACTAGTTATACAATATACTAGTTCGTTAACTTCTATTTCAACTAATTATCCTCATTTCATTGCCTATGCAATACTCAAATAAAAATATTGTCTACTAATAATGAAACCAAATTAAAATTGCTAAAGTGCATTACATAACAACAAATTGAAAAGTCCAACACAAAACAATATTGTCCATGAACCAAACAAAGAACAAGAAGGTAATGTAACTACTGAGTGCAACGAGGCCACTTTCCCTTCCTCTGGGCATCTGGATTCTCATCAATCGCTGCCTTCGCTCGGCGCACACGCTCAAGCTTCTTTTCCCTCTCCTCCCGAGCCACAGCAACACGTCTTCTTTCCTCCTCTTCCTTGTGCTCCCTCTTTTGAGCCTCCTCTCTACGTCTCTTCTCTAATATCTCTGCACGCTCTGCATCCCACTCCTTTAGGCCTTGTAGAAGCCGCTTGTCGGACTCCTTAACCTCAGTGTCGATCCACTGCTCAAAATCACACAATGGTGGAGGGGTCTGCAACAAATATATTTGTTCAAAAATTTAAATCATGCTTCGTAGGACACAAATTAATAAGTGCACAATAGAAAAAATAACTTACAATAAAGTTACTGCGGCGTTGTTTTGGCGTAGGCTCCCAGGCAAAATTCGAACACATCCAATACCTCTGCCGCTAGGTTTCCTCGTCTTCCGAAATTTCTACCTTGCAAGGATCACCACAAAAGCACATAGGTACTGGAACACCGCTAGGAAGCGGCTTGTGGATGTACGGACTACCGGTCGTCCGGCCATAGCTACAGTTCAAATAATTCAATTCTAAGAAGTCATAGCAAATAACGATTGAACCGAAAACTACAATTTACCAAATGATAAATAATAACGAATGAAATTTATCGAAACATGTCGAAAGGTTACCTTGGTTTGCTAATTTTTCCACGACGTGGCATTCTACGATTGCATAAGAAAAATATTAATCATCCATTCAAAAAACTATAAATGGTTTATCTAAGTCTACAACATACGTGTAATATAGGTCAAATCAATGAGTCAAAAACTAATATGTGAAAGAGTATACCTGGCTCTTCAAGATCTATGGAACAAATCAAACTTTTGATGGTCCAAATATTGAATCCAAATTCGTGCTCGGTTTTTGGAGAGAAAGAGCCAAGAGGGGAGATGAAAATATGAACTGTGTCCACGGGTAGCGAAGGGCGTCGGCCGATTTGTAGCAGGGAGCTCGGCGCCGTGATCTGTGGCGCCGAGCTCCCTGCCACGTCAGATCCACGTGAGAAGGCAGTCCAGGACCTCGGCGCCGTGATCCATGGCGGCGAGACGTGAAACCTCGGCGCCATGATGCATGGCGCCGACCCCCTGGGTCCATTTCTGCATTTAAGTTTTCCAGGGGTCCAATTGTGAACTTTTTTCAAAAAAAAGACCAAATTGTAAAAAATTGGGCCATTGGTTATTATCAATGTAGAGGCCGGATATTGTTTTATCCTTTATCTAAAAATTGGTTATTATCAACTGTGTGACACAATTGACCTCGCCAAGAAAGTTTATCTCTGCTCACAAATTGAGAACACAAGAAAAGTCATGAAACTATAAAGTACGTGGTCTTAGTATTGCAAATATTAATACGCTAAAAAGTTATTAAGAGTAAAAAGCTAAGAGTCTCACCAACCAATCAACGGTGAAACTATACAATCATAGGCTAATTTTTAAGGAAAAAAACCTCCAAAATCGATCTAATAGTGATGAAAGCAAACCATATAAGGCCTTGTTTGGATGTTGTCGGATTCACCTCAATCCACATGTGTTGAAGTGGATTGAGGTGGAATTTAGTTCAAGTTCCACTCCAATCCACCCCAACACATGTGGATTGATGCGAATCCGACTACATCCAAACAAGGCCTAAGAATGGGGATGAAGACCATGAGGAGGAGGTGGGCAGATGGCCAAGAGGATATGGAACCAAGATCTAATTCTAGTCATGCTCGAGTCGCCCTGCCTCGTGGTTGTGGCACTGGGTAACACGAAGACGGCAGGAGATCATGCAAAGGCGCGGTAGTGGAGTGATTTGAGATGGACAAAACAACAGTTAGAATTTTTTAGGCCTTGTTTAGTTCACCCTAAAAACAAAAAACTTTTCAAAATTCCTCGTCACATCGAATCTTGCGGTATATGCATGAAACACTAAACAAAAATAAAAACTAATTGCACAGTTTATCTGTAAATCGCGAGATGAATCTTTTGAATCTACTTAGTCCATGATTAGACAATATTTGTCAAATAAAAACGAAAATGCTACAGTATCAAAACCCAAAAGATTTTCGAAACTAAACAGAACAAAACAACAGTTAGATCCATAGAGCTCGGCTGGATATGGGTTGGGCTTGTGCTGGGCACGGGTTAGCCCGGACTTGATAATATCCTGGTCGAAAATTTGAAAGCTTACATGTAAACTCTACTTGAAAATCCATGTAAGTTTACAAGTGAATTTTCGACCTTGAAACTTACATGAATTTTTATACTGTCTTCCTTAATTAGCAGAACATCAAAGCTTAGTTTTTTTTAGCAGAACATCAAAGCTTAATTAGCACCCACCAAATGTCTCGGATCAAACATTAGCGTCGTTATTATATAGGAGTATATATATATACTGATAGTAGGGACGGATATTATTCTTTTATACTCACACTTCCATCCCTGGACTTCCCAAGGACCTTCTCAGTAGAACCGATAGGAGGCCACACGAACAAGCAATTGGGCCTGGCTATATCAGGCCTAATTGGATCTGCCATTCATAGTAAAATAGGAAAACGGAAGACTTTTTTTATCTCTCAAGAACTAGTTTGAGTGACTATCCTCCTCGAACTCTAAACCGGATGTCTTACCTCCTCAACTTTCAAAACCTACTAAATTACCCATGTATGGATTAGAATTGATTTTATTCACAGTTTCATCCATTTATAGTTAAAAAACTTGTAAATACTTAATAATGTTTTTATACCATGAAAAATGTATATAAGGTTCTAAAAAAATTGATAAAAATCTTAGAGCTATATAAGGACATGAAAAATCCAAAGAAGTTATTTAGATCTTGTGAAAATATCTCTAGAAGTTTTTAAACTAAAGACTGAGCTATAGGAAAATGGGGGAAATATCCAGAAAAAATTTAGAAAAATCCCAAAACATTCAAATGGTGTCTAAATGCACTCTAGAAACTTTTTGCAATAAAATTATGAGATGAACCAGAAAGAGTGCAACAATACATTTAATACAAAAATGCATTCGTTCTGGTTGCATATCATATTTTTATTACAAAACCTTTTGAAAACATTTTTAGACATTAAGTTGGATGATTTAGGAAGTTTCCACATTCGATTGCATATTTACCATTTTTCTAGAGCTACATAATTTTTTGGAAGCTTTTAAAGATACTTTCACGAGCTCTATGTATTTTATTTGAGGTCCTCGTGTTCCTATCTATTTCTACCGTTTTTCTTTGAAATTTTAGAAGTTTAGATATATTTTTCGTAGTATAGTAAGACGTCACTTTGAATAACTAATATTTTTGTGGTAAGTCCTCACACCATGATAATAGTTTAAGTCGCCACACCATGAATATCTAAATTTTTTCATGGTAAATTGTATTTTTTTGGTAAGTCGTCACAATTTACCATTGAACAAAATTTTTCTTAAAACCTAAACAATTTACCATTGAGCACAATTCAAAGATTTTCCACGAACTCTAAAACTGAACAATTTACCATCGTGGGACAAAATCACACCATGATAATACTTTAAAGAGGTGAAAGTGATACTTTTCTACTAAAAATATGTCCATCCCAGCTCTTTTGTGAGGAACTGAGGACCAAACAGATCACCAAAACAGTATGATCGACATCTACCAGTCCACCGAGTTTATATTTTCCTACTGTAGTAATTTGTCTAATAAATTGTGATTAGTTTCAAAAAATTTTTTGTGATTCCCTGAAAAACATATCATTCAACCATGTTTCTTAACCATTCTGTGAACACCTGACGACAGCAATCTGCAGAAATTGTTTTTTTTTTCCACTCAGCTCAAATGTTCTAGGCTTATAGCCCATCCAAGTACCTTCGAGGCCTCTCTCCCTCTGTGTTCTCGCTTTCGAAGCTCCTCCAACACAACCTTCTAGCCTTCTAGACCTGTTTTTACTACTGAGTTGCTCTGCTCTCTCACCGATATATCTAGCCCCTTCCGTGATCAAATCATAGTATCACACTGACTTTTTTTTTTTTGGACAACACGCTCACTTCGGTTTGGGTCCAAGAAGTATAAAGGCAGCTCGACAATTAACAAGCCCCCTAAACATCAGCATCAGCTCAAGCCTCAAGCTGCTCAATTCAGATTAACACACTAATCCCCACCCACGCCATCATACCAACTCCAACCGGCTGCACTGCACCTAAACCTCTCCAAGAACGGCAATAAACATCCCAATAAATCTCAGCAAGGCACCACGCGGAAGGTCTCACGCCGAAAGGCGATCCAAGCAGCGAGAGAGCATGTCAGCGTTGCCGGAGAACATCGTCGCAGGCGGCAGTGGCCCGGCGCCGGTCCCGTGGTGGAGCGCTTCCTCGCCGGTGGGCGGCGACGTCGTCCTCTCCGGCGTAGTCCTCCTCTTCGCCGCCCTGGCCTTCGCGTTCGTCCTGTACCACTACTTCACAGTCACGGTCGTCAGTCGCCGCGGTGGCAGTGGCACGCGGGAGCGGGAGCGGGACGGCGCGGCGGTGGGGCCGCCATCGAGCGCTGCCCAGCAGCGCGGCACGTTGTTGGGAGGGCGCGATGGCCATGGCCTTGACCCGTCGTCGGTGCTCCGGGCGTTGCCGCTGACGGTTTACAAGGCGAAGGGCCGGGCAGCAGGCGAGGCGCTGGAGTGCGCGGTGTGCCTCGCCGAACTCACCGACGGCGAGGCCGCCAGGTTCCTGCCCCGGTGCCAGCACGGCTTCCACGCCGAGTGCATCGACCTGTGGCTGCGCGGCCACTCCACGTGCCCGCTATGCCGCGTCGACGTCGACCTGCTCCCTCCTGCGCCGCCGTCGTCGTCGTCGTCGTCCTCGGCCCTCCCTCCGGCGCTGCCGGAGCCCGCCAACTACCCCATGAACCTGCCGACGAACGTCCTGTTCTGGGGATCCCAGGACGCGGTCACCGTGGCGAGACTGAGAGCCTCCGGGACGAGGACGACGACGGTACACAGCGGCCCGAGCGCTCCGAGTGGAGCGTCGCCGCCGCTGGCCATCCATGTCAGGGAAGCGACACCACCGGCAGTGGCACCGCCGACGCGTGAAGGCGACGCGGCGAAAGCCCAGGGGTTGTTGGCGAGGCTGAGTTCTCTCAGGCGGCTGTGGAGCAGAGGGTCGACGCATGATGCGGCGGCTATTGGACACACGCTCCCATGCAGGGCAACAAACCACCTAGTTTAGCTAGTATAGTAGTACTATCAATATGTCCTGTTTGTTGCTTTATTCCAGTGATCGTGATTTGTATGTACTTATATTGATCATGGGATATTATTGTGGGTGTATACTATTTTCCCACACTTGTATGGCACTGTATATATGATGACGAGCCGTTTGCATCCTGCGACCTTGTTGCCTTCTGCAAACCAAACCCTTCCGAGATACCATCACGAGGCAGTTCGCGCCAAATTAAAGGTGATGCCGACGTACGAGCAGGAGCCATCGTCAACATTAAAGGTCCGTACGTGTCGCTCTCGACCTCACCGTGCCCAACGACACGAAGTGGCCATCGTCAACATTTGGTCCCTGTCACTCCCGTCACTTTCGACGACCTCACCGTGCACGAAATGGGGTCATGCTTCTCTTTGTCCTGGCCGTGGGTAATATATATATATATGCATGTCGGATCACGTCCTCTCAAAGACTCCGACGACTCCTTCCGCTTGAGCGCCCCAGTGTGTGGGCACGATGGAGTGTGCACCACCACCACCCTCGGCTGTCTCCACAACACATGTGCGATCCCGATCAGTGCAGAGACCGATAGAGCAGTAGTGTCCATTGCGGTGCATGCCCTCGGAGACCTCCGCTATTCAGGTAACGTAGTATAGTGAACGTTACTAAGTCCTCACTCCTGTTGAGGATATTGTTCCGATGAATGATGCACATAATGATTAGGAAGCTATATATCTCACAATTGATTGAGGACCTCATTTTTGTCGTCATCACCATCGAACACAAACCCTATGCATTCTATGACCGAGGTTAAGGCAAAAATGCTGATATAGAGGATCCACGGGTAAAGGCAATGTCTTCTCCAAAGACCACCACAACTAGGAAGAGGGACTTCACATGTCCTCGTATACATCTCTCTTCATGACAAATATGATAGCAAAATGCAGATGTAAGACCTATGATAGATCTTTGCTTCGTCAAAGTGTGCCTGCCTTGCACAGGGTCAAGGTGGCATCTTAAAAGATTTAGGCATTGTTGAGAACGATGGAAAACTCATCTGAAAAGATTTGGGCATTGTTGAGAATGATGAAAAACTCAATAAGGATGCAATGCAAGATATTGTTTACATCTGTAAGTAGGTGTGTTCCAAATCTCATCTCACTTTGTTAATTCGCTATGTCCTCTCTCTTACATTTTCATCCTCACTTCATCGTGTAAAAAGGTAAACCTGGAGGTACTACTTTGAAGGGATAAGGATTATAAGTTAGCCCTCATCTTTCTAAACTTTCAAGGTGGTACTAACCCCACTAACTATAACCACATATGCACCATATGGGCTAACTACTGCACATGCTACTAATGTGCCAAAGGGTATAATTTATATGTATATATTTGGTCAAACTTAGAGCAACTCCAAGACTACCGTATATACACTTGGCAAATCCTAATTTTTGGCAAAATATGGAAAAAGCTCCTCCAACACTACCCTATATGCACTTGGCAAAATAGGATGCTTGGCAAAAAGAGGGCCAACTGGCTCAAATTTCGGAGCGTGGGAGCGCTTGGCATCCTGCCTACGCGGTGGGGCCCACACATTCAGCATGCACGCTCCAGCACCACGCTCGCTCACGCATGCCTTAAATAGATTGCAACTTTTGCATAAAAGTCCCTCTGATTTTTTCAGGAATCACAAGATAGTCCAAATTTGCCAAAAAATAGCTAACTGTTGGAGAAGCCTCTTTTTTCACTTGGCATTTGAGTTTTACACTTGGCAAAATCCAAGATTTGCCAAGTGAAGTTTAGAGTAGTGTTGGAGTTGCTCTTAGGATGAATTGTCTTTTCGAGAAGTGAGTTTTTCGTATTTCTTAGGAATTAAGGAGGGAGTACTAACTACAACTACAACTACAAGGGATGTTATAGTGTATATTCATGATAACTGGTACATTATTTCTTCTACTAGTTTCGTTAAAAGAGTTTATTTCAATTCATACACGCGTGTATAGTTCAATGGCGGATGCACGTTCAAGTTGGCAGCAAAATAGACCCCACCTCATAGTACTATGGCATGGCTTGGCCCCACAGCTCCTACTAGCTGGCCCCGTATAGGCCGGGTTTGATTTCTGGATAAGCCACTGGTTATTTTGGTCCTTTGGTCCTGCAAAACCTTCTTCCACGGCACATTCATGGTTCTTCGTTCAGTTCCCCATGAGCAACACAAACCCGTTACCTTTTCACCTACGATCACTGCTACGTACACTTTGCTTGCTACTTGTGGCGGCGCAATTGTTCCCGACGCTACTGCTCTGTGTTCACAATGCTACTGCATGCTGCTACTAAGGCCTTGTTCAGTTACCAAAAATTTTTGTTTTTGAGTCCTGTAGCACTTTCGTTTTTATTTGATAAACATTGTCCAATCATAGAGTAATTAAACTCAAAAGATTCATCTCACGATTTACAGTTACACTGTACAATTAGTTTTTATTTTTATCTATATTTAATATTTCATGCATGTGTTATAAGATTCGATGTGACGGAAAATCTTAAAAAAATTGGATAGTTTTTGGAACTAAACAAGGCCTAACTGCAAGTGTTATAGTGCATTCTTGAGTACCACGTACGCCACATGATGCATGTCAGGATTTGGATAGGAATTGTGCAGTTTCTTGTCATCCATTATTCCAACTTTCGCATAAACAGCTACTCAGCTAGTCTCCATGCATGGATGTTCGGTATAACAGCCGTCACATACCATTTCTCGTCAACAGTCTAGTGGAGCGAGGAGAGTAGTGACGATTGAGAGCACATGCTAGCTAGCTGCGCTCCAAACCGACCGAGTAGCTAGCTAGCTAGTTAGGACAGCACACTAGCTAGTGACAACTAGCAAAGAGGGTATATATTCGTTGGTGCATCGTGCATAGCATACATGGGGAAGATATATACCATGGGTTCTTCGTGGGCAGGAGAAACAAGAACTACAGAGAACGAAGCAAAATGAAAAAAAAAACAAAGTTTTGACCATACATGCCCTGCGGCTCGGAGCAAAGCTACAAACGACTGTTGGATGTAAGGATCCTTGCGACCTATCTCTCAGCCCACTTATATTATAGTTAACTCTTCATTATTAATACAAGACACACTTATCTCTCTCACAAAGTCTCTTATAGGCTGCTTCTCCTCTCTCCTCCACCTCAGCACATTATAACCTGTTATTATATTTGCTCTGATGAGATCAAGTATATAGTTGGAACAAAGTAAGGAGTACTTTCTCCGTACACAGAAGAATAGTATGGCATCCGTATCAGTTAAACTAGCTCAAATTTAACCAAGTTTATAGTATAAACATTTATGTATACAAAAAAAATACTATGAAAATAACTAATCTTATATAAAAAATGCTATTATTTTGTAATAAGAATTTAGTTAAAATTTAAATTATTTGACTTCTCGGAAAAAGAGAATAACACTATTTTTTTGAACACTGGATACAGAGAGTACGTGACGTGACTCCCACAACAACTAGTTTTCATATCATATATATGACATATATAGGGCTCCTTTGGTGGAGCTTGGGATGGCTCCAGCTTCGGCACCATTAGAATACTCACAATGCAAGACTCTGTCACAAAGTCCATGACAATTAATTACATATTATTTACGATATTTTGCTGATGTAGCAGCATATTTATTGAAGAAAGAGGTAGAAAAAATAAGACTCCAAGTCTTATTTAGACTCTAAGTCTACATTGTTTGAGGTAATAAATAATTTTAGACTCTATGATAGAGTCTGCATTGTGAGGGCACTTTCAATGTAGAAACCACCGTGGTTTCTATAGATATTAATTATAGTGTCACCTAAGCATTTTGCTGATGTGGCAAGAGAGTTATTGAAGAGAGAGAGCAAAAATCATAAAAACTAGGTCTAAGTTAGAAACCATGTCTACACAAAATCCAAGACATAAAGTGATATGATTGGCTAAGAATGGAGAGAGAATGAATGTGATTGGATATAAAAATATTCTATAGAAACTATCCATTGATACCATAGTTTCTATATATAATATCTATAAAAATTAATGAGTATAGAAACTATATGTAGTTTATAGCATTGGGAGTGCTCTAAGTGCCCTTATTCATGTTTACAGAAGATATTTTCTCTTTCCCTCCTCTCTCTCTCTCTCTCCCTCTCACTCACAGAGAGTTACCAAAGCTCGATATTTTAGCTTTAATTTGCGGGCTCCGGCTTCTTTGATATACAGTGCTAGCTAGAGCCATAGGAGCTCAGGCAAACGGGCCCTATAATATGCGCTTGGACGTGCGAGCAAGGCCCGGAGGCCCCCAGCCGCCCTTAGCTTTGGTGGGCATGCACTAGTTAACTCTTGTGGCGGGCCTGATGCATATGCATGGGAGAACATTGTTCACTGTGGCGATGAACAGTCATATAAGCGCCTCACAAGTGAGCATACGCTCCGGTCGACTTTCGACTGGCTCCCTAGGCCCAATCCTGGATCCTACTCTTTATTGGCAACCGTAGGCACGTACTACGCCTATAGCCGCTCCCCGACTCCGACATGGTCGTCGTCGTGTGTGACGCTGCCGTGTCCCGTGTGTGTGTTGGTTGGTTCTCCCAGCAGCAGGCGCGTGCAGCTAGCTGCGCGCGCGCGGGCCGGGCAGGGCAGGCATGACGATGCTGCATGCCTGCCTGTGTGTGTGGTCTGTGGAGGGCCGGCCGGGGCTGTGCTGTGCCTCTGGCTGCGCGCGACGACGGCGAGACGAGCGAGCGAGCTGCTGATCGAGCACGCACGCAGCGTGCGTGCATGGAGATGGAGGCGGTAGCAGGGCATTGTAGCAGCACAGCACCGGCTCCTGTGAGCGTGTGTGACGGGACTTGACGAAGAACCAGCATGCATGCAGTGCAGCTTGGTGTGGTGGTGCCCCCGGCCGGCATGCACGCACGCCGTACGACAGTGTAGTGGTGGCGCTGATGCTGCTGCCGCGCGCATGCCATGCCCATGTGCGCAGGAACAGGGTGCTGCTGGATTGGATACCATGGCCTTGTTTACTTCCCTAAAAAATTTTGCCAAATTTTTCAGATTCCCCGTCACATCGAATCTTTGGACGTATGCATAGAGTATTAAATATAGACGAAAATAAAAACTAATTACACAGTTTGGTCGGAATTGACGAGACGAATCTTTTAAGCCTAGTTAGTCTATAATTAGACAATATTTGTCAAATACAAACGAAAATGCTACGGTGCTCATTTTGCAAAAAAAAATTGGGAACTAAACAAGGCCCATATCTCTTCGACCGGCCGGTTCGAGTAACTATACACTGTACACAGACGCAGGAACTGAGAGGAGCTGTTTGAGAATGCATGGATCGATCGTCGGTCAGCCTGCTGTGTGCTGCAATCCATTCCACGCATGCATCTCGATCTTGTGTGTGTGTAGCTAGCTAGGGCTGTGTCCGGCCGGCCGCGCGCCAGCCGTACGTATTGCATTGCATGCGTTGCATTTTATGAGAGGTTATTAGGACTCACGACTAGCACTGTATATGTGTCCATGGGAGCAGACAGATTTGTACACTTTTCAGGATTCTGAATCTCCGATGCAGCCACATACTATGCTACGACGTACAGGCAGTTGCGAGAGGCAGAGACGTATATATGTATACTACTGTAGTAGAGTAGTGTAGAGAATGGCTTCCTAGCTATTAGCCTATAGTAGGTAGGCCCTAGCTAGAAAAGCTCACGCCTGATCAGATCACCATCTCATCTCATCTCATCTCTGCTGCCTGTTCAGAGCGTCCTGGCTCTAGCCATGACCTCCTCAAGCAAGCAAGCAGCTCGCCGATGCGCCTACGCCGTAGCACGCATGCAGCTGCATCTGCATGCATGAGTGAAGAGATCAGGCGGTAGCTAGTAGACCGTAGACGAGACCAGCCCATGTTCATCTCCATAATTAGCCCGTCGATGGATTCCCCAGCAGGTGGCTGGTGAAGTGTCCTGTTTCACGCAACAGTGCCTCGACTCTGATTCGTTCAAGCAACTCACTACAGCTGGACCACCACCACCACCCGTCCCTCTTGCAGTGCCCTGGTCGTAAACCTTAACTTCCTCATGGTACACTCTCTCTCTCTCTCTCTCTCTCTCTCTCTCTCTCTCTCTCTCTCTCTCTCTCTCTCTCTCTCTCGCTACTGCATGCATGCCCATCGATCAGGCACGTACCGACAGGCCTCTGAACGGTCCTCTCCGGATTCCGCTTGTGGCTTGGTCTCCTCTACCCAGATGAGTTCACTCCAAGAGTTTAATCTGTAAATGGATCGGAGGTCGTCGGAGCAGTTGCATGTAGTACTCCCTCCAATTTTTTTACATGTTATATTTACCACTTTTCCTAATGGTCAGATTGGGTTCCAGCTTCTCTTCAGGAGATATCGTATCCATCCCTTTGCTTGATTTTTTCCTCCATCAAGAAGCTGATCTAATCTCAGCTTTACATATGTTCATGAGCCAACCAGTGAAGATCGTTGTGCGCCTGAAAACGTGTTGTATTTCATGCACCTGAGAAACATATCTAGTCTAGGTTCGTCCTAAGTTAAACATTTCTAACTTTGACCAATAATTTCTAACTCTGTATGTTAACTATGTATTATGAAAGTAAAGTCTTAATTATGTTGTTAGCCTATACATTTTTTTAAAAAAAATGATAGTCAAGGATAAAAATGCTTGGTTTCTTTTTTTTTTTACGGAGATGAACCAGCTTTTATAGAAAGCATACAGAGTTTTATAGCCAATGCATAATACATTCAACGAACACAAAACTGGGGTATTACTATTAAAATGATTCCACAAAAAGCACCTAATTACAATTGAAGCACCGAAAACTACATAGGAAAGTACCCCTCTCTTCCAGATAAAGAAATCTGGCTTCAAATTAAGCCCCCTCCACGGCTCCAAACTTCATAAATTTTAGCGTGTCATCCAAGTAGTCTAATTTGAGTCCACCTTCTTCAGGAGGAGTTTCCATTTCTACAAGTAAGAAACAGGTTTTATAGAAAACCTCCCATGATGTTTTGGGAAACTCCTCAATCCCCATTTTATTTCGTACATTGCACAAACCCCATAAGACAGAGTATGTTCATATACTTATATTAAGACACTCTAGATCTTACCATGCGAAATTTTTTCAAAGGAATTCATATTTTTTAATATATTACTAAAATGCCACTACTGTAATATATATAATAAGTATAACCACATACTCTATATATGCATGCATTCTTAACATATATACTACCTTAGATGGTTTGGTATGATCATATACTTCGTCTACATACACTTCATCGGGCCATATACACCATAAATCTAGAGATATGCACCCATGTTCTCCAAAATCCAAATAACTTGTCCTCCTCTTCATTCAATCTGAAGTTTTCTAGCAAAGATATCAAATTCTCCCATTCCAACAACATATCCTCCACCCTAAAAGCTCTACTGAATTTCACCCTCCAGTTATCCTCCACCCAACGGTTACTTACCAAGCACTCCTTATCGCCACACATAAGATATAATTTGTCAAATTCCAATTTCATGGAACTTCACAAGCCATATATATCATCCAAAAAAGAGTATTCCTACCACTATTTACTTTAGCCTTGACCTCGTTCAAATTGTGTTTTACTTTAATTAGCCCTTTCCAGAATTGCAAAACTAGTGTTACTCTGATATTGTGCTAGAGCTATTGTGTGTGGATATTCCCTCCTCAGGATGTTGCAACCACTATTACATGCATGCTTTTTAGAAGTGGATGAAAACAATTTGTAGAGGCGGCTATTCGAGTTGCCTCTACTTATGCCTATCTAGAAATTAGTGATTTCTAGAGGCGGGTATACAACAGCCTCTAGCAAGCAATTTCTAGAGGCGAACTTAATTCCTACTGCCTCTACAAATCATTTTCAAGAATTGGTAAATTTGGGAAAAAAGCAAAAAAGGGAAACCCTTAGTAGTACCCCACTTAAGATTTCAAAATTAAAAATAAAAAATTTTAGGCGAGCCACCTCTAAAAATTGATTTCTAGATAAAGTAGGTTGGCTCTTAAACAATTTTTAGAGGTAGATTTTAATAGACTCGCCTCTACCCAAAAAGGTAGGAGCATCTGAAAATAGTTTCTATAGTAGTGAACACATGTCCTTGCCATCAGCTTTCAAGATTCTCCAAACTCATTTCCCTAAAAGAGACCTCATTGATTAACCTTCTGTTGAGAATTCCAAGGCCTACATAATCTTCTGGAAGGCATAGGATATCTCATTGGGTCATATGATATTTGAACTCTTCCTCTG
Organism: Sorghum bicolor; assembly: GCF_000003195.3. NCBI lineage: Eukaryota > Viridiplantae > Streptophyta > Magnoliopsida > Poales > Poaceae > Sorghum > Sorghum bicolor. The sequence continues at coordinate 46,250,409 of NC_012875.2, forward strand.
CACCCTTTCCCAAAAGTCTTAGCTCTAATAATATCAAACTGTTGATAGGTGCCCACATATATCATGTATAGCCCCCATGGTATCAACAGATATGCTGCTTAATAAAGAGGTATTCGTCAACATCAACCCGCCCTAGAAGTTAGTCTTTTCCCTTTCCATGACTAGTCTTTTTCTCAACTTCTCAACTACACCTTGGAAGGCCGATAGACCCAAATGTTTATCACTAATTGGAATCCCTAAGTACTACATTACAAGTAGACCAACTTTGCAATTAAACATGTTAGCAATCTTTAATTGCTCATCTCCATTATTTTCCTCTAAACAAGCACATCTGTTTTTGTGATAACTTATTTCCAGTCTAGTCAATCACTCAAAACGATATAAAAGAAATTTCATGTTGATAACTGTTGTGAATGACGACGGATAAACAACGAAGAACACAATATATCAAAATACAACGGAGACACAAGATTTAACGTGGAAAACCCCTCCAATGCGAAGGGGAAAAACCACGGGCTCCAGCCAGCAAACACTCCTCACTATTATCAAGAGTTGGGTTACAACGCCGTGCGGCGGCTTACAAAATCCTATATTCGGTGCAACCCTAATTTGGGTATATGTAGCCCGGGCTACTCCCTCCACTCCAAATTATGAGCCGTTTCGATTTTTCTAGGTACCGAAGATTTGACGAGGGCGACACCATGTCAGAACCTCTGAACGTGACTGTAATTACGGAAACTGTAATGACGAGGGAGTAGCGCGCGTACATGTTATTGCAAATTTGAATCATCTCTGTAACTGTTAATGGGGCTTACATGCATGTGCACGTATACGCACTGCTCCAAATTGCAGCACTCATCCAATCGACGACGGTGTGAAGGCCGATCGAGGAGATGATGCATCCAGACGCTATAGCTCCGAAGAGGTACTAGCTACGCGTACGTGATGTCGTGATGATCACAGGCGGTTCAACTGTCGCTGTTCCAGAAGTGAACGAAGCCCCCCTTCACATGATCAGATCGATGGATCTCATTACTCCTCAGGTCTTGTTTAGTTGGCAAAAATTTTCAAGATTCTCCATTACATCGAATCTTTGGTCACATACATTGAGCATTAAATATAGGCAAAAGTAAAAACTAATTGCACAGTTACCTGTAATTTGTGAGATGAATCTTTGGAGCCTAGTTACTCTATGATTGAACAATATTTGTCAAATGAAAATGAAAGTGCTACGGTAGCCAAAAACTAAAAATTTTACGAACTAAACAAGACCTCAGCTGAGCTAGCTAGCTGGTGACTATCTAGATGGTAAAGGAGGTCCATCCTAGCTATACTAGCTCCGATCCATCGATAACGCATGCATATGTAGTACAACGGGAGACAGGGAGTCAGAGAAAGGCACACCATGCAAAAATTAATCAGTGCATTGCATGTCGCAATGTGTGTGTGTGTGTACCCGCGCGCGAGCGAGAGCGAGCGACTCAGATCAAGCTAGAGCCCCCGCGCGCGCGCCGGCCAGTACGTACGTACGGTGCAGCAAACTCGATCGAGCGATCGAGCCAGTATAGGTACTCCAGATGACTAGCTAGCTAGCTGCTTGGATCTCGGTTTCGTTCCAACGCGCGCCTTCGTCGTCGTCCTAGCAGCAGCCAGCAGCTAGCTAATAATGGAGGGAGCCTGCCGCGGCCGGCCGATCGATCGATTCGAGCGACGTCGTCTGCCTCCGCCCTGGCTCTGGCGGTGGCCTAGCTATAGCTATAGCCAGTACGCGCGCGCGCGAACCCTAGGTAGCTAGCCCGGCCATTCGGCGTGGTCCTCTCGTCCTCCCCCGGTCGGCCCGTCCCCGTGCGAGCGAGCACAGTGCCATGCACATACGCGCCAACAGTTGAGAGGGCGAAGAAAGGCGCGCGCCCCCGCACAGACAGACGACGGCACGAATCGATCGAGAGATCGACCGAGCAACATAGCCCTAAGCTAACCTAGCTATCTAGCTAGGAGTACCACAGCCTAGTCCGGCGATCGATCGACCAGCTGCAGTGCAGATCATCGAGCAGGCGGAAAGAGAGGCCGGCGCGCCGCGAGTTTAACCATATAGGAGTTCTCCGTACCTAGGCACGCGCGCCCCTGATGGATTCCCCTGCCGGCCTCGCTCGGCGGCCAGCAGCCACGCACCGAGCGATATGATTTTACTGCAAGCGTTTCCTGCGGCACCGTCGACTGTTGTGTTCAGGCAGCGGTTCAGTTTCCCGACAGGGACAGGCCAAAGGCCGAACGACCACGTACCCCACCATGCGGCCGGCCAGTCCTCCGATCCAGAGTGTGCGCCAGCGGCCCTCCCGCCCGCCCGCCCGCCCGCGCCCCATGATATATCATATCATGCCGCGCCGGAGCCTCCCTCGGCTCCCTCCTCCAGTGGGGACTGGCTGGGGAGCTGCCACATTCCTCCTCCACCCCGGATCACGATCACCTCGCGTGTGTCCGGCCGGCCGGCAGCTGCTTCCTGCCTTCCCCCGGCCCTCCCCGTTGCAGTTGCATTGCATTGGCTAGCTCCGACTCCGACTCCGATCCGATCCATCCTGCTGCGCTTCTGGTTGGTTGCCGTGAGACCCTGACCTCCGATCTATCCGTCCTGAGGCGCGGTACGTCGTACGGCAGCCAGCGGCAGCAGCAGGCGGCCGGTGAATTAGTTAGCCAGCCAGCAGCGGGCCGCCGCCTAGCTAGCTAGCCCCACCAGGCCAGCCGGCGGACACAGCCCCAATGGACAGGGGGATGGCGGACAGGCTCCTCGCCTCCTGTATACCGGGCGGCATGGAGGCGGCGGCGGCGGAAAGGGAGGACGAGGGGCTGGAGCTCAGCCTCTCGCTGCACCCGTCGCCGTCGTCGCCGCCCAGGTTCCAGGCGGTCTTCGCCTGCTGCTACTGCCCCAGGAAGTTCCGCAGCTCGCAGGCGCTCGGCGGACACCAGAACGCGCACAAGCTGCAGCGCAACCTGGCAAGGCGAGGGCGGGAGGCAGCCTCGGCGCCACCCGCGCCGCCGGTATCCGACCACCACCAGCAGCAGGGCAGCAGGGCGCCCGGCGGCAGCGAGAGCGCGCCGACGCCGCGCTCCAGGCCGGAGCAGCCCCCGGCCGGCGCCGATGCGTGGGGAGAGGGGAGGCACCACCGCCGTCATCAGCACCACCACCTTTATCAGCGCCCGCCGGCCCCGGCGGGGGGTGCGGAAGCCTCGTCCGGTGCGTCAAGGGGCGGCGGAGAGGATGCTGCGGAGGAGATTATTGACCTGTCCCTCAAGCTATGAACTGATCCATCCATCCATGAGCTCGAGCTAGCTTATTAGCTAGCAGCCCAGCACTACTAGCAGCAGCTCCTCCTATCCTCTTCGTTCTCTTCCATTAGCTTATTGCTTAGTTGTTTCTTCATTATTACGTCATTATTTCTTGTTTAATTTGATGATCTACCGTATGATGCGTGTTATTCCCTTTTGCCTCAGCTTTTGTGGACTCATATGCGTGCATGGTTGAGATATTCTCGTGTTCAGTTCAGGGAGCACGTTGGGTGCACGCATCAGAAGCTTCTTCGCAGAACTCTTGTAGTACTACTATGATCGCTCGCTCTGTAAATAATGTTCTGTCCTAGAATAATTGCTACCTAATTTGGACTTAGCTTTCCTCAGGTTTCAGGTAACTGACTGCCTTTATTTTGTTGCTTTAGGTCTTGTTTGGATGTTGTTAGATTCACTTTAATTCACATGTGTTGAGATGGATTATGGAAAGATTTAGTTAAAATTTCACTTCAATCCACCAAACACAAATATAGATTGATGTAAATCTAGCTACAGACCCAGAGATTCTTTATTCTTCCTTTCCATGTCCATCGTATCTCCCGCTCCACTAGCTAGTCCAAGTAGTCAATTTGTGCCATAATAAACCTCATGCCTAATGCTATGTTGAGTTAAGAACTATACTTAAGATAAATCCATGTTGCCATGCTTTTTTAGGATTATAGTTACTGAAAAAATACTTTAGACAAACACTATCACATATACATTCATCTAGATATTCTTTTATTCCCTAATAAAAAAATCCTTATTGTTTAAGAACGTATCCCCTTCATCAGAATAATGTGCTCTTTGAGTCCATATGGAGTAGTGTACCTGCTATTGGTGAATTTATTAGTTCATTCTTCATTATTGGGCACAGACATATATCCCTCACGTCTCATCAGCTAGCACTAGAAGCCTAGAAGGTGCTATTGTAGCTAGTCACATGCTGTGATGGCCAGAGATGCCCAGATATATATACATTATGCATGCATTCCCTGCTTATTAATTATCTCCTGAGTGACCACATATGAATGACAAGTACGTGGAACCACAACTTCAGGTGCAAAAACACTAGCTAGCTTGCACTGCATCTCTAGAATATCTACATAGATTGCCGCAGCCAGCATACAATTGGTCGAGTGAGCCGTGTTGTATGTGCATGCTGAGAAAGTAAGAGGGAAGCTGACACAATCACTATGAAAGAACAGCACCAGCATAGATGTTTCATGTTTCTCACTGCTCATGCATCTTCTGTTTTTCAAATTAACGTTTAATTAATTTGATCTTTCTTGATGTCATACCACTAATTACAGTTTCAAAGACTGAATTGAATAATTCTGATATTTTATTATGCATGCTGGAGATCGATAACAAGAGCTATTTTAGTTAATTTAATTTGATGGTGCAAAATAGCTCTTCAACTAGATGCATCTGAAGTTTTTTTTTGCTCAGTTTTAGAAGCAAATATAAGGAGCTAGTTACAACCTACATTCTGAAATATAAGACATTTATAGATTTGTTCTAAGTCAAAGTATCATAAATTTGACCAAGTTTACATATAAGTGGCATCTATCACATCAAAGAGATCGGGTATGAAAGTATATTTGTTAATATGTATCGAATTACTCTTATTTAATATCATAGATATATCATTGTTCTTTTTTCTATATACTTGATCAAACTTAGGATAGTTTGACCTAGAACATAATCCCTTGTATTTCAGGACAATTAGCTAGTGTACTACTGATCGACTACTTAATTAGTGGGTTCTTTTTTTCATTGTGTGTTTAGATTTTCATGGGTGCTGAGATATTAGACTCAGCAGTTCTTATTATGACCACACGCATGTTTCTCCATTTTTAAATATATGATTTTAAGACAAGCCAATTAATTAAAAATGTAAATAGCTTGTCCTGAATGTCATATATATAAAAACAGAGAGTAGTAAAAGAATTCTAGTGAACCTTCATACAGTTAAATGTATATTGCATGTTATTTATTTTCAAAATAACAGTAGTCCACACGTACTCCAGGCAAGAAAAAGGGGCGAAATGGGATATTATTAGGCCATCTATTCATTTTTCCCATTATATCTGCCTTTTCTGGAAGAAAATTAACCAAATGTTTGATCAAGCTACTGGAAAGAAAAAGGTTCTGCCAAAAATGGGTACAAACTATTTCTACACCCCAAGTTACTAGTAGTAGATTGTAAAAGATTCTCTTGGTACGGTGTTGCTAGGAACAAAAGTGAGCTAGAGTGTGATTGGTGGACGAAAGATGATGATAAGCCTTTTTGTGCTGCAGCCTGCAGCTCTGAGCAACCAATCAATAGCCCTTAATTACTTTTAATTTGGAGGATTTGCTCTATAATAATAATAATAATAATAATAATAATAATAATAATAATAATAATAATAATAATAATAATAATAATAATAATAATAATAATAATAATAATAATAATAATAATAATAATAATAATAATAATAATAATAATAATAATAATAATAATAATAATAATAATAATAATAATAATAATAATAATAATAATAATAATAATAATAATAATAATAATAATAATAATAATAATAATAATAATAATAATAATAATAATAATAATAATAATAATAATAATAATAATAATAATAATAATAATAATAATAATAATAATAATAATAATAATAATAATAATAATAATAATAATAATAATAATAATAATAATAATAATAATAATAATAATAATAATAATAATAATAATAATAATAATAATAATAATAATAATAATAATAATAATAATAATAATAATAATAATAATAATAATAATAATAATAATAATAATAATAATAATAATAATAATAATAATAATAATAATAATAATAATAATAATAATAATAATAATAATAATAATAATAATAATAATAATAATAATAATAATAATAATAATAATAATAATAATAATAATAATAATAATAATAATAATAATAATAATAATAATAATAATAATAATAATAATAATAATAATAATAATAATAATAATAATAATAATAATAATAATAATAATAATAATAATAATAATAATAATAATAATAATAATAATAATAATAATAATAATAATAATAATAATAATAATAATAATAATAATAATAATAATAATAATAATAATAATAATAATAATAATAATAATAATAATAATAATAATAATAATAATAATAATAATAATAATAATAATAATAATAATAATAATAATAATAATAATAATAATAACAACAACAACAACAACAACAACAACAACAACAACAACAACAATAATAATAATAACAACAACAACAATAATAATAATAACAACAACAACAACAACAACATCAACAACAACTTGACCTGGCTGAGCTACATGACTAGAAACTTGTTGATTTGAAAATTAAACTAGTCGACCGGCTTTGTAAAAGTTTTTAGCGTTGTTCAAGGCTTCAAGCACCAGGAAAAAAGTGGAAAAAAAGTGTAAAAAGCTAGCAGGATGGATTGCATGTACTCGGAAAGCTAGCAAGTCTACTATTTACACCCGGACAATTTATGACATTTAGGGCAAGTTAACAGTTAGTTAAATTTTAGACTAATTAGCTTATCTCAAATGTCATTTGAAAACAAACGAGTATGGGGTAGTTCTCGGCAAGCTCAACTCCATCAATGCATGACATTATCGAAGACATGCCCCCTCTCCAATTTCTCAACTTGTCTATACCTTTTGTTTCTCTTGTTGAGGAGTTAACTTTAGAGTATAGGACATTATATTGTAGGGACTTCCCAAATACATGTGTGTCGTGACTTGTTGGCACCAAGAGCCTATTTCTCTAGCAAAGATCATGCACTCACTAAAAGGGTCAGTTTCGCATAATAATACTAGCTTTGGCTTCATCATCAATAGCTTCATAAACAAGCTAGAGAAGCTATATCAGATATCCTAAAAGGAGAAGTCATTTTTTTTGTTGTACGAAGAGGAGCCAAAGTCCTTTTTATGTATAGAGGGGTAGTTTCAATTTGTGACTCCTCTCTTTGGTTGTGGCTCTTTCAGATGAACATCCAAAAGAGAAGCTATACCAAACAAACACTAAATAACACCAAGAGTGCTTCCATATACAGGATAGACTAATAGGTTCTACTTCATCTATATGGTTATGTATCATCCCAAAAGTGAATAGGGGGTCAGCATTAGCTAACCACTTTCTTCGTTGGTTACTGCAGGGTAATTTCTATAGCCCTTCTCCTTTTTGTAGTATAGTAAAAACCCTTTCTACTTCCTAGCAATTCACTGCTATATTACTTCACAACTTAGTTTCACTCTCTAGCTAAGCTATGCAATAGGTTTAGTTCCACCCCTGTAATTTGCGAGTTGAGCCTAGTTAGTCCATAATCGGACAATAATTGATAAATACAAACGAAAGTGCAACAGTACCCAATTTTTTTTACTCCACCAATTAAACAAAGTTCCTCATCCAAAAACTTTTCACCCATCACATTATTCTTTAGACACATGTATGGAACATTAAATGTAGACAAAAACAAAAATTAATTACACAATTTGCTTGTAAATTGTGAGACAAATCTTTTAATTCTAATTAATCTATAATTAGACACTAATTATCAAATAAAATAAAAATATTACAGTAACCAAATCAACAACTTTTCAAAACTAAATAAGGCTTAAATTAAACTCACACGTACTCCCTCTGTCCTAAAATAAGTGTCGTTTTCGCTTTCCGAGAAATAACTTTAACTAAATATATAGTGAAAAATATTAATATTTATAGTACATAATTAGTATCATTGGAAAGATCTTTAAGTCTAGTTTTTTAACAAATTTATTTCGAGATATAAATATTGCATGTATTTTTTACAAATCGAGTCAAACTTGTGGCACAAAAATCTAAAATGACAATCTTTTTTTTTTGAGTATGGAACAGCATTAATAGTTCCACGCACAGACGAGCCACACACACGCTGCCATTTGCGACTCCTGTGCTGCAATCACCGACTCTGGCACTCTGCCAGCCTTGATCATGTCACACATGTCCACCTGCGGGTCGGCCCACTAGTCAGCGAAACCACTCGTCCCTCCAATCAAATCTTCTGACCGGTGGGTCCCATAAACATGGTCCCACTTGCCAGCGGTAATGGTAGCTCAGCACGGAAGTGCGCTATCGCCGTGGCAGAAAAGTTGTGTGTGGTCAGAATATCCCACCCAGCCGCCAGCCACCAGCTCCACTTCTCCCACTGACTCTGGGTCCCGCATAGTCCTACCCCACCTGTCACTCAAAATTCCAGCCACCACAGCGTATCCCGCCGCTTCCGTGGGCCACGTCCGTCAGCGACTGCGCACACCTCGTACGCGGACCAAAAGCAATAAACCGGTGGCCAAAGGCGAAAGCCGGGCACCCACACGGCCACACCCACCCCACAGATCTCCCCACCTCTCTCTCTCTCTGCCCTTGCTGTCACCGTCGCTCGCGCTCGCCCAAGTCGTCGTTGCCCAGTCGGCAGTCGCCGCGCCGCTCAGCTCCGACGCGAGCTGAACGACGCAACCGCGCGCGCGTCTCCCTCCTCCGCTCCGCTCGGCGCTGCTCTGCGCGGCGCCGCTGGACTGCTACGGGGACACGGGGTAAGCAGCTGTTCCTTGCGCGCGATCGCGCTCCGGTGACGGATTTTCCTTGGTTTATTTTTTGGGCGGGTTTTTTTTTTTAATCTCCGGTTTTGTGGCGGTGTGCGCAGATCTGACTGGCGGCTCCGGGCTTGGGGAAGGCGTGGAGGCGATGCAGAGGCAGGGGCGGCACCTGGAGCGGTCCAACTCGAAGCGAGCGCTCGACCATGGCGCCGGCGGTGACGACGACGACCGCCCGTCTAAGCGCCCGCGTGTCCCCGCGCTCGCCAGGTGACTGCGTTGAACCCGTCTAAGTGACTCTGTTTGGATTGTTGACTCTGTTTGGGAAGAGTGTTTCGTCATTCGTGCTAGCTACCACCTGCTACCATACCATGTATGTAGCCTCACTGAGGAAGCGCTGATTCGTGATACTGTGATAGTAAATGTTTGTTACACTTGAAAGTTAACTCAATCACTAATGTCTAATGGAGGTTCTAGTTTCGTGTGACAGAAGATGGAACAAGTCTGGGATTAATCATTTGAGCTGAAAGACGTGCTTAAAATGAGGGGATGTCAGCTCTATATTGTAGCTTCTTCCACATAGAATCTGTGCCTTTGTTTGGGATTGTGAAAGAGAGGAGAGCACTCCCCAGTTCCCACACCCTTCCAGACATCCTTGATCTTACCTATTTACCTTTAAGGCCCCCTTTGGACTGCTGTTTGTTTTCCCTGTTTTCTGCATTTTTCCGTGAAGATGAACTGATTCCTGTTAAACTTGTGTACGATTACTGTGAAGTTTCTGCGTTCCAAAGGGACCCTAAATGTATAATCAAACTATATCTGCATACACTGTAATGTATAGTTACTTTCTAATATAAAGTATACATGCACATGCACTTGAGGAGCACATAAACCATGTTCCTTTCTGTTTAAAGTGGCATTTTACCATTACTAATTTGAAGCTCATTTTGGAACCTCCGCCTCAATCCTCATCATATGCACTAGAAAAGAGATAAATTCTAGAAACATCTATCTATAAAATCGGCATACTATAACAACCATTGACAATAATAGACATTGTAGCTATTCCGCTTTTTTATTAAAAATAATTAGCCACCTCCACAACTTTTAGAGATAGTCTAAAGTAATTTTCCTAAATTTATGTATTTATATATGAATTACCACCTCTGCCATTTTGAAAAATAATCTAAAGTTACCCCCCTAAATCTTCATTTAATTATCCACCTATGCCATTATAAATAAATAACCTCCTAAATTTACATCTAAATTATCCACCTCTACCATTATTAAGACTGACTTAAACCAAGCCCTAAGCCTGCATCTAAATTAACTACCCATACCATTATAAAAAATCCCAAAGTATTCCTATATATGCTTCTAAATTACCCTTTCTTCTATTGTTAACATAAAAAAATCAAGGTATATATGCATGATGTGTGTCACCATGCAGGAAGTGATGGCCATGAGATCAATTTCCATGTCAAACACATATATAGCCAAAACTAAGGGTTCAAATAAATACATGTCAAACACACATGAAATCTTTTGAAATTACTATCCTCTGCACGAGCATAATCTATGATTTAGCCAAATTCTAGAAATGGTGTCATTTTTTATTATATAAAGTTCTGATTGCCAAATGATGTTCTTAAAAGGTATTTGCAGCTTTGCAGTTTCTACGAGTCATTGAATATCCATTTATGCAGAACTGTGTGAAAACAGTGAAATATGCCTCAACAAATATCTGTAAATCCAGACGAACAATTATTTCAGTTGTGTTGTGTGGTGAGAGTTGAAGTTCATCCCTACCATGCCTTAATATATTTTCCTGATGGTTGCAGTGTCATTGTAGAAGCACTCAAGGTAGACAGTTTACAGAAGCTTTGCTCATCACTGGAGCCAATTCTGCGCAGAGTTGTGAGTTGAAGTCTTTGGACAACTTTTTATATAACCATCTGATTGCTTTTCTTGTCATTAGCCAACCAACGTTTGCTGTGTAGGTCAGTGAAGAAGTAGAGCGTGCTTTAGCCAAATTGGGTCCTGCAGGTCCTGCTAGGATCCAAGGAAGGTACAAAATCTGCAACTTGATCTTTATGGTTGTTTCTGTAGTTTTACCTGGATATGCTCCAATAAATTGTGAACTTCATATACCAAATAAAAACAGGAGCTCTCCCAAACGAATTGAAGGCCCTGATGGTAGAAACCTCCAGCTTCAGTTTAGGACTAGGTTATCCCTTCCACTCTTTACTGGAGGCAAAGTAGAAGGCGAGCAGGGAGCAGCAATTCATGTTGTGCTGCTTGATGCGAACACTGGACATGTTGTCACTTCAGGACCCGAGTCATCTGTGAAACTGGACATTCTGGTACTTGAGGGTGATTTTAATAAAGAGGAAGACGAGGGTTGGACCGAAGAAGACTTTGAAAGTCACATTGTTAAAGAACGAGAAGGCAAGAGACCTCTTTTAACTGGAGACCTGCAGATAACCCTTAAAGAAGGTGTTGGGACTATAGGAGAGCTTATTTTCACTGACAATTCCAGCTGGATAAGAAGCCGAAAATTTAGACTTGGGTTGAGAGTCTCCTCAGGGTTCTGTGAAGGAATTCGTGTTATGGAAGCAAAAACAGAGGCTTTTACTGTTAAAGATCACAGAGGCGAATGTATGTTTATTTATTGTGGTGTCATTATTAAATGATCTAACATATAGTTTTTAAACTTGATATATGTTATCTGATTCTTTTTTAGTGTATAAGAAGCACTATCCTCCTGCACTAAAGGATGAGGTATGGAGATTAGAAAAGATTGGAAAGGATGGTTCATTCCACAAGAGATTAAACTCAAGTGGAATCTATACAGTTGAACACTTTCTTCAATTCCTTGTTAGAGACCAACAGAAATTAAGAAGTGTAAGTTTAGCATCTCTACTTTTAACTATGATTCATCCACTCGGTAGTCTTGTGACCCATACTATTTTATTTATTCTTTCTGGTTACGCTGCAGATTCTTGGCAGTAACATGTCAAATAGGATGTGGGAAAGTCTTATTGAGCACGCAAAGACATGTGTTTTGAGTGGCAACCATTATATATATTACTCAAGTGATGCAAGAAGTGTGGGTGCAATATTCAACAACATATATGAGTTCACTGGTTTGATTGCTGATGATCAATTCATTTCAGCTGAAAATCTCACTGAAAACCAGAGGGTTAGTGTCTTTTCAATGCCTTTTGCAATGCTACTCTTGGAATCTCATAAATTTTTGGCACTCGGTAATCTATGGATTTAGATTATTCAAGCTTCATTTCTCTGATACGTAGTTTTCATTGCATCCATAATCCGTATCACCCACTATAATTTCACTTTTCACAGTCTCTGAAATTCTGTTGTCAGTCTTGCCTAGAGTGGTCTGCTATGCTCATTTTTGACTTAGGCACAGCATTCATTACAAACTTGTACACTTCTTCTTTAAGTTTGGCCATTTCCTAAATTAACTGTATTTAGGTGTTTATTACCAACAGGAAAGTGGGAAACAAGCAACGACAACCGCAAACGCATTGCCTAAATTAACTGCATTTAGGTGTTTATTACCAACAGGAAAGTTGGAAACAAGCAATGACAACCGCAAACATTTTAAATATCACAGTATAAGAACACATGCATATATTTGTTTATAAACCACCACCCATGCTTCTGATACAAGTTCCATGAATGATGTCTACAAATCCTTTAGAAAATGTTATATATTTTTACAATTTATTAATGGTGTCATAGGAATATGCCTTTTTCATGATGAAAAATGCATTCAATCCCATTCTAAAATAAAATGCATTTGTTTCTACAAACTTCCATTTTAGTTAGAAGATGTATAACCATCTCTTCTATTTATGATATATTTCTTGTTAATTAATATGCTGATTGAGTTCAATATGCTGGCCCTAGTTTTATACTCCCTCCATTCCAAATTATAAGACATTTTGTCTTTTTTAGATACATTGCTTTTACTATGTACCTAGACATAGTGCATATCTAAGTGCATAGCAAAACTATCTATCTAGAGAAGTCAAAACGTCTTATAATCTGGAATAGAGGGAGTAGGTGACATGACATACTAGGGATGCTACAATATGAATCAGTTTTAGTGTAGAGAAGGATGGTAGGGTGCTTGGGTTGTCACCATTTTTGTTTGAGAAAACAATATACTCCCTCTGTTCTAAATTATAAGTCATTTTGACTTTTTTGGTACATCCATTTTGCTATGCATCTAGATATCTTTTTGCATATGGTCTTAGTTAAAGCTGGCATGCAGTTGTGTGCTACATAAAAAATGAAAGAAGTTAGTATGTTTTTTAACAGGTTCTTTCAGTGATGTAATGATATATCAGGAGTCTTTTTTTCATGTTGCCTTGAACTTTTAGTTTTATTTCCCCTGTTCACTTGCCTCAATTGCTATCATTATAAGATGTAATAAGATGTAAAGCGTTTGGTCCTTTTTATGATAAGAAATTAAATATTAAATCATTTGTTGCAAAAGTCACGATCTCACTCTACCTGGTCACAGGTGTTTGCTGACACATTGGTTAAGCAAGCATATGATGATTGGATCAATGCTGTAGAATATGATGGCAAGGCGCTGTTGAGTTTCAAGCAGACAAAGAAAACTGTTACAACTAGAAGTGAAACAGCGAAAGCTTCAGCAAGCTACCCTGCATCAAACGATTTAATGAACTCACAGAAACAACTGGCTGGAGGTCCTGTAAATACTGAGCAATCTTCCCTGAAGAATACCAGAGAAGGTATCTGGATTTGTTCTCTAGTAGCATAACATTCATATCCTGTATGTTTCTTGGATACTCTTTTCTTTCAACTATTCCTGAGCTGCTATTAATTAATTTTGAAACATAAAAATAATGAACTTTCCTTTTTTTTGTATGCACTTTCTTACCCTGTGTTTGAACCTGTGGAGTTATATTGTTTATAGGACCTATTTTTGTAACAAAACATGGATTTTTTTTGTGTGTGTCTGAGAGGTCGTTCTTGATTGAATTTAGCTTAATCCTCAAAATCAATGCTAACTCTAGTGTTACTTTGGTGAAAATTAACTACTCCCTCCGTTCCAAATTGTAAGTCGTTCTAGTTATTCTAGATACATAACTTTTGCTATGCAATGTCTAGATACATAGTAAAAGCTATGTATCTAGAAAAGCCAGAATGGCTTACAATTTGGAATCGAGGGGGTAGTTACCTGCTGATCATGATTCTGCATCTATATGCTCACTTAGCAGTTTCATTTTTCACTTAGTATGTTGCTAACTACTGCTAGCTTGAACTTATAAGCTTATTTTCTCTGTTCAGCAGGTGGAACTGGAATCCCATCCATGGGGAACCAGGTAGCAAGAGAGTATGCAGGCAATCCTCAGCACGTGGCACCAAGTATCACCATGCAATACGACATGAGTTCATTGGTCCCCGGAGGCCAGTTCAGTGGTTCCTCCGTGCAGACTCAAACTTCACGAAGCTCCAACATGCTTGCACTGCGGCCAATGCAGCAGCCTCAAAACTTCGAGTTCTCTGGGCTTGGTCAGTCCACACAACCTTCAGGGCTCAACCCTTTCGATGACTGGTCTCGATTGCAGGAGAACCGCGGAGGCGGCGCCGATGACTACTTGATGGATGAGATAAGGGCAAGGAGCCACGAGATATTGGAGAACGATGAGATGCAGCAGATGCTGCGCCTCCTGAGCATGGGCGGGGCACCGACCGGCCTGAATAATGTTGACGGTTTCCCTTCATACCCGTCTCCTGCCCCAGCCTTCAGCTTTGAGGACAACCGTGCTCGCTCGTCCGGCAAAGCTGTTGTCGGGTGGCTGAAGATCAAGGCTGCGATGCGGTGGGGCATCTTTGTCAGGAGGAAAGCGGCCGAGAGACGAGCTCAACTTGTTGAGCTGGAAGACTAGCGGGTGCTTGGGCTCAGTGTTGCACATATTTATGTGGCGAGGCAAGTAGAACTGCAAAATGTTGTATGTATAATACGCTTCCCTTTTGGCTGCCCTTGCACAATATATAGCTCCATTGATATTGTATATTAATGGGTAGGGGTTTTTTCTTTTATGAATTCAGGAGGGGTTTCCCCCTACTGTCTTCTATTACGTGGAAGACTTGAAGGACGATCAGGATCCTGTCCTGAGCTCATGAGCTTTTACGAATGAACTCACGTTGGTTGTATTACTAGTAGATGGTGCGCGCATGGGTTAGCATAGCATAGGTGTTAGCATTATATAAAAAAACATAATACGTTTAATTTGTAGATTGAAAATAATTAAGAATAGTATACAAATATGTGTATAGGTATATATGTTACATATGTTATTATACATTGGAAATAAAGAGCAGTAATATATTATATGCAGTTTTGCAGCAGTTTTTTTTACATGAAGAGCAGTACAATATAGCATAAAAAAACTGCTATATCTAAAAAAACACAACCACAATATCAGTATAGAAAATGAAAAAGTATGCTTGATGGTGTGCACCAGGCTTGTTGCCGAGGAGACCGGGTGCTAATGATTGCACTTGTCATCCTGTTTGTATAATACTTTATTAGTGATATATATAGTTCCAATCATGAGCAGAGAAGTATCAGGTTATGCAAGACATATTTCAGTGGCTAAATGAAGTCTCTATAGTGATATATGTTAATTACAGTGCGGTTATTTTACCTATAATTTTGTTTTAAAGGAAGCATATAATAATAAGAGAGCAATTCCAACTTTTGCAGAATTCTAGGGAGAAAAAGTGTAGCACAGGTCCATAAACAAGGAATGGTTTTAAGAAATGCTGTGAGGAAGCATCTCCTTCAACTGCTATGATAGAAGCAAAATAGGAAATGACATACTATACATAAGACAAAGCAGTAGATTGCATTCATGTTTTATGGAATCGACTTATGTCATAGTCACATTGGGTATGGGAGTCCAGTTGACTATGATTAAGGACAAAACCAATAAAGTAAGTACGTGGACAATATTTTTTTCTGTCTATATTCTTCCTTTTTCATTTCATTTCAGTTTTTGTTTTTCGATTTTATTTTATTTTTTGTCCTTTCCTTATTCTTTTCTTGTTTTAATTTTACCTTTTATTTCCTTTTTCTTTTGGTTTTATTTTTATTGATCTTCCTTGCTTCTATTTGTTTTTCTTTTTTCTTTTCAGATTTTCTATGTTTCTTCATTCTTATTTTATATTTTACTTTCTTTTAATCTTATTTTTATCCTTATTTAAATTATTCATGAATTTTATTTGTTCTATGCACTTTTTATCATTTGTTAATTATGTTTGTTTTTATATTTTTTTTCTTAGTAATTTTATTTTTTTTTATTTTTATTTTCTATATATATGTGATATTTATGTAGTATATATTTAGTGTTCTATATTGTGTTATGTCATGTTTACGTAATATATATATATATATATATATATATATATATATATATATATATATATATATATATATATATATATATATATATATGTGATGTTCTATGATGTTTCTTACGGTGTTCACTTAGTATACATGTAATCTATAATAGATGTGATGTTCTATAATATATTTAATGATGTTCTATGATGTATTTAGTGATGTTAATGTTCTATAAATATATTTACGATATTTAAAAAGTAACCCTTTGACATTATTTGAAATTTTTCTCCATTTTGTGTATTTATTTTTTTTATGCTTTTTACTCTAGATTTTTTTATTATTTTTATCTATGTCATGTATTTATGTATTTTTATGTATATTGTAATATCAGTTTCATAAACCTAAAACCAAAATACTATTCTTCTAAATCGATAACATTTTTTTTACAAAGACAGAACATTGTCCATTGAACCTAGAATATTGTTTCTACTTAATAAAAGAAAATATTTTATCTCTATAAGATAAATATTCATGTGTGATCTTGTTTTGAAGAATTTGTTATAAAAAATTTAATGATGCAATCAGAATTTAATTTATATCTCTAGTTTAGGAGGTATGATTTTTTTAATTCGCTAAAACAATTTTAGGTGAGTGAGGCCTAGGTTGATGGGATAGTGTGTCATCGCGCAGTAAAAAAACCACCAAAGGGATGAAAGTTTTGGATAGGTCCTCTCCATAATTTTTAGTTGTAGAGATAAATATTCATTAATAAAATTTTATCTAAATATATCCATGTGCGATCTTGTTTTGAAGGATTTGTTATGAGAAATTTAATGGTGCAATCAAAATTTAATTTATATCTTCGGTTTAAAAGTTATGACTTTTTTAAATTCGCTAAAACAATTTTGCATGCGTGATGCAATCAGAATTTAATTTATATCTTCGGTTTTGGAGTTATGATTTTTTTAATTCGCTAAAACAATTTTAAGTGAGTGAGGCCTAGGTTGATGGGATAGCGTGTCATCGCGCAGTAAAAAAACCACCAAAGGGATGAAACAATCGAAATTTAATTTATATCTTCGGTTTAAAAGTTATGACTTTTTTAAATTCGCTAAAACAATTTTGCATGCGTGATGCAATCAGAATTTAATTTATATATTCGGTTTTGGAGTTATGATTTTTTTAATTCGCTAAAACAATTTTAAGTGAGTGAGGCCTAGGTTGATGGGATAGCGTGTCATCGCGCAGTAAAAAAACCACCAAAGGGATAAAAGTTGTGGATGGATCCTCTCCATAATTTTTAGTTGTAGAGATAAATATTAAGTAATAAAAATTTATCTAAATATATCCATGTGTGATCTTGTTTCGAAGGATTTGTTATGAGAAATTTAATGGTGCAATCGGAATTTAATTTATATTTTTAGTTTAAAAGTTATGACTTTTTTAAATTCGCTAAAACAATTTTGCATGCATGGTTGAGTGGGGCCTAGGTTTATGGGATAGTCTATCATGACTAAAAGGGATGTGAGTTGTGGCTTCACCATGGGTGTGGTAGATGGGTCCTTTCCAATTTTTAGGTGTAGAGATGGATGGAGCGACGGTTCGGGAAGGAGATATTTTTAGACAGCAAACAGTAACACAGTAGGGGGAGTTTTCTGAGCCACACGATGGAGATCAAACGGTTAAAATCTTTTCAGGTGACGTGTCGTATGTCTCCTGCGTCCTTTCATCTGGCCATTGTAGAGAGTAAATCCCTTTACGTTGACGCTTGACCTTACCTGTGCTTTGAAATATTCTTGTTGGAGGCTTCAGGATGACAGAATGAAAGGAAAAGTACAGAAGGTCATTTGTTCTGTAGCAATTGAAGGCAAAGTTCAGAGTTTCCGGTGTCCATGAGTGCACCGGAAAAATTCGGAATAGAGCTTTTAAGTGGATATTAGAGCTGTGCTTTTTGTACCATTTGATGGCGATGTCCACTAGCAGTTGTAGCACAGTAATTGTGGAACGGATCGTTATTCGTGTTTCCCATGCGACTCACGTGGAGCATGACTAAATCAAGGCTTCTGGAATGTGGTTGTGGAAGGTAACATCAAGAAAGTTTGTTGTTCTTGTGTAACACGCGAGCGTAGGACGTCAACTTTTTTTCGTTCAAAAAAGGACGTCAACTTTTCATATACCTTAAGATGCATATATATAAGAAAGCTGCGACTTAATCCTTGTGGACTAGAAGTATAATAAGCACCGCTAACGAGTATGCTTGGTTGCTTGCTATGTTTCGGGAGAAGGGTATGCTTTGCTAGCTATAGTCTAATGAATTGACGTGCTGATACCTTCTTATAATTAGCCTTTTGTTTCCTGGCCAATTTTTACGAAACCCACCTGCTATAGATTGTGAAGCTCTGCATGATTCTTGACTTAAATACAGTCCTTGGAGACACGAAGAGCCGAGCATGCTAAATTAACCATAGCGGATCATCCTAACTAATAATCCAGCTAATAATAACTTAATTGAACAACTTATCTATAAAAAGCAACTAACATGTTTTCTCAAATTAAATACCACTAACTATTAGCTAATGGTTATGGTTTTAAACAGGCCGGCTCATCTAATAGATTAATAGTTTTGCTAATAAAAAAGCTACTATTAGTTGGCTTTTCCTGCTATCTCAGGTACTTCCTCCGTTCTATTGTAAGTTTTGTTTTTTTAAATTTCTTGTTTGACCGTTCGTCTTATTCAATTTTTTGTACCAATAGTAAAATAAATAAATTATTGTTACAATATTTTTATTGACAAAACAAGTCATAATAAAATAAATAATATTTATACAAAAAATATAAATAAGATAAATGGTCAAAAAAAGTCTGAAAGTCAAAAACAACACTTTTAATAGGTACTAATTAGCAGTATGTAGGGTGAGCTAGGACCGGTGCTAAGGGGGTGTCATATCGTAGTCCCCGATCCTGGTTAACCTTGTAAACGAAGATGGAACCGTGAATGCTTTGTAAGTCAAGTTTGTAATCGTTATATATATATATATATATATATATAACGATTACAAACTTGACTTACAAAGCATTCGGTTGGATGAGATATCAGGCTAACAAACTTAATCTAACAACCTTATCTAGATCCTAACCGAATGCATTACAGGACAATACATATCTGATATCTTAACACCCCCACTCAATCTATACTTGTCTTCTCTACAAGATTTAGATTGCTCTTGAATTCTTCAAACTTGCGCTGTGAAAGAGCCTTAGTAAATCCATCTGCCACTTGATCTTCTGTGGATACAAACCTGACCTCCAATTGCTTTCTTGTTACTCTCTCACCCACAAAGTGAAAATCAATCTCTATGTGTTTAGCTCTAGCATGGAACACAGGATTTGCACACAGATATGTTGCTCCTAAGTTATCACACCAGAGTCGTGGTTTAACCTTTAAACTAACTCCCAATTCACCAATTAGCTGTTCCAACCACATCATTTCGGCTGTTGTGTTAGCCATTGATTTATACTCTGCCTCAGTACTTGACCTTGACACAGTAGGCTGCTTTCTAGCACTCCATGAGATCACATTTGACCCTAGAAAGACAACAAAGCCACCGGTAGACCTTTTGTCATCCCTGGATCCAGCCCAATCAACATCAGAGAAGCCACTAATAATTAGTGGTGACTTCTTCCGAATCAGCAGTCCTGTATCCTCGGTGAACTTCAGGTATCTGAGAATTCTTTTGACAGCAGACCAGTGAACTGTAGTGGGAGCATGCAGATATTGACAGACTCGGTTCACAGCAAATGCCAAGTCTGGTCTTGTAAGCGTAGCATACTGTAATGCACCGACAGTACTTCGATAATTCGTACTGTCTCTAGGTCCAAGAGGACTTCCATCATGCTGTGACATCTTCTCAATAGATGACATTGGAGTGGGAACCGGTTTACAATTGGTCATACCAGCTCTCAACAAGATGTCCCGAGTATACTTCTTTTGAGTTAGTAACAAATGACCACTTGATTTCCTTTCAACTTCAATTCCTAGGAAATAGTGTAAATCTCCAAGATCTTTTAATGCAAAGTCTTCCTTCAAGGCCTTTAGAAGTATCTTTACTGCATCTTGTGAGGAGCTTGTAACAATTATATCGTCAACATAGATAAGCATGTAGATCTCTATGCCTTTATTTCTATATATAAACACTAAGGTATCAGACTTAGAGGAAACAAAACCAAGGCTTACTAGTTTGGAACTCAACCGAGAGTACCATGCTCGTGGAGCTTGCTTCAGCCCATAGATAGCCTTCTTCAGCTTACAAACAAATGAAGGATGTCTTGGATCTTCAAACCCAGGTGGTTGTCTCATATAAACCTCCTCTTCCAGAACACCATGAAGAAACGCGTTCTGAACATCTAGCTGTCTTAAGCACCAACCTCTGGTTACTGCTATGGATAGAACCAACCTTACTGTGGCAATTTTCACTACGGGTCTGAATGTATCCTCGTAGTCGATGCCATACCTTTGCTTAAACCCCTTTGCAACAAGTCGAGCTTTGTACCGATCTATCTCACCATCAGCTTGTCGTTTAATCTTGAACACCCATTTACAGTCAATGAGATTCCTGCCCTGAGATGGCGGTACTAGAGACCATGTACCATTTCTCTGCAGTGCTTCAAATTCATCTTGCATGGCATCCCTCCACTTTGGAAGTTTCAGGGCTTCATCAACTGAATCTGGTTCACCAGTAGTGCACAGATTCGCATACCTCACCGTCCCATTCGTATACACCTTTGGCTTCACAATGCCATTTTGGAGACGGGTGCGTGGACGTGGACGCTCAGCCTCAGAATCAGGCATTACTCCCTCTTGTGTCCCAGCAGTAGCATTCAAATCATCGACCGTGACCACACTGGATCCTGAAGGCATCGCAGGATCGACCATCACCGGGGACGAAGAACCCGAGGACGATCCTATCTCCCCACGCAGCGTGTCCCCATTCGCGGCCAGCTTATCAGACACAGGAGCAATCACACCAGGAGTCTCCGCCGCCGAATCTGCCAGCACCCGGATCAGGTGTAGCCACCAAATCAATAGCCTCTCCATCTGATATCTCTGGCACTTCCTGCATATCACCCTGTTCCTGAATCGCAACAGAGTTTCTTGGCATTGTAGAGTTAGTAATATTGGGCACATGACAAAATACATCCCCAGAAGAATTATCAGAAAGAAGAGAGATCTCGTTTCTCAATCGTGCACCAGCATTTGGATGTAAGTTTGAAAAGGGAAACACATTTTCATCAAACACCACGTCTCGAGAGACATAGATTCGTCCCGACGTTGGTTCCAGACATTTGAATCCCTTATGAAGAGAGCTATAGCCCAAGAAGACACACTGTGTAGATCGGTATGCAAGCTTTCTAGTGTTGTAGGGTCTCAGATTTGGCCAACATGCACACCCAAACACCCGAAGAGAATTGTAATGGGGTTTTTCCTTTAGCAGGAGTTCCACAGGAGTTTTATTTTCTAGAACTTTTGTTGGAAGAATATTGATAAGATATGTGGCGGTAAGAAAAGCTTGGTCCCAAAATTTCAGAGGCATGGAAGCTTGTGCTAAGAGAGATAGACCAACTTCTACTATGTGGCGATGTTTTCTCTCTGCTCTACCGCTTTGCTGATGAGTGTGAGGACAAGACACTCTATGAGAAATACCTAATTGGTTGAAGGTGTGAAGTTTCTCATACTCTCCTCCCCAATCGGTTTGAACATGAATAATCCTTTTATCAAATTTTCTTTCAACAAGTTTTTGGAAATTCTTAAACACTTGAAAAACTTCAGATTTGTGTTTAAGAAGGTAGATCCATGTATATCTACTATAGTCATCAATGAAAGAAACATAGAAGGCATGATTGCCAATAGACACGGGAGCAGGTCCCCACACATCTGAGTGTATCAACTCAAGAGGAGCACAACTTTTATTCATCGAGCTAGAATAGGGAAATTGACGACTCTTTGCTCTTTGGCAAGAGTCACATACCTACTCACTATCATGATCAAAAGAACAGGGAAGGGAATTGTTTCTAATAACTCTCTCGACAACAGGAAAAGATGCATGACCCAAACGGCTATGCCATCTCCATGTAGATGGTCTAGCAACACGACAGACTTGTTTGTGGCGTTGTGCTCCTGCCTCTTGTGACTTCAAGGGATAGAGGCCACCCTCACACTTGCCGCGATGGAGGACTCTCTTCGTGGCCCGATCCTTTATAAGAAAATAGTGAGGGTGAAACTCAATATAGGTGTTATTATCAGAAGTGAGTCGATGGACAGATACAAGGCTTTTATTTGCACTTGGAACATGAAGAACATTTTGTAGATGAAGGTTCTTATTTGGGGTATGTAAAATTGCATGGCCAATATTACTAATCTGCATACCTAACCCACTTGCAGTATGGATCTTATCTGAGCCCTTGTACTTGTCTCTGACGCTCAGCTTCTCCAATTCTGCCGTGATGTGATCAGTGGCTCCACTGTCGGCATACCAGTTCGTGTCAACGCCATAGTTCATGGATGCAGCTCCAGCAGTCTTGACGTTGGGCTGGTAATCCTCCTCAAAGCAGTGCCGGCAGACGTCAGCTTCATGGCCCTTCTTCTTGCACACCTGGCAGATGGGCTTGGCACCTCCCTGTCCACCGGCCTTGGGAGGTGGAGAGATGTTGTTGTTGTTGTTGCCGCGCCCGCCATAGCCTCGACCAAAGTTGCCACGCCCACGACATCCTCCACGGCCACGCGAGGCAGCGTTCACGGAGGAGCTGTGGCCTGCATTATCCTGCAGCATCTGAAGGCGCATGTCATAGGCAAGAATCTGAGCATAAAGTTCACTCAGTGAAATTGGATTTGTGCGCCCCACGACCGAGGACACCAGCGGGTTGTAGTCGAAGTCGAGTCCAGCAAGAATGAAGGTCACCAGTTCCTCATCTGGAACCGGGCGACCAGCGGCAGCGAGTTCATCGCCAAGCGTTTTCATCTTGCCGAAGTAGGCGGCAGCAGTTTGGCCACCCTTCTTGCAGTTGACAAGCTGCATTCGAAGGTTGGTGACCCTGGCCTGCGACTGCGCAGCATACATGTTGCTGAGCGCAGTCCAGACATCTGCAGAGGTGGTCATCATCGCCACCTGCCCCAGCACCTCCCTTGAAAGAGAGTTGTTGATGTGGGCTAGCAGTTGTTGATCCTCCTTCAACCACCTTTCGTAGTCAGGATTGATGGCGGTGTGCTTCGTCTTGTCTTCCTTGATGAGCTCCACTAGCTTGGGCGGTGCAGGTTTGGTTCCATCTAGGTAACCTTCATACTGCGCCGCCTTGATGTCGGGCATGATCTGCGCATTCCATAGAAGGAAGTTGTCGCGCGTGAGTTTCTCCGAGATGGCAGGGCCAAACGGAGAGTGGTGGGAGTTGCTTGACGAGGAAGATGAGGAGGCCGCCATTGATGCTAGATGTGTTTATGGAAGAGCGGCTCTGGTACCATGTAAACGAAGATGGAACCGTGATTGCCTATCTTGGCTCATCACGTGTACGTGTTGAGATATATATATATATATATATATATATATATATATATATATATATATATATATATATATATATATATATAACGATTACAAACTTGACTTACAAGGCATTCGGTACCGAATGCATTACAGGACAATACATATCTGATATCTTAACAAACCTCGCTACCCTCAATAGGTACTAATTGTAGCTTCACCACTATTTGTAGCTTCAATGGATGAGGTGAGAGCGCATTAGTTAAAGTACACTTGACACCCCACGGTTAATGGTATTTTGAATCATCTCCATGGTTTAGAATAGAGAGACTCTGATAGTCTGCTACCAAAAGCATTAGGCTTAGGCATCATGAGACACGCACAAGTGCAACTACAACCATTTGATTCGCGATAGATTAAGTGCTTGTTTGATGGGCTAAAAGAAAGGTCAATCGAAATTAGCAATTGGCCGTCATCTAAGCCTTTGAGGACAATAGCAGGACTAATTTTTTGTTTTTGTTTATACACATTCTAGCTATTACTAAAATATTAGCCAGCTAAAGATGGCTAATTAACTTGAGCTAACTTAAACTGAGACTACCTCTTTAGTCTCGGATTGTAAGTCGTTTTGACATTTCAATGCTATGCATCTTAATTAATATACACTGCGTTTGGATTCATAGTAAAAGTTAATTGTGTTTGCTAGAAGTTTATAATTTTGAATGGAGTGAGTATACTAGTACTATAAAAAGTTAGCGTATCTTGTGCTCTAAAGGAAGAACACCATTTAATTACTCCATTATATTAGGACAGATGATCCGCGCGTATCACCGCCACAGACCGCTCAAATATGTACTATCCGCGATAATGATTCTCCCAGCTTTATATAGCTCCTCCTCGCTTTGCCGAGACAAGCAGGCAAGGCCAGCAGCTAACCACGCCTGTGTCTAATCCCTGGACCGTACATGATTAGATTAGATTAGATTAGATTAGATTAGATTAAACACGTAGTACATCGCCCCTAGATTTCCGGCAGAATTAACAAAACCGCGGGCAGCAGCTAGCACAGAGCCGATGCCGATGACTACAAAGAAAGCCGGAGCCTGCTGAGGCGGCGGCAGCTATGGCATTGGCAGGCAGGGGCACGACGTCGTGGGGGCCCCCGGGCGCATAGAAAAACCCGAGGAAATGGCAGACTGGCAGCGAGAAGCACGTCCGAGACCAGGCAGGCAGGCAGGCGATTCAGCGTGGGGTGGGGGTGGCCAGGGGAGACGAACCCTGCCTGGATGGCTGCAGGATCCCTCCCTCTCTCCGCGCTTCCTGCATAATATATTCGCCCACCATCGCCACAACTTGCACGGGGGCCGATGACTAATTTGCGCCAGATGCACTGCATCGGTGCCTCCAACGTCTCCAAACCTCTCTGTCGCCTCTCTCTTCTGCTTGTCTGCGTCTGCGTCTGCGTCTCCATCTCTATCGTCGCTGCGTGTATCAGGTTGACGACCACCAGCTAGCCGCCGCAGCATCGGTTCGGTTCCTCATACGAACCAGCTAAAACTGGCATGGACATGCTATGCCGCGTCAATCGATCTCACCAGGTATGCCGCAGCTGCTACAAGCCTAAGCTAGTACGATCGATCGCAGTATACTCTATGCCTATGCTCGATGCTGATGTTTATTTTGCATGTGATGTGATCGTATGTATGGTGTGGCCCTCGATCCCATGTCGCGTACTATACCTTTTTTAGTTGATATATCATATAATCCATCGTCCTATATATATACAGCAGGATCATTAGTTCACTGATATAAAAGATTAATTGCTGGGTTGATAATACTATATATGGTGCCCGCTCGATCTCTCTTTCTTGTATATTCTTTCAGCTAATAAAGGGTTGGTCTAGCTCTTTTCTGGAAGAACAAGGAATTGGGTGTGCCTGCTTTTGCCTCCTACCTTTACGAGTTCTCTTCCCTTTGTCTATGGCTTTTACCAGCTTTTTTTTCCTGCTGATAAAATAATTTACACGTATGTCTTACGCATAAGCTAGCAGCAGGTGCCGATGTCTGAATATCTGATCATCATATCGCTTCATGTGCTGATGAGATATTTTTTCGCCGAAACTGCAGTGCTAATAGCAAGATCTGGCCTGATTCGGCGATCCAGCAGTCAGAGTTCATGAGATCGAGTGCTTCAGCTCCAAGACTGCAGGCTACCTAGCTGTGTGCACTGTGCACTGCATGCGTGCCTTGGACTTGAAGACGGCACACGCAAAGTGCAAGGCATCGACTGAACCGAGCGCTCCGATCCGACCCTTCTCATGGTTCTTCTTGAGCCCCAGAAACGATGAGCACCGGCCGGCCGGAGGACATCCAGCAGCTAATCAACAGTGCCACTAGTAGCCCCAACCGCACTAGTCCATCCGCCTCGCCCAGCGACATGGAGAGCGGCGGCGGAAGCGCGTCCTCGCCGCGCGCTTCGACGTCCGACCGGCGCCTGCAGAGGGCCGCCCACAGTCACAGGGAGGAGTGGGAGCCTGCTGCTGCTGCTAGCGGCGATGGCGGCACGGGTAGCCTCTGGTCCAGGTACTTCTCGCTCCCGGTCCTCCTGCTCGTCGGCGTCACCGCGTCGCTGGTGATCCTCCCGCTCGTGCTCCCCCCGCTACCGCCGCCGCCGTCGATGCTGATGCTGGTCCCGGTGGCAATGCTGGTCTTGCTGCTCGTGCTGGCGTTCATGCCGACGTCGAGCGTCCGCGCTGGGACGGGGACGGGGCCGACCTACATGTAGATAATCACATTGTTTTTTTTTTCTTTTCTTTTGTCCTTTCGTTTGAATTTTGTGATAGAGAGAGGTCATGGGATGGATCAATTGGTCCTCAGCTTCAGCTTTTCTCAATCGTACAATGTCTCTCTGTTCGGCTAATTAATTTGCTTAGTTATAGCCGAGAGTACAGTATATATATGCTTATACTAGTCACAGCACAGTAAGGGGGTGTTTAGTTCAAAAAAAATGCAAAATATAAAATACCAACTATTTTGGAATGGTGGAATGCAAAATGCTAAAATTTTTAGGGTCATGTTTAGTTTCATCCAAAATGCAGAATTTTTGCCTCATAAAAGCCTCTTGAGGATCATTTTGGATTCTTTTGCCTCTTGAGGCCAAAAATCCAAAATGAAGAATAACCATATTTTTGTCAAAAATTTTGTATGGTGTTTAGTTCCATTTTGCAAAATGGTGGATCAAAACCTAAAATTTTTTGGGAAAAAAGAGGAACTAAACACCCCCTAAGTTCAGAGAACGTTAAATTATTTAAACTTTTTATTTGTTCAAGTTCTCAAATTTCCCAAATAAACCAGTATTTCTTACTTTTTGAGAAGTCGAACTTTTTTAATATCAATATTTGTATCTCTAAATAAGTTTATTATAAAACTATACTCACGATCAATATAATGATGTTTATTATACATCATACATATTAGTATATATTTTTGTTAAATTTTAAAAGTTTGACTCCTCCGAAGTGAGATGTGTATTTATTTTAGGATAGGGGAGTATACTAAGTACTGGCTAGATATAACACACAACATTTGGTTAACAAACTACATTATTACAGATTCTTTTGCTGGGCGGGTCTACAAATTCAGACTGTTACATGTATATATTTCCGAGGCCATATATCAATTTCCAGGTGGTAATCCGTGTGAATGGTGTGATATATAGGCGACCGAATATTACCAGCTCACCATGACGAGAACGCGTCACAATATCAAAGCGATACTTTCCTGATGATAAATAATATATATATTGTATTTTCTTTTTCAAAGACATTACACGTGCAGACCTTTTGTAAGAGGATGTTTTTGGAATGACAAATTTTTTGCCTCTAATCTAAGCTGCAAAACTTTTGCTTATTTAAATTTTTATATCTTAGTGTTTAGATACATAGTAAAACTTTAAGCATACAGACACAAACACGTGTGCCCATGATGTTTTTGCCATGTTTTGAGTTTCTTGGGTCCTAAATGCCAAAAGTTTAGTAGCCTAAGTTTTACTCGGTTTTGCCTATACTGTTGAGATCTATTTTGTCGCAAAAGATAGGGCAAAGCAGTAAAAGTTCTGGCAAAAGCGGTGAACTAAACAGGCCATAAACGTAATACTGCTACAGTACATTCACGACCTTCCTTTCATTACCGAAAAAATGTCATCACCCCTAAAATGCTCCTTCACCAGTTCACCGTTGTTTTTTATCATTACTAGCAAAACATGCCCGTGCGTTGCAACGGGTATAGAATTTATTATTTAATAATTGTACACTTTTTGTAAAATTTAAATGAGTTTAGTCCAACCTTGAATCAAATAAATATAACCCCACCAAAACAAACAAAACTACCAAACTAATATCGGAAATCACTTTGAGAAGAAATAGAAAAAAATCATGTCCCATAAAAAATCAGAAATCTTCATGTACAGTGGAGGAAAAAGAGTAAAAATGATATAAAAAATATGTATAGAAATTAAAAGGGGAAGAATATTACGTAAAGACAACATAAAAGCATCACATGAGGGAACAATTCCATCAAACGACACGTCAGATCAGTCCACTTTTATTGTCGCTCAGTGCAATCCAAAGCAAAACCAGCGGCGCAATTAGTAACAAAAGCCCACAGCCACAGCCGCCACATAATAATACAATTAATAGGTAACAGTTCTCAACATTCTTTCATCACAGCATTTGTTTGAGACATACATGAACAAAGCATATGTAATTCCGTATGATTAAGAGGAAGTATCTTGTGGCCAGCATTGATGCGTCACAAGAGAAGGAACAGCCGATGAGAGGGCGATCATCTCCAATCTCGCTACACTCCAGGACAAACTCCCTAGCCTGCTTCACGACGAGTTCGGCCTCCGCCTCTGGGTCCTCATCGGAATCCTCGTGGCAGCGCTTGGCCATCTCAATCCTGGCCTTGGCACGGGGCAACAAGTACTATGCAATGTCGAAACGCGCCTTGAGAAGCTCCTGCGTGCCCTTGGTGAAGAAGGGGTACTAGATCGGCTCCTCCTCGCCGGTGCGTGCAGTGTGGTCGTCCTCCTGCGCGCGGAGGAGACGGTCGATCTGGCCATCGGCCTCGAGCCGGACCATGAGGGCTCGTAGGCGGTCGTGGCGCTCCATTTCCCGCTCGCCGAGGCGGCGGAGGCAGGCCCGCACGGCCATGCCGTAGGCGCGGCGCCGCTAGAGGAGCTCCTGCACCGATTGCTCGTGACGCTCCCACGCGGCGTGGTGGCGTCGAAGACCTCGTAGTCGGCCTCGCCTCCGCCCCCGACGGAGGAAGTGGCGGCGGCGGGAGGGGGATGGGAGCGATTGGCGGGTGGACGGGGACGGGGAGCGGAGCCATGGGAGGAGTGGGGGCCGGGGGGCACAATTTTTTTAAAAAAATTGCTTTTCCTCAATTTGGTAATATTGCAACGGAAGAAAAACATCAAATAACCCTAGAAAGTGATGACATAATGTTACATATCTATTTATATTTATCCTTTTTATAAAATTTAAAATCCATAATATATTTTATTGATAACCATAACATCTATGATATTAGATAGTTAATATTTACAATAATATGTAGCTTAAAGACATATTTATTTAATAATAAAAATAGAAAATAGTTAAATCTTATCTCACTCTAATATTACCTCTTAATATGCCTCAGTATTAAATTAAAACATGAGAAGTTTGATGCTAGCATTATTTTTTAATTTAGATTAGGATTGCTATGAAATATGAATCAAGCATCACATTAAATAGGCTACCATTAAATTTTTATAATAATTAGAATAAGATAACTACAATTTTAATTTTACAGTAAAAAGTATAGGCAAGCATTTCCAAAAAAAGTGTACTAAAATTTATGATATTTTTTGTTTACTGCATGGATCTACATATGTGGAGCTGAACAAAATTTGTTTTATGATTTTTAGATTTTTCTATAAATTACTATGTATTTTTTAATTTTCAGCCGATTTAAAAAAAATAAAAGAAAAGTAAATTGGAGAATTTACATTGGGAACCCTAGAAAAATTTTTATTCTTTTTTCTCTCTTCCATTATACTAATTCCGGTTGGGCTGATTGGGCCTAGTAATATGAGATTTTGCATTAGGAACCTTAGAATGTTTTTTATTTTGTTTTTTCCTTCTAGAAACCTTGGATGGAGGAGGCGATTGGTAAACCGACACGGACAGGATTCAAGAAAATATTTGGCAGACTGAAATTTTAACTCTTTATAGATAGGTATAGATGGGTGAAAGGGGTCGATCGGTGATGAAAAACTTACCATCGTCGGATCAAACATAGCTCCATTGTGATGAGTTTTTCATCACCACCGGTAAACCTTATTGTCAAGGATTTATCTAGGACCTTATTATCACCATCAGATCAAACCCTTAGGCCTTAGCCATTTGGTTGGACCCCACCTCTGTCTAGTGTGATGGTTATTGCTTCAATAAAAATACCTAGGGTAACTTAAAATACTTTGACTTTTAACTTATTTCGGTAAGGCAAAGAATTGATAGTGCAATTTCTATTAAGTCAAAAGTCAAAGTATTTTAAGTTTGATCAAACTTTATAGGAAAAAAAATCAATATTAATACCAAAGTAGTAGGAAAACGCTAGATATACTATGAAATATTTTTATAATACACTTATTTGGTCAAACTTAGAGATAGTTGAACTTAGGCCTTGTTTAGATGCGAAAAGATTTTGGATTTCGCTACTGTAACATTTTCGTTTGTTTGTGGCAAATATTGTTCAATCATGGACTAACTAGGATCAAAAGATCCGTCTCATGATTTACAGTTAAATTGTGCAATTAGTTTTTATTTTCGTCTATATTTAATGCTTCATGCATGTGTCGAAAGATTCGATGTGACAGGAAATCTTGAAAACTTTTTGGTTTTTGGGGTGAACTAAACAAGGATAAGTGATTCTAGTAATTAATTTATTTTGAGAGAAATATGGGAGTACAACATAAGAATGTCAATGTTTATGGCATGAACATAGGCAATTATGATTAGCGATTTTGTTACAAAATGATGCATGCAGTTGGATGTTTAGCGATTTTGTTACAAAACGATGTAATTTTGATTAGCGATTTTGTTACAAAATGATGCAATTATGATTAGCGATTTTGTTACAAAATGATGCAATTATGATTAGCGATTTTGTTACAAAACATGGCTGACTGCTTATTTGGCTGATGCTGATACTAATACTAATTTGTTGTGAGGAAAAAGTAGTGTTCCATGTATAGTAACTTTCTCATGGCTACAAACCAAACAAGTTATGTCAGCTTAGGGCAAAATGCACGTCCGTAGAGCTGGCTACAATATCAACATCCAAATAATCATCTCTAACAGTTTTATATGGAATTTGCATTCTTGTAATTTGCCAAAAATCACAAAATAAGGTATCCAACAGTTTTGTATTTGAAGTTTGTATTTTAGGCAACTTGGCAAATGAGAGAGCAAGCTTGACATAATTGCCAAGCCGCGGACAGCTTGGCAAAAGCCCGATCGTGCACGTCTTCCAGTCCCCCGCGCGATCCGGACTTCTTCGCGCCATATATGCTCCATTGTTCACGACAGAAACCCCCCGGCCCCCCACGCGCCGCCATCCGCAGCCGTTCCAAGTCGCGAGGGACTCCATCGCGAGCACCGGCCCTCCACGCACCGCCGTCCGCTGCCGATCGCGACCGACTCCATCGCGCAGAAACTCCCTTCCCACACGCCACCATCCACTAGGAAGCACTCGATGCAGCAGCAGCGAAGCACTCTGATGCCTTCCCAGGGCAGCAGCTATGGGGAGCAGCAAGGCACGAAATGGCGACGACCTGATTTGCGAAAGTACTGGCGGCGATACAACTGGCGCGCGAAGAAGTCGACCGCATGGAGCCATGTATCATCATCACCATGATTTACCAAGAAGAAACCAAGCCTCATGGCATCATAGTCATCCTGTGTTAGCAATCCGTAAAATTGCTTGAAGAATGAACGCTGAAAGCCAAAAGAAACGTAACTGAAGTCCAGGCATTGTTCAACACTAGTAATGTGCTCAAAGAAGTAACATAGTATATGGGATGATCAGTGCTAGTTAAGACCATCCATATGATGACCATGGCGACTTTCTCGTGTCCCTTAGCTTGCACCAGTCCTGTACGTATAAACTTGATTTTCTGCACTCGAATGATCACCTTAGGAGCTGCAGTTCATTGATGCATGGCATCTGTTAGTAATCTTATTCAGTCGCTGAAGTCAAAAAAAGGAATTCTGAATTTCTGATACGCTTGTTGGAATCGATGTCCTACCACTGTCCCCAGTGCATCCATTTGCACATCTGGACATATAAATCTTAGAGCTAGCTGCAGTTTAACCTTGAAAGATTCAGAATGTTATGGAATAGGCTAGTGATAACCTGAAGAAGGCCCAGGAGCACGGTGATGGCGCTGAGAACAACATGAGTGATGGCCAGCACAAAAATGAAGACGTGGATCTGTTCCAATGACGGAAGCGAGAGCAGTGGGACTTGTCCCTGAAAGGCCGAGCGAGGCATGTCAAAAGGCAGGCAGGTATTGGCCCAGAACTTTTTTTCTTGGGCCTAAAATTGGAAGAGAACAAAGAAAGGCCTTCGGCCCGTTTGGTTTATTATGCTGAGTTAGCTTTTTTCTTTGTGTGCGTGTAAATTTTTGACGAAGTCAGCAAGAAAAACAGTCTATTTTTTTCATTTTTTGATAATGCAAAACTCAATCTATTTTTTTCTTTTTTGATAATGCAGATCTATTTAAATTCGTTCTCATGAGAAGTGGAACCCAGGCCTGCTGGTGCTACGAGGCCCTTTCGCGTGTGTGTAAATTATACAGAGGAAGCTTATGATGCTCATGTGAGCTTAACTGATCATGATAATCTCGAGCTTATAGCATGCAATCTGAACCACTGAACAGCAGACGTGTATATCCATTACTACCTTGTTTGAGCAGTGCTCCGAGGCTAGCCTTCCTTGGAGCATCCTCCTCCTCGTCGCGCCGGCGCCGTCACGACCGAAGATGGAAAAGATGCTGCGGTGATGGTGTGCCGCCGCTCAAAATGTCAATGGGGAACCGATCCCCGATTCCCCGCGGGGAATTCCCTTATTAGGTGATGGGTTTGGGGCAAAATCTCTCTCCACGGGGAGCTAAATGGGGCAAAATCTGTCCCCGTCAGGTTTCGCGGGGGCGGGTCTGGTGTGCCTCCTCCGTCCCCGTTCCCCGTGAAGACCCGATAATAATAAACCTATGCTCGATGTTTGGATTCTTAGTTGCTATTTCTAGTTGATGAATCACTTGTGGTGAATGTATGAACAATGTGATTGTTTCTGTGTTGTTATGAACTATGCAGTAGGCAATTATGGATAAATGACTGTTATTTGCATGTGAATTATTGGATATTTGCTGCTGTTTATGTAAGTGATTTGTTATTGTTTATATAATTGACGCGGGAACGGGGATCCCCACGGGGATTTAATCCCCGAGCGGGGACGGGGATGGGGCAGAAATTCTCTCCGTGACCCTTCACGGGGACGAGGATGGGGGAGAATTTACCCCCGCGAGGACGGGTTTGGAGCAGATGAGCAGTAACCTCCGACGGGGAATTCCCCGTTGTAGCCGCCGCCGACGAGGTGCCCCGGCACGGGAGCCAGCGCTCCATGAGGCTCTCGTCGATGCAGATGTCCTGGATCACGTCCTGGAACTTGGAAGACGACGAGCAGCAGCGAGACGAACCGCAGCAGCATCAGCTCTAAGACGGAGGAGGATGAGGACGATGACGGAGCACACGGACGCGACGATCCACGTCGGAGTGCCCTCGAGCGACGTCTCCTCCGGCTCCGGCATCGTTGCCAGCGGCCGAGATCTCCGGCAGCTCCACCCACGGGCCAGGGCCACGGCCCAGGATCGGAGCAGCGCCCCTCGATCGTGATAGCCTAGATAGCGTGTGCTTCCAGACAAGTGATCGACTTGACTTGCTATGCTGCAGATAGCTTGGAGTGGCCCTCAACAACAACTATCATTCTCAGGCTGAGCATCAGGTTTTAATTTACTCCGGTATATTAATTAGTATTATCGTTTCAAGCGCTGTTCTTTGTTTTTTCAAGAAAGAAGGCAGTTTTATTCTCCGATCCCTTTTTTCCCTTTTCGGTGGATCAATGCGCATACCGTGCGGTACTTGAGCCAACAACTGATTTAAAGCTAGATATATGTGTATGGATTGTTCTTATACTTCAATGTCGAAATGGCATGCATGAAGTTGGTTATTCTATTGCGTTGCAGGTCACCTACTCACATGCAATTACTTAATATGCAAGGAAGTGCACAGGTTAATTAATTAGGGAAGTGTCTAGATGACATTTAGTTGTTTTGGGTCTCTTCTGTTAACTGACTGAATTTTTCCTATATACTTACACCGTCATCTAGCTATATTGTTTTATACTATATTTATAATAATTTTTTAGTGTAATTTATTAGATAGCGTGATATAATTTGGGGATAACACAGAGATGTCAGGTAAATATATGTCAAATTTTCAAAAGAAAAAATTACAAATTTTTTTATGGATTCCAAAAAAATAAATGTCAAATTATTAACAAATTATATCATCAAATTGTTCACAAATTTACAAATTTTTCTATAGTTGTGCATGTCAACAAGGAGAAGGATGCATGACAAACTCTTCTTGTGACGTGTCCTAAACCGTATTTCCTGCATGCACGCACCCAGCTAGCAGGCACGACGGCCGCTGCTTGAGCGCATCCACTTTTGCCATGTAATACAGCACAGATGATGGATGCACTCACCTGACCACGTCGGAAGCATCGGACGGCCAGGGTCATCGGCTGACGGCAACGAACGACACAAAAATCAGTAGCTCTTAAATCAACCGCGGTTGACAGATAGCTTCTGTTAATTAAAGCATCTCCGAGTACCCACAATTTTTTGGCATTTGGAAAAAAAATACCCTCTTAAAAACCTCCTTAGCGTGGCACGGAGCCCCATCAGCAAGCGTGGTAAGTGGACGCACACGATCGAGTACGACACTGAGGACACCGAAGGGTGCAGAGGAGCGCCTTCTGCTACCACACCACCGCCTCGACCGCTGCCGTAGCCACCCTAGCGCACACGGTTGAGCCATTGTGGGCCTTCCCCAATAAAGCCCAGCGCTCTCACGGGTGTGCGTAGTCCTTTGGCATGCCTCCACGCCACCCTTTGCTGAAATTTGGGTATTTCCACTTATATGTCATAAAAAAATTCAAATTTATAGACTTAAAATATAGCAAATAACACTGCAAATCAGCAACTTTAAATCAATATTTACTCTCTAGAATTTAGACTTCTAATTGAATGACTAGTTTTTTACATGTTTTGAGCTCAAATGTGATAAAACACTATAGATTATAACATTATACATTCATATATATAAGTATATATACATATTTACATAAAAGTGTACCAAAATAGTTGGGTATTCCCAGGAATACTGGGGAATACCCTAGATCCGCCCATGGCCCTCTGCTAGCTCTTGTCCACACATGCTCTATTGTGAGCCTGAGAAGAAGAAGAAGAAGAAGAAGAAGAAGAAGAAGAAGAAGAAGGGGGTATGGGAAAAGAAAATGAGAAAAAAATAGGGTTCCAGGAGAAAAAAAGCACAAAACAGAAAAATGGCTAAAAGGGTTTTTAAAAAAATAGGATTTCTAATGCAAAATATCACAAATCTTGAGACCGACCAAATATTAATTTTTTTGGAAGTGGAATATTGGAAACTCTTAAAGATAACCTTCTTTATTTCTCTTAATACTTTTTTGAAAGTCGCAAAACTCTATGTTTTAGGATAAACATATGAGATATTCTTGGAGATGCTATTAACTAGCAAGAGTATCATTTGTTTGGATCTATGCCGAACTGTGGAAGCTGGATTGTAGGGGGCTAAATTAAACTATCAATGTATACATGTTACAATGTTTCAGTCAAAGTATATAAATTTATCTAAAAAAATAGCAACTTATATGATTTATTATCATAGAATATTAATGTAACTCAAAACGATCGATCATGCCATTGGCATGTCTCTAACGTGAGTTGAAATTTTACCCTAAAATTATATCAGCTATTATTGTAGGTTGTAGCTTTTCACAAAAAAGTTTTTTTTAAAAAAAAAGTTATTGTGATCATATAGCTAATGTGTTCGTGAGTTGTGACGTCATGAATATAGATCTTGGGTTTCAATTTTTGATCATATACTAGTTGGGAGTTACAGCTTAAGATCAAATTCGAGCGCTTGATGTTGCACCTTTTATTAATTTAAACCCTTGTTTCACACTTTATTACTGAAAAAATAGGAGTAGATTCTAGGACCTAGCTACGCTACAATCTTTAATTCAAATTAAAATGGTCGGCATTATCAACCATTTCCCAAAAAAAAAACAAAAAACAACAACAACAGCAAACAAACAACGCTGATGAACAGAGCTCGGCCTCTCAAATTAGGAACTAGCTAGCTAACCTCAATAGTCAATCCTGGAGCAAAAACACAATCACATATGCAACCTCTTTAACTCTTTCAGTCAGCTGGTAGTGGTAGTAACCATTGCTCGCTGTCAAACCCAATACCCAAATGAAGACGGACTTCATGTTTTTTTTTTTTTTTGAGGTAAACGACTGACGCCCTTCGATTGGATTCCTTCCTCAGTCAGAAGCCAGAACTCAGAAGGAGATGCTCCGAGGCTGCTGCGTTGGGCGGCTCCTCCCGGCCACCAATCTCCAGCCGGCGGCAGCGCCTTCCCAGCCCCGTCGTCCCGCCGCCGGCGTACCCAGGCAACTGGCGGTGGCGTCGACATCCGTGGCTGATCTTCGCACGCGCCTCCGAGCGCCGTCGGCCCAGCCTCTGAGATGCTCGGCGACGTCGTCCGCGAACACGGCGCTCTTGAACGAACTCCCCATCTGACAACAGACATTTATTTCACACATACAGGTGTTTATTGTTAGAATTAGAATGCGAAACACACACACAGACACACTGACGTACAGAAGTAAACATAATCATGTAAGCATGCGTCCTACTACTGACATGGGACACAATGGCGTAGAGCGGGAGCGTGCTGTAGCTGCAGAGCACCTGGACGACGACGCTGATGAAGAGCAAGAATAAACCATGCATGCAACCAACAAGAAACCGTCATCAGATTCAGGTCGATGAACATTGACATCTGAGCATCTGACAAAAGATGGCTTGAAGATCAGGAGAAATCAACAGTGATGTTCTTGGTACCATATGATGATTCGCGATACGCTGTATCCTAGACTGTCCATAATGCAGGAGTTGACGCCGAACATCGCCTGCATGCGTTGCAATTGCAACATGCACAGGAATCAGGAATAATTCGGCAAATCGTCAGTGGTCACTGGCCAAATGGATCGACGGCGTAGCGTAGCTAGCTACATTTGGAACAGAGATTGCATTGCATGCATGATGCCATATGCATGCCCATATGTTTACCAGTGTCCAGAAGAAATACGCGAACTCGAAGGCGTTCTGAAAGAGGATGAAGTGGATGAGGACGAGCACCAGCCGTGGGCTGTGAAACCAGAACAGCTCGTCTGAAGGGCTCACGACGATGCCCCCTTCACCCCCTTGCCCAGCGGCGTGCTTGGAGGCCACCTCGTAGGCCAGCTTGTTTATGATGTGCTCCAGCTTTGTTCCAATCAGAAGCAGCAGCTGTGTGTGACAAATAAAGAGCATCATATATAGTAATAGTAATTAGCACAAATTAATAAAGAGGCAAATCAATACTCTTCTAGTATGAGAGTATCAGTAAGGATTAGTTCTTACAGCCAACGGAACTAATGAGATCCAGAAGTAGGAATGCCACCCTGAACCAACAAATTGTAGGTTATCGTTGTAACTGCAACTAAAATACAGGTACTAGACCAAAAAACTGAGGACGTATAGATGGCTGACGTCAGGAAAAAAAATTAAGCATACCGGTGATGTTGAGTAGCAAAAAGATCATCACAAAAATCCAGTAATACCATCTACATACATTAGAACAAAGGCAAGTCACTAATAATGTGCCAGTTGTTGTAGAGAATAAGTTCTGAGGCTCCTAGAGAAAGCATAAATTCCGAAGAACAACAACCTGCACCCACCAAATACACAGGCTTACTTTATACTAACTACTCTCTTGAAATCTTTCTCGAGAGCTTTGATCATGTAGTCATAAAAATTGAACTTGGGGTGCCCCCTAAAGTGCTCCTGCATGTCACCCATGAGAGAGATCAGAAAGAGCACAACTGCACATGGATGAGAGGTCTGAAAGAGAAAACGACAGCATGAACAATGCCAACTGCTAGTAGAGTACTAGTATATATGTACCATGACGAAACCAAGCCTCATCGCAATGTAGTCGTCGTTGGATACTGATCCGTAGAACTGCTTGAAGAAGGAACGCTGGAGGGAAGAAGAGCTCTCTTACTTAATTAAGTTCAGACATTCATCAAGAAATGAACCAGAGATTTGTTCTAGATAGTAGCAGACCAGCCATATTATGACCCAAGTGACCTTCTCGTACCCCTTACACCAGTCCTGGACGAACCTGATTTTCTGCACACGGGCGATCATCTTGGGAGCTGTGGTTAGTTAGTAGTGTGCATCAGTTTTTCAGTTAGCCTCATTATATTGGACTCTCAAAAGGTCACCAAACAAGAGAGAGTGAGTGAGAGAGAGAGAGAGAGGAAAAATGGTCGCCCTACCAGAGCTGCCCTCTTCCTGAATGGTGTTCTCCCAGTGCATCCATATCCGCATCTAACATATGTAAATCACTATATTAGTGTCAAGTAAAGAGGAGCCGACACCCTTTCCGCACTGGTGGTTTGGGAGATCTGGATAGAGCGAAACACACGATGCATGCTTCCGAAGCGCCTCTTCCACCATCAATCAGCTATTGTCCACCATTAAGCATACCGCCGATCTATGGATTAATGCCGGTGCATGAAACTTGGGTTGTCTTATTAGTGAGTAGTAGGTTTTAAGCAGAGTGCGAGAGAGGCTTTGCTATGCCTTTAATATCTGTTAGACCCTCCCCCGTCCACTTTTACAGCATGTCTGTAGGAATTTTTCTACTTAGTACAAAGATGCATAAACCTTTTGCGCATTTGAGGGGAAAAATATTAATGTCAAGTTAACATTTCGGTTTAGGAGTTTTCTCTATGGTCCTTTGAAAGGTACCAAGAGATGTCACAATTTATAACTAGGGAGAGGTACCATTTTTACCGAATTCGTTAAGTTGTACTTCTTATTCAACCATTTTCTTTGGGACGTCAACGATTTTGCTATAAGTTTTATTAGACGAGAGAAAACCAAAAGAGATAGTA
Organism: Sorghum bicolor; assembly: GCF_000003195.3. Taxonomy (NCBI): domain Eukaryota; kingdom Viridiplantae; phylum Streptophyta; class Magnoliopsida; order Poales; family Poaceae; genus Sorghum; species Sorghum bicolor. The sequence goes on from NC_012875.2 coordinate 46,289,771, forward strand.
CAAAAAAGCCAGTTTTTTCTGGAAATATTTTTTGAAAAAAAGTAGGATACGCACAGGTAAACGTTTATGTTCGGCCGTATTTTCTAATAAGCACGAGAGGTTAGAGCCTCCTAATAATCTCTTTCTTTGCGTGTGTAATACTAAGATACGATGAATCATGTTTGGGAAGAAGATATATAGACGAATTGTTAAGATAGAATGGACTAACCTGTAGAAGTCCCAGGAGGACGGTGGCGACGCTGAGAACGACTTGACTGATGGCTAGGACGAAGATGAAAATGTGTACCTGCTCCAAGGCGTGAAGTGATAGCAACGGGACTTTTCCCTGAAACACACACAAATAAAAACAAATTGATGAAGCTCAAATCAGCTTTTCCATGAAACATTTTCTAACTAAATTGTGCACTAATAAATTACTTGAGTAGTTGAGTTTATTGCATATATACAGTGACCGTTTTGCTGATGCATACGGAGATTACGTGCTTAATTAATTACCTTGCTTGAACAGTGCCCAAAAGCTGCCCCGCCGCCTTTGAGCATCCTCCTCCCGCCACCGACGACGACTGCGGAGGAGGAGACGCCGTGACGAACCGTCGCCTCCGACGCCGAGGTGGTGGTGGCGCTCGCGCCCCGGCACGGCAGCCAGTGCTCCATGAGGCCCTCGTCGATGCAGATCTTCTGTATCAGCTCCTGGAAGACGACGAGCAGCAGCGAGACGAACCCCAGCAGCATCAGCTCTACAAATCGACGGAGATCGATGAGCCACCGTTACAAAGCAGAAGCAGCTGGCAAGCATATCGATCGAGATGCTGCACAAACGCATGCATGCAGAGCACACGATGATGACGACCACCGCCAAACTATATATACTAACCTTCTTTGAGCTTCAGCAGCGCCTCGTACAGGGTCTTCCTCCGGCGCTGCAGTGCCTGCGCTCGCAACACGTGCCCGGATCGGATCGGATTGGACTCGTCAGCTCGCCGGCGGCGGCGGTGCTGCGTGGATGAAGGTTTTCAAGGAGGGCGCGGTTGGGTTTCGTTTCGTTTCCTCACCTTGCCGAGGCGATGGAGCGCGCGCTCGAAGACGAAGGAGATGAGGACGATGACGGAGCACACGGACGCCACGATCCATGTCGGCGTGTCCTCCAGCGTCGCCTCGGACTCCGACATGGCAGAGACGACGTCGAAGAACTCCCTCTATAGGTACGGTACTGCTACTACTAGTCTACTACTGCCCTGAAATGAAGTGTGGTAGCTGTGAACACAGCTGAGCTCTTCAGTGTTGCATGATCTAGTTCATATACACTGACAAGCAGCTGCTTGAGCCACTCATCAACCGGCCGGGTGCTTTTCACACGCGATCCCCCAGTGCTCGTGTACAATTCCTTTCGCTGTTTTTTTTTTTTTTGTTCCTCAAGATGCTTTGTCTGTGTATTAGTATGCTCCATACAGTATTTTAACGAACACGTACTGGCTAAAGATATAAAGTGAGAGTAGACCTAAAATAATTTGAATATTTTAGTAATTTATATAAAAGCGGCTGTATGGTCATGGACCGTTGCTTAGATAATTGACATGAGTGCACGATTATTATATATATTCATGAAACCACACTTTTTTTCCCCTTCAATTCAATCCATCAACGCGGAAAAGCTTCCCTTGTGTCTTTGCGCTGCATGCCACCACAGCGATTACTTCAAGTGCAAGCTAAGGATGTAATGCATGCACAGTGGCGAAGCCAGAAATTATGTATAAGAGGGGCCAACAAAAAAAAATTATCAAAACTGAGCACAACTGGTGGCGGTCTAACTCAATTTATCAACTTGACACAAGTGCTCGTATTTTCTATATGTATTTAGGATTCGTTATTATTTCGGTGGTACGCGATAAACCCTTAACGACAAGATGTTTGAGATGATTTTGTAAACCTTAAGATCCGCGTCTCAGTTTTTCTAAGGTGTTTCGTAGTATTATCTAGTTATATTTTGTACTTCCTCCATCCCAAATTATAAATCATTCTAAGAATCTTGGAGAGTCAAAGTATCTTAAGTTTGATGAAAACTATAGAAAGAATGGTAAAAATTTATGTTATTAAATAGATATACTGTAAAAATATAATTAATAATAAATATTATTATATTATTATATAAATTTGATCAAATTTAGGATGCTTTGACTCTTCAAAATTTTTAGAATTACTTATAATTTAGAATGTAGAGAGTACGATTCTATTATCTCAAGAATATTAATAAGTATATATGACAAAATTTTGAATTAAATGGCGATGAATTAAATGGTCACTTGAGACTACATATTAATGACCATAGGCCATTATATGAGATTATTTTATTGATACTTGTTCTAATTGTTTTTTAAATGTGTCATGGATTGCCACAATTTATGTGTTGAAAGGTGGAACCTTATCAACACAAAAAAAATAGTTGTGATGCAACTCATCCTCACATCTATATTACAGTGACAAAACTCTGCCTCGCAAAATGATTTTTTGTAGATAAGTTTCAGTTTGTGGAATAGCAAATGTTGTGGCAAACAATTTATCATTATCATTCTTGTTGTATCGACAAAAATGGTTGAACAAATATATTTATATGGCTCAACAAATATTGAGAAATTTATTTCAACATCTTGAGAAAAATTAATTCCAACATCGTGAGGGAAAAATCCAACATAAGGAAAGTGTTATAGATTTTGGAGAAAATGACATTTATTTAAAATAATAAGGCTATAAATTAAATTAGAACACAATTTGAAAAAAAGACATATCAAAATTTATCCCTAAGCAACGAAAAAGGGGAAAAATAGTTTCACCAATGGATATGAAAAAGCTAGAAACGATTATAATAAAAATAGTTATAATATGAAAAAGAAAAATAGGAATAAAGAAAAAAAAATGAACCAGTTTCGTGGCCCGCTCGAAGGAAAAGAGAAATCGGCCCAATAGCCCAGGAAGAATCGCTCTCCTAAATTGATGAAATTCAGCAAAAAAGTGTTTTCTTCTCCCGTTCACCGCACCTACCCCGAGACTGAGACATGCCCTTGCTTGCTTGGGATCGCCGCCGCCCTATTCCTAGCAGCGAGGCCTCGTCGGGCTCAAGAGCCCTTTGCCGGCGACGAGCACTCACCACACCAGGTATGCGTGCCGCTAATGTTCCCGTCCGTGCAAAACTGAGCACATGAATAGCTGATTCCTAATTTAAGCTATTTGACTACCTGTATTCGATCGGACCTGATCTAATCACAAGTGTATGCATGTATATGCCTACTAACTTGTTTTTTTGGTAAAATTTGCGTGTACATTGCCCCTACTGTGTGCTAGAGTAGTCGATTGGATTTTGTTGGTAGTGGAGCTGGCAGTTCAAGTCTTTTATCATGTCTTTCTGCTACTTTAATTTGGCTGGATGTAGTTTTAGGGTACTTGTTTCTGGTTCAGGTTTAGGAATTGTGTGAAAATTAGTATGATTATCGAGACTTGGTTTTGTATGTACTGGTTGAGGGTTAGTTATCCCCTATACTGGTGTCTAGTGGTTAGATATCTCTCGTGCCGGAACCAAAAGTTTTATAAAGCCTGGACGTAATGTCATACTAATACTAACAAGATAAGATTATAAGAGGGGTTAAGTGCTAAGCAAGCAGTGACTTGCTGACTAAGTTTAAGTATGCTTAAGCGTTGCTAACCCTTTAAGAGTTTTGTGATGTAATAAATATTACAATTTTGATCTTAAACCGGATAATAAATAGAAAAGAGAGTGAAGAGTAGTTGAGAAAGAGCAAATGAATACATAAGTCATTGTCTATCTCTCATATTTCCTTTTTATAGAAAAGGTGTGAGGGAAATTTTTCATAATTTTCTCTAATAGGGTTTGTATTTTAAAAAATATTTTTAGATGAATCATTATGTTACAATGTTATGTGATTAGGCTTTGGAGACAGTAGTATGATTCCTTACATATATTATTTCAGATATTAATTATATAGGTGCTAATTTGTTAAAAGATATTAGAAAGAAAAAAATGAAAGTTACTAAAAATGAAACAAAAAAGAAAAGAGAGAAAAAAATTGGATGGGCTTTTATTTAGTGGCCCATCAAACCCACGCACCGCCGGCTCGTTGCAGCGCAGCGCAGCGCCGGCGCTCCATCAGTCCATCTTCCTCGCAGCGCCGCTCAGGGCTCAGGCTCGGTCCCTCAGCCCAGATCTTCTGCTCCTTCCCCCAACTCGCGGTCTCGCGCTCAGGCTCGGTCGCGGGGATCGGATCTTCCGCGCGTCGGCGGCTCCCTCTCGGCGGCGTCCAGCGACGGAGGGGCAGTCCCAGGCTCGGCGGCGGCGTCGGCGGCTCCCCCTCCCGCCTCTCGCCAGTCGCCTCGCGCCCTCGCCTCCGTCCTCCGCGCACCGGCCGGCGACCCTGCGTACGCACCTCCCTCTCCCCTCCCGCCTGTGCTGTACCGTGGGAGCCCGGCCAGGGCCGGGCCTTGGCTCCGACGGTGGATATCTCCTATGATTCCTTGGTTAATTGAAGCAGTCCTGTTTTCTGGGACGTTGATTCATTGGTGTTACTATATTTTAATTCTAACTAGTATATGTTTATCTGTCAAGGCAGCGTTGAAATTTCCTATGACTCAAACTATTAAGTGATGTGTTTCGATTTAGTGATCTCTCGATGATAATTTCTGTGCTTCTGTGTCAAATTTCCACCTACAGGAACTAGATAATTGATCTTCGCTAAATTGATAATTTCTTGCAAGCATCGTCGCTAAATTGATATTAATTGATCTCCTTTCTGGGTTTTATAATGATTTAAAGTTGTTAATGGAATATATGCTTGCTTTTCCAGATGTTGCATTATTTAGTCTGAAATGATTTCCCCCTTTTGTTCTGGCTGATTCTTAGCTCATTTTCTTACAGTACCTTAATGTTTGTTATGTTGGTATGTAGGGAGTAGCTATGTCTTCTTCAGTGGAATCATCATACCTTCCTGCTACAACTGAGTCATTGGCCAAGGCTCAAGAGGCTAAGGATGCCACAGAGTCCATTTCAATCCTTTACCGTGTCATTCAGGATCCATCTTCTTCTGCTGATGCTCTGAGAACAAAAGAAGTTGCAATTACAAATCTTACAAACTACCTCACTAAAGAGAACAGAGCTGAGGAGCTGCGTAATCTTTTGACCCAGCTCAGGCCATTTTTCGCAGTTATTCCTAAGGCAAAGACTGCAAAAATTGTCCGTGGAATAATTGATGCTGTCGCCAAGATACCTGGAACATCTAGTCTTCAAATTTCACTCTGCAAGGAAATGGTGGAATGGACCCGTTCGGAGAAGCGTACTTTCCTCCGGCAGCGTGTAGAGGCGAGATTGGCGGCTCTCCTGTTAGAGAATCAGGAGTATACTGAAGCCCTTACCCTCCTTACTAGTCTTATCAAGGAAGTCAGGAGGCTTGATGACAAGTTACTTCTTGTGGACATTGACCTTCTGGAAAGCAAACTCCATTTCTCCCTGAGAAACCTGCCAAAGGCCAAAGCGTCCCTAACTGCTGCTAGAACAGCAGCAAATGCCATTTATGTTCCACCTGCCCAGCAAGGCACTATTGATCTCCAGAGTGGAATCCTCCATGCTGAAGAAAAGGATTACAAGACTGCATACAGCTACTTCTTTGAAGCATTTGAAGCTTTCAGTGCACTGGAGGACCCGAAGGCCATTTTCAGCCTGAAGTACATGCTGTTGTGCAAGATAATGGTTAACCAAGCTGATGATGTTGCAGGGATAATCTCATCTAAGGCTGGCCTAAAATATCTGGGTCCTGATGTTGATGCTATGAAGGCTGTTGCTGATGCATACTCTAAAAGATCTCTCAAGTATTTTGAAACTGCCCTTCGCGATTACAAGTCCCAGCTGGAGGAGGACCCTATTGTCCACAGGCATCTTTCTTCTCTGTATGATACGCTCTTGGAGCAGAACCTCTGCAGGTTGATTGAACCCTACTCAAGGGTGGAGATTGCGCATATAGCAGAGATGATTGAATTGCCGGTTGACCATGTTGAGAAGAAGCTGTCGCAGATGATCCTCGACAAGAAATTTGCTGGGACTCTAGATCAAGGTGCTGGCTGCCTCATTATCTTTGAGGATCCCAAGACGGAGGAGATCTTCCCTGCCACTCTCGAAACCATTTCGAATGTCGGGAAGGTTGTGGACAGCCTTTACGTGAGGTCGGCCAAGATCATGGCTTGAAAACAGCTAGTCTTACCTGTTTGCTCTGATTTCATTTTCAGTTCTGTGTCGATGTCCTCAGACATTTAGTCCTTCATCAATATTTGACAGTTTATTGTGCATGTTGCCTCTCAATTTAGTTCAACCAAACATACTGTCTTGCTTGCTACTTACTGCTAGGAACAAGACAGTTTGCTGTTTCTGCGTGGTGAAAGTACTGTGAACAGTTGCTGGTCCCAAGCAAAAATTATACTTATTGTGCTACTGCGGTATTATTGGCCCAATGCCGGGCTGCCTAGTCTTTAGACCAGTCTAAGTGGCCCGTTTCAATGCACTATTTCCAAAACAAATCTGCTGACAGAGTATCAATGAAACGAACAATGAAACAACCTCCACAATGCATGAGTTTCACCTTGATGTTTTCTAGGCTGGGCAAAGCATTTAATTACTGCAAAATGATTGGATCATATGCAAGATGGTGAAACGATTTAGTCCTCAGTGGAGATTTCATCCCGTTTCACCGCGTGGGAAACAACGTCCGTGGAGTTTCACCACTTCCTTCTCTCTCCTCTTCGTTTCATGCAAAAAGTGTAGTTTTGCTGACATGGCGCTCTAATAAATGTGTATGACATCCTGGTGAAACCCCCCACCCCCACTGAGACTGGCTGACTACTTTTATGATTGAATGAGTTATTCATGTATTTGATCTTTTGATATCAGCGTGCAGAGTCGGATGGATGTTATTGTGTGTGCTAATTAATCTACTATTTTTATCGAAGTGCATGTCTGTAGCTCCCACTATGGCTTGTGCTCGCCATATGAATCCATCCACATTACGTTACAGGGCTTCCATATATCTGAGTAGAGGATGTTAGTGTTCCTGCTCATGCTGCCAGTTACTGATTAGCGATTACTGTTTGAACTATCAGGCCACGCCCATCCATCAGTTGGTACTGCCACACCAAAAGCAGAAGTACCGACTGACGTAACGGTTGTTTCGTTGTGCTGAAGAAAACGATCACGCTGAAAGGATTAGCAGGGAATGCCACATGTGAGTAACTGATCGAGCTGTGGACTGTTAATAGCAGCAGACAATAATGTCCTAGAACAATTAGCAGTGAATTAATTATTTCATGAAATGTTTTAAAAATCTTCTAAATTTTACCGCAATTTCGCCGGTAAACCCAACAACAAACGCATTACCGAATGAAACGGCGCCCCGACCCCGACAGGGAGATGCTCACTCAGGTCATGGGTTTCTCGAGCAGCGCCGACACGTACCACTCGTTCCTCTCGGCGCCGAGGTCGAGCTTCCGGCCGGCCTTCCACCGGAGCCGGCGGAAGCCGACGCGGTCGAAGATGGGCACGTAGGTTGCGTTGAGCTGCGGCCCCAGGCAGAAGAAGTGGTCGAGCCAGAAGACGCCGCCGGGCCTGAGCACCCGGTAGATGTCGAAGAGCGTGGACTCGAGCACGGCGTCGGGCACCCAGTTGCTGAGCGCGTTCATGGAGTGCACCATGTCCAGCACGCCGTCCGCGAACGGGAGCCGCTGCATGAGCGTCAGCTGCAGCGGCACCAGGCCCCGGGAGGCCACGAAGCGGCTGAAGGGCGCGTCCATGTCCAGCGTCGTGGTCACCACCGTCACGTTCCGCTCCCGCATGCGCGCCGCGAACGTGCCCGTGCCGCCGCCGATGTCCAGCCCGATCCGCACCGTGCCGGGCGGCCTGGACCGCAGCACGCTGTCGACGCTGAACCCCGGCCCGCCGTTGTCGGTCTGCCACCGCCGCCGCTCCTTCCCTTCCAGGTCGAAGCAGTCCTTGCAGAAGTAGGGCCCGCCGCCCCTGGTGCGCGCGCGCTGCACGAGGCAGGTGTAGTTCTTGCACGTGTACGGCGACCACCGCACCGTCGTGTCCGGCGGCACGGACCACAGGCTCCGCGGCAGCGGCGCGGGCTCCACGTACCTCGCCGGCTCCCTCGGCCTGCAGCGGCGGCGGGGCAGCGGCTCGCACCCCTTGAGCGCGAGCTGCAGCGCGAGCGCGTCGTCGTCGGGGCACTCGCCGCTGACGTCGTACGTCATGTACCGCGCAAGCTCCTCCTGGAAGTTGCGGCAGGCGAACCCCAGCCCCGGGAAGAGCTCGTCGGTGCCGAGGTTGGGGTGGAAGCCGAGCGGCAGCCGGTGGGGCTCGATGGCGAGCTTGAGCTCGCCCTGGGGCTCCTCGGGCCAGCCGCCGAAGTCCCTGGCCTCCGGCGTGTCCCCGTGCACGGCGCCCAGGCCGGCAAGCACGGACTCGAGGAGGTACGACGACGCGTTGCACTGCGCCCGCAGCGCCGCGAGCTCCGCGCGCGCCCCCGCCAGCGCGTCGCGCGTGGCGTTGAGGTCCCGCAGCAGCGCGGACGAGTCCCACAGGTGGATCATCCGCGGCGCGGACGCCGGGATGTGCACGGACAGCGACGCGCCGGAGAAGAGGTAGACGGAGACGAGGTTGGTGGCGATGACGACCAGCAGGATCTTGAGCTTGGCGCGCCGAGGCGCCGGCCGCGGCGATGGCCGGTGCCCGTGGCCATTGGCGGTAGCAGTACCACCCATCCCCTCGTCGATACTGTGCTGCTGCGATGAGTGGCCCCGGTGCTTGGCCGCGTACATGGCGGCCGCGCGCGCCGGCGATCGGCGACAGCTAGCTAGCAGCGACGATCGATCACTTCTTCACTGTACGCCGATCAATTCGACATGCGCCCGGGATGGTTTTTCCAGATGTGAAGTACGTGAGCTGTGCTACGCGTGTGTTTGACTTTGGATATGTGTTTGCATGTGTTCGTGGATTGCAGATTACACATCGTGGTGGTTGCTTTGCTTTGCTTTGCGAGGAGAAAAGCGGACAATTTTGCTTCGCAAGTCAAAGCTGTGCTACGCTCTTGTGCATGGTATGTAGCTATCGCTGGACGCTCGGGGAGCGAGCTGTGCGGCCGACTTGTAGGCCCTCCAACGCAGCGATTATGTAGCGGATACGTCATGGGCGTACGCGTCCTCGGGCACTGCTCTGCGGCATAGAAAACGGAAATTTGCCATTATTGTTGGGGGTGACTGATCTTGAAGAAGCGAGAGTACGTAACATTGGCAGTTCATTTCTCAAATTGCACTTCATTGTTATTTTATCAAATTGCACTTCTCTATTTCAGGTGTCTGGATTTTAACATGATTCTACACAACACTCCTGTATCACCAACTATTACAAATAAATTGTTATTTTTTTATTGGTTATTTGTCTTTGTATCATAACATATTAAATTTTTGTCCTTGTCTACCTATAGATTTCGTACCTATGATTTTGTCTAATGGGTTTTTTTATTCTCGGTACCAAAGTTTATAGATGGCGTCTATAAAAATTGCAATGAACGAAATCCGTAATTTTAATTATAAAATATATGCAATAATTGTCACCCAAAAAGAAAACTAAATGTCAGACACCTTAATTTTAGCAAGTTCCATTAAACTATTAAACCTAGACTAGGAACAACGAAAAAGATGTTTGGAAAGAAAAAAGAAAATAGTAAAGAAACTCCTCAAAAATAAACATAGAACTGGCTACCACTATGTGCGTCCTTGATTTTAGCAGGCCAACATCTCAGCAGCCCATGTTCAAAACAAAACAAAACAAAACAAAACAAAGCAGAGACTCGCCGGCTTCGTAGGTACTCTGCTAGTCCAGAAACCATACATGGTTTTAGGCCTCCGTTTAGTTGCAGAAAATTTTGCAAAATGATTATTATAGTATTTTTATTTATTTTAAATAATTATTATCTATAATTATAGACTAACTAGGTTTAAAATATTTGTCTCATAAATTACAGATAAACTGTACAATTAATTATTTTTATCTACATTTAATGCTAAATGCATATGCCACAAGATTCGATGTGGCGGGAGAATTTTGAAAAAAATTGCAAATTTTTTGAAAACTAAATAGCCCCTTAAGATCTAGAGCTATTCACAGCTTGAGTTAGTTTAGATAAATTTTTTCTAGATATTTGTGTAATCCAAAAAGTAATTGTAACGTGTTTACATATCTAGCTGTTATCTATATCTAATAATAATAAAAAAGATTTCAACCTTTTTTGGTCCATCTATTTTTTAGCCCATCTCCCTCTAACTACTAATGTGCTCATACGTATATAAACATACAAGGCTTTTTAAGGTAATCTGAATAGGAATCCTAATTCAAATAGAGTCCTTTATCTAAGTAGTGAATAGGAGTCCTAATCCTAATAGCTCATATATATGTAAATATACAAGGCTTTTTAGGTAATCTGAATAAGAATTATAATCCAAATAGAGTCCTTTATCTAAGTAGTGAATAGGAGTCCTAATCCAAATACAAAAGAATCTATATTTTTAGTTTCGTTCCTGTTTCTTTCAAAAACGCTCAGACTTTTATGTTTTTTTGACTAACTGGAGACTGTCCGTCACGAATAAGAGGAAATGAGTTTTTTTCCTGCTTCCGTATATTTTGTCTTTTTTTTTGTTTCAGATATATTCTTTTCCTATTTTGATGTATTTTTAATTACTGTTTTCCAAGTCACGTCTTTCTTTTTTCAGTTCCGTTTAGAGTCCTTTTCTTATTGCGATGTCGTTTTTATTTCTGATGTCTTTTCGGTTCAGGTTGGAGTCCATCGTCCATTAAATATTTTCCGTTTAGAGTTTTTTTTCTGTTTTGATATGTTTTATATTTCTATTTTTTCTATGTTGAGTTACCGTCCATTGGTGATAAAGTTTTTTTAATGCTAAAGTGCTAAACAAAAAATTTCTGTTTGGCCTCCCACTTTAATTATCAGCTCCATTCCGCAGTCATGATGATATAACAAGGACCTCATCTCTAATGTGGACTTTCATATATAATAGGACAAAACAAATATTGTACAACGACTCAACAAATTGAATGCAAAATTGTGGGCACAAATTATACCATATACACACAGCACCATATCGGTGCAGGCTAGGTGGCGCAAAAAGATATGTTATGGAACGAGAATGACAATGGCATAAGGCGCGGAGATGATGGCAAGGTCAAGCAACGGTGGTACAACATCATGGCGTCACGACTCGTAAGCGAGACCGAGGTGAGGATGAGCGACGACAACAACATGGGGTGGGGTGAGGAGACAGCAACACCGATGAGGTTGCCAAGTCGTTTGCCTTGACAAGGCTTCAGGCGGACGAAGCTGGAGGACTAGTGCGAGTGGACGAGGCCTCGTGACTTCAAGCTAACAGATAATAAGAACAAGGAAGAAAAATAAAAGAAAAATAAAACAATATAAAGGGTATCATGTGCATTTTATAGAGCATTTTACCAAACATTTCAACAAAACAGCTTCATCTTCGTCCTTGGAGCTGCTTGTGGAGTTGAAATAAAAAAATGCTTCAATGGTGATATTCTCCATTAATTAATTTTGTGTTATTGCTCTAGATCGACTTCTTTAAAAAGTTGCAGCATGAAATATTTATACCCTAAATAAATTCGCCGCCGATATGTAGTATTATGATTTGCATTTGTTGATTCTTTGATGTTATAGTAAAAGGTGGAAGTGAAAACATGCGCCCTTATGTCATAGATGTATTTGATTACTTAAGTAGAATAAAATATATTTACTCAAAATTATTTACGTATGTTTTTTAGCATAATGTTGATTGCAATAAAATATAATGATGTAAATAAAAAATCATAGCTTCAAAAACAAAAACAACACATATAAGTCAAGGCTTTAACACTATATGTTTTCTTTCGATACAACGTACGAGTATTTTTCTAGTCTAACTAATGTAATTCTTCTTTCATGGAAAAAAAAAAGAAACCTTAACTTGCCCAACAGCCCGTTCTGCTCGACAATTCGATCCGGAGGAAACAAAACAAAAACAAAAAAAAAAATCTCCAGGAAGACTAGCGGCCCAGGAGAGACGGAAGACGTGCGGCTCGGACAGCTCGCTCGTCCGTCTGGTGGGCCCACGCACTAATGTTCATTTGGTAGGGCCCCAGCGAGAGCTATGGCCCGGGCCCACCCGTCCTCATCTCGCCCCCTCGCAGATGGCCATCGTCTTGGACTGGACTACCTGATCCATCCCTGGACTCTCGTCGGCGGTTCCGATCGCCGTGATGCCGAGAGGAGATTCCCACGGCGCACGGCGCTGGGGATGCAAGGATAAGCAGCGGCCACCGCGGAGCGCTCTGTCTCCCCGGCAATGGGCAGACACCTTAATTTCCTTGGTTCGAGTTTTTTGTTTATTTATTCTGTTTTGGAACTCGGCTGGGATATATATTGTGGTCTTTGTCGGAGGATGAATGCGATGTTGCTAGGGGAAAAGTCCTGGTCCAATCAATGAAAAGTCTTTGTGGGATGATAAGAAGAATGTCTAGATGAAGGACCATGGGATGATAAGGACGAGTAGAGGAGGAACGACGGCAGGTAAATACTACTGATTATCACATCCAAATATATATATGGCAAAAAATATTTTCCATTTGAATTTCTATATGACACTTGTCTGCATGCTTGAGCCTGCAGGATACTCCGTAAACATTAAGCACACCTTGAGCATCTCCAAGAGACTTTGTATATTCTTACTAAAGGTTAGGAATAGCAATTTTAGTGAAAAACTACCCTCCAATAGCTTCTTTAAATGGTCATCCAAATATAGTCATTGTCTATTCTAGATTTTTCGCTAGCCAAATATAGAAGACGAGAATGACTCTCTAGAGTGCGCATGAGATTTAGCAAAACTGTTGGAAAGTAAAAAAAATATAGAAAATCATTTTTATGCAAATGGCTCTTCGAATGATGATTTAGAGAGTGAGATTTAGAAAGGCTCTTGGAGATGCTCTACCTTAGCTAGTCCCTCAGAAATATGGATTTTTTTTTCATTTTTAGTCATTTTTATTCAATATTTTTTCTAATAATCACATCTAAAAAAATTGCAAATCTACCTCTTTTGGTAAGTTGAGTCTTGGCAAAATATGTCATGTTGGATGACAATTCCTACATGAAAAACTTTCTCGCGCCACCCATATTGATGTGGCAGTGTTGTTTTGTCGCATCATCTGGAGTAGCATGACAAGACTTAATTTTAAAAAAATCATAACTCTTTAATACAGTGTCAGATGAAGATAATTTTTATATAAAAATTATAGATAGCAATGCGATCTATAATTTTTTGGTTTTGATTTTTTTTCATTTGAGCACATTAAAATGCTCAAAAAATAATATAAAACTTTAGTATCATAATAATCGCGTACTAGCATTTGCCATATTAGAAAAATAATATCTTTTTCCTATGGTGTCAAATGAAGATACTTTTTATATCTTTTTATTTGAAGTTTTTAAGATGTTCGATAACATAGTATAAAGCTTCAACAACATATTAATCTTGCGCCGGAACTTGTCGGTTCAAGAAAATTATATATTTTTTTTGAAAGTTGTCAAATGAAAATACTTTGTATATCAAAATTATGTCTATCGTTTATGCAGAGTTTCTTTTCCCTTGACCGTGCCTTTTTATTTCTGGAGCTAACCACACTATCTGTCCATAAATTGATTGTTTAAAAAGGGGGACAATTTTGCGTTAAAGAATTTAATAAGTTCGACCAAGACCCTACTTCCATCTATCCATATGGATGACCTTGTCGATGGACAATTCTTCTGTTAGCACTTAAATTTAGCTTGGATCATATTTTAGGTGAACACCGAATAGCCAAATTTGACACATTAAATTATTATGTGGTTGATTAATCCGGATGTTATCTATATCATCAATGTTCTCCGGTCGATTATTTGGGTGAACTGGTGATGAAGACATGCTGCTACAGCAACGTATGTATTGAAATCGGCTTGTATGACATATCTTCACGGTGAAGCCAAAGCAAGGATTAAGATAACGTCTCCAGTTCATCACATGTCACTAGTTTTGTTGGGCGCTGGCTGATGCCTGATGGTGTTCATATACATGATAGAAAAGGAAGCAAGCAGGCAACAGACAATTAACTAGCTAGGGTCGTTTATGCATCCAAATTTTTTCACTAACTAAACAAGGATGCAAGGATATGCAGCAGCCACCGGGCAGCGCCGTCTCCCCGGCAATGGCAGCCACCTTGATTTCCTTGGTTGGAGTTTTTTTTTCTTCTTTTTTTGGAACTCACCTGGGTACTGTGGTCTACTGGTCTTTGCATGTCGGAGGATGAATGCAATGTTGCTAGGTGGTTAACGGAAAGGGTCCTCTAGCCCAATCAATGAAAATCCTTCGTGAGATGAAGAATGATAAGAATAAGGAGAATGAATGTGATATTGCTAGGCGGAAGGGTCCTAGTCCAATCAATGAAAAATCTTCGTTGGATGGTAAGAACGACTAGACGAGGAACGACGACAGGTAAATACTGATTAACACACCTCGGTAAAATCCTGATAGAATTGTTTCTATTTGAATTTTTGTGGCACTTGTCAGCACGCTTGTGCCTACAAGATACTCTATAAACATTAAGCACACCGTAAGATAGTCCCTCTGAAATACGAGGCATACAAGCATTTAAACTTTATTCTAAATAAAATTTAAGAAATTAGTATATGTGGAACTAACCATTAATTCAGTTTTAAAATATAGTATATTCACATGTATATGTCTATCAATCATCTAAATATAGTAATCGCAATATATTTTAATGATTAAGGAAATATTGCATATATATGACATTTGCTTTACCTCATAAGATGTTTTAGAATTCTTATTAGGATAATATGTTTCTTTCAAGACACGACAAATGGAGTAACATTTAAGATCACCAGTTTGAAAGACAATTGTTTGTAAAGTTTTCTCATAGCTATCAGTCATAGGGTGTTGCTAGGTGAAATAGTCCACTCTGATATGAAAATATGACAATAACATTTAGTGCTAATGAGCATGGTACATAAATACAGGTTACCGCGTAGTGCTGTGTCCCAGCAATGGCACCCACCTTAAATTCCTTGACTGGAGATTTTTTTTTTTCTTATCTTCTTTTGGAACTCGGCTAGGGTACTATTGTCAACTGGTCTTTATCGAAGGATGAATGCGATGTTGCTAGGCGGAAGGGTCCTAGCACAATCAATGAAAATCCTTCGTGGGATGAAGAATGATAAGAACAAGGAGGATGAATGTGATGTTGCTAGGCGGAATGCCAAACAATGAAAAATCTTTGTTGGATCATAAGAACAACTAGACGAGGAACGATGGCAAGTAAATTCACACCTTGGTAAGTTCTGGTAAAATTGTTTATGTTGTGGCACTCGCTAGGGCACTTGCCTACGGTACAAGATACTCTATAAACATTAAGCACACCGTAAAGATAATCCCTCTGAAATACATGGTATACAAGCATTTAAAATTTATTATAAATAAATTATAAGAAATTAGTACATGTGAACTAACCATTAATTCATTTTTAAAATATAGTATATTCACATGTAGACCATTAATGTCTATCAATCATCTAAATATAGTAATCACAATCTATTTTAATGATTAAGGAAATATTACGTACGGCATTTGCTTTACCTCATAAGATGTTTTAGAATTCTTAGGATATGTTTATTTCAGGACAGTTCAAATGGAGTAACATTTAAGATCACCAGTTTGAAAGATAATTGTTTGTAAAGTTTTCTCCTAGCTATCAGCCTCCTATGTAATAGGGTGTTGCTAGGTGAAATGGTCAGGTCATCCGCAATGGTTATCAAATAACTAGCTAGGAGAAATTCTATTGGCTCTCAATAGCACTTTACAAATAGCTAGCGAGATGATGTATAAAAATAATAAAAAAGTAGCACTATCATTGGCTATCAAGGAGAGAGATCAAATAGCTAGCGACTTCCTAATACCTAGCGAGCATCTCCAAGAGCTTTTTTAAATCTCACTCTAAATCATTATTTGGAGAGTCATTTGCATAAAAATTGCTTTCTATATTTTTTTTTACTTTCCAACAGTTTTGTTAAATCTCATGCGCACTCTAGAAAGTCATTCTCGTCTTCTATATTTGACTAGCGAGAAACCCGGAATAGACAATGACTATATTTGAATGATCATTTAGAGAAGTTGTTGGAGGGTAGTTTTTCATCAAAATTGCTATTCCTAGCATTTAGGAAAAATATACAAAGTCTCTTGGAGATGCTCTAAATAGCTAATCTAGCACGATCTTCTATAAATAACTCTCTCACAATACTCTCTACAATAGCTAGCAACTTTCTAATAGCTAGCGACTTCCTAAGCTAGCTATTTGTAAATTGTCATTGAGAGCCAATAACATCCTTTCTAGAGATCAAATAGTTAGCGATTTGAATATCATTGTGGACGACCTCACTCTGATATGTACCAATGAACATGATAGATAAATATAGGTTACCGTGCAAAGCTGTCTCCCCAGCAATGGCACCCACCTTAATTTCCTTAGCTAGAGATTTTTTTTCTTTTTTTTAATTTTCCTTGGTCATAGATTTTTTTTCCTTTTTTGGAAGACGGCCTGAAAACTGTTGTCTACTTGTCTTTATCGGAGGATGAATGTGATGTTGCTAGCAAAAGGGTCCTAGTCCCATCAATGAAAATTCTTAGTGGGATGATAAGAACAAGATCAGGGACGGCAGGTAAACATTGATCATCACACCTCTATAAATTCTAATACAATTGTTTCCATTTGAATTTCTGTGCCACTCGTCAGCGTTAAGATAGTACAAGGTATACAAGCATTTTAAATTTATTCTAAATTATAAGAAATTACATGTGAAGTAACCACTAACTCAGTTTAAAAATATAATCATTGTCTATCAATCATCTGAATGTAGTAATCACGTGAACCAGCGTAGCGGGCGCACCTGGTCATGCTAGTACTAATATGTTTTATAATGCTTATTATGATTTTTTGTATTTCAGAATAGGACATAAGGAGTAACAACTAAGATCACCAGTTTTGTCGATGTTTGGACTTGTGGTTCTACCACCAACTAGTGAATTTGTGTCTGCGTGCCCAGAATTCGGATGATGATGCAAGAAGAACATAAGTGATTTATATTGATTTGGGCCGAGAATGCCCTACGTCCAATGGAAGATGGCGATCTTGTATTATCTTGCGCCGGAGTACTTGTAGTAGGGGATACAAGCTAGGTGTGAGAGATGGAACATGTCCTAGGTCTCGGCGCCATGAGCGAGGAGTGTCTGAGTGCGGAGTGTTTGGGTTCTAACTTCTTGCCTAGAATGGGACCCTGCCTCCTCCTTTTATAGTTGACAAGGGGAGACAAGAAATACATGTGTACGAGTCGTAGTGCTACAGTCTGATCCGAGGCTGCACCGAGGTATGGCGTTTTACGACATTGGAATGACCCCCATTCTTGGCGCTGTAGCTGGTTGTGGTCACCGTATAAGGTATGTCCGTCTCTGTGGCGGTCGTGTCGAGCCATGCCTCATGCCTGCACTGTGGGATGGGATGTCCGTACATGTAGCAGTCGTGCCGACCCTTGTTCGTTGATTGGCGTAGAGTCCTAAGACCTCCTTGGTCGTGGACCATGCTGTGTCTTCTGACGAGCACGTGGCCACAGGAGCTAGGATTGACGTTTAAGCGTCTCCTTTGGTCTTGGTCGTACGCATAGTGATGGGAGCAGGTGGCACAGTGACAGAAGTAGATAGCACAGTGATCGTCATACTATGCTCTGCGCGGCGTGGGCATGGGTGTGGGGATTTAACTCAGGTCCTATCCTGCCGTACCGTGGCTCCATGGCGGATGATGTCATATGCGGTCTCGAGCACACTAATGGGGGAAGGACGCCGAGCCCTAGGGTCGGGCGAGGCGGAGGGAGTGGGCTGGTCTCGGCTCCACCTTAGGCCTTGTCGTCAGGTCTCACGCGAGACATAGAATGGTTATTTGGTCGATCTAGTCTCTTGTTTAAGGAAGAAGATGAGGTTCTTAGCTCTTGCTTTGAGTACCTGGATTATGGTACTCGACAAGTTTGAAAAACAATTGTTTGTAAAGTTTTCTCCTAGTATCACCCGCTTATGTAACAGGGTGTTGCTAGGTGAAGAAATCCAATATCATATGAAAATCCATCTCCGAATGATAATAACGTTGAGTGCCAGTGAGCATGACACATAAATAAATAGGTCACATCAAAACTAAAATAGAGAATTTTCCTTGCTATATACGTTGAGTTTTTTTTTTAAAAAAAATTATGGCATTCGTCGTTTGGCCATAAATCCTTACATTCTTAGATAAGATTTTATGTAGAGCCTTCTACAAGATATACTCCTATTTTTATTTTACTATAAGTTATATCTTATCAATATTTTCTAACTTTAAAAATATTTGCTGACTCTGCATTAAAAGACTATACCATTTTCTTTTAAAAAAACAAGTGTTTTTTATTCTAAAAAAGGCACTACTTTGTGAACATTTCTTTTACAGCATGCTACGAGGAAGCTAAGGAAACGGGGCGTATAGTTTGATTATTTGTTTGTTTATTTGCCGGCAACGCGCTGGTTGATAGTGATAGTCAATCTAGTTGTCAGATTTGTTTGCATGGTAATTGGCTAATTAGCCTAATTGCGTACCTGATCGGCATGGGTGGGGCCTTCCGAAGCACACGTTGGTTGTGTGGCTCACTGGCACTGCGCCACTCAGCTCTGCAACGACGCAACCACCTGACCATGGCATCCCCTGCGCGCCCTCGGCGCTCGTCGCCCGCCCATCGCCGTCGGAGACGAGCACGGAGCACCTATACCTAGTAGCCGTATAAAGGCGGCAGGGCCTAGCCCCACAGGACGCACAAGCTAGTGCGGGCTTTCCCCCCTAGATTCTCTCTCGCGCGACCGCTTTCCCTTCTCCTGGCCATGGCCCACGAGCGGGAGCCGCTCCTGCAGCAACGACAGACCGGCGTCGGCAATGCCGCCGCCGGTGCTAAGGGCTCGTCCTCGGCGCCGGCGCCGGCGGCCTCTGCCGCGCTGCCGTCGCTGGCTAGGACCGTGCTCAAGTTCCTGATGTGGGCGGTGTTCCTCACCTGGGCCGCGGGGATCTTCCTGTACCCGACCAAGCCCGTGCAGGCAGTGTTCACGAAGTGGGTCAGGCTCAGCAAGGAGTCCATGTTCGGCATCGCCGGTACGGTCTCGGCGAGAAATTGTGCTCTCCTCCTCCTTTTAACCCCCTTCTGAAATTGACGCAGGTTAGAGTAAGTGACTGGGGTTCTTTCCCCCTTCTCTTCTTGTTCGTAAATTCTTGCAGGGGGTATTTTCCTGGCCTTCAGCGCGCCCATTCTGATCATTGCGCTTCTGGCATATGTCTACATCTCATTCTTCCCGAGTGAGCGTGTGGTGGAGTAAGTTTTTTTTTTCACCCTTTGTTTAATACTACTAGTTTTCAGAATTTAAAAGACTATACTTCCTGAATTGTGGGAACTGGGTAGTTTAGTAATTTAACAGAATTCAGAGTCACAGATGTTGACTATTTTATAACTAGTATAGTACTTGAATTCTTTTGATAACTTGAACAAGACTAGGCATGTTAGTCCAATTATTTAGGTGCTATTTCAATTACATAGTTGTTCTTAATTGCTACAGAACCAGCACAGGACGATAGGTTCAGATTCGAACATTGTAAGTTCAGGATAATCTGAACATTTTGAGTTCAGGGCAGAGCCTTGCATAATCTTTACATAGATTTATTTAATAGTTGTCTGCTCCTGCTCCTTGTTCATGTCCATTATTCATCCCTACTTTTACTTGTGTGCCAGAAAAAAGAAGCTGCGGTCACTGAGTTTCAGGCTCTGGACTTTCCCTGTTCTTGTAGACGGCCCCTTTGGAGTTGTCTCTGCAGCTGAGTTCATCGGAATTGTCCTGTTTATAATTTTTGTTGTCTACTCAATGACCTATTATGCCGTGGAGAGCGTGAGCCTTGTCTCAAAATTTGACCTTCCATCAATGACTCAGAGGTATGTTCTATAATGAACGACTGTTGGACTGAAACCCACTAACAGATTTACCTGCAAAGTCAGCAGCGTTACTTGTTTATTTAGAATACAACAGTGTCATACACGCCAGTAAACTATCTAGGCTGTTCATAGGAAAATCTTATGTAGATGATACATGATTATATATCTACTGCAGTGTTAGAGTTACTGCTTAAGTTGTGGAAAACATGCACACATAGTAGTTCATCGATGTAATGATCCTCTGTATGCAGTTATTTATATTGCAATACTTCTGTCTAATCTGCCTTGTAATGATTCGTACACAATCAAGTTCTTCTTGTCTGCAGTACTGTAGATTTAGCCTCATAGGCAATCACTACACAACTTGTGTAGTTATCTTAGGGTGTCTTTGGTAGGGATTCTGGGTGCTCCAGCTTCTCTAACATAAGCACTGTGCTGGTATTGTACTTAAGATCTATTTTTCTCTCTCCTCCTCTCTTCTCTCACTGACACAAATGGAGCTGCTGGAGCTAAAAACTTTAGCTTCTGCTCCTACTTGATCTGTGAGAAAGAGAGGGAAGTGAGAGAATTTTAGCTCCAGTGAATAGTGGATAACAGTATTTATGCAGGTGCCAGGTGGGAGCCGGAGCCACCCGAATCCCTCCCAAACGGGCCCTTACTCATACCACTGTTGAAAATTAAACAACGGATTTTAGTCAGTATCATGAATTAGTTTGATGATCTGAGCAACAAAGTTCTAAAGTACTAAAAAATTTTCCTTGCACAGTGAATTGATACTGGATGTCATTGGCGCCCGTTTTGGGGCGGTTGGGTTGTTCTGCATGCTCTTCCTCTTCCTGCCAGTCGCAAGAGGCTCAGTTCTCCTCCGGCTTATCGATATTCCATTTGAGCATGCTACAAGATACCACGTCTGGTTGGGTCATCTCACTATGGCTCTCTTTACATTGCATGGCTTGTTCTTTGTGATCTCATGGTCCATGGAAGGGCGCCTCCGTGAAGAAGTAAGTGCTAAGTGTTTTAGAACCATAAAGGGTTAATGATTTGCGACAATTAAAGAAAACACTATCTACTAAATCACACAATGGGAAATTTTGAAGGGTAAAAGCTGAATTAGAACTATTCTCGATCAACGATGGCTTAATTTTTGGTTGACGGCATATAGTATTTTGTTGCTACACGTGTCATGCATCTCAGAACACTAGTAACAAGCCATATTGGCTTTTGTTTTTCTATAGATGAGAGAATGGAATGAAACTGGAGTAGCAAACCTGCCTGGTGTGATCAGCTTGGCAGCCGGCCTACTTATGTGGGTGACATCACTTCACCCAGTGAGGAAGAGGTTCTTTGAGCTCTTCTTCTACACCCACCAGCTCTACGTCATCTTCATCGTGTTCTTGGCGTTCCATGTCGGCAACTTCCTCTTCAGTATTTCGGCCGGGGTTGTGTTCCTCTTCATGCTCGACCGCTTTTTAAGGTTCTGGCAGTCAAGGGCCAAAGTTGACATCATTTCAGCCGCCTGCCGCCCATGTGGGACGGTGGAGCTAGTATTTTCAAAACCACCAGGTACAGAGCCAATTCCTTTCTCTGTATTAATCACTGTTCCATTTCTGTTGTCACGGTTCCTTCAAGGCTTGAACAATTACCTCTGGTGTTCCACAGGCCTCCGCTACAATGCTTTGAGTTTCATCTTCATTCAAGTGCGCGAGCTATCGTTCTTGCAGTGGCATCCGTTCAGTGTATCTTCAAGTCCCATGGATGGGAGATACCACATGTCGGTTCTCATAAAAATACTCGGCACATGGACTGAAAAACTGAGGAGCATCATCACCGATGTCCAGGACAAGAACAGGGGTGACTCTGAGTTGCAATGCGGACGCATGACAGCCTGCGTGGAAGGCCCGTATGGGCATGAATCACCCTACCACTTGATGTGAGTTTTCACTTGATCCGAATACTCACTAGCTACTAGTTTATTCCGTTGATGCCACTGAATAAATTTTAAGCTCATGACTTCTGCTTGATACGTGTTCAGGTACGAGAATCTCATCTTGGTGGCAGGAGGCATTGGAATATCGCCGTTCTTGGCGATCTTGAGCGACATAATCCACAGGATCGAGGAGGGCAAGCAATGCATGCCCAAGAACGTGCTGGTCCTTTGGTCAGTCAAGAAGTCCAAGGAGCTTTCTCTCTTGTCCGCTGTTGATGCTCAGACCATCAGTTCATCTGTCTCGGACAGGTTGAAACTGGACATCCAGGCCTTCGTGACTCAAGAATCCTTGCCCCCATTGGTAAGAACTAGTCATCAGTTAAACGGCTCTTCAAGAATCTTCTTCTCCTTTTTCGTACACAACTAAAAAGTAGGGAGCTCACTGTTCCACACTTGGAATTGTAGGAGGACGGCATCGTCGTGGACGACCGCAAAGTCCCTGGCATGTTCGTCAAGAACGGTTCGACCATGTCTGGTCTGGTCGGCACCGGGGACAACTTCTGGGCGGCCATGTACTTCCTGGCGTCCACGCTCGGCTTCCTCCTGGCGTTCACCCTGGTGGAGGCTTACTACGTGAAGCCGCACAACGTGGTGGCGTGGTGGTACCGGAGCCTCCTGTTCATGCTGTGCATGGTTGCCGGCGTCGCCCTACCCGGCGGCCTCGTGGTTCTCCTGTGGCATCTGTCGGAGAAGCAGAGGATGGAGGGCGACAAGTGGGACGCCGCCGCCGATTCCCAGTCACCGCGCGCCGAGCAGACAGGCCCCGCGGCTGCGGCAGGTGGCGGTGACGACGACGCTGTCCCCGGCGTCAGCCTCGCCGCCCTGCGGACGACCCGGTACGGGTGCCGGCCGAACTTCGAAGGTAACTGACTGTTTCACACATGCAGCACGCCCAGCCCTGAAACTGGAGCTGATCACTGTATGCATATGCAACGACCGAGCCGAGCGCGAACTAATGGCGGATCGAGTTGTTTTGTGGTTGTGGACTGATTTCAGCGGAGTTCGCGGCGTTCGCGGAGCGCGCCGGGGACGCGGCGGACGTGGGCGTGCTGGTGTGCGGACCGCCGGGGCTGCAGACGAGCGTGGCGAGGGAGTGCAGGGCGCGGAACCTCCGCCGCCGCGGCGGCGGCGGGGCGGAGAAGAGCAGGAGCAGCGCGGTCTTCCATTTCAACAGCCACAGCTTCGACCTCTAATCATACACGTCTCCGGTCGGTGGGTTCAACGAGCGGAATTAAATTGGGTGGACCCTGGGTCACCATCATGTATGTTGCACAGCACACACACACACGGTAGTTGCATATACATGTTGATCCTGTATGATATCGTGTATATATATATCTATGTATATAGCTGATAATTACTATGTTAGTAAAGTTACAAGAGATGTATAAATCTGTATGCGTGTTAGCGCATATGCATGCATGGTAGAAGCACGAAGGTTAAAAGGCTGACAAAACACGTGAATGGTCCGATCGCGAAAAAAAAACACGTGAAATAATCATGTCATGTGTTTTTGCGTCTAATGCGTGAATTTCTATTTTCTTATGGCTCTGTGAGTCTGTCAAGGTATGCTATGTATGTTGCGTTGCAAGATTTAGTAGTGAAAATGTTATCTTTAGGTCCCTTTGGGATTCCTGGGTAAAAATTGTTTTGTAGTGCTAGGTTACCTTTGATTTGAAGATACAATTTTTCTTTTCATTTAAAAGAGGTGTTTTTAGCAAAGAATAATTTGTTGAGGAGGGGTTGAAAAGGTGACACTAAGATTAGTCTTAATGGGGGTTCATAAGAGTGTCATGTACATTAAATATGTTGACGTAGCACTATATATTGGTTCATAAGACTGTCATGTACATTAAATATATTGATGTGGCACTATATTGATGAAGAGAAATATGATGAGAGTTTTATGGGAGCAGAGATAGTTTCATGGGGATGGAACTCTTTTGCACTGTCTCCAAAATACAAGTGTTTTGAAAACTGAGCTATGAAATCCCCATTGACACTGGCAAGTGCAGCTTTTGTGGTTTGGAGACATAATCTAACGCCTCTTCTTTGATTGTCATATAGCAAGCTTTTGTGAAATCCAGTTTCCACTATTTTTAATATTCAACCACCAAAAGTTCACTTGATTGGTTTTTATAGTTAAAGAGTTTTGCTCATTGGCCACGGCGACATAAGGTGGTCATAGCATCATGCTACCCTGTGTTGCTTGCACCAGCAAGAGACCACCTCGCCTTCATCGAAAGGTCACAAATTCTCTCATAGCTGCCTAATAATTTTGGTCAAGCTATGCATATGAACTTTTGGTCAAGCTATGCACACTCAAATTCTCTTCTTGACAATACCTAACTCTTGAAAGGTCTTTAATCTTGAGTCCTCACTTGAAACACCTGATTCATCTGTGATCCTTGCCCTTAATCTTAAGTCCTAGATAGTTTTGCTTTACTCTTGATTGCTCTTCATCTTCAATCTTTAGTTCTTGGTTATCTAGCATGGTTATCTTGCCAAATTTCTTCATTTTCATGCATTGTGGTATAACTTTACACTTGATTCTCCAAACCATACATTAGCCACACATACAAAGTTATCATTAAATTCTTTTATCATCATCATTTAAGGACACTTCTTTACCTTCATGCTTTGTGACCCAACATAAGACTTCTGTTGCTCCTAAGACACACACTAGCCATAAAAGTAACCACTGGAAACCAGTTATTACTTGAGGGGCTTGAAAGCTCACACTATACTTGTGGTGTCACCCTCCTACAGGTATGATTCAAGATAGCAACGGGTATCCGAAACCCGAATACCCGATAGGTTTTACCCGATAAAGAGGCGGGTATGAGATGATTTTTCTACCAGTGGGTATATTATTGGACAAAATCCTATACCCATCGGGTATGGCGGGTACGAATGTGGGTGTATACTACCCATACCCGCCTACCCGCGGGTAAAAAATACTCGCCAAAATAACTAGCCACCATTGTGATTTTACCCTATATAACCCATGAATTTAGTCTAAATCTAACTAAACACTCCTAGTATTATATTGTTTGCTTGAGCTTATTAGCCGAATCAGCCACCCATTTAGCAGTGTTTTTTTTCTCACAACAAATCAGCTAACAGTACTTTCTGCCACGGCTTATCAGCCAAACGAATAATTTATTTTATTATATGAATCAACATTATTATATGAATATTAGTATGTAACTTGTTGGAGGCTTAGAATGATTTATTTTGCATGTGAATGTCTAATGTTTATATGTAATTCTCGGATATACTATCGGGTGCGGGTTACCCGTTGGGTAGAATTTACCCACAAGTTTGGGTATAAGAGTATTTTTCTACCTGTATGCGGGTGTGGGTAACCCGACAGGTATAATTTAAACTTCGCAGGTGTAGGCATAGATAGCCACTACCTGTCGAGTACGTACCCATTGCCATCTTGAGATATGATCGAATCTTTTTTACGTGGGTGTGTGTTCGCATTGCTAGCCAGATTGATAACAACGAACAAAGGAGCAATCACATCTATGGAATGTTGTTGGCCAAGGCCTTGTTTATTTCCACTCTAAAACCTAAAATTTTTCATCAAATGTTTAAACGCATGCATGAAGTATTAAATATAGATGAAAATAAAAACTAATTGCACTAGTTTGGTCAGAATTTACAAGACGAATCTTTTAAGTCTAATTAATCTATGATTGGATAATAATTACCACAAACAAACGAAAATGCTACTGTGTTCTGAAATTTTTCGAACTAAACACGGCCCAAGTTGTACACATATATTCCGGAGTGCGAGAAGTCATACTACGTCTGCGCTAATGGTCCAGTAACTCCACGCATTGTCATCGTGATGTTCTCTAGAAAAGATAATGTTGCTGCAAAGTCAACCACATAAATACATGCTAATGCATAATTAGAATTTAAAATTACATTTTTTATTTGAAATTTCTTGTGCATGTCTTAATGGTCAAATGAGACGTTGTTGAGGAAATGTTGTTTGTAGTATATCATTGAATTTATTTTTATGTTTAATATATTTAGAGATATAAATATTGCTAATATTTTTATATTTAATTATTCTAAAAATATTTGATCAGCATGAATACCATAATGATGGATAAAAAGGGAGAGGGATATATTGTTTGGTGTCAAATCATTGATATTTACCAAAACACGAACTATAATAAAACGGTGATAAAAATAAACTGGCCCAGTAACGTGTGGGCCTGAGAAGCGTCCAACCAAGGTCCAACTCGAAAATAGAGCTTGCATCAGACGCAAGTTCCCGGACCCCAACCAATTTAATAAATTTACAGCGAAGCCCTTCAGCTTCCCCCCACCCGGTTCTGAACTTCTATCCTCCCGCAACTCCGCAGTCCGCACCCGCCAGGCCGCCACCACCACCACCTCCGACGCCGCCTCCTCGTCCTCTTCCGCCTGAACCCTAGCCTCGCATCGACCGCCGCCACCGCTCCTCCCCGGAAGCTGCAGTGCGGCTTAGCGGCCGCGATGGACGGGTCCGGTTCGGCCGCCATCTTCCCGAACACGCGCACCCCCGAGGATGTCTTCACGGATTTCCGCGCCCGCCGTGCCGGCATTCTCAAGGCACTCACCACCGGTATCTCTCCTTCCTGTTCCCGCGGTCGTTTTTTTTTTGTTCTGGATTTTGCTGTGGGATTCGTGGCTTACGGTTTCGTTTGCTTGGATGTTTCCGTGGCGCGCAGATGTGGAGAAGTTCTACAAGTTGTGCGACCCAGGTCAGTACTCTTGCTTTGCTTCTGCTTTTTTTTTTTGGTTCCGCTGGAGACGATTCGTGCACAATGCGGAGGTCTGTTTAACCCTACTGCGTTTCTGGGTGTCGGTTTACATTACTCGATTGGATTGCTCTTGTGGCGCTCGGTGAAGTTCCAGTGCGCCTTGTTGTCGTAGGATTTTGTGTTGTATGGTTTATCGATTGCTGACGCTTGGTTCTGCGTATCTGCATGATGTCTAATCATTATTTAGGTCAACCGTAGTGAGGGCCTGTAGATTTGTTTAAGTCTTGCAAAATTTGGGGCGCTTGTTGGGCGTTGAAGCTTTTCTGTTCGTTATCTGACTTTTATTCGTCGTTAATCTGAATTAGAGGATGCTAGCGCCTAGTTTCACTTGCAGTTATGCTTGCTGCAATAAAAAAAAGGGTCTAGTTGACCACAGAGTGTGGTAGAATGCACATGCCTTTTTACCTGGCTGCAGAATATTCCAAATTCTCTTGAATTGTCGCTTTGCTGAAAGATATTATGTAGGAGTTGTTACTTGTTCTGTCCGCGCTGGCAAAATCCGCTTCTATATGCTTGCTTGCTTGAATTAATCAACCTACTACTTCATTCTTACACATTATATGTGCCATTTTGTGTTATCAAAAGTGTCATTGAAAGTCTTCTCTGTGGCCATAATGCTGATTTGAAGTGGGCTTTTTTTTTTTCCAGAGAAGGAGAACTTGTGCCTCTATGGACTATCTAATGAAACCTGGGAAGTGACCGTTCCTGCTGAGGAAGTTCCTCCAGAACTACCAGAGCCCGCACTGGGAATAAACTTTGCTCGTGATGGAATGCCAGAGAAAGATTGGCTCTCGCTGGTAGCTGTGCACAGTGATGCATGGTTGATTGCTGTGGCATTTTACTTTGGGGCTCGCTTCGGATTTGATAAAGATGCCAGGTCTGGTCATATTTTCCACTCCAATGTATTTAATTTCTTTATTAAAGTTTTACCCTTTCAATTTGATATTTCCATGTGTCTAATATATTTGCTTCAGAGGATTCTTCCTCTGCTTGCCAACATGCCTCTCTTTTCTTTTTCTTTTTTTACTTTCTTTCTTGAACACATGTTACGATGCCTCTCAAGGCTATCAATGTCATTCAGAAACATTTTTCTATAACTTGTATGTTGGTTCCAGTTGGATTAGATATGTGAGTCTAGGGCATTACCAATAATTGGAAAGGCTTGGTGGATCAACATGCCTGCATTAGCCTTAAACTAGAAAACTGCCGAGGCGCTGACCAAATTCATTGTGCACAAATGTTTTTTTTCCTGAATCTGGAATTTGCCTATGATATTTGTCGAATGGTGCGGAAGCATGATACATACGTACACATATGATCATGGGAAATGATTGTCAGTGTTTTGTTTGCTTCTGGTTATTGGGAAATCTGACAATGGTCCTCGCCACTGGATTTTGAATTGCAGGAGACGGCTCTACATGATGATAAATAATCATCCCACTGTATTTGAAGTTGTGACAGGAATTGGGAAGAAGCAACCAAAAGCCCCCAGCTCAAATGGCAAAACCAAGTCGAGTTCTAAGGTAAGCACATAAACATAACATTCTTTGTTTCTCCCTCATGTTTGCACAAGTTTCTGATAATGCATTTTCTCTTCAATTCCTTCCATCCAAGAAACCCAATTCTAACAGCAAGCCAGCAAAGCAGCCTCTGCCAAAGCAGGAGCAACAGATCATCAAAGAAGATGGAGGCGACAAGGATCAAGCTTACCTGTGCGGTACATGTGGAGGGAGGTATTCTAATGAAGAATTCTGGATTGGCTGTGACATTTGCGAGAAGTGGTACCATGGTGACTGTGTCCGCATCACACCTGCGAGGGCAGACTACATCAAGCAGTACAAATGCCCCGCTTGCAGCAACAAGAGAAGCAGAGAGTGAGCATGGGTCGCCGACGCCCCTGGCTGATGTAGTTAGGATAGTAAGCAATTCGACTGGGGAGGGTTGGCGTTTCCTGCTGTTTCGGCAGCACCTGGGCACACCAGTGCCACCAGTCGTTTCCATCTCACTAGTCGTAGTCGTTGTTACTCCTGGGTGTACTTTTTAGTAGGCTCTTAGCCGCAGCTGCTCTTGTAGTGCACTAGTGTTAATGGACGCCATTCTTAAACGTCAAAACTCTCCCCGAGTAATGTAGTCGTTTCTGGTAAATGGTAATGAACTGATGACCCATTTCTTGCGTGCCGTTATCATTCCTATGGTCAAATCATAGAGATGCCTGCTCTTTACAGAAACCATGCTCCTTCCGTTTTTTTATATATTATTATATACCAAGTTAAACCAATTAAACACATGTTGAGCCCACGCCTCTCCCCTTGGCTATGTCACCTGGAAATCCCACATTCAGCCACGTCGCCCCAAATTGCCTTCTTGTGGGCAGCCAAAAAATCTCCCACGAAACAGTGGCCACACGTTTAGTAAAATAACTTACCGTCCCCCCTCCTCCTGTCTCTCCCCCCCCCCCTCTCTCTCTCTCCCGAGACACTGGCGCCCTCTGTGGGCGGCGCGCCGCCAGCCCCTCCACCTCCGGCACCCCAAGTAGCTCAGCCTCCATGCCGAGCTCCCCCTCCAATCCTCACCTCGTCCAGCTTCCTCGATTCCTCTCCTCTTAGCCTCCACTGTCCCTCCCTCTCGCGACCTCTCCATGTATTTTGTACGGAGCAATAGAACATATAGCCTACATCACATGTTTCGTACGTCTTCGAATTGGACTCTACTCCATACATGCCTACATCACATGTTTCAATATGTTTTAGAATCAAACTTTATATGTACCTGGGCATTTACTATTGCAACTTGCATGAGCACGGGAAATGAATTTGGATCACAGATGGGTCAACTATGTTATGTCTAATTCATCGAGTAAAACCAGCTAGAATTCTTATGCTAAAAAAAGAGTGGTGGGCCAAAATCTGGAAAAGAAAATTTTCTTTTCAATATTTGAAAATAGGTATAAGTATACTCTCTCCATCCTAAAATATAAGGGATCCAAGGTTGTTCTAAGTTAAACTATGTAATCTTTTTATCAAAGTTATAGAAAAGAAAATTAGTAGTTACAACACTGAATTAGCATTATTGAATATATTATGAAATCTATTTTCATAATTTACATCTTTGATGTAGTAGATATCAATACTCTTCTATACAAATTTGGTCAAACTTTGCATAGTTTGGCTTAGGACAAACTTGGATACCTTATATTCTATTATATTCTATGGAGAAAGTAGAAAATTTAGAACAATATTTCACTTCCACAAGCTTGATGTGGCATTGTCCGTTTATCGCACTCGAGGAGGGGAAGGAGCCTAATCTGAAAAGTTTTCACCTAGCCTGTGCTTGGGAGTTGCTATGTTTCACGTGTCTAAAGTTTTAGGAATGTTCAAGCAACAAACTTACTTAAGTAACTTTTACAAATAAAAGAATTTATAATTGTTTTTACAATCAAATATCGATAAAATTATATATATAGTTTGATAGTTTGAAAAAAACAAACACCTAAAATATAAAGATAAATGGTAAAGTATTAAATTAGCCAGACCGATAACATTAAATTTGATTACTTTTATATGTAAAAAATACTCCGTTTATTGTGGCCCATTTTAACCTAAAATTCTACTCTCTATTCTAAATTATAAGACGTTTTGTCATTCCTAGATTCATAATATTTGGCACGTAGCTAGACATGGCATAATCTAAGTGCACCTGTGAAAGGAACAAGGAAAGGGCAAGGGCAAATGAGTCAAAAAGTTTCGTTTCTAAGTCTCGATGGCATTCTAGCGGGTGGGTCACGTTTCATAGGGCCTTGTTTAGTTTCCAAAAATTTTGCAAAATATAAATAGTAATATTTTCGTTTGTATTTGACAAATATTATCCAATCATGTACTAACTAGACTCAAAAGATTCGTCTCGTAAATTTCATCCAAACTGTGCAATTAATTTTTATTTTCGTCTATATTTAATACTTCATGTATACGTCTAAAAATTTGATGTGATAGGAAATCTGAAAATTTTTGCAAAATATTTTGGAAACAAGGCCTAATAGCAAGCTGACAAAGCCCCACCGTGGAATGACATATCATGGAAGCCTACTTCTCGTAGTGGTCTATTTTCAAAAAGCTCCTTCTTGAGTTGTTGTTCGCCTCAAGTCCTCAAGAACGGCTTAAGAAAAAAAAACATATTTAATTTTTTTAAGGGAAAAAATGAGGGAGACACCGTTTTGGGCCTAGGCCCATACGATCTGCATCATCTCTTTCCTCCGGTCCTCCCTACCGAGACCGCTCGCGCGATTCTGCTCGCACAGCCCGCCGCCGCTCGCACCCGGTGCCTGCGCCGCCATTCTCCCACGCCGTGCTTGCCCTCTCCCACGCCGCCGTCGCCAGCCCTAGTGCCTGCGTCGCCGCACTCCCACGTCTTGCTTGTTCTCTCCCACGCTGCCGCCGCCGCTCCCACACAGCGCTCGCTCGCGCCGCCGGTCGCCCGTACAGCACCGCCGGCTCCAATATCCCGGCGTCCCCGGACCAACCCAACGAGCGTGACCCTCGATTGCCTGAATCTGACGCCTCCGGGCTCGGGCTACAGCTCGTCGTTGCCGACGGGGCGGGAGGAATGGCGTGGCGGATGCTGCGAAGGAAGGTAAGATGGGAACTAATTGCAGAGGGCTTAGTCTTTGCGCGTGCGTAGCCCCGATTTTCCCTTCGATTTTTCCAGGATTAAGCTCTTGTAGCATCTGTGCTAACGTCTGCGTATTGCAGGATTTTCATACGGGTCTTGTGAATTTGGCGTTCCGTAAGGATCACGGGGCCAAAAAGCATTTCTCAAATGGAACAATCGGAAATCTGGCCCGTAAGTTGATCATTGTCTCTCTCATCTTCAAGTTTAGTGTGAATCTCTCATAAAAGTGATGATCGGAGTTACATCTGGTTCGGCTTCCGAAATGCAGAGCTTCACTGCTGTGATAGGCCCAAACATTCTGCTAGTTGCATGCCCTCTAACCATTTCACTATCAGGTATGTTTATATATGTGCTATAATGTTCCGAAAATATACAACACATACTTGAAGCATCCAACACATGTATTTCAAATAATTATTTGGTTCTACTAGAGATTGGTAGGTGCGTTGGATCCATCAGAAATCGTCTATGTGGATGAAACTTACTTTGACTTTATTGTTAACCTTCCAAACTTCTGAGTGGTGCCTGATGGTTGCAACTTTTGTATGCAACAATTTGCATCTCATATTGTTTGACCTTTCATGTGACCACAAATTTAGAAACTAAGTTGATGTGATACTCATCAGTGAAGCTCCTTTTTGTTCAAATTTCACAATTGATTTATATAGATGATGTGTTGACACGTTGTATGCGACTAGTAATATCTTATTTGGTGCTAGATAAGTATTTGAATTCCACCACACCTGTTAGTACTGAAAACATGTGATGGTAGTGCTTCATATTTTGCTTTATCTCTGATTCTTAAAAATCATGTATGTGACTGATGAGCACATGGATGTGAACTTTTGATTGTTTCAGATCCTGAAGATTTTTGAGTGGTTTGAAGCTAACATCTCTCTAAAGATAAAACTTATAGGTAGATTGAATATATGGACTTCAAGACATGATGCTTGATTGTATTTTGAGTTGGCTTACGTGGCATATATTAAACATGAATATTTTTACTTGTCTTCTGATGATCGACCTTTGAGTTTATGATATAGGGTACTGTTCTGCTAACAATGATTAACATTATGGTTGAACAAATGAACAATTTATTTTCCTTGGTAACTACTCAATTCGGATTTCATAGTTTGCTCATCTCATTCTTTATCCTTCTAGTCCCATTCATTTGTTTGTATTTTGAAACAGTTGATGTTGTATAATTGTTTAACATTGAAGTTTAGGCACCATTTTATTAGGATTCTTGCTACTGTTACTTTTGTGTTGATTTCAGGTTTTATATGTCAGGTGACTATACCATCTTCTTTATAGGAATTTTCATGCAGGTGTTTATATGTTAGCATGGAGTCAGAAAAGGGAGGATGTTGTAGGTCTGAAAGCTCCCAAAAGGGAGAAGCGAGTGAAGAAAGAAAATAGAACGCAACCTCCTGTAGAAGCACCATATGTTGCACGAAAACCGAAGATACCTAGAAAATCTTTACCAGATAAAACTGTTGAGATTTTTGATGGGATGACTTTGCTTGACCTTTCCAAACGAACTGGTGCACATATTAGTACACTTCAAGGCATACTTGCAGATCTTGGTGAAAAGGTTGAATCTGAGTTTGACTCTATCAGCATTGATCTTGCTGAGTTGGTTGCTATGGTATGTCTTTTAATTCTCTTTTCAGATTACATAAACTGGTATTGTTCTATCTGTTAATTGCCTGAAGCATACTAGAAATGGGCTACAGATATATGTCTTCACTCCTTTTCATTACATCCTATGTCACAAAGCAGGGGTGAATTTAGCCATGTTTACGGGGTCCGCCGACCCCGTAAAATATTCAAATCCTTCGGTAAAATGCCATTTTAAACAAAAAAAAAACCATATCATGTAATGAAGTTAAGCTTGATGACCCCGATGATGTTCTCAGCTGGTTTTGCCCCTGTTGCAAAGATAGGTCTGTTGAGCAAACCTGGTTATCTTTGAATTGCAGATTGATTAGTAGCATAGAATATAGATTATACCATTGCTCCCATTCTATTATAATCCATCTGCAACAGTTTAAGCTTACTTATATTATTAAGTGCTTTCTTTCCAATGATATAGGAAATTTGAAATATTTCAGATTGTGGCAGTGGTTTATTCCATGAGCCAGCAATAGCAAAATTAGTTATGCATTACTACTGATTTTATATTTTTTTATTTGAACCTGCACATGTCAGGTACTCAGGTTTCATTTATGTTGCATATTTCCATTTTCTGCAATTTTCTGGAAAGTTCTGCCATGATGTAACATTTCAAGTATCTCTAGAAAAATTATGTTTCTTATAATAAGAACCCACTGTTTCATGCTTCTTGCTCAGGAACTTGGTGTTAATACCAGAAGAATGCACACTGGTGAAGGCATGAATGAACCACGTCCTGCTGTTGTAACGGTAATGGGACATGTTGACCATGGTAAAACATCGCTTTTGGATGCTCTCCGTCAAACATCTGTTGCTGCCAAGGAAGCTGGTGGTATCACTCAGCATATAGGTGCCTTTGTTGTTGAGATGCCGTCGGGAGCATCTATCACATTTCTTGATACTCCAGGACATGCTGCCTTTAGTGCAATGCGGGCTAGAGGTGCTGCTGTTACAGATATTGTAGTCCTTGTGGTTGCAGCAGATGATGGTGTTATGCCTCAGACACTGGAAGCTATGTCTCATGCAAAAGCAGCAAATGTTCCTATTGTAGTTGCAATAAACAAATGTGACAAATCTGGAGCTGATCCTGAGAGGGTCAGAATTCAACTTGGTTCCGAAGGTTTACTTTTGGAGGATATGGGTGGGGATGTGCAGGTTGTTGAAATCTCTGCAGTAGCAAAATCTGGTTTGGATAAATTGGAAGAGGCTTTGCTCCTTCAAGCTGAGATGATGGACCTGAAAGCCAGAATAGATGGCCCTGCTCAGGCTTTTGTGGTGGAGGCAAGGGTGGACAGGGGCAGGGGTCCACTGGCAACAGCTATAGTCAAGTATGGCACATTAGTTAGTGGGCAACACATTGTTGTGGGAGCAGAGTGGGGAAGAATTAGGTCTCTTAGAGACACAGCAGGGAATATAACACAGTCTGCAAAACCTGCAATGCCTATTGAGATTGAGGGGTTAAGGGGTCTTCCAATGGCTGGGGATGATGTTGTAGTTGTTGATTCAGAAGAAAGGGCAAGAATGCTTAGTCAAGGGCGGAAGAAGAAGCAGGAGAAAGACAGGCTTCGAAAGATTGATGAAGGCATGGCAGAAGAGCTAGAAATTAAAGAAGAGACTCCTGAAAGAGTCGAAATGCCCATTATTGTCAAAGCTGATGTACAAGGCAGTGTTCAAGCTGTCACAGATGCTTTACGAAGTCTTAATAGTGCACAGGTATTTTCTCGTAGAGATTTAATGTCTTATTTCTTTCTGCAGTTAGCGTCACACAATATGACACTATGCAGTTTTTAAGTTAAACTCCCAAGTGCCAACTGTGAATCTCTTGCTGGTTATTCTGTTTGCATGATGCCATTTTTTTAGTTATAAGTTTGTAATTTAATACTACGTCCTCTGCAGGTGTTCGTGAATGTTGTTCATGTAGGTGTTGGCCCAATCAGTCAGCATGACATTGACCTGGCACAAGCATGTGGAGCATATATAGTTGGTTTCAACATTCGCAGTCCACCTATTTCTATCACGCAAGCAGCAGCAAGAGCCAACATAAAGGTTTCATGTTCATGAATCACTACTTTTCTAATGCTAGTTGTGATTATATGCTTCAAGAAACTTTGTTTTGTTTCTTTGAGTTCTATGCTACCATTGAGTTTCAGACTTTAGTGCATCTTTGGCTAAATGTTCCATTTTCCATTTTTGGAAACTCTTGGTTTTGTGCACAGATGCTAGAATCTTGACCATCCATGTCCGTTCTGTTTTTCCTTTGTGATGTTAAACCAAATGAACCTTTATATTTAGATGTTATGGAATCCTTTGGGAAGATGATATTAAGATAATTTATCTCTCGTACCCCGGGAAGAATGATATAACTACCATTGGATTGAATTGAACACAGCAATGCTGTCTGTAGATTCATAACTCAAGTACTTAATACAGATGTAATGTTCTGATCATAGAATGGCCCGTTCCCTCTCTTTGGTATGCAAATCGATAGAAGTTTAGTTAATCTTATGTGGAAATTGCTTTGTGGATTTGAACAATAACCTGAGCTTCAAATCTGCTTGCATCTTGTTATATTGCTTCAGCACCTCATGCATTTATTCTAACATTAACTGTTGTCTTCCCCTGAAAACATGCTTCATTTCTAATTATATCATTTCACAAAGAAGCAATTATGTGTTGAAGTATTGCAAATCTCGTTTGCTGTTCTTGGTCACATCATGTGTTGCTTTGAGTGTCATGAAATGGGAACCAGCCTGTTGGTCTCCTTGTATTTCCACTTGCTAAAGTGTCAACGACCACTATCCACACTACTGGAGTCCCATGAACTAATTTATTTTGCTTGTATATTCTCAGTTGATATGTAATCTTTGTATACATCTGAGTGAATGGACTTATCTGACATGATAATGTTAATTCTTTAGGTTTTGCTTCACAAGGTCATCTATCACCTCCTTGAGGAAATGGGAAGGGCCATTGTGGAGAGGGCACCGGGAACTACTGAAACCCAGGTTTCAGGTGAGGCTGAGGTTCTGAACATATTTGAGCTGAAAGGGCGCAGCAAGTCAAAAGGACCAGATATCAAAATTGCTGGCTGCCGTATAACTGATGGTCACTTCAGCAAATCTGGAACCATGAGATTGTTGAGGAGCGGAGATGTTGTCTTTGAGGGTCCATGTGCGTCCCTGAAGCGGGAGACGCAGGATGCAGAAACAATCGAAAAGGGTAACGACTGTGGACTGGTGATTCAGGATTGTGATGATTTCCAGGTAGGGGATATCATACAGTGTTTGGAGCAGGTGATTAGGAAGCCTAAGTTCATCTCGACACAGAGTGGTTCGGTTCGGATTGAATGCTGATACAGTAATCGTTGCGGCTGGCACTGTTCCATTTCAATTAATTCAGCTAGTTGGGCTGAACTGACCAAAGGTTTCGAGTGTAACAAGATTTTGTTCGCTAGCAACTTGTTGCAACTGCAACCAAAACCCTTTCTAAACTCTGATATGAGATAATTAGGACAAAATAACTGAATTTAGTTGCCTTTGTAGTCTTTTCTGTCATGTCTTCATCACAAAGATCAGTGGATTGTATATTCCGGTTCATAATTTATCCAAAATCATGTCACGTGAATGCAAAGTATTTGATACTCTGTAACTGCCACACCATTCAGTTTTTCACGTTATGGATTCAGATTAAATATGTTTCTATGTTAAACAATATATGCAGTGCTTGCTCGTGCCCCGCTTTCTGAAACACTGTCAGCTGACAACCATATGCTGTTAGATTTGAAGGTGCATCACTCGTCATTGTAGTTGCATTTTGTACTATCGGTTGAAAACGCTAGTTTCATTGGTGCAGTGAGCGACTATTTTCATGTGCTGTTCGGATCTATCCAATTTCGGTGGAAACCGTAATTTTCCGCTGCTGAGAATTTGAGACATGCATTTGGAGTTGCCAGCTGTTCCCACATGAACACAGAATGAAGGTTTTTGGATCATAGCATGAGCTGGATCACAGCGTGACTGCAACAGTCCTAGCCTGCTCTAGAATCCTGACCAGTGGTCTGCTGCTGCATCTCCGACCTTCGTCCAGCGGTGTGTTTCCCCACCTGCATTGCAGTCATGCCATTGCGTCAAAGAATGCATTCCATTTCGCAAGAAAAAGTTTGTTTGTTTGTTTTCACAATGCCAACACGCGATACAATTTGTATGGCTTCCTCTGAAACTCTTGTGAAAATTCATGCATAATACTGCCACGCACCTGTCCTTGGCGAGAACATCTGCTCCGAAGTCTACGAGCATGGTGGCGACGAGGTGCAGGCCCTCGGCAGCGGCGACGTGAAGCGGCGTCCTCTGGTCGTAGTTCTTGCAGTTGGGGTCGACGCCGAACCTGAGCAGCCTCTTGAGCAGATCGACCTTGCCGTCCGTGACGACCCTGCACAGGTACCCTCCGGCATCCTCTAGGTTCAGGGTCGCACCGTGCTTCACTAGGAGAGAGGTGATCCTCTCATGCCCTGATTTCAGTGCTAGCAGCAACGGTGAATTACCAAATTTATCTGCAGTTTCAGATACGGCTGTTATAGGATGTATGGGTAAAAGAATGTGTACTTTACAAAAATATTTTTCCTGCATACCTATGCTGTTGACATTGGCTCCCCGCTGAATTAGGAACCTGACGATATCTTCATATCCTCTTAACGCAGCAACATGCTGTAAGGAGAGATTTTGGTAAATATAAAATTTGTCTAAAATTGTATACACAAAAGAAGGAATTACTGTATTGCAGCTCATATTTTCACAAAATGAACTTCTGAAGTCTGAATAGTAATTACTGTATGAGAGAGGTCACATACCAGTGCAGTCCTTCCATCATGATCAGGTTTACTCGGATCTGCTCCTGCACTGATCAGTCCTTTCAGACGGAACAAATCTCCATGGTACGCGGCATTGTTCACTCCAAGCACCAGCTCTGCTTCTTGCCTTGATATCAGGTAAGTGATATCTGATTCCAACTGCTTCCCCTTGGACTCGGTTGCTCGCCCCTACAGAACACTTCTTTTTTTCAGCTAAATTCTGGCCCGGGCTGCGGAAACATTTTACTCTCTTTGATTGACATGACATGCTTACCTTGAGTAGGTTGCTCAAGATCTGACGGCTATCTTTGAAGTAAATCTGCAGGATGCTGGTCAGGGACTGCTTGTCAATTCTCAGGAGGCTACAAAGCTCACAGACCCTGACTGTGTGTGGTTGTGGAACATTGCAGACTACGGAGACATCGCCGATGATGTCGTAGGGCAGGAGCTCTGAGATGATCTCCTCTGATCCATCTTCTCCCGTGGCCACCTCTTCCTGCAACAGCCACAAACAGGAATATGATGACTGAAGGTTAGCTGTTTGTGCTCATGCAGTGATGCAGCTCAGTTCTGTTTTCTCATAAATCTTGTATTTTTCTTGGAAAATGAACAACAGAACCATGATTGTAAATTTCTGTCGACAATTCGTACCAAGCATCCGTGTACCACAATATAAATTTGATCCACCACAGTGCCTTGCTCTAAGATAACCTCCCCAGGGAGGAAGAATTCTTCATGCAACTTTACCACCTGAAACAATGAACGGAAGGATTTGAATAAACACTATGCGTATACTGATTGTATTACTACTGAAAGAAGCTTCTGCTACATCTGCAAATAAATCTTACAATCTGGCTAAGGAAGTCTTCTGAGCATCCTCTGAACAGGTGCACTCTTGAAACCATGTCCAGATACAGTGTCTGGGACATCTGCAAACCAAAATACAAGTTCATATATAATCTTAACTACGTACATATGCATGCAACATTTTCAAATGAAGCTCTCCTGGTCATATATACTTCTGGTATGAACTATGAAGAAGAGTACCTTGGATCGTACAGCGACCGGGATGTCGTCGACGACTCTGTCCCTGGTGTAGCTGCTCTCGTACTGCAGCAGCAGGTGATCCTTCACCTGTGACCTGATGCCGGCGCCCAGCTTGTTCCTGTTCATGTACCTGATGAGGTCGGTCATCTTGTCCCTGAACCTCTCGGTCTTCGACCCCTTCACGATGAGCGCCGTCATGTTGCCGATCAGGTACGCGCTGAGGAGGATGCTGAAGGAGATGTAGACGACGGTGAAGACCATCTCCCTCGGGTTCACCGCATGGACATCGCCGTACCCGACCGTGGCCATGGTGACGATGGCGAGGTAGAGCGAGGTGACGTAGCGGGTGAGCAGGTCCATCTCCCTGAAGCTGATGTACCTGGTGCCCCCGAGCGTGAGGCTGCCGATCCAGGTGCCGCCCTCGCGCGCCGGCGGCAGCGTGGTGGCGAGGTAGTAGAAGACGCAGGCGGCGGTGTGCGTGAAGTGGAGCTCCACGGTGATGAGCTTCACGATGCGCGTGAAGAGGTAGCTGATCCGGATGTCCTTCTCCATCCGCTTGAAGAAGGCCAGGATGTTCCGGGCCCTGTACAGGCGCAGCCACACCAGGCACCGCACCACCTCCGTCCTCCCCGTCGCCTTGTATATGAAGTCCCATGGGAAGCAGCCGAGGATGTCAAGAGCGAAGCTTCCTTTGATGTAGCTGTGCGTGCGCAAGAACACCAGAAATTGCTAGGCCAGTCAAATCACGGTTTGAGAAAAAAAGATCAAAAGAATGGTGATGATCGAGGGCCAGATCGAGCAACCGGCCGGCCGGCGTGGCGTGGCCTCACCGCAGAGCGATCTTGCGCTTGTCGTACACCATCCGGTAGGTGTGGGCGTCCCTGTAGGCGAGGAAGAAGTGGACGGCGACGTCGGCGAGGAAGACGAGCTGAACGCACTCGAGGTCCAGCAGGTGCTCCGGGAGGCCCCGGAAGAAGCCGAACTCGAATGGGGTGAAGAAGGTGGAGTAGATGGACCACAGGAACATCGCGGTCGACCAGATCCTGTACCACCTGTGTGCAGCAGAGCAGAGATAGATCAGGCAGCTAAGCAGCTATATCAAGAACACTGGCATCATTGGACAAGCTAGTAGCCTAGTACGCCTGAATGAAAGTGAAATGCAACGGTAGGCAGTTATATCCTCCACTGCATGATTCCTGTCTTAATCAGGAACATCTCATTCCATGCAAAGGTTTTCTGATTGGCTGCTCAATAATCAATATCGATCTCTCATGAACGGCACATGTACGTGGAATGCAAAAAAGAGTTGCTTCTGCATGCATTGGCAGCTTCATCTTTTGCTACCTACCTAGCTAGCTAGCTAGCATCATCGATCAGCTGGAAGTGCTGACCGGATGAGATGTCAGATAAGAGAATGAGAAAAAAAAAAACTCTAATGTTACATACCTTCCATTAGGGTGTATGACGAAGCTGCCATAGAAGCAGTTTTGTGGAAGCCTGAGGGCGCTGCTGCTCTGCCAGCTGCTTCTCCTCGACTTGAGCTCCCTCGCAAACAGGGAGAGCCTGCTCCCCACAGAGCCATGCAAGGTGTCCGCAGCATCTATCTCATTCAACTCATACTCTGCAGACATCTCCCTCTCCATGATGCTCCTCTTCTTCTCGCTCGCTCGATCTCTCTCTTAATCTACACTACTCTCTCTTACCGCTGCTTTCGCGTCTCTCTATGCAATGCCATGCAAGTCCAGAACGCCACACACACAGGGCATATGCATATATATATATATATATATATATATATATATATATATATATATTAGGCACTCACAATACAAGACTCTATCACAAAGTCTAAGACAACTAATTATATATTATTTATGGTATTTTGCTGATGCGGCAACATATTTATTTAAAAAAAAGATAGAAAAAATAAGACTTCAAATCTTATTTAGATTCTAAATCCACATTGTTCGATGTAATAAATAACTTTAGATTTTATGATAGAATCTGTATTATGAGTGCCCTAACGTGGCCCTGCCACTTGTGGCTGTTAACAATGTTTGAAGAAGGAGCAACTGGCAGTTGAGTCATTCCGTCATTGGGTGCTGCACACAGACGACGACAGACGGCACTATAGCCAGCCACCAGCATTCGGCACAAGGTTTGTTGGGGGCTGGGGATGGATGGATGGCCGCCGGCCGGCCGGGAGACTCCACACTCCAGTTGCTTGCAGCACATGTCGTCTCTCTCGTCATCACCTCACCTTTAAAACGCTTAAAAAACCCCTGCTGCAGAGCGCATGGCATGGCGCACTCAATAAGCGCCTTTTTGCAGCCCTCTCCTCTTCCTCCCGGCCGGTGCAGGCCCTTTTGCTGAATGTGCCGATATACATATCTCTCATTGCTACAACTTGCGTTGCAGAAACTAAATTCAAGTTTGCTTGTGCGAGGTATGCCATCACTAATTTGTATATAGTTTGTAGGCAGCTACGTATTTTCCCATTTGACATGCCCACAGTGATGGTTGTTGCTGCTGCCTGCAACACTGCAATGGCCATCTCAACACTTTATGCATCATGCATGCAGCCAAGTCACTTTATGTAGGCTTTATCTGCATTGCAGCGCAAGGACAAGTCAAATATCCATATCCTGCAGGGATCAGCTGATTTCGGGCAGCTACCTTTTTTTTTTCTTTTTTTTTTCTTTTTTGCAGACAGACAGTAGCGTGCATCTGCCCGTTTGGAATTCCAGGCGTCGTTCGGAACACGAGAAAAAAATCGCCGGAACCGATATGACTCGTGCGTTCCAGTACCATTTGATCGAGGGCATTGCCGAATTCCCATGAACAAATTTGGCGGCGACCAAACTAATTAACAACAGTTAATGCGAAATTTGCCTAAGAGCATTCTCAATG
This sequence comes from Sorghum bicolor, assembly GCF_000003195.3. Classification (NCBI taxonomy): domain Eukaryota; kingdom Viridiplantae; phylum Streptophyta; class Magnoliopsida; order Poales; family Poaceae; genus Sorghum; species Sorghum bicolor. Next base: position 46,331,921 of record NC_012875.2, read on the forward strand.
CAGAAACTATGGTAGTTTCTATAGCTATTAATTGCACTGCCACGTAAGTAATTTGTTGATGTGGCAGATCATTTATTGAAGAGAGAGGGAGAAAAATGAAGAAACGACGTCTTATGTAGAAACGACGTCTACGCGAGATTTGAGACGAAAGAAACCGGTCTCTGCAGCGATGGGAGGGTAGCGTGCTTTCTTTCCTGTGTCTTCAGATCCCATGCGCCAAATCCTGTCCTCCTTCAGACCTTCACGAGCAGCAAGGAGATGAGAAAGCTTCGGTTGCGTGTGGCCACACAGAACTTGCCCCGCACATGATCTGACGAAATGAGTAGAGATGATTGGTTTGATTTTTTTAGACTCTATTACAAAATACTGCATTGGAATGTATAGTGTCCACGGGTGGTATCTTGTGTCATAGAAACTAACAGATAGTTTCTGTATTGGGAGTGCCCTAACTAATTAAAATATATATTATATTGGAACTAAGCTAAGCTCACCATCTGTGGGCTGCGGCCGGCAAATGAAACGAAGAACCAGCAAGGTTTTCCAAGTGAATTTCGACAAGCATCTAGGGCAGTTTCCGGCCGGTAATAACAAACTGGTCAAAGCTGAATCAAAGGGGTAGGTAAGTCGCTGTCAGGGTATCTTTGCTAGTGCGCATCCTGCGTGTCGTCTTCAAAGCCCAGAGTACCTGGGTGATGCCCCGGCCAGGGGGTCTCTTTGGCCACACAAGATTAAGGAAAGAGGTCAAAATTAAAGGTGGTAGTGAGTACTGACACCGTAACACAGGATGAGGCGATGAGCGTAGTGCGTTCACTAACCTGGCCTTTTACGTTGACACATGAATGGATGTCAAATTACAAGGCTGACTAGACGAAGTCCAAATTAACCTTCAGATAACTTTTTCTTCTTCTTTTTTTCGCGAGGAGGACGATATGGCTCATATGTTAACAAACATATGTTTTTATGTTAGCAAATTAAAATTTTAAGTATTTATCACCGGAGGGAGGGCTTGTTTAGAATGCAGGATTTTTTTCTTTATTCTTATATTTTCTCATGTGAAATTGAACTAATTTCTATGAGCATTACGATACGATTCTTGTGGGCCTGCATGGTTAAGGGTCTGTTTCGATTCTCTTATCTAAAGTTTAGTGGCTAAAGTTGAGGACTAAAATTTTATACCAGTTTCGCTCAGTTGTGTGGTATAAATTTTTTCTGAGGTGGTCTAAACTATAGACCATTTGAGCTCACTTGTGTGGTCTAAAATTTATGAGGTGGTCCAGACTTTAGACCACTTTAGCTCACTCCTGTGATTTAAAATTTTTGTGAGGTGGTCTAAACTTTAGACCACACTTTTTAGACATTTTGTTTGGAGTCTCAAGAGCTAATTAAAGTGGCCTAAAGTAGTGGCTAAAACTTTAGACTATGAGATCAAACAGGGCCTAAACATTACCATAAATACATTGGTCATAAACAATCATATAACAATGCTAAATCCAGCTGGTTAGCATTTCCTTCCAAGGCAAAGCAGCTTCAATTCACAAAAAAAAACAAACAACAATTCCTTTTTGCTGCACATTTGGATCCATAAGGATAAAAAAACTTTTCGTCAAGGTATATGCACTCTCTAGCAAAGACAAATATTTGCAAACAAGTTAGTGCAATTTTTTTTTTGGGGGGGGGGGGGTCCTTTTAGATGCACCGTACCAGCGTCTTAAACTAGCTGCATTATGCTGGACAATTAAAGGCGAGAACACTAGGGAAAAGAAGTGGAGGGGAGATGGATGGCCATGGGAGGTTGTTCCACTAATGAGTGCCAAATGGGGATTAGATTAATTACACCGGAGGAATTAGTGAGATGTTTGATGAGGGGAGTGTTTAGCTTTTGAAGAAGCTGTGGTTTGGGCAGGTAAAGTTTTCGGATTAGGACGAAGTTGTAGTGCATCCGACACTCACTACTTGAGGGGTTTGTGTTTTGTTCCTTTGGTTTTATAATTAAGCATGTATGTGCGAGCATGATAATGCTAATGTTTTGCTTGCACTAGTGCAAACTTGATTGAGCAATAAACTAATGTGTGGTGCATGGGTTCTGATGCTAAATGCAGCAGGGATTTGATATTCTGTTTAAACTGTTGCGCATTGCATATACAGTACTCCGATCCCTATATAAGACGCATTGGCTTTTTTCTAAATTCACATCTTTTACTATAGGCAGAATTGGCTGTAGGACATGTCAAATGGTGCCCATTAGCTGGAAGACATCCTCACTTCCACTAATTGCCCAGGGACACTCTTGTTCTGTGAAATGCTGCCAATGGACACCGCCACCCGGTCCACGCAGTCAAAGGCGTGCAAAATGACCTCTGGTGCCCCTAAGCCGCATCTGGCTGGTCTGGTTGGATCAAATAAAGATGGCCCAGAGCCGGCCGTTATTTCGCCCCATCTCCAGTCTCCTCCGTCCTCGTCTCCAGTCTCTTCTCCGTCCCCGTCTGCAGTCTCCTCCATCCCCTTTTCCTTCCCCGTCTGCAGTCTTCACCTGGAGCGGCGCAGGATGGCTACAGGCTCGGGCGCATCTTCATCGATAGGCTCGCGTGGAGGGAGTGGGAAGGGGGCTACGGGTGGGCAAGCGGCTACGGGTGGGCAGGCCTTGTGCCCTTTCTGCCGGACGCCAACTGTGGTGGAGCGGACGTCGAGGACCAACAACAACCCGCCGTCAAAATCCGAATCTAGGGTTCTTCCTGTTCATCTTTGGTTTCTTTTTTATGAACAGGGCAACATGAACTGCGGTTTCTTCATGTGGAAGCCAGTCGGCGCTGGTGAAGTCGTGGATGCGGCAACACTGATGGCTGGATTTGAGGGTCTGGAGAACAATGTGCAGGTCTTGAGCAATATTGTTCAAGCTCTTAGTGTCGATGTTAGAAGCATAGTTGGGCAACAGAGTTTGAATAGGTGGATGCATCTGGCCGGTTTGTTTGTAGGAGTTGTCATGTGCTTTGTCATGTACTACAAAGCATGAACTTTGGTTTGTATCGCTTTGTCAAATGAATGTAACCAAGAATCATTTGAGAATGCTAACTGTCATGTATTGTTGCTGAAATGTGCAAGTGTCTGATGCAATGCAATGATAGGTAGTACTTTGGAACATTTCCAGGCAGGCAACCAACATAAATTACAGAACCAAGTGCATAAATGACACAACCAAGTTCACAGGACATCTGCTAGTGCACAAATTACAGAACCAAGTGCTTAAATTACAGAACCAAGTGCATATGCTAGTGCACACGACCAACCAAGTTCACAAAATAGCACACAAAGTTTACAAAAGTTCCCAGAATAACAGAAGGCCATCTTGTGTCTTCCATGTGACGCCCTAGACCTCCAGCAACCTCTTCTTGCTCCTGGTGCAGCTGCTTGGACTGCCAGTTGTGGTACCTGGCACTTGCTTAGACTGACTCCTTATGACCGGGGAGGTTACAACTCTGCTAGATGACATATGTTATCAATTAGTTCTTCAAGTAACAACAAACAAGTGTACTGGTTATAGATGGATCACTTACTGTGCAGTAGTTGATGCATCATTCTGTGCAGCAGTGGTTCCCTTCTTCTTGTTGTTGGCTTGATTACCCTTGCTAGGGGCCTTCCTCTTCTGACTCTTAGGTGCATCTTGTGTTGTTTCTACAACCTCTACCACCCTTGGCTTGTTAGCCCTCTTCTTCTTCTTCTTAGATGGATCACTCACTGTTTCTTCTATAATCTCTATCACTTTTGGCTTGTAAGTCCTTCTCTTCTTTGGTGGTGCAGGTGGTGGTGCATCTGGGTCATGAACAGTTTCATTGCATGTTTTCTGTAGGTGTCCAAATCCACCACATCTTTTGCACCTTCTCTTTCCTTTGGTGCTGGATCCACCTTCTTCAACTCCAATAAACCTTCTCTTCCTTGGCCTTCCTGCTGCTCTTTTGCAGATTGGAGGAAGGAGTTTGAACCCAAGGTCTACCTTTTCCCATTCCTCCTTGCCTGGCATTGGAGGCACTGCAGATGCATAAGCTTTTTTGAACATTTGGACAGAGTAGTATGGATGCACATAATCCTCCAATGCTATCCTCCTTGTGCCAATGAAAGATATGGCATGCACACATGGAAGTCCAGTCAGCTGCCAGCCTCTACAAGTGCATTCTCTCTTCTCTAGATCAACAATGAACCTCCATGGAACTAGGTCCTTACTCACCCCTCCAACCTCTCCAACCATGGGGCCACTCCTGTGAATGCTGTAATTAAGGTTTCTGCTTTTGTTGTGCAACTCCTTCATTACTTGTGGCAAAATCATGAATCCTGACAGTTTATCAGCCAGCTGCATCCTAGTGCAAAACCTCTCCATGATGAGCTGTCTAATCTTGTCCATCAAGTCTAACACAGGTAAAGACTTGTACTCCCTGATCCAGCTATTGAAGGTCTCTGCAATGTTGTTTGTGACATAGTCAATCTTGCTTTCTGTGCTGAACTTGGCTCTTGCCCACTTTTGCTTGTGATTCTCCAAAAGCCATTGTGTTGCCTTTGGGCATGCTTTATGCATCTCATTCCAGTGCCTCTCATGGGTTGTCATTCTATAGCACCTTGATGCAGGCCACAAGTTCCTCTCAAAAACTTCTCCCTTAAACCTCTTCTGGAAATTCTTTACAAGGTGCCTCATGCATTCCCTGTGTTCCACTCCATTATTGAATACCTTTGTAACTGCTTCATCAATTCCTTTCCCTGCATCTGTGGAGATTACAAGACCTTTAGGAGAACCAATTGCCTTATGCAGCATCTTCATGAACCACTCCCAGTTGTCTTTAGTCTCACTGCCAAAGACACCATAAGCCACTGGGAACATCCAGTTATGGCCATCCACACCTACAGCTGTTGCTAACTGACCCTTCCACTTGGCTGTCAAAACAGTGGAGTCTATGCCTAAATAAGGTCTGCAACCTTGAAGGAAGCCATCAATGCATGGCTTCAGTGCTACAAACATCCTAGAGAATCTTCTTTCCATATTCACAATATCCCACTCAATATCTACAACACTACCTGGACATCTCTTCTCAATCTCCCTCTTCCAAGAAAAAACTTGTACAAAGCTGTCATCCCATCCACCCAATATCTTATCCAATGCCATCTGCCGGCCGTCCCACACTTTGAAGTAGCTCAGCTTAATGCAATACCTGTCTTGCAACTTCTTCCTCAAATCTGTTGCCTGAATAGTTGGATCTTCCCTAAGCCAATTTATAACTTTGTCCTTGACCCAGTGATTGGTAGCCATGCAATTGCTTTGTTGTTGTCCTGTCCCTGCACATTTATGCTTGTGTGGCATCTTCTTAATCTGCAGTGAACACAATAATCAATATAGAAACAACAAATCCAAAAAAAGCTTAATTACTGCTCGAAAATACCTGCCATGTCTTCCCATCTTGACACTGTGATGCATGAATCCTCCACCTACACCTCTTCGCCTTACAGTACGCTCTGTACCGCTTGGACTCACTGTAAGGAACTGCAAGTTCATACTCATTAAGCACAGCATACTGCCTAATGCACCTCTTAAAACAGAAACCATCCTCAAAAGTAACACCAACAGCAATTATAGGATTATCTATGTCAGTTACATGCACCAAACCAGCACAGTCCTTCTGATCATCCACTTTCAGTGGATCATCTTCTTCATCATCAGTGTCAGGATAGCAAACAGGGTTATCGTCTTCTTTATCATCATTTAGAACATCATTGTACTTCTCCCCCTCTTCATCTACTCCCACATACTCTACTTCATCATTCTCTCCCCAGTCAGCATCTTGAACCTCAGGCTCAGGGTCAGTACTGGCATCACTGTCATCAACTTCAACATCAGCCTCATCTCTATCATTAGCATCAGGCTCAGGGTCATTGTGCTCATCATCATCATCATCTATGTCAGGGGAAATGGTATCTAATGGCACACAAACATCAGGATTAGTAATAACACTAAGACTCAGTTGTGCAGATTTGTCCCAAGGATAAGTGTCAACAACATCAACTGTTAGTGGTACCTTCCTACTGTCCCAATACTGATCCAGTGCATGTAACAGTGAGCTATCAGAGTCTATGCGAACTGTCTCATTCTTTTCTTTGTCCAAATATGTAACTTGCAGTTCTTGATCCTGACCATGAGCTATATCCTCAGCAAGCAACTGATGAAAACCCATCCAATTGAATTCATCCTTGTCAACCACCCGAATCCAATTCTCAGTCACATGATAGTCACCGAGTCCATCTGGTCTTTGCTCTACATAGGCATTAACCCTAATCGCCAATCTACAAGCGCTGCCAGGATCCATCCTAATTCAACAAAAAGGAAAAAAATTTTACCGCAACCCTAACGCATCGTACGCATACAAATCGAAAACAACAGCGAAGAGAAGATGGAAAACTCACCCCTTTGGCATCCATTTGAATGGAGGACAAACCCTAGCCGGTGACCCAGGGGGCTGCACGCCCTTCCGACTGGGGGAGTCCATCTTCGGGCCTGTGGACGGGTCCTCCAGATCCTCAGCCCACCATGCTCGATGGATTCGTCGGCGACAGGGTGGATTCGACGGCGGGAGGCGGAGAGCGGCGGCGTATCGAGAGGCCAGAGGATTGGGGAGGGAGAGCGGCGGCGTATCGAGCGGCGGCGTATCGGGAGGCCAGAGGATTGGGGAGGGAGAGCGGCGGCGTATCGGGAGTCCGGGCCGTCTAAACCCTAACGGCGCCGTCCGTGCCGTCTAAACCCGGTTGAACCAGACCATGTCGCGCGTGTTGCCAGATGCGGCTCAGGGGCACCAGAGGTCATTTTGCACGCCTTTGACTGCGTGGACCGGGTGGCGGTGTCCATTGGCAGCATTTCACACAACAAGAGTGTCCCTGGGCAATTAGTGGAAGTGAGGATGTCTTCCAGCTAATGGGCACCATTTGACATGTCCTACAGCCAATTCTGTCTTTACTATATACTTAGATATACACTACAGTGATAATATATATCTAAAAATGTTAAATATCTTATATTGTGAAATAGAGGGAAGTACTTGTTTTGCAATATCTGTTGCATTACGCTTTCTAACTTTCCTGCACCTTTGATTTTATATACATGAACATGGAGATATAATAACATTACGTTCCAATTCATTCTTCAAACCAGGGAAGGAACAAGTATATGCCATGACATGGAGATAGTAACATGCAACAGCAAGAAATGTATAGATTTACCACATATAATTGTGGCCAATAATTGTCACGAAACAAAAGGATTTTCTAACCATAATATTAAATTGTTTTAATATATAATGGAATTAAGGTTACGGCTTCAGCCCTCTTCAAAGAAGTGGCAAAACTCCACATTTATTACAAATAAAAAACATCTTACACACCCAGAAGTTCGAATATCCAAAAAAAAAAAAGAACAGTAAAAGCTTTACCGCAAATTATATTAGACAAATAAAAAGAAAAAACCGTACAGTAAACTTTACAGAGGGCAGTCTCCAAAGGACTACTACCACCTTCAAAACCTCAAAACAAAAACCTCACAACTCAACCTATACAGAGCAATGAACCATGGAATGGCGCACAGGCACTAAGACTTAAAGACCTGGAGAAGAAAACAGCAAGAACAGCAAAACTTTAGTCAACTAATGTGGGATCTGGGTCTACTTGGGAAACCTGCTGCCTTTGTGCTATTGCAAGTCTGTACTGCATGATGTCGTCCTTGCATAGGGAAGCCATTTGGATCGGGGTTAGATGTTTCTGTTGGAAAATCCTTCTATTTCTCTCTTTTCAAACATTTCACCAAAAGTAAATTAGGACCCCATCTACCTCTCTTCTCTGATTTTTGTCAAAATTACGGCAACATCTCCACCAGAAGGCATAAATAGAGCCTTGACAATTGACTGAATTCAACACTGACAGATTGAGCCACTGCTTAAGATCCTCCAAACCTCCTTTGCAAACGGACAATCTTTGCATAAATGGTCTGGAGTTTCCAGATTGCTGTTGCACAGCTTGCAGTCTGTATCTTCAGTCCATCCCCTTTTGACAAGATTGTTTGCAGTTAGTATCTTTTTATGCAGCAAAGTCCAAGCGAAGAAGCGACGACATTTGTGCTCCACCTTCGGCTTCCAGAGTTAGTTTGATCTTATATCATCTTCGACCAAATTGTTCAGCACACCACCCCTCTTAATGCATCCCAAAGTCGACGAATTGAATTACTTCTTGCGAGTTTGGTGGGTAAATATGATGAATCCACCTGTTCTGAGTTAGCGCCTGATACACTATGATTTTCTTCCTTCTAATCTTTGCAAACAGCAACGGCGCAATTGATTTAGGCATTGCAGCATTTAACCAGTTGGCCGGAGCACCAGAAGAAGTGTAGTGCCCTCCACTCTAGTAGACAACCGTAATATTATTATGATGCCATAAACCTTACGCCATAAAGCTTCGTAATTCAATCCATAAATAAATCAAACGAAAAGGACAAACGCAAAAGCAGCATCTACAAAAAATGGCTCCACTTTCTTCCCGAAGGAGAGGACGACACCTTCTCATCCTTTGGTCTGTATTCTCTCTCTCTCTCTCTCTCTCTCTCTCTCTCTCTCTCTTCATTTTCCATTCTGGCATTATATTTTACGATGACTAGAAATGCGTCAATTAGAAGCTAGCAAAGTCGTGGACACGTCATCCACACAATCAAGCATTCACTAATTATATAATCTGCCCATGGTCCTTTGTTCTCCCATTTCTTAGATAAGGATACAATCGCTGTGATTCTTTTAATTGATATTTTCTTATGCAGGTTGGGTTACGCAGAGCACACTTTGGAAGCATAAATTTTCTGAGCCGGTGATCCCAGGGGTTTTTTATTGAGAATTTTGTTTTTTTTTGTCAAGTTAATTATGAAAAGCTGTAGCAACCATAAAGCATGAGTTGGTTAAACCACGCTAGGAAGCTCCTCTGCATATTTAGGTGCATAAGCTTTGGCGTTCCGGATACTCGATTTTTTTGAGTTGGGTAATTCAAAATTTGGGTAATGAAAACTGTTACTCGATATTAGTCTCGAAAAAACACTACACTACTTGTAATTTCGGATACCCGATAATTCGGGTATTCCTGATTTATCCGAATTTCAGAAAACAACAAACTACACAAAATTTCAATAACAATTTATATATAATTTCAGCAGCAATTTGTATAGAATTTCAATAGCATTTTGTAGAGAATAATATATTACGGTCACTTGTTCAAATAAAGAGAATTATATTCTAATAAATTGATAAGTTCTAAAGTTTAACTAACAACACATAATAAATACAAAGACATACAAATGTTGGGTAATTCGTGTAGTTTGGGTACCGGAGGATATTACCCGAATTACCCAAACTAATTTTAAATAATCAAAATTGCTATCCGAATTTATGATTGGGTACCTCGGGTCCAAGTCCGGTTAATGGGTATCGGGTATTTTGCCCAGGCTTACAGGTGCATGACAAAAACTATGTATCTAGAAAAACTAAAATAATTTAGATTTGAAATGAAGGAAGTAGTTATATTACGAAAATATGTATCCAAACATAATGCACATCTAGATGCATTACAAAAGTTTTTTTTATCTAGAAAAGCCAACATGACTCAAATTTAGATTGGATGGACTAATTATATATTGTGAAACTATATATGCCACAAACCGAGTCAAAAAATTGTGTTCTCAAGTCATACCAACTTAGAGATCATATAAGATTCAAATAATTCAAAGCAGGGAATAAGATAGAGCGTGATATTAGAAAAATATATGAAAAATGTTTCATATTTTTCTCGTTAAAATATTTTTATGAAAAAATTTAAAATTAAATTATATTTTAGTATTTTAAATAATATATTATTCTAGAAAAAATGTTTACATACTTTTTGAATAATATTTTCAAAAATTATTGTAAAGTATAATTGACTCCTGATCTAGGGAAGTTTTAGTATTTTAAGGAGTTACAATCATCTAGTCTAGTTTTGTAGTTGAAGGATATAAATCGGACTACCTAATAGTTGATGGCCAGATGGACTTATTACCCCCAAAAAAAAAGAGAGGTATGTGTGCTGGGCCACGGTGGCCCAGACCACAAGAAACGCTGACTTGGCCCAGCCCACAAGGGACGCCGACTAAGATGCTTCGGGAGATCTCTCCCGCCATCAGGTCGTTAGCGGTGGTGCGGCAAAGCCTCTGCAACAACCTCGAACCCTCTCGAGCTCGTCGAACCTTCTCGCTCGCCACCGCGCTACCTCCATTCTCCAAATAAACTCCGTCACCACCCTATAAATGCACCCCGCCTCGCCGCCCGTCACCATCTAGAAAGAAGGAAGCGGCAACTTCGGCTTGCGCATCGATCTTGAAATTTTGGCGAGTGTCGACGACCTTAATCGGGTGGAGTTTCTTGCTCACCGATCGTCGAGGTCTGTTCGATTGAAGTTCGAAGTGCGCACGCACTGAAGCCGTCGGGGTCCGTGACGATGTCGAGGAGAACCGCAGCGTTGGCGCTCGCGTGCCTCGCCGTGACGACGGCGGCGCTGGCGGACGGCGCTCTGCTTCCGTGGTTCGGCGACGGCAGGCGCGGCGGGCGCGACGAGGCGGCGGCGGTGTCGCCGCTGTCCGACGTGGGACTCCTGGCGGACCCGTTCCGGATCCTGGAGCACGTCCCCTTCGGGTTCGACCGGGACGACGTGGCCATGGTGTCCATGGCGCGCGTGGACTGGCGCGAGACCCCCGACGCGCACGAGATCGTGGTGGACGTGCCCGGGATGCGCAGGGAGGACCTCAAGATCGAGGTGGAGGACAACCGGGTGCTGCGCGTGAGCGGCGAGCGGCGGCGCGTCGAGGAGCAGAAGGGCGACCACTGGCACCGCGAGGAGCGGTCCTACGGCAGGTTCTGGCGCCAGTTCCGCCTCCCCGAGAACGCCGACCTCGACTCCGTCGCCGCCAGCCTCGACAACGGCGTCCTCACCGTGCGGTTCCGGAAGCTGGCGCCCGAGCAGATCAAGGGCCCGCGCGTCGTCGGGATCGCCGGGGGAGACGGAGACGGCGGCGACGCCAAGAAGAGCATCGGCGCTGGCGCTGGCGCCGGCGCCGGGGACGATCATCAGACCAAGAAGGTGGAGCTCTGAACAGTGAAAATGAGGAGATGGCTGTGCCTAGTATGTTCTTTTGTGTGGTCTGTATGTTTTGAGTACTCCACGACGTGTATCCACTTGTAGAGGAAGTGTGCGATGTTAACTGAGGAATAAATAAAAACATACAGTACTACTAGTGATCTTTCTTCAACTCAAAACACAGTTACTGATGGTCTTGCGAGACTGAGTTTTATTTTTTGACTAATTGGTAGTAACTGCATTTGTGAACTAAAAAAAATTGGTAGTAACTGCATTTCAAAATCTGAAAGTAATGTGTGAAATTTTATACGACTGTCTGGGTTTATCAGATAGTGCGGTTACTCCTGCTGTTGCTGGTAATTGCTTGACGCTGAACGATCCAACAGATGGATACATTTGGTCCTGGTCCATAGCGCCGAACGGGCATGCGGCAAGCCCCGGCGTCGCCGAGCCGATGGCCAGGCACTAGCGTTGGCGATGGTGTCAGGATGGGCGAAACAACCGGTGAACAAGTATAACCATGAGCACGGAAATTTCTGTGAAAAGCCGCACGCAAAGGTAATCATCACTGGTATTTCAGGCTCTATTTGGACCACCTTAGATTATAGTGATTCAAAAAAATAATCTCTAGGTAATCTATAAACACCCTAAATCATATGATAACCCAACTGATGGATTATAAGAATTATATTATTCATCTTCAACCTACTAGGAGATTCAGGGCTCTAAACAAGCGAGATTATTATAATCATTGATCTAGATTACTATAATCCTAATCATAATCTAGATTTTGTTATAAGCTATAGTGAACCAAATGGGGCATCAACTTATTTGGAAAAAAAATCATTACGATTTACAATGCGTTGTTGACTCATCATAAACACATTACTAGAGGAATATTTATGGTGACACAAAACAAGAGTAGCAGAAAAAAAACTGCTAAACATATTGCTCAGTCACAGAAACAATTGGCCATAGTTCTACCAAGCTATGTGGTGGAGTGCATCGCTACTTCAGAGCATCCCCAACCGTTTTGCATAATTGGTTTGGCAAATGAGGGAGTTTGCCAACTCTTAAAAAAATATGGCAAAGATGAAAAGAGGCAATCTCCAATGGTTTGGCATTAATCACTTCGTGCCAATTTCCCAATGCCAAGTGTGAACAGGTTTGGCATATATGCCAATCATTCCTCTCTTTTTGCCAAGTTAACAAAATTGCAAAGTCTAAATGCCAAACCGTTGGATAAGTATTTTTAAGACTTTTTTGCAAATACATGAATGCAAAGCTTATTTGCAAAACGGTTGGGGATGCTCTTAGTATCTGACTCGAATGCCTTGCTCGGGACTCTCTATGGGGGGTAGACAACATTGCCAAGATGAAGGTCGGCAACCAGTCGATTGTGTTTTTTTAGATTGTTGGTGTTTTTTAACAGATACAAAGGAATCCACAAGCGCACGGATATATCATTGTAGTATTTCATCTTGAAGTATTCAGAGTATCGTATTTTTCCCAAAAGAACGGTTGAATTAGACTCTTTACTTAGAGCATCTCTAAGAGTTTGGTATAATTTACTTGATAAACTAATCAATTTAGCAAGTTAACAAAATAAATAACAACCTTAATTTTTGTTCTTCTCCAACAGTCTCCTATAATAACTTTCTAAAAGTTATAATAGGACCATATTTAATGATTTTTTGGTTTGTTATGTTGTTCATAAAAATTAAAAAGAAAATTGCATCTTTTGTCGGCACCGCACAGAAGCGAGCACTAACTCTGTATGGTCAGCAAGGCATGTCTAGTTTCCATGTTTTTTGTCCAATAATGTAAGTGATGAGCATATATAAAGATAGCAGGCTATGCACATGTGAAGAAAACATGTCATTTTTTTGAACCAAAGATTAATAACATCTGCGGAGGCAAGCACGGAGCGATAGCATTGACGTATAGGGCGGCGACAATGGAGGCCGGTACATACCAACGACGGTCAGACCAGAGGACTGTACAAGAAATGGCATGAAAACAGGTCCAAGGAGGAGAGATAGCGAGTTCTTCCGACTTTGGAAATTTATAAGTTGATGAAGATATTTGACAACTTTCTATTTTTAAGGAACTATTTTACCAAACTGCTAGAGGAAGCTTTTTTCTCTTTTTTCTAAAACATTAAGATAGGGAGTTGTTTTACCAAACTTCTGGAGATGCTCTTAGTTAGCCTAGAAATCACAAGGAGTGTGATGGATGAAGTGATGAGGTTTTTTAAGGTTAAGTATTTTAAATAAAGATAACTTTGTTTTTACCGCAGCTTGCTTCCGTCTTCAGAGTATGCCTGGTTTGCCAAGCAATGCCGGTCAAATCTCTACCTCAAGTCAAACGGGGAGAATGCTAAGAACGGATAAGGCTATCACCACCTGCCGCTATCCCGCATGCATCGCGCATCACCGTCTGCGCACAGCGCTCTCTTACGCGACCCAGCGCACGCCCACGAGCTCCGCGTCTCCGCACGACCGCGCCCCGCCATGCGTCCACACGCTCCCCGCAACGCGCATGCACCGCCCCTGCCCTCCCCACACTCCACGCGCAGCCGCTGCAACCCACCATAAGTGGCCCCCGCGGCCTCACCTCCCCCTCCTGCCCGACGACGCAACCACCGCACCGCCATCGTGCCGTTCGCGCACAGGCCGCCGGCACACCCCGCCCTCGCACAGCACCTGCCCCCACGCCATTCCGCCGCGCACTGCCGCGCCACACCGCGCGCACCGAACGTCGCCGCGCCACACCGCGCGCACCGGACGCCGCCGTCGTCGTCTTCTGCCCGCGCCGCGATGACGAGCCGTACCCGCTCCACACCCACTTCGTTCCAAGGTGAGCACCCCAGTCGCCCCTTCTTTCCTCCGCGCGTTGCGCCATGCCTCTGCCGCGCCGCGCCCCGGACGCCGCCGCCGCTCAGCCCCGCGCCGCAGGCCGCGATGAGGCCGAGTGAGCCGGCTCCGCGGCCCAGCTCACGCCTGAGGAAGAGGGAAGGCCGCATGGGCCTGACCCCCTGCATTCGGCCCAGTCGGTGCTCGTCCACGGCCAGCCCGAGAGAGGAAGTGGCCAAGCAAGCCTTGCCCCTCATTTCGGCCCACGCGCAAAACAGCAAAGAAAATTCCTTTTTCTTTTAAATAAGTAGATCAACTTTGAAAATTTATAACCTCTCTATTTTAAATCCGATCCGAGCGATTCTAATTGCGTTGGGTTCGTCTCGACAGGATCTACACAGTGGAGCTATAGATTACTAGTTTACCATTAATTAATTTATGAGGTCATATTTAATATATTAAATAATTGCTAAAAATCGTAGAAAAATCATATCTCGTTCATACGAACTCCAAAAATCACACAATAAATATCGAAATTTATATAAAATAAATTTCTACCTGATGGTATACTTTTTGTGTGCATTTGGATCTTTTCGCTGTTGTTCGTTCTTTGTGCTCATCTATAGGGGTCGTTTCCGCGACCAATAATCTACGTGCAGAGTCGGAGGAGGATCGGACTGACGAGGATCGGGAATATCGGGAGGAGTTAGGCGACGACTACTCCGAAGGTGCCACATCCCACCCATTTTCGTAGATCCCATTACGCATCGCAAATATTAGAATTGCTAGTGCTTTATATTTCTGTCGAATATAACTGCTGCTATAGGGTTGCATAGTAGAATTACTATACTTGTACCCTGCCTTGAGTTACCTATCACCCTGCTCACCCGCTGATAGATTAGACACGCGTTTTATTTATATCTTCTACTTTATATATATTCTTCGGCTTTATATCGATGATGTGACGCCGATGGTGAACCTAAGGGGATGGTTTGGCTTGGGAAGTCGAACCGGGTGATCGTGTTGGATCTGGGGTTTATGGTGAGGATATGTGGTGATCTTGGCGTGTGTCTTGGGTGTGTGGAGGGTGAGGGTTGAGTCGACCAGGCTGGGATCTACGACGAGCTTGTGGGGCGAGTCATGCCGTGGAATGAACTGGACACTCCTGTTGGTTATACCTGTGGCGGGTAAATATGTGGTAGAGGTGTATGCGAGGTGAACCCGGTGTAAGTCTCGGGAGGAGCTTCGGGGAGGAGGTGCTGTGGTGGCACGATAAATGGAAACGCTAGTGAAGATATTCCAGTTTGGTCACACCTAAGGACTGACAATGCTAGTAACCGGATCATAGGAATCCTTGCTTTCCACTCGCTTCCCATGGGGGGAGACGGCCGAACCACCGGGTAGGGTGATGCCACTACTACTAGGCGAGGATGTGTTAGGGAGGTACGAGCAGGGTTGGTCTCACACCCTCCCGAGACGATCATGGCTCCCTATTCGGGACAGGGGACATGACTTCACAGTTTCAGTCACTCCAGGTGGGGTGTTCCAGGGTTGAGAGGTAGAGTGGCATTGTCCTAGGCCGGCAGGCGCCCGGAATCTGCCTAGATGATTGCAAGCATCGATGACGGCTATCTTGTGGAATAGTGAAACCTCTGCAGAGTGTATGGTTGATCGATCGATACATATGCTGTCCTTTCGGCTATGGACCTTTCCTGTGTTCTGTTTTCACTAGACTAGAGAGAGGAGTGTTCTACCTTCCCCGAGAGATACTTCCGGCCGTGAGCCATAGGATGAGGGCTGCGGGCCGCTGAGACAGGCCGAGTGGGAGTTGGCATGTCGACCTGAGTGTGGGTTATGTTAGTGAATGTGATGGAGGTGGATATGGGGTGGTTGGATATGGTTTGGTATGGACGGAGATGTGGGGTAAGGGTATGGAATAAATAATTGGTTTATTATTATTATTATAATAAAATTTGACTACTTTATGCATAGGAAAACCAGAGCTCATTATAGGCCTCTTGAATTTACCTTTATTGCATCCAATTCCACAAAGCTAGCGCATAGGGTGGGAGTGGCCAGTACAAATCGTACTGATACTTTGGCATACACGTTCTTATGACTCCGAGGGATATAGCGACTAGGGGATTCGTGCCTTCGCTCAAGTCGATGGAGTTTCTACCTTCCGCATCTATTGAGTTGTTCCGGTTGATAATTTAGATTTTGTTTCTGCCATGTGGCAATGTAATAATGTAATACTCTCTATTCTTAATGCTTTTGTACGATGTATGGATGATGATTATCAACTGGAATTGGGTAATTTGATTTAAATGGTCATTTTACACTTCGACTATGTGGATTTTCCCTTCGTGGAAAATCAGGTCGTTTCAGTTGGTATCAGAGCCGTACTTGACCTAAGGACGAAGCCCTTAGGATTGGACGTTAGAACAGGACAAGCCAACTCTCTCTTCGGTTATATTACCGACCATGCACAATTTTGTGCATGGGTTACCCCTTCCACTGACCTGCTAATCATGTTCTTGGGCCCCGGAGTAATTACAAGAACATGTCCAATCACGAGCACCACGGTGGATAAGATGGAGAACAGTAAGCCTACCATTACTGCAAACCTACGCATAGTACGTGTCTCGTGATTCTCCTAGTGTAGCTACAGGAGAAGTCGCCCTGTAATAAAACCAATGTAATGAGTGCTTGGGTCTTACCGAAATTTTATTGGATTTTGTTGCTTCTTATTTATATGAGTGTAGGATAGATTAATTATTTTTAAATTGTTGAAATCATTCATTAATTATTAAATCTTAAGCAATTAATTCAGTTATAAGCTTTATGACCTATGCCTCACCCATTAAACCCCTTGTTTGCCATGTCACAGATGTCGATGTGCCGTTCTCACCGCCTGCAGCGCCGCTCCCCGTCCCCTGCGCCTAGCCTTGGGCGTGTTGACAACCGCCGCGCTCGTCAGCGTGGTGGTGGTCGCGGTGGTCGTGATGATAACCGCCGTGGCCGTAACGAGGGAGATGGCTGCGAGCAGACGCCCCCAGTTGTGGCTGCTCCAAATGGTGGGGACGAGGCCCCTAATGGCGCACACGGTGGCAACGACAACGGCAACAACCCTCCACCGCCGCCTCCACCAAATCTGGCTGAGGTGATGGCTCAGCAGACGCAGCTGATGGCTGCCTTGGTCGAGGGCATGAACCGCCGCAATGTTGGTGGTGGACGACCAGATGATTTCCAGCGCAAGCTGGAGGGATTCCTGAAGCTCAGGCCGCCCACCTTCGATGGCACTGACCTGGAGCCCTTGGCAGCACATGACTGGCTGAGGGAGATTGAGAAGAAGTTGGACCTCACTACTTGCACCGACGAGGAGTGCGTCGGGATCACAGCCCACCAGCTCCCTGGCGCAGCTCGCTCTTGGTGGGACAGCTACTCTGATGCACATGAGGACCCCGAGCATATCACTTGGGATGAGTTTGTTGAGGCCTTCACAGAGTACCACATTCTAGAGGGAGTCCTGGACAGCAAGGAAGATGAGTTCCGCAACCTCCGGCAGAAGGGTGACACTGTTCATGAGTACACCACTCGCTTCACCACTCTGCTTCACTGTGCACCCCCTGCTGTGGTGGCCTCCGAGCGGGAAAAGATCCACCATTACAGGAAAGGATTGAACCCCAAGATCAAGGTTGCACTGGGAGGAGCCAAGAGCCGTACCCTCCGTGATCTGATCGATCGCAGCATACAGATCGAGGAGGATCAGATTGAAGCTGGTGAAGAAAGCAGAAGGGAGAAGCGCAGATTTGAGTTCTCTCACCGTGGCAGATATCAGAAGAGGTTCCACAGGGATGGGTCGTCATTTGGACACCCCCGCTACTCCAGGGATGATGCCTCCAGATCTGGGAGGAGAGGCAGGACACACTCTTCAGATTACTCCCGTCCTTCACGTGATCGCTACTCGCGCGACCGTTCATGTGACCATCACCCCCGTGACTGTTCGCGTGACCGCCACTCAAGAGATCACTCCAGGGACAGCTACTCTCGTGACCGCTCAGAGCAGCCTCGCCACAAGACTGATCACTCTACTCCTGCACGCGCTGCACCAGGTACGAGCAACTGGAAGGCCCCCGCACCAGCCTCAGCAGGCGACGCGCCTTTCACCTGCTTCAACTGTGGCCAGCCTGGTCACAAGGTTGCTCAGTGTCCTCTGAAGGCCACTGCCTCTGCCGCACAGAAGACTCCATACAAAGGGTCTGCTTCTCGTGGTCGCCTCAACCACATCACCGCTGAAGAGGCCCAGACTGCACCAGATGTGGTGTACGGTACGTTCTTGGTTAATGGCATTACAGCATCTGTTCTTTTTGATACTGGAGCTACATGTTCATACATCTCATCCAAATTTGCACGAGAGCATAATATACCTTTTACCCCTCGCCTAGAACCCATAATTACCACATCACCCCTAGGAGAGATGAGAAGCACCCACATATGTAAGGGAGTGAAACTTAGCATTGAGGGAGTCACCTTTGAAGCTGATCTTACCCTGCTACCCTCCGATGGCTTAGATGTTATCCTAGGCATGGATTGGCTAACCAAACACAAAGGAGTGATATCATGTTCCCCTAGATGTGTCCAAGTGCACCACCCCACCAACCCACAAAAAGCCGAGTGTAGACCCAGTCAAGAAAAGTCTGTCACACTCCTGTGCGCCCTCAAGGCTCAGGAGGAATCTCAGCCCAAGGAGAAAACTGTTGATGATGTACCCGTGGTTAGAGACTATGCTAAGGTGTTTCCAGAGGAGTTACCTCGTATGCCACCTGACCGTGATGTGGAGTTCATGATTGACCTTATGCCGGGTACGGGTCCCATTGCAAAGCGACCGTACCGCATGTCAGTTGATGAACTAGCAGAGCTGAAGAAGCAAATTGATGAGCTGCTAGAGAAGGGATTCATTAGGCCAAGTGCCTCACCTTGGGGATCTCCTGTCCTATTTGTCAAGAAGAAAGATGGCTCAATGAGAATGTGCATTGATTACCGTAACTTGAATTCTGTCATCATCAAGAACAAGTACCCCCTACCAAGGATTGATGATCTACTAGATCAGCTACGCGGTGCCAAGTACTTCTCTAAGATCGATCTTCGATCTGGCTATCATCAGATGAGGATTCGGGAGGAAGATATTCCAAAGACAACATTTGTCACCCGCTATGGGCAGTTCGAGTACACCGTTGTATCCTTCGGTCTCACTAATGCTCCCGCATACTTCATGAATATGATGAACAAGGTGTTTCATGATGTGCTGGACCAGATCGTGGTGGTATTCATTGATGATATTTTGATTTACTCCGCCACTGCTGAGGAACATGAACAACACCTGAGATTAGTTCTGGAAAGGCTAGCCGGACAATCATTCTATGCCAAGTTCAGCAAATGTGAGTTCTGGCTCAACGAGGTCGCCTTCCTTGGTCATGTACTCTCTGAAGATGGTGTTGCAGTGGACCCCGCAAAGATTGAAGCTGTCAAAGAATGGGACCAGCCCCGCAATGTGACAGAAGTCAGGAGTTTTCTAGGATTGGCAGGATATTATCGCCGATTCATCGAGAACTTCTCCAAGATCGCTCGCCCGATGACCAATCTCACAAAGAAGGCAAAAGATTTTGAATGGACGCCAGAGTGCGAGAATAGTTTCCAAACCTTGAAGGAGAAACTCACTACCACACCTGTCCTAGCGTTGCCTGATATCACCAAGGATTTTGTCATCTATTGTGATGCCTCACGCCAAGGACTTGGATGTGTATTGATGCAGAATGGGAGAGCCAATGCTTATGCTTCTCGACAGTTGAAGGAGCATGAACAGCGATATCCTACCCATGATCTCGAGTTAGCTGCTGTTGTACACGCTCTCAAGATCTAGAGGCACTACCTCATTGGCAACAAGTGCGATATCTACACTGATCACAAGAGCCTGAAGTACTTCTTCACTCAGGAAGACTTAAACATGAGGCAGCGCCGATGGCTGGAGCTAATCAAGGACTATGATCTGGAGATACACTATCATTCGGGGAAGGCTAATGTGGTCGCTGATGCTCTCAGCCGCAAAAGCTATTGCCACACTCTGATCACCGAGTCTATGCCACCAGAGTTGAGGCAAGAAATCTATGATTCCCAGCTTGAGATACTACCACATGGCTTATTGCATGAGCTCCGAGTTGAGTACAATCTCACTGATCGAATCCATGAAGCCCAGAAGGACTGTGAGGAGATAGAGTACATCCGAGGGCTGATGAAGCTAGGCTATAGCCCTGAGTTCAGAGAAGATGAGAAAGGAGTTGTCTGGTTCAAGAACAGAATTTGTGTACCTGCCAACTCTGCCCTGCGAAAGGAGATCTTGTTGGAAGCCCATGACTCCAAATATTGCCTTCACCCTGGAGGCTCAAAGATGTACCAGGACGTAAAGAAGCATTTTTGGTGGAAGAACATGAAGGCAGATATTGCAAGACACGTGGCTGAATGTGACATCTGCAATAGAGTCAAAGCTGAGCACCAAAGACCCGCAGGATTGTTCAAACCACTTGATGTTCCTGAATGGAAGTGGGGAAGCATATCCATGGATTTCATAGTGGGACTTCCTCGATCCCAAGGAGGCCATGACTCTATATGGGTGGTAGTTGATCGATTAACCAAGGTAGCACACTTTGTACCTTGTGGGTCAAAGATTCGCGCTGAGCAGCTAGCTGATCTCTATGTGAAGCACATCCTCAGACTTCATGGTGCCCCGACAAACATCATATCTGATCGAGGGGCCATATTCATGTCTCGATTCTGGCAATCACTTCATGAGTCCATTGGAACCAAGCTTGATTACAGCACAGCGTATCACCCGCAGACTGACGGGCAGACAGAGAGGGTGAATCAGATTCTGGAGGACATGCTCCGTGCTAGTGTTCTGAAATATGGCATAGATTGGGAGAAGTGCTTGCCTTATGCTGAGTTTTCATACAACAATAGCTACCAGGCGAGCATCAAAATGTCTCCTTTTGAAGCTCTATATGGCCGAAAGTGCAGAAACCCGCTGATGTGGGACCACCCTGGTGAGAGAGCAATCTTTGGTCCCGCCAAGATCAAAGAAGCTGAGGAAGGTGTTGCTCAGGTGAAAGAAAATCTGAAGATCGCTCAGAGCCGTTATAAGAGCTATGCTGACAAGAGGCGTAGAGACCTCGAATTTGCAGTCGGGGACTATGTCTACCACAAGGTGTCCCCACTCCGTGGCTCTGTTAGATTCCATGTGAAAGGGAAGCTCGCACCGAGATACGTTGGCCCTTACAGGATCTGCAGGAAAGTTGGGAAGCTTGCTTACAAGCTTGAGCTACCACCAGAGCTGACTGGGGTACACCCCGTGTTCCATGTGTCGCAACTCCACAAGTGTTTGAGGGTACCCGAAGACGAGGAAGTACCTATAGATGTGCTTGATATCCAGGACACGCTGGAATACAAGGAGCATCCCGTCAAAATCTTGGGCCATGACACTAAAGAGACCCGAAGCAAGACCATCCCTATGTGCAAAGTGCAATGGAGCAATCACACCGAACGTGAAGCAACATGGGAGCAAGAGTCTGACCTTCGCCTACAATATCCATACCTCTTTGACGGGTAAGTGAAAGGTCCTTGTTTGGTTTTGGTAATTGAGTGACAACTTAGGTGGACTAATGGTGTTTATGTGAGATACACAGGAGATTAGTCCACAGGTGATTATGTGATGATGAAGGAGCTCATTGCATATGAGACATGACATGGAGTCATGTGACCAAGGTGCAGAAGATCAAGATGAGGCTTGGCTCGACGGACCGGTTGCAAGAGTGAAGGGCAAGTCGGAGGCTTCGAAGCGAGGGACCGCATGTGACGGTGAAGCTTGAGCAAGACTTGGCGCCGATGGACCAAGGCAATGGAGAAGAGCAAGTGAGGTCAAGATCGATGAACCAATACGGTCACGTGATGATATAAAGTGGATCATATCATTTTGTGATTGGTTGGTGCATGTGTTGCATCAACATTGGAAGAGATGGAAGGGAATGCACAAGGCAAAGGTATAACCTAGGGCATTTCCATTTCACCGGTCATAGGTGTGTAGAGAAGTTTATGACCGGATTTAGGATAGATAACCGTACTATAAAGAGGGGAAATCTTTAATTGCAATGGTTATCTAGTGCCACTAAGTGTGAGTCTCATTTGCATATACCTAGCGCTTAGTGACGTGGTGAGATGCTTGAGAAAGCCTATAAAAATGATTGTGAAATGCTAACACACATGCACATGGTGGTGTACACTTGGTGGTGTTGACACATTTGCAAAGGAGAAGGTGTTGGAGTTGATTTTGATCAACTTGGAGAAGAGAGAGAGGCTTTTCGGTGTTCTTCGGACATTAGGATGACTTTTAGATTGAAATACTACTTTGATCCATTATGTTTTGGATTGAGTATCCATATGGATTGTATAGCCCTCTAAGTAAGCTTTCCGAAATGTCCAAGATCATCGAATTCGGAGTTCGGAGCTAAAAGTTAGCATCCTAACAAGTTTTGAGATGGTGGTGAGAATGCAGGACCGGAAGTTCCGGTGGTACTTCCGGTGCCTGACCGGAAGTTCCGGTCAGCCTGACAGGAAGTTCCGGTTGGGCTGTGAGAGGTGCGCTCGCGTTTGAGAAAACACTTCCGGTGTCTGACCGGAAGTTCCGGTCCTTGACCAGAAGTTCCGGTCCACAACCGGAAGTTCCGGTCCTTGAAAGGAAGTCCGCATAGGAGCCTTTGCGCATGGCCTCGCGTGTCAGGATTCACTTCCGGTCAGAAGTTTTGAGATGGTGCTGAGAATGCAGGACCGGAAGTTCCGGTGGGACTTCCGGTGGTACTTCCGGTGCCTGACCGGAAGTTCCGGTCAGCCTGACAGGAAGTTCCGGTTGGGCTGTGAGAGGTGCGCTCGCGTTTGAGAAAACACTTCCGGTGTCTGACCGGAAGTTCCGGTCCTTGACCAGAAGTTCCAGTCCACAACCGGAAGTTCCGGTCCTTGAAAGGAAGTCCGCATAGGAGCCTTTGCGCATGGCCTCGCGTGTCAGGATTCACTTCCGGCCTCTGACCGGAAGTTCCGGTGGGACTTCCGATGGGTCAGAGTCTCTCACAACGGTCAGATCTGCTTGGACCGAGGCTCCAACGGTCAGATCTAGTCGGACCGGAAGTTCCGGTCCCAGGCACCGGAACTTCCGGTGGTACTCTATAAATACCGTTTGGAGCGCGAGCTGAGAAGATGAGGGAGCCATTTTCTTCTTCCTACTCTTCTCTCTACCCATTTGGAGCACAAGGAAGTTAGGGTTCCTCCTCTCCTCTATCTCTCCCATGGTTTTGAGTTAAAATTTCTTAGAGAGATTGAGAGCCCTTTGTGGGTGTGGATGAGAGGTTGAAGATCCACCCTTTCCCCCTTCTCTCCCTCTCAGGCTTGGTGCTATTTTGAGTGAGGGAGTGAGACCCTAGTGTGTGCATTCAGGATTTGCATTTGGTGGCACTAGGAAATCTTTGTGATTGGGGATTTCTTATTACTCTTGGTGATTGCCATCACCTAGACGGTTTGGTGGATTGTGACTCCGTTTGAAGCACGCAAGAAGATTGTGCGGTGCTCCGGAGGAGGATTTGTGAGGGGTACGGTGCTCACCCCGCGGGGATCGCGAAGAGCAACTCTAGTTGAGCGAGACGTGAAGAGTGACAAGTGGTCCGGCCGGGTCAAGTGCTAGAGCTTGTGGTAAGCACTCCATGTGGGAGAGTGTGACTTGCGGGTCACCACTAGCAAGAGGACCGGCGGCAACCTTGGAGCTTGTCTCAACGGGGACGTAGCTTGGTGGCAACCAAGTGAACCTCGGGAGAAAATCATCGTGTCAACATTATTCTTCCCGTTGGTTTGCAAGTCCCTAACACAAGCTTGTTCTTACTTTCATATACTTGTGCTTGTGTAGTTGCTCTTGTAATTAGTTAGCTTGTGTAGCTAGAAGTAGTTCCCTTGCGTGACTAATTTGGTTTGTGTAACCTTGTTAGTCACATTGCTTAGTTTGTGTAGCTAAGTAATTTGCGCTCTCTAATTTGGCATTGATTGCCTTGTTATTGAGCTTGCTAGTGAGCTTAGGCTTTGTGCGCTTTGCCTCAGTAGTTTGTGTAGGAGCTCCCCCGGTTTGCAAAGTACTAGTTGCATAGGTTTGTGTGACCTTGCTCCTAGAATTGATTAGGTGAGCTCTTGCTAAGGTAGCACCTTGCTTGCTTGTTTAGGATCTTTTCAAGGTGCTAGAGAACTTAGATAGAGGGGTGTAGTCTTGGCTAGACCGATAGTTTTAATTCCGCATTTGTTTTGGTTAGCCGGCGCGATAAGTTTTAGAAAGGACTATTCACCCCCCCTCTAGTCCGCCATCTCGACCCTACAAGTGGTATCAGAGCTAGGTCTCTCATTTGTGGTCTTTACCGACCTGAGAGGATGGCGGCTTATGGGCTAGATGTTGAGTGTCCACACATTTTTGATGGCACACACTTTGCACAGTGGAGAAATTGGATGACATATAATTTTAAATTTATTTCTCCTCAAATGTGGTGGATTGTAGATGTGGGCTTTTCTTGTGCAATTGATAAAAAGGTTGCAACTCAAGCGCAAAAGAAATGCCTACATCTCGATTGCCAAGCTACTAACATCTTCTATTCATCCATGAAAGATAATATATTTGGTGAGATCATGGACATGAAGTCCGCCCATGAGATTTGGGTATTTCTCAATGAGAAATATGGGGTGATCTCCAAAGAAGATGTTGTGCCAAATGTGGAGGCACAAGAGGATCTTGAGCATGACCACAACATGGTGGTTGTGAAGGATTGCTCCACCTCAGGGTCAAGTGATGGTGATGATGATGCTACCACAAGATCACTTGACAAGGACAATGATGATGCCACAAGTGATGCAACCAATGATGCTACTCCATGCACACTTGATGATGAAGATGATGGATATGAGAGTGATGCTTCTACAAGCTCATTCACTACATCACCACATTGCTTCATGTCACATGGTGACACCAAGGTATCTATTGGTGGTGTAATTGTTGATTGTGATGATCCAAATTTTGAGCTTGTATGCAAACTCTCAAAAGCTTTAAGAGATGAGTTGGCAAAAACATGTAAATTGAAAAATGAAAACTCATTTCTAAAGACCGCATGTGAACAACAAAAACATCTACTTTATGTTACTAATTGTTCACATGAGGAGCTAAAATTGGTTCATGAGGAACTTTGTGTTGCTCATGACAACTTGGTAAAAGATCATGCTTTTCTCACTAAGAAGCTTTCTAACGAAGAAATTAAAACTTGTGAGAGCTCATCATTTGGGTCAAATGATCAATCATATGATATTACTAACCCTTGTGATGTAGGCAAGAAGCATGTAACCACCTCTTGTGATGATTTATTATCTATGCCATGTTCTTCACAATTAGATATTTGTTCTACTTCCATGCCTTGTGAGACTAACCTTTTGAAGGAGAACAATGACCTCAAAAGTGAAGTGAAGAATTTGAGCAACAAGTTAGAGAGGTGCTACTACTCAAAAGTCACCTTTGAGCATATATTGAAGACTCAAAGAAACTATGGTGACAAATGTGGCCTTGGCTTCAAGAAGAAGATTACAAAGGGCGAAAGAAAGCAAGAAAAGAAGATAAAGAAGCAAGAAAGAGAAAAGCTCTCTCATTTCATGTGCTACCGGTGCCATGAAATGGGACATCTTGCTAATGGTTGCCCTAATAAAAAGAAGCTCAAGAAGATGAAGGAAGAAGAAAGGCTTAAGCATGTCAAATGCTTCAAGTGCCGCACTTGGTGTCACCTCACCTCAATGTGCCCAACCAAGCAATTGATGAAGCAACAAGTAAAGCCTCAACCAAAGCCACAAGTTAGGCAAGAAAAGACACCCCAAGAGCAAATCAAGATCAACCGTGATGGTGATGACTTGACAATGAAGAAGAAGAAAATAAGAAGGGGTGGAAGAGCAAGGCATCCAATACAAATCCAAGATGCCAAGATGATGAGCATGAATGAAGACAAGAAGAAAGCTTATGCTCACATCAAGTGCTTTGAATGCAAGAATGAGGGACACTTTGCCTCGAGGTGTCCCACCAAGCTTGAGAAGAAGGCTCAAGCAATCCTTACGAGGCAAGGCAATGAGAAGCAACACATGAGCAAGGAAGAAAAGGCTCAATCCAAAAGAAGTTGCTACTTATGCCGGGAAAGGGGACACATGGCTCATTCATGTCCCCTAGGTAATAATTCTAAGCCAATTTCAATTGATAACCATAATATGCTTAGAAAGGATGGTAATGGTACCTCTATGGTTGCTATTGCAAAACATCCCACTGTTCATACTAAGGCATCGCCTAAGTATGTTGCTCCTAACTTGAGAGGACCCAAACTAGTTTGGGTACCATCAAAAAGTGGATGAATATGTGTAGGTACCATCGGCATTGGAGGCTTGATTCAATTGATCCTATAATTGTTCATTATATGATTGAGTTAAGAATTGAAGCTTAGTGCTTATCCTATCCCAATGCCAAGACAAATAAGTGAAGTCCAAGTGCTACAACATACAAGTGCAAATATTCAAGTTGTGGTGATTTATTGATTATATTGATGGCTTGTAAATACATGAGTTGAAGCTTGCAAATTAGATGATCATGAGCTAACCAAGGTATATCTCTGTTGATCACATTTATTTGGGTGCATATGAGTTGATTGAATTGGATATATATGCAATGTTGCTTGCTATAAGGTGTTTGAATGGATAAATGCTTAGTAATCAAGTTTGGATTGATTTGAGTTGGATAAGTTCATAAGATGACTTTTATTAAGTGGATTGAATTGATATATGTCTTGTGAAAGTATTCAATCAAGTTGATTTCAAGTTTGATTCAATTTGAAGAAGCATAGCTCGATTGCTTGAAATCAGTCCATTTTTGAAAAACTGAGCTAGCTGTGATCAAGTCTGAGTTTGAGTGATCAAATCTATTTGGAATGGCTTGAAATTTTGAATGCATGCGGTACACTTATCATAGAATATGCTGTAGAAATTTCATGAGAATTGGATAAGGGATACTCTAGTTTTGAGTGGATCTTGTCAGCAATAGTGCAGCAGTTCTCAGCATGTTGCAGTGGTGGAAGAATTGAAATCTGGTAGCAATCTAGAAGTCAAAGGAAGCTTAAATTTTTACAGCTGCTAGATGACTCAGTAAAGCACATCTCCACCAAATTTCGTAGTATTTGGATCTGTCCATTGTGAGATATGAGTTATTCTTTGAAAGGTACAGAATCTGCCAGAAAAGTGACAAATATTGGATTGATCTAGAGTCACTTAATTTGAAAGGTCCTCAAGTTGGAATTATGATTATAAGTGTTTGAGGCACCTAAGTTTGGTTTTGAATTAATCTAGAAGCATGACAAGTATTGAGTACAAGGCTATTTGATTGTGGAGTGTACTTGGTGTGCACATTTTAGTACTCAAATTGAAGAGCAAAATCAAACTCAAGATGAAGATGAAGTTTAAGTTCTAGTGACTATTGGAAATCATTTGGTAGAAAGAAAAGGACTTAAACAAGTAGAAAGAAAAGGACTTAAAGAAGGATTCATGGTTACTCATCATACTAAGTCCATCACTTGAATCAATCAATCAAAGGCAATTCAAGTGAGTATCAAAAATAGTTCTTTGGAGAGAGGTCACTTCTCCCTATGTGAGGGGCGTGCCGCCCGAGGAGTGGGTAAACCAAGTGTGGTGCTTGGAAGGCTAACATGGAAGTGGTGATCTAAAGGATATTTGAGATGCTTAGTTGAAGCAATCAAAAGGATTGATCAAGAAAGCAAGCAACAACCCAAAAGAGAGCTAGTCATGCTATTTCAAGTGATATTCTTAGTAGTTCTCTCATGCAAGCAATAACAAGAAAATATGAAGCAAGCCAACCACAACAAGATAGTGCACTTGATCATATAAGTGGTTTTCATTTCATACAGGTGAAGATTTGATCTATCAATTAACATTTATAATTAGTCTTCACCAAGCTTATAGTTGGACTTCACATTGCTATTTGGAGCTAAATTGGAATCTTATTGACTATCCTCTACTCCAAGATAGCAAAGGTATCATTGTAATGTGCATGATCATTTCATCCCTTACTACTATGCGGTTAGTGCATATAGTACATGCTTAATAGGATCATGCATGACAAATGAAATGTTTTAAATTCATAAGCCTACCACAATTGCTTGAATGATTAATTAATCTAGTGGTATGTATATGAGTTTGTTCATGAGCTAGTGAACCCATGTACTTGATCTATTTTCGATTGCTAACAAGTGACAAGTACAACATTGGCAAGATAACCCTTAATGTGAGGTGTGAAAAAGCTTGTCACTGGTTCAAACCGGACTTGGAAGCTTAGGCAAATCAACTTAGTTCAAGTCAACAAATAGAAGCTCATGAAGATAAGAGTACAAGAACAAGACAACAATGCAAGTGGATATCTAGATTCAAATGTTTCTTCAATTAGTATCCTACAATTGGTACTCATGAAGATGATAGCAAATGTTCAAGATCGCAAACAAGTGGTTCCATACTAGAAGACCTTAATTGATAAAAGAATCCCATATGATATCGGATAAGATATTCCAAATATCACATTTATACATATGGTATCTATCATACAAGAAGGTGGTTCCACAAGTGATCCTCAACTTTAAGTGATCATCAAGCAAAGAAAGTTCCCTTACCAAAAAGATTGACAAGTGAATGACCCATGCTATGACATAGGGGGAGTGCCCCACCAAATGGTATCAAGGTCAAAGATCCTATGTGGTATCTCAAGAGCAATTCAAGTAATGTCATTCCAACACATATGGTGATGTCCATCAAAAATACAAGATTCAAGCCTCAACCATCTATCCCAATGCAATCCTTTGTCACAATGAGATTCACACTTTTTTGGTATCAATTGATTTAATTGATATCACACCTTTTATGGAAATTGATGACAAAGGGGGAGAAGTTGGAACAAAGATATAATCATGGGATAAGTTGGACAACAAAAGATATGTTTCAAGGGAGAGAGATCAAACATGGACATGGACTAAGAGGGAGCAGCACTGAAGGAAAAAAGATGGATCAAAATTCTTGAACATGAGAAGCACACAAGTAGGGGGAGCAAGCTCATGAACATTGATTGTTTGCATTTGATTTGTGCATATTCATGTGCTTGCTTGCATTGCATAAGTTTCAAAATACAATATGCATGCTTGTGTGGTGTATGCTAGTTATAGAACTTGATTGATGATATGAAAACTAGCATGCATAGGTTGGTAGCTAGACTTGTGTTTATCAAGTAAAAACTAGACCCTTGCTTATAATGTTGATCTCACGGGGTTTCTAGTGTTTTTGTTGTCTAGCTACACATGGTGCTAAGGATGGTGTACAATTGAATGCTTCAAATGCTATCGATTTTGGTATCGAGCTACAAAGGTTTATTCTATACACCTTAGCACTTAGTAGGGTTTTATGGTGCTTATCCAAATTTTGACATAGAGCTTAAATGTTGGATAAGTAGCATAAAATCCAAAACAAGTTAGCAACTTACACTTGTGTGAAGTGCTAGCTTGAAAAAGCTTAATTTCCATATCTTTGTAGAGTTGTCATCAATTACCAAAAAGGGGGAGA
Source organism: Sorghum bicolor (assembly GCF_000003195.3). Lineage (NCBI taxonomy): Eukaryota > Viridiplantae > Streptophyta > Magnoliopsida > Poales > Poaceae > Sorghum > Sorghum bicolor. The sequence continues at coordinate 46,361,707 of NC_012875.2, forward strand.
TTGAAAGGTCCTTGTTTGGTTTTGGTAATTGAGTGACAACTTAGGTGGACTAATGGTGTTTATGTGAGATACACAGGAGATTAGTCCACAGGTGATTATGTGATGATGAAGGAGCTCATTGCATATGAGACATGACATGGAGTCATGTGACCAAGGTGCAGAAGATCAAGATGAGGCTTGGCTCGACGGACCGGTTGCAAGAGTGAAGGGCAAGTCGGAGGCTTCGAAGCGAGGGACCGCATGTGACGGTGAAGCTTGAGCAAGACTTGGCGCCGATGGACCAAGGCAATGGAGAAGAGCAAGTGAGGTCAAGATCGATGAACCAATACGGTCACGTGATGATATGAAGTGGATCATATCATTTTGTGATTGGTTGGTGCATGTGTTGCATCAACATTGGAAGAGATGGAATGGAATGCACAAGGCAAAGGTATAACCTAGGGCATTTCCATTTCACCGGTCATAGGTGTGTAGAGAAGTTTATGACCGGATTTAGGATAGATAACCGTACTATAAAGAGGGGAAATCTTTAATTGCAATGGTTATCTAGTGCCACTAAGTGTGAGTCTCATTTGCATATACCTAGCGCTTAGTGACGTGGTGAGATGCTTGAGAAAGCCTATAAAAATGATTGTGAAATGCTAACACACATGCACATGGTGGTGTACACTTGGTGGTGTTGACACATTTGCAAAGGAGAAGGTGTTGGAGTTGATTTTGATCAACTTGGAGAAGAGAGAGAGGCTTTTCGGTGTTCTTCGGACATTAGGATGACTTTTAGATTGAAATACTGCTTTGATCCATTATGTTTTGGATTGAGTATCCATATGGATTGTATAGCCCTCTAAGTAAGCTTTCCAAAATGTCCAAGATCATCGAATTCGGAGTTCGGAGCTAAAAGTTAGCATCCTAACAAGTTTTGAGATGGTGCTGAGAATGCAGGACCGGAAGTTCTGGTGGGACTTCCGGTGGTACTTCCGGTGCCTGACCGGAAGTTCCGGTCAGCCTGACAGGAAGTTCCGGTTGGGCTGTGAGAGGTGCGCTCGCGTTTGAGAAAACACTTCCGGTGTCTGACCGGAAGTTCCGGTCCTTGACCAGAAGTTCCGGTCCACAACTGGAAGTTCCGGTCCTTGAAAGGAAGTCCGCATAGGAGCCTTTGCGCATGGCCTCGCGTGTCAGGATTCATTTCCGGTCTCTGACCGAAAGTTCCGGTGGGACTTCCGATGGGTCCGAGTCTCTCACAACGATCAGATCTGCTTGGCCACAACGGTCAGATCTGCTTGGACCGAGGCTCCAACGGTCAGATCTAGTCAGACCGGAAGTTCCGGTCCCAGGCACCGGAACTTCCGGTGGTACTCTATAAATACCGTTTGGAGCGCGAGCTGAGAAGATGAGGGAGCCATTTTCTTCTTCCTACTCTTCTCTCTACCCATTTGGAGCACAAGGAAGTTAGGGTTCCTCCTCTCCTCTATCTCTCCCATGGTTTTGAGTTAAAATTTCTTAGAGAGATTGAGAGCCCTTTGTGGGTGTGGATGAGAGGTTGAAGATCCACCCTTTCCCCCTTCTGTCCCTCTCAGGCTTGGTGCTATTTTGAGTGAGGGAGTGAGACCCTAGTGTGTGCATTCGGGATTTGCATTTGGTGGCACTAGGAAATCTTTGTGATTGGGGATTTCTTATTACTCTTGGTGATTGCCATCACCTAGACGGTTTGGTGGATTGTGACTCCGTTTGAAGCACGCAAGAAGATTGTGCGGTGCTCCGGAGGAGGATTTGTGAGGGGTACGGTGCTCACCCCGCGGGGATCGCGAAGAGCAACTCTAGTTGAGCGAGACGTGAAGAGTGACAAGTGGTCCGGCCGGGTCAAGTGCTAGAGCTTGTGGTAAGCACTCCACGTGGGAGAGTGTGACTTGCGGGTCACCACTAGCAAGAGGAACGGCGGCAACCTTGGAGCTTGTCTCAACGGGGACGTAGCTTGGTGGCAACCAAGTGAACCTCGGGAGAAAATCATCGTGTCAACATTATTCTTCCCGTTGGTTTGCAAGTCCCTAACACAAGCTTGTTCTTACTTTCATATACTTGTGCTTGTGTAGTTGCTCTTGTAATTAATTAGCTTGTGTAGCTTGCTAGTTACCTTCTTGCTTGTGTAGCTAGAAGTAGTTCCCTTGCGTGACTAATTTGGTTTGTGTAACCTTGTTAGTCACATTGCTTAGTTTGTGTAGCTAAGTAATTTGCGCTCTCTAATTTGGTATTGGTTGCCTTGTTATTGAGCTTGCTAGTGAGCTTAGGCTTTGTGCGCTTTGCCTCACTAGTTTGTGTAGGAGCTCCCCCGGTTTGCAAAGTACTAGTTGCATAGGTTTGTGTGACCTTGCTCCTAGAATTGATTAGGTGAGCTCTTGCTAAGGTAGCACCTTGCTTGCTTGTTTAGGATCTTTTCAAGGTGCTAGAGAACTTAGATAGAGGGGTGTAGTCTTGGCTAGACCGATAGTTTTAATTCCGATTTGTTTTGGTTAGCCGGCGCAATAAGTTTTAGAAAGGACTATTCACCTCCCCTCTAGTCCGCCATCTCGACCCTACAGTTAGTTACTCTTGATCTCGAGGACGAGATCCTGATAAGGGGGTAGTACTGTAACAACCCTAAAAATTACCGAATACAAAAATAGCAACTACAAAAAAAATTATGAAAATATCCCATGATTGATGAGTGGCATGTAGCAAGCCTCACCACATTGCATTTATTTTTATTATATTGTCACCCTAGGATTTTATTGCAAAAGCATATACTCTTATTGCATTATAACTCATGATGGTGATTTGGAATTTTATTTGGACTTTTGTATTGTAGTTCAATTTTCTAAAGCATATACTCTTATTGCATTATAACTCTATTAAATTACTATGTTAAACTAATGCCATATAAGGGTGTACCGGTCCTTGGCAAAACAATCCACACTCACATAACAAAAAGAATAAATATATACTTCTCATTCACGTAACAATCCACACTCCTAACTTTAATTTGGCCAAACCATGCACGTATGGAGCATCACAGCAATCTCTGGAAGTAGTAATAATCTATATATAGCCTACCCTCTATTAGTTACAAATAAAAGGAGGCAACATTATTCTCATGGCTGCCCACAATTCCCTCCTTTAACTTTCAGATGGGCGATGGACAAGTCTCTTTCATGCAAGAAACAATAGCCATATGTCCTCTCCTCTCATTTCTATTTCTGACCGAGGCACCGGGCAACCCTCTTCTCCCTCCGCTCTCTCGGATGGTGAGCATTGATCATGCATAGAGATGAGGTCGTGGTCATCCAGCCGCGACCCCGCCTTCGCCACCGCGCGCACGCGCGCGCACCGCGCTCCCGCATGCATCGCGCATCACCGTCTGCGCACAGCGCTCTCCTACGCGACCCAGCGCACGCCCACGAGCTCCGTGCCTCCGCACGACCGCGCCACGCCATGCGTCCACACGCTCCCCGCAACGCGCATGCACCGCCCCTACCCTCCCCGCACTCCACGCGCAGCTGCTGCAACTCACCATAAGTGGCCCCCGCGGTCTCACCTCCCCCTCCTGCCCGACGACGCAACCACCGCACCGCCATCGTGCCGTTCGCGCACAGGCCGCCGGCACACCCCGCCCTCGCACAGCACCTGCCCCACACCATTCCGCCGCGCACTGCCGCGCAACACCGCATGCACCGAACGTCGCCGCGCCACACCGCGCGCACCGAACGCCGCCGTCGTCGTCTTCTGCCCGCGCCGCGACGACGAGCCGTACCCGATCCACACCCACTTCGTTCCAAGGTGAGCACCCCAGTCGCCCCTTCTTTCTTCGCCCGGACCCCCGCGTCGTTCCTCCGCGCGCTGCGCCATGCCTCTGCCGCGCCGCGCCTCCGCATGCCGCGCCCCGAACACCGCCGCGTCGTGCCCCGGACGCCGCCGCCGCTCAGCCCCGCGCCGCAGGCCGCGATGAGGCCGAGTGGGCCGGCTCCGTGGCCCAGCTCACGCCTGAGGAAGAGGGAAGGCCGCATGGGCCTGACCCCCTGCATTCGGCCCAATCGGTGCTCGTCCATGGCCAGCCCGAGAGAGGAAGTGGCCAAGCAGGCCTTGCCCCTAATTGGTTTATTTGACTACTTTATGCCTAGGAAAACCAGAGCTCATTATAGGCCTCTTGAATTTACCTTTATTGCATCCAATTCCACAAAGCTAGCGCATAGGGTGGGAGTGGCCAGTACAAATCGTACTGATACTTTGGCATACAGGTTCTTATGACTCCGAGGGATATAGCGACTAGGGGATTCGTGCCTTCGCTCAATTCAATGGAGTTTCTACCTTCCACATCTATCGAGCTGTTCCGGTTGATAATTTAGATTTTGTTTCTGCCATGTGGCAATGTAATAATGTAATACTCTCTATTCTTAATGCTTTTGTACGATGTATGGATGATGATTATCAACTGGAATTGGGTAATTTGATTTAAATGGTCATTTTACACTTCGACTATGTGGATTTTCCCTTCGTGGAAAATCAGGTCGTTTCAGTTCCACTTCATCTAGGAATGCTGCGACAGGAAGCTGATCGATGTCAAGTAAGTCAGCACTGAGCTGCAGCTGGGTGACATCCTCACGAAAGCGCACGGTCGTAGTCGGTTTCAAGAGCTTCACGATAGGATCAGCATGAAAAAATTGTGTAAATGTACTTCAGGGCTTAGGAGGAGATTATTATAGTAAGCCCTGGATAGCTTTTCTATTCTTTGGAAGTAGATCAGTGAGTGATCGTCTTCGGCTAGGCACACACGCGGGTGGCGCCATCAAATTTTGACCAGGATGTGGCAATTGGCAAGGAGAGGTTCACACAACTATTTTTGGCTTGGTGGCGTGGAGCTTGGTCATGGTGCAGACCATGTGAACGGTTGTAGTGACTTTGAGGCTTGAATCAGCATGGAGGACGGCCTATAAAAGGTGGACAACGTTGTCTGTATGGATACAGAATTGCAGAGGCACACAAGTGTGACCCATAGAAAAGAGAGGCAGCGCATGCTGGATTAGCCGGTAGTTGTTTTAAGTGCTTCAGGAACTTTTGTAGAGTTCTCTTATGGATGCTTGTAAGTTGCATCTTGTGAACATATATTATGAGAGCAATGAAGTCCAATTATCTCATATCAATGTGATGTTAATCGCGTTCTACATATCAGCTTCTTGATTTACATGTCAAGCCTTTTGTTTCAGATTCATATCTTGTTTGCAAGTTTACATATGTTTTTTTATTGCTAGGGTATTGTGCTAGTAATCTGAAAAGTCACGCATGCTATGATTTTCTAGTTCCCTAGTGGCCATGTAAAGATGCATGTATTTCCTTTATATAGAAGTAGCAATCAACTAAAAACGTTGCCGCTTTGCAGCACCAAAACCTTGTGTCCAGTGTGTTCGCGTGTGTTCTCATCTTCCTTCTCTTGCCAAGTTCGAGATTCTAACAAAGTTCAACTTCTTTTTAGCCTTAGGATCCCCATCCCCATGCTTCCTCTTTTTGCCTTGGCCAACAAGGTTGACATGATCCTTGTTATTAGCCTTCAGACTCTCTTCTTCTAGTACACAACAATGAGCTCACTCACATTCCACTTTTCCTTTAGGACGTCGTAGTTAATCTTAAACACCTCAAATTTGGTAATAGGAAGTGAAGTCATGATACAGTGCACTAAGAAGCCATCAAAGATTTCCATATCCATGGTCTTAAGTTTTTCAAACATATCAACCATTGTCACGATATGCTCTCTAATGCTAGTGAACACTAAGTACTTAGTTGAACTCATTTTCATAATTAAAGTAAGCTTTGGAACTACTCCTCAATGTTTGCAAGGTAGTTCTTAACATTATCTGAGGTAGGAATGGCTCCCCTGATTGTAGGAGTAATGTTGCTCTGCACGACCTTTATAGCCAACCTATTGGAGTGTCCCCACTTCTCCAATTTTCCTTCATACTTACTTGTCCTTTCAGCTAAGGTGGGATCAGTATCACCCTCAGCTGTTGGGGCAACATGCGCATCCTCACGTAGTGCTAGGTGCAACTCCTTCTCCCCAAGCCAAATCTCAAGCTCCTCTTTCTGTGTTGAGAAGTTAGTGCCATTGAGAAGAGTGAAGTTGGTTAGCAGATCGGCGAGAGCCAAAGCATTAGCTAAAGATCAAGATCAACACAAATGGATGATCTAGCCTAGTTGCGGTGAACACACTATATAACATTAGGGTCATAGACTTCACGAGAGTCCATCCGCCATCGGTGGAGTAGGGATGTGAGCGAGAAGAGGTCAATATAGTGGTACAATGGTGTAGCTATGATGGTCAGATAGACATACCAGAGAAGGAATACAAACATCTAATACATGCCTTAGCTTCTAGAAAAAGCTTTAGTCATGGCAGAGCCTCTTAGGGTGTGGGCGCCCCCTGGGGAGACCGTTCCCTAACTCCTCTTGAGCCTTGTCCGTGCAATAAGCTTCCATGACTCAATAGGATTGTTATCCCCTAGGTATTGCGTAGAAATATCCCTCCTTGTAGTAGAGGCCAAGCCTATATAATGCACCTAGAGCCTCTTCTCTCTTCACACAAAAGCACAAGCCCTCTTTTACTCCTCTCTGAGCAATCTTCCAAAGCACTCCTAGCACGAGCCATGGTCGACAAAAGCGCTAGTGCTATACACTAGCTCTAGTTCCACCTATAACTTAGAGGGAGTGCCTCAGTCTGTAGAACCAGCCCTAGAGAACACATTTGTGAGAGAGGAGGCGAAAACCATCATGATGGCACCACTTGCCATTTTGTGGCTCAAGAGGGGACTTCTGTAGTGGTGTTGGTACCCAGTTGTTCAGCGAGGTGATAGTAGGATGTCTAGGCGACAACAGCTCTTCACCTCCTCCAAGATAGCACATGGCTTTAGGACTGGGGTTTGTTGACCCTCCTAATCCTAAGTGGTCTGGACGATGAGCCAGCTATCACTTTTGAGACCAACTTCTGGGTGAGTTGTTGACCCTTTTCCTTTGGTCAGACCTATAGCATAACTAGGTACAATTCTAGCCTCATGGTTGCGTTGTTTTGCTGAGTTACTTGTCCATGAGCTGTTCCTTAAAATCTAGGCAAGAAACTAACACAAGCCCATTCCACCAATTTTAACCTTCCACCAGAAAACGTTTACCCAAAAATCTAGCACATACCACCAGCAAAAGCAACCATCCATATTTCCTAATCACCACGTTGCTAAAAAGATTACCATCCCACATATTGAATCATCAATTAGTCAAAACTAACATAACCAAGCCTAGCCCTAGACCGCAACCTAAGCAAGATAGCTACCCATCCAAACCTAGGTTTCAAGGATGATATCACAAGTTTCTAGTAAATCCTAACATGGGATTCAAATTTAGACTCAGTATGCAGCTAATGGTATAGCTACTTTAACTCAAAATAAGATAAACATAGGAGCAAGTATGGTCGAGGACACTTGCCTTCAAATAGTTATTCGGACATTGGGATACTATCCTTCTCGATCAGACTTAGACATATTCTCTTCGAGAGACAACAAGCATACAAACATAACAAGTTTACCTAAAATAACATACAAGACACTACAAAAACATATTATAAAGGTTAGTGTCGTGTGACACTACAAAAACATATTATAAAGGTTAGTGTCGTGTAGGGCTTGTCTCTACGATCGTGTGAGCCAAAGATCCATTGAAAATGGAGCTACCGTTGAAAAAATATGGGATTTTGAAGTTTTAGAGATATTTTATTTAACAAAATAATTTATTTGTAAATTATCCTTTTAAATCAATATTTATTAGATAAAACACATAAATGACATCATAATTATAAATTGTGGCATCATTAATCATTTTTCATTTTAATAAAAACAAAATAAAACTATTTTATATTTATTTTTATCCACTAAAACAAATTAGTGATATTATTAATAGAGATAATAACATCATTAACCATTTCTAGAATTAGCTCTTCTTTGGCATAGCCCAACTAAAGCTAATTTTTTAGAAATAGCTCTATGAACAACTTTCTAGATGAAGATAAGCTATTTTGAAAAAAAAAATGTTTGTTAAAATAGCTTCACCAACTACTTCTTATATGGACGAGAGAGAAATGAGGGAGAGACCTACAATAAGCTACTTTTTTCAGTTTCACCCCAACTCATGTCTTTGTGAGAGAGAAAAAAATAGCTGCACCCATGAAATTGTTTTAGAAATAAGTGTTTGGTAAAAAAACAACTCACAACAGCTCATGAAGTTGTTGTGGGCTGTATCAAATAGGCCATTAATTAGATGTATAAAATCACTTTTGAAAACTGTTATGGGCCGTTTTAAGGGCCTGTTTGGTTCCTTTTGCTAAATTTTAGCTAGCTAAACTTTAGTCACTTTAGTAGCTAAACTTTCAAACACATTGACTAAAAGAAGCTAAAATAGTTTAGTTAACCCAAGAATAGCTAAAATAATTTTAGACATAGAAAAAAATAGCCAGCTATTTTTGCCGCTATAGTCCGAAATAGCTTGAAAAAAATCATTCCGCTATTTGCGTTCATGCATAATTTTGCCACTAAAGTACGCTAATTACGGTTTATAAAACACTAAACACCTTGGCCTTAGCTCGCTAGTTAAAACATGGATTTTAGAGCATTTCCAAGCGTTTTGCATTTGGACTTTGTATTCTTGTAATTTGCTAAAAATCGTAAAAAGAGGTATCCAATGGTTTTGCATTTGGAGTTTACATTTTAGACAACTTGGCAAATGAGAGAGCAAACTTGTCATATATGTCAAGCCGCGCACGACTTGGCAAAAGGCTGATCGCGCGCGTCTCCCGGTCCCCCGCGCGACCCAGACTTTCTTCGCGCCATATATGGTCCATCGTCGTCGTCCGCTACAGAACTCGCGAGTAGAGCAGGAAGAGGATCCGGGTACCTAGGCAGGTCGCATCCGTCGGGCTGGCACCACGACGACACCTGCAACGAGTCTGATACGAGTCATCGCGGCGGCACCTACAACGAGCGGTGGGGAGCAGGCGCGACCTGTGAGGAAAATGCGAGAATCGGCGGTGACTTTACGCGCGTGAAGGGAAGTCACGCGGGAAGACGATCACGAGCGCGCGGAAGGAAAAAAATCTCGGTCAGGTCCACTTTGGCTAATTGCCAGCTCAATTATGCAAAACCCTTGGAAATAATCTATTTTTAGACTTTGCATTTTGTTTTGAGAGTTTGTAAACAACAACAAATGTTAACTCAATTATGCAAAATCCTTAGAGATGTTTTAGTTGGCTAAAATTGAGTATAGAAACCAAATAGGACCTAAAGGTTGTATAGACTCTAATAACAATTAGATAAATAGGTAAAAGAGCAAGGACTAGATCACATAAAGTAAGTTGACGGGAGCTTTGACCTGCAGATGTGTTGCTTGACTGATGGCGTGGCGCTCCGTGATCGAATGAAGAGGAAGCTGACGTGGTGAGTATTGACCCGGTTGACCACGGGTCAACAGTCGATCCCAGCCGTCAATCTATGATCCAGCGGCACTGAGAGCATCTCATTCCTCGGGCTGTTGTGCAGCACGGGAATGGTGCTCCCGACGGCGGCGCGGCTCATCGGCACTTCGCTGGGGTCGAGCTCCGGTGGCCGTGGGGCATCGGCCGGCGGGGGAGGAGGAAGATAGGTTCACGGAGAATTCGCCGGCGAGGCCCTTGATGCCGAGAAGGGTGCTGGTCGCGGCGGTTGCCGCGCAGAGTGGAGCTTGGCGACGGTGAGGATGGGAGGTGCTGAGGGCGTCGATTGATGCCATGGAGGGGTGGGGAAAGCGGGACGTGCTTGTGCGAAATCATACGGCTAAACAGCGGCGGCGGAGGTGGTCGAACGAGGGAGATCGAGAGCTCGGGGTGAAGGTCCATTAATGGCGGCGGCGGTGATGCTTGAGGGCTCTGCGGCGAGGGAGAGGAAAGAGGGAGGGGAGAGGTGGATGCGGCGTGCTCCTGCGGAGCCGATGCCCTTCTTTTATAGAAGGAGAGGGGGAGGATGGCCGGGTCGCGGAGCTCGCATCCATGCCGGCTATGGAGGCCGGAGAGGGCGGTGTTGATTTCGCCAGGAGGGGAAAAGGAGGGGCGCGGCCGGGTCGTGATGCGCGGAAATTGCGGCGGTCTTGACCAGCCGGGTGAGAGGGGAGGCTCGGTCGTGCAGGGGACGCGGGCGGGGGAGGCTTGGTCCGCAGCGGACCGGCTCGGTCGCTCCGTTGCCGGTGATGGCTGAGGGAGCGGAGACCGTAGGTAGGAGAAGGGCCTGACGGCTGGGCTCCACTGGGCAGCGACTCAGGTGCGGGCGCTGGAGACTTTGGCAGTTAGAGAGAGGAGGAGGCGCGGGTGGGCTGCTGCTGCTCGCGTCTGCTGGGCCAAGGCCCACCAAGGCGAGGCAAGGGGCGTGGGGAAGGAGTGGGCTCAGCCCTAGAGAAAAGAAGGGGGGAGATTTAGGCCTTGTTCAGTTCCCAAAATTTTCTGTTTTTGGGTATTGTAACACTTTCATTTTTATTTGACAAATATTATTTAATTATAAATTAACTAAGCTTAAAAAATTCATCTCGTGATTTACAGGCTAACTGTGCAATTAATTTTTGTTTTCATCTATATTTAATACACCATGCATGTGTCGTAAGATTCGATGTGATAGGGAATCTTGAAGTTTTTTGGAAACTAAACAAGGCCTTAAAGAGTTGAACTCAGTTTTGTATAGAACATGGCCCAAAAGAGTTTTTCAAAGGTTTTTATTTTCCGGAAAAAGTATACTTTTTCTCACCTAACTTTCAGGATAGTCTATTTTCTCTTTCTTAACTCAAAAACTAGGCAAATCATATGTCTCAAATTTTCAAACCATGCATTTTACCTCTCACAAGCGGTTTTGAAGGCAGATTTGCTATAATGAATGATGGTTTTGCTACAGTGATGGTGGTTTTATCTTTTTTTATTATTTATTTTGACTAAATCTTTGAAAAATCATAGTAAATTAAAAAATATAAAATAGAAAATCTAATTTTGTTGGACTCTACATGAGTAGATCTATATGGTAAACATATAATATGGTATGCTTTAGTACAAAGTTTTTGCTATGAAGGTTTTGTCTTTTTTATTTTTTATTTATTTCGGCTAAATTTCTGAAAAACATAATAAATTATATAAAAATCATGGAACCGAAATTCAATTTGTTAGACTCTACATGAGCATATCTACACAATGAACATATCATGATTGAAATAATTCATACATGTAGCTTCTATAATTATTTTGTTGTACTAAAGCATATTACTCTCATCTTCAATAAACCACATTACGTATATATTCATACTTATTTATCGGTTTGAGTATGTTCATATACTTATATTAAGATACTCTAGATCTTACCATGTGAAAAATTTTCAAAAGAATTCATATTTTTTAATATATATTACTAAAATGCCACTATTGTAGTATATATAATATGTATAACCACATACTCTATATATGTATGTATACTTAACATACATACTATCTTAGATGGTTTAGTATGATCATATACTTCGTCTACATACACTTCATCGGGTCATATATGCTCTAAATCTAGAAATATACACATGGTAGTAACTACTACCGGGAGTAAAAAGGAATTATCATTATCATATATATATATAAGCACGGGCGTTTGTTATCTAACTTAAAATAGCAAGACTAAGAGTTTTCTACTTTATAAAATAGCTAAACAATATTGAAATTTGGCTTAATGTTGGAGTTGCTCTAATACTGGACTTAAAAGGTGATCCGGCAAGACATTGACATACAAAAGTTATATTCATGTTTAGTTATAACAGCATGCACATATTAAATAATTTTACTCATAAATTGTATGTTCAGTTATCTGTATGTGAAGTAAATAGAAATTGCAGACAGCAACCCGTTTATAGGTTGCGCATGTCCTAAGCGAAGTGACGAATTCAGGTATGCCACAACAACACGCGACGGGTGCGACGATGCACCTGTCACCTGTGCCGCCATTGCCATGCCCACTGTGCGGCACTGTCTTGTTGGTGGAGGTCTGGAGGACAAGGTCTTCGCGGCGATGAAATCATATTATTCCAGGGCGGCGCCTGCTGTTTCTTGTTCCGGCGTGATACAAGTCCTGCCAATGAAAAAGGTCCACTGTATTTACACTCACTTAACAGCTTAAACTATTCACGGCCCTAATTGTTTCAGTCCGGCATCTGCATAAATAATAGTGTCAGCACCTAAACCGGTTTTAGCTGCTTCTGACCCGTAAAGAATCTGTCAACGAAACTTCTAGATATGGGCAAAGCTGAAGCAAACTAGAGAGTGATGTTTTTCTCTTATAACTGTGAAAATTTAATCTGCAAGACTGCAACCATGATGATTTTGTTCCTAATGGTGATATTTCAAATTTTTGTGCGTGTCTGAGCACCCACAAGCTACAGCGTACCTTTGTCCTAGCTTCCACATGCATGGACGAAACAAGAGGAGGGGATACATTTGGATCTGGTCAGCAAAGCTTAATGATCCATGTAGTACTAAAATGTCCTTTTGTGAAAGCAACTTTAACGGTTTTGTATTTTTTTGGCAACACATGGAGTTTGCCAACTCACAAATAAAAATGGCAAAGCTAAAAAGAGGTCATCTCCAACTATTTTCCATAATTCTTTTGCAAAAAATAGAATTATGGGCCCACTTGTTGCCCCTGCTTTCTTTCCTCGCGTGCCGCTGCTAGTTCGCGCGGTTTTTGTTTTTCTTCGCCAGTTCGCCTGGTCGCCGGCAATTGCATCCAGCCGTCCAACAAGTCCTCTTAGGGAGGCACGTCTAGACTAGCTAGCTAGCAAGACACCGATGGATTCCAGGTCGCTAGAGACTCCACCAAGCCAGCAATTGAAACTCCGACGGAAGATGGCGACACCATGGAACAATCGTGCGGGAACTCCGACGGTGGCGTGCAAGAGAAGGAGTAGGCGTGCGGGAGAAGGATAAGCGCGGGGGAGGAGTGTCTCCGTCGCGCAAAAACACTAATGCCAAGCCTCGCGGACTTTTGCATACATGCATAGTTTGACTCTCTATTTGTCAAGTTGCCAAATTTGCCAAAGCCAATTGCCAAACCATTAGAGAGTAACTTTTGGGATTTTTCCAAAAACAAAAATGCCTAACTCAATTACAAAACCGTTGGAGTTTCTCTGAGCTCAGCCGAAGGACAAGCATTGACATATTCTTCAACCTAAAGACAGATGAAAGATGTAAAAGTAGCACTTGATGGGAAATTTAGTGTGCAAGGGTGATTGTATTCTTGTCGATGTTTGGACATGTGGCCCTACCACCCGGGCCTCACGTAGAGATGTTGTGGCTTTGTGGTGTGGTGTTGAGTTTCGTTATGTTCTCTGAGTTTGATTGTGTTGAGAGCCCGTCTAGAATGGGACCCTGCCCCCTCCTTTTATAGTCGCAAGGGGAGGCAAGAGATACATGGGCATGTGTTGTATTACTACCGTAGAACTCAAGGCCGAGCTAGCGTATGGTGTCGTACGGCAATGGAGTGGCTTCCCATTCCTCTGGTGTTGTAGTCGGTCGTTGTTGTCGTACGAGGCATGTTTGTCCGTGTGGCTTCCGTGTCGAGTCATGTCTGTCCTGTGGACGATGTTCATACCTATAGCGGGTGTCCCAACCCCTGTTCACTGACCGATGTAGAAACCTGAGACCCCTTGGTGAAAGCCCTAGTTTGGTTTTGGATAATTGATAAAACCCTAGTACTAACCTCTATACTAAGTGTGTGTAGACTTAATGAGGTTGGTACATGCCAAATGATAGAGCAAGTGATGATCATGGTGATGATGGTGATGACCACAAGATGATCAAGTGCTCAACTTGGAAAAGAAGAAAGAGAAAACAAAACCCTATGGAGATCAAGGCAAAGGTATTCCAAGTGCATTTGCTTGAGTGATTGCATCTAGTGGCACTTGGGGATCGATTTGGTTGTGGTTTTCTTGTTACTCTTGGTGGTTGCCGCCACCTAGACGGCTTGGAGCAGCGGAGGAGCATTGACACGAGTTGGTGATTGTTCGTGGCCATCTCCTAATGATTGTGAGGGGTTTTGTACCTTCCCTAGCGGAGAGCCGAAAGGTAACTCTAATGAATTGCTCGTGTCATTGAGCTACCTCACTTGTGGGTAGGTTCTTGCGGTGTCCTATTGAGGACGAGGTTCGTGCTACACCTCTTAGCCGCTGAACCACCAAGTGTTGGTCGACACAACAGGGACATAGCGTGCCGGCAAGCACGGGAACCTCAGAATAAAAATCGGCATCTCAATTATGTTTGATTGGCATTCTCCCGGTGCTTGATTGTTCATATATTGGTGATTGGTTCATCCCCTACACAGCGGTATAAATATCTCTTCCTCTCTGTTTACTTACCGCAAAGTAGTGTAACTACTTTAGTTGCTAGTCTTGCCTTGTGTAGCATAGTTCACTAGTGTAGCTTGTAGTGACATAGCTCTTGTGTGCCTTGTGATTATTGCAACTAGAATTATTGGTTAGGTGGCTTGCAAACACCCCATTAGATCTAGAGCAAAAGGCTTTGCTTTGTTATTTACTAACCTCTTGCTCTAGTGAGTTTGTAGAATTTTTAAATAGGCTATTCACCCCCCTCTAGCCATATTAGAACCTTTCACTTGGTCGTAGGCCATGCCCTAGATTCTAACGAGTGCATGGCCACAAGAACCTGGATTGACGTCTAAACGTCTTCTCGGGTCTTGGTTATACAGCATAGTGATGGGCGCAATTGGTGCAGTGACGGGAGTCGATAGCATAGTGATCGTCATACCCTACTCAGCGCGGTGTGGCTGTGGTGGGGATTTGACTCCCGTCTTATCCTATTGTACTATGGCCCCAATATGGCTGATGTCACGAGAGGTCTCGAGCGCACCAATGGGAGAAGGGTGCCTGAACCCAGGGGTCGGGCGAGTCAGAGGTTGCTGAGTCTCGGCTTCATCCGAGGCCAAGATGTTGGGTCTCAGGCGAGGCGAAGAAAATGTACTGGTCTCGGCTCCATTCGAGGCCTCATCATTAGGTCTCGGGCGGGACGGAGAGTGACTGTTTCGTTGGCCTGGCCTCTTACTAAGGAGAGTGGATGGGGTTTTTAGTTCTCTACTTTAGGTACCCCGGATTGTGGTACCCGACAAATCTGGTAGGAGAAGTCTGTAGAAAGCACCCAATCAAAAAAAGAACTCACGTAACACTCAATACACACAGAAGTGCCACTGAAGTGTGTAAAAGACTCTAACAGTGAACCCATTATTGAAAATGTGGCAGTCTTCTCTAGACACTCATCAGCTTCCTTGAAATCCAACAGGGAGCATTATTGAGCTGTTACATCCAATGAAGTCGCTGCCTATTTGCCTCATGATGTAAACAATAGACGTTAAATAAATAGCAAATGTTTTTGAACACCTAATCTATTGGTAAACCTCCCCGCCCTTTCCTTGCGCAAACTCTACTACGTGGATCGCAGATGGCGTGACCTTGTAGCCCATGAGCCCATTAACCAGCCATCGGCAATGGAGACAAGGAGCTCGCCAACGTTAGGGCCCTAGGGTTAGGGGATCTACTCCTCGGCGGCTCTAGAGGGGGTATAAGGGGTAGCGATCGTGACACGGGGTGGCGGTGGGCGAGACAATGGCAGGTCCCTAGTGGCAGAGCAAGACAGCAAGGGTGCCACCCACCAGGGCAGTGGGAAACGATGGTTGGGCAGGATTGGCATTAGGGGTGTCAAGACAAAGTGGTCGTCAGCTACCCATGTGATTAGCGGAGGGCATGGTTGAGGGGTGAGGGTAGGAGGCAGGAGACAAGTGGTACGTTGAGGTGGCAGGAGCCACCATCCGTAGGTGGTGGAAGCCGAAGGCGAGAACGAGGACGGAAGGGTTGCACACTCCTCAAACGCGTGACCCATTGAGTGCTATCTTCGTCCCTTTCCTTGCGAAGATGGCCATAATAGTTGTCTCCAAATCCAGGAACATTTTATTTGTCTATGTATAGCTGTCCCATTGGTGAAAACTATGAGATAATACTCCATTCATTTCAAACTGTAAGTCGTTTTTACCTTTTCCAGATTCAAAGCTTTTGTATATATCTAGATATACCTTGTATTTAGATACATAGCAAAAACTATGTATCTAGAAAAGACAAGGATTTTACTTCATCCTAAAAGGAATGACATTATGGTATTCATATCAGTCAATTTTTTTTATTTTGACTAGATTTATAGAAAATACTAGCAATATTTATATCTACAAATAACTTTAGTATAAAAATATATTCAATGATTCCTTTAACAATACTAATTACTACCTCCATCCCAGAAAGAATACAATTCTAGCACAGTACTACGTTTTACTACCTAAGTTTGACTAATTATAGATAAAAAAATATCAATATTCATTATACCAAAAAAATACCACTAGATTAATTATAAAATATATTTTCAATAATAAATTAATTTAGAACCATGAATATGAATACTACTTACTAAAAATTTGATCAAACATGAACCACTTTACGTGGTACGTAACCCATAGTTGCATTCTTTTTGGGACGGAGGTATATATATATATATATATATATATATATATATAATTTTTTCTACTCCCTAGGAGTAGTTACTCACTCCTCCAAACCATATACTCCTGTCATGCGTTGCTACCTTAGCGGGTTACAAACCATTAAACCCGATAAAGTGTATCCAGTCATCAAGTAAATATTTTGTAATCTATTTATCCCTTCGCCGGACTTGCTAGATGAGATAGCATTCAAATTCATTCATATCTCTCTCTCCTCTATACTGAGCGTGGCCTCGATCCAGATGGAGGCATGGCGGCGGCACCATGGCAGCAAGATCATGGTGGTAGTGGGGCACCGTGGCGTTCTCCCCTGAGAAGAGTTGTGCCTCCGCTCTCTTGATGAGTGCGGCAGAGCGCCTGGCCCATTCCCGAACATGCGCATGGTGGCCCTTGTTCTGGAGGTCGGAGACGACGATATAAGTCTTTCCATCATCGATGTCGATTGAGCAGGAACTACTCTACGTTCCTTCCCAAGGCGGCAACAGGAAGAAGATTGAAGAGCACACACAGCCATGCGCAAATCTGCATGAAGCAGAACCTGCAAAAAGTTGTTAGTTGTTTTTTATTCATGTTATCACCTGATACTTTCTTTGATCAAAATAGTGTATTTCGTATATAAGTGTATCGTTGGATACTACTTTCGTTGGTAAATACTCCGTGCGAATGAAGTTGCAAACTTTTATTACCCATCAGTTCAATAGCAGATAGTAGAGCGCGAGACAGGAGCAATGGCTGTTGTAATTCCATAGTTTTCCTTAAATGAGATTATCATCTTATACTTTTTAGACCAGTGGATACATTTTCCAGATTAGATCCAGTATATGACTACATACTCCTTATAAGCATGTACGATTTCATATACTCCATAAAAATAATTATGTACTCATGCATACTCTTATAAAAAATGTATGTACTTATACTCTCATTACACGTGTGCACTCATACTCCTTTGGTAGGTATATGTATATATACAGTACTCACGTATGTATGCATACTCTCTCGTGAAGAAAAGTATATGCATATACTCTGAGTATAAATGCATATACGTGCTTCTAGTAGTATGAATACATACTCTAATTAATTAATTGATTAATCTATAGTGATATGTGACCGTATGCATGCATACTAATTAATTTAGTATGCCTATATACGTGAGAATAGTATCGATCC
Organism: Sorghum bicolor; assembly: GCF_000003195.3. Taxonomy (NCBI): domain Eukaryota; kingdom Viridiplantae; phylum Streptophyta; class Magnoliopsida; order Poales; family Poaceae; genus Sorghum; species Sorghum bicolor. The sequence goes on from NC_012875.2 coordinate 46,379,538, forward strand.
ATATGTCTGTATGTTTGCATGAAGTATGTGTCCATACTTTATTCAACAAACTCACGCCACAAAATGTGGAGATGCAACGTCCATTGGCCACTTCATCCACATGCAAGCGGGCAGTGCAATTAGCGCAAGTACTTAACGGGTTTAGATAGTGGATATATACTCAATAAGCTTAGTGGGAGTAACTACCCCCGGAAGTATAAAACACCCAGTATTTTTTTATGTTTTGGTTAAAATTCGACTTCTCAGACAACGATAATGACATTCATTGTGCGACGGATAGAGTATAATTTTGAACGGAGTGAGTACATCGGAAACACAAATTAATATTCTATCCCAAGCATAATGCATAAACAAAGATCGTTAAGTCCCTGCCAATTCATTCCCTGCCGTCCACGTGGAAATGGCGTAGAGCACCCTCCCTTTCCATGCCTGGAGAAGCCACTGCTGATCCTCAGTGATCACGAAATTCTCGTGGTATCCCCTCTTCACCTTGTCTTTGAGCATCTGAACAATGTCACAATCCAACGGCAGCTGCCGCAGCCCTGCCCGGCGGCTCCTCGCCTGCCACTGCTTGTAGCTCCGAGGGTGCTGCACCCGGTCCGCGCCCTCGCAGGCTATGACGTTCACGGCGCTCCGCGCGAGGACGTCCCGCTCGAACAGCAGCCTCCTGCCGTTGTCCCGGGGCAAGATGGTGTCCATCATGTCGAACAGCGCCGTGAAGTTGTAGAGCGCCTCCCGGAACCGCGTCGCGAAGAAGGCGGTGCTGTACGACGCGTTGAGGACCGCGTGGACGAACACGGACGGCTTCATCTCCCTGATGGCGCCGAGCACCGCGCCGATGGGGTCCGCGCCTGCCTCGCCGCCGTCAGCGGCCACCGTGCCCTCGTCCGTCAGCGTCCTGAAATGGAACAGGCTGCTGACGACGAGCACCTCGTCGGGGTCGTCGATGCCCAGGTCGCCCGCGCGGACCGCCTCCGATCTCGCCGCGATGCCGCGGAACCTGAACGGCACGCCGAGCTGCCGCGCGCAGGTGGTGAGCCGGCGCCCCGCCTCCTCGATGAGCCGCGCTGGACGGAACCCGGGCTGTGGGACGTCGATGCCGGTGAGCCGCACCTCCGGTGGCCCGCCCTCCCTGCGCGCGAGCCACCGGAGCAGGGTCGCCCACTGGAGCCCGTGGTCCAGACCGTAGTGCACGATGTGCAGCTTCTTCCTCCCCGCGGCAGCGTTGTAGATGGTCTTGTTGGAGAAGAGGATGTTCACCGGGAGAAAGCAGCACGAGGCCATGAAGAACTGCTGCGCCTTGAGCTGGACGCCCGCGGAGGAGGCGTTTTTCGCCATTACCGACGACGGCCGGTACTGCAGGCTCCCCGTGCCGTTCAGCCGGACCTCCAGCGCCTCGGCCAAGTAGTGCGCCAGCCGCTTCGTGGCGTCCCCACTCGGCGAGGAGTGGCGCCTGATCCGCTGTAGAAGATCGGACGCGGTGCGGCGGTCGTTGTTGGCCACGGCGTCCGCGCAGCGGATGAGCATGGAGTGGAGGTCCACGTCCACCGCCTGCTGCTGCTGAACCTGATCCGCCCTGGTGCCGGCCGGCCTCCCTGGCGGCGGCGGCGTCTTCGCCATGTCCATGGCAGCACGCAGCTCCTGCATGTCGTCGGCGAGGATGGGTTCGTCGTCGCCGTTGAGCATCAGCTTGTCTAGCATCTCTCGCACGGCGGCTTCCTCCGACTCCTCATCACCGTCAGCTGCCATTTGCTTGCTGCTCCTTCCCTCCACCTGCTCGTCATCTCCGTCGACGTCAAGCCTCTTCTTCCTGCCCCTGAAATCCGCCGTATAGCCGCCGCCGGCGCCGGGCAAGAATTTGTTGGCCTCTTCCATGCCTCTTAAGAACGCCATGCTCACCGCGTCCTTGAAGCAGTTGCTGCCCTCCGCTGGCGACAAGGTGTTGGCCGGCTCCACGGCACCCATGGCTGTGCTGTTCAAGGAGGGTGGATCCTGGAGGTCGTTGCCTTGGGCGCCGGCCTGCACGGCGGCGAGGGCGCTGGTGGAGGAGGTGTCGAAAAGGACCTGGGCGAATAGCTGCTGGGTCTGGAGGAGGGCGGGATTGTGGTCAGGGTACTGCTGGTACAAGAACTCATCGACGGCGTCGTCCTCCATGAGCATGCGCGCGATGAAGGGGAGAACATTATCGTCTTGGCTGCCGTCGAGGTGGAGCGTTGGGCAGAGGTGGTTGCTGAAGGAGCGGGGCAGTGCTGCGGTGGGTTCCATGAGCGATGAGGCCCAGCAGCAGAAGATCTTGCTCCTCCGGGGCGACCGGGCATTGCAAGTGTGTTGCCGGGTGCCGGCTTTGCCGATGAGGTTAAGGATATAGGCTTGGAGAGCTAGAGGTTTTTGATTTTAATACTGTAGTATTTTTATTTTTATTTAACAAACATTGTCCAATCATAGAGTAACTAGACTTAAAAGATTTGTCTCGTGATTTATAGGTAAATTATGCAATTAGTTTTTGTTTTCATTTATATTTAATTCCTACATATATCGCAAGATTCGATATGACGAAAAATTTTAAAAAGTTTTTGATTTTTTGAGACAAGACCGTAGTATCTTGGCTTTACTGCCATGTGCACGATGAACCCAACATGAGACTACAGACAATAAGAAAGAACTCACATACATACATGACACTACAACAAAAATATGATAGTCACCATACACCTATGAAATCCATCTCAAGTTGCGGTGGATAATTCTATGATTATTTTTTACTCTATCTATAAATTAAGGTATAATCTAGAAGTACATCTCGAATGTGGAATATCTGCCCCACTTGTTTTCTCAAACTTTCTAGAAGTACAACTAGAAGTACATCTTTTGGGCGGAGTAAAATGGTCATGTTTTGTTTGGTAGTCAATTAGTCGTCTAACTCTTCCCAGATCCTACACGCTAATTCTCACGGGATATGTACACCAGAAAAATAATTTTATAAACTGTCGCAAAAAGAAGCATCTGACCATCAACCCGGGTGGATGCTAGTCATCATCAACAACAATAGTCATTTGATCTTTTTTTTTATTTTATCTGTCATTTGATCTATTCAGTTTTCTAGCAAAATTATCTACTCTGCTACTAAAAAATTAGAGCCATTTACCTTTATAGCCCTGGGAAAAATACATCTTCTTTATATGACTCTTTTTATTTTGAACTTATCTGAATGGCCATAAAATAAAATTTTCTTCCTTTTATGACTTTCCGTCTGTTATTTTCAAGCTCATTTTAGTTTATCTCCTAAGTCAAGCTCCTCTAACCTTGGCATTATGTAAAAATATATTACAAATTTCATGGTTTAACCTAATAAATTTGATGTTTTTATATAGAAATCTTCAACTAAAGATAGAGAAAACATTAATGGAGGTATGAATATGACGCAGAACTATGAGCGGAGACGAAAATGGATATAGAGCAATTAGTAATTATAGTATATCACAAGCAGATAATAAAGATAAAAATATGTGTGTGTTGTGTTCGAACAAACGAGAGAGCAAAGATAGACAGTTTTGATTAATTAGCTTCGAATCCCAAATTTATTCATGGACTTTTAACACCTTATAAAATTATTAATAGCCCGTGCAGGAGCAAGGCATGATGGACTAGCATTTAATAATGCAGTTGCAAATCTCAACGTTCATGCAGAACTAAACCTTCTAGCAAGCAAACAAGCATCAAGTGTTGCCCGTTCGTGATCAGATACAGAGACAAATGATGCAGACGAAACATGCATGCACAACTTCATGAGACTAATATGTGTTGAATACCAAGTGCAAGTACTGCCTAGTTGATCACGAACAAACCTGATACTAGTATACTATATAGTACTAGGTTACCGTAAAACGTTTTTAGCTCATTAAACACGTCACATGCACACAGTAATTAATTGGACTGATTCAAGAAGTTATTCCTACAGCAGCAGTTGTATTCTGCTACTGCAAGAAAACAGTGTCGAAGATGTTTGTTCTATAGAGTTCAAGACCAAAGTGCAACATTCTGATAATCTGATCTGAACATTGGCACTGGCAGTTATCTAGTGTAACGTACGTCCTGAATACCAGGTACATCAATGACATAATAACAACATAAACTGCTTTTCAGGAGTCGCTGCACCAGCACTGAATGACTAAACTACCAACAGTGTACATGAATAAATGGTTCTCAGAGAGCATCTGAAGACCGTGTTATCATTCAGCAGCAAGAAACTAAAGCTTCATTCAGAAGATGCTTCGTCTGCTACCCATGTTGAATGGGCAAAGAGGATGCGACCTTTCCATCCTTGCAATAGCCACTGATCATCTTCGCTGAGCAAAAAGTTCTTGTGGTGGTGCTTCTTGACCATGTCCTTTAGTTCCTTAACAATGTCTGGTTCGAGCGGCAGCTGCCTCAGACCGGCCCGTCGATTCCTCACCTCCCACCGTCTATACTTCTCAGGGCGGTCAATGAGGTCCACACCGTCACAGGCAATGGCATTCAGTGCCCAACGCCCAAGCATGCCCTGCTCCAGCACCAATCGTTGTTCACTGTCCCGTGGGACAATTGCGTCTAACATGTCAAACATTGTTGAGTAACAAAACAGTGCCTCTCGGAACCGTGACAAGAAGGAGGTACCATGTGAGCAATTCAAAACGCTCTGGATGAAAATATTGGGCTTCATCTTCCTGATGTTATTGAGGACAGTATCCCTAGGACTCAAGTCACCAAAGAATGCGGTCTCGCCCACCAAGCTGCTGAAATTAAAGATGTCATTCACGACGAGCACCTCATCTTCGTCTATATTCAAGTTCTCTATGGAAACTTCCTCCCGCTTCATTGTCATGACTCGAAATGTGAATGGGATGCCAAACTCACTAGCACACATGTTGAGCCGGTGCTCCTGCTCCTCGATCCATTGACTTGGACATGACCTAGGCTGGGAACCGCTAATGGCAGTGATCTTCATCTCAGGTGGGTCGCCTTCCCTATTTCTGTTTGCCAGCAACCGGATCAAGTCTGCCCACTGGAACTCATAATTCACATCATCATAGTCCACAATGTGCAGCCTGTTCTTCCCCACCATGGTCTGCATGATGCTCCTTGTGGAAAAAATGTGTGCCACCTTGTTGAAGGAGCAGGCTGCTATGTAAAGGCTGTAGGCCTTGCGGAACTCCACAGCTGATGGTCGCTCTGCCATGAGCAACTTTGAAACCTGGCTTCCTGTGCCCACTAGACGGACCTCTAGCCCCTTGGAGAAACATAGAGCTAACCGCTGGGTGGCATCCCCTGTTGCTGATGCGTGCTGTTTGATCTGCTTCAGTAGCTCAACTGCAATCTTGAGATTGCTGGTGTCCACCGCTTGTGCACAATGGATCAACAAAGTGTGTAGGTCCACCACATCCCTTGCTACCTTGCTACAGCCCTTTCTGTTGTTCTTCACTACTTTATTGTTCATGCCGATGCGCAATATCTCCATGTCCCTGATGAATGTCTCATATCCACACAACGACATATCATCAAACATCTGCATGCCAATCTCTTCTGGCGCCTCCATCATCATCATACCTTTGCTGATCCTGCCTACCTCCTCCAGATGCTCACACTTGTTACACCTCCCAACCTCCTCTAGATGCTCACACCTGTTACAACTCTTCTTAAACCCTCTTTGGTCACTGGATTCCCTGGAATTTTGTAACATGTGATCATCCTTTAACAAATTGTTGCCCCTGGGTAAGAACTGCCTACCCTCTTGCATGCCCTTAAAGAATGCCCCCACCACATCAGCACCCTTGTTGTCACTTGGTAAGAACTTCCTACCCTCTTCCATGCCCTTCAAAAATGCCCCAGCCACATCAGCACCCTTGTCGAAGCCCAAGCTAACCCTGGTTGGATCACCACTAGAACCATGCAACAAACCCTCAGTCCCCTCTGAGTTCCCCTTGTTGATTGAGCTGTTTTTAGTGCTGGAGGAAGGGGGGGAGAGAATATGGGCTAAGGCCTGCTGCATCTGGAGTAACCCCACCACATCAGCACCCATGTCAAAGCCCAAGCTGACACTGATTGGATCGCCACTAGAACCATGCAACAAACTCTCAGTCCCCTCTGAGTTTCCATTGTTGATTGTGCTGTTTTTAGCACTGGAGGAAGGGGAGGAGAGAATATGGGCTAAGTCCTGCTGCATCTGGAGTAACGAAGGGTGATCATAGTATTGGCACAATATTTGATCATCAATGTTTTCCTCCAAGAGCATGTGAGAGATGTAGGAATGCACCATGTTATCAGGGGAGAGAGGACCCTCACCGTTGTGAAATACAGATGGAGATGGTGCCGATGGTTCCATGAGACCCTCCAAAAAGAATTCTCCCAGATTGGTGTCCAACAGGACCACTGGTGGTGGTTTCTTATATCATCATGAGGACAGCAGACCTTGTCAATATGTATTCTAGTGCTAGATAGCTCCAAAAACCTACCATCTGGAGTTGAAGTGTTGATGATTCTAATGTAGCTTGGACAATGGAGACAGTGGCAAGCGATGATTCCAATGTTACTACACTTGGATAATAGAGACACTAGCTTGCTACAGCACAAAGCTAGCAGAAGTTTTTTACCTTTTCTGAAATAGCAAAGCAAAAAAATTGAACAAGGCAAAACATATTTAAATAAGGCTTGCAAGCTAAGATACATTTAAGTGTTCAGGTTAGTTATGTAGGAACTGTGTGAGTGCGATACTGTAATTGTCCTAAGAAAAACTTTCGTGAAAATACCATGCTGTTACATAAGAAGCTATGGGTCTAAGGCTCCAGGCAGGGCATGAATGACATGTACAGGTTCCGCTTGTCGTAAGGAGTAAAACGCCAAACAGAATGTCAGTGTGAATAGGCGTGCGCTGCCTCAAATCTGGAACAGATAGTGCAACATTGTAGTCCGCTAATCCGGAGCTTTATTATGCTGTTTAACTCTTGAATGGAGCATCAGAGGTTCAGTGTACAAGAGCACAGCAAGACTACAATACAAGCACGTGGTAGGAACTAGGAAGCTAGCGGGAGCAATCCAAACGTTTGGACTAGGCCATCACCAATTACTGCCACCGCTTACCACACATCGTCGTCGTCGTCGTCGGCGGCTACTCGAAGTTGTAGTGCTTGTCGACGGCCTCGGCGACGTCCCAGGTGCAGCTCATGCCCTTGGGGAAGACGACAAGGTCCCCCGCGGCGATCTCCACGAACTCCTCGCCGTGACCCTCGGGGTACACCTTCACCTTCCCCTGCAGCAGGTAGCACGTCTCCTTGGCGGAGTAGGTCCACGGGAACTTGCTCTTGTCGCACCCCCACCTGACCCATCCGTCCATCCATTCATTCACCAGCAGGTCGCCGTCAGCAAAGGGCACGGGCACAGTGTAGCGGCGTAGGGCGGCGGGCGAGATTAGATAGAGATCGAGACGCCCGGGAGGAGGGAGTGAGGGAGGGAGGGACTGCGGGACGCTCGCTTACTTGGGCCACTGGCGGACGCCGAGCTCGGAGAGGCGGGACTCGGGCGGGTTGCGCTCCACCTTGATGCCCAGCTTCTCCGTCGCCATCGTCTCCGCGGACGCCCTCGCCGCCGCGAATCGCCGCGGCCGCCTGGTGGTGGTGGCTGTCCCTGGTGCGCTGGGGAAGGAGGAGCAGCAGAAGGTGAGGCGGCCGGTTGTGCGGAGCTGGACCGGGGTGGCCACCATTGGGCTCGTCATCTCCCACTCAGGAACGGGAGGGCACTTGGGTGGTGGTGGGCCTTCGAGCGTGGTAGTGAACTGAACCGAACCGTGGCGAAACGAAGGCTCCCGATGCGGCGCCCGGTGTGTGGCCCAGGTTTCTCCTCATCGAGGCCCACTCGTTGCTTATCTACCTATCCTCTTCGCACGGGGCCGGAGCGTTCTGCTCCACGCACGATGTTCTCTTTTTTTTTCCCGTAAAAGTGGACTAGGAATTTTCAGTACGTACTTGTTTTTCAAGTGAGGGGAGACTGGAAAGTGTGGAGACAGGACGGAGGCATGTGGCAAGAGCCAAGAGACCGAGAACTGCAGAAAGATACCCAGTTTTCATATGAGAAAGCAGGCGTCTTTGCCGTAGGCCCCGTGTGCCACGCTGCCAACAGCGGAAAAAAACGGCTGTCAAAGTCCGGAAGTGGAGGAAGATAGCAGCACAAGCGGGAATGCGTAACGAGATTAGCACGATGGAGCGCTACGTTACCTGGATTTGCGCGCTACGTCTGCCGGGCAAGAATTCATCGTTCCATGTCTACCCTCTTCAAGCCTACAATGTTCAGCGTTCGAACTCACAATGAGCATGGAAGGGAAGCCAAGGCCTTTGTCCAAGAACTGAACGGGTTCTGTGCAGTCGGCTGTTCTACTCCCTCCGTCTCAAATTATAAAAAAAATTATCTTAATTTTGATCGCTCGTCTTATTCAAAAAATATGTAAACATAGTTAAATTTAAATCATTTTTAAAGAACGTTTATTAATAATCTAAGCCACAATAAAAAGTAATATTTTATATAAATTTTTGTATAAGACGAGCAGTCACACTTGGTGATAAAAAAATCAAACGTCTTTGGAATAGATTGAGCACTTGCCAGTGAGCCAACCGCAGATGAACTCATCATCCAAGAAGCTAGCTTCTACTCCACGACCACACACATCTACACCGAATAAGCACATCTATATCTCTTATATATATTTCTTATATAGATAAACCTCACTAGCTAATTCTCTTGACAAAGCAACCACGTCATCATCTACTAGAGCATCCTACAAACTAATTTTCTTACCATGCAAAGTGTTCACATCAACATCTACTAAATCATCCCACTAATACATAATCTCGCCATGCAGAGTGTTCACATCATTATCCACTAAATAAATCAAACTAACACATATCATTTATCTCGTATCTATGTTATTCACATTATCAAACCACATCATTTTTTAACTTAGTTGTCCATGCTATAATACTAAAATTCATCCACTAGCATATATTATGATAGTATAATTTTACCGGTAATTCCCGCAGCAACGCGCGGGGCATTCTCCTAGTTATACATAAAAAATGTCTCATGATGTATCTAATTAACGATACTAACTTAGTGTCATCAATATTTATACTCTTTTATTCCCTATATATAAAATATTAAATAGTTTGATTTAAAATAACACTAGAAGTTGATTTAATTTAGAATGAAGAAAATAGTCATTAGTTTCTTTTCTCTGCATATAAACTATGAATTAAGATGGTCTTGTCTAAAGAAATATTTATTGCTTTTCTCTCCTCTATACACTACTTCCATCTCTGAATAAATTAATTCCTAAAATTATTTTGAGTTAAACTTATTTATATTAGATCAAATTTGTACATAAAAGGTATTTATGACATTAAATACGTATAATACAAAATATTTTCGGTTGGGTTTAATGACATTAATTTGGTGCTATAATACTTTGTTTACAATTTTTTAGTTAACTTTAAAATATTTGACTTTAGAAAACCTTTCTATACTCCTACCAAATCACATGATAGAGCATTTGCGGCGCTACTACATAAATGCCGCTATGCTATCTGTGCCAATCAAAACTTCCTTAATTTTAGCTAGATTTATAAAACTATTAATAACATTCCTTTGTACTCCCTCCGTCCCTGAAAGAATCAATTCCTAGGATCCGTGCCAGTCAAACTTTTTAAAGTTTGACTAACTTTATAGAAAAAAGTAACAACATCTATAATATAAAATACACATTATATGAAAATATATTTTATGATGAATCTAATAATACTAATTTGATACTATAAATCTTAGCATTTTTTTCTAGAAATTTGGTCAAAGTTTAAAAAGTTTGACTTAGGACAACTCTAGAAATTGATTCTTTCAGGGACGGAGAGAGTATCTTCAAATATGTTTATTATAATCCAGATTCGATAATCTATTTAATAATATTAATTATATACTATAGATATTAATATATATATATATATATATTTAGTCAAAGTTAAAAATATATATAATTATTCAAAAGGCAGAAACTACACTTATTTTGAGCCCAAGCGAGGCCTTGTTTAGTTGACAAATTTTTTTTGGTCTTGAGTATGGTAGATTTTTTGTTTTTATTTTGTAATTATTGTCTAACCATAAAATAATTAAGCTTAAAAGATTCGTCCTATAAATTACAGGTAAATTGTATAATTAGTTATTTTTTACTTACATTTAATGTCCTATGCATATGCCATAAAATTCTATGTAATGGAAAATCTTAAAAAAAAAATTTGGATTTTGGACTTGAACTAGACAAAGCCTGGGTATAAAATCTATAGCTAAGGCTGAGTCTAGGATACACTTAGCGTTCTCCTATTAGCCTATCAGGCTATCGTCGCGAAGCCTTGTCTAAAAAAAAAATCATAATTCTTCGTTACATCGAATCTTGCGTCACATGTATAGAGTATTAAATATATATAAAAATAAAAAAAACTAATTATATAGTTTACCTATAATTTGCAAAATAAATTTTTTGAACCTAAATAGTCCATGATTAAATAATAATTATCAAATACAAATAAAATACTATAGTACCTAAAATCTAAAATTTTTGTCAACTGAACAAGGTCTAAATGAAAGAGAATCCTCTGTCCAAAGTTTCAACATCGTCTAAATGAAAGAGAATCCTCTGTCCAAAGTTTCAACATCCCAACATGGCTACAAAAACCCATCCAAAGCTTGCAGGCAAATTAAGCGGCAACGACACACCAACCTGGCACTAGCAGTAGCAGCACACGCACCCTCCCAGCAAGCAACGATGGCGGCGAGGCTTGTCTCCGTCTCCGTCTCCGTTCCCCTCCTCCTGCTCGTCGTTGTCCTGGCCGGCTCCCGCGCGGCGCTGGCCTCCGAGACCGTGGACCAGACCTGCGCCAAGGCCACGTCGGGCGCGCAGCACAAGGAGCAGCTGGCGTCCTTCTGCGTGTCGTCGCTCCAGGCGGCGCCCGGCAGCGAGGGCGCCGACGCGCGCGGCCTTGCCGCCATCGCCACCAACCTGACGCTGGCCAACTACACGGCCGCCGTGGCCACCATCAAGGAGCTGGAGCGGCGGGGAGGCTGGCCCGAGCGGTCGCGGCGCGCGCTGGCCACGTGCCGCCAGCGGTACATCGAGGCGCTCAACGTCGTGCACAGCGCCGTCCACGCGCTCGCCACGGGGAGGTTCCGGGACTACGTGTCCGACATGGAGGTCGTCCGGAAGGCGGCGTCCGATTGCGAGGACGCGTTCGGCGGCGCCGGCGGGAACGGCATGTCGCCGCTGCGGAAGGTGGACGACGACGCCGACAACCTCACCGTGGTGGCCATGCTCATCGTCAGATCCCTCGGTAATTAAGGGCGGATCGAGGCGGAGGCCATTGGTGTTGCGTTACCTTGCAATTGTAGGCAAATAATCAAAATGTCCTCTTGAGGTTCTTGTGTGATGTGCCAATCAATGAGACTATGGATCAGATAATACTTCACTGACAGTATTACTTGTACGAGCCTGATTTGATATTTCGTCCATTCTAATGGTCTTGTTTGGCTGGTGTTGTCTATTTTTAGGGCTTGTTTAGTTCCAAAAAATTTTACAAAATTTTTTATATTTCCCATCACATCGAATCTTTAGACGCATGCATGGAGTATTAAAAATAAACAAAATAAAAACTAATTGTACAGTTTGGTCGGAATTGACGAGACAAATCTTTTGAGCCTAGTTAGTCGATGATTGAAAAATATTTGTCAAATACAAACGAAAGTACTACAGTGTCGTTTTTCTAAAATTTTTGGAACTAAACAAGGCCTTAGCTAGCTGCTTTCGAGATTGACATGACATACGGTGCCACGTACGAGAATAGAAATTCCATGAGAGATGCACATCTGTCTGCATTGAACATGGAACGCAAGCGCACACAAGCGCTTCTGTTCATCGAGACGTATCCAATGCTGAATTTGACGTTTGTTGTTTCTCGCCTGCAAATCTGCCCGTGACTCGCTCGAGCGGTCCCTTGTCGTTTTCGAGAGACATGTAGAGATGATTCTTCTAGTTTTTTTTTTTTAGCAAAAGATGATTCTTCAAGCTGAAACAGGCCAGTTTACGTTTCGCAAAAAGCAAAAAAAAAAAAAAGAAAAAAAGGCCAGTTTACAGAGTGGGCTAAGGCCTTGTTTAGTTCTCAAAAAAATTTTGCAAAATTTTGGTGAGGCCTTACAAAATTTTTTGTAAAATAGAAATAGTAGCAATTTCGTTTGTATTTGATAAATATTGTCCAATTATGGACTAACTAGACTCAAAAGATTCGTCTCATTAATTCCGACCAAACTATGCAATTAGTTTTTATTTTTATATATATTTAATATTCTATGTATACGTCTAAATATTCGATGTGACACTGAAAAATTTTGCAAAATTTTTGGAACTAACAAGGCCGAGGCGGCGACTAGGCGAGGAAGTCGAGCACAACTGTGGCCTTGTTTAGTTCCGAAAAGTGAAAACTTTTCGGTACTGTAGCACTTTCGTTTGTTTGTGACAAATATTATCCAATTATGGACTAACTAGGATTAAAAGATTCGTCTCGTGATTTACAGCTAAACTGTCTAATTATTTTTTATTTTCGTCTATATTTAGTGCTTCATGCATGTGCCGAAAGATTCGATGTGACGGAGAATTTTGAAAACTTAACTACAAGGCCTGCGCGAGCGATCCCATTCGAAATTTGGGATGGATGCCGTTTCCGTTCCCGTTCCCTCCATCCCCATTCGAAAAGGAGCAGGTCTGACTGTCTGAGTGGCCCCAAACACCGTCAAAATAGGAGCCGTCCCATTCCATCCCCGTTCATCGCGGAACCAAACGCGCTCGCATCCCCAAGTGAGCCGCGGCAACGTGCCGGCGGGAGAGGTGGGGACTGGGGAGCTAGGGTTCCCGTCGCCTGTCGGCGCAGACCAGTCTGATGGTGGCGGGCGCGGGCGAGAGCCAGGAGGTGGAAAGACTCCTCTCCTACGCCGACGATCTCGTGGGCGTCCTCCGCGTCAGCACCGACCGCGACATCAACGCGCGGGTCGGCGCCGGAGTGCGGAGGCTGCTGTCCGCCTGCCGATCCGAGGCTGACGACCTCGAGCTGAAGATCAAAGGTCCGCTTGTCCCCTGTCCTGCTGGGGTTTATTTCGCTCTGTTTTGACGTTTTCCAGCGTTTCTCCTCGGTTGATATAGGCGTATTTCTGGTTTAGATTTGGGGGATTTCGGTTATTTATTTAGGTTTAATTACTTGAATCTTACATGAAGGGCATTAGGTCTGCAAAGGAAACAAGGCATATCATCAATTTCATCATTCAAATCATCAATTTCGTCATTGACTCTGGTCATCATTGTTCATTGACCCACTGATGAAATCCTTTCATTTGCATATGTGGTTTTCGTGAGTAGAAACAAGTTAGAAGCTACAACCCTATCTAAACCTGCAAATGTAACTAAAGATTCAGCTCCAGGTATACCTTTCTCAGTGACCATTTACTTGGGAAGCTTACTTTAGATTAGAGTGTAAAGGTACACTATTATAGCTGCACTATCGAAGATTTTCATCTCCCATACCAAGCACTGTAGTGTGTTCCTTCTCCAGTAGCCAGCTAACCTGTTCTGGATGTTTCCAAACTGTTAGAAATCCAGCTCTAGATTTGTCAGTCTTGGTGATCAATTACCTGGGAAGCTTACAATTGACAGAGGGTAGTCTGTCAAGAATTCATCAGATGTTCTGCTTCCAAGCCACAGCACCTCTAGCAGTTTCCCTTCTTCAACCCGCTACCATCTTTTGAACATTGCCAAGCTTAATGTGTGCATTGTTCTCTGAATTTGATGCATCCGTGAATATACTAGCCTAAAAATTCATGGTAGTGTATCCTGTTTTGTGTGTGGTCATAGAGGCACACACTTATTCAAATCTTTGCTGCATATATATTTATCAAAACAGAATTAGGGCCTCAGATTGGGAAAGAATTAACAAGAAACTGTTTGGTGGCACCTGAAACCTGCTGTGGGACAATGAACTCAAGAGATAGGACATTATTGCCATCTTAATGCATTGTTCATTTTGCATAGCAGAGTATCAGGAAAAAATAGACTTCTGCAAAGAAAAGACTGACAAAGCAAAAGTTGAAACCATTGCTGACGATGAACTTAATGCACTGGAAAGCAAGATGGAAGAAAACCTGCAGGAAGAGAAGCAGCTTCGTGAAGAGTTAAGATAAGTTCTTGACTCAGAATTTGTATTCTTCTGAAAATTTTATCTTACGAATTAAGAATTTGATGTTCTTATGTACATTATCCTATCAACACAGTGCTACTTGATGAGCTTGATGACCTAGACCACCAAAGAGTTTCTATAAAAGAAAGAACGGATGCTGTCAAGAAGAAAAAGAAAGACACGCAGAAAGCAAAGTAAGTTGAGAATTCGGGCCTACTTAGTGAGTTTTATGCCTTAGCAGTATTGTCTCTATTGCTTACTCTATTTCTGAGTTGAAAGAAGCGACTGACTACACTTCTCATGCAGACGTCTGCTTTCCATGTGCATGTCAGTTACAAATGTCGTCCCAAATTTGGAAGACCAAGATAAGGTTTCAGGAAGTATCCTTTCAATCTGTTACCGTTTCCCTATTTATAGAAATCCAAAAATTTTCGCGAACTAAACAAGGCCAAACGTTTCACAAATAAGTACATATTCTGTACTGCTTACTGGTTGTGCTTGCACTCTATATCATCTTTTCCTACAAAGCTATGGCTGTATGGAAGTCCTTAGCTATGATCAGAGATTATCGACCAGAACAGCAGGAGAATGGAGAAATTCGAGTTTGAGAACACGAAGCCACCAGTTGAGATATGCGACGAGCTCTGGAAGAAGATTTAGCACGTGCAGATCATTCTTGTTGTAAGGCGGTGGAAACTATGCCGGTGTATTGTCGCGGGTTGGTGGTCCTCCCATCAAGAAGGATGCAGTTCGCCATGTTGTTTGTATCGTCGAGAAGTTGTACTGTTTTTTCGGTTAAGGGCCCCTTTGGAACAGACAAAAATCTCAAAGTTTCAAAGGCGGCCTAACTGGTCAGATTAGTTTGTTCCACGTACACTATTTGATCTTTGCCAGACGTTTGCTGGAGCCTATAGAAGCCCAGCCATGTTTGAATAAGTTGTACTGACGTCGGTGTCCTGGCTTGCTGGCCATATTTCGAAGTCGTTTGACTCGACATCCATTCACTAGTATCAAGCCATCAGAACTTGCAAATCTGGAACCTCAGGATTTCTAAATTAATTCGAAGCAAAAAATCAAACTCAGCACTAGATGTAATCGGGTCTCCTTAGGTCGATGAAGGGTGCAATTGACATCCAAAAGACTATTCCATTTTGTCTACACACAAGCATGCCAAAGCTTCACGGCAAATGCTATCAGCTTCTATCGTTAGCCAACAGTCCAGCGAAGGCCATCAGCTTTTCCTTTTTCACGAACGGTCTGGCCATCAGCTTTTCTATCTTTATTACCCATAATAATATAGGTCAGGGGCGTTTTCGTTCTGGAAATGAAAGGCTTTCGGATTCCTCTCGCAAAGCTGGGCATCGCACAATTGGTTTCACACATTGGACTCCTGTGCAACACCGAGCACCCAAATCAGATACTTTGCCAATAAGCAAAGTCAGCAGATAAGCAGCTCACGCCCTTAGCTTGCATTTTTAAATAAATTATACTCCTACTTGGTTCAAGCACATTAGGTGCATGTCACACCTGCATGTTTTGCTTTTAATGCTCATGTAATCCGAACAAGTACCATGCTAATCACAAGTTTACATGTCGCAAATGTTTCTGCTGTACTCTCGGAATTAAAATCGGACCTTCAAACGTATGTGCAGTTTTCACGTTTAGCAATTGTTTTAGCTTTTTGCTCCCGCAAAATCAAAGCAATTTGTTACTGTTGCTGCATATGTTTTTCTTTGAATAAATCTCGCCCGTGAGTTTTCTTTGCCGTTGGCACAAAACAACATCCGTTCCTACTTTACCTCTCATATACTCCCTCCATCCCAAACTGTAAGTCATTCTAAGAATCTTGAAGAGTCAAAACATTTTCACGTTTGACCAACATTATAGAGAAAAATATTAAGATTTGTAACGTAAAGTGAATATACTATGAAAATATAATTAAAAAAGAATCTAATGATACTTAGTTAATACCATAATAATTATTATTTTATAATATAAATTTGACCAAACTTAGAAAAATTTGACTCTCCAAGATTTTTGGAATGACTTACAATTTAGGATGGAGGAAGTACTACAAAAGTCAAATAAGCATATTGCCGTGGGTTTGGAACACGATCGGTACAAAAGTCAAATAAGCATATTGCCGTGGGTTTGGAACACGATCGGTGGGCTGACTAAGTGACTAGTATAACTTCAGTGATTAGTTGCAAAATATTTTGCAAAATAAATACATATTAACTAGGCTTAAAAGATTCGTCTCGTAAATTACAGGTAAACTGTAAAATTAGTTATTTTTTATCTATATTTTATGCTTCATACATATGCCTCTTAGAAATCTATTATGTGTTTTAATAAGAAATCATCTGTTTGGCGCGGATAGTGCTATTAAATTCAGAGTGACACAGTATATGTCATTGCTGCATTTACCTTTTGCAAATGTTCTGGTGCAATAGGTTAAATTGGCTCAAGTGTGAAGTGAGTTTATAGGCATGTATGATTGTTTTTCTACATCAGGATTTCTTATTACTGATGCATATCGTTTTATATGAATTCAGCATATCAAATTGATAAGAGCAGCAGAGCAGATAAATCTTTTAGAGGGAAAACTTCAACAAGCTGTGAATGAAAATGCAAAGCTTAAGGTGAAGCAGACTGAAGGTTCGAAGCTCTGGCAGGGATTAGATTCGAAACTCTCTTCAACAAAGACTTTATGTGATCAACTGACTGAAAGACTGCAGCAGCTAGCTAGTCAGACAGAACAAGGTAAGTTATGGTGACATTTACTTGGCCCAACTGTTGTTCGAATCTGACTGGTCACTGGTGAAACAATACACTTACAGCTGAGGAAGATAAGAAGTTTTTTGAGGAGATGCTTGGGAAGAATTCCAAAGATCTGGATGAATTCAACTGCCTGTTGCGTGATTTATCAACAAAACTGGAGGATCTGGAACAAAAAATAATTTCAGGTTGGTCGGTCTCTGAACAATCCACAACCAGTACAAGTTAATGGAGATCTGTTCAGAATCAACAACTTAGTAACCTTATACTATAAACTGTGCATATGTTCTGTACCTCTGTGTACACTGATATGATACATTAATATCTGAGTAAACAATAATCTGCAATGTTCGAAGTGTTTCTGAAATAATGTGACAACTAAGTCTCTTTTTTTTTTTTTTTTGAAAACCGCAGGAGAGCTGCGTTTCATTGCATTATAGAGAAGAAAAATAGGGTAGGTCCCCAACAAGATCCTCACTCATACGGGGACCAAATATGAGTGAGGCAATTACACACACCTTTACTGGGCTCATAGAAATCAGCTGAAGCTAGACCCTAACTAAGCAGCCCTAAAACCCTAAACCCTAAACTAATGGAGATCTGTTTAGAATCAGCAACTTAATAACCTTATACTATAAAATGTGCATATGTTCTGTACCTCTGCGTACACTGATATGATACATTAATATCTGAGTAAACAATAATCTGCAATGTTCTAAGTGTCTCTGGAATAATGTGACAATAAAGTCTTTTGTCCTGTTAATTTTAGGGCGACAGGAGATGTTGCAGATCAAACAAGAGAAAGAAGAGATGGATCGAAGTTACAAGGAACGACTGTATTCAAATGATACTACGATAAAGGAAAAAGGTATAAGTTAAATTTTCTGTAACAAATGATGCGTCAGAATTGGTATTGGTCATAAAATTAAACTGCATCAATAGTATACAGGAACAAAGTAGCTGGGAATGGGCAAGTAGTAGAAACGTAGAAATGTGATGAATAAGTCCATAAAATTGCTGACTTCTTTGGTTCCTTTTTCTATAATACCCGACTTGTCTCATTCCCAAACTGTGGTGGGAGTTTAAGGAAATGTATATGATATTTCATCCAGTGCTTTCCACTTTGAGGTGTGCCTAACATGCAACATTATATTAACCTCAATAATATATCACAACTTGTATATGCAGATTCCGTCATCAAGCAGTTGGAGGGTTCAGTTGATGAAAATAAATCCCGCTTGACATGTCTTGACTCCTGCTTGCAATGCATGGAGCAAGAGCTGAAGCTAAAAGATGATGTTTGTATCAGCCTGAAAGGAAACCTAGCAAGCAGTGAAAGTGAAAAGAACAGCTTGGAGCTTATGAATAAGGGACACATTCTGGAAATTGAAAAACTATGCCAGGACAATAAGAATCTTAAGGAATTGCTTAGCAGCTTCATGGTTAAAGTAACTGAGCTAGATAAAGAGCATGCCTCTGTGTCAAGTCATGTGTCTAGGCTGATTTCTTCATTTGAAAGGTTCTATGAAATGGCCCAAGATGAGAAAATGCTAATGGCAAGACCTTATAAGGATAAATTTGAACATCTCCAAAGCCAGTATGTAGATTTGATGTCAGAAAACAATGCTCTGAAAACTGAAATTGAAGAATTGAAGTCCAGACTTGTAGAGTTGCAGAGAACTCAAGAAATTGTTTTGGTTCAACATGTTGAGGAACGGCAAGTGGCTGAAGATAAGATCAGAAGAATAGAGTCTGAAGCTGAAGTTTCTGCCTCCAACATCAATCAGTTAGAAAAATTAGCTTCTGAACTACAAGGGAGAATTCAAAAGTTGCTAGAAGATTCTACCCTTGCTGAAAATCACAAGGTTTGTCAACTATCTGGCCCAGTTACAATTCATTTTCTAATGAAAAAATATTGATGACGTGTAAGCTTCCTTACTCATGATATTCTACTTGCAGCAAGAGTTGCTTCAAAAGATTTTGAAGCTAGAATCAGATAACCTGGAGCTTCGAGGCCAAGTGCAATCCATTATGGAAGAGAAATCTAATAATGCTGAAACTCTGCAAGGAGAGATAACTAAGCGGGACCAGCAGGTTAATACACTTGAGAATCAGATCAACCAGCTTTGCAGTGTTCTGGATGAGAAGGAGCAACTCTATCTTTGTTATGTGGAAACAGAGAAGACTTTGGAGGACCAGAAATTACAGGTTTGTGTTTTTTTAGTTTTTTTAAATATCATAATGTGATGGTTTATAGATAACATAAGTACTTAACAAGCCTTTTGAATCCAATGCCCAGGTCGAAGCATCACTTTCTGCAACAGAGTGCCAACTTAGCGACGCAAAAAAACAGTATGATCTCATGCTTGAAGGTGAAAAGATAGAGCTATCCAAGCATCTGAAAGAGCTATCTCTCAAAAATGACCAGGTATTACATTTCTATTAGTTGCAGAGTACTGTGGCATCTGGATCACAAATAAAATTCAGTTTTTTGCAAATGAATTTTACAGGCGATCAATGAAATCCGTAAGAAATATGAACTTGTGAAGATAGAAATTACTAATGCCGAAAAAGAAAAGGTAAGTTTAACTTCTATTTCAGAAATTATTTGTGCTAGATGTCTAGAATGCTCAAGTTATTCTTATGCCATAATTTTTCTGAATGTTTGGAAATTCAGGCAGAAAAGCTCATAAGGGAAATTGAAAACAAATGCAACGAAAACATATCACAGAACAAGCATGATTATGAGAGGTATTTGATTTGCCTGAAGAAGGAACATGGCACGATGGTAAGTACAACGAGTTTCATTTTAAGCAATTAAGTTTACTCTTCCTTAAGACTTAGCGCATGTGCTATGACATGGAGCGATGCAAAATGTTTGTGCTGGAACAGCTGAACAAAGTAAGCCAAAGCGTTAAGGTGCTGATAGATTGGACTTTTATACATAATTGCATGGAAACTTTCTTTTAAGGGTTCTCTGCTGAAAAGGTTTAGTACATCAAAAAGTTACCAGACGTTCTAGGTGTTCCTTTCTTTAAATTGCAGCTCCTAAATGGCCTTGCCATGTAGATAAAAAGAAAACCATACCAAAATAACCTAAGGTAGCAATTACTTTAAAGATTATTTCTTTAAGGTAAGCACTGAAGATGGGTTTAGTGATTTACATTATATTCATCTGTCACACACCCATAGCATACTGCTGACAAAATATGAGGCTCCAATAGCACTTTGGTTTCCCTTTGGTTTCGCAGCAGCTTATATATGATGTTCCGCAGCATGATATCAGATAAACCATTTTAGAATTATGTTCATGTAAAATTTTAAACTTTCAAACTGTTATTGCTATAACTTATGGACATACATTGCAGAACTAGTGAGATACTAATATTTTTTTTTTTCAAAAATCTTATTTAACTGTTATTTACATGGTGTCAAAAATAGTATATAATTAAATGCTACTCTGTTTGAAATTGTAATTTGTTCTAGCTTTTCTAGATACATAGTAAAAACTATGTAGCTATAGATGCATAGCAAAAGCTATGTACCTAGAAAAGTTTAAATGACTTACAATTTGGAATAGAGGGAGTACATACTAGATAATTTGATTAAACCTGTGTACCCCCACCCCCCTCTGAAATGACCGTGAATGCGGTGATTTGCTGATATTCAGGTGGCAAGAATTCAGCAGGATAATGAGCATAAACAGTCAACTCTCTGGGCTTATCTCAAAGAAGAACTGCAGCGCATTCAGTCTCAGGCTGAGAATGAATTGAAGGAGGTCAGTAACAAATTCAGCAACATGGTTTGATCATGGAAGTTTTCCATACTGATGAAATCTGTATAAATGTGTAGAAGCTGTCATTGCTCAGGAAAGAGCATGAATTTCAAATCAAGTCACTAAGGATACATCATGAGGAAAAATGCCAGAGGATGCAGGAGGAACTGGAGCTTCAGAAGTCCAAGGTGATGATCAGTTTTTTTTGTAGTTTTGAATACAGTCACTTTAGTAAATACAAAACATTCTATGGTACAGGAGGAGAAGCAAAGAGCACGAGTTGATCAAGAAGTGAACTCTAAGAAGGTTCTGCCTACTCACCAAGTTTGGATACGTTCATAACTAAGTGATGTATATGTCACATGCATGCAATGTTTGTTTTATTGTATTTATTGCATAGAATGCTAAGCCTTGAACATAATTATGTAGTCACATATGTTCTCATTAAGTAAGGTCAATTGTCTCATGGAATGGACTCCTTGTGCAAATAGTTTTTTTTGTAGGTTATACATTAAATAGAAAATATTTTTTCTAGGTTCCGCATTCTAACATAGTGCTCTGCCCCCTACTGAGAGAATCAAATTGACGAAATAACTTAATGGTATTACACTACTATGTCTCTACACCTTTGTGGCCTGTAATTAAAACACAAATAATTGGGCCTTATTCTGATTGGATTACATTGGCTGTTTCACACCCTTCAGTGCTTTTTAGTTCATGTTTGGAAAAGCAAGTGTAATGCATCCATAACTGTTAAAGTAGTATCATGTTTGTAATGCACATATGGTCCAGTTACACTAATGAAAGAATATTATATTTTCATTTTCATTTTAATTTTCAATTTGGCTGTGCGATCATTAATTCAAACAGAAATTAAATATAACCATTAGTTTCATTTCTGAATTTAAATCTTAAATGGATATACTGCACCATGGTTTGCTGTGCACTTTTGTCAGTTTGTCTTCTTTGAGATTCATTTTATGCTTTGATTTATTTTATATGCATGGGACTATGGACAAAATGTAGGTTTCAAGCCCTTCTGTTGTGCACTGGGTTGCTTTGGAACATTTTGATTTTCATTTGATTGTAATCCTAGTTATATACTCTTGTTGCTTGCAAATATCTGAACAAAATCTTCATTCAGTGCATGTATATCCTATTTTCCGGAGTACTAGTAGCTGTATTTCATATTTTTCATCCTAATAATAAATTTTCTCTCTAAATGGTATCACTAATTTCTTAGACGAATCAGAGAAAACATTTTGGATCATCTATTTTGATTACTAAGGAAATATGCCAAATCACAAGGTAACTTTCCATCTAGATTTTGGCAAAGTGCGTTTTGAAAATTGTTTTAGAAAAATGCATATGAAGTTTCAACATGTTGGAAGGACAATGCTGGTCCAAATTCCTATCTTGCTTTTTCCTGTTTAATTGAGACATTAGTTGATTCTCCTTGCTCATGATATTGTATATGCAGGAAGAATTGCTTCAAAAGATTTCGAAGCTAGAATCAAATAACCAGGAGCATCTAGGCCAAGTGCATTTCATTATGGAAGAGAAATCTAACAATGCTGAATCTCTACAAGGAGAGATAACTAAGCGTGACCAGCAGGTTAATACACTTGAGAATAAGATCAACCAGCTTCATAGTGTTCTGGATGAGAAGGAGCAACTCTATCTTTGTTCTGTAGAAAGAGAGAAGACTTTGGAGGACCAAAAGTTACAGGTTTGTGTTTATTTAGATTTTTTAAATATCAAAATATGATGGTTTATAGATAACATAAGTACTTAACACAGCCTTTTGAATCCAATGCCCAGGTCGAAGCATCACTTTCTGCAACAGAGTGCCAACTTAGTAAGGCACAAAAACAGTATGATCTCATGCCTGAAGGTGAAAAGATAGAACTATCCAAGCATTTGCAAGAGCTATCTCTCAAAAATGACCAGGTATTACATTTCTATTAATTTCAGAGTACTTTGGCATCTGGATCGCAAATAAATTACAGTTTTTGCAAATGAATTTTACAGGCGATCAATGAAATCCGTAAGAAATATGAACGTGAAAAGATAGAAATTACTAATGCCGAAAAAGAAAAGGTAAGTTAACTTCTATTTCAGAAATTATTTGTGCTAGATGTCTAGAATGCTCAAGTTATTCTTATGCCATAATTTTTCTGAATGTTTGGAAATTCAGGCAGAAAAGCTCATAGGGGAAATTGGAAACAAATGCAATGAGAGTATATCAGAGAAAAAGCATGATTCTGAGAAGTATTCGATTTGCCTTAAGGAGCAACATGGCTCAACTGTAAGTTGAACAAGTTTAGTTTTCTTCAATTTAAACAATTAAGTTTACTCTTAAGACTTAGTGCTGTGCTATTACATGGAATGATGCAAAAATGTTGGCGCTGGAGTAGTTGAACAAATTAAGCCAAAGTTTTAAGGTGCTGATAGTTTGGATACTTGCATGTTAAACTCATCACCTTTTTTTTCTTTACATTTTACAGATGTTTTTTTTGTCATTTCCTTCCAGATAATTGTACGACAAATACATTTCTCTCCCTACATGCAAAGGAGAAAAGACCTGATTGAGGATAACAGAAAAGACCTGATGGGGGAATGTCATCCAGGAAACACAGCTACAATAGTGCTGGATCCTAATGATTTGGATAGATCAACACGCAGCTATAAAAGAGCCATCAGAAAAGCGAGAAAATGGTGCCGCTCTAATCGGAAGCCAGTTGATATTTCCAAACATTTTGGACCAGGGGCTGAGGTCTTTACGACCCCTGGTAAAGGTACCTTTCATTTCATTTACAAATATGATGATCGCAGCCTTACAGTCTCTTTGTCTGGGCGGAATTTATATATAAAAGGATGGCATGGGGACCGTTTTGGAGGCTTTAAGATTGACAAGCAGTTCATAGAAGATCAAAACTACAGGTTTATTGATACTGGAGATAACTATACTGCTCTTTGTAGAGATCGCGATGTCTCTACGGTCAGAATTGGCTTTGAGCCTGTGATAGAGAATTTCGAAGTCTTGCATAAATGCAATGGAGTAATCTCTACAAATGTGTTAAGGGCAATAGCTGTGTTTGCAGTACATGGCCCTGAGGCTATAAGACTAGAGGACGTTTTTCAAGCTATATTAGATTCTTATGACAATAAGCAGAGTATATTGGGAAAGAAATTATCTTTGCTGGTCAAAAACTATGGATTCTATTCAGCTCAGTTATTATATTGTGTGGACACAATACTTGGTGGAGGAGAAGAACCACAAATTGTGAACAAAAAAGGAATTGAGATCAAATCTGTCCAAGAGCTTAGGAACAAAATAAGAGTTCCGCTATGGTCCTCATACCTTATGGGCAAATTCGAACCAAATGGTCTTGAAAATACTTCTGGGTGGTGTCCTCCATATTCAGACAATAACTGGGTGTCATCAGATGAAACTGATAATGAGATGAGCGAAATAGATGATGATACGAGTTTGTCTGAAGAAAATGAGGAGACTGAAACAGATGACGATATGAGTTTGTCTGAAGAAAAGGATTCCCGGGATTCTAGGGTTAAATTATCTCTCTTTTCAGAAATGAACAGCAGCATTTCCCGCTTCGGTAAAGCAATAGATTGGGATCCTAGACATCAAATTAGAAAAAATGGTCTCTTTGATTTTGGTCAATGCCGGAGCCAGGTCTTTGGTAGGACAGTGGATATAGATTGTATGGATCAATTTGAAAATGAGCTTGGTTCTTCTAGCCAATACCGGACTTGGCGTATGCGTATCTTTGGTAAGATGGCTGGCTGGCGCCCAAGAAGACTCCTCAGCAGTACATGGACGCTGATGGGGATCAGAAAGCTCTTATAAAGAAAGGTATGATTACATAAGAAAATTATATTGTTTAACATATATACTTATATTAGATGATGTCAATATATTATGCATTTTTTTTCTTATATCTGAGCCATTATTGACCTTAATCGCATACCTATAAACATGGATTGGTTGTGTTGGAGATAAAACACAGGTTTTGTGGCTAGATCTTGATTTCATTAGCCTTGCTAGTTGCCACAACTATGGCAGGTTGGGGATACATATAGAGTAGCAAACTTGGCTGTTAAGAAAGCCACATCATATTCTAAAGTAGACAGCATATGCTAAAGTAGATGCTAAGATAAGGGTGCTGACATATGCACCAACTACTCCTAATACCCATGGAGTTTTAACTCCTAAATATCCCAGCCAACAAGGCTTATTGTTATCAGGTTGATCTTGGGTGACTTTAATCTCATGCGTGACCCCTCAAACAGAAATAAGCCGGGTGGTGATACTACTGAAATGTTTATTGTTCAAATGAGGCAATTAGTGCTTTTGGGTTAGTGGACCTTCCCCTTCATGGTAGATAGTTCACTTGGGCGAATAAGCAGCGTTACGAGTTACCACTCTCAGAACGCCTATATTGTTTTTTTTTACTTCTAGCTCTTGGACCCTGAGTTGTCCCAATACATTAGTTCGACCTCTTGTTATGGAAACTTTAGATTATGTCCCGTGCTTAGTCTCCATTGGTACAGACATTCAAGGGGACATTTTTTCAGATTAGAAAATTATTGGACGGAACATGATGGAATGCACCTATACAACAAACTGATGTAGCTAAATTGATTACTGCTAAATTCAAACACCTAAGGGGAGTGTTAAAGCAATAGCAGAAACATTTATCAAGCTTGAAGAATACCATAGAAAATGTGAAACTCATTCTGCCCTTCGTGGAAGTTCTAGAAGAGCACAGAGATCTCTTCCTTGAAGAATGGAACTTTAAAGATATCTTGGATAGGAATCTAATTCACTTACTCCATCCGCAGAAAATTTATTGGAAACTACAGAGTAAAGTCAAATGGATCAAACCAGGTGATTTAGGGACAAATTTTTTCGCTGCAGCCACCATCAAGGTGAACGTAATCACAAGTATTTAAATCAAGGTGAAACATTCCATGGCCATCCTTCTAAAGCAAAACTTTTCAGAAGATCTTTCAAGGAAAGATTGGGCATGTTGGACTAATGGACTTCCAGCAAATGTTTTTTTTAATCTAGCTGATCTTCTGCATCATAATTCTGATCTGAATCATCTTGAAGAGCCCTTTTCAAATGCAGAGATTGATAATGTTATATTTCATCTCCCATCCGATAATTTCCAAGGATCTGAATCATATGACTGTTTTATGTACAAGTTCAACAGAAAATACACTAAAACATCTCTTTCTACACTGTCCTTTTGCACAAGCATGTTTCTACATCTGCAAGTTCCAGTCAATAGGCCAACACTCTCAAGGTGCAACTGGTCAGCACAACACGCCAAAGAAGCGGTTGGCTGAGCCAGCCCGGGTTCGAGTCACGGCACCATCTTCTTAAGACGAAAATCAGGGGAACGTCTGTCCCCCTAGTCGAGTCTTTAAGTTCCAGTCAATAGTCCATCCTTATGCTATTTTGGATGCTCTCAAATCTCAGTTGCATGTTCCTTTCTTTATGGAGAATATTATCTTACTTCGCTGGAGCATTTGGACAAGGAATAATCTCATCTTCCAGAATTGGACCAGGCCTCTCATCCAAGCGATGAATGCCATGGCCCCTCAAGGGAACACGACCTGCCCATACTACATGGACTCAGGTGATTCTTTGCACCTGGTCTCTGATTCTGGTAATCTATCCGCTCCTCAGCCCATACCTTCTTCTGGAGTCACATGGATGATGATTCTCGCTTACCTATTACTTCGTCTGGTTCTACCTCAATTCCTTCTTCCTCTAGACTACTTCACCTAAACAATGTCTGTATCACCACGCCTTATTGCCAATTTAGTCTCTGTTTGAAACTTACCGCTGATGATAATGGTTTTGAGCAATTTTGACCGTTTTGGCCTCCCTGTGAAGGATCTCCAAACCAAGACAGTGATGCTTGGATGCAATATGTCCGACAAGTTGTGCCATGTCCTTCAAGTAGTGCCACATACCCTCATCTTGCCATCTTCCGACGTCACACTCTAGTATCAGCCCCTTTGGTCATGCTGGCACTCTTGTTCTTCAACACCTCACCACCACCTCACCACCACAAACGCCATCTCTAGCAATGGATCAGCTACTCCTACTTGTCATGCATGCCAATTTGGAAAACACGCGAGGCTTCCTTTTCAGTCTTCTTTGTCGCACACAAATAAAACTTCCAAATTGTCCATTGTGATGTATGGACGTCTCTAATTAAAAGTATATTCGGCAACAAGTATTATCTTGTTTGTTTAGATGACTACACACGTCACTTGTGGACTTTCACTCTTGTCCAAAACTCTGACACCTTCTGTGTCTAAAACCTTTCAGTGCCTATGTATCTACACATCACAGTACTCAAGTATCATGTATCCAATGCGACAATGGCAAATAATTTGACAATGTATCCACTCAAGATTTCTTCCTCAATTCTCACTCTCGGTACCTAGCTACGTTTGTCCCTACATGTCCTAGCAAAACGGTAAAGCTGAGCACATCATTAAAATTACCACCAACATCATCCATACCTTGCTTTTCCAAGCAAGTCTACCTCCCATGTTTTGGGCCGACACTCTTCTTACAGTCACATACGTCCTTAATCACCTCCCCGTAGAAACCTTAGACGTCTAAAGTCCTCATGAAGTCGTATTTGGGTCAACACCATCATATGTTT
Organism: Sorghum bicolor; assembly: GCF_000003195.3. Lineage (NCBI taxonomy): Eukaryota > Viridiplantae > Streptophyta > Magnoliopsida > Poales > Poaceae > Sorghum > Sorghum bicolor. The sequence goes on from NC_012875.2 coordinate 46,407,086, forward strand.
TATTTTGAACGCAAACACCATCATATGATTACCTTTGGGTTTTTGGATGCCATTGTTGTCCAAACCTTTCCTTCACAACTTCCCACAAGCTAGCCCCCACATCTACACAATGCATCCTTCTTGGATACCCTACAAACCATAAGGTTGTCGCTATCTGGATTTATCTAAAGAGAATTCTTTATTTGTCCCTGATTTTAACTGGTTTCCTTTCTTGGCCCAAAAAGTTTTTTTTTCTTACCTATATGGCCCTGCAGTGAGCTCCGTCCATGTTTGCCGTTATTTGGTTGTCACATTTTAAATAAAAGTTACTCTGTTTGTCTTTAGTGAATATTTTTCTTTTTTATTAATTTAATTGATGATTTGTGCTGTTTCTATTCTAGATGCTAATCTGCCCCTAAAAGATAATACCAACTAAGCTGCAAGTGGTGGAGAAGTGCAGAGTTTTCTGAAGATGATGCCGGTGCTGGTTCCTTCTGGTGATGTTCAAGCCTGGAGCTCATGTAGGCTGGCGTGCGAACCAGTCTGATGATGATATAATGCATGAGTGCCGTTCTTTGGGGCTGTTCTTTTAGGTTGTTCTGTTGAGTCTGTAGCTGTTAAGGCCTGTTGCTCTTTTCAGTCAGGTCTGTAGCTGTTACATTTGAGTCCTGGTATTTGGTTTTCGAGGTATGAGGGAGATTACAAACTGTGCTGTAATGAATATTTCTGTCTTTTGGTGAATGTTAAAAGACGGGGGCGCTGGCCCTTGACTCTAAAAATAAAATACCAAAGATACCTATGTTTGATTAGGGCACGGACCTTAGTTGCAACTGGAATAACTTTGTCTCTGATCATGTTAAAACCCTTGTCACCATCAATATTAATCAGTGTATAATTGTATATTAGTGCAACTGGAATCACTTTGTTTCTGATCATACTCTTCCAAATGATCGTAAATGCAGTTGTCCTCCAATTAAGCAAGTGCCTGAAGAATGCAACTACTACTGCTGCTGCCTTTTTGATTCATTCTTCTCTTGCCTTTCTTTTAGTGATCTCGCAAGGCTACATATAAAGAACCGTTTAGGTATCCGGCTTGATTCTCTACCTTAGTTTAAAGCTCATCTCCTACTGATTTTTCTAATAAAAAGGGTAATATGTTTCACTGATATAGTAGTCATAAACAAGCTCCAAATATTGGCAGGTAATATGTTTCACTAATACGTTGGCAGGATCAGATATGCTAAGGCCTTGTTTAGTTCGCCAAATTTTTTAGATTTGGCTACTATAACATTTTCGTTTTATTTGGCAATTAGTGCCCAATCATGGACTAATTAGACTCAAAAGATTCGTCTCGCAAATTACAGACAAACTATGCAATTAGTTATTTTTTTTATATATGCGTCTAAAGATTCGATGTGATGGAATTTTTTTTTTTGGGAACTAAAAAAAGGCCTAACAAAGCACACTCACAGTGAACAGGCACAGTATTGAAAAGTATAGCAGCACCGGCATGTTTTAGAAACTGTCTAGATGTTGAACAGTATAGGAACAATGGTATGTTACAATTAGCTGGTCTGAGCTTTTACAACATGTATTGATATGTGCTTATTTGCATGTCTGTGCTTATTTGGCTGTTTGTTATTGTTGGGTACCATAAAATAGGATACCCAAATTAAGAGGATAAAAAGCGGTAAAAAAGAGTAAAAGGAATGCCCGACCCCTTTGGCCTCGGGCGCAGGCTCCGTCTCGCCCGAGCCCTGGGTCTTGGGCGCAATCTCCGTCCCGACCAAGCTTTAGCCTCGAGCGTAATCAACGCGTCGCCCGAGCTTGACCTACAAAGTGGGTTCGAACAGTCGCCTCAGGATAACCGAGCAAGGGATGACTGAGGATGAGCACGATAGAGGCCGCGGCCCGAGCCCCACAGGGGCTCGGCGCATCCTTAACAGTTGTATCCGAGACCTATGTGGGTGTCGCGTGAGTGGGATCCCATCGAGGGAGGCATTGAGCCCTCGAAACCTACCGAACGGTTCCGACATCCACCGTGACTGCCCTCGGGTATTTTGAGATGTGCCCATAAGGCCGCAAGCCGACCCCTATCGAATGGGTCTCGGACATCCACTTGGATTTACCCACTAGTAGCTCCCCGGGAGCGTCGATACTCGCCCACCGAGGGTAGTACGACGCTACCCATCCCTCCTCCGAGCAAAAGGATGAATGAGGGGCGCAAAATGAAATTGGGAAAGACCCTGATCGACCCTTATGGGGAAGGGCTCGGGGGCTTCACCCGCGTAGGGGAACAGGCACTGCATGAAAAGAACATGTACCATATCCTCCGGATACTCCCTACAATACCATCGAGGAGTAAAAGCCTTTGAAGGAATAACACCATTCCTCCCAAGGCTCGGGGGTTACACCTGGCGGGTGCGCTCGCGCGCACCCCTCGGAGGAAATAAGAGTCTTAATCCAACAGTTAACCCTTAGAAAGAGCCTCCGGAGGAGCATCCCAGCCCCTCTACAGGCTCGGGAGCTACTGTTTGGTACCATAAAATAGGATACCCAAATTAAGGGGATAAAAAGCGGCAAAAAAGAGTAAAAGGAACACCTGACCCCTTTGGCCTCGGGCGCAGGCTCCATCTCGCCCGACCCCTTTGGCCTCGGACGCAGACTCCGCCTCGCCCGACCCCTCAGGCCTCGAGCGCAGACCTTGTCTCGCCCGAGCCCTGGGTCTCGGGCGCACTCTCTGTCCCGACCAAGCTTTAGCCTCGAGCGTAATCAACGCCTCGCCCGAGCCTCGGCCTCAGAGCCAAGCTTCCAGTACACGGTGGCCGTACCCCTGCTGTGACGTGTGCCATGCCCCCCACGCTGCAGCAGGGCATGTCGACCACTATTCCAACAACTCTGGTCACTGTGGCACCTTACCTCTTTCACTATAGGGCATTGCCTGACAGTAAAAGAGGTATGGGGAAGATTAATCCCTGCCACTGTGACCATACTCTGGCTGTTACTATTTTACTATTACAGGACACGCTGCAGTGCCTTTGACCCGACCTCCACGATTCAAACAGGGCTCGGCGACGCTCCACAGGAATGACCACACCGTCAACCATACCCCAAGGACGAGGTGGCCGATCTCTATAGGGTCTGCATTATCACTGCTCTAAACACCAAAGATAATTCACAAGCTTACACATGTAAAAGCCGTGCCACCCCTTGTGTCTATAAAAGGGAGGCGGGGCACCCATCAGAAGAACGACGACAACAACACTCATAATCACACCAAAGACACAAGTGTAGTCCATAAGTAGTGCACTCCACTCCACATACATAGAGATAGGGACTCAGTATACTGAGCCTCCTTCCCACTCACTTCCCAAAGCCGAGACCTGGGACTTAGCCATCTCTCACAACCAGCTTGTACACCCCTACTACAAGCACTCTCGGGTGCAAGGCAATACACACTCCGACTCTCTCATTGGACGTAGGGCAGACAAGGCCCGAACCAGTATAAATCCTCTATGTTCTCTTGCATCACCATTCGGGTTTAGGAGGGCACGCAGACTCATCACTTGTTAGTGCCTGGACTCCGAGTCCAGACGTCGACAGTTGGCGCGCTAGGTAGGGGCCTTCTGCGTGTTACTCTCCTTTCCCTGTTAGGGAAAGCCCGGATGGCAGACGGATTTCGCCCACTTCGCCTCGGCACTATCATGATGTTTGGGAGTTTGGAGTTCATGTCTCTTGGCTCTGGCTATGACATGGTCCTCCTCCCACCTCGTGATAACACTGAGCCTCATCCTGAGCCAATCCCACCACTGCTAGTGCCTGAGAGGCGCTCGGGACATCATGCAGGGGGAGCCCGGCGTGGGCATCTGAGGTCTAGGATCTCTGACCCTGCTGCCGAAGCCAGGACTCGTCCAGCACTCCCCCGCACATTCCACATCAGATCGCTCATTCCTCTGGCCCACGCGGCATCAGAGGTAGGGCCCGTGGAGCAGCAAGCTCTGCTCCACGAACCAATAGGGGGACATCGCGACCCCCTGTTCCGCCCTGATCAAAGGGCAAGACACAGCCTCCACCTCCCTTCCGAAAGGGGGACCCAGGGGCTTCAACTTCACAGCTCCCTCCCACGTCGCCTAAAACAATGACGGGAGAGCTTACGGCTACGCCTTCTGAGCTCCCCTTCGGACTCAGAAGCACAGCCGCCACCTATGCCTCCTCTGCAAGCACCTCGCTGAGTGCATACGCGGATCTCCTAGGACATCACCTAAGGTCTACTCTGGACCTTATCGCCACGCCGCCCATTTCATCATACCCTAAGGATCCCACCTCAGGTGAGGACAAATGGGCTGGCGCTGACTTCTCCGGTCTTGGCAACCTCGGAGACCTTCATGCGCTTCCTTGAGGCAAGAAACTATTGCCTCGGCTACTTCGACTCCGATGATGGTGACTACGACCCATCACGAGAGTGCTTCAACCTCGAGGTTGAAGGAACAACCTCTGATGCCCAAGGTGGCATAGAACCCTCTAAGCGATGAAACGTGACTCCTCCTCCTAACATGACCCTCGAAGGTCATCCTGGAGCTCGCGGAGCCGCGTCTGCTCCAGCAGAGGCTCGACGACCTGACCTGGAGCAGCTCGATGAGCTAGAGGCCAGGCTCGAAGAGGAACGCACACGACTCCGGCAACTGCGTGAAACCCTAGAGCAGGACCAATCCGCTCGATGGGACGGAGGGGCAGCGAGGCGCTGTGCCCGCGACGTCAATCGACGCATTGTCGAAGACGATGGGGGGATAACCCCCTAGTTTTCAGCATGGCCAACCAGAATGTGATGGCCGCCGTGCTGCTCCTCAGGGCGATGCCCGAGCCATTGACCCCTGAGGGAAGAAGAGTGTGCCAGGGGCTCCGAGGCCTCCTGGAGCAAGCCGTAGTACAAAACACGGAAAGCTCCGCATCGCAGTCCCACGACACAAGGGCAAGATGCCTGGGGGATCAACCCCCTCCCAACAAAGCACAAAACGTACAAGGCCCGACACCCCCTAATCCGCAAGGGGGCGCTAAGGCCCCATCTGTCCACGAGTGCGTCGGGACCAATGTGGATGTCTGGGCCACCCTCGAGGCCAGGCGCCGCGATAGGGACGAGGCCGAGTCTCGACGCTACCGACCACGCCGAGGCGGGAGGTATGACCCTGAGCACGACCGTAGTGATGCGCTGAGCCTCTGGGCTCCCGCGTCTTCAGCGAGGCGATCCGTAGGGCTAAGTTTTCGGCTCGGTTCCGACAGCCAGCAATCCTCACCAAGTACTCAAGGGAGACCAACCCTGAGCTCTGGCTAGCGGACTACCGCCTATCATGCTAGCTAGGAGGAGCGGAGGATGACCTACTCATCATCTGCAACTTGCCACTGCATCTACCCGATTCAGCCAGGGCGTGGCTCGAGCATCTTCCTGAGCGTATGATCCACGACTGGGCCGACCTGGTCAGGATCTTCATCGGGAACTTCCAGGGCACATACGTGCGCCCTGGGAATTTCTAGGACCTCAGGAGCTGTTAGCAGAAGCCAGATGAGTCCCTTCGTGACTTCATTTGGCAATTTTCCAAACAGTGCACCGAACTCCCCAACATCACGGACTCTGACATTATCGGAGCCTTCATCGTCGGCACCACCTGCAAGGAGTTGGTACACGAGCTCGAACGCAAGACCCCACGAGCATAGCCAGTTGCTTGACATCGCCACCAACTTTGCCTCGGGCGAGGAGGCAGTTGGGGCAATCTTCTCCGATGGCAACGCTAAGGGAAAGCAGAAAGTCGAGGCCACCGAGGCCTCAGGCTCCCAAGACCCTAAAAAGAAGAAAAAGGGTCGCAAGGGAAAGCAGGGTCAGTCGGACGACAACCTTGTCGCCGCAGCTGATCGCAAGAACCCCAAGCGGGCTCCTGCTGGCCCCGGTCTCTTCGACAAAATGTTGAAGAAGCCATTCCCCTATCAAAGGGCCCCCACCAAGCACACCCTCGAGGAGTGCACCATCATACGTCGATTCTACACTGGCATTGCGACCAAAGAAGGCATAGAAGAGCCCCCCAAGGACAACGATGCCGAGGGAGAAGGCTTCCCCAAAGTAAAAAACTGTCTCTTGATCTTTGGGGGACACGCGGCTCGCCTCACTGTGAGTCAAAGGAAGCGCGAGCTCTGAGAGGTTTGTGTGGTGAACATAGCCGCACCCTCGTACCTGAAGTGGTCGGAGAATGCCATCACCTTCGATCGACAAGATCACCTGGATCGGATCCCGAATCTTGGGAGCTATCTGCTCATCGTCGACCCCATCATCGCCCGAGACATGCCTCTCCAAGGTGTTCATGGACGGAGGCAGCGGCCTCAACATTCTATATGCCGAGACCCTAGCCCTCATGGGGATCAGCAAGTCTCGGCTAAGGAATGATGCATCACCATTCCACAGAGTGGTGCCAGGGCACCGTGCCCATCCCCTCGGGCAGATCGATCTGCCCGCCTGCTTTGGGACTCCCGACAATTTTAGGCAGGAGGTCCTCACTTTCGACGTGGCCGGGTTCCCTGGGACCTATCACGCGATCTTAGGGAGGCCATGCTACGCCAAGTTCATAGCCGTCCCCAACTACACCTACCTTGAGCTCAAGATGCCGGGCCCAAATGGCATCATCACCGTCAGCATGACAAGCTAGCATGCCTATCAATGTGATGTCGAGTGCATTGAGTAGGCCGAGGCTCTAGCCAAGTCGCTGTCCATCATCATCAGCCTCAGCGATGTCGACCAGGACATCCCCGACCCCAAGCGTCACATCGGGAGCTTTGAGCCAGCGGAGAAGACCAAGCTCGTCTTCCTCGACCCCGAGGCCACCGAAGGCAGGGTGTTGAGGATCAGCTCGAGCCTCGACCCCAAATAGGAAGCAGTGCTCATCGACTTTCTCCGTGCAAACACCGACGTGTTTGGGTGGAGTCCCTCGGACATGCCAGGTATACCGAGGGAAGTCGCCAAGCACTCCTTGGACATCTGAGCCGACTCCAAGCCCGTGAAGCAGCGCCTGTGCCGATTCGACGAGGAGAAGCGTCGGGCCATCGGGGTGGAGATCCACAAGCTGCTGGCGGCCGAGTTCATCAAGGAGGTATTCTATCGTGAGTGGTTAGCTAACCGTATACTAGTTAAAAAGAAAAATGGGAAAATGGAGGATGTGTGTAGACTACACTAGCTTAAATAAAGCATATCCTAAGAATCTTTTTCTATTACCTTGTATTGACCAAATAGTTGACTCTACTACAGGATGTGAAACTTTATCTTTTCTTGATGCATACTCAGGGTACCATCAAATCAAGATGAAAGAGTCCGACCAGCTCGCGACCTCTTTCATCACCCCTTTCGGAATATTTTGCTACGTCACCATGCCGTTTGGCCTTAAGAACGCAGGGGCTACATACCAGCGATGTATGCTCTAGGTCTTTGGGGACCTCATAGGAAGAACGGTAGAGGCTTATGTAGACGACATCGTAGTCAAGTCTAGGAAGGCAAGCGGCCTTGTGGCCGACCTAGATGAAACATTCCAATGTCTCAGAGCTAAAGGAATTAGGTTGAACCCCAAAAAGTGTATTTTCAGGGTCCCCCGAGGCATGCTCCTCGGATTCATAGTCTCTGAGCGGGGGATCGAGCTAACCCCGAGAAGGTCTCGACCATAGCTAACATGGGCCCAATCCGCAACCTAAAGGGGTGTTGACGGTCCTTAATGCACATATTTAACCATCAATTAATCATAGAAAAGGATCCAAATGCAACCAACACCTAGACTTAGGGTTTTATCTGACAGAATTCCACGAGTTTTGGTGTTTGTCTATTTCTGCAGGGGGTTATCAGGAAATATGGAGGAAAGGCCCACACGTCGGGTTTACATAGAGATATTAACGTGCCGCGTAATTTTTTATCATCTAGAAGACTCCAGAAGCCACGGGACCGAAGCGGAGGCCGAGAGGGCTCAGGCACTGGGCGCCCGCCCTAGTCCTGAGGGCGCCCACCCACCTCTTTCCACCAATCAGGGTGAAGTTCGGGGATCATGCTCCACCGACCTAATACTTCAAGGAAAACCACACGATCAATGTCGGTTTGATCCGACGGCCCAGATTCACTTGAAGGGACTATAAAACTAGACCCCCCTGGCCCCTGGAGATCATACATCTTCTACAGAATCAAAGCTAGGGTTTCAATTCTTCATCCAAGTAGAGAGGATCCCTCTAGTTCTTCTAGTTCTACCTCTAGTTCATCTAGATCTAGTTCTAGTTCATCTAGTTCTAGTTCTAGTTCCTCTAGTTCTAGTTCTAGTTAGTTCTAGTTGTAATCTAGAAAATAGGGAGAGAGAAGAGGAGAGCGGAGGAGGAGCCGGATCTGTCGGATCTTCCTCAACATTATACTTTTGCAGCAACTGGTTCGTTCTTCATCGTTCTCCAGGTTCTTCAATTCATAATTCCTGAGTTCTCTAATTACTTTTATTTACATTCAAGTTATTTATTGGATTCCCGCTTGCATCAAGTGCTCTAGTCTTTATAACGCTAGAGTAGTAATTAATAGATTAGACGTGGTGTTTAGTCTTGCGATTACCTGGAATTGCACCCAATCCTACGGATTGTTGTGGTAGCCCTAGGGTAGTGACAGCCCTAACGGTCGACGTATTCCACCACGTTCGGATCGGTGTTTGTAGGACCGTAGTCAGACCTTCCTAGCCCCCTTCTCATCTCTTTCTGTGGTTAGTGCTCTGATGTCCTGATATAAATAATCTTTGAAGTAATTCTTGATTCTTAGATCAACTAGAGAACTCTCAGGAAACTTCCTCTCTTCCCACCGAAAATAATTATATAGTTATCTTTGGGCGATATTGGATCTTAATTAGTACACTCACGTTCCCTGTGGAAAATCGATACTCTGGAATACTCCCGGGTGAAGGCTACATCGGTATCCGTGCGCTTGCGGATTTTTCTGTTTGCGTTTAAAATACCCAACAGCACCCTCCATGGATCATCTCTTGTGAGCTATGTCTTCCTTGTGTAAATTGTTAAACCTCATGTGTCTCAGGTGCCACAAACACGATGCACAACCGCTAAGAGAGGAAAGCTTCCACAAGGTGATATTGTACCGTCACTCTTCAAGTAAGGTAACATCTTAAGGTACTTGACTAACACTTTTATAAGCTTCTCCTTATTTCTAGCGTTCACATGAATAAAGAGACAAACATGTATGATTTACAACTCTAGATTAACCAACCTGATTCAACATGTTTAGTCCTTCTACCTTCGTGATCCCACACTCCTAATCATATAAGCTAAAATGTTGCACATTCAATCTCTGGAAGATATATAAAAACATAAATATAGATAGATTATCTTTCCATTAGGTTGAGTGATCTGATCTGACAAATGTTATAAATGCTGCACTCATTATCCATCAACTTTGTCTTGCTCACTATGCTTAAGGTTAGAGAAGAACAAATACACTTTTGGTTCTGTTGGTGTTTTCCACCAACAGGGCCCATGCACTTGATCTCTGCCTTGTCTCTATGAGCAAGTACACTTCGAGCAAAATATGAAGGACTTTTACAACTCCCAGACTCCACCAAGTGAAGGATCTAGATTTACGAGCACAAACACACTGGAGATACTGGACACTCAGGCAATCACTGTCCTGAGATGCTTGAGGACGTAAACTAGATCAACAACAACAACAACAACTACTACTACTACTACTACAACCGTCCTCAACAAAACCAAGGTTGGAATCAACGGAGGCCTAACTACTCAGAGAGGCAATCTAGGACGTCCCGTCATCCCGATCTCCATCGGCATGGTGGACTTCCCAGAAGCACTCTGCGACTTTGGCTCCAGCGTCAACATTATGCCCAGGCTTGCAGATCGTACACTAAGTTTCCCAAAAGGAATATTGAAGAACCTCTACGTCCGAGTTGGTACCTTGTACGCCCCAGCAGACTTCGTGGTGATAGAGACTGATACTGATGAGAGGGCACCCATCATCCTAGGGAGGCTATTCCTGAACAGCTCAGGAGCTGTCATCTACGCTAGTGCTGTCAAGATCAGTTTCTACATCAAAAGGGAGAAAGGAGACGTTTTCCTTCAAGAACAAGATTACATAAATCTCAGAGCAATCCCGACATGAACCAAGGAAGAGGACCAACAGGAGGAACAAGAACAAGCAAATGTGTACCGAGTCAGCTAAGATGGTCACTGCAGCTCAAGGAGGTCAAGATCGTCAACTCGAGACTCCTTTCTTGATCAAAAAGGACGACCCTGGTGTTCCAAGCATCGAGTGCACAATCAACGGATATTATTTTCAGAAGACACTCTACGACACCGGATCTAACATCAACATAATGGCCGCAGTCACTTATCAGCTCCTGCATGGAACCATGTCCCTACAACCAACATACATTCAGCTCCAGATGATTTTAAGGTTATTGACATGGGAGAAGACAAGTACGATCCACCCATCATCCTTGGAAGACCGTTCTTTAGCACCATTAAAGCAATCATATACATTGGAACCAGAGAAGTCCACATGCACTTCCCCTCAGAGAAGGTACGCCACTGTTTTACTGACCCTAACTATATAGTTGAAGACTCTAAGCAGGTCAGGATAAGAAGACGACGACGCAACCGCAACCAGAGGAGGCAAATCATCAAGGACGGATGGGTAGACTATGAAGGAGAAGTTGTAAGGTCTGAAGACATACAACTTGAAGAGAACTGTCCTGAGGAGACCGTAGCACCGAGGCAGGTGTGGAGAGAGAAGATAGTTATACATGAAGAGGAGGCGCCGCCGGAACCACCGACTACGCCATCCAGCGAATCCCAGGACAACTGAGAAAACGGAGAGTCCCGTTCGGAGGACTTAAAAACACCGAACGCCTTGCCAAGAGGTAAACTTGGTAGTTATCTTTCTCCTTTTAATTATTTTAAAATAGTTTGCTTAGTTAATCAGGTTCATATCATCTTGAAAAGAAAATAAAAATGTTAAAAAAATAGTAAGCCCCATGTGATTATGCTCATGGCATACAACCCATAAGTACATTCACTGTGGTGGCATAAAAATGAAATAAATATATTCCTGTCCTATAAAAATAAAATATAAAAATAAATTTATGATCCTACTAAAGAAGTAACATTTATTGAGGAGGCTCAACATGATAAAGGCTAGATATTTATGCTAACACTTAACTAGTTCCACAAAGCTTTGTTGTCTATTTGAGCTCCACAGAATTCAAAGATCAAAGAAGACTACCAGACGGAGGACATCCTACTCACTGTCAAGGTGCTGCCGACATTCAAATACACCTCCGCCACCTGCTAGCTACATCAGAAGAAATTATGTCAAAATCCAGCTTGGGGGAGAGCACCCTCATTTATCCAGCTAAGTGTTCTATTCACGTTTATACTTTACTCAAATAATAAAAAGATGCATAATCATAAAAACCCAAATAAAAATTTTGTGCTTATATATATATATATGCTTAGTTTGCTAAATAAATAAATAAATAAAGTTTGCTATGAACCCTCATGATAAGCTCTCACCTAGAAATGATGAATAGTTGCTCTGCCATGACTAATTTCTCAAAATTGAAATCTCTCTTAAGTTTACGCATGACTGTTATTAATTAACATTTGCTCTAAACTTAAACTTGTGGGGAGAGTACTTGATCTAAAGTCTAAGTCGTTAACGGATACGATATGGGAAGGTTGAGCTGCTGTTTATCTGTTCCTAGAGATGCTAGAATTCTGGAGAATTTTATCTTTGAAAATCTTTAAAATATCACATGATGAGTTCCTGTATGATGAGAGTTTAAATTCCTACCATAGCCATATATACATGCTTGCTAGACTTTGAGCCACACATTTACTTTTTACTGCTTATGAGCATTGAGTGTGGTCAAGCTGTGTAGACCCTTAGGAGCTTGTCATGTGGTTAAATCAAGATTCACTTGCACGTTCACTCACACATGTTGCTTCTACTCTGGAAGTACGCATCCACATATATCCACCCATTTCCATCTCCAGAATCACCTAAAAATATTCTACTCCTAATCTGGGAGAGAATAGCCAAAAACATTCTCCTATTTCTGTTTTTCCCTGTGAAATAAATGCTCAAGTTATCTTGGTTACTACCACTTGCTATATTATTTCAGGAGATGAGTGCTCTAAAAAAAAGAAAAAAAAAGAAAAAAAAGAAAGAATGCGAGGAAATAAAAAGGGGCAAGTGCCCGGAACCTCGAAAGAAAGAAAAAGTGAGACGAGAGGTAAAAATGGACAAGTGTCCGACAGTAGAATTAGGGGTACAAGATACCCACCTGAGAGGAAAGAAGAAGAAAATATAGAGCATCTCATTCTCCTCAAAAAGTTTCAAAAGAGCAAGAAAGGTATGTATCCTCTCAAAAGAGCAAAAGTAGAATTAGACTTTCACCATTGTTATCACCATTATCACCATACACCATTCATTCGCCACACATGCACATCTTGATTTGACTTATTGACTTGTTCTTCTGGATCCATGGTTTGACTATGCAATAAATGTCTTGTAAGTATGTATACTTTATCTCCCACCTATGAGCTCCAGATATCAAAAACCTTATTAGAGTAGGGCGAGAGAGAAGGCAATGTCACTATGCCTCATACCAAAAATACCACATACTTTGAGAGAAGGCATACACCTTTATTGCCTTGGTAAGGATCCAGAAATACCACAAAAGAGAGACTAGAGAGTCATACAAGGAATCTCTGAGTTTTATTTGAAAATCTGCAAAAACTCGAGAGCTATAGTTAATCGAAGAACAAGAGACATGGTGCTTGACTAGACTGTTCTATCTTTTAACTACTCAAGACAGAAGTGACGGTTACAAGTCCCATGGTGAAAGGCAAATGAGTAAGTTTTAAGTCTTAACAGTTTACTCTAACCAGAGATGAGATCTTGTTTAAACACATGTGTATCTTTAAGTTATGAAACCACTGCAGAAACTCTTGAGTTCATCTTTGCTCAGGGACGAGCAAAGGTTAAGCTTGGGGGAGCTTGTTGACGGTCCTTAATGCACATATTTAACCATCAATTAATCATAGAAAAGGATCCAAATGCAACCAACACCTAGACTTAGGGTTTTATCTGACAGAATTCCACAAGTTTTGGTGTTTGTCTATTTCTGCAGGGGGTTATCAGGAAATATGGAGGAAAGGCCCACACGTCGGGTTTACATAGAGATATTAACGTGCCGCGCAATTTTCTATCATCTAGAAGACTCCAGAAGCCATGGGACCGAAGCGGAGGCCGAGAGGGCTCAGGCACTGGGCGCCCGCCCTAGTCCTGAGGGCGCCCGCCCACCTCTTTCCACCAATCAGGGTGAAGTTCGGGGATCATGCTCCACCGACCTAATACTTCAAGGAAAACCACACGATCAATGTCGGTTTGATCCGACGGCCCAGATTCACTTGAAGGGACTATAAAACTAGACCCCCCTGGCCCCTGGAGATCATATATCTTCTACAGAATCAAAGCTAGGGTTTCAATTCTTCATCCAAGTAGAGAGGATCCCTCTAGTTCTTCTAGTTCTACCTCTAGTTCATCTAGATCTAGTTCTAGTTCATCTAGTTCTAGTTCTAGTTCCTCTAGTTCTAGTTCTAGTTAGTTCTAGTTGTAATCTAGAAAATAGGGAGAGAGAAGAGGAGAGCGGAGGAGGAGCCGGATCTGTCAGATCTTCCTCAACATTATACTTTTGCAGCAACTGGTTCGTTCTTCATCGTTCTCCAGGTTCTTCAATTCATAATTCCTGAGTTCTCTAATTACTTTTATTTACATTCAAGTTATTTATTGGATTCCCGCTTGCATCAAGTGCTCTAGTCTTTATAACGCTAGAGTAGTAATTAATAGATTAGACGTGGTGTTTAGTCTTGCGATTACCTGGAATTGCACCCAATCGTGCGGATTGTTGTGGTAGCCTTAGGGTAGTGACAGCCCTAACGGTCGACGTATTCCACCACGTTCGGATCGGTGTTTGTAGGACCGTAGTCAGACCTTCCTAGCCCCCTTCTCATCTCTTACTGTGGTTAGTGCTCTGATGTCCCGATATAAATAATCTTTGAAGTAATTCTTGATTCTTAGATCAACTAGAAAACTCTCAGGAAACTTCCTCTCTTCCCACCGAAAATAATTATATAGTTATCTTTGGGCGATCTTGGATCTTAATTAGTACACTCACGTTCCCTGTGGAAAATCGATACTCTGGAATACTCCCGGGTGAAGGCTACATCGGTATCCGTGCGCTTGCGGATTTTTCTGTTTGCGTTTAAAATACCCAACAAGGGGGTAAAGAGAGTCATGGGGTGCCTCGCGTCCCTCAGCTGGTTCATCTCCCGCCTCGGGGAGAAACGGCTCCCTCTGTATAAGTTGCTTAGAAAAACCGAGCATTTTTCCTAGACCCCCGAGGCACAGGAAGCACTTGACAAACTCAAGGCTTTGCTCACCAACCCCCCTATCTTAGTGCCCCCCACCGAGGGGGAGCCACTACTCCTCTACGTCTCAGCCACTGACCAAGTGGCCAGCGCAGCTATCATGGTCAAAAGGAAGGAGGAAGGGCACGCCCTACCGGTCTAAATACCGGTGTACTTCGTCAGCGAAGTACTTTCCGACACCAAGAACCGATACCCCCAAATCCAAAAGCTACTCTACGCAGTAATCCTAGCCCGACGCAAGCTCCGCCATTATTTTGAGTCTCATCCCATCTCGGTATTCTCATCTTTCCCTTTGGGAGAGGTGATCCAAAACCGAGAAGCTAATGGCAGGATTGCTAAGTGGGCTATAGAACTCATGGGTGATGGGATCACCTATGAGCCTTGGAAGGCCATAAAATCTCAAGTTTTGGCTGATTTCGTGTCTGAGTGGACGGAACTCAGCTCCCTCCACCCCAGATCCAGTCTGAGTGCTGGACCTTGTACTTCGATGGGTCTCTGATGAAAACTAGGGCCGGCGCAGGCCTCGTCTTCATCTCACCCCTCGGAGTGAAGATGCAATATGCAATCCGACTCCACTTCCCCGCCTCGAACAACATAGCAGAGTACGAGTCCCTTGTCAATGGTCTCCACATCGCGATCGAGCTTGGGATCAAGCGGCTCGACGTCCGAGGTGACTCAAGGCTTATCATTGACCAAGTCATGAAGGAGTTGAGTTGCCACGATCCCAAGATGGACGCGTACTGCAAGGCGATCCGACACTTGGAAGTGAAATTTGATGGCCTCGAACTCAACCATGTATTTAGAAAATACAATGAGGCCGCCGATGCACTTGCAAAGATGGCATCCGAGCGGGCTACGGTCCCCTTGGACATATTTGTCGGTGACCTCTACAAGCCCTCCATCGATTACAAAGAAGATGGAGGCTCGGATCACCCCGCGGCTAACCCAGCTCCAAGCTCCGAGGCCACCACAGCTTCCGAGCCGGAGGCCATGGACATCGAGCCCGAGGTGCCCACACCAGACGACCTGCCGGATTGGCGTTATCCTTTCCTGCAGCGCCTCATTGACGACACTCTACCCTCGGACCAAGCCGAGGCACGACGAGTAGCTTGACGTGCCAAGGCTTTTGTTCTTCTCAATGGCGAGATGTACATGCATGCGCTGCATCACCCGCCAAGAAGGAATAAAACTCCTTCAGGAGATACACTCGGGGGCTTGCGGCCATCACGCGGCGCCTCGGATGCTAGTAGGAAATGCCTTCTAACAAGGCTTCTACTGGCCCACCGCCGTGGCAGACGCCACTCAGATCATGCGGACCTGTGAGGGATGCCAGTTCTATGCTCGGCAAATCCACCTCCCGGCTCAGGCTTTGCAAATGATCCCCATTACTTGGCCCTTTGCTGTCTGGGGCCTCGACCTCGTCAGGCCTCTACAGAAGGCGCCCGGGGGCTTCACCCACTTGTTTGTCGCAATTGACAAGTTTCCTAAGTGGATTCAAGTCCGACCCATCACAAGAATCAAAGCCAAACAGGCCGTGCTATTCTTCACGGATATTATCCACCAATTCGGAGTACCCAACTCCATTATCACAGATAACGACACACAGTTCACCGGACGAAAATTCCTAGATTTCTGCGACAGACACCACATACGTGTGGACTAGGCAGTAGTGGCTCATCCAAAGACCAATGGGTAGGTAGAGCGTGCCAATGGCATGATCCTCTAAGGTCTGAAGCCCAGGATCTTCAACCGGCTAGACAAGTTCAGAAAGAGGTGGCTCAAAGAGCTACCGGCCGTCATTTGGAGTCTAAGGACTTCCCGAAGCCAAGCCAGAGGCTTCACCCTGTTCTTCATGGTCTACGGGTCCGAGGCCGTCCTCCCCACAGACCTAGAATACGGGTCTCCAAGGGTACAAGCCTACGACGAAAGCAGCTACAAGACGTTCCAAGAAGATGCGCTGGACTAGCTGGACGAGGCTAGGGATGTAGCCCTTATACATTCAGCTAGGTACCAGCAGGCTCTCCGATGCTACCATGCTCGACGAGTCCGAGGCCGAGCCTTCAGAGTCAGCGACTTGATGCTGAGGCTCAGGCAAAGCAACAAGGGCCGCCACAAGCTCACGCCTCCCTAGGAAGGACCCTTCGTCATCGCCAAAGTTCTCCGACCCGGCACGTACAAGCTCACCAACGAGGAAGGGGAGGTCTACAACGACGTGTGGAACATAGAACAACTACGTTGCTTCTACCCTTAAACCTTGTAAAGGAATTATTTGTACTTTACCCTAGAGAAATAATAAAAAATATGAACTACATGTCTGTTTCCTTTTAGAGGTGAGCCTCAACTCTGCCCTTTAGAGTCCGAACCTCCATCGGGGGCTACACGGGGGGAACCCCTTGTGATGACCTTAAATTTTTTGCATAAGTTAGAATTCCCCGACCCAAAACCTTCTTTCCTTCCTTAAGAGACTAAGAACCACATATTAATCACCTAAGTCTTAAGAGGGAACGAGCTTGAAAGCAGATCCACGCCCACGGGCTAAGACACTTTCTACTCACCTCTTAGGATCAGGAGATGAATTTGTCTGGATTTTAGAACACTAAGAAGGGGAAAGGGACTTGGGCTTGGGACACTCTAACCAAAAACTCAGACCCTTGGCAGCTCACCCAACCTCATGCTGCCGAGGCTGGGTCAGCCCTAGGGTAAAAGAGAAACACATATAACTTCTAAAAGGAAAACATTCATATTTCATATAGCTATTAAGTCTACAAATAAAAAGAGAGAGCCCACTGGCCTCTAATGTTTACAAAAGATACTAACTACATACAAGGGCTTCACTACCTTGCCTGCCTAGGGTCCTGCAAGCTAAGGGGGGGAGCTCCACTTCAGTGTCAAAAAAGGTGGCTAGGGCGTCTCTCGGGGCCTCCGCGGCATCGGAGAGCTTCTGCACTTCCTCCTGGGCCTCCACCTCGTCGTCAAGAAGAACGTAGCCCTCACTGACCACCGGCAGGTCGATGCCGACGTAGTGAGATCTCAACACGGCCAGGGCCTTCTTCACCCCAACGTGGAGAGCGTCCCTTAGCCTCTCCTCGGCCCGGGAGTACAGAGCCTCTATGCGGCCCCGCAGAGAAGACCCCGATGGGCCCGCTTCAACCCCAAGTCCCTCGCACGCCGAGGCGACAACGACCTCTAGTGCCGAGCGTTCAGCGACCTCGGCGTCAGGGCATCGGCCGCAGAGACTGCCTCGGCCACCTTCCTCTCCAGCTCTACGGTGAAAAGGCAAAAGTAAGGCACAGACCTAAACGCTAATAACAAAGGTAAGGTTACGACTTTTACCTTCTGCTTGCTTCTAGTTTTCTTCCGCATGACCCTGCCAAAGAGACACCTGGCCTTGAGCCTCGGCAAACTCGTCCTAGGCCTGGTTTAGAGCAAGGTCCTCTGGGTGAGCAGGGTCTCTACCCGAGTCACTTTGCCCTTATATCTCTCGGCGGTGGCGTTTCGCTCTTGAGACTCCAGGACAAGGTCGCTGACCCTCTTCTCTAGAGGGGCGACCTTTGCCTGAGCGTCCCGAGCCTCGGTCTCGAGCCCGGAACACCTCCGCCAGAGGTCGGTGAACACCTCGCACTCCTTTGCGAGCTCCCCTTCGGCTGCTTCCCGAGCGGCCCTTTCATCTTGCCAGGCCACCCATGCATCACGCTCCCGTCGAAGGAAGTCAGACTTCTCCTGGGATGTGGCCTTGAGCGCCTGCAAGGTCAACACCACATAGAGGATCAATTGAAATGTGCGACGAGAAACACACCTCAAAAAAGGGGGAAGACATTCTTACCTGGGTAAGCTTGTACATGTCCCAGCTCACGAGCTCGGACGCCTGGTTGATTGCCTGGACGCTGGCACGCCCGCATTCCTCAAGACCCCGCCAGAGGTACTCCTCTGATGGGTCCTCCAGGACGAACCTGGCCCTTCCCTCTAGATCTTTGAGGTTGGGCCAGATTACCAGGGCCCTACCTTAGGACGTGATGTCCCCTCCTTCCCCTAGGGGCCTCTAGCTGGGCCGGGCCTTTCTCGTCGAGCCTCGTCGGGGGTGCCGTGTTAAGGGCCACCACGACGTGACCAACCTCGATCTGGCCAGGTCTTAGAGCACCCCCAGGTCTACATCCCCAAAAGGGGGGACGACCCCAAGGGCCAGAAGTGTCCCCTTTGGCTCCTGGGACCTCGGCGCCTCGACATCCTCCGCCTGGGGCTCCGACGTCTTCTCCCGCGACCCCAGTTCTGCCCCCTCTTGGGGGCGTTCTTCCTCCTCGCGGGTCAGGAGGGGCGGCGACCTAGGCCTTGCCAACCCGGAGGTCAACTGCGCCCCCCTCTTAACGGCCTTTAGGGGCGCCAGCCCCACCGATGCCACTTTCTGCTTCCGGCTTGCAGAAAGACAGCAAAGATAAGAAGAAAGAGAAAAATAAAAAAGAGGATAAAAGCCCTAAGTAGGCACTTACCTTGCCTGGGGCACATCACCCTTTTGGGAGCTCGGTGCTCCTTGGGTTTCGCGGGTTGTCGGGCGGGCGCCTGCCGCCGCTCCTGGGGTCGTAGTGGTCCCGACGGTTGTTCCGGCCTTCGGCGCCTCCATCGAGCCCTCCGCCTCCGTCTCTAGACGACGCTGGGTCGGGCCCTTTGGCGCCCCCACAGGTGCCTTAGGCCCTTCGTCCGACGCCTTCTCCCCTCCTTGGGGACCCGGGGGAACCGAACCCCCGTGAGGAGCTTCGTCCCCGCCCTCGTCAACAATAATGTAGGTGGCGCCCTCTGCGCCCCTAGGAATCTGCGACTCCCCTAGGGCCTCTGACCCCCCAGGGGCCTCTGTCCCCCCACCGGCCGGGGGGACCTCTTCATCCTCCTCCTCTTCGAGGAGCTCGTTCAACCAATGCGAGTCCTCCCCGCCCTCTATCTCCGAGACCGAAGCCTTGGAGGATTCAGGCTCGGAGAGCCCTGCCTTCTCCGCCTCACGACAGTGCTTGGCCGAGGCCTCTACCTTCTTTGCCTTCTTGCTTTCTTCTCCTCCTTTAGGCGCTTCTACTCCTCGTTCTTGGCCCGGTTCTTGAATCGGAGCTCTTTGTCCTCTGGACCGGGGGTAGGACGTACTTGATAACGCCCATCCCCTGCGAGCAGATGGTGACCTGAATAAAGACAAAGACAGAGAAGAGAACGACAAAGCAGGAATGGGGGTGGAGATGTCTTACCAAAGAGATGTAATCCCTATCGGGACGCATCGGGATGACCCGATAATTCTTCAACTCTGAGGATATCGTCCTCAAGACCCGGAGGCTGATCTCCAAGGCAAGCACCGGCTCCTCCAGCATCCACGTCCCAGTGGAGGGTGCGTTGGGGGTCATCTCCCACATGGGCAGTACCCACTGTTGACGGTCCTTAAGTACTAAAATTAATAATCAAATAAACATGAAAAAGGATCAATATGAAACAAACATCTAGAATTAGGGTTTTATCTGACAGAATTCCACGAGCTTTGGTGTTTATCTATTTCTGCAGGGGTTTATCAGGAATTATGGGGAGAAGGCCCACATGTCATGTTTACAATGAGATAATTACGTGCCGTGCAATTTTCCTCAATCTAGAAGGATCCAGAAGCCACGGGAACGAACGGAAGGCGATTCGGGCTCGGGGGCTGGGCGCCCGCCCACCCCCCTTGGGCGCCCGCCCAGGGTTGGAGGCCAAACAGGACTCTACTTCGGGGCAAGACTCCACCGACCTAAAGGATCAATCTAAACCATACAATCTATGTCGGTTTGATCCAATGACTCACGTTCACTTGAGGGGACTATAAAACCAGACCCCCTGGCCCCTGGAGGAGAGAGGAGAAATCATTATTCAGAGGTAGCCATCAAAGTTAGGGTTTAGAGCTTCTCTCCCACAGAGAATTAGAATTAGCTACTCCCTAATCCTTCAAGTTTAGAGGTTTGATTAGATAGCAATTAGAGAAGTAGAGCACTACGCTCTGGATTCGGATCTTCGGTAATAAAGATTGGTATTATTCATATCTTTCTCTAATTCTATTGTTCTAATTGCATTATGTCTCTAATTATTATGCTCTTAGTTTGCTCTAGTTCTATATTTGATATAGTTCTAATTGATAATGAGTTTATGTATAAGTTTGCAAAGCGCTTAGCTCTTGACGCGAGGGAGTTAGGTGATAGATCACATGCGAGCGTGGTGATTAGATGTTATTTATCTGCAAATGTATCCTATTGGCCGGGTCGTGTGGTAGTTCGCGATAGTGACAGCTTCGTTGATTCTTATATAGTCCACCCTCCGTTGATAGGACAGGCAGAACCGGTATTGTGGAGTAAGTCATGCGATGTTCTGATTTACTTTATCAATGTTCCTTATACATGAATGAAGAGTCTTTTATGCTATACATGATCTTGTAGATAACTAGAGTAGATTATGACTTAGTAGTTAGTAGATAACTTAGAATCCATTCTCTAGCTAATCCGACATCACCTACATATATGAGGAGTAGTCTATTTTCTAATCGCTGTGTTATCTACCCATGAACTTATACTTTATTATCATTATCTTTATGGTTTACCCCCTGCTAAAGTAAGTGACTGTGTGACGAGTTTCTCATTTGTAATCATGTTCTTGCAAGTTTATCTCTAGTCTATGCCTTGATAGATTTTGCCCATTGATTTAATTCCATCTTCTTGAGATCCCTAGAGCAAAATTATAAATAACGATACTTGGAATACTTATCCTGGTGAAATGCTACAATGAGGTGTTTTATCTGTGCGCTTGCGGATAGAATAGATTATTTTCTAGAGAGCCTTTACATTTATAAATACCTTTGTACACTCTGGCGCCATGCTAGGGATGACAACCTAGTATCTAAGTGGTGTTAGCTAGTGTCAACAAGCATTTCTGGCGCCGTTGTCGGGGAATTATAGGAATTATATGAGCCTCAGGAATAAGTCATTAAAGGGAACAAATGGGTAATATTAAGGAAAGCTAGAAAATCAATCAAGGTTATTCATATAAAATATTAGACTAGACTATAGAGAAATAATTGCATAAAACAGCTACTAAGTGAGAAATCATAACAAGGCACCTCTGCTTTGGCAGGTTCACCCTGTTGTTTTTCTATGTTTATATTTTTATACAGGGTATAACAGGATTGACTTTGGGTACATTCAACTCTTCATCATCAGAACCAAAGCAATCAAGAAAAGAAGAAGCTAGCTACCAATTGCTGAAGCTATGGCACAAAAGACCTTGCAAGAATTCTCTGCTCCAAGTCTTGGCAACATTCCAACTGGTCCAAGATTTGCAGTAGAAGAAG
Source organism: Sorghum bicolor (assembly GCF_000003195.3). Classification (NCBI taxonomy): domain Eukaryota; kingdom Viridiplantae; phylum Streptophyta; class Magnoliopsida; order Poales; family Poaceae; genus Sorghum; species Sorghum bicolor. The sequence continues at coordinate 46,428,909 of NC_012875.2, forward strand.
GAATACCTGAGTTTGAGCTCAAGTCAAGCCTCATCAATTTGGTGCAAGCTACACAATTTAGTGGAAAGGCACATGAAGATGCCAGTGCACACTTGCAGAATTTCTTAGAAATTGGAAGCACAATCCACATCAACGGAGTTGACAAAGACGTCATACTACTTCGCCTTTTTCCATTCTCACTAGAAGGGAAAGTGAGGAAGTGGTTCTACACTCATCAAGATAACATCAACAACTAGACGAACTTGTCAGATGCCTTTCTATCAAAGTTTTTCCCTATAGGCAAAACAACTGCCTTAAGAGGAAATATTGTCAGTTTCCAACAGCAGAAGACAGAAGCCATTTCAGAAGCATGGGAGCGTTTTTAAGGATACATATCAGATTGTCCTCACCATGGAATGGCCACGTGGTTACTTATGCAGACCTTCTACCATGGATTAACCCAGAAGACTCGTGAGTGCCTAGATGCATCTGCTAAAGGATCATTCTTGGAGCTTACAACTGGAAAAGCAGAGATACTTTTGGATAAGATAGCAGAAAACCAAAGCTGGTTCCAAGATAAAGCTCAACAATGTCATCAAACTGAAGAAATACCAGAGGAAGTAAATGCATTATCAAGTAAGATGGAAAATTTGCTCCATTGGATTGACCAGAGGGCCATGTTCAAAGAAGATCAAAGGGCTATTGAGACAGCATACAAATATCAACCAACTTCGAGTCAACCCAATAGCAAAGGTATGAATTCAGGTAATATTTTCAAGCAACTTTCATTAAAAGAGATAATTGCTCAACAAACCAAAATTAATGATGGAGTTAAACAAAGGCTAGATACAAATGAATCATCTCTAAAAGATATACACAATAAAATGGATTTTCTACTAACTGCCTTTGATGAGCAAAACACTCTTAATAAAAGGGTAGAGCTTAAATTAATAAAGTTAGCTGTTGCACTGCCTGTTGCTACTAACATTGAGCAGGTAAAGAATATAACTACTAGAGGAGGTAAAGCTACCAGAGATCCACCATACCCAAAAGAGAAACAAAGAACATCAGCACCAGTGCAACCAGCAGTGATAGAAGAAGAAAGCCCAGTTGAAGCAGAAGATCTGCTACAACCACCAAGAACTAGAAGAATGAGGAAAGATTTTTACGACACCAACTATTTGCCATTTCCCAGAAGAAACAGAGGACTGCAGTCGGATGAGCAGTTTGGTAAGTTTGTAGAGGTCATTCAGAAATTATATGTCAACATACCTCTGCTCGATGCCATACAGGTACCTACATATGCAAAGTACATCAGAGATATTCTTGACAAGAAGAGACCACTGCCCACCACTGAGGTTATCAAGCTGACAGAAGAATGTAGTGCGGCCATCCTCAATAAGCCACCGAAGAAGAAGGAAGATCCCGGATGTCCCACTATTGATTGCTCGATCGGAAACCAACACTTCAACAATGCACTTTGTGATCTCGGAGCAAGTGTCAGTGTGATGCCAACATCAGTCTACAAAAAGCTTGATCATGCGACCCTAGAACCAACATCAATGTGCCTACAACTAGCGGATCAATCGGTTCGACACCCGTTGGGCATCGCCGAGAACATTCCAGTCAAGATCAGAGATTTCCTTGTGTCAGTAGACTTCGTAGTACTGGACATGAGTCCTGACTCGAAAGTATCCATCATCCTTGGAAGGCCATTTCTGAGCACTGCCAATGCCCACATTGATGTCGGGAAGGGAGAAATCAAGTTCAACATAAACGGTCAAGAAGAACATTTCACATTCAAACCCAGACTAGAGAGAGACTCTATAGTGAAGGAAGTTCACGAAGAACCACTGGAGACACCATCTCCGGAGGAAGGAAACTCAGAAGATTAAAAGAATTGGAGGTCCAGCTTGGGGGACCTAAAAATCCCAAACCCTCATCGGGAGGTAAATCGGTATTTACGAACATTATTATTTTTCTCATATTTAAATTCTTGCATAATTAATTCTTGCATTAGTCATAGCATAATTATAATAATCAAAAAAGCTCCATATAAATAATATTCGTGGTGTAACAACCCATATTTATTAATTATTGTGGAGGCATAAAAATATTTTCCAATATCATTTTCATTAAGTTTCAATTCTCATAGATTTTCCTGCATTATATTTATTTATATTGATCTTCTAGAAGCATGACCCACACTCTTTGGGTCCCACATGTCATACACTTCACCTCACATACATCCCATCACATAATTTCATCCACCAATATGTTTCCACTCACCTGACATCTTTACACCGTCCAACCACCACCAACACAATATTATTCTGCGTGAGATCAAAGCAAGGAAGCAAGTGGAGGAAGCACACCCAGGATGGACACCAGGAGTGGGCGCCCGCCCTGTCTCCTACTCAACCTATAAAAGGCCACCTTCAGCTCCCCTTCTCTTCACACAAACACTTCAGAAAACCACACAAATCTCAGTTTCCCGAGGAGGAGCTTTTGTAGTAAAGAAAGTAGAGAGAAAGAGGAGAGTGGAAGGGAAGGTTGGAGTTCTTTTGAGAATGTGATTGTCACCTAGCAAATAGTGATCCCGCTGTCCAAGCGGAAGTAAAAGTTGTTTAGGGGGAGGCTCTACCAAAATAGAAACTTGTCTTGAACGATTAACCCCTGGACTACTGACACTCCGGACAGCTGACCACTAACATTTTATCTCACATTTTCCACCAGTTGTGTTTTTGCCAACTTTTGTTTGCAGGATGTTTAAGAAGGTGAAGAATGCAGGGAAGGCTCTCAAGAACATTGGTACAAGGAGTTCCGCCCGACACTCCTCACAGCCATCAGAGATGAGCGTCGATCCGACACCCACACAAGCTCCATCATCTTCATCAGGCCAGCAAGTAAAGGTCCTTCTCAAGATAGGAGACCTAGGACTGAAGACCCGAAGAGAGAAGGAAGTATATCAGCAATTGAAGAACAAGGATTTCATTCACACCCCTACTATCGATCCAATCCTACTACGAGAAACAGGTATGGACACTGAATTTGACTTAATTTTTCAGATGATGGGTTGGACAAATTTTTGGAATATAACTGAGCTGGGTTCTCGTCTTCTCACCCTCGAATTTCTTTGCACCTTACAATACTATGAGGGGGGAATTGTTTTTCGGATGTTTAAACAGGAAATTATGTTATCCTGGAGAGAGCTGAGCGACCATCTTGGTTTCTCTTCAAGATGCATCCTGAACATTGACTCCGATTTACCCAATTTTGAGAGACACCAGTTTTGGAGAGAAATATCTAGAGATAATTTTTATAGTCAAGCCCAAACCAGTGACATGGAACACCCCACTCTTAGGATGTTTCACAAATGGCTTGGGTACAATCTTTTCTATCGCGATGATATTAGGAAAGTAAGAGTAGGAGATTTACAACTTTTATATGCTGCTATTAGTAAAGTACCCACTTCACCTGTTACACTATTAGTTTCACATTGGCTTAGTATACCTAGTCTTCAGGGACCAGTAGGATGTACTTCACTTATCACTCGTCTAGCCACTAATCTTCACTTACTAGAAAACTCATCGTTGGACTTCATAGAAGAATTAAGAATTTATCATGGCTATGACACATTTAGACAAGCTCGGATGTTAAAGAAAGAGGGAAATATAATGTACATGCTGTATGATGATAAAGGCAAGATTCGGTTACCTAACCCGAACCTTGGCCTCTACTCTGTGCAAAACTTTTTGATTGAGATTGCAGCAACACCAGTGAACCAGAGAACTCCACAGCGAGTGGCATCTGAAAGGATAACCACTCACCGAGAACGCACTTGGTATGGAGCTGACCCTGGACCAGAAGAAGCAGCGCACCTGCATTATTGCGATTACAACCCTCGAGTCCTTCGAGACCCATGGGCTCGACACGCGCAACCACAAGAGCCAACAGAGGAGACATGGCCGGAGAGCCAAGATCACCAGTGGACAAATCCGCCTTTTCATACGGGCAGGTACTCCACTGATCCATATGGAGCTTCAGGATCTAGACCTCCGCCCTAATTTGATGCAGGACGATACTCCGACGCCTCCTACGCTTTCACGAATGACTACTATCAAGAGGCCGGTGCTTTCTTCACTCGCACCGACAACACCCTCCTCGACATCCAGAACACGCAAGCAGAACATGGAAGACTCCTAGAAGAACAACAAAAATGGAACCAGGACCATGCCGCTGCAGTGCAAGAGCTGAGACAAGATACAACAACAATGAACGACAATATCACAACCATGATGCGGTTCTGGAATATCGGGTAAGACCGACGACAACATCCAGCTTGGGGGAGTTCCTCCCTAAATTTATCAAGTAAGTTTCTATTTGCTCTTCTTATTTATTCTATTCTATTTTAGTATTTTATTTTAAAAGGAAAAACTTAGAAAACCAAATAAATATTTTCTTGCTTTTATTCACTGCACTTTAATAAACATGAAAACAAAATAAAAAGAGTGTGTAGATAAGTGTGCTTTATTTTCCTGCTAAGTTTAATCTCTAAAAAAAATAAAAAGACCAAAAATATGCATGATGGAAATGATGAACAGTTGCTCTGTTTGCTTACTTACAAGTACCTAGCTTTTATATTAGAGTTCTTCCAGGAATTACTAAAACTAAAATTACTATCTATGGGAAGCATAAAACTAAAGTCTAGGTAAGAGAAAGGCATGATATAAAGTCGAGCTCCTGTTTATCTTGTCCCTACTACACTAAGTTCTGGAGATTTATTTTGAAAACTTACAAATCACATGATGAGTTCCTAGCATAACAAAACTACCTACCACAGCCATACTTGCTATAACATCTTTCACTATATTTACATTGAGTTTGATCGAGCTGTGTAGACCCTTAGGAGCTTTTCATGTGGTTAAATTAAGATATTCACTTGCACACATCTACCACAGCATTCATCATCATTCATTAAAATTGCTAAAAATATTTTCACTCACTGTCCCGAATATTGTTATTCTCTCTCTCTAAAAAGATTCAATGCAGAAGAGGCATGGGTTATGCAAAAATACACGAGGAAATAAAAAGGGGCAAGTGCCCGGAACCTCGAAAAAGAAAGAAAAAGAGTGAGACGAGAGGTAAAAATGGACAAGTGTCCGAAGTAGAATTAGGGGTACAAAGATGCCCACTTGAGCGGAAAAAATGGACAAGTGTCCGACAGTAGAATTAGGGGTTTCTACTACCCATCTAAAAAAAAGAGAAGAAGATAGCCCATGTTCTCCCAAAGCAAAGATCAAAGAGGAGGAGAGATAGCAATATAAAGAGCAATGAGAACTAAATTTTATTATCACTTATGCATTTTCACTATCATTTACTCCATCACACATGCACATCTTGATTTAATTATATGCTGAGTTCTTTTGGATCCATGGCTCGATTAGACAACATATGTATGAGCTGTTTTCCACTCCTATGAGCTCCACTTAAATATTCCATTAGCTATAGGTAAGTGATATCATGGTAAGGATCCACAAATACCACATATAGAGAGACTTGAGAGAATCATTGCTGGGAACTCTGAATTTTATTTTGAAAACTTATGAAAAACTCTAGAACAAAGGTGAAGTATAGACAGGAGGGATAGTGCTTGACTTAACTATTTTGTCTTTCGATTACTTAAGATTTAAGTGCAGGTACTAAACTTCATACCACTTCACTTTAATCTGGAAGAATTTTATGTAAAAGCATGTGTGCCTGTCAGGAAAGAAAACATCGAAGCAACTCCTGATCCGTCTGAGTTTAGCTGTTTGCTCAGGGACGAGCAAAGGGTAAGCTTGGGGGAGTTTGTTGACGGTCCTTAAGTACTAAAATTAATAATCAAATAAACATGAAAAAGGATCAATATGAAACAAACATCTAGAATTAGGGTTTTATCTGACAGAATTCCACGAGCTTTGGTGTTTATCTATTTCTGCAGGGGTTTATCAGGAATTATGGGGAGAAGGCCCACATGTCATGTTTACAATGAGATAATTACGTGCCGCGCAATTTTCCTCAATCTAGAAGGATCCAGAAGCCACGGGAACGAACGGGAGGCGATTCGGGCTCGGGGGCTGGGCGCCCGCCCACCCCCCTTGGGCGCCCGCCCAGGGTTGGAGGCCAAACAGGACTCTGCTTCGGGGCAAGACTCCACCGACCTAAAGGATCAATCTAAACCATACAATCTATGTCGGTTTGATCCAATGGCTCACGTTCACTTGAGGGGACTATAAAACCAGACCCCCTGGCCCCTGGAGGAGAGAGGAGAAATCATTATTCAGAGGTAGCCATCAAAGTTAGGGTTTAGAGCTTCTCTCCCACAGAGAATTAGAATTAGCTACTCCCTAATCCTTCAAGTTTAGAGGTTTGATTAGACAGCAATTAGAGAAGTAGAGCACTACGCTGTGGATTCGGATCTTCGGTAATAAAGATTGGTATTATTCATATCTTTCTCTAATTCTATTGTTCTAATTGCATTATGTCTCTAATTATTATGCTCTTAGTTTGCTCTAGTTCTATATTTGATATAGTTCTAATTGATAATGAGTTTATGTATAAGTTTGCAAAGCGCTTAGCTCTTGACGCGAGGGAGTTAGGTGATAGATCACATGCGAGCGTGGTGATTAGATGTTATTTATCTGCAAATGTATCCTATTGGCCGGGTCGTGTGGTAGTTCGCGATAGTGACAGCTTCGTTGATTCTTATATAGTCCACCCTCCGTTGATAGGACAGGCAGAACCGGTATTGTGGAGTAAGTCATGCGATGTTCTGATTTACTTTATCAATGTTCCTTATACATGAATGAAGAGTCTTTTATGCTATACATGATCTTGTAGATAACTAGAGTAGATTATGACTTAGTAGTTAGTAGATAACTTAGAATCCATTCTCTAGCTAATCCGACATCACCTACATATATGAGGAGTAGTCTATTTTCTAATCGCTGTGTTATCTACCCATGAACTTATACTTTATTATCATTATCTTTATGGTTTACCCCCTGCTAAAGTAAGTGACTGTGTGACGAGTTTCTCATTTGTAATCATGTTCTTGCAAGTTTATCTCTAGTCTATGCCTTGATAGATTTTGCCCATTGATTTAATTCCATCTTCTTGAGATCCCTAGAGCAAAATTATAAATAACGATACCTGGAATACTTATGCTGGTGAAATGCTACAATGAGGTGTTTTATCTGTGCGCTTGCGGATAGAATAGATTATTTTCTAGAGAGCCTTTACATTTATAAATACCTTTGTACACTCTGGCGCCATGCTAGGGATAACAACCTAGTATCTAAGTGGTGTTAGCTAGTGTCAACACCCACTGCGCGAATGGGAGGAGGCTTCGCTTGTGGAAAGCAACCGCCACCATAGCCGCAGTAACGCCCTCGTGTTGCAGTTTCATGAGGGCTTCAAGGAGGGGGTCCAACTTCTTCTGCTCTGCTGCAGGAGCGCCCCACCCCCATTTTGTGGGGCACTCAAGCACCATCTTCCCCGTGTACTCCGGGAGCAGGCCATGGTCGTTCCGGAGGTAGAACCACCCGTTCTGCCACCCACAGTTCGATGAGGGCATGATGCTCCAGATGTATAGACTGGAGCGTGACTGCCGAAGCTGGAGCGTGCAGCCGCTGGCCCTCAAAGGCCTCTTCTCCCGCCCTCGTTACGGGAGGACATCTTCGCGTTGAAAAGGTGGAGCTAGAGGTTCCAATGGGGAGGGATCCCCAGGTACCCCTCGCACACCGTGGCAAAGACAGGCGCTTGCATAATCGAGTTGGGGTTAAAGTTTTGTAGCTCCACCTCGTAGTAGTGCACGAGCGCCCGCATGAACCGGCAGGCCGGAATCCCGAACCCCCGGTCTAAGAACGACAGGAAGCAAACCACATAGCCTGGTGGCGGGTTTGGCTCCCTGTCGTTTACCGGAGGCATGAGCCACTCTAGCATTCTCTCGTCCGTGACAGGACTGAGAAGTCCACCCGCCACGCGGGCCTCCAGTGCCGCCTCAGTGATGTTGCACGGGTGCCACATGTAGTCGCCAACCATGGCTAGAGGCGGATGTGAGCGCTTGGAAATAGCACGGTGGTGGTAGGGAGGCGGTAGCAGGGGGCTTGGAGGCGAAAGTGTTTGGAGGCAAAGGCAGGTGGGGAAAGAACTAAAGACCCCTGTGGCGGCTTTTATAGAAGAATTGCACCACAACCCATCCTCCACGGAATGGATCGAGGAGGGAAAAAGAAACCACCGACCGCCTCATTAACCAAGAGAGGTAACCGAGACATCCACCCCTTCCGATTCCCACGCTAACTGCGTGCACGCGCGCATTAATTTCGCAGGCGAAGCGTCCAATCTAGCTCGGGCGCAACGACGCGGTCGTTCCAGCTCCCAATGCGAGCCGCCTCAAAAGGAGCGCCCCCCTAATTGGGTAAGGGCGGTTCCTTCTAGGGCAAGGGGCGCCCGACCCCCCTGCTACGCCCGAGGCGATACCTCCTAAGGTAAAAATCCCCAGGCCATGGCCACTGACGGTCCAGAGGTTGCGAGACTGACCTACAAAGTGGGTTTGAACAGTCGCCTCAGGATAACCGAGTAAGGGATGACTGAGGATGAGCACTATAGAGGCTGTTGCCCGAGCCCCATAGGGGCTCGGCGCATCCTTAACAGTCGTATCCGAGACCCATGCGGGTGTCGCGTGAGTGGGATCCATCGAGGGAGGCATCGAGCCCTCAGAACCTACCGAAAGGTTTCGACATCTGTTGACACTTGCTAACACCACTTGAATACTAGGTTGTCATCCCCAGCATGGCACTAGAGTGTACTATGGTATTTATACACACACAGATAAATCCGCAAGCGCACGGATACCGTTGTAGCTTTTACCCGGTTAAAGGTTTTATCGTATCCACAGGGAAATAGGAGAACTGATCTACGCTCTAACTTAACCTAGATAGATAGGTAGGTGTAAATAGGAAAGATGATAGAATTGAATAAGTATAATATTAATGGTAAGATAACAATGGATGATAATATGGGAATAGAGTAGAGCAATCTAGTATATGGGCGATGGTAGGAGAATAAAGAGGATAACTATAGTTTCTCTACTTCAAAGGGGTATGTCTATGTGTGGCATGAACCACGTGATAAGAATACACCACAAAGGATGCTTATCCATAGGCCGATAAACCCTACCAGTCCTGCTAACAGGAGGTGGACTACAGGGGACCAACGTAACTGTCACCTACGCGGCCTACCACACGATCCGGCTAGACAGGGGATATCCACAAGTAATCTAGGTCTAAGCACCATGCTTACACCTATACTACAACTCTCACCTATAGTGTCCTATAGATTAAAGTACTCAAAAGAGTTGTGAACCAGAACATACATGGATAGTAATTGCATAATGAAATAAGAAGTAGATTACCAGAGTCATCCCATGAGCAAGCTTGATTAGAGCTTGATCATGGCGAAGTACAACCAGAGGAAGAACCGACAGGCCGGCCTCTCCTCCAATCCTTCCTCGCTCTCCATCTCGCTACTATCTAGATCTACTCTAGTTTAGAGATGAGAGGAGAGCTCTCATCTCCAAACCCTAGCTTTTGCTCTGTCTATGAATAATGAATAAGGATGAAGGGGTGTCTCCTCCAGGGGCCAGGGGGTCTGCTTATATAGTCCCCTCAAGTGAATGTGGGTCGTCTGATCAAACCGACATTAATCTCATGATTTTCCTTGATCCTTTTGGTCGGTGGAGCATAATCCGCGAGATGAAACGTGATTGGCCACAACACCTAGGCGGGCGCCCAAGGGGGGAGGGTGGGCGCTGTTGGGTATTCTTAACATCATTACCAAAAGTAGACGTAGTTTTCTAATTCTAATAACGGTTCCAAAAATGTCAAACCTATCCCTCATACCACTTAAGCCAAGTTGTCATCCCCAGCATGACATGAGAGACGTGGTATTGAAATATGCAATTGCTCATCTAAATATATAATGAATGGGATCTGCAAGCGCACAGATTAATACCGATGTAGCATTTTAACCGGGAAGTATTCCAGGTATCGTTATTTATATTTTTACCACTGGGAAGGGATTAGTAACCATCAATATTGATTATAGAATGGAATATGAGATTGAGTATCTATCATTGCATGTATAATTGAGAACATTTATCTAACTCTTTCATACAGGGGTAAGTGTCACATAAAGGATATATAAAGTAATGAATAGTGACAAAGATAATTAATCTGATCAGCATAACTTAGCCACATAATAAATATGATAAGCACCTCAATTAGATATTCTAGAAAGTCATTAGCATGGAATTAGAACGAACTACAAGAATATTTCCTAAGTTATTCTCAACTATATAGTCTAGCATATCATAGTTAGTGCAAGTATACTTAGCAATCATTGCGAGACAAGACTACACCCATGCATAGTGATATTAGCAAGGAATATGAGAAACAACGTAATCACTCCCCTGTAATAATGTTGCTCTGCCAGCCCAATACACGAGAGGGGGACTATATAAGAATCAATGAAGCTGTCACTATCACGAACTACCCCACGATCTGGCATATTGGGTACAATCACAGATAAATACGGTATAAGCACCACGCCTACACAATATGTATCATTTACCCATGGAGCCGATGGATAAACGCTATACGATCCTAAACATGTATGTAGATCCAATCTAACTAAGCCAAGTATATAACTATGATAAACTAAGAACAATATAATCTTGAATATAAACAAGTAGAGCAAAGTCATAAGCAATATATTGAAGTAGAACAAAGTCATATTCATAATATTGAAGAACAAAGATGAACAATTAGAAGAACAATTATAGAATTACCAAGAATCCTCTTGACAGATCTGGAAACCAATCGAAGATTGACTCCTTCTAGTTCTAATCCTATGTAGCTATGCTAATCTAGATGTCTAATTGCTGTGGTGGCTATAGGCTTGATCAGAGGCTTCTTCTCCCTTGAGAATAATGAATTAGGGTTGAGAGGCTCTCTCCTCCAGGGGCCAGGGGGTCTGGTTTTATAGTCCCTCCAAGTGAATATGGGCCGTTGGATCAAACCGACATTGATTGAACGGTTATCCTTGATCCTTTAGGTCGGTGGAGATTGATCCCGAAAGAGAGTTCTGATTTGACTCTGTAAGGGGGCGGGCGCCCTGGTCTCCTGGGCGGGCGCCCAGGGCCAGGCTCCGTTCGGCCTCCGCTTCGCTCTCGTGGCTTCTGGAGTCTTCCAGATGTAAGATAATTGCGCGGCACGTTGATATCTCTATGTAATCCCGACGTGTGGGCCTTTCTTCCGTATTTCCTGATAACCCCCCTGCAGAAATAGACAAACACCAAAACTCGTGGAATTCTGTCAGATAAAACCCTAAGTCTGGATGTTGATTTTATTTGGATCCTTTTCTTTGTTTATTTGATAGTTAAATTTGATACTTAAGGACCGTCAACAAACTCCCCCAAGCTTACCTCTTGCTCGTCTCTGAGCAAGGATATGCTCAGTGATGGATCAAAAGTTGTTGTAATGTCTTTAAAAATTGACGGTACATATGCTTTTAAATAAGATCCCATCTCTGAGTTAGAGTAAACTTTCAAGACTTAAAACTTACTTTACCTTTCACCATGGGACTTGTAACCGTCACTTCTGTCTTAAATAGTTAAAAGATAGAACGGTCTAGCCAAGTGCCATGTCTCTTATTCTTGATCAGCTATAGCTCTGGAGTTTTTGCAGATTTTCAAATAAAACTCAGAGATTTCTTGTTTTACTCTCTCAAATCTCTCTGTTGTAGTATTTCTGGATCCTTACCAAGGCAGTGATGGTATATGCCTTCTCTCAATATATGTGGTATTTGTGGTATAAGGCATAGTGATATTGCCTTCTCTCTCACCCTACTCTAATAAGGCTTTTGATATTTGGAGCTCATAGGTGGGAGATAAAATATACATACTTACAAGACATTTATTGTATAGTCAAACCATGGATCCAAAGAAACAAATCAATAAGTCAAATCAAGATGTGCATGTGTGGCGAATGGATTGTGTATGGTGATGATGGTGATAACAATGGTGAAAGTCTAATTATACTTTTGCTCTTTGAGGGGATACATACCTTTCTTGCTTTTTGAAACTTCTTGAGGAGAATGAGATGCTCTATATTTTGTTTTTATTTTCTCTCAGATGGGTATCTTGTACCCCTAATTCTACTGTCGGACACTTGTCCATTTTTACCTCTCGTCTCACTTTTTCTTTTCTTTCGAGGTTCCGAGCACTTGCCCCTTTTTATTTCCTCGTATTCTTTCTCTCTTTTTTTAGAGCACTCATCTCTTGAGATAATATAGCAAGTGGTAGTAACAAGATAACTTGAGCATTTATTTCACAAGGGAAAAACAAAGATGTTTTTGGCTATTCTCTCTCTGATTAGGAGTAGAATATTTTTAGGTGTTTCTGGAGATGGAAATGGATGGATATATGTGGATGTGTACTTCCAGAGTAGAAGTAGCGTATGTGAGTGAACGTGTAAGTGAATCTTGATTTATCCACATGACAAGCTCCTAAGGGTCTTACACAGCTTGACCACACTCAATGCTCATAAGCAGTAAAAAATAAATGTGTGGCTCAAAGTCTAGCAAGCATGTATATATGGCTGTGGTAGGAATTTAAACTCTCATCATAAAGGAACTCATCATGTGATATTTTAAATATTTTCAAAGATAAAATTCTCTAGAATTCTAGCATCTCTAGGAACAGATAAACAACAGCTCAACCTTCCCATATCGTATCCATTAACAACTTAGACTTCAGATCAAGTTTTCTTCCCACAAGTTTAGGTTTAGAGCAAGCTTTAAATTATAACAGTTATGTCTAAACTTGAGAGAGAACTTAAATTTGAAAATTAGGCAGAGCAACTATTCATCATATCCATACTAGAGTTTCATTATTAAGATTCAGATTAGCATAGCCACTTTATTTATTTATTAAACACACTAAGCAAAAGATATATATATATAAGTACAAAATCTTTATTTGGTTTTTCATAGTTATTTATAATTTAATATAATATAAGTATAAAGATAGATAGAAATACTTATCGGGATAAATGGTGGTGCTCTCCCCCAAGCTGAATTTTGACGTAATTTCTTCTGATGTAGCTAGCAGGTGGCAGAGGTGTATTTGAAAGTCTGTATCCAGACAGCGATTAGTATGTCCTCCGTCTGCTAGTCTTCTTGATTCTTAAATTCTGTGGAGCTCAAATAGACAACAAATCTTGTGGAACTGATTAGGTGTTAGCATAAATATCTAGCCATTATCATGTTGAGCCTCCTCAATAAATGTTACTCCCTATTTTTATATTTTCATTTTATAAAGCACAAAAGATATTTATTTTATTTTTATGCCACCACAGTGAATGTACTTATGGGTTTTTATGCCACTCATATACTCACATGGGGCTTACTATTTTTTTAACATTTTTATTTTCTTTTTAGGATAGTATGAACATAATTAACTAAGTAACTATTTTAAATATTTAGAAGGGAAAGGATAACTACCAAGTTTACCTCTTGGCAAGACGTTCGGTGTTTTTAAGTCCTCTGAACGGGACTCTCCGTTTTCTTCAGTTGTCCTGGGATTCGTTGGGTGGCGTAGTCGGTACTTCCGGCGGCGCCTCTTCTTCATGTATAGTTATCTTCTCTCTCCACACCTGACTTGGTGCTACGGTCTCCTCAGAATAATTCTGTTTAAACTGTACGTCTTCTGACCTTACCACTTCTCCTTCGTAGTCTGCCCATCCATCCTTGATGATTTGCCTCCTCTGGTTGCGGTTGCGTCGTTTTCTGACCTGCTTAGAGTCTTCAACAATATAGTTAGGGTCAGTAAAATAGCGGCGTACCTTCTCTGAGGGGAAGTGCATATGGACTTCTCCAGTTCCAATGTAGATGATTGCTTTAACGGTGCTGAGGAACGGTCTTCCAAGGATGATGGGTGGATCGTATTCGTCTTCTCCCATGTCAATAACCTGAAAGTCTGTGTAGACAAAATGATCGTCTATTTTGACAAGGACATCAGTTGCTATTCCTTTAACCTCTCAAAACGTCTGATCTGCCATCTGGAGCTGAATGTATGTTGGTTTCAGGGGCATGGTTCCGAACAAGAGCCGATAGGTGACTGCGGCCATTATGTTGACGCCCGATCCGGTGTCGCAAGTCGTCTTGTAGAAGTTGTATCCATTTATGGAGCAATAGATGCTTGGCATTCCTGGGTCGTCCTTCTTGGTCAGAAATGGTGACTTAAGTTGATGCTCTTGACCTCCATGAACTGCAGTGACCATCTTAGCTAATCAAAGAACAAGAGACATGGCGCTTGACTAGACTGTTCTATCTTTTAACTGTTCAAGACACAAGTGATGGTTGCAAGCCCCATGGTGAAAGGTAAAATGAGTAAGTTTTAAGTCTTAACAATTTACTCTAACTCAGAGATGAGATCTTGCTTGAACACATGTGTACTTTTAAGGCATGAAACCACTGCAGAAACTCTTGAGTCTATCCTTGCTCAGGGACGAGCAAGAGGTAAGCTTGGGGGAGTTGTTGACGGTCCTTAAGTACCAAACATAATCATCAAATAAATAAAGAAAAGGATCCAAATGCAACCAACACCCAGACTTAGGGTTTTATCTGACTGAATTCCACGAGTTTTGGTGTTTATCTATTTCTGCAGGGAGTTATCAGGAAATATGGAGGAAAGGCCCACATGTCGGGTTTACATAGAGATATTAACGTGCCACGCAATTTTTCTCAACCTAGAAGAGTCCAGAAGCCACGAGAACGAACGGGAGTCTGAGCGGGCCCGGGGATAGGGCGCCCGCCCTCCCCCCTAGGGCGCCCACCCTGCTACAGGGACCAATCAGGTCCCGCCTCGCGGATTATGCTCCACCGACCTAAAGGATTAAGGAAAACCGTGCGATTAAGGTCGGTTTGATCTGACGGCCCACGTTCATTTGGAGGGGCTATATAAGTAGGCCCCCTGACCCCTGAAGGAGAGCAATCCCATTATTCATTAGCATATTTTCCAGAGAGGATTCAGAGAGAGAGGTCCCTCTAGGGTTCCAACCTCATAGGGCTTAGCATCCAATGTGAGATTAGAATTAGTTCTTCTAGATTGAGAGAGATAGAGTGGAGCTGTAGATCGGAGGAAGCCCGGCGTGTCGGTGTCTACTCCGAGGTTGTACCAGCGGGATCAAGTCTCCTAACCCAAGGCTTGCTCCTAGGATTCTTCAGTATTTCGACTTCTAAATTCTAGTAAGTTCTTTGTTCTTATTGTTCTTTGGTTTATGAGTTTACTTTAATCTCTTCTGGTAGAGTTTAGAGTAATCATTGCTAGTGTAAACGTGGTGTTTGGGCTAGGGTACTCATAGATATCCCCTGTCTAGCCGGACCATGGTAGTAGTGAGAAACGTGACATTTCCGTAGCTATCTCTATAGCCCACAATCCCGTTAGCAGGATCGGTAGGGTTTATAGGTGCGGGTCGAACATCCTTTGTGGTGTCTAGATTCCGTAAGCCTTTCCAATAGAACAGTAGATCATCCTTACCAAGGTTAGAACGAGAGTACGGTTGTAGTCTTCTCTATACATCGCTCACATCAAATCACATTGTTTGTAGCCTAAAGGGTAGTAGCAATAGATTTGGTTAGTCAGATGCACGCCTTCTTCCAGTGGTAAAAATATAAATACGATACTCTGGATAACCTCCCGGGTGAAGTGCTCACCGATATCCGTGCACTTGCGGATCATTTTCTGATGGCGTTAACAAATATCAACAGTGGGGAACCTTAGGGATCCCGTACTAGCAAGCCCTCGAGCATTCCATGGTTGATCTTGAAAGTCACCTTTGTTTCTTCTAGTCTTGATAGATAGGAACAAGTTTCATCTGAGTTCTTTCTTGAGAGAAACCTTAGATTGATCTTCTCAGATGTGCGTTTTGAAAAAAATGCCCTCACTGAGTGTTGCCCTAAGCCTCTTTCTATTTGGTATAAAAAGCTAGAGGGTCTTCCTTTTTTGAAAACTTTGAGGGTCTTTTCTGAGGATATGGACCCGGCAGCCCCCGAGCCTTTGTCCGGGTTCTTTTGCAGGAAGAGCCCAGAACAGTGGATCTAGCAGTCGTATCCTAAGAAATGTGCTTCTGACTTCTTCTGCGGTCTTTGGCTTGTTGTCCTCTTTCATCAGAGTTAGGTGGTAGTTGGTTGTTGAGTATTTACTCTTAGGCATTCATGGGTTGTACGGTGCTCAAGATATTCTCCAAATATATTGTCCTATGATTATGTGTACTGTTGCTTATTTATCCATCCTTTCCTGTCTTCTTCATCAAAACTTGTTGGTGGACTTGGTCTTTGTGCTTTGATTTTTTCCTATAAATACTTTTTTGGTGAGCTTGAGTCGAATCATTGAAAGGCTTGTTGTTCCTTTGCATGTGGCTCTGTAGCATGTTGTTTCATATAGCTAAGCTTTGTTTTGGTTGGTCTGTTCAGCCCCCGAGCATGAGCGCTCGGCTTGTTGAAGTCTCTAAATCTTTGCTCATAGCCTTGATGGTTTGTGAGTTGGAGCAGTCCCGGGAGTTGATAGAAAGTCCAATATAGCCTCATATGGATGGAAGATTTCTTGTGATGGGGTTCAGAAGCAGATTAAACCCCTGGTAGCATCATACTAGCTTCCACTTTTTGGTAGATGGGACAGTTCTTGTGATGCGGGCTTCATTTCCTCATGCAGGAGCTTTTGATCGGTCCTTGCGTTGGGTCTTGCTATTGTACTGTGCAGATCAGCACATGTTGGAGACTTTATGAAGATGGGTTCCGGCTAAATTTCTTGCATAAAGTTTTGTGCCTTGATCATAGAGTTCTTTGCTGTCCCCTAGTCCAAAAAAGGTTCTCCGCATTGGTTGTTGTACTAGACTTTGATTTGTATGCGCTCTATAATTTATTGTCATGCCCAGGTGGGAAGATTTTGATATTTGTCCTTCTAAGTTCATACCCATGGTGCTCTTTAGTTTGTACATCCTTAACGAAATGAGTACATTTCTTTAACTAAATCAAGTACCTCTTTCACTCTTGATCTAACCTTCCCCTTATGCTTCATGATCTTTTTCTTATTTGCTACATTATATTGTAAAAAGGTGTGCTATTGTCTTGTCAATCAAATCCTGGAGTTAATCCATGGAGAAGTCGAGGCACCACATTGATTTTACGGTGGACAGTAATTGTGTCCTTATCTTCTAGGGACTATTGAGTTGCCTTTGGCCTCATTGATCGCCCCATTAAACTGCTAGTTTGCTTCAAGTTTTCTCAACTTGCCTCCTTCACTTTCTCTTGTTCATTGGCTGCTCATCGGAGGAAGGTGCTCGCTCATCAAAAGCGTATCTTTAAGGCCCTATGCATTTCATAGCCTAGAGCAACCTCATCAGCTTGGGGTCCTCATTAGGGTCCTACTCGCCATGGTCATCGTCTTCTTCATCGTCGATTTCTTCGTCGTATTCTTTCAGTGTCAAAGCCCCTCTTTTGGCAAGAGGTGTGCCATCAGCATTGAAGCCTGAGTGTGAGGACAGACACCCAGGCCCTTCCTCTGTCAGGCCTAGCGATTCCCTTGTGGACGTCATCATAATGCCAATGGCGGCTCCACTGATCATCCTTAGCAACGATAATGAGGATGATGATAAAGTCGACTAGGCAACTCTCGCCAGTGATGATGAGTCATTGGGTAATAAGTCTCCTATGAGGGGCTAAGGGCGCCTGTGAGTGGTGTTATTAGCCCTTGCTTTGATGTTGGCATAAAGGAGATCAAAGGATGGACTACATGGCTTCTCTCCGTTAGCTTAGCTTTATCTTAGGTCTTCTAGGATTTTGATATCCTAGGTAGTTAAGTATATTTATCTTTTGTCATGGTCTCATTGATCCTCCTTATGTAAACAACTTTACTTGTTTTACTTCTGTGAAAGTACTTCCATCTTTAAATTCTCTCGAGTACTTTTCTTCTTGTAAGTGCTATCTGTTTGAGTACTTCTTTCTTTTCTATTCTTCTCATAGTCCCTTTGATTTGGACGTTCTGTATTTGAGTGTGAGCCTGAAAAGGCTGCATGCACATCCCTTGAGCTCTTTCTGATCATGCCCTAGCTTTTTATGACTTTCATTTGGTCATCGGACCCTATGTGAATACTTGTTTTTCTCTTCGAAGTTGTTGCATACTCATTAGTTTGTAATATTTCGTTAACGGTTGGGTTCTTCTGCCTAACTGCTCGTAGGTGTCTTCGAGCTCTGAAGTCGAGTACTTCGGCCTAGTTCCTTTAGACGTGCTCAAATTCCGAGTTAGGTTCTTCCACCTAGTTGTTCGTAGGTGTGCCCCTCGAGTTGAGCACCATACTCAGAGTCTGGTTCTTCTACCTAGTTGTTTGTAGGCATACACAAGCTTTGAGTTGGGTTATTTTGCCTAGTTTTTTAGGCGTACCCAATCTCTAGAGTCAAGTTGAACAGTTCTGTTGTGGGTTGTTTTGTTTTCTTGGTACCTTCAATTGGATGGGTCATCTTTGTGAGCTAGACGTGTGCCTAGATTGGTCATAAGCATTTCCACGATGCTCTTCCTCTAGTTATGCCCTTGCTTTTTATGACATAAGTCATGTGAGCATCGACATAGGGCTTGCTAGGTTCTCTCATCTAGTCTTATCAAAGGCTAGGATTGGTCAAGCATAGGTCAAGCAAAAGACAACAATGCAAATAAAATCTATGGAATGGCTTCTATGTTGTGGGATATCATAGCATCATGAGAAAGCAAGCATACTTGGAAAGTGGCAAAAGAGACATGAGTCGATGTTCTTGGATTGGTCTCTACAATGGCTTGCTTTTCATGAACAAGAAGATCTTGATAGTGAACTAGGTTTGATCAAGCTAGAAGTATGAAGATAAAGATTGAAGTAAGTATTGAGTGTCGAGCCAAAATAGAGAGGATATAAGGAATTGTGAATTGGCTTGACCATATTGATGCTGATCCATATATGTCTCTATGTGAGTCAAACTGAAGCTTGATTGATCTCAATATTTATATATATAAGATATTCAAGCAAGGATCACAATATTGAAGAAATGGTTATTCAATGGATGCTTAATATGATATGACATGAGTATGGCTTGATAAGGTGAAGATAGCAAGGAAAGGTCTTCGAGGGACTAAGCGGAGGTGAAGGGATAAGCGACGGCTTAAAGACCGAGGTACCATGGCTAAGGTGAAGAAGAGAGTACTTGCATTGAGTCGAGGAACTAATCAAGCTATGAGGAGTCATATTGTGTTGAGGATCAAATCATTACTGAAAGTGACTTGAAGCCATGGAGATGAACTCATATGTGTTGAAATGAGTCAAGTCACAAGCTCAAGGTGTGTTTGCTCAAAGAAAAGAGACAAAGTTGATTGCAACCCTTTATGGAGTAATATTGAGAAGAAATGACATATAAAGACATTGAAGACTCAAGTGGTTAAATTAGTTATATTCTCTTGTTCTTGAGTATAGGTATGTTGTACTATCAAGGGGGATGCAATACGAATCATAGACAAGTCTCAAGTGCTCAAACTAACCGAACCCAAGTGCTAACATGAGAGAAAACACTTAGCACTACACCTGTACAAGTTGATCTTGGAGCTTGTTCTCTGTAGGGTTAGATAGCCCTCGAAACAAGCTTTTCGAAAAGTCCAAGATCACTACAAATGGAATTTGGAGTAAAAAGTTATGGCTTTTTCCGTAAGGTAACCTGTGATGTTTTTAGAAGGGCGGCAGTGCCGCACTTAATGGGTGGCAGTGCAGCCCCTGTACAGTCACAACGGCTAGTTTTAAAATCCTAACGGCTAGTTTAAGTGGGATGAGTATATATACCCATCTCATGGCTTTTGGTCGTGTTGCTGATGCTCCAGACCTTCTCAACCTTTCCAAAAGCCATTTGAGAGCTCTCCCAACCCTCTCTTTGTGAGAGTATTGTGCTTAGTGCATAATTTAGTGTTGGGGTTGTGTGATTAAGAGCTTGAGAGCAAATTAGAGCAATCCTAACCTTGAGCACTTGCTAGGCTTCGTTAATCTTTGTTGTGCATTTGTTACTCTTGGAGGTGAAGCCTCCTAGACGGCTAGGCGTCACCCGGCTAGCTCCCGTGCTTGTGGTGAGCAGTGGGACAGTTTATAAGTTCATCTTGCAGCTAGTGAAATCACCTCTCACCTCAAGAGTTCATTCTCTTGACTTGAGAACGAGGGCAAAGCAAGCCTTGGTGGCGAGCCAATCCTTTTGTGGATACCTCAACAGCGTGGACTTAGGCAAGCCTTGGTGGCGAGCTAAACCACGGGATAAACATTGTGTCATCTTGTGCTTGTTTTACATTCTTGCAAGTTCATATTGTTGTTGAGGTGCTTGTAGGGTTTGTGGCCGATCTACTTGGTGGTACTTGTTCTGCTGCGTATAACTACTATGCAGTGACTAACATACTTGCAGGAAGCTGGAAAATTTACCTGATCTAAATTTCCTTGATTAAATTTTGAAGTGTGCTAAGTCTCCCGCACAAGGGCGGCAGTGCCGCCTTCCAAGAGCGGCACTGCCGCCCTCTAATCTGATAGAGTTTTGAGTTGAAACTTTGTAGATTTGTCACTGAGTACCTCTAGTACATCTTTATCAAGTTTGGGCTCTGTTGGACTTACGGTTGCAGGAAGACAGTGCCGCCCTCAAAAGGAGGCAGTGTTGCCCTGAGTTTTAATTTCTATTTGAATTGAATTTTGTAGGCCTATTCACCCCCCCTCTAAGCCTCCTAGGCGACATCAAGGTCCTTTCAGAAACCACCTCGGTCGCTTGTCATATGTCGGACGAGGCGGAACCACCTCGGATGCTTTTCATAAGTCAGGTGAGGTGGAACCGCTTAAGAGGTTTGCTTTATGCCGAGCAGGCGGAGCTTTTTCTCTTGAAACCACTTTGTCTAGTGGGCCGAATCAGAGCGTTCTTTAGCCTAGGATTCTAGCTCCCATGACCCATAACACCATCTTAGGTTCCTTAAGGAGGTGCCCTTCTTTTTGGGCTTTACTCCAGATGGCCCTTTGGGCTTTTGACTTGAACAGTTGGGTACCCCTAATTTTGGTACCCGAGAGTCCTTGTTTGATTTGATTTTTCCCATGGAGAAAAACCCCCTCCATACGTGTGGCAGTTTTTTTAAAAGAATAGTTTTTTCATGTGAAGGAAAACTAGAGGAGGGAAGGACGGTGTAAAGAAAAACCAAAACAGAAAAAGAATCAAACAGGGGTGATTAATTTTTGGCTTTCCTTGTTCAATATCTATGGTGACGTGATTAAAAGTCCTTTTTTGATTTGATTTTTTGATGTAGGAACGTAGGATTCCTATATAAGCACGAGTTATATATATATATATAATTTTAGACAGACATATTTTCCATTATCCAGTAGTTAGAGGGAGACGGACAAAAAATGGATGGACGAAAAAAAGATAAAATTTTACCTCTTTATTATAGAGGTATAGATTTACTATATATATATATATATATATATATATATATATATATATATATATATATATATATATAACTACTAGCTGGCTACAGAATATGAGCCAGACCAGAACTCGTGAGCCCGAGGGCCAACCGGCTTAGCATGGACACCGCCCGTGCATTTATCCACCCCAGGTCACACGTTAGCCTTTTGATGGTGGTCCCCTTTGGACTAATGCATGCATGCATGCAAAATTAATCACCATGATTTGTTCCATTCCTTCCACTGGCCACAAAAACACCTGCGAGTGGCGAGCATCTGCGTTTGACGCTGCGGTGTCGTCCCTTGCTCGCCCCTACATGATGGAGCCTAGATGGAGTGCCCATGGAAAGCTCGATGCTTTGAGCAGATCAGCATCGGCGACAGTATGTGTTGGGTCTGGGATTTTGGCTCTTTTTTTGTCACTCGAGGATTTGGCATCTGGACGCCGTCTTGGTTTCATCTGCCCATGCAGCGGTGCAAGTCACCCAACCATATGCATACAAGCTACTAGAATATTTCTTATTCTCATTTTTCTTGCGATCGATCTTTGCAGTTGCAGATGTACGTAGTGGATCCTCGATGGCTCTCTCTTGGTGGATCTTATTGCACAGATGACATCCACCGCTGTGACGATGCCCGCACGGACAACACCCCAGCAGCGAGTCTCGCTCGAATGGCAGCTCCTGATGGCGGAACGGCTTCCCTCGCTCGCATGATGGCCCCAGCGCTGGCGAGGCTCACCCCGCGCCAACGACGCCCCCGTGGCGGTGGCCTAGCAACGCGGTGTCGCCTTCCTCCCTCCTGATGGCCCTCATGATGGCGTGGTGGCAGGCCTCTTCCATGCCGCAGCGTGCCTTATTTTATTTTTGTTAGATTTATTTATACAAATACATATGAACTTGTTTGTTTTCATCCTAAAGTTCACGTGTGATGTATTATCGATGAACAACGTCATGTTAGTATTTGATTTTGTTATATTTTTCTTCTGGTTATCGTTGGAAAGCACCAAAATTGTGTAAGTTGCCGTAACTCCCCTTCTAATTATAGTAAGTCTACGGTAATTATAATCTCAAACTTCTTCTAACCAGTTTAAAATACACCTTATAACAATATAATAACAATATATATACGGCAACGCAATTCTACACCCTAGCTGTATTATTCTACACCGCAAACCAAAACTGAGCAGAAAAAAAAATACTGAGCAGTACTGAACTGCGTTCAGTATCATCTAATACTACACTCAGGACCACAAAATACTGAACAATACTGAAATGCGGATACTGAACGATACTGAATTCTGCTCAGTATGACAGTTCAGCGGTAGCGCTATTCTACATGTAGAATATTATTCTACACCGTGTAATACCCGATTTTAAGGACAAAACCTGATTTTAAGGACAAAACCAGATATGCACCATATGCGAGTTTTAAAAGGCAAATCTCACATATAGCTACAAATAAGGGGTAATACCAAAAGACAATGCATAAATATATAACGTACTTAATATAAAAGAGATAACCTTAAGCAGCAAACAACGGAAGATAACTTCAAACTTCGGGTATTAACTTCTCTCTACAGGATCCAACTGACTGGTTGATCACAAGCCTAAACCATCTCCTGAGGTGTGGGGGAAATAGCAAGAGTGAGTCCATGTCGAACTCAACAAGTATAGCAACTAGATTGTATAGATCCCACAATCTCATGATCAATGTGACATAAATAATGTAGAGCATTAAACAATAAACAATGAGCATATTTAACACACAAGAATCATCACCCTTAATGTAGATGTCCCCAAGGCCGCTCCTGACCGTGAGCTCGGCTAGTATACTAGTTTTTAACACTCTGCAGAGGTTGCACATCTTTACCCATGAGTCATGATTTACCCTTTCGCCCAAGGTAGCTAGTCTCTTAACCCCCTTCCAAGGGAGGTCGGCAGGGATCACTATGAAGTCTTTCAAAGGTTCGTCTAACAAGTTAGGGCCGCTTGGTTTCATTAGTCAGTCCATGTGATTCACCCGCAGGAATCCACGGTCTGCTATTCCCCAATTGCGCCACACAGGTAACCGCTAAGGAGCTAGAAAAGTTACTCATACTTAACTAAAGCCAGAGCCATTATAGCCCTCATGGTTGCACTGTTGTCCCGGTTATCACTTACAGATAAATCATCAAGTGGCTAAAAAGTCATTTTTATCATTTGTTGCTTAAACATTAATCAAGTCACAAGATCATGGTC
The DNA here is from genome assembly GCF_000003195.3 of Sorghum bicolor. NCBI lineage: Eukaryota > Viridiplantae > Streptophyta > Magnoliopsida > Poales > Poaceae > Sorghum > Sorghum bicolor. The sequence continues at coordinate 46,452,730 of NC_012875.2, forward strand.
ACAGAAATAAAATCCAAATGCTATACTTGCCTTAATCCAAATGCTCTTGCTGATCCTTTTAGTTCTGCTGGTCTTACTTGTTGCCAAAGCTCTGATCTTGATCACCAAAAACTGCTCACCGTCTAATCACAATCATCGATCACACAAACAATCGGAGACAAACATATACGAAGCAAACAAGGCTACAATTAGAACAGTACACCAAACATATAAAAACAGTATGAAAAGTTTATAAAATGATTCTACACATCGCTACGATTTTATAGACGTAAAGATCACGAAAATCAGAGTTGAAACGGAGAAGTTATGAATTTTCTAAGATTTTATATAGAAAAGTAATTAATTAATTAGGATCACGAAATTTAAAAAGTTTCAAACTGGGAAAATAAAGTTACTAACATGTAAAGCTCATGGTTACGAATCTAACGCAACTTGAACGGACAAAACGGAGTTAAATGACCATTTTATGAGCAAATTAAATCCAGTGGCAAACTTGTAATTATCTGAAAACGTGTTTTGAAATCAAGCCGGCAGACTTTATGTCTTCCAAAATAGAAAGCATATTCCTTTCTATATGTTTTGGACTGCGGGTTGCTTTCAAAAGAACACAGGGGCTCTTTAGAAAAAATCCAGGCCGAAAGGGTATCGGCCCCTGTGGACCATCGGATTAGAAGCGGACGGCCTCGATCGGATATGGGAGAAAGGAGAGGGTGGGCGCCGGCCGGAATAGTGACTGGAGCGGCGGCGCCATGGCCGGAGGAGGAAGGTGCTCGCCGGAGGTAGGGAAAATAGCGTAGAGAGCTCGGTTTTCGAAGGGAAGAACACCGGGAGCAAGAGGGGAACGAGACGAACTCACCTAGGGGCTTAATATGGGCAGAGGGAGCTCGGGGTCGGGCGGACCACGCGGATGGCGGTCGGTAGCTTCCTACACAAGTTCGGCATCAGTTAGCGTGGCCTAGAACGTGAGAGAGGGCAAACGGAACTACGGAAGGTCTTGGCGGCTTCGTTACTCGAACGCGCAGCTCGCCAGCAGATCGAGGTCCACGGCTCGGCCGCAGACGACCAAAACCGCGACGGTGGCGCTCTCTACTTCTCGGCGAGATCCAAACGGTGGCGGGGCAGGGCAATAGGAACTCCTCGGTTGTGCTAGATGCGAAAGAAGATTGCAGGGAGGATGCCAAGGCTTTTAAGGGGGTCAAATCGCGCACGCGAAGCAATAATCCCGGGAAAATCGGGATTCGGGGTCGGCTTCCAGAGTCCAAGTCGACTACGAACAGAGGTAGGAGACGAGCGCTGTCCCACAGGCCCCACTTGTCATAGAAAGAAGGGTGGGACCCGACTGTCAGTGGGTCAAGAAGAGGGGAACGGAAAAACGCCTGCTGCTGCTGGGCCGCGGAGCGCGTTTGGGCTGGGGCGGAGGAAGTGGGCCGGGGGGAAAAGGGAGGGGAAGGATTGGGCCTTCGGGCCAGAATGCCGATGGGGAAAGTTTTCCCTTTTCTTTTGTTTTTTCTTTTTATTCCCAAAAGCTATTTAAAACTCATTTCAAATTCATTTTAAACTTTTTGGATTTTTTGACAAAGCCACACATCTCAATAAAATAAATGCACAACAGTTTTGCTAAGTCCTATGATAAATTTTATTTAAATGAAAAATATTATTTCCCTATGTTTCATGAGCACAAAAATATAAAATTAAATCATTTCACCTATTTCAAAAAGGAGTAAATTTTTGGGTGTTACACACCGCAAGTCAAATTTGAGCAAAAAAATACTGAACAACATTCAGTATCATTTATGACTACACCCAGGACCCTGAAATACTGAAAAATACTAAAACACAAGTACTGAACAATATTGAATTTTGTTCAGTATAATAGTTTGGTGTAGAATAGTATTCTACACCTAGGGTGTAGAATAGCACTTATATATATATATATATATATATATATATATATATATATATATATATATATATATATATATATATATATATATTTATATTCTACCTGAACTCTACCATATGCGGTGTTTGTGACATGGTTGGGTGCTAGTTGAGACCGAGCGTGGAGTCATGTGGTATGTGTAATAGAACCGACCAAATTATAAGAGATTATGTCTAATAGTGACCACTTTCGCAGTTAAACCATCGAAGTTAAACCCGTATAATCCTGATAGTCCATAAAATCTTGAAGGATCTCAAACTTTTCAACCATACAGCCAAGATCATAATAAGTTTAGTGGTCGTCATAGATAGTAGCGGAAGCAAATAGTTTTCAAGCCACACATACGCTTAGTTCCAATACAGTGCCAGAGTCTAATTATTTCCACAATAACAAAAGATAAGGTAGAGTGACCATGCTCGTCTATGCATCACCCATAGCTAGGTAGAGGTAGTTAATGTAGTACCCGTATGTGGAGGTATAAACCTCTATACCCTTACGGCTAGACTTGGGCCAAGAGGCTTGGCCCATTACGAGACGAGTTCGAGGCTTGATCTGACTGTTCGGAGTTTCGCGCAAGGAAACAAGACGTGGGGATCAAGCAGGATTCTAGTCGGTTGGAATAGGGATTGATATCACGCTATCTATGGCAATTGTAACCGACTAGGATTAGTTTCCAGATCTGTAACCCTGCCCTTTGGACTATATAAGGAGAGGCAAGGGACCCCTTAGGACACATTATCTCAACACAATTCAATACAATCAGACGCAGGACGTAGGTATTACGCCCACATGGCGGCCAAACCTGGATAAAAACCTTGTCCGTGTCTTGCGTCACCATCGAGTTCGTAGCTTGCGCACCGTATACCAATAAACTACTAGGTATACCTCAAGGTAGACTGCCGACCAGCTTTCGTCGACACCGTAGTATATCTGCCCATCTGCAAAACAATATGGAAACAGAGCCCCTAAGTACGAGAATATATTCAACTAGACTTACTTATCTTAAACCAGAAATAAATAACACCAAGGATCATGTAAGGCTTTATAGTGGGCTAGCTTGGCATACTTTTTACATAAAAGCTTAAGTCACCAAATAAGTAACTTGTCAGGTATTTATCTCAGTTAATAATCATTAACCTGCCATCTAGATCAGCACCCGTACTATAGCAATCACTTGATTCAGTACAATAGTAGTACCAAATTAATATAGCATTTCTAGCTCCATCAACATATCATAACCATCATGTGTTCCATAAACATTACTACGATGATGAAGCTGAAGTCAAGTGCTCACTATCTAGAAGCGATAATGATTCGAATTGATTTCTAACGAGCTGGTGATTTATTCCCCACACAAACCATGCTTCTGTTGCCAGGGTCGGTTTTGGTCACCGAACGCACTATTCTAGTCCAAGTCGTGAGTTTGACAAGCACCACCGTACCTAGGGACTGCCAAACTGCCACGGTGCACCGTGGTCTCACATCGCACCCTCGTAGTCCCACCGTACCCATGCATGGATCAGATCAACTCCCGACCTAAATAGTGTCCTGGCTTCACGGTCGGAACGAGTTATCCACCCAGTTAAATGTGGGACATGCGTTCAATATGATAAGAGAGTCGTCAACGACCGGCCCTTGATCGACACAGACAGAACCACTATGGTCCAGAACCCCTATAAGGCTCTGCTTGATCTTAACTTGTTCCTCAAGGCTTGGTTATGATCCATGAAAGCAACATGTTGCCAACCCCTTAGTATCCACCTATAGCTCGTAGGTGATAGGGAATCACCCGACTTCTACCGGACTAAGCAAAGCTAAGCATTAACTTCGAGCCTATACTACATTGGACAAGGTATATGTAAAGGTGGTATTCCAAGGGATATATAATGCATCAACGGTTGCAAGCAATTCCTAAAACTTAATGCAAAAGTATAAGCATCATGATATAATTTGATAAGTTAGCGAAAATTAGAGGAAGACTTAAAATGCTCCGAGCTTGCCTTTCTTGAACGAGCTAGGGCGATGGCCCAAGCACTTCTACAGCTCTTCTTCTTGCTCTTCCACCTCGGTGGCCTCCTGCACCACTGCTGCTGTCTCTTGCGATCCTGTATGATGCATATGCTTAAGTGAATAAGCAAACGATGAATACATATGGTGCATGAGGGTGCAGATGGTCAACATGAATGATCATGATTGCTTAAGTAACTTGAGTATGTGCATATCTCCTCTTTGGTAGAGGGATGACATGATGCAAAAAACACTCATCAGGTTTATTCTACAATGTAGTCAACATCATCCAAGAACATGCATAAGCACATGTCATCTACTGTATTCTCTTCTACTCCTAACAAAAATCACAACACTATCATTTCACACCAGCATACTTTATGATGCTTCAAAGATACACCAAACCAATTCTATTACTTCCAAACTCTCAAAAAACAATTAATTATTTACTTAATTAATACTAGGCTACAGTAGCAACATATATTTTTGTTATTTAATAAATTCTGAAAAAATTACAGTAGCTCATACATTGCTAACATAGCCTATCAGAAAAATTTCACTGTATTTGGATGCAGAACATGACCTACACAAAAATGACAAGGACACTAAGCATAAATCATGAAAAATACCCTATACATGAAAAAGTGTCAAAAAAATAGATTTCATATTTTTCCTAAACACTTTCTAGAATAAGAATCACCTATAAAAATTCACAAGTCATTCCCATGCATAGTTTATTTATTAAAAATCTCATACTATGACCATTTAAGCATTTAATTCACCACTAATTATTTTTGTACAGTATATACCATGTTTTATATTTTTCACAGATACTATACAACAATACAAAGCTAACAAAATAAGAAGTATATTTTTCTGAGCTATATTTTATTTACTATATATTTCCTAAGGAATCAACATTTTCATGATTTAAATAAACATATACAGAAAAATATTACAAAAATAATATGCAAGCATACCAAACTGTATCTCTACAAACAGAGAATACACCAAAATCTGTTTCACCATTTTTGGAGCCCTATAAATCAAGTTATACATTTTTCATCATTTAAATACATTTCTGAAAATGATTTTCTTAAATCCTTTTAAATCTCCGGTGCCTTAAACGCTAGATCCACCCCGCAGATGCACACCCATATACACACAGAGACATAGAGGTGGGTCCCTGACCCCACCCGTTAGTGGCTCAGCGCAGGGGGAGGAGTTCCGGCGACGGATCTTGCCATCGGCGAAGTCCCCGGCCACTGGGCGCATCATCGTGCTCCCCATGGGGAGGTGCACCGATTGGTGCCCTTGGGGTGGCCGGGAGGAGCACAGGAGCGAGCTCCTCGCTGGGAATGGTAGCACAATAGCGTGGGTCTCCGTCGTCCGGCCATCTCTGGCCAAGGCAGCGTGCGCGGAGGAGCAGGAGATGTTCGCGGTGATGAGGCGAAGCTGACGCGCGCAAATGCAGAAAAGGAGAGGGGGAGAGGAAAGCTGGCCACGAGAGCCGAAGACTCCGGCGAGGTAACTTCGGCCTCAGCTGTGCTCACCTCGAGGTGGCTTCGGCGTTGCAAGAGAGCGAGAGGGGGAGGCGGCGGTGAGCGGTGGAGCTCACGGTGGCGGGAAAGGCATAGCTGCGGCCGCTGCTGCGCTGCTGCTGTGCGAGAGAGAGAGAGAGAGAGAGTGAGTGAGAGTGGACGCAGGCGAATGTAGAGAGAGAGGCGAGGCGAGGCGAGTGCGTGCGCTATCCAGGTCACTGGTCGGCCGGTGCCGACGCGTGGTGCTCGTCGGTACGCATGGCGGACACACGGCGGGTGCGGTCTGCCGGTGCCAGCCACCGCTGGCGTGCGTGTGCGGGGGTGACACGGGTGCCGGGCTGGGGCGAGCTTACGAGGTTTGGCCGAGAAGTGGAGCACTCGGCCACTTCTGCACAACGTCCTTTCTTTTTTTGAAATTCTTTTAAAAACTGATTTCAAATGCAAATTTGAGCAACTTGGAGGCATTTTCAAAAGGTGACCTAAAAATAAAAGTCATTCAAAATAAAATCCTCTACAATTTTGCTTTAAGGTGCAACTCAAAACTCTAATTGGATTTTGAATTACAACTTTAAACTCAGTTTTTGGTTTTGAATAAAACCTTTTATAAAATTTGAATTTGAATTCCTTTTTCAAAATCAATTGCTCCAAAAATATATTTGAAGTTTCTAAATTTATTTAAAACATTAAACAACCATAATCAAGCATTAGAACTATTTTGGGCATAGTATAATTATTTAACAATTTAAACATTTAATTTAGCACACATGAAATAAATGCCCAAAATCAACAAATGCTTATGACATGATGGTGCTCAATGCTTATGCACAAATGCTTATGTCAAGTTAATGAGGCTCTAATGCATGTTTAACACTAGGGTGTTACATTATGTGTAAGACCTCGAATAATGGAAGGCTCATATGACACAGTGTATAGATCAAATGGTTATGAATGAGGAAGAGTAAGATCTCTGACGACGGAAAGCTCATATAAAACGATGTCAAGATCAAACGGTTATGAAAAAAGAAATAGCTCTTCTATAAATTATTTGCTCTTTTATAGTGTGATGATGATAGTGATATGCTGGATCTGATTAGGTTGGCTTAGACCATCCGTGTTGAATGACTATGATCATTATTATTACTATACGATATGATCAGTCGATCACCACGGGGCTGCCCTCACGGTGTCTTGGGCCATAGTCTATACAAACAAGAAGACTAGTGAACCAATCTTATTTGAAGCTATTCTGTGATGACAATTTAATTATTAGCAAATTTGTTAATTATGTGGCATGAATGAGAGAGGAAAAATGTACTTTCACAAAAGTTAAGAGAGGTAATGTGAATTTTTTTTCTTATATTTAACTTTTTTTAGGAACTTTTTCTTATATTTAAATGCCCAGCCTTGATCCAGCCCAGGCCGGTTCGGCCCTTCCCTTCTTCTCTGCTAAATAATCCGTAGCCCAAACGGAGCAGCCCAAAAGTTGGTCCGGCCCCTTCCTCTCGGCCCATCTCTCTCCCTTCACCCGCGAAACCAAACAGGTCAGCCCTAATCCAGCAGTATTCGGCTACCCTCATCCCCACGCCGCCGCCGCCCCCGCCGCCCCTGCTCCTGCCCGCTGCCGCGCGACTCGGACGCAAATCCTCCGCCCTGTTTTACGTTTTCTCTGACACACGTCGCCACCTCTCCTGCCCCAATGGCCTGCATCTCCTGCCCCACGCGGCCTCTCTTCTCTTTCATGGCCTCTGCAACGCCTCGCTGGTGGACATCAGCGCTTGCGCGACGAGTTCCCTCATTCATGCTACCTTTCTGTCGTTTTTCCCGGTGTGTTTTCTTGTCCTGATGCTAAAGTTTGTTCCTTTACTTAGCTGCATGTAATTCTGGATGTGCAAACTTAGCTGCTGCAATTCGAGAAATTTGTGATTACAGGACTTCAATCATGTGGGTTTCTCTATAATAGGACTCTAAATATTTACTTCGCTAAAACGACTCTCAAATCGTTAACGCTTTGCTATTATAACATTTGGGACTTAAATTGGACTTTTTGTATTCAAATCTCTTCCAAACTTGAAATATTTTCAATTAATAGCCATATTGCCCCTAAGGGCTAATAAACAGCCAGCTGCTGGCCGGCTGCTGCTAGCGATGGTCGATCGGCTGTGGCGCCACAACCAGGCGATTCTGGTGAAGGCGGACCAGGCTGCGCGAGAAGGCGGCGGAAGCGGAGCGCGAGGCGCGAAGCTGCGCCGAGCTGGAGGAGCGGCTCTCGCGCCTCCACGGCGAGGCGACAGCGTGGTAGGCCAAGGCGCTGTCAGAGCAGGCCGCCGCGGTCACCCTGCACGCGCAGCTCAAGCATGCTGCGGCCGCGGCGCGGGCGTCGGTCGAGGAGCTCGCCACCGCTGGCGACGCCGCCCCGGCGGAGTCCTCATCGTCAGCGTACGTGGACCCTTGCTGCCGCACCACGGGTCCAAGGACGTCGTCGGACTGCGCGTGCCTCGGCTACCGCCACAGGCCGGCCTCCGTCGTGCTCCTCCCTCTGCGACGAGTGCTTCGCCGCGGGCGACGCGGACACCGCCGCCATGGCGTGCCCGTGTGCCTGTGCGTGCGGACGGGCAGCGTCGAGGCCATCCTTTGCTGAGCGGAGCTTTCCCTGCCTCATCATCCGGGTCCGGTCGTCCGCCCTCGTGAGCCAGTGAGTGCGTGCATGATGTGCAGGAATCCATCCATCAATGCCTTCCCAGAAAATGAGAATGGAAGAAAAAAAGAACCCGTAGGAAAGCTAGAACTTTCTTCTGATGGCAGATTGGCAGGCGAGCGGTGCCAGGATTAACAAGCGATCGCAACTGTCGTGCCACTCGTGATGTCGTCCGTTTGGTGCGACGCGAGGCCTGCACCTGCAGGAGGCTGTTTATTAGCCCCTAGGGGCAATATGGCCATTAATTGAAAATATTTCAAGTTTGGAAGAGATTTGAGTACAAAACGTCCAATTTAAGTCCCAAATGTTATAATAGCAAAGCGTTAACGATTCAAGAGTCGTTTTAACGAAGCAAATGTTTAGAGTCCTATTATAGCGAAACCCACACGATTGGAGTCCTATAATCACAAATTTCTCATGATTGGTTTTTTCAAAGCATATGGGGTTTTAGCTATCCATATGACTCATAAGACATATAAAAATGAGACTGGAAAAAACAGAAATCAATTTCAGACTTGGATAATGTCACATCAAGATTCCAGTCCTCACTGTATGTCAAATGATGCTATTAATTTTTTTTAATGTTCTTCAATGATAGATTTTCTCATGAACCTCGGAACATAGCCATAACCAATCGAGTAAAAGACGATGGGTCTGGTAAACCAGACAGGCAGCTACCCATCTCTTCTGCCAACGTTATTACTAGATCCCAGAACAAGCATTCTGCTGTCACCCAAGGCATGAAAAACATCACCAGTGGCAGAATCTTGGAGGTTATAGCTGGAGATGAGAAAAGTGATAAAGATGATTGTAGGGTCACCTCAGAGTTTATATATGATAAATGTGACATATCGGGGCACATTGTGAAGCTCACTGGTTATGGTGAGGAAGACCCAAGGAATGCAACGGATAATCAAAGGGGTGAAACCGTTGCCAGCAACGACAAAGAAGTCAGTGACGATGAAGAATATACTATGGATATTATACTTCCAAAAAGTAGACACCGTGATGGTTCCATATACAGGGACATGGATAGATGGTGGAAAAGTCTTTTTCATATTGCTGACCGTAATGAAAGTAAGTTTTCAATATCTCTTTTCCTGTTTTTAATTTGTCATTAATATTATAATATGGTTTGTTTCCTTAAACATGGCGTAACTCTGTACATATCCTACACCTATACATATGTAATTGTGATCATAGAGCATTGTATATGAGAAGTTCTGCAGCAGTGCCAGCTGTTTACGTCATTCCCCAAAACCTTTCATGCGTTGATTTTAGATGTTTTTTTTTTGTACCAATGATGGTCCATACCATATTAGTTGTACCAATGCATGTTTACTAAATGTCTGCATAGCATTCTACAATGACATTTAGTAATGCAAATTAAAAAACCATTCCTATGTCAAATTGATCATGCTTTGATGATTGCACTGATGCAGGGCATCAGTTCTTCTGGTTTAGCTATAGGCTTGTAGCAGCTCAAAACAAATACCCACCTCCAGAGCCCAATACAACATCGGCGTTGCATACCAAATTGGGAACTAACAAGCAGCAAAACTGCAAAATACAAATCAATCCTCAATTGATCAACCAGGAGTTCACTAGTTCTGAACTAAATAACTCCAAATGATAGCTGAATGTTGGTTCAGAGCAGTGCATAGCAAAAGGCAAAGTAGTGTTCAATGGTAAAAGAAAAAAATGTAGTGGGTCACCTCTTCAACTTAGTTTTTGTGATCTCCTGCTCTCCTTTTTCCTTGTTTCTCCTGTCCTTTCAAAAACTTCGCACAATATGGAGCAAGTTAAATTCAGTGGCCAATTTGTTACTTCATCTAAGAGTATATTCCCATTTTGTTATTTCCAGAACAACTGTGCTGTTAAATGAGGTATGGTAATTACAAAAAATTCTCTTTAAGATCACATGCCAATCAGTGTACCTTTAGCTACATGGAAGTAGTGATTAATCAGTGAGAAAGACATACACCATACCTATTTTGTTTCGCATGGGTAGTTGGTAGGGTTGCAGATGGTACAGACATGACCAATTGACCAAAGGGCTACCGATGCTAATTTGATATGTTTTGAATATCTAAATGATTTTGTATTTTTTATTATCTGAATATTTTATGGGACATGGATACATTGATCAGATATTGGATACCGATATATAATATCTTCAATATCCAGCAGATACCAAATATCTGCCATTTAAACGAGATATATCCAAACATCCACTAACCGGATATCTGAATGACATTATTATCCTAGTGTTAATATTTATATTTGTATCATTTAGATTGCAGTTCATTAATTCATTTGGATCTAAAATTTCCAAATATTATTTTTATTGCTACAACACAGGTGTAGTAGCACACTGTGGCCTCTGTACCTGTTCAGTCCCCTTTATAACCAAACTCCACATAAATTCTGCTTGCGTAGACAATGTGGGATTAAATGTCCTGCTTGCTGAGCATTTGGCTGCTTGGTGCTGCAGCGCTGGTCCTCACGTTGTGGGCTGTATGCTCCTTCCTACGCCTCTGCAGCCCAACAAGCTTTGCCTGCCAAACCCCTGACGTGTGGACTGCATGTCCAGCTACCCAAAAGAACCATGTATTTAGTCCAATTTTCTTTTCCCTTTTTGCTTTCTACTAGGATCATACCCGTGCGTTGCAACGGAAAAAAATTAGACCATAATAATTTAAGTTTGCATCATTACATGTGTCATAATTACCTAAAATTGATGTGCTTGAGTTTGCATCCAAAAGAACCATGTATTTAAGTTTGCATCCATGTCCTACAATCCTCTCATTTTGCATACATAATATATAAAAAGGTTCACACACCGAAGGTAAGACCAATAATATACATATTCATGGACTACAATCCTAATTCCTAAGCGCCAAAAGAGTGGCTCCACCATCATACATGGAAACAGCTCCGGTTTCTCATCCATTATCACCAGATGTGCTTCCTCTTAGTGGTTTGGTGCGGCTCCGGCTCCTTGCAAGTGCTATCACCAAAGTGGCACCCTAAAATCCCTATAATACTTTTAAAAGTAAAATACATAAGATCTTAAATTGGAATGAGGGCAATAATCTGCATTGGAAAGCACATATACTTTACACTGAATAGCGAAAAACAACTAATAACCAAAAAATAGAGTGAATGATCTTTACATAAGTTACACGAAAAGTTTTTATTTATTTGATCCCATTGGGCATGAGCATCGACAAAACAGGATGGAGGTCAGGAAGTAGATTGTTGGAGCCAAAAAAACACCCACCTGGAGCATCTCAAATTACCAGTTGTATACCTGCTCGTACCAAGAGCAAATGATTTTTAGTATCCATGATTGATCACATTTTCTTTTCTACTAATAATTAACTGTAAGAGGATATAAAAAATAAACTTGACACTATAGTAGACCTGTGATATTCATGCATTATCAATGTTCACATATTCATATTAGCATCTAGATCAAATTATGTAGTCCACATCAGAAGATCACTCTTGCAAACCAATGCAGACATATCTATAAAGCAAAAGCAAAAACAACTAAGATATTTTCTTGAAACAAAATAACCTTTTTATTTTATCTTGAAAACTAACAAACAGCCCTCCTTCAATGGAGCAGAAAGCCAAAAACCTCCACATGTAAGGCTGGCATCATGAGCATAGAAATCCAGAATCATGGTATGGGTATAAATGTTAGATAGGACACAAACTATACATGAACGTGAGTTTGGTTGGTTATATAGCTCTAACTTGAACCAAAGTCGGGGAAAAAATGCTCTTTGGGAAGATGGTCATAAACTCGCGCTGAGATTTTCCTAGAGCCATTTCAAGTTCAACGCGCTGATGTGGCTAGCGCACCACAAGAGTGCTGCCTTGAATCATGATGAACCTGGCTCCCAGTGGTGCTAGCCTGACAGCAATAGAGACTACTCCAACCAATAGAAAATGTCTTATTTTCTTAGAACTTAAAGCTGCGCAGAAATGCAATATTCTCAAAACCATGAGTTTTGTCGACTCCACATTTCTGATGTGCCCATGTGGGATCAACCGAATTAACACCTGCATATATAATTACAAACATAAATTGCTTGAATGAAATAAGTGAAGCAAGTTAGCAGTAACAATGAACAATAGTGCTAAACAACACCATGCCAGTGTTGATCTACTTCAGCTGTTCACCGTCACTCTGTTTCAAGTTTCAGTTTCGTCAGAGCTTAGCTTTGTTTCATGACGCATGCGTTTGGTTCATGCGGAGGCACATCTGAGTCCTGCACGGCTCTTGTGTGGTCTTGGGATGGCATGATCATAGTGGCACTGGTGCTGCACATTCAGAAGGATAGCTCCATTGTATTTCCTATTGCAATCGATAAGCTGAAAAACGCTGGCAGTTGACAGTACTGAAACCAAGTTGTGTTCATCTGTGTTCCTGAGTGCGTTGCTCACAATTAGCCTGTCGTGAGAAACATCCGACGAGCACCAACAACCAGGAGTGAATACATACCAGCGGCAAATCTTGAATAGCACCAAACTGAAGTCAAGAAAAGATAACACTGGCATCAGTAATTGGAAGGAAGAAAAAATTTATGCAAACTAAGCACTACTATGTAAATAAACTGTGGTTATAAAAGCTGCATGTTGGTATGATTCCCATAAGTCATAGGTTTCAGTTTATACAGTTCTGAACAATCTGATGAGTGCCAAGTTACCCACCATCTTAGTACACATTCAGCCATGGGCTCTCACATGAGAAATATTTGATAGTTTTCCTGTCTGATATGAATTTTGTGTTTACTCAAAATGAATTTAGTGTGAGTTCTTGGGAAGCTGACGATGTCACCTCTACCTTTCCTTCAAGTATCACCTCCAGGGACTGTGACCTGGATATTTTTTGCTCTAATAAGGATCGTAAGGCAAATATTTGGAAAGCATTTTGAAGATATTCAGAAAGCCTTACAGGAGGAGAGAATAAAGGAATACAGAGAAAAGGGTAGCTTCCATTGCATGGTGGAAGAGAGTTAGCACCAATCTGAAGTAAAGAAAAGATAACACTGGCATCAGTAATTGGAAGGAAGAAAAAACTTATGCAAAATAAGCACTACTATGTAATAAATTGTGGTTATAAAAACTACACGTTGGTATGATTTCCATAAGCATAGGTTTCAGTTTGTACAGTTCTGAAGAATCTGATGAGTGCCAAGTTACCCACCATCTTAGTACACATTCAGCCATGAGCCCTCATCACATGAGAAACATTTGATAGTTCTCCTGTCTGATATGAATTTTGTGTTTACTCAAAATGAATTTAGCATGAGTTCCTGAGAAGCTGACGAGGTCACCTCACCTTTTCTTCAAGTATCACCTCCAGGGACTCTGATCTGGATATTTTTTGCTCTAATAAGGATCATCAGGCAAATAATTTATAAAGCATTTTGAAGATATTCAGAAAGGCCTACAAGAGGAGAGAATAAAGGAATACAGAGAAAAGGGCAGCTTCCATTATATGGTGGAAGAGAGTTAGATGCCAAATGAGGCCTGTCTATAGCACAAACACGAGACAGGTTTTGACTGTAAAGCATCCTACATCAATATTCTTGAGGAATCCATATTCTTGATAAGAGGAACAACCCGTGCCACATGGACTATTCATCGAGCCTTGCAGATGTTCTTCCATCTGTGGAATGCTTTAAGAAAATGCTTGATATTGTTGAATCATTTACATTCAGATTTCCTGCTGCTTGAGCTGCTCCCCCTGTTTGTTTGTTGGTGCAGCAAAGAAAAGTGTCCTGTTTTTATTGACCCGACATATAAAGAAAAATGCATGCACAAGTTTTCTCCCATTCTGTCTCCTATAAATTCTACTTTCCTGATAGCCGTTTGATCCAGTTTGAATGTGGGAAGATGCAGGGACACGCTATTTTGTTAAGGCGTTTGAAGTCAGACAGGCATAGGGCCTTGATATTTACTCAAATCACAAAGATGCTTGATGCCTTCAAAGAGTTCATAAACTTATATGGGTATACATATTTTCATTTAGATATAGCACACCAAAGTAGGGAGGATGAGGAGCACAAGGGCTAGAATATTCAGAGGAAAGCAGATCAAAGGACAAAATCACAGGTTTGCATCAGTAAAGGACATTGGGCGTGTACACATGTAATTAAATCAGATCTGGATATAAATATAGCCAGGTTTGGGTGCTCGGTTTCGCACACCACAAAGGGAAGAGAAGGGTGGGCGTACCTGTTTGGGTGCTCGTCGCCAATGAAGGGCCCGACGAAGACCTGAGCACCTAGTGTACGGCGACGCGGCACAAAGCAACAGCAGCAGTTAGCATGATGAGGCAGGGGTAGGTCACCGGCGTCAGTACGGAGAATGGAGAGGCAATTGGAAAGGGTGGGGAGGAGCCGTGGTGGTCCGGTGGCGTCGACAGTAGTGGGTCGTGGCTGCGGGGGTAGGCGAGCGGCTCGCCATGGCAGCGAAACCCTGGAAGAAGAGCGAGGATGTGGGATGGGATGGTTGCGGGGAGCTGCTCGTGCTCGTGCATCAGAGTCACCTTACACGGGCCCCACATGTCACATGGTAAAAAGATAGCAAGAGGAGGGGAATGGCAGCCGGCTTCACCAAAGGAGCGGTAGACGGGTCCTTGTGACATTTTTTTAGTAGGGGAGATATATATGTTTTCTTATTTGTAGCTCTCTAGTTTTATTTTCTCAAGTATTTTGTGGCAATAAAAGAATAAGATTATCTGACAACTAAAAATGTGAAATGGAAAGTACTTAGGGGCAAAAAGCAACTCACTACTTATCAGGCAGCAACACACAAGCAATAGCACATGCGTTTTGGTAGTTCACATACTAACAACCTAAAGGACAGGTGTGGAAAGGGCCGACCAAACCTTGCAATGCTCCTGTTTAACTTTAACATGAGGTCTGGGTTGTCACTTTTGAAAATGTATACCACTTACCATTTACCAAAATATGTACCACTTTCCTAGCAAAATTAGGAGTGTTCTTTTACTGCTACTCAGAAATAGACATTACCTCACTGAGCGATTTGAATTCATCTTGGCAGTTGTCCACCTTAACCCTCTTCAATACTTGTCTAATCTCCTTGCTTGCTGTCTCTTCAATACTTGTCTAATCTCCCTGCGTGCTGTTGTGTGTGGAACATCAATTGTTACTGCCCTCATGTTGGATATGAAAGTGGAACGTGGAAGAGTTGTTTTTCTGCTCCTCTGAGTAATTGCTTGGTTGTAATTTTGTGTGATGAACTCACACGCAGGGCGTCTTACCTTACCTTTGACAGGGAAAAAAGTATTAAGAAGTGAAGTTCTATTGTCTAGAAGGTTGGTGAATAAAAGAGTATTACCTACTTTTCTGTCGAGGTAGTCGACCATTAAGTTTTTATTGGTTCCTCCTCACCCTGTTAGTTTTCAAGCATTTCTATAGCTTCTCATGGCTTTGTCGGCTTTCGGAACTTACATCCCTTCTAGTTGTGTGTCCCCTTGTTGCAATAGCTGCGGTGTAGTTTGGCTCGTCTCTTGTGGATATCTTATTGCCATATTCTTGTAGATGATACTAGGAGTCTTATCCCATTAGAAGGATAGAGGTTGCTCTCCTCCATTACTCTTCTGCAGTTATTCTGCTTTGTAGATGGAATGGAAAAATTTCCAATAAGGCCATATATAATACTCAAATAGCATATGTGCTTTTCAAATGTCAAGTATTTGTTTACCGCATAATTTAAAGTTCTAAACTCACATTTGACTTTACTTTTTGTGAAGCTTGGTTGGAGGCAATGGCATTATCAAATCCCCCAAACTGTATCATTCGAAATGGAAGTTGTGTGAAACATTATCCTCGTCGCATGCTGCAAATTTTGTCCTTGGAATTGGATGAATTTCTAGTGGATGGTGGTTTAGTAGAGTTGTATGGATACATAGCAGTGCGGGATCAACTGGATTCATTGCTTAATTATGTTGTCAATGTTAGCCGGGATGATCCCATCGTTGTGGAGCAGGTGCACATCTATACTTATCTACTCTTGTTTCATGGAGTATGTCTATCTATCTTTAGTATTAAGACTTGCCCACTAAGTGTGTGTTTGGTTCAGGGAGATAGTAGGATGGGATGGACCAAACCCAGTTTTTAATGATGGAACCTCCCTGTCTTTTGTTTGTTTGAAGGTATGGGACAGTCCCGGTTTTCTGTTTGGTTTAGGGATGCGAAAATTTGGATCACACATCTGACCTGTGGGGTGCACTTGTCAACATCTTTTCATTTTCTCCTTCATCCTCTCCTCATCTATTTCTCCCTCCAGACCATGGCCGCTGCCCTCCATGGTTCTTTCTCCCAACAACCTCCAGACCACAGCTACCGCCTAGTGCTCCACGCAACAGCCTTGCCATCAGCCTTGCTTCTGCGGCTGGTGTCACCCATCGGTGCCCTCACCTCCTGTCCGTAAATAGACTCACCCATCGGTGCCCTTGCCTCTGTGTCCGATTTTGGGCTCGCCTGCGGCTGACCTCGCCCCTCTACTTGAGTGCTGCTGCCCAATGCCTATGCCCCTTGCGGCCCTCGTTGTCGCTTTCTGTCCACCCACACGCTTCGCCAACAACTAGCTCATCCCTCCCCATTCTCGCCCGATTTGGAGGTACCAGGAGCGGTGACATCTGACCCTTAGCTAGTCTTTTCTTTTCATTTTACACATGCTTGTGTTTATTTGGAATTTGAAACAAAATCTAATGAATATCATGGTCCAGTTCCCCTCCCCATTGCTAGAGAACGCAACTCCATGTATTCCAAAGCCCCAAAGGGTGAGGTTAGGAACATGTGAAACAATATGAACATGAAAAGAAGAGGCGCCACAACTATCTATGGAAAGAGACATGCCATCGGCGGTCTAAACAATGAGAGATCGATGGGGAGATGACATCGACAAGAAATGACAAATCAGAAATCATGAGAGGACACACTAGAGTCATGGGACCACTTTTATGAGATACTTGGGTGAGGAGGAAGGGTAGAACCAGAAGCTTGAGCAGTTGTCACGTGTGCGGTCTGTGTTGCGATAATGAGGCAGCAGGATAGGTCAAGGACCTGCTTAGCAATAGACACCGAGTGAGGGTCCTACAAAGTGAGGAATGACTAGAGCCTTGTGGATGAGCTTGAGCGGCTCCTGCGTGTGGTATTGTGCTTCTGCTGGGAAGGGCACCTGACAATGCTTGGCGATGACGTAGACGTCGCAGAAGTGGCCGACGTGGTTGATCACCAGCAACCCACGCGTCATGCCATTCCTAGGCAGCTGGTGGAGCGTGTTGAAGTGGAGATGGCCGAAGCGCTCATGCCAGAGCCATGGTTTGTCATCCTTGCGTGCGGCGAGACACAGAGGCTTGGCGATGTTGAGATGCAGGATGTGATTGGCGCCGCGGCGTACCTTGACGAGTAGCCGTCGGCGTCGATCCTAGATCCTCAGGACACCGTCCTTGATCTCCACCTTTGAGCCTCCCTCATCCAGCTGCCTGAGACTCATGATTGAGTTACGAAGTGCTAGGATGAAGTACACCCTTTGCAACACCCGGTGCTCGCTATTCTTTGCCTCGAAGAGGATGGAGCCGACGCCGGTGATCTCCACCTTTGACTCGCCGCCGAATCTCACCGATCCCTGGACAGACGTGTCGAACTTGGTGAAGAGTTCTCGGCGCTAGGTCATATGGTAGGTGGCGCTGCTGTCCAAGTAACACCCGTCCATCTTCTCAGCATCGTCGGACCTGGTGTCGAGGTAGGCGCGAGCTCGTGGTTCCTCGAAGTCGAGGGAAGTATGCTTGGAGCAAAAGGATGAAGCTTGGACCTTGTCGTAGCCCTCTTCTGTGTCCAGCTCAATGGAACCATGCGTGAAGAACAGAGCGGCATCCTCCTCTGCTTCCGCAACGTGAGCAGCTCTGCCACAATCTCGATTGCGTCGGGGATGGGGGCACTCGTGCCCAGTGGTCGGCGTTGTTGCAGTTGAGGCAGAGGTCATCGTGGTTCGCCCTACGGTCACCGTCAGAGCCTCTTGCCTTGGCCGTCTGTGGTCCTCCACCAGTGCCGCCGCCGCCGCGATCTCCGCGCGGCTTGTCTTCTTGCCGCCGCCGGGACGCCGACAACGATCCTTGGACGCCCTAGCGCCCTCCTCCTCCTCGAAGGCCCGCCACTGCTCGGCGGTGTACAACAGCTTCCCACCGACAACGATGGAGTCGGAGTCCGGCGCTTGCTTGCGGTCCTGGACCGACTTGTGCTGCCCGGTGACGTCCTCGAGTGTGAGCTGGTCGAAGTCGAGGAGTGTCTCAATCGAATTCACGATCTGGACATACCTCTTTGGCATACACCGGAGCACCTTCTCGATGGTGCGCTCTTCAGTGAGGTCGTGTCGCCGTTCCGCGCCATTTGCTCCTTCAAATTGCTCAGCCGCACGGCGAAGTCCTCGACTTGCTCGCCAGGCTGGAACACGAGCGCCTCCCACTCTACACGGAGCCGCTGCAGAGTCGCTCGTTGCACGCTGTCACCGCCGATCCTCCGCAACGTGATGGCGTCCCACGCCAATTTCGCCGTGGCTTTGTTGGCGATGGAGGCTGCAACTTTGGTGGGGACGGAGGCGCATAGGGCCTCCAAGGCCCGACGATCGTCGCTGTAGCTGACGTCGCCGACGTGCACCGCCTCCCACAGATTGAGAGCCTGCAGCTTCACCTTCATCAGAAGGCTCCATTCGTGGTAGTTGCTCTTGGTGAGCATCGGCCACGTGTCTCGGCTTCGGAGTCGCGGTAGACGGTCTTCAACGCTGGTGAACGCCTGCGATGACCACGACGCCGCTCTGGAGACGGTGACTGGCGGCGGCGATCGGCGGCAGCGACAGCGACTGCAGCCTGAGCCGCAGCTGCTGCCTGCTGTGCTATGACGGCCGCCTCCGAAGCCGCTGCCTCTGCGGCAGCAAGGTGTGCTGCGCGGTCGTGCCATCCTGCCCCGGATGTGCCAGCAACGCCCAGCAACACCGTGGACACCCCGACGGCAGTTGCAGCGGCGACGGCAGCAGCGGCGCGGGCTCTTGAGCTTTCGGTGGACATGGCAGCTCTCTAAAACCCTAGGCTCTAGATACCAATTGTTGCCCACACATGGATCAGATCAGGGTAAAGCCCATAGGGCAGTTTGGATTGAAAGTAAATAGTACAGGACATTGAGTTCTTAGAGGTGCTGCCACTGCTTAGATAGCCTAAGTGGACAGCCACCTACTACAGCATATTCTCTAGCAAAAGTAGATGCCTAAACTACTTGGTTGCCAAGGAACCTAAAAAGTACTAGACAGTAATTTGTAACTGCAGTAAATAAGATACATAGCACTTGGCTTAACTCACAACCAGATTGTTATGTGCCTGCTGTGATTGGGAGGAGAGAGTTGAGGGAAGCAGTGGTCAGCTGATCCGGCGTCATTGGTGAGGTCGTGGCGGGCGCCGCAGTGGGTGGCAGCGTAGCGGTGAAGGCAGGCGGCGGGAGGGTGGTGAGAGAACCTGATATCTCCGATACCAGATTGTTATGTGTCTGTTGGGAGGAGAGAGCTAAGGGAAGCAGCGCCTGCTGGTGTGCTACAGTACCCGCGGGTACTGTTCACGCTGGATGTTGTGGTGGTGACTAGGGCTGCTAGGGCGAGGGCCTTACCCATGGCCGGGCAAGAGGGAAGGGTTTTCCTTCTTAATTCTTGCTTGATTAGATTGATATATCTCCTTATACGGAGCGGTTTATTTGACTCCCAAGCAAGGCTTACTTGACCTCTAAGCAAGCGACTCCTATCTCTAGTTAACCCTAACACTAATGGGCTACCCAGCCAGCCCAGGCCCAATATGCCCCTGACATACTCTAACAGGACCACGTCGCAACAGTCCTTATCATGGCCAAGCTTGTCACAATAGCCATAACGACCATGAGAGGAGGCCACCACCACCACCACGGACTAGGACGACCGTGGAGGCGTGGAAACCATACCGACGTAACACCCCACATCCAAATATGCAATGTTATTAAGGCGTTGCCTAAGCACCAAGATGCTCCAGGCGGGACGACGACAGACGACTCACCTTAGATTCGTATGTCGTCCGCCTTATGGCCGTGGCGTCCAGAAATTGTCGCTTTGGCGTCTGATTCACGCCAAATTGTGCGTGGTGGGCACCATAATGGGATGATGCCTTTGTTCTAGGCGGCGGGAAAACGCGGGAGCGCAGGAGAAAGGGCGCGGAAAATAGTAGGTGCGCATAGAGTAGCGCGCAGGGGAAACGAGCCTATCAGCGAGCGGGAGAGCAGGTTAAGCACCAGAAGCCATAGCTGGCCTGAGCGGATGCATTCACTCCACTATTGGGGGAAGTTTCTGCTCGCTTGCCCATCACTGAACCGTGCGGCTGCACCAGGTGCCTGCTTGCGGCCCATCGAAGAGGAGACACCTCCTTTGTTCCTTTGTCGAGCAGCATCCAAAGCTCTTCTAGAAGTGCAACGCATCATGACGAGGAAGGTAGGGAAGAGACAACGGAGAGTAGCGATGGCGACGCGTCGCAGGAGTGGATCAGGAGATGAAGACACGCTAGGGCTAGGAGGGTGAGGGGCACATGGGCTTTTTATTTTTTCCTTTCCTTTTTTGTTATCATCTACTGCTCTGTGCTGCTATTTTAAATTTCGCTTTACTTGCTAAGGCGTTGAGTAGCCACGCCTCGCTTACCGCCTTGATAACCATGGAAATATGCTTATGGCTGAACTTGTCACGTGGAACAGCCCTGCATATTGTATTACTTCTACATTTTTTATCTCGCTTCGTGTAAAAGGGTTAACCTAGAGATGCTAAGCTTGGAGTGACATCACCCTCATATAGGGTGTGTTTGGTTTCATGGCTTAGTTGTAGCCTGGCTAGGATTGTAGCCTGGTTAGGTAAAACCTGGTTCCAACAAACCAACATGGGTTTGTTTGGTTATGTGTATTGTCTTAGCCTGGCTAGCCTCACAATGTGTTTGGTTGCCTAGTTTGTTTTGATACGGTCACCTCTTCTTCAAATGGGTAAATTTACCTCCTTTGACGAATTTTTTTGAACACGTGATGGGCATCTCGAAGAAGGATGGTGTCATCGGCTCAGCATACGCACGGTGGCTTGGTGACTTTACCTCCTTTGACGAATTTTGTTGAACACGTGATGGGCATCTCGAAGAAGGATGGTGTCATCGGCTCAGCACACGCACGGTGGCTTGGTGACTTTCCCGGCCTGGACGCGACCACAGACGATGACCTTGGCAGCTTACCGGTGTCCCGCCTGATGTGCCCTCGATGCTGCGAGCTCACCGATGCATCCCAATTGATATCCCAATAATCCCATCGCACAAATCCAGAACAAATGCTCTCAGAGCAGAGCAGAGCAAAGCAGGAACTGAAGGTGGCAGAGGTGCTCATGTGATGCTGATGTGGAGGAGCACAACATCGGTGTAGCGGTGCACGACGACGACTAGCATAGGACTCAGATGTAGGTGTTGCTCTCTGATAGGCAAGCAAAACTTAAGGAGCTTGTCCGCATTAGGATGCTTTGCATTAGAAAACTGTAATAGCTCGGCTTATTAGGCTATAATAGAGAAGAAATCTATAGGAAGCCATTGGAAAGGCACAAACCCAATCATAGTTTAGTGGTACGAGTTCATGAAACAAGCACCTCAATAGATATTAGAATCACAGTATGATGGGTGATCTTGCTGTCGGAGTCGGGACTGCATCTTCGGCGGTCCACGATGCGGCTGCAGACTTGCGCGATGGTGTTGTCGTTGAAGGTGAGAGGCCGCCATGATAGCATGCATGAAGGGGGAATTCGGTGGGCCAGTCGCCGCCTTGCTCGATGGAGTGCGAGGACGACGACGAGCGGCTCCCGTGGGGGACTGCCACGGCGGGCGTACTGGACAGTGTTGCGACGGCCGCAGCAGCTAGATGACTTGCAGTGGAGAGACGGGAGGTTCTACCATAACTCCCCGTTGTCCCCAATGGCCTTCATGTTCGTGCCGCGGCAGCGGCGGTGGCGGCTGAGCACTCGAAGCGCCTGAGGCATAGAGCGCGGCCGCTTGGGGAGCGGCCTCCGAGACCGCCACCAGCAGGGAGGAGTGCCGTCCGAACCGGCCACCGGCGGGGAGGACGAGTTGGGCTGGGGTATTGCAACGATGGAGGTGTGGTAGCCATAATGAAGGTGCATCTCAACCCACAGCTCAGGCAATGCCTCATCAAATGATGGTTGTGGACGACGTCGAGTCAACAACTCTACAACTCCTAGGATGAAGTTGAGAGAAACTTGTGAAGACAATTTTGTTTTGGTGATGGTCACAACATCTGCAAGTGCTAACACTTCAAAACTCGGCACCCAAGTTTTCCAAACAATGTCAGACAATTGAAACTAAAGTCTCTGCGATGAAGTCAGGCTGGCGAAGCAACTGAACCTCCTCAATAACAAGGTACACTGAATCTCTGAACTATGACGAAGGTGATCCCACATTAAGTGTGAAGTGGTGAGATGTTTGAGGGACAACGAGAGATGAACGTCAATGTTCGCAACAATGGCCTTACAGGCCTCACACAACCAGGTCTTGTAGACAGCAAGATTGGACTGGGAGGCATCTATCTCAGCCTTAAAACAACTTAAGCAAGCCACTCTTGACGTAATCGGTTACATTACATCTACTAAGTACGTTGGCAGTATGGGAAGAGTAGGATGTGGTGGACATGTTTGCTCGCCCATGTGAACCTTCATGTGGAAGACAAACTCCTCTTAGTATCATTGATTGAAAATGATTGGGCACAGAGGAATAGGGATAGCACCTGGTTGGGTGGACAAAGCCATGAAGTCTACTGCCTTTTCTGTTTCCTTATTTTTTCTTCTATTCTTTCATGCATAAAAGCAGCAGAACATGGACGTAAGGTAGATCTCACTGGACCAGCATAGGCAGCAGCAGTCGATGCGGGGCCACGGGTGCGAAGCAGGACCGTGGACGAGCATCTGCATGGGGCAGTGGAGAGCATGGTCGTGGCAGATCGAGAAGCCATGAGAATGGGGATGGAAGGGAGAGAGGAAAGGTGGAGTCGCACAACAACCTCTATTACCATGTTAGAGAATGCAAGTACACCTATTCCAAAGCCTCAAAGGGGATATGTAGAAGTACATAGTGCAAAGATCATCCTATAGCCTAGGTAATAAATACACATGTATATACACCTAACATCTATCACCATTATGCACTTTGTAACCATTTTGGTTTATCCATGATAGAGATCTTGGCTATCGACTATACCTATAATATCCATTTTTGTTGTAAAATAAATCTATAAGATCTGTTTTAAATGCCGCTACATGGGAGCAATCTAGCTTTAGATGTTTCTTAATTTTTTTTGAAGGGCAACTAAATATTTTTATTTTGTAGGGTTCTCTCATCAACATGACCGGCCCTAAGCGAGGGATAGACATGATGGACCTTAGTCTACTTGAATATGACATGAGGATCAAGACAGGTGGTGAAGAAAAAAATGACCTACAGCTGATTGATGGTGCATCACTCATAGGTTCTGCAGGCGAATGGGATCAGCCACTTACAATGCGCATCCCTGGAAATTATGGTGCAGTTTACATAACTTTATCACGTTTTAATTCAGCAGTTGAGGCGACTGTAGAGGTTCTGATATCAGAAGTACAATGCAGTTTCAATTTGTCGCTCACTTGTTTAACTAGTCAGCTGAGTAAGGAAATCCGGCTCTTTCATGGTGCCATAGCTGGGTCACGAGGCTTACAGAGGTCTGTGGTTGCCATACCATGGAATTCTTCGATAAATTTGAACTTCAAAGTTGGCGCATTGTCATCCAGTTCCAACCAACACTACTGTTCCTTCATGGCCAAAGTACATGGGCATGATACTCAAGAAATAAAGACTCTTTTTGCTTTAATCTCAGTGAAGGTGACTTGGTCGATGTTGCCCATTGCACTGGACTGCCTTTATTAGGCTGATAACTTTCTGTTTCTGTTATGTAAAAAGTGAGTCCAATAGATCAACTTTACTAAACATAGGTGTGGTAAACTTAGACTCTGAACTCATGTAATAAGGTAGTATTAGTACACTCCAGTACCAGTCAATCAGTCAGTCAGTCATATACATTTTATTCGGTCCAGCGGCCATGGTTGACACTCCGCAGTTGTTTCACATTTTATTTCTGCTCTCCATTATTTTTATATAGGAATTTCCCAGGCATATAGAGTGGCTTCCCTGCAACTTTGGTGGACAAGAATTAGTAGAACGTGTGGCAACTTCGGTGGATATGTATGACCATTTTCTGAGTGAATGTTTATCCTGAATCTGATTGGATGTTTGTCTCTATTTTTTTTAAATCAAATAGACCAGTGGTTCTGCGGTGTTGGTCTCTAGAAACAAATGGTGTTTGGATTATTGATTTTCTTAAGCCTAATACCTTTAGTCCTTGTTCGGTTCACAGGTCTTTGTGTCGTCTTCAAAAACATATTTTAGGCATATAATTTGACCTATAATTTTTCTTATACTATATATAATTTATAGGAACAAAATTTGATCATGAAAGTTTGAATTTTGAAATACTTCACTGACTGTAGTATTTGTCTCATGTACTATGCAATTTTTTCCTGATTGGATATTTCGTTCATTTTTCTTGAAAGAACATTTTGTCCATTTTTAGCTGCTTGCTTTCGAGACTGACATGAAATACAGTGTCACGTACGAGAACAGAAATTCTGATGGCTAGAGATGAACCATCGATATCCAAGCGCACGCAAGTAGGAGTAGGCAACACAAGCGCTTCTGTTCATCGAGACGTATCCAATGCTCAACTTGACGTTTGTTGTTTTCCGCCGGCAAATCTGCCCGTGACTCGCTTAAGATTGAATGACGCACCCCGTGCTGAATTATACGGTCCCTTCTCCCTTGTCAGGCCAGTTTACGTCTCGAAAAAAAAGGCCAGTTTACAGAGTGGGCTAATTTTAGGCATCGAGACCAAGCCCAATTTTGATCAGCCCAACAACCTTGTCCAAGAGGCAGGCCAGGGGTGAGCGTGCGTGCCAAATTAGGACAGAGGGAGTACCAAATTTCCGTTGCCGGTCAACTATGGCCTTGTTTAGTTGTATCACATTTGTAACTATATAGTAGTTAGAGCATCTCTAAAGGCTTTGGCAAATTGACTTGGCATTTGTTGCTATTAGGAACTTCCATAACAAAATGCAAAGGATAAAAATAGGTCATCTCCAAAGAAATTGGCATTTGGACTTGGCAAAGGATAAAAATAGAAGGTCTCTAGGCGCGCGCGCTTTCCTCGCGCGTGACTTTGCTCGCGCGATTAGGGATGTCAACGGCTTGGCATATTTGCAAAGTCGTCCACGGTTTGGCATTTTTGCCAAGTTTGCTCCCTTATTTGCCAAGTTGCCCAAATTGCAAACTCCAAATGCAAAACCGTTGGATACCTCTTTTGGAGCTTTTTGGCAAATTACTCAAATCCAAACCTCAAATGCAAAAACCTTGGAGATGCTCTTAGTATCTAATTATATAAATTAATTAGGTTTAAAAAATCCGTCTCACAAGAACCAGTTCGCTTGTCTTATAAGAGCAAGACTAATAATGTAGCCTATTTGCTGATTGTAAGGTTCCTTGCAATTTTTTTCCAGCCCACCCATATAATAGTTAGCTATTCACTATTAATACATGGCTCACTTGTCTCTCTTATAAAGTTTCATGGTTCTTGTGCCTAAACAGCATGCTCCTCCTCTCTCTCCTCCCCTCTTTCCTCTACCTTAGCATTTAGTCAGCTTACAGTTAGTTACTATACTTGCTCTAAGCTGCCATCAGTATTTTCCTCTCATAATAAATCAGCGAACAATACTTTCAGTCATAACTTTTCAAGCCAGCGAACAGACCCTATATACAAACTGTGCAATTAGTTATTTTTTATCTATATCCAATGTCTCATGCATGTGTCCAAATATTTGATGGGAATAGGATAAAAAGTAAGAAACATGTTTAATTATTGTAGCATATTTATAACTATAGCAATTAGTATCCAATTATGGACTAATTAAACTTAAAAGATTCGTCTTGTAAAATACATGTAAACTGTGTAATTAATTAGTGCTCTGTGCATTTAACTATTTTTAATCTATTGAAAGCCCTAGTTTGGTTTTGGATAATTGAAACCTATGTGTACTAACCTTTGTCATGAGTAAAATATAAAGATAGGTTGGTACACACCAAGTGATGGAGCTAGATGATGGTCATGGTGATGGAGGTGACTAAAAGTTAATATCCAAGTGCTCCAACTTGGAAAAGAAAAAAGAGAAAAACAAAATGGGCTCAAGGCAAAGGTATTTTTAATAGGGCCATTTTGTTTTGCCGCTCAAGACACCTAGTGGGTGTGAGTGGATTTAGGATAGATAACCGTACTATAAAGAGGGGAAATCTTTAATTGCAATGGTTATCTAGTGCCACTAAGTATGTTTTTCATTTGCATTTACCTAGCGCTTAGTGACGTGGTGAGCTGCATGAGAAAGCCTATAAAAATATTTGTGAAAAGCTAATTTAAATGTCCAATTTATTTTGGAATATTTTGGTAAAATTAGCTACTTGAAAAGGTGCTGAAAATTCACAGAAGGTGAACTGCTGAAGAACTACGAGCTGCTGTTAAAAGCAGTGCACAGTTTTAACAGCAAGCAAGTGAAGGCTTTTTGCAAGAAACTAGAAGCAGTTGTGACCAGTTGGAACTAGTTAAAATCAGTGCACAGCTCAACAGCAAGGAAGTGAAGGAAATTGTAAGAAGCTGGAAGCAGTCACAACCAGTCGCAACCAGTTAAATCCAGTGTGCAGCCCAACAGCAGGCAGGTGAAAGAGAGCTAAAAGTAGTTGCAACTAGTTGGAATCAGTTGAAAGAATTTACAGCTGCTGCTTGCTGTCTGTATCGTCCGTAAGAATGAATGGCAGTCAGGGACCATGCTTGCATGCGTTGCTTGGTGTGGAGCTTTTGTCATAATAAATGAGAGAGAGAAAGAGAAAGATGATTTGCATGCATGCATGCAAATGTGAACACACCTTGATAAAAAGAGACAGTCATTGACCTTTGCTCTTCATAGAGTGGTCCACTCAAGTACAAGGAGGTACTTAATTATTTTGAGGTGTTGTTTGTCCATTCAGTGTGGAGAGTGCAGGCGTGCATGCGGACTGCTGGTTGCAGCTCTTTGTCACACGCTCATTTATTTGCTGGGACCCGTTGCTGAGAGAGTGCAGAGGGTCACTCAGTGCATGTGCTGCCCGTTGAGGCAAACGGCACTGTTGTTTTGCCCGTTGGAGAGCTGGCTGGCCAAGAAAATATAGACCGAGCGCTCCCCTTTCTGGCTCTCTCTCAATCTCGCGAATACAGAACGCTTCACTTCTTTCTTTCCAGAAAACAGAGAACTCGAGCTCCCCTCTCTCATCTCTCCCAAGTGCTAATCCTACGGGAGATTTTTGAGAGGCCTGTATGTTTGATCCAGTGAGCTCGTGAGCATCTGCTCCCTCTCCTCTCCCTCTCATAGCTTGGTGCTCATCTGAGAAAGGATTGAGGGAAACCCTAGGTGCATTTGAAACTGCATATTTTTGTGGCACTAGGTGATTGTTGTTATTGTGGATTTCTTATTACTCTTGGTGATTGCTGTCACCTAGACGGTTGTGGATTTATTGATTGATGAGGGGATTTGGTGATTGTGTCTGCCCCCAATCAAGGTGATATTTGTGAGGGTTCTTGGGCTTATTCCTCGGCGGAGTGTTATTGAGCTACCTCACTTGTGGGTAGGTTCTTGTGGCGCCCATTTGTTGGGCTAGGTTTGTGAAACACCTATTAGCCGCCGAACCACCAAGTGTTGGTCGACACAACGGGGACTAGCGTGCCTGCAAGCACGTGAACCTCGGGAGAAAAATATTGGTGTCAATATTGTGATTGATATTCTCCCGGTGAATATATTGATATACATTGTGATTGGTTCATCCTCTACACATCGGTATAATTATCTCTCATCTCTTTACCTTCTTGCAAATTAGTTGTAACTAGTATTTTCTAGTTTTAGCTAGTTGTAACTAGTTGTAAAGAGTAGTGACATAGTCTTTGCTTGTGCCTAGAGATCATAACAATTAGAATTATTGGATAGGTGGCTTGCAACTCTTGTAGAGGTAGAGCAAAATTGTTCTATGTCTTTTGTTATATTAATCCTTTGCTCTAGTGCCTTGTAGATTTTTTAAATAAGCTATTCACTCCCTCTCTAGCCATATTAGGACCTTTCATCTATATTTAGTGTTCTGTGCATGTGTCTAAACATTCGATGGGATAAGATAAAAAGTTTTTGGATGGGAACGGCCCTGTTTAGTTCCCCACCTAAAAAAATTTCACCCAGAATCTTTGGACACATGCATGAAACATTAAATGTAGATAAAAAATAAACTAATTACACAGTTTGGTTGAAAATCGCGAGACGAATCTTTTAAGTCTAGTTAGTCCATGATTAGCCTTAAGTGCTATAGTAACCCACATGTGCTAATGACAGATTAATTATGCTTAATAGTGTCTTGTAGTTTCCAAACGAGCTATGCAATTTATTTTTTATTATTTTATAAAAAACTCTCCCGACATTCTTTCGACACATCCGATGTGACACCCAAAAATTTTTCATCACCAATCGGCCTAAGGCCTTAGTTACAAATGCGCTATAGTACAATTTTTATAGTTACAAATGATTGGACACTAATTACTATGTAGTTATAAATGTGCTACATTATCTAAAAATATTTGATAGGATGGAGTGAAAATTTTTATCTATAATGCTCCATGCAAATCCTAAATCTTGGAGCTGTTTGGTTTCCAAAAGTTTTACAACTTTTTTCATAATTCTATGTTACATCGAATCTTGTGGCACATGTATAAAGCATTAAATATGGATAAAAAATAATTGATTGTACAGTATGCTTGTACTTTGCTAAACGAATCTTTTGAGCTTAGTTAGTCCATAATTGAACAATAATTGTCAAATACAAACGAAATAACTACAATAGCCATTTTGTAAAATTTTCTGCAACTAAAAAGGGCCCTTATGTATCCAGCAGCCCTGCAAAAGAGTTAAAAGCTACAGTAGATTCCTCGGTGCTTTCCACTTCTAGGGAAGAACCTTCCCTTTCATGATTGAAGAACCTTACCTTACACAAGGGTTTCTGCAATGCCCACTCCACCATACTGATTTTTTTTTATTCTGCATATACAGCCACCGTAGAGGCAAAGCATTGCTCCACAGCATTATGAACATGGATCAGTTCCATCAACTCTCATGGCTGATTGCTTGCTGTTCCAAAAGGAGCAAGCTAAGCATGAGGTCTTGTTTAGTTCCACCCAAAATGAAAAAAAAACTTTTCAAGATTCTCTGTCACATCATAGAAAAAATAACTAGTTGCACAGTTTGTTTATAATTTGTGAGGCAAATTTTTTGAGCCTAGTTAGTCTATGCTTGGATAATAATTGCCAAATACAAAAAAAGCCTGATACAACTCCCAGCATGCCACATTGCCATTCAGCAGTAACTTTGCCAATTGTTGACACGAATGAGATCACATCAGATGTTATTAACGCAATGTTGAGAAGCAAGCAACGAATTTAACTAACATCATGGTACAGCAAGGGGCTATCTAATGCTAATGCTAGTACTTTTACTAAGATGACCAATTTCCACTACTCCCATAACAAGTCATTATCTCCTCTTTGGATCAAATACAAAAGTTAAATCGGAGCAATGCAATAATAATTCTATGACGATACCTATATAAATTATGGCGAATCGCCGATACAGTTACTGGCTCTCTTCTTCATAATCATCCTCCTCGTCATCAGACTGCTCACCCTCACTTGCAGCCGCTGCCACCGCGTGATTGTTGTTGTCATGGTACTGCTGGTAATGTGGGCGCGGAGCATGACGGTGCCTGTCACCATGGCTGATCCGGTAACGGCTATGGTGATTACTGCTGCCACCGGCGTCGGTAACCACTGACATCCTCCTAGACGAGCCACCGGCAGGGACGGCGGCCGTGGCAGGAGACGCGTGGTTCTTCGCCTGCGTGAGCTCCATCTGCGTGTTGAGGAAGAACTGCACGCGCTGCGACTCCAGCTCCTGCGTGAAGTCCATGCGCCGACGCTCCATCTCGGCGGCCTGCTCCAGCTTGGCAGCCTCCACGCGCTCGTACGCCTCGCCGAAGCGCCGTATCGCCTGCGCCAGCTCCCGAAGCCCCTGCGCGCGGTCATCGCCGCTGCTGCCACCGTCGTCGGCGCGCCCTTCGTCCGTCCTCTTCCTCTTCCCGTTCACTGCCGGAAGGGCCGGCACCGGCGGGAAGCCGTCGGAGGACTCGGAGGACACCGACGGCTCCGGCGAAGGCGCCCTCCGCTTGGCCGCGGAGCCTGCCGCGGGCATCAGCGGCGTGCGGCTGCGCTGCGGGAAGCCCACCCGCAGCGCCCCAGGCATCTGGCTGCGGCTGTTGGAGTTGTGCCCTCCGCCGCCGCCGTTGCCGCCGGAGCCGGGCTTGTTGCCGTAGGTGGGCGCGAGGAGGAAATCGAGGCGGTCGAAGAACTGCCAGCCGGAGACTGGCTTGGCCCTCTCGACCTTGTACTTCTTCTTGAGCGTGTCGATGCGGTTCTTGCACTGGACATCGGACTTGGGCGCCTTGGAGTAGCCGTCACGGGAGGAGACGGCGTCGGCGACCTCCTGCCACTGCGGGTGGCGGAGGCTGCCGCGGCCGAGCGCGACGAAGCGCTCGCCCCAGGCGTCGATGAGCGCGGAGGTGGCGCCGTCGCTCCAGGCGTCCTCCCTCCCGCCGCCCCCGCCCCCGCCTCCGCTCCCGCCGCCGCCGCCGCCGCCGGTGGCGCTGGCGTACAGGGACGCCGCGGTCCTATGGATCGGGAGCGCGACCGCCATGGCGGAGCCCGGCGGCGCAGCGGCGACGGTGACGGGGCCGTCCACGGGGAGCGCGGAGGAGGAGGGCGGCGACGGGGAGAGGGAGTGCGACACGTCGTCGTCGTCGTCCATCGCGCGGTCGCGGCGGATCGGAGCGAATTGGGCGAGGGGAGGGGAAGGGGATCGGATCCGATTTGGTTTGGGTAGGGTTGGTTTCGGTGGTGCGGCGGTGCCGGCGGCGTGGGGTTGTCGTGCTTTGAGGGGGATCCGGCTGGGACTCGGCACGGCAGGGGCAGCGCGGGGCGCGTTGGCTTGGGCCAGGCCGGGAGGATGGGCCGGCGCAGGTCAGGTGGTGGAGTGCGGGGGGGCAAACGGCCGGCGGCGGGGGTGGTTTGGGCTGGTTGGAACCCGACCCCGACGCGTCGGCCGGCAGGAAGACCGCTTGTCCACCACGTTCCGTCCATGGTACGGTACCGGGCGGTACGACGAAATTGGGATAGGAGACCGTGTGGCTTCGCCCGCGAAATATCAATTCCAGCACTGCATATATACCTCATCAACCAGAGAGAGAAGAGAGGCCAATAGAAAGAAGAGTGACGCTTTAATCTTTTAAGGCCTTGTTTACTTCCGAAAAAATTTTGTGTAGCATTTTCGTATTTATTTGACAAATATTATTTAATCATAGACTAATTAGGTTTAAAAGATTCATCTCATGAAACTGTACAATTAATTTTTGTTTTTGTCTTTTTTTTTGATACGCCATACAATACCACAAGATTCGATGTGACAAGAAATCTTGAAAAGTTTTTGGTTTTTTGTGAGAAGTAAACAAGGCATAAATACCAACAACATTTTTCATGATAAACCTACTCCCTCCATCAAATAAGTGTTCGTTAGCATGAGCTAATAAATTCAATAAACACGGTGCAAAATCCAATCATTTACTAAGGCCTTGTTTACTTCTTCCTAAAAACTCATTTTACAAGATTCTCCGTCACATCAAATCTTTAGACGCATACATAAAGTATAAAATATAGACAAAAAAACTAATTACACAGTTTGGTCAGAATTTACGAGACGAATCTTTTAAGCCCAGTCACTACAAACAAACGAAAGTACTACAGTGACGCGAAATTTTTTCCTAAGGAAACTAAACATGGCCTAAAGCGAATTGTACGCATTAAATTTGTGATGAAATAAAAAAAAGGTCTCGTTCACAACCCATACAAACTCATCTTGGGTCTTGTTTACTTCACCCTGAAAACCAAAAAGTTTTCAAGATTCCCCGTCACATCGAATCTTGTGGCACATGCATGAAACATTAAATATAGACGAAAACAAGTTTAGCTGTAAATTACGACACGAATATTTTGATCCTAGTTAGTCCATGATTGGATAACATTTGTCACAAACAAATAAAAGTGCTACAGTACCGAAAACTTTTCATTTTTCGAAACTAAACAAGACCTTGGCATGCGCATTGAGCCCTTGGCAAGTCGAGCGTTCTCAAGCGCTTTCTTGCCACTGACAAATGCAGTAGCCTAAGCAGTCGTCAAGCTTGCGGTCCTTCTTCCCGTTGAAACACATAAGGCCCAATTTAAGCCTTGGTTAGATACACCCAAAACCCTAAAACTTTACAAGATTTTCCATCACATCGAATTTTACGGCACATGCATGGAACATTAAATATAGATAAAAAAGATAACTAATTGCACAGTTTATCTGTAATCACGAAACGAATCTTTTAAGCCTAGTTACTCTATAATTGGATAATGTTTGTAAAAAAACGAAAGTGCTACAGTGTCAAAATCCAAAAAGTTTTTGATCTAAACAAGGCCTTAGTAGAGCTCCATGATTCTCTATGGAAGCTAATTCTCTAAGAGAAGTGTTTCTATTTGATTCAGTGTTCGCCTAAACGGCCTAAACGGCCGATTAAACGATCATTAAACGGTAAACGGTGGCAAACTGTTTTGTTTAGGGGGTAAAGGGGAAATTAAACGATTGACCGTTTAAACGGTCAAAAAACAGGGAAAACGGTCTAAACGGCCTACACGGAACGGTTGTAAACGGTATTAAACGTGATAAACGGCTGTTTAAACGGGCGTTTAGGCAAACACTAGGTAAATCTAGTTGAATTTTATATCAACAATTTGTATACTTAAATTTATTATATTAATAAATATCTAAAATTGATTTGTTACATGCATAAATATGTATATTTAATTCTTCTAACATCCAAAACATATATACATAATAAAATAAATGGTTTTTAGTTGCATAAATATGTATAAATGATAGAATGATTGATTTTACATTAAAAAATATGTACATTTTTGTAATATTGTGTAAAACCGTTTAGACCGTTTTAATCCGTTTAAACACCGTCTAAACAGTTTAAACGCTAAACGAAGGGTGACCGACTGTTTACCGTTTAGCGTTTAGGATAACATTGATTTGATTAGCATAAACTATCAAAATTACAATGGATAATCACTATATATAATTAGGAGAAGTTACTTTTTTTTAGCTCCTAGCCTTTTAGTTCATATTAGAGAACCACTTCTCTCAAAAAAGTTTGGCAGAGCTTCTACTAAATTTAGCAGAGAATCAGCTCTAGAAGCTACCAAAGAAGGCCAAAGAATCATACTTCTCATTTACTATGTACTTTGTACTTCATATTTACTTTTTACTCATTACCATGCACTTCATCGCCATATAGACTTTAGGAAACCCAATTAGTTTTCTTTTGAACTAGCATTTATTCGAAATTATACATAGTATATACAAAAAATTAAGGGTGCCGCCGTGGCGTTCCACTTACACGAAGGGTTACGTGCATTTTCAACCTTCATGTGCACGACAGTCTGATTTTCAAACCTAAATTATGATATTGGGTACTGAACAACCTCTAGGTGTCAAAACCAAATAGATTTGGTCCTTTGGCTACTTTTAAAGTTGATTTTCTATTTTTCAC
This sequence comes from Sorghum bicolor, assembly GCF_000003195.3. NCBI lineage: Eukaryota > Viridiplantae > Streptophyta > Magnoliopsida > Poales > Poaceae > Sorghum > Sorghum bicolor. The sequence continues at coordinate 46,486,896 of NC_012875.2, forward strand.
AATAATAAAAAACCTGTTTGAACATCTAAAAATTCATAACTCACGTACTTGAAATAAAAAAATAAAACTAAGGCCTTGTTTAGTTCAACCCAAAAACCAAAAAGATTTCAAGATTTTCCGTCACATCGAATCTTGCGGCACATATTTTGAGCATTAAATATAGACGAAAACAAAAACTAATTGCACAGTTTGTCTGTAAACCGCGAGATGAATCTTTTGAGCCTAGTTAGTCCATGATTGGACAAGATTACCAAATAAAACGAAAGTGCTACAGTACTCAAAACCAAAAAGTTTTCGGAACTAAACAAGGCCTAATACATTTTTTCCTAAAATGTTATCTAATTGTTGGTAATCTATTTATAGTTATTTAGAACTTATGTATTTCCTATTGGTTTATTGCTTATGGTCTAGTTTATATTAGAAACAAGAACAAGTAAGTTTTAGATGGCTATAAATGATTAAATGAGTTTTTAGGAAAAAATGGTATTGGTTTCACATTTTTTGCTTTAAAATAAATAAGTTATGAAATTTATAGATTAAAAATTTTAATATTTATGAAAATAGAAAATCACTTTTAAAAACTAGCTAGAGGACTAAATTTATCCTATTTCAATAATTTAAAAGATGTCCAGTATCCAATTTCATAACTTTTTTTTATCAGTACCCAATTTCATAACTTCTTGTGCGAATTGAAGGTTGAAAACGAGTTGCTCGAAATACAAGATGCACGCAAGCCAAAAGGAATAGACCTCCTGGGCCCACTGGTCAGCGGCTCGTCTCTTATCAAGTACCAAACCCTTTCGATCTGCTTCTTCCCTGTCCGTGCATCAAGCACCGAACTCTGCTCCTCCCTGCTTCCGTCACGCGAGAGCACTCCACTCCCACGCGAACCCTAGCAGTGGTTTTCCCTGGGGGGGGCCGCTAAGCAGCTTGGTCCCAAGCTGTAGAAGCAACTCCGATCCCAGCCGCGGCGCATCAGCTCCGGTTTCTGGAGCCGGATTGGGGGATCTGCGCGATGTCTTGGTCCGCGCCCGACGACATCCTCCTCTCCACCTCCCTCGCCGGCTTCTTGGACAGTGAGTTTTTGCGATCCCCTATCTGCGATGTTTCTGAGCTTGTCTAGTTACCTAGATGCTGCCGATGCACCTAGATTTGATTTTTAGGGGGGTCGTAGATCCGATTGGCCTAGATTCCTGCTTGCGGAGGCCGTGATTGCAAGTCATTGTGAAAATTTCGTACTGACGATTGTCTCCTGTGAGTGGTTCGGATCAAAAGCAGGCACATTAGTAGGTGATTCTCTGCAAATCCCTGTAGCCGTTGTTAGTAGGTGAAGAGGCTCTTATGGGTTATGCAGTCATCCATATCGATACAGCTCATTTAGGTTCGGTGAGAGATAGTATTTGTCCTGTAACCTGCTCCAATTTTGTCTTGAACTTTATCAAAGCTTCTGTAGGTTTATCCATTTATGCTGATAGTCTACAGATCTTTTGTGTGTATGGTTTGTGCCAATGTCTGAATGCTACCATGTCTCTGTACTGAATTAGAATGCCTTATGTTTGTTCATAGAAATCTTACCTGGAGTTGGTTGTGCCTCGTTCATATGAAGGCTGAGTTCTGGTGTGTTCACACCAACATGCTGTTTGGTTGCAGCACTGTAATGCAAATGTAAACAAATTAAAGCTGCCGATGTTACCGCCACACATACAATTTGAATTGATTTGTTTCCATTTATGTTAATGAGAAACGAACCAAATAGCACGTAAGCATTGTAAAAGGTTGTTAGGTCTCATGATTTGGTTCCACAATGTTTTTGGCAATTATTCATGCAAACTTAATTCTATCTACAAAATTATGGCTTATCGGACCATGTCATGTGCTATCATTCGAACAATTGTATTGCATTTGGGACATTTGGTTGGTTGGACTTGGATAGACTTGATTATGAAATGTTTGAGTTCTGTGTAGTAGTTCTGTGTTGGACCAGCCTAATTGTAAGACAACTTTGGTGTGTTCTTCAATCTCCAAACACCATTTTCTTTGGTTCACTGATAGTAAATTTCTGTTTTTCTTCCAATTTTCCCTTCAGTGGATTATGTGCACCTTTGAGTAAAATTTAAACTTAGCTATGATAGCTGTTAGTTGTTTGAAGATGTTATTTGGTACTTCCATTGTCTGCCATTAGAAAAGACATCACCTTCTGTCCGTCTGAGCTCCCTCTGAATTGGTTGATGAATTTTATAACTAAATAGGAACTTAAATTAAATTGTCTGGCCTATGAGGCTACGTCAGTAGAACCTTGCAGCGATTTTGCAAGCTGATGACACTATGATTCATTAATATGGCTATTGGTTTTGTAGTGTATATGAGACAATGAGAAGCCTGCCCACCTGAGTTCCTTTGAATCTGTTGAATTCTTAACACCTCAATACATGTTGAGTTGAAAGTGTTTCCTTGTGATGGTGGAAAACCAGAGTGTTTTTTTAATAAGCGGTGGCATTATGATTGTTTAGCAGTTTAGCACTTTTGTAAGTGCACATGAGATAATGAGAAGTGAGGGTAACTGATGCAAGCATTTGGGTAGCTGCAGTGCCAGTGCAAGGCATTAGTGACACAATAGCATAACTCGCTTCCAGAGTATATTGTTAGTTGTCTACTTGTCTATTGGTTTCTTGGCATATTTGTAAATCAATCTTTTAATCCAGTCTTTGTAAATCTGAGTGGGTGCTAAATACTATTTGCAAATGATGTTGCATCTTCAATCAATTTTGTTCCTAAGGCATGCCAAGTGTAAGATTACCGTGGCATATCCTTTGTTCATTTAATATTTCATTCGTAATTGGTGTATATAGGTAGGTTACTTAGAAGAGTATGCTAAAATTTCTTCTGTCTACTTTCATTACCTTGGAAGTATTATTAGTGATTGCATGGATGATGCTCTTTTGATAAAATAGTTTAAACGAAACTATTGTACTACCATGGTCATGTACTCATGTTAATGAACATTTCTTTTATATATTTAATAAAAAATGAGAACAATAGTACTTAAGTATTCCTTGTGCATGGCCTTCTTCATCTCAAATTTTTTTAAACCAATGGCACTAATTTATTTCGTATCTGATCTCAGAGAAACTTATTGTCCTGCTAAGAGATGGACGGAAACTTCTTGGCACCCTCTGCTCATTTGATCAGTTTGGTATGCACTGCCACTTTCCTTAGTGTTGTTTCCAATCATATTTTCTGCTACTAATATTCTCGTATACTTTGCAGCAAATGTTGTTCTTCAGGGTGCTTGTGAACGAGTGATTGTAGGGGAACAATATTGTGATGTTCCTCTTGGTCTGTATGTTATCCGAGGAGAGAATGTTGTTTTAATCGGAGAATTGGTAATAACATGTTGCATTAAAAGTGAGCATGGTCAAACTTATGTCTCCACGTTGATGTTATAGATCTGGTATATTGCATTGAGCAGGATCGCGAAAAGGATGAACTCCCTGCTCACATGACATGTGTTTCAGAAGCAGAAATAAGAAAGGTATTCACGTACCCTCAATCTGTTTTGAAGCCTTTTATGGTGTTTAACTAAATCTTTTCTGCATTTCACACATGCGTGTTGATATCCTATCCTAGTGATACAGATTATTCATGAACAGCCCTGTGTTTTCCCAAAGACAATTTAAACTGTGGCACTAAAAAGTTTGTTGTCTTGCTATTTTACGGGGTGTTTTACTGATAAGTTGCTATGGCCATAGTTTGAGCCTTAGGGCCTGTTTAGTTTCCCATTTGAGCCAAAAAAAAAATTGGGTTTTGGCCCACCATTCTGCAGAATGGAACTAAACACCATCCGAAAATTTTTGGCAAAATGGTTGCCATTTTCCATTCTGGATTTTGGCCTCAAGAGGCAAAAAAAAAAAGCCCAAAAGAGCCTGGGAGCTCATGCCAGCCTTCATTACCCCTGAAAAATTCTGCATTTTGGATGGAACTAAACATAACCCTGAAAATTTTGGCATTTTTGCATTTCATCATTCCAAAGTAGTTGGCATTTTACAATTTGCATTCCATGGGGAACTAAACAGGGCCTTAAAGAAATACAGAAACTTCGTATTAGATGAAAATACAGAGAATATGTAGATTGTTGTAACTTTTGCAACCCATCATATAACGTGGAAAACTGTGGACGCAACCATTGTCATTTTTGTGTCCTAACTCCTAAGTAACTTCTTTGCAGTCTGGTACATATGTGCGAGCAGTCTAGACAAATAGTTTACATGAACAATAAAGATGAGAATATTTATTTCTCTAAAATCTTAGTTGTGATATTTATTGTGGAAACTATTGCATCTTTTGATTTACTTTTACATTCAAACAAAAATGGAACTTGTATGTAACGTTGGACCATGTTTTTTCTTCCAAGATCTAAGCATTATTAATTAATAAAAAAACAAATTCTATGGAAGTAAAATATGGACTGTTAATGTTTGGTCTGCTTATTGCCTTGTATATATATATATATATATATATATATATATATATATATATATACTTGGAATGTAGGCTTGCCTGTATTAGATTGTAGCACTCTGTATTGGTGCTACTTTATTTTAAAAAGGGGTTAGACGATTAGGACTCTTTCATAGGGAGGCAAGCAATTCCATTAGTGCAATTTGGATGAAACCAATTACTTAATCTGACAAAAAGAAAGGAATACTCATACAAACCTGGAAGTCTGGAACTGACATGGGAGCAAAAGTGCAAAACAAAGGTTTTACCCTATTCCAGACAGTCAGACCTGCTGCATTTGTGCAGTCTCACCTTTGGCCTGCCGTAGCATTCTCAAACATGTTCCTTCCATCTGGTCTATCTGAATCTTCTAATGCTTAAGAATAAACTGCGGAGAAGGAACATGTCATGTACGGGCGCGCATACTCCAGGCGCCGCAGGTCGCGTGATGTGCGACGCGCGGCCGAGCGCGCCGTCCGGCTGGGGCAGCAGGAGATCGAGTAGGATTTAGTTTTGGGTCTTTCCTTTCTGAGTCCTAGAGTTTAGGAGTTTCGGTTGGGGTATCAAAGAATTATCAATCTAATCTTCCTCTTTTCCTAAAGCCGGCGACTGGGGGTATAACCCGTCGACGTGATCGCGATCTGGGGGGATAACCCGATCGGCAACCACGGACAGGGGCTACGAACTTCGTAGCCGCGGTCCTCCTACCCTCGGTCCCGACGACCTTGACAGAACAGATACTAATAATCTGTATAAACACGAAGTTATTGCGGTTAGCAACATGACAGCGTGCAGTTCCTAGAAGAAACAGTTTGCCTTTTTTGTACCCCAAAATTCTGCTCCTAGGATGAACAATTCAAAAGGACTTCAGGATCCTGGCTTTTCATACACTAGACAAATCTGCAATCCACCATTGAAATATGTTTGCATGGCTTACCTTTACGCTTAGACAAAGGAACCTGACTCCTCCATGTTGTCAATACACTAGCTAATGGTATTTTTTTTGTTTTTTGTTCCATCCAGGCTGAAAAGGCAGAGCGAGAAGCAAGGGATCTGAAAGGCACGATGAGGAAACGGATGGAGTTCCTAGACTTCGATTAAGATCGTTTCCGTGGTAGGTTGCTGCTCCCATTTTGTGGCCGCGGAGTTTTTAGTGGCGGCCTGTGCCATACCTGATGACTGCGCCGTATCCCACAGTCGCATGCTTCTCGTTTGTCCAGAAACGCTTTGGATTGATGGAGGGTTCAGCGAACAAATTCCTTTTAACTAGCAGTGCTGTTTTCTACTACTTTTGTGGCCACAGAATCCTTTGATAGCCTCCTGATGCAGCTTTGTGAACTGTGTTGATTGATTGCCTGAGGAGATGATGCCCTGCGCTCTCCTTGTCGTTCGAAACAGTGCCTTTTGCACAATCGGGATTTATTTATATAACTGACATTACTGTATACCTGATTGGATTGGATCCTGGAGGCCGGAGCTAGCTAATCAATCAAGCTGCCAATCAGCGCAGCAGCGGCGCAACATGCGTGCTGTGCTGACCTGGTCTAGCCTTGCAACAATAATACTGTATCTTTTTTGAATGAACAACAATAATACTGTATCCCCAGTGACATGCAATGCAAGTGAAGCAAAACGAGCCCAGCTAGCCTGTGGTGCGGGCTGCTGTCCGAGCGTCACTTTCCCCGTCCCTGCTGCCCATGTCCATCCTCCTGCCCTCCTGGGCGTAATGTGATACAGTTGAAATCTTGCATCGGCCGAGCCATCCATACCAGCATCTGCAGTTTGGCCGGTTGTACCGGTGAGGAACAGCGCAGGGGTGAAGGGTTTCTTGGCTCAAAAGCCATGATTGAAAGTACTCTTTGCCGATTTGTTGCGAGAAAAACACTGCCAAATAGATTCGGTAAATAAGCTGAAGCGAATAGGGTTGCAATGCTGCTAACGAAGCAAATGAGCTGATAATGGCTGCTGGTACCTAACAGATATTAATTCATGGCCCACGTTCCGTTGATACCGACACCAATCACACACACACACACATTAGCTTCCTCCTGACCTCCTACCCCAAGCAAAGCGTAGGCACGGGCAGTGAGGACGGAGATCCGTCCAACTTCCGTGACGCCAACAGGACACTGGAACGAGCCAGACACGGGAGCTGGAACCCTCCGTTCTCCCAATCAGGCATCAGTGGTGTCAGCCGGCAGATCTCAGTTGGAGGAGAGGGAGAGGAGAGGAGCTAGTAGTACAAATCGGGAGATCTCAATTGACCGGTCGATGAATGAAGCACACTTGCGCACGCACGGTAGGTTGGGCGCCTCCGTTGATTAATTGCCATGTTCGGTACTGCCCGGGCGTGGCAGCGCACATGGCGGTGCGAGCTCCTCATGAGGCCGGGGCCGCCGGCAGCAGGAGGCAGGACGCCTGCGATCCTTATCCGCCGGCCATTGAAGACGGCAGCGTGCATGTGGGATTGTGGGTGTGGTCTCCATCGATCCATCCATCCAGGCAGCGGCTCCCAACCGTCGGCGTCGAGTCACCGGCAGCGAGCGGTAGGCGTAGGCCCCCCCGTGCCGCACCGCACGTCCTCGGCGGCCGAACTCGTCTACCGTGCGGGCACCGGACACCATGCATGGTCACGGACGGGATCCGCCGGAAATCCGGCGTTAAATGACGGCGGGGGTTGGCGGGGTTCACCCTTCACGTGAGCAACCAACTCTGGTGGGAAAAGCTCCATCGGGCGTTACAGGGGCGAAGCCAGCTTAAAATTTACAGTGGTGCACAGTATTCAGAGCCACGTAGAAATATACTAATTTCAACTAATTTATATGGTAAAAATAAATTAATAGTAGTAAATATATTTTTTTTACCTGGTGCCGGTGCACCACCCAAACATAGTGTGGCGTCGCCCCTGCAGGCGTATCTACTGCACGCGACGCGATCGGCAGGTCGTGCTGTACTGCTGGCAGTGTTTTAAATAGCGAGCTAAGCCTCTTAGCGGCAGCCTCTCTAAAAGGCTAAGAAAAGCTATAGCGCGTTAATAGCGGGCTAAGCCATTTAGCGGCAGAGCAAAAAATATGTCAAACATCATATAATTTTACACATAATAAAAATGAAAGCATTATGAATATCAATAGTGATAGATATTTCAAAGTGTTACTAACATATTACATCAAAGTTCATAGTTCATATATGATACATCAATAATAACATACAAGGACATATCCTTGCTATTTGGGGGGGCCTCCAAGTTATTTGGATCGATGGAAATGAATCCCAAGGCCAAATAGCGGCGCTAAACTAACCCAATTTAGCGAAATTAGCGCGCTATTAGCTGCTAATAGCGGGAACAAACATTTAGCGTTAAAATCTCCATACCTTAGCAGTCCTCTTCCAAAAACGCTAAATAGCGCTATAGCGCGCTATTTAGAACCGAGACTGCTGCTCGACCCGGCAGCCATGGCTGGTGTAGTAAGGAGCAGTGAATCGATGGATCGTCTGAGAGGAGATCTCGTGCATGGGACACCGGTTCGTTATAGACAGTTAGGAGCATTGACAGTAGTAACATATTCATTAGTTATCAGTAGCAGACAGCAGCAGTACAAATTTAAGTACAGTCACTGGAGTATATGCCATAGCACGGTGAGCTAGTACATTTGTCTAGTTATTAACCTACATATGAATGGAATGGGTCCAAAACAAAAACAATCTATGGCGCTCATGATTGGAGCTGCAGCACGCAGTACGTACTACAAACACTACCCTGCTTGATGCTTCCTTGCTGTGTGTTTTTCAGGAGCCGCAGAATGGAGGGATGGTCACGGAACAAAAGAATGGAAGGTGACCATGGATGGAACGGAACGGACACCACAGCGACAGCCCCTGTCCTGCCTGCCCTACATGACTGTGGCTACCACACCGGTGTACGTGTTCGGCATTGGTTGGATGGATGTAACTGCGTGACCGTGGCGCGCGCACGGCGAGCTAGCTAGGCTAGGCATGCGCTCCGGCGCGCTTCATCCGCGCGACGGGGACGAAGGGCGCGGCGAAGTAGGGCTCCACGCCGGTCCACGGCGGGTGGTGCGCCGCGCTGGGCCTGGGCGGCGCCCCCGGGAGGCCCTGGCCCGACAGCGCCGCCACGCAGAGCTCCGCGAGGCGCCACGCCGCGCGCCGCAGCCACCGACGGAGCCTGAGCCCGCGCCCGTAGCGGCGCCCTTCGCCGCCGCCGCCGCCGCCGAGCCGGACGACGTGGACCTTCTTCCGGCGGCCGTGGCGGGGCAGGCGGAACGAGTGCGCGGTGGCGCGCCGCGGCACGACGATGACGCACGGAGGCGGAGCTTCCCCCATTGTTGTCGAGATCGTCTTCTTTCTCGGCACCTTTGCCCGCCTAGCTAGCTAGCTAGCTCCTTCTCGCTGCTCGCTCCGCCGCGGCGCGCCGGCGCCTCCTCTGTTCTCTCTCACTCGCTGGTGGTGGCCTCGTGGCCGCTGCTGTTTCCTTCTCTCTCTCTCCTCTGTTGCGTTGCGCTCTCGTGCTCGTGCTCCTCTGCCGTGCGCGTATATAAAGGGAGGACCGGCGGAGGGACACGGTCGGGATGGGCCAGGCCAGGGTTCATCAGTGTACGCGTATTTTTTTAAAAAAGTACAGTATATTATAAGATTAAAAAGTTGATGAATCAATGAAATGAAAAGCAGGGAGCCACCAAAAAAAGAGAGAGGAGAAGACGGGCAATGCACTCAAGTTTGCTAGGACTAAACAAGGTAGCTGGAAAATGCTGGAGCGCAGCAGCATATATAATTTTAGGCCTTGTTTAGTTCTAAAAAATTTTGCAAAATTTTTTAGATTCCCCGTCACATCGAATCTTTAGACGCATGTATGGAGTATTAAATATAAATAAAAATAAAAACTAATTGCACAGTTTGGTCGAAATTGACGAGACGAATCTTTTGAGCCTAGTTAGTCCATGATTGGACAATTTTTGTCAAATACAAATAAAAGTGCTACAGTGTCGATTTTGCAAAATTTTTTGAAACTAAACAAGGCCTTACTACTTTTTAGTTTCTGATTGGTGATGACTTGGAGAGCATCGTTCATAAACAAATGGAGGGTCAGAGGGTTCATACTGCCGGTGACAGGAAAATGAGGTGCCTACCAGAGTACCAGCCGCCAGGGGTTCCTATGGAATGTATTCCAGGTTCGCTGAATGTGTTCTGACAAAATCGGAAAAAGGTCATTTTGTTCAAAAAAGGAAATGAAAAACTGGAAAAGAACTTGACCTTATTTGCTAAATTCGTCAGTCATCAATAATGTTTCTCTTCTAACAAATCTGTGAACAGTTATGTTTTTTTAACCAGACGAACAAGGCCACTCAGAGGATCGTCACTGTGTCGGCTGATAAAAAATCTAGTGTTTTTTTGTTATTATTACCAGATGAAATGAAACCAGGTGGGTGGCAGGACAATTGTTCTAAGGGCCTGTTTAGATTGGGGATGAAAATTTTTTGGGTGTCACATCGAATGTGTCGGAAGGATGTCGTGAGGGGTTTTTAGAAACTAATAAAAAACAAATTATATAGCTCGTCAGGAAACTGCAAGACAAATTTATTAAGCATAATTAATCTGTGATTAGCATATGTGGGTTACTGTAGCACTTAAGGCTAATCATGGAATAACTAGGCTTAAAAGATTCGTCTCGCGATTCTCAACTAAACTGTGTAATTAGTTTATTTTTTTATCTATATTTAATGTTTTATGTATGTGTTCAAAGATTAGATGGGATGGATGAAAATTTTTTAGGTAGGGAACTAAACAGGGCCTAATACATTCTCGTGCCCTGAGACTTGCAGTACACCTCTGAAAACGTACAGAGCAGCTACTACCGCTGCTACTAGCATGGCCTGGGGTAGTTCAAACACGTTTATCAGGATAGGTTGCGCTCACGGTTGGTGACGATTGACGAAAGAAGAGCGAGGAGAAAGAAAGGAAAAAAATGGGCTGCAAGAATTAAATGGAAAAGGGAATTCCAGACGAGGACCATGTGTTTGTGTACGTACCGGCCAGGCCAGTGACCTTTTCTTTCCCGTTTCTTTTATTTAATTTGTGGTACAGTCACATCTCAGTGCTCCATTTTATTATTTTATACGGATCAACATGAACCAGCAGCAGGCACATGCATGCTGGTCTCTTTAATCTTAATTTGTATACTCTCTTTCGGAGAAAAATTAGGTCACATTTGGGAGCCTCTGTGCTTATTACTTCCCATGCCATGTACGACACGCTACTAGCTAGTAGTATATCTCCCGTAGACAGTCATTCCATTGGAAAGCCTTCTTTAGTTCTTAAAAAATTTTGCAAAATTTTTCAGATTTTTCGTCACATCGAATCTTTAGGCACATGCATGAAACATTAAATATAGATGAAAATAAAAACTAATTACACAGTTCACCTGTAATTTGCAAAATCTACACTGTAGTATTTTCGTTTGTATTTGACAAATATTGTCCAAACATGGACTAACTAAGCTTGAAAGATTTGTCTCGCAAATTACAGACAAATTGTATAATTAGTTATATTTTAATCTATATTTAATGCTTCATGCATAAGCCGCAAAATTAGATGTGATGGGAAATCTGAAAATTTTACAAAGTTTTTTGGGAACTAAATAAGGCCTCAACGAAAAAAAATTCATGCCTTGTAATCACACGCCTCTTGATTTGTATTTGCATGTGTCCATCATCCAGGAAGATGAAACCAGATAGATGGTTTCTGCGGCTGATGCAGATTTATTATGAGAGAAAAATATTATTGAAATAGCTGCTGATTCTGGCTGATAAGCTCTGGTAGGTCACTTGTTGGTTGCACATAGGAACAATAAAAACTATGGTTCATCCCCCCATAATGTCAGTTAGGGACGGCTTGTGATAATGCCATCATCAGGGTTCACTGTGTTCAGGGAGGCACGCGAGATGTTCCTGATTCCTGAATCCCCCCGTCTCCTGCATCGCGTTTTTCTGCAAACGCGTGAATGCAGTCGTATAGCATACACATACAGTACACATGCTAATGGGAGCCGTTACACTGATCCCATTAGCAAACTCGCGGCGAAAAGTAGAGGCTCCAGTGCATGGAACCGCCTCCGATCTGCTCGTCCAGGTTCCTCTTCAGAGTTGAGAGATGTTGAATGGAGACCTTGTTCGAGACCGTTTCCGCGTCCACACGGATTATTTGTTCTTATTAAAAACCTTCCTGGTTTTGCATGCATGCTTTTGGAATGGCACGCCCTGCTTTTTTCAAAAGCGAAATGCACCGACAAAATAGACGTTCCTCAACGCGGAAGAACGATATATTTCGAGATGAACCATCCACCTGCAACTGTGTTTGCATATACTTATACATACATGGAGTAGTAGTATATACATACAGGTGTATATCAACTTTGGGATGGATCGGCAGGTGAAACAAGACTGGTAATTGTAGCCTTGCACAGGCATTAGTAGCAGATAAAAATCTTGGTGGACAAACCTCAAAAAGTAAGAAAACATAAGTAAATCTCTACAACTAAAAATTATGGAGAGGACCTGTCTACCACACCTATAGTGAAGCCACAACTCCCATCGCTTTTACTGTGCCATGATAGGCTATCCCATCAACCCAGGCCTCACTCACTCATGCATGCAAATTTGTTTTAGCAAAATAAAAAAAGTCATAACTCTTAAACCGAAGATATAAATTAAATTCCGATTACACCATTAAATTTCTTATAACAAATCCTTCAAAACAAGATCACACATGAATATATTTAGATAAAATTTTATTAACGAATATTTATCTCTATAACTAAAAAATTATGGAGATGACCCGTCCACAACTTCCATCACTTTGGTGGTCTTTTTACTGCATGATGACACGCTATTCCATCAACCTAAGCCCCACCCACCTATACATGCAAAATTGTTTTAGCGAATTAAAAAAAGTAATAACTCCTAAACCAGAAATATAAATTAAACTCCGATTGCACCGTTAAATTTTTTATAACAAATCCTTCAAAACAAGATCACACATGGATATATTTAGATAAAATTTTATTAATGAATATTTATCTTATAAAGATAAAATATTTTCTTTTATTAAGTAGAGACAATATTCTAGGTTCAATAGACAATGTTCGGTCTTTGTAAAAAAAAGTTATCGATTTAGAAGAATAGTATTTTGGTTTTAGGTTTATGAAACTGATATTACAATATACATAAAAATACATAAATACATGACATAGATAAAAATAATAATAAAATCTAGAGTAAAAAGCATAAGAAAAAAATAAAAACACAAAATAGAGAAAAATTTCAAATAATGTCAAAGGGTTACTTTTCAAATATCATAAATATATTTATAAAATATTAACATCACTAAATATATCATAGAATATCATTAAATATATTATAGAACATCACATCTATTATAGATTACATGTATACTAAGTGAACACCATAAGAAATATCATAAAACATCACATGTATACTACGTAAACATGACATAACACAACATAGAACACTAAATATATACTACATCAATATCACATATATATAGAAAATAAAAATAAAAATAAAATTACAAAAAAGAAAAATATAAAAATAAACATGATTAACAAATGATAAAAAATGCATAGAGCAAATAAAATAAATAAATAATTTAAATAAGGATAAAAAGAAGATTAAAAAGAAATAAAATATAAAATAAGAATGAAGAAACATAGAAAACCTAAAAAGAAAAAAGAAAAACAAATAGAAACAAGGAAAAACAATAAAAATAAAACCAAAAGAAAAGAAAAATAAAAGGTAAAATTAAAAGAAGAAAAGAATAAGGAAAGGACAGAAAATAAAATAAAATCAAAAAACGAAAACTGAAAAGAAATGAAAAAGGAAGAGTATGGACAGAAAAAATAAAATAACAATGAAGAAACATAAAGTATGTGGAATTTTACCCGTAACAACGTACGGACATTAACCTAGTAGAAGCAGAAATGTGTACACAGGGTGCTCAAAAAATACTGCTGCCACACCCAGGGTCAATATGCAAAGGGACAAGGGAGTAATACCTGGCTATGAAGTCAGGACGACTCTGGCCCTTAGCAGCTAAGTTCCCGAAACATAGGATACGTGGTACGGGAACGTGGTACGCGGTACGATATTCTCATAAACTATGGAACGTAGGGGGTATATAGCTTCGTCTCGTTCCTTTAAGTTGCGGAACGCGTTCCACTTTCTAAAGGAACGTGTTTGGGACGTAGTGGTTGGCTCAGGTAGTTTTACGTGTTGTTTTGAACCAAATGAGTTCGATTCCTAGCGTGATATAATTTACTATTGTATTTTTGTTTCATTTAGGGCCGTCCAACTCCAACCTTAAGGCTCATTACAGGTCTAGGCCAATGAGTCAATCACCATCTAAATTTTTCGCCGACCGCTCACGAACGGGCACGGCGCAGTATGCACACACACCACGAAGTTCTATAGTCACTTGGGACTGACGTTCCTATGATTGCTCCTATATATGATTCGGGTTCCACCGCATTTGAGAACGATGTTCCATAATGTTCCCGTTCCACGTTTCGGGACGAAGTTTCCGGAACGGGGAACGTGCCCATGTTCCCGTACCCCGGCGGCTAAGCTCTGGCCTGCAGCAGGATAACGCTGAAAGCGAGGAGTAACACCTTGGAGATGAGATGATTGAGCTACGGCCATATGGCGTGTAACAATCGTGTATCACCAGCCATCGTTTTTCTCCCGTTTTGACGGCCGGCCGGCCCAAATAAAAGTTGGCTGGTATGGTTGCCGCCGAAACGAAAGCGATTTGGCTGATAAGCCATGATAGAAAAGTATTTTTTGATGATTGTTATGAGAGAAAAACACCGTTGATAAGTCGTTGATAAGTGAACATGAGCAGAAATAAAAAAATTCATTGCATCGAGCTCTGAGAAGAAGTCCATGCATCGTAACCATGACGAGCCAGTTCTTTGCTTTCGCTGAAGACAAAAGGGCGTTGTCTGTTGTCTCCATCAGCCACGAATATCATGGACCAAAAGCAAAAGGGACCCCCAGGGCAATCGTTAGGCGTACAGTTGGTGACTCGGCGTCAGTCGTCACATAGGTAGAAACAAGGAACATTATGGATCATACCAATCACGTCCGCTATCAACATTGGAGGCTTGTGAACGGCAATCAGTGGGGACTTCCTTAACAAGTTCCTGCATCACTAGGAATACCATGGAGTCGTCCAATGATGTGATTTCTAAGAGGTGTTGTGCGTCTGTATCCAGATTCCAGGTTCGACGCCAAGGGAGCAGTAGTAACCGGGCAACAGAAAAAAAAAATGCGCGTCAGCGTCACCCCCCACACCCCCAGGCCCCAGCCAGAGGCAGGCAGGCGGCGGTGGTGTTTACCCTTGGCCGTTCGTGCCGTCTTCACGCGTCTGTTGCTTTGGCGAGACGTTCCGAGGGATGGCACTGGCAGGCAGCTCAGGAGTCACACTACTCAGGCTTTGTTTAGATCTTTCAAAAACCAAAAATTTTTCAAGATTTCTCGTCGCATCGGATCTTATGGCACATGCATGAAACACTAAATATAAACAAATAATTACACAGTTTAACTGTAAATTGCGAGATGAATCATTTAAGCCCAGTTACTCTATAATTAGATAACGTTTGTCAACTAAAAACGAAAGTACTACAGTCCCAAAAACTAAAAAATTTTCGAAACTAAACAAGACCCCACACTAGTCAGCACTCAGCGGAAACTAACAGACGGCTACAGCAGGACAGTGCTAGCTAGCAGCGAGCGACATTTGGATGATAAGATCGTGCTTATATACCGGCATATCATCATGTAATCTACTCCTAATCTCGTGTTGTTCAGCATGCCCGGCCCAACTTAATGGGCTGGGTTTTGTTCTCTCTTTTCTTGGTTGTGGGCTGTGGCAGGTGGCGGGCCAGGCCGCACGGGAGGCTAGCTGGAGCCTGGGCCTGGCGGTGGCAGCTGGCACCTGGCAGGTCCCGCCTCTCCTGCGGGCGGCGTCTTCCGATCAGTTTCAGACGCGCGGACACTGGCACATTGCGCGGGCGGGTGCGGCAGATGCGGTCGGGTCGGTGCAGCTGGCACCGGCAAATGGCAATGGCGGGGAGGGTCCGCCACCGGATTTTGAGTCCTGCGCGCGGGGAGGCGAAGCGGTGGGTGACTGGGTGGCCCAGGCGTTTTCCAGCCTTGCTGGCCGGCGAGAATTTTTTCTATTTTTAGCCCAAATTCAACACATATTTCAAATTTAATTTGGTTTCAAAAATATTTTCAAAACTAGTCCGTTTGACCCCACCACCATGCATGGCGGGGCAAATGAACAGTACCTCGCCATGCATGGCGGCGGGGTCAAGATGCCACCAGGCCTAACGCCTCCAGAGGCTTGCTGATGTGGCAGGGTACGTGGCAAAGTGTACCCCGCCACCTATCATGACGGGTTAGGCAACTCCACCGCCCATCATGGCGGGGTATTATTCATTTGCATAGAGTATCATTCAGTTTGTTAAGTATCGTTCAATTGCAGGAACCAGTAGAAAAAAAAATAATCATAGTTCACAAGAAGAACTAGGCAACTTTCATATGCTTTCAGCTACATGAACTAGCAGCGTGGAGCAGCAGCCGCAGCCCGCAGGCAATGTACGGCCGTGTTTAGTTCCAAAATTTTATTGAAACGATCACTGTACCGCTTTCGTTTGTATATGACAAATATTGTCTAATTATAAACTAATTAAACTTAAAATATTTGTCTTACAAATAACAGATAAACTGTACAATTAATTTTTATTTTTATCTATATTTAATACTTTATATATGTGTAAAGATTTAATATAATAAAAAATCTTGAAAAATTTCAAAGGAACTCGACAAGCCGTAAACCAGCAGCAGTAGCCAGTAGCCGCCCAGCTGCAGCAGCAGGCAATGCCCAGCTGCCAGGCGATGGCAGGCCTTGTTTTAGTTCCCAAAAGATTTTACGAAATTTTTCAGATTTTCCGTTATATCGAATTTTTAAATGTATGCATAAAGTATTAAATATAGATGAAAATAAAAATTAATTATAAAGTTTGATCAAAATTGACGAGATAAATATTTTGAGCCTAGTATGATTGGACAATATTTATCAAATACAAACGAAAATACTACAGTATCCAAAATTTTTTAGAACTAAACAAGACCATAGTCTCTAGCACAAAACCACCGGTGGAGTAGCCAAAGTCCCATCACGATAGGTGGGAAATCATGTCCACCCTAAAACTCAAACATTTTCAAGATTCTACGTTACATCAAATCTTTAGACGCATACATGAAGTGTTAAACATAGACGAAAATAAAAACTAATTGCACAGTTTGGTCGAAATTTACGAGGCGAATATTTTAAGCCTAATTAGTCTATAGTTGAACAATAATTACCACAAACAAACGAAAGTGCTACAATATCGCAAAATTTTTTCGTAATGGAACTAAACACGGCCAACAAGAAGATGAGATCTCTACTGACACACAGACGGCACCAATAGCAGCAGCAGCAACGGCTTTTGGTGGGCCTGAACATGCCCCGCCATGATGGGGCGGGTTATGACTAACCCGCCATGATCCATGGCGGGGTACACGTCAGCCGCTCTTGGTGCTGCATGCCACGTGGCAGCTATATCCCGTCGCTATACATGGCGGGGTACAGTTTATTTGTCCCTCTATACATGATGGCGGTGCCAAACGGCCTAGTTTTAAAAATATTTTTAAACCCGGATCAAATTTAAAATATGTTTTGAATTTGGACTAAAAATAAAAAAAAATCGCTGGCGACTGGCGGTGGCGGTGGATTGCTGGTGTCCGTGTCCCTGACTCCTGCTGCACGGTCTAGCAAAGTCAAAAAAAAATCAGGCCTTAAGTTTATAAAATTTGGTACGGTAGTATTTTTATATGTATTTGGTAATTATTGTTTAACTATAAACTAAGGCTTTGTTTAGATGAAAAAAGTTTTTGAATTTTGACACTGTAGCACTTTCGTTTTTATTTGACAAACATTGTCCAATCATAGAGTAACTAGACTTAAAAGATTCGTTTCGCAATTTACAGGTAAACTGTGTAATTAGTTATTATTTTTATTTATATTTAATGCTTCGTGCATGTGCCACAAGATTCGATGTGATGGGGAATCTTGTAAAGTTTTGGGTTTTTGGGTGCATCTAAACAAGGCCTAACTAAGCTCAAAAAATTCGTGATAAACTATATAATTAGTTATTTTTTTATCTATATTTAATGTTTTATATATATGTGCAAAATCTTGTAAATTTTTAGAATTTTAAAAGTATCTAAACCAGGTCTCGGATAGTCAAGCTTGGCACGAGTGATGGTGACTGGTGAGTCACGTGGTGGTTTGGACGTTTGCCGGGCAGCAGCAAGTCACCGATCTCCATCTCCTACTGTAGGCCTTGTTTAGTTCCCAAAAAATTTCAAGATTCTCCATCACATCGAATCTTGCGGCGAATGCATGAAGCATTAAATATACATGAAAACAAAAACTATTTGCACAGTTCATCTGTAAACCGCGAGATGAATCTTTTGAGCCTAGTTACTCTATAATTGGACAATGTTTGTCAAATAAAAACGAAAGTGCTACAGTGCCGTTTTTCAAAGGTTTTTGCAAACTGAACAAGGCCGTAATTAATCCGAGTTTGCACAATAGTGACCGATGAAACGAAGCAGAGCATTACTGGTCCGCCCACGAAATTCCTATGCACGCACAGAATGTCGGACTGTAGAAAAGTCAAAATGTTTTATGATCTGAAACAGGAGAATAGATGACAACATAACCATGAAAGTGTCGGGACTTCAGGAGGACCTTCCACGTCACCGGGAAAGGGGCCTCCACCCTCCTGTACATCCCTGAGGAGTCCCGCAATGGGTTCTTCTATGGTGGTCGCCTTTGCCATCGCCGTCACTGCTACTGCAGCTCCAGTCGCCACCGACGAGGCTCCAATCAAAATACATCTAAATAAAATAAATCCGCTTATCCGCAGCACGACTCTCCCCTCCTCCACCTCCACCTCGCCTACCTCGCGTCGCCTCCTAGTTCCATGCTCCTTCGACCCGCATCCACCGCAGCTCGCCTTCACCTCCACCTCTACTTTGCAGTCATTCATCCTGCCGGTCCAGACAACTCTTTATCCTGTGTTGGCGCGACGACTTTGTATCCACCTAATACCTGACTTGGAGTTTCATCCTCTACCTCCGGCAACGGCAACATACTTACCCTTCTTTTTTTTGTGAACATAAATTTTATTAAAACTCAAACAGTATCTTTACAAGCAAGCGACACGACAAACTCAGGAAAAGAAGAAAAAAAGACATGACTACTACTCGACCTAATAGCATAATGAGCAAGTTGATGTGCGGTGTTATTTTGAGCTCGACTAATCTTCAAAACTTCAACCCGGCAAAGATCCTCCATCCCTACAGTAGCTTCTTGAATGGTAGACCAAATCAAGGAACGATCTTGTACAGGATTCCTCAGCTTCCCTACCACCACAGCACAATCGGTTTCCAGAATCATGGGGACCTCCGGCCAGCGTGCTGCAAGGATAATCCCTTCACGACACGCCACAACTTCAGCCTCCACTGCATCCCGGCAATGGCGAAGCAATCACCAGGCTGACAGTTTAATCCCACCACCATGGTCCCTGATGATCACACCTATTGCAGCTACACTAGAATCGGGTAAGAAAGCCCCATCCACGTTAATCTTCATCCATCCTGGGTCTGGCGGAACCCACTTCTTCTCTAGCCTGGCAACCCTCTCCAGCTAAGATCTCCCAATCAAGGCACAACGCTTACCCTTGTCTTTAGCATGGAAACTGTTTAATTGACACTGCATGAGAGAATCCATGTAACAAGTAAGAAACATCACAGAACTGTCAATCGAGAGTCTTTTGCCTGCCCGCAGAACACTGTTGAGCACACTCCAAACACGCCATAGAAGCATCAAAAGATTTCCAATGACCTCCACTGGGAACCGGCTCACAAGGGCCAGCAGCCACTGAGGCCCAGTATATTGTAGATCCTCCTCAGCCGGAAGTACCCAATGCATTCTCATGGCCTGACGAAGAGCAACAGCATGTGGGCAGCGTACACACGCATGGAAACAGTCCTCACGAGCATGTCCGCACAACTCGCAGGTTTCATATTGTGCCAGATGTCTGTAGTACTTATTAGCTTGAGTGGGGATACTATTATTGGCGACCTTCCATGCAAACACCTTGACTTTCTCTGGTACATTAGTAGACCACAGGTTTTTCCATACCTTTCTACCATCAGGAGGAGTAGAGCTGGTGCCGATGTTCCCTTCATCGTGTTCAATCCTCATGGCTAGTCTATAAGCACTTTTAACAGAAAACATACCCGATGTCTCAAAGTTCCAAGCTACATAATCTGGACAGGGATTGCTGGGTATTTTTATTTTGAATATCTCCTCGACATCACAGGCATAAAAATATCTTCTTACAAGTGTCTCATCCTAGGACTTAGTTTGAGCATCAAGCAAATGAGACCCGGCGCAGTCGGCAATGCCGAACGCTGCCAACTGGCTTCATGCCATGAGCTCTGGGCAACCAGTTATCACGCCAAATGTGAATACTTTGTCCATCTCCCACTCTATAGACCACACCTTGCTTTAGTAGTGTCAACCCAAACTCAACTCCGCGCCATGATGGGGAGGCATCTCCAGCAGCAACTGTGTCCAGCAAATTGCCATTGGGAAAATATTTGGCTTTTAGAACTCTAGCACACAGGCTCTCAGGAAAGAACACCAATCTTCATGCTTGTCTTGCTAGTAAGGCTTGGTTAACCAATCTGAGGTCTCTGAAGCCCATACCCCAAACCCTTTTGGCATAATCATCTTCTCCCATGGAACCCATTGAACCTTCCTGTGGACATTGTCAGAACCCCACCAGTAAGCCCGTATATGTCGCATCAACTCATCACACAATGTTAGTGGGAGCTTGAAAACACTCATCACATAATTAGGCAGGGCTTGTGCAACTGACTTAATGAGGATTTCCTTACCAGCCGTAGATAACTCCTTTTCCTTCCAGGCACACATTCTCTTCTGGAACCTCTCCTCAAGTGGTTGGAAGACTCCTCTTTTCATTTTTCCATTAGGCATTGGTAGCCCCAGATACTTGGCTTCAAAGTCAATTCTCTGAACCCCAAGTTGTTGTCTCACCTGATTACTGACCGTAGGATCACATTCCCCACTCATAAACAAAGAACATTTAGAAGGATTAAGCTGCTGCCCAGTGCATTTCTCAAATACGCCAAGAATATGCTTGATCGCCGTTGCCTGGCGCTGATTAGCCCGAAAGAAGAGCAGTCTGTCATCAAGGGGACCCCATGTCGCCCTTACTATTTAATATAGTAGCGGATATGCTGGCTATACTCATTGCTAGAGCAAAAGCAGCAGGGCAGGTAGAGGGGGTCATTCCAAATTTAATACAGGAAGGGTTATCCATCCTTCAGTATGCGGATGACACAGTTATCTTTATGAGTCATGATTTTCAAAAGGCAGTAAACATGAAATTGTTGCTGTGCACTTTTGAGCAATTGTCTGGCCTAAAGATAAACTTTCACAAAAGTGAAATTTTCTGCTTTGGCAAGGCAAAAGAACATGAAGAGTTTTATTCGCAATTGTTTGGCTGTGCAGTTGGAAAGTATCCCTTTCGTTACCTTGGACTGCCTATGAACTCTAGAAAACTCAATAATAAGGACTGGAAGGAGATTGAGAATATAATTGAAAAGAGGTTGAGTGGTTGGAAAGGGAAAATGCTTACAGTAGGGGGACGTTTAGTTTTAATAAATTCGGTGCTGACTAGTTTACCGATGTTTATGATGTCTTTTTTGAACTACCAAGAGCTGTTCTTGAAAAAATAGACTGCTTTAGGTCCCGTTTCTTCTGGCAAAATGACCAACATAAAAAGAAATATAGATTGGCTAAATGGGAGGTTTTATGCCAACCTAGAGACCAAGGTGGAATAGGCATATACAATTTGGATATTCAGAACAAGTGTTTGCTGAGCAAGTGGCTCTTTAAATTGCTCAATGAAGATGGCATGTGGCAGGAACTGTTGAGAAATAAATACATCAAGGACAAGACTTTAGGGAGTTGTGTTAAAAAATCAACGGATTCACATTTTTGGAAAAGCTTAATGAACATTAAAGATTTGTTTATGGAATTTGGCTCGTTTAAGATCAATGATGGAAGTCAAACCAGGTTCTGGGTTGACACTTGGTTAGGTAATAAGCCGCTTAAAGACAAATTCCCTTCCTTATTTAACATTGTTAGAAGGAAACATGACTCTGTAGCACAAGTGCTTAGTTCAATCCCATTGAATATTTCTTTTAGAAGGAATTTAGTGGGGGCGAATTTAAGTGCGTGGAATAGGATCGTTGCTTCTATACATGATTTAAATTTAACGGAACATAGGGATGAGTTCATCTGGGGCTTATCTGCATCTGGAATTTTTACGGTCAAATCCATGTATGCTGCGTTAATTAACAATGGGGTTAGGGTGTCAAAAGATATTTGGCAAATTAAAGTACCGATGAAAATTAAAATATTTCTTTGGTACCTGAAGAAAGGTGTAGTATTAACTAAGGATAACTTAGTGAAACGTAACTGGGATGGCGACAAACATTGTTGTTTTTGTCATGTTTCGGAGACCATTCAACACCTATTCTTCGGCTGCATTCATGCCAAGTTCTTATGGCGCGTTGTTCACTGTTTGTTTGGGTTGTCACCTCCAACTGGCGTGACTGACCTCTTTTTGCGCTGGTCGAAAATTGGAAATAAAATTTATAACTCTTTGTTATTAACGGCAGCTGCAGCGCTTTGCTGGACAATTTGGCTAACAAGAAACGAAGTGATTTTTGATAAATGTAGACCAAAATCTTTCTTGCAGGTACTCTTCAGAGGAACACACTGGCTTCGTGAGTGGGCAAATCTGCAGCGGCATGATGATCTTCGAGAGCAGCTGATCCATGTTGGAACTTACCTTGAGACATCAGCTCTGCATTTTTTTAGCGCCCGTGGATGGTTAGCTGCTAGATATATTGGTCATGTTTAGTTCAAAAAATGTTATTTCGTTTTGCTTGGTCGATTTGTTGGCTGTCAAGAACTCTTTGTAATTATTGGCCTGATTCTATCAGTTGATAGAAGAAGCCGGATATAAACTATCCTTTATCTAAAAAAGCAAATAAAAGGTGGGTGATACTAGGTGCACGTTTGCAGACCTTTAAGCCTTCAATCTGTCCTAGCCCCTCACAATGCCGCAACAGAGAAGAAAGTCCATCAGCAACTAAAAGGAATAAATATGGAAATAGCGGATCACCTTGTCGTAAACCACGTGTTGGGGAAAAGGAGTGCGAGGGCACCCCATTGAAGCGGACAGAGTAGCGAACAGTGGAAACACATGTCATGACCCACTGCACCCACTTGCTTTGAAAGCCTAGCTTCTCCAATAACCTTTTTAAGAAAACCCCAATCAACGCGATCATACGCCTTCGATAAATCCAATTTGTAAGCAAAGAAATCCTTCCCATATGGTCTCTGAATGGCATGTATACACTCAAAAGCAATTAATGCGTTATCCGTTATTAGTCGGCCCGGAACAAAAGCACTCTGTTCTTTGGATATGATCTGCTCCAAAAAAGGTCTTAGGCGATTAACCAGGCATTTGGAAATAATTTTGTAGATGACGTTGCAAAGACTTATTGGTCTGAAGTCTTTGAGCTCTACAGGATTTGGCCCTTTCGGGATGAGAACAATAGCTGTGTCATTAATTCCCCCAGGCAAATTCCCATCCTCAAAAAATCGCTGAACTGCTGCCACCACATCATCTCTCAGCACTTCCTAATGACGTTGGTAAAATCTTGCTGGAAATCCATCTGGACCAGGCGCTTTTAAGGGTCCCATCTGGAAAAGAGCATCCGAAATCTCTTCTGTAGAGAAATTCCTGCATAATGCCTCATTCATTTCATCAGTAATTTTCTGGTCCATGAGCTCAATAAGGACAGAGGGTCAACCTGGTCATCAGCAGAGTAAAGGTCTCTGGAAAAATTAACAGCATGGACTGCATTTCTTTGGGGTCATCACACCATTCTTCATTTTGCTTTTTTAGCTTCGTGATTCTATGTTTTCGGGCTCTCCACATTGCCTGACGGTGGAAGTATTTAGTGTTCCGGTCCCCCTCTCGGAGCCAGGCAATGCGGGAGCGCTGTAGCCACATCATCTCTTCTCGATACAGAAGCTCATCCATGTGATCAGTTAGTTGCTAAATATCTGCTCTGCCTGAAAGTGTATCTGCCCGTACCGCCTCTAGCTTGACTCTTAGTTCTTCCAGCTCTTTAGTCACCGCACCAAAATTTTTCTTACTCCATGAACGCAGCGCTCGTTGAACATGCACAAGTGCTTTAGCAATACCACCTAGGCCTTCTCTATTCGGGGCCGTGCACCAGGCTTCTTTGACTTCCATGGCCAGAGATTCCAATCGCTCCCACATAATGTCATACCGAAATATTCTTGGCTTATGACGCTCCCAGCTTTCCTTCTTAATTTCCAGCAACAAAGGGCAGTGATCTGATCTGGAAGACACCAGATGGTGCAAAGTTGCCTCACCAAACATGTCCCGCCAACTAGAGTCAGCTACTGCCGTGTCAAGCCTCACTTTCACATTAGCTCTTCCCTCTCTACCATTGTCATATGTAAATGGCAGACCCACAAAGCCAAGATCCATCAATCCACAATCATTCAGCACATCTCTAAATGCAGCCATTTGCCTCTCCTGTCTCTGACATGCTGAAAAATGTTCATAGCCCCACATAGCCTCATTAAAATCACCGATAAGGAGCCAAGGCTCACTTGATGCCCCCCCCCCCCCCCCCCAAGACGACGCATAAGCTCCCACATAAGATGGCGATCTTGGCAACATACTTACCCTTCGGTCGCTTGGCGCACGCTTCCTCACCGGTTCCGTCGCCCCACCTTCAACCGACGCTTGGCGCGGTCTTCCATCTGGATGTATGCGCCATCGACGCCTCTATGGCTCCTCGCCGGTGAATCTGTCGTCGTCAACGTCTCTTTATCCGGTCGTTGGACCTCGTTGTAATTCAGTCTTTCTTGGAGGAACTTTCTCTAAAATAGCTGCTTAATATATAATATATGTAGTTGTAAAAAAAACGCATGGTCACAGTCACACACAAGTAGGCTGGCCCGGTCCTGATCTTAGACTTGGCCCATGGCCTCAGGATCAATTTTAGGGGTCCTGAGTTGATCCATTTCACCAAAAGACTGATCGTTTTGGTCTAATGGGTAATATAAGTCGATCTAAATATTTTTCTGTTATTATAAGGCATTACTTAGGAGAGCTTCTACGTGAACTAAGTATGCTAGAGATATTGCACTAGTAGACTAGGGGCGACATGGCTGGGATGAGCTTGAGTAGCAGCGCCCCCTATTTGAGAGTTTCAAGGGTTTTGTTCACCTTTTCAGCGAGGTTGGTTTTTTTTTTCCTATAGTGTGCATCGACCCGCATTGAGATTTTATTCAGTTGATGGTCAATGATACTATGCAGTGAATTTACGCTGACAAAGTTGAGATAACATCTTTTTTATTTATTTAGCAAAAATAAATAAATGAATAAATAAATAAGATAAAACCATTATCATTGTGGCAAAACCACCATCCAAAATTGCTTAGAGGTTATTTGACCAGATTTGAAAAGTTCAGGAAGTAGAAAATCTAGTTTTATAGTTTGAAGATGAAGTAGTCAATTCTATATAGTTTGAGGATACAACCTCGCCCAACAAAACTATTGCAACTCACGCGCCCAACCACCCATTTCTCCGAGCATCAATCATCATACATCGTTATGTAATCAAAAGGTCTCGAGGCTACAATAAAAAGCTAGAAGTTGTTATCACCAGTCTTCAACTTTTGTGAATCTTCCGACCACTTTGCATCTGCGACCAGCATTTTCGCTGCAACGAATAGTAGTTCCATCTACCACAGTTCACAAGTCAAGAAAGAACAAAAGTTATGCTCACGGCCTCACGGCTCCCAGCTACATAAAACTGCATTCCGCAGAGAGACATGATGATGGATTCAAGTTTCCTTTAGCAGGTGATTGCCTAGTCCCAAAGGTTCAGTGGGATGGGAAGAGCTCACCGGCAATTCCTCTTTGCGATCGCTGAACATGTCAACACACCCTTGTTAACTGCCCAAGACTCTGCTTGCCAGAAATATTTGACGATGTCCCACAATGCTACCGTTCGACTTTCCCTGGCCACAGATGAACAGTAGGGTTAGGCATGAGAATCCTTTAGGTTAGGCATCTTGTACCAAAGCTATATTAGAGTAGAGGTTGCAACAAAAGCCCACGGCTCTGGCTAATGCTTGCTCAACTGTTCGGCAACAACATGGCCTATTAACCAAGTCAGAATATCGAGGGTATGCAGCTTGGCACATAGAAAAATTTCCAGAACTGGTGTGCCTGTAGTGGTTGGGTTTACAGAAAGAGAATAATTGCCACTTACCTTTTTTGCAAAATCTCAATAATAGTCTGCTAATCACCAGTGAAGGACGAGAACATTGGAACTAACTCTCAGAAAGGAAGCCTTTAAAGACCACCAGAAAACACCAGTGGCAGAACACGGCCAATCCTTTTCAACACAAATAATATTCGCATCTAGAATAGGTGGTGCACTTTTTTCTTGCAAAGTGCCTCAGAAATCAAGGATCCAAAGATTCAGCACATCCAGCCAGGATCATTGATTGCATAAAAGGGACCGTCAAGAGATGTCAGTCTTTAGGGGGGAAAAAAGGATATGGTGTCCAAACAACAATAAGCCAAAATTTTGCTCTAAACACACTAAATTAACTAGTCGAATGGCAAAAACAAAAACAAAAATAAACTAAGTCTAGGTTCCGTAAAATTTCATAATTCAAAGTGCTTGCAGACTTAAATTCTAATAATAGTTGCACTTAAAGGGGCAGATCAAAAAGAGACAAACTCTCATGAAATGCACAAAATACAGGGATGCAATGGGCACCTACCATATGACATGCTAACAATATGCCAAGCCTCCATTTAGTTGTTGGTAAAGCTATTCTTCACCTGTTTCATGTGGCACCTCGGTATTTTTCCTTGAAAATAGGTTAACAGCTTGATCAGACACACTTTGACAAATTGGATAGGATAGCAAAATCAGGTGGACTTTTCGCAATACCTTTCCTCCAATGTCGTCTTTTCTTTCAGCTCACCACACAATATATAACTGCTTCCATGCTAATCCACATGTTTGCTGCATATGTAATGCTTTATATTGCCAATTATGATGACATATGTTCAATTGCTGAACAGAACATTTTTATGGATTCATGCGCAATATGAAAGCTTATTAGTTAAACAGAAAAAAAGAAGTTATTGATCATAGCATGTAGAGAGTGTGTCCAGAGCCAAGACACTGTAGGTACCTTTCCATGCGCATGGATTACACAAGGCTAACTTCATTAAGACAAAAGTATATGTAATATAAGAAACAGTGCCAGTGACAAATGCTCATTGTTCTGCTAAAATTATTATCATTTAAAAATGCCATGTGCTCCATATCTAGATGTTACAAGCAGCTTGAGATGAAAAGAATAAAAAATGGTTGCAACCTCAAACGAAATCAGTTAGAATGTGCATAAGAAGCACTCACAGAAGAGATAGATCCAAATGAGCAAGGAGAAACTTCTGAGCAAGGCCACCAGACAGATAATGCTTTATGAAAGTTAGACAACATTATTAGACCAGAACAGTTTTTCTGCAGTTACTTTATGCAGGGCTTTTGTCCAACTTGCAAGAAAAGGTTCTTGCAGTGACTTTCCATTGTAGACTCTTGAACCACACCAACCTACTGAACTCTCCTTGTTGCTTCTTAGCTTGGGAGACTGTCTTGTTTGAAACAATCATCCATTGCTCCAATATAAGTACTCGCCGCTGGCCACAGAATTTGCTACAGGCAAGGTAGACAAACAGAAACAGGGGTTCAGATACAAGTATTCTCTCTCTCTCTCTCTCTCTCTCTCTCTCTCTCTCTCTCTCTCTCCCAGCATCAAGCAAAATGAACAAGAGCATTCCTGTAGTCAGCAAGATTTTTTGCTCAGGCACTCCAACAATGCTGATGATAAGGAGGAGACCAATTGTAGTGAACGGTGGTGGTTTTGTTGTTACTGACCTCAGTCATAACATTGTTTTTGTCGTGGATGGTTGTGGAATACTTGGATCCAAGGGAGAGCTTATGGTCAAAGATGGTGAAGGAGAACCAATATTATCCATCTCTAAAAAGGTAACAGATCATAACTGCATAATAGTAACCCTTGGACAAAGGTTGCATGATTTCTTGATTTTCCATAATTTTGAGTGTTTCACACTTTCACTAATCGATAGGTCCAGAACTGTAGCTCTATTAAATTGATCTAATTCCTATGAGCTTTTTTACATTATTTCATACTTTTTTGGACAGGCTAGCTCTTAAATTTTGTGGAGATGTGGGAATTCTTTTCTGTTTCAGCTCCCATTTATGATAATGAGACTAGCTCTTAGAGAACAAAATAACAAGAAGGATGCAGAACTTCTTTTTCTTGAGAAATGGCAGAAAGATAACTTGTGAAAAACACATATAACATATTTGCCATACAATGACTTCATTTCCTTTTTTTTTGTGCTCACCATATTAATACCACTACAGGGAGGAATTGTCCAGGCGCTAAGCACAAGGAACAAATGGAATGGATACTCCATGGATTACCAAGGAAAAAACACATTGGTTTTTAGCCTAACTGATCCGAAATCATGCACAGCGCAAGGTGCTCCGATTAGAATTCATATTGAACCCAAGAGGAATTGTAAAAATTGGGATTTCGAAATTGGTGGATCTTTTGCAGATAGAGACTGTACAATAGTTGATTGCACCAGAAAAATAGTAGCCCAGGTATGCAGTGCCTTTATAATCCTCTACACCTCTGCATTTGTAGTACATTATCTTAGCAGATTCCTTTTGTTGTCACTAATTAAAGGAATACACAAGCTGATCCAGGTCATGATTAACAGGAGTTATTCCATGAGGGCAGAAAATAAAAAAGTCTATTTGTACATGTCTATAGACATGGTGCATTTTTTGGCTAAGAAAATGCATAACCATCTCTAGAGATAGCGCTGCCCTGTTATGTACATGTGTATGCAAGCACTTATATGAAAGTGTAGAAGTTTACAGGCAGCATTACATTTATGCCACCAGCATTTGAGTGTCAGAGGGATTGAGATCTAAGACATAGTATCTGTTCTGCAGATGGGTATGAAAGAGCTGATAGGAGGCAAGGACTTCTACCATGTGGAAGTGCAGTCAGGATATGACCAAGCTTTCATCATTGGGGTGATGGCAATTCTTGACAACATACATGGAGAATCCACCAGATGCTGATAGCATGTATTAGAGAATTTGCTCTTGTTTATAAGAGTAGAAAAATGTTCAATAGCACTGATCTTGCAACCTACTTTCATCTTCAAGTAAGAAACAGACACATGCTAGCACCATCATAATGACTGTATGACCCACATGGAATAACATTCAGAGGACAGCTGATGATATGAGCCTAACTTTCGCTGCCACTTACTTATCTTTTTAATAAACAGAGAGATGTGACTAACTGACTAAATGTACAGCAGCATAGAGCATCCCTATTCCAGTGTTACATACCTGGTACTTAATATAATTCAATACACAAGAATTGCAATTTTCATGAATTGTGAACAAAGTAACTAAATGTGTACATTGTACCACAGTCACCAGAAATCTGGATCGACTATTCGACTGGGCCATGGATCATGGGTGTCTAAAAAGTCCAATGAAGTGATATCTCTTAAGCAGCAAAAACAGAGAAAGGATGGGAAATGTCTTGACTAATTGAAATCATGAAGAATGTTACTGCCTTAAATTGGACTTCATTTGAACAACTTAAAATTAATTTTAATTCTGAGACCAACTTAAATCCTCCCAAAAAGATGAAAAGTGTGATATTGGAGGCCTAGTAGACAAGCAAATGTGCAACTTTCATAAAGAAATAGAAGTCTTTCCTTGACTTAATGATTCCAGTTCCTAGGACAGTTCGCTAAGCTCCTCAATAGACAGTAGATTATGTTTGGAAAACTAGAAACCGGATACTCAGCACCTTAAAGGAAGGTTTAAAATTGCAATGGGAAAACTGTATAGTCAAGCTTGTGTAGACATAAGCTAGCAAAAATTGTATAGTCAGGCTTGTGTAGATATGAAGAATGCACAACAATGTGCATACTGCATACTCTTTCCTACAAGAAAAAAATCTATATGGGAATGAACAATACAAGAGAAGAAAGAATACAGATGAAGTACCTCTGCTAGAGAGTAAACTACTTCTATCCAATTCTTCAAGCATCGAGGCTTCTAAAGAAAGAATACAACTGAAGTACCACTGCTAGAGAGTAAATTTACTTCCATTCAATTCTTCAAACAATTAGTTCTCGTCTGCTAATTTAATCTTATCCAGTTAACAATCTCCCAAATGTAGCTGCTCTTGAATCTTGGCAAAAGGCCAAAGCGACTGACAGACCATATGCTTGGATATAATGTTTACAGGAGCGTGTCCAACATTCATGTGTGCAAGTTTTGTAGCACCACCACAGCAAAGCACTATGGACACTTGTTTGATTCTTCATGGGACTCAGCAAATCACTTCACTGGATGTGCAGTGCACCAAATAGATTACCTTTGTCATTCTTACACGGCATAAACTTGGTTTGACTACTTTTTGATAGTTAGGTAGCCTTGGTGCAACCAATATCTCAATATTCACACCTGAGTTTCTTTAGATGAATGTCCTATAGAAAACAAAAAAAAAGTTAAGATAGAAGCACAAGTCCTTCCAATCTTCGGTAGCGTTTTATTAAATAAACCTGGAGTGGGGAAATGAGGGATTTACATAACGAGGTATGTTAACAAACTAAGGACTTATGCCAGTTAGGTCTTTAAGTTAGAAATGATCACATTATGACCAATGTAGTAAAATCTTGCCCATAATTTGTGCATATCCAATCAGGCTATTAGACCCAGCATTTCTCTCAGACTAAACATGTTATTGTTACCATATTTGTGATGTACTGAAATGTAGGTAGGGTATTAAGCATGCTGTCAAGCTATTAAATCTAACCAGAGCATTGATTAGGTAATTTTGAGTTAGATTGGAGATAGAGATAGTTCAAAAAATGTACAATCTAGTATAGGTGTCACACAGGAGGCAACTGATAAAAAAAGAAGAAGAAAACTCACCATGCTTTGTTGTTCTCATCTAGAGAAGTCCCAGTTCTATGCTGCAATAAGCATCTGAGACAGCTCAGGTGCTCTTCCCTACATTCTTTATTTTAGCACAATTCAACTATACAGCAACTGAAATATCTAGTCTTTGGCTCGGGTGAGAAGGAACTTTCTGACTAGCTGAAGCATGCCCTGAAGCAATAAGCATTATTTGATCTACCTCATTAGGCATCCCAGCCTTCAAAACACAACTAATAAAAGAATTAACTGTAATCTTGTCAGGGCGACACCCAGTTTCCACCATTTTGTGGAAAAGGGTGATTGCCTCTGGTATCCTACCCTTCATACAGTGCCCAATTATTAGAATAGTATATGTATACTTGTCAGGATGACACCCTTTCTCTTCCATGTCTGTTACAATCAAGTTTGCTTCTTCCACCTGTCCTCCCTTGCACAGTATATCAATGACCGGGTTATATATAAATGTCTGTGGAGCAATGTCTGCTCGCATATTCAATTCCCTTAGAAAACCAAGAGCTTCTGCTGATCTGTTCTGCTTACAAAGTGAGTGTATTATGATGGAGAAAGTGTATACATTTGGTTGAATATGATGCTGACCCATCTCCTTCCAAATCCTCATGGCATCATCAAGCTGTCCACACCGACAATATCCATCAATCAAAGAACTAAATGTCACAACATCGGGAGGGCAGCGACGGAGAATCAGCTGCCGATACATTCTCACTGCAGATTCCATGTCCAAAGCCTTTCCATATCCATTAATAAGCACATTGTATGTGACCGTGTTGGGTCTTGTTCCAGATTCAAGCATGTCATTATATACTGACAACGCATCCTCCATCCTGCCAGCCTTACAATAACCTGATATTACTGAGGTGTATGTCACAACATTGGGCATGCAAACACCATCCCTCTGGAGCCTCCTCAATAAATCATGGCCCCTGTTCACCTGCTTCGCCCTACATAGCCCATCAACAAGAATATTGTGTGTGATGGTATCAGGAGAACACCCAAACTCAGTCATCCTTTCAACTAACTCAAGTGCCTTCTGGAAATTCCCCACCCGACACACCCCCTTAATGACAACATTAAAACTCCAGCCATCGGGAGAATACAGCCCATCCTGAATCCAGCTCTCAAACAAAGCAACAGCATCCTGTGCACGGCCACGGGCAATTAACAAGTTCAAGAGGTTGTTATATGCATACGGCTCAATGCGGCGACCAAACTGGGAGGCCTTTGTGAGCAAAGTCACCGCAGCATCAAGAAGGCCAGCATTGGTGCAGGAGCCGGCCACAAACGAGAAGAACACTGCATCGGGTAAGTACCCCGACTGATCCGTCATTTGGTCGAACAGCTTGAGTGCGTCCCTGTGGCGACCGGACCGGCAAAGCAACGTGATAACGTGGCTGTAGGACTGCTCAGAAGGGGGTACAGAGAGCGGCGGGGAGTGCAGGGCGGAGAATATGCGGAGGGCAGACCCGGCGCACGGCGCGAGACGGACTGCGGCCGCGGCAGCAAGCGGGGAGGGAGCGAGGCCGTGGAAGGCCGGGAGGCAGTGCGGACGAAGGAGGGCCGCTGACGCGAGCGCCTTGGCGATCCAGAGCTCGGCGGCGTGCGGCGCTGCCGGGGCCGGGTGTTGTGGCGGCGGGTGGGGCTCGGGGCTGATGGCGTAGTGGAGGAGGCGGAGTAGGGGGTGGTGAGGAGGTAGGCGGAGGCGGAGGAGGAGGAGAGTATCGTGGCGGAGGAACATCGGGGAATGCGTAGGAAGGGGTGTCGGAGCGTGTGCGTGGAGGAGGCGGCGGCGGCGGCGGCGGCGGTCATGGACTCAGGATGCGGGGAGGCAGCATGGACGTCACAGTGATGCGCATCGGAGGACGGAGGGAGATGGACTGAGGCCTGGTTCAGTTTGAGAAATTTTTTGAATTTCGCTACCATAGCATTTTCATTTATTTGTGTCAAATATTGTCCAATCATAGACTAACTAGAGTCAAAACATCCGTCTCACGATTTACAGGTAAACTGTATAATTAGTTTTATTTTCGTCTATATTTAATGTTTCATGTATGTGCCACAAGATTCGATGTAACGGAAAATTTTGAAAAATTTTGAGACCGGAAACCGCGGGTTTTCTCATGGGGAGGTTTTTCTTTTGAAAAGGACAACTCGACAATCGAAACAAGGCCGTGTTTAGTTACGAAATATTTTGCAAAATCACTATAAGTGTTTTGTTGGTATGTGATAAATATTGTTCAATCATAGACTAACTAGGCTCAAAATATTCGTCTCGTATATTTCGACCAAACTGTGCAATTAATTTTTATTTTTATCTCTTCCTCCATCATCCCATACTCTCTGTCCTCCCGCATCTCTCCCAACTCTGATCTGAGGAGCAACAAGACCAACCTGAGAAGCAGCCGAGCAGGGAGCCTAGCTGCGTGCCTACATCGCCACCAGCCCGGCCGCTTGCATGCGCGCCGCCGCAAACTGCCACCGGACAACCATGCGCACGCATGTGACTCATCACTCATCTCCCAGGTATTGGTGTATTGCCCGCCCGCACACAAACTACATCAGGGCTGCACACGGGCAAGCGCCGAGCCCATATAGAGGCAGCCGAGGGTCTGACGACGATGTGGATGGGCCGCTGCCTGAATGGTGATCGTACGTGAACTAGAGCGAGTTCGTCGCGCGTAGAAGTCGGCGAAGAACGGCGGCGGCAAGCACGCATAGCGGTGGCGCGGGTGAGCACATTGGCTGTCAGCGAGCATGGTGGTGGCGCCAACACCGGCGAGTGTGCGACCTTGAGCGAGCGCGCATAGGGGTCGACACACGAGCGCGGTGGCCGTAGGCGAGCGGGAGGGCAGCGGCGCCGCCGGCGAGCGTGCACAAGAGCGGCGCGGGCAAGCGCGGTGGCCATTGTGAGCATGCACAACAGCAGCGTGGCCGAGCCCGATGGCCATCGGCGAGCTCGCGGCCAGTGAAACCAGAGTGCACCCTGCTCGAGCGAGCATGCAGCGGCAGCTGGGCAGCCGTCACGGGCCGATAGAAACGTCTAGTTTCTTCCCAACGCTAAAATCGTGGTTTCTACATGCCTTGGTTCTAGGGACGACGTCGTTTCCTCAGTAGGAAACGGTTTCCTCAGTTTTTCATCTCTTTCCTCATTAATTAGGCTGCCACATCAACTTTTTGCTTAGCTGGCAAGTCATTTAATAAAGATAGAAATCATCATTAATTCTCCATTAGGAGTGCTCTAAGTAACCCATATCCTCTTACGTGACAACAATCAAATATGAGAAGTGACTAGCATACTTTCAAGTAGATAGCCATCTCTAGCTGCCCATCTCAGCCATGTCTTTGTATAACTTGATGTCTCAACTAAACTATTATTAATCTTTAGTGACCCTACTATTAAATCAGGCTGCACTCTTCTTGGTTTAGCCAACTTAGGGCACTCACAATGCAAGACTCTATCACTGAGTCCAAGACACTTAATTACATATTATTTATGGTATTTTGCTGATGTGGCAGCTTATTTATTGAAGAAAGAGGTAGAAAAAATAAGACTCCAAATCTTATTTAGACTCCAAGTCTACATTGTTCGAGGTAATAAATAACTTTAGACTCTATGATAGAGTCTGCATTGTGAGTGCCCTTAGTAGCCTTTTCATCTTATCTTGTCCGGCCTATGGGAAGCGCCTTGAAATATTGAGTTTTTGGTCGCTTTTTTATGGCCTTGTTGCTCCGATCCTTCGTCCTATGATACTTACGGCCTTTCATCATCAAAAAGATAGATCCATAGTGGTGTGGCACCAACTAATCTTCACCGTTCCTATCCATTTGATGCATGACCCTACTTCGGTACTTCATCTACAAAAGGTGAGATCCAAAGTTGCGAGGCAACTGTAGCACTATGATCGTCAATGACATTGTGGGGATGGAAGTTTGGGAGGCTGGCAAGTTGGATCAAGTCATTTATTTATTCTTTATGAGTAGATCGGATTCGTTTTTTCTCTCGCTCTCTCTTCTTGATGATTCGATGCTCTCCAAAACTTGAATCGACTTAAAATGCTGCCACATATATAGGATCATAGTTTCTAGTTCTCAATGGAGATAGTTTTAGATAGCTCAATATAAAAAAAAAGTCATTGAACTTCCTATTTAGAAAGCCATTACTATCTATATATTAGATAAAAATATTAAGCCTGCTCGTTTGCACTTAAAGCTATGAATTTTCAAGAGCAACAACGCTGAGGAAAGGACAACCGGACTCATTAATTTTATATTCAGTCTGGACGAGCAGCCTATTTCAAACGTCCAAATGGTTATAATTTTATCAGTTGCTTATAAAATACTTCATCCGTTCTAAAATAGATGTCATTCTCACTTCTCGAGAAGTTAATTTTTTTAACTTTAACTAGTTATATATTAAAAATATTAATATTCATAATACATAATTAGTATCATTAGATAGATCGTTGAATATATTTTCATAATAAATTTATTTAGAGATAAAAATGTTGTATATATTTTCTATAATTAAGTTGAGAAATTTTAACCAGCATGCATTATATAACGACATCTACTTTGACGGAACCAATCCACAATAGGTGTTTAGCTTTGCTCCCATTTCTAGCGAGCGCAACGTCCCTTATATTCAGTATCTGATTATTTGAGGGTGCGAGCTGAAAATTCACCACGGAGATTACGGCCGGCGGCGGCCCTCTCTGTTCCATCGCCCCAAGCTGCGCCTCAAGTTCCGCCTAATTCCACCGACGAGCGTAAAGGGTGCCTCTCTCACACACACGATGGCCTCGAGCTCCGGAAGCGGCGGCGGGGTGGAGGGCGGGGTCGGGGAGGGGCCGACGACGCTGGACGAGCTGTACCAGATCAACGTGGTGCCGGCCGAGCTGCACTTCAAGTTCCGCAAGGAGCTCCAGGGCCTCCGCGTCGGCCTCAACCTCGAGGTCTTATACTCTTATCTGGAGGACTCATACCAAATTCTAAACCTCGCCATAAACCCTAGAGTGCTGGATGTGAATGTTCGTCACTCGTAGATTTGTTTGTCCATTGCCTCCAATCATTTCCCTCTCTGATAGTGAAATTGATTTTTCCATAGTAGAAATTGTAGGGTTACTTTCCCATAGTGGTTGTTACTACTCTGTGACGTGGTTAATCGTTTCTGCTGCTTCGTAATGTCAAATTCAATGATATTTTGTCTTTGCAGTTCTACAACCTTGAGGTGAATGACTTTGAGGCAAAGGTAGTACTGAAGCCTCTAGACTACGACCGGAAATGGAAATTCCAGTACAAGCCCATCAGTGGCGACATACAGCTGCTTTCCAAGAAGATACCAGTCACAAAGTATCTAAATCTACAGGTTCTTTTCTTGTGCAGAATCCTGTTAGTTGTAATAGTGTTTTTGGGACAGCAAGTTTTGTACTTGGAAAACTACAAGTGCAAGATAATTTGATATTGTCCATGAAACAGGCATCTAATGGTGCACCCATCAATGTTAATTGAATAGTTGCTCAATGTGATTGTGTGACTACAAATTATGCACTTGATGCTTAACTGAGTGCATAATGCAAGTTCAAAAAGATTAAGACTGGTAAAAGTCTTAATCTTATTTATTTGCTTCCATGGTTCTGATAATCTGATAGCATAAATAATGTTGATTGAAGCAAATATCTCTTTACATCCTTGCTAAGGATAATCACTGCAGTACAAACTACAAAGTATAAGCTACTGCTTCTGCTTTAGGAACTGTTCCTCAGGATATATGAAGTTTTATTACAAGAAGTGAGAATAATGTGTTAACACCTACTAGTTACATGAAGTATGAATCTAACCAAATGATGAATAGATGTGCAATATATCTCTTTTATGATTTAAACATTTCCATGGTGAAAATTTAGCCGATATACTAGTCTTCCCTATGTGTGTGATTTGATGATTAAGGATTGTGTGCTTAGTTTATTTATGGAAGCAAAAAAAATTGTCACGGAAAATGGTTCAGAAAAGATTTGTGTGCTTCATCAGGAATAGATCATAGACCATTTTCCTGTCCAGGAAGTCGATTGAACATTATTACTCACCTCTAAAAGGTGTGCTATAATCATCTGTGTCCAATATAGATGCCAATATGCCATAAACATGTTAACGTAGATTAGCTGACATGATCTGATAATCAACATGGCTGAACTCAGAAATGGTAATGAGTTAAAATTAAATACTCGGATGGAATTTCACTTTGATGTGGAGAAATTTGTTCTGTGGCTTTGATTGTGCATGAGAATTTACAGCAATGGTTCACAGGTTGGTATTGGCCACAATTATCATCTGAATGCAACTGGATGGAAGTGGAAGCTTTCTACTTGCCTGGGGGGAGACGGTATCTCTCAAATAAGAAACAAGTCAAAACTCAGCTTGTTCCCAGGGTTTGATTTGAGGATTGGATGGAAAGCAGAATATGTGCTTCCAGAGATTCATGGGTAAGTCTGAATCAGCATTAAACTACTTAAATTGCTTATAATTATTAGAAGCATTCGAACAGGATCCATTGAAACTTACTGCATGAGCACAATTTGAACTCACAAACACTGCGGTTGACATATTTTCTGTACACAGGGCTGTTGGCACAGGAGAACCAGCCTTCAGTATGAACTACGGAAGGTTGCATGCTTCAATAGATCGGGTCGAGGCTATTGTTACTCAGTCAGATCGGTACTGATCTTCCAATGTGGAAAGGCAAGGGAGTTTCTTGATCAACAACAAAGATTTTGACCAAATCCCAGGGGTACAAGAAGCATTCCGAAGCTCCGGCCTGATGTACAGCAAATACCATCATACTTTAGGACCACGCTTTGAGAAACAGTTTAGAGTTCTCCAAACCTTTGAGCGGCTTTTCTTGTTTCTGAAAGCATAATTAAATAATGTTTGTGCTGCTTGTGTTCGGAAATACCAGAGTATATCAGTATAGTAAGCCAACGTCAAACCTGTGTTCTAAACTATTCCGAAGTATGAAATTGCTTACACACTGCGTAAGTGGAAGCAGTAACGAAATACGATGATTCAACGGTTATTTCATTTCTCTTCACGTTTCTTGGATTCGGATATAAATATAAGGTGACCAGTCAGACCAGATAGTTCTCTTTGGAGTATGGGCACGACAGAAAGCTTGGAACCAAGGTTTATGTCTAGAACAGCATTCATTCACTGGTCAACCAGTACAGTATAGCAAAAATGTCTGTTTAGATTAAGCTAAGCTTTAAGGGATTTCTCTAGACGGCCAGTGTCTCCCCAGATGGTTAGAGACACGAACTATCAATTCATTTACTCTTGCGCTCGCTGTTATAGTCATCAATCAGCTTCTCGACATCCTTCCAGAACAGGCCTTCCACAAGGACTCCTTCCTTTGTAAACCTGCCCAAGAATATTGTTAAACTTGTACAAATGAACATCCAGGAGAAAAGAAAATGAGTCGTGTCGCTAGGATTTAACATTTAGAGCAAAAATTGACAAACTGCGTTTCAGGGAAACTAGGTCATCGTGTTGACAGTTCGAACAATAAGTTATTTATATGCACTCAAGCTTGCACATTTTTCATGGTATGGCGTAAGTCCCAAAAAGCGACCATTCCAATTTTCCATCGATGCCTGGTATTTGCTGACTAATTAGATGCTATGGAACCATATAGGAGTTTTAGGTACATCATACATGAACATCTAATCATGAAATCCTAAAGTTGACAGGGGGTATCAGTTGATTGTAATTTGGAGTTTTGGACAGTAGACATTTGAGATTTTAAATACAATTAAAAAGTGGTGCATCACTATAATTCAGATTTCCACAAGACATGCATCTGCCAGAGACTAAAAAAATGCAAGTCTGCTGAACTGAAGACAACTGGGCACATACCACTTTGTCACGCTCTTAGTGAAATGGACTGGCTTGTTTGCAGAGATAGACTGCGGATCTGCACTTGCTATTGTGAGAGTGTACATGTCCGAGAATCTTGGTAATTTAGAAGAAATAGTGAGGCCAGTGCTGTTGAAAGAACCCTGGGAGAAAACCCATAAGTTAGCAAAGCTATAGACATCATGTCGTTAATAAATACTGAATCAAACAAGAACAGACATCTCACAGAATGGTCAATAATAATTCTCCAAAGCTAAAAACATTCAATACCACATCAAGGCAACATGTTCACCAAAAAAAATTTGTTCGGCAAATAACAAGCACTGCTTTTGAAGCATATGTTTTAGTGACCACAAGGACTGCATATCAAAGTACATTTGAAATCAATGCATATTTGGCCCCTAGTGCGGTTGGCGCCCTCATTAGCTAAAATATCATTTTTGCAATGTTTCAAAAAAAACATCAAAAAATATGTATATAGGACACATAAAGTTAAGTATAGTTGCAACAGTTCAGTTTGAAATTCAGACTAGATGTCAAGAAGCAAAATAGGCAAGCACACAACCTGGCACAGTTCATCATGTGCTGACAGTGACGTGTTTTTTTTATCTCAACATCAAAGATGAATTTCAAACTGATGAATTGTTGCAAATATTTTAAACTTTAGGTATACTACAATACTGCATACATGATTTTTTGAAACATTGCAACATGATATTTTAGCTAAAGAGGGTGCCAACCTCACTGGGCGCCATATAATTTCACATTTGAAATTGGGGCAAAGTGCCCAGAATCAAAATAAAGTCAAATGGTCTACCTAAACACCCTTTTGCTTTCTAGCCAATCCAATGCGGTTTCATTTCTTATACATTGATAATATTTGTACGGACTTAACAAAGCAGTTATTTATCATTGACGCAAAAGCGAGACTAAGCACACAAATTGCAACCACTCAGCATAGTCTATCACTCCATATCACAACTACTCAGCATGAGTTGAGTAATTAGGAAGCAAAATACACATCTGAGCATAGCTTTGTGAGAGAAAGGTATGAATAAAACTCAAGTTGTAGAACAATTATAAGAGAAATCCACTCCATTTTCAGCAAAATGTTTGCAGTAACTGGGTCACCTAGAGTTTGGACAGGTGAAAACTTCCAAAAAATTGTTAAAAGGGCAAATGAATTCCACGCATGAATACTTGTGGAAATACAAACTCTTCAGATGGTTCAATATAACATTATTACACATTCTTTGAGAAGCAACTTTGTCAGCTTATGTTTCTATTAAAAGACAGCCACTTGCAGTTCTAATGTCCTAAACATGATCGAGCATATATCTAACATATGCAGATACACAAGCTGAAGTTAAGAATTTGACTCCGGTCAGATACAGTACAGTCAGGAAGAAAGTGAAATAAAGTAAAATAGAATGCACATTAATATATACATTTGGAAAGTTATAATTCAAGAGCAACAAGTCCAGATGGAGACCAACCGCAGGAGGATGCGTGAAGAGGATGGCATCCTTCTCCTTAGTGTAGCTAAGAATCAGCAGCACCACATTCAGCACCACATATGTATCGACCCATGTAAGTCAAGGATCAACAGCAACAGACAACAATTCGACACAATGCTCAACTGAAATCAGATCTAGCATCGATTCGTCATCATAACCAAAAGACCAGTGCAGAAAAGGATATAGTGCGATGCAGCCGAGGAGGAATTCGCGGTTCTGCGGAAACTTCTTGGGGTAAAACTGCGCGAGGAGGGCGACGGCGATCACGGCGGCCCCGATGCCCAGCTTCCAATTGCCTAGCCGCGTGTCCTCGGTGTAGCCCTTGTTCTTCACGACCTGATCGCGTCACGAAAACCACCTCGTCAGATGATAAATCTGGAGGAGGGAGGAGCGATCGAGAAGGGGGGAGGAGAGGGAGGGGGGGCTAGGGTTTAGGGTGAAGCATAGTGTACATCTGAGATGGTCTCGTCGAGGAGGTGCTTGATGGAGTACGGGTCGAGGAGATTGGCCTTCTTTGGGGTAACCTTCGCCGGCGTAGCCGCCGCGCCGTCGCTCGCCATGTGCGCCGCCGCTACGAGATCGTCGACGAGGAGAAAAGTGGTGGTAGACAGAGCGGGCGAGTGAGCGATGACAGAAGAGGGCCTGTGGGTTATATGCGGCTCTGTCAATGACGGGTGGGGCGGATGTACTGGGACCGACCTGTCAGTTATACATAGGGCTGCTTCTTGGTACATGTACAGCCTACCGGGCCGCCACGCGGGTGGACCAATCGGAGAAAAGCAGCGCGTCACTGGAGTGCCACGTCGGCACCGAGATTTCTCCCAAAAAGAATTCTCTATAGTTCAGCCCGAAATCCAAAATTTTTTCAAGATTCCCCGTCATATCGAATCTTGCGGCACATGCATGAAGCATTAAGGGGTGTTTGACACTGCTCTAGGGGGTGTTTGACACTGCTCCACGAGCTCTGCTCCATAAACTCCACTATAGAGCAGCTCCATAAAAAACTGGAGTTCGTAGAGTATCTGTTTAGGTGCTCTCACAACTCCACCCTTTTTTCTCGAACTGAGTGCGTGGAGCT
Organism: Sorghum bicolor; assembly: GCF_000003195.3. Classification (NCBI taxonomy): domain Eukaryota; kingdom Viridiplantae; phylum Streptophyta; class Magnoliopsida; order Poales; family Poaceae; genus Sorghum; species Sorghum bicolor. The sequence goes on from NC_012875.2 coordinate 46,528,361, forward strand.
GAAACCGTTTGACTAAAAAACGTGGAGCGGAGCTGAAAAACGTGGAGCAGAGCAGTCCCAAACACCCCCTAAATATAGACGAAAACAAAAACTAATTACACAGTTTGTCTGTAAATCGTGAGACGAATTTTTGATCCTATTTAGTTCATGATTGGATAATATTTGTCAAATAAAAACGAAAGTGCTACAGTAGCGAAATCCGAAAATTTTTCGGAACTAAACAAGGCCTGAGTCCATGGCATCGTTTATTTTCCAAAAATTTTGTAAAATTTTTTAAAATTTCTCATCACATCGAATCTTGCCGCGTATGCATGAAGCATTAAATATAAATAATAAAAAAACTAATTACACAGTTTGTCTGTACGAGATGAATCCTTTAAGCCTAGTTAGTCCATGATTGGACAATATTCATCAAATACAAAAAAATGCCACAGTATCCATTTTGCAAAAAAAAAAATCACAACTAAATAAGGCCCATGTTCGAAATACAGAATAGAAACAGTAGTTGCAATATTGAGGGTGTGTTTAGTTCTCCGCAGAATGCAAAATGCAAAATGCTAAAAACTTATAAATAATAAAATGCAAAAATCCAAAATTTTAAGGGTTATATTTAGTTTCATCCAAAATACAAAATTTATTGCCCTTATTAAAGCCTCTTAGGGCTCTTTTGGTCTCTTGAGATCAAAATTCAAAATGGAGAGTAATCACATTTTTCTATTTTTCGCATAGTGTTTAGTTCCATTATGCAAAAATGATGAAACAAAAATAAAAAAAATTAGGATAAAAAAGGGACTAAACACCCCTTGAAGTTGTTGTCAGCTTTGATCGTTTCTAACAACCTTTCCAAATTGAGAGTTGAAGAAAAAATTAAAATAATTTGAGTTGCTCGTAAACTACAATTTTAAGTTTTTTACAACCTTTTCAAATGGAGAAACAAGGAAAAATAAGAAAAAAGAATAGCGTCTTGTTTTTCAGCACTACTTCAACAATAGTTTTCAACGAAAGAATAATATTTTTTCTCACAATAAATCAGCAGCAGCCAAATTTCAACGAGCCAGCTAGAGCCTAGAACACCATAGCATGAAAATATGAACAATGAGAAATCAGGTTATTGGGTTTATCTATAGCTCCCTCAATGTGTATTTGCATCTATCTTCTTGAGTACTCCCATACATGATTTTATACTCTTTGGTGCCATAACTTACCAAATCACGGGAACCAAACTGAACTAGCTGAGTCCGATGATTGAAACTGATTTCTCTAGTCTCATGAAGTAACCAACCAAATTAAGTCTAGATAATTCGGTCTTCATCATTGGATAGCTAAAATGCCCCCAAAACACCAATGTATATGTTGAAAACTAGTATCAAAATCGTCCCAACCTTATAAATCTTCCCAACCCTAGCCTCGGGGTTCCATAAAACCTAAGTGAGTATTGAGTGAAACATAATCTCTGGTTTATATCTAAGCCTATTTTACCTCAATGTAGATGTCTCGATCCTTTTAGAAGGGTTGGATGTAATAGAAAGAACATGGCGAGATATAGTATATGATATAAGTAATCAGACGATTTTGTGAAAATCATGATCTTGAATCATATCAGAACTCCAATGGTTAGATCGCAAATGATACAATCATATAATAACTACTAAAATCACAAAAATATTGATTCCACTTTAATTGAATCGTAGAATCAACTAAAATCGCAAAGTCATAAAATAGAACAACAAAATAAAGATTTTAACTATGCAATTAGGTACAATCTATTTTTAAACCTTGAACTTACACATTAGTCAAAAAATCTGGTACGAGACAACAAAATACTATCTCGTTAGGGTCCAAAGTGTTTCCAAGGTGATTTTTATTTCTAAAATTAATAGAAGTATGGATTTAACCTCTAAAAACCATAATTTTTTTCTTAAAAATAAAAACTAGTAGAATTTATTTTTAAAAAACATGGACTGCAGGGGATAGCATATGCCTCTGAGCATTTCGTATTAAGGTAGAGGACTCGACACAAGGCTCTGTTATCTTGTATTTGTCAGTGATCTATTTGGAACTGTCTAGAACTTACTTATTTATATTTTTATTGTCATTATTAATAATCGTGCTCATTATTTATTCAAATTATGATTTTGGACTCTATCTGACCTAGAACAACCATGAGGCTCTATCGAACTATTAATCCATAGAAAAATGTGGAAGACAACACCGCCTTGATGCCATGCTCCACCATATGTATAGATTCTATTAAGACATTGCATGGCTACCACTTTGATTGCATGATTAGTTAGAGCACTCCCAATGCTAGAAACTATATATATAGTTTCTATACCCATTAAATTTTATAGACACTATATATATAGAAACTATGATCCCAATAGATAGTTTCTATAGAATATTTTTATATCCAATCACATTCATTCTTTCTCCATTCTTAGCCAATCATATCACTTCATGTCTTGAATTTTGTGTAGACATGGTTTCTAACTTAGACCCAGTTTCTATGATTTTTAGTCTCTCTCTTCAATAACTACATCGCCACGTCAACAAAATGCTTAGGTGGCACTGCAATTAATGTCTATAGAAACCATGATAGTTTTTGCATTGGGAGTGCCCTTAGGGCACTCACAATGCAGACTCTATCATAGAGTTTAAAGTTATTTATTACCTCGAACAGTGTGGACTTGGAGTCTAAATAAGACTTGGAGTCTTATTTTTATTACCTCTTTCTTCAATAAATATGCTGCCACATCAGCAAAATACCATAAATAATATGTAATTAAGTGTCTTGGACTCTGTGATAGAGTCTTGCATTGTGAGTGCCCTTATAGGTTCCAAACTAGGCAGTGCCGCAAACATCACAGAATCAACTAGTTATATGATCAATATAAAGTGAATACATGAAGGCCTTCTTATTTATTTAGTTGAAATCTTATTTCGCAATTGTGACCATCTTATTTATGCTTGGTCTCATTTGTATCGAAGAACAATAAAATGATATACAAGTCTTATTCATGGTCGATCATTGTACTATGCATCCATTAAACATCTTTGTAGACATTCAAATAGACGACCCTTTGTACTTACTCTCTGTTCAATCGTTTGAGGTGTGACATGGAAAAATTTAGACACCTCTGTGGGTTGTACTTGCACATGCTCTTAGGCTCACTTTTCTGCAAGCCCTGCAATATACAATGGTATCCAAAAATCTCTTTCTCAAAGCATAACCTACTGTAAAGCCTACCCAACCATGTTAACTTTAGGCCTCAGTGATAAGTCCACGGTGAAGCAGAAGCAAGTAGTGTTATTTAGGGCAGTCCCAATAGACATTGATGGTGGTTTCTATATCTATTAAATAACTTGCCAACTAAGCAAAAATGTTGACATGGCAGTCTAGTTAATGATGAGAGAGATGAGAAATAGAAGAAACCGTTTCCTACCGGAGAAACCACGTCTACTCTAGAACCGAGGCCAGAAGAAACGATGAAATTTGCGTTGGGAAGAAACCACCAGTTTCTAGGAGTTTCGCATCTGCTCGCGCGCTGCTTCGCCGGCCACGCTCGATCGTCGCCTTCGGTTTCTATGGGGCTGATGATGGACACTGCATGTCTGCATGCGCACGCGCCGCCGAGGTCGCCGGCAGTAGCATGCACTCGCCAGGCGCACGGCCGCCGTGCTCACCCGCACCGCTGAGCCCGCGATGGGATGTAACTACTCGCACGCGGGCCGTTCTGTGCACTCGTCCATGTCGTCGAGCTCGCCCGCCGGCCGCCGCATGCGCTTGCCTGCGCCATTGAGGTCGCACTGGCCACGCTTGCCTTCTGCTCTGGCTACACTCGACGTGCTCTTTTGCTAGAGCCGGGCTCCATGACGATGATGGGCGCAAGCATGCGGCCCTCCATGGCGAGGTGGAGGCCGGTCGAGGCTTCACCGTACTCGTCACCTGCGCAGGCCATCGTCGTCTGCTGTCTTGGCCACTCGCCATCAACATTGGATACGTGTTCGATGTTGCTCTTCAGCTAAGGCCGGGCTCCAATGACGAGCGTGAGCACACGGCCCTGCGTGGCGAGACGAAGGACGGCCGAAGCTCCTCAGCACTCGTTCATGCAGGCTTCTCACGACCAGACGAGCTCACGGCTCGTGGTCAGGAGGAAGATGATTGATGTTAGAGAGAGAAAGAATAAAAAAGAAGTCAAATATTTATTAGGCAAAGAAACTGGCATTGTACAGAATAGTTTCTATAGATGATTTCTTGTTGACGTGGCTGTTATGGAAATCGTGTAGAGTTTCAACCATTGGGAGTGCCCTTAGCTAACATGATTGACTAATGCTTATACCGGGATTCTTGCGCGAACACTGAAAACTTGAACAGCAATAATCACCCAGCTGACCCTTGTATACAAAGTACAAACTCATTTCATAATATAAGCATAAGCATGTTCTCTCAATGACCAAAACTGTTTCGTCTACGCCTGAGAAGTACAGCGAGTAGACCGAACTCAAATGTCAAGAACATTCCAAGCTTTGGCATTCCTCAGATAGCTGCTCTTTCGAGATCGGTGTGCATTCCTGAGGTCGAGAGACCTGGGCAGTTTGGATCTGAGCACTAAAATAAGATCAGATTCACTCGAGGTCTCGAGCTGTCCCAGATGCATGACAGAATATATGAGCATACAACTACTCTCTGACTTGTCTCACATGCATTGCCAACAATTCTCATACATATATATTCAAAATACAGTTTATCATGAACGGCTGTTGCGTTTTTCTTTTCCCCTCAGAATAGCTGCTGAGTAATGCAGAGGAAACAACACCTATGAGCAAATGCGTTTAACACATTCTTGAGCAGGCCAGGGCACGCATACTGCTAAGTCAGTACAATTCTTTCTGCAATATGTAGAAGATCTGGAAAATATGCTTAGTTCTATCATAGATTGTGAAAAGGAACCATTTGCCACTGCTTATGTCGTAAAACATTATTTGGCTCCTCGCATTATTAACCGCACAGAGATTTGAGAGTATTCCATAAGATATAACCCGACAACTTCACTGCTGAGTTACACTGGTTGTGAAAATAAAGCAATTGTCTAATCTGACATAAGATGAAAAGTTGTGATTGCAGAACTTCAAAAAAAAAACAATAATAACTAATTATATACTCCTACATAAGTAGGAAAATGAGTATTTCTGGTTCAAGAAAGATAACTGAAGCACTGGTACGTTTTCTTCTGATTTTTTTTTTTTGGAATTGCAAACAGTAAAAACATTCAGATCTATAAAATCTAATGAACACTAGACAGTAGTATATAGCTTTGTAAAATTGCACCAATATCCTGAGTGCACATTGTATGTTTTATTTTTATTTTATTTTACTCGATCATTCACATGTGGAGTGATCTTGACTGTGAAAATGGAAAAGAGCAACTGACAGGTTAGTTTATATCATCCAGTGCAATAATTGAAATATAAATCGCTTTGTACATTGAAGCCCATTTAAAGTGAGTAAAGCGATTGCGATTCTAACCCCCACACGAGCGAACACTGTAATAGCACATCAGCAGTAGTAGAACTAGCAATCTAGATCAGGTAAGGCACGGTAACAACCAATCAAAGCTGCAGCACAACTCTCATATCACATAGCCTCTCAACTAGTGGTGCTCTGCACGGAGCAGAAGCAGATTGTACACGGTAGTACAGCAGAACGGAAAGAATGGCGTCGAACAGGGGGACAGACGCAGCAGCTACTACACCATGGATTCATTCGGGTGTTACAGCAGCATCAGATCACAGATCACAAATAAACCACGGACCTGCGACTGACGCTCACGGCGCCGCTTCGGGCGGGGATGGGGGTCGGTGGTCAGGTGAGGGGCGTGGAGGAGGACACCTCGGCCGTGTCGAGCCGCCGCAGCTGCCACGCGCGCAGCGCCAGGAAGGCGCCGAGGGCGACCTGCATTGCGACGGCCACGCCGGCGAAGGCGATCCCGAGCCGCTCCCCGAAGTTGAGCCGGCGCCGCCTGGGCGGCGTTGGCGGGACCGGGGGCCGCGGTCGGTGCCTCCGGTGCCGGTGGCGGTGCCGCTGCGCGGGAGGGGGAGCAGGGGACGGGGTGTCGGAGGCGGAGGGGGAGGCGGACGTTGCGGCCTGCCGCTGCGTGGCGGGCACCGTCGGCGGCGAGGGGGCAGCGGCGGCGGAGGCGGAGAGGAGGGACGGGGAGGCGAGGAGGAGGAGCGGGAGGAGGAGGAGGGTCAGCGTCGCGGCTCGGGCGGGTGCGGTGGGCCGCGGGCGTGGCGCCATGGGAGGGGGCGTGGCATCAAGGGTGAGCGAGGAGGGGGCGGCGAGGCGAATCTGGTGGGAATGGATTGGGGGAGAGAGAGGCGGTAGGAGAGGAGCCGAGGAGCGGAAGTGGAGGGTGAGGGGGGGGGGGGGGCGGAGCTGGGATGAGCTGGTGCGAGGCCGAGAGCGAGCTGGACGCGTGGTTCGGTTTCTCACTGCCTGGTTGTTCTTTTAGGTGTGAGCTCGGTGGGAGGTCGGAGGTGTCACACATGGTGGCTGCCTTGCAGTTGCAGCCGGCAAGCTCGCCAGCCCGGGACCGGGACACACCCAACACACAGCAACACCGGCACACCCAGCACCGTAGCGTGTAGACTGTGGCAAGCTACGAGCATACGACAGGTACCGTACCGCCACAGGCGAGGTGCAATAATGGCGGAGACGCGGCTGTGCAGCGGACGTAGCAGCGCAATGCGCCAATGCGCGTGACCGTGCCGTGAAGCGGTGAGGAAGTCGACCCCCCCTCTGGTCCTGCACGCACCGTGATGAAGCTGATTGGTGAAGCCCCATTTTTTGCATGCTGAAAATGCTGCGAGATTTGTTTCAACAGTTTGGTATCTCCCTGTAAACCAAAATTTTGACCAAAGTTTACCGTTGTTTCCCGTTACTATGTGATTTCGACCACCAGTTTTCTATTGATATATAGGAGAAACAATTTCGTTTTTCATATCTGTACCCAATATTAAAAAGACAAAACTTCTACTCTAGTTTAAACATACAATAATTAACCTATTATAAAAGTTTATTATAATTGGATCATAAAAACTGCAGCTATGAATTAAATACAAAAAACATAGATCTAAAGATATTTTTTTTATGCTAAAGCATATCATTTATATATTCATTGTGTAGATCTATTCACGTAGAATTCAACAAAAAATAGATTTTTATTTTATGATTTTTTTCTATAATTTACTATAATTAAAGATTTAGTTGAAATAAATAAAAAAAATATAAAATCGCTTTTCAAATCAACTTATAACCGGTCAGGGAGCTAAAACGAACCATTTAGTGTTTAGAGAAAAAATATTTTCATAAAAATTGAGAGAGAAATAACATGGATTTTTCCTCCTAGGCCTTGTTTAGTTCCAAAAAAATTTGCAAAATTTTTCAGATTCTCCGTCACATCAAATCTTTAGACACTTGCATGGAGCATTAAATATAGATGAAAATAAAAACTAATTACACAGTTTGGTCGAAATTGACGAGACGAATCTTTTGAGCCTAGTTAGTTCATGATTGGATAATATTAGTCAAATACAAACGAAAGTGCTACTATTTTTATTTTTCAAATTTTTTTGAAACTAAACAAGGCCTAAATTGTTCATGGAGATGTGTCTACTTCCGGTTCTACCGGGAATGACCAAATTTCAGAGTTGCGGATCCAAAACCACGAACTTTATAGAATGGCGAAACATTTCCCGTCCCAAACGGGCCGCCATGTGCCAACCGGCCCAATTCAAAGTTGAAGGCCATATCACATACTACTGGAGGGCCAAAGTGCAAAACAACACTCCATACATTCCCTCCGCCGCCGCCCGCCGCTTAAACCCCAATTTTAGGGTTTCTCGCTGCGGCGCTGCGCTGCTCTCCCTTGTCCGCTCGCCGCCTGATCGGCTCTTCTACTACCCTCTCGAAGCTTCCACTGTCCCGCATCCCCCACCCATATCAACCCTAACCCCTCCCGTCTCCTCCTCACCGAGACGCCGCCGCGCGAAGCATTCGCTCAGCCTCCGCAGCCATGTCGTCGTTCTGGGGTAAGAATCGTTTCCGTGGCTACCGATGTTGCTGCCAATTTCCACTGTGCTTGCTCCTGTTGGTCTGACTGGACTATTGCGTTGCGTGCTTCGCAGGTGTAGAAGTGAAGCCCGGGAAGCCGCACACTCTCACCCACGGCGACTTTATCGGCCGCCTGCGCCTCACCCAGGTCTGTTTCTCCTCAATGTCTCCTCTTACACTTTGATGGTCAACGAGTTTATTAGGTCTTCTCTTGGAGGCTTGTAGTTGTAGCATATTATGGGCCTGTTTGGTTTCCCTTGCTAAATTTTAGCCAGCTAAACTATAGTCATTTATAGCTAAACTTCCAAACACACTGACTAAAAAGGAGCTAAAATAGTTTAGTTCCACTAGCCACCCAAGAGTAGCTAAAATAGTTTTAGCTAGCTAAAATTTAGCAAGGGGAACCAAACATGTGATTTTCAATGTTAAAAAATTTGTTATGACAAATGTGATTTTTTTTTTCGGATTGTCAAATGACAACGCACGCAGGCGACGCTAGGGGCTGAGGTCGGTAAGGGGGAGAAGGGTGCCGGCTTGAAGAGGTGTGTGCTACAGTGCAGTGTCGAGAACAAAGATCCTGTTTTCCTTTGCGTCCTCATGCCCGAGCAGTCGGAGACATGCCACCTGGAGCTAGAGTTTGAGGAGGAAGTCACTTTCTCAGTGATTGGCCAGAGGAGCATCCACCTTGCTGGATACTATATGACGTATCCTCTGCTGTCTTAGGATCAATTTGTTATCTTTCTCCATCCTAGATTGATGTAGGATGGCTTCAGATGATTATCTTTCTTTCTAGTAGATTGCTGCAGGATGTTCTTCACTTCTTGGTTCTTGTGGGACTCTGTTTTTCCTTAAATTTTTTGTCAGTGATGTGTGTGAAGATAGGAGTGACAGTGATTCTGGGAGCGATTCTCTTCAAGGTTCAGATGAGGATGGTTTCTTGGAGGAGGACGATGATGGTAACATGGTAATGATCCACCAGACAATGACAGGCAGTACACAGATTTTATCCTCTTGCACAACTCATGTTAGTATCTTCTGACAGGTTATGGGATATTCAGATAGTGAAGATGATGATTCAGAATATGATTCAGAGTCTGATGATGAAGAGATGGCATACAATCAGGGAAGGGGCAAAAGTTCAGGTAAGCCATATATGATCTGTGAAAGAATGCCCGCGGGAAATCTTTGTGAATGTATCTTGTATTTTGCAATGCCTCCTTGATCATTATTCTGAACCATAGAACATGGTCTATCTCTAGTTGTGTTTTTCCCCTTCCATAGAATCACTACCGTTGGTTAATGGTTAGGTGTGCTATTTTCCCTTTCTTTTTATCACTGCTGCTAAAGTAAGCTTTTAGGTTGAAAGTTATGAAGCAGAACAGTTCAATAACAGTCCACAGCTATGATATGAACTGTTAGTGGGAATTGTAATTTCATATGCCCTTGAATAATTGATGAAAATAAATGTAATATTGGTTTTAAGTTTTGGTTAGGGGTGTGTAGCAAATAGCTTTTTTAATAACTGATGAAAATATTGATTTGAAGTTTGTATATAAAACATATCCATGAAAGATGTATGTTGTCAATTATTAATTGTCAGTGTGGAACTTCTTGTGAAACTTCATTCGGTCATTTCATGTGTCATGAACCTTCTTTTAATATGCTCTAAAACGTTACAGGACTTAGGCATGCTGTAGTTGCAGGACGTGTTAGTTATTCTATACCTTATCACTTTAAGTTTAGCAGGATCAAATACTTCGTATTGCCATTGAAATTATCTCGTTCACATTAAATAAATAATGCATTACCATCCATTCATTTAGATTGAATTGCATTTCTCATTGGCATCGAAATTACCTCATAAAGTCATACACGTCAGGTGCCGGCCAACATATTTTAATGGGTTTACTTGCCCTTGATAAATTCTGTAGTTGTTATTGAGGAAATTGAAGAGGATGACAAGGCTGCTGTTGCTGGAGTGCAGAAGGGATCGAAGAAAAAGCAATGCCGTGAAAATGGTGATGAGTCTCAACTTCAGCTTGCTGTAAGAAATCCACCTACTGAATCCTTGGAAAGTGAAGATGAAGATGGTTTTCCTGTATCATTTTCTGAATCAAAGAAGAGTTCTGAGAGTGTTTCAAACAAGAAAGGGGGAAAAGACAAGGAGACTAGCAATGAAGACCGGAAAAGAAAAAGTGGAGCCATTAGTGATCGTGGTGACTCTTCAGGGTACATTTTTGTCCCTGGATATTTCTTATATCATGGCATAGTAACATGCTCCATTATTTTGTAAATTTACTTGTGGTTATAGGGAGGTAAATGCTGAAACTGATGGTGCATCATCAAAGAAAAAGAAAAAGGCCAAGGACAAAAGCACTGATGTGGACACTGGAAAAGTAAACAACGAAGAGAAGGAGATTAAGCAACACGATTCTCCGGCTGATTCTGTCAGTAAAAAACAGAAGAAAAAGAAAAACAAGAACAAAAGTGCTTCTGAGGGTGATGCCAGTGAGCAATCTGCTAAGAACAACAATATGTTAGTATCTTGAGATGTTGCTTTGTAGAAGCTTTTCACATAGGAATGTTATTTACATGGCTCGTTATTGTTTGACATTGTTGCCTTTTATCTAATTTCAGTCATAAAGACAATGAGGAGGCAAGTGCACAGGAGGCTAGTAAAAAGAACAAGAAAAAGAAGGCAGGTGACATAAACAGAAGTGAAAGTCAGGCAGCAAATGGACTTGGTGAGTCAGATAGAAAGGAGCCACTCCAAACACGAACGTTCGCCAATGGTATGATAATTCAGGAGGTAGAGATGGGCAAACCTGATGGTAAAAAAGCCACCCGTGGGAAGAAGGTAAATGTTTCTGGCATCTGAGGAGCTTCAAAGGGATGAATCCCCTCCTAGCTACCCATTTATTATTGCAATTTCTCACTGCTTCCTGCAATTCTCACATTTACAAGCTTTTTCCTGGCTATGATCAATTTTACTAATTGAGGCCCTCCTATCTGGTGTCCTGAACTACACTATTTGTTTTTTCTTATTAGGTTTCTGTTAGATATATTGGAAAGCTAAAGAATGGCACTATCTTTGACTCCAACGTTAGTGGAAGACCTTTTGAGTTCAGACTAGGTAATTATTTCTTCTTGCTGATGTCTAGCTCTCTACCATTACTCCAGATTAGTACTGATGGATGATTAATGATGTGTTGCTTGCAGGTGTTGGGCAGGTTATCAGTGGCTGGGACGTTGGCGTCAATGGTATATATACTATATATTTACCTTCATCTTGTTATTAAACACAGTTATTGATTAGTGCTAATTTCATGCTTTGTGCTTTTTAACAGGTATGCGGGTTGGAGACAAAAGGAGACTCACCATTCCACCTTCCATGGGGTAAAATGCCTTCACATTACATTGTATCAGAAGCTGTTCGTTTCAATCTAGTCCTTATTTGTGGATCCGGATTCTCCTTTCGTAGGTATGGGAGCAAAAGAGTGGGACAGATACCACAAAACTCAACTCTCATCTTCGATGTGGAGCTGGTGAACGTAAAATGAAGTGAGGACCAGATCACTTGAAGACCCATGAGAAACTGCGGCAGTTTCACAAATTTTGCAGCACAGTTATTTGTTTGGGCAATGCTGTTTAATAGATAGGGACTTGTTAAGTGGATTCATCTCTACCGTTATCGTACATTCGTACTTATAAATCGAGTATCAAAAAAAGAACTTATTGACTGTTGCGACCTTGGATAATTCCCCGCTGGCTAAGACATTGTGCGGCCGATTCTTTGAGTGTCATTTTGGCATTCGTCTGATGCTCCTGAACTTAATTCGAATGGTTGAAATGGTTGGCTGCACGTGTATAACTTCGTGCCCATTGCTGGGGTTTGCCACTTATCATTTTGGATTTTGTTTAGTCCACCCTATTCTCGTCTACCCGTTACTGACTTTTGCTTGTGTTCATGTCTTTTTCATGGGAGAAAAATGTTGACATTTTTTAATAAGAAAATAAGGTTAGTATAAATTTTGCCAGGTTCTTGAGAGTTGAGATCAGCCCAAAGAAATCTTGACGGCTAGCTGTTGGACGCCAGCCGTGGCTGCAAGCGGCGCGCCCGGCGCCCACGCGGCCACAGCCACGGCCCATCGCTTCCCGAGCGCCGAAATCCAAACACACAATGCCTTCGCCGCCGCCGCTTCCCACCGCGTGCGCTCTCCTCCCCTTCTCTCCCTCATTCGCCGGCCACCCTCACCACTCGCGCCTCCCCGCACGCCGCCGCCTGTGTGTCCGCAGCTCAAAACCCAGCACGCCGGGTCTCCCCAAGCCCAGCACTAGCACTAGGCCGCCGCCGCGCCGCCTGCACGGGGCGAACCGCCGCCTCAGCGCCCTGATCCACCGGGGCGACCTCGACGCGGCGCTCCGCCTCGTGGGCTCCTCGCCGCGCCCACCCGACGTTCCGCTCGCCAACCGGCTTGTCCGCGACCTCTGCCGGCGGGGCCGCCCCGCCGACGCCACGCGCGTCGTCGAGGCTTGCGGGCCCGAGGCCACCGCCGCCACCTACGGCGCGCTGGTCGACGGGTACTGCCGCGCGGGCCTGCTCGAGGACGCGCGCCGCGTCGTGGGCGGCATGCCCGCTCAGGTTCAGGCCAGCAGCGCGTACGCCTACAACCCGCTCATCCACGCGCTCTGCGAGCGCGGGCGGGTCGCGGACGCCCTCGCGGTGCTCGACGGCATGCTCTGGCGCGGGTGTGCGCCCGACGTGGTCACCTACAACATCCTCCTCGAGGCAGCGTGCAAGGGGAGAGGATACCGGCAGGCCATGGAGCTCATCGACCTCATGCGCGCAGAGGGGTGTGAGCCCAACGTCGTGACTTACAATGTCATCATCGATGCTATGTGCAGAGAAGGCGATGTAGACCAGGCACGCGAGCTTCTCAACAGCTTGCCTTCTAGAGGTTGCAAGCCCAACACTGTCAACTACAACACTGTTTTGAAGGGTTTGTGTAGCATTGAGCGATGGGTGGATGCTGAAGAGCTTCTAGACGAGATGGTTCGAGAGAATTGCCCACCAAACGAAGCAACAGTCAATGTGATCGTCAATACCTTGTCTCGAAAAGGATTGCTCCAGAAGGTTACTCGGTATCTAGAGAAAATGTCAAAGCATGGATGCACGGCAAATGTTGTTACTTACAATGCTGTGATCAGTGGGATGTGTGAGCAAGGGCATGTGGATAGTGCCTTGGAGTTACTAAGCAACATGCAGTCCTTTGGTTGTAAACCTGATATTGTCACCTACAACACTCTGCTAAAGGGTTTGTGCAGCGCTGATCAGTGGGAGGATGCTGAGGAGCTAATGATTAAGATGTCCCAGAATGATTGCCTCCCAGATAACGTGACATTCAACACTATAATTAGTTTCTTGTGTCAGAAGGGATTGATTTTGCAGGCCTTTGAAGTCTTTAAGCAAATGCCTGAGAAAGGCTGCAATCCTAATTCAACCACTTACAGTACAATAATAGGTGGACTAGCCAAGGCTGGCAAGATGGAACAAGCCCTTGAGTTGCTGAATGAAATGGCCAGCAAAGGATACAACACAGATAAGATGTATCAGTTGTTAACTGAGAGTCTGAATAAAGAGGATAAAATTGAAGAGGTAGTCCAGGTTGTTCATAAGCTGCAAGATTCAGGCATATCACCCCAGACAGTACTCTTCAATACAGTACTGTTAGTGCTTTGCAGAAATGGGAAAACAGATTATGCTATTGATGTCCTTGCTGATATGGTGTCCTATGGTTGTATGCCTGATGAATTGACCTACATTATACTCATAGAAGGTTTGTCTTATGAGGGCTATTTGCAGGAGGCAAGAGAATTGGTAAGCAGGTTGTGCTCAAGGGATGTTCTTTCTAACAGCTTGATCAAGAATGAAGCTTTGTTGTTAGATCAAAATATTCACTCTTCTTGAGTCACAATTGATTCAAGGGCATGTGTCCACTTTTAACATCGTTGTATGTAGTGGTGGAGTAGGTTAGCACTTACACATTGCTTCAATTTTGATTGTAAGTTCTCTTTGCTTCAAGCATGTTATAGTGTAGAGCTTAGTTCTCCATCTTTTTTTTTTCTGTAACAATGTTGTCCAATATCATGCCTGTTTGGCAGATTGTAGTTGCATTTTTTTATGCATACTTACAGAATGTGAGCACATTGAATTGTAAACATGATTTGATGTTTACGTCAACGGACCCTCATATCCAAAATATAAGCTACTTCAGGCCTGTCCTTGGGATCAGTATTCTTTGTTTCTTTTTGGAGATACTTGACCCTGGATTTAATTAAGGTGGAATGTGTAGCCAGGTTTAAGGAGCAAGATATTGTGGGCTTGCACCTTTATAGTATTACAGGTGTTCCTGGAGTACTTTGTTTAGAAACAAGTGATCCATTTTTTTACTTGCTTGTTATATAATAAAAAACCATAAATGGATATTAGGCCTTTGCCTCTGAGATCAATATAGTAACTATTACTTTGTTTTAGTAGACTAGAAAAATTGGGTTTGGGTCTAATGTGAAATCAATTCCTGCTATGATTGCTTACTTTGGTGTAACAGAAGTGGTATTTAAAGAACCATTACACAATTGGAGCTCAATTTACTTCTGTGCTTATCTTGTATAAGGTGTATGGATCCCATGTTTGTGCCATTTCAAGATAATGAGCCTTGTGATAGTGTGTTTAGTATGATAATGAAAATGCAGGCTCATGCTCTGTTATAATAACCTTATGCTCAGTAGATAAGTCCACTAAATTTGATTAAATTTCCCTTTATGCCAATTATATTAACCTCTGGCTCCTGAGTTAAAATATAGTAGTGCTAAATATTTCTAGGACACTACTGCTGTATATTTACATCGGGTGGCCTTGTTTGCTGTTGCTGCCGTAGGAGTTAAGACATAAGGCAGCTAATATGCTTTGAAAAGAAGTTTTATAAGCACTAATGCTATGGATATTGCATTAGCAGATAGCCCTCTAATTTCTCTGTTATGGCCATTGCATGAGTTCATACATCTTTTCTTCTACTTTAATCGATGGTAGCCAATTATGTGTCCAACCTTACTTTACTACATTTATCATGCCTGTTTGGCTGATTATAGTAGCAATTTTTTATGCATACTGACAGGATGTGAGCACATTGGATTGTAGACATGATTTGATGTTTACTTTCTGGATTCACGTTTAGCCAACGCACCCTCATATCCAAAATATAAGTCATTTCAGGCCTGTATCAGTATTCTTTGTTTCTGTTTGGAGATACTTGCCCCTGGATTTAGGTTAAGGTGAAATGTGTAGCCAGGCTTAAGAAGCAGGATATTGTGGGCTTGCACCTTTATAGTATTATATGAGTTCCTGGAGTACTCTGTTTACAAACAAGTGATCCATTTTTTAGTTGTTTGTTATATAATTAAAAAAACATAAATGGGCCTTTGCCTCTGAGATCAGTATAGTAACTGTTCTTTTGTTTTAGTAGACTAGAAAAGGGTCTAATGTGAAATCAATTCCTAGTTATGATTTGCTTACTTTAGCGTAACAGAAGTGTCATTTAAAGAATCATCACACAATTGGAGCTCAAGTTACTTCTGACGGATGGCCATGCTTTGTAAGGTGTCCCGACTCCATGTTTGTTACATTTCAAGATAATCAGCTTTGTGATGTTGTGTTTAGACTGATGATAATCAAAATGCAGGCGTCTTTGAGTTAGCTAAGTCCATTGAATTGGAGCAAATTTCACCTTATGGCAATTTTATTAACCTCTGGCTCCTACTGCGTATTTTCTTGGACACTACTGCTGCTGGTGGTCTTGTTTTCTGTTGCAGCAGGAGTCAAGACATAAGGCAGCTAATGTGCTTTTGTAAGAAGTTGTATAAGAAACAATGCTATTGATATTGCATTAGCGGATAGTCTCTATTTTCTCTGTTATGGCCATTGCATGAGTTAATATATTTTCTTCTACTTGCATGGATGGTAGCAAACTATGACCCCAACCTTACTTTACTACATTTATATCTTACATCCTAGATTGGTTAGGTTAGCATGTCGTATCATTTGGAAATTCTTGTTATGCTATGCTGTAATTCCTGAATTGTGCAGAGTCTTGCACAAATACAGAAAGCTCTCCAGCCTGGATACCTTGGAAGACTGAAATTGAGGTATGCATGATCACCTTTTACTTATCTTCGCTTTGCTCATTGTATGGATGATTATCTTCCTTTGGTCAAACTTTTGGTGTGTATAGTCGACACGTTTAGTTGATTCAGGGTGATAATCCTTTTAAGATACTCCACTGAAGTTCTTCCCTTCTGAACAATGCTGGTTAGTTTATCGTTACTTCCTTAAACTTCTGTTCTAGTGCTACCTGCTAAAGTGGTGAAAAGTTGTGCTGCTGCACTTGACTATTTGGGTTGCCATCGAAGCTTTCAAACCTTTTACCCTTAGGAACATTTTTTTTTGTGTCGCCAACCTACAGAGGGCTAAGGTAGCGACATAGCTTCACTGATGGCCCTTGAATCTTTGAACATGCTTAAAGCGTTGGATTGATGCGTGTTCTTTTCATCTTCTTTGTGTAGCAGTCATCCAAATTCTAAACCAAAGGTAGGCTGAACATCACCAAATTTTCTGAACTTATGTCGCCTTTTTGCAGTTTACCTCTACGGAACTCCTGTCCTGTGACATTAACAGTTCATAGGAAGTTCCTGGGCCTGAAGACCCTCTGGGCTTCTGTTTGGAAGGTAACTCATGTTTGGGCAGCATCATGCCAATTGCCAAGTCGATTCTACTCAATCAGTCCACTGCCCCAAGGACAACATAAGTGACATGACGCTGCTAATTAAAGTTCCTTGGTTTCTGGTTGTCGGTAAAGATGCCTAACCACCACCGCCGACATGATGCTGAAAGGCGCAAAGGTTGGGGCCAGCGTATCATAACAGTACACCTTCTGGTCCTTTTTGTCTATTTCGTTACTTTGCTGGTCTATGTATCGACGTATCTGCTTTCCCTCAAAGCTGCTTAGATGTTGGACTGAACGAGCATACTCCTACGGAGTACAGCATTGCAAGTTCTGTGTGGTTTTTCGTCGTTCTGAACCCAGCTGTTCATACTGCAAGAGCATTTTTCAGCTTCTGGCTGGTGCTTTATCTATCTGCTCTCGACTTGCTGACCATGGACCGCGATGTGCCACTAACCACAGCATGATAACTCGGACCTGGAACCGGAGAGTCTGGGTGCAAACCGATGCTTCTGCTGCGCATTGCCACACGGGACCAAGACCAACCGGCCGACCAGGTGAGCAAGAACAACCAGGTAAAATTTATTACTTATAAAATTAGGACAAGAACTTTACCCAAAATCACTCTACCAGTGCTTCATCTATATTATGATATAAAATAAACCGAGAATCATGAGGGGACATCTTTTTTTCGTGTGTGTAATGGCATCAATTTTGTGCGATAAAAATGTACTAGTATAGTAGAATAATTGCTGGTCAAAAGGTTTGAATGAATGAACAAGAAAAAAATATACTCGTAAAAGCTCCGTCTCGTCCGTTTCTCACCCACGGCAAAGCCAGGTGTCCGTGTAGCAGCCGACCGCGCCGTGGCCGGAGGAGCTCCCTCGCCCCCGGTCTCGTCGACAAACCGCTGCCCTGCCGCTCGTTCAAGGTAGCCAAGTTTGCCGGGCGTGTTTGGTTTTGACATTCTCGGCGTCAACACGGACCTGCACTCGGCCGTTTCACACTCTCCGTCCACAAGCTGCGTGGACTCTAGGCACCGGGACCGTACCAGCTGACTGACGTGCGTGCGGCTGCTGTGTACAGCCGTCGCGGGTTCAGACCCTGGAGCGAGCGAGCGAGCGAGTGCACGCAGCGCCGCCGGCCGGCGCCGGTCTCCGCTCCTGGTCCTCCGTTGCTCATGACGTGTCCCGTTTGACCGCACCGCGCCGTGCAACTGTTATCAGCCGAATGCGAGTGTTTTCCTCTCATAACAAATTAGTCAATAATAATTTTTGTCATGACTTATCAGTCAAACAAACAAGACATCACTATCACATCGTATATTGTGGCACATGCACGAAATATTAAATATAAATAAATAAAATAACTAATTATATATTTTATCTATAATTCGCGAGACGAATTTTTTAAGTCTAATTAATCCATAGTTGAATAATAATTACTAAATATAAATAAAAATGTTACAATACCAAAATCAAAAAATTTTACCAATTAAACAATGACTAGTAGTAGCGAGACCCGTCAAGTGCACACTAGCTAGGTCTTTCCGGCCTGTCGGCGTCGCGTGCGACGCGAACGCGAGGCCGTTAGTTGTTCACCCGGGGGGAGCGTTCCAACCGTCAGTGGTGAATAGTCACAGGCATGCAAGGCGACTGACTAGTTATTAGCAGCATGGACCTTCCAGGAAAAGCAGGCTGGAAATTTGTTACCGCATCGTGTCACTGTCCGTGTCGTCAATAGCGAATTAATTACCGGAACGGAATCTTCTGATTTTTTTTTTCCAGTCTCATCATCTCATCATGCAACCCGCACTGCAGTAGTAGCAGCAGCAGCATCCCGCGGCTTGCGAGTTTACCACCATGGGCGTTGCCGCCAGGGTTTCGAGGTCAGATCTTAAATTACGTGCCCCGTCACAACTCACAACCTCCCTAGATGGTGCTCAACTGCTCACGTTATTTGTGTAGTGCCGTCTGCCGTGCGTGTGCGTGCCTTTGCCCCCAAGTGCCCTACACTTTTTTCACCGTAACAAAGGCTCGTCTTTCACTTGCTACTGGCCCTAGGAGGCCGATCCCAGCTACTTTTCCACCGAAACACTCGCTGATTGAGACCTGAAAGCACCTGGTTTTGCTCAGTCCTTTAACATATACATTGGTCTAATCTTCTAGAGTGCCCGGTAAAGAAATGCGCCCGACGTACGACGGCCCTAATCGCGATCGAAGTGATCGTGATCCGACGACGGCCCTAATCGTGATCAAGTGAAAGAGATGGCATCGCATCCGCACCAGATTCTGCCGCCTTCCCCCCTGCTGACCGGATCCACGATCGAAGGCGCTGGTGGCCGGAAGGAAGGCCCGAGGCCCACCGGATTTGGATGCATGGGAACGCTTGGACGACCCAACAGGCCGCCGCATGCGTCCCCGCGCGGCCGGCCTCTCGGTCCCTCCGGCACGCCGCACGCCCCGCTGCCGGTCAAGCTCCGACCACCCCTCGTCTGGAAAAGCATGGACGGCGGCCGGCCGGCCGGCACGGTGTGCTCGTTAACCTCCGGCGGCGGCGGGCCAGCCGCAGCGTCGTCCCTTTCGGCACCGTGCGCCCATCACACATGGGATGGGATGGGATGGGAGCGTTCCTGGGGGTGGGTGCGTTTCTTCAGACTTCGTCGGTTGTACTCTGCGGTTCTCCCTGGTCTCAGAAATCGCAACATCCGGTTTCAAAAAAAATCGCGACATCCTGGTCGATCGAATCGAGCATTCCAGAGCGTGTTAGTTGGGTCGTTGCGGTCATTTCTGTACTTGTGCTCGCTTTCGGCTCAGTGACTGCTCCGGGTCCAAAATTCCTAGTCCAGCGCGAACTTTCTTGCTGGATACCAATTACCAACCCACCGCTAATTAGTCTGTTTCTTGTTAGCCTGTTCTGAACTCTGATGATATAGATTTTGTCATCCGTGACTTCATCGACCGACGACGACGCATGCGGGCCAGAGACTAGGTCAGTGCCCGACGCCATCGAAACACCACCATATAGGCAGGCTGGTACGTACAGTCTCCGTCAACGGCGAGTCAACGTTTCGTTAATCACCGCCGGCAATGCGCCAGTGACCGACCCGACTCGACCGCCGTTGTCCATACATAACCGGCCACGCCGCCGGAGCCGATGTGCGCCTCTCACGCCTCGCGTAGGATGTGGCTGCGACAGCCGGATGTGCGCGTGCAACCACTCCTGCACTACCCGGCCGCCCCCGCCAGCAGGTCGGCACGCAGCAGCACGCTCTTTGTCAGTAGTACCAGTGTTGTGTAGTACTCACACGTAGCCAATCCACACGAGGCCGCAGCCTGCATCGGCCCCGTCGTGTCGCGCGCGCGACCTCGATCGACGGCGACGGCGACGGACCGAGAAGCACAAATACGTACTCAGTCGCCGGTCGTGCTGGAGCCAGCCGCAGCCGCACGAAAGGTTGTCTACGTGTGCGTGGCCGGAGGCGGGCGCGTCGCCGTGTGCCGTGCGCGTGCGTGCATGGGCATTTCGCGGCCGTACGTTTACGCTACGCCCGCCCGTCGCGGTCCGGTGCGGGGTCCCAGCCGGTTTAAGTCAACCGCGGGAGAGGGGGTGTTTATTTGCCGCCACGAACACCGTGGCCACGGTCAGAAGGGTGTCTCTCGATGTCAGCTGTCACTCTCCAAGTGTCAATGCCACACGGGGCCTTGTTTGGGTTCGGAAAAAAAATTCGGATTTTGGTACCGTAGCATTTTTGTTTGTTTGTGGCAAATATTATCTAATCGTGGACTAACTGGACTCAAAAAGATTCATCTCGTAATTTACAGACAAACTGTGCAATTAGTTTTTATTTTCGTCTATATATCTAATGCTTCATGCATGTGCTCCAAGATTTGATGTGACGGAGAATCTTGAAAAGTTTTTAAACAAGGCCAATCATTTTTTCCTGTCTTTTATAGGCTGCGGTCCAGGCTGTGTTGTGTTTGTTTCCCTTCTCGATCTCGATCTTTCCCGAAGATCTCCGCTCCAATAATTCTGATGTTGCCTGTTGCAGTGTTGCGTATCAAATCCGACGTGCAACCACGAATAATGTAAATTACTGTGGTTAGTCTTCTGTCGGTCTAGAGTTACCGAGCTCTGTTTCGACTAGTATTCACTACTGCTAAACATTGAGAATATAAATAATGAATAACTTTTAAGTTGTTGAGTTTGAAAATATAAAAACCATATGAATAGATTTGTTTTGAAAAATACTTTCATAAAAATATATCTATACCACTTTTTAATAAATATTTTTATAAAAACAAGAAGTCAAAGTTAGACTTTGGAGACTGTGCCATTTTTGAAAACGACTTGTTTTATGGGTATGAAGAGAGTATTTAATAATTAGTGTCTAATCATGGACTAACTAGTTATCTCACGATTTACAGACAAATTGTAAAATTAGTTATTGTTTTATCTAGATTTAATATTTTTTTTATACGTCCAAAGATTTAATATGATAAGAAATCTAAACAAGGCCTGCCAAGCAATCAATCATCAATGGAGTAGTCACTCGCCCCTCAAGCCCTCGGTCCTCAACCAACCACCACCAAACCGGCCGGGTTGGCTGACGCGCGCTAGCGAGCGATCCCACGGCTGGCTTTCGCCCAGCGCGGGCGCCGGCGGCGGGCGGCGTCGCTGTTGAGCAACAGGCGGACGGTCGCCGTCACCCACCGGCATTCGTACCGGCGGGGCTCGGCACGGCACAGCTCCATCAGAGAGGCCTAAGGTCCTAGCTATGCATTGCCTCCAGCCTCTCCTTGTCAACACGCCACAGATCGAACACGTACGAAGCCCCGGGCCGGCCGGCCGATTGATGATTTGCCATTGCCGGACCCGGACCCGGACACATGTGGTAGCCTTGAGGCGCTGGCTCCTGCCACGCCGCGCGGCTGCACCGCCGGTTGCAGCAATGTGTGACTTGCAAGCCATGCCGACCACGATGCTAGAAGCTAAGCACTCACATCATGTACTTAGGCTTAGCTTGTTTAGTTCACATCAAAACCTATTTTTTTAAAAAAAATTCTCTGTCACGTACATAGAACATTAAATATAGATAAAAAACTAATTACATAGTTTGTCTGTAATTTATTACGAGATAAATCTTTTGAGTTTAGTTAGTCCATAGTTGGACAATAATTACCAAAACAAAAACAAAAGTACTACCCAAAAATTTTTCATCTCCTCAACTAAACAAGGCCTTACCACCCATGGATGATTCGGAACTGTTTGCTGGTCTGACAAGTTATAGTTGAAATTAATATTGGTTGATTATTGTGAAAGAAAAATATGGCTGGGTGGCAGAAAAAATACGGTTGATAAGACAAGCGAACGGGCTCGTATAATATAAGACAAGAAATTATGGAGAGTCCGATTAGAATTAGAAACACGGACGATGCTAAACAGGAACAAACCCAGAGAAATATGTATATGTATGGTATATATGTGGGATGAGGTAGAAAAAAAAGGAATTTACTATCCTAGGTGCCTGAAAAATAGCATTTGTTCAGGCAACGACTATGAGCCATCATATGAAGATCTAACAGATCTGATGTAAGAATCTTGAAGCAAGATCAAAGGATCACATTATTGGCTGAAGCAAAGACAAATTTTCAGTTGCTCTATAGGAGAAATGAGAAAAAGGGGGTAGAAATTTTATCTCTCTTATACTTGGTATAGATACAGATTTGTCAAACTTAAAATAGTTTAACTGTTTACAAGTATTGTACACACATATTTGGCCTTGTTTAGATGCGAAAAGATTTTGGTTTTCGCTACTGTAGCACTTTCGTTTGTTTGTGGCAAATATTGTCTAATTATCGACTAACTAGAATCAAAAGATTCGTCTCGCGATTTACAGGTAAACTGTGCAATTAGTTTTTTATTTTTGTCTATATTTAATGCTTCATGCATGTGTTGAAAGTTTCGATGTGACGGAGAATTTTAAAAACTTTTTTATTTTCGAGGTGAACTAAACAATGCCTTAGAAATGTATTCTTTTCTCCATCGATGAGTATACGGTCACCTAGATTGACTATTTTGTAGGCATACTGCAGATCAGATATGGCCTGGCCCGAGGTGCTCCCCATGTGGCAACAAAACAGGGAGACGGCTATAGCTGACACTGATAGAGCAGGTAAGGACTGAACAGTGCATCTTGGAGTAGTCCCTCGCACTGTTCCAAGATGCCGCCACCCTCATTCAGGGCTATTTTTCTATGCTACGAGAACCACCACACGCACACATGAAGCAGAGAGTTATTGGCTGCTGCGCTGGCTGGCAAGTTTTACAAGGGTTTTGTTTAGTTCACCTCGAAATTCAAAAAAAATTTCAAGATTTCCCGTCACATCGAATCTTACGACACATAAAGCATTAAATATAGACGAAAACAAAAACTAATTACATAGTTTGTCTGTAAATCACGAGATGAATCTTTTGATCCTAGTTAGTTCATGATTGGACAATATTTATCAAATAAAAACGAAAATGTTATAGTAGCGAAATTTGAATTTTTTTGGGAACTAAACAAGGCCAAGGACTACTAGGTCATTCAGAGATGAAGACGAATGAACCAACCCTAAAAAAAAGCTTGAAGTTGTAGATAGATGGTAGATCTAGATTAGGAGGGCATATAACAAACAAACTCTGGAGATGGGACACGGTGAAGCACGGAAGCATAGTGCTTGCTGCAGTAATGATGATCGTCGCTTTGTTGTTTTGGGAAAGCGAGGGAGGCCAAGCGGGGAGCAGCCGCAGGAAAAGCGCGCGACCGAAGTGCCCGATCTGACCCTGCAGATCCCACTGCACTGTTCGTCCCAGCAGAGGCCAGCAGTGACGGGGAGCAGTGCTCAGGACTCAGGAGCAAAGCCACGCACCCGAAACTGTAGGGCGCCGCCGGCCTGCAATGGGAAGGCAGAGGAAGCACAGGGCTGGTACTGGTAGGAAAAGGAAGCCGGCCGGCTGGACGGTCAGTGCTGGGTGCTCCGCCGTCACGTCACATCGCCATCGCCATCGCCATCGCCGTGGAAATCATCATTCTTTCTCGGTGCCGGATGCGGAAGCCTTTTCCCCCAATCATTACTCTGCTCATCTCTGGCGTCGCGTCATCCGCGGATTCCGGCTCTCGGATCGCAAACAGCCATTCCCATTCGGTGCACCTGACCGGCTGATCGATCCATCCGGTGGCGGTGGCGCCCCTGACCTGACACCATGTGCCGCACCGCGAGTGCAGCGCGCGCGCGCTATCGCTTGGCCGCCGCGGCTGCTGCTGCACCTGCGCTTTCTTGCTTGTTCCTCCGTTTGGACCGTTTCAGAAGAAAACAATGACCCGGCCGGAGAGTCCACGCCCCCCCCCCCCCCCCCCCCCCTCCGCTGCGGTCTCCGCGGTTAGCTAGGCTTTTGTTAATTGTTAATGGTGCTGGTGGAGTGCCAAATTAAAGCAAACAGAGTTAGGCTAAAGCCGCATGGATGGATGCATGCCATTGACACGAGGGCGGCGGCGATCGAGGACGTCAGAACGTGATGTGGCGGCTCTTGCTCTTGCTCCGTCCGCGTGAGCGTGACTAGCGTTAGGCCTTGTTTACTTCCTCAACGAAATTTTTTCGGTACACTGTAGCACTTTTATTTGTTTATGGTAATTATGGACTAACTAGGATCAAAAGATTCGTCTCGTAAATTTCGACCAAACTGTGCAATTAGTTTTTAATTTCATTTATATTTAATATTTCATGCATGCGTGTAAAGATTCGACTTCCGGCGCGCAGCGGGTCGCGTTTTCTTCCGTTGGGCTTTCGTGCCATGGCATGCCATTGCGATGCTGCCGATCGATGCGCATGCATGCGTGCATGCTCTCGGGTTGGACTTTTGGATCTTGAGCCGGGGTGGGCCCCTGCATGCGCTAGGATCGTCGGAAAGAACGGACGGACCCGCATGTCGGACTTTTACGGGTCAACGAAAGCAAAACGCGACGACTGCACGAGTACGACGAGAAGGTCTCTGGTGAACCCGTCAACATTCATGCCTGCCTGCCTGCCTAAGTGCCTAGCGTCAGCACGACCGTACGTACGAGGGTTAGTTCAGCAGATACCAGACGGTTTTTCTATGCACACAGCACGCGGCCCGTCGTAGAAAGATACTCGTATACTATGCGCCGTGACGACGACCGGTACAGCTACTTCTGGGCTGGCTGCTGCCGCCGGCTGCTAGCTGCTGTTTTACTTTAAGGGGGTTGCATGGTCTGCGACGTTAAAATTTAGCATATACGGTAGTATTTTCGTTTTGTTTGATAATTAGTGTCTAATAATAAACTAATTAGATTTACAAGATTTATCTCGTAAATAATCTTCTAATTATGATTTTAGTTTTATAAATAATTTATACTTATTACTCTATGTATATGTCCAAACATTTGAGATGATGGATAATAAAAAAATTAGCCTCAACCAAACAAGGCCTTAGTCTGTACTACATGTATTTTCTGCGCTTGTGGCTCGCAGCCGGTCTGCAGCACTACAGAAGTAGCACAACCAAGCTGCCATAATTTTTAGAACGCCGGACACTGAAATTAAACTATCATCTTTATTTATGAGTTGCAACAGAAAAAAAAAGATATTAAGTTTAACTAAATTCCAGTGTGAAAACCGTCCATTTCGGTTGAATCATGAAGCTAAAAGAACATTTTACATGTTTTATTAGAATATTCTTTGATAGAATCATGTGCATAAAAGCACGACATGATATTCTGGCGTATGAATTGTGAACGCTAAACTAGCGATGGCAATGGGTAATTACCCATTGGGTGTGTTACTCATACCCTTACCCACGAGAAAATATTTTACCCGCTAATTTACCCATACCTGTGCACGGGTAAGAATTTTTTCCCATACCCTTACCCATGCAGGTAACGGGTAACCCATGGGTTATCTTTACCCATGATTTGAAGAATATTTGCTATGAAAAAAAATACATGTTTTAATATATCAGGCTCCTAAATTTAGCCAAAATATCATAAATCATTAATAAACTCTTCAAATATTAAAGCTACATGAACACACAATCAAATTATCTAATGGATAAATCCATCGTTACTAGATAACAAGTCATAAAATCCACAAGTTTCATGATTCTAATATAATTTATCGGGTTCAATTTACCCATGAGTTAACGGGTATGGGCAATGTAGTCTCATACCCTTACCCGCTTTACCCGCTGGATAAAGCTTTTTTCCCATTATCTTACCCATGGGTACAAAAAATAGCTATACCCTTACCCTAATGAGTTAATTACCCATCGGGTTTCGGGTAAAAATTGCCATCTTTACCCTAAACCCTCCTTAGGGCCAGATTGACAGGACTTCGACTCTTTCTGGGCTCCAACTCTAATCCTCTGGTAGAGCTGAAACTGTTTTTGAAAACGTTTGGTAGCTCCTGTGTTAGTTTTGTTACAAATTTGTGAGGAGAAACATGAAGAAGCTATGTTTTGACGGCTCTGGCTGCCTTGTAGAAAAATGATTGTGGCTCCTCCGAGCTTATTCGCCGGAGCTGTTTCTTGATGATCGTTTGGTAATATACTCTGGTCGAAGTCAAAGCTAGAGCCACTACATAAGCCCTCGAGCATCTCCAAGAGTTTAGCAAAACAACTTATCATCCATATAATTTTGGTAAAACAAGAAAAAATTGCCTCCAACAGTTGGGAAAATCAACTTGGCAAAAATAGCAACTTGGCACATTATGACTCCCAGCAGCTCTCAAAAATAGCAACTTGGCATATCAACTTGCCATCATGATTTCTGGCACGCATGAAGCCTTCACGCCTTTTCTTCCCCGCGCGCGCGGAGAAAAAAGCGCGCCTCTCCTTCGTCCGTATGAAGAAAAGTCACACTGCCGACGTTCTTCGTTTCTCCTCGCCGCGAAGCCAGGCCATCTAGAGTTTAGGTACGTGTGGTTCTCTATTTTTCCCATCGTCGATCTTCATGCCCACTAGGGTAGTCGGTGTCTGGTAGGCAAGACCGGTGCTGTGGGTAGTCATCGTCCTTCTAGGGTTCATGCTAGGTCTGACACTAGGGAACTGATCGATGAAGCTACGATGCGGTGGCGCCGTCGTTCGCGCGAAGGGGGAAGGGGAAGCACGCGGAATCTGTAGCGCTAGGGGGAGAATCATATTGTGGGCCTTCTTTTTTTATTTTGCCAAGTCTATAGCAAACTCTTGAAGATGGGCTATTTGTTTTTACTCCCCATATTGTTTTAGGAGTTGACAAATCACAAGATTTGCCAAGTAAAAAATATCAAACTCTTGTAGATGCTCTTAGTTTGCTAGATATAGATTGAAAAGCCATGCAAATCCCAGTGACAATCATGGCATATACATGATGTATTGTTTTTGGTGAACTATATATGTACGTAGTCTGCAAAGTTGGATGCAGATATATTATATGTATTCATGCCAACCAAACAAAAGCACCATTATTGGAGTGTGTGGCTAACAAAACTCCTGATAAATTATGATTCATCGATGGCTAATGCAGAGCTTACATATGCACATAGGCGGCCGGACAGGTGATATAATTATGCATCCATGGCTAATGCAGAGGTTATGGACATAGTCTGCCAGGTGGTTAAGCCTTTAATGATATAGATCATGAAAAATCTACAAAGTAATAATCAAAATGGAATGTTTATAAAACATGATCATGTGGGTCAAGGTCCTCCTTGGAATGGAGATTCATCCCCCCCTATTTTCTGTGTATTTCTAGTGAAAATGATTCCTATAAAATCCCTGGATGTTCCAAATTAAGGGTCTAAATGATGGAGGAGAATATACACAATTAGCCAGATAAGGTCATGGCATTATTCACTGAGATCCTAGTATGATTTGTCTAACAATTTTATTTTATATTTGAAGATGGTGATACTCTACTCCATAACAATATAATGCTGTTGTATGGGAGGGGGCTGGTGGTTGTAGTAGGAGTAAATGGTCTATCTTGGATACTCTTGTCCTTCTCTTGTCCTTATATATAATATTGTGTGTGTGGGTGGGGGGGGGGGATCCGCCACCAATTAAAGAGCCAAAGACTAATTAAACTCTATAGTTATAGCTAGACAGGACAACAACATCTTTAGTTAAAAAAAATTGAACTAAGACAATCGAACAGAATTCGGAACATTCTGTTGCTCCCACTATTCATCGATGTATGGATATTTTTGAGCTTAATGATAAGTAAAGTTTTACAAAAAAAAAAACTCAAAAGTTTGTAATATAAAACTAGTGCCATGAGTTCCATTTGGTCTATTATATGAAAACACTTTAACTAGAACACAAATACTTTCTTATTGTCTAATAAGCATCATGTATTATTCCTGAAGAAAGTAGCTATGAATTATACATTAGTCCCAGCAAGATCACACCTAAAACATGCCGAATCCCCAGCTCAAGACTATAGTAGTTACAGAAAAGAGCACAACATACATACTTTTATCTTTTTTATTATATATATACATGACACGGGATTCGCACGCATGCCTTTACTAACAAAGCCCTAAAAAGATGTATAGTACTAGTAGCATGCCATGCCACGCATGCGCGTCGAGATTAATATAATTGCTCAACAAAAGAATAATAATGCCGCCGACCACTTTTCTTTTCTGGACTAGAAAGGTGAAGCAAATGGATCAGTGCATGCATGGGGGGCCGGGACCCGGTAGTCCAGCAGCAGATCGCAGCAGCAAAAGCTATATACTCCGTAGTACTGGCTCGACCACTTTGAGTGATGGGAGCCGCCCAAAAGCTTTGCCATTCTGGTGGTGGTCCGACGACGATCCTGTATAGATTCTGCCATGTACTCGTGCATGGCGGAGCTGTGCTCTCGCGGCCTCTTTCGATCGATTCCTTTATTAGGGCCTCTTTTTATCTCAATCCTGATCCATGAGGCTAAGGCCTTGTTTAGATTTTTTTTTATTTTAACACTGTAGTATTTTCGTTTGTATTTTATAAATATTATCAAACCAGGGATCAACTAGGTTTAAAATATTCGTCTCATGATTTATAGATAAACCGTACAATTAATAATTTGTTTTATTTATATTTAATGCTCCATCAATGTGCCCCTAAGATTTGATTTGATGAAAAAATTTATAAACTTTTAAGTTTTTAGTGCATCTAAACAAGGTCTAATCAGACATCAGCTAGCTAGCCAGCGCGTACGTGGTCCAGCCGGTGAGTCTGACAGGGCCCGTCGTCCGTACTACTGCCGCCGGTGGTCCGTCCGGTACACGGCTTTGACGGCCGTGTGTGTGCGATCGGTGCTAGCCGCTGCGTCGCCGTCGTCGTCGTCGTCGTCTTGATGACTCTCGACTCGACTCCCCCACGCGCCGAGAAGCGATGGATCAGGAGGAGAGGAGGGGGCCGGGCTGGGCAGAAGCTAGGGTGGTCAACGCGCTAACTATAGAGCAGAGGCGGGCGCTCTCGATCATCAGCTAGCGTCCGGCCGGGCCCATTATTATTGTATTGTTTTTCTCGTGCAGCAAGCACAAACAGCACATGCATGAAGCATCATGCATCGCCCTACGCGTCCGATCGCGTCGCGAGTGCCAGCGATAGAGCTAGCTACTAGCCAACTTTTTTTTTTCTTTTGGCGATATAAATTTCATGGACAGGCACAGCCCGCTCTGTCACGTTCTCTATCGAATAGTAGCATACAAATACTACTATGGAAAGCACTCCACTGCAGGTTAATTAAAGGTATGGGATTAGGCCTTGTTTAGTTACACCCAAAAGACAAAAACTTTTTAAGATTTCCTGTTATTAAAATTTTGCGGCACATATATATAAAGCATTAAATATAGATAAAAAAAACTAATTTCATAGTTTGACTATAATTTATGAGAGGGATCTTTTAAGTTTAGTTAGTCCATAATTAGATAATAATGATCAAATACAAATGAAATTACTATAGTACCAAACACTTTTTTACCCCCAACAACTACTCCCTCTATCCCAAATTGTAAGTCATTCCAAAAATCTTGGAGAGTCAAACTTTTTAAAGTTTGACCAAATTTATATAATAAAATAATAATTATTATCATACCAACTAAATATCATTATATTCTTCCTTAATTATATTTTCATAGTATACTCACTTTATGTTACAAATCTTAATATTTCACTCTATAATTTTGGTCAAACGTGAAAATGCTTTAACTCTCCAAAATTCTTGGAATGACTTACAATTTGGGATGGAGGGAGTAATAAACAAAGCCTCAATTACGTGGTAGCCAATAGCGCCGTCGTCTGTCCACTGCTTCCCCCCCCCCCCCCCCTTCCTTCCACGTAGCAATTTTTGTGTAATGTGACACCAATTTAATGTTTATATATATGTTCAATCCACTTATATACCATTTGTACCCTCACTCTGTCTTGCACAGGGGTCAAAACAATTGAAGAGAATACAAAATTTGGTTCTAAAACTCATTGAAAATTATATATTTTTCTCCAATACACAAAAAATTTGCACATCTTTATAATTTATTAAGTTACAAATGTGTGGTGAGCACCCTAGGAGGTCTATAGGATTACATAGCCGTGGGTTCAACCATGTAGTATACAGATACAAAGTTTGATACTACACAAATGGTAGACAACCATGATAAGGATAGTAGCGCAGCCTAGTAAGAGGGCTTTGTGCTTCCGCTGCTGCGTGCGCAACTCATTCCTGACGTCCTCGAATAAGAGCGCTTCGACGTTGGAGAATCGTTGGGGGCCCGGCGTCGTAGGCCTTCCTGATGTATAATATGTGTCTAGCTAAATTCAAAAATGGTATCATAATACATAAACCGAAACACAGCCAGTACAAGATTTATCGCATTCACTTTCACCCTCCACACCATCATATCAGCACCGGTATCGCAGTGGACATCCTTTCCACTTTGACGGTTGATGATGGGCCACACATCTACACTATTGGTGTCGCTACCTTGACCCCACACCCTGACCTAGCCATCGCCATGCCTCATCTTTACCTACTAGCCAACAAATGACAGACCACCACCAAGGCCTTGTTTAGTTCCGAAAAGTGAAAAGTTTTCGGTACTGTAGCACTTTCGTTTGTTTGTGACAAATATTATCCAATCATGGACTAACTAGGATCAAAAGATTCGTCTCGTGATTTACAGCTAAACTGTGTAATTAGTTTTTGTTTTCGTCTATATTTAATGTTTTATGCATGTGCCACAAGATTCGATGTGACGGGGAATCTTAAAAACTTTTTGGTTTTCAGGGAGAACTAAACAAGGCCCAAGGCGTCCTTTCACTATTGTACGATGATCAGTGTTTCCTGAGCAGAGTGTTCTTATTCACACTCCTCGCGTTTCCCCCTCCCTCGAAAATGTGATGTGCAATGTCAGCGATAAACTGACAGTCATTTTCCTCGGACAATTAATTTGCAAATGACAGCCGTATATGCATGCATAATCATATCCTAGGAAAACAAAATTACAAAAAAACAATTTCTGTGCAAGAGCGTGCATTTGATAAGATATTGCGCGCATCGTCAAAACACCCAATCAATCAGGTCAGAGGAAAATTAAAAGAACCAACATGCTGTTGGGAGTCGGAGAGGATGGGAAGCAAAAGACCGACGACAATGCATCATAAGAATGCTTTAGAAGATGGGATGATGGAGCTAGGGGTCCGATCGATGTGTGTGTTATTGATGCGTACCACCGCCGGGTGGAGATCGCCCCCGCGATCGCCGTGGACAGCAACAATTCGACGACGAGATCTCTCGGTCCCCCTCCCCCACTCCGCCCCAGCTGCTACTTCTTCCTGGGCCTTGTTTAGTTCCGAAAAGTGAAAACTTTTCGGAACTGTAGCACTTTTGTTTGTTTGTGACAAATATTATCCAATCATGTACTAACTAGGATCAAAAGATTTGTCTCGTGATTTCCAGCTAAACTGTGTAATTAGTTTTTGTTTTCGTCTATATTTAATATTTCATGTATGTGCCACAAGATTCGATGTGACGGAGAATTTTAAAAACTTTTTGGTTTTCAGAGTGAACTAAACAAGGCCCTGGTTTAGATAGACGTGATCATTGGTGGTACGGCACGGCCCTGGCCCCATGCAGGCACCACGCCGGCTGGCTACGTGGCCAAGTCCCCACACGCGGCCTTGTTTAGTTCACCCCGAAATTCATAAACTTTTCAAGATTCCCCATCACATCAAATCTTGTGGCACATGTATAAAGCACTATATATATAGAAGAAAACAAAAACTAATTGCACAGTTTGTCTGTATTTACGAGACGAATCTTTTGAGCCTAGTTAGTTTATGATTGGACAACATTTATCATAAACAAACAAAATGCTACAGTACTAAAATCTAAATTTTTTTTCAGAACTAAACAAGGCCTATACCAATATATATATGGACGCGTCTCCATCACACCATCTATGGCCCTGTTTAGTTTCAAAAATTTTTGCAAAATATGAATAGTACCACTTTCGTTTGTATTTGACAAATATTATCCAATCATGTACTAACTAGACTCAAAATATTCGTTTCGTAAATTCCGACCAAACTGTGCAATTAGTTTTTATTTTTGTCTATATTTAATACTTCATGCATACGTCTAAAGATTTGATGTGACGGTGAATCTGAAAAATTTTGTAAAATTTTTTGGGACTAAACGAGGCCTCAGCCTAGGCGCGGCCAAATCGCGGTTTCGCACCGGCATCGCAGTGTACAGTAGCTAGCTAGTGTGCTCCTGCAGCTACCTGATTGATCCTACGACGATTCGATGGACCTCAGGAGTCACGCGTAAATATGCCACCGGGCACCGGAGCGGAGGTGATAGCTTTTAGCTAGCTAGGGTAATCTCCCCCTTTTTGGCTTTTCGCCGTTTTGGCCGGCCTCTTGGATTGAGGTCTTGTTTAGTTTTTGGTTCACTTTAAAAACCAAAAACTTTTTAATATTTTTCTTTACATTAAATTTTACGGTACATATATAACATTAAATATTAATTATCAAATAAAAACGAAATACTACAGTATCTAAAAATCTAAAAGATTTTGGAACTGAACAAGGCCTGGATGCCACCGGCCTCGCTAGAATTTGTGCTGCTGACATGGAAGTTGTGCTACGTACTGTACTCATGTATGAAGTATTAAATATAGACGAAAACAAAAACTAATTGCACAGTTTGTCTGTAAATCATGAGATGAATCTTTTAAACCTAGTTAGTCTATAATTAGATAATATTTATCAAATAAAAATAAAAATTGATGACCTAGTACTCCCATGTCTATGCATGGCCTTTCGCGCCACACGTACCTATCTCTGCTGGAGTGTTGGTTGCTCCTTCTGCTTCTTGGGCGGTTATCAGGATATATATGCAACGGAATTTTGTTGCAAACCCACTATCACTTATCATCAGGACATGATCACAATTCACAGGTGTCAATCAGCGGAAGTTCGGCTTCTGTTGTATGCGTGCCGTGCCGTGCTGTGCTGTGCTGTCAAGACTCAAGACAGAAACAATAAGGTTGCCTTAATTGATTGTTTCACTCTAGTACTCTACTTTGCAAGATACCGCCTTTTGACCACTACACATGCATGCCTCTTTTCTACGGAGTTCGGCAGGATTTTTGCCTTTTCAGTTTTCAGAGGACAAACGCTACTAGGCATATACGAAAAGTGTAATTTTGCCACTGATCATTCCAACTCTCTTACGCTTCAAATTATTGTACCTCCTGCGGAAATCAAAGAGACAAATTAATTAGAGATCAGCACCGAGGCAAGGCGAGGACTACGGGAGCAATACATATATTCAAAAAGGAATGCATTGTGGGTTCTTGAACTTTCCACATTCTCATCTAGGTTCATAAACATTTAAATTGACCATAGGGTTCTTTAACTTTTTTTAATATTTCCATCTAAGTTCACTTTTTTTCTCTCGATCCGGCATATTACATGTTTTTCATTAAGAGAAAGTTATAGAAGCAAACATTACAAATTGGAGCAGTCACGATAGTGAAGAGTCATCACGAGAGCCCGAGGAAACCTAGCTACTGGGTTTGGGGCGGTGTATTACATCAAGCTCAGATTTTGCAACCAAATTGGGCAAGGAGTAGCCAGAGTCCCAAACTCGAGCTCTACCCAAACCTCGGCTTCTCTGATCACCGCACGAAAGAGATCCAGGACGCCAGACGATGTGCCCTGGAAGGTCCTGTTGTTCCTCTCGAGCCATAGGGTCCATGAGACAAGGAGCACAATCGTGTTGAAGGTAAGACGTGTGTCAGCGGCCAGACATTGGCGTTCTAGGAGCCACCCGTCGACCAAAGTAGCACTGGCCTACGTCACCAAAGCGACAAGGCCAACCGAGTTGAGGAGCTTGAGCCAAGGCTCCTACCTCACAACCGAGAAAGAAATGATCCCCGGTTTCACTCCCTTAGGCACGGAGCGGCAATCGTCGGCGTCTTGTAGTCCGTGGCGTATACAATGTTCCGTGGTCCAAAGCCTACGACGATGTAGCACTAGCGAGAAGAAAAACAGCGCCTTCACCCTCTAGAGCTCCTTTGCGCCAGGTAGCGACACCGTGCCGCCGAAGAAGACATGGTACGCGGACGTTATCATCCGGCGACGACTTCCGACAAAGCGATATGATGCCAATGATCGAGTTCGACAGTGCTCAATAGGCGCCGGAACAAATCCTCCACCGTCCTCCCTAAGTTCACTTTAGGTATCATTTACCTTATTTAACACTTTGTTGAATGTACGAGTTCAAAAGTTGAAAGATTTAGATTATCATTTTGACGGTTCATGGACCCAGATCTAAATATAAATAAAGTTTAAGGATCCATGTGTGTTTCACTCATTCAAAAGCTAGCTTTGCTCGTTTTATATATTGTGGCATGTATGCCACCGCTTGCCCAACCGACCATACAAAATATTTCAAATCACCATGAACTCACACGCATAACCACACCCAAATTAGATTAGAATACCCATTTGTACACTCGTAGCTTACAGCTGTATTCCTCACGCCCCCACGCGTATGTGGTATTGTGGTGGTTAGCGGCTTGACTTCTATGACAAAAATCTTGATTAATTGCGCATGCATGATCGCAACACTTCATGAAAATTAAGGTGTGGACTTCAAAATTGAACGAACTCCAAGACTGATATCCGTTTTATGTTTCAAGATTTCAAAACTTAGAGTTCAGAAATTTTAAATAACATCGAACGCTGGTATAATCTATACAAAAGCTATAGTTGTCAACGCAATCTATAACTTTGAAGTTGACAAGATTTTATTTAAAAATATATATTGAGTTTCAAATATTTTTTTACACCCTATATCAAAATTATAGAGCCCAACAAGATCTAAAATTTTATAGTTAAAACTCTTTATATAAAATCATTTGGGGGATGAAATATTTAATATATAGAATTACAGAATGATAATACAAATGGGTATGTCACAGCCTAAAGTTTTGGAACGTCACATCGGCTGTCATATTAGAATCACATAGGAGTGTTTGCATAGTAATAATAAAAACAAACTACAAAAGTCTTCGCACTCCGTGAGATGAATTTATTAAGCCTAATTAATCTATTATTAGCATATATTTACTGTAGTTTTTTTAATATAGCACAATATTGTTAAATCATAGTCTAATTAGGCTTAAAAGATTTGTCTCGCAAAATAGTTGCAATCTGTGCAGTTAGTTATTTTTTAATATATATTTAATACTCTATGCGTGAGTCCAAATATCTGATGAGATAGGGAGTAAACTTTAGGGGAAGAAACTATATAAGACATTAGTTGAGTAATACTGTTATTTCATAGTATTTGCCATTTCCCCTAAAAAAATATAGGCCCTGTTTCGTTGCTAAATTTTAGTTAGCTAAACTTTAGTCACTTTAGTAGCTAAAGTTTTAAACACATTAACTAAAAGAAGCTAAAATAGTTTAGTTCCATTAGTCACCTAAAAATAACTAAAATAATTTTAGTTAACTAAAATTTAGCAAAGGTAATCAAAACGAGGCCATAATATTTCACCATTTATTGCTAGAAGGTAGCAGGTTGTCATAAAAGCTATCTTTGGGTCCGAGTTATACTCCCTCTGTCCGAATGCAACTACGAGTTGTGTGCCACGAAATTAGTTCACGTTTAATTAAATTTCTAATGAAAACTATTTATGTTTATGGCTTTAAATTATTTTATTACAAAAATACATTTTGTAATAAACCTAATGATATTTATAATATTGATATCTTTTATTTATAATTGATCAAACTTAAGATACTAAACTGTGACACTATGTTAGATTTACATTTTTTTTCTGAACTATAAGTCACTCTGGTCGTACATTTGGTTGTATATGAGTTATGTATACTTTGGAGCTTAGGAGAGTCTCTAACAACCGTCTACTCTCTCTGTCCTATTATATGTTATTCTAGCTTTCTTCCAAATACAATCAAGGTCCTTTAAACCTGACATAAGGTGTGTCCGCTAGACATCCAAATAAACTGCCAAAACGACAAATAGGATAGATGGAGTACGGAGCTAGCTGACTAGGATCAGGTGACATGGAGGGTAGAGAGCAAGCAAAAATCACCTCGTCAGCATTTGGTTCCTCGCTGGCTCGGAGCTCTTTCCCCGAGGAGGCGAGGACACAAGCATGCAGGAGAAATAAACTGGGGACCACATATAAAGAGGAGAGAAGATACTATAATTTTTTAAAAAAAATTCATACACATGGTCCCACATTGATGAGTTGGCATCAACTAACTAGCAGCCGGCTATATTGTTAGGAATAACCTAGGCCTTGTTTAGTTCCGAAAAATTTTGGGAAATAGACACTGTAGCATTTTCGTTTGTATTTGACAAATATTGTCCAATCATGGACTAACTAGGCTCAAAAGATTCGTCTCGTCAATTTCGACCAAACTGTGCAATTAGTTTTTATTTTCGTCTATATTTAATACTCCATGCATGCGTCTAAAGATTCGATATGACGGGGAATGTGAAAAATTTTGCAAAATTTTCTAGGAAGTAAACAAGGCCCTAATATAAGGGCATATGTTTCCTAGTGGTTCAAATAAAAAAAGTAATTGTATCTAGACGAGGAAGCAAGCAACATTGTTCTAAAACAAAAGCTATTATGCTAGGGTCTAAAAGCTACTTTTACTTTATTCCTTTTATACATTGTTTCATTCTTATTCCTTGCTATGTAATTTGGACATAGTCCTAGAAACTAAACTCATGTTATAGTTTTCCTCGGCCACTAGAGCGTCCAGGATATCATGTCACTAGGGTCAAGAACTAAACAACGGAGTCAAAGACATGTTGATTCTCTATTTGAAAGAGTAATTTACAGTTGGATAAAATAACATTTTAGTGGCGGCCCAAACGAAGACATGTAGATTGGCCCTGCTCAGCCACGACACATGATTTGAGTGTTGTTTGGTCCTTTTGTTAGACGACACATGTGCTTCTCTTGCATGTGTCTTTGACAGTCAAACATATTGCGACATCACTATTTGATGTTATGTGGAACTTTTAGAGGGATATGGAGGCCGGGGATGCATGTCGCTGCAGTCTCTAACATGTTGCGACGTAACTATTTGATGTTACATGGATATTGTACGGAGATATAGAGACCAGGGCTTGATGTTACGTGTATATTGTAGGGAGACATTGAGGCCGAGGCAGTATTCTAGCCTAGCTTGGTGCATTGGGAAGCTCTGAATAGAGACACTATCTCTAATTTTATAATTCACCATACCACCTTATACATAGCAATTTGGGCATGTTTAGTTGGCTATCAAATTGCCATACCAAAGACTTCGTAGGAATAACTTTCCAAAACCAAGACAAGAATATTTCATATCTTTGGCATGCTAATTGTGAGACGTTGGTAATTTTTTGTATTACAAAATTGTAGCTTGTCAAAGTTTTAGTACCAAATTTTGGTCATTTACCAATCAGTACCCTTTGTCCTAGAATTTTGGTTACTTGAGCTCTACGTAGTGTGGGCTCTAGGGCACATTGGAAGTCTTCCCTTCAACATCTTTTTTTTTTTAAACAACACCTTTCAACATCTTTGATACAGTGTGCTGCATCACGGGGCATTGTTGTCCGAATCAGCAACCACACACGCCGGGGTCCGCCGGGGCATCGTTGTCCGCATCACCTGCGTCGAAGCCTCGGCCCCGCATCTCCCCGTCCCCGGCCTCCATTTTTTCCCCGTCGCATACGACGCATGCAACACGTGTGGCCGGCGCAGGATTCCGCATCGCCTGCCCCCCCTGCGCGTCCGTCTCCGTCTCCGTCTCCGTCCAACCCCAGCCGAGCGAGACCGAGATGAACTCGTCGTCGCGTCGGTTGCTGCTCGCGCGGGCCCCGTCGAGTCCTCACTTGCTCCCAGTCCCACAGCTGACCCGAGTGACCGTCCCCCGGGCGGCGCGCCTATATATATGGTGCTTCTCCCACTGCGAGCAAGGGTAGCTCGCGGCCACTGCACAAACAGAGACTGGTCCAAAGCACTAGAACGCGAGGGGAAAGAAGGAAAAAAAAACACCCGAGCTGTTTTGACCGGCGATTTGATTTGATCTTTTTTTTTTTTGGTTCTTCAGTGCGCCAGCCAAACCTTAACTGCTACGATCGATCGATCGAAGGGGGTAGGAAGTTTCTAGAGTTCTTCAGCCCATGGCGTCGGCGATGGAGCTGGTTGGGAGATCTTTCTTGCCGGGCTCTGCCGCCGCGGCGTCGCCGGCGGGCCGGGAGCGGCGGCGAGGCGGGCCCTGCTTCGCCGCGGTCGGAAGGGAGGGGAGTGCGCACAAGCGGCGGCCGTCGCTGAGGTCGACCGCGCCGGTGGGCGCGCTGGCCGAGCGCGTCGTGGTGACCCCGGCGCCGCCGGAGGAGAGGGCCGGGACGGCCCCGCCGGAGCCGCACCCGCAGAGCGTGGCCGCGCGCGCCGTGGTCACCGTGCGGCGGAGGCGCAAGGAGGACGCCAAGCGCCGCGTCGCCGAGCAGCTGGACGCCTACGCCGACAGGGTCGGCCGCAGCGTCCTCCTCGAGCTCATCAGCACGGAGACCGACCCAAGTAAGAAACATTTCTTCCGTGATCCCACCTCCACCACCCCCACCGCCGCCGCCGCCGCCGCGCGACGGCATGGAATTCCATGGCGCATCCGGCGGGCGGTTGCGTTGCATCTTTGAATTGTATGCTACTAGCAGTAGCACAATTTGGTTCCATTTTCTTCTCTCCTCCTCGCCCTTTTTTCCATTCCACTCGCCGCTCCTTCACCTTCATGGAAACCCGCGCGCGGCGAGAATATTCCAGCTGGTGCGCCTTGACGTCTGGGGCCTCTGTCTCCGAGTCATCATCTCCAAATGGACCATCACGTGGAGCTGTCTCTCTTGATTTGATTTCTGCCAAAAGCCGCCGTCTTTACCGTCTCCTCGGCGTCGAAACGGAAATGGAACGAATTTTACTTACGCCTGGCGGCGAGCATTCACCTGACGATCGAAATGAATTGGTGGCAGGAAAAGGGGGCCCCAAGAAGAGCCGGCGGTCGGCGCTGGTGGGGTGGTTCGAGAAGAAGGACGTCAAGGCGGAGCGGGTGGTGTACACGGCGGACTTCACCGTCGACGGGTGCTTCGGCGAGCCTGGCGCCGTCACCGTGCTCAACCGGCACCAGCGCGAGTTCTTCATCGAGAGCATCGTGGTGGAGGGCTTTCCCTCGGGCCCCGCGCACTTCACCTGCAACTCGTGGGTGCAGCCCACCCGCGTGGACCGCAACCCGCGCGTGTTCTTCACCAACAAGCCCTACCTGCCGGCCGAGACGCCGCCGGGGCTGCAGGAGCTCCGCCGCCAGGAGCTCAGCGACCTGAGGGGCGAGGGCGGCGCCGACACCACCGGCGAGCGCAGGATCACCGACCGGGTGTGGGAGTACGACGTGTACAACGACCTCGGCAACCCGGACAAGGGCGCCGAGTTCGCGCGCCCGATCCTCGGCGGCGAGCAGCAGCTGCCGTACCCGCGCCGGATGCGAACGGGCCGGCCCAAGACCTTCACAGGTGCAGCCTCCCTCTCCGCTTTCAATTCCCCTCTCACTCTTCACTTCTTGTCACCACCGCCGTCCGCCCCATAAATCCCGCGACAGTAACTGTGGCCGACCGGACACGGCGGAGGTCGCCGTCGCGCGTAGCTTTCGTATCGAAACCACCCGATCGCGGGCGACGTTGACCGACCGACGCTAACATTTCGTCACGCACGCACGGTGCTTGCTGCTTTGCTTGCTCGCTCGCAGACGATCGCGCGGAGAGCAGGGTGGAGTACCCGGAGCCCATCTACGTGTCCCGGGACGAGGAGTTCGAGGAGGGCAAGAACGAGATGCTGTCGGAGGGCGCGCTCAAGGCGCTGCTCCACAACTTCATGCCGCTGCTGGTGAGCTCCGTGTCGCCGGACATCCGCGACTTCGCCGGCTTCCACGACGTGGACAACCTCTTCAAGGAGGGCCTCCGGCTGAAGCAGGCACTGCAGGACCAGCTGTTCCAGAAGATCCCCTTCGTGCGCAAGATCCAGGAGAACAGCGAGGGCCTCCTCCGCTACGACACGCCCGACATCATCAAGAGTAAGCGACCCCCACCCATGATCCATGGAGATTCGATACGATAAGATACGGGGCACGACAATGGTGTGCTCATGCTGTCATTCTGTGTGGCAGAGGACAAGTTTGCGTGGCTGCGCGACGACGAGTTCGCGAGGCAGGCGCTGGCTGGCATCAACCCCGTCAACATCGAGCGGCTTCAGGTACACATTTCAATCACAAGCCCAACACGCCGCGGACATTGAGACTACACGTCCACTGCTCGCTCATCTCACTGCCGTTCGTTTCCTCGTGTCTCTCTTCCCAGGCGTTCCCGCCGATGAGCAAGCTGGACCCGGCCGTGTACGGCCCGCCGGAGTCGGCCATCACGGAGGAGCACATCATCGGGCAGCTGGACGGCATGTCGGTGCGGCAGGCGCTGCAGGACAACCGGCTGTACATGCTGGACTACCACGACATCTTCCTGCCGTTCCTGGACCGGATCAACGCGCAGGACGGGCGGAAGGCCTACGGCACGCGCACGCTCTTCTTCCTGACGGCGGCGGGCACGCTCAAGCCCATCGCCATCGAGCTGTGCCTGCCGCCCATGACCGACGGGTGCGCGCGCGCCAAGCGGGTGTTCACGCCGCCCGCCGACGCCACCAGCAACTGGCTGTGGCAGCTCGCCAAGGCGCACGTCTGCTCCAACGACGCCGGCGTCCACCAGCTCATCAACCACTGGTACGACACGACACTGTCTGTGTCAGTCTTGCAGGAGGAGGCAATCTCAAAGTCAAAAGTGTTGGATTCCACTGATCATGAGTTGTGCCAGGCTGAGGACGCACGCGTGCATGGAGCCGTTCATCATCTCGGCGCACCGGCAGCTGAGCGCGATGCACCCCATCTTCAAGCTGCTCAAGCCGCACATGCGCTACACGCTCAAGATCAACGCGCTGGCGCGGCAGATCCTCATCAACGGCGACGGCGTCATCGAGTCCGGCTTCACCCCCGGCCGCTACTGCATGGAGATGAGCTCGTTCGCGTACCAGGAGCTCTGGCGGCTCGACCAGGAGGGCCTCCCTGCCGATCTCATCAGAAGGTACACAGATCAATCAATCACATGAAAGTTGTGATGCTTCGTGCGATGCAATGGTGCTTGCTGACATGGGTGTTTTCTTTGTCACAACACAGAGGAATGGCCGTGGAGGACCCGACGCAGCCGCACGGTCTCCGGCTGCTGATCGAGGACTACCCGTACGCCACCGACGGGCTGCTCCTCTGGGACGCCATCACGCGGTGGTGCGACGCGTACGTGGCCATGTACTACCCGTCCGACCAAGCCGTGCAGGGCGACACGGAGCTGCAGTCGTGGTACAGGGAGGCGGTGCAGACGGGGCACGCGGACAAGCGCGGCGCGCCGTGGTGGCCGCGCCTGTCGACGCCGGGCGACCTGGCGTCGCTGCTCACCACGCTGCTGTGGCTCACCTCGGCGCAGCACGCGGCGCTCAACTTCGGGCAGTACCCGCTGGGCGGCTACATCCCGAACCGACCGCCGCTCATGCGGCGGCTGGTGCCCGCCGACGGCGACCCGGAGTACGCGCACCTGGTGGCCGACCCGCACCGCTTCTTCCTGTCGGCGCTGCCCAGCCTGACGCAGACGACCACCTTCATGACCGTCATCGACACGCTGTCCACGCACTCCGCCGACGAGCAGTACCTCGGGGAGCGGCCCGACGAGGCGTGGACGGCCGACCCGGCGGCGCTGGCGGCGGCGCGCGAGTTCGCGGACGAGGTGCGCCGCGCCGAGGAGGAGATCGACCGGCGCAACGCGGACACGGGACGCCGCAACCGGTGCGGCGCCGGCGTGCTGCCGTACGAGCTCATGGCGCCCACGTCCGGGCCGGGCATCACCTGCCGCGGCATCCCCAACAGCGTCACCATTTAGTCTCTCGCGGTACCGATAGCCATGGGAGAAATCTAAGCAGAAGCAAAATGATTTTTTTTTTGCTTTACTTCTCCCCCATTGCCAAATTGCCATTGATTTGGAGGTCTGAACAGGTGGAGTTTGATTTTTGACTAGGGGAGAGACACTGAGGAACTGAATGGGTGTAAATAATTTGTTATTATAGAAAAAAAATCAATGAAATATAATCATTAGAGTTCTTTGGACAAAGCAATGTCATCATACAGAACTGTTTGCTGTGCTTTGTCATGCTCAAGCTGTGTTTTCTTCAATTACCCCCGCGACAATTGGCAGTCAACATTTCGTTCGAACTGACCCGAGGGCGTCATATAATTTGATCGCTAAAACTTCACTACTGTCTGACCAGTTGAATGCGTGATAGTCAAAATTTGAGATATTTTCTAAATTCGACATTTTGCAGCCAAGATTTGTTAGAACAGACAGATGGCATCATATATTAGGTTCGTCACAACTTAAGAACTGTTTGAACAGTTGAATGCGCCATATTAGGATGGTCAAAAATTTAGGTATGCTTATTCATTACTTGGTCAGCTGTGCAATCTTCAAGCATTACGGGCAGAGACTGGGAGGAACAGAATGGGTGTGAAGATATGGAAAACATAATCGATGCAATAGTCATTGCTATATAATTCCCTTGATAAGCAAATGTCATCCGAACTGTTTGTTGTGCTGTCTTGCTGAAACATTGCTTTCTTGAAATACTACAACATTTTTACCTGCCCCATTTTGCAGTCAACTTGTCTAAACAGTTGAATGCGTTGTAAGTCTGAAAAGTTCAATACGTCATATAAGGTGATAGTCAAACTTTTAAGTATGCTTATTCATATTTGCTCAAGTTGTGCTATCTTCAAACAGGCATTTTACTGTCGTGATTTGACTCATTTTTTTTTTGCTGTCATGATTTGCTTCACCTGATTGATGATTACTGGCGTCATATAATCAGATCGCCAATTGAAGTTTTGTTTGACCTGTAATTGAAGGCGTCATATAATTGGATCATCAAATGAAGTGCAGTTTGACCTGTAATTGAATGCGTTATACAAGCAACGAGATGGTCCACTTTATGTGCATAAGCAAGATTTGTAGAAGAGCTGGCATAAGTTTCTTCACAGTACTCACTGACTTTTGTTCTTTCCCAAATTTGGTAATAATTTATTATACACAGATCTTAATCAAGATTCATGCAAAAAGATGGCTGATTACCAGAA
This sequence comes from Sorghum bicolor, assembly GCF_000003195.3. Classification (NCBI taxonomy): domain Eukaryota; kingdom Viridiplantae; phylum Streptophyta; class Magnoliopsida; order Poales; family Poaceae; genus Sorghum; species Sorghum bicolor. The sequence continues at coordinate 46,572,077 of NC_012875.2, forward strand.
TCTTTGCCCAATTGGTCCAGTTTATACACAGATCTTAATCAAGATTCTTTAATGTGAAGAAATGCACTTGTTCAGATTTGTCTAAGAGCTAACATCCCTTTCTACACAGTACTAGGTGATTTTGTGATTACCAAATTCAAAAATAATTTAATGAAAGTTATACGCAGATCTTAACCAATATTATAGCCAATCTAAGGGCCAAGATCTTGTCCCAATGATCTTGTTAATTTATTAAGAGTGAAGCAATCCTAGCATCAAGACTAACTGTCGGGAAGACGAATGCACAAGCCATACAAATGGATGGAAGTGCCAGAATCTTTGCCCCATTAATCTCGGCAACGTACAGCGCTGAAGACGCTACTGAAACAAGCGCATCAGAGACTCTAATTTATTGCCTCCAAAGTTAAATTCAAGTCAATCTTTTCGTTTAGACATGTTTATGCAATTATCAAGTAAAAGTTGGAATTACGTCCGTTAGATTATCTGGCACAAATGTTGACCAGAGTAGCAATAGGGCGCAAGCCATTGTGCGGCAAGGCAAAAAAACACACACAAATATCTCAAAATATTCATCTTGCAATTGAACGACAAGGAGGGGGGATCAAACAGATCAAATAACTGTATGGGCAAGTAGAATGCACAAGCCATACAGATGACAACTCGTGCCAGAATCTTAGCCCAATCACTCTCGGCAACGTACAGCGCTGAAAACGCCATTGAAAGAAGCGCATCAGAGACTCTAATTTATTGCCTTGGAAACAAATTTATTCAGAAACAAACAGGCGAAAAATTGAAGAAAACGAAAGAAACGAAGAATTGAAACCAGATGGAAGGATTGGAGGCAGAAGATCGCATCAGACTCACGGAAGCTTTGTGCAATCAACACAGCGTATGATTGTTCAGAGTTTGATGGTATATATGAGCAAATCATCATCGTCCAACGCAGAACAGAAGCTCCAAAGAATGAAATGAAACAAAGTAGAAAGAGAGAAAATAACAAGAGCACAAAGAGAAATCTGAAGTAGACGGACGAGAACCAAAATGGCGGCTAGACGGACGAGAACCAAAATGGCGGCGGCGGCGGCGCGTGGTCGTGATGTTGTAGATGGACAGGGGCGCGGTTATATATAGCACCAGCAGGAGGCGCCGGGGCGGTTTCAAGCCCTAGCAACGGTGAATTTACGTTTTTGCCCTCATCGATTGGCCCGCGATCGTGAAAACAAATTGGGCCCTCGCTGCCTTGTAGTTGCAAGGCCCTTCTTGAATCCGTTTCAAGTTCAGACGGCCCACGACAATAACTAACGGCCCATCGCCAACTCCATTCAAAATCAGATATCTCAGATTGCGCCACGACAGGTCATGAGCCATCTAATCTAATAATATGAATAGCAGATCAGTAGTGTGTCGCGCCTGCGAACCTATTGTTGAGAATAGACATCGATGATGATTCCAAGTTTCCAGTCAATACTTGTTACATTTCCTACATCTAAAATTCTCCATCCCTTGCTGTTCTTCTTCCTGCTCAGATTGCTGTCCTTCTCTAAATCTCCGATCGGTGCTTGGAATGTATTTATTGGAAAAGAGACAGAAACAAGTATTTGAAGCTTACAAGCGAGCATGATTGAAAAGGCAATCACTGCAACTGGTTAAGGCTGGACATGTTTGGAACACAAATGCAGCGGTTGGCATTTCATCGAACAATTTGTGGACGTCGAGGTTGGCTTGCACCAACGCCATCCAAACATACTCCTAGACGACATATAACATCCGGCTAGTCTATGATCAAGATTGTAGGATTTTTCCTCGCTTTGATCGATGGCAAGCCACCAATTATTTTAATTATTGAACTTCCGAGCAAGTGAGCAACCACAAATCCAGAATTTGTCATCTGAAGCCCAAGTTCATTACTGTACTTCATCTCGAAATGTATATATATATATATATGCCTACATCCTTCGAGTTAACAAGTTCTCTCGTCAATTGGCGCGAACAACCGCGCACAAATCGAAACAGACAAAATGGGAGCTCAAATCGAATCACACATACGCAGACGTAAACCAAAAAAAAAGAGAGAAGCCATAAGAAGAACTGAGTTCGTGATGATGTGAAACATCGATCTCGAATCAAAGAATGTTTCGTTATTCCTCCGCACGCAGCGGCCATCAGCACACCATGCTGCTCTTCTTCTTATTGTTGGCGACCAGCCTCCGCCAGAAGGTGGTGACCTCCTTCTCGATGTCGTGCACCGACTTCTTGGGGTGGTCCGGCGCCTTCTTGCCGGCGTGCGCGTCCATGTCCGCCATGGTCTTGCCCAGGTCGGCGATGAGGCGCTCGGCGAGGCCCCGGCTGAAGTCCTCGCGGATGACGACGCGCATCACGGCCACGTGCTCGGCGTCGGCGGGCATGGTGTAGGCCGGCACGATCCAGCCGAACCGCCGGAGGCTCTCGGCCACCTCGAACACCGTGTACTTGGAGGAGTCCTTGAGGGAGAAGGCCACCAGCGGCACCCCCGAGTCCTTGGACACCACGTCGAAGTAGCCCATCTTCTCGATGCCCTCGCGGAGCACCGTCGCGTTGTCGCGGCAGTTCTGCATCACGTCCTTGTACCCCTGCCAATCGGTCATGGTGCCCGATCGAAACGGCGTCATCAGTCACACATGCCCAGCGAATGCAAGCTGTTGTGGTTATATTACCTCGAATCCGAGGCGGATGAGCTGGTAATACTGCGCGATAATCTGGCTCGAACCTGAGAGAAAGGCAGAAGATGAACTCACTGTTTGCTCAGTGGAAGTCTGAAAACAAATTGATCAAACAAAAGCAACAGAGTTACAGATCGAAGCGCAGGTACGGGGACCTATATACCTTTGGAGAAGTTGAGCGTGAAGGTTGGCTGGTCGGCGCCGAGGTAGTTGATGTGGAAGATGAGCTCGTCGGGGAGGTCATCCTTGCTCCTCCAGATGACCCAGCCGACGCCGGCGTAGACGAGGCCGTACTTGTGGCCGCTGACGTTGATGCTCTTCACCAGCGGCAGCCGGAAGTCCCACTCCAGCTCCGGGTAGATGAAGGGCGCGATGAAGCCGCCGCTCGCCGCGTCCACGTGGATCGGGGTGTCCCACCCCGTCTCGGCGTTCTTGGCCGCGAGCAGGTCGTTGAGCATCTTGACGTCCTCGAACTCGCCGTTGAGCGTGGAGCCGAGGATGGCGGCGACGCAGATGGTGTTCTCGTCCACCATCTCCGCGGCCTTCTCCGGGTCCATCACGTAGTACCCTTCCCGCAGCTTCACCTCCTTGAGCTCCACCTCGAAGTACCTGGCGAACTTCTCCCAGCACACCTGCACGTTGGCGCCGGTGACGATGTTGGGCTTGTCGTAGGGCTTGCCCGCCGCCTTCATCTTGTTCTGCCACTTCCTCTTGAACGCCAGCCCGGCCAGCATGATGGCCTCCGAGGAACCCACCGTGCCGACGCCGACGGCCGTCTCGTCGTCGCCGATCGGGGCGTTGAAGAGGTGCGCGATCATGTTGACGCACCGGTTCTGGAGCTCGGTGGTGACGGGGTACTCGTCCATGTCGACGTAGTTCTTGTTGATGGAGGACTGGATGAGCTTGTCGCACTCGGGCTCCATCCACGTGGTCACGAACGACGCCAGGTTCAGCCGCGGGTTCCCGTCCAGCATCAGCTCGTCGTTGATGATCTGGTACGCCGCCTCCTTGGGGATCGACTGCTCCGGCATCTTGAACCTGCGTGACGACGACGACGACGATGGCACGCACGCACAGCGGATTAAAAAAAAACCCAGGAGATTCCGGCCGCCAATCAATCAAGCGGCCGGCCGGCCGGCGGCGCGCAAATAAGGAGCTAGCAGGAGGATACCTCGGGAGCGCGGTGCGCACGTAGCGCGACGCGAAGGTGGAGCAGTGCAGATGGGACTCGGCGGCGTTCGTGTTCGCCGTGGACAGCGCCATTTTCGTACGTCCTCGATCTCGCTTGGGGGTTCAACGGCGGCGGATCTCTGGCTTCGCCGTTGCTCTGTAAAGAGCTAGTTAAATTTGCCTTGTCCGAGATGAGAGGAGCAGATCAGAGGATGGGGGGCAGAGCGGTGACGATGGTTTTTGTAAGGAGGACGACGCGCATGGGCGCGACGTGGTCGGGGCGCCGTGGTTCTTGCCGAGAACAATGGGCGTGCGCGCCCCGCTCGTACGTCGGAGTTCGGACCGGGCGCATGGCTTTCGGCACTGAACTCGGGTGTGTTGTGTCTGTCACGCCTCGATCTGCTTATCGCAATTCTTTGCACTACAACTTGGGCTCGTTTAGTTCACCCTGAAAACCAAAAAGTTTTCAAGATTTTCCGTCACATCGAATCTTGTGGCACATGCATGAAACATTAAATATAGACAAAAATAAAAACTAATTACACAGTTTAGCTGTAAATCACGAGATGAATCTTTTGATCCTAGTTAGTCCATAATTGAATAATATTTGTCACAAACAAACGAAAGTGCTACAGTACCGAAATCCGAAAACTTTTCGGAACTAAACAAGGCCTTGAGTCGAAAATCATGTGGACGGTTCATTCTCGGAAACACTACTAGCCATTGTTCAGTTTTGAAGTCGTAGCATTTTCGTTTTTATTTGATAATTATTATCTATTTATAAACTAACTAAGTTTAAAAGATCCATCTCGTAATTTTACACATTAAATTGTGCAATTAGTTTTATTTTTGTTTATATTTAATGTTTTGTACATGTGGCACAAGATTTAATATGATGAAAAATTTTAAAAAAAAATTAGTTTTTGGGTGAACTAAACAATCCTTCCTCAAAAATGGTCTCACCAAAAACCCATCTCTATCAGTCGCATCTCCCCCGTGCGGTTGCGCCCGACAGCCGGCCGGCCCTTCTGCAGCAGCCCGCTCGCCCCAGGCGGAGGCAGTTCCCTCTCGCAACAGGCTGGGCGAGACCGGGGGGAAGCCGGCGAGTGGCTGGGAGCAGGAGCTATTGGTGGCCGGCTGGGGAGCTCGTCCTCTCGGCGTTTGCTAGTCTGTGACGACCGGTGGCGGTTGGATGGGACAAGCAGCTCCAAATCTTCGGTGAGGCGCGGTGAGTCAGGTGGCGGCGTCAGGAAGGTGAGTGCTGTCTTCGCAGGGAATAGCAGGAGCGAGCTGTTGGTCGTTGAAGCGGCGGCAGCTTACGGGGGACGAACGCACGGTCTCTGTTCGACGAATCGCGTCTGCAGAGGAGCTGGGAAGAAAGCTCTGCTTCCTGGTCTGCGTATTTACGTCTGTGGAGAAGCTTCATTCACAGGTAAGCTGGTCGGGGGTGTGATGTCTCTGAATTTTTTCATTTTGAGGATTCCAGTTGCTTGCTTTTACTTTGTTTAGAAGCTAAGACTGCTGAGCTCTGTAAGTTAAGCTTGGGGAGAGTTTGAACTTCAGACTGAACACTGCGTAGAAGCTAAGTCTTCCAGGCTTTGTGATCGGTGGTGTGATCTCTCTGAAGTTTTACATTTTAAGGAAATCCTATTGCCTTATCTTTCTTTGTTTAGAAGCTAAGTCTGCTAAACTATGTAAGCTAAGTTTGGGGAAGTTGTACATTTTGAGAAATCTCCAGTTGCTTGCTTTTACATGTTTTAGCAGCTAAGACTGCTAAGTGCTATAAGTTCGGGGAGGGTTTGGATTTCGGTTTGCATATGGCTTAGAAACTAAGCCTTCCAAGCTTTGTATGATAATGATTAAACAACAGGAACTAAAGGGTGATTTTCGGGTGCCAGGGGGTATGAAAAGAAGCTCCTTATCTTACAAACTCAGAACCGTTAGCCGGAGAAGTAAGACCTTGGAAGGCGTCAAAGTTCTGGGTTCTTGACAATGATTGTGGTGAAGACAGTGACGATGACGACTTTAAAAAGGAGGATAGAGACCCTGATGAAGAAGATTATAGGTCTGAGAAGGAGTTCATACGTGATGCAACGCAAGTCGGGTTCTGAGTTGATGATCTGTTAAGAGCTGAGTCTTGTTAACAGACAATTTCAGTTCCCCAAAGTTTGCTTCAGTGGATAGGGGGCAGGCCATGTTAGGCATCCCCGGCCACTGGCATCTAGGATTACAGAGGCAGTGGCCGATTTGCGTTTCCAGAGAATGGAAAAACTGTGGAAGGGACCACTGCCGAAACTGCGCCCCCCGCAGCTTGGGCAAATTGGAGATATATTGATCAAAGACTTTAGGGAGTCCAACTCTCCTAGGACAACAAAATCTTTGAAAGATTTGTGCTTGGAAAGGGACACTTATTTTAATTCTAGTATTAAAGAAAAGATGGAGGGGCAGACAGGATCAGCTTCTGTGCGGGGTCGATCGTTGGGCTGTCCAATGGTGTTCGGCTAGGGTAGATTTGCGGCAGGCACGTTAGTTAAGATAGGATCTCACCCAACGTTTAGACCAACACAAGGATTAAATTGCATGTTTAATGCTGGGGGGTACCGAGGAGTCTGGCAGCAAGAAGAGGGAACTTAAACGCTCCGACTCGGGTACGGAGGGTTCACTCGCATCCTAATCAAGAACTCTTGTCAACAAGAGAACCCGTTTCTGAGAGCAGGGTCGAGCGGGAGACCGAGGGGAAGAAGATGGCGGGCAACTACGGTGCACGCGATAGAGGTGGATGGGGGAACGCGGGGGCGTATGGGCCCTACCGCCGTGATAGGGGTGCGGCAGGAGTGGGACGAAGCTGGGGCAGACGGGACAGTTGGGTCTGGCAGGGCCACGCACCCCGGGGCGATTTCCGAGGGGCACGGGGCTGCAGGTTGGGAGGATTTGGGAGGGGACAGGATGGACAATCCCCTCCTCCACCGACTGGAGGTGGCAGAGGCGGCGCTGGGGAACAGGCGTCTGGGAGATGGTATGGCAGGAAGATAGGCAACAACCACCGGTGCAGGGAAAGGAAAACAGAGCAGGCGAACCTTCTAAAGGTGTCAGGGATACTTCTGGGTAGGGGTTTGTCATGGACTTAGGTGTGGCTATCGAAGGTGACAGTAGTATGGATGGCGGGGATGCTGTCAAGGTGGGTGGTCGTTGCTCAAGCTGTTCAAAGAAGGGGCATGCGGCGGCGGCCTACAAGGTGGAGGTCTACCGTGTGATCTGTGATTCTCACGAACATATGAACCACAAGTGCCCTTTACTCAAAGCACCAAGGCCGGTGGCGCACGCTGCGGATTATGCTGTGATGGGGTTGGGTTTCTATCATATCCCATACCCACCATTGAGGGAGGAAAAACGAACTTTCGTGAAAGTTAGTGAATAAAAGTAGACTTTTTTATTTAATTTATACCATACCCTCGGCCTAATGGGCTAGATGCATTACCTGGCCTAGTATGGTCTGTGCCTGGGCCAGGGAAGCCGGGCTGAAAGCTGAAGTGCATGTAACAGAATCGTGGGCTTTATTGGCTGCTGGGCTGGCAATCCGCTTCAGCGTACTAATTTCTCTAGTCCGAATGGCTTTGGCACTGCCAACGCACGAGTGGAGACTGGAGAAAGAGCAACCCTACTACCCTGCAAATCGGGCACAGGGGCCGCTGGTGAGACACGTGCGCGGCGGCGAGGGAAGGTGGGCAGGGTGAGAGGTATCTAAAAGAAGCAGTGGCAGATTTTCAGACAGTGCGGCACCAATAAGCGGCTGCGGCAGCATAACCGGCACCAGGTCAAAGTGACGACTGAACAGGTTTCTCCATGATCCCATTTGATAAGTTGTAGTACCTTTTTAGTCTGGTGCATAATTGCAGCTACGCTAGATGCACGCGCAACTGAGGAGACCTGCTGTTGTATTCGAACCTGTTTCTGGTTGTTCTTGTCTCTTAGAATAGGATATGCTTTACTAAAGCACATGAACTAGCTGTTGAACCAATAGAACTCACCTTATCCATAATGTCCACCCGTTGATTATAGATTTATGAAAAAACACAGAATACATTTGAAGGCCCAAAAAGTCACTAAAACTGTTGTTGCCTCATAACCAAACTTCAGGCTAGTATTTTACTGGTATGTTTCGTCCTATTTTCTGTGTTCAATTATTGAATCCTTATGATTTCATCACTAAATTTGCTAGCTTTGATCCATATATCAGTATATGATGATTCATACATGTTTTTGAGCTATCCTTGGTGCATCATCTATAACCAGGCTACTGTCATGGATTCATTGTTGTATTTCACTTTGATTCTGTTGTATTTATGTATGAATTTGGCTTTAATGAGGCTGTATCATGTAGGCTCTGTATGCATATCCTGAATTTCAGTGCCGCATACACTATCTACACGGCCCCTGCCATGCTAGATAAACACAGACAACCACGTAAGCAGCAGGCCATGTCATCACCAGCAGCAAGGAGCATCACCTGCTCCTCCAAAGTTCCAGAGTTCTTGGTGGGCAATATCGGGCAGCCAATGCCGGCAGTGGGGCTTGGCACAGCGTCACACCCATTTGTGGCGGAGGACGTCAGGACCGCCGTGCTCACTGCGCTGGAGCTTGGCTACCGCCACATCGACACTGCAGCACTCTACGCCTCTGAGCGCGTTGTCGGCGAGGCCATGGCTGAGGCAGTGCAGCGCGGGGTTGTGGTGTCCAGGGAGGAGTTGTTTGTGACATCCAAGGTGTGGTGCACACAATGCCATCCTGAGCTTGTGCTCCCGTCCCTCAAGGAGAGCTTGATGTATGTTTCTTGAGCTTGATTCTGCTTCTCTCTTATTTTTAATCTAATAAGAAGCACAGTCAAATGTTTGGTACTTAATCAGTTTCTCACCAAGGTTAGAATGCAAGATATTGATGTTCTGAACCCATATGCAATGCCTATCTATGCTGTGTTGTAGGCACAAAGGTAACAACTATTATTTTAAGTTGAAATCAAGATTTCAAATATTGTGCAATTTGAAGCTGGAAACAGTTCACAACTAGAATATGAAATTGACTGATTTATGTCTGAATCAAGTTATTTGGGTTAACGGTTCTTCATGTATTCTGTAAGTCTTGAAGTGTAAAAAACATGTTTGGAAACAAAATATCCCATATCAAACATTACAGTTTACACAAAAAGCTAATATGCAGTATTCCATAGATCTCAGGTCATAAAAGTTACTACAGAACTAATGTTATATTCAGACATGTAAATGGATTTAGCATTAGAATTAAGTTCTTATAGTTTAACTTTAACTAATTCTGCAGTTCCTAACATTACCCTATACAATGATGGACTGCATATCACTTCATCTGTAGGAACCTTCAAATGGAATATGTTGATTTGTACCTGATTCATTGGCCCATGGCTGTAAAGCCTAGCAAGCCTCATTTTCCAATGAAAAGGGAGGACATTGTGCCGATGGACCTTAGTGGTGTATGGCAGGCAATGGAGGAATGCCATCGGCTTGGCCTTGCTAAAATTATTGGTGTTAGCAATTTCACAACAAAAAAATTGCTGGAGCTGCTTGCCATTGCAAAAATTCCCCCAGCTGTAAATCAGGTTTGTGCTGATCAACTGGATAATCCTAGTGTCCTAGTGGCAATAATCTTCGGGACTCCTGCTATTTAGCATAGCAAATGATTTTACTACATTGAACTTGGAGTCAATTTGCATTTCTATATGGCTGTATCTGTCATACCATCGAGCCTACCATGTCACCTCAAATATCATATCCATGATATTAATGCATGTGATAACCTTTGCAGGTTGAATTGAATCCCACTTGGCAGCAGAAAAAACTAATTGAGTTCTGCATTGACAAGGGTATTCACGTGGCTGCTTATTCTCCCCTAGGAGGCCAAAGAATCTCTAAAATGAACCCAGTACGACAATCTGACATTTTGGAAGAGATTGGAAAGGCTAGAGGAAAGTCAGTGGCTCAGGTATGAACTGTATTCTCCCAGTGCATATTATTATTTTCATTGAAATTCAATTTTCTCAAGAAAATCAAATCATTGAAGTGTTATGACCGGGAACACCTACAGCAGAAGGAAGAGAAGAGAGGAGTGTGAGGACAGCGTGGGACACTGTGGGAGCACCCATGACTCTTGGAACCGAGTCACCGACCGGATTAGAGAGTTGGTTAGATGTGTGGTTGTGTATCCCTTAGTTTGTAATATAGGCTAATGAGGAGGATCAGTGAAAACTCAAGCAGGACAACATAGCTGTTGCCCCCTGTGCCATGCACCCTCTTCTATCTCGCTGGCCCGACGGCGCCTGCACAATGCAGTTTCTTGGAAGCGCCGGCCGGCCGTCTCCCACAGCTACTCTCTCAAATCCCTCTCTAACACGAAGGCTCTCGCATATGTATTGAATTGGTGTAGTAACTTTGATGACTTTATGAGGATTGTTCACTTCGTTTTGGTTAAATAAAAGGTTTGTGTGTTTTGTCATGGCACCTAATATGCTCAGCTGCGAGAAATACATATTTGGGCAAAGAGAACTTTTACACCACAGCACAATAAAAACAGTCTATTATAGATTTAACAAAAGCAGAATTATGATTTATACTGCAAATCTGTCTCATTCTTTTGCTAACATCATGTGATTTAAGCAGTAGAACTGATTCGGCATTTGCCCCCAGATTTCACTGAGGTGGATCTACGAGCAAGGCGCAAGCATGGTGGTAAAGAGCTTAAAAAGGGAGAGGCTTAAAGAGAACATTGAAATCTTCGATTGGGAATTGAGTGACGAAGATCGGTTTAAGATTGGTCAGATAGCACAGCGCAAGTTGATCACAGTACAGAACCTCCTGTGTCCTGAAGGTATCTCCAGTGTGGATATCTCGGATGTTGATGTTCTTGAAATATAGCTGCGATCTCCATCTATTTGCAATGGACAAAAAAATTGGAGTACAGCATGTTTGATACGTCAGAAGCAGGTACTTTTGTTCATCAACAATCAAAAGCCTTTTAATCCCAAGCAATTGGATAGGTTAATCTTTTGTTCCCATGACATCCTTCTTTCTGAAAGTTACCTGATTTTGCCCTGCATAATTTGTGAGCCCTAGATAAAATACAACAGTTTATCCTAGCATATATACCATCCAACATAAATTTTTAGATTGAAATATGTTTTAGAGATTACCATTGAATCGTAATGGGGTAGCATTTTTTTTTTGTTGAACTCATAAGCATGCTCTTTTCCAGGATTCATGCCACTATTAAACAGTTCTTTTATTCGGTTCTAAATATGGTAGTGGCAGATGCTCTAGGATTCTGATGTCTAGCAACCAACACGGCAACAGTTCTGCACTTAGATGAAATTCATTGGGTTTCTTCACACAGGATTTTTCTATCAATGCCTTAATCCATTAATGCTGTTGCTGAAATGCTGGAAACTACTTATTAACTAATAAACCATGCTCCAAAGAGTAAAGAGAGCTGTAATGTCTTCGAAGAGAGAAAACTGTGCACTTTGTTTCACAGTTCACTAGTAAGTAGTAACAAATAGGGTTTTTTGGTGCCCATTAAACTATGTTATATTTCTTCTATACCATTTAAATTTATTTCCTCTTTATTTTGTTTGAGAACACAAATGTAGCAGGTATCAGTAGAAATTTACTGGTAATCCATGAGGAAGAGACGCGAACAGATCTCACCAGTTGACGCAAAAAATGGCTGTAATAGTGATGGAACGAGTAAATTGGTGAAACGAGTAAAGAGCGTACACCAATTTGGAGACGGCACTTTTGTTTCTAGATAGAGGAACCTTTGTAATGACTACATGTAGCACACACAACTGTATGTTTTGATTTTTTTTAAAGAATTATTAAAGCGGCCCTTTATATAGGAAAAAAAACCTAAAGCGGTTAATCAAACAAAACTTTAAAATGGTTTCGCTGATAAACCAGATAAAAAAGTACTGTTCGCTAATTTATAGTGAGAGAAAACTTATGGCTGATAAATTCAAGATGAAATTGGTTAGGTTAGATGCAAACGCCAAATTGGTTAGGTACTCCATTCCAGACTGTAATTTTGGATTTTTAGATACATAGCAAAAGTTAAAATGATTTTTAATTTGGATGAAGAGAGTATATTATTATAAACTCATGATCATTTATTGTAGAACACTTTAATGATTATTTTATTAATTTCTTGGATCTAAAGAGAGAGAACATGATGGAAGAAAGTAGTTATAGTATTTACAGGAATTCACGTGGTATGTGAGAGGCGAGTTGCCTGATCTTGTTTAGAGGCGTCCATGCCAACCGGGTAATTTTAGGCTCTCTCTATGCTTCATGTCGCAGGCGTCCAATATGCAGACGGAGGCCTGGATATTTTGTCGAAATTTGGCTTTCTTTGGAGCGCAGGATTGAAAAAATGTAGGAATAAGAAAATTTCGTTTTTCCTGTAACATCAGGCACAAAGGAAAGTTTCCTATGTTTTCCTGTATCCTACATTTTTTCTTTGTTTCTTTTTCTGTAATCCAGAGAGGGTCTAATTGTTCTATCACTTGAATTCATCATTCACAGTTAATTCGATAGAGTTCTGACTAAGGAAATATTGGTGTGTAATCATGTTTTTGTCCCAAATTGCCCTGCATATTGGTGAGGTCATTTTGTGATAGCCAACGAATAGTGCTACATCATTATCATATAGGCTTGTTCACATTCTAGTGGGATCCGTTGATTTAGTTATTTATATTTTGTTACATCGCCTCCATATTCAATTGAGACCCCATGTTTCTAGAAGAGTTAGAGCAACTCCAACAGTTTGCTAAACATCACTAGGCAAATCTATACTTTTGTCAAGTCTAAAAACCATTTGCCAAGTGAATAAATAGACATGGTCCAACAGTTTGCTATTTGGTTTGGCAAATTTAAAATTTGTGGCCCATATATCTTAACTTGTTGTGGGTCCTCGGCTGGGCGACGCCCTTCAAGCGCACGTGACGGAGATTTGCCTGCACTTCTTCCACATTGCCATACTGTGTTTCTTAGGTCATCGGAATCTCGAGGTCGTCAAGACCATTAAGCTCACCATCAACTTAGTTGGAAACTCCGTTGCGAAGAATGTAAAAAATCCATCCCCTTCCATTGCAATGACCGTAAAAAAAATTAAAATGGCATCATCAATCTGTAAATAGAGATTGATCTAGCATATATGTACAGAAGTCCATCCCCTTCAATTATCAAGAACCATCGACCTACAGATCAAGAAAGACTCAGCGCTGCACCTACAGATCGATCCCATGTACATCGATTCAGCATGTAACTAGCTGATCGAATACCATGTACATATCAACTCAGCATGCACCTAGCTGATTGGATCGATCCCATGTACAGCTTGATTCACCTAGCTGATCGATCTGTCCTAGACCTAGGCATCGGCGACAGATTGTCCAGCAACGTACAATGATGAAACGGGATCTTCATCCCCTGTAGTCCCACTGCAATTGCTACTACTAAACAAATCCTCCAGCTCTTTGAAAGCGCAACCGGCTGAAAGCCCTAGTTTGGTTTTGGATAATTGATGAAACCCTAGTACTAACCTCTATGCTAAGTGTGTGTAGACTTAATGAGGTTGGTAAATGCCAAGTGATGGAGCAAGTGATGATCATGGTGATGATGGTGATGACCACAAGATGATCAAGTGCTCAACTTGGAAAAGAAGAAAGAGAAAAACAAAACCCTATGGAGATCAAGGCAAAGGTATTGCTTAGGGTTTTGGTTTTGGTGATCAAGACACCATAGAGGGTGTGATCATATTTAGGATAGATAGCCGTACTATAAAGAGGGGAATTCTTTGGCTAAGCGGTTATCAAGTGCCACTAGGTGTCATTGTTCATGTGCATGCATTTAGAACCTAGTGAGCTAACTTAACTCCTTCAAAGAAAATGTTTGTGAAAATGCTAACACACGTGCACTTGTTGGTACACATGTTGTGGTGTTGGCACACTTTGAGAAGGAGGTGGAGTTTCAAAGGTAGAGAGAGGATGGGTTCCTCTCTCCCTCCCGCCGAGCTTGCGAGGCGGGATTCGGCGCTTTTTGAGAAAATAAAGTGCATATTTTCTATTGCGCCGGAGGGAAATTTGGAGTAGTCGCGGGAGTGTTTCTCGCTGAGAAAACACTCACCGGACGCTGGCTTCTGGAGCACCGGACGCTGCGTCTGTGCGTCCGGTGCAGACAGTGCCTGGCCCAGTTAGGGTAAGGCACCGGACGATAGGCACCGGACGCTGGCTTGAGCGTCCGGTGGTGCGGGCGTTTTGCGACCCTCTCTGCGCATGGGTCCGGTGAGCACCGGACGCTAAGGGTGCGTCCGGTGGCTTGCGTCCGGTGACCCTGCAAGTTTGTGGAGCTCTCTGCGCATGAGTCCGGTGTGCACCGGACGCGTCCGGTGTCAACCTGCTCAGCGTCCGGTGCTCTGCAGGTTACCGTTAGACTCTGACACGCGGCTGATGTTGGAGCACCGGACGCTGGTGTTGAGCGTCCGGTGCCCCTTTAAGAGTGTCCGGTGACCCCGTATTTCGCCTAGTGAAAGAGCCAACGGCTCTATTTGTTTGAAGGGCTATAAATACGTGTTTGGCCGGCTTGGGGCTCACTCTCTTGGCATTCTAACATACTTGACATCCTTGTGAGCCTAAGCAAACACCTCCCTCTCATCTCCTTCATAGATTATACATCTTTGTGAGATTGGGAGTGATTCCAAGTGCATTTGCTTGAGTGATTGCATCTAGTGGCACTTGGGGATCGTTCGAGCTGCGGTTTTCTTGTTACTCTTGGTGGTTGCCGCCACCTAGACGGCTTGGAGCAGCGGAGGAGGATTGGCACGAGTTGGTGATTGTTCGTGGCCATCTCCCGGTGATTGTGAGAGGTTTGTGCCTACCTCAGCGGAGAGCCAAAGGCAACATTAGTGGATTGCTCGTGTCATTGAGCTACCTCACTTGTGGGTAGGTTCTTGTGGTGTCCTAGTGAGGACGAGGTTCGTGCTACACCTCTTAGCCACCGAACCACCAAGTGTTGGTCGACACAACGGGGACGTAGCGTGCCGGCAAGCACGTGAACCTCGGGAGAAAAATCGGTGTCTCAATTGTGATTGATTGGCATTCTCCCGGTGCTTGATTGTTGATATATTTTTGATTGGTTCATCCCCTCTACGCGGCGGTATAAAGTTCAAACCATCTCTCTTTACATTCCCGCAAACTAGAGTAGCTTACTTGTATAGAAACTTTAGGTAGCTTTCTAGTGTAAGTAGTGACATAGCTCTTATGTGCCTAGTGATTATATCAACTAGAATTGTTTGGATAGGTGGCTTGCAAACACCCCATTAGAGCTAGAGCAAAAAGCTTCGCTTTGTTATTTACTAACCTCTTGCTCTAGTGAGTTTGTAGATTTTTTTTCTTTTTTAAATAGGCTATTCACCCCCCCTCTAGCCATATTAGGACCTTTCACCGGCCTCTCCATTAATTACCACAAAACCACCTTCCTCCCCATTTCGGTTCCTACTGATGAGGCTACCAGCCTCGGCTTTCGGTACCACCCTTTCTTCTTTCCCCCAAACCTACCTTGGACTTCCTCTTTCTCCCCCATAAAAATCTCTGTTGCTGACTGTCTCCCCCTAATCTCTTCTTGTGACAATACCTCTCCGGCTGGCAAGCTTCCCTCCTAAACAGGGCTGGGCGCCTAACTCTCTGTACCTCTGTCCTCAGCGCCCTCCCCCTCCACGACATGTCCGCCCTGAGTGTGCCAAAAACGGTCATCAAACAAATCGACAGCAGAATGCATGCCTTCTTCTGGACAGGAGACGATAAATGTCATGGATCAAAATGCCTGGTGGCTTGGGAGACTGTGCAAGCCCCCAAAGACAGAGGTGGCCTCGGGGTCAAAAATCTAGAACTCCAAAACATGTGCCTCCTCATGAAATTCATCGACAAACTGCTTTCCCGGGCTGATGTGTGTTGGAAAGATTGGATTGATTCTAGTACTGCCACCTTTGACACCCCGGTGCCTGGCGAAACTGGGTTTCTTTGGCGCATCGTTTC
Source organism: Sorghum bicolor (assembly GCF_000003195.3). NCBI lineage: Eukaryota > Viridiplantae > Streptophyta > Magnoliopsida > Poales > Poaceae > Sorghum > Sorghum bicolor. The sequence continues at coordinate 46,588,055 of NC_012875.2, forward strand.
TGAAAATCTGGACACCTTCCGCTCCATCACTTACGCCCGTCTTAACAATGGGGCCTCCACTTCGTTTTGGCTAGATCATTGGCTTCCTGCTGGCCCTCTGGCCTCTACTCATTCTGCCCTCTTCTCCCACACCCGGCCTAACACTTCGGTGCAGTGTGTCTTCAATAACGGTTTTGATTTGCGTCTTCGCCCGAGGCTAACCACTGCTGCTAGCCATCAGCTAGACAACCTGCTTGACATTTTGCAGGAAACCTCACTGGGCGACAGCCAGGATGTTAGGCTTCTCAAGCTTACAAATCGCCCGTACACCGTCAGAGACGCCTACGCCGCCTTGGACTCCTCTGGAGACTATGGTGATGTGTATGGCAAGCTCATCTGGCGTACCAGACTGCCCAACAAGGTCAAAATCTTTGCGTGGTTATACTTCAAGGATCGACTGAGTACTAAAGTCAACCTCCACTACAAGCATATAGTCGATGGGCCAACCTGAAGATGCCACCTCGGGGACGAGGACCGGGATCATGTCTTCTTCCACTGCGACACAACTTCTGTAGTGTGGGAGATCATCCGAATGCAGCACCTCTCGTCCATGACCGATGAAGAAGCCTGGACAGCACAGACGCCACCTGACCTCGAAGCTTCCCTCTGGCCCTTCGTGTTCCTGACAATACTATGGAGGATCTGGGATGCTCGGAACGGCCACGTTTTCTGCAACGAACAATTCATTGTGCGTGGTGTGCTGTGCAACGTTCGCAATGACATTGTAACTTGGCGAAAACGCCTCCCCCTAGTCATGTAAACAGCCTCCTGGGCTGGCACGCTTTCATCAGCGATTGTATCACCAACTCTTTTGCACGCCGCGGATTACCGACTGACGGAGCTGTTTGAAATTCAAAAGGTGGGGAATCTCTCCCCCCGACTAAGTTTCAAAAAAAATGAAATGGGATCGAGGAGGGAAGTAAGCTACCTCGCGACGTCGGTCCTCCAGCTGGTGACGTCGGTCCTCGCGACGTCGGTCCTCCGCTCGACGAAGAAGGGCGTCGGCGCTGACTCTACTACCCACCACATTGGTCTCCGCGCGACAAAGAAGGTCATCCTCGGTCCGTCTACTCGCGACGAAGAAGGGCGCGAGATAAAGGAAGCCGCACACGGAGGGAAGGAAAGGCGGGGTCGCTTCGCGCGCGCGGGAGAAGGAGCGTCGTCGCACGAAATAGCGATGCCAAGCGTGCGAGACCCGCGCAAATATGCGCCTAGAAGGCCCGAAGATGCCAAGTTTCCCAATTTGCCAAGTCCTTTTGCCAACTTGTCGGAGAACGTTTTTTTATGATTTTAGCAAAAATCCAAGGATGCAAAATGCTTTTGTCAAACTGTTGGAGTTGCTCTTACGAGGATGAGAGCATTTTATTTTTCTACGTGTAGTAACTTGTGCAAACCTATATTATCTAATATATGATCAAATCTAACATACTAGCTAATGCAACATCTGATTTCCCTTGTGCTAGCCTATATATGAGTTTATTTATACACTGATTTGTAGTGGATCACAAGGATACACCATGTCTAATATAGTAATACGAAATCGTGTCTGATACAAGAGACTTGGTGTATTTTACTCGTAGCTGGCATGTAGTCCAGCATAAAGGCACACGAAAAAACTAGTATATCCATTCAGATAGGCTCATAAATAGCCACGAGTCGCGTGGGTCGTTGGGCGTTGGCTACTCCAGCAGTCCAGCAGCAGCATATTATCAGGGTGATCGTCCACGCGCGCGGCGTGGTTTTATTTTATTTATCACCGCTGCTGCTGCCGAGTGCCATGCGCTCGCCGCTCGGGGTTGTTACGATGAAAAGCCATAGCTGACAATTCGTTGATTTAGGCCTTCTTTAGTTTTTTTTAAAAAAATTTCTTAAATTCTCTATCACATCGAATCTTTTGGCACAAGTATAGAATATTAAATATAGATTAAAAATAGCTAATTAAATCTTTCGGCGCATATATAGAGCATTAAATATAGATTAAAAATAACTAATTATACAGTTTACCTATAATTTGCGAGACAAATCTTTTGAATCTAATTAGTTCATAATTGAACAATATTTGTCAAATATATCATGTCTATTTTGAAAAAAATTGCAATTAAATAAGATTTTATTGTAAGAGAAAAATGCTGCTACCTAGAAAAAATACTTATAAAAAATACTTAGGCCTTGTTTAGTTCACCCCAAAAATAAAAAACTTTTTAAGATTTTCCATCATATCAAATCTTGCGGCACATGCATGGAGCATTAAATATAGATAAAAACAAAAACTAACTACATAGTTTGTTTGTAAATCGTGAGATAAATCTTTTAAGCCTAGTTACTCTATAATAGACAATATTTATTAAATAAAAACGAAAGTGCTATAATATCGAATTCTAAAAATTTTTCGGATCTAAACAAGGCCATTATAAGACAAGAGAACGAAGAGCCTCGGACTGAACTCGATCAGCTGGAACAGCCATGCGGAACAGTGGCGGGAAGAGGCGGCTGCTGCTGTCGCAGTGGTGGGTCGTCCTCCTCGGCAGCCTCCAGCTCCCGGCGGCCGCCGGCGGCAGCGGCCACGTCGTCAGGCGCATGCGCGGCTTCGACGGGCCACTCCCGTTCTACCTCGAAACCGGGTACGTAGGTGCTTGCCTGCATGCCGTGATTCTCGTCCCTGCAAACCCCGCAAGTTTTTTTTCTCTTCTCACCGCCGGCGCGGGGGGCGGGCTGGCGGGTGGCGTTGCGATGCAGGTACGTGGAGGTGGACGAGCAGCACGGCGTGCAGCTCTTCTACTACTTCGTGCGCTCGGAGAAGGAGCCCGGCGAGGACCCGCTGCTGCTGTGGCTGTCCGGCGGCCCAGGCAGCTCCGGCATCTCCGGCCTTGCCTACGAGATAGGACCCTTACAATTTGTTGACGCCCATGGCTACAGAGGTGGATTCCCCACTCTGCGCTACCGACCTGAGACATGGACCAAGGTCACAACAATATAATGCCATTTCAATTCACGGAGCATATGCGCCTTGGGGCCTCTGAATCTTGGTTTCTTTCTTGGTTTGCGAACAATATTTTCGCAGGTGAGCAACATCATATTTGTGGATTCGCCTGTGGGGACTGGGTTCTCGTACGCCAAGACCAAGGAAGGGCTTAAGACCGGTGACACCAAAGCAGTGAAGCAGCTACTCATTTTTCTCAGAAAGGTTATTAGAGCTTTCTGCACAAATGAAAACGCAGCCTTCTGTATGTTTGCTCTAAGATCGATACTTGTTGTGTTGCAGTGGCTCCACGACCATCCCCGGTTCCTGTCGAATCCTCTTTATATTGCTGGAGACTCATACAGTGGTCGCATCATTCCTGCTCTTACATTAGAAATTCACAGAAGTAAGCTCTCCTCTGTACACCAGGGATCTTTATTTTACTTGGGTGCACATTTGATGATGTACAATGAGTGGCTACTGCCGCTGCCACTGTACATTGAAGGCACACTATAGTGAGCATTACTCTATGATAGAGTATTGAATCCACTCAGGCATTGTAACCAAAGAATGCTATAACTAAGTCAATCTTATAGTAAAAAATGATGTCTCTGAATCAAAACCACAATGTTTGATTGACCTATCATCTATCACACATTTGATTTAAACTTCTCATTTGATATTTATACTACAATAACTTGGCAATATTTTTGGCCATCCAGTGATGGTAATGAAGAAAATAGAAGTCCTGCTAGGCCCAGCTAGATGGAGATATATTTTGATGTCTACTAAATATTTGATTTTTTTTATTGTACACATGATGGAGCTGCTATTAACAGTAGATATGCTTACAATTTGCAGGCATAAAACTCGGTGAAAAAACATTTTCCAATCTCAAGGTTTGCTGAAATGTCTCTTATTTAGTTATTAAGATATTTATATCACCAGAGCTTACCTTGATTAACAACATCATCCATTTGCACTTTTGAAATGGTTCTTTTTTTTTATTTCCTTCTGTTATTTGTTCGGGAACAAGTCCACTCACAGACCATAAAAATAAAACGAATTGTACATTCCCTATGCAAAGGATCAAGATTTATAAATGAACATACCAGTTTCGTGCATGTTCTAGTTCTACTGTACTGATGTAGATATTTACTTAACATTTACTTTGGAGTTTGATTTTAAGATTAACTAATCTACAAGAAGATGATGAATCTTAATGGATCAAGAAGATACAAAGAAAAATGTTACTTTCCCTGGCTGGGTCTATCTGCACAATTTAAGTTCTGCCTGGGTTGGTTATAGAATACGTGGACAATTCGTTCTCTTTTGTTTTCTTTAACTCAGGGGTACATTGCTGGCAACCCGCTGACTGACAACCAGTTTGATACGGACGGCAAAATTCCATACTTTCATGGCATGGGACTTGTATCTGATGAACTTTACGAGGTGATCCATCATCTCATGAAAGCTAAAGTGATTTACAGAATACTTTCAGAGTATCATTCTAGATTCTCTAAAGATAACATTTAAGCTCATTCTAATAACAAGTAACCAAGCTGTTCAAATTCATGGTTTTCATAAAACAAAGTTACCCTTGTCATATATGTTTCACACATTTAGAATACAAATAATTTTACCTGCAGAACGCTAGGGAGAAGTGTGGTGGAAAATATAGTGCTCCATTGCATGCTATATGCGCAGAGGCTGTCCAAGCTATCTACAATGTGAGTACTCCTTAGATATTTTATACTAGTATGTGTGTAACAGAGAGCTATATTTGGAATTCATATTGATCATGTGAAATGACATATGGGATATAATTCAAAAACAGTCTTGTTATATACGATTTTAGTTATGCCTCCTGCAAACGTAGTATTACAAATAGTTATGTTGAAAATTACATGTCAGAGAGAAATTGATGTTCAAAATTACATGGTTTCTTAACTATAGCCTGTGGTGGCTATGAAACAACAAAGCTTATGACACTAGCTGCTCACATATTTTGAATCAGACATTTTAGTAGCCTATGCATCAATTGGGGCCATATATTGTGCTTATGTGTCCCTGTATAATGGCCGGGCATGTGGCTCTCATGATTTACTGGCTTACTGCCTAAATCATGAAAATGCAGTGCACACGGGATATCAATCAGCAATACATCCTGGATCCTGCTTGCCCGGATGATGATCTGTGGAGCCCCAAGACTGTAGCAGAGACAGATGGAATGAGTAGGGTGATGCTAGAGTCTGCACTGCTTGCCTCCAAATGTACAGTTGAGTTCCAAAGATCAGTGGCAAAGCTTTTGCCGTCCTTTCTAAAAAACGTTCCAATGATCATATCCTTTAATTAATTAATTCCCCTTGTCCATTCATCATTAAGTCCTTGCCTGCTTATCTGACCCAAACTTTCCTTTGGCCGCAGGAATCTTTATACAGTCTATCCTACACTTGGGGGAATGATGAAACAGTTCAGGAGAGCCTTGGTGTCCGCAAGGTGTTAGCAGTCTATTAGGGCGCACAGTATATACTCTTTTTTTTTTTGCGAGAAACAAAGGACACATTTTGCATTGACATTGGACATCTCTACGTTATTCCAGGGAACAATTGGAGAGTGGAAACGATTTAACCATGAATTGCTTTACAATCATGATATCCAGAGTGCAGTGGGGTACCATTCAAGGCTAGCCACAAAAGGATACAGGGCGCTGATATACAGGTAATTAGCCCAGGAAAGCAGTGCCTTTATATTGCAAATTGTACTGCATAGTCATGGACGTTTCAATATATGCAATGTTGGTTGGGCTAGCTAAGAAGTGGAAATTGTTTCTATATCTGTTGACTTGCTGATCAAAGTATTTGGATTTGTTGTTTGTGTAATTAATTTATTATGCAGCGGCGATCACGATGCTGTCGTACCCCATGTTGGCACACAGGCATGGATTAGGTACCTCAACTTGACCATCGTAGATGATTGGAGACCATGGTACGTTGGTGGGCAAGTTGCTGGGTAAGGAGCACGCTTACACAAGATATCTCATTCCAAAACGTCACCATACTCGATCTGTTGGTTCTTGGTTGATAGCACCCTCGACAATTAAGCTGTTACATTATATTGCTGTTGAATGTTTTCCTGTCAAATATATTTTTCTTCTGACTGTTATATATATGTCAACATTGCTATTAGTTTATGACTCTGAAAGTTGTATTTGGGCCTGTTGAAAATCTGTTCTAAAGTACTACCACAATTTTCTCAAACAAATCTAAAAGCAGTAGATATTACACATTAATACTGCCTCTACTTTTATGTTCCTCTAACTAGTTCATTTGTTTCTCCTAGATTCACAAGGAGTTATGCGAGTGGACTAACATATGCCACTGTGAAGGTAGTTAAGCTTTTTCCAAAACACAATTAGTTGAATGATCAGGATATCCGGTTTACTCTGAAAATTTGTAGTTATATGAAGTTATATGCACTAGTACATTTTATATCACAATCTTGAAATAATCTTGTGTGTATAATATTTTGCAGGGTGCTGGGCATATCGCACCAATGTATAAGCCCTTGGAGTGCCAAAAAATGTTAATAAGATGGATTTCAGGGGATTCTCTTTGATATATGTCTAAAAGAATGGTCCATCACTTATTTGAGTGGGTAGCATGCTGTACCTCAAAGTCAAAATAAAGAATATTTTTCATGTCATGCAATGAATAACTTGCCAAGTCAGCTGATTGTTTTTTTTTCTCGAATACGTAAAAGGTTTGCGCGTCGTTGTATTAAAACGGAGACGTAGAGTTTTTACATCGACGCGCCACTCGGGTGCACTAGACAGGGCTTAATGTTTTACAACAAGCTCATCCCCATAAGTACATGACGATTACTCACGTAATAGACAACCTAACTTGGTCGCGCCAGCGTTGATACCGTGCAAGTGCCAAGAGGCATTGTAGAAGCATCTTCCGTTTATCTCTTTCCATAACTCGCATGCTACAAGTACGAACAGAGAGTCTGCTCCCCGCCTTTTGTCACCGGTCCAGTGCGTCCGCCATGAGTTCCACCAAGAAAGGAGGGTGTCTCTACCCACTTGGGAAGCGTCTGCGCCGAGCGCCACCAGCATGTTCCACTAAGCCTGTCTGGAGAAGGAAGATGATATGCTACGATATGGTTGATCGTCTCTTGCTCCTGGTCGCACAGGAAGCAGTGATCGGGCGCCTCGAGGCCATGCCGGCCGTGTCCATCGGTCCGCCAGTCCAATGTCTTCGGTGTGTACTGTGAGCCAGATGAAAATTTTGAACCCTAGCGGTGCTCAGGTTCCCCAAATCCTCCTGCATCTGCGGATGGGGGGTGCGAGGCTGCTCTGTCTGTATGCCGACCTCGAAGAGTATGTGCCGTCTGCAGACCACCTCCAGACCATGGTGTCCTCCGTGGCGTTCAGCTGGTTGGTTTCCTTGCTCGGAACCTATCGATGGTCACTGAACCTGCACCGCGTATCAGTACAAGTACAACCTCTTCTTCGGCCACTGTGGCAGCGGTGACATCACAGGCCGGCCGAGCGGCTGCCCGGCGAGGAAAACATCGACCTGATGCTCGACGGCGGCCGGAACTTGGACGCTGCCCGGCGCCAGATCGCTGGTGCTGGTGACTGGTGAACGACCAGAAGTTGTGTAGGTGACGGACTGATGATAGCCCAACTGCAAATCGCTGACGCTGAGATTGCGTCTGGACAACGACGGCACCCGGTTCAGTCAAGTCAACTTTTATTGCTCGGCTAGCAGATACCACCAAAGTCCGAGCGCTAACGGATTACGTCGCGGACTCTCTTCTTCCCTTCTCTTCTGGCTACGTTCATTAAAAAAGGGGAACCAAACAAAAGTCGTTTTGTCTTACACTGCAACGAATCTCACGGTAACCTGATTCCATTAGCGTTAGCACTCCCAAAACTGAACCAAACACTACCTGGGTGGTGGAGGTTCTTCTTATGTATGATGCAGAAATCTGCATAAATCGTTCTTGTCATTGGGATCTACTCCCAAATAAGAGCACCATATATACCATGGAGATATTTGGCCAAAGGACAAACAGAATGCACCATAGATTCGTCTGATCCCCTTGTTGGTTAACTCGTCTCTCTTGCTTTGTCTCTTCTTGGATCACCCGTGAAGAACTCCAATATGCTTTAGACAAAAATTCAATGTTGACTAGTTCCAAGGGTGCTCGGCCGGCCACCTAATAACATGCATCTCAGTCTCAGCCGTCCTTTTTGTTAACGATTATTTGGTCGGCTGAACACTTGAATAATTCAATGTCATTGGCTATTTGCTGGTCGTCTAGACACTCGGTTCACTAAAGAGAACCCTTGCCCAGCTCGAGCCGAGAAACTTGAATTTTCATCGGCAAAGCGGCCGCGGGATCGGTGGATCACACCACCCACAAATCAGTGTCAAACCAAGAGCTCCGGCGCCATGGCAGCACCAGCAGGGGCGGGGAGCACCAGCGCCGGCGGCACGCCGCCGATGATCCCACGCTACCCTCCTGGCGTTCCGGCGGTGGGTCTCGGCACGTTCTCCTACCCGTTCGTGGCGGACGACGTCAGGGCCTCCGTGCTCGCCGCGCTGGAGCTCGGCTACCGGCACCTGGACACCGCGGCGCTCTACGGCTCCGAGTCGGCCGTCGGCGAGGCCGTGGCCGAGGCGGTGCGCCGCGGGGTGGTGGCGTCCAGGGCGGAGGTGTTCGTGACGACCAAAGTGTGGTGCACGCAGTGCCACCCGCACCTCGTGCTCCCTACCCTCATGGAGAGCTTGCAGTAAGCTTCTCGAGCTCAGCCAAAATCTAGCACCGCGTGTGCATCTTCGTAAGGACACGATTAATGTTCCATACACTTTACAGGATTCTAGTTCAAAACTTGAACCTTGTTTCTATATATGGTGATAAAGTGCAGCCGTGAACCAAATAAACCTATAATACCATCGAAAGTGGGATGAAAATCGTCAGGATATATCCGGTACCATCCACTACCGGAATCCCTATGATTGCCGAGTGTCCGCAGATTCGCCGAGTGTAACCCATCAGACACTCGGCAAATACTAGGCATACGACACTTTGCGAACTAGGCTTTGTTGACATACAGTTTGCCGAGTGTACGTTCGTCTATACCGTGAGCGGTACTCAACAAACACTTTACCGAGAGTATTCTATATTGTGGCGACACTCAACAAACAGTTTGCCAAGTGTTTGTTGTCCTTTGCCGAGTGTTTGGCAAACAAGGCGATTTCAATAGTGGTCTCACATCGTTTTCTAAATTTGATCCACTCAAATTCGTATTTTTGGACAAATTTGAAATTGTTATGAAATATGATATGCCAAATTTGAAAACGGGCCGAAAACGTTTTAGGTGTTATGCGAATCATGTTCTACTTTTCCAGTTTTATTCAGAATATCCAGTTTTTGAAACGTATATACCATTTTTGGTCCACTAGAAGTCCACTCAACTATGGCAAGACGCAGTCTTAAAAAAATATATATATCTTTTTAATATGATCTTAGATGAAGATGATTTTTATATAAAAATTATAGTTTTCGATAAGGTCTGCAACTTTGTAGTTTGAGTTTTTTCATTTGAGATTATTATACGATGCTCAAAAAGTTACAGCAGTATATTAATCACATATAAGTGTTTGTCGTCTTAGAAAAAATCATATCTTTTCTATATGATGTCAAATAGAGATAATTTTTATATTAAAGTTGTAGTACTTGTTAATTGTTATACATTTGGTCATACACTTGTTAATTGTTACGCACTTGATCCTATGGATCGGTATTCTATATTGATTTTCCGTATACTCACCATGTTTGACATAATTATACTTGAATCAGTGTGTTTTCAAAATTCGTGGTATTATGTAAGTTTTGTGTTCGACTTTACTGCTTTCACTTTTATTTTTTATTCAAATGTAAAAGTAGAAAATGGTTGAGGGATTTTCCAAGACGGACTCCATTTTGTGCAGAAGCGCTTAGCCTTCTTCTAGGTATCGAACTAGTTCTTGCTCCGCACGTATGCACGCCTTGGATCACTCAGTGCTCGTCAGATCAGTCGTAATCTTTGTGGGACAGAGGTTTCTGCAAATAAGTCAATCTTCAACATTCCAAGGGGGAAAATGATGTTTAAAAGTAAAATACGTTATGCCAAAAAATAACACCACAAGCTAATAATACTATGCACCTTCAAATGTTAGTTATGTAACCAACTTATATTGCAGGAACCTTAAAATGGAATACGTTGATTTGTACCTTATTCATTGGCCCATGGCCATAAAACCTAGCAAGCCTCACTACCCACTGAAAAGGGAGGACATCGTGCCGATGGACCTGAGCGGTGTCTGGCAAGCAATGGAGGAATGCCATCGGCTTGGCCTTGCTAAAATGATTGGTGTCAGCAATTTCACCACAAAGAAGCTGCAGGAGCTCCTTGCTGTTGCGAAAATCCCACCAGCAGTAAATCAGGTTTGTGTGGATTGATTGGATCAACTTTCAACTAGATATGTATAGTCTTTGCTCGCAAAAAAAGATATGTATAGTCTCACCCATTGGCAGTATCGTCTTCCTTCACTCCTGTTATTACCTGTTGTTAATGTTCTGCCTCTGCAGGTTGAACTGAATCCATCTTGGCAGCAGAAAAAACTAATTGAGTTCTGCAGAGATAAGGGTATCCATGTGACTGCTTACTCTCCCCTAGGAGGCCAAACTGGACCAAGTTCAGTACTGCAGTCTGGAGTTTTGGAAGAGATTGCCAAGGCTAGAGGGAAGTCAGTGGCTCAGGTACTAGTGATTGCAGTCTCTAAATGCTTAAACTTGGTCTCAATTTATCTCTCACATGTGTTTTGACAGTTTTGAATAGTTGCTAGTAGCACGCATATGACTGACTTTGCATGCATTTTTTTTCTCTAGATTTCACTGAGGTGGATTTACGAGCAAGGCGTGAGCATGGTGGTGAAGAGCTTCAAACGGGAGAGGCTCGAGGAAAACACCATGATCTTCCACTGGGAGCTCAGCGACGAAGACCGGTTGAAGATTAGTCAGATGCTGCAGCAGAAAATGGCTACAGTGACAGGGCTCCTCTGCCCCGATGGAGTCTCCAGTGTGGATATCGCTGAGGTCGATGTTGTCGAGATGTAGTTGCATTGGCATCTCCATCTATTTGTTGTGCGCTAAGACTTTGGTGGCACGGTATTTGAAGATGTGTCGTCTTGTGAGCAATGTAGAGATGAATTTCTCTATGCTAGCTATACAAATCAACTCTTATATATTATCCTTCCAAAGAGAATATATCTGGCGATACTCTATCATTTCTTTTGTTCTGAAAAACGACAGGCACTAGATTTGGATTCTTGAAGAAAAATGGGAATGAAATGAAGTGCAACAGGTGAGATTCAGGGGGTAAAAGGAAAAAAACCCTTGTGCCCTGTTCATCCTTTGGCTTGTAGACTAGCTAGAAACCATGGGGGGACGCGAGGTCAGCTTGTGGGGTTGGACTGCAGACGGCCATAACTCTCGTGGACAGGGCTGGAGCTCGCAGGGCCAGGGACGGTCGGGCGCGCAGAGCTCGCGAGGCTTGGAGGTTGCGCTCGCGACAACGGGGGCGAGCTCACGTAGCCAAGGCGGGATCTCGCGCTCACGAGGATGGGCGAGCATGCCGGCTTGGGCCTTGTTTAGTTCCAAAATTTTTTAGCAAAATGTAAATAGTATCTTCGTTTGTATTTGACAAATATTGTCCAATCATGTCCTAATTAGGATCAAAAGATTCGTCTCGTCAATTCCGATCAAACTGTATAATTAGTTTTTATTTTCGTATATATTTAATACTTCATACATACCTTTAAGATTCGATATGACGGAGATCTGAAAAATTTTACAAAATTTTTTTTCGGAACTAAACAAGGCCGGCCAAACCGCGGTGCAGGCTGGGCATCGGCAGGAACGGCCTGGGCCTAGTGTGGGCTGAGCACCAGTACGGGCGGCCGTGCCCCAAGACGCTGCGTCGGTCTAGGTGGTCATGCCCTTGGCCGCCGCCCCAGCTATGTTGCTGGGACGGGCGAGGCGAGCAAGAGCGCCTAGAGGAGCCGTGCCGATTTTTTTCGTAGCCAATTGGACCGCGTGGGGAAGAAAGAAGTATGTCTGTAACCGCGTACAATGTATCACATGGGGAGATGTTCACGTTTGTGAGGGTCTAACGTGACACCCAAACTTTCTCAATTTTTTACCACAAGCTACACATGTGATATGATGACACCTCGTCAAAGTTACACGATTTTTGAACTCGTTTGAATTTTCTATAATTTTAAACTTATTCCGTACCGTCTCAAAAGTCAGGGTTCGCGAAGGAAACGTGCGAGAGTGTTTTCGTGCACACTGCCTTAAATTAGCGTAATTACCATGAATATCAACTTTTCGTGCATAGAAACACGTGATTTCATGCACTTGCAGTTCTAACCTATATTTTTCAAGAAACTCACTGAAACGAAAAAAGCAAGAAATATAGCAAATATTGATAAAATTATATCAAATTTAAATATGCCGCATAACTTTAACTAGGAAGCATAGGGAAAAAGTTTGGTGGCCAAAAAACAAAAAAATTGCCGAGAGGTCTTGCCCTAGCTCTCAGCAAAGGACCCTCTTTGCCGAGAGCTGAACCATAGCTCTCGGCAAATTAATTTCAAAAATAAAAAAAAAGAACAGTGCTTTGCCGAGAGCCCACGATCTAGCTCTTGGCAAAAGTCGACCCATTAGCTTGCCTGCCCGCCCCACCGCGACACAACCCACACACACACACACACACTAACTCACACACCCCGCAGCACGCCGCCGCCGCCGCCGCCACCTCCCCCGCCACCAGCGACCCGTCCCCGCCCGTGACCGGCCCCGCCCCGCCGTCCCCTGGCCCCCGCGCCCCGGCCCCGTTCGTGATCGGCCAACGCCCGCCGCCGGCCGCCCCTGCCTGCCTCACCCCCGCCCTCCATTGGCCAACGCCCACCCCCGCCCGCCCGACGCCCCGCCCTCCCCCGGCCACCGCCGGAACGGGCCAGCCCCGCCCGCCCGGCCACCGCCCTCCCCTGACACCGGCACGCCGCCGGCCTGGCCCCCGCTCCCCCCCCCCGGCCTCGGCGCGCCGGCCCCGCCCCACAGCAGCAGGGGCTCGCCCCACCGGCCAAGCCCCCCCGCCGTCGCCACACAACAACAAGGAAGAGGGAGAAGGATAAAGGAAAAGGAAGAAGGAAGAAAAAGGAGGAAGAAGAAGGAGAAGAAATGGGAGGAAGGAGGAGGTGCCTCGACAGTCTTCTCCGCGTGCCCGTCCCGCCGACGCCCTCGCTGTCACTGAACCGGCTACTAGCACGAAAAGGTATACCCACCCCTTCTCTTCTCATCGACTTATGTTAGGGATGGCATTATTGCATTGTTGGTGATACATGAACATGGTCTTGGTGAATTAGTAGTAGTTAGTAGTGACTTGATATACATGTGCTGTTAGTGTGGTGGATGGTGTAGGCCTTCGTGCCGTTTCTTTTGATATGAGTTGTGGTTACCGGCCATCGCGCCGTTGCTTTTGCAGGATTTGGTTACCTCCTCGCGCAGGGGAGGTGCTGCCGAAAATTTGACCTAATCGTAGTGTTTCATTTTGCAGAGAGGTGTGCATAGGAGCGGAGCCGGAGTGTCTCTGCTACACCGTCACATTAGGTATACCCTCTCTTCCCGCATCTTGTACTTTTCCTGCATTCTTGTTTAGGGTTTAGGGTTTCTCGTCGTAGATCACGTTACCCAGTTAGGCGTCTCTCGTCTAAAATAGGTAAGGTTGGAAGTATGCAGATTATTGCATATCTCTAATCGTATCAGTTTCGGATCGTCCACGTTTTTTGGACAGCCCGCGTATGCGTAGTAGGGTTAGTTTCAATGGTTTGCTCCTATCCGAGATAGAGTTTCGACATCACCTCCATGTTGTTCTTCGGATACACACTCTCCATGCCAAGACGTGTATCTGGAGAACAGCGGGGCAGTGCTACTGAAATTCTATCTCGGATCGGAGCAAACCATGGAAACTAATCCTACTACCATGCCGGGGTGGGATTAGGACCTATTCTCACCTATTAGATGTTAGGTACACCTTTTATCTGCAAGTCACATTACTCGTCGCTATATATGTTAGAGGATGGATGATCGCCAGTGGATGTACACAGGCCGCAGAAGTCAGACTGATTTCACCAATGAATGGTTCACGAAGACTGAGGCTTTTTTGGAGAGTGCATTTGGACCGGCTGCGAAAGGAGGCAATAGAGTGTTGTGTCTCTACATGAAATGTGCAAATAGGAGATGGCAAGACAAGATAAGAATGGGTCAACACCTTCTGAAGAATGGATTTATGCCGGACTATACTCGATGGGTCTACCATGGTGAAGCCCATCGGACGAGAGAGGAGGTGGTGAGACCATGCATCGAGCATGTTGATGATGATGCTGGGGTCACACACATGTTAGATGACTATCAGCAGGCACAATTCTTCGATGGACGTGCGGATGAAGAGACCAAGGAATGTCCAAAGGCGTTCTACAACATGTTCTCTTCAGCACAGAAACCTCTTCACGGCCGAACAGACGATTGTCAACTCGATGCCATCGCACGCTTGATGGCGTTTAAGTCTGATGCTAACATGAGTCGAGAATTCTTTAATGTAATGCTGACTATGATTGGTAGCCTGCTGCCAACTGACCACGTTCTGCCAAAGAACTTGTACGAGTGCCAGAAACTCCTTGCCAGCGAGACGCCGATCAACTTGCCCATCAGCAACAGATGCCAGAAATGATAGCGTTTCTGCAGTCGGTTGGGGCCCAAACGGTGTAGCCCTGCCAGCTACGCTACTGGCTCCACGGCAACCCCCTCATGTATTTACCACTCCTATTAATACTCCTGTGAGGAAACTCAAAGACACAAGTAAGTTCTAAACTAGTTATTGCCGTCATCTTGTCTAATAAACTATGTACTCCTTTGTGCAGCTTCCGTCGGCGGGTTCGAACGCGGCACCTGGCATTTCTCCAACACCTGGCATCTCGCCGACACCTCCAGATGGTGGCTCTCCTGCGGTACGCGGCCTAGGTGTCCCTCCTATCAATTGGGGGCCTTCACAGTGAGTCATGTCGACTTAGCTTGAGATGCAGTTAGTTTGAAGTATGTGGACTATGTGGTGATGCACTTGTTTTGTTTAAACATGTGGACTTTGTGGAATATGTGGTTATTGAACATGTTAGACTTAGTTTGGATGTATGTGAACTTAGTTTGGAGTATTTGAACTTGTTGTGATGGACAAAGTGATGGAAATGATCATTTATGTGGATTATGTGGTATATATTGTCATCGATATCGAATATGTGAGCTATAGGCTCTTGGATGTGAAATATGTGATTTTCTCGAAATATATGTGTCATATGATCATTTCAGTGGAAATTGGATGAAAAAACAAAAAAAAAGTTTTTGGTCGATTTGCCGAGGGGGGCTCTCGGCAAATCTGGAAAAATGGTGCCTTTGCCGAGAGCCCTCTCGGCAAAGCTGAAGAAAATGGTCAATTTGCCGAGAGCCAGGGCCAGGGCTCTCGGCAAAGGAGCCATCTGCTGGCAAAGTACCCACCATTGTCGGCAAAGAGCTTATTCAAAAAATAATAATTACTTTGCCGAGAGCCCACCTAGAGGCTCTCGGCAAAGAGGTTTAAAAATATATATTTCTTTGCCGAGAGCCTCTGGGAGGCTCTCGGTAAAGACTTTTTCCAAAAAAAAAAGTCAAGCACCGGCGGAGAGCAGCCAAGCACCGAAGCGTCGTCGGCTCGTGCGGATCGTCGACGACGACGACGACGAGGAGGCTGCGCCGTCGTTGGTCCGACGGCCTCGGAGCCGCCCAGACAATGCGCCGGTCGCCACTAATCAAGTGGCCAGCGGCGCCGCTGCCCCGCAAGCTGTCGAGATGGGGGCACAGGTGCCGACCGGCCGGGCGAGGAGGAGGTTCACCGCGACCCACCGTCAGTCAGACCTGTAAGTGTTCGACTTACGTATTTTGGACTCCTCTTTGACTTTTTTTTTTGAAATTTAACTTTTGTTCCTGTAGTGCGGCATCGGATGTCGACCCCGGCCAAACTGCCAGCCAGGAAACGGGCGAGCCTGCCCGCGGTTCTGGGGATGCGGCCCCCCAGACCACAGAGCAGCCAACAGCTGCAGTCGCGCCTGGGAGCACCGAGGGCCTCCCGAGCGCGGCACCGACTACGACAAGCAGCCCGACCAGGGCTGGAGAGGCTCCCCCAACTGACTCCTCAGAGAAGGGAAGATCTCCGACCGCCCCTCCTGCCGGGGGGAGTGAAGTCCCCACGCCGCCCCGAGCAGGAGCCTCTTCGGCTGCGGGCTCCCCAGGTCTGGTCCAAGGGCCAGTAATACCTGGGACCACCACCGGGGGTGACGCAGCACAGGAGGAGGAAACCCGGGCGGCCTCCGATGATGAGGTGGAAGAGATTGAGGGTCGTCCCCGTGATGGCCGCCAACACGTGTATGTGTGGCGCCAACGCGGGGATCACTTTATCGGGCATGAGGAGCTCGCCGAGACCGAAGAGGCCGCCAGGGTGGAGCGCGCGGCCAAGCGCCTCGTCGACGAAGTCAAGGTAAGCGGCTTTTTGTACTGCTGTACATTCTTTTGCCTTGTCTTGCATGGTCGTTATATGCTTGCTTTGTAGGGCGCAATGAAAACGGCGAAGTACCGGAAACGGTGCTTTGACCAGATAGAAGGCGTCATGGCCGAGAACAAGGCCCTTGCCGCGGAGGTAGACCGGTTGCGGTCGGAGGTCGGGGAGAAGGTGGTCGAGATGAGTGCCGAAAAGGAGCGTCGTCTCGACCTCGCTCGTCGTTTGGCCGACCAGTACCGGCTGCAAGAAGGTTAGTCACACGCTCCAAGCAGCTTCGCGTACTTGTATAGTTTGCTTTGCTGACCAGTTTAGGATTCACGCAGACTTGGAGGAGGAGGTGGCGAGCCTCCGACAAGAGAAGGAGCAGCTCAGCCAACAGCTCGCCGGTGCGCTGGAGTCCGGGCGGCGAGCAGGAGAGGAATTGGGTCGAAAAGACCGGGAGCTATCTGGTAATGGGTGCCGCCTTGTTGGTTGCTGCCTGCCCCTTTGTTATGCCGAAAATAACGCTTCGTTTCGTTTGCAGTGCTCAAGGTGAATGCCAAAAAGCACCTGGATGATCTGATCAAGGACCGGGACTCCTGGAAGGTCAACTGTTGCAGGATCTGGAAAGGAGTGTCCCCGGTCCTAGACCTGATCAGTCCCGAGCTCCCGGAGAGCCAGCCCCGCGCGCCGCAGTTGACCCCGGTCGAGAAGGCGCAACGGGCGTGGGACTGGCTCCAGCAGTTTGTGAAGGACGCCGGGGAGTTTGCCGGCGCGCACGTCCTCAGCATGGTGCGCGCCCACTACCCCCTGGTCGACTTGAGCAGGCTGGAGAAGGGGTACCCGAAGGAAGTCGGCCCGCAGGACGCGGACGAGCTTCGGGGTAGTCTGCTGGACTTGTCGTCGACAGTGATCGGCGACATCAATCTGTGCGGAACGGCCACTCCTCCAGACCAGCCGGGTTCAGATAGGTCGGCCAGGGAGTTGTCGGGCGCGTCCGTTGCGGGAGATGGGCGGTCGACGCCTGCGGTCTCGACCAGCCAGGCGCCGGTGGCCCCGACCCCTTCGTCCGGGCAGCAGGGCCAGGCGGGTGATCAGCCCGAGCAGCTAGGCCAATAAAGTAGTCTGTAGGAATAGACTAGTGTTTGCCCGTCAGGGTATTTATTGTAAACTTTGTATGTAAAGTTTGTAATAAAGTTTACTTTTTGTCATGACTGTTGTTTTGAGCGCTGTAAGAATATCTGAGTGACGTGTCACCGTATTTGTCTTGGTTGTCGCTAAGAGCATCCATTGCAGGAGTTTTGCCGAGTGCTGTGTGTGACAAGGTATAGGCAAAAAATAGAGAATTTCATTATCAAAAATTATAAGATACTTACAAAAGAAAGTCATTAAAACTTTATGGATAGAAACGTCGCAGTTTGTCGATGTGCCAAGAGTTAGGCACTCGTGTTCCGTCTGGGTATGCCAATCTGTAGGACGTAGGTCGTGTGACCTCGGTCACCACGAAGGGTCCTTCCTAGGGAGTGGATAGCTTGTGCATTCCCTCCTGGCTTGTTTTCCATCGAAGCACCAGATCGCCGACCACGAAGGAACGGTCCTTGACGTTCCTGTTGTAGTATCGCCTGACTGCCGCGAGATATTTTGCTGTTCGGAGACATGAAACTAAACGCTTTTCCTCCATGCAATTGATTTCGAGTTCTCTAGCGTTGTCGGCGGTCGCCTGGTCGAAGTGCTCGATTCTAGGAGATCCAAAGTGTATGTCAGACGGCAGGACCGCCTCTGCACCGTACACCATGAAGTAGGGAGACACCCCTGTGTTTCGACTGGTCTGGGTTCGGAGGCCCCAGACCACTGCCGCCAATTCTTTCATCCATCGACCGGGTGCTCTGTCGTTTTCGGTGTACAGCCTTTTCTTTAGGGCGTCAACGATCATTCCGTTAGCACGTTCGACTTGACCGTTGGCACGTGGATGTGCCACTGACACATATTTTATGACTATGCCTCTGTCATCGCAGAAATCCCAAAAAGTGGTGCCAGTAAACTGAGTGCCCAGGTCGGTGATTATGCTGTTCGGGATGCCGAATCTGTGTATGATTTGATTGAGGAACTCCACAGCCTTCTCGGAGGTTGCCTTGACCAGGGGCATGTATTCAATCCACTTGGAGAACTTGTCGATTAACACGAAGACAAACTTGAAATTGCCCGGGGCTGGTTTAAATGGTCCGATCATGTCAAGCCCCCAGCAAGCAAAGGGCCAAGACGACGGGATGGTTTGAATTTCATGGGAAGGTACGTGGGTCCTCTTAGAGAAAAACTGACATCCTTCGCAATGCCGAACCAGTTTTTCTGCGTCGCCGACCGCGGTTGGCCAATAAAAACCTGCTCCGAAAGCCTTTCCGACCAGCGTTCTAGATGCGGCGTGATTGCCGCAGGATCCAGCGTGTATGTCCTCCAAGAGCTTGATACCATCATCTTGGGGTATGCACTTGAGCAGTACTTCGGAGCTTGCGTTTTTCCGCATGAGTTTTCCGTCGACCAGGATGTAGTTCTTTGATCGTCGGATGAGGCGCTCGTTCTCTGTTTTGTCCTGAAAGCCTGTCCCGTGTGATATGTATTTGATGAACGGGGTACGCCAGTCACGTCCACCGGTTGTCGGAGTGGCGTCATCTATGAGCATTGCCTCGGTGGGTTGCTTGTCGACCAGGGGGGAGCTTACGCTCGGCTCATGGATGTCCTGGACGAAAATACCCCGCGGGATTTGGGCCCGAGATGAGCCTAACTTTGACAACGCATCTGCTGCTTGGTTCTTATCCCGGACCACGTGGATGTACTCTATGCCATAGAAGTTAGTTTCCCATTTGCGAATTTCTTTGCAGTAGAGATCCATCTTCTCGTGGGTTGCGTCCCACTCCTTGTTGAGCTGGTTGATGACCAAAGCGGAGTCGCCGTAGACATAGAGGCGCTTGACCCCCAGTTCAACGGCTAGTCGTATGCCATGCAAGCATGCTTCGTATTCGGCGACGTTGTTTGACGCCGGAAAAAGGATCCGAAGGACGTAACGGAGTTTGTCCTTGTTGGGTGATACGAACAATATCCCAGCGCCTGCACCGTTGATGTTCAAGGACCCGTCGAAGAACATTGACCAGTGGTCTGAGACATCGGGAACGGAAGGCTCGTTGAGATCCGTCCATTCGGCAATGAAATCGACCAGGGCTTGAGACTTGACAGTGGTGCGACTCTGGAACTCCAGGGAAAATGGACATAATTCCATTGCCTATTTCACGATTCTGCCATTGGCGTCTTTATTGCGCAGGATGTCCCCAAGAGGAAAGCTGGTTGTCACCAGGACTCGATGGCCGTCGAAGTAGTGCTTCAGCTTTCTTGACGTTATCAGGATGGCGTATATAAGCTTCTGTATTTGTGGGTACCTGGCCTTGGACTCGTTTAAGACTTCGCTTATGAAGTAAACGGGTCTCTGGACCTTGAAGACGTGACCTGGTTCATCTCGCTCGACCACTATTGCCGTGGAAACAACCCTGTCGGTTGCAGCAATGTAAAGGAGGAGGTCTTCATTGGGCTGAGGCGCTGTGAGGACAGGTGGTGAAGTGAGGAAGGTCTTAAGCTGAGTGAACGCAGCGTCGGCTTCCTCTGTCCAAGAAAATTTTTCTGACGCTTTCAATAGTTTGAAGAAAGGGAGGCCTTTTTCTCCCAGCCTTGAGATGAAACGACTGAGGGCGGCCATGCATCCGGTTAGCTTCTGAATATCCTTGACGTTTTTCGGTGGTCGCATGTCGAGTACGGCTTTGACTTTTGAAGGGTTTGGTCGTATGCCGTCGCGACTGACGACGTTGCCGAGCAGTAGACCGGAAGGAACGCCGAAAATGCATTTCTTGGGGTTGAGCTTCCACTTGTACCTATTGAGTGCCTTGAAGGTTCGGTCTAAGTTGTCGATTAGGGTGCTCGCGTCCCTTGTTTTTACGACCACGTCGTCCACATAGGCCTCGACGAGGTCATCGCGAATCTCGTCGTGGAGGCATT
Organism: Sorghum bicolor; assembly: GCF_000003195.3. Classification (NCBI taxonomy): domain Eukaryota; kingdom Viridiplantae; phylum Streptophyta; class Magnoliopsida; order Poales; family Poaceae; genus Sorghum; species Sorghum bicolor. The sequence goes on from NC_012875.2 coordinate 46,608,775, forward strand.
GCTGGATGGCCCTTTGATAAGTGGCCCCGGCGTTTTTAAGTCCGAAAGACATGGTAGTGTAGCAGTATGCGCCGAAGGGTGTGATGAAGGATGTTTTGATCTGATCTTCTTCCTTTAGCGAGATCTGGTGATAACCAGAGTAGCAATCTAGAAAGGAGAGGAGTTCGCATCCGGCCGTTGAGTCGACCACCTCGTTGATGCGAGGAAGACCAAAAGGATCTTTAGGACAGTGTTTGTTGAGATCGGTGTAATCAACGCACATTCTCCATTCATTATTCTTTTTGCGTACAAGAACCGAATTGGCGAGCCAATCGGGGTGATACACTTCTTTTATGAATCCGGCTGCTAGAAGCCGTGTTATTTCTGTCCTAATAGCCTCCTTTTGGTCACGAGCGAACCGTCGCAGTTTTTGCTTGATTGGTCTTGCGGTCTTCGAGACATTTAAGGAGTGCTCGATCAGGTTTCGTGGGACACCGGGCATGTCTGCGGGTTTCCATGCGAAAACGCTCACGTTGTCCCTTAGAAACCTGACGAGCGCGTCTTCCTATTTTGGATCCAGGTTAGCCCCGATGAGGGCTGTCTTCTCGGGGTTGCCTTCGACCAGCTGCACTTCTTTGTACTCCTTGGATTTCGAGTTCTTTCTGGCTGTCTCCTGCTCAGGTAATCGGAGCTGGTCGGGAGGCAGCTGTGCGGCTTGGTTTGCTGTTTCCGCCATGCGGATTGAGAGGTCGATTGCCTCGGTGATCTTGAAGCTTTCTTCTTCGCAGGTGTACGCGGTGTAGACGTTGCCTCTGACGGTTAGGACACCCTTCTCCGTGGGCATCTTAAGGACTAGGTATGAGTAGTGCGGGACTGCCATGAACTTTGTCAGCGATGGGCGGCCCAGTATGGCGTGATAGGTCCCGTCGAAATCCGCGACTACGAAGTTGATGAACTCCGTCCGGAAGTGATCGGGTGTGCCGAATTAGACAGGCAATGTTATCTGTCCGAGGGGCACCGAACTTTGACCTGGCAAAACCCCCCAGAATTGGGCGTCGTAAGGTTTTAGTTGTGCCGGTGATATCTTGAGGGCGGGCAGGCTGTTGCGGAAGAGGATGTCGATGGAGCTTCCCCCGTCCACGAGCACGCGCTCGAATCTGATGCTGTTGATGCAGGGATCAAGAATCAGTGGGAAACGACCCGGCTCTGGGATAGCGGCCCACTGGTCCTTCCTGCTGAACGAGATCTCCCTGTGGGACCCCGCGGGAAATTTCGGATCTGCGATCAGCCCGTCCGTGCTGTCTATGTTGAGGCAGGCTCTCTTTAACAGCTTTCTTTCTCGCTTGGACTCAGTGGAGACCTTGCCCCCGAAAATGGAGTGGACCACGTCGGTGGGGCTGACGTATTGGTGTCGGGGGTCCCTGTCTTGGTCCTCATCCTCATCTTCGTGGTCGTGCCCGTCGCGCTTGTTATTTTTCTTGGCGGAGTCCTCTTGGGCGGCCCGCCGTGTATAGATACTTTTGAGGACGCGACACTCTTCCATGGTATGGTTAGACTTTGGGTGTAGCTGGCACGGTCCCTTCAGCGTTTTGTTGTAGTCGTCTTGGTAGTCCCGTCGTCCATTGGGACGTTTGACCGTATTTACTTCGTGGTCGTATTCGCGAGGGCGCTTTCCTCTGAAGTCGTCGCGGCTGTCGCGCCGCCGATCCCAACCCTCTCGGTGATCGCGGTTGTCGGAGCGGCGGTGATTTCTGTTGTCGTAGCGACCACGACCGTCATCTCGCCGGGAAGGCTGGTCGGGGCCTCTCGCATCGTCTCGGATTAGTTTTTCTGCGTCATCAGCATCGGCGTAATTTTTAGCCGTGGCGAGGAGCTCTGCTACCGTTGATGGGCGCTTACGCAACAGCTTGTTCCTCAGCGCTTCATGGAAACGCAAGCCCTTGATAAAGGCTGATATGGCCTCGTCATGAGAAATCTTCGGGATTTTGAGGCGCATATCCGAGAATCGTCGGATGTAATCGCGCAGAGGTTCATTCTTCCTGTCTCTTATCCTTTCAAGGTCATACTTGTTTCCGGGCTGCTCGCATGTGGCGATGAAGTTGTCGATGAAAGCCTGGCGTAGCTCTTCCCAAGAGTCGAAGGAGTCCTCGGGCAAGCCGAGAAGCCACTGATGACCAGCCTGGTCGAGGACTACGGGGAAGTAGTTAGCCATGACGTGCTCATCTCCTGCCGCTGATCGGACGGCGATTTCATAGAGAGTGATCCAGTTCTCTGGATTTTCCTTGCCGTCGTATTTTTTAAGTTTTTCGAGCTTGAAATTGCGGGGCCACACGACCTGGCGGAGGTGTGAGGAGAACTGTCTTAGGCCCGGAGGACCGTGGGTCGCATCGTACTCGATGCGGCGCAGGTTTTCGTGGACTGCTCTCTCTGCGGCGCGCCTGTTGATGTGGTCCCGGGCATCTTTGGGAGGGATGTTGTGGCGGAGATCCCTGTGTTGATCTTCTTCTTGGCCGCGTACGCCATGAATTTGCTTGCGGCGGCCATCGGCGTCCCGACCACCATCGTCGCGCCGCGAGTCCCCTCGACGGTTGTCGGGGGAGCGGCTGCGGTGACGCCTGCTGGGTGAGACCTGGCTACGATTAGTCTGGTCGGAGGCGGCTTCCGTATAAGAGACGTCCTGGACTCTCTTGAGCAGAGTGGCTGTCTGTCCCATTGCGGCGATCAGGTGTGCTCGGATGCTGGTCCGGACTCCCTAGCATTCGGGGGTGTCAGGAAGCCGATCCAGGTTGGCCATGGCGACAGCCACGTTGGCGCTTGGCGTTTTGTAGACCGGCTGGTCCCCGACCATGTCAAAGGCATCGTTGAGGTTACTTGGTGGCATCTGTTGTTGCTCGTCCGCACGCCGTCGGGCGCGATCGGCGTTACGCTGTTCGCGGAGTTGCCTCTGGTCATCTGTTTCTCCGTCAACAGCCGGTTCGTCGGCGCTGACATTGAACACAATATCCCCTCGCCGGGGGGGGGGAATATCGGGAATCGGTCGAAACCCGGAGGGTGTGAAGGAAAATCCAGGTCGTAGCCCTCGTCTTCGGTGTTTATAACCTCGGTGGGGACGGAGCCGGTGCTTGAGTTGGTGCTGGAAACCTGGCCGTCCCGTAGCTCTCGGATTGTCACCATGTTGACATGGTGACGATTGTTCCTTGTCGGCGACCAACCCGCCTTGCTGAAAACGGATTGGACATGCTGTGAGTAAACAGAGGCCGAGTTGTTCAGGCCGCAAGGATAGTCTTCCTTTTTGAGCTCGACGGATCGTCCTGAGGGGGTTGAGGTTATCGTCAGGGACGTTCCCAGCCGTTCGTGTGTGGCGACACGAGTTGGCCGGCGGGATTTCGAAAAATCCGCTCGAGCAGCTCGGTCGGGCCGGCGCAGAACTCCATCTATTAGTTGGGAGACTTCGAGTAGCTTGGAGTCAGCGCGATCGAGCGCTTGGAGGAGGTCCGAGCAGTCGATCTCCTTTCCCTTGTAGAGTGGGAACGGTGGTCGGGAGCTTGGTGCCGTCATGCGTGTGGTCGGAGACGGCGTGATCTCAGATTGGATCTGGATCTCTTTCGGAACCGTGGTCGCGAAGCCGCCGCTGCACGTCGTCCACGTGATCTGGCCGACGGTGAACGTGAGGCCTTCGGGCACGGTCGCGGAAGCTGGGATCGTGACCATCTTGTTCGCCGGAAAAGTTGCACGCACACCCCCTACCTGGCGCGCCACTGTCGACGAAAGCTAGTCGACAGTCTACCTTGGGGTATACCCTCGGTAGTAGTTTATCGGTAGACGGTGCGCAAACTACGAACTCGATGGTGACGCAAGACACGGACAAGCTTTTTATCCAGGTTCGGCCGCCGAGTTGGCGTAATACCTACGTCCTGCGTCTGGGTGTATTGATTTGTGTTGAGAGAATATGATGTCCTAGGGGGGTCCCTCGCCCCTCCTTATATAGTCTGGAGGGCGGGGTTACAGATCTGGAAACTAATCCTAGTCGGTTACAATTGCCATGGATAATTCGATGTCAATTCCTATTCTAACCGACTAGAATCCTGCTTGATCTCCACATCTTGTTTCCTTGCGCGAAACTCCAGGTTGTCGGATCAAGCCTTGAACTCGTCTCGTAATGGACCAAGCCTCCTGGCCGAAATCTAGCCGTAAGGTATAGGGGTTTATACCCCCATAGAGGCTCTCGGCAAAGAGGTTTAAAAATATATATTTCTTTGCCGAGAGCCTCTGGGAGGCTCTCGGTAAAGACTTTTTCCAAAAAAAAAATTTAAATTTCTTTGCCGAGAGCTTGGCCAGGTAGCTCTCGGCAAATCCGCCGTCAGCCCGCCAACGGCCGTAACAGCTAATTTTCTTTGCCGAGAGCTAGGATTGGCTTTCGGCAAATCCTTTGCCGAGAGCTCGATGAATAGCTCTCGACAAAGATCTCTTTGCCGATAAAAGATGTGCCGGCAGGCCTTTGCCGAGAGCGAAACTGCCTTTGCCGTGCGTCCCAGGTTCTGGGCAAAGCCCATGTAGCAGTAGTGATTTATTCTGTTCATGCGGATGAAAAATTGTTAATTAATGTGTGTCAATATTCGAATCTATGGTTTTAAATCAACAATTGTTTTGTGCAACAAATTGGGGAAGACAAAATTTGTTTTATACCCAGGCTTTGTTTAGTTCACCCTGAAAATCAAAAAGTTTTCAAGATTCCCCGTCACATCGAATCTTGTGGCACTTGTATGAAACATTAAATATAGACGAAAGCAAAAACTAATTACACAGTTTAGCTGTAAATCACGAGACGAATCTTTTGATTCTAGTTAGTCCATGATTGGATAATATTTGTCACAAACAAACGAAAGTGCTACAGTACCGAAAAGTTTTCACTTTTCGGAACTAAACAAGGCCCCAGAATTGCAAAATTGTAGGGAAAGAAACTTGATATCCATGTAAGCAAGGCTCCTTACCATCTAGACTTGTAGGGAAACTATTTGTTTCCCTTGTTTACAAGGAATCTCAGTATGCGACGTGATTCTCTAACTGGTGTGACAGTAAACAAAACGAAATATACTACAAACACGTTGTCAAAGCGATGGCATCAGTAGATAGAAGTTTATAAGGGATTTAATATTCCGGATCTGAAAAGATCTCACACAATGTGCGCGTGATTCTCGGAGACTCGAACTGGTGCATGATGATAATAAAAAACGAGATATGGAATCAATTGAGAATAGTGAGGCACGCAGGGATTGCCGGTTTGCCGCCCAAGGCATCAATGGCAGGGAGGACTAGCACCAGATCGACTGATCATAAGAGCAAGTATAGTAAACCAAAGCTTAGAGTTCGGTATCGTATTTTTTGCCGGTCTCCATCTATAAATTCAGGAATTTTGATAGGAATTCTGACGTTTTTTTTTTGATAAATTTTTAAGTACAAATTCAAGTTGATATATCAACGAAACTCTATCGATGCTTTATTTGTCGTTCCATTTGTATTTGTCGGTTTCATTTTTAGACAAATCACTGATTCCGAAGATGTTGGCAGCAGGTGAGGTAGCACAACCCACGTGGATTCATGTGAGAGTGCCTCACATCATGTCACGTTAACTTTCTGGTCCTTCTGGACTCGGGTGACAGGGTGAGACTCCGCGCCCATGCATGTGGAATCTCTACTATAAAGGTACTACTCCAGTAGCAGAGAAAACGGTTCCAACGACGTAAGGCTAGCTAGCTACTTGTCGCTGCACACGCGACGCACCCAACGCAGCTCGATCGCGCAGAGACGAATAATGGGCTCGCTTGGCAACGCGGCACCGGCGGCGGCAGTGCCGGAGGTGGCCCTCCGGTCCGGCAACGCGAGGCCAATACCGGCCGTCGGCATGGGCACGGCGGTCGCGGCCCCTATGAATGCAGTGCTAGCGGCCATCGAGGTTGGCTTCCGCCACCTCGACACCGCCTCAATGTACGGCTCGGAGAGGTCCGTCGGCGAGGCCGTGGCCGCGGCGGTGCGCCGCGGCCTCCTCGCGTCCCGGGAGGAGGTGTTCGTGACGTCCAAGCTGTGGTCCACGCAGTGCCACCCGGACCTCGTCGTCCCGTCCCTCCGGGAAACCCTCAGGAACCTGCAGATGGAGTACCTGGACCTGTACCTGATCCACTGGCCGGTGTGCATGAAGCCCGGTCCGATAGCGTTCCCGGCCAAGAAGGAGGACGCCGTCCCGTTTGACTTCGAGGGCGTCTGGCGAGCCATGGAGGAGTGCCAGCGGCTGGGGCTCGCGAAAGCCATCGGCGTCAGCAACTTCACCACCGAGCACCTCGGCAAGATCCTGGCTTTCGCCACGATCCCGCCCGCGGTGAACCAGGTTGAGCTGAACCCGGTGTGGCAGCAGCGGAAGCTGAGAGCGTACTGCGCCGACAAGGGCATCCACGTCGTGGCCTACTCGCCGCTGGGAGGGCAGGACTGGTCGCGCACTGGGGAAGGCAACGGCGTGCTGGGATCCAAGGTGCTCGCGGAGATAGCCCGGCGAAGAGGGAAAACCATCGCACAGGTATGTGGCTATCTATTAGAGAGCAGCTTTGATTTCGCGCTACGTCATTTCTGACATGGATTTATTAGTTGATCTGAACTTCAGTGGCGGCAATATAATGTAATCGTTGAGAGTACGTGATCTGATTCTCTTTCTTATTTCCTTTTATATAGGTGTCATTGAGGTGGATATATGAGCAGGGAGTGACTTGGATTGTCAAAAGCTTCAACAAGGAGAGGCTCAAGCAGAACCTGGATATCTTCGACTGGAAGCTGACTGAGGAAGACCGGCACAAGATCAGCCAGATCCCGCAGAAGAAGTATGTCACGGCTGCAGCCCTGTTCTCGACGGAGGGTGAATTCACCTCGGTCAATCTTGCAGACATGGACATTGTTGAGGAATAATGTACACATCGGACCAGGACATGCATGGTCACTGTTCCAAAAAAGGAGGAGGAGTGCCCTGTTGCGTAATGCATGCCTTATACTCCTGTTCGCTTGAGCTTATCAGCCGAATCTACCAGTCATTTAATAGTATTTTCTCTCACAACAAATCAACCAACTATACTTTCTGTCAGGCCTTATCATCAATGAAGATCTTTGTAAACTATGAATGGAGGTTTAGCAATAGATTAAGTGTATGATGTATTTCTTTCGCTTTATTGCAGCCGTTTGTTTGGTCAATGGAGTGATGGTGTGAATGCTACATGAGCAACGAAGTCTATCTCATAATAAAACTTTGTAACAATTTACGGTCACGATGTTGAGACCAGAATATTTTTCATTTGCTTGATGAAATAAACTTTCCTTTATTTGCAAAGGTCACCAGCGAAGCAATTAATGGGCTGACTTCTTTTACCGTGTCCCCATGTTGGCGTTCTTGTTTTCTGTACCACTTTTCCTTCTTCGCCTCCACTACCCTTTCAGCGATAGTAATCACTCCTCCATCCTCCACTCGTCAAGCGGTTTTTCCATGGAGGGAACCATCATTGACGTTGGTGTCAACCGTCATCCTCATATGTGCACAACTCATGGCTAGATCTAAGACAACTTGGGGTGGAGGCTTGTGGATTGTTGCCTTAGATAGTCGGTATCCATGACGATATCCCTTCGATGTTCTCATCACAAACACAACTTGACTCCACACAGATGGCGGCAACATGGTCTTCTTCGCTCCACTGAAACCTCCTCCACCACTGCCCCTCTCCTTGTCATCACCTTGCTTCCTCCCACTAGTTGTTGCTAGGGCAAGCTTTAGTCACACCCCTGACCTCCATCTGAGAGCCAATTATTAGGTTCCCATGGCCCTTCTCCTATGGCCTCTACAACTAGACCGACTGATTACATGGTCATGGTCACTAATAAGCTCTCGCTTGAAGAGATATATTGATATCCTTTGGGGGCATCCATAGGAGAAGATGGTTTCACAACTCCTTGCCCTATTGAGAAGACTCCATCTGAATAGCTTGTTGCAACAATGGAATACCATGGTACCATGATCCGTTATAGTACCAGGATGCCCCTCAAGATGCACACATGATGCACCATAACTTCCATGCATCACTCTTCCCACACAGTACCAAAACAATTCTAGCAATCGATGTCCCATCAGTCTTCATTGTCACCTGCTTCGCAGGGATGGGCTACCATTGATTGTAACCAACTACGTTACGAAGGAAGTGGTCTTCTGACTACATTTTGGCACAAGAAAGGAAGTCATTTTTAGTAGCAGAACAATCCCTTTTTACATATCTACAAGCTATGGTCCCTGTCCTGGAGGAAGCTATATTGAAGAGGCATCTCATCAAGAGTGTTTTTTGGTTCGTAGACATCCATGACTACCATTTAGCACACTACTTGGAGCAGGCTGCTCCCACTAAGGTTGGGGCTAGTACCATGGCTAAGGCCTCACAACTTTTGCCTTCAGCTACGGTCAATTAAATGGTACACTTTTGGTGTCTTAGGTTGTTGTAAGACACTTCGGTCGATCAATTTGTTGAACAAACAACTCCATCCCTCCAGCCACTAGAGGTTTTTATCGTTTTCAAGTCTTAGGGTTATTTTCCTTTTTTTTCTAGTCATATAATCAGAAACATACACCAAGCAGAACATTGTCATGCTTGCATTCAAAAGAGCTTGCTCTTCCTTATTCTAGCTTTAATCATCATATTATTTATTTCTTTGACATGGTATCCCTGTTGATCAGAGCCTATCCAAAACGAAGGAGTTAATGAGAGAAAGACAGACAAACAGACAGAGAGGTCAACAATGAAAAGGGACTAAATCAAGAGTAATCTTTCCATTAGATGATACGGTTTTTGTTTACAAGATCACCACATAAAATTTATTGAGCTCAAACAATAAACCTAATTTGTGGAAATATGGGGTAATGGTTCACTTTAAAAAAATAGATTGTCATATATACAATTTATAGGAGGTGACCACTATTATCAAGAGTTTTTTTTGTCACACAGTGTCTTTGCTACTTTCATCTAGCTTTTATGCATGCTTAATTTGCAATATGCCAATATCACTTTTATCTTTATGCATATTGCTGGATTGTTATAAGCTATAAGTAAATGTATCTTTGTTGATCACAACGATAAATTATTTTAGATTCGCCCAGAATAGGTATCAAGCGCAATGGATGCATCATCAAACTCTAACCTACACATGGGCAAGGGTTTTTCGCTCGAAGCTTGTCGCATTCAAGAAGTTTGGCGGTCTTGATTGTAGGTTTAGCTGCGTGGTCGTAGATAGTATTTCTACTCATTTTGTGGTTTCTTTGTTGCTGCTCGGTTATATCTTCCACAAGTTGTTTTAGCAGTCTACGTAAATTGTTGCTTGTCTAGTCTCTGTTCACTGTAAAAATTCTTCATTTGTCATTTTTATAAAAAAAAATACTTAACATGTTTTCAGCAGAAAAAGAAAACAAAAAATAGAGGAGACAATGCGTCTTCTAGTAGCTTGTCGTCATCTCATACTTTTGTCCCAAACGCAGCAATGAGCACTACGGCGTCCATATTGTCTCATGTAATTGCAGCGCTATCAGCCCATCGTATTTGTGGAAATATGAGTAAATTGTATATCTTTTCTAAGTTTAAGTTTTTATCAGAGCGTTGTATCATAATCTTAATATATGATATAAGAGTTAATTAAAAGTCGTCGTATGTTCGAATTACTATGTCGGATTTTATATTTGTAAATAGAATAAATTGAGGGTGCTTCCGAGCTTGTACGTACGTAAGGAAAGCGTGACTATAAAAAGTGCCTGCTTCTCCTATCAGGTTGAGTGGCTGACTAAACTGATTGAGTTTGATAAAAACAAATGCTGAAGTGTACGTCTACTGAAGCAAAAAATTGAAGATACACGCCTCCACGTCAAGAGACCACTTTGTTATCTTTTTCGTTTTGTATCTACTGGGAAGGATCACTATCCTAAGTTGTTCACAAGCCGAAAGGAATCCGCTTCTCAGAAGCGGTGGAATCAGCAGACAAGAAGACCAGCAGACAGAGAACGGAGAGCACGCAGCAGGCTGCGCCGGCCATGGCGTCACCAACAAGGAGGGTCGTCGGCACCAGCAACTCGGAGATCCCAACGTTCCCGGTGAGCTCCGCCGGCCGGCCGGTTCCGGCCGTGGGGCTCGGCACGGCATCGTTCCCGTTCGTGGAGGAAGACGTCAGGGCCTCCGTCCTCGCTGCACTGGAGTTCGGATACCGCCACCTCGATACCGCTTCGCTCTACGGCACCGAGGGTGCCGTCGGCGACGGCGTGGCCGAGGCGGCGCGGCGCGGGATCGTGGCGTCCAGGGAGGAGGTGTTCGTGACGACCAAGATATGGTGCTCGCAGTCCCACCCGGAGCTCGTGCTACCTTCCCTCAAGGAGAGCTTGCAGTAAGAGTTTGTTGAGCTTAAGGTTTTGTTTTTGGTTGCTTCTTTTTATTTGCTTTCAAATAGTAGGATACAACGCTCTGCGGTTGAAATTTCGGTTCTTGAAAGGAAGAGTAACAGAAATTTTGATCTGGAACTTAGAAACTAAATTCTTCAATTTCAGTCTGCCAATTTCGCAGTAGCTGCAAGTACCAAGCACATTAAAATACGTTTCTTTTGGTGGCAAGCAAGATTCTTATCTCTTCATAATGTAGGAACCTTCAAATGGATTATGTTGATTTGTACCTGGTTCATTTCCCGGTGGCTGCAAAGCCCGGCAATCCACAATTCCCGATTAAAAGGGAGGACATCATGCCCATCGACCTAAGCGGTGTATGGCGTGCAATGGAGGAATGTCATCGGCTTGGCCTTGCTAGAATGATTGGTGTCAGCAATTTCACGACTAAGAAGCTTCAAGAGTTACTGGCCATTGCTGAAATCCCCCCAGCAGTAAATCAGGTCTGCGCAGATCATATGAGTCAGTGATGGCAATGGCGAGTCTTTGCTTTCATGTTTTCTGGTCCTTTTCTTAATGACTGATAAGCATGATATACTCCACATATAAGGCCGTCTTGGGAACGCTGGACGTTTTCATGTCTCATGCGTTTTTCTTGTGAAAGAACTCGTTCATATAAAATTCCTATACTATTCCTATACGTTGTACGTTCTGAAGAACCATAAAGAGAGAACTAGATATTTTACTATATTTATTTTTCTTGAACATGCAGAACAGCTCTTTTCTTTCATCAAAGAAGAAAGATTGTCCATATGGATATTACAACATTAAGACTTGAAGGCGTTTTAATATTCATATAATAAATAGTTATTCAACGAAAAGGGGTTTTAGGGAATAATCGTCTTTGAAACAACTTTGTATATGGTATATCCTCAAGTATACCTACACCATAAACTGACATATGAGATAACCTTGTGCAGGTTGAAATGAATCCAATTTGGCAGCAAAAAAGGTTAACTGAGTTTTGCAAAGATAAGGGTATTCATTTGACTGCCTATTCTCCCCTAGGAGGCCAAATAAGCGCCTTTGAGGCCAATCCAGTACTGCAGTCTGAGGTTCTGCAAGAGGTTGCAAAGGCTAGAGGAAAGTCAGTGGCTCAGGTACCAACAATACGTCTCAATAATGTGTCTACCTTAAAGTTTAGCAGTTGTTCAAATTTCTCGTCACAGTTCAATATCATAAAGGCTTTTGAAGTGTAACTACCGAGTTTATATAAGCACTTTTAGCTTAATGTCTGAGTAGGTATGTGCAGTTTGTATTCTTCATAAAGGTTTTTGCAGTTTGCCAAAGAACATGCTGCGCTCAAATTAGTGAACTTGTTTTCAGCCAAGTGTAAAATCAGTAAGTTAGTAATCCTTTTGCACAGCATGGAAAAACCATATGATATATGGTAAAATATGAGTTAAAAACTGTCAATGTGTCAGGTCTTAACTTTTTGTGTGATGTTAACACTTATCAGCATAATGACTTCCCATTCTCCCCTAGATTTCGCTAAGATGGATCTATGAGCAAGGCGCTAGCATGGTTGTCAAGAGTGTGAAAAGGGATAGACTCAAGGCAAACATGGAAATCTTCGATTGGGAACTCACAAACAAAGACCGGCGTAAGATTAGTCAGATACCGCAACACAAGACGGTCACGGTGTCAGGGGTCCTCAGCCCACATGGCGTCTCCAACATGGATTTTGCTGAGCTTGATATTGTTGAAACGTAGCAGAAATCTTCATCTATCTAGTTGCAGGGGCTAAAAATTTGATGATTAGAGTTGCTTTGATACCGCCATCTCGAATCAAGAATACATTTGCTTTGATATTGCTATCTAGAATCTAAGAATAAAAAGTAGAGTGTGGTCTTTATACTTGTCATGAGGTCTCATTGGAGCCTCAAACTCTCAAAATATATTTTTATGTCCCTCAACTTGTTCATATGTTATAGTCCATAAACGTTTAAATGCTATTTCTAGATCATGTACTTGTCTCATTTTTTTGTGACCTTCATGTACTTTGTCTCAGGGTGCCATCTAGATCCCTAAAGTTCTTACGCGATGCCATCTAGATCAAAACAGGACATGCTCCATTTTGCCATGTTGTGTGCCATGATGGACTCCCTTGGCTTAGTTCTTGAACAATAGGTCCCTCTCATACTCCTTTGGCTTGAAGAAAGTCGATGCATACATAAAGGAATGCAAACGAAATACGATACAAATGATTGACATAAAAAATTTGTAATTTGAGTATTCAAATATCCAGACTCAGATACGGACGAATTAAACTCTTCTAAATGGATTCGGATTGAATACAGTCAAAAAATATCCATACCATTTGCCCCCTCGTGCTCAAGTCAGTGCGGGATGAGAACATAGAAAAGCATAGATATGGAGCACCCTGATCTCTAAATGGATTCAGAATGAATACGGTCGGAAAATATCCATACCATTTGCGCCCCTCGTGCTCAAGTCAGTGCAGGATGAGAACATAGAAAAGCATAGATATGGAGCACTCTGATGTGATTTGAGCCAAGTCAAGATGTTCTGGGACCCAGAAATGATCAGTGCGGGATGAGAACATAGAAAAGCATAGATATGGAGCACCCTGATCTCTAAATGGATTCAGAATGAATACGGTCGGAAAATATCCGTACCATTTGCGCCCCTCGTGCTCAAGTCAGTGCGGGATGAGAACATAGAAAAGCATAGATATGAAGCACTCTGATGTGATTTGAGCCAAGTCAAGATGTTCTAGGACCCAGAAATGTTTTTTTGAGAATTTGACCTATATATAGGTAACACCTCTCAATAAATTTAGAGACGTGAAATACTATTTGAAAGTGACATATGACGTCAGGACATGGAGCAGCAGATTAGGGCTTATTTGGACCTTGATGACACTTGTAGTAAGTTTAGAGAGTCAAAAATAGCATTTTTTTATCACAATATGGATGAGCCCCATGACAAATCTAAAGATATGAAAATACGGTTAGTGGAAAATTTTCTAGGATTTTTAGTGTCGGTGTATTTTCCATAATCCAAATAGTAATTCTATAGTTATTTTTTCCAATGGAATTCTATAGTTATTTTTAGTTGTGAAATTAATTAATTCTGAATAATAGAAAACCATAACCCTAATATCTACTGACCTTGAACCCCCTTGCTATAAATAGTAATTCTATAGTTATTTTTTCCAATGGAATTCTATAGTTATTTTTAGTCATGAAATTAATTAATTCTGAATAATAGAAAACCATAACCCTAATATCTACTGACCTTGAACCCCCTTGCTATGTTGAGAAAGTAGACAATTTCCGGATTAAACTTAGATCATAAATCACAACAATCTTAGATATTAGTATAAGCATAGCTCATATATTAGTTAGATTAAACAACATGAACATAAAAAACTAGTGTAAGCATAGCTCGTACACTGATCAAATTAAAAACATAAACGCAATAACTAGTGTAAGCATAGCTCATACAATAGTCAGATTAAAAAAACATGAACATAAATACTAGTATGAGCATTGCTAGCATACTAGCCAAATGAAACAACATGAATAATGACATTGGATCACGGGGTGTGTATCTTTCAACTGTAGAGGGAGACAACATCGCAGGTGGTTGAGACGTTTTGTTTTGATAGTGGTACGAAATTGTTGATGAGTGTTGTCGATGAAGATGCGAGAAGCCTACTAGTGGTCGAGATGACGTGCTGACACAGCCCTAGAAAGACGAGCCATCATGGAAGTTGGGAGCAATTGCATGAAGATAACTTCTGAAAGGTCCTGGTTTGGTTTTGGTAGTTAAGTGACAACCTAGGTAGACTAATATGTGTTTATGTGAGATACATAGAAGATTAGTCTACAGGTGAATACGAGATGAAGGAGCTCATTTCATATGAGACATGATATGGAGTCATGTGACCAAGGTGGATAAGATCAAGATAAGGCTTGGCTCGACGAACTGGTTACAAGTGTGAATGACAAGTCGAAGGCTTTGAAGCGAGGCACCGTGTGTGACAGTAAAGCTTGAGCAAGACTTGGCACTGATGGACCGAGACAATAGTAAAAAGCAAGTGAGGTCAAGATTGATGAACCAATACTGTCACGTGATGATATGAATGGATCATATCATTTGGTGATTGGTTGGTGCATGTGTTGCATCAACATCGGAAAAGTTGAAATGGAATGCGCAAGACAAAGGTATAACCTAGGAAATTTCCATTTCACCAGTCATTGGTGTGTAGAGATGTTAGAAAGGTCCTAATATGGCTAGAGAGGGGGTGAATAGCCTATTAAAAATTCTACAAACTCACTAGAGCAAGAGGTTAGTAAATAACAAAGTGAAGCTTTTTGCTCTAGCTCTAATGGGGTGTTTGTAAACTACCTATTCAACAATTCTAGTTGATATGATCACTAGGCACACAAGAGCTACGTCACTACAAGCTATACTAGAGAACTATGTTACACAAGGCAAAGTAAGCAACTAAACTAATTATACTACTTTACGGTAAGTAAAGGATAGGATGAGATATTTATACCACCGTGTAGGGGATGAACCAATCACCAATATAAACAATCAAGCACCAGGAGAATGCCAATCAAACACAATTGAGACACCGATTTTTCTCTCGAGGTTCACGTGCTTGCCGGCACGCTACATCCCCATTCTGTCGACCAACACTTGGTGGTTCGGCGGCTAAGAGGTGTAACACGAACCTCGTCCTCACTAGGACACCGCAAGAACCTACCCACAAGTAAGGTAACTCAATGACACGAACACTTTACTAGAGTTACCATTCGGCTCTCCGCTGGAGAAGGTACAAAACCCCTAACAATCATCAGGAGATGGCCACGAACAATCACCAACTCATGCCAATGCTCCTCCACTGCTCCAAGCCGTCTAGGTGGCAGCAACCACCAAGAGTAATAAGAAAACCGTAGCCAAAAATCGATTCCCAAGTGCCACTAGATGCAATCACTCAAACAAATGCACTTGGAATCACTCCCAATCTCACAAAGATGGTTAATCTATGAAAGAGATGAGTGGAAGGTGTTTGCTTAGGTTCACAAGGATGTCAAATATGCTAGAATGCCAAGAGAGTGAGTCCTAAGCTAGCCAACAACTATTTATAAGCCCCTCAATCAAATAGAGTTGTTGGCTCTTTCACTGGACAGCCCATAGGGTCACCGGACGCTCAGCCCCTGTGTCCGGTGCTCTAGAGGAAGCCATGTGTCCCCTACTTGAATCTCGTGCGTCAAACTCTAACGGTAATATTCGAACCACCGGACACGGTCAAGTAGACACCGGACGCGTCCAGTGCACACCGGTCACGTACGCGAGAGGTTTACAAAAACACAGGAGCACCGGACTCACTCCGAGCATCTGGTGCTCTCAATCAAACTTCACTGCTGAAGTCAAGCCACACCGGACGCACAAACAGGGTCCAACCCGCGTCCGGTGCTCAACCCTAACATAGCCAGATACTAACAGCACACCGAACGCGCAGGCTCAGCGTCTGGTGCCTGTAGTCAAAGCGTCCAGTGAGTGTTTTTTAGTGAGAAACACTCTGGCGACTTCTTCAAACTTTCCACCGGCGCAATAGAAAATATGCAATTTATTTTCTCAAAAGCGCTGAATCCCACCTCGCAAGCTCGGCGGGAGGGAGAGAGGAACCCAAACCCTTCTCTACCCTTCAAACTCCACCTCCTTCTCAAAGTGTGCCAACACCACCATGTGTGTACCAACAAGTTCAAGTGTGTTAGCATTTTCACAATCATTTTCTTCAAAGGAGTTACGTTAGCTCACTAGGTTCTAAATGCATGCACATGAACAATGACACCTAGTGGCACTTGATAACCGCTTAGCCAAAGAATTCCTCTCTTTATAGTACAGCTATCTATCCTAAATATGATCACACCCTCTATACTGTCTTGATCACCAAAAAACCAAAACCCTAAGCAATACCTTTGCCTTGATCTCCATAGGGTTTTGTTTTTCTCTTTCTTCTTTTCCAAGTTGAGCACTTGACCATCTTGTGGTCATCATGATTATCACTATGATCATCTCTTGCTCCATCACTTGGCATGTACCAACCTTATTAAGTCTACACACACTTGGTATAGAGGTTATTACTAGGGTTTCATCAATTACCCAAAACCAAACTAGGGCTTTCAAAGTTTATGACTGGATTTAGGATAGATGACCTTACTATCAAGAGGGGTAAACTTGCTTGCATATCGGTCATCTAGTGTCACTTGAGCGATCTAACTTTGCATACATGCTTGGATCGAGTGGTGTGACAAGTTGAGAGGCTAACTCCTTTAGAAAAATATTTGTAAAAATGCTAATACACATGCACATGGTGGTGTATACTTGGTGGTGTTGGCACATTTGCAAAGAAGGTGGAGTTTGAGGGTAAAGAGGGGTTTAGGATCCTCTCTTCCTCCTGCCAAGCTTGCGAGATGCGATTCAACGTTTTCGTGGAAATGAAATACTTATTTTCCACTACGCCGGAGACGGTGTTGAAGAGGAGGCGAAGTGATAGAGAAAAACTCGTCGAACATTGAGGTCGGTAGCATCGAATGTTGGACCTGCATCTAACACAGTGTTGGCAGAACTGTGTGCATCCCTATGGGTAGTCGACACATCTGACGCTCAGGCGTTGGCACGTTCGACGCACGTGACGTTTCTCAGGGTTTCACGAAGTGTACGCGTCGGACGCTGAGGCTCGTCTGATGGCACCCCGTAGGATGTGTCTGATGCGTCTCCAAGTGATTTGGGAGCTCTTTGTATTGCGTCCGGTGAGAGGAAGGCGCGTCTGGTGTGTGGCACCTGGCACGTCTAACGCCTTCTGACCAAGTGCTTTAACATTCAAGTGACCACTAAAGATCAATGAATGACGTTTAACTAAGGACACATGGCTGATAGGCTATTTATATAGGCTTGTCTAACTCAATCTTGTGTCACCAACATGATTTAAACCATTTAGAACTCATATATGCAATCTTAAAGGCCAAGAAACCCAAACCACTAAAGAGGCAGCACCCTCCACAAGTCAAGCGGCTAGATTTTGGCGGACTATATTCACACAGGTGCCGTGAGCCGACACCCTCTGCCCCACCCAGCCCAATGAGGTGAGGAAACACGTACAGGTGGGCTTTTTCCTCTTCATGCCAGATGTAACACCCTAAAATTTACTCCTTTTAAAATATAGATAAAATTATTTAATTTTGTATTTTTGTGTTCATGAAAATATAGGAAAAATAATATTTTTCATTAAATTAAAATTTATCATAAGGCTTAGCAATATTATTATGCATACATGCTGGTGCATATGTTTTGATGTGATGCTTGTTGCTCCTTTATGTGTTGATAGTAAGAAAAATATTTAAAATACGTTTAGTAGATCGATCTTCCTTATTCGGCACGTATTTATCTTTTATCTACAACCAAATTCCTTGTTTCTAAGCTCAAATTTTTATTAGGACCTTCCTAAAATATTTTCTTTGTCACTCAAAGCACTTCTTTTAGTTCCTCGTCCATCAAGCACTCTCTACAAATTTTTCGGGAATTTAATGGCTATATATCTGCCTGCCGAGTGAATCTAATGGCCCTAACTTGTTAGACGAAACCTTTGAAAGGCTTCATAGTGATCTCTGCCGACCTTCCTTGGAAGTGGGTTAAGAGGCTGATCACCTCGGGCGAATGGGTAAATCATGACTCATGGGTAAAGATGTGCAACCTCTGCATAGTGTTAAAAACTGGTATACTAGCCGTGCTCACGGTCAAGAGCGGCCTTGGGGATTCTTGCATCGACGATGATGTTTCTTGTGTGTTATATATGTTCATTATTTATTATTTAATGCTCTACATTAATTATGTCACATTGATCATGAGATTGTGGGATCTATACAATCTAGTTGCTATACTTGTGGAGTTCGACATGGACTCACTCTTGCTATTTCCCCCCACCCTTCAGGAGAAGTTTAGGCTTGTGATCAACGAGTCAGTTGGATCCTGTAGAGAGAAGTTAATACTCGAAGTTCAGAGTTGTCTATCCGCTGTTTGCTATCAAAGGTTATATCTTTTATATTAAGTACGTTATATATTTATGCATTGTCTTTTGATATTACCCTTTATTTGTAGCTATATGTGAGATTTGACTTCTAAAACTCACATATGGTGCGTATCTGATTTTGTCCTTAAAATCGGGTATTACAAAGTGGTATCAAAGCAATGCTGACTGTAGGACGCAAGCCTAGTTAGAAATTTGTCGTCTTAAAGTTTTGGAATTGTCATAAAATACTTGCTCTATAAACCTTGGTATTTTCATCCATACTATATCCCTATCCTTGCTATTTGTCTCCACCTTGTTGCTTATTTTAAAACTACATGTTCTCACCTTCACTCCTTGATTCAGTATGCTATTAGAACCTTTTCTTACCCCCTTCTTGCGTCTTTGAAACATAAGTTTTAGGATCTTTGCCCTTAATGAAGAGAACGATAATATCGCAAGTTGAGTGAAGTGTGCTTAGTTGGTTTGTGATTATGTTTATGTTTGATTTAGATCTTTGTAATGAGTGTAATAATTTTGTGATTTCTTCACAATTTCATTTAGTTTATAGACCTAAGGCATAAGGATTAATGAAATAAGTAGTTGGGTTTGGCTATCTCTTGTTTCTATCCCTTGCTGATTTCTGGAGTAGCCTGCAATAATTCTGGTGTATCTCAAGTTCTGATCGTGCAATGTTTATCAAATTTTTTTGAGAATAACTAGACTTCAAGATATTTCTCTAACTGCAAAAACCACCCTCATAGCTATTATGGTTTGGAAGTTACAAAAATCACAAGGTGACACAGTTGTGCTGTCAGAAATCTGGACCAGTTTTGGTTGCCTACTGTTTTAGACAAACGAAACTATAGAATTTGGAGAAGTGGTCTATATACAAGTTGTAGAAAATTTTCTAAGCTTTCCAACAGTATAAGCTGGAAGTTATTTGGATAAGTAGAACCTGAGTTATGACATTTACAATTGGATGTTTCTGTTCTGTTTCAAAGTCTGGACAGTTTTGGTATTTTCTATCTTCAGTCAAATTAATTTCAGAATCTGGGAAAATGTTGTATACGAAAGTTGCAGAGGATTTCCTAAGATTTTTAAAAATGTAAGGATCAGCTCCAGATGAGTTAAGTAGCTCGAGATATAACTTTTGGAAGTTACTGCACCTTTGCTGAGACATTATCAGGAAGGATATTATGTTTGGTTATTTTACCTATGCTTAAAGACAGGACCTAAGGAGGACTTCTACATGAAAGTTGTAGGAAATTTCATAAGTTTTCTAACGATATAATCTGAAACTCTATTGGATTGACAGAATAAGAGTTATACCTGTTTTACTACGCTAGTATTTTTCATATCGCGGGGAAATTTCAGGATACCTGTTTGCTCCCTTTGGGATGTCATAAGTTCTCAATGTTAACTTGTCTGGAAAGAATGCAAGCTACCTTTCTTGGTCCTCTAGTTGACTTTTCTTAAGGGGGGTAGCCTAATTAAAGAACTACAAGGAGAAGAAGTGGTTAATAACTGGAACATCTACAAGGACATCAAGTGCTTGGTATGTTGGTTTGTTTCAAGATATCATTCTATTTGGAGTGTGCTAATACCAATGGAGGTTTATGTCATTACTGATACTCATAGATTAAGAGTTGTGTATGAGGATCAGATGACACCAAAGTATACAGAGTTGTATGTATAGTGTGAGAGTGAAGCAACTTAACTGTGATAAAGTTACCGATAATTGAAACTTAGTGATGAAACTAACCTTGGATCAAGAGACTCGGTACAGCGAATTTAAAAGACTATATGATGTGTAGCGTCTAAAAATGATAGGAGAAATAAGTTTAAAGAAGGATCATACCTACTACACTAAGTGTCTCGTTAATATTTTAGAAATACTTGAGAGGCTACTCGGAGTAAGAGAGTTGAATCATTGCTATGAAGATATAACTACTCAAGAAAGTGAACAAGATTCAAAATCTACGTCTCTTTGATAACCGTCTTCTGAATCTCGAGGACGAGATTCATCTTAAGGGGGTAGAATTGTAACACCCTAAAATTTACTTCTTTTAAAATATAGATAAAATTATTTAATTTTGTATTTTTGTGCTCATGAAAATATAGGAAAAATAATATTTTTCATTAAATTAAAATTTATCATAAGGCTTAGTAATATTATTATGCATACATGCTGGTGCATATGTTTTGATGTGATGCTTGTTGCTCCTTTATGTGTTGATAGTAAGAAAAATATTTAAAATACGTTTAGTAGATCGATCTTTCTTATTCGGCACGTATTTATCTTTTATCTACAACCAAATTCCTTGTTTCTAAGCTCAAATTTTTATTAGGACCTTCCTAAAATATTTTCTTTGTCACTCAAAGCACTTCTTTTAGTTCCTCGTCCATCAAGCACTCTCTACAAATTTTTCGGGAATTTTTTTTTAGCTTCTGTTCTCACTTTTCTGTGAGCATGATCTAATTTTTAGATGCTCCAAACAATCTTCTCATGAGCTCCAAAAGCTTTATTCGGGTTCCCCATGTTCTATAATATCTCTGAGAATTTTTCCTGAATTTTTGAAGCTTTCGGAGTATTTTTCATGGCTTAAATCATAATTCTGGACTTTTCTAGGATTATTTTATTCGCCAAATTAATTAATTTCGAAAATAATAAAAAATCCTTCATTTTACCTCAACGCTCAGCCCATGATCTCAAAGGCCAATATATTTATTTACTAGTGGGCTTAAATAATTAATCAGGCCTATTAGTAAAGATGGAGATTTCAACATCAATTAGTACCATATTGCTAATTGATGTGGATGTAAAGAGTTTTTCTCTATATACATATGTACCAACTCCTTGGGTTAAGTACACTAAAACTACCATATGGGGAGCTTCTAGTTTGGAAAATCCCTCGTGTAGTAAAATTATATTTTTCTTCTTTTGCCGTCGGGCAGCCATCGTGGACGCTTCTATGCCCTGCACAAGCCGGAGCTCCCTGCCGTGACCATAGTTCTATCTAGGGTAGCTACCTCTCCGGCCATCGTCCGTCTCCGTTGGTGAGAAATCCAGTCATAAGCAGGCCCTGGTCATCATGCCGCCGCTATCCAGATCAATCTATACTAGACGACTTCTTTACGTGAAGTCCATGTTATCGGTGAATCAGTGAATCCAAGGTGCAGTTGGGTCGACGGTGCTGCGTGGTTGTGTTGTCGTCGAGTTCAGATTGGAGACGGAAATTTCGCCAGACCAAATCTCTGGTGCTGCCCTGTTCCCTGACAGAGACACTGCCGTGCTGTCGGATCATTGGAGGCCTCTCGTCGTTCCTGTTGCTAGTTGTTGCTGAGCACGTGAATCAGGGAAGGAGTCAAAGCTTGTTGCCGTGGGTGTAGTGACTTGGTGAACTTTGCTACATGAGCCAGCGAGTAAGCGTCGTCGTCTTGCTTGCCTATAGAGAGCAGACGGTGAATAATCTGTGATGATCAAGAGTGCTACAACAAGCAAGATCAGTACTTAGACATTTAGCAAGATCAACAAGAGCAATTGAATTAAGGCAAGTATAGCATTTGGATTTTATTTCTATGGTCATGATCGTGTGACTAGATTAATGTTAAGTAATAAATGATAAAAATGACTTTTTAGCCACTTGATGATTTATCTGTAAGTGATAACCGGAACAACAGTGCAACCATGAGGGCTATAATGGCTCTGGCTTTAGCTCAGTATGAGGACATTTTTCTAGCTTGTTAGCGGTTACCTTAAATGGCGTAAGAATGGCTAGACACGTTGGGTATAGTGTGGCCTCTGTCCGTGTGTATAGGCTGCGGGTTATGTGCCATGGAAGGGGGGCTCTATATCTGCCTGCCGAGTGAATCTAATGGCCCTAACTTGTTAGACGAAACCTTTGAAAGGCTTCATAGTGATCCCTGCCGACCTTCCTTGGAAGTGGGTTAAGAGGCTGATCACCTCGGGCGAATGGGTAAATCATGACTCATGGGTAAAGATGTGCAACCTCTGCAGAGTGTTAAAAACTGGTATACTAGCCGTGCTCACGGTCAAGAGCGGCCTTGGGGATTCTTGCATCGACGATGATGTTTCTTGTGTGTTGTATATGTTCATTATTTATTATTTAATGCTCTACATTAATTATGTCACATTGATCATGAGATTGTGGGATCTATACAATCTAGTTGCTATACTTGTGGAGTTCGACATGGACTCACTCTTGCTATTTCCCCCACCCTTCAGGAGAAGTTTAGGCTTGTGATCAACGAGTCAGTTGGATCCTGTAGAGAGAAGTTAATACCCGAAGTTCGGAGTTGTCTATCCGCTGTTTGCTATCAAAGGTTATATCTTTTATATTAAGTATGTTATATATTTATGCATTGTCTTTTGATATTACCCTTTATTTGTAGCTATATGTGAGATTTGACTTTAAAACTTACATATGGTGCGTATCTGATTTTGTCCTTAAAATCGGGTATTACACCATACTTGAAAGTTGGAGAGGACTTCAATATTTAAGTATGGATACCTCAACTTCCAAAGGTAAAGTGATATTAAAGTGTTTTCACTTTCTCTCTTTGCACATATGGACTTCTGAGATTTCTCTATAAATTTTAGGCCCCAAACCCATGAACATTGTTGGCATTCGTCTCGTAACACTCATGTCATTTGCCGATCGATGGAGGAAAGGTGCAGGAGACTGACCGATTTGGGGAGAAAATCTAGAGAACAATAAGATGTTGCCGTATATATTGATTATAGCGGTAGAATCATTAGTTTGATAAAGAACTGATATTACGCTACGCTTTGACTAAGTTACAATCCATTTTCAGACAAAATAACAAAAAGAACACAAAAAATAGATTTGATGATGATGAAGGGAGCCTATAATTTTAGAGGGCACATAATAAATAGTTCATTTTCTCATCTATTTGGTTAAGTTTAAACATTTGGAATTTATCTTTGAGTTTAGCACCAAGCTAGCTGCCATCTAGCAATCACTTGGGCCTGTTCGGATGAAGAGCTAATTACTAGTCGGCTAAAAATCATTTCAATTAGTCAAGGTTAGGTAGCTAGTTAGCTAACAATTAGTTTAATACTTGTCTAGAAAATTAGCACATCTATTAGCTCTCTTGTTTAGATCTACTAGAGCTAATTTAGGCTAATCATTAGCTAGCTAGTGACTAGCTCTTATATCAAATAGACCCTTAATCAGGAGTAGTAGTACGTTCTCCTTTTGGTTCGATCACCACACATATATGGTGTTAATATTTTTACACTATAGTTCTCATTATGTAGAGCGTAAAAAAAATTATAGTATAATTTTCTAGCACTTATATGATTTTATATCTATTTTGTAATAATGTTTGATTAGATGTAGTGTCCGCAGCAAATTTGATAAGAAACGGAGTGTCTTTGAGCAATCAAATTTTTCCTAGTGTTCGCTGGCAAATGGTCATCATTCTGTATGTCCCACAGCCAATTCTCCCTAATAAATATTATTCAGTTATAAGATTCGTCTCGTAAATTATAGACAAACTGTGCAATTAGTTATCTATATTTAATGTTCAATGCATGCGCCTCAAGATTTGATATGATAAAAAATCTAAAAAATTTTGTAAATTTTTTCAGAAACTAAACAAGGCCTGGACTGAATTACGAACTGACCCAGTAGCCCACGTCCTATTATATTTTTTCCTTTAATAAAGTGTACGCGTGCATCACGAGACCTTTATTTTGCGTTGCTTGTTATCTTTTTCATTTCATTTTTCTACTGAAGAAACCACTTTGTGATCCTGCGAGCCGAAACAAAACCCGAAATCGGCTTCTCACGAAAGCGGTGGAATCAGCGGATAATTAAGCAGACCACCAAAGAACGGAGAGCACGCAGGCTGCAGGTGTTCTTGAGCAGCGCCGGCCATGGCATCACCAACAAGGAGGGTCGGCACCAGCAGCTCGGAGATCCCAGAGTTCCCGGTGGACCCCGCCGGCCGGCCGGTGCCGGCCGTGGGGCTCGGCACGGCATCCTTCCCGTTCGTGGAGGACGACGTCAGGGCCGCCGTCCTCGCGGCACTGGAGCTCGGATACCGCCACCTCGATACCGCTTCGCTCTACCGCTCCGAGCGTGCCGTCGGCGAGGCCGTGGCCGAGGCGGCGCGGCTCGGGATCGTGGCGTCCAGGGAGGAGGTGTTCGTGACGACCAAGATGTGGTGCTCGCAGTGCCACCCGGAGCTCGTGCTACCTTCCCTCAAGGAGAGCTTGCAGTAAGAGCTTGTTGAGCTTAATTTCTTTCAACTTTTTTTTATTTGCTCTCAAATAGGATTTACTAACGCTTTGCGGTTGAAAGTTCGAGTAACAACAATTTGATCTGGATCTTGGAAACTAGATTCTTCAATTTCAGTTTGCCAATTTTGCAGTAGCTGCAAGTACTAAATACTCTAAAATCAGTTTCTTTTGGTGGTGGCAAGCAAGATTCTTATCTTTTCATCTGTAGGAACCTTCAAATGAATTATGTTGATCTGTACCTGCTTCATTGGCCTGTGGCTGCAAAGCCTGGGGAGCCACAATTCCCGATTAAAAGGGAGGACATCATGCCCATTGACCTAAGCGGTGTATGGCGTGCAATGGAGGAATGCCATCGGCTTGGCCTTGCTAGAATGATTGGTGTCAGCAATTTCACAACAAAGAAGCTTCAACAGCTACTGGACATTGCTGAAATCCCCCCGGCAGTAAATCAGGTCGGTGCAAATTATGGGTCAGTGATGACAATGGCAGTAAGCCAGTAACCTTCAATTAGTTGCGAGACTTTGCTTTCAGCTTTTTTTTTCATCCATTTCTTAATGATTGATAAGCATGATATACTCCACATATAAGGCCCCCTTTTGGGAGGCAGGACATTGTCATGTCTCTGGGTTTTTCTTGTGAAAAAATGAACTGATTCGTATAAAATTTCAATACAATTCTTGTGAAATTCATACGCTCCAAAGGACCATAAAGAAAGAACTGGATATTTTATTATAATTATTTTCTCGGACATGTAGGATAGCTCTTTTCTTTCATCAAAGAAGAAAGAGCGTTCATATGGATATAAATAGTTATTCAAAAAGGGAAGGGGGCGGTTAGGGAATAATCGTTTCTACAACAACTTTGTAAATGGTATATCCTCAAGTACACCTACACCTTACACTAACATGTGAGATAACCTTGTGCAGGTTGAAATGAATCCAACTTGGCAGCAAAAAAGGTTAAGTGAGTTCTGCAAAGATAAGGGTATTCATTTGACTGCCTATTCTCCACTAGGAGGTCAAAGCATGTCTATGGCCAATCCAGTACTACAGTCTGAGGTTTTGCAAGAGGTTGCAAAGGCTAGAGGAAAGTCCGTGGCTCAGGTACCAACAAGGCAACAATACCTCTCAATGTGTCTACCTTGAAGTCTAGCAGGTGTTGAAAATTCTCGTCATAATTCAATATCTTAGAGACTTTTGAAGTGACTACCGAGTTTATATTAGCACCTTTAGCTTAATGTCTCGACTAGGTATGTGCAGTTTGTATTCTTCAGAAAGGTTTTTGCAGTTTGCCAAAGAGCATGATGCACTCAAATTAGTGAATTTGTTTTCAGCCAAGTGTAAAAGCACTAAGTTAGGAACCTTTTGCACAGCATGGAAAAATCATACAATATATGATAAAATATGAGTTGAAAACTATCAACGCGCCAGGTCTTCTAAACTTTTTGTGTGATGTTAACACTTATCAGCATAACAACTTCCCGTTCTCCCCTAGGTTTCGCTAAGGTGGATCTACGAGCAAGGCGCTAGCATGGTTGTCAAGAGTTTTAAAAGGAATAGACTCAAGGATAACATGGAAATCTTTGATTGGGAGCTGACCAATGAAGACCGATGTAAGATTAGTCAGATATTGCAACACAAGAGAGTCACAATATCGGGGATCCTCAGCTCAAATGGTGTCTCCAGCGTGGATCTTGCTGAGCTTGAGATTGTTGAAATATAGCTGAATTTCCATCTATGTAGCTGAAATTGGAGTCGCTTTGATACCGTCAATGTTGATCAAGAATACTGCAGTTGCTTCGATACCACCATCTTGAATCAAGAATAAAAAAGTGCCATGTTGAATTGTCACACCCAATTTTAAGGATAAAATTGAATGCAAAACCTTATGTGTGCCCAGAGATCAATCACACATAAGCCGACAAATTATAGGGAGTATCATCACAAGTGTTTAATACATAACGATATAACTCAGAGTCTTTACACAAATATAGCGGAAAATAAAAGATAACTCTTGCATGGAAGATCCATCTCACGGGCACGTCAACTGGTTGACCACAAGTCTAGAAATCCTCAGGAAAGTACTGGTAGTAGTCATTACCATTGCCATCTGTTACCCATCCGGGATTTTTATCCAAATAAAGAAAATAAACAAGTGTAAGTACACCTCGTACTTAACAAGTATAACAGGGGGTTCATGAGGCTCAAAGGCTAGACACTGGTTCAACTGCATGTAGCTTTTAGTTGTCACAATTTTAGCATAAGAGTAGCATCAAGTTGTCAAGACCCATAGTAAACTCATGATCAGGTAAAGTGAATAAAGAATAGCATAACAGCATATTAACAATAATAACATTTAATGAAGTGCCATTAGGTTCATTTATTCTGTATTGGTCCAAGGCCGCTCGTGACCGTGAGCACGGCTGATATATCAGTTTTACACTCTGCAGAGGTTGTACACTTTCACTGTGAGTCGTGATTTACCCTTTCGCCCGAGGTGATCAGCCCCTTAGCCCACTCCCAAGGAAGACCGGCAGGGTTCACTATGAAGCCTTTCAAAGGTTCGTCTAACAAGTTAGGGCCGCTAGGTTTCGTTAGTCAGTCCGTGTGACTCACCCGCAGGAATCCACGGTCTGCTATCCCCCACTTGCGCCACAAGGGTAACCACTAACAAGCTAGAAAAGGTCCTCATACTGAGCTAAAGCCAGAGCCATATAGCCCTCACAGTTGTACTGTAAGTCCCGGATGGTCAGATACAGATAAGTCCTTATGGAGAGAAACTAGAGCACCATATAATAGCCCAATGCTCCAGCCCTCTTTTTCCAATGTTGCTAAAAAGTCATCTTTAATGTTTATTGCATAATTCTTTAGTCAAATTACAAGATCATGGTTTAGTGGAGCACTAGCATAAGCTACCTAATGCCAAACCATAGGTGACAAGGTATAAGATCAATACTAGGTAATCCTTATCAAGGAGACACATGCAATATGATTTGTGTGATTAAAGTTATTAGGAAACAAGGATGATCCCATGCTATACTTGCCTTGATCACCCTGGTCCTGCTGATCCTGCTCGTAGAAGTACTCTTGTTCACCCACGAACTGCTCACCGTCTACTTGTAACCACCACATCAACAACAATCATCCAAAGGCAATCATGCAAAGCAAACAAGCCTATTATTAGAACAGTACACCAACAGTAATAAATAAAGATAAAAAGTTTATAAAACGAATCTACAACGCCCTATGATCACACAGACGTAAAGATCACGAAAATCGGAGTTATAACGAAGAAGTTATGATTTTCCAAAGTTTTACTTTAGATAAATAATAGATTAAATCTAAACTCAGATTTAAAAAGTTGAAAACTTGTACTACAGTAGCATTAGACTATAGATTATGCGAAAACGAATCTAACGCAACTTGAACGGATTAAATCGGAGTTAAAACGAAGTTTTTATGAGCAAAATAGATTCGATGGCAAAACTGTAAATCTGGGAAACTTCTTTTTGAACTGCGCGGCTGGAATACGTTTTCCAACTTGGAAAGCGTAAAACGGGAAAGCGTAAAGGACTGCGGGTTATAACATTAAAAAGCGCAGGGGGTTTTCTGAAAAATAGCCGGCCGAAGGGGTATCCTTCGTTTCTGGCCGTTGGATCTCAAACCGGTGGCCAGGATTAGATCGGGGTGGGGGAAGGGGAAACCGGCCGGCCGGAGTTGAGCATGGCGCGACGGCTCCATGGCCGGAGTTGGCCGGCGTTCGGCGTCCGGTTGACTTAGGGCACTAGAAAGAGAACCGAAAGCACCGGGGCGCTCAGAAGCTTGTCGCGAACTCACCTGAGGCAAGAACCGCGACAAAGAAAGGCCGGCTAGGGCTCGCGACGACGAACGGCGGACGACGGCTCTGCAAAGAGGTTCGGCGAGGGTTAGCATTGAGCACGGTGCACGAAAACGAGAAGGGAAAGTTTCGGCGACTTCGTAAGGCGATTCCGACGCCCGGCCAGCTGCTCACGGAGACTCACAGGCGCTGCAGCGGTGGATTGGGTCACGGCGGATCTCGGTGGTGAGCTTGAGCGAAAATCGACGCGGTGGCTGCGGCTGGGGATGAATTGGGGGGTTGCGGGGCTTCGGGGCGGTATTTAAAGGACGGGAATCGGGCGAAATCGAGACTCCTCGCCCGAATCGCGCGCGTGGTTGAGCTCGGACTCGTGTCCTGGCCGGACTCAAGGTGGAAGACGACCCTGACCGCTGGGCCCCACCTGTCGGTGACACGGAAGCGTGGGGTCGGCCTGTCATCTGCTGCGGCGAAGGGAGAGGAGGTGCGCGGCGCTGGTTGTCCTCCTGGGCCGCGAGGCGGGCCGACTGGCGCTGGGCCGGAGCAAGGAGGAGAAAGGGGGAAGGGGGCAGGCAGGCCGCGGGGGAAAAGAAATGGGCCGAGCCCGAGAGAAGAAGGGGAAGAGGAAATGCGGGCCGCGGGGGGGGAAAGAAGGGGTTGGGCCAAGCCCAAGTCGGGTAGGGAGAGGGAAATGTCCTTTTCCAATTTTCCAATTTATGTTTTGCTCAAATATTTTGAAAAGAAAAACAAAACCAATTTGAAAAGAAAAACTTCACACACAAAAATACATGCAGCAGCATGAATGCACATACATGTTTCTAAATCCTATAGTGAATTTTATTCCAAAAATTATTTTCTCACTATTCTTTAGTGCCCACATGAGATAATTAAATCAATTAGCCTATTTGGAAAAGTGAAATTTTTAGGGTGTTACAATTCTACCCCCCTTAAGATGAATCTCGTCCTCGAGATTCGGTTGGTGCTTACTCAAACAACTGAGGATACGATTTTCTTAAGTCTTCTTCTCTTTCCCACGTAGCCTCTTCCTCGGTATATCTATTCCACTGTACTCTGCACATTCTGATGACCCGACTCCTAGTGACTCTTTCTGCTGTTTCCAAAATTCGAATCGGATATTCTTCATAAGTAAGATCTCCTTTAACAGTTAATTCCTCTATCGGTATCTGCTCTTCTGGCACTCGCAAGCACTTCTTAAGCTGTGACACGTGGAAGACATCATGCACTCCTTTTAAACTCTCAGGCAGTTCCAACTGGTATGCCACTTCGCCTCGCCTTTCCAACACTCTGAAAGGCCCAATATACCTTGGTGCTAACTTCCCTTTCATGTTAAATCTTCTCACACTTCTCATAGGGGAAACCTTCAAATACACATAGTCTCCTACTTCAAAAGCCAACTCTCTTCTTCGTGTATCAGCATAACTCTTCTGCCGAGACTGTGCTGCTCTCAAGTTCTCTCGAATTATTCTCACCTGCTGTTCTGCATCTCGTAACACATCTGGTCCAAACACTTGTGTTTCTCCCGCTTGATTCCAAAACAACGGGGTTCTACACTTCCGACCATACAAGGCTTCAAATGGTGCCATCTGGAGACTTTTCTGATAGCTGTTGTTGTATGAAAACTCTGCATATGGCAAACTCTTATCCCAACTCGTCCCATACTGCAAAGCACATGCCCTCAGCATATCTTCTAAAATTTGATTTGTCCTCTCAGTCTGCCCATCAGTCTGAGGATGGTATGCTGTACTAAAATTCAGCTTAGTCCCCAGAGACTCATGCACTTTCTGCCAAAAGTGAGATGTAAACTGGGTACCTCGATCAGATACTATCTTCCTGGGGACCCCATGCAAACACACTATTCTTTCCATGTACAACTCAGCTAATTTTGGTCCACTATATTTGGTCTTGACTGGGATAAAGTGAGCAACCTTTGTTAACCGATCCACTATTACCCATATAGAGTCATAACCTTTCTGAGTGCGGGGTAATCCCACTATGAAGTCCATACCAACTTCCTCCCACTTCCACTCGGGGATCTTCATTGGTTGCAACAATCCTGCCGGTCTCTGATGTTCTGCTTTGACCCTCTGGCAAGTATCACACAAAGCGACATACTCCGCAACATCTCTTTTCAGGCCATACCACCAATACTTCTCTTTTAGGTCTAGGTACATCTGAGTGCTGCCAGGGTGTATAGAATAAGCGGACTCGTGTGCCTCCCGCAGAATTGCCTCTCTAATAGACCGATCCTCCGGCACACATAGCCTTTTCCCAAACCATAGTGTCCCATTATCATCCATTCGGAAACCTGGTGCCTTTCCGATCACTATGTTTTCAGCTATCTCCTTCAGCTTTTCATCCTGTAACTGACCCTTTCGTATTTCTTGCTCCAAGGTAGGTTCTATTACTAACTCCACTGCATTAATAACAAAACCCAAGTTCAAAAGTGAAATTTCAGCACACAACTCCTCAGCCATAGAGGCTATTTGCACCTCGTTGGCATAGCTCTTCCTGCTTAGGGCGTCTGCAACTACATTTGCCTTCCCCGGGTGGTAGTGTACCTCCAAATCATAATCCTTGATCAGTTCTAACCACCGACGTTGCCTCAAATTCAGATCCGACTGTGTGAATATATACTTCAAACTCTTATGGTCCGTGTATATGTCACTCTTATGACCAATAAGATAGTGTCTCCAGATCTTCAAGGCATGAACCACTGCGGCTAACTCCAAGTCATGAGTAGGATAATTCAACTCATGCTTCCTCAACTGTCGGGATGCATATGCCACTACTCTTCCTTCTTGCATAAGAACACACCCAAGTCCTAGACGGGATGCATCACAATATATGGAGAAATTCTTGCTTAGATCTGGTAGTACTAACACTGGAGCTGTAGTCAACCGCTTCTTCAACTCCTCGAAATTTTCTTGACACTTCTCAGACCACACAAACTTGGCGTTTTTCTCAAGCAGAGCTGTCATTGGTTTGGCAAGCTTGGAGAATCCCTCAATGAATCTTCGGTAATAACCAGCCAATCCCAAGAAGCTGCGGATTCCACTCACATCGGTAGGTGGTTTCCAATCGAGCACATCCTTCACCTTGCTTGGATCCACTGCTATTCCTCCATTAGAGACAACATGGCCTAGAAAGGAAACTTCCTTCAACCAAAACTCACACTTGCTTCGTTTAGCATATAACTTGTGTTCCCGAAGCTTCTGCAAGACTAACCTCAGATGCTCAGCGTGCTCTCGCTCAGTCTTGGAGAATACCAATATGTCGTCAATAAACACCACCACAAACTTATCAAGAAACTCCATGAACACCTTATTCATCAGGTACATAAAGTAAGCAGGAGCATTGGTCAGACCGAAAGACATCACTGTGTACTCATACAAACCATACCGGGTTGTGAATGCTGTCTTTGGTATATCAGTGGCACGAATCTTCAGCTGATGGTATCCAGAACGAAGATCGATCTTGGAAAACACACAAGCACCTCTCAACTGATCAAACAAATCATCAATTCTAGGCAATGGATATTTATTCTTGATTGTGACCTCATTGAGTGACCGGTAGTCTACACACATCCTCTGTGTACCATCTTTCTTATCGACAAAAATCACTGGTGCCCCCCAAGGTGAAGAGCTAGGACGTATGAACCCTTTTTCCTGCAACTCCTTTATTTGTTTCTTGAGTTCTTCTAATTCTTTAACCCCCATTCTATATGGACGTTTAGCTATAGGTGCAGTGCCAGGTAATAATTCAATAATAAACTCAATGTCACGGTCGGGTGGCATACCTGGCAAATCATCGGGGAACACGTCTGGGAACTCATCCACAACCAAGCCCTCCTGATTGGCACTGTTATCAAGCTGGTTCACTGTAGCTGTTGGCTGAGGCTGAACTGCAACTTCCACACAGATTCTGTCCCCTTTTGGTGTTGTTAATGCAACTGCCTTTCCTTTACACTGAATTGATGCATCTTGTTGTTTCATCCAATCCATTCCCAGAATCACATCTATACCAGATGCTCTCAACACAATTGGACTTATCTTGAACTCTACCCCCCTTAAGTTTAAAGTAAGCGGGAGGCAACTATAAGCAGCTTGCATACTTCCCCCCGGTGAATTTACTAATATGGGATTCTTCATGGCACATAAGGGTAGGCTATGTATTCTAACAAATGCTTGTGATATGAAAGTATGCGAAGCTCCAGAATCAAAAAGAACAGATGCGGGGATAGAGTTGACTTCGAACGTACCGAGCATAACTTCCGGTTCCTGCTGTGCTGTCTCAGAGGACATATGGTTCACCCTTCCAGTGTTGGGAGCTGACTTCTGGTTGCTATTTTGCTTCTGGGGGGTGTGCTGATTTTGTTTTTCAGGGCAGTGATATGATAGGTGACCCTCTTTACCACAGCGGTAACACTTGTTGGGGGTGTTAGGGGCACTAGTCTTCATCGGAGTGTTACTGGGCGTACCCTGGCGTGACGTCTGCTGATTTCCCTGCTGCTGATTCTGCTGATACTGCGGGCGCTGCTGGAACTGATTGCGCTGGGGGTACTGACCACGATTCCACTGTGAAGGTGGTCCTTGGTACCTTTGCTGAGAGCCTTGCTGCTGGTTGGTGCGTTGACGAGTATTACTTCCGGAGGCCTGTCCCTGCATCCTCTTCCTTTTAGCATCCATCTCCTTACGCTTGTTATCCACCACGATAGCACGGTTCACAAGTGTCTGATAGTTGGGGTATTCATTGGACATCAGCTGGAGTTGGAGCCCATCATACAATCCCTTCAAAAAGAGGCGCTGTTTATCAGCATCGTTAGCCACCTCACTGGGAGCATAGCGCGACAACTGAGCAAACTTGTCCCTATACTCCGGAACTGTCATAGAACCCTGCTTCAAATTCCGGAACTCCTCTGCCTTCAGTTCTATTAACCCTTCAGGTATGTGATAGGACCTAAAGTTCTCCTTGAACTCCAACCATGTGATAGCAGGTGCATTGGGAGGTCGTCCATACTCAAACGACTCCCACCACGTCTGAGCTTCTCCCTGAAGTTGTCCCGATGCGAACAACACCTTCTGCCTATCATCACACTGTGCTATGTTGAGTTGCTTCTCCACTGCTCGAAGCCAGTCATCTGCCTCCAGTGGGTCAGTAGCATGTGTGAACACAGGGGGATGACCTTTCAAAAATTCACCCCGCTTATCACGCGGTGGTGCTCCTCCGATTGGGTGATTCTGTTGGTTGTTCACCAGGGCTTCCATAAGCTGCGTCTGAACTGCTAGTAGCTGTTCAATGGTGGCGGGTGGGTTGAGTGGGACACCCCTTCCACGTCCTCTACCTCTTGGCGGCATCTGTCATAACATTAAAACTTTAGAAACTCCCAAAATATAGACTTTCATACACAAGCTGCAATCCTGAAAACTTTCTGAGTGAGTCCAGTGCCAGCAGTTCAGTAAAACGATCATAACTTGAGATATAAAAGTCCAACAGAGGCGAAACTTTGATGGTTGGAAAGCTTAAGAAATTGCCTACAACTTTTATTTAGAACACAAATTCAGATTCGGACATTAGATTAGCCATAAACTGTCTCCAACCGAAACTGTCCCAGAACTCAAACTGCACAGGAACCTCTGTTTTCAACATTCATAACTCTCGGCTTAGATCAGATAAAAAGGTGATTCCAGCGGCATAGGAAAGATGCTTAAGTCTAGTTATTCCCATAAAATTTTCATAATTTTTGGTCGAACGGATTTTTCTGGGTAAAATTATTAAGACAGAAAGGTTTAAGGAACGAAAACAGGAAAGACAGATTTTTCCAACCCAACTATTTATTCATTAAACCTTAATCCTTAATAACCTAAACTATGGAACTTGTAGACATGCCTACAATGTCCCAGCACTCATTACAAAGATCCAACTCACTCATGAACATAATAACAAGCAACTAAGCATAACAAAAGCACACCACACTAACTTGACTCAACTCACTAGCGCTTCTAACGGCTTATTACAAATAGGGACTTCCAACACTAAGGGCGTGGTTCATAGTCAAGTTTTCCATAGATCTTGGGCTGTCCTTCCCTCTCACGATGCTCGTCAATCATCTTGTAGCACCTCTTGAGAGCCTTCCCTTGTGCTATCACCATGTCTTGCAATTTCAAATGCTTTTCCACCATCTCATGAGCGAAGTACACCATCACTCGGGAGACTGGGTCCAAATCTGTTGGCTCCAGCATTCCCCATCCGTGTTCCGGGTCCAGGCGGGGTAGATAACGGTGTATGTCCCACCGCATGTTACCGAAACGCTGCTCTCGGAGGAACAAACATGCTGTGAAAGCTGCTTCCTCCATGCTCTCTTCCATGGTAGCCCTATGTCCATCATGACGGTAGCCCCTGTCCTTCAAGTAGGCATCTTTCTCCACATCTTTGGGAAAGATCAGCACCTTGGACTTCCAGTAGGTGTTCTCCAGGGGGTGTGTGTACTCAATGCAGGAATACTCCACCACTGCATCCCAGTCAGAAAAGTAATTCTCCAACATTCCCACTAGCCGGTGATGTGACGGAGCGTTGCACGAAGCCTTGTGGTACACCTTTCTAGTCCACCCTATGGGAGGGGACTCATCCTCTTCAGCAGGTCCATCTTGTGGTGGTGATGGGGGTTGACCTCCTCCGGGAGCACCTTCTTCTTCATCATCGGAAATAAGTATGAACTCCTGGGGCTCCTCCTCTGGTTCAGACTCCACTTGCGATAGCTCTGGCCCAGATGCTTGCTCTGAAGGTGGTGGGGTCTCCTCGTGCTCCGGTGAACTCTCCTCTTGCGGCTCCATAGGCTCGTATTGGTAACGAGGTGGGTGGTACCCTCCAGTGGAGATACGGGCGGTCTTGTTGGCACGAACCATCTATAGAATGGACCGGAGAGAAGTTAGATTAGAATCAATGATTTCATAATAGAATAAGATGATAGAAGCGTAAAGTTTTTAGAAAATAACAAGAGCAAGATGGTAAGCATGAATGTAGAGAAGAAAAGACTACGGAAACGACCGTTTCTATCTAGGCTTGCGTCCTACAGTCAACACGGCTCTGATACCAATTTGTCACACCCAATTTTAAGGATAAAATTGAATGCAAAACCTTATGTGTGCCCAGAGATCAATCACACATAAGCCGACAAATTATAGGGAGTATCATCACAAGTGTTTAATACATAACGATATAACTCAGAGTCTTTACACAAATATAGCGGAAAATAAAAGATAACTCTTGCATGGAAGATCCATCTCACGGGCACGTCAACTGGTTGACCACAAGTCTAGAAATCCTCAGGAAAGTACTGGTAGTAGTCATTACCATTGCCATCTGTTACCCATCCGGGATTTTTATCCAAATAAAGAAAATAAACAAGTGTAAGTACACCTCGTACTTAACAAGTATAACAGGGGGTTCATGAGGCTCAAAGGCTAGACACTGGTTCAACTGCATGTAGCTTTTAGTTGTCACAATTTTAGCATAAGAGTAGCATCAAGTTGTCAAGACCCATAGTAAACTCATGATCAGGTAAAGTGAATAAAGAATAGCATAACAGCATATTAACAATAATAACATTTAATGAAGTGCCATTAGGTTCATTTATTCTGTATTGGTCCAAGGCCGCTCGTGACCGTGAGCACGGCTGATATATCAGTTTTACACTCTGCAGAGGTTGTACACTTTCACTGTGAGTCGTGATTTACCCTTTCGCCCGAGGTGATCAGCCCCTTAGCCCACTCCCAAGGAAGACCGGCAGGGTTCACTATGAAGCCTTTCAAAGGTTCGTCTAACAAGTTAGGGCCGCTAGGTTTCGTTAGTCAGTCCGTGTGACTCACCCGCAGGAATCCACGGTCTGCTATCCCCCACTTGCGCCACAAGGGTAACCACTAACAAGCTAGAAAAGGTCCTCATACTGAGCTAAAGCCAGAGCCATATAGCCCTCACAGTTGTACTGTAAGTCCCGGATGGTCAGATACAGATAAGTCCTTATGGAGAGAAACTAGAGCACCATATAATAGCCCAATGCTCCAGCCCTCTTTTTCCAATGTTGCTAAAAAGTCATCTTTAATGTTTATTGCATAATTCTTTAGTCAAATTACAAGATCATGGTTTAGTGGAGCACTAGCATAAGCTACCTAATGCCAAACCATAGGTGACAAGGTATAAGATCAATACTAGGTAATCCTTATCAAGGAGACACATGCAATATGATTTGTGTGATTAAAGTTATTAGGAAACAAGGATGATCCCATGCTATACTTGCCTTGATCACCCTGGTCCTGCTGATCCTGCTCGTAGAAGTACTCTTGTTCACCCACGAACTGCTCACCGTCTACTTGTAACCACCACATCAACAACAATCATCCAAAGGCAATCATGCAAAGCAAACAAGCCTATTATTAGAACAGTACACCAACAGTAATAAATAAAGATAAAAAGTTTATAAAACGAATCTACAACGCCCTATGATCACACAGACGTAAAGATCACGAAAATCGGAGTTATAACGAAGAAGTTATGATTTTCCAAAGTTTTACTTTAGATAAATAATAGATTAAATCTAAACTCAGATTTAAAAAGTTGAAAACTTGTACTACAGTAGCATTAGACTATAGATTATGCGAAAACGAATCTAACGCAACTTGAACGGATTAAATC
Organism: Sorghum bicolor; assembly: GCF_000003195.3. NCBI lineage: Eukaryota > Viridiplantae > Streptophyta > Magnoliopsida > Poales > Poaceae > Sorghum > Sorghum bicolor. The sequence goes on from NC_012875.2 coordinate 46,646,128, forward strand.
GGAGTTAAAACGAAGTTTTTATGAGCAAAATAGATTCGATGGCAAAACTGTAAATCTGGGAAACTTCTTTTTGAACTGCGCGGCTGGAATACGTTTTCCAACTTGGAAAGCGTAAAACGGGAAAGCGTAAAGGACTGCGGGTTATAACATTAAAAAGCGCAGGGGGTTTTCTGAAAAATAGCCGGCCGAAGGGGTATCCTTCGTTTCTGGCCGTTGGATCTCAAACCGGTGGCCAGGATTAGATCGGGGTGGGGGAAGGGGAAACCGGCCGGCCGGAGTTGAGCATGGCGCGACGGCTCCATGGCCGGAGTTGGCCGGCGTTCGGCGTCCGGTTGACTTAGGGCACTAGAAAGAGAACCGAAAGCACCGGGGCGCTCAGAAGCTTGTCGCGAACTCACCTGAGGCAAGAACCGCGACAAAGAAAGGCCGGCTAGGGCTCGCGACGACGAACGGCGGACGACGGCTCTGCAAAGAGGTTCGGCGAGGGTTAGCATTGAGCACGGTGCACGAAAACGAGAAGGGAAAGTTTCGGCGACTTCGTAAGGCGATTCCGACGCCCGGCCAGCTGCTCACGGAGACTCACAGGCGCTGCAGCGGTGGATTGGGTCACGGCGGATCTCGGTGGTGAGCTTGAGCGAAAATCGACGCGGTGGCTGCGGCTGGGGATGAATTGGGGGGTTGCGGGGCTTCGGGGCGGTATTTAAAGGACGGGAATCGGGCGAAATCGAGACTCCTCGCCCGAATCGCGCGCGTGGTTGAGCTCGGACTCGTGTCCTGGCCGGACTCAAGGTGGAAGACGACCCTGACCGCTGGGCCCCACCTGTCGGTGACACGGAAGCGTGGGGTCGGCCTGTCATCTGCTGCGGCGAAGGGAGAGGAGGTGCGCGGCGCTGGTTGTCCTCCTGGGCCGCGAGGCGGGCCGACTGGCGCTGGGCCGGAGCAAGGAGGAGAAAGGGGGAAGGGGGCAGGCAGGCCGCGGGGGAAAAGAAATGGGCCGAGCCCGAGAGAAGAAGGGGAAGAGGAAATGCGGGCCGCGGGGGGGGAAAGAAGGGGTTGGGCCAAGCCCAAGTCGGGTAGGGAGAGGGAAATGTCCTTTTCCAATTTTCCAATTTATGTTTTGCTCAAATATTTTGAAAAGAAAAACAAAACCAATTTGAAAAGAAAAACTTCACACACAAAAATACATGCAGCAGCATGAATGCACATACATGTTTCTAAATCCTATAGTGAATTTTATTCCAAAAATTATTTTCTCACTATTCTTTAGTGCCCACATGAGATAATTAAATCAATTAGCCTATTTGGAAAAGTGAAATTTTTAGGGTGTTACATGAATCAGGAGTTGCTTTCATACCGCCATCTTGAATCAAGAATAAAAGGTTGAGTGTGGTCTGTCATGATGTATTATTCGGGCCTCAAACTCTCAAAATGTATTTAGGTCTCTAAACTTGTCTTGGTTTGCAATAGTCCATAAAATTTAAAATACTTTAATTTTTTTGGATCATGTACTTATCCCAAGGTGTCACCTAGATCCCTAAAGTTATTACGAGACTCAATTGCTTGTGCACGATGTTGCGTGCTATGATGGATTCCCTTGGCTTAGTTCTTCACCAATAGGTCCCTCACACTCCTTTGGCTTGAAGAAAGTCAACGACACGTATGCCGAGGGATGCAAATGAATATCGACATCATAAATATGTGACGAATCTGAACTCTTCTAAATGGATGTAGACTTAAATATGGTCGAAAAATATCTGTACCATTTGAGACTCTCGTACTCAAGTCAGTGCGTGATAAGAACATAGAAAGGCGTAGGCATGGAGCGCTCTAATGTGATTTGAGCCAAGTCAAGACGTTTCGGGACCAAAAATAATGTTTTGAGAGTTTGACGTATAGGTGACACTTCTCGATAAGTTTAGAGACGTGATACAGTCCAAGAGAGGCATATCACGTCAAGACATGGAGCAACAGATCAAGGCTTGTCTGAACCTTGATGACACCTCAGAGACTAGAAAATTAGTTTTTTTTATCACGACCAGGATGAGACCCTAGAACAAATCTAAAGATCTGAAAATAGGATTAGTGGAAATTAGAATTATGCTTACCGATCCTCGTACGATAGTGAGAGCCTCTACAAACTTTTTTTTAGGATTTTTTCGGGTGTCAGAATATTTTTCATGATCGAAATAGTAATTCCTGATTTTCTACAGATATTTTTAGTCGTGAAATTAATTAATTCTGAGGAATAGAAAACCATAACCCTAATTTCTACCGACCTTGACACCCCCCCCCCCCCCCCCATCCCCCATATAGGCGTTCCTCTCGTAACACTGATGCCACACTTGTCGGTCGATAGAGGAAAGGTCTAGGAGACCGACTGATTTGGGGAGAAAAACTCCTTCCAAAAATAGATAACTCCAAGAGTTTTTTTTTTTGAAATAGATAACTTTGTGCTACATTTAGCTGGTAGCAGGGGCTCTACGGCGGTGCCGCCATGCAAGGCACAGAAGAGACATACTCGCGGCATGAGCAAAGCGTGCAGGGGAATAGCATACTTGTAATTTTAGAACATCGAATAGAAGAGCTGTTGAAGGACTATTTCCTCTAAAAATATCCAAATATATAGACCATATAGCACATATAGCTTCTCTCTTGATGATACTCTAAGATGTTGCCGTCTCTCTCAATTGTAGTAGTAGAATCAGTAGTTTGGTAAAGGACAGATACGTTTTAATGCATTTACCATCCGTTTTTCAGACAACACATAGCAAAAGGAACATAAAAAGTAGATTTGATGGGAGCTTATAATTTTAGAGGGCATAATAATAGCTAATTTTCTCATCTTATTTTGTTAAATTTAAACATTTTGAAGTTGCCTTTGAGTTTAGCACCCAACTAGCCGCCATCAGTTATTATTTTTTTTGAGACCCAATTACAGACAAAGATGTATATATACACGAACGTACAATCACCCTTATAAATGCACACATATGCTCTACCCTTATGAGCATATCTAAAGAATTGAGTTAAACCGTCAAAATCTCGATATTAACGAAGTTACCACAGGTGTCTCACTGTCGATAGACACGTCGCCTACCTCTAAAAAAATAGCGTCGTTAAATCCTAGAATAAATCTAGGAAAATATAAGCATCATTGTCATCAAGTTGGGGATAGGCACGTCACTTACTACTAAAAGAATAGCGCCATTAAATTAAATTAAATTCTGAAATAAAGTGAGGAAAATGCAAGCACCAATATCATCAAATATGAGACAAAGAGTTAATAACGTCGTTAAATTCTATAATAAAGTTAGAAAAATACTAGCACCGTACCGCTATTATCAAGCCAGGGACTTAAACTGAATGGATAGTTCTTACTATGAGAAACTCAACCAGCTGTCAATTCGCGCTGTCCAGTAATCACTTAATCAGGATAAGTTGTATGTTCTGCTTTTCGTTCCATCACCATATGGCGATAATATGAAGCAGGGCGAACGAGCTCAATACGACAATACCTAAACGTGCGTGGAGCAGGACACAAGAAGCCAAGCCAATTCAATATGCGTTTTTTCTAATTCGTACGGCTTGGAATCCTACAACAAAAAAGAGGTCGTTTGCGTGATGGATCATTTCTTTTCTTTTATTTTCTTTTTCCAAGCAGCCACAAGTGTTTTGATCCTCGCCAACGTTTCGTAAAGACTATACTGGTATACACAACTACGATGGCAACGGGGCGGGTTCGGATCGGGTGAAGTCTATGCGCACCCGAACCCGAAACCCAAAATCGAAACCCAAAACCGAACCGCCCTCCCCAAAACTAAACCCGCGAATACCTGAAATTCGCTTTCTATGTCAACATAATAATAGCAATAATGGCTTTCTATAAATATATACATAATATATATACACATATTTACATGTATAAATAAAAGGCAATAAAATATAAATATTTTCATGAGTTAGCTTAAAATAAATTTCATAATCTAAGTAAACAAGTTATTATTATCATATTATAAAATATAAAAATTAATTCTAATAACTTATTTCGGATACCTATTGGATATGCACGGGTGGAAAACCAAACACGAAACTGAACCCGATAGATTTCGGAGCCCTGAACCCGAAAACCATGGGTAAAAAATCATCCCTAAATCTGAACCTGCGAGAATCGAAACCCGCGGATATCCGACCCGAAACCACGCCCGCTGCCATCCTTAACTATATAGGACATAGGTGTACACTAAAGGAAAATCAACGACGGGATTAGTCATGGGTGTACGATGTCACCTGTTACGTACGCATGCGAGCGAATTTTTTTAAAAAAAAACACGTGCAAAAGTTCCCATTTCTTTGTAACAGAAAACGAAAGCTTTTATATAAAGTACAAAGCGCGCGTAACTCGTGACATCAAACTCCATACACGTCCGGTCAGTGGGGCACGCAGGATTCGCTCAAGACTATGTCCAAATTCTCCTATCAAAAAGTTAAAAACTACACCATAATCTTTATATATATGTGGTCCTTAGGTCTGTGCATAGATGAACTACACCGTAATCTTCATATATGTGTGGTCCTGCGGCCTGTGCATAGATGAATTCTAGTATTTCACGCTCATCTCCTTGTCTAATGATGACCCGTACACCATCAGATGAGGCAGACATCATGTGGCCATGGCGCAGGGTGAGTTCATCAGCCGATAGGCATTGGCGGTCGCCTACTCATAGGACATTAGGCACTAGCAGGCGATAGGCAACACTACGAGCAGCGACGTGAGTGCGCGAGCATCAGAGCGAGAAAGTTGAGACTCAAGACTAGGACGAAACAACAAGAGACGTCGATTTCTTATCTACTTGGGCTGGTTGCTGGGCTTTAAAGTTGTTAGGATAAACTCTTATAAAATGATAACTATTATTAAGATATGCATAGATTACATAGATCATGACTAGGGCCTTGGCCCTAGTGGTCTTAGGCCTGGGTCCGCCAATGCGTTTGATGGAACCATCCGTATCCGATCCTGAACAACTTCCTATCCTCCTGCCTAATGTCATATTTCCTCATAAAGTTTCTCGTAGAGAGTTTTTAATAAGGCAATATTAGCATAAGCGTAATGTCATATTTCTTATTTTCTTTATAGGGTGTTTAAAGGGGATATCAAAGACATAAATTGTCCTCTAAACTATACATGAGTTTTTTCTCATGAAAAGATTTTTTCATATTAGTTTACGATGAGGCAATCAACATTATGTGTTATAACTTTCTCCTTTTTCCAAGCGATTTTACGAAACTTTTGATACATATCTACTAGTATTTTTTTCTCGTCTTTATTCTATAGAAATTTTTAGAGGAAGAATACCATTCATTGATCTCAAGGATCAAGGGAGAGTGTTACAAATATCTCAACAGGATGATCTCAACCGACTTCTTGGATTCCCCCTTAGCCTTATCTCCATGACTCTGTATGTGGGGAAGTCTTCCCCGTGAAGACCGCATCTCTAACGGGACGTTCCTCCACTACCGTGAACATGCGTCGACGGCCTTGTTTAGTTCCAAAATTTTTTTTGCAAAACAGGTACTGTAGCATTTTTGTTTGTTTGTGACAAATATTGTCCAATCATGGATTAACTAGGTTCAAAAGATTTATCTCATCAGTTCCAACCAAACTATGCAATTAGTTTTTATTTTCGTCTATATTTAATACTCCATACATGCATCTAAAGATTCGATGTGACAGGGAAATCTGAAAAATTTTGCAAAATTTTTTAGAACTAAACAAGGCCGTGGTTGTGTGAGGGGAGAGTTTCCCCTCTCTGATACTGTGTATATATACCTCTGTAATTAATGAAATAAACATCGAGTTCATTACATTCGCTCCTTACAATTACTTGAAACAAGCAACAACGCTTGGCACAAATGCCTGTTAGAGATGTACACAGTGGAAAAGAAAGGCGCAGCCTTCCTAAGGGCGTCCGCAATGGTCTTCAAATTGCTAACTATTTGATCTCTAGGAAGAATGTTAATGGCTCTCAATGGCAATTTGCAAATAGCTAGCTTAGGAAGTCACTAGCTATTAGAAAGTTGCTAGCTATTGTAGAGAGTATTGTGAAAGAGTTATTTCTAGAAGATCGTGCTAGATTAGCTATTTATGAGTCGCTAGCTATTAAGAAGTCGCTAGCTATTTGATCTCTCTCCTCGATAGCCAATGAGAGTGCTACTTTTTTATTATTTTTATACATCATCTCGTTAGCTATTTGTAAAGTGCTATTAAGAGCCAATAGAATTCCTCCTAGCTAGCTATTTGATAACCATTGCGGATGACCTAAGCGCTTACGTGTACCTGGCCTACACGGTGGCAAAAAAATGCTAGAAGGCAGGCGTCTGCAATGATGCTAGCTACATAGCTAGCTGACGTAGAGGTGAGTGACAAAAACAAAAACTATTTTATACATATTATTTTTTATGTACTATTAAATTCACATGTTTTTTTCTCAAATTTTTGAATTATGTAAATGGAGTAGTGTATTTGTATGTTTTTTATTTTATTAAATGGTTAAATAGATGTAGCCACAACAAACGGTGTGTGCATGCAAATATTATAAATACATAAATCTTCATTAAGGTAAGGCAGGGGCAAAATTGGCATTTGAAACTTCGATTTGTACTCACAATGGCAATGAAATTGGATGGCAATGAAGGAAAGAATAGATGTCCAGGTGACAGTAATGGCAATGAGAGAATAAAATTAAGAAATAGATGGCAATGAAGGGAATTCATTATTTTTTATGATAATAAAGGAATTGATATAAATTTTGATGGCGAATTCTCTCTAATAATAATAGGTCTGTTTAGATTGGTGATGAAAATTTTTTAGGTGTCACATTGGATGTGTCGGAAGGATGTTGGGAGGGGTTTTTAGAAACTAATAAAAAAACAAATTACATAACTCGTCAGGAAACTTAAAACCCCTCCCGACATCCTTCTGACACATCCAATGTGACAACCAAAAAATTTTCATCTCCAATGCCCTAAATACGGCCAGCTAGCGAGTGTTTCGTCGACTATCTGGCACGGCTCCCAAAGCGGTTACAGTCTCTGCTCTCCAGACCAGACTCAGCTTCTGTGTTTTTTTAGGCCTTGTTTAGTTCGTAAAAATTTTCAAGATTTTCCGTCACATCGAATCTTATGGCACATGCATGAAGCATTAAATATAGACGAAAACAAAAACTAATTACACAGTTTGCCTGTAAATCGCGAGACGAATCTTTTCACCCTATTTAGTCTATGATTGGACAATATTTTACCATAAACAAACGAAAGTGCTACAGTAGCGAAATCCAAAAATTTTGGCGAACTGAACCAGGCCTAATGTTTCTGATGCCAAGTCAGCTGACGAAATCGCGATTCGCGGACGCCACTGCTGACGCCCTACCAAACGTAACAACGTCAAAACTCTAGACTAGTCCGATGGGTACATGGACCTTCCCCCGTTTGCAATAAAAGGCGAAGGAAAACGAGAGTTGAGGTCGCCTGTCCGCCACCACGTCCACGTCCACGATTAATTGCAATACTCGTACATAAATCGACACGGCACGGGCTCTCCTGTCCTTGTTCCGCACCGAGACGTGTAACCGCAGCGCACCACTCTGACCTGCAGGCGCATCATGAGCATGGCAGCATCCACGGCGGCGGCGGTGGCGGTGCCGGAGGTGTCCCTGCGGTCGGGCGACGCGAGGCCGATGCCGATGGTCGGCATGGGCACGGCGCAGTTCCCCGTGGTGAACGAGGCCACCAGGAACGCCGTGCTGGCGGCCATCGAGGTGGGTTTCCGCCACTTCGACACGGCCTTCTTGTACGGCACCGAGGAGCCGCTCGGCGAGGCCGCGGCCGAGGCCATCCGCCGCGGCCTCGTCCGGTCCCGGGAGGACCTGTTCGTGACGTCCAAGCTGTGGTGCACGCAGAACCACCCGCACCTCGTCCTGCCGTCCCTCCGGGAAACTCTCAAGTAAGTCCCAATAATTGCTCTACTATCATGTAGCCGGCCGGCCGGTTCCAATTTGTAAATGAAATTTCTTTGTCAACAACAAGAAACGATTATTCGTGCCGTGGCCGTGGGAGCACAGGAACCTGCAGATGGAGTACGTGGACCTGTATCTGATCCACTGGCCGGTGTGCATCAAGCCCGGGCCGCCCAAGTTCCCGAACAAGAAGGAGGACGCGGTGCCGGTGGACTTCGAGGGCGTGTGGCGCGCCATGGAGGAGTGCCAGCGGCTGGGGCTCGCGAGAGCCATCGGCGTCAGCAACTTCACCACCAAGCACCTCGACAGGGTCCTGGCCGTCGCCACGATCCCGCCGGCGGTGAACCAGGTGGAGCTGAACCCGGCGTGGCAGCAGCGGACGCTGAGGGCGTACTGCGCCGACAGGGGCATCCACGTCGCCGCCTACTCGCCGCTGGGCGGGCAGAACTGGGACGGCCAGGGCAACGCCGTGCTGGACTCCGAGGTGCTCGCCGAGATAGCCAAGGCCAGAGGGAAAACCGTCGCGCAGGTACGTACGCTAGCTGCTAATAGTACGTGCTGGCCGGCCGCCGGCTGAATTTTCTTCCTTTTCCATCCACCCACCGCCGGCGGCGAGGTGTGTCACCATTGAGATTGAGACCAGTGATCGTGACTGCCTGACGTCTGCTATATATCTGCCGCTCTCCCCGCATTATATTCAATGGTGCCTTGTCTTCACGTACTTGTTAGGTGGCGTTGCGATGGATACATGAGCAGGGAGTGACGTCCATCGCCAAGAGCTACAACAAGGAGAGGCTGAAGCAGAACCTTGAGATATTCGACTGGGAGCTGACCGAGGAGGACAGGCTCAAGATCAGCCAGATCCCGCAGAGGAAGGTTGTCCAGGCTACCAGCTTGTTCTCGGAAGAGGGTGAGTTCACGTCTGTTGATCCTGAAGAAATGAATATTGCAGAGGAATAGCAACTGAAAAAAATGTTCGGCCTCGATCGGTGTTGCTGCGTAGTAGAGGAGTACTTCGTACTAGTCCAGATATGAATAAGGCAATGTTTCATCCTCAGTGTGTTTCTGTGTGTTGATGATGTTTTCCATCCCCGTTCAGTTCAGTAAATATTGTAATCATAACATTCAGATGTTGCATACTCCAAGTCCAATTCGAGGTTATCATAATTTCGCATACACAAATGATCGGTGGCCATCGTGCTACTGACGCCATTGTTGTCTTTCTCAGTTGTTATTTGTCTTGTCATTTGACACATCACGATGGATGGCGACTCTTCAGTTTGCTTGCTTTGACAGACAAGGGATGCGCAGCTTTCAGGGGCCTGTTCTGTTCGGGGATGCACACGCAAGCTCGCAGCATCCATCTGCTTAAATCAGAAGCACTATTTTAGCCGAGGCCCAAAACCAGCCCAACCAATTTGGGCTAGTTATACCTAGTTATACTGAGCTAGGCCTGAGATGGGTTTCTTCTCAAGCAAAAAATGTAAGTTGGCTTAGTCCTTGTTTAGTTTCCAAAAAATTTTGGTTCAGGGCACTGTAGCATTTTCGTTTGTTTGTAGCAAATTTTCTCTAATTATGGATTAACTAGGCTCAAAAGATTCATCTCGTGATTTACAGATAAACTGTGTAATTAGTTTTTATTTTTGACTATATTTAATGCTTCATGCATGTACCGCAGATTCGATGTGATGGAGAATCTTGAAAAGTTTTTGGTTTTGGGGTGATTAGAGCTATAATTAACTTGCTAAACATATATTTAGCGAGTTAATAACATAAGTAGCAACCTTAATTTATTTCTCTATCGAATAGTTTTCTATATTAGCTTCCTAAACAATTTTGCATTGGCAAGCCCAAACTATTTCTAATCAATCAAACATCTTTTAATAGTTTCTTTTTCTCAGCTGGAACCCTTTATTTTCTTCATTTACTCAGCTGAGAAAAAACATAGGATGAAAAGCGAATACATAGTTCCTTTTGACTGCAGGAACTTACGAGTGGAGAGAATATTTGATATTTTTTTATTTTAAATTAAGGAGCTCTTAGTTGAAGAGGATATTTGATATTTTTTTATTTTAAGGAGCTCTTCTACCAAACTATTGGAGATTTTTTTCCCCTTTTGACATGGAAGGCAGAGACTTGCAGCCTGTACATCGGCAAGAGGAGTGACGGAAACATTTGTACTACTGATGCATGTAATTTCTTCAGATCAACCTACGGGACTTTTTTTTAGGGTAGCACCAAGTTCAAGTATATATGTTAGCAAATACTTAACCCTTGGCGCCTCCTAGTGTATAGTGTTTCATTTGGTCGCCCTGCTGAAAGCACTTAGCAAGTTATGGCCCTAGCCATGAGCATCGAAAATATAAAATGTGACAATTGAATAAACCAAACTAAAACACCCCTGATGTTGAGGGCAGACATATATTGGGTACTTTCTCTTTTAGGTTAGCTTACATGATGGCTTCCTTTGAGGGCAACACCAAGTTGAAACCCTAGTAAAGTCTTTGGAAATCTTGGGTGCCTCCGATCCTAGAGTGAATTACTATTTTATACTCCTAACTCCAAAGTTCGGCTGAGAGAAACCAACCAGTAGCAATTCTATTATCATGCATGTCGTTTCTGATCGTTATGCCATTGCTCCCATTTCCTCGTTCTCTTAATTTTGCATCTCTCTCTCTCTCTCTCTCTCTCTCTCTCTCTCTCTCTCTCTCTCTGCTTTTTGGTAACATAACATCATGGTAGTCCACCAGATGGTTAAACCATGGAGAAGCCAAGTTTTAGTACGAAAATCATTTACGGAGCCGGCCATCAAGTCATCTTTTATGATTTCCTAGAAAGTGAGAGCCAGGTGGAAAGCCATCATATGCATGATGCACCGGGCATATGTACATTCTCTCCGGGATCTACTAATCGAACAATCAAGCAGCCTCCGGAGGCAAGTGAGGCCAGCAAGTAAAGCAGCAGCAGGCAAGCAAGCAAGCAAGGGCAAGACGTGGAAGCGAAGCAGAGTCGCCCCGCAGCAAATAACATTGGACATGGACAAGCAACGCACAAAACACGCTCAAGCTTCCCGTCCTCTTGCAGTCTTTATATAGCGTGTTCATCGATCGTACACAGAGAGAACAGACGAGCAACAATATCTCCTGTTCCTCTTGCAAGGAGAAAAATCAGGAGGAGCAAAGTAACGGCGCTGATTGACATGGTTCTGACGCACGTTCACGACCTCGACGACGCAGCGGCCGCGTCGGCCGTCGTGTTCGCCTCGAGATACGTTCAGGACCCGCTTCCAAGGTCGGATGTCGATTTCTTTCCACGTTTTCTCTACTACCGATCGACCAGAATCAGAATTCAGAAGCGATTAAACGACTCTGATCGATGCATGGGTCGATCCATGGCGCTGGCTCTGAGCATTTCCCGTGTCCGTGTCCACCGGCAGGTACGAGCTGGGGGAGAAGTCCATCTCCAAGGACGCGGCGTACCAGATCATCCACGACGAGCTGCTGCTGGACAGCAGCCCGCGGCTGAACCTGGCGTCGTTCGTGACCACGTGGATGGAGCCCGAGTGCGACAGGCTCATCCTGGAGGGCATCAACAAGAACTACGCCGACATGGACGAGTACCCCGTCACCACCGAGCTCCAGAACCGGTGCGTCAACATCATCGCGCGGCTGTTCCACGCGCCCGCGGTGGGCGCCAGCAGCGACGGCAAGGCCGTCGGCGTCGGCACGGTGGGTTCCTCGGAGGCCATCATGCTGGCCGGTCTGGCCTTCAAGCGGCGGTGGCAGAACCGGCGGAAGGCGGCGGGCAAGCCCTACGACAAGCCCAACATCGTCACCGGTGCCAACGTGCAGGTGTGCTGGGAGAAGTTCGCCAGGTACTTCGAGGTGGAGCTCAAGGAGGTGAAGCTCCGGGAAGGCTGCTACGTCATGGACCCCGACGAGGCCGTGCGGATGGTGGACGAGAACACCATCTGCGTCGCCGCCATCCTCGGCTCCACGCTCACCGGCGAGTTCGAGGACGTCAAGATGCTCAACGACCTGCTCGCGGCCAAGAACGCCGAGACAGGGTGGGACACCCCGATCCACGTGGACGCCGCCAGCGGCGGCTTCATCGCGCCGTTCCTGTACCCGGAGCTGGAGTGGGACTTCCGGCTGCCGCTGGTGAAGAGCATCAACGTCAGCGGCCACAAGTACGGCCTCGTCTACGCCGGCGTCGGCTGGGTCATCTGGAGGAGCAAGGAGGACCTGCCCGAGGACCTCATCTTCCACATCAACTACCTCGGCGCCGACCAGCCCACCTTCACGCTCAACTTCTCCAAAGGCACGGCCATGGAGATCAGTCTCTGTCACAAACATTATAAGATGCTGGACTCTGACATGTTAACTTTGCGCAGGGTCTAGTCAAATCATCGCGCAATATTACCAATTTCTTCGATTAGGCTTCGAGGTACGTACCAGTACCACTTTCATGCTTTGCACCATATAGTTTTATGAATCTTTTTTTTTTCTTTTGGAGGGGAAAATAGTTTTATGATGAATCGATCGATTCCCGGAAAAATGAGCTACTCTGTTACTGCAGGGGTACCGCAACGTGATGGAGAACTGCATGGAGAGCGCTCAGACGCTGCGGGAGGGGCTGGAGCAGATGGGCCGCTTCACCATCATCTCCAAGGAGCAGGGCGTGCCGCTGGTGGCCTTCACGTTCAAGAGCAAGGACGAGACCTCGCTGGCGTTCAAGCTGTCGTCGGAGCTGCGCCGGTACGGGTGGATCGTCCCGGCGTACACGATGCCGGCGAACCTGGAGCACATGGCCGTGCTCCGCGTCGTGGTCTGGGAGGACTTCGGCCGGCCGCTGGCGGAGCGGTTCCTGTCCCACGTGCGGATGGCGCTGGAGGAGCTCGACCACGCGGCCAAGGGCGGGCCCGTGCCCAGGATGCGGGTCACCATCGAGCTCGGACCTCCCGACAGGGGCTCCGGCGAGGAGGCGTCCGCCAGGGTTGTCAAGCGGGAGGCCGTCGTGGTGCCGGTGCACCGCAGCGTGTCGCTCTCCGGCGGGAAGACCAAGGGCGTCTGCTAGAGCGGCAGATCGATGGCCCCAACTCTCGGAGTCTCGGTAGTGGTTTGGGCGGAGTACTGAATAACTACTTGTGTCGACAAAAGGCAATCTCTCGAGCACCCCATGATCGATTGCAAAGCTAAAATTTATCGCCGGTTCTCGTTTCAATGCACTATTTCCAAAATAAATCGGCTGACAGAGCATCAATGAAACGAATAATGAAACAACCTTCACAATGCATGAGTTTCACTTTGACGTTTCCTAGGCTGGGCAAAGCATTTAATTACTACAAAATGATTGGATCACATGCAAGATGGTGAAACAATTTAATCCTCAGTGGGGATTTCATCCCGTTTCACCGCGTGGAAAACAACGTCCGCAGAGTTTCACCATGATGAAACTATTTCCTTCTCTCTCCTCTTCGTTTCATGCAAAAAGTACAGTTTTGCTGACATGGCGCTCTAATAAATGTGCATGACATCCTAGTGAAACCCCCACTGAGACTGGCTTTATGTAAGGTTGGGTCCATTGGAAATTTGGAGTAAAAAAGAAGTCTGTTAAATATAACTCCGACCTCTCGTTGTTGTCTTCTTTTCTGTTTAAACTTTAAAATTAGACGTCTTATTTCTGAACTCTTGAAACCATTCAATTTTTACATCAACTATCCTGATTTGAAGTGGTTTGTATGTGTTTATGTCATTTTTTAAGTTAAAAATGGATAAATACTTGATAAGGTTTAAAAAAAAAAAAACTAGAAGGATTCACCGCGCGTTGCCACGAGTATAAAGAAAGAATATAAATAGATTAGAATGTCAATCACTAAGAATCAGAAGCGTGTTGCCATAGAAAATGTTGATGATTTGAAATAAAATTACTTATACAATGAAATCAACAATTATAAGTTAATGTTAGTGGATGTCGTGGCATGCTGATGTGGACAACTAAATACATGTTAGCGGATGACATGTCATGCTAACATGTAGATCATAATTGCAAATGCTAGTTGGTCGTAAATATATCCGATAGTGGACTGATTAGGTGGACAAGTTGCATGTTTAGAGAAATAGCTAGTGGAGTTTAACTTTATAGAGTTTTATAGATGTCTCTATGTTTTTAAAATATTTTGAAAAAACTAGAGATAAACCGGCGTTGTGCGCTACCTGTCGTCATGTAAAAAGGCTCGGCGTCTATTTGTCTAAGGACATACATGTAAATTCATGAACCAAAGAGGGTAGAGAGAGAGTACCTCCTCCCACTTTATTTATAAATAGAACCCAAGCGCTAAGGACAAGCGTCTCGCACCTGCAGATTCCAGAACCTTAGTTTTCTTCCCCTTCCACTCACTCTTTTCATGTGTGTGCAACTAGAACTCGAGCAAAACAAGTACTAGAAAAAACTATCTAGAACCCGAGCAAAATAAGTACTAGCGAAAACAAAACAAGGACTAGCGAAAACTATCTAGAACATATTTTAGAAGATGTGTGAGGGACAAGAACCATGATAAAACATGGACTTCAGCAAAAACTATCTAGAGCAAAACGGGGACCAAAACCCGAGCAAAACATATTTTAGAGCTCACTAAAATATGTCTAGTTGCTTTAAAAATAGATTTAGTTATAGAAAAATAAAAAATTATTCAGAAAAATATAAAAAAATCTTTGAGGGTATGCTTCGACTCGTTCAGTTTATTGCAGATGAAGATGAGATGGTTTGGCAATTTTCCTCTGAGTTTATTCTTCTCAGTCTCTTTACAAGATAATTAACTTTAGAGGTATTGAGCAAGTTCATGTGTCTGCTGTTTGGAGTCTTAAGATTCCACCTAGAGTCCACATGTTTTTGTGATTGCTCATTAACAATAGATCTCTGACCAGAGACAATTTAGCTAAAAGAAGAAAGGTTGAAGATGAAAGTTGTCTGTTTTGTTCTGAGAAATAAACTTGTCAGCATCTCTTTTTTTTATTGTGTTGTACCTAGTCATTGCTGGTATCTGTTCTCTGAGATCTTACATTTATCTGTGGGAAATAGCATAGTGGATATCGGAAAATATTGGCTTAGTTCTGAAAGATATGTTGTTGTTAACATGGTTACTACGGCTATTCTTTGGTCAATTTGGAAACTCAGGAATGACTTTTGTTTTCAGAAAATAGGTTGGAAAAGCATGGAAGTGCTTCTTTTCAAGATTTTGGGTACTCTCAAGAGCTGGGCAGTACTGTGTCCTGGAGAAAAGAAAGAAATCCTTTCTGGCTACATGGAGGAGATCAAGGAGATGGCAAGAAGAGTGAGATGGCTCGCAGACTTCCAAAAGAGAGATGTTGGATGAGTCAAGCCACGAGTGATACTGGAGTTGAATCTAGAAGGCCCTGGGATGACCAACTGACCTTGAAGAAGACCTTCAATCCAATCTCTTGGTGGAAGGCCCTGCAAGATTATTTGAGAGAGTTGTAAAAGCTCCTTGGTCTGTGAGAAGAGTAACTTTTGTTGTGCTTGTAGCTAGTAGCTTCTTTTTCGGTTCTTTCTTTAGCTCTGTACCTTGGAGTCTTAAGTGGGTCCTTTTGTTTGGCCAGCTCAAGCTGGACTGGAATTTGGATCTTTCTTCTGCGTTGTAACTGAATTAGGTCTTTTGATATCAATTAAAAGGTCGGGGCAGCTGCCCTAGAACTCTAAAAAAATATAAAAAAATATTTAGATGCTTAAAAAATATCTTAGAGGCTGTGTGAGGTTTATTCAATTTTGGTGATTAGGTATGGCATGTATGAGAAGGGAACAATGCCTTATTTAGTTGCAATTTTTTTTGCAAAATGAACACCGTAGAATTTTCATTTGTATTTGACAAAATCTCCAATCATGGACAAAGTAGCGTCAAAAGATTCGTCTCACAAATTACAGACAAATTGTGCAATTAGTTATTTTTATCTAAATTTAATACTCCATGCATGTGCCGAAAGATTCGATATGACGAAAAATTTAAAAAAAAATTGCAAAATTTTTGGGAAGTAAACAAGGCTGAAGTTCTGGAAAGTCGTGGCTTTAATTGGGGGATAGAGGCTATGTATATTTTCATATAAGAATTCAAGACATGAAGAGGTAGGTGGGATGTATTAGGGATGGGGCATTTATCTAGCGGAAGGAGTCAAAACTCTAAACAGGGAAGAGGATGATCGACATCTAGCAGAGAAAGTTCAAACAGTGAAAGTGAAGGGGTGGTATGATTTTTAGACTCATCTTTTGATTATCACTAAATGATGCAATATTTATTCATATATTGATTACGCTTTCTATTTTTTATTGCAATAAATTTTTAAAGACTTTTATACATTGATTACAGTATTTTGAAAAATTTTCTAAGTATTTTTTATCTATTCATGAGCTCTAAATTTTTTAGTTGAATTTTTGGAATGTTTAAAAGTTAGAGATATTTTCTGTGGTTTAGAAACCTTATCATGCATTTACTGAATTTTTTAATCACTAAAGAAAAAAACTTATTCGAGGTGGCTAGATAGTTCCTGATTATTCTAACTTCGGAAGAAGATCTTCTCACGTAAATTGAGAAAAACCATAAACATCTATCTCACCTATATACAGCAACAGCTCAGCTCTATGAGATGAGCTGCCATAGACCTTTACTTTTGATGTAGGGAAGACAAAGGAGTTCTTTCCTCACGAGACTCGAACTTTGATGATAAAATGTTAAAAAAAACTAAAAGAACTCTGACAATAAAATGTCTAGTTTCAAAATTCAATAGTTTAGGAAGGTATACAATATACTTTTTTCAAGTTGGAATGGGAATCACGGGCCAAAGATCCTGGTCACACAAAAGAGACCCCCTTGCGGGATAACAATATCCACGTGGCCTGTCCAAATTGAGTATTGCGTGCAATCTAGCACTGCTAGTTATCAACTTCTCAACCTCGACTTGTGTGCGCGGAAAGGGTCTTTAGGGCACTCACAATGCAAGAGTCCAAAACACTTAATTATTACATATTATTTATGATATTTTGTTGATGTTGCAGGTAATAAATAAATTTAGACTCTATAATAAAGTCTGCATTGTAAGTGCCTTTTACTTGAGTTAATCACCTTGATCCGAAGGTGGGGATCAATGACAGCGCAGCTGTGAGATTAATTGCTGTATGATGGCCGCAAAGCCCCTTGGATAGCTTCACGAGGCCGACAATCTTGAGCACGCAGCAACTGCCCGAAGCACAGCAACTAGCGTCTACCGGTACAAAAGCAAGGAATAAAGCATGTCGATCGCAATGACGACCACACTAGTTTATTCATGGTCCTTCATTTCTTTGCGATCAGATCCTATATAAACACAAATAAATATCATGGAAATGATACGTGCCGAACTCTTGTGAGCTCTTTCCTTATTTTCCTATTCTAATAAAAACCTTCTTTCCATTTCCTCCCGTAAACTAATTAACTCGAAATGATTGTGTGCATAAAGTGTCTGAAATTTTGCCATACCAAAGCTGTCCCTAGAAAGGAAACTAAACGTGCATATAACTACATATATCTCACAAATATAAACTGAGTTTATGACGCGTAAAGGTTTTTTTTAAGAATATACTCCATCTATCCTGAAATATAAAGGATCCAGAGTTCAAATTTTATATGAAAATATAAGGAATTCTACTGCTTAACCACCTCTCTATTCTTTTTGCAAGAAATGTTAAACTTGGTCTCAACCAAAACAAACAACCAATAATTGAACTACTCCCGCAATCCTAGTTAGTGAGGGATGAAAGGCCTTGTTTGGCACGGCTCCACTTCACTAATAAAACTGTTTTTGAGGGCTTCAGCTCCATGAATAGCTTTATCAGTGGAGCTGGAGCCATTTTGATAAACTGTTTGGCAAAACCGCTCTTTTCTTAAAATGTGCTCTCACAGAACGTCATGTAGGATGAGGTAAAGCCGGAAGAAGCCACTATTTTGGCTTCTTCACACCCTAAAGCTCAGAGCACGTTTTTAGGAGCTTCATTGGTGGAGCCATTCTATTTTATCCCGTTTGGCATAAAACGGCTTCAAACGGCTCCTGAAGCCGCTAGAGAAGTCGTATCAAATGGGGCCGAATGGTCTTTTGTTAGGTTTTTATTTTATCTAAAAACTTCTTTCTAAATGTTTTATATTTCTGGACGGAGAAGTAACGTTTTGCACTCCTTTCGTTGTTACATAAAACATTAACTTTGTCGCAAGTCACATATTAATATCTTTGATCATCTATTTCAAAAAAGATCTTTATAGTTTCACAGGATACGAATATATTATGAAAGTATTTCTTATAAGAGCAACTTCAAGAGCTTGACTATTTTTATTGTGCACAGGGTATTTCTATATTCCATTTGTCAAGAAGAAAAGAAAAGATGATGTTGAGCCTATACTTTTTACTTCCTCAATTCTATATACAATGCATTCTAATAAGAAAATTAAGACAACTTAAAAAAATACTTGAATACCATATTTACTCATGGATTGAACCCAATTGAAAAGCTTCTCATCAAATTATGGCTTCAGTATTAATAAACTTTATTAAATCTAAGTATGGACACAAGTACACAACATAGAATACCTTAAAATTTAGTATAAATTTTAAAAGCTATAATATATTTTATATTTTATGACGGAAGTAACTACTGCACGTTGCAATCAAGTACCAAGCTTACGATTGAGATGGAACACAGCCCAATATATACGCAGCAAATTACTGAGAACATACAGATCATATCTGTGCAATGTGCTCACTATTGCACCAACATTCTTTGGACAAAGAACAGGGGAAAGGAACACACTTATTACACTCTACAATAATACAGTCACGCATGCATGCTTCCCCGTTTGGTGCTTTAGGATAGATGGCTGGTTAATTACACGCATGCATGGCAGCCAAATCACAAAAGCCACGCACTTCGACCAACTTGCTCGTTCAACCCAGCTGCTTGCAAGAGAAGAGTGCCGAGCAAACCTCGTGGAAGGCCTGGAGGATGGCGGCGCGGTGCTCGCGCGCGTTCACCGAGACGTAGCAGTTGAGCAGCGCCCGCAGCTCCGCGGGCTCGGCCATCCGCTTCGCCGCGATCACCTCGGCGATGGACCGCCGGAACTCCTCCCGCGGGTCGTGCGTCCTCCGGTCCTCCGCGAGCAGCACGACGCATGTCCGCCTGGTGGCCGCCGCCTGCTCCCGGACGACGCTCTTCTCGTAGCAGCAGCCGCCGCCGCCGCCGTGGGCCCACGCCCGCGGGAGGCCGCGGCGCCGATGCCGCTCGGCGGAGAGCTCATCCGGCTGGCGGCGCGCAGCCGGCGGCCGACCGCCGGTCTCGGCGGCTGCGGCGTCGATCATGGACTGCAGCCGCGCCTGGACCATCCCGTGCGCGAGCCTGGACAGGCCGCGCGGCTGCGCCGGCGGCGGCAGGGGAAGCGGCTCCGGCGCCGCGTCGGCGGACGAGCACGACGCCGACGACGACGACACGCTGAGCCGGGACGCGCCGCAGCACAGCGCGCGGCACTTGCCGCCACCCTTGCTGTGCCGCGTCGTCGTCCCCCCCGCCACGGCGTGGCACTTGCCGCCTCCGCCGACCTTATTGTGCTCCTGCTTGCTCCGGCCAGAGAAAAGCTGCATGGCTGATCGATCTCGCGCCGCCGCCCCTGCTGGTCAGGCTCGGCTCCTGCTACGGCACGCGAGTGTGAGACTGGGAGAGGGACGGTGGCGGCACGCAACTGATGGCAAGGTGATGCAGAGCAGCTCGCGTGGGGGGTGGTGCACTAGAAGAGGACAGTGCGCCATTGTAAAGCGATCAAAGGCGGGCGGGCGCCGCCTTTTTGGTTCTCTGATTGATCAAATTTTCAAGTCGTGGGAAGGGAAAGAGATGATGGTAGGAATGGCTACGTAGCTCGCTTTAGGATGTAGCCGGATCATGCTGTCCCCCTTGGTAGCAGCAACTTGGCATCTCCAGTATGCGGTCATCGCCTTTGATGCCCAATTCTCAATTCGGATTAGCTAGCTTGTCAAGTTAAAAACGTGATTGGGTGCATATTAAAAAAAACCCTAGCTAGGCGTCAATCATGTATCGTAGTCGCCATTGCTTAGTGCCAACACATCATAATTACGGCGACACGCGGTTGGGTTCTTTTAATCGGATGAGTTCAGAGCTGAGCTTTTCGGTGAAGAGAGGATTTAGTGCTGGATTGCATCCAACCAACCTACAATACAACCATGTTTACAGGACTGGATGATAATCTGTTATTAGGCGCTTATTAGCAGCTCAAATGCCGACCTCCAAAGTGCTTAACCCTGCATCAGAATTCAGGAAATCTTTCAAATCTGCCCAACAAATTTCTGGTCTTGCTGACAATGGTAGCTAGTTCGCTCAACTCTGCAACACTAGTTTCCTTAAAAAAAAAAAAAAAAAAACTCTGAACACTAGCAAAGTGTCCAAGAGAAAAATAAGGTTCACCAAATCAATCCCAAAAGGGGAGACAAAGAAGCCTAAAGAATCAAAAAGCAAGGACAGGATTCCAGCTGGTGTAGTGGCCGTCATGTGGCTATCATCCATGGTCAGAAAGCTCTCGTGTCCCCTTTTCTTATCGTGTTCTTAGCATTTCTTTTCCTGTTTCCTTTTTTGGCAAGTTAGTTGGTTGTGTGTCGCCAACCATGCAAAATCAAAATGTACTGCCTTTGCGCCCAAATATTTGCTCGCTTTTCAAAATTCTACTTCCTCCGTTTCAAAATGTAGGTTGTTTTAGTTTATTCTAAGTCAAACTTCTGTAGTTTTAATTACATTTATAAAACTATATAAACATCTAAAATATCAAATAAATGCACCGATAAGACATGGGATATGGTGATTAATGAAATTATTAGTTTAATATTACATATGTTGGAGCATTTTCTATAAACTAAAAGAGTTTGATTTAACAAAACTAAAGTGATATACATTTTGAAACGAATGGACTATCCAAAATCATATATGTGTTTCATGCTAGAAAGTATTCACGTGGGAAGTAGACGCACGAACGATAGCTCATGCCTATAAACCATAGGCACCCTGAGGAGGGGCGGGCCCAGACCTAGGGCCAGTAGGGCCATTGCCCTAGTTGTGGCTTAGAAATTTTAGAAGCAACTCTTTTCCTCCCTCCTCTAGTCCTCTTGCTCGGCGTCGGTGGCCCGACCTGTAGAGTAGTAGGCAGGGGCAGGGCGCCAGTGCACCACCGTCATAGGGCGGTAGGGATTGAGGGCAGGTATTGCGCAAAGGTAAAATGTTATGGGAAGCAAAAAGGATGGTAAGGCTCCGTTTGGATTGAGGGAATTCCAAAGGAAATTTATAAGAATATACAGGATGGAGGAAAGGGACTCAATGTATGCGTTTGGAACACAGGAAGAGCAAATTCCTTTCCTTTGGAATATTGTAGGTAGATACTCATTTCACACGAATCCAAACATCCACTACGATCTCTGGTTTTCTTTTCCTTTGTTTGATGCCCGAGATGGTGCATACAAATAAAGAGATAGACCTGTAGAGGTTAATGATTAAAAATGGGGAGTGAGTACAGAGAGCCGAAAGCAGGAGTCGAGTAGAATAGTGCAAAGTGCTAGTGCATGACTTTTTACTATAGAGTGAGTAGATAAGGACCATGGGTAGAAAAATATTTAAATAAAAATACTTAATATTACCTTTTATGTTGGTTTCCTTTGATATTCATAGACTAATTTAATTATGCATATTTACAGTCTCCTTTCGATTCTAATTCCTAAGTTCCAAACAGCTGCTCCTTCAACTTTCATTTGTTTTTCGTTCCACTGTTTTACATCCTCATTCCTTTCATGTTCCTATGTTTTCTATCTCCTATGTTTATTGTTCCTAAGTTCCAAACACGCCTTGTATATCTTTTAGGCTGTCTTCGGAACAAAGGAAAAATGGAGAAAGTTTGGAGCAAAGGATTTAGTTCGTAGGAATCCTATGACATTCCTATGGAACGGTTTGTTTCATAGGAATTATGGAGAAATTTTACCAAGAAGTTGAACCTCATGGAAAATTTTCTTTGTATCTCTCTCTCTCTCTCTCTCTCTCTCATCGAATTCCTGTGTTTTTTCCTGCAACTCCATCCAAACGTTTAATCTTGCAATTTTGTGTGTTTTCTCAATCCATGAGATTTAAGATGTCACTATTCCTATGTTTTTCACATTCATGTGTTTCTAGAATCCTGCGTTCCAAAGAGGCTTAATCTATTTCATGTTTAGTAACTAAGTGAGGGGGTGGGGTTGTAACTAGGTTTGAGCCCTCTTTCTTTTACTTTAAGTGCATATTTTCTTTTAAAAACCTTGAGCCTTATATCTTCAGTGTACTACACACATGTCCTCACATGCTGTGGATCTGTGTGGATTTTTCTAAGTGCGAATGGACAAACTCAAGCTATGTTTAGACCTTAGACGCACCTCCTAGTTAATAGTTAGCTGCTCGAGTGCTCGGTTGGATCTAAACGGACACAGCTAACTGTTGACTCACTACTACGTAAATGATTTTTAGAACCACATCTAAGAACTGATTCTAAAAGTAGTTTTTGAGCCGAGATCTGCGCCACTAGAAATCGATTTTTAAGAAATGTCTAGCTACATGTAGAAATTCCCTATATTTTTAAAAGGCTACTGGAAAGTCCAACCACCTTTAATTAAAATGGAATTTCTAGAGGAGACGCTAGAAACGGCTAGAATTCCACCTATCTCGAGAAATAGATTTCTTGATAGGTCAGCAATTTGACCCGCCTCTAAAATTAGGTGCAGTACAGTAAAATTTATAACTTTTTTCAAATCAAATTGGATGAAGAAAAAATCTATATCAAAATCATAGTACTCGAAAATATCATTTAGAGCCCAAATATTTTGTTTTAAATGAACAAATTTTCAAAGTTCATATTTCCTAGAGTTTATCAAATAACGTCAGATAGACAAATGACCTACACCAAAATTGTAGTACTCCAAAAGATATAACTTTTTAGTTTAAACTTTTTGAATTTAAATTCATTTAGGGAATCAAATATGCATTATAACATTTTGTAAAGTAATACAAAAGAATCAAATAAGTGACTCATAAGGAAGCAATGTACTCTCTTTGTCCCAAAATAGATGTCAAACATTTTTAACTTTGATCAAATATATCTAAAAGATTATTAATATTTATAATACATAATTATATTATTAGATAGATTGTTGAATATATTTTCATAATAAACTTATTTGGATATATAAATGTTGCATGTATTTTCTACAAAATTAGTCAAAGTTAAGAAAAATTGATCTGCGCATATCTCATAGCGACATCTATTTTCCCATATTTATTTTGGGACAGATGGAGTAGGAGGCTAGTGGTCTTTAGTTTAATCCCCCATGGCCGCACGTGTACAAAAATCGCATGACTTGTGAAACATAGCTTAGGAGGTTGGCAAGTGTGCTTCTCCTGAGATTAATACTTTATTTTGCTATTTTTCCCCCGAGTTGTAATTCTTTAAAACATTTTCTAGACACGGTTGAATACCAGTCTCTAAAAATCATTGAATTCTAGAGACACATTTCTGGGGCCAAGCAGCTGCCTAGACAAATAACCACCCCTAAAAAAATTTCGTAGTAGTGATTGAGACCCTAGCTAACAACTATCGCAACTCAGCTAATAAATTGTAAAAAGACAATTTTGACATCCACGTACGCTACCAATAACAAATAGAAAATAAAGAGCATTATAGACAAAGCAGCAAATTATGAGCCCAAATAGTACCAACCAACTACAGCTATCTCAAAATAGATCATTTCATAGAAGTGCCATAAGTCAAACTATCTCAAGTTTTATCAACATTATAAAAAAGAGTAATAGCATCTATGACACTAGGTAATTATATTATAAACTTTATTTTATTATGCATCTAATAATACTGATTTAAAGTTTTAAATATTCATGTTTTTATAAATTTGGTTAAACTTAAAATAGTTTGGCTTAGAACAATTCTAAAAAATACATGTCAATGAATTCAAATAGGACCTCAGAAACATATGCACATAAGTACATGGTACAAAAAGAAAAAAAAACTTTATTTTAAATTACAAGACATTTTAGCTTTTTAGATATATAAATTTTGCTATGCACTTATTTTTGCAAAGGGAAGGGACTTAAATTAAATCTTATCACTGTACATCCCTAAATTACACATGAAAACATCTAAAATAAAAATACATAATATTCTATCTAGATTCTTCGGTCATCTTCTTCCTCAATGACTTCTCTCGAACACCAAAGCCAATCATTATGCTGAATCCAATGATCAGCCCCAAAACAATAGATATGCCGCAAGATCCATTAAATCGCTGAAAGAATATTGGCAGCTGCATCGTTGGGTATGACATAGGATGTACATTCATCACCTCTATATCTTGAAATCCTCTCTGTTGCCATTAGAGCAACTCCAGTCCAAGTCCTCAAATTAGGTCTCTAAAACTCTATTTGTAGACTGGACTAAAAAAATAAGAACCCAGAATTGCATCCAACTCCAGTCCAACACCCTATCCTCCGCTCGCACCCTATCCTCTGTTGGGGGACGCGACGAACCCTCGCTGTCGGCGAGGCCGCAGCAGCAGGGGAACGCGGACACCCCGCCTGTCCTCACACCGTTGCTGGGGTCGCCAGACGGCGGCGTGCGGCCGTCGACGCTGGCCAACCGGTGCTTCGCCATGGTGTTCATGGTCTTCGTCCCGATGTACTTGTCCGCCAGCCCCTCCCGGTTGCCGCCGTCGCCAATGGTGACGTACACGGGCGTGCAGGGGTCCTCCTTGCCGGCGTAGACGCGCTTGAACCTCTCGTACGCGTGGACGTGTCCGGCGAACACGGCGTCGACACGGGCGCCGTACAGGAGCACCTCCATGGTGTCCCGCATGTTGTCGCCTTCCCCCTGGTGCGCCTCGTTGCTGTTGTACCACGGCGCGTGCACGAGCGCGAGCACAAACGCCGGCGGCCTGCCGCCGCGGCGGCGGCGGTCGAGCGCCGCGAGGTCGGCGCGGAACCACCGGAGCTGCGCGCTTCCGGCGCCGTAGTCGGTGTAGGAGCCGAGCATGACGGCGCGCACGGCGCCGCCAGCGACGTCGAAGGAGTAGTAGAGGTTGTCGCCCGCGGCGGCGCGGCACCGGCGCCGGGGGAGACGGAGACGTCGTACGCCATGCGGTGGCGCGGAGCCGGGCGGCGGCGGCGGCGCGGTTCCGCCGTGCGCTCCCGCGTGCCGGCCGGGGTGGGGAGGGGGAAAAGTGGGGTGGGTCCCACGGGTAGAGGGCTGGTAGATCTAGGGGGGCTCAAACTAAAATTTGGGGGACTTGTAAAATAAGAGCTTAAGTATGGACTCCATTGGAGTTGATTTTTTTGTTAAAACCCCTAAAATTTAGAGTAGGGATTCAAGTAGGACCTGGTCGGAGTTGCTCTTAACGATGAGATCGATGGCCTAGAGTAAACTGTCCTCGTAGGGGCTCCCAAAAGCAACGCTTCCCTTGTAGATAAAGGCCACCAATTGGTCGTCTACCGATGAAATCGACGCCTGCAATGGAGATCTTGTCGTGGCAATTACCGAAGTCATCGCAGGAAACACGATCCTTTTCAGAAATCATCTAATTTCACCGAAAAATTATTTGAACTAAACCCTAAGCAACTAGATATGAAAATTATGGAGAAAAAAGATGGATCCCCTCCCCTTATCCTCAGCAGATGCACCAAAGAGGAAGAAGGAGACAGGCCCTGCGGCGGCGAAAGCGAGCGACTTGGTGGCGGCGGTGTGTAACCTTGGCCTGTTTAAGCTTAAGTTGTGGAAGACGCGTCTAAACGCTTAGACTTAATTTCGCTATACACTTAGATATACAATATACCTAAATATTATAAAAAAATATCTATAAAAGCTAAAAACATCTCGCGGCTCTGAACAGAGGGAGTACTTCGCAGCAACTATGGTCGTACTGCTACAACTTTGATGCTTCATACTTTCAGAACTCGATGACCACTGCAGACTCTTTCCGGCGCTTACTAGCTGTAACGGTAAGTAGCTAGCTAGGTAGAATCGACCTCGCTGTCACTCTTCCAAATACACAACCGAATTCCATTTTTGCAATTCAAGTGACAATGCGGGGAGCTAGGGACAGGTGAACGTGGATGTAAGTATCTCACTGCTCAATGCATACCTGCGTCATGTTTACACCCAGGCGAATGGCTTTGGACGCATTGCAAATTTTGGGACCAGCAGCCATGTGCTGACAGGCCTCTCTCGCGTGTGAGTTTCGCGTGAATTGTGATGTGCCCTGCATGATATTGCTACTGGAACTGCACCGAACAGCATGGTACTCCATGTTCCCATGCTGAAAATAATCGAAACAGAGAACAGTCAAGATGATGTTAGTCTCATGCATGATCGATTCAGCAAATGAACTCAGATGAGAAAAGTTAGTAACGGAAGAAGAAGTGCTGAATTTGAAAGTCGAATTTTTGGCATGGTTTCACAGCGACGGAATTGGTCCGATTCTCTCATAGATACGAAGATATTTTCCATTCAGAACTCAACAGTTTGCGTGTGCAACCATGAAACGGGCCGATGCATGGTTGATGAAAAAGCTCCAGTGCTAGCTGTGCTGCCCGACATTTATGGAAGTTAGATCATGGAAACATTTAAGAAAAAAATGTTATAGGCGTACAACGCATGCCAAAGCCAAATTGACAGCTACAAACATTTCCAAAATTTTGAGGTTCCAGTTAGGGCCTCCACCTCCAGGTGTTCATCAGCTCGTCGATCGCAGCTAGCAACAGCCAGCAAGATTCATCATCACGTCTTACGAAATCTCTTCGGCCTCCATAAATCACTCTTCACAGGCATGCGCCAGCATTAGCAAATCCTTCCTCCCCGAAACACCAGGGCGACCATCGAAACGCGAGAGCCATTGGAGGAATAGGAGGAGGTAGCGACGAGGAAAACGCGAGGTCGTCCAAGAAACTGCGGCTAGCGATGGCGGACGCGCCGTCGCCGTCGCCGACGCCGACGGCGGCCGCCGCGGCGGAGGCGGGGTCCGCGTCGACGCCGCTGCTGCGGCGGCGGGGCTCGTACGCGCGGTCCATGTCGCACGCGCGCGACGAGCTCAGCAGCTTCCGCTCGGGCCTGCGGTGGATGTGCGTCGACCCCTCGGAAGCCGGCGCCGGCCCCGCGGTCTCCTGGCTCGTCTTCGCCGCGCTCGGCGTGGCCGTCCCGGCCGCCGCGCACGCCGCGACGACGCCCGGGCACGCCTACGACACGCAGGTGCAGGTGTCGCTCACGCTCTCCGCCGCGCTCGCCTACGCCACGCTCTACTCCCTCGTCCGCCGCCGTGGGCTGCGCCGGCTGCTCTACCTCGACCGCCTCCGCCACGACTCGCAGGACGTCCGCGCCGGGTACATCGTCCAGCTCGCGGGCTCGTTCCGCCTCCTCGCCTGCTTCGTGCTCCCCTGCTTCCTCGCCGACGCCGGGTACAAG
This sequence comes from Sorghum bicolor, assembly GCF_000003195.3. Taxonomy (NCBI): domain Eukaryota; kingdom Viridiplantae; phylum Streptophyta; class Magnoliopsida; order Poales; family Poaceae; genus Sorghum; species Sorghum bicolor. The sequence continues at coordinate 46,673,707 of NC_012875.2, forward strand.
GTGTTCTGGTACTGCGCCAACGCACCCTTCCCGCCCTGGTGGTCGGCCGCGGCGTGCGCGCTGGAGATGGCGTCGTGGATGTACCGCACCGCCATGTTCTTCATGGCGTGCGTGCTGTTCCGCACCATCTGCTACCTGCAGATCCTTCGCATGACCGGGTTCGCGCGGGACTTCGGCCAGTGCGCCGACGTCGCCGCCGTGCTGAGGCAGCACCGCCGGATACGCGTCCAGCTGCAGCGGATCAGCCACCGCTACCGAAGGTTCATACTCTACTCCCTCATCCTCGTCACCGCCAGCCAGTTCACTGCGCTGCTCGCCGCCACCAGACCCCACGCGCAAGTCAACTTCGCCACCGCCGGCGAGCTCGCGGTGAGTGCCATCGACGATGTTTGCGCCCCCTGCATGCTCTGCTCACTCAGGTGTTCTTTCTTTATCCTCACAATGCTGCTCATCCTCATCCATGCGTCTGCTGCTGCTGCAGCTCTGCTCCGTGAGCCTCGTCACGGGCCTGCTCGTCTGCCTCCACAGCGCGGCCAAGATCACGCACAAGACGCAGGCGATCACCAGCGTCGCCGCGGCGTGGCACGCCGACGCCACCATCAACAGCCTGGACCGTGACCAGGAGAACCCCAGGACGCCCAGCAAGGGGTGCCTGCAGCAGCAGCAGCAGGCGCCCACGAGCCCCTTCCCGATGGGGAACGCGTCGTCCGGCGAAGAGTCCGACGACGACGAGTGGCGGAGCGAGGACAGCGTGGACACCTCAAGGTTCACGTCTTTCCACGCCACCAACATCTCCTTCCAGAAGAGGCAGGCGCTAGGTAAGCATGCGTTGCGCACGTGCACGAGCTCTGGATGGACTCTGGTTGTGTGTGTGTTCAGAGTTGCCTGGTGACTGTAGCTGATCATGGCGTTTTCGCAGTGACGTACTTGGAGAACAACCGGGCGGGGATCACGGTGTTCGGTTTCGTCGTCGATCGGACATGGCTGCACGCGCTGTTTATGATCGAGTTCTCGCTGGTAATGTGGCTGCTAGGGAAGACGATCGGCATATCTTGATTCTTGAGGAGATGTATTTACTTGTGATGAATGATACAATCAAGAATTTATCAATCTGCCCTCTACTGTAAAGTCGAATTTAACCCTCTGCCCTTTACTGTAAAGTTCCAAGTAGATTGTGTCATTCTGAATTGTACAGAATTGAGCTCAGATGGTAGTTTTTTGTTTGGTCCCCAAGAATATCGACTCGAGCAGTTACTTACAAGTTACAAGCGTTTTACAAAACCTTGGCTTCTGACAATCTGCTTCGTGGTAGCAACAAAGAGCGCAGAGAACGCAAGCAGTTTAAAAACTAAGTAAAATGCCCACTGGGACAATTGTAAAAACATATATAGTGACCGTTTAAAGATAAATGAGACTGATATTTACAGAGTGGTTTTGTTCAATTCTCTAGCAAAATGACGCCGACTTGACCAGACTTCTTCCATAAACATAACCTATACCTAATTTTACTTTATGGAAAGGAGAATGCCAACCAAATGATCCATCACACACCCTGTGCTCCCTTCATCCTAAATATGCAAGGGCACATCAAAGAAAGGAACATGGTCCAAAAAACCAACAAAAGAACTCAACCCATGTTTCACAGATCTGCAGAATAACAAACTAGAACAAATCTATATCATCAGCTCCATGAATTGATCCAATATCCTGATATTAACTGTTGCGTCGCTGACTCAAAGATCTGTGGACAAAACCAACCCGCAGTGGCCTCCGAGGAGGCAGTCCCCCAACATATGTGAGACTGCGACTTGGTCTTTCCCCATTTCTCCTATAAGCTCTGTCTCTGCGTACAGGATCACTATCATAAAAACCTTGGTCATCACTATCTGAGGATGTGGAGTCACCGAAATCATCTAGAGAGTTGTCACTGTAAGGATCGCTGATATCACTATCTGGATCAATGATGTAGTCCCCCATGATAACGGATCCTGGATTCAAAGCACTGACAATGCTAATCGCATCTTGCCTCTCCTTTTCATTTTCAAACTCCTCCCATTCAGCCAAGCGTGCAGGGTCAACTTCACGAGGCTTTGATGAACGATGCTTGGACTTCACATGTTTTTTGAGTCTCTTATACGTCCCGACAAATGAGCAATCCTCATGCATACAAGCTCTCCTTTTGCGGTTCAGAAATCGCCGCGCAGGTTTGACCACTGTCCACCCTTTAACTTCCCCACGGCAGATAGGGCACGCAAGCAGCATTGTCTTTGGCTTCTGGTTAGTTAGTTCCACTGCAGTTGACACTTCACATGCTGATTTCTCCCTTGAATAAGCATTTTTAAACAGCTCAAGACAATTGGAATGTTTATAATTGGTACCACACATGTATGGTCGACAACCCTTGTTATGAGACGAACAAAGGAGCAGGACAGCATCATGAGGACGTTCCAAGCATATTGAGCATGTGGCATTTTTCCAGTACTTTTCCTCTGGCGTTGATCGCAGTTCATTTTTCCTGCCTGATCTTTTCGTTTTCTTGTAGTTCTTAGGTACAGCATGAGAGGCTGACCTAACATCATGAGCTGCCAGCTTACGCTTTCTTGGACTCCTTGCCATGTCTTCAGAACTCTGGGGAAAAAGACCTGGAAGAATGGTAAAAATTATATTACATTAAGCTAAGATCTTCAGGACAGAAATCTCATTGCATTCTCAGGAAACATGTAGGATTAATCCATACTTCTATGCAAATCACATTGTAATACAAATGGAGCAATACTCTTTTGGATGTTTTATGATGTATCTTAGTCTTGTGGCTCTGTAACAAACATGAATCCAAACAAAATGGTTTTGCAAGCTTGCATGTTTCTATGTGACGAAGGTGAAGGCTGACAAATTATTTTGCAAAATTCTAGGTTTTGTTTCTCCACCATTAATTAGCTTAAGGATACCTTAGAGGCTTTGAAAGTTGAAATCTGTGATGCCGAAGATGATTCAGATTCTTTACTGAGTATTTGTTTCTCCACCATTAATTAGCTTAAGGATCTTTCAAGCATAAGTTAACATTTACATAGCATGACAAAGATCAAGTGAAAAATTCAAGTGTGTGATTTTATCTGCCGTAAGTTCTCCAACTCCATTTACTGAGTATTGCCATATTCAAACATGTAAAATACTAACAATTCATAATTTTGCACAGATGCTAGATAAGACTTTGTTTGCCATTGAGATGGCCTTTCAAAACCACTTCTTCCCTTAGTATTAAATGTGCCAATTAGTTAAGCAATTCTTTAGATGCTTACCCAAAAATCTGCTGAAATTAGTGAATGCTCTTAGCATAGTACAGCAACTGCGCAGACCCTTAATAAGGACAGAAAAGGAACCTGTGAAGTATTGGGGCTAAGCATCAGAATCCTAATTTAAATGAGCAGAAATTAAAAGCATGCATATCACAATAATTATGGGATCACCACAGTTTCAGTACAAATTACGTATAACTATATAAGCATCAAGAGCATAATACATTCCGTGGGCAAATACTAAGACTGGATAGTTCGGTAAAGCAAACAATATCAGACAGCCAAGCATGCTATATATGATTAGGCAAAAGTCAGCAAGAGCAGCTGTGGCAACTAATAACATTTTAGCATACATAAAAACTGCAACAGAGACTGAAAAAATCTCTGATTTCCGATTAGATATCACACCAAATTAAAATCTCTCACTTATAAATGCAACTCAGGATTGATTGACAAAATTCAACTCATCAACTCTAAGGAGGGTATTCTTTACAGTGAGAACAACACTGAGGTCAATTCTGTGTGCATACATAAACACAAAAAACAACATGCAAGCAGCAAAGCTAGTGGAAGTGACTTAGTCTATCGTTAGTCACTTATGAGAATTTTGCTAGCCTCCTTGGTCACATCCAACAAGGTAGAATGTGAAACAAACCATGTCAGAAGTATTCTCTATGTAATTCTATAGTGGAAGCTAAGAACACTAACCACAATGTGAAGGACATGGCTTAGTCCAAATGCTGACATCACAAAATTTGGACTACCATTTAAGGGGAGTTTGCGTCTAGATCTAGAAGACCCCTGCCAACCAAGCATTCTGCTAAGTGCTAAGCATTCAGAGACGCTATTTGTGTCTCTATAAGAAAATACAGAAACTTTGTGATGGACGTGTGACCACGGGCATATATAAGATAGTGTACGCAATGATATGGTAACACAGCCAAACCAAGGCGACATTTCTTATCACAGCATCCAGCTGATCATGTATTCGGGTGCAAACTTAAGTCTTAACGCAAGGAATGGGGAGCGGTGATTAGGTTACACCCCAGGTTTGGATGACCAGCCGGACCAACACCTCGGGTCCAGTCGTATATATACCTCAACTGAGATCAAACTTCTCCCCAAAATAAAGGCACTAACTGAACCACATCAAAATGACCGACAAATAGATGGATTCAGGGGCGGATAAAGTATAGAACATGGGTGTACATATCTACACCCGATATTTTTTTTTTTTTTTGCACAAAAGGAAAATCGAAGTTACTGGGCATATGAATGGAATATAATTGGGACAGAACCAGATACAGATAGCTTACAATAGGGTTTGGGGTGCTCGGTTTTGCACAGCGGGAAGGGAAGGGAAGGGAATGGCGTACCAGGTGCATACTCGCCGCCGGCGAAGGGCCCGGCGAAGAGGGCGGCACCGCTCGGCCAGCTGTCGCCGCCAGGAGAAAAGCCAGAGAGCAGAGAGGTGTAATTAGGTAACCGGCTGTGGCCGGTGGAGGCGAATGGGTGGATGCTCCCTAGGGGAGAGATCTAGCCTATATAGGCCCAGCAGAGAAGCAACGGGCCTACGGATGAAAACAGCCCAGCTCGTGGGAAGGAACAAGCCCGCTTTCTTTTTTTTTCTTCTATTCTTGATTTCCTTCATGTTTTATTTATTTACAAGCAAACGTGTCTGTATGTTGCAACGCGAAGAACAAAAAAAGATTTACGAAAACAACGGCGTGATACATATTCATTTATGTTGTACCATTTTTTTAACATTTAAAAGCTATAACCTATTTTATAATGACCATAGCATCCATCCATAATATAAGTTAATGTGGCAATAATATGAAATACCATACGGAGTTTTAAAAACTTTGGCCTTGGTCTTAATTTCTAAAAATTATAAAATGAATTGGATCTCCCCAGAGTTTTTTCTTTAAAATAATAATATGAAAAATACTCTATTAGACATGTATTAATTGATATGTTGCTATAGTTAATAAGAAGTTTAGTCTTTATTAGTGATTGCAGAGTTATATTTATTTATAATGGATTTGAACAACAAGTTGTTTAAAATTTTCGTTTATGATTTAACTAGTAATCTAGATTCTAATACGATTAAGTTTTTTTGAGAGGTAGTGCTGTCCGCACTTGCCACGTGCTGTGATTAAACTACAAAACAACCTAGTGCTTAAAATCTTTGTTTCATAAAAAGTACAATTGGTTTAATGGTTGAAAGGCCCACAAGTTATATTATATTATTAATTTTTATGTTTATAAGAAAAACAAAAAAGACATAAAAATACAATAGGATGTATAAAAAAGAAACAGTTAAAAAAGCACAGAGGAACAACTAAAAAAGAACTTGCGGAGAACATTTGTTGGATGAAGACATGACTCGTGTTGAAAGCTGGTAGCACATGCAAGGATCAAATTAATGGGTAGATGCATGCATTCAAGTAATTAGGCCTTGTTTAGATACATCAAAAACCCAAAATTTTACAAGATTCCCCATCACATCGAATCTTGCGGTACATGTATGGAACATTAAATATAGATAAAAAAAGATAACTAATTGCACAGTTTATCTGTAAATCACGAGACGAATCTTTTAAGCCTAGTTGCTCCATGATTGGATAATGTTTGTCAAATAAAAATGAAAGTGCTACAGTGTCAAAATCTAAAAAAAATTGATCTAAACAAGGCCTTAATTGTGTGCTGAAAGGATGAAGAGTGATGTAAAAGAGGATGCATGCACACCGGTAGACACTTGATGTATCCTAGTCACAGCCATAAGGGCATGTACAACGCGTCGTTTTGAGTCGTCTGCGTCCTGTATTTTTTGCAAAAACAACCTTGACAGACGCTAGATACAGTGAGCCCGTCGTCTCGCGAGGCGACGACGCGGGCTCGTGCTCCTATGCCAAATCGACACCCTTGACACCCACTGTACGCATTGCGTCGATGTAGCAGGCAGCCTCGGCCAGATTTTTTGCGGCGTCTGGTTGATTTGGCGGGAGAGAAAGAACGCCAGCGCAAGAGAAGACAGGCGTGCGCCGGCACCAGAGCAAATAAGCACGACGGCCGGAGGTAGAGAACAGCTAGAGGTGGAGCGGAGCTAGACCTACCAGTTGCAGAACCTACTGCTCAGCTTCGACCTTGAGAACCATAGGAGGCTGGGAGCCTCACCAAGCTAGAGGTCTAGATCTAGCCGTGCTGCTCCACCCCTGGGCCTCTCTCTGCCCCGCGGCCAGAGATGAACTCCATGCTGGCTATGGCACCGTGGAGTTCGACGAACTCTTTTCTCTTCCCTGGCGCTACTGCTCCTGTGTCTTGCCGCCCCGCCGTGGCCGTCGGCCAAAGGCTGCAGATATGAGGAATGGATAAGGAATGGTCGCCCGTCCGCACATGACCAGAAGTGGTCTATTCTATTCATTTACTTTTATTTTATTACTATTTTAATATTTATTTAGTGATAGTATACTTACTTAGGAGAGAGTAGAAAACTTGCAATGTTTTACCGGTCTACTTTTTCTGTGAGTTCAATTATATATCAATATACATGCATCATTGATATATGTATCTATACATTTTATATAATTTTGAAGAGATTAATATATTTTATTATATTCATAGCTCTTAAGAAATATTATAATTATCTTCATCTTATTTATATATGATCTTTTTTTATCAAAAATCAAGATGCAACAAAATGATGTATACAGATCGTTTCTTTCGTGATCATGGTTGTGTGCATGTATTAAATAGTTTATAGACAACCAAATAGATAATCTGTTGTACGAGTTGTCTGTTTAATTGTCTATGTACGTATTTCAAAAACTTATAGACAACTTTCTGTCTATGAGTTGTACATGCCCTAACCTGGTCAGTTTGAGATATCTCGTTATCAATTTAATTAATGTATGTAGAAGGTCCACACCCTAAGATTTAATACAATATAATTATGGCAATATGCAATATGTTACTCGACGCCGCATGTCCGGCTAGGATTTTAACTCACGACCATATCTTGGTTGGTTTGAGATATCTCAATACCAATTTAATTAATTTAATATATCCAATACGTGGTAGTTAAGGAAAGACAGACCAAAAAATAGGGGTGAGAAATTTTGCCTCTTTATTATTATGTATAGATATGTTATATATATGGAAAATCCTTTTTACTTCCCACGTGAGATTTTTTTAAAAAAAAACTCTCATGTGTGCATCTCAACATCAAGTTGTATATGAACCGATAAAATACGTGTACACAAAGTATGTGATCGTACTAGACCATTTAGAACAATATGTATGTAGGTATGCAAGTATACATAGAGTATATTGTTCTTCTTTCATCTCTACAATATTTGAAGGCATCCTAACGGTTTTTGCCGATTCTAGGACAATTTTGCCTTGATAAGTTCTGTTTTGTACCAATATTTCTGGATCTTAAAGGGATCGAAACGCCTAAGACGAGGTAAATTGAGTCACTTAAAACTAAGACTAAAACTTTTTAAAAAAAACCTAGACAAGTTCAATCTAGATGTCTACTAGATTTTTCTAAATGTTTCTATCTCTAGCACAAGAAAAATCTCCACTCTAAGTTTAAATCCTATCAACTAATCGAACAGGCTAGAATAGGAAGGCAAAGCACGTGCACACGCATCAATGAATACAAAGTAAACTGGAAACGTAAATTGAGTTGAAAAATGCAAACTCTTGCATAACGTTTTTCCCCCAAGACATTGAAAAAAGGTCATGCTTTTCGTTAGTCTTTGTCGGAGTCTCTCGCAAGGGCTAAGCTATCAATTAGGTTAACTCCGCATATAGTTCGCAAGCTTTTCCCACATTAAAAAGAAACTAGCAAGGCCTAGAAGGGGGAGTGAATATAGATCCAGTTCTAAAAAACATAGCTAATTCGAAACTGAGTAGTATCCTTGCGGAGGTTCCGAGCATATATGCGATGGTTTTGCTTGGTAGAGTGCAAAACAAATTACATTGGAATATAAATATATGAAACTTGAATCTACTTTTACACTGGCCTTCCTGGAGTTTGTGTTGAGCTATCTGACAAGAGTACAACATAGGGGTATGCCAAGTCCTCGCAACAAGGGACGACAGTCCAAGTGACCCCTCACTGACTCTCTGAGTCACTTGTAGGCTATATCCATAACGTACCCTCTAGTGAATAAGGATAGCTCGTCAGGCCGTGGATCAACCTTCCCCAAGAAGACCCACGGTTAGAAGGGCAAGCCTGGGCAAGACTAGGCAACCATCGCTTGGGGCTCAGGAGCTTAGCCACAACATTGGGTTGGCCATTGGGGAGCCTGAGTCGAGCCCACCCGCTCCAGCAACCACCTGAGCCTTATCTCGGGGCAAACCCATGTCTCGAGAAGACCAAAAGCTAGCTTCGAAATCTATAAAGTTGTTGAAATCCGAAACTTCACGTCTTTTCTTCGCTTATTTACCTTCTTCGCACCGCTAAGTCTTGTTTTTTGTCACTTATATGTCCTCATCACTTTTGTCGCTACTAGTACTTGAAATCCAAAACGATTCTAGTATTCATTGTCGGTTTTCTACTAGACATGTCAACCTTTTACGAGTTAGATGTAACAACAGTTGTTATCCATATATATACTGCTCAATAATATGTTAAGGATCATATGACTAGAATAAGAAAAAAGTTGTTTTGCATGACTATCAAGCAAAGCAACATAATATCCACTGATTTTATTACGGAGCCTAGAGAAAAATATAAATTATACTTCCTCCATTCCAATTCCAAATTATAAGCCGCTTTTGACTTTCTTGGTTCATCCACTTTGCTATGTATCTAGATATGAATATACCAAAAAAAGTTTATAAATAAAGAGAGTATTTCATTGTTTTGTTCATTAGTATAACATTAGTACACATTAGTATGCCGACACTGTACAAACATCCCTTTTTAAGAAAATATATAGTCATAGTAGGGCCTTTTCAGAGTAATATAGCCTATCATCATCCATCTCTAAAGCTAATAAAGCTAGCATCTAGAATTTCATTTCAATCAACAATATTCTACCAAAAAAACTCGACTACCAAAAATGTACAGGTCGTCCACTATCTCGAGAAGAAGAAGATGATGAAGAGATAAACCCAAATGGAATGGACCACCAGAAACGAGCAACCGTCATCGAACTCGTAGGGAGAGACGGAGCGACACGAGACTACTACGAGAGGAGGGCCGGAGCCGGACCGGAGGGGCGCTGAAAGCCACAGTTTGCTTAGGGTTTCTCTCCCCCCCCCACGCCGAGACAGACAAGTACACCACCACACACACACGCGCCCCCCTCCCTCCCCCACGAAATTCACAAAACCACCGGAGGCACAGAAAATTTTCCCAGGGAAAGGAAAAATCCCGTCCGAAATCCAGCGCTCCAAATCCGTTCGTCCCCTAGGCGCTCCCCCGAACCCGTCCCGAATCCCGCAAATCCTCGCTGAAATTCCCCAATCCTCCGTGCTCGCCCCGCCGCCGCCGCCGCCGCCCGCCGCCGCCGCCTCCTCCCTGCGACCCAGGCCCGCCCCGCCTCCTGTCGCAGCCGCAGCCGCTGCCGCGGATTTCCTCCACCCCGAGGGTTTCGTCTCGCTCTCGCTCTCTCCGCGCTACTGCCGCCACAGATTGGCGCGACCGACCCGTCATCCAGGACCGACCTTCTTCCGCCCGCGAGGCCGGGGGGGCTCCTCCCGCGGAAATTCACTCTCGTCCAGAGGCGGCGGCGCCCTCCTATTCATCGCCGCCCCCGCCCCCGCCCCCGCGCCCTGCTGGTACTCGAGTGGCGTGGGGTGGAGATCCACCAGGGCGTGGATCGGTTCCTCTTCGTTTCTTCGTTCGGTGGTGAGTAACCCTAGCTTGGATTGTTCAAAGGATTTCCTTTCCTTTGTTTTCATGTACCCTAAGGATTTGTTCTCGACGTGATAGCCGGCTAATACAATCTAATCCGTGCATGGCTTGATTATTAGGTTTTTATCCTTCAGGCGCGGAATATCAATCTATATAGGCGCAGTAGGAGTTTATATATATCCCCAATTTTTCGGGGGTTCAACTGAACCCCCATGCCCCACGCTAAGTCCGCCCCTGGTGGTGGTGGACTGGATTGGTGGACGCTACTGATTTTGTCGTGGGCATGGAGCGAAGTGAGCCCTCGTTGAAGCCGGAATGGCTGCTACGGCCCACAGTACCTGCCACGGCTCATAAGCCGGCGACTTCGCCCCGCGCAGGTGAGCTTGTCATGTAAATCTCAATTGTTTATTTATTGATATGGATAGCATCCATGTGCGATTCATTGCAGTTCACATTTATGGATGTTACAGCGAGAAGTTGCAACGGATAGGTTTATATAGTATAGTGACACCGGATAGTATAGTATTACAGTGGCAGTTATCCCATCGGTGCCTACATTTATACGTGCCAATTGGTGCCCTCTTTTGTGCATGCTAGCAACTAGCTCAATTCTATGTCGAGAATTTGCTACCCCAAATTCCATGCTAGTTGCTTCAAAACAAGCTTTCCATATACTGTTTTATTCTTTCATTGCGGTATATCAGCAATATGTGCCTGGCAACTGTTCTATTCATTATGCTGCACGTAAATCAGGATGGTTCGTGGGTGCATGTTATATTAAATTTTTGCTAACTATGGTAACTATTGAGGGAAGCTTTTAGGGAGTCATTGCTTTGGATATCATTATCAGCCTTACCTTGTATACTGTGAAACTGATGTTTCTCAGTTTTTTGTGACAATGTAACTGTACTGACTTTTGTGAAGTTTGGGTTTCTTTGTAAGGAAATTTATGTTAGGAGTAGTTTGGGGTGTTCGTTATAATCTTGGAGGTGGTTCCAAGCATTGTTTTTTCGCTTGTCCATTAGCCCTGTTTTGGTGATGCTTTTGTGGTTCGGGTAGTGGCAATCCATCAACCTCTTCTTTGGTGTGACGAAGGGTTACGGTCAGCTGACACACACAATTCTGCCTCTGTGAGAACACACTTGAGCTCCAACCATCAGTATTGTAAATCACTTTAGCAGCCTGCAAGATGATGATCATCTCGTGCTTTCTGTATCTGGATTTTCTTCATATATTCTTGTCTGTTGTATACTCGTATTATGTAGTGCCCCTTTATATATGCAATTACATTTACTCAGCGAAATCAAGGTTTCATAGGGGCTAAGAGAAGTTTCATAGGTGGGTTAGACATGCCTGCTGGGTTTGCTCATTTACTTCAAAAATACGTTATGGACCAGGTTAGGATGGAGGACCTAGACAGCTTTCAATCAATCATTAGATGCTGGGTGTATGGGTGAGCAGTGCAAGATTAGAAGCTAGGGTGCTTGGTGTAGAGCTGTAGAAATAGAGAAGATCAGGGATTTCCAAGTCTGATGCCTTTACTTTCCACCTGCAATGCAACACTAAGCAAACGGCGAGCATCTGGATTAAACATAAATTGATAACTAGGTAAGCCAGTTCACACCATCTCATGCTTTACACAATTGAGAGCAACTCCAAGAGCCTCTCTATGCCCGATTCATAGGAATGCAGATCTTGGTGAAAAAGTGGTCTCCAACAGCTTCTTTAGTTAGATCTCCAAATATTGCCATCCTCTCATTTATCGCTAGCCAAAGATGGAGAGTGGGGTTGGCTCTCTAGAGTGCGCACAAGATATAGAGAACCTATTGGAGGGTGAAAAGATATAGAGAGCATTTTTTGTTCGAATAGCTCTCCAAATGATAGCTTAGAGAGTGAGTTTAGGAAGTGCTCTTTGAGATGCTCCGATTCGAGCAATTAGCCAATTACATATGGGCCTGGTCTGCATGAAGTGAGGCTAAAGTTTGGAGCATGTTTGCCTGGAGACATGCTTCAACTTAACAAAGAGTGATTGATTGTCCTCCTGCAAGGATGCAGAGGGCTCAAGGTTTCTGGTTACAAGGTGAAATAATGGGTCCTGGGGCGGATGTGTGCACACCCTTTAAATTATAACTAGTGTGTTGTTTGAGCTTTATCCTCATGCGCCTGTATGTTTATTTTTCTGCTTGTGACTTGGCTGCTTATTGGTGATCATCATAGTATAAAGATTATATCTTTATGTTTTTGTGCCGATTAAAAAATGATTCTGCTTATGGAATCTCTTGTCCTTGCGCATAAGGAGAACTCTTCATGTACTTATGATATGTCTTTTGTTCTTACCAAGTATTGTTTTCAATGCGACAATGCTGTCTTACCATGTAAACTATTTAGTAGTTTATTAATGCTCAGTTCACAATTTGCGTTTATGTGCATGAATTGTTCTTTACTTGTCAGTGACACTAATGCACATCATGATACTTCTCTTTTGCCTTATGTACTAAGAAGCTCTTTCTTGGATGATTTTAGATGATCATGGCAGGGGTGCTTCATCAAGAAATCGTTCATCAGGGCGAGATCGTGATCGGAGCTCCCAACAGTCCTCGTCTCGGAGAGGTTCAAACTCTAGTGGTTCAAGGCGGAATGATCGAGATGGTACTGGGAAATCAAGAGGCTATGGTAATTTTGGAAAGCACAGCAAGGAAAGGATACAAGAAAAGGACCTGGACTTTCGTGATCGGGAGAGTAGGTTGGTTCAGCCAGATGATCCTTTACGTGATGGGTTTGAGTCCTTTAGCTCATGCAGATCTGAAAAGGACAGGCTTAACCGTACTCGTTCAAAGGTGGCCATATCAAATCGGGCAGTAGGAGTAAGTTTAGACAATGGTAATGTATCTAAAAAGGATAATGGTGTCATCTCCTTTGAGAGAGAATTCCCACACCTTGGTTCTGAGGACAAAAATGGAAAGCAAGACATAGGTCGAGTTCCGTCTCCTGGAATTAGCACCCCAATTCAGAACATACCATTGGTAGTGTCTGATGGCTGGAATTCAGTGCTTGCAGAAGTACCTATGGTAGGGGATCCAATCATTAACTCTGTTTCCTCTTCTTCATCACCCGCTGGTTCTAGTAAACAGATTGAAGTGTCCAACTCTGGTAGTGCATTAAGCATGGCTGAAACAGTGATGCAGTCGCCGTTAAAGATTTCTACCACACCTCAGGTTGTTAGTCAGTATGAGGTTTATGTTTTCCCATTTGCATTTGATTTAATTTTCTTGTTTTGAATATTGTTTATGGCTTTTTTGTGCCATATTGATTGTTCTTTTTATCCAGTTATCAATTGATGCTCAGAAGATTGAAGAAAGAACTATGAGGCAGTGCATTCTAAGACCCCTTACACCATCATCAAACAAAATATCTGTGAGTACCCTGTTTATTGCCTTTGCCCCAATGAATGCTTAATATCTGTTGTGCTTGCCACTTCATGGATATGTTATAAGCTCATTAGACTGTTCCATCTTGTTTGATCACTATCATGCCCTTTTGAGGAAAGCAATTTACGTAGTACAGTTATGTGCAAAGATTTCTTGAACTCTTAACACTTTCCTTTTTATTTAGTGATTTAACCTTTGATATTTATGTCTGTACAGCAGAATATCAAGTTATGCAGCTTACTATCATGTGATCATATTTTGTTTGTGCTATTAGTTAACAATCATAGTCAAAAAATAGTGTTTGACCCCTGGCCCATTTGATTGCCAGATGTTTTATTTTTGAACTAAGATTTCCCAATGTATTATCTAATCTTCAGTTCACCCATGACATAGTTGTTGGCAATTACCTTAGGAGCTCTTAGAGCTGTCTTTTTTACCAGTCACTTATGCAAACAAAGTTACTGGAGAACTGATTGCTTCGTTGTTTAAACAGACATTGTTAGGGATTGGATCTTTCCTGTTTTAAAAATATAAAATCCTGAATATATTATGACATCTGTTAATTAAATTTGCCAAATTTCATATGAACTATATTTTGCAAGGAACATACTTCACAAATCACTTCTATCAAAATTAGAAAGCTTTTTTTTGTCTGTTCAGCTGTTGCATTAGGTCATCAAACTGCATTAGGTCCTCAAAACTGTGTTGAGCTGCTTTGCCAATTTCACTCGGACAATTAAAGGTCATAAGGGAAACCAGAAATATACTTTGAAACATGTGTGCTCCTGATTATTGATTAATCACAACTCCCCGATATATACTGTCACAGTCCATCCTGACATGGACTTCGTGTTGTGCTCGCAACATTTTCATTGGCACCAATTAACTAACATCTGAAAAGTTTTGAGTGGTGAAATTCTGTATGTTGTGTCGCAATGAATACAAGAAACAAAGCTACTTAGTTTTCAGTTGTAGTTGGTACTCTTTTGATTAAAGCAATGCTTTTGTGATTTGAGCTTAATATTACTATTCTCAGAAGCTGTGATCCGTTTCTACAAGCATTTGATCTCTTGTAACTACTTATTGTGACTATTCCACCTAGTCTAAGCTGGCTATAATTCATCTTGTAGCTACTTATTATGACTATTCAACCTATAGTCTATAATTTATCAAAATCTTCTGAAACGATCTAATTTGGAGCAGGATCCAAGTCTTATGAAAGGAGTTAATTTGAAGCAGGATCTTGTTTCCATATTTTTTTGTGCTATCAATAGTCTGTAGTTGTGGATGCTTTAAGTTACTGTGCATATTATTAAATTTATTGGGCAACTGAATCACTTGGCTAAATGATTTTGACAAAGAGATTATTAGATCAAATTCTAAAATCTGAAGCAGTTGGTCAATATTATTGCTTATCTGAAAACCATCTGTTTATTATTGTATTTCATCATTGGCATTGGAATGTGAATATATTTCCTATCTTCACTCACATGCGGAAGATAGCTATGTTTGGGTGAATATCTGTGTTTGTTTGTTTCACATATTTGTCAAGTAATGTTCTGTTTTGCTGAACAAGGTTATGTTCGTTTGAACTAATTTGCTCAGAACACTGTACAGGCATCTAATTCTTTGGATAAGTTATTAAAATCCAAAGGTGCAAGAGCTGGAGAGTCCAATGGTCCGATCAAGGTTGCTCCACAACTGTCAATACAGCCATCTAGCAGCTCTGTTCGCACTCCAGCCAAAACTGAGCTCGTAAAGCAATCTCAATCAGGCAGCCTTCAAGTCCTTAGTCGTGAGCAGAATGGTACTGTAAATACTGCTGCCAAAGACAGCACCAGCAATCCCGTGAGCCCTGTTCTGGGTCGATCTTCTTCAATGGAACCTATGAGAAAGTCTATTGTCAACCCAAAGCTTAAGGTTGGCAGTAATGGCCGTTCTTTGCATCCACTGCAAGGTTCATTTGCTGACAGAAAAGCAAGTGCAAAAGACAAGTACAAATTTTTTGAGTTGTTGCGGAGCAAGTCTGTAAATGGTTCAGGCACTGCTATTGAGTCTCCATCTGGCCTGACTGATGATCAGCAGAACTCTAGTCTTGATTCGCCTTTCAAGTTTATTGAAAATGGGAGCAGTTCCTGTGAAGAAGCAAATTCTTGTGAGGGTTCTCAGCGACACTTGTCGGACAATGAGGAAATCATTCCACCTTCAGAATCTCATGATGTTTTAGATGAGGGATCTCTGGGGATTCAGGTTGACGACAGGGATGCCAGCTCTTCACCAGTACTTGGTGACATAGAAGATATAGCTTCTAAGAAGCCCCAGCAAGACAATGTTGCTATTATGCCCATCATACCTGCTTATGTAAATGATGGTTCTGTGATGCCCAATTCTGTTGACAATGAAGCAAGTTTGTCGTTGGAGGAAGCCAATCCTGCTCAAGTGTTACAGCACATTGGAGTAAGAGAGGAGAATCCTTGTCCTGCTCAAGAGTTCGAGTCCTTTGGGGCAGGTGGGGAGGAAGAGTTGAACCTCCTGAGATCTATGGGCTGGGATGAGAACGAAGATGTTCAGCCTCTTCAGCAGGAGGAGATTGCTGATTGTGTAAGTGTTTGATACATTCTCTAAACCATCGAGCAAAATTTATTATTATGACATATTGGTTGCAGAGTTTAGGAGGCCCTATCTCATAGTTGATATGGTACTCCTTAGTGCATATTACTGAAGTGATGATGAATGCAGCTGTAACTCTTACCATTTCCCTCACCTTTCTCTTTTGTAGCTAAGGCAGAACGCCAGGCTGCAGCAGAAGCTTCAGGAATGCAGGGGCTGATCGCGGAATCAATGGAGCAACGTCACTGTGCTGTCACCATACTGAGACGATGCTGGTGTGGAGCTGCGTTTTGGTACCTTCCGGTCAACTGATCAGGGAATGATTGTCTCTAGCTTAGCAAATGGAGAGTTTTGTTTTTGTTAATGCTTGTTCAGCATTGCGGGGGGAGGTTTCATGGTAGAGCTGATAATTTTCCCCCATTGAAAAGAGGTTTTAGGGTTTTTCTTCCTCATTTTCCCAGAAGGAATACACCAAATGGAAGTCTTGTCTGGTGTTGGAGGCACATAGGTGTGCGTTGCTCTGAAAGAAGAATAGGTTGTCTTTCTTACTTTTCGTCGCCATCTTTTTGTTTTTTTTTTTGGAAAAAGAAGGGGAAAAAAGAATGATCGAGCTTAACATGAAAAAGGTGCACAGGAATTACCTTATGTTAAATCTTGCGTCCCCCCTTTTTTTATTAGGCTTCGTTTTGCTCTCATTGTATCGACCTCTTCGATTTAGTCCCGTACTCCCGTGACATTACATTTAGCCCCGTTACCTTAGGTTAGCACTGTGACCGGGAGGTTTTATGCGAAATTTTGACTTGGAACAAATTTTGTCAAGGCTATTGCTCTAATCTAATGGGAGGTTAAGCTCCTAGTGTGATAGGGTCTTGTTTGTTCGTTATGGTAGCGCTTGTACACGTTGCTCTCTGTCCACAAGCCTTCACGTTTGTCAATAGCGTTCTCGTGATCCAGTCGTCTGTCATAAGATTCTACGGTGACACGGAATCGTACATCATATGTTTTGAGCACCTGCCCCAGCTAGAGGAGGGGGTGCCAGCAAGATGGACGGCACTGATCTACGTAGCAGATTCGTAGGACCAGTCGTCACGACTCAAAAGAAATTATATATATGGAATACTCTATTTGTTTGCAGGTAAAATGTTGCTGTCTCACCTACACCCATGGACGACTCTCAAAAGGATAGCAAGCAGCTCAGAATTGCTCACCGAACCACAGAACAGCTTCGTGATAAGAAGCTCCCATAAAAAGTTGGCCACTCTTTATTCACCTCTCATCTGCGAAATTTCTGGGAACGTTGATTTCGGGATGTGCTTCATGTAAGACTGGTTTTTACGTGTGGCAAGTTTGGCTGCTGGTTCATACTAAAAACCAGTTGTAGCATAGCATGATCGGTCAATTTTTTATGTTTTGAAAATTGGGTGATTGATGTCTACTGTACTTACGGGCTAGTATGGCAGTATTCAGAAAAAGGCAGTCGTATTCGTACGGATGTGACTCGTCGAGTCTAAAATGATGTTTTCAAGCTGATTTGGACGATTGGGCGTAAGCGTAATTGCGTATGCATTACAGTATTACCACCATAGTGTCGATGCATATATTCTTGGAAAGAGAAGTATACACGGGACATATGATAATTGTATGATCTCTGTGTGTGTGTGTGTGCCTAATCACCCACAAACAAGTGCCATCACAATCATGATTTACTTGCAAGGGAAACAAACCAATCGGGGTAGGCCACTCCTAATAGAAGATGAACATGGTTAGGGGCCAAGCAAGAAGCGAATAATAATAATCTAAAAGTCCCAATTGCACCCGCTCGGTTGCTCACCAACTTGGGCTGTTAGGCTAGGCATCATACCCACGTATATATGTTGGCTACCTAGCCCCTTCCTTTTTGAAAGGAGTCAAACAATGCCATATACAGTATATACTTTTCTTTTTCATTGCAAAAAGCTTAGACCTATCGTATATACACGCATTTCTACCATGAAGCGTTTTTGCTTCTAGAGAGCATGTGTAGAAGCAAAAACTTGCAGGAGCGAACGTTGTAAAAGTTCAAGCGTACGGATCAAATTCGTAACAGTTTGGACCTAAAAGGCCACGCAGGTGCATCCTCTCGAAAGTCTCGACCAGCAAAAGGAAAAATGTCACCGAGTACGAACCAAACTAGCGCAAAGGAGAAGCTTGCTGTGCGATAAAGCAGGCACCTCCAATTAGGTCCAAATCCACACATAACAGTCTCCTTCACGGCTGCTTCATCACTGATGGGCTTCCACACCTTCTCTTTCGTATTCGTATCTATCTCTGTCCTGTTACTCTTGTTTTCTCTTCAGAGCTTGTATTTCTACACTTGTTTATTTTGCATAATATATGGTGGTCACAGAGAGTAAACCTAACTATAACTACCAAATCATCTTTATATATTCGTAGTGACAAATATAAGTATGACACACTCGTCGATCTCACCAAATAGAAGCTCAAGAATTAAGCGCACACACACACGCTAGCCTTCGTCTCTCGCTGCTGCCCATCCAAATTCCAAACTCCAAGTCTCCCTGCCAAAGGATAGGACAGATGGAGTCAGTAGCACGGTTGCTTCTCGTGGTGGCCGTGGTGGTGGCCGCGGCGGCCAGTGGTGGCGCCCTGGCCGCGACGGCGACGCCGCCGCACCACCTCAAGCTCAAGGGCGGCCTGCGGGTGCGCCTGACGCACGTCGACGCGCACGGCAACTACTCGAGGCTGCAGCTGCTGCAGCGGGCCGCGCGCCGGAGCCACCACCGCATGTCGCGCCTCGTCGCGCGTGCCACCGGCGTGAAGGCCGTCGCCGGGGGAGGGGACCTTCAGGTGCCCGTCCACGCGGGGAACGGCGAGTTCCTGATGGACGTGGCGATCGGCACCCCGGCGCTGTCGTACGCGGCGATCGTGGACACCGGCAGCGACCTGGTGTGGACGCAGTGCAAGCCGTGCGTGGACTGCTTCAAGCAGAGCACGCCGGTGTTCGACCCGTCGTCGTCCTCCACCTACGCCACCGTGCCGTGCTCCAGCGCCCTGTGCAGCGACCTGCCCACCTCCACCTGCACGTCGGCGTCCAAGTGCGGCTACACCTACACCTACGGCGACGCGTCGTCGACGCAGGGCGTGCTGGCGAGCGAGACCTTCACGCTGGGGAAGGAGAAGAAGAAGCTCCCCGGCGTGGCGTTCGGGTGCGGCGACACGAACGAGGGCGACGGGTTCACGCAGGGCGCCGGGCTCGTGGGGCTCGGCCGCGGCCCGCTCTCGCTCGTCTCCCAGCTCGGCCTCGACAAGTTCTCCTACTGCCTCACCTCGCTCGACGACGGCGACGGCAAGAGCCCGCTGCTGCTGGGCGGCTCCGCGGCGGCCATCTCGGAGAGCGCGGCGACGGCGCCCGTGCAGACCACCCCGCTGGTGAAGAACCCGAGCCAGCCGTCCTTCTACTACGTGTCCCTGACGGGGCTCACCGTGGGGTCCACGCGCATCACGCTCCCGGCCTCGGCGTTCGCGATCCAGGACGACGGCACGGGCGGCGTCATCGTCGACTCCGGTACCTCCATCACGTACCTGGAGCTGCAGGGCTACCGCGCGCTGAAAAAGGCGTTCGTGGCCCAGATGGCGCTGCCCACCGTGGACGGCTCCGAGATCGGGCTGGACCTGTGCTTCCAGGGCCCCGCCAAGGGAGTGGACGAGGTGCAGGTGCCCAAGCTGGTGCTCCACTTCGACGGCGGCGCCGACCTCGACCTCCCCGCCGAGAACTACATGGTGCTCGACTCCGCCTCCGGCGCGCTCTGCCTCACGGTGGCGCCGTCGAGGGGGCTCTCCATCATCGGCAACTTCCAGCAGCAGAACTTCCAGTTCGTGTACGACGTCGCCGGCGACACGCTCTCGTTCGCGCCCGTGCAGTGCAACAAGTTGTGATGATCATCATCACTCGTGTAGTAGGCGATTGTGTATTGGATTGGTCGTCTTCATGTGACGACGCCCGGCCGGGTGGTTACTGGTCAGTGATCAATATATTGACGTGTAGACGGAGACCTATTTGGTCCATGTCCTGGCTTGCGAATGAAATCCCTGCGTTCTCACTTCTCAGGCGTTCAGCAGCGTTTAGAATTACAACTGGCGAAGAAGGAGAGGTAGTGTTCTCTCTTCTCTGCCTGCTTTGGTTTCTTGTACCAGGCTACATATCACTCTCGGAGCTTTACCGCTTCTGAGATCGATTGATCTTCTGGGAGACGTATCGGACCCTGATATGACTCTCAACTGCTTTATAGCCTTCATTCAATAGGGAAACCAAAATCCATTCGACCTCTCCGACTCGTCGAAGTCCATTTGACATTTTAGCTACTCCAATCAGAAAACCGTTTCGTTTTGTTCATCCCTAATTCTGCAAATGTAGCATCACGTTCGGTCATCTTTCCCTATCCGTAGAATGGAAAACTTTTATTTTGTTTTCGCGCCAATCTTGACCAAATGTTTTAAGGCCTGAAACTAAAAACATTCTACTCTTTATTCCGGCCATGAAATATAGAATTAGAATACTGCTTTTTTTTAACTTACTTTAGTCCTTTGGTTTTAAGAAAATAAACAGGGGTATCCTTCTTTTATTTCATATTTGGTGTCAAATGGATCCTGTAAGAATTATTTTACATTGCGTCACGTCAATCACAAAAGTAAATTGAATATAATATAGTATTGATAGTTTGGGGATCAATTAGATTTTATTAAAAAAGTATATTTTGTTGAAAAATGTATAAAAAGTACATTTTAACATCTTAAAATTCAATTAAATATTAGAAAATACATATGAAATTTATTTGAGCTAGAAGAAATATGAAATCAATCTCATGTGTTCTTTTCTTCTTACTGCTTATGTTGGGATTTATTTGAATCTTATATAGTCATTTTTAGAGTTTATTTATTAATAGATGCTCTTGTTATTTATCATAATTAGTCTATGTTGACAACATAAAAGTTTACACGTGTCATGTAATGCCCTCATATTCGATCATATTTAATATGAACACATGCACACTCATAATATGGAAGCACACACAACAATCCCTTGTGAGCACAATTCTTGAGATTAGCAAGTCGTCAGCACATACATCTTAATGTTGATAGTTCATAATATTTTGTTAATTTATTTTCACATAATTCTCTTTGTATAGTCGTGTCATTATTTTGCTACTATTTCAAATCTAACCAAACATAATTCATTTACATATTTATAAACAAGAAAAATAAGGTGGTATGTAGCTAATGGGGCATGCCAAGTTAACGTAGGATAATTAAACAAATAACTAGAGCATCTAGTAGTAAATAAACATTAAAACGAAGATTCAAATAATTCTAAGCTAATATCATAAGACAGAACATGGTTTTAGAAAAAATAAAACTAATTTTATTTTGTTTCTAAGCAAAAACATTTTTCTACTATTAGATTTGGATTTTAGTTGCCTATTTTAATTAAATATTTAGATTTAGAAAAATATACTACCTCCGTCCTGAAAAGAATGCAACTATAGGTTGTGTGCCACAAAAATTATTCACGTTTGACCAAGTTTTTAATAAATAATATTCATATGTATGGCTTTAAATTAATTTATAATGGAAATATATTTCTTGTTTAATCTAATGGTATTTATTTGGTATCATATACTTTTTTATTTATAATTAGTAAAACTTAAGGTATTGAAATATGACGCTATATTAGAATTGTATTCTTTTAAGGACAGAGGTAGTAATTTTTTTGATAGATTCTAATTGACCTCATGAACTATCAAAGTAGTTCGTTTCAGTTTCCTTGTGGCTAACGTGATGTCATATAATGATGGTTGATGTGGTGCCACATCGGCTAAAATTGTTTCTAAAACCGCCATAGAGAAAATTCGGATGTCTTCAAAAGTACGGCATGTTAAAAACTAGTTTTCCGATGAGGAGACAAATCGGACTCGAATAATAATTGAGGTCTGAGGTCAAATGGCCTAGCTAACTGCGCCAAGCCGACCCTGCAGCCAAGAGGCTACGTGCTGCAGCCCACGCACGGCCCAAAGGTCGCAAACCCGCTGGCACAGCCCATGCTGCTCACCGCGGTCATGTCGAGAGCCTCCGCGGTCCGCGCATTTCGGCCGTGCGCTCTCCACTTTCGTTTCGTCCTCGTGTTTTGAGCTCGTTTCTCTCTGGGAATTTGGGGGAAACATCTAACCCAAAAGCCGAATGTTGTAGCAGTAGCATTCAAAAAAAAAAAAAAAAAAAACTCTCGTGTTCTTTGAGAAATGGCAGCGCGTACGTATACGGTACAAAAGAACACAAAGATGTCATGCCGTGGCCGTGCGACGCGATGCTAACAGCAACCAGCTCGCCTTTGCCGCACCACCTTTGTGTGCCCGAGGAAACCGGCCGCCGTCGTCGCTCGTCTACTTAACCCATTTCCCCGTCAAGCAAAGCACACGTGCTGCGCTCGTTCGAGGACCTGGCTGGCTTGTGCGCCGCCCGGCCTCAACCGCGCCGCCATGGAGCTGCTGGTGCTCCTGCTCTTCCTCGCCCTCCCCGTCCTCCCGGCGCGCGGCGGCGGCGGCTCGTCGTCGGTGCCTCCGCGGCGTTCGCTCCACCTCGAGCTGGCGCGCGTGGACGACGCCGCGGCGGCCGCCAACCTCACGGACCACGAGCTCATCCGGCGCGCCGTGCAGCGCAGCCTCGACCGGCCGGGGGTCGCGGCGCGCAACCGCAAGGCGGTCGTGGGCGAGGCCCCTCTGGTGCCGCGGGGCGGCGAGTACCTGGTCAAGCTCGGGATCGGCACGCCGCAGCACTACTTCTCGGCGGCCATCGACACGGCCAGCGACCTCGTCTGGCTGCAGTGCCAGCCCTGCGTCAGCTGCTACCGCCAGCTCGACCCCATCTTCAACCCCAGGCTCTCCTCCTCCTACGCCGTCGTGCCATGCAGCAGCGACACCTGCTCCCAGCTGGACGGCCACAGGTACGTACGTATACTCGGTACTCGATCAACGACGCACACACTGCACCAAGACGACGACGAGCTGATCGACACGCAAATGCATGTGTGCAGATGTGACGAGGACGACGACCAAGCGTGCCGGTACAACTACAAGTACAGCGGGAACGCGGTGACGAACGGCACCCTGGCCATAGACAAGCTGGCCGTCGGCGGCAACGTGTTCCACGCCGTCGTCCTGGGCTGCAGCGACTCCAGCGTCGGGGGACCTCCGCCGCAGGCCTCGGGGCTGGTCGGCCTCGCCCGCGGCCCGCTCTCGCTGCTGTCCCAGCTCTCGGTCCGTCGGTTCATGTACTGCCTGCCGCCGCCCATGTCCAGGACACCGGGGAAGCTCGTGCTCGGCGCCGGCGCCGGCGCCGACGCCGTCCGGAACGTGTCGGACCGGGTCACCGTCACCATGTCGTCCAGCACGCGCTACCCGTCCTACTACTACCTCAACTTCGACGGGCTGGCCGTGGGCGACCAGACCCCGGGCACGATCAGGAGGCCGACGTCGCCGCCGGCCACGGGTGGAGGAGTAGGCGGCGGCGGCGGCGATGGCGGCAGTGGGGCGAACGCGTACGGGATGATCGTGGACGTGGCGTCGACGATCTCGTTCCTGGAGGCGTCGCTGTACGACGAGCTGGCGGACGACCTGGAGGAGGAGATACGGCTGCCCCGCGCCACGCCGTCGACGCGCCTGGGGCTGGACCTCTGCTTCATCCTGCCGGAAGGGGTGGGGATAGACCGGGTGTACGTGCCGACGGTGTCCATGTCGTTCGACGGACGGTGGCTGGAGCTGGAAAGGGACCGGCTGTTCCTGGAGGACGGCAGGATGATGTGCCTGATGATCGGCAGGACGAGCGGGGTGTCCATCCTTGGAAACTACCAGCAGCAGAACATGCACGTCCTCTACAACCTGCGCCGGGGCAAGATCACCTTCGCCAAGGCCAGCTGCGACTCCTTGCCATAGATAGGCTCAGCATGGACTGGAATCTTGGTCTCATGATCTTGTACTCCGTGCCCGGATTTTAGAGAATTTGCACGTTGGAGATTAGATACTGGTGCTCTGTATTAGCATTCGTCAGAATTTTCTGAACTTTATATGCAGAAACGCGTAACCATTGAGTAATCAGAGTTGCAAAAGGAGTGAACAGCGCTCGAGGAGAAACTCTAAAACTGCTGATGAGATTTTTCTGGTCGAATATGAAATCCGTTTATTAGCATTGACAGTGAGATAAAGTCTACAAGGATGTATAGATTGTGCATCGTTTCTTTGGTTCATTCATCTTTTTTTCTGGTCTCCTTTTATTGCTCATTGCTAGAAGTAGACAGCAAAGCAAAGGATTGCTCTCCTTCTAGCTCAGAAAAAGTGAATAGAAGGGGAAACCAACATTTTTTTTTTTTTTTTTGCAAAGCACAAGTGCACAGGAATATAATCAAAATGTAGCCACTCAAAAAGCAGCTTACAAGAATATATCAATGTTTGGGCATGAATGGATTCTAACTTTATTCATAAATCTTTACCCTCCAAACAAGGGGTAAATGTGATTTTTCACTTAGATAACTCGGTGTCAGAATACTCACGCACAGCATTCGCCAGTTCTTGGACATGTTGGTCTACAACTCCTGACAAGAAATATTTGAACTTTGTAGTCCATGCCATGTTGTGCTATTGTCAATAAAATTTCTATAAAAGAGATGAAACAGAATGTAACCTTACCTAATTTGTTTAAAGCATCCTCAAGTTTGAACACATACTCTCTGTTAGGTCCAGATGGGCCTTGAGCAAGGCAAATTTGCCTAAATACGGCAAGAGTTTTCTTAGGGAACTAAACAGGGCACAGGTTATATACCATAAGCTAACAATAGTTTGCGTTGCACCATCTAGTAATGCAAAAGTTAATGGGATGACATACCTGGCCATTTCATCCAGAGGTGCAGGACCAAGGTAGTTTTCATTGGTCTCCTTATTAGCGGTGGCGAAGTATCTGTTATCCATGTACTTATTCAGTTCTGTCAGTGAAATTTTGGCATGTTGAAATGTTTATTTAAAATTACAGGACCACTTACACCATCACATTTTCGACAGCTGGTACTTTGGGCGATGAATCCTGAAAGTTATTACAACTTAATACTCCTATAGTTACATGCGGAACATTATCAAAAGGGAAATAGATCCAGCCCTCTGTATCATCTTACAGTATACAAGTCCAGGTAAACCTTCTCATCATATTGCTTCTCCCTGACTTCAAGGTACTGCAATTCAAATCTGAAGATAAATGCCAATAGAAGCAATATAAAGCTGTAAGCAACACAATATCAGTTGTGCAGAAACTTGCTGCTACATATACCATCACGATAAACACATATAAGTTCATATATAGAGAAATCTCATAAGCCATTCATGACCTAATCATCATAGTATCTAGATCTAATCAGGCTTTAGGAAAGAATATATGAGTTTTGGTCCATCGACCAATCTCTACATTTCCATAATGACAAGTACGTAGCACCAGCAATATCCCAATCATCAAACATCAAACAATCGAATCAGCATTAGTGAACAAAAGTACAAAACATATCTGCCTGGCTTTCAATAAACATACCTCCATAGCTATCTCCTTATCTTCCTCCTTTATACTATAAGCAACTCCCCACTAAAAGATGTAAAACAGACAGATTAGCTCGCAAAATCAACCGCGTGAACTGTGAAGGAGTTTGCGCATCCTAGTAATCAGGCCGTTCTTAGCAGTTACAATAACAGAGGAGGGTGAACATGAGAAGGGGCGTACGCAGGTCGCTCCGGGCTGGTGCTCGAGGGTGACGGTCCTCCCGGGGAACTGCGGCGTGCCCCTGTGGTCCGTGCTCCCTGTCCACTCGCCGCGCCAAAGGAAGGAAGAGTAATTTGAGGGCGCGGCCGTGAAGACGGACAGATTGCAGGTAAGCAGGGTATGGAGGTTACCCTGGTAGAAGACGCGGCGGTAGTCCCTGACGAAGCCGACGACGCGGGCGTCGTAGGCGAAGCCGGGGTTCCAGATCAGCGAGCCGTACCCGAACACCCAGATCGGAGACATGGCCGCCACGCCTCCTCCCCCCTTCTCCCGGCGTTTCCTTTCCCTCCGGTGGAATCGAGGATGTTGCGCACGGCCACGGCCCACGGGGAAGCGCGGCAGGCCCCGAGTCGCCGCTGCGTGCTGGCTCCTCTGGTTGGTGCGTGCGCGAGTAGCAGCAGTGAGCAGGAAGGCAGGCAGGCGAATCACGCAGAAATCGAGAGGCAGACGACAACTTGCTAGTCATATTCTCTCTTTTATTTATTCCCTTCTCATTTTGTCCCAAAGTGACAAGTGGCTAGAAATGATGTTTTGTTGGTCACGTTTGTGTTACGTCATGGTCTGCTCGCACCTTGTGGATTTGTATCTACTAAAAAAATCCATTTTTTCCCAAGAAAATTCGCACAGCATGATAAACCTCTTCACGTAATAGACTGAAAACACAACCTTCAAGAAACAAGATGACCATTTCGGCCACGCCTGTATGGGTAACAAAGCATAGCAGATACAGCAGATACGCAGGTAAATAATCCATAAACAACTCATCAGTAAAGCTTCCTCATGCAAAATGCCATCAGGCACAAGACAGAAACACAGGAGGCAGATGCTGCTGGTGAGAAACACATGGCATGGTAAAGGCGTTCAAAAAAGGAAACACATGGGAAAGCCAGAAGCATCTTTATGGACCCAATCAATCAGCAAACGTAGTAAGCGAATTGGTAGAAGAAAGTTATGCACAACATATTTGAATAGATGTTTCAGATGAAGAATGCGCTACCAAGTAGTAAGCCAATAACAGAATTCAGTAGACAGTGTCATCAATTTCTCTAGTTTCAATCCGGCGAAATATAAGTATTTGAATAGATGTTTCAGATGACAAAAGCTACCACAAGAGCATTCAGAAATTGTCTCATGTCAGCAACCACCTTTATTTTCTCGAGTACCCCTATATTTTAGTACTCTTCTACTCTTAACTATACCTTATTTACTTCTCTGCATAAGCATAAGCAGAGTAACTATAATGTAGGTTACTAATTAGTAATTAGCAATGGCCATGAAGGATAGACATGCCGGTGGGCATCAAACTACAATACTTAAACTACCTCAGAATCATCAAGCGAAACCTGAATTGATCACAGCTTCAAGCCCCATTGAAGTTCTGAACAGAACTCTGTCAGTCATCACTATCAGTATCATCGAACTCGTAGTCACCTCCACTGCTTGAGTCAGTACCATACTCAGGCTCCCATGGCTCCCTGAATGACTCGAGTGCACAACACCTCTCCTCGATGTCGCCTTCAAGCCTGACATTCCAGCAGCCAAGTATGTCCAGGGTCCGCAGCAGCTGACACTTGGTAAGAATGGCGTTGAGCGCAAGGTCACTGAACAGGCCATAGGCAAGCTCAAGCTGCTCTAGCATCGGCATGGTGTTCGCGACTGCCAGTGCCTCTTCTTCAACCACCTTATTAGCTGCGGTGTTGAAACCTTGAGGAAGGTCTGGAGGGGGCATGTTCCTCTTCAGCTGAACGAGCAACTTGCAGTGCCGGCCTAGTGCCTGGATTCCTTTGGGAGTGATATTCAGGCAGTTACTGATGTCCAGCACTTTAAGTGCAGGAAAGCATTCTGCATGCTTCTCCACGGCTTGATCAGTGATCTCGCTCATTGGGATCCGGAGGACATTGAGCAACTTCCCCCTGTTCAACAGCAGCAAACACTAAACATCATATTACTAACACTAAACTATGTCGATTCAGATACCATATTAACAGGGTACAAAGAACTAAAAAAAGTAATAACTATAAATAACTAAATGCACATGAATAGAGAAAACACAATATCACAAAAACAGTGTTTTCTCACAATTTGATATCCCAGTATATGATGATAAGATATCCTACAGTCTTTCTAAAGTCCTTAGTGAAGCAGTACACCCACAAGGCCACAAGCAATCCATAGATCAAGTAATACGCATCATCAATCAAGAAGTGAAGATGCTGGAAAGCATCGACATGTTAAGACTCCTATGAAAGCCAGAGCTGGCATGCCCAGTTTGGTTCTCACACCACTTAGGCCTTGTTTAGTTCACATAAAAACCCAAAACTTTTTAAAATTTCCGGTCACGTTGAATCTTGCAGCACATGCATGGAGCATTAAATATAGATGAAAATAAAAACTAATTACACAGTTTGTCTGTAAATTGCGAGACGAATCTTTTAAGCCTAGTTAGAGCATCTCCAACAATTTGGTATAATTGACTTGCCAAATCTTGAGTTTTAGCAAGTTGGTAATTTGTTTGGTAAGTGAAAAAAAGATGTATCTCCAACAAGTTGCTATTCTTCACTTGTTAAAATAGAGGATGACATATTGGACCCGTCTGTCATTGCTTGCTCTGTTGCTGGCTTGCTGCTCGTCTGGCCTCCTCCGGCGAACCCAACCACCGCCTGGCCACACACGGGCTGCGCCCTCACGCGACGCCTCCCGCACGCCGTGGGCGAAATTAAGTACGTAGCTAATCGTGTCGCCGTTGTCGTCGGAGTCGTGGATCAGCACAAGACCATTGCAGTGGTCGTCTACGTAGCCCCAGGAATCGGTTGATTTCTGAGGCAGGTAGTCGTGCTTGCCGGAGATGCAGGGCCCGTCCGAGATGGGCGAGAAGAACTCAGAGATGCTGTAGGTGTTGAAGTTCAAGAAGAACCCACCCAGCGACAACGGGAGGAGATCCGCCCGCAGCAGGCGGAGGGCGTCGACGACGGCGGGCTACGCCTTGCAGACACACCTGGACACGGCGAGTCCACGCGGCGGGAGGCGGCGGAGCACGTCCGCTAGCACGTCGTCGGGGAGCAGCGCCAGCGGGCACGTCTTATCCTCCGCCGCAGCCTCGCCCTGCTGGTCCCGGCGATCCATCGATTGATCCGCGCGACGCACACTGGGAAGCAGCGATAGCAACTCAAGTACGCGTGCGGAAGAATACGCGCGCGAGGACGGAGAATAGCAAGTTGGGATAAATACCAAGTTGGTTTAAGGAGTTGTTGGAGAGAGTTTTTTATGTTTTTGCCAAGGAGTTGTTGGAGATGCTCTTACTTCTTGATTGAACAATGTTTGTCAAATAAAAACGAAATTGCTACAGTGTCATTTTCTAAAAAAAAATTAGAACTAAACAAGGCCTTAAACACACAATAAAATGATTTGGTATTAAAGCTGAAAAATGTCAGATAATAAGTTTCACAGAGGACAGCAACAGAGCCTACATTACATTATGACTATAAAAATATTGACTGAACACAAGGTCATGTGAACCTACAGAGTCGATCATTTCATAAATATCCATGATAAGCAGCATTCAAATTAATAAATATGAGCTACAAGCCTACAACCACCAAATGCTCTCCATTAAAGGAATTTTTATATGAATCAAATATTACAGTGCGATGCTCAAAATGGACATCGTCTGGTAGCAGAATCTACCAAATAATAGCCGCAGGCAGTGCTGATTTCTATCCACTAGTAGTACTGTAGTAGGCAGTAAACATTACAATGAGGAAAACTTAAAAGCTTCCATAGAGATCATTATCACACTATGTTTGTACTAAATGTGATGTCAGTGTGTGGTTCACTCGTGTCAGGTGATTAGACAGTGATTAGTGAAATCATTTCAGGGTTCATGTGGCAGGGGGCTGCATGTCAACACAGCATTCTAGTAAACTTTCTGAAGCCAAGAACGAACATCCCAGGCACAGCAAACCAACGATCAGAATGGGCAGCGTGACTTACGAGGCTGCGACATAGGTGAGCGCGGCGTCCCCGACGCGGTAGGCAGAGAGCCTCCGAAGCGTGCCCTGCGCACGGGCGACGAGTTGGCGCACGGCGGCGTCGGCCCTGGCGCGGCAGTTGACGCGGCGGCACCAGGCCTCGATGTCCACGTCCCCCCACATGTCCGGCGACGCCGCGGCCTGCCTCCACGCCCTGCAAACTTGCGCCGCGCCGCGGGCCACGTCGTCCGCGGCGACCCGCCCGCGGAGCACCAGCGCCAGGATCTCCGGGCTCACCGCCTCCGTCCACCTCCACTCGTACGCCGCCACCTCCTCATCGCCTCCCGCGTCTCCTTCCCCGTCGCCGCGAGGCTTCGCCCTTTTCGCTTCTGGCTCCGGCCAGTCCCAGACCTGCGCTCTCTTCCCCCCGCCGGCGGACGTACGCGGCTCCTTCGCCGCCTCCGACCAGCTCGTCCAAAACCCTCCTCTGCTCCCGCAGCTCAGGCTACCAAGCCCCGGCGCCTTTCCAGGACCCAGGATCCCCCTCGACGGCCCTCCTCCACCACCAGCGACGCCGACGACAGCGTCGCCTCCACCGGAGGACCTCTTCTTCATGGCCTCCGCGTGTGACCACCTGACCACGGGCGCTCCCCCGCCGCGCGAGCCGCCGTCAGGCCTCGCCCTTTTCGCCTTCCACCCCTGGCCTACTCCTCCGCTGAAGCTTCCCCAGAATTTTGGGTTTTTGCGCTTCATGTCCGGTGATCGCCGCCGGCCAGGCACGATCGCTGGGGTTTTCCTTCTTGGGAATTGTGGGAGGGGAGGGAGGGGAAGGGACGGGGGTTTTCTGTCGCACACAGTGGAGGAGGAGACGAGAAGCGAAGGAGAGCTAGCTGCTAGCCTTTATAACCAACTTCGTGCTGCGGAGGAATCGGGTGCATCACGCATTCACGCGTGCCTCATCGCCTCATCGGGCGGTTGGAGGTAGTCCGCCTTAATTTTCCACGTCGTCCTGAAACTATGGTTACAAACGTACAGTTATAATTTTGAATCAGGAATTTCGAACCATTTCTAAATCACTCTAAACTTTTATATCCTCTCTCTCGTATGTATGTTTAGATCACGCTCGTTCTATTGATCTTGCCAATAAAAATAGTTTTTTTAGATAATAGATATTGTATACCGGCTTCTTCTATCAAATTATAGAATCAGGCTAATTATTATATAGTTCTGCCAGTGGCACAAACACTTATGCAGTCTACTAGCGGAAAACTAAAACAAAATAAGGTTTAAACTAAAATATGACCAATATATTTTGAGGACAAACATCCATTAAAACTAAAAAAATTGCAAAGCTGATATACCTGCAAGAAAGTTTTTAGGGAACTGTCCAACTTGGACCAGTTGGTCTCTCTGATCATCATGTCGCTGTTGGCTTGCTCACTGTCGGAGCCAATACGTTTCTTGAAGAGTACCTGCAAGAAAGTTTTTAGTCTACATTTATCAAAAACCACTTTGTTTCTAGTTAACCAAATTGCCCAATAAAGTGCAGCTGAGACGGTTAGTAACAATGAGTTGTACTTTTTGTGTCTATTTTTTGACCAAACAAAAAAAAGATCACTCATATCTGTTGGAGGCGTTAAACCAAAAAGTATATGTATAGCACGCCATAAGAATTTGGCGTAAACATAATCAAAAAGAGATAGTTTATTGTTTTCGAAAGATGACAAAAACAACAATAGTTGTCACCCTTTCAGTCTCATCTAAATAAATTATCCTCAGTTGGTATGGTATTTTATAATAAAAAAGAGAAACAAAGTTTCATGATGTCGTTGACCGCCTTAATACATGGAAGGGAATTTGAATCTAGTTTTTCTTTTGATAAGTTAATTTGAATGTAGTTGTCTAAGTATATGGGCACATTGGACACAACTGAAAGTCCAAGTTTGGTTTTGGTAATTAATGACATCAAGTTGCTAATGCCTTATGTTTAAGTGATTTGAGTTAGGCATAGCAACACATGTGATGAAGGTGCATGGTGGCATGGAAAGGTGGCCACATGATCACAAAGGAATGAAGCATGAAGTGAAGATCATGGTGATAGACGAGGAGCAAAGTCGTCAAGGCAAAGGTATAAACATAGGGTTTTACTTTTGCCGGTCTAAGATGAGTAGAGAAGTGATTGACCGGGTTTAGGATAGATAGCCGACTCTCAAGAAGGAAAATCACGGTCATCTCTCTAATCAAGTGCTACTAGGTCCATATCTTGAGCATATGCATTAGGATCTAGTAAAGTGCTAAAGTAACTCATTTGGTGAAAATGTTTGTGAAAAGCTAACACACATGCACTTTGGTGGTGGACACTTGTTGGTGTTAGCACATTTACAAAGGAGGTGGAGTTCCTAGGGTTGAGAGGGGTGTGGGTTCCTCTCGATTCGGCGCTTTTGAGAAAAATAAGTGTATATTTTTTATTGCGCCGATGGGAAATTTGGAGAAGTCGCGGGAGTGTTTTCTCACTGAGAAACACTCACTGGACGCTGGCCTCAGAGTCCGGTGTGCTTGACCCTGCTAGGGTGGAGCACCGGACGCTCTCTGAGTGCGTCCGGTGGTGTGCGTCCGGTGTGAGGAGGTTTTGCAACCCTCTCTGCGCTTTAGTCCGGTGAGCACCGGGCGCTACCAATGGTTAGTGTCCGGTGACCCTACAAGTTTGCGGAACTCTCTGTGCATGAGTTCGGTGTGCACCGGACGCGTTCGGTGTGGACTTGCAGAGCGTCCGGTGCTTTGCAGGTAGCCGTTAGAGACTGACACGCGAGATTCAAGAAGGACACGTGGCCGACCTCAGTGCACCGGACGTAGGGGGTCGAGCGTCCGATGCTCACTTAGTAGCGTCCGGTGCCCCCGTTTTCAGCCCAGTGAAAGTGGTCAACGACTAGTTCTTTGAGGGGACTTATAAATAGAAGGTGGCCCGCTTTGGGAGAAAAACCCTTGCACATTTGATTACTTGAGACATACATTGAGCTAGAGAATACTCCCTCCACTCATCTCCTTGCTTGATTGCTAATTCTAGTGAGATTGAGTGAGATTCAAGTGCATTGCTTTGAGAGTTGCATTTAGTGGCACTTGATTCTTGAGTTTGCTGCGGATTTCTTGTTACTCTTGGGTGTTTCCCGACGCCCTAGACGGCTTGGAGCAGTGGTGGTATTGAGCTCATGATTGGAGATTGTTTCGAGCCTCACCAAGTGATTTGTGAGGGGTTCTTGAGGCTTCCCCGCGGGAGATCGCAATTGGCTACTCTAGTGGATTGCTCGTGGCTTGGAGGATCCCCATCTTGTGAGTGGATGTGCGGCACCCGCTGAGGGTTTGGCTTTGGATTGCCAATTAGCTCATGATCCATCAAGTGGGTGTATCGCCACAACGATGACTAGCTTGCCGGGAAGCAAGTGAACCTCAGTAAAAAATCTTGTGTCATCTCTTGCCGAGGATTCTCTTGTGATTGTGAGTGATTGATTGGATATATCTCTACTCTACAACGTTGGTATAACAATCACTCTCCACTACTTACTTGTATACCTTGCTAGTTGTTTAGCTTGTTTAGTTTAGTCTTCTTGTTTAGGAGTGCAACTAGCCTTCTCTTGTTGTTGTACTTTAGTGTTTAGCTTTGTACTAGTTTGTATAGGTGGCTTGCATAGCTTAGTTGAGCTAGTGCTAGAATTGCTTCGCCATTTGTTTTACTAACTCACTTGCTTAGTGAAGTTTGTAGAAATTTTAAACAGGCTATTCACCCCCCCTCTAGCCATTTGGACCTTTCAACAGCTTCATGAGCCGCTTAAAGTTTTTTTTTGCCAAATTGGTCTTTTGTAAGGCTATCTTCAACAGAGCTGACTCAAACCAAAACATATTCATCCATTTGGGTCACGCACAACGAATGAGCAACGCATCCACAACTGCCATACTCCAACAGCAAACCTAAGCCAAGACCTATTTCTCCACCCTAAGCGTCGGCAGCCTCCTCCCCGTCGAGTGCCGTTGGCATCTCTGCACGCACCACTGGCATCTCTGCACGCGTCGCCGCTCCTTCTCTCCCTCTTTACCCCGGTGCCACATTCTGTCTCTCCCCTCCATTATTGAGCACGACGCCTCTCCCTCCACTCCCTCCGGATCCGGTGGCCGCGAGCGAGGAGGAGCCCAGATCTAGCCGCCGCAGGCGAGGAAGAGCTCGGATCCACTGCCGCGGGCTCCTCATCGTGTTCCTGCTTGGCTAATTCAACATCAGACTCTGCCTGCCTCCCACCCCACCAAGCTCCACCCGCCTCCTCGTCGAGCATCGCTTGCGTCTTGGCCAAGCACATCCGTGGCTCTGCTTGTCTTCGTCCCCGTCAAGCACCGCCGCCTGCCTCCCACCCCGCCTCCTTGTCATCGGGCCCACCACTATGAGCGCGTTCATTTGCGTCGTCTTCCAGAGAGGATGCTTTTTTGCATGTCAATTCGGTCGGTAGGCAAAATAGATCATCTGTTTGAAGGTGTTTTTGGGTAGGCAAAACACTGTGGAGGACCTATTTTAGGTATATGTTGCATTGTTGGAGAAAGTCTAAATAGATTCACCAATGAAGCTCCTTAAACTATGCTCTCACATAGAAATAGGATAGTATGAAGCTGAAAATAGTAGCTTTTCATAGCTAAACCTCACATTTGTGGGGCATGTGTGTGATTCTATAAGAGCATGTGTTTAAGAAAAATTACATAGCTGCTATGTCAAATGATTCACCAAAATAACTTTAGCTTTATCAGTAAGGCTGCTCATAAAGCTAAAGAAAAAAAAACAAACCTAGCTAATTCATTAGTGAAGTTGAATTGTGCCAAGCCAAAGCTTAAATTAGCTAACGTTCACTGAACTTAAACCAGCCAACGAAAGTAACCACACGATTTCTCTTTTTGAATACACTGTTCTTGGATTTTTTTTATAAAAATGTATAGTTATATTCATAACTGTGTGTAATATAGTTTATATAGCATAACTTATGTCCACAACTTCTAATCATAATTTTTCAATATATATTTTGAGATTTTATTTTGACTGAGGTATTAAAGTTTAATAGGTACTGTGGTATTTTTGTCTTACTTGACAATTAGTGTCCAATCATAGATTAATTAGACTCAAAAGATTTATCTTACAAATTACTCTCTAGCTATGATTTTAGTTTCATAAATAATTTATATTTAATACTTTATGTATGTGTATAAGAGACGATAAAACTTACCCAGAAAACAACTTATCGCGACGACTTTCTTGCATGACCTTTGGAACCCAATTTCTCGCTTGTCCAAGGATCGAACTACGCAGGTTACGTGGTGGAGACTGGAGAGTGACCTCGCTCAGCTTCCGTATCCTTCAGACCTGTACCCGTATCTGTACTTGTTTTTCCTTGCCTAATACATGTAGTACTTTTTTTTTTTGATGAGGGGAATACAGGTACGATTCCTAAAAAAAGTTAATGTGATGGGCAACATTTGTCCTCCGGGCCTCGCATTTTAACTGGGCTGGATGAGTTACGTCTCGGCTCAATATTGGGCTACCCACTTGGGCCCATCGAAACACATTTTCATCCGCGTCTCTTTATAAAAGCCCGCCCCTCGCTGGTGGCGGAGAGGTGATTGTTGCCCTAGCAACCCGGGCAGCCACCGGATGTCTTCCTCCCCGGAGCAAGTGGCGGCGGGCCGCACGCCCGCGCGTACAAACGCCGCGCTCGCTCGCGCTGCCGCGATGAGCATCCATCTCACCGAGCCCCCACCCCCAGGCTTAGCCGCGCACCCCCCAGCCGTAAGGAAATCGCTCGGACCGAACCCTGAGCCTGCCCCGGCGCCATGGCGGTCTCCGAGAGCTCGCGGAATGCGCTGCTCCCTAGCTTTCTCTACGCGGCCCCGGCCGCTGCCTCCCCCTTCGCCGCCGCCGCTAGCGTGGGCGGGCGCACGGTCGCCGCGCCGTCTGCGGCGGCGGCGGCGCGGCCCGCTATTTGGGCCCGGGCGCCGAGCGAGCCGGGCCGGAGGATTGAGATGTACTCGCCGGCATTCTACGCGGCGTGCACGGCCGGCGGCGTCGCCAGCTGCGGGCTCACGCACATGACCGTCACGCCCCTCGACCTCGTCAAGTGCAACATGCAGGTGAGCGTTCTCGATGCTGGCTCGATTTGGACAGATGAGTTACTTATGCGAGGTTTCCCATTTCGATTGGTAGGACTATTCGTGATGCGATCTCTCTCTCTCTCTCTCTCTAAAACTATGCGATCTCTATTTTTAGAGTTATTAGACGGTTTTTTGATGCTAGCACATCATTCTCGAACCCTGCTACCGTGCATTAAGTATGCTATCACATTTTCATTGTCGTAGTAGCCTGCACTGAAAGGGTTAAACCTCACAATGATTACATTCCTGCTACTTGTTTATGTTCATTTTCAGTGAATAGTTGTTGTTGTGAACTGATTGCTAATGAAAACCTTTATTGTCTGATTTCTCAGATCGATCCAGCCAAATACAAGAGCATCACATCTGGTTTTGGTGTTTTGTTGAAAGAGCAAGGGCCAAAGGGTTTTTTCAGGGGCTGGGTACCTACCCTACTTGGATACAGTGCTCAGGGAGCTTGCAAGTTTGGTTTCTATGAGTTTTTCAAGAAGTATTACTCGGACATTGCTGGCCCTGAGTATGCCGCCAAGTACAAGACTTTGATATACCTGGCGGGTTCTGCTTCGGCTGAACTCATTGCAGATATTGCCCTCTGCCCCATGGAAGCTGTTAAGGTGCGTGTGCAGACGCAGCCTGGCTTTGCAAGAGGTTTATCAGATGGCCTTCCGAAGTTTGTGAAAGCGGAAGGCTATTCTGGGTGAGTTGAGGTTTGCCTACTTTATTTCTGTATCCATGTCTTCATTTTTTTAACACTGTCAAATTTTCCAGACTGTATAAAGGAATTGTTCCACTCTGGGGCCGACAAATTCCTTGTAAGTACCTACTTCCTGCTTGTTGTCAACTGTCACATAAATTTGAATTGCTTTCCTTTCTACTTTTTTAGTATACTATGTTTGTGCCCCTTTAGAATCGACTGTTGAAATAAATGGTATGTAAGCTTTGAAAAAATAGATTTTGTATTGCTAAGATGATGATCAAACTTATCTTGTTTCTCAAAAGGGTTGCCACTCTAGCGATAAGCATGTTTTGTGATTGTAATCTCAACTGTGATGTTAATAATGCAGTGAAATAAATGGATGATATCTTCTTTAGTATTGGTGATGCAACTTCACTCATGCTACGTGATTCGTGTACATATTTAACTCACCGAGTGTGTAACAAATTTAGTGTTGTAGAATTCATGGAATGACTATCTTCATTATCATTCATATTTGATGATGTCTTTGTTTTTTTATTAGCACAAAAAATTAGTTTTGCTAGAATATTAGTTCTGGTGCACATAGTTCTTCTTGAAATCACATGATGATTTTCAAGATTTTATGTGTGCATATATTGATATTCCACGCTGCTTGAGTCATCTCCACTGTGACATGGACCTAGACTCCAATGAGATGGTGTATATTTGATATTTCTTAGTTCCTAAATGGATTTATGCTTTTGGAGTCACACTGACCATCAGTTTTGAAAATGGTGCCCTTTCTTACTCATCATAAGTCTTATAATCTCACTTGTTGACATTTTGTTTTCTTATTATGGTGTAAATGTTAGTTTTACTAGAATGTAGTTCTGGTGCACATAGTTCTTCTTGAGATCGTGTAATGATTTCCAAGATTTTATGTGTGCATATATAGATATTTCCACACTGCTTGAGTCATCTCCATTATAACTGGACCTAGACTCCAATGAGATGGTGTATATTGGTTAGTTGCTCAAAGGATTTTCATGCATTTGAAATCATTGACTATCAGCTGTAAATAATAATATCATTTCTTTAGGATGACAAGTCTTGTCGGCACCCAATTGTTTATATCTCTCTTTATTTATGTATAAAATATGGTCGCTATAGTATTAGTTTCGATGCATGTAGTTCTTGAAATCATGTATGGCTTCAAGAATTTATGTGTGCAGTGAAATTATCCGCACTGCTTGTGTTTTCTCTTCCATTAGGCTCCAATTTTGTGTGCATTAAAAAACATACCAGGTTTATGTTGTAGAGGATAGAGGATTTGACACTAATTATTTTTAAATTTGTGTATTTGATAGTCAGCTATGAGCATTTGGCGCTTATAGCCAACTAATATCACACATTTTCTTTACACATAATTATCTCTTGTTGTGTTTAACTTATGTACCTGCATGCTAAGGCATGCATTTTCATGCACATAGTTCTTCTTGAAATCACACTATGATTTTCAAGATTTTATGTGTGCGTATATTAATTTACCACACTGCTTGAGCTATCTCTATTGCTATGGAGCTAGACTCCAATGAAGTGGTGTACACTAGTTCATTAATCAAATGCTTACAGCTAGTACTCCCTGACCCTGAGTGCATACCCCCCAAAGGGAAAACGTGACCATACTGCACACATGATTCTTGGGTACTGGTTGTTGTGGATGCCTAGTCTGCTTGTCTCCATTATAGTGGGAGCTAAACTCTAATTACTTGTGGGGAATTGACATGACAATTTTTTATTAGGCCCCTATTTTGCTTGTTGCTACATCAATGACTACATCATATTCGATTTCCTTCACGTGTATGGTGTGAACTAATTTTGGAACATATTAGGACTGTCCAGCATCTTATGGTTTTACTAAATGCAGACACTATGATGAAATTTGCCTCTTTTGAGACTGTTGTTGAGATGATCTACAAGTATGCCATTCCTGCCCCCAAAAACGAATGCAGCAAGAATCTCCAGCTCGGAGTGAGCTTTGCTGGTGGCTACATTGCTGGGGTGTTCTGCGCAATTGTTTCGCACCCAGCTGACAACCTTGTTTCCTTCCTCAACAATGCCAAGGGGGCAACGGTCGGCGATGTATGTTTTCTAGACAATTGGATATTATTTTCTTTGTTTACCTTGTCTTTTGCACTTACCATTTGTGTAATGCTTGCTCAGGCTGTGAAGAAGATTGGTCTAGTGGGGCTATTTACGCGCGGTCTCCCGTTGCGTATCGTGATGATTGGTACCCTCACCGGTGCCCAGTGGGGTATCTATGATGCTTTTAAAGTCATGGTTGGACTGTAAGTATTTCTGTTTGCTGATACTGGTCTTGTCAACATTAACCTGTAGGATTTTTGTTCATTATCACTTAATGGGGGCTATTTTTCAATCCTCCAGGCCGACTACTGGAGGCGCTGCTCCAACACCTGCTGCCACTAAGGCCTGATTCCACACAGCCAGACTTCAGACAAAAACTGGCCTTGATGACCAAATAACTCCTCTTTCTTAGGAGCAATTCTTTTATTCTTTTAGGAACTCTAAAATGATAAAATCTCAGATGAGTCTCAAGCTCAGCCATGCTAATTAGATTGCAAGATTTAGGAAGATGTTCGCTAGATAATCAAGTGGTTCACGATGCCTGGAAACCATGGCATTGTTAAAGAAAAGAAAAAGCTAATTAGAATGCCCAAAACAGAAAAAAAAAGAAAAAGAACATGTTTACTCGCCCATGGACCATTGTTAAAGCTAATGTTTTGCTGGTTCGATTTGTGTAATTTTCACCGGTGTATTTTAGGGCAAGTCAACGAGAGCATCTCTGTGGCAGAGCGTGAAGTTCTTTCTGTTTAATATATGCTGCTTGTTCGTTGCTGTTGATGGCAACATCCTTTATACTGAACAAACCTATTCCTCTTGCGTTTTTGTTTAGACTATGCCTATGCGGCTATGCTTTGTCATCGATGTCAAGCAGATTTATGAAGGTCTTAAGAATTAAGATGTTATTACTCTATTGCTGCAAGTCTTTTTTTGCTGTTTCTAGATCATGACGAGAAATGTTCAAGTTTTCATTGTAAATATCTTCGAACGGTCGCTCTCAGCAACCGAGTCCAACATCAGGGCTTCATAGGGGCGAAAGATAAAGATCAAAGTTCGCCTATGACGTAGCAACTTGCCACGTCTCCGCGCGTGCTTCTCTAGTTGTATGGCCGATCTTTTGTGGAAGCTCAATGCTACGTAAATGTTTGTGGCAGTTCAAAGCATCTCTCAGTACGGCTCTCAGGAGTTGTATAGAAATTTAACAGGAATTAGTTTGTTTTTCACAGGAAAAACGCTGGAACAGTAAAAAAATACTGTATTCCAAAGGGTGCCTAAATGTTGCATGAAAAAATTGGTAGGGTTTCAGTTTCTTTGGAAAACTGTCTCTTTAAAAAAATATCGCTTAAAATGCTAGAAGCTACTTTAAGATTTGGTTGTTTCTCTCACTTAATGAGAGAACTAAATGGTTGGTTTGAATTTTGTGTTTCCTATCGTTCAATTTCTCTTTTACTCCGAGAAAACAAATTAGAAAATCAACTAAATAG
This sequence comes from Sorghum bicolor, assembly GCF_000003195.3. Classification (NCBI taxonomy): domain Eukaryota; kingdom Viridiplantae; phylum Streptophyta; class Magnoliopsida; order Poales; family Poaceae; genus Sorghum; species Sorghum bicolor. The sequence continues at coordinate 46,714,202 of NC_012875.2, forward strand.
AACACGACATGAGGAAGGCCCATTTGTTATTATATGAGCCCATGGGAAAAACCAATCCCTAGCAAAATCTCTACTCCATCTTCCAAAACAGACGACTCTAAAATCACAATCTCTATTATGCTCAGTTGCCCATGCGGCCCTAACTTCCATCCTCGACCCTATTGGAGAAAGATAAGGGTAAATGTTAAGGTTCTAGTTCTACTCGGTGGACCTAAAAAGGTGTGGGAGAGGTGGTTGCGACACAGTGGTGACCCCGTGGTGTAGTGAGGTAGCAAGGACATTGCTAGAGCCGTGGGTGGTAGGAGCAGTGGCGAAGCTACGTTCAGCTTGCCTCATGGCAATGCACCACGGTAAGAAAAAAATTTCACTAGCTAGATAAACTTTCACCATATATTTCTACTAAACTATGAATATCTCCTTAGTTGTGCACCACCATGAATTTAGACTTGGCTTCGCCACTGGGCAGGAGGATTGGTTGGGATGGTAGATAAGATTGGCAGTGAGAGCATAGCTCCTCGACTGGTTAGAGAGCAAGTGTTTATGGGATTTCGGGGTCAAGGTGGCAGCAACAAGAGCTGTCGGTCGCTAGTGGAGGGTTGGAAAGGCTCTGCCAGACAGTTGAAGCCCTAGGAGGCCTCGAGACCAATCACGGATGACGGGAGCACTGTCGAGACAGTGAGGGCAAGGGCACCGTAACGGAGGAAGACAAGGTTGCACACTCCTCAATCGCACTACCAATCGTGCCTTAACCTAGCCCCTCTAGAATTCAATTAAGCTCTCGCTCCAATAGACCCTCTCACGGTCCTTAAAAACCTACCTAAAAGACATGATATAAGATTGCACTAGCTAGTACTATTCAACCAATCACTACTTATCAATTTTATGCTATAAACTACAGTAGTACCACTCGATAAAGGTCTGGATTAGTCGTTTGCATTAGTCTGTATCTAGATTTGTGCGGTGCAGTTTGCCAGTGTTTGGATACTTGTATAGACTCTTTTGTAGACTTGCACAATGCTCAAAAGCATGTCAATGTAGCATTAACTAGTATGCTAATATTTTATTTGATTATGTAGATTCACATATAGATCTATTTTTTTTTAAATTGATCTAAAAATTCTTGTACTCCCTCCATCCCAAATTGTAAGTCATTCCAAGAATCTTAGAGAGTCAAAACAACTCAAGTTTGACCAAATTTATATGATAGGATAATAACATTTGTGATATCAACCAAGTATCATTAGGTTCTTCGTTAATTATATTTTCATAGTATATGTATTTGATGCCACATAACTTTATAATTTTTTCTATAATTTTGGTCAAACTTGAGATGTTTTGACTCTCTAAGATTATTTAAGTGACTTACAATTTGGGATGGAGAGAGTAATAATTTGAAACGGAGTTAGCCTTAGTTAACCCCTACAACAACTGTTGCCCGGTGAGCTACACAATTGCCGCCACAGCGTGTGTCCGCAGAGGATGGTGAGGACATGGCAAGATAAAATCCTGGTCCCGGAGGATCCGTTTCTCCAAATGGGATCAGGTGATTGGCTCCAGTTCCTCCTCCGCTCAGCACCACCAGTCCTCTCTCCTCCTCCTGGCTCCTTTCACAGCCAGACAGCCTCAGCTCAATGGCAAAGTTCCAGAAGCAGAGTTGCATCGGGCAGCACGGCATAACACCTCCCTCCACTGATCCACTTCCAGTCGCCCAACGTCTTCTCCTTCGCAAAGCAAGCTTCCTGTTCAGCTCGATCAGCTGCAGGTCGCCGCGCCCATGGCGCTGCTCTCCGCCACTTCACCCGCCAAGGCGCACTTCTCGGCGCTCCTCTTCTGCCACGACGAGCCGCAGCAGCACCAGCACCAGCACGCGCTCCCCGGCGGCGGTAACAGGGCCAGGCAAAAGCGGGCGCGGGGCAGGTGCGCGGCGGCGCCATCAATGCGGCCTCCCGACGCGTCCGTCGCTCCCGCGCCCGCGGCCGCGGCCGCGGCCGGCGAGGCGCGGCGGAAGAAGAGGCCCCGGGTGCTGGTGGCCGGCGGCGGCATCGGCGGGCTGGTGTTGGCGCTGGCGGCGCGGCGCAAGGGGTACGACGTGACGGTGTTCGAGCGCGACATGAGCGCGGTGCGCGGGGAAGGGCAGTACCGCGGTCCCATCCAGATCCAGAGCAACGCGCTGGCCGCGCTCGAGGCCATCGACATGTCCGTCGCCGAGGAGGTCATGCGCGTCGGCTGCGTCACCGGCGACCGCATCAACGGCCTCGTCGACGGCATGTCCGGCTCCTGGTACGCCCATCCATCTCCTTCCCGCAACTTGCCCTCTACTACTACGTCTCGGGTTCGGATCGCTTCCTCGCTTGCTCTGTTTTCTGCGTGCGCTGTGCTCGCTCGCGCCTTTGCATCTGCCGCCCTAGCCGCCGTCCGTCTGGTGCGCACCGCTACGGCTACGCTAGTACTAGTACGAAGTGCACGAGCATGCCGCGCAGCAAAATCAATTCACACGTTTTTATCACTAGGCATGTCATGTGAGACGTCAGCACCACTGCCGAGTGCCGACCTCGCCACGATAGCCGCACGTGGTGCGCGCAAGGCCAAGCAAGGCCAAGGAGGAAGCGCGAGCGCCGTGCCGCGGGCGAGCCGAGCCGAGCCGACCCGCCCGACGGCACCAAACGATCGAGTTGCCTGCCTCCGGCTAGTTTCCGTGGGAGTATGGACTACTACTACTACCTAGTATGGAGCATCCGGGCATGGCGTATTGGCGTGGCCTGGTCGGCCGGTAAATGGTGCCCGTTTCGTTTTCTAATATCCGGGGTACCCCCACTCCGCGCGGCGGGCAACCCGCGGCCGCCACGTCCCGTCCCCCACCCCGACCGCCCAACCGCACCGAGGCAAAGCTTCCACCAATCCACCACCCCTCCCTGCCTTTGCTGCACTAGAGAGGCCGAAAAGCGACACCGGCCGCAGTTTCGGTCTCAACTGCAAATTCCATTCTTCTCCGGCACCGGCCCTGCCTGCCACCCCCCACCGGCCCACCCCATAAAATTCGCTATCTTGACAGGCGCATCCATTGAAACACTCTTCTGATCTAGACCTTCAGAGACAACGGCCTTCCTCTTCCAGTTCCTAAACTCCCCCCCCCCGTCAGGCCAGCTCGAGAACCAATGCCAAATCGCAAACACAGTTAAAAGTCTCCAGCTAGCAGAGTCATCAGCTGAGGTAGAGTCGTCAGCTGAGGTTTGACTCCAGCTACTGCCTCCCTGACTGACCGGCGATAAAAGCTGTTAGCAGTGTAGCACAGCAGAGAGCAGACCAGCTGCTCACTCCCAAACAGAGGAAAGCTTCCAAACCACCAGTCCACCACCATGCCGGCCACGCTGAGCACAACGCGGGCACCGCCGAGGGCGACCTCCCTCCCCTCGTCTCGGGCGTCTCAGACGGCGATCCTACGCCACCCCGTCTCCCGCCGCAACCGAGCGCTCCGCCTTCTCGCGCTCCCCTCCCCGTCCGCGCCGCGGCAGAGGCGTAGTAGGCCCGGTCTTCTTCCTCCTGCCCGCGCGGGGCTCGTCGCCACCGCGGCAATGCCACCGGCGGCGCCGGAGCCGGAGCGCAAGGCGCGCGTCCTGGTGGCCGGCGGCGGCATCGGCGGCCTGGTATTCGCGCTCGCCGCCAGGCGCAAGGGGTTCGAGGTGCTCGTGCTGGAGCGGGACATGAGCGCCGTCCGCGGGGAAGGGAGGTACCGCGGCCCGATCCAGCTGCAGAGCAACGCGCTCGCCGCGCTCGAGGCCGTCGACGCCGCTGCGGCCGACGAGATCATGGACGCTGGGTGCGTCACGGGGGACCGCGTCAACGGCATCGTCGACGGCGTCTCTGGCTCCTGGTAAGGGAGGCAGTGGAGCGGGGTTCGTTCCCGCCGCGCCAGAACAAAAATTCTTGCGCCTAGTCACCATGAACTTATTGTTTTTGACGCTACCTGGAGAAAATTTTGATTTCCTTTGGCCGGTGCCAGTGGAGTGTGACAAGAGTTCATTGACTGCAGTATTGGCAGTTAGTAGTACGAACCAATTGATGGTTGGGCCTTGTTTAGTTCTGAAAAGTGAAAACCTAACTAGGATCAAAAGATTCGTCTTGTGATTTACAGCTAAACTGTGTAATTAGTTTTTGTTTTCGTCTACATTTAATGTTTCATGCAAGTGCCACAAGATTCGATGTGACGGGGAATCTTGAAAACTTTTTGGTTTTCAGGGTGAACTAAACAAGGCCTTGGCTAGTCGTTATGCCCAGTTTCAGTTGACCGTAGATACTATTGTTAACTCTTATATTACTACTAGATCTAAAGATATATATAGCTGCCGAAATTTTTTTGGTGCTTATTTTACAGGTTTTGTTTGCAAATTTCCATGTTGTGTCTCTTTGCTGGTTAGCTTTAAGATAGATATTCCTCTGCTGGAGGCAGCCATTTGACAGTGCCAAGTTGGATTCAGGTACATCAAGTTTGATACGTTTACTCCTGCAGCTGAGCGGGGGCTCCCAGTCACAAGGGTCATTAGCCGCATGACACTGCAACAAATCCTTGCTCGAGCAGTTGGCGATGATGCTATATTGAATGGAAGCCATGTAGTCGATTTTATAGATGATGGCAGTAAGGTGAATGAGCAAATCTGTTTTTGTGGCCATGTCTACAACTTAAATCTGGCTGCAAGAGTTGCCATTGCCTGTCTCTAAACTTGCAGTATTTGTTGGTTGAGTGTAGGTTACTGCCATATTGGAGGACGGTAGAAAATTTGAAGGCGACCTTTTGGTTGGTGCCGATGGAATATGGTCAAAGGTAATGCAATTAATTCTCCTTTTGGTCAGGAACAAGCACAAACAGAACCTGATTTGAAGTTTCCTTTTCTGGATAGGTGAGGAAGACACTATTCGGGCATTCAGACGCCACCTATTCAGGTTACACTTGCTACACAGGGATTGCAGATTTTGTGCCACCTGATATCGATACAGTTGGGTATGTTACATGGATTATGGAATGATGGGTGTGATTTTCAGATTGCCTGAAATTTCGTTGTGCCATAACCATGTCCTCCATTTTCCTCTGTTGAAGGTACCGAGTATTTCTTGGTCACAAACAATACTTCGTCTCTTCAGATGTCGGTGCTGGTAAAATGCAATGGTATGCTTTTCACAATGAAGAGGCCGGTGGCACTGACCCTGAAAATGGTGAGTCCTTACAGAACTTTTCATGCTTAATTCGTGAAATAGATACTGCCACATGAAGTTGTGATCAAAATGAGAACAATACTTCTGATATGCCCCCCACAAGCTTATCATCTGCTTAATGTTAACAGGCAAAAAGAAAAGATTGCTTGAGATATTTGACGGATGGTGTGATAATGTCGTTGATTTGATAAACGCAACTGATGAAGAAGCGGTTCTTCGCCGGGATATATACGACCGCCCACCTACTATTAATTGGGGGAAAGGTCGTGTCACCTTGCTTGGTGATTCTGTCCATGCTATGCAGCCAAATCTGGGTCAAGGTGGCTGCATGGCTATTGAGGTATGCAATTTCTTAGCCTGCCATGGATATGTTCTGGTGTTGATTTATATCGCGTAACACAATAACAACCTTGTATTTGTTTCCGTAGGATGGTTACCAGCTGGCTGTAGAGCTAGAGAATGCCTGGCAAGAGAGTGTCAAGACTGAAACTCCTATGGACATAGTTTCCTCCTTGAGGCGGTAAGTTTTTCTAGCATGTTTACTAGTATAAAGATAGTGTTTCTTGAAACATCCACTGGATTTTATTTGAATGCTTGAGTTGGCTCCAACTTCAAAGAAATCCTGTTCTTGCATGGATTTTTAACTCTGGTCCATACTATATAGTAAGTTGGCTGACAAGCAAGATATTCATTTGCATATTCGGCCTGCAGTTATGAGAAAGAGAGAAGGCTGCGTGTTGCTGTTATACATGGACTGGCAAGAATGGCCGCAATCATGGCTACCACCTATAGACCTTATTTGGGTGTTGGTCTAGGACCTTTATCGGTATGTAATAAACACACACACAACTCAATGCACAGATCTCATTATCTTTTCAGCAAGATTTAAAATTTGTTATAAAGTATATCACCATCAATTTTATTGGATTTCTGAAATAAGGTTCAGAAATTGGAACTATATTATCTCATAACCATCCTCCTAAGAGCATTACTGAAGAACTCTATACTGAAACAACCTGAACTGCATACTAAAATTATTTACCTGTAGTTTTTGACCAAGTTGCGGATACCACACCCTGGAAGAGTTGGTGGCAGATTCTTCATCAAATATGGAATGCCTGCGATGCTGAGCTGGGTGCTTGGTGGCAACAGGTGCATACCAAAATTATTAATTACTGTCATGTGTTCCCATTTCAAGCACATGTGCAATAGTAATAGGATTCCATTAGTTTAAATGTCTCACGCAAAGAAATAAACCACCCAGGCTTTCTTCTTAGTTCCCAATTACCATATCCGTACTCATCATGCAAATGGAACTTTTCATTGTGCACAGCTCAAAGCTAGAGGGAAGGCCTTTAAGCTGCCGACTTTCTGACAAGGTACGTTGTGAATTTGATTTAGTACCAGCATTTTATATTTACTGACATCTAGCATCATTCTGAAGGCAAATGACCAGCTTTATCGATGGTTTGAGGATGATGATGCGCTGGAACAAGCTATGGGTGGAGAGTACGTTCTTTGTTTCTTCTTTAATTTCATTTCATTTTGTTAAACAAGTGGTTGATTTATTACTTTATTTCAGCAACTTTGAACAAAAATAATCATTCATAATACGATTTGCAGATGGTACCTCTTCCCAACAAGTGAAGGAAACAGCAATAGCTTCCAGCCCATTCGTTTAATTAGGGACGAGCAGAGGTCACTCTCTGTTGGGTATGTCTAAATAGCAAATTCATTTCTGCCCTAATTGCACTCAATCAAGGCTTTATGGAACTAAACAAATGAATTTTCTTTTGCAGAAGCCAGTCAGATCCTAATGACACAGATTCTTCCCTATCATTGCCGTTTCCACAGGTTAGTTAATCGAAATGATGACAGGGTTTTAACGAACTTCTCATTTGTTGCATTGTACAAGGCCTTCTATAGTTTTATCCATAAACTGCTTGTACCAGTCTTCAGTTTTCTGAACTTCATTGCAGATATCAGAAAGGCATGCTACAATCACATGCAAGAATAAGGCTTTCTATCTGACTGATCATGGGAGTGAACATGGTACCTGGATTACCGAGTAAGCCCTGAAAGAACCATGGTTCTATGCCCTTCGTTGAGAATTTTCAGTAACAAGATTTTACTCACTGACCTTCATGTGTTTGTCCAGCAATGAAGGTAGACGTTACCGTGTGCCACCAAACTTCCCAGTTCGTTTCCATCCCTCCGATGTCATTGAGTTTGGTTCTGATAAGAAGGTAGCTATACCGTCCTTTGCCTTTTTTTTTTATTTCTTCTTCACATTAGGTTTGTTCCTCTAATTTACCCAATTTTTCATCCGATGGAGTTCATCCCTGAATTTCTGTGAAACCTTTTCTTCTGAATTATGATCAACTTGTGCAAAACCTACAGGCTATGTTCCGGGTGAAGGTGCTGAACACGCTCCCATATGAATCCGCAAGAAGTGGGAAGCAGCAGGGGCAGCAGCAACAGCAAGTCCTTCAGGCGGCATGAATGGAGACACCGGCCACCACTCCTATCATCAGCCCACACTGTACTATTGTACAGCATCCGGTAAAGACGTGACTCTGCACCACAGAAAGGATATAGAAGATACGTCAAAGCAGATGTGATTTTTGCATCCATCGATGCCAAACAGGATTTTGAATACTAGCACCTAACGGATTGAAAATGATGAGATTGCAGTTCTACGAGAGGAACTGATGAGTTGTACAATAGGGATAGGCAATTCAGCTATTGTCGGACTGTGTACATTATTGTATCATCACCAAAAAATGCTGTACACCTGATCATGTAATATAGTGTATAGTTATTTAACTCTGAGTCAGATAAGATATGATTTGTTCTTCCACCAGCGCCAGCTCCTCGAACTGCTAAAATTTCTTAGAAATTTATGCAGGAATTGAAAAAAAATTGTTGGCCTTGTTTAGTTCACAAAAATTTTCAAGATTCTCCGTCACATCGAATCTTCGGTTGCATGCATGGAGCATTAAATATAAATAAAAATAAAAACTAATTACACAGTTTACCTGTAATTTGTGAGATGAATCTTTTGAGCCTAGTTACACTTTGTTTCGACAATGTTTGTTAAATAAAAACGAAAGTGCTACAGTAGCCAAAACCGAAAATTTTTGCGAACTAAACAAGGCCAGAATTCTTTCACGATCCAATGAAATTCTACATTCCAAACGCCTTGGAGGGACGGGATCTTGCCTGCGAGGCTGTAAGAGATGCGACTCCGGCACCCCGTGCGGCATTTTGAACTACGAAATCATCCCCCGGGAGACGAGGGCCATCGTCGTGCGTCAGGGGCCGCCGCCGCGCTTTCCCGTCCTCCGGCATCGGTCGCCACCGCGCCTTCCCGCCCTCCGGCATGGGGAGTCCGTTGGATCATTTTTGCTCGGTCCAGTTTGACACAGATTGGGCTTTAGATTAGAAAACACAGCCCACTGGCTTCCAGAGTCCCAGGGGCGATGTCAGCCCACGCCGACGCCGGCGGCGGCCGTGGCGGGACCCTGGCCAAGGTCTCCCTCTCGTCGGTCTCGGCCGCCATGGCGGAGGCCTCCACCTACCCCTTAGACGCAGTCAAGACGCGCCTCCAGCTCCACCGCAGCCCCGGCGGCGCGGGCGGGCGCAGCGCAGTCCGGGTCGCGGCCGAGCTCGTCCGCGATGGCGGGGTTTACCGGGGCTTCTCCCCCGCCGTCCTCCGCCACCTGATGTACACCCCACTTCGCATCGTCGGGTACGAGCATCTTCGGTCCACCCTCGCTAGCGAGGGGCGGGAGGTTGGCCTTTTTGAGAAGGCGCTCGCTGGGGGGCTCTCCGGCGTTGCGGCGCAGGTAAAATTTTCTTAGGCTTTGTTTTTTTTGTTGGATTAGCGCTAAATTAAGCAACCCATTGATCTGCATGTACATGCAAAAACAGTAGTTACAATTCACAAATGTGTCCAATGAATACCAAATCTGTAAGTCAGACATGAGATTTGCAGCTTGGTTGTGACTCGTCACTCTCAGTGTAATTAGTGCGAAATTTAGAACTTATTTTGGGCTAGGTTGGCAAAATGTTGATCCAAACCATACTTGGTGTATATTCTACTTATGAATTTAATCTTTTGTTGGTCTACCTATTAAATTGCACATGGACAAGCATCTTATATTCTTAGCCAAAAGTGAGACACACTTTTGACTGGTCTGTCATCAATTCATCATCAGTCTTAATATGTAAGTAGTGTGGTGGATGATAAAGCAACGCGCTGCCTTTTTCTTTTTTTTGGGTTCAGTTGTTTCATGGAATGATGAGCCAATGGCTTCACTGAGCAACAGCAACAGTGAGACGCCTACTTCAGTCTATGTTCAAATTATATCACTGTATCTGTGTGCTTCTATTCTTCACCTCCATAGCATGACCATTTGCTTCCAACACATCTGATCTTCCTTAACAGTCACTGCTGACAAGGCGCTGGTGAACTATCAGATCTAGATCAAAACACGTAAATAGCACTAAGGGGTGTCAGGAATCTAGATCTAGACTTAAGCTATGCACCCATGTGACTCTACATACTGTAGGATGGGATGATACTGGAGCAGCTGGTGACAACCATTTGGGTGAGCGAATATGATTACACAAAATACAGAAAGGCTTTTTGTTCAGACTTACTAGGTTACAAATGGACAAGGAAATCAATTATACATCCTAAAATGGGTTCTACATGTGGGGATCTCTATTTTGATTGATTGAGAACAGATAGGCCTGCAGATTACCATATCCACAAGTCATCTATGTTTGATTAGGCTTTTTCACAGAGTTCCTTGCTAAGCTACTGGGACAATCAGCATACTCAATTTGTGCATTGGTAAAATGGTAGTATGGTACCGTATGAGTAGAAGGTGATGCTCTAAAATCAATATGCCATGGTATTGTTGTTCCCAAATTAATTCCTTTTTGTGTTTGATGAAGTAACTATTTCTTAGCCCATTGTATTGCTATGTAACACCAGAGGTAATTTTGTTCCTGCTACTTTGCAGTGCAGGTGGTGGCAATTTGTGTTTGATGAAGTAACTATTTCTTAGCCCATTGTATTGCTATGTAACACCAGAGGTAATTTTGTTCCTGCTACTTTGCAGTGCAGGTGGTGGCAAGCCCTGCTGATCTCATGAAGGTAAGGATGCAAGCAGACAGCAGGATGTTGAGCCAAGGCATTCAGCCACGGTACACTGGAATCCCAGATGCTTTCACTAAAATCGTACGAGCGGAGGGCTTTCGGGGACTTTGGAAGGGGGTTGTTCCAAATGCACAGAGGGCATTTCTTGTCAACATGGGTGAATTGACGTGCTACGATCAGGCAAAGCGTCTCATCATTGGCAAGCAGATTTGCGATGACAATCTTTATGCTCACACATTGGCCTCCGTCGCATCGGGGCTGTCTGCGACAACCTTGAGCTGCCCAGCGGATGTAATCAAAACAAGGATGATGAACCAAGGTAAGGAGGGTAAAGCTATATACAGGAGTTCTTACGATTGTTTGGTCAAGACTGTCAGACATGAGGGCGCAATGGCACTATGGAAGGGTTTCTTGCCTACATGGGCAAGGCTTGGCCCATGGCAGTTTGTGTTCTGGGTTTCCTATGAGAAACTGCGCCAAGCATCAGGTATTTCATCATTTTGATAATGGAGGCTCTGTTTCATTCGAGAGGTTTCTAGAATACAGAAATTTTCGTTGCTGTAACTTCATTGTGGCTTCATATAATCATATGGGATAGAGCCCTTTTTATTTTAATTTACTGGACTCTGGGTTTTTATCCTTTGTTGTTTCCAAGGGAAAACACAGATGAAGCTGGTATGTCTCACATTGTAATTTGACTATGTACAAGGCTATTAGACTCTACAGAAAACTGAACACCCTCATCCATGCCCCCTTTTAACAAAATTGCTCCCCCAAGCTATATTTGTCTGACTTGTAGCCTCACGTGAGAAGTTATACAAGACGTCCAAAATTTGTCATCTGTAAAGCTTTATTCATAACTTTTAATCACAATATAAGGAGAGGAAAAAAAGTTGAATATGTGGTGTATGAATGAACCAAATAATAGCATGTATAGCTCGTAACTGCAGCAACTGGACGCCCTGTGGGACGTCCTCGCAGTGCGCCGGATGTGCCGGACCATCCTGCCGATGTCACCTCTGGCCTTTGCACGGCAGTCTTAGACTCTTAGTTCGGCGGCGAGTGAAAAACACGGCTCAATCGTTGGGGCCAGCCGGCACGGCGTGTCGGGCGCCTTTCCATGGTCTCAGCCCGGCAAGCCCCTGGCTGACGTAACCGAACGTCGAACGCCGCAGCTCCTCTATGAATCTGATTTGTTCATTAAATTAGTGTTAATTAGTCTTAAATTTTTGTTCAGAGTACTCATTGTATGAGGAAACGACGACCACCGCCTTGCCTTTTGCCGGCCGGGTGCTGGAGCCCACGGCGGTGGTGTTGGCAATGGGCAGGCTGGCGCCGGGGAGGATGTTCTCGTGCTGCGCGCACTTGAGGATCTGCATCTGCTTGTAGAACTCGCGTCAGTGGAGATGGGCGCCCACTTGAACACGTGTACCTGATTCATAGCGTCGGCATTTCGGCAAACTATTCTCCAAAGGGCTAGCAATGGGGCTAGCGCCAAGGATGTAGGAGCTGGTAAAGCCGCGCCGAACAAAATCGAAGGTTGCGGAGTTCATGAAAACTTTAGGGCGGTACGGTTGACTTGCCGCTAGCTACACGTAAAGAGATGCCCATCAAACTCAAGGTCGACCTCCGCAAGGCTTTCGACTCGGTCGTTTCGCCATTCTTGCTGGAAGTTTTGGAGCACGTCAGCTTCCCCGCGATTGTGGCCTTGTTTCAGGTAAAGTTTTCTTTGCCTTTGAGGCTCTCCTACCCATTGGTTTGAGAAGTGTGCAAACACACATCTCAATGCGAATCTGCTTTGAGATGTGTGTTTGCACACTTCTCAATGCGAATCCAATGGGTGAGAGAGTGAGGGCATATGCCTTTAAGGGCAAAAAAACCGCGTTCGCCTTGCTCAGCACTGCCAAGCACCAAAGTGAAGACGAATCTGCCATGCCAAAGGTCTGCGCCACGGTGTCCCGCTGTCGCCATTGTTGTTCGTCATCGTCATGGACGTGCTCAATGCCTTGATCACCCCTGGTCACGCCCTTGATGCAACAATCCAACCACGGCTAGGGACTGAGAGGTGGACCATTTTTTTGTTTTTAAAAAAAAGCCGGACCGAGGCTCTGCTATGCTGCAAACCCAAACATGTAATTGAGTGCTGTCTCATGTGGATAGTGAGCTGCTGACATGGATAGTAAGCTGCTGACGTGGATAATGACTTACATAGATAGCTTAATTAATGAAGAGATAACACCATGTGCTAGCGAGCTACTGACGTACTACTACAGAGTAGGGAGATAAGAGAAAGATACTACTAGAAGTAATTAATTAACGCATAGAGATCAAGGATCATCTTCCGATCCAGCTAATTTTGGTTGTGCCACGAAAGGATCTGCAGATCAGTTATATTCTCTACCACGGCATTTATACTGTTTTCGTCTCCTGCAAAATGTGTCATTGGAATGTTTTGACAAAGTCACGGAGGTTTCGCTCCACACACCCGCCTGCACTGGCTGCTGCTTGCGCCCTCTCTTTCAATCCCTTCATCCTTTCCCTTATCGCCACTGCTCTTGCACCATCACCCATGACCAACTCGATGCACCTTGCCAGCTCTGTCCCCGTGATCACACCGTCGCTGCTTCTCTCTCCTCTGACGCCAACCCCCCACTCTTCCTCCACCAAGTAGGCATTTGTCGGCTGGTCAAACGAATGCGGAACGCTGACTATCGGCACGCCGGACGCCATGGCCTCCACCATCGAGTTCCAGCCGCAGTGCGAGACGAAGCACCCGACCGCCGGGTGTGACAGGACCTCCAGCTGGTCGCACCAGTCCACGACCATGCCCTGCGCCTGGCACTGGCAGCAGCTCTGCGTCTGCGTGTCCTCCAAGCAGCCGCCATGGCTGCTGCTGCTGCCGCTGCTTCCATCATGGTTGTTGCCGTCGTCGTCCTCGAGTCCGTCCTTGCGCACCACCAGCAAGTATGGCCGCCCACACTGCCGCAACCCTGCAGCTACCTCGTCCATCTGCTTCATGGCGACCTTCGTCACGCTCCCGAACGACACGTACACCACCGACCTTTCCGCCGGGTGGGCACGGAGCCAGTCCACGTACCTCTTCTTGTCCACGTCGTCGTCGTGCTTGAACAGATGGATCCGTGCGTCGTCCGTCGAGGACGACCCAACCTGCATGGGGCCGACGGTGACCACGTCCAGGCACCGCCGCTTCATCTCCGCCAGCACGTCTGCCTCCAGCTCCTCCAGTGTGTTCACCAGCACCTTGGGACGCCATCGGTCCATGCTCTCGAACAGTTCCCGGAACATGTCCATGAGGGCCTCGGCCAGCACGCTGCCTGTCGTGTCGAGCAGGAAGGACGGCAAGTCCCGGACCCGGAGAGGATGCCTCAGCCCGGGCAGGCTCACCTCGCCGTGCTCGGGGTCGCCGCCGCCGCAGTAGCCGCCGTGGAAGTAGTGGTACTCGGCGGCGAGGACGGTGGCCGCCTGGATCCAGTACACGGCGAAGGGGATGCCGTGGCTCCTCGCCACGTCGACCATCGCCGGCCCCACCATCGTGAACACGATGCACGTGACGCGCTTCCCGGCGGCGGCGGAGCGGGCGACGATGGCGGAGAGGCTCTCGGCGGTCACGCGGCGCCTGCGGGGCCAGTCCTCGGCGGTCTTGGGCGCGGCGCCGTCGTCGAAGCCGTCCGAGTGGGGAACGTAGGAGATGACGCCGTCGCTGCGGGCCTCCTCCGCGACCGCCTCGCCACCTCCGCCGCCGCCGGTTGATGATGGCGTGGGGAACAGGCGGCGTTGGGCGGCCACCGGCACGGAGAGCGTGGCGAGGATGGAGCGGCGGCCGTCGATGATACGGCTGAGCCGTGCGAGACGGTGAGCCAGGGCGCGTCCTGGGTTCACGTGGCTCTGCATGCCGTAGGCCACCACCAGGAAATGGTGGCCCTGGGGACTACTGTGCTGCTGCTGGTGGTGTTCTTGATTGGCGGCCATGGAGACGGACTGACGGGAGCTACGTACTTACGTACGTACTAGAGGAAAAGAGTGGTTTGGTTTGTTAGCTGTGAGTCCGGACACTGGGCAGGGTGTGTGTCATGTGTGGACATGTGGTGTGGCTGACATCTGATTCTAGCTGGATGCCCATGTCAAGCTTATCCACGCAGCTAGCACGTGTACCTCTAAAATAGTATCCCGAAGTCTGCACGTGTGACGTTTCTTTTTTTGTAAAACGAAGGGCAAACAACGACGCTTCAAAAGTTTACAAAGAAAAAATAACATCTACAAAGGAAAAACAATACTACAAACAACTATGTCAAGACGACGCGACGAACTACTTGCAACAAGAGCAAACAAGGGACCCCCAAATGAAGTTAAACAACTAACTTAAGTGCAAGTGACGTTACGTTAACACTACATGCATTACTCCCTCCAGATCTATGGATCCAAATTCGGCTTCACAACCGAGATTGGACCGACAAAGAGTATCCATATCGATCGACCTTCTTGGACCGTGCTGTGGGTTTCTCATGGCTCCAGCTCCTCCTACATCTAGCAGTGTTTATAGGAGCTATTTTTCTTTCTGATTAAAATAAACTAGGAGTCAAGAAAAGTCATAGCTCCTCCGGCTCTAGCTCCTCTGGTACTGTAAGCCAGGGTTGAAAAGAGCCCTGCTAAACACGTCCGGTGCCTGCTCAGTAATGATAGAATAAGAATCATTTGGGTCAATTCTTTATCTTTATCCTACAGTACGATTACAATATTGACTGCTAGGATGCTAACTTTGCACTTGATAGTGACTTTTATTTCCTAGCTTTCTGTTAATATATTTTATTATAAATAGACCAAGTCCTGTACACCCACCACTACTGGTTATTACCTTGCATTGTATGACATAGCATGTGTTTGGTTGAGCTGTGGATTTGCTGGTGCTGCTATCGCCCTCTACTCATACAGTACCATGGCTTTTTCAGAGTTCCTTATTAAGCTACTGGGACAATCAACATATTCAATTTGTACAATGGTAAAATGATACTATATGAGTAGGCGCTGGTGCTCTAAAATCAATATGCCATGATATTGTTGTTTCCAAATTAATTCCTTTTTATGTTTGATGAAGTAACTATTTCTTAGCCCATTGTATTGCTATGTAACACTAGAAGTAATTTTGTGCCTGCTATTTTGCAGTGTAGGTGATGTCAAGCCCTGTTGATCTCACGAAGGTAAGGATGCAAGCACACATCACAACAGGATGTTGAGCCAAGGCATTCAACCACGTTACACTGGAATCACAGATGCTTTCGCTAAAATCGTTCGAGCGGAGGGCTTTTTGGGACTTTGGAAGGGGTTGCTCCAAATGCACAGAGGGCATTTCTTGTCAGCATGGGTGAATTGACGTGCTACGACGATCAGGCAAAGCATCTCATCATTGGCAAGCAGATTTGCGACGACAATCTTTATTCTCAAACATTGGCCTCCGTCGCGTCGGGGCTGTCTGCGACAACCTTGAGCTGTCCAGCGGATGTAATCAAAACAAGGATGATGAACCAAAGCGAAGGAGCAGGAGTTCTTATGATTGATTGGTCAAGACTGTCAGACATGAGGGCGTAACGGCACTATGGAAGGGTTTCTTGCCTACATGGGCAAGGCTTGGCCCATGGCAGTTTGTGTTCTGGGTTTCCAACAAGAAACTGCGCCAAGCATCAGGTATTTCATCATTTTGATAATGGAGTGTATGTTTCATTCAAGAGGCTTTTTTATTACAGAAATTTTCATCTGTAACTTTATTGTGGCTTCATATAGGATAGAACTCTTTATATTCATTTACAATAAATCAATGTCGCAATTATGTGTTGGGGGCAACAACTATCTCCGCCCTCCATTAACTGGCTCCAGTTCTTCCCTCATCTGCCACCTGTTCCACCATGTTATCGTTCAATTTATCGTCATCTCGTCTGATATCTCATTTCACCATCACACATACGTTTGGTTTTTTACATAGGACACCTTTCCTTCTACATTGATGACCTCTCTCTATCCTCTCCCTCTTCTGTCTCATTTCGTTGTACCTTCTTCGCCCTCTTTCCTTTCTCTCTCTCACTATTTTTTCTTTTCATTATGAGTGTTCTTCTTCAGGTAGGGTTGCCACATCGTCATTTTGTTCTTGGTAATCTTCGCTCGCCCTCTTCAATTATTGCTTCTCATTTTCCCCCAAAATTTTATGTAATCTCGAATCTTGCATTGCCTTAATATGATCTTTTTTTGTTCAATACACCCGTCGCCATTATTACCTTAACCCATGGTCATACGCAAGGTTTAGCCAGATCCAGATGGACAGACACCGGATCCATCGTTACTTCTATCGGATTCATTCACTCCAAACGCATTGTTCGGATCTACATCGTTTCCGCAGCTACACTGTTTTCTCCTCCATATTTTCTTCCTTCTATCAATATATTTTTCTTGTTCTAATGCGAAGCATTCTTACTAATCCCTGTTGTTAGACAATTTAATTGGTATTCCTTTTAAAGTTCGCTACATAAATTTATTTATTCATCTGTATCCTGCATAACTGCCTAATAATTGTCTTGATTAATGTGACTTCATTCAGTCAATCGCACATAGCTACAAAGAGTTATATAGTATAATCGTATTTAGTGTTTGAAACCATCTTATTTTCATTTTGACTGGAAAGGTATACCATGTAGCAATAGTCATTCTCCCAATTTGGATCTTAACCATGCTTGCAGTACAATTTACCTTTTTAGTAATCAATAATTGCACCCAATTTTCACTTTAGTTAACCTTTTTAGTTCTCCCAAATTTACCGTTAACTATGACTTATAATCCCCCACAACCCTATACAATTATTTAATAGATGTCTTCATTGATTACTTCATTCATTTGATCGTCTATAGGTAGAATAATCATGTAATATATATACTCCAATGAAGTAATTGAAATCATCTCGAAGAAGTTTTTTCAATTTGAAAGGTATACCATGCATTTGAATAGTCAATTTCCCATTTTTCACATTTTTCATAAATAGTTGCAATATATCATGTTTATTCCGTCATTTTTTGTTTTGTTACTAGAATCATGGTAATGTAATGTGCATAATCACAATTTAATTAAATGGCAATATCAGGTACCACAATGTTGTACCCTCAATCCAATGTTGCTCACAATTTGTAGGACAAATACCACTCTTTTCATTTACTAGACTCTGGGTTTTTATCCTTTGTTGTTTCCAAGGGAAAACACAGATGAAGTTGGCATGCCTCACATTGTAATTTGACAATATACAAGACTTTTAGACTCCAGACAAAACTGAAAACTCTCATCCACGCTCCCTTTTCGCTTAACAAATTTGCTTGCCCAAGCTATGTTTGTGTGACTTGTAGCCTCACGTGAGGAGGGTCAGCATCATCGCTAGAGGCTCTATACATCAATGACTCCAATCTTGGAGTGTACAACATAAATCGCACAACCAAAACGAAACTGAATACTACCTTCATTTGGTTCAACATAAATCACACAACCATACGACTAGAGTCGGCAAAAGGAATATTAGTGTTAAAACCCATGTCCAAAAACTACTCCTATATACGCGTATCACCTCTCTAACACTTTCGCCCTCGCTTCGTGTAAAGGGGTTAAACCGGAGTTGGTCTTATTGGCATTTTTTGGATGTGATAAAAGCACTAATTCAAAAGAGTTATATATATATATATATATATATATATATATATATATATATATATATAACTAACCTTCTTAAGCCACCTCCTCAACATTTCCCCTTGTATTTTTTGGATTTTGGAGCTCCAAGTCATCACAATTGGAAGGTGACCCGCTAGTGCTTAGCAGCCAGGGAACGGGAATGTGGCCACGTTCCACATTCCGGCAACATCGTTCTGATTCATGGAACGGGAACACGACGGAACACTGTCTCAAAATTCAGTAGAACAAGACCCGGGCGACTTAGGAGCACCCACGGACATCAACTCGTCCTTGTTGCTTGCCACAAGAACTCCGCCGCAACACAGAGCGAAGAACCAGGGAAGAAGCAAGCAAGCAGCAAGGACGGAGAGTGAGAAGAAGCCTGGACGGGGTCAGGGGGGCGGCGGCGAGCAGGCATGGGAACCAACTTATCCCCTGCATGTTCCTATTTAAGTGGTACGTGTTCTAGTATTTGAAGGGACGAGTTGAGGCTGTATACCCTCCGCGTTCCGCCATGTCGGAGTGTGTCGTATCACGTACCATGTTCCCGTACCACATTCCATACGTTCCGGGAACTTGGCTGCTAAGGGCTAGTGTTGGTCGGATGAAGCTGGAAAAAGGTGGTCACTGTATTGACGGTTGAGTAAAGAAAATCGCCAGTGTAAATGTTATATTTCTAGAAACGGTTGATGTACGCGGACTGCCAATGCAAACATGTTTTTATTGGCAGTTGGGTAAAGAAAACTACCAATATAAATGTTACATTTCTACTTGCGGCTATCTTATACGAACCGCCAGTGTAAATGCGTTTGCATAGGCGGTTTGGAGTGAGGGCTACCATTATAACTCTACTTACGCCTGCTCTTTTCAAAATGCCCTTAGAGTGGTGCTAGTAGAAAGCACCAGTGTACTAGTGGAGATATGAGAGAGGCAATAATATATTTAAGCCAAGGTCTTGAACTCTTAATCTACAACAGCTATACAAAGTTTGTGCCTATAAGTATAATAGAAACCCATGTTGTAAGAACCAATATAATGAAACAAAGAAAGAAAACTATTGACAAAATGTATTTTTAATAAAAAAAATCACATATGTTATAGTAGAAAAATTTAGCTTCCCACGCTATTTGCGTGGGTCAGCTGACTTAACTGTTTTTTTTTTTACAGTAACCTCTTAGATTGAATGCTGTATTTATTCCTCACATTTAATCATACTATAACGAGAACCTGGTGTCTGGTGGCTTCCTAATTAACTGCCGATGTAATGTAATGTAACAGTAGTCCGATCATTCCAGCAACTGCACACCCTGCGGGAAGTCCTCGCAGTGTCGGATGTGGCGCACCCTCCTGCCGGCGTCACCTTTCGCTTTCGCCCGACAATCGTAGTCGAGCGGCACATGGAAGCACGGCTCCATGGTGGCGGCGCGCCGGCACGGCGTGTCGGGCGCCTTCTTGTCGACGGGGCTCGTAAGCACCCATGGCCTCAGCCCCGCCAGCCCCTGCCCGACGTACCCAAACGTCGATGCGGCGGAGGTGACCACCGCGTCCGAGAAGCTGAGCAGCACCATCTCCGCGAGCGCCTTCTGGTTGTGCTCCCGCTCGCCGGAGCGCTGCGAGCCCAGGTGCGTCGGCTGGTACACGCTCACCGCTCCTCCGTGCTCGTGGTACATGTCCCTGAGCTTCTCGGAGTACTCCCGGTGCAGGGACACGACGAGCACGGCCTTCTGTTTCCCAGCCTGCTGGCCGCCGTTCCCGGCGCCGGCGGTGCTGCTGCTGCCTTTGGCCGCCGCCGCCGCCGGAACGCCGGGCAGGATGTCCTCGCGTTGCGTGCAGTTGAGGATCTGGCCGAAGAGGTCGTCGGTGGAGATGGGCGCCCAATAGAACCTGCGCACCTGGATGCCGACGCGCTCGTCCGCCGCCTTGGCGAAGAACGAGCGGTGGTACCGGGTCACCATGCCCCACACCGTGTCGCTCGGGTGGAACAGGTAGCGGCCGAGGTGGTGGAACACGACGTCGCGGCGCGGGAACATGCGCGACAGCTCCGCCTCGTGCCGTGGCATCAGGAACAGCCCCGGCACGAAGTAGTTGTCGGACCGGAACACGAGCCACGGCACGGTCCCCAGCTTGGCCTGCGTGTCGTCGCAGAAGAACTGCTGGTCGCGGTTGTCCTTGGTGTAGTCGTGCCGCAGGTGCACGTACAGCCACGGCGCCACGCCGGGGTCCTCGCCGCGCCTCAGCGCGGAGCCAAGGCTGTCGCGGTGCCACCAGCCGGTGAGCTTCTCGATGCCACCGATGGGGAAGCCGCCGTCCTTGTCCTTGTCGTCCGCCGGCGGCGGGATCCTCCACGTGGAGCCCGGGAACGGCTCGCAGAAGAGGTCGTCGAGCTCGTCGCTGCTGCTGTGGAGGAGGAGGACGCGGTCGGTGAGGAGCGCGTACAGGAAGGTAGAGGTGATGGAGAGGATGCGGTTGCCGAGGCCCTCGATCGGCGTCCACACGGCGTAGCTGCACGATCCGGAGGCGGCGGCGGAGGACGAAGTCGTCGTCGTAGCAGCGGAGGCGTTCGCGCGCAGGAGTTCGACGGCGCGCGCGTAGGCTGGAGTGCCGGGGCCGCAGCGGCGGTGCAGCGACTCGTAGCGGCGGAGCGCGGAGACGAGGTAGGAGGAAACGGCGTGCAGTGACGGCCGGCGGTACAGCGCGGCGCTGTAGCGGCTGAGGCAGGAGCTGTCGTCGAAGTCCGGCGAGAGGAGGCCGCCCAGCAGCCGGTCGCTGGGATCCGGCACCGTCGCCAATGGACCACGACCGGTGCCTTGGTCGGACGACACTGCCACGCATGCATGCAGAAAAGCAGTAACCATGAGCACATGCATATTATTTCTGATGACAGGGATACGATTATAGTAGTAACGATTACCACCAACTGCTTGTCGATCATGTGGCTGCATGCTAATGATAGCAAGAAATGTGACTAATAAGCTAGCGAGCCATGCATGCATGCATGACACCGCCGTTGGAGAGTACGTACGTACCAGCTTTCAGGACGACGCGTACTCCGGCCGAGACGCCCGAGGGCGTTAACCGGACGCCGAAGAGGACGACGGCGAGGAGCAGCGCGGCGAAGACGGTCACCGCGATCACAAGAACCGTCGTCGGCCGCGCGGCCGCTTGGCACCACCGCCGTCGCGTCGGCGTCGCCAATCCACGCCACGGTGACAAGTGAGACCTCATCACCTTCTTCTGATCCATGACTCGATATTGACTGCTGCTAATTGCCTAGCTAGCTAGAACTAGGAACAAAACTTTGCTACTGCATGCATGCTGATAGCTAGCGATGGACGTGCTTTATGAAGCGCGGTAGCTTGCAGCCTCAAGACGCAACCGCAACAAGTAGGACAGACTTGCCGGGTCAATGCTTCGACGATCGTGCCAAAGTCCATGGGCGCTAGCCAGTCAGGGAATGTGAATATTGGAGGCACACTATCATTTCCTACTGTCGTAGTGTCGCGTAGGCTTTGGCTTTCCATATATACAAGACGGACCGTAAAACAAATAAACCTAGCGGGTTCGGCGCAATTTGACCTTTCCGAATGAAGCAGCTTGGCGATTCAGCAAAGAGGCACGGAGACATGGTCTTCTCGTCGTTTTATCACATTGTTAACTGCTGCATACTGTATTACTGTCAAAAGTGTCAAGGCTCCGGAAGCTCAGAGAGTCAGATTCATACTAAAACAGTAGGCCGTCAAGGGAAAATAGAAGAGATGGATAACGACGAAGAGATCGTCTCGTCTGCAATCAATGAATCCCCGTTCGATAAGGAGCAGCACCTTTGCTGAACTCGCACGGCTTAACTTCACATAGCCACATCACTACAGCCTAGAATATCACCACATAGATTGTATACCATATATAGTATTTAAATCTGGCCAAACGGCCCATGCAAATAGCGTTGGTAGCTAGAATTTTCTTATTATAGCAATTAGTTTTTTTCTTACTTGAAAATATCCTTTGTAAATAATTGTGTTATTTTGTCAATGAATTCTTTAGGCCTTGTTTAGTTCCTAAAAAATTTTGCAAAATTGTTCAGATTCCCCGTCACATCGAATCTTTAGATGCATGCATGGAGTATTAAATATAGACGAAAATAAAAACTAATTGCATAGTTTGGTCGGAATTGATGAGATGAATCTTTTGAACCTAGTTAGTCCATGATTAGACAATATTTGTCCCAAAGAAACGAAAGTGCTACAGTATCTGTTTTGCAAAATTTTTTAGAACTAAACAAGGCCTTAGACTAAAGCTATTTCTGTGGCCATACAATTTCTACTGGTGCCAAATCAATGTATACCCCATTCTCGGTAAAAAAAAAAAAAGTTGTTAGTGTTTGGCTGCCGCTGAAGCTGATTTATTTTGATAGCAAAATATTATTCCATAGCTAAAGAATAGTGCTGATTTTTGTTCTATGACAATAGTGCTGATAATGTGCTGGAAAAGTCTCACGAATTGTTTAGCTCACGTACTCACCCTCTTCTTCTAAATTTAATTTTTGAATCACCCTGTACCACTGGTAATATGAGCTGGTTTCTGTGTACTACCCATGCAAGGGCGTCCGCAATGGTGTTCAAATTGCTAGCTATTTCCTTTTAGGAAGAATATTATTGGCTCTCAATAGCAATTTGTAAATAGCTAGTTTAGGAAGTCGCTAGCTATTAGAAAGTAGCTAGCTATTGTAGAGAGTATTGTGAGAGAGTTATTTCTAGAAGATCGTGCTAGATTAGCTATTTATGAGTCGCTAGCTATTAAGAAGTCGCTAGCTATTTGATCTCTCTCCTCGATAGCCAATGAGAGTGCTACGTTTTTATTATTTTCATACGCAATTTCGCTAGCTATTTGTAAAGTGCTATTGAGAGCCGATAAAATTCCTCCTAGCTAGCTATTTGATAACCATTGCGGATGACCTAACACACTATTGTCCACCATTAAATATGACCACATTTATTCCCGCCTGTGGCCAGTGTCTTAATAAACCCAGATAATGTATGTTTCTCTTATGAGCTTCTCATGCATACGCATCATAGAGTCAATAGAACAATTACACATAGGGCCCTAGATAGCTGTGGTGAAAGTGGTGAGATTTGAGTCGATTTTGACACGTTATGTTTGGTTGTTTCCAATTTGTGTTGGATTTATTATGGGCTAGACCCATTTAGATTTAATAAATCAATAAACTCTATGATGTGTAATTATGGACAATATATGTTGTACCAAATTGGAAGTCCAAGAGTTGGAGGGTTGGCAGGTGGTGCGGGAGTTTCAACTCAGTTATGTGGGAGTTTCAACTCACTATCTGCTGGTGTTTCGATAGATAACTGAGGAAGTTTCAACTCTGCATGAAAACCCTTCAGATGTCTGTCTCCTCAGCCGCCAACAAGGAGTCTTTTCCTCTCCTCTCCTCTTCAGCCACAAGGATAAATAGGAGACTCTCATTTCTTTGGTACAATAGAGAGAACACGCGGAACATAGTTTCGTTGCAAAGAAGGAATTCTCATCTCGTAACTCCGCGCGTACGGAGGAACGAGAGGGCAAGTGCCTCCAGAGCCCTTGTCGTTCGAGACCTTGCACGGGGGGTCAGCAATTAGGTTTTTAGGGAATGTCTACGTGACTGCCCAACTCCATTGTTGTTGTTCATCTTCTTTCCGAATGTCTCTTGGTGTTGTCGGTCACCGTCTTCTCCTTTCCGGTGATTGGTTTGTCGTCTTCTCCTTCGTCTCTGCTTCATGGCGATCGAGGAAGAACAAGGTTTTGGAAATCCGAATGTGTCGACGAAAGCTGGTCGGCAGTCTACCTTAGGGTATACCCACGGTAGTAGTTTATCGGTAGACGGTGCGCAAACTACGAACTCGATGGTGACGCAAGACACGGACAAGCTTTTTATCCAGGTTCGGCCGCCGAGTTGGCGTAATACCTACGTCCTGCGTCTGGTTGTATTGATTTGTGTTGAGAGAATATGATCTGTATCCTAGGGGGGTCCCTTGCCCCTCCTTATATAGTCTGGAGGGCAGGGTTACAGATCTGGAAACTAATCCTAGTCGGTTACAATTGCCATGGATAATTCGATATCAATTCCTATTCTAACCGACTAGAATCCTGCTTAATCTCCACATCTTGTTTCCTTGCGCGAAACTCCAGGTTGTCGGATCAAGCCTTGAACTCGTCTCGTAATGGGCCAAGCCTCCTGGCGGAAGTCTAGCCGTAAGGGTATAGGGGTTTATACCCCCACAGCTAGTCCCCGAGCACCATGTATTGTGATGTAACACGCCGTCTTGAGCTTCTTCGATCAGTGAGACTTGACGTCTTCAATAAGTTGGAAAGTCGCCCAAACAGTTGCAACAGTATTTTGACCAACTCAAAAAACAGTTGATCAACATTGACATCGAAGAAGCAGGTTGTTTGAAGAATGCATGGTGCTCTAAATTGAAAAAGATTTCTCTCCTGGTGAAGTGTGCCCACTTTACTTTTTTGAAAGGTATAAACATCAAAAAAGCAAGCATATTCACCGCAAGGTGAAGTGTGCCCACTTAGTCCCCGAGCCTGGTAGTAGGTGACGTAGGCACGTGGTGCCAGGGTCAAAATAAAAGTCTTCAAAGAAATTCTGAAACTGAGATGCATCGCCAGATGCATCGTACCGATGTAGTCCCCGAGCTTGCTGGAAGGCGAAGTATGAAGCCTTGTAGCAAGGTCTAAAAAATTGAATTTACCAGTCCGTCTACAATTGAATAGACCAATCGACCAGTCCCCAAGCACCAAGTGCGCTCCTTAGAATTCTGTGTTGCTGTACTGTAGGACCAGTCCCCGAGCATCGAGTGCTCGGTGGTCGGTGCAGGCTTTAAAGCTTCGAGCTGATAGACTGGACGACCAGTCCCCGAGCGTCGAGTACTCGGTGATCGGTGCAGTCCTTGAAGCTTCGAGCTGATAGACTGGACGACCAGTCCCCGAGCGTCGAGTGCTCGGTGGTCGGTGCAGTCCTTGAAGTTCCGAGCTGATAGACTGGGCGACCAGTCCCCGAGCGTCGAGTGCTCGGTGGTCGGTGCAGTCCTTGAAGTTCCGAGCTGATAGACTGGGCGACCAGTCCCCGAGCGTCGAGTGCTCGGTGGTCGGTGCAGTCCTTGGATTGTTGACTCTCTGGCATATGTGTCTTCTTGTTTTTGAAAAGATCTTTCCAGTTAAAGTTGACGTGACGAGACCTCCTGACGGGGTGTCAGATGGATGCATGAAAAATTGCGCCTGGCAACTGTGCAGCCGCCCTTTGCATGGTTTGAGAAAAGGAAACCATCAATTGGTACGAAAACTCCGCCGCATTAATTGTCTATAATCATTGTAAACCGAAACGCCGCAGCACGATAGAGCTACTGAAACAATGCGAGAGTCTCATGGTATGATCTGTTTGTCTTTCCTCAATTTTACGACACTCTGTCTCTGTTTGTTTCAGTAGCTCTATCGTGCAAGTTCAGTAGTTGTGTCATATTTGTTTCAGTAGGTCTGTTTCATTGTTTCGCAAGATATATGTTGTCTGTTCCTGCTATGTTTAAGTTCTGCGTATATGTCTCTGTTCTACAGTTCTGTTGTTTCACTAGTATTTGCATTTCTGTTTCAGTACATCTGCTTATTTGTTTCGATAGCTATATCATGTTTGGTGCTGTTACAGAGAGTTATATATCATGCCATGATTTGATGTTTCATATGCTTTATAGATCATGTTTACATGTCGTAATTATGATTCATGCCATGTTTATATTTATCAATAATATCATATATAGCATCATCATATTGTTAATTTATGAAATTAAAATGACATGAAAATTGCCTAATATTATAACGATCTGTCCATGTCAATAAAAACGCAAAACTTCCCCGGCATACAATGAATGTGGTAGTTTTACTCATTAATACATTAATTTTTTACTTAGGTACTTTTTCCACATAATATGAAAAATATATTTTGCTACAAATTTTAGTTTTCATTTTATCTATTTACTCATTATAATTTATATGGACTCTTTTTTCTTCACGTTCATTTGAAATCAAACTGTTAACTTTTATAGCTTTTATTTAATTTTTTGCCTTCAGAAAATGTGTTTTATATGAATTTGTTTTTAGGTATTTTTGTTTTCAACTCATATGAAAATAAAAAAAACTTAATTTGTTTATTATTTGAAGTTATTTTCTATTAACCGTATTAGGCATGGACTTTTTTTTGTTAATTTAAGCCATCAAAATATCATAAAAGATTAAAATCTAACAACATAGATAATTCTGTTTTGGGATTAGTCCAATAGTCCTGTATTAGGCATAAACTCTTTATTTAATTTAAGCCGTTAGATTATCATGAACCAACGGTGTAGCATGTTTCTTTCAAAAGAAAACGGTGTAGCGTGTTTTTTTCCTATTGATCTCATAATTTTTAAGCCATGATGGCTTTCCTATTCAGTAGTATATAAAACACAGCAGGGCTTGTGGTGGTCGTGGCCTAGCCACCTCATATCATATTCTATGGTAATGGTAATTGTAACACCCGGCCCGGAGCTTAATAGAATTGATATAATATTCATACTAACAAGGTGCAATTTTTTTTTCAGAAAGTTCATCTTTAAAGAACTCTAAAGTTAAGCATGTTTGGCCTAGAGAGATAGGTGACTAACCGAAAAGTACTTCTCGGGTGCACATAAGTGAGGACAAAGTGTGTTGAAAAGACTGGTTTAGGGATGGGTGAGCGAGCGAGAAGTACTTCTCAGTGCACATGAGTGAGGATAGTGTGCAGAAAAGACCGGTGTTAGTTTATAAGGGCTAACTATATTCTAGAAGAAAAACTGTCAAATGTAAGCGGATCTGGCCTCGAAGGTGGGACGTTATAGTAATTTGATGATCAAGTCAATCGGATTCTTTGGCAGCTGCCCATAGAAAGCAATGGAAAGCTACGCTAATTTTTTTTTTAACGAACTGAGTAGGACTGTAGGAGAGCTGTAGATTATATTGATCAAGAAAAAAGCTCAGATTGGGAAAAAAACCTCAGAAGAGTTAACAATGAACAGACAACATCTTGTTTTAAATTGTAAGATTTACACTGAGGTGCCTCGGATTTACAATAGAGACGGAGAGAGAGAAAAAAGTCCTAATCGCTGGCGATGATCCTTTACCACCAATTACCATAAATACTTTTTTATTGCAGTTTTAGCTATTTATTTGTATCTGATATGGATTCTTTATTCGGGTATTTATTTTGCTATTTGTATGCAAATCAAACCACAAAGTTTTCATAATCCCTTTTTAAATTTAGTTGTGTATGTTACCTTTTTTTATGGATTCTTTAAGCTAAATTAATCATGCATTTTTTTTCTTCTTTTTGATTTACTAGGAAATATGCCCGTGCGTTGCTACGGAAGAAAGATTGTATGGTTGGAAATTGCATGATGCACCTCCCAGTTGCCTTCCTCTCTATTGGGCTTCTAGCACCCACAATCGGCACCGATCACTGCCTCACCAACCTTCCACGACGTCCTACCCTAACCATAAGGTTCCTCTCTACCACTCCAGCATGACGCCCCGTCGCTCACCCTACGCAAACTCTTACAATTGTTTGTTGAGGATTAAAAAAAAGAAAAAATGGTTTTAATTATGTTCTTGATTTTCTAGTATCTAGTTAGATTTTGGTTCATCAGGTGTTGGGTTCAAGCCCTCAGATTTGCATAGTTTTTTTTCCCTAATTTGTTATTTATGGGCGGACAGAAAAAGTGGACAGACTAAAATTATTAAATATTAGGTAAAGATTTACATGTTCTCTATTACAATAGATTTTTTATTATTAGTCGGGTCCGTCGATGTCGTGATCAATTTGTTGCATTGTTGGAATTTGAAAACGGATCGGACTCTGTATTCTACTCGAACTCAATTGACCCGGCCGAGCTGTGTTCATATACTATGGACGGAGAGAAAAAGTGAGCAGACTGATTTTTTCATGATTAAATATTAGGTAAAGAATCATAGTCGGATGGACTGGTGAACAGAATTTTTTGGTGAACAAAATTTTATGGTGAACTAAATTTTTTACAATTTATTATTAGGTATAGATTAATTTTTTTATGCTAAGAAACCGTAGAAGCTAATAGCTAGAGATATCCACAAGATAGCTGCTAAATAGGCCATATTTCGCGGCAGCTAAAATCTTATCAGGCCAAGAAAGTCCACCAGCAGCCCAACTAATACGTCCCAACCCACCCAAAAGGCCCCAAGGTAACCCTAGCGTGTATCCAGTCTTCCACTCATCTCTCTTGATAAAAAACGATGGCGGCGGCGGCAGCTTCCGGTCCCCGGAGCCCCAAGCCGCCGGCGGATCGACGACCTTTGTGCAGTTAGTGGAGCCACCAAGCGCGGCTCTAAAGCTCTCAGAGGCCCCAAGCGGCACCAAGCGACGGCAGCGGTTAACAGCGACGCGGTCCTCGGAGCCCCCACGCGATGGCGACGGTTCTGCTGCAGACCTGCAGTCCTGTAGCACGAGCAGCCACCGATCTGCTGCAGCATGGTGGCAGCGGCGCCCACGACGTTCTACTGCAGCACGGCGGCGGTGGCAGGTCTGCTCGAGTTCTCTTCTTCAGATCTGCACTTCTTCTCCAATACAGCTACAACACTGAATTGAAGGCAGATGTGGTCTTTGTGAATTTTGTGGATGTTTGGATCGCTTTGTTAATATGTCCATCTACGGACGTCTGTGATGTGTTGGATTTGGATGCAATTTATTTTCCTTCCTTTTTTTGCAGTGGCTATTCTACTTTGATTTTGGAGTGGAGATTGTTACGAAGTAGGGAGAGGCCAATGTATTACTGACTGACAGAAATTTGTGGCAGACTTGAAATTTTAACAAATATATATTAGGGATAGATTTTGCCAATTCCGTCTAGTTGTCCATGGTTGATTCGATTTGGTTAGATGTTTTTTTTCCTTTGATTTGATTTGGATTTAGACTTGGATTTGATTGGTTGGATGTGATTTCGAGTCTGATTTGGGAGAGAAGTTTCTTTCTTGTCTATGTTGGGTCGGAAGCAATTTTTTATCCGATCTTCACCATTGATATAAGTAGCCAGACCAAAAAAATCCATACCAAAAAAGTGGCGGAAATTTTGCCTCTTTAGTATTACTAGCAAAAGTGCCCGTGCGTTGCAACGGGATAAAACATACTACACAACTATATATCTTTTTCCTTTTTTATAAAATTTGAGTGATTTAAATCTACGCCAGCGACTTCGCTACACCTCTGCTCTGCATGGTCTCTTAGCAGCAACTTTATTCTATTTATGCTCTTCAAATCGAGGACTGGGACTCATCATATGTTGTGCATTGTGGCATACACCACCATGGACTCTGCATGAAGTCCGCCAAACCACTCGCTGGCACGGAGCAGCTGCCCACCAGAATCTCATATTAGAACGCGCAGGCAACCTCTTTTCTTTGCTCCTCGTTGACCAGCTAAATATACAATAGTTTTTCTCTCGTGCAATGCACGAGCATATTTTGCTAGCCTATACTATAGAATTTGTGGGTGTGGCAGGCTTAGGAAGGCTTATGAGTCCCGATCACCTACGCGACCTAATATGTTTTGGAATTGGACTCTGTATCCCGCTAGACAAGAGCTATTCTAACTCGTATAAGCACAGATTATATATAAAGTCTAGGTGGAAGAAACTTTCCACTATCCGACCAAACAAATGGATGGAAGAAAATTAGAACATGAAATTTTGCCAAAATTATAATTACAAATCTTTTAAAAAGCATACTAATATTTGTCTCTGTGAATCTTAAAATTATAATTACAAATCTTTTACAAACTATAGAACTTATTTTGATGGGTTTGACCATGTTTTACTGGGCCCCTCTAATCAATTTTTTGGTTCTGCCACTGATGGAGTCCCTGGCCCCTGGGTGTAGTAGTTGTTTAATAAATAAACACAAACGAAAATACGAAAAAAAATTCTTTAGCCACGTCTTCTCCTCCCAAAATTTGAAGTTCCAAAATCAGGCATTATCCACGTGGACCCGGAGTCCAAGAGGCAGGAAATCCACATGCAAAATTCGCTACCAATTTTTTGTCTCCTCGACGAAAAAAAACAATGCTTCATTTTCCTTCGGAAAGAAAAACGCCTGGGCCTTGGCCTGACGCGGGAAGCTGGCCGGAACCATCCAACTCCGTCGCGTCGTCGCCTTCGTCTCGCGTGCCCACCAAGAACCAAAACGCGAGCCGGCCCGCCTAGAATTCCACGTCCACGGCCCACCCACCTTCTTTTTCTTTTGGATTCGGTTATCTTGTCCCGTACATATTCAAAGAGGGAGAGACGCTGAAATTTTGCTGGTCTTTTTTCACCGAGGAGATGTACACAGAAGCAGGCTGAGGCAGAAGAAAAAAACGGCAGACTGAAATTTTGCCTCTTTATTAATAGGTATAGATTAGGTATAGACTCATAATTCCTAGCCGTCTCGACGTGAGGCTCCTTTTAACATTGTTGTGTATATATATAATATAACAAATATGCCCCATGTAATAAGACCTATTTGGATCCATTAGCACTAAAAATTAGCTAGCTAATAACTGCTATTTTTTAGCTAGCTAATTTTTAGTAGGGTCATTTGGAATAGCTGCTAAAAGGTGGTTAAATAGTAACATATAGGTGCATATAAACTATTAGCACCTATTAGTAACTGCAAATCTGCTAATGAAACTAATAGTTAGCATCCCTCAAACTAATAATTAGCAAGCTTATTTGGTCTATTTAGATCTACTAGTACTAATTTTAGCTGCTAATTTTTTGTGCTAATGGATCCAAACAGACCTATAGCCTCACCGAAGAATCATGGCTGTCTGCAAAGATCTTAGATTTAATTACAGCGTTGAATCATGATCATTGTAGGGCAAGATACATTCTACAATAAGCCAGGCTACGTTGTTGACCTTTAGTTTGAGGTCTGCCCAGACGAATTACAGGGTCTCAATACCTAATCCTAGTCGAGAATTACAAAACCGTGGCTATTTGTCACTTGCACCTCTATACCATGGGTAATTTACATGACTATTGGCCACTGTGGACATTCTTCACTAACAATCTCTTGTCATCATTACCTGCACGAGCTACTGCCACAAGCCCAGCGGTTCCGTGCCATATAACTCCAACATATGCAGGCATGTCACCTTCCAACATCTGTCTCTATCCAATGGTAGTCCATGTAATAGAGGAAGTGCTGCAAGAATGACAACTGCAACAAGAATTAGCTCGTCACACCGCTAGGTGGTTGCCTCAAGATGACTCTTGGATTCAGTCACTATTCACTTGACCCGCTATTTCTTGACGAGGAATCTGCAGATATAAGAATATAAGGTTTGATTTGTCGCTAACACACTATGGATTTGGTAAGCTGTATGAAAAAGAACTAGGGCAGTTTATAGAAATAGAACTAGGACAGTTTATACCTCGTGAGTGACGCTTCCCCTCCATCGCCTCTTTCTTTTCCTGGCAACTGTGACAAAGGAAAGGGCCATCCCAGGGACACAGCTTTCCTGGCTTTGACAAACCCTCGTGTATGGATATGCCTTGACCAGATTCCAATTCAATTTGACAAATTGCACATGCAAAAATTTTGAACATATCTCGAACAGGATATTCAGAATTAAGCCTGCATTCATCCGAAATCAAATGTCAGACACGGCATCATGATCTAAAGTTTTGGATGGTTCTAGAATCCAACTCCACATTTTGATAAAACAAGCTTGTTTTCAACATTTTTTTCTCACAGTATTGCCATGATCGATAGTTCTTGA
This sequence comes from Sorghum bicolor, assembly GCF_000003195.3. NCBI lineage: Eukaryota > Viridiplantae > Streptophyta > Magnoliopsida > Poales > Poaceae > Sorghum > Sorghum bicolor. The sequence continues at coordinate 46,746,148 of NC_012875.2, forward strand.
TGAGATACTCTTCATTCCAACAAACATCTACTTCTATTTCGAGACATGAAATGAAAACACTACTGAAAGCAGTTACGTTTTGGGGTTGTCCTAAGTCAACTATTTCAAAATTTGATTGAATATTACTTTCTATGTGTTGAGTTTGGATATTTGAAAAAAAAAATGATGAGTGTTGTCTTGAAATGGGGTTTAGTAAAAGTATGTTGAATATAAATACATTCACAGTATGTTGAACATAAATACTGTTGTAACAAAGGAGACTAGTAAAAGTATTGTTCTGGAGACCAGGTCAATGTCCAAAACGTCACTTCTTTGTGAGTTGTGACTAGAGTAATTGATTACTGTGTGAGGAACTACATGGTTGATTAAGTGTTAACATAACAGCATGCACTTAATGAAGGACAAGCATAGCACATAGTCACAAATTGTACTTAATGAAGGACAAGCATAGCACATAGTCACAAATTGTAATACAATTGACTTCCCTATAGAAATTCAGCCCAAGAATGCAATACCCTGGTTTTTTTCAATATTTTGTGAAGGTGTTATAAACTCCTACTTGACAACACCATTCATTATGCTCTATCAGGAGTTAAACTTTTGTAGACAAGGTATGTTATCCGGCACTATCAAACAATCTAATGTATTTTGTATTTCAGCACATACAACTTCTGCATGCAGGTAAAATACTTCCGGCTCAAGTGGCATCCCGTTAGTAGCAGGAAGCATCATACTTCTTTATTGTAGTAACTACAAGTATCTTAGAACCAGTATTGAAACAGTGCTCCATAGATGACAGTACATTTATTAATTGGAAAGCATAAGTTTATAAGTTTATAGTATAATTATTTGCCAGCTATTATGCATCCATAATCAAGATGAGGTAAGGGTACAAACCTCCTCGAAAGGGATGGGCATCCGTCCTCAAAGACCTCCTCCACTAAATCTGGCTCAGGATAATTATCTTTATCAGCTAGGGATAACGAGTCGGATGCAGTTTTCCTTAAAAAGAATTTTTTTAGAAGTACAAGGCCTTTTCCTGGCGTTTTTGGAGATTCTATAGTGCATTTTGGTTTTTCTGGTGGTATTATGTCAATGACAATGCAAGTTGTATCATCTCTCAATCCTTTTGATTCAACTGCTTCCTGCAAACAGTACACCAGTTAGGAACAGTACAACTGAGGATTTCAGACCTTGTGTTAAGATGGGTGGGGAAGGGTATTAGTACTGTACTTTGACAATTTGCTCAGCTGCAGCCTCAGGAGGAAGCCCTCGTGCACATCTAAAAGCCACTTCCGCGGTCAAAGCATCCCAAACACCGTCACTTGAAATAATAAGACGGCCTCCAGCATTAGACAGCTACAAGCATTGCAATACAACATTATTTTTCAAAATATGATCAGATTAAAATGAACAAAGAATCACTTCAGAGAAAATCACACAATAATCCAATCAGAAAAGAAAACATAACTATAGTTCCATATAACAATGAGCAAACTTTGCAAACAAAGGAAATAAGAACGAAATATGGCAGTCAGTTTATAAATACTGGAAAATATATGTCTAGACATAGTGATGTATCATCTGAATAATCAGGTAACAGGTACAGGATAGAATACAGTTTGACCTCAAACATTAGAGCTAATTTACATGGATAGGTTCATAAAACGACAGAAAATTCAGATGATGATGATAATGAGAATATCCAAACAGCACAACTTCTGGTACTTGAATGTGATATGACTACAGTGAGAGTTTATAATTCAGTTTTCTCCAGAGAAGGTGTAAAGTGACTTTCTGATGGTGTACCTTAATTTGCTTCACATAAGGAACCGGAATGATAAATTCACCTACGTCCTGATCACCAATCGATCTTGAGAGGCATAGACCACCTGGCCAACATCTAAGGGGGCCAATCTGGATGGATAAAAAAAAGGAATTAAGGATCAAAAGAGGGTGTGTATCACATCTACAACCAAAAGATAGGACTCTAAAGGAAAACCTATGGAAGATGTCCAACATACAACAGGTATTAAAATGTTCAAGCCGATACTCACATACAGTTTGATACATCAGTTACATAGATTAAAATAATAAAGATGAGCAAAATTGGGAGTTGGTGGCTAGTTGCACGAGCATAATTTGAAATTTCTCAGTCAATCCAAGAGCTCCATCCAGCTAAGCTACCATCTAGCACGACTTCAAGCCCCACTTACCCAATGAAAATACTATACACGCTTGCTATACACCAAATCAGTCACTGAAAGGCAGCAAACTGCCAAAGCCTTTTTTTTGGAAAAAAAAACACCTTTAAAAAACAGTTAACAGCCTCAGGGACTTCAAGAAAAATGATATTAAATATTGCACCGAAAAACAGGGGGGGAAGCACGTTAGCTGTTTTTCAATGATAAAGAAATCTCTTTTTGCTGCTACCAACTGCATAAATTAGATGGAAAACTTTAGAGTGAGTGAAAAGGCAAAGAGCAACCTCAGCACCACCGACGACATTTAGCCTTCCAACTTCACCTCCGCATTCGGTGACACGTCCAACCCTACAAATCAAAAACTAACAAGTGAGAAGAGCCAAACGTGTAACCAGCTATCTTTTTTTTTTGCGACAACATGTAACCAACTATCGAACAACAGTACAGTACACTGTGAGAAAGCGGTCTTACTCCTCTTCATTAGCGTCAAAGCGATGGTCAGCCGACAAATAGTAGATGGATCCCTCAGCTTCAAGGACACAGCGTGAATCACCAACGGACGCAACAGTTACAACGGAGCCATCAATTATGGCAAGCGTCACGGTTGTCCCCGAGGAATGAGCTGAAAAATGTACACGGAACAAGCAAACGGCTCAGCTCTTGTACTACCAGGGCACCAGACCATCTACACGGTCAATTTGAATGAAACAATCACCTACCGCCTGGCCATATAGATGCCAGGTTGGGCAACAGATGTGCTGGTACTCTACTCAACTAGTAGTACTTGCTATAGTCGCTACGGAGGGCAGGCACGCACCAATCAATTTAGTTACCATGAATGGAAGGAATTCGCCGTTACCTCTCGTTTGGAAATCCTTGTCGGTCTTGACGAACCCCGCGACGAGCGCCCTGGGGAGCGCGGCGAGCCACTCATCCCTGCTCAGATCGGTGGGGACGCAGCTGAGCACGTTGCCGAGGAGGTGCTCCTTGGCGTACACCGCGGCGGCGCTGCCGTTGTGCCCATCGAACAGCTGCGAGAGGAGCGAACGAGACGCAAACACCGGCGGGGCGCCCACTCAGAACCGGGAGCACAGTACGTACGTAGCATAATAATACTACTACCATTGGGGGACATGGAAGACGGGCCGAGGGAGGCGGGGGAGCGCTTACGGCGAAGGCGGAGAAGGAGGTGGACGGCGCGCCGGGGCGTCGCTCGCAGGCGGGCTTGAGCAGCGCGAAGTCCTCGCCTTTCTTCGCCCGGCAGGCCTGCCCCGCCGCGACCGAGGGCCACCGCTCCCGCTCCCGCTCCCGCTCGCCGCCGCCTCCCAACGCGGCCCGCTCCGCCGACGCCTCCCGCCGCAGAAGGTCCCCGAGCGCCACGCTCCCGGTCCGCCTCCTCCCGCTCCGCGACGCCGCCGACGACATCCTTATCAGTCACAGCCAGATCCCGGCGGCGGCGGCCGCGGCGGTAGCAGTAGATCGGCGGGTGAGCATCGCCACCCCCTCGGCGCCTTGCTGGCGCTAGCTAGCTAGCGCGCTGGTCTAGTCTAGTCTGGTCGGGGAGCACGAGCACGAGCGCGCACTAGCCTTTTGCGCCCGCCGCGCTCGCTGCCTCGGCTTTTTGGGGTGGGAGGGGAGAGTTTGGCTGGCCGGGGACCCCGCTCGGCGCGTTGCGGTAGCTTTGCGGGACGAGGGAGGGAGAGGGAGGGAGGGAGCGGCGGGGGCAAGCGAGCGACCTGTCACATGGGGCGCTCGGTACAGGACGCGCAAATCCAGCCCGCTCCCACGCGCGCCGGCCGCTCTCTCGCCCGCCCTCGGGTGGAACGAAACGAAACGGGAAATGAAATCCCGGAAAGGCGAGCGAAGAGGGAGGCGCGCGGAGGCCGCGGCGCACTAATGGCAGAGGGCGGGGGCGCGGCGCGTGCGTTTTTAACGCCGGGACGCGGCAGTCGGGCGGGTGGGTCAGGCAGGTCAGGTGGGGGAGTGGTGTGGCACCTGACCTGACTGACCGGGCAGTGGGAGCGCGGGCGCAGCACCGGTCGTCTTGTTGGTCTTCACTGTGGACGAAGTCAGTGGGTTTTTTTTTTTCTTAGCATTAAATATAGGTAAAAAATAACTAATTAAATAGTTTGCATGTAATTTGCGAGACGAATCTTTTGAACCTACTTAGTCTATAATTGGACAATATTTGTCAAATACAAACGAAAATACTATTGTTCACATTTTGCAAAATTTTTTGCAAGTAAACAAGACCTTGTTTAGTTCCCAAAATTTTTTCAAGAATCCACGTCACATCGAATCTTGCGGTGCATGCATGGTGCATTAAATATATATAAAAATAAAAATTAATTCCACAGTTTGTTTGTAAATCGCGAGACAAATCTTTTAAGCATAGTTACTCCATGATTGGATAATGTTTGTCAAATATAAACGAAAATGTTGTAGTGTTGAAATCCAAAAAATTTTGGAAACTGGACAAGGCTTAGTTCTGAAAAAAAAAATGCAAAATTTTTCAAATTCATGAAAATTATTGTGTTCGGTTACTGTCGTTTGTATTTGATAATTATTGTTTAATCATGAATTAACTAGGCTCAAAGAATTTATCTTACAAATTACAGATAGACTGTATAATTAGTTATTTTTTTATCTATATTTAATGCTTATGTATACATCCAAAAATTCGATGTGACGAAAAATTTTGAAAAAAAAAATTAAAAGAAAGAAGGCCGCATTCCTCCAGTCGTCTAGGTCTTCGGCAGTGTCCTGTAGCTGTACATCAACAAGAATTTTCTGCCTCCTAGCATGTGGTTGTGAAAGCATTATTGTCCTACATGGCAGGATCATATGTGCATGTAGATTCCTGGAACCATTTTTCCCAGAGTCCAACGGTAGCGTTGGCGTGGGCCTTTCTCCATTGGCTGATGCACGGGCTAACTGACATGGCATCCTTAAACCACCCAACATTTTTTACTGGAGAAGCCGACATAAGCTACGGAGTATGTTTAGGGGCGTATAGGAATTTCATAAGAATCAGCTCATTAAAAAAAGCACCAAACATGAAAGTTTCTCCTGTTCTAAAGAGACCTTAATATGGAGATAGGAGTGGTTTTGTCCTTAATTTTGGCAATAAGATTGTCTCATCTCAACGTTTAACAAGGGAATACCAATTTGTCACTGTTTTGCGTTTGCTTAGAGGGGTGTGGTTAAATGTTTATGATTCTTATGTGAACCTCTAGAATCCCTATTATATAATCTATTTAGTGCAATCCGTCACTGGTTTGTGTTTGTTTAGAGGGGTGTGGTTAAATGTTTATGATTCCCAAGTGAACCTCTAGAATCCCTATCATATACTCTATTTAGTGCAACGATTATCTGTTGATTGATAGCCAAATTGTTTCGAACTAGGAGTGAGGATTTAGTGTTTTGTAGTGCTTATAGTCCAATTCAAGAATAATATTGATTGATAGCCAAATTGTTTCATTTATTCTTGCCAAATAATTATATTTCAATAGATAAACATTTCATCAGATAGTTTGAATTTGAAATATTTCTATAAGAATATGAATTCCTAGCAAACACACTCTAAAAGTAGAGATATTCCTAGCGAAGATTGTCTTCGGATTGGTTGAAGCGGGAGTAGTCAAAGATTGTGGTTGCTTGGCGCAATGGCAGAAAAAAGGGTGAGCAGCGAGGACGAATGAGTGCTAAAGAAACATGGCTGAGTTGTTGAAGTGTTGAAAAAGTCATGTGTGTATGTGTTTTTATGTGGATACGAGAGTACTGATGATTTATGAGTCAGCTCTCTCTTTTATTACATAGTTGTCTCTTCCCTTGACATAAGTCATTGCACTGCCATGGATGTAAGGTCGTTGGACAAACATTAAGGTGACTTAGGCCACATACAACGCTGACGCTTGGAGTGGCGCTTAACAGGAGTTCATGCAATTTTTGCCACCGTGTACGTATGCCAGGCGCTTGGCGTCCTTAATGCTCACATTTAACCATCAACTAATCATGGAAAAGGATCCAAATGCAACCAACACCTAGACTTAGGGTTTTATCTGACAGAATTCCACGAGTTTTGGTGTTTGTCTATTTCTGCAGGGGGTTATCAGGAAATATGGAGGAAAGGCCCACACGTCGGGATTACATAGAGATATTAACGTGCCGCGTAATTTTCTACCATCTAGAAGACTCCAGAAGCCACGGGAACGAACGAGAAGGCGATCGGGCTCGGAGGCAGGGCGCCCGCCCTACTCTCCTGGGCGCCCGCCCTGCTACAGTGCCCAATCAGGGTCAACTTCGCGGATCGTGCTCCACTGACTCTAAGGATCGAGGAAAATCACACGATTAAGGTCGGTTTGATCGGATGGTGGAGAATAACGTGGAAATTCCTTGGGAGCTACTCTTCCTAGATTTCTTGGGAGCTACTCTTCCTAGATTTCTTGAGGGCTACTCTTCCTGGACTATATAAGCAGACCCCCACCAGCCCCTGGAGGCATACCTCTTCTACAGAATCAAAGCTAGGGTTTCAATTCTTCATCCAAGTAGAGAGGATCCCTCTAGTTCTTCTAGTTCTACCTCTAGTTCATCTAGATCTAGTTCTAGTTCATCTAGTTCTAGTTCTAGTTCCTCTAGTTCTAGTTCTAGTTAGTTCTAGTTGTAATCTAGAAAATAGGGAGAGAGAAGAGGAGAGCGGAGGAGGAGGAGCCGGATCTGTCGGATCTTCCTCAACATTGTACTTTTGCAGCAACTGGTTCGTTCTTCATCGTTCTCCAGGTTCTTCAATTCATAATTTCTGAGTTCTTTAATTACTTTTATTTACATTCAAGTTATTTATTGGATTCCCGCTTGCATCAAGTGCTCTAATCTTTGCAACATTAGAGTAGTAATTAATAGATTAGACGTGGTGTTTAGTCTTGCAATTACCTGGAATTGCACCCAATCCTGCGGATTGTTGTGGTAGCCTTAGGGTAGTGACAGCCCTAACGGTCGACGTATTCCACCTCGTTCGGATCGGTGTTTGTAGGACCGTAGTCAGAGCTTCCTAGCCCCCTTCTCATCTCTTTCTGTGGTTAGTGTTCTGATGTCCCGAAATAGATAATCTTGAAGTAATTCTTGATTCTTAGATCAACTAGAGAACTCTCAGGAAACTTCCTCTCTTCCCACCAAAAATAATTATATAGTTATCCTTGGGCGATCTTGAGTCTTAATTAGTACACTCACGTTCCCTGTGGAAAATTGATACTCTGGAATACTCCCGGGTGAAGGCTACATCGGTATCCGTGCGCTTGCGGATTTTTCTGTTTGCGTTTAAAATACCCAACAAGCTTTCTGGCGCCGTTGCCGGGGAACGGTAGCTGTGCTAGTTTCGAACCAAGTCGTCCGTGTATCCTTTTTCTTTTCCCTTTTACCACACTCACCTTACCATTTTCACCACACCACATAGATTTCACTCCTATCTATAAATTCTTTGCTCCAAAGGGGGAGTTATTAGAGCCACCACCATCATCACATCCAATTCTTACAAATGGCTACGACCTCGGCCCTGATCTAATAGCCATGATTCAGGAGCAACCCTTCTCTGGGCAAGTAGATGAAGATCCATACACCCACCTTAGAGAATTTGAGCAGTTGTGCTCTTGCCGATCTATTTCCGGCATGACACAAGAAACCCTTAAATGGAAATTATTTCCGTTCTCCCTTTTGGGAAGAGCAAAAAAGTGGTATGCTCATTCTGTAGGAGGCGTTAATGGAAATTGGGATGAACTTCGGGACAACTTTTGTCTCGCTTTCTTCCCACTTTTTCGAATCGCTGACCTTAGAATCGAAATTCTTACATTCAAACAAAGAGAGAAGGAAACTTTAGGAGCAGCTTGGGCTAGGTTCACAAGCCTTACCAATTCCGGTCCAAACCTTTCTCTGCCTGACCATGTACTGTACTACCACTTCTATCGTGGTCTAAACAAGGAAGCTGCTCTTCACCTCGACATTGCTTCAGGAGGCTCATTCACACACAAACTCACAGATGAGGGGAGAGCCATCCTAGAAAGAATCCTTGAAAATACCCCTTACACAGGCACTTATGATGAGTTTCCTGAAGAAGAAAAAGAAGTCGAGCCTAATCCTAAACCAAAAGATGAGGAACTTGCAACCGAGTTAGAAATTCCACCTGACCCATCAATTAATTTGGTTGTAGAGAAACCTCCTGATAAAGGAATGCAAAACCAACTAAGGGATGATGAACCACCACCTTTAGAGCATCCCTTTGAATTCGAGGAAGATCTTTTTGAAGATTATGGAAACACCTCGAATTTTCCTATCCAAACACGACCTCTAGCAAGGACCACTCAATCCATTCTAAGAGTAGAATCTGTTGACATAGAACACATCAAAAGCCTTTTGGCTATTCTGAGTTATGAATGGCTAACAGAAGCAGAGCTGTCTCTTGAGGTAGCTCGAATCATCACTCCTTCAACCATTCTTCTGTGCCAAATTAGAGGGTCCCCTAGGAAGGTCCACTACAATCCGTATGTTGGGATAAATGTTATTTCCAAGGAATTAGCTGACACTCTTTATCCCAACAAGTCCATAACCCCATCTCAAAAACTTTTACAAAGTCCATCTGGATTAATTCTAGAAAGCCATGGGGTATTAAGGGCAGTTCCTGTTAGAATCAAGGACTCTGGAATATGTCTAGATTTCCACATTTTTGACATATCGGAGATTCCTCTCTTGATTGGTAGACCAATCATGAAACTTCTACAAGAACAACCACAACGAGGTCATTTAGACTTCAAAGTTGGGAATTCCACTATTGTTGTTCCTCTAGCTAGATCAATTAACACGATAGTGGAACACAAACTTGACCCAGATCCTATTGAGGAGATCTTAATGGTGACTCAAGAGGAGATGACCCAACCATTCTTTAATCATGAACACTTTGTTCAAGAAGAAGAAGAGTTGGTAGAACCCGTTGAGCTAGATAAAAATGAACAACCTTCACCTCCTTTGATAGAGTTAAAACCTCTTCCTTCTGGCCTTAGATATGTCTTTTTGCACAACAACCCAAAAACTCCAGTAATTATCAGTGACAAGATTTCCGATTATGAAACACAACAACTTGTCACTGTTCTTGAAAGGCATAGATCAGCATTTGGCTACTCTCTCGAAGATCTCACGGGCATTAGTCCCATTCTCTGTACTCATCGTATCCCTATTGATCCCAATTCTACACCTTCAAGGGAACCACAACGGAGACTTAACAATGCTATGCGAGAGGTTGTTAAGAAAGAGGTCCTCAAACTCTATCGTGCTGGGATTATTTATCCTGTGCCACATAGTGAGTGGGTTAGCCCTGTCCAAGTAGTGCCAAAGAAAGGGGGAATGACGGTCGTTAGGAATGAGAAGAATGAACTCATCCCTCAACGAATTGTCACTGGGTGGCGTATGTGTATTGACTATCGAAAACTCAATAAGGCTACAAAGAAAGATCATTTTCCGTTACCCTTCATTGATGAAATGTTGGAACGGCTTGCAAACCACTCTTTCTTTTGTTTCCTTGATGGTTATTCTGGATATCACCAAATCCCAATCCACCCAGATGACCAAGAAAAGACTACCTTTACATGCCCGTATGGAACTTATGCATACCGACGAATGTCGTTCGGATTGTGCAATGCTCCAGCTTCTTTCCAACGGTGCATGATGTCTATTTTCTCGGACATGATTGAGAAGATCATGGAGGTTTCAATGGATGATTTTACCGTCTATGGCAAAACCTTCGATCATTGTTTGGAGAATTTAGACAGAGTCTTGCAGAGATGTGAAGAAAAACACTTAATCCTGAACTGGGAGAAATGCCATTTTATGGTTCAGGAAGGAATAGTGCTAGGACATAAAGTGTCCGAACGTGGTATAGAGGTGGACAAAGCAAAGATTGAAGTTATTGAAAACTTCCACCTCCCACGAATGTGAAAGGAATCCGTAGCTTTTTGGGACATGCAGGGTTCTATAGACGCTTTATTAAGAACTTCTCTCAAATTGCTAGACCCCTAACTAGTCTCCTAGCTAAGGATGCACCTTTCATCTTTAGTGATGAGTGTCATGAATCTTTTCAAACTCTTAAGAAAGCACTCATCTCAGCCCCAATCATCCAACCACCTGATTGGAATCTTCCTTTTGAGATCATGTGCGATGCTAGCGATTTTGCGGTTGGTGCCGTTTTAGGACAAACCAAGGATAGAAAGCATTATGCCATATCCTACGCTAGCAAAACCTTGTCTGGACCACAGCTCAATTACACTACAACTGAAAAAGAGCTTTTGGCTGTTGTCTTTGCTATAGACAAGTTTAGATCTTACTTAGTGGGGGCAAAGATAATCATCTATTCAGACCATGCTGCTGTCAAGTACCTCCTCACTAAGAAAGATGCTAAGCCTCGTCTAATTCAATGGATTCTTCTACTCCAAGACTTTGACATAGAAATCCGAGATAGGAAGGGAGTAGAGAATTCTGTAGCCGACCACTTATCTAGGCTTCAATATAAGGAAACACATGATGAGCTTCCCATAAATGACTACCTAAGGGATGACACCCTGCTTAAGATAACACATGCAGATCCATGGTACGCAGACATCGTAAACTTTATAGTAAAAGGCTATGTCCCACCTGGTGCAAACAAAAGGAAGTTGCTTCACGATAGTCGTTTCCACCTTTGGGATGAGCCATATCTTTTCCGAGTCTGCGCTGATGGACTCTTGAGAAGGTGTGTTCCTATGGCCGAGGCTACTGAAATTATGGAAAGATGCCATGCCTCACCATATGGAGGACACTATGGAGCATTCCGGACACATGCTAAAATTTGGCAAAGTGGCTTTTTCTGGCCAACGATGTATGAAGATACAAAGGACTTTGTCAGGAGATGCCACCGATGTCAAAAACATGGGAATATCAATTCACGAAATGAAATGCCTCTCACAAATAACCTTCAAGTAGAACTTTTCGATGTATGGGGCATTGATTTCATGGGGCCATTCCCTATGTCTGGGAATTGCGAGTATATCTTAGTAGCTGTGGACTACGTGTCCAAATGGGTAGAAGCCCTACCTTGTCGATCAGCTGATTCAAAACATGCCAAGAGAATGTTCCATGAAGTAATCTTTCCTCGCTTTGGTATACCCCGGATAGTTATAAGCGATGGAGGTTCCCACTTCATCGACAAAATCTTCCGGAAGTACCTAGCCGATCATGGAGTTCGACACAACGTCGCAACACCATACCATCCTCAGACTAGCGGTCAAGCCGAAACATCTAACAAACAAATCAAAAATATTTTACAAAAGACCGTAGATGAGATGGGTAAGGGGTGGAAGGACAAACTTCCTGATGCACTTTGGGCATATAGAACTGCATTCAAAACACCCATAGGCATGTCACCTTATCAACTTGTATATGGAAAAACTTGTCACTTGCCTGTGGAAGTAGAGTTTAAGGCTCATTGGGCACTCAAGAAATGGAACATGGATCTCCACCTCGCTAGCGAGAATCGTCTTATGCAACTATCTGAGCTAGAAGAATGGAGAGAGAAAGCCTACCACAATTCAAGGATCTATAAAGAGAGAACAAAATGATGGCATGATAAGAGAATCAAGCACAAGGAGTTTAAGCCTGGAGATAAGGTTCTACTATTCAATTCAAGAGTTAAGCTCTTTGGGCATGGTAAGCTACGAAGTAAGTGGGATGGACCATACAAGGTTATTGACACTTCAACTCATGGAGCCATTACCATCCAAGACGACATAGGTAACACTTTTAAGGTAAATGGTCAACGCTTGAAAATCTATCTCGAGCCACAAAATAATCTGGTAGAGGAACTTGATGTGATTGAGTTCATAGAATTCTCGTATTAAGCTCTCATAAGCTCTAGACAATTACCTAACCCTTAACATGCTCCACAAGTTTTGTTGTCTATTTGGGTTGTGCAGGATTTTGAGGCTTAAGAAGAGTGAGACCGAACATGCAGGCCACAAGAGTGAACGACTATGTCAACATCCAGCTTGGGGGAGGCACCCCCACGTGTATCTAGATAAGTATTACTTCTTCTTTCTTGGTTTTATTTACAAGTATTCAGTAATAAATAAAAAATAATAATGCATAATCATGAACCAAACAAAGTTTTTCTTTTGAGTAATATACAATAGTTTTGTGTAATCCTAAGTTTTAAATAAAATAAAAAGAAAGTTTGATTCAAGTCTAGGTAATTGACAAACATGATATGAGCAGGTCTGAGCTACTATTTAACTTGTTCTGAGTTTTGCTAGAGTTCTGGAGATTTTATCTTTTGAAAATCTAAAAATTCATAATATATATATATATATATATATATATATATATATATATATATATATATATATATATATATATGAAATCATAATACCTAGAGTCTTATAAGATATAAATATTAAAACTGTGGGCACTTGCTTTGTTTAAGCCATTGTTAATTCTTGTAGTTTTGGTTGAGAGAATTATCATACTCCCAAGATCAAGATCTTTTTGTTTTAAAAATATAAAAGATTCACTCTTCCGAAGTATTATTGCGTTAGAGACATGGGACTATGCAAAAATTTTCGAAAAAAAAAGAGTGAGACGAGAGGTAAAAATGGACAAGTGTCCGAAGTAGAATTAGGGGTACAAAGATACCCACCTGAGTGGAAAAAAATAGACATGTGTCCGACAGTAGAATTAGGGGTACTTGTTGCCCACTTAAAAAAAGAGACTGAAAAAAAAGAGAGAGAAAAAAAGAAAAAAAAATGATAGCCCATGGTCCCTCTAATAAGCAATATGCCAGTAAGAGATGACAAACTTTTCAAAAAGGTCAAAGGTCTTGATCTAGGAGTATGACATTCCACTCCCTTGCTCCAAGCATTGACATAGCAAAATGCAAAGTAAGTATGCTAAAACTTTTAAAGCTCTACTTAAAAATCTTTCGAGAAGAAGGCAAATGCCTCAGTTTTATTTTGCGGACTTATAAAAAAAAACTCCAGAACAAAAGTAAGACAGAAGAACTTGAGACATAGTGCTTGACTTGATCGTTCTGTTTTTCAATCACTTAAGACCTTAAAAACCCTGTAGTAAGAGGCATAAAAGTAACCCCTGTTTTCTTGCTGATTTTAGCTTTGCTCAGGGACGAGCAAAGGTTAAGCTTCGGGGAGCTTGTTGACGGTCCTTAATGCTCACATTTAACCATCAACTAATCATGGAAAATGATCCAAATGCAACCAACACCTAGACTTAGGGTTTTATCTAACAGAATTCCACGAGTTTTGGTGTTTGTCTATTTCTACAGGGGGTTATCAGGAAATATGGAGGAAAGGCCCACACGTCGGGATTACATAGAGATATTAACGTGCCGCGCAATTTTCTACCATCTAGAAGACTCCAGAAGCCACGGGAACGAACAGGAAGGCGATCGGGCTCGGAGGCAGGGCGCCCGCCCTACTCTCCTGGGCGCCCGCCCTGCTACAGTGCCCAATCAGGGTCAACTTCGCGGATCGTGCTCCACCGACTCTAAGGATCGAGGAAAATCACACGATTAAGGTCGGTTTGATCGGATGGTGGAGAATAACGTGGAAATTCCTTGGGAGCTACTCTTCCTAGATTTCTTGGGAGCTACTCTTCCTAGATTTCTTGAGGGCTACTCTTCCTAGACTATATAAGCAGACCCCCACCAGCCCCTGGAGGCATACCTCTTCTACAGAATCAAAGCTAGGGTTTCAATTCTTCATCCAAGTAGAGAGGATCCCTCTAGTTCTTCTAGTTCTACCTCTAGTTCATCTAGATCTAGTTCTAGTTCATCTAGTTCTAGTTCTAGTTCCTCTAGTTCTAGTTCTAGTTAGTTCTAGTTGTAATCTATAAAATAGGGAGAGAGAAGAGGAGAGCGGAGGAGGAGGAGCCGGATCTGTCGGATCTTCCTCAACATTGTACTTTTGCAGCAACTGGTTCGTTCTTCATCGTTCTCCAGGTTCTTCAATTCATAATTCCTGAGTTCTTTAATTACTTTTATTTACATTCAAGTTATTTATTGGATTCCCGCTTGCATCAAGTGCTCTAATCTTTGCAACATTAGAGTAGTAATTAATAGATTAGACGTGGTGTTTAGTCTTGCAATTATCTGGAATTGCACCCAATCCTGCGGATTGTTGTGGTAGCCTTAGGGTAGTGACAGCCCTAACGGTCGACGTATTCCACCTCGTTCGGATCGGTGTTTGTAGGACCGTAGTCAGAGCTTCGTAGCCCTCTTCTCATCTCTTTCTGTGGTTAGTGTTCTGATGTCCCGAAATAGATAATCTTGAAGTAATTCTTGATTCTTAGATCAACTAGAGAACTCTCAGGAAACTTCCTCTCTTCCCACCAAAAATAATTATATAGTTATCCTTGGGCGATCTTGAGTCTTAATTAGTACACTCACGTTCCCTGTAGAAAATCGATACTCTGGAATACTCCCGGGTGAAGGCTACATCGGTATCCGTGCGCTTGCGGATTTTTCTGTTTGCGTTTAAAATACCCAACAGGCACAGAGCGTCGCTGCTCACATAAGCAGCCGGCGCTAGATGGCTTTGTAGTTCAAAAAGGGTCACGGTTTCAAAGATAGATAAATAGATTTGCAGTTAAAATTTAGTGTTTCCCATTGTAGATTAGGGCTCTTATATAATTGTTTGATTATTCTCTTCCCTTAAGAGCCTATGGGGTTGTACATACCCTTAGAGAGCTAAGCCACTAACACACTAAATGATATCCTCGGCCACTATTGTTATTGCCACTGCCATTAACTTGGTAACGCTCTAACATGCACTTAAATTGCACACATTTATTAATAATAATAAAACTAATTTAAACTAATTTTCTAAATTTGTATCTAGATTGATTTCCATCATTAAAATTAATATAAAGCAGCTTATAGCTTGTATCTAACCATTGAAAATTAATTTAAAGGTAAATCCTAAGTCAACATCTAAATTATGTAGTCATTCTGTCATTAGGAACTGTAGCTTAAAGTAATAATCGTAAACCCGCATTAAATTACACTTATATTCCATTTTGAAAAGCAAACTTAAAGTAATTTTCTTTATCTGGATCTAAATTCCTAGCATTTATAGTTATGAGAAATAATCTAAAGTGACTTCAGAATTTTGCATCAAAATTTCTCACATATGCTACACTCCTAAATTAGCGGGATGCATATGTCACTGTTAAAAAATAATCCAAAGTGCTCTCTATGTACACTTCTGAATTAGCGGGATCTGGCCATTATTAGACATTTGCATATTTTGCACTTTGTAGGTTGTTGCAATCTGCCAAATGAAACAAATTGGCTGCAGTTTGCAACTATACATAGGCCAATAATTGCTACAATCCAACAATTTGCTTCTCTCTATCACAATGGTTCTTAAAAATAAAAACCCTACATATGCATTGCCTACCACTTATATTATAATATGTATCCTAAGTACACTACACATGGTTATATATAACGCACATCTCCCACGACCCACTGCCATTATGGAGAGAAAAAACTAAAGCCAAAGTGTACGTGCCTGCTGCTTGCCACATCGTCCTTGTGTACATGTGTATGCATGAAGCAATGGGCATGTTGGTTTTCGTAAAAAAGAAAAATACATAGCTCAAACTAAAATGTCAACTAAACATATGTCAACACACATGGAGGTGCCATATAAAGTGGGAAAAACTACAATAGGGATGGAAAATCACGTAGAGTAATTGGTTACTAAAGTGTATCACAACTAGAATACATAAATTTCACTATATATGCACCATCCCTGATACAAGTATATACACCCACAAGACAAATGCACCATCCTTCAATTTGCTCTAGCTTCGCCACTGATTTTGTATACATATACGATGCCGAATTCCACCATATAGACCGGATATACATGCATGGGGGAGAAATGAGCATGTCAATTGCTTTTATTCATGAAACATGATAGATGTTTTCTGAATGATTTACATATTAAACAACAGTAACGCTCGATGATGTTGCATTTTATATTAATAAAGTGTCTTAGTTGCTTCTACAGGTAGATTTATTTATTGTATTTTGACGAAAACATCATAATAACTTATATGCTTTGATAACTCAATTATAAACACCACAGATTTTAAGAAAGATATATGACTAGTTTATATTGACAAAGAAAATTCAGAACCTGTGCACTCGGTTGTGCAACACCTATTATTCCATTCCATTTAATCTAGAACTAGAATCCAGATTCTTAACATGAATAGAGAGTGTGTGACAAGTAGTGTTAGGGATTCGTTGTAACATGCAAAGGAGAAAGCTTTTGACCTTTTGTTAAAAGTTGCAACTGTTAAGATGAAAAGCCAGTGTCAACGGGAAATATTTCCTGATTTATTCTAAGACTTAAAGCGAAGGGTAATCAAGAATAGCTAGCTTTCGTTCGGCTTTCTCTGTGAGTTTGCGTGGATGCAACCAACCGAGACTGACTCCTCCTCGTTTCCTGCCTCGCGTCAACTTGGCGGGATCGACGCGAGCTGCCTGCTCCATGACTCGATCCAAAACAGCAACGCTTTTGTGCTATTCCTGTCAGTGTCACCTCACTTTCGAGCTCAGGACCGATTAAAACCCCTCTTGTATATATGTTCATCCAAGATGAAAGGGCCCTACTGTGTTTTATACTAGTAATTCTTGTTTGGTGTCTCTGTTTTATGACTTGGTGGTTGCTCTCCATGGTGGGTGACTGGGGTCTTGTTCATTTCCACCCCAAAACTTAAATTTTTTTAACATTCTGTCACATCGAATCTTTTGACACATGCATGAAATATTAAATATAGACAAAAATAAAAACTAATTACACAGTTTGATCGAAATTTACGAGACGAATTTTTTCATCCTAGTTCATAAACAAACCAAAGTGCTACATTGTCGCGAAATTTTTCGGTTCGCGAACTAAACACTGCCTGGGCGTGGGTGGAGAGACGACGGAGCCCGTGGGAGGCCGGCCGCTGACTGCAACGGCTGCGGCAGTATGGGCAAACATTTGGGAGTCGCGCTGCCATGGATGTGACGACCGGCGATCGTCGCCGACTGTCACCGTGCCGTTGATTGATAACGCTATGCACTAGGAATTTCGTTGGAGTTTCAGGCGAGGCGACGGTCTCGACTGAAACACATAATACACATTCATTAGTGACAGCAGGCCGGGCATTACCGAGAACTTATATGTGTGATCAGAATAATCAGTTTCAGGGCCCCCAGTTTCAACGACAAATCCGAGATGTCCAGCTGGTACTCACCTGACACCTCCAAATGGCCGGGCCGGGGCACACAAGAAAATTCTGCTACCAGACGAGACGAGGTCAAGGACAGACGGGCTTAATCCCCCGTGAATCTCGCCGGGATTTGCCGAGCGGAGGAGAAAAAATCTGGGTGTTTTACACTTTATTGCCAGGAACGGATGAGGCTGATCCGGCTGTTGGTTTGGTTCTGGATGGCAGCTGAGCTGGATCTGGTTACTTCCAAGTCGGGGCACGCTTGCACATGCCCAAGATTTTTGTTTGGTTTCAGCACCGGCAGCCAGCCGGCAGACGCTACCATTCGCTTGCTGCTGTAATGCCAGGTGCCACCGTGCCAGCTTTCGACAGGCACTCGACGAACCGTGTGACAAGAGGCTGCAAGAGATAAATAAAAGAACAGCACAGGTGCATTGGATCGACAGGCTATATACAGTACAAAAGAAAATGTGTACTACAATTGTGCAAGCAGTGCAGCGGCTGGCTTTAATAAGTCTGAACTCTGAAGCTTTGGCACGTGAACACGCTTGATCAGCATCTGCAATGGACAAGGAGCGCCTATCTCCTGTAACGACGACTAGTGTTCTACAAAAACCTCACTAGGCTTGAATTGAAACACACGAAGGCACTAACAACGGCGTGCGAAAGATTATATTTACTGAAGGGGGAGACAAAAACAAAAGGAACTGGATCTACCTGATTCTAGAAACAGCTTAATTACAATTGGAAATTGCTTGCTTCCCATAAATTACACATCCAGTTGTGTTATCTCAAAGTAGGAAGCCGAGTGCCCTGAAGCCGACGAGCTTTCCCTCTCGATGGAGTAGGCGATGAGCAGCTTCACGACGTTCCTGTATCTCCTCCTGTACGTCGGGAACTTCGACATGCTCCTCACAATTCCAACCAGCCTGCCCCAAAAAAAAAAAAATATCGGCAGGCGGCAGCATTACATTAGAACAACAAGGAGAAAAAATGGCACAGACTTCAGCACACACAATGTCATGAAGAAGTGAGTGTGAATAGTTCTACTGAAATCAGCAGAAACCATGGTCCTCATTCAGCACACAACACAGGAAGATGCAGCATGCATACAGTACCTTCTACTGATGGCCTGAATCTGTGCCAACCTCACAGGATCCTGGGGCATCTGGACACCATTATCCCACCCACCAGCGCTGGCAGCGGCGTTGCCAACGAAGACGGTCAGCTTCTCCAGGAACCTCACTTCCTCCTCGGTCATCTTCAGCGCCTGTATCTGCTCTTTCAGCACCAGCACGGGGTGGAAGAACCAGTCCAGCAGCCGGTCCTGGGGCCTGTTGTGCTGGTTCACCTCGAAGTTGCCCAGTACCAGCCCTCCGGAGCCGGCCTTGATCGATTGCAGCACGGTGCACAGCAGGGAGTACGAAGGCAGGCCCAGGCTTATGGTCTCGTGGCCGCTCTCCTTTGCCCTTAACCACTCTGTCAGGGCGGCGGTTGTTATGACATTCAGGTTCAGAAGGTCCCTGCCCCTCTGTTCGCATGACTTCATCATGTTTTCCCATATCTGCAAAGCAAGGAACCGAATTAGGACTTCAGGCGTCTTTTAACTCGATGAAATTACAGGCAAAGGACGATGTAGAATTGTAGATTGACTGCATGTATAATTGTCTATCTTTGCGTAGAGTAAGCCAAATTGCTTGTCACAGTTATTTACAGTTGGCTACAGTATAAAGCAAACACGTATATAAAATGCACAGCAGTTGCATCTCTTGTGAGGTTCCTTTCATTGGTGAATCATGATATTGCTTCACTTAGAGCAGATATAATAATGGGCTTATAGCCAAGCTAATGCTGATGTGGAGGAGAGAAGAGAGGAGAGAGATCATAACTTGGCTCTTATGTAAGCACCAAGCTGGGCACGGATGCATAGATAGTGGTGGGCCCAAATAACAAGTGTTGTGAGAAGGAATAGGAAAGAGAAGGTGTTTTAGAGACAAGTATAAAATAACTTACTGTATAACTTGGCTCTAATCACTTGGCTTATAGCCAAACACTTGGCTCTATTATTGACCTTGCTCTTAGAACTAGCCCGCCTAATCTATATTCTATGGTACCATAAATGACAATTAAACTGTCTACCTGTATCTACTCTTGCATGCCCATATCATTTATCCCATTTCCTGAACTAGAACTGGCTCACCTACCCAAGAAAGCATGACAACAGCAACTGCAACACAAACCTGTGTTGCTATCCCCTACTTGGAGCAGTACAGTTCCATTCATGAAATTAACTTTCTTGGATACAAAAGATAGCATGGACACAACTAGAAAAAGGGTGTGTCTTTATTTTTGTGTCGTTAACATACATAAAGTACTGCAGAAGGAAAGGCCCTTTGAAATCTTTGGCAACACTGTCTTTACTCTGAAAACAGGGGAAACATTGAAAGGGTAGGAGAATTTCCCTCTTCAAAATACGCTGGAGGAATACTGAATACGTTAACTCATTAGGCATAAAATGACTGAAATACAACTACCAGATAGTTACACAGAAGGACGTGAAACACACGTCTTTTTACCAAGTTTGTAGTGGGTACTAAAATTTTTTGTCAGGTGAATGTGTGAATCAAGAATGTGTCTGAAAATTTTGCGTGCAGACTGCAGACAAGCTGGGGAAATGGAATGCCACGAAAGGAACATACCTGGACCATTTTGACTTCCTGTATAGCCTCTCTTACTGATCTTGCAGGAGCCAAATTCGGGACCAACATTGCCGGTGCTTCACTAGGACCAGTTCCTTTGACAGAGGCATTTGTTCTCACTGAGAATTCTGTGGAGTTGGATGATTTTCTCTTTCTATAGGACGGCCTGTTTTTTTTCCAAAACGCAAAAGGTTAAACAATTACACAGCAAGGAAGCAGCACATGACAGAGGACATCAGGATTGTCAGATCGGAAAAAATCAAGGGGAAATGCAATACTTTGGGAGAACAGTTCCTTCGCGGAGGTAAAGCCAGTCATTGGTGTACTCATCAAACTCTGCAACCATGGCCACAACATACGAAACTCCCCTTTGAAATGACTTCTCCTGCGACATTAAGGTAACAAAATTTGTAAGTGCTTGCATCACAAAATCATTCACACAAAAATTGCTGGTGTGGCAAATTGTTAATAATGTAGCAACCTGGAAAACAATGACTGCTCCGTAGAGCCCCACAAAAATGCTCGAGACGATAGCCAACAGAACACTCCCAACTACCACCAGTGGCCAGAAAAGGATAGCAAGGCCAGCGATTGGCACACAAACTGTTTCAAGGAACGGGCCTTCTCGGCTTATAAGGTCATGCAGCAGCCTCTGCCAGCCTTTGAAGAGCATATACGGGCTCTTGATTAGTGCAATCACTGTGTAAAGCGGTATGTCAACGATTAGCCCCAGGAGAGCAACAACTATACATGAGGGCACATCCAGCAACCTGCAAGAACAACATTAAAGACTGTTATACCGATAAGAATCTAATATAATTCACAGTAATCTCTTGCCATCCTTTTTTGAGAAAAAATAGCATCCACAACCAGCAGTACATTTTATTTTATTACGGTAATCTAACAATTACAATGTTAAGTTTCAATTTCAAGCAACTGCAGTGTGAGATCATGCAAAAAGAAAAAAGATTCACAATGATAGAATTTGTAGAGAATATACTTAAGTAACACTAACACGACACATGACACACTGCCCGAGCAGGGTATTTTATGGAAAAAGGTTAATCACGTCCTTGTCATGACAATCCCATCCTTGTCACAAGGATTACACAGCACAGAGCTAATCCTAAAACAACCGAAAGAATGGTGGCTAGTGGGAGGACAGATACCTTATGGAATGGGGCTCACGATTCTGGCAGCTCTCGCGCAGCTCCTTGAGGTAGACGGGGTAGGAGTGGAAGCATATGTCGGCGAAGTCCCTAACCACCGTGCAGCTGCCCTTGATCGTGCCCCACGTCCCGTCCTGCTCAAACCAGAACCATCTCAGACAGTGTTGTTGGGAGGCATGGTTAACAGCTGCGGCACCTGAATGTTTTGAGTGACCTGCGTCGTGCAGGAGATGCTCTGATGTCTGATGCAGTAGTATGTCTTACCACAATGCCGTGCACGAACTTCTTGGCCTCGCTTTCCTGCCGGAACGCCTCGAAGGTGGAGATCCACGGCGTGAAGAAGCCGTACCCGAGAGCCACCAGCGCGCTGCCGAAGATGCCGAGCCCCAGCCAGAGGCCGAACAGCACGGGCAGCGTGAAGAGCACGGCTAATTTCAGGCCCGTGTTGACGCGGTCAGTCCTGGATTAAGAATGCAGATTGCAGGGCAACAACTATCAGTCAAACAGTATGACCATCTATTGATCTCGAGAAGATGCAATTGGCGACAGAAGGAATTTTGGAAAGAATAAAGGTGCAAGAAGATCAAGTTTATTAATTCAGAAGAAGTATCGAACAACGGATTTTGCTGGAATGGAGTAACCAACTAATTAATAAAGCAAGAACACAAAGGACTAGTTGCTGGGCGGCTTACTTGACGAGCGAGTAGATTGTCCACCAGACGTGCGCCGGGAAGAGGACGAGTATGACGCCGACGTTGCCCACTATCATCAGCGCGGCGGCAACGGGTCCGACCACCATCGCTGCACATCATCCATTTGAGAGAAGTCAGCAACAAAAATAAGAGCAGGCGGGTGCAGAGCCCCCTCGAGCAAGCGAAGCAAGGCTCCAAAATCAGAACATGGCAAGGCAAGACGCGATTGATTACAAGAAAGGGCGTGCCTTTGATGCCGCCGAGGAAGAAGGCGGCGCAGAAGGAGAAGACGACGTAGGCGACGCGCAGCGAGTGCTGCATCGACGCCATGGCCTCCGCGTAGTTGGCCGCCACCCACCCCTTCACCGTCTCCATCGGTCGGCCGCCGGCGGCGGCGGCGACGGCGACGGCGACGTCGGGAGACGGTCGCTCTGTCCGAATCCGAGGCCGCGCGCGGGGCCGCCCTCACATGCAGGGCCTCCGCTCCGCCGCCGGAATCAAGAAACGAACAGCGATTCCCAGACTATCTTCGCGCGCCGCTTTTGCCGGAACGGAACGGACGGAGAGCACGAGAGACAAGGACAGGGAATGAACGAAAGAAAGAAGGCGTACTCCGCCGGCGCCGTCCGGTCCCTCGCTTTCGAACGCGGGAATCTGAGACCGAGGAAGCAGGCGGAGGCAGCCGGCGCGGGAAAACTCGAGCGACTTGCGTGACAAGACGTTCCCCGGAGAAACCGCTTTATAAGCTCGCGGGCGGGTCAAACCGGCTGCCGCGGCCACGCCTCCCCCCTCGTGTTGTTGCGGGAGGACGACGAGAGGGAGGGCGGAGGGGGTGGGTCGCTTTTGCCTCTCCCTTTTTTTTTCGGATTTTATTTTTATGCGTTAACTGCCAAGCTGCAAGCAGCCTGACGGCTTGGGCTGTACTAGTATATTACTGTTTTTTTTATGTGCATTCGGTGGGCCCTAGATGACTGACGGGCTGACGCCTGACGGCGTTCAGCAAGGAGGGAAAGGGACACCAAGAGCAAGAGAGGTCAGAGGCTTTGTTTAGTTTCGAAAAGTGAAAAGTTTTCGGTACTTAGTATTTTCGTTTGTTTATGATAAATATTATCCAATCATGGACTAACTAGGATCAAAAGATTTGTCTCGTGATTTACGACTAAACTGTATAATTAGTTTTTATTTTTGTTTATATTTAATATTTCATGCATTTGGCACAAGATTCAATGTGACGAGGAATCTTGAAAACTTTTTGTTTTTCAGGTGAACTAAACAAAGCCAGAGTTAACGGCAGGGCACGGCACGGCAGGTAAATGTTGACATGACACGATCGCCAGGGTTATCCGCAAGCGATGCGTGAAGTGACAGGCATGATCATATTAAAGCGTGCTGGGATGTGATTAATCTCTGGCTCTAGTCTTCTAGATTCTCCTAATAATTTTCACTACCTCTAGAGCGTTGACGAAATTGGCAAATTTTCTTTATAGTGTGTACAGTGTACACCATTCTACTCCCTCCCCCCCCTCCAATAAAAAATATCTAAGAAGTCAAAGATTTTTAACTTTAAATAACTCTATATATTACAAAATATTAATATTATAATATATAATTAGTATTATTAAATAAATCGTTGAATAAATTTAATAATAAATTTATTTGAAAATATAAAAATTGTTAATATTTTCTAGGGGAACTTAAAAATATTAAATCAGCACAAGTCCAATAGCAATGGAACGGAGTAGTACAAACCTGTACGGTCGTGTTCTATCACACGTCAAAAGGTCGAAGCAGCAGTATTAAAAAGCACATATTGTACCACTGATATGGCAGATGCATAGACCATTAAATATAGACGAAAATAAAAATTAATTATATATTTTGTCTGTAAATCGCGAGACGAATCGTTTGACTCTAGTTACTCTATGATTAGACAATGTTTGTCAAATAAAAATAAAAGTGCTACAATAGCAAAATCTAAAAAGTTTTCACAACTAAACAAGTTTCCACCAAAATCTAAAAAGTTTTTAAGATTCCCTGTCACATCAAATCTTACAACACATAAATGGAGCGCTAAATGTAGATGAAAAAATAACCAATTACATAATTTACTTGTAAATTGCGAGACGAATCTTTTGAGCCTAGTTAGTACATAATTAAACAATATTTGTCAAATACAAACGAAAATACTACAGTAGCGAAATCCAAAAAAATTCACAACTAAGGCCATACTTATTAGGCCTTGTTCAGTTCACAAAAACTTCTGAAAAACGGCACGGTAGCACTTTCGTTTTTATTTGACAAACATTATCCAATCATAGAGTAACTAGGCTCAAAAGATTCATCTCACGGTTTACAGATGAACTGTGCAATTAGTTTTTGTTTTTATGTATATTTAATGCTCCATGCATGTGCCGCAAGATTCGATGTGACGGTAAATCTTGAAAATTTTTGGGAACTAAACAAGGCCTTAGTCGGATGGAAAACATGCTGCTTTCATAGGCACACCCAAGCAACAAACAAAAAGGAACGAAAGGAGTACATGTTTTTGGTTAAAATAGACATTAAATTATTGGAACAAGTTCTAATGGTTTCATTAAAGAATCCCTATCTCATGTTCTCATCTAATACTCTCATCGTCTAAAATAAGTGCACATATATATCATTTTTAAATAGTCGAATGTTTAGAAGTTTAACCATAAATATACAAAATATACTAATATTTCTGATACATGATAAGTATCACTAGATTGATCATGAAATATTTTTTTCATAATAATACTAATTATTTAGATATATAAATGTTGATATTATTTTCTATATGTTTAGTCATTGTTTTATTTTAAAGGAAGACTTTTTAAGGAACAACATGTGTAATTATTTTGGAATGGAGCGAGTATATTATATTCTATGTGGATTCGAATGCATAGATTCGAAGATCTTGGAATCCAAGAGAATCTAGATAGTAGTTCTCAAATTCACTATCCAATCCAAACAATGTCCAAGTAGATAAAACGTCTCACTTGAATCCTACTATCACAAAAGAATTAAGGTATCGAAGGTTTCAATTTTATCTGAAATCATAAGGTATTCTATATAGCTCAACCTATATGTGTTTGCCTTTTCAACCTAATACATGCCATGCATGTGTCTTAAACAACATTTTGCCCAAAATGACTCTTGTAATTGACAGCCCGAAATATGCGACATGTATGCATACCTTTTTAAGCTATATGTTACTAGGAAATTAAGCAACAAGTTGACAGCCAAATTAGTGAGAGACAAGCTAATCTTTTATATAAAGATCTAATCTTCTTCAATGAGCATGTGTCTTAAACAACATTTTGCCCAAAATGACTCTTGTATTTGACAACCGAAGATTGATGTGATGGGGAATGTTGAGAATTTTTGGGAACTAAACCGACCTTAGTACTCCCTCTGTATTGTTAAAAAACGACGTCGTGACTTCTATAGTGATTTGCGAATTAAATGACGTCGTAGCGCAGTAGCCCGTTTCTTGGACTTTTTTGCCCCTAATGCATCGATCTACGCATGCAGTAACTCCGCGCCGCACACCTCGATTCCCATCTCTGCCGCACGGCTCCCCCTCTCGCATCGCCTCTATTAAACCCGTTCGTCGGTCGACAAACGAACGGTGCACAAAGGCGCCCTCCTCGCTCCCAGTCGAAAAAAACTATGGGCGTCAGGAGTGTCGAACTCGGGTTGACTGCCTATCACCTCAATGTGCTAACCAGTTGATCTAAGAAACTTTCTCATATGGAACGCACGCGGGGACATAGTTAATAGGGGCAAGCAGAGAAAACTCTACCCTAATTAATCACTCCTTGGTATGCTAACTGTTGGCCTAAACATCATTTTTTACCAGTATGGAGGAAGTATTCAATTAGTAGCCAAAATTGGTCAGTACTAGTTTTTTTTTTTGGCGATCCGTACATTTTTCAATCTTTCACGATACATTGACTTGGGCTTTGTTTAGTTCCGAAAAGATTTCGTATTTCGGTACTGTAGCACTTTCGTTTGTTTGTGACAAATATTATCCAATTATGGACTAACTAGGATCAAAAGATTCGTCTCGCGATTTCCAGCTAAACTGTGTAATTAGTTTTTGCTTTCATTTATATTTAATGTTTCATGCATGTGCCACAAGATTCGATGTGACGGGAAATCTTGAAAACTTTTTGCTTTTTGGTGAACTAAACAAGGCCTTGGTCGCCAGTTGGCCAGCTGCTCCGCTCGACTCATGTATTTGTCTCGTTCATACTCCAGATCAACGGTGCACAAAGGCGCCCTCCTCGCCAGCTTGGAGTACCTGATCAACCGTCAGCACGTAAAATACATCGCCAGATCGTCGAAGTCGAGCTACTCCTGCGCAGCCCGGGCCCCGGGGCTGCGCTGGCGGTAGCGGTAGCGGGAAACCGAAACGCCGTCAGGCGGGCGGGGCCGTCCGGCTCGACACCCCGCGCGTCATTGGACACCGATTTTTTGTCCTGGCCTTGCACGCTTCCTTGTCCGCTTTCCCTGGGGCTGCCTGCTTTGCCTGGCCTCTCTGGTGCTGGTGCTGGTGCTGGTGCTGGCTGCGCAGCCTGGAACAGTGGAACTGGAACATGCTGCGCATCCGTGATACTTGCATTCCTCCTGCCGAGCTGGGGCTGCAGCACGCCTCCATCACGACGGAGAAGTCAGGGGCTACAGGACTGGTCATGAGGTTGCCTATGAGAATTCTTTTAGGCCTTGGCCTTGTTTAGTTTCCAAAAAAAAAATTTGCAAATTTTTCAAAAATTTTTAAATTTCCGGTCACATCGAATCTTTAGACGCATGCATAGAGTATTAAATATAGACAAAAATAAAAACTAATTGCACACTTTGGTCGGAATTGACGAGACAAATCTTTTGAGCCTAGTTAGTCTATGATTAGACAATATTTGTCAAATACAAACGAAAGTGCTACAGTGTCGATTTCCAAAAAATTTTGGAACTAAACAAGGCTTAGGCTCCGTTCTCATCCTATGATTGCTAAGGGCATATTTAGATGCACTCAAAAACTAAAAAAATTACAAGATTCTCCATCACATCGAATCTTGCGGCACATACATAGAGCATTAAATATAAATGAAAAATAGCTAATTGTATAGTTTACCTGTAAATTGCAAGATAAATCTTTTAAGCCTAGTTACCCCTTGATTGGACAATGTTTGTCAAATACTCTACAAACGAAGCGCTACAGTGTCAAAATCGAAAATTTTTTTGCATCTAAACAAGTCCTTAGACACATGCATAAACCAATAAATATAAATAATTAAATTACATAGTTTGTATGGAAATTATGAGACAAATCTTTTAAGTCTAATTAATTTATGATTAGCTATAATTGCTACACTAACAAATATGTGGTAATAACAGAGTAATTAGGCTTAATAAATTCGTCTCGCGGTTTCCAGACGAGCAGACGAGTTATATAATTAATTTTATAATTAATATCAAACATACCTTCTAATATACCATAAAACATCCGATGTACACAAAAAAAACTTTTCTTCAAACTTCGGTATCTGAAATGACCCCACTTTTCTAAGCAAAAGAAAGCTTACTACAGCACGGTCTTACGTCCAGGAATGGAACGTACTAGCGGAACCCAGGCCGATTGGGGCCTCAAAAGTTTTTTTGTTGCAAAATATTAGTAGACTCAAACCGTATGTAACATCCCCTCATTAAAAAAAAAACTGCAAGTAAACTGTCTCCTGCAAGTGCCATCAGAGTGTACGTGATCGTCATATCTCATATCGTCACATGCCAGCATTTTAATTTGTTTTCCTCCGTGGAAGTCAAGACTCCGCAGCGTCACCGTACCCGTTCTAGAAGAAGAAAACCAATGATGCGTAGGAGTACACTGTTAGTTCCGGATCGGATAAAATAAACTGCCGGCAACGACAGCACAGAGAGGACTAACGAGCCCCAACAACAACAGCACGGTTGGTTGGCTCGATATCGCGTAGTAACCAACAAATTAACGGTTAGGAGCTACGTAGCACTAGCCACGTACTATAGACCAATTGGAAATTTCACCCGGATGCTCCTGTCACAGCTCACAGCTCACAGGCAGGAGCAGGAAGAAATCTCCCAATTGCGCAGAAGCTTCCACGGAAACATCTCCTGATCATTCATAAACCTGAGACGCAAAATGATCAAGAGGGAGCGAGAGAGCTCGCAGTCGCAGCCTGCCGGCCGCTGCTGACTTTGTTAGGTTTGGCCGTTTCGGTGAGAATGTGCGAGATAAATACTCCCCTTTGTGAAGCGTTATCCCCTTTTGTTTTTTCGTCCATCCCCTTGGCACGTTCAGAGTTCAGACACCGATGGTTGTCAAACGCGCGTATGCGAGTCGGACGCGAAGGCATGCAGTCGTGTCGTGGGATCACTTGACGAGGCTGCTGCCTTGCTGCGCACTCTACACAGCCTCCATCCAGGCATTAAAGAACTCCGATCCATGGCCGTCGTCATCCGGTAGATGATCCATTGGCATCCATCCAAGCAAGCAGTTGGGATTTAGGAGATACTATATATTTAGAGAGGTTCAATTTGAAATGATGGTCAGTTCATATCGACTGGATGCACTCCATGGATCCGACATCCGCGTCCGCGGGGGATTGGTGGTCATCTCCTGCTTTCTTTTACGAGCAGATATGCAAATTTGCTGGTGGCTTGCTTGCTGAATTGCTGATCATCCACTGTCTGCCTTTTTCTATTGGTGCTCAGGTTATTAATTGCTAGCGCAACAAGCGAATTATAGGCAAGTTTCAGTGAGGGTTTCACCAGGATGTCATGCACATTTATTAGAGCGTCATATCAACAAAATTGTACTTTTTGTATGAAACGAAGAGGCGAGAGAAGGAAGTAGTTTCACCATGGTGAAACCCCGCGGGCGTTGTTTCCCATGCCGTGAAACATGATGAAATCTCCACTGAGGGCTAAATCGTTTCACCATCTTGCATGTGATCCAATTATTTTGCAGTAATTAAATGCTTTGTCCAGCCTAACAAACGTCAAGGTGAAACTCATGCATTATGGAGGTTGTTTCATTATTCTCTTCATTGATGCTCTGTAAACGAATTTGTTTTGGAAACAATGTATTGAAACGGGCCACTGAAGACTAGGCTAACTACACAACGAACCGAACAAAAGGGAATTCCCTCGCGAGAAAAAGATCAGTAAATGCATGCATGCATCGAATTGTGATGATCAGCTGAAGTCGTTGTGGGGGACAAACTGCGCATCACACACGTAGACAGATTAGTCGATTAGACATAAAACAAGATCACATTCCGATTTTTCCAGACAGCTGGTGGGCCTGCATGCAGGCCCGATCGAGCCTTCCCTTCTCCATCATATAGTCCATTCCTGATTCCACGGCTAGCTAGACCGGTGCGACGACAGGCGCAGGTTGCCAACCGACCACGCCAGATGGATCACTACCGTACCTCTACCTGGCAGCTGCTTACTGGACGGCGACTGGCGACTGCGACGGAGAAAGCATTGGATGCCTGAGGGCACTCACAATGTAAAACTTTATTACAAAGTCGAAGATAATTAATTATATATTATTTATAGTATTTTGCTGATATGGCAGCTGTTGGTTCAAAAGTTGATCTGCAAACACAAAGAGCTAATACCCGATTCAAACGTTAAGGCGTGCCAGCCGATTTGACCTTACTATCGGCAAAGGTGGTAACTCGAATACTTTAGTCCTGACAACAGCGATGCGCCCCGATGTCACGGCTAAGAAGTACTCACGCGGAACTTGAAAACGCGCCGAGCTTAAGTCGACGAATTCCTAAGAACTCGTAATGAAAAAGAAAAAGTATGACGAAGTCGTCGAAAAAGTAGATGCTGGAATATGAGTAAAAACGTGTGTTTGATTGATTGATAGATATCTCATTACAAGGCCCTAGGGTCTATATTTATACCCTGCTCAAAGAGCTACAACCAGACACGACTAGAATTCGAATTCCAGATTACACAGAATCCGTATACAAAACGATTTAAATAACTAAGGAAAACATAAAACTATCCCCCCGTGACAAACTGGAACACCTCCACAAACCGATCGGCAGCTTCCGGACTCTCCCTCCGTATCATCGGCAGACTCCCCTGTCATAGCCATCGGCAGACTTCCTTGTCGTGGCCATCGGTACAGATACATCACCACCTATAGACTTAGTCATATCCAACCCCTCCTTTATCGGCAACCATCCTGTAGACAAAACACCGCCGTCTTGTCCTGCCTGCCTGCACTCCACCAAATATGGACACGTGCCCAAAAACGGTGTCAACACATGCCCCCCAATTTCGGAGTATGAAATCATTAACACTCCGAAATACTCTGCAGTAATGATGCTTTCCCCGCAATTAATGCTCCTAATCTGGTAACCGACAACCTCAACCTGAACAACTCTGATCCTATTCTTTTGCAGATCCTTCGAAATCCTCAACTTCCCAAACAGACATTTCCCTTTTAATCGCACATCGGCAATATTACCGTTACAAGGATTTGCCGATGGATTGATCAGGATGTTCATACAAACGGCTATCTCCACTTTATTTGTCCATCGGCAATATGACCGTTACAGGACGCTGCCGATGGACCGACCAGGAGATCCCGCATAGTAAAGTATCTCTGGATAATGACCGCTTCCTGTCAAATCACCTACACAATCCCTTGATTACCGTGCGAACAGTTACCATATCTTCCTGAGTACCCTCGGATTTCTCGGATGCGGCAAAGAGATAAGTCAGATTTACCCTTGCCCGTTTTGTCCTATGAATAGTTCCTTCTCGGGTACTCCTTCTCCATCACATCATTCCACAACTCCAACCTCACCTTTCCAGCGGCGGCGCTGTCCAAAAGCTCCAAGATCCTCAACGAAGTCCCTCCTTCACCAACTCCGAAACTCTCAAGTATCTCCTCCGTGGCAAAAATGGCCGTCAACTTCATCATCCCTGAGGTCAGTCCTTCGCACCATCTCTTGTACTTTTCTCGCACCCTTGTTCATCTGCAATCCGCCGTACTTAATACTTTTCCCCCTTCTTTTCTTGTGTTTTTTTATATCTCAAAAACCATTAGGAATCGGCTAACAAAATTGTCATCCCCACTGATCGACCACATCTCCAATGCCTTGGCCCGTTAGGGGATCCAGATCCAACCAACCTCATAAACGCAGAAACCAACAGGATCCCTTTTAGAGCAGAGAACTTTTCTTTGGATCTGTGGAAGGATACTTTTCGTTCCTGGCCCAGCCCTACCGTGGGGTGGATAGATTGGTTTTTGAGGGTCAGCAACTCAAACGAAGTCCAATGGGGTGAAAGAAATCTAGCCCAATGCATTAGGTTGTCCATTGCCGATATGCATAGGAACGAGTCACTGTTAATAGCTGCATCATACTTCTGGTCAGACACGCTCAACGCCTTTGTCTTTGGCCATGGCCCTGTTTCCCCCACTCTCGCCGATGTGGCTATGCTCACCGGGTTAGATATTTCTTCTGCCGATAGCACTCACTTCTTTGACACCAAACCCAGTGCTAAGGTAGAAACTCGCTCCATCGGCGGCTGGTCAGGGTATACCCAAAAATACCGCAAAACAGGCCCTGTTGACATGAAGGAGCAGACCTGCTTTCTGAACATGTGGTTAGATAAATTCGTGTTTTGCGGTCGATCGGCAGGACCAACTTCCGTTAATCTAGCAGCAGCAGAAAATCTGGCCAATGGTGGCCGATTTCCCCTCGGCCGATACCTGCTTGGAGCAGCCTATCACCTCCTCCACCAAGTGACTAAGAAGCTCTTGCTTGGCCAGTCTATCGGCAACCTGGGAGGCCCCTGGTGGTTTATCAATATGTGGCTCAATCTACATCTGCACAAGCGCCTTGAATTTAACCTGTTTACACAGCGTTTCCCAAGAGACATAGCTGAAAATCATGTGTTGGGTGAAGAGGAATCGGCAACACGTGCTCCCTTGAACTTTGACGAAGCTGTCATAGTTTTGCTTGGTTCAGGGGGTAATCCAGATCAGGTCAGCCGATTCTTCCAAACTCTGTATGAGGGCTTGGCCAGAGATGAGCGAGCATGGTTGGCCTATGATGATCCAGACAGTATGCTTCCCCTGGTTTTCAACCCATTTGACGAAGCTCTTGACCGGGACAATGAAGTAATGATGGCAATAGTGACTCCCAGAGCCATACCAGTGAATTTCTTTGGTAGTGGGAAAACCTCCCCCCAGACTTATGAATTTTATAACCCATCGGCACTAGCCTGTCAGTTAGCTTTCGGCCAGCTGCCGATCGCACTCTGCTATGCCGATGTGATAAAGCCCAGGGAAACCATCAACAGTCTCCTTGAATGGATCCGAGTGGCCCAACTGCCATCGAGTGCCGATACAAACGTGGATTTATCAGAGTGGGTTCCAGCTGCTTTCATCACTCAGGCATACAAGCAGTGGTGGGCAGAATGGAAGGAGCATCTGTTCTGCAAATCGGCCCTTACGTACCGCGGCATGATTGACCCTGAGTACGAAGTTCCCAATGACACTGTAAGTGTTTTCAAGCCGATGTTTCAATTCTTTCAATTCTATTTCTATCGGTGATTTACTTTTGTACTTTTCTGCAGGTTGATGATACCCCTCCATCGGTCAGCAAAAGCGGCAAGCCGATTGATCTATATTTAGTGCTCCATACAAGAAACTGTATAATTAATTATTTCTTTTATCTATATTTAGTGCTCTATACATATGCCGCAAGATTCGATGTGATGAGAAATGTGAAAAAATTTACAAAATATTTTAGAAACTAAACAAGGCCAATTATCCCAACGCAAATGAATGCTCTCCTCTGACACACTGCTAGCCTACGACTACAAGGGTTCCGTCTTTCGTACTGTGGTCTCTTGAAAAAGAGTGGTGAGGGTGCTACTCTAGCTCTCCAATGCAGGCGAGCAGACGAAGCACTCGGCGCTCTGCGAGACAGCTGATGGATGTGAGATGGACAACAATTGTATACGTGGAGGTTGAGGCTAACAATCACCGTGTAGCGTTGGGGAAGCCCTGATGGGTGGTGATCCTGATCGATCCGTCAATCACACTTGAGAAGATTTGTGACACGGAAATGGCACGAGTTTGGGGGCGCAGGTGAGGGCCAATGGAACAGGAGAATTGGCCCGCGCGAGACGGACGTACGTGGTTGTGGAACGCTCTTGGGACACCGTGCATATCGTCCATATGTATCAGGCGATGGCCGGATTTGTTCACAGGTCACAGACTCACAGGTGGTCGGTCTCTTCAACGGCCCACACGATTATTCCTTAACGCGAGTCGCCATGCTGACATGTCACTCGTTTGTTTTTATTAGCCAAATCTGTTATCTATTCAACAGTGTTTTTTATAGTAAATTAGTTAATTGTATTTTCTGTCATAATTTATAAGCCAAATGAGTATTGGGTGGTGGGTGTCACTGTGTCACTGTCACCGCGGCAAAGATAAGGATGGGCAGAGCCTGGCCATATATCGCTGTAGAAGCCCTCGTCTGCCAGCCTTTTCCATGTCACGGGCTGCTACTATAGGGCGATCGAGCTGCCTAGTGTCACGGCTTCCGACCCATCACACGCGGCGAGTAAAATATGGGATAGTGATTTCTTTTTGTCAGCTGCAAGAGAGACGTGTACTCCCCGTGGTTTGCGTACGTACGTACGTACGTGTCATGTACGTAACATAAGAAGGTGAAGGTTAATTGTTTGCAATAACCAACAAAGATCAACTGTAGTAGTTGGTACTGGTACCTTGTACGTGTCGAGTCGATCAATGGATGCGTTTCGCCGTATACATACTCCGTACATACACACGCGCCGCCGATCGATGGAGATCGAGGTGAGAACGAACACACGGGTGTCAGGGTGTGCATCACGGTCGCACGTACAGACATCCGTCGTCGTCCACGCATGCTTCGACGACTGTTCAAGTCCCGGCACGTATACTGTCAGGTCATGTGTGTGATTGATCGCAATTCGCAAATAAAGGAGATCCGGAGAGGCCAGAGATCGACCAGGTGTGGTGTGTGGACTGTGAGGCCGGGCATGTGTGATCGATCGCGCATCATGTGCAGACTCGGGACGTGAAGGACCAAAGGATGCCGGCCCGTCAAAGTGCGTCCAGAAGCCCGGTGGGCGGTGGCCGTCGTCGTTCTAGATGCGCACAGCCGGCGCAGGGCGCACCAACAGTTTGTCTCAGTCTCAGTGGGTTGGAGACAAGGCACGGTCATCGGAGGGTCACTGCGCCACCCGGTAGCAGGTGTGTGCAACCGAGCAGGCAACTCGGCTTTATTTAGTTCACGAAACATATCAAATATTACAACACATATTTAAGCATTAAATATAGATTAAAAATAATTAATTATATAATTTATCGATAATTTACGAGACATATCTTTTAAACATATTTAACCCATGATTAGAGAATATTTACCAAATACGAACGGAAATGTTATAATACCCAAAATTAAAATAAATTTGCCAACTAAACAAGGCTCCAGTCTCGGTCATGCAGAAGAGTCATCAGCGACTTCGCAGACGAATTGGCCTTCTTTACTTCAGTCCAAAAACAAAAAAACTTTTTAAAATTCTCCATCACATTGTATCTTGCAGTTGCAGCACATGCATGGAGCATTCAATATAAATAAAAACAATAACTAATTACACAGTTTACCTATAAATCGCGAGATAAATTTTTTAAATCTAACTACTTTATGATTAAATAATATTTATCAAATAAAAATAAAAGTGCTATAGTGTTAGAATAAAAAAAAGACTTTTTTTTATCTAAAGGCCGAACAAAAAAACTGACACACATGAGCTAAACGTGGCACGAACGAAATAATCGAGGCGTAGAATTAGAAGCAAAGATCCTTATTTTCCATCCTAGCCCATGGGCCTCGGTTCTGCGAGACGGGCTTCAACGAAGTCATGGCTTCATAACCGCTGCTGTTATTAGAAATAGATTGACATCGTCCTTTTATCTCTATCTCTACAACTAAAAATTATGGATAAAACTCGTCTACCATACTTACGATGAAACCACAACTTTTGTCTCTTTTACTGTGCCATGATAGGCTATCCCATCAATCCAGACCCCACTTACTAATGCATGCAAAATTGTTTCAGCGAATTAAAAAAAGTCATAACTCTTAAACCGAAGATATAAATTAAATTCCGATTGCACCATCAAATTTCTTGTAGCAAATCCTTCAAAACAAGATCACACATGGATATATTTAGATAAAATTTTGTTAAAAATATTTATCTCTACAACTAAAAAAATATGAAGATGACCCGTCCACAACTCTCATCCCTTTGTTCGTTTTTTTCACTGCGCGATGACACGTTATCCTATCAACCTAGACCGCACTCACCTATGCATACAAAATTGTTTTAGCGAATTAAAAAAAGTCATAACTCCTAAACCAGAGATATAAATTATATTCCGATTATGCCATTAAATTTCTTATAACAAATCTTTCAAAACAAGATCACACATGGATATATTTAGATAAAATTTTATTAATGAATATTTATCTTATAAAGATAAAATATTTTCTTTTATTAAGTAAAGACAATATTCTAGGTTCAACAGACAATATTCTGTCTTTGTAAAAATGTTATCGATTTAGAAGAATAGTATTTTGGTTTTAGGTTTATGAAACTGATATTACAATATACATAAAAATACATAAATACATGACATAGATAAAAATAATAATAAAATCTAGAGTAAAAAGCATAAGAAAAAAATAAAAACACAAAATGGAGAAAAATTTCAAATAATGTCAAAGTGTTAATTTTCAAATATTATAAATATATTTATAGAACATTTATCACTAACTACATCATAGAACATCATTAAATATACTATAGAACATCACATCTATTATAAATTACATGTATACTAAGTGAACATCATAAGAAACATCATAGAACATCACATGTATACTACGTAAACATGACATAACACAACATAGAACACTAAATATATACTACATAAATATCACATATATATAGAAAATAAAACAAAAAAATAAAATTACTAAGAAGAAAAATATAAAAACTAACATGATTAATAAATGATGAAAAGTGCATAAGGCAAATAAAAATAAATAATTGTCATGTAGAAGGTTTTAAACTGCTATATGTTACTCAATCCATCTCAAATTATAAGACGTTTGACTTTTTGAACATCAAGTTTGATCGCTTGTCTTATTCAAAAATTTATACAAAATATTATTTTTTAATTGTGGCTTGGTTTATTAATAAAAGTTCTTTAAGAATGACTTAAATTTAACTATTTTTGCATAAATTTTTTGAATAAGACAAACAGTCAAACTTGAGGTAAAAAAGTCAAATGTCTTTATAATTTAGGATGGAGTAAGTAGCTTTGTATGAGATATAATTGAATTTAGTTGGTCTAGCTCTCTTTGACCCAACCTCGCTAAATATATTTTTTTGGATCCGCCACTGCCAGCACTAGTTACTAGCAAGCTCACTAGGAGTTCAAGCAATACTAATGCGAAAATAAAAGGACATCAATTCAACGGCACGACTTTTGCCTCTAATAATGATTGGCATACTATAACTATCTTGCCTTTCGTAGCATATATATATCCTTGCACGGCAACTGGGTCTAAATCGAAACTAATGCGGCAATGCGTCCCTAAACGGACACCCAACTCGACTAAATTTCTCAGTTATAGACGAACGTCAACTATCACAAGATTATATGACTTTTGAGATCTAAGAGAGAGAGAGAGAGAGAGAGAGAGAGAGAGAGAGAGAGAGAGAGAGAGAGATTACGACGGGACGTGTTGCCGGTATCGCTTACAGCATTTCTCAATGAATGACGCTTGTCAAACAATGCCTCAAACATGCATGCATAAAAGGAAGCAAGGCCCAATACGAGGAGTTCACTGCGTAGTAGCGGGGCAGACAGCAGGCTTGAATAATTTTTGGAAAGTACTCAAAAATTTTTTTGAAGGTAAAAAGTACTCAAATTTAGGCATCTGGTTTATGTAGTACTACAACTGTACAAGGCTAGTACAGGGCCTCAAATTTTGAGTAATGTACGGTCACCTCAAATTCCCATAAAACCTTCAACGGAGCAAGACTATCCGGTAGGGCATATTGGAGCCGTGTGGAGGGCATCTCCGTTCCAATTCCAGAGCTTTTTACCTGTATGCCATTATAAAAAATCGACCAAACCAGGAAGCCACTAAAAAGTTGTTTCGCACTGTTATACCCAACTTCATCTTCGGCTATACCCGTGTGTCATTCCGTCCATTTTAAAGCCTAACGGCAGTTAAGTGGCCTGGCAAAAGACTTGAATGCCCCTGGGCTACTTGGTCTCGATAACAAAATTTTCTTGTCCCCAGTGCCACTTACTACCAATTTTGGATACCGCTATGAACGAGCCAATCAAAATACCGTGTGCCACTGACTGCCTATTTTGGATACTACCATGGTAAATGCAGGATATGGTGTATGGTTAAAATATCGTGTGTCAAATTTTCGTGTATATTTAATGCTCCATAAATACGTCTAAAAATTCGATTTGATGAAAAATTTGAAAAATTTTATAATTTTTTTGAACTAAATAAGGCCTTAATCTGGGTGCTCTAAAAGTTAGGTGAGGCTCCGCGGTTTCCAAAAATTTTTGGATAAATGACACTGTAGTATTTTTGCTTGTATTTGACAAATATTGTCCAATCATAGACTAACTAGGCTCAAAAGATTCGTCTCGTCAATTCCGACCAAACTGTGTAATTATTTTTTATTTTTGTCTATATTTAATACTCCATGTATATGTCTAAAAATTTGATGTGATGGAGAATCTGAAAATTTTTGCAAAATTTGTTGGGAACTAAACAAAGCCTTGATCTCTGGAACTCAAATTGGCAAGACATCCCGTCCTGCATGGGAAAGCAGCGGCACGCCGGCACCTGCTGTCTAATCATGAATTATGTTTGTTTGTTTTTTTTCGTATTGCTACGCCAAACAAGCAAAACAAAAGATCACGGAGCTGATGTTACCTAAACTAAAAAAGTTTTTTAGCCGTTAAACTGTGTGATTAGTTTTTATTTTCATCTATATTTAATGCTTTATGCATGTGCCGTAAGATTCGATGTGACAAGGAATCTTAAAATTTTTTTGGTTTTCAGAGTGAACTAAACAAGACCATAAAATAAAAAAATAAAAAAAATGAATAATGCACGAAAAAAAAGAAAGAGAAAAAATAAAAAAGCAAAATAAAAATCAAAAGGCATAATGAAAAATCACACAAAACAAAAAAAGAATAAAATTAAAAAATCAAGATTATAAATAAAATATTAAAACGGAAAGAAAAGAAAAGAAAAAATAAATAAAAGAAACATAAAATGGAAAATTAATATAATAATAATAATCACTTAAAACAAAAAAAGAAATGTAAATAAAAATAAAAATATAAAAGAAGAGGAAAATAAAGAAATGAGAATAATAACAAAAATGGAAAACAAAAGAAAGCCGATCCCGCGACATGAAACACGAAAAAAAAGTAGATACAAAAAAGAAAAGAAAAGAAAAATTAAATAAAGAAAGAATAAGAAAAAAAAAAGTAACATACTCGTACCTGTTGTCGACTCCTGCGCCTCGGAGAAACACCGCCCGCGCCGCGTGGGAGACATTTTTCTATATGGGACCCATGTGTCAGATTCCTTAAACGTCACAAAATAAACGGAACTGAGACGGAATGGCACACGGGTATAGTCGAAGATGAAGTTGGATGCAGCGGTACGAAACAACTTTTTAGTGGCCTGCTGGTTTGGTCAATCTTTTATAATGGCGTACGTAAAAAGCTCCCAATTCCAACCGGCGCACGGCGCACAAGGAAACCAGCGAAGACCAACAACGCATGAACTACCGGCCCCTGGCAAAGTGACCGCATTCGTGTGACTCACCCACCTGCGCGCCAACACCACCCTCCCTCGCTTCGCAGTCCTCGCCAGTCGCCAGCTTCCGTCTACAAATAGCGGAACAGACGACGCATGCTCTCGATCGCGCCGCCGGATCACGCACAGCACAGCCTGGTAACACACACAATAATGTCGAGCGCCACGACGACGGCCGGTGCAGGGGACGACGACGGCGACGAGGTCGTGCACGACTTCGCCCCGCTACTCCTGGTGTACAAGAGCGGCCGCCTCGAGCGGCCACTCGCGATGCCTCAGGTCCCGCCGGGCCGCGACGCCGCCACGGGCGTCGTGTCCAAGGACGTGGCCCTCTCGCCGCACACCTTCGTGCGCCTGTACCTCCCGCCCGCCGCCGCCGTAGCGGAAAGGGAACGGAAGCTCCTCCCCGTGGTGGTCTACTTCCACGGCGGCGGCTTCGTGATCGGGTCGGCCGGGTCCGCCGCGTACCACCGCTGCCTCAACGACCTCGCCGCGGCCTGCCCGGCAGTGGCCGTCTCCGTGGACTACCGCCTCGCGCCGGAGCACCCGGTCCCCGCCGCGTACGAGGACTCCCTGGCGGCGCTCAAATGGGCGCTGTCGTCGCTGTCGTCGTCGTCGTCCGCGGCCGAGGCCGACCCGTGGCTCGCGGCGCACGGCGACCCCGCACGCGTGTTCCTCGCCGGCGACAGCGCGGGGGCCAACATCTGCCACCACCTCGCGATGCACCGGGACATCCGAGACGCCGGCGGACTCAAGGGCGTCGTGCTCATCCACCCCTGGTTCTGGGGCAAGGACCCCATCGGCGGGGAGCCGCGGAGCCCCTCGAAGCAGAAGGAGCAGCAGAAGGGCCTGTGGGAGTTCGTGTGCCCCGGCGCGGTGGACGGCGTGGACGACCCGCGGATGAACCCGACGGCGCCCGGCGCGCTGGGGCTGGAGAACCTGGCGTGCCGGAAGGTGATGGTGTGCGTGGCTGAGGGGGACGTCCTTCGGTGGCGCGGGAAGCTGTACGCGGAGGCGGCGGCGCGGGCCAAGAAGGACGTGGAGCTGTTCGAGTCCCATGGAGTCGGGCATGTGTTCTACCTGCTGGAGCCCGCCAAGGAGAAGGCCAAGGAGCTGCTGGACAGGATCGCGGCATTTGT
The DNA here is from genome assembly GCF_000003195.3 of Sorghum bicolor. Taxonomy (NCBI): domain Eukaryota; kingdom Viridiplantae; phylum Streptophyta; class Magnoliopsida; order Poales; family Poaceae; genus Sorghum; species Sorghum bicolor. The sequence continues at coordinate 46,786,384 of NC_012875.2, forward strand.
CAGTACGGAATGAGGACTTGAGGAGCAGGATATGCGTTGGTGGTCAACAGTGGACGACATCGTGTTGGATAAGAAGGCCTTGTTTAGTTCACTCAAAATTCAAAAATTTTGTGGCACATGCATAAAGTACATTAAATATAGACAAAAATAAAAAACTAATTACACAGTTTATTTATAATTTATAAAATAAATCTTTTGAACTAAGTTAGTCTATAGTTAAACAATAATTATCAAATATAAATGAAGGTACTACAATGTCAAAATCTAAAAACTTTTCATAATTAAACAAGACCTAAATTTACGTACGGTGGAACGGCAGAAAATAAAAAACGGTTTAGGGACGTTTGGTTTGAGTTGTTAAAGTTTAATATGTACTATAATATTTTGTTTTATTTGATAATTAATGTTTAATTATGGATTAACTAGTCTTAAAAAGATTCGTCTCATAATTTACTTTCTATCTATGTTCTTAGTTTTATAAATAATATATTTAATACTTCACATATGTATCTAAATGGAGTAGGTACTACGTGTACCATATCACACAGTTCAAGCACTGGTGTCAGTGACATCACGTCACATGCATACGAATTTACGAGCAGCCAGAGGTTCTGTCCTTGTGAAAGGATCGCAACTATTTAGTTTAACTCAAAATTTCAAAAATTTTCGAGATTTTTTGTCACATTAGATCTGTAGAGTTTGAAGTTTTTGCATTTGAGATCACTGAGATGCTAAAAAATATAAGAACTTGTACGTGATTATACGATGCTAGAACTTTATATTGTTTTTTAGCATTTAATTGATCTCAAATAGAAAAACTCAAAACTATAAATTTGTAAATCTCATTAAGATCTACAACTTGCGTATATAGAAAGTAACTCTATTTCGCATCACATAAGAAATATATGATTTTTTTAAGACGATAAGCGGTTGTACGCGATTAATGTGATTCTGAAATTTTATATTATTTTTTTGTGCGACCTCAAATAAAAAACTTAAAACTAGTTGTCGATCTCATCAAGGATACAATTTTTATGTTGGGATCATCTTCATCCAAGATTGTATGAAAAAACAATTTTATATATTATGTCATCTCAGCTCAACGCTAAGTTGACTGCTAATGTAGTAGTCTTGCCGCGCCACTATTCGTGGCGCGGCAGTGTGTTGTTTTGTCGTGCCATATGGCGTGGCTAAAAGGGTTAATTTTTTTAAAAAAGTTAGGTAGTGTTAGATTTAAAAATAGTGTTACACAGTGTTAGAAATAAAAAGATGCTATATTGATATCGTCCGCTCGCAGGCTGACAGCAGCCTGATAAGGAAATGGAACCGATGAATTGAGGACATTCATGGCTCACCAGTCCCACGACAGCCCCCCTTCCATCCAGCACATGCGTCGCCATGAAGGGCGCCCACATCTCTTCTCAGCCTACAAGTAGCGGTTACTAGAGAGTCTGAAGCCACACAGAAAAAAGACCAGCAGATACTCCGGCGAGTTGTCACCCTTGCACACACACACAAGTACGCAATGCCGGCCGCCACGGTCGTCGTCGCGGGAACCAACGGCGACAACGAGGAGGTCGTCCACGACTTCTCCCCGCTCCTCCTGGTGTACAGGAGCGGGCGCCTCGAGCGGCCCCTCATCATGCCGTTCGACTCGCCCGGCCACGACGCCGCCACAGGCGTCGAGTCCAAGGACGTGCCCCTCTCGCCCTCCACCTTCGTGCGGCTGTACCTCCCTCCCGAAGCCAGAGCCAGCTCAGACGGCGACGTCGACGACGACGGTGACAAGAAGAAGGCCGGCGGCAAGCTCCCCGTGGTCGTCTACTTCCACGGCGGCGGCTTCGTGATGGGTTCAGCGGGCTCCTGCGTGTACCACCGCTTCGTGAACGACCTCGTCGCCGCATGCCCCGCGTTGGCCGTCTCCGTCGACTACCGCCTCGCGCCGGAGCACATGCTCCCCGCCGCGTACGAGGACTCCCTCGCGGCTCTCAAGTGGGTGCTCTCGGCCACGGACACGTGGCTGGCCACGCACGGCGACCTCGGCCGCGTGTTCCTGGTCGGCGACAGCGCCGGCGGCAACATCTGCCACCACCTCGCCATGCACCCGGACGTCAAGGGCGCAGGCGCAGGCGCGGGAGCGGGCCTGAAGGGCATCGTGCTCATCCACCCGTGGTTCTGGGGCAAGGAGCCCATCGGCGGGGAGCAGGAGCACAGGAGGCCCCGGCCCCGGCCCCGGGCGAAGCGCGCGGACGACGCGGAGGAGGGCCGCGGGAGGAAGAAGCACCTGTGGGAGTTCGTGTGCCCCGGCGCGGTCGACGGCGTGGACGACCCGCGGATGAACCCGACGGCGCCCGGCGCGCCGGCGCTGGAGAGCCTGGCGTGCGAGAAGGTGATGGTGTGCGTGGCCGAGGGTGACCACCTGCGGTGGCGCGGTAAGGCGTACGCCGACGCCGTGGCGCGGGCGAAGAAGAAGGGTGGCGAGCCGCCGCCGCCGCCGGCTGTGGCGGCACGAGCTGAGGTTCTGGCCGATACGGCGGTGGTGGCGTGCGTGAAGGGCGGCGGCCAGCCGGCGGCGGTGGACGTGCTGGAGTCGGAGGGGGTCGGCCACGTCTTCTTTCTGCTGGATCCCGAGATGGAGGAGGCCAAGGAGCTCCTCCGCAGGATCGCGGCGTTTGTCCGTGCGAAGTGAACCAGCTTCGAGCAGGAGCGAAGATGCATGCATTGCATCCACGCCGGCACGCCGCGGTGATCTGTTGGTCTGCCGGAGCGCCGCGTGCAGCTAGCAGCCGATGGAGCATGCAGCAGTGCATGTACGTAACGTTATTACGTTAATAGAGACGGGCATGTGTGTGTACTAGTCTTATCTAAAAATGTGTGTGTACTAGCTAGTAGTCTTTTTTTTTTTCATGTTTGCGTACCCGTGTATCGTAGCAGGAGTTGTTGGTCCGACACTTGAATGTAACAGCGTGGTACGTGTCATATGATGTGGGGAACCGTGAAGGTGAATGCCACGCGCGCCCTGCCCTGAATTCCATGGTTTGCTGCTTGCTTTCAGTGCTGTGTGTTGCTCCTCTGTGACAAGCTTCGGACAGGTGGCCTGCTGACTGGACCTCCAGTCTGGTGCACTGTGCGCCGCTGTCCGCTTGGATTAACGCCACGGCATGGGCGAGGACGTGAGTCCACGAACTTGCATGCAAGAACCATTGAATGTCGTGAATGTACGCAGCGCAGCCCTTGTCTCAACCAGGATGGGTCAATTTTGATTAAAGAAAAAACAAGACGGCTCAATTTTTTTTTAAAAAAAACAAAGGGACTAGCTAAAACTAATGTGTCTGAGTTTTAGCTTCCAAGCCTACGGTTATTGCATATATTTTATACTGAGATTATAATTTATTAGGTATAATCTGCAAATTATGGTTTTGTGATTAACTCATTAGACAAAATACACGACAAAATATGATTTGTGTTGGTATAAAAACAATTAATAAATTAGAAGTATTTGTATAGTTAGAAAAGGATAACAATTTAATATGTTATGATATAGATAAAGACAGATAATAACAAATCATAAAAGTAACATTTTACCTATACTATGTTCAGGTATCTACACATAGAAGAAATGAAAAAAGAAATCAAAACATGACGGTTCGGTTAGCAGGCCACAAGATCAATTGGGCCACGGCCCAGTACCACAGCAGGCAGCTCTTGCGGTCCTCCTCTCCCCGGGCTGCCCGCCCGCTGGCCTGTAAGTCAGCGCCAACCAATGATGGCCTAGCAAGGAAACGTTAACTGGGCCTTGAGCGCAGGATAGCCGTGTGGCTCGGAGTACAGTATATTTCTTCCAAAAAAATAATAAAGGAAGAAGAAAAAAAATATTATATATTCCTCTGAAAAATTGAAGTGCATATAGTTGTTGGCTTGTTGCTACAGGAATCCCGTGTGGGGTGCTGACGTGCCGCTGAGGTGGTCTGGCCATGTTGGGGGTGCAGCTGGGAACGGACTGGCAACAGGGTGTCGGCGCACTGGCCTTGGGCGCGCGCGCACACCATCTCGCACACAGGCTCACGGTGTCTAGCTTATCTAGCTTACAAAATTTTTCATATTTTTCGTTAAATCAAATCTTATGACACATGTATAGAGCACTAAATATAGATAAAAAAATAACTAATACACAGTTTATCTATAATTTGTGAGACGAATCTTTCAAGCCTAGTTAGTCTATGATTAGATAATATTTGTCAAATACAAACGAAAGTAGTACTATTCATATTCATATTTTGCAAAATCTTTTGGAAGCAAACAAGACCAATACGGGAGATAAAAGAAAAAATTATTTTATATAATTTTATCTTATCTGTATAATTAGATTTATATATTATTTTCTCGGATTCTTAGACTTATGAAATAAAATAGTTGCTAATGATTATTCTCTCTTCTATTTTTTTTATATCACATCAAAATAGTTAACCCTAATTGTTGGGGGAAGCCTCAGGCCTTGTTTAGTTGTCAAGAAATTTTGGAAAACGCGACTATAGCACTTTCGTTTGTATTTGACAAACATTATCCAGTCACGGAATAATTAGGCTCATAAGATTCATCTCGCAAATTACAGGTAAAATGTACAATTAGTTTTTGTTTTCATTTATATTTAATACTCTATGCATATGACGCAATATTCGATGTAATGGGAAATCTTAAAAAGTTTTTTGTTTTCACTAACCCTAACGAGGTGACCTTTTGGGCCGGCCCTAGCTTGAGACAGCGGCAGCATCCGTTCGCGAAAGAGCAAGCGAACACGACCCCGCCCCGCGTCGTGCCTGCCTCCACGCCCACGCAGAATCTGAGGGGGGGGGGGGGGGGGGGGGGTCTGCGTAGGCGGTAGGCTAGGCTCGCACTGACGCACTCGCACGTTCCACTCACAGGCCGCGAACCTCGGACCACAAAAGGATGCCAAGATTTTCCGCGCGGAATCCTGCACTGCAGCCGCAAGCAAAGTGCGGGCGACACCGGCGGCACGTCCGCTCCGGCAGAGAATCACTGTACTACGTGGACGCCCTCTCCTCCTTCCGCCTGCTGCGCGCTCCCGGCGCCCGGCCGGGTCAAACCGCTCCCAGAGTTCGTCCCGTCGTGAAACGTCTCCGCTCCAGCCTCTGCCCTCTCCTGCGCAGTTGGGGCAGCCGTGCGGCATGATTCACGAGCCCGTGATCTGATCGGCTGCGGAATCGAGGTCCAGGTCCAGCCAGCGGACTAGATCCCGAGGTCAGAGGTGGGTGGAGGTGGTTATGCGCTTGCGCAGCCGACGACGTGAACGTGACCGCGGTTGGTGGACCGGAACGGCCGAACGAACGTGGCAGTGCAGGGCAGGGCAGGGGCAGGGGCCGCGGGCACGCAAGGCTCCGCGTCCGGCACCGATCATCGAAGAGGACGCCTGGTCTGGCCGTGGCCTGTCGCCTGCCGGCTGTGGGTTTGAAGGTCCCAAACCGCTCCGAGGAACGCGAAAAGTGGCCGTGGACCAGGGGGAAGAAGTTTCCAACACCACCACCAAGGCCTTGTTTAGTTCCGAAAAGTGAAAAATTTTCGGTACTGTAGCACTTTCGTTTGTTTGTGACAAATATTATCCAATTATAGACTAACTAGGATCAAAAGATTCGTCTCGTGATTTACAGCTAGACTGTGTAATTAGTTTTTGTTTTCGTATATATTTAATGTTTCATGCATGTGCTACAAGATTCGATGTGACGGAGAATCTTGAAAACTTTTTGGTTTTCAGGGTGAACTAAACAAGGCCCAAGAAGGAAAAGCCTTCGCATATAAAAGTCAAGCAACACGGACGGACGGCAGAAGCAAAGCGCACGTTTGCTTTTTCGACCGCCGATGCTTGGCCGGGGGCTGCCGCCGTCTGCCCTGCCGAATGGAAAAAAAGCGCCATCTGCTTGTCACAATCAAACACGCCGCGCGTGTTGATCTCATAGGCCTTGTTTACTTCCCAGAAAATTTTGCAAAATTTTTCACATTCCCCGTCACATCGAATCTTTAGACGCATGCATGGAGTATTAAATATAGACGAAAATAAAAACTAATTGCACAGTTTGGTCGAAATTGACGAGACGAATCTTTTGAGTCTAGTTAGTTCATGATTGGACAATATTTGTCAAATACAAACGAAAGTGCTACAGTGTCCATTTCCCAAAATTTTTCGGAACTAAACAAGGCCATACTGTATGCTGGAAGACCACGTCTGGTAGCGGAAACGGATTTTTTTTTTGGGGGGCTCTAACTTTAAAACGAGGTATTAATAGTAACACGAGGCGATTACATACTTCCTCAATACCTCGTTTTAGACAAAATTTGGGTCAAACATTAGGAATATAAATCATGAATAACTTTTAATTTGTTGAGTCTGAAAATGTAAAATCATATGAATAGATTTATCTTGAAAAAAATACTTTTATAAAAATATAGATATATCACATTTTAATAAAAAATTTTATAAAAATAAATAGTCAACGTTAGACTTCAGATACCGTGTCGTTGTCCTAAACGACTTTCTTTTTGGTATACTTCCTTCATCCCTAAAAATATACAATTAGTATGAGATTTGTGTCGGTCAAACTAGCTTAAGTTTAACCATACTTATATTGAATAGTTTATGTCTTCATCAGCTAGTTTTATTAATAAAATAAAATACATTTTATAATTAATTTAATGGTACTTGTTTTGTACCACAAGTGTTAATTTTATTTGCATAACTTTGGTCAAACTTTAAAACGATTAACTTTTTTGAAGAGTAAGATTTTCATATTTTTAAGACGGAGAGCGTACACACTAAAGTTGATGTGGCATTACACAATATTGGATTAGTTACATTTATTTTCATGCTATTATTAACCATCTGGCCTTCTGAGGTTAATGACGATTTGAAGATAACGAGAAAACCATCAAGTTGGTTATATATATATATATATATATATATATATATATATATATATACACACACGTGTGTATTGCCTAAATAAAGTCACATAGAGATATATTATTCCTCTTGGGTATATATATAATGCATTTTACAAATGTAGAGACTACTAGAAATAAAGGATTTCCTTTATTGAAGTAAATGTACCCCTATTTTATTGGTTAAAAGAACGACAAGGTATAAATAAGAAGTACTCCATCTACTTTCAAATCAAGCCATCTACTTTCAAATCAAGCCTTTATCCACTTCTTATTAACATCTAAGCAATTCAGCCCCTACAGAGCGGTGTTTCTCGTGCTTATGCAAACTTTTGCGTGTTACACTTTTATATATAGGAAAAAAAGAGTGTTAACAGAAAGAGCGAACGTGCGTGCGCACACACACACACACACCAAAAAAAACAATACTGATAAGTAGACAATAGTAAAGATACAAAAGGTACAAAAACGACGAAGCACATAATGATTAGAATTGTTATTATGTAGTTTTTGTAGCAAATTTGATACAATGTTCCTTCCTAATTAAGAGTTTATGTATAGTGATTCATCACAAATTACATCGATATAAGTTTTGGTTTTGATCTCATTAGAAAAACAGAATGAAGTAGAAAAATGAGAACGAGATCAAAACACTTGGATTCGAATCCAACTATCTACCCAAATGTATTATTTAAGGGTGCACTAATTTTTATATGAATGGAATCCAAACGCCCCTCTCCTCAATGAAGAACGTGCAATTGCACGCTTTCGGGAAAAAAAAGGAATCCAAACGCCCCTCACTTTCTCTAATCAGAACCTACAATCTAGATTTTCACTACGAGTAAAGATCAATCATATAATACAAGTAAATACTACACTAACCTTGGTCAATTCAAAACCACAAGTGTCCTACAAATCAATAGGTTAGAGGTTTAATGCTCAACTTGAAAGGAAAACTTAGTCACGTAAGGTAATTCCTATTTTGTGTATCCATTGTTCACGGTATCAAATGGTCTTCTTAACGAGAAAAACAAACTGGTTATTAAAAAAAATAATATCTTATACGCCATGCTAAAAAATGTTCATACAATTCAATTTTTATTAATGTTCCACTTTAGAAAAAACTTTCTAGTTTTATAGGAAAAAATAATCCTAGAATGAGACATAAAATTGGTGAGACACCTCAACCCAAACAAGAGTTTTGTAAAAGTAAGGGAATACTTTTTTTGTTCTTCAAAGCAACCTTAGAGCATCTCCAAGTGTTTCCCAAACCACTGAGTTTAGCAAGTTAACAAGATACATAACAACCTTAAATTTTCTCCATCTACGTGTGTTTTCTATCCTAATTTTCTAACATTTTTGCATTGGAAACCTAGAACCATTTCGAAACCAACCGAGTCCTTTTTTATAATTCTTTTCTGTCACTTATTAAGTCTTGTTTACTTTCCAAAAAATTTTAAGATTCTTCGTCGCATTGAATCTTTGGATGCATGCACGAAGCATTAAATATAGATAAAAAAATAACTAATTACACAGTTTATCTATAATTTATGAGATGAATCTTTTAAACCTAATAGTCTATGGTTAGACAATAATTACCAAATACAGACGAAAATGCTACAGTAGCCGAAACTAAAAATTTCATAACTAAACAAAGCCTTACTCTTTTTCTAACCTATGTTTTTTACCCATCTCCCTCCTCCTTCACGAGCATGCACGCACGCTATGGCCGGTCATAGCCTTTCTTCCCCAGCTGGCCGCAAAAATATTAATATTTTTTTTATAAATGTAGTTAAATTTATAAAAATTTGATTCAGGATGATTCTAATAATTCATTTTAGTACGGACCAGTGGACAGTGGGGCTAATAAATAGCCAGACCAAAAGCACACGCTGAAAAAGCAAGCTGATATATCTCTTCCTCACGCACTCACCACGAAATCGCCGGCCCACGCGTCAGCCACCCACCCTGGCGATCAGACGGCCAAGACCATAACGAACTCCAAGATCTGACGGCGCAGATCCGTTTCTAACCCCGTATATATTCACCTCACCCCAACCACGAGCTCCCTCTCTTTTCCGCCCTCCACCCCTCGCTAGCCCTCCACCCCCCACACGACCCTCCTCCTCGGCGGCGGCTGCGGCGGCGATGCAGATGGCGGCGACCACCACCGACTCCCAGGCGGCCGTGCCGCCTCACCACCCTCACGCCCACCCCCACGTGCCCCCGCAGCATGGTCACCCGCACCACCACATGCCGCCGCAGCCACGGTGGGTCGTCATCCCGTACCCGCCGCCGCCGCCCATGGTGGCCGCGCCACCGCCGCCGCCGCCGCAGTTTGCCAAGCACTTTGCTGCTGGGCCTCCCCCGCCGCCCCAAGCTGCGGCCGGGCGCCGCACGCCGACCCCACCCGCGGCCGGATCCGGCGGGAACGGGTGCGAGGAGAATAAGACCATTTGGGTCGGCGACCTCCAGTACTGGATGGACGAGAACTACCTCCACAGCTGCTTCGGGCCCAGCGGCGAGGTTTGCTTTCTCTCCCGATCCGGACTCCTCCGTACTGGATCTCATGAATACAGCTAGATTTGTACCATTTCCGCGCGTTGATTTGTGTGTTGTTGCCCCAGATTGATATAGAAGCTTAAACTGCGCTCGATTTTTGCTTGCTGCAAATAAAGGTGCCATATTTTTAGAATTTGGACGTTGCAAAGTTGCTTAAGGCGCCAAGTTCGAGGTCATTCAATGCTGTACGGGCAGAATGCTCTTGTTGTTTGGTCCTGTTTGGTTTAGAGCCGTGTAAGCTTTGAAATGTTTTTTTGGTATCGTTTTTTTTCCTAGACTATAGAAGAAGGGGTCATCTTATTCCCTTGGAATTGGTGTATGCGAGGTGACAAACGTGCCGACCTCTGGTAGGATTTATATGCATATAACTTACTTGGAGGAAATGGTCTTGATTCTTGATAAGTAATAAACATTTTGAATGGGCCAAGTTAGCTTCTTCACTTTGGCGGATCCTGTATGAGTAGAATAACTTTTGGTGGAGCAAAAGGAAGCAATAATTTCAGCCTTGGGCCAATTATCCTTTTCGGGGCATGCCTATGCTCACTGATGTTGACAGGAAGAGAAAAGATGCCTGATTATAGGATCCCTGTGATGGGCTACTGATACAATGCCTCTTCAGGAGCAGAGATAAATGGACAAAGCGACTTGTATCTATTCTTTTTTTTTTGTAGTAGTAGCTACCAGGAACCTTTCTTCAAACATAGTTGAAAATATGTTTATCGGAGACAGATGAGGTTAACTGCCAATCAGGCACACCTTACTATTTCTTCTTTCTGTTTTTGTGTGTTTTTGCTTCCATAACTTTTTAACTAGTAATCTTATTGTCTTTTGCTACCTTACATTTTTGTAGGTGGTTACAATAAAAGTTATCCGCAATAGGCAAACAGGACAGTCAGAGGGGTATGGATTTGTTGAGTTCTTTTCTCACGCATCAGCAGAAAAGGCTCTTCAGAATTTTACTGGTCATGTGATGCCAAACACTGACCGGGCATTTAAGTTGAACTGGGCATCATATAGCATGGGTGAAAAGCGATCTGAAGTAGCTTCTGACCACTCAATATTTGTTGGTGATCTAGCTGCTGATGTTACTGATGAAATGCTGCTGGAGCTTTTCTCTAGCAAGTACCGCTCGGTGAAAGGAGCTAAAGTTATTATTGATGCAAACACAGGCCGTTCTAGGGGCTATGGATTTGTTAGGTTTGGAGATGACAACGACAAATCTCATGCAATGTCTGAAATGAATGGTGTATATTGCTCTACTAGGCCAATTCGTATAGGACCTGCGACTCCCAGAAGATCTTCAGGTATCCCCATCTTCTATTGTTGTTCCACAATCTCAAATGGAGCATATTTTCATTCAACCATAGATTATCAAATATTTTATGCTATGAATGGTTTAGCTACTCCCTAGGGTTGAAGACATTGACCCTCAACCTGGGAATGTTGAACCTGATCTTGGTATGTGGGGTCATTTTCGACCTCGGCATGTAAAAACCTCTCACAAGTACCGTACCAGATTCCTCCACCCTGTTTTTTGACCCCCTCGATCTGGGATCTTTGTTACTATTGTCCAGTTTCTAATGTATCCTTGAGTTTATTTTGCTAAAGTCCATAATATTAGGCGTAACTTGGATACCGAGGCGTGTGTTAGTTCGCAGGACGGAAACCGAACAGGCGGTTGCATGGCGATTGAGATGAGTCGTGATTAAAGGACTGTTTTGCATGGCAATCAGCCAATCACTGTGGAGTTGCAATTAAAAGGAAACTGAAGCGTCTAGCTGTGCATGCATCCATGCAAAATTGCTGGACGCTAACCGCTGTGGAGCACAATGTGGCACTTGAAACCGACACCCGATAGGGAGTTACTCATATCCATGAGCGCAACGATTGATGGCCTCTTGGCCCTTATTGGTACTCGTTTTTGCACCTGTCATGCCTTAGAAACTTGACTCGCAGGAGTAATACTCAATTTGACTTTTTTTTTATGGAATGCAATGATTCTGACCTTCCTGGTCACAAATCCAGTCAAGTTCTCGTCTCACCATGTCATTTGTTGAACTGTATTTTATAGAAATCATTTGAATAATTCTATACATATTGCATACCAACCTTTTTTTCTGATTAAGAGGTTCTAACCATTATTAAGTGATTCTCTTTTAAGTATAGACAACTCTTTTCCCCTCATCCATCCAATTGCCTAGAATGCTTAGTCCATTTATGCAAGGCTGCATATGCAAGCTGAACGCTAGCACGCCTAGCAGTCATGTATTTTTGTTAGTTTCTGCAAGCGTCTGGGCCAAACAGATTGCCCGAATGACTCGGCAGCATGTACCTGACCAGAGGAGGTGTCAACCATCTTTCATTCTGGGTACACTGGTGATCTAGCTTTTATTTTATTTATGACTGAATTCATGACTGCATTTTGGCAAAAAACCACTGCTTACACATTCGGAATTCACTTTGCTTGTTTTTTCCTTCTCACTTCCTAGGATATTAAAGTTGCCAAATCATCTGTTTCATCCTCCTGAGTCCTAACTAATTTTTTTAGTACTTCCCAAAGTTCAGATTGATATTAAAAAGTGAATTACTGAAACACATATTTTATGATTGTAGCTATAAAAAACTTCCGGTATATTGGCTTGTGGTATGTGAGCCTGATTTTTCTATGGCTACAGTGTTCTGAAAAAAAAATCCGATTCTTAGGGAAATCCCACTATCTGATTGGATGGCTGCGGTCTCATCTCTACCACCAGTCTACTAAGTGCTCATTCTCTTGGCCTGCTGATACGGTTGTTACTTGTGTGATCCTCTTCTTACCTCAGGTGGATTTCATATAGTTGATACATCTTGATACATTCGGACCATGAATCCTGTGGTTTTGTGTCACAAGCCCGCAAGGCTAGATATCCTGGAATTTGTTCACCTCTTAACTGTAGAGCCATGTTTTCCTCCAATTTACCTCTCTGCGATTTATCTATGCGTACTTTGTTCTTTTGCGTGCCAAATATCTAGTGCATGAAATTTTTTCAGTGTGGAGCTGCATGTACTAAACTGGCACAAACCCTGTATTGAATAACTATATGTTGTTCCATGTATAGTCAATCTAAACCAAGTTAATGTTCCCAGAGCATGTTATGAAGTTATATGTACCATGACATTGCTCATGTTCTTTCGTGTAATCTCTAGTTTTTTCTGATCTGCTCATTGAACTTGATGACTACTGTACTCAGGAGATTCTGGCTCCTCGACTCCTGGTCATTCAGATGGTGATTCTTCTAATAGAACGGTTCGTGGTTCTCTTTTCCTGTGATGTTTGTCACCTTTAAGTTGATAGTTTTTAATCTGTAGTTGTCACCCTTGTTTAGGTATATGTTGGTGGGCTTGACCCCAATGTCAGTGAAGATGAACTTAGAAAAGCCTTTGCCAAATATGGTGATCTTGCCTCTGTGAAAATTCCTCTAGGAAAGCAATGTGGCTTTGTTCAATTTGCTAGCAGGTATGTACCTGAAGCATTTACATGATTTGCTATTTATTTTTGTCCATAACTTTGCTGAAGTGATGTTTAACCCATGCGACTATGCTTCTAGAACTGATGCTGAAGAAGCACTACAAGGATTAAATGGATCACTCATTGGGAAGCAGGCAGTTCGCCTTTCATGGGGCCGCAGCCCATCGCATAAGCAGGTTTGTCATGCTTGACAATGCCTTTCTCTGTCCCCCCCCTTCTTTGGTGAGGGTTATTTTTTTCTTGTGTACTCGTTATAGGGGCCAGAAGCTAGATTACACCCAACCCAAGCCCTACCTTGAATTATGGGAACTGAGGTTTGAACTCCCAATCCGGCCTGCCCACAACTCTAACGAGTGCGTGGCCAATGAGATTCGGACCCAAGCCACTAACTCCAACTCTATCTCTGTTAGCTACCGGATTGTCCACCCGTCCTTGTACAGTGTAGTTGCTTGTTATAGTATCAGTTTCCGCTGACCCAATCAGTTTTTGTTAAATTGTAGCGTTGCAATAATTAGGTTTGCGAACTTAACTACAATTCAGTAAATTAATGAGTACTTTAACTTTAAATGTGCCTCAAAACTAACCTTCTCGCATTTAAGATTGTGTTCACGATAATGTTCATTAGCCTTTGCGATTGCACTCACCACCATCAGTTTCAGGAGTTTGCTGGATGTTGTTCCACTCCACTTTCAAACAAATTGACTTGATCAATCTGCTGCATAATTCTCTTTTTACCTTTAAGATAAGACTAAAACCAGTTGTCTGTTCTTTTTACCTTTAAGATAAGACTAAAACCAGTTGTCTGAAAAATTGTAACCTTGATTGCAACTAGCTTACCACAGTTGTGAGTACTGACAATTATGTTCTTAGAGCAACTCCAACAGATATGCCATCCATATTATCTAGGCTATTTTTACATTTTTAAAGCAAAATTTAAAGTCCAACAGGTATGCTATCTGGTTTGCTAAAATAGCAAGTTTGCTATCCCTAAACTTCGCTTGTCATATATAGCATGTCGTCCTCACTAGCTATCCTATACAAATGCTGTTGTGGAATGTTTTGAGTAAGTTTTTTATTTTACACAATGGCTAAAACTTGTAGTTTAGAATATAGTTTTACCTAGTCTCTTGGAGATGCTCTTACAATCCTAACAGAAACAAAAGGTTGAATATGGTTGCATCTTGCAGCACATTTTAAGCAGCAATAAGGTAGCCCTGGGCATTCTGTTGCACAGAATAATTGTTTTCTGTCAGCACAGGTGCATGAGTATTTAATACCATCCATCATATATACCAATGCATGAGTTGATATTTTTTCTGTTTAGCGTTGCATTATTTTTTGACATATTTATAATAATTCCTCACAATGGTGAAAGGTATATGCTTTTGTGAAACCATTTGCTTCCTTACTCCCCTTACACTCATTTCCTTTTCTGTTTCCAGTCGAGGGGTGACTCCGGCAACAGGAGGAACAACATGTACTATGGCACACCATTCTATGGCGGATATGGCTATGCCTCCCCAGTGCCACACCCAAACATGTACGCCGCAGCGTATGGCGCGTACCCCATGTATGGCAACCAGCAGCTAGTGAGCTAGAGAGCTCCCCTCCGATGTGTCCCCTCTGACGGGAAACAAAGGTTTTGGTCCGGTGAGCATAGTAGGGTCAGGTGAGAAGGTTATATCCTTATAGGTTGTCCGAAAAAGTGGGCGAGATATGTTGTTGAACGGATGGTATGGTGCCTGTAGCTGTTGTGTGTGTGTGCGTCGCAAGAATTGGATGGAACTCGTGGCTTGTAGTACACCAGGGAGTCATGTCGGTATTCTTTCAAGAAATTTTGACTTGGTAATAAATTAAACTATTGTTTGTGCGTCCATTTATTTTCCCTCGATTGTGGTTGGCAATCATTTTTATGCTCAGTTACATATAATTTTGTATTTTTGTGCCATAGAATCGTTGGTAATGATTTTTATGTTTGTATTTTAAGTTTGGAGAAAAAAAATCAGTAGTGTTGCTGCTTACAATCTGTTTGTGGAACTCATCTAAAACTAGAAAAATGCTTGTATAGGAATCAAAAGGAAAATTGTTATCCATACAGCTGAGTTAAGTTGGTGATCTATAGCTGTTTGGTCCCGGTTAAGTGATTATACATTGATCGAATTTATTGGATTCGGTTTCCCTTCTGATCTTTTGTTTTCTTTTATTTAAATATTGGGTTCGAGCTGTTTGGTCCCGATTAAGTTGTTGGCTTCGAACCTCGGTTTTGAAAAATGTCTGAGCTCGAACCCGTATGATTCTCAAAGTCTAGTCAATTTGGAAGACAGCCCTTGCGGTGTTAGGTTCTCTAGTATCAGGGTCTGATGCTTTCTACTTGCTCTTTTTTAGATACATAAGTGTGTCAATTTCTTTACTGCCCCACTGACAATTTTTTTTTACAACGACTCTAGTTTATATTAAAACTTACAAAAAAAAATACAATTATAGAGCCAACGCAATGACTCAGACTAAGGTGCTCAGGAGCAAGGATGCAAAAGGATCTAGAAAATCGCCGTCTACGATTCCGGAGAAGCCAACACAAGGATATACTTATGTGCAGCATTCTTTGAGCCTTGGAATTAAATTCAGAAAGAGGTCATCCAGTATTATCAGAGCATTCTCAGATGCTGACTGAACAGGATACACACATGGTTTGGCATGAAACCAATTTAAAATGATATATGTTTTTATGTCAGTCCAAATTCAGAAACAATTAATTGAAAATAGTATCGTATGTATATACCAACATAGAAAACGACAAAAATAGTCGTTACGAGATTTGTTCTGTTTACTTTCATCACTAAGGACGTCACTAATGATTTCTAAATAGAAAATTTATAAAGAATTCTATTAGTTATCAAGGAGAGAGATGAAATAATTAACGACTTTCAAATAATCTCTACAACAATGTTTATTTTTTTATTGTTTTTACGTCTCATCTGGCTAGCTATTTACAAACGTCTAAGGCGGGTGTTTGCTTTCCTCCAGTAAACTTTACCGTCCGTCACATCAAATGTTTGACCACATGCATAGAGTACTAAATAGACTATTTACGAAACTAAAAACACGGCTAGAGAGTAATTTGCGAGACGAATCTTTTAAGCCTAATTAGTCTATAATTAGACAATAATTTTTAAATAAAACGAAAATACTATAGCACCTGTTAAACTTTACCAACACCAACCAAACACCCTCTAAGTCTGGTTCGTGCAGCCTGCGCTACATAGCAAATAGTAGAGTATCATACTATATAAACCTTTTGAGTACCTGGCGGGCGCCTGGTTTGTGCGAAGCAACTACGGGAATGCCGTGTGATTCGGGGGTTGTTTAATATCGATTGCTTCACTGCATGTCTCTCTCTCAGCTGCCGACACGGAAAGCAAATAGACTAGCAGCGGAGTTATAATACTCACTCCGTTCACGAAAGAATCAATTTCTAGGATCCGTGTCAGTCAAATTTTTTAAAGTTTGACTAACTTTATAGAAAAGAGTAACAACATCTATAATATAAAATGCACATTATATGAAAATATATTTTATGATGAATCTAATAATACTAATTTGACACTATAAATCTTAGCATTTTTTTTCTAGAAATTTGGTCAAAGTTTAAAAAGTTTGACTTAAGACAACTCTAGAAATTGACTCTTTCGTGGACGGAGGGAGCAGTACATATCTGCCAAAAATATGGACGGGTTCGCTCCGTCCGGAAACAGGAAGACGCAAATGCCAGGCAGCTTCGTCGGCTCGTCGCCGCCGCGCATTCGTTCGCTGACACCGCAGCCCCGCGCTTTGCCGAGACGAGGAAAGCCCCCCGATCGCCCTGCTCGATCAGGAAGTAGTGTCACGGCCGTTGTTAACTCGCCCGCACCAAGTAATTATTAACCAACCCATGTCCTTTTCCCGGTCCATAGACTTTTGGACCGAGTCTTGAGACACACCGTACCGTGACATCATATATATATATATATATATATATATATATATATATATATATATATATATATATATATATATATATATATATATATATATAGAGCAAGTGGTGGACAATGAAGGTAAGCTAATTAAGCTATCCATCAGGCTACGGACGGGGTCGGTTTAAGCAACCCAACCGTTCCTCCAGTTCACACCGCTTCACATCACATTCTCGCTAGCTAACCAGATACATAGATGTCGTCAACTGATAGCCTACGAAAGTAGGGAGGAGTGCCAATCGCAAGGCACCGTCATCTCTCTCTTAGTGCGCAAGGAAGACCTGAAGACTTGCGCGCACAATAAAAAAAAAAGTCCAGGTCGTCCAAGTCGTGCCGTGTGTGTGCCTAGCTCTCAGGATCCATCGTCATCGTCACGCCGCATGCGCTTGCACCCTGCCAGCCCAATGCATAGCCCGAAAAAAAAGCCAGGAGGCCGGCCGGCCGGGCAGCCGATGCGCAGCAACAGTGCAGGCTTAGCGCGCATCGACCTCTCCACGTACGTACTCTCGCGCCAAGAGAAAAACGAGTTTCATCAATCGGGTTCCCGAGAGATATATATTCCACCTGATGGAGATTTTGTCCGTGGAGGAAACATTCTGCGCCGTTGATGTTTAGTGTTACGTACGGCCTCCACTTCGACGTACGGCGACGCACGGAGACGACGGTCCATGGGTACGTTGTACGTATATATAATATAATATAATATAAATAAAATAAAAGAGACTGAAAAACGGTTATGCGTCATGCATGCATGCATGCATGGCATCGGTGATGGAGGGAAGGCTGGCCGAATCGTGTCGTGTAAAACCCGGCCGGCCGGCCGTGCTGGTCGGACCAAACGTGACCGGCCCGTCCGGATCGCGGCGGAGAGTCAGGCAGTCACTGATATGCATGATGCATATATGGGTCCCAGACCCAGAGCTGCTGATGCTACAACAAAGAAATTAAATATGATGGTCTTCTTCTGATTCCCCTCGTCCACGACAACCATGTTCACATGATCACACGCTCCCTCCTCTCGGTCTCGGCTGCATAAATAGACCCCGTACGTCTAGCTGCTGTTATCGTTCTCCTCTCCCCCGTGCCTCCCGGTCGACACTCGATCGATCCACAGCTACCGGCCGGCGGCCGGACCACAGCCAGTCCGCTCTCGCTCTCTCCCTCCGTGGTCACAGCCACCACGTACGGCACCACTGCCAGCCGCGCCGGTGACCGATCGAGCGAGAGCTTCTCCATCCACCACCAGTCTCAACTCAATCCCCTCCCTGCGCACGCGCGCGCGCCATTCATGCCGTCGTCGCCGGCTCCTCCTCCTCCTCCTCCCCATGGCGAGGGCGTCGCGATGATTGTGTGCGCCGGCGCCGCCGTGTGCTGCATGTGCGGCGACCACGGCCTGGCGGGCGAGCTGTTCCGGTGCAGGTGCTGCCGCGCCCGGCTGCAGCACAGCTACTGCAGCGACCTGTACCCGAGGGCGGCCGCGTACAGGCGCTGCAACTGGTGCCTGCGGCTGCGGGAGCCGGCTGACAACAACAAGCCCGAGGAGAAGCGCAAGACGACCGCGCCGGCGCCGGTGCCGGCGTCGGACGAGGATCAGCGGCGGCAGCGCCACGAGGTGTGCTCCCCGTCCCCGCGGAGGAGGTCGCGGTCGCCGCCCGCGGAGCTCGCCGGACACCACCCGGTGAAGAAGAAGAAGCACAGGGCCGAGGAGAAGAAGACGTCGCAGCCGGCGCCGGCGCCGGCCGCGGGGAAGAAGGAGATCATTATTATCGCTGGTGCCGGTGGCGGCAGCAAGGACGAGGAGGTGATGCGGGCGGGGACCAAGGCGCGGGTGAACAGGGTCAGGGTGCGGCGGTACAAGCTCCTCACTGAGGTCATCAGCTGCTAATTAAGCTATTACTCCTACCGACAAATTAGCATCAAGGATTATATAATCATGTAGTACAAGAAGATGAACGAATCGGTGGATCCATCTCTACTACTCCGGCCGTAACGGAGTCGATGTGTACATATATACACCGAGGGTACAGTTTTGTGTAATAATAATAATAACAAGCAGCATGCATGTATCGTGCAAGGTGCTGCTGCTATAGTGAGTGGACGGGGGTTGTTCCTAAAGTTTAGTTCTTGTCACATCCAATATTTGACACTAATTTAGAGTATTAAATATAAACTAATTATAGAGTTAATTGCATAGAGTGAGACTAATTTATAAAATAAATCTATTAAACCTAATTAATTCATGATTTGATAATATGGTACTACATAAACATGTGCTTATGATAGATTAATTAAAAATTAATAGATTCATCTTACAAATTAGTCATAGCTTATATAGTTTGTTTTGTTATTAGTGGTCTTGTTCGTTTGACAGAAAAAGTCATCGCAATAAGTACTATCCGTTGATTTGTTGTGAGAAAAAAAATACTGTTAAATGACTGGCAAATCCGGCTCGCATAAACTCAAGCGAACAAGACAAGTATCCAAACAACTGATGTGATGCCCTATTCAGAAAGTCACAAGTTAGTGTATTACCGTTGTGTTTGGGGTAGCTTGTGTATCCACTTTCAGGGAGAAAAAAGGGATTCTCGTCCCTAAACATATTGTTTCAGAGTAGATTCTCGTCATTGTGTGGCGAACACGTATCCCACGATATAATGTAAAAGGGGCGTTTTTCCTTATCATGGTTCTTCTCTGGCTTTTTCCAATCACGGTCCAAATTCTTCCTCTTCGTGCTCCTCCCAATGTCGAGCTCTTCCTTCACATCGACTCTGAGCTCCGTCCTCTTTGCGATACTCCTCCTCCCCGCACTCCTTTGCGCTGCCGCCATTAGTCTTTTTTTTGAAAAGAGGATTGCCCTCTGCTTTTTAGAAAGCAAAACAGTACGATACACGCCTGATGACAGGTTCCACAAGAAAGAACATCCAAGATAACAAGCCTAATCCAACTAGAGGACACTAGATCTCCATTAGATCTGAAATGGGAATTGCATTAGGCTTGAACATCTTCATCCAGTCCATGATCACCCTACGGACTGCCTCCATATGCTCCCGATCTTCCTCCTTCAACAGCACAGCCCACTTCTGCAGATAGGATAAGGCAAGATACATAATGTCAGAAGGCGACTTTGGGAACTTGTGTTCAATTGCCATCTTGTTCCTGGTTGTCCACAGAGCCCACGAGAAACCTGCAAATATGAACATGACTAACCTCTTCGGCAAAGGCCCTTTCCCCCATAACCAAGTCTCAGATAACGATTTCAACGACTTCGGCATGAAGTCCCAGTTAAAGATCTCCCTAAGAAAGTTCCAGCACAGGCGGGCCAAAAAACAGTGGAAAAAAATATGATCAACAGTCTCTAACTCATCACTCAAGATACATTTTCCACTGCCTTTCCAACCTCGTTTAATCAGACTCCCTCCCACTGGGAGCTTGTTGTTAAACATCTGCCACAAAAAGAACTTAATTTTTAAGGGAATTTTGCACTTCCAAATGTAACCAGCCATCCGATTAGGAAAACCACCATTTGATAGAAATCTATAGAGCGATTTGATATTAAACAGACCTTTCTGGTCTAACTCCCATCTTACAGAATCCCTGGAATCAACGTTCAAAGGAACAGTTTGTAAATGATTCAAGAGAATATTCCAGTTTCCAAACTCGCTCACAGATAAAGGTCTCTTAAAGTCCACAAACCATTCCCCCCCATCAAAACAATTTGCTACTGAAACATAAGGTTCCCTTGCCATCTTATACAAATCAACATAAGCAATCTTTAGCGGTACATTCAGAAGCCAACAGTCCCCCCAAAACCTACAATTATCTCCATTTCCCACTTTGAAAGCAGCCCCCCATTTAAAAAGATGTTTGATTTTATGCAGCCCTTGCCAAAACTGAGAGCTCCCTTTAACCTTCGAAGAAAAGAAAGAACAACCATCCAAGTATTTGGCTTTTAAAATTCTAAACCAGAGAGTATCAGGTTCCTGGAAGATCTTCCAAATCCATTTAACTAGAAGACAATCATTCATGAGTCTAGTGTTAATAATACCCAGGCCCCCAGATCCTTAGGTCTGCTCACCATTTCCCATTTGGCCATATGGTATTTGAATTTCTGCCGCCACTAGTCTTGAACTCCCTCTATGTCGTCGCCAAGTCTTCTCTCCTCACACTCTACATCTATGTCGCGCCGATCGCCCCCATCCCCACGCCGATGGCATTGGAGCGTGTGATGGTGGATGGCATGCCAGCGTGGAAGCACGCGGTGGTGAGATACGAGAGCACATGGAGGTGGGGTAGACAAGGAGCACGGTGAGTAGGACTCAGTGGAGAGGAGGAGGCGGGCTAGATGAGCTCGAGCAGCATGTAGGCGACGCTGTAGACGAAGACATGGTCGCAGAGCCTCCAAATAGTAAGATTGTTTGCGACAAGGTTTTTATTGAAGCTAGTGGTGGTGCATGGAAGAAATACAACCTCGATTCAAAGCGTGGCTGAAATAAGTTGCCCAGAGTCTATGTCGAGAAGGCTTGTGTCTGGATTGTGGAATCAAAGATCACGCATGATCAACAAATAGTGAACTCAAAATGAACATCATCTGTAGTCTGTACATTTAGTTGCTCTCCGTTTGGCCATTACTTGATCAGAATGCTCAACTACGCATGGAATTTCCACATGCTCATGCACAATGTACAGTACTCCTTTTACTTAAAAAAAGATACTGTAATACCTTACAACCTGTTCGCTTGAGGTTATTCAGCAATGTTTTTTTTATAAAAAAAATCAGCGGAACAATACTTTAAACAAAATCTAAACTATTGATTTTTTAAAGATTTTTTAGTCAATTAACCGAAGAGAAGAAATATAAATAAAATATTCCTAAATCTCGTCGTGACGGTAGTAGCGGGCATGGTCCCTTCCTCCTGTCATGTGCACCAAAAGATGTACACTAATCAAGTTTGTTGCATACTTGCAGTGTGTGTATATATACCTAGCTTATGAATAGTACTAGTAGAGGGCGTGCGCCCTCGCGCGCGTGCGTGAAGACGTAGTGTTATAAAATATATGGTCATAGAGTGACAGTTATTTGTTTGGTTTGCTGACTATAAATATGTATATATGGCACATGTGGGTTTTTTTGAACCGCAGTAGATAAATGGTAGTACATTAATGCATTTTACATGGAGTACTGAAACTATATTTTACAAACAGGTATGTAGTTACTGACACTACATGACATAGTGCCATAAGTAAATTTGAAAGTAGCTATATAATATACAAACACCAAGTCTAATGAACAAGGTTGTGAACAGGTCGAGGTGTTTTTTTTCATGGAGCATTTGCTATGTACAAAGGACCCAGATGGTAAGGCGACGACATGTGTTTTTGGCATGCAAAATATAATCTTGTGGGTGTCGCAAAATGATTAAGCGACCATCTTGTTGTATGGCATCACTCCCCGCAGCAAGGAACATAATGAATTAAGAAATAACATGGACTGAATTGGTTAATTGTGTTCTTTTTTGCTAGAAAGCACAGCTTAACCATAACTATGAAGGAGGTAACATATGGATATATCCAATTAACATTCAAACAGTTAGCCAAGTGTTAGGACTAAAAATTAGTAATGATACAGTGGTATTTGCCATGTCAGCTTATGTAACTATTGGCTTTGACAAAACGTAAACATGTAAAGCACAAGAAGCTAAAATTTATTTAGCTAATTTTAATTTAACAAAGATAGGATTAGATATCATTTGAAATTAGAGGGGCCGCCGACTGTGTGTCCCTGATGTTCATTTTTGAGTATCAGTTATGTAGATCTTGTGTCTTTGCGTCATAAAGTTGTGAATCTCATGTGCATAATATGTTCTTAAACACATGGCAAATAGATTTGTATAGATAGAGGAAGTGTGGGATAGCTATTTTGTAGAGTGAAAAAGTAAGGGAGCGAGAGAGTTTGTCTCAGTTTATGCAGGTTTTGTTCAATGTGTGGTAATAGACTCTGTTCTGGAGCACCCATGCAGCCAATTTCATGATACACAAAAGGCAACATGAACATAGGTATGAAGAAACAGACAGCCATACATTAGAAATAAACTGGCAATCAAAATATTTGTGAACTAAGAAAGCAGATCCATCAGTGCATATACTATTTGTCCACCTGTTCACTTGCTGCTGCATATCACCAGTGAATATTGAATCCTTGAGGAGTGAGGGCAGACCTCACTACAGATCAGGAAAGACATATGACACCTAAAATTATTGAAAACACATTAATGTAGATAAGCCAGAAACCATTACAAAGAAAATGTAGTCCTAGATCATAAAAGTTGAATTTTCATCCAATCAAAAAAGATACACAAACAATTTTCTCAACATAAGGTTTGAACCTTTAAACTGGCAACATTTATTGAAGCCGTTGTAAAATAAGGGGTTTAGCTATATGAATGGGAAATAATCTAAGGAAATCAGAGCACGGAAAGAAATCTTTTAAAAATATATTACCAAGTATTTATTAGTCTGAAAATTGTCAATTTCCCATTCACCATCAGCATTAATTTCTTTAGACACATAGGACGGATCAAAGAGAAGAGGCAACAATCAAATGATGAAAAAGATAAAACATGATCAAATCAATAATCGAGCTCTGTAGGTGGACTTATCTCATTGAGATCTAAGTAACCGAAATTAAAGAATGTGTTATTTGTCATAAGTTGCGTGGTCTACAATCTGAGACAGGATAAGTAGTTATGGGAACATTATACATGGACAAATTTAGGCACAAATATATACAAGCACTTAAAACTATAAACCATGGACAAGGTGAATAATTTATCGCAAGCTAACTGATCAACACTTATATTGGCACAATAACTAAGGAAGCAAAAAGTAAAGTACTGATGTGTAAAGGGAGCAAACTAATATAAGAAAAGCTGAAAAACACATGAATAGATTAAAGTTAACGCAATTGTAAAAAAATAGAGAAATTTTCAGATTTTATTGGGACAACATAGACCTTATGTGTAATAAAAATCAATACATACATAAAGAAAATAAAATCAAAGGGTCAGAGGCATGAGGTGGCAAAGGAAATAAATGGGGGTTTTTAAGGAGACCGTACAAAGGCAAAGCAAGTTGAGGGAGAAAGATATAGAACAGCGAACATACTTACAGAAGTTGGTAATGGCATCATACTATGAAAAGGGATAGATAGATCATTAAGCATCATGTGCTTTTTTTTGCCCTTGTGTGTCTATTTTTTTCTATCTGGGGTCAACAAAATATGTTTGTATGAAGCAACTTTTGTCACTAATTGAAGGAAACTCTTTGGCTGTTTACCTATGAGACATCAAAGACAAGGAACTTCCTAAAATAAGAAATATAGGAAGTGAAACCAGACTCCAAAAGCATCAGCTCACATACTGAAAGGGAAATTCTTAAACAAAAATACGCCGCTGTACCTAAACTAAGCATAAAAATGACATAGTAAAATTGAAGGAGGAAACATGCAACCTATCAAGCATCAAAGCATCAGCTCGTATAGTAAAAAGAAGATACCTAAACAAAAAAATGCCCTGGTTGTACATGAAATAAGTAAAAACATGAGCAATTATAATAATTTCAAAGCTTAAATCGCAAAAAGGATCGTGGATTGAGCATCTGATGCTTAAGTCACAACATTTAATTTAAGAAACAATACTACACCACTTACTGACTTATTATTATTTGCAAAAGTAGAGCTGAAACTGTGAACAGGATGTAGGTCTTACTATTAAAATGAACAATGGTGCAGTGTGTCAGAACAGGGTTTTTATTGTTCAAAATATACTTCAATAACATAGATCCATTCCAATGCATGATGGAGGCTAATTAACTATATTTGCAATATTCTGCCAGTGATGCAACTAATGTTGGCAATGATGTAGTGACATTTGGTACACAATACAACATGCAATTGTTAGAAAATTCTCCAAATCTGAGACCCGTATATGCTTATTGGAAATTGTCTTTTTCTAGGAGCCAGCATGCTGCAAACATATGTAGAAAGGATTCTAAGAGGCCTTTTTTTTCTAATCCTTTTTTTCTAATCTAAATAAAATAAAAACATGGAGGAACCATAGTATAGGATAAGGTTTAAGGGGGCATCATATCAAAGAATCAGTCACCAATAAAAATGGTTTCAAAATTGAATTTGATTGTTTGTACCTTTGTTTTCTCCTACGACATATATGAGATACATAAACGTGCAGCTGAATCTACCTAACATCAAGATATGGAAGCATCAAGATATGGAAGGATGTGCAACTGATCAAAGTTGAACACATAGAAGGGTACATACATATATGAAATATGATAGATATTATAGTGGTTAGTGTTAGGTCTATTACACTCTTAAGTTTTAGTGCCCCAATATCTCATATGTACCTTGATCCCTATAAAGGCAAGGACAGCTGTATCTATTTACATAGCACAGCAAAAACATATATCCTCTCTAAAAAAAGAAAATATGAGAAATCTAAGAACAATGCAATCCTGTCTACAACAGAAGGGCACTGAGTAATTTAACAGGTCTACATAGAACATAAATTGAGATATTAACACAACCAAATGCTAAACTATTAGTAGTAATCAGACATGATGCGTGCACGAACAGTAAAAAGGAAGAACACATAGTATCAGCCGCTGCCGGTATAATCTAGCCGATGACCACAAGGACAGATACGTGGAAGTACAACAGGGAATAAAGTCTGAATCAAAAAGAAAGCTGAGAAGCCTAGAGAAATTAAGGTTTGGCCTATCTAGAATTGTACCTAGGGTCTCGCTGCCAGGAAGAGCACAGGCATCCCGATCGAAGGAAACATCGAGGAGATAGGGAGGAGGCCGCTGGACCCCCACCCGTGTCGCCGCGCCGCTTGCAGGCTGTGCCGCTACGTCGTGCCCGCCGCCGCCACGGGAGAAAGGATAAGGAGGGGGATGAGGAGGAAGAGGAGGATGAGGAGGGCACCCACGGTGAGTTGCTCGCGGTCGGCAACATCGCCATCTCGTCGCTCCTGGTGTCAGGACTCAGGAGGAGATGGATGAAGCGAAGAGTTTGGGAACGGGAAGAAGGTAAGGACAAAGGGGAAAATGCGACAGCAGATTACACGAGACGGATAAGACGATGGAAAAAAACGGAGAGAAAAGAGACTGAAGGATCAGGCCACAACACTTTATTTAGTCACTGCTGTTTTTTCACCGCTACTAAGGCCTTGTTTAGTTCACCCAAAAAGCAAAAAGTTTTCAAGATTTTCCGTCACATCGAATCTTACGGCACATGCATGAAGCATTAAATATAGATGAAAACAAAAACTACTTACACAGTTTAGCTGGAATTCGCGAGACGAATCTTTTGATTCTAGTTAGTCTATAATTGGATAATATTTGTCACAAACAAACAAAAATGCTACAGTATCGAAATCCGAAATGTTTTCGGAACTAAACAAGGCCTAAACTCTACCGTCTCTGCCACCGTGAACAGTACCACGGGATTAGGGCACTCACAATGCAAGACTCTATCACAGAGTCCAAGACAATTAATTACATATTATTTATGATATTTTACTGATGTGGCAGCATATTTATTGAAGAAATAAGAGGTAGAAAAAATAAGACTCCAGGTCTTATTTAGGGCAGTCCCAATGGAAGAAACTAGTCACAATTTCCATAACAGCCACATCAGCAAGAAACCAGCTACAGAAATCATATCACACAATGCAAGTTTCTATCCCTAATAAATGTTTCTGTCTCTCTCCTAAAGTCCATCGCCATGCTCCTGAGCCGCAGCGCATTTGCTCGCTAGGAGCCAAGCGAGCCTGCACGGACGATCAAAGAGTATCGTCTTTCTCCTCGGTTGGTCTCCACCTTGCCATGGGAGGCCGCAGCAAAAACGAACCACAAGTGGCCTGGGCGGCGGCGACCACGACCTCGCCATGGAGCGCGCCGTCGAGGCAAGCGACTAAGCGACCGTGACCTCGCCACAGAGAGCACCATCGCGACCTGCACCTCGCCATGGATGGCCGCATCCACGGACAGCGCCGTCGAGCGTCGAGGCAACGGGCCAGGCGACCACGACCTCATCACGCAGAGCGCCGTGTCCTGCACCTCGCCATGGATGGCTGTAAGGCTAGACGAAAAACTCGTAACTCGCTAGCTCGCTCGACTCGCTCGTTAATGGCTCGGCTCGAGCTCGACTCGTTTTATAATGAGCCAGCTCGATTTATAACGAGCCAGCACGCGAGCTGCTCGTTAGCTCAAATGAGCCAGGTAATTCTTGGTACCAGACTGCCAACCTAGTGAAATCAGCCCAGGACCCAAGTGTAGACGTCCAGCAGTCCGGCCCAATTAGCCTAAACCCTAGCCAATATACTGTACCACGGCAAATGAGTCACGGAGTAACGGTCTTTTCCCCTTCCCCTCCGCCGCCCGTCTAGCCATCTTCACCGTAGCCCGCCGCAGCCGCAGGGGCACTCACGACGCACCGCCACGGCGCACCAGTCCAGCTCATCGCGACCTCGCCACACAAAGCTCCTCTCAAAGTCTCCGGTCTCCATCCCCACACGCAGCTCGCCGTGAGTCTGTCATCTCCTTCACTTCTCCCGATCCCATCTCGAGCTGGTCATGGAGGATGAGGAACAGGCCCCTGCGATGCTTCCTCCGGTGGCGCCAAGCCTTGAATCAAGGAGCAGACACCAGAAGATGCCGTCCTCGGCAAGCAATCGTGGTGGCCGCGGCCGCGGTCGAGGATCCACAGCTGCGAAGTCCACTGCTCCTACTCCATCGGCCTCCATATCTGTTGACACGGACATGGTATGTATTTTTGTTGATGATTTGATCTGTAGGATGCAGCCTAGAATGTGTGTGATTCGTGTGAATATTTGCAGGATGCCACTATGTCAATTTTTTATGTTTATTCATGTGAGCATGTGATTTGTGCGATCTGTAGACCATAGTCTGTACTCCGTAGCCTGTAGGTCAGTTGTGTAGCAAAAATTTATTTTTAAAATGTCCTTATAAAATCTGTGTAGCACTTAGAGCCTTTGGCGGAGGATGAGGACCATGGAGACTTGAATGCTGCTAGTGCTATATCTATAAGTGTGCCAACAGATGATGATGCAGATGATGATACAAGTCAGAAGGAGGTTGGAGATGATGTAAGTGTGCCATCAAATCCTTCGAAGGCAACTAGAGGGCGGAAAGCAAAGAGGGCTGGTATTCATTTATCCCCATCTAAGACCAAGGTAAAGAGAGGGAAGAGGGCTGGTTGTTGGAAGTATTTCAAGGAGATAAAGGTTCAATCTGAGAAGGAGTTTGGTGTTATGGTGACAAAGGCTAAGTGCAGATTCTGTCATAAGAGTTATGTATACCAACAAGGGGGAGCAACTTCACAGCTGAACCATCACCTTGCCCGCTGCACATAGTTTCAGAACAAGCTTGCTAAGGCTAAACAACAACTTGCTCAAGGTACACTCAACTTTATTGCAGATGATGGCAATCTTGTTATTAATCCTACTGAATATGACCATGAGCACACTAGAAAATTGCTTGCAAATATGATAATTGTCCATGAGTATTCTTTTAGGATGGTTGAGCATAAATGGTTCAATATCTTGATGAGGTGGATGAATAGCAATTATGAATGTATTGGTAGGAAGACTATTAAAAATGAATGCATGAAAGTTTATGAATCTGAGAAAGAGCAGCTAAAGAAGAGTCTTAGAGAGGCTGAATCAATAAGTTTGACTACTGATTTGTGGACATCCAATCAAAATGGTCAGTACATGTGTTTGGTGGCACATTACATAGATAGTGATTGGGTTTTGCAATGCCGTGTCCTTAACTTTGTTGAGTTAGAGCCTCCCCACACTGGTTTGGTGATAGCTCATGCTATTTTTGAGTGTTTGGTGGAATGGAAAATAGAAGATAAGGTCATGTTAATCACCCTTGATAATGCTTCAAATAATGATGTTGCTACTACAAATTTGTCAGCTAAGTTGCTTGCTAGAAAGAATGCTCAGTTTGATCCCAAATACTTTCATGTTCGTTGTGCTGCTCACATAGTCAATTTGGTTGTTAATGATGGTTTAGACCCAATAGAAGGTCTCATAAGTGACCTAAGGAATACTGTCAAATATTTCAAGAGGACACCAAGTCGCCTGTACAAATTTGTAGAAGTTTGCAATGATTATGCTATTAAAGTTGGGAAATGTTTGTCTCTTGATGTTAAAACAAGGTGGAACTCAACATATAAAATGCTTGACACTTGCATTGAGTATAGAACTGCATTTGGTTATTATGCTCAAGTAGACCAGAACTATACATGGAAACCTACAGATTCTCAATGGAACATGTATGAGAAGATTAAGCCAATTCTAGGAGAGATGGCAGGAGCAACCACTGCATTTTCAGGATCAGTTTACCCTACTGCTAATGTTTTCTACCCTTACATTTTGAAAGTCAAACTTGCATTGTTAAAGGCAAAATACTCTGACGACCCTTATTTAAAGAAAATGGGTGCTGCAATGTTATCCAAATTTGATAAATATTGGGAAGAGAAGAATAATGTAATGGTTATTGCTACAATCCTTGACCCAAGGTTCAAAATGAGATATATTGAGTTCTATTTCAGTCAACTTTATGACTCCTCAAGGTGTGAACAAGAGGTTGCTGATATAAAAAAAGAGTTAGAAGAGTTGTACAAGAAGCATGAGTTGGAACAACGCAGAAAAATGGGTGGCAGTAGCAGCTCATCAACCACTCAATCAGCCTCATCATCAAAGGAAACAACCAGCTCAGTGGCTTGTCTTGTTTCAAGTGAATTCCAGTCCTTTCTAGAGTCTAGTGCTTCAGAAAGTTCAAAGTCTGAGTTACTTATCTATCTAGATGAAGCAAACCATCCATTACATGATAAGAATTTTAACTTACTTCACTATTGGAAGGTGAATGCTCCTAGATTTCCTGTTGTATCTAGTATGGCGAAGAAGTTCTTAGCTGTCCCAGCTAGCAGTGTATCATCAGAGTCCACTTTCAGTTGTGGAGGTAGAATTCTTGATGATTATAGGAGTTCTTTGAAGCCAGCAACAGTTCAAGCACTGGTTTGTGCATCTAGTTGGATACGAGGTTCCAAAAGTCCTCCTATTATTATGGTATGCCTCTCTATTTTTTAACTCTATTGTCCCCAAAGTTTGTGTATGGAAATATGTAATGCTTAATTCTTTTACTGTTTTTATAGGGAGAAGATGGTGATGATGGTGACATTGAGAGTGTGGAGCTTCCCAGCAGCGTGGTAGAAAGCAACTAGTAACTAGTAAGTCTATTTTAGAATGTCCAGCAGTGTGGTGGTAATCATATTTGTTCTCACTTGATTTGTTGTTCACATATAGGTAACAAGATGTAAAGGGGGAAGGGAATTAGGGACCTGTTGGTTGCACGCCATGGCTGCTTCTAAGTTATGAACTGCTTTTGGTGTATACCTACAAACCTGATCAGTCTACCACTCTTCGTTCTTGAATTCTGTATGGATAATGTGTAAACTATATGAGCATGAGTGTATGACTATAATGGACTCGTGGTCATGGTTGTGGTGGGCTACCTGACAAAAACTTGGAGGAATTATGGATCAATCGATGGATGGATTATATTCCCCTTTTTTAAATTTAGAAGTACTTTATGTTTGTTGCTCACGTGCTTTCATAATCTCCCTGAGTGTGTTTTTATGATTTGGCTCGCGAGCCAAACGAGCTAGCTCGAGCTATTTAGCGAGCCGAGCCGAGCTGCTCTTCTAGCTCGTTTGTATAACGAGCCGAGTCTGTTTGACGGAATTCTGTACAAAATTTTCTAATATCGCCTCTGATGTTTGTACTATCAACAAGGTAGTAAAAGATAAAGAAACTAGCGAGTCTTATAAGCTTCTTGGTATAGTGTCATGCACAGTTGTTCATATATATGCCGAAGGGCTATGAGACACTCCAAATATGCATAGGCGGCAAGCACAGCAGAACACGTGAGCCACCCGAGAATATTAGGAAGAAGCTAGCAAGGTTCTCCACGAAAGCTCTGAACAGTTCCCTACATGCACTACGTATGTGCAGTCCTAAAAACGTATTTGCGTCCGTATACGTCTGGGACTGGCTGTACAACAGGTCGTACACACGGCCGTCTGTGTAGCGTATTTCCATAGGACTACACTTCAGTTGAGCACGCGAGACACCGGTGCGATGATCCAGAACCTTTTTGGAACCGTACCTTGGCCGGATGTAAGTATGGTACAGCGCGGTGTGTACACGAGTCGTATACACGGTCCAAAGTCTGGACTCAGCACAACTGCTGCCGATAACCGTATGAGGTCCAAAGTCTGGACTCGTCAAGAGCTAATTAGCTTAACCATTGCGGCGTGTATACGTCCATGCATGTAATGACGGACCCAGAAAAAAAAATTAGCTGGAGCGAAATCCAAAGAAAATGAACCAAGAAGACATCAACGCACCGCACTCACATACTATTATCACATTGAACTCGAACCAAGACTCAAAGTTGGAAAATAACTCTTCGAGTCTGCATAAAATTACTTGTCAAAATAGAATTTATAAGTTGCTAATAATTTGAGATGCTAAATTGATAACGAAGTTATGATTTAATACCATTTTTCTAATTTTCTTGCCAATGCCACTCCTAGGGACGACCCTTGAAGGCTTGAACCTCGCCTCGGTCGAATCCAAATGTTGGTGGAGCTGCAGGAGCACTTGCTCCTCTGCCGGCGCAAACCTGTCCGCAACGGCGACCATGGCCAGCCCCAGACCCCTCAATACCAGGCACCAGCTCCTGCTCCTCCTCCCCACCTCCGTTGCCTCCTTGGCCTCCTCCCTCCATCTCCACGAGCTTGCTGGCTGCTGCCTTGCTCGCCGCCTAGGCGGGTAGTGGGCGCACCCGACGACCTCGTGGCTAGGCTGGGCGGTGGTCGAGGAAGCGAGCGGGGCGGAGCCACAGAGGAGCGATGCGGTGCTGCGCCTGGCGAAGTTGTGAGGAAGCCGACACCGGGTTGGATAGCGGCGGTCGAGTCACACGGCAGCTAGAGATTTACTGGGAGTGGACTAAACAAAATAATAAAGCCCATCAAGGAATTAGCTGACGCTGCATTGCCCTCGCATTATTCATGCCGCTCGCTCACCTTGCGTCGTCGTCGTTCATCGCCGCTCGCCAGAGACAGAGAAGAATGGCGAAGATGGGGTCTGGGGTTCTGCTGCTACGGCGCCGGTAGCTGGGGCGGCCGCCCCACCTTACCCCGCCCATAGGGAAGGTCCGTCATTGCATGCATGAATATGTATATGTGCCCGGAACTAGCTTTCAAACGTTGAGAAACCTGCATGCGTACGTGTAACGTACTGGATGTACGTTTGTTATCAAATTTGAGTCCTGGACGGATGAGCATCGTAGGCCCGCAACCCGTGTGCAGCTGGCAACGAGATCTCCACGTATCTCGCTCGGCGCCTAACAAACGAAGGCGGCGCACTGCGCGCAACAGAAGCCATCGCAACCCTACCCGGCTCGTGTCGGGAGGATGTCGGGAGAGATTTTTAGAAACTAATAAAAAAACAAATTACATAGCTCGTCAGGAAACTGCAAGACAAATTTATTAAGCATAATTAATCTATCATTAGCATATGTGGGTTACTATAGCACTTAAGGCTAATCATGGAGTAACTAGGCTTAAAAGATTCGTCTCGCGATTCTCAAGTAAACTGTATAATTAGTTTATTTTTTTATCTACATTTAATGTTTCATGTATGTGTCCAAAGATTCGATGGGATGGATGAAAAATTTTTGGGTGGGGAACTAAACAGGGCCTAAACTAGCCCCGCCAACAGGTTTTGCCCGCTGCTCATTCACGTACACGCCGCCAGGCCTCTGCCAGATTCGGTCGCTCTGCTCGTTGACGTACAAGCCGCATCCAGGCTTCGCACGCCGTACGTCCAGGCTAAGGCTAATGCTAAAAGCTGCTGCACCCTCTACGCCAACAAGCTGCCGAGACGCAAGTCAGCGCCAATTCCCTCCGCATCGAACGTGTTCACGTCCATCAAGCCGGCGACATCTTCAAGTTTAACCAAGACCATATCATCTATGCCGGCTGTTATGTTTCTTGGTGAGCAATCAATATAAATGTGATAATAAATTCATATGGATATTATATTATGCCAAGAGTTTTTTTGTTCTTTGGATCTGTAATCATAAGAAAGTCAACAATTTGATGACGTCAGAACCCTCGCCGCGCGAGGTCGTTGTCAAGTTGTTGATGAGGTCGAGCAATGAAAAAAATCAAGATGCACGAGGCGGGAACGCCCCGCTCGTTGCAGCGTGCAAGACGAAAATTTCAGTTCGTCACGACGGCGGCGGAGGGGTCGTTTTGACCTCCTTTGTTATTACGACGGCGGCAGAGGGGTCGTTTTGGCCTATTCTTTTATTACGACGGCGGCAGAGGGGTCGCTTTGGCATACTCTATTATTTCTGCGGCGGCGGAGAGGTCGTTTTGGCCTACTCTATTCTTCCCACGGCGACAGCGGAGAGTGCACGATGAAAGTCGTTCTTTTGATATACTATCATGAGAAGGCCAGCAACTTGACGACGTCAGAACCCTCGCCGCGCGAGGTCGTCTGTCGAGTTGCTGATGGCGAAGCCAAGCTCTAAAAAGGTTCAAGACACGCGAGACAAGAACGTCCCGCTCGTTGCAGGGCGCGAGACGGAAATTTCCGATCGTCACGATGGTAAAAGAGGGGATGCGCGAGACGGAAATTTCCACTCGTTGCAGTGCTCGAGACGAGAACGCCCGCTTTTCGTGATGATAACAGGCAAGACGCACGAGACGGAAACCCGCTCGTCGCAGCGCGTAAGACGGGAAACTCCCGCTTGTCGTAATAATGAAAAGTCAAGACACGAGATGAGAACGCCTCGTTTCGTTATAAAATATTGATGTCGAGAGGCTGTCGATTCCATCACATGAGCAACTATTGTTCGAGCATATATTATGTCATGATGAGAGCTGCCATCAATATAGTTCTACAATTATACATATATCTTGGAGATACATATGCATATATGTACATGCCGGCGTCCTATTCTTTGATCGGAGAAGATGCCATATTTGAATAGTTGGTCATGCCTGCTAGTTGCTCCACGTGATGCATGCATTTATATATACATGATCGTATAACTTGCTGAATTTCTACCCGAGGATCCGCAAAAGGGCACCTGTATGTGAAGCTATACGCCTGGTAGAGAGCCAGTTTGCATTCAACGATGCAGGCTGCGTCTATTGTTGTTCGATCCAAATACAAACTTAATGGCGAGTGTCCGTGATCACCAAGATTTAATAATCGACGAGCGGCTTGCCTAGTCTTATTCCTACATATAAAAGTGGTTGCGACCAAATTTGGTGTAACGCTCGAGTTAACGCAAGTAGCGCCGGGAGGCTGTCGATTTGATCTCATGAGAAGGCATTGTCTAAACCATACTTTACCGCTAATTGATTTTTGGCGGATTCCTACTATTTGCGTCTAGTACCGACGAGGCTAGGCGGAACTCTGGCCAAGTGCCGACGAGGCGAGGTCACTAGTCCATCTACACGTCCCAATTAACGGGATCGGATACATTATTGCTGGGCACTGACGAGGCAAAAGCAACTTACACATGTCTGTGTTAATGAAGGCCGGCGTACATGACTGGGCTCCGACGAGGCGAAAGTCAACCCCTTTATTAACATATTCCGTTTATCACTCCGACGTGGCGATGGCGATGTCACGGCCGAGTTTCGGCGACATAAAGCCACCCATAATTATTATGCCATATGGCTATGATGGCGACCAATATATTTGACCACCATAAAGCGCAGCTTAATCGGAGGTTTTCCGCAAGCTCGTCTTGCGGATGTAATTAACCGGACGCGCCCAACAGTCCCCGGGAATCGGAGAACTACACAATTTTCTCTACAAGTCAGACTTCTCCTTAAGCATGACGCTGAAAACGGAACAAGACATTTTTTCATTGATCATGTATTTTGTATATTCAAGAAAGAATTAATGAAATATGTGGTTCTCGAATATGTGTGCATGTGTGTCCCTTGCATTACATTATTTTTTTATGTCTTCGCCCGGTTTTCGACCAAACAGAGTCGAGCCAGAATGTAAACGAGTCGAGCTATAACGAGCCGAGCTGTAACGAGCCGAGCTGGCTCGATATCCAGGCCTAGATGGCTGCGTGTCCTATGGCGAGCGTCCACCTCGCCATGGAGAGCGCCGTCAAGGCAGAGGCCAGGCCACCAGCAGCGCGGCCAGCGCGGCGTATGCGAACGTGAGTGGCGTTGGTGATAGCGATGCGGCCTGCGGATGACGCGAGCGACCTGTAGACGGTGGCGTGGCTTGAGCGACGGCGGCGCGACAGCGAGTGCAGAGGAGGAAGTCTCATCGCGGGCCCATCGATAGAAATCACTCGTTTCCTCGCAACGGCAAACTAGCGATTTCTTCATGCATTGGATGACGAGTAGACGTGGTTTCTCATCTAAGATGCTGGTGTTCCTCGATTTGGTGCATCTCTCGTTGGTGGATGGTGGCCAATGTCATCTCCTAGCGAAGGGTTAGTCTTCAGTGAAGGATTCTTGGATGGGATTGCATGTTCAATTTGTTTTCCAGTGTTGAGATTCCTAGTACTAAACCTGAGAGGCCAAGATGATAGTTTGTTTTTGTAGTTTCAGTCTAGTTCGTTTTACAGTTCAGGCCATCAGTCTCGAGTAGCAGCTCTGAATAGCAAGCTTGTGGTCATCACTTCTATGCAATGTCATTTTAGTGCTGCAGTGATTAATCTTGATTTTACATGTGCTGAACCATTGTCAGTATTAGTCAGTATAGCTGCATAGGGTGGATCACATGGCAATATGCCACACCTGATCAACTTTCTTGGTGTTGCATAATAAATTCATTTATCTATAGAAACTAGTATTATAAACTTTGCATTGGGAGGATATAGTCTTGTGATAAAGTCTTTAAGGTTTAGACTCTATCAGTAGAGTCTGCACTGAGTGTCCTTACGTGGCTGGCCTCTCTATCCGGAGAATTACATAGAAGTTTATGTGTAGAATTCATCACACCAGCGGCCGGGCAAAGAGCTCCGACGAGGCTGTACCAATCTTTATTTTGAGAAATAAATGTGCAAGCGGCTCCGGATGTGATGCATGCAGTGCCAATGTTGCATGGAAGAGACAATATTAAATGTTGATTGGCCCCACCTATTTAGGGGCTGTTTGGTTGCCCGCATGAGACCATACATGCATCTCTGGATGCAGCTTGGCCGTGTTTGGTTTTCTGCGTGCAGCTTTGGGCCAGGCTCTGGGCATGCAAAAAGGAGCCCTCAGCCAGGCTGAGGAGGAACGCCCGAATCGGCTGTTCCTGGCCAGCCAGGCTGGGCAGATGCAGCCGTTTACGTGGCTAACGGTGTATTAGTGCGTGATTAGTAAATATTCAGTGATATTAGTGCACTTTGAAGTTGATTAAGATATAATTAGATAAAATAATACCTATAAGAGTGTATTCGTACAAAAATAAAAATTATAATCATAGTCTTATAATATTTTTATCTCATTGAACTTACCTTCGTACAGTAACCAAACAGCATCTAATCAGAGCCTGGCTCCACGTATGCATACAACCAAACTAGGCTTCCTGCATGTATCCAGCCAGGCCAAAGACAGCCTGGCTCTCTAGAACTGGCCTGGTTGGGATGAGTGCATGCACCATTACCTACCCCCACGGAGCCTTAAACTAAAAACATGCCTCCCTAGTCCCCACCGATACATAGCAGGTCTGCCCCCACCGAGCCTCTCAAGAAAAACATACCTCCCACTGATACAACAGGTCTAAATTCATAGGAGGAAGTTATTTGTACCCAAAGAAATTAGTGACGATTTTTTTACTAATTCTGTCGAATTTCTATATGTTTGATTGTGTTTAAGGATTTGTGCTAGAACTGTCACTACTGGATTGCACTTTAACATAGACACTTTAATAAATTACTACTTGTTAAGGTCCTTGATGCTATCGCAGGAGGCACCCAAGTGCGCGAGGACTTGCCGAACTTGGCCTTGGGCCGCCGTGCGACGGCGATGGACTCGTCGTTGGGGAACAGGTCCGTGCGAACGAACGCTCGGTACATGGTGCTCACCAGTACGCTGGCAACGGCGACGGTTGCCACCACGGACAGCCCCACAAGTCCACGACCAGTGCCCGGGTGAGCACGATCTAAATGGTGACATAGAATAGAAGCTGAGATAGTGATTCACTGCTACAAAATTTATTTTTAGGAGTGCCTGGAACCCTCTATAAGGACGGCTGGCCCAGCCACCCCTCCGGCCTCGTACTTACAAATACTTACAAATAAAGCATTTGTAAGTGCGGGTGCCCCAGCCGCCCTTACAAATACCATTTGTAAGGACGACTGGTGTTGTCAGCCACTCTTACAAATACCATTTGTAATGGCGGCTGGTGACCCAGCCCCCCTTATAAATAGTATTTCTAAGGTAATTTTGATCCATTGCATGCGTAAAGTAGACTAAGTTTGTATATATGTATACTTAACGATCCAACTCTCTTGTTTCAAATATATCATTTGTTTAGGGTTTGGAAAAGATTCATTGTTCGGGAACATCTAACTCAACGTAGGGCACCACTAAAGATAATACAACTACAAGTAAGTTTATCATTCATCAATGTACGTGGTATATCTTATATCTTGTCTTTTTTTACGAGATGAATCTTTAGATCCTACAGTGGATCTTGAGACAAGAAGCGGGGAACAACTTATGTGGATACTACGTTTGTGAGTATAATAGAATTCCTGAAGAATACGTCAGAGTATGTAACACATATCTCTTTTCATTTTCTCTCGAATTACTACTGACAATCTTGATATAACTAATTATAGATGGCCATGCAGCCCGTGGCCCGTTGGCCCGGCCCGCGGCCCGGCATTTTGGCCCGGCCCGAGCACGGCACGGCCCGACTACTACCGGGCCCTGGCCGGCACGGCCTGAGGCACCGGGCCGTGCCTGGGCCACCACCGTGGCCCGTGGCACGGCTCAGACACGGCCCGACGGCCCGATGTTTAATGTCACAGTAAAAAAAATATAGCTTTTTAATTTAAAAAAAGAAAATGTAGGTTTGTTGGTCCATCCATCCATCCTAATTGGCCTGTTAAGAAATATAGTTTGTTAATTCTAAACAAAAAAAAGAAAATATTAGGCCTGCTACTGGCCTGGCACGACCTTGGCCCGGTGGCCCACCGTGCCTTCGGGCCGGCCCGACGGCCCGCGGGCCGTGCCTTGGGCCATACCCCCGGCACGAGGCACGGTGATGGCACGGCCCGGCCGGCACGATGGCACGGCGCGGCCCGGCCGCCGGGCCGGGCCGGCACGACCCGATGGCCATCTATATAACTAATACCTTCTTTTAATTCAAACTGAACACTGGATGGTTTAAGCACAAACTCATGCAACATGAACAACTTCAAGGAATACAAGAGGTAACAGCAGGATTTCTTCGGGAACAAGTCATAAATCCAAGCGACGAGTTCCACTATAATCCTAACGAGACGATGATTCCAAACAATGATGATCATTTGCATGCTTTGTAGATCTTTGGATGATGAAGTACAACTTGTAAATAGGTTTAGAGTATTAACTTTGGAGTATAACTTGTAAATAGATTTAGAGAATAACTTCTACATATTTATGTGTATATATATATAGTTATATAATTCAATTATATATACATAAAATAAGCTTATTGTCATATGCTGCTAGTGTGTGTGTATATATATATATATAGAGAGAGAGAGCTATTTATTTGGAACTAGCTATAGAATATCATATTCTGTAGCCAGACCCAAATCTCGTGTCTGATCCAGCCCAAACAGGCCACCCGTCTCACTTGACTAAGTCGCAAATGCACCATTATTATAGGACCACGCTCGCACCATTACTATAGGCTCATTAGAGCATCTCCAAAGGCTTTGGCAAATTGACTTGGACCATTACTAAGTTTGCTCCCTCATTTGCTAAGTTGCCCAAATTGTAAATTCTAAATGCAAAACCATTGGATACCTGTTTTTGGAGCTTTTTGGCAAATTACTCAAATGCAAACCTGAAATGCAAAACCCTTGGAGATGCTCTTAACGACCCGTGACCCATATTAGGCAACGCGATGAACCAAGCCCCCAAATTGCGTCCGTTTTGCATTAACCATTTGGAAATCCCCGTCGCCTGCTTTCCTGCTTCATTCGCTGCAAGATGTGCCATTGGAGATCCCCTTCGATCGGCAGCCCAGCTTCGACCGCCGCCCAGCTCATTGGAGCTAGCTGCGACGCCCTCCCATCCCCTCATCGGAGCTAGCTGCACCTGCCTTTGAAGATGACCCTGATCCGTATTGATTTGCCGATGCCCTTCATCATGCTTGCATCCGCGTCGACGCGTCGTGGCCTCCCTTCTCTAGTGTCACAGAGAAGGCTTGGCATAGCCCCGACGCACAGCCCAGCAGAGATGAGCAGGCCGCTAGCCAGACCATGGCCGGCCCTGCTTGCGCTTCCTGCGGCATCAACCTCCACCGTGTCGACCTTGCTGGCGGCCCTATGGTGGCACCCTCCCTACGGTACCCAAGCAGTCCTATTTCCATGGCAGATCTGGGCGAGGGTTGGTCCATGACGAACCCATGGAGGGGGTGGCCAGTCCGAAGCTCCCCGTCGTGGCATTGTTGACCTCCTCCAAAGCATTGATGGCGGCACTGTCTGTCCCTATGGTGCCCGGGCGGCCTTCTGCCACGGCAGATGTAGAACCAAGGCAGGCCACGGATTTGATGATTCTCCATTAAGATAATGAATTACCGTAACCAACTGTACAAGTTCGATCTGGTAAGTTACTGAAGACATTCTCTAATCCCTGCACATTGGATTCAAATAATTGGGCATCAGTTGAAAGTAACTTGATCAGTTCATTGTATGTGGTAAACATTATGGTAGCTAATTCCTTGTCCATTGTACATGATAAACATTATCGTAACCAATTCCTATATATTGACTCGCCATCTCTACCTGTCTCTACTCTCTACTAAACTAGATCAGAGGCAAGATGGCAGGCATGTCCATTGTGGTAGCAGAATGGTCAGCAAAGGGCTTCCAACCAGTGATAGAACACGAGGCCACTCTCTCAACCTCACTGCATGGACAAAATGCTCCATTGCGGTAACTTGACGATGCCATTGTAGTAAATTGAATAAGCCACTATGGTAACTCGTGATAAATAGCAATGTGGTATTGGTTGCATTTTTCTAATTTCAGGATGTTTATTTTAGTGAGGAGGTTAGTTAGATGTGGAGGAATTAGTAACTCTCGTAGGTGATTAGCCTAAACTTTCCCTGCCAGTCGTGACAATTGAAAGAGCCATGGTTTTTTAATTGTTGCTGACTCCTCACTCTGATATCCCCTGTTCTGTAAAGGAGCTTGCGAGCTTCAACAGTGGGTGGGAGCGAAGGGATATATATTCCAAATGCTGTTCTTTTTTTTGCATGCAATGATATTGAAAGAGCATCTAGGCCCCTAGTGGTTTCGGTGATTAATGACATTGTTGATTACTATGACTAACGTGTGTTTTGCAGAGGCAAAGTCATAGGTAAGGACATGGTAAATAGGTACTCGATGGACAGGGACGTACATGCCAACTTAATAGTGGAAATCGTTTCGGTTTTTAAAGGATGGTTGGACGTCGTCAAGACTAGACTAGGTCTAAGTGCCATATGGTGAAGAAGGGCACTTAGAGTAGTTTAGGACTTTGTTTTCCTTTGACCGTACTATTAA
This sequence comes from Sorghum bicolor, assembly GCF_000003195.3. Lineage (NCBI taxonomy): Eukaryota > Viridiplantae > Streptophyta > Magnoliopsida > Poales > Poaceae > Sorghum > Sorghum bicolor. Next base: position 46,827,331 of record NC_012875.2, read on the forward strand.
GAGGGGCTTTGATCTAGTAGCTTGACTTAGGCAAGGCTTTAGGTTTAGGTGTGGTGCACACTTGGTAAACCTAGCACTAGGCAGCTCAGAGATAGTCCTTAGATCGAGAGGAACCAACTTCGTTTTGGAGCGATCGCGTTTCGACGAAGTTTGGGTGCCCAAAGGGGCACCGGACGCTGCACCGGACGCTCTGTGAGTGCGTCCGGTGAGATCCTTAGCCGTTGGAACTGTTTGGTGCCTAGGGTTAGGCACCGGACGCTAGCACCGTACGCACCGGGTAGCGTCCGGTCCCATACCCAGGGAGCTTGCAATGTTCCCCTGAGCACCGGACGCTAGCACCGGACGCACCGGGTAGCGTCCGGTCCCATGCGCAGGGAGCTTGTAAAGTTCCCCGTAGCACCGGACGGTGCACCAGACGCTGGGGGTTAGCGTCCGGTGACCTGTTAGAGAGAAGTACAGTTAGCCGTTATGTAGCACCGGACGCTCGGTGCAGTGCGTCCGGTGCAACATAATGTGCGTCCGGTGACCCCGTTTTCAGTGAAAAACGGTTGGCCGACCTTTGGACTTCGTGGATAGTATTTATACTCCTCCACCTCGTCCATGAGAGGTCTCTTGCCCATTTGAACATCAGAGAAACTTGTTGTGGAGCAAGAGAGTTGCAAGAGCCTAGAGAGGATTGAGTTTTGAGTGATTTCTTGAGAGAATCCTTCTCTAGTGAGTTCCAAGAGTCAAGTGTGCATCCACCACTCTCTAGAGCCTTGTTTGGGTCAAGTGAGAGTTCTTTGCTTGTTACTCTTGGTGATCGCCATCACCTAGACGGTTCGGTGGTGATTGGAGGCACGAAGACCGCCCGAAGTTCTTGTGGGTGGCTCGTGTCAAGCTTGTGAGCGGTTTTGGGCGATTCACGGCGACGGAGTGTCCAAGAATCAGCCCGTAGAGAGCACTTGGTCCTTGCGTGGATCAAGGGGGAGTAAGACCCTTGCGCGGGTGCTCCAACGAGGACTAGTGGAGAGTGGCGACTCTCCGATACCTCGGTAAAACATCGCCGAGCACTTTCTTCCACTACTCCTTTACTTTCTAGCATTTACTTTGTATTTTTACATTCTTAGAATTGCCATGCTAGAATAGGATTGGAACTAGGTTGCAAAACTTTTATCCGGTAGCTCTCTAAGTCACACTAGGCACAAGGGGTTGAATTGGAGCTTATAGGTTGCTTAAATTTTTAGAGAAGCGCAATTCACCCCCCCCTCTTGGGCATCTTGATCCTTTCAATTGGTATCGGAGCCTAGTGCTCATTATTTAGGCTTCACCGCCTAGAGAAAAGATGTCTAACGAGGATGGACCGCCACCCATGTTCGATGGGGATGACTTCCCGTATTGGAAAATACGGATGGAGTCATACCTTGAGGCATGTGACATAAAGTGCCTAAAAGCCGCGACCGAAGGGTTTGCCCCTCCGGAAAGAGCCACCGCTCTTACTCCACAAGAGCAAGAAAACGAAAAGTGGAATGCGAAGGCCAAAAACCACATCTTTAGAGGCCTTTGCAAGGAGGTGTTCAACCGCGTTCGGAGCCACAAAACCGCCAATGCCCTTTGGAAGGAACTTTGTGCGCTCCATGAGGGATCAAAGAGTGAACGCGAGGAACGCTATCACTTAGTGATGAACAAGCTTAATACATTTGAGATGCTTCCCAAAGAAAATGCTAATGAAATGTATTCTCGCTTGAATGTCATTGTAGAGGAGCTAAATGGACTTGGGCTCACTCAAATGAGTGTGGCGGATGTAGCAAGGAAGATACTATGTGTGCTTCCCATTGAGAAATATGGGCACATAGTAACGGTGCTTCATCAAGGCGATCTTTCCACCGCTACACCAACCGCCATATTGGGGAAGATCAATGCTCATGAGATGTATATGCATATGAACCCCCAAGATGGCTCCTCATCGGCCAAGAAGGAGAAGAAGGACTTGGCTCTCAAGGCTTCTCACAAGGGCAAGGCCAAGAAGGTTGAAGTTGAGTCATCAACCTCAAGTGATGATGATGCATCTATTGCCCTCTTGGTGAGAAGAACTACCAAGATGTTGAAGAAGCTCAACAAGAATGGAGTCAACTTTGACTCCAAGAAGAAGAAGTTCTTCACAAGTAGCAAGAGGAAACCTGTGGCAGAACCTCCTGAATTAAGTGGCCCACATGCACCTATCATTGTCTCAAAGACTTCTGATCGGTGTGCAGGAGTTCCAAATGACTCAAGAAGTATGTCGGGTGTCCTCGGGAAACCCGAATCATCCACGTTTTGACTCATACAGGATCAACATGGAGTTACCACAACATTACAACATTTGTTACAAAAATAACTTACATCAGAGTGCGGAAGATTTATAACTTAATTTACAACATATGATGAAGTAGAAACTTAACTAAATTTTTAAAAGGTGTATATAGTAGCGGAAGCATCCTAGGTGAAGCTTCTATGGTAGAAGAGGTGGATAAATCATGTCGCGCCCACCGACATGACCTCCATTAGCAGTCTAAGTCAGCACCTGCAACAGGGGTTATAAAACCCTGAGTACAAAAGTACTCAACAAGACTTAACCGACTAGAAAAGAGGTGAAGACTCAGGTATGCAGGCTATAGGGATTCAAGGTAAAACTTTATCAAGATCAAGAATTTCTTTTGCATAAAAGCTTACTAAGAGTAAAACCTACTTTCAAGTTTTAACTCAAGATCATCATTTATGACTAACCAAAACTATTATCAAACTTTCATAAGCATACCACCTCTTTCTTATATCAAAGATTCACTTCTTACTACGATGATGGGGTGAGGATTGAGGCTCCATATCCGAGGAAACACGGCGATTCGAATCGATTAAACCCAGCTGGGGATTCAGTACCACACGACATATGTAGAACTTAATCTTGCATATGTCAACCTGTTTCTATAGATCCTCCCATACAAGAACGGGTCCAGCGTCACCCGAGAGTACAGTACACCACCATCCTACAGCCAATCTAGATGTTTCCCGGTCATCTCAGATCCGTAAGGTGGGTACACGCTACTCTCGCCATCTTTCCACTCCCAGTACGCGGTTAGCCGTTCTCAAGTATCGGAATAGCTATAGGTAAGGCTTACCGCCGCATGTGGGCTGTACTCAAAGTTCTCAATCACAACAGGCCAACAACGGTACGGTCCTTAATCGACACAGTTGGAGACACTACTTTAAGACTCCATTCTTAAAGCAAGTCCACCGACCGGTCTCAAGTTGAACATCATTAACCATAAAAGTATTTCACAACAACCCTTCAAACTTTCTCATTTGAAAACCTATCTCATAAGCAGGGCTAAGCATACTAAGTATTTTCATAAAACAAGTATCAAGGTTAATATGGAAATCATCAAGGTAGGTAATGCAGCAAATAGGATTCACTCAACTCCTACTCACCTAATGCATCATATTAACTCAAGTGATATAAATAACTTTATGAAAATACAAGGATAGGGTTTAATGTCCGGGGCTTGCCTTGGCCGGAAGGGAAGTCCGACAACTCAGCAAAACCAGATGGATCCACAAACTCGGAAGCAACCCACTGAGGATTAGATTCCTCCGGAGCGTAGTCTACACGTAGAGGTGCATATGCATGATCAATGAGATGTTCATGACATGATAAAGACAGGTTACAAGTTCTTGGGTGATAACAACAAACATAACTGCCTCGAGTACAACTTACCTTCACGGTATAGAAACAAACTAACTTAGTTATCAAAACATAGATTACTACTAAACAAATTTTATCATCTTCATTAAGCAAGGTTGTGTAGATCTCATGCCAAGTAACCACTAGTTGTCAATCAATCCCAAAGACCAATCAAAACCTAAAATGATTAGGTTTTCTATTTATCTTAATCAATTCTTAATTAAATATTAATGGCAGTAATTAAGTATTAACATCAAACAATAATTAAGTGCCAAAGGTCATTAATGTTAATGACCTTAGGTCATCACACAATCCCAAAAGCACTCAAATTCTAATTTGGAAATTAAGCAACCCATTATTTAAGTAAAGGCTAGCTAAAAACAAATAACTCTATTTGCACACATAACCAGGACAGCAGCATATACACAACTTCATTCAACCATAATTAGAGATCCAAACATCCAATAAAGATGATATTAGACTTTCTAGAAAGCTTAGATAATTTTCTACAACTTTGTTATTATCTTCGAGAACTGATTTAAAAGATAAAATAGCCAAACAGCATGAATAAACAATTCTGTCCAGACTTTGGACAGAATCAGACATTAAGCTTTATACCTCTATAACCAGAGTTCTAGATCACCAAACGTCATGATCCATAACATTTTGGAAAGCTTATGAAAATTACTACAATTTATCTTTCATCATCAAATCATGATTCACAAGTTTAGTAGGTCGAAATTGCACAACTACAGAAACTGATCCAGAAATCACTAATAATTTAATTATAGACAAATAACATTTTATTTATATTTCAAACTTGGACCTGGGCAAAACCCAGCTCACCAATAGTTGAAATACATCAAAGAGATACTAGAAAACATCATGGTCATCCCTAAATAAATTCCTTTCATGTCTTTATTAATTTATTTAGGTAAATAGACAAAGTAATAACCATGTATCAAAAGTATACAGTAAATTCTGAGAAAACTACAGCAGCTCATATATGTTCTCCAAAGTCTACTGTATTAATTTCATGCCATTTGGATAAGTATAGCAATTTCCATGAAAAAGATAAATTGCCATCACAAGAAAGCATGTAACAGCAAGATAATTAAGAAACTCGACATTTTCTACAAACACATAGCTAAATTATGTATCTGTATGATATAAAGACCTCATATAAAGGTACAGGAACCATATTTTATATTTATTTATTTTTAGTTTAATTTTAAACTATTTAATAAGCACTAAACAAGATAAATTAATAACTTAACCATATATCATCTACTGAACATGAAATTTTTACGGTAACACTCACATAACATCACGAGAACACCATAAAAATTTCAGGGCAATAGGATCTACACCGAATAAGATATGAATTTCTCCTTTTTAAACATAATTAAAAGGCATAAATCATAACCAATTATTTTACTACAAAACATGGTCAGTTTCATATTTTTAATAAAAACTAGACATCTCAAGGAGCACAACAAAATTTAGTTCACCAAAATTGGAGCTACCAAACTCCAGATATGAATTTTCAAAGATTCAACAAAACATCTACAAACAAGTCCTTATAGCACTATTCACCTGAGTCACAGTCTGTGCAATGAGACCCCTGGAGAACTTCAAATTGTCGCGCGAAGTCCCTGGTCGCGATTCCAGAGCAGAGGATGTCGGAGAAAACCTGATTTCCGGCCGGTGGACGCTTGTTGGCAGCGAGGGAAAGCGTTGGGGAGCATCCTGAGGCTCGCGCGCTCGCGCTGGTGTCAGCGGCTTGGCCGGAGAAGGTCTGTGGCCTCCTGGCCACGTGCGCAGGCTCCCATGGCGGCCATGGCGGAGCTCTGTGACGGGAAACCGGCTCATGGCCGAGTCCGACGAGGGAAGAGAGTGTTAGCTGGCTTAGACGATGCTCAAGGATGCTGCGGAGCAGAGGAAGAGAGCAACGGGGCTGAGGTGGGAGGAGCGAGATGAATTCCATCGGCGTTTTCGGTCGCAGAAAGATGTCGGCCGCGGGGGAAAAGCATAAGAGATGATGGGCGAAGGCTCGAGGCGTCCACGTTGCATGGTGAAGCAGGCAGGCAAGCCCCTGCGTGCTTGCACGCACGCGCAGTGGCCTCCACTGCTGAAGCCGGTGGCAGAGACTCCCGGGACGCTCTTTCCCTCTGCCGACACTGTAGCAGAGAGTTATCCCCTTCTCTGTCCTTTTCAAATTACTTCAAAATTTTGAATAGAAGTCAAATTTCTGTCAAAATGAAACTTGTTCAGAATTTTGAATGCTACAAAACATATTTAAGGATCCAAAGCTGATTTTGAATGGAGAGGGACGAATTTGAGCCAAACAGTTTGAAATTCAAATTCCAATTTGTGGGAAAATTCCAATTTGAATTGGGGCAGAATAGAAATTCCAAAATTACTTTTGATTTTTATCAATAATTTGAAAAATTCCCAAAATAAAAGTTGTTCATTTTGATGATCCCTACAACTTTCATTTTGATCACTTTTCAAGATTCCAAACAGATTTTGAATTAGGGATTCAAATTGGAAAAGGGGACAATTTTGAAAATCTGTATTTTCAAAATTACTTTGAATTTTGTACTGAAACTTCAACACCAAAGTTGTACATCTTGACAAGATCTACAACGTTTCTTTTGAACTCAACTTCAAATTTTGCTTAGTTTTTAAATTGCACAAAAGGGGGCAAAACAAGGCTTTTAAAATCAGGGTTTTTCCCTTAGCTATTCCCTTACCACCCTCCTTAACTAGGGATTAAACCACCATCACAAGCATCTCTTCACAAGATAAACACACTTTAATTCCCTAAGCACAATCAACCAAAATAAACTTATTTTAAGTTGATGCATAATAATGTGCTTAACAAATATGCTTTGCAATGCTTATGATGACATGATCCAGTTTTAGTGTTCGTAACATCAGGGATGTTACAGCCCTTCCCCCTTAAAGAAATCTCGTCCCCGAGATTTTCAGGGTACTAAAACCCGTGGGGTTAAGTAATGGAAAAGTAAATGTGTCAAGCACATTAACTTCTGAGAAATTCATACAACAATTACGATTGGTCCGAGAATTACAACTAAGATCAACAAGAAGTTGTAATCAATCAGGAATTTTAGAGAATTCATACGAAGATATGAATCTCCAAATGAGCTTCCAAGGAGAATGAAAGCACACTAACTGTAGACTATAGTGGAGCATGACCAGAGATCCCGATGTTTAACGAGCACTCTGTAGTATTTCCTTATGGCTGCAGTCCACAGGAGACTACAAGGTTCGACGCTATAACGTGATCACGGATCATGGTACCTACTATAGAGTACGGTTACCATAGCTTTCAATGACCTATGTTGGTATTTAAAGTCAAGGGTTTTAGGTAATTCCAAAGAGATATGGACATGGATTCCCATAATATGGTTCAAAGAGTGAGGTCACCTTAATTGTGGTGCTATAAGAGATCATGATCATAGACTTTGATAACAGCGAGCGCCCGGCAGTATTTCCTTATGGTCGCGAGCCATAGGAGACCCCAGGTTTCGGCGCTGTTACCTAAGTCATGGGTCATGGTACCTTAAGAGGACACAATCATAGTGACATTCAATCAACAGAAATGTTGACAAATGACATCAAGGAGGTAGCATGTGTCCGAATTAGATGAAATCAAGGAAGGTCACATGCATAACAAATGGATCAAGGATTAGGATCTTATGGAGTAAAAGATTATCAATCGGTTAACGAAACCTGGTACATGATGAGATTCATCAATAAAACAGCTATAATGAATAATAACTGTTTTTGAAGCATAAGGAGGAAGTTTTAAGCATCATTATATTTTCAAATTATGCATGATATGCAATATGCTCGTCCTATACGTCTTCTCAACGGCGAGAGTGCTCCATCTTCATCATGTTAGTAGATTATAGGGCTTTATTTATACACTATCTTCATCGCTCTGGATGGAATGTTGCAAGACTTTTGACAAAGCATTGTTGGAGTAGTTTGGTTCTTCACTTGGCTTGTTGAAGAAGAATTGAAGTCCCTTTCAATGCCTTCTATTTGAGTCAGCAGAAAGTCTTCGTAGAACCCGGACAGCAAGCATAAGAAAAGTTAAGGAATATTTATAAGTTGTTATCCTCAAAAACTTTTAATTTGTAAATTTCTTTTGAACTTTTCACAAGTAATGTTGCAGAAGGTCCATGTATGAGCTCTGATACCAGCTGTGGCAGAACCTCCTGAATTAAGTGGCCCACATGCACCTATCATTGTCTCAAAGACTTCTGATCGGTGTGCAGGAGTTCCAAATGACTCAAGAAGTATGTCGGGTGTCCTCGGGAAACCCGAATCATCCACGTTTTGACTCATACAGGATCAACATGGAGTTACCACAACATTACAACATTTGTTACAAAAATAACTTACATCAGAGTGCGAAAGATTTATAACTTAATTTACAACATATGATGAAGTAGAAACTTAACTAAATTTTTAAAAGGTGTATAGAGTAGCGGAAGCATCCTAGGTGAAGCTTCTAAGGTAGAAGAGGTGGATAAATCATGTCGCGCCCACCGACATGACCTCCATTAGCAGTCTAAGTCAGCACCTGCAACAGGGGTTATAAAACCCTGAGTACAAAAGTACTCAACAAGACTTAACCGACTAGAAAAGAGGTGAAGACTCAGGTATGCAGGCTATAGGGATTCAAGGTAAAACTTTATCAAGATCAAGAATTTCTTTTGCATAAAAGCTTACTAAGAGTAAAACCTACTTTCAAGTTTTAACTCAAGATCATCATTTATGACTAACCAAAACTATTATCAAACTTTCATAAGCATACCACCTCTTTCTTATATCAAAGATTCACTTCTTACTACGATGATGGGGTGAGGATTGAGGCTCCATATCCGAGGAAACACGGCGATTCGAATCGATTAAACCCAGCTGGGGATTCAGTACCACACGACATATGTAGAACTTAATCTTGCATATGTCAACCTGTTTCTATAGATCCTCCCATACAAGAACGGGTCCAGCGTCACCCGAGAGTACAGTACACCACCATCCTACAGCCAATCTAGATGTTTCCCGGTCATCTCAGATCCGTAAGGTGGGTACACGCTACTCTCGCCATCTTTCCACTCCCAGTACGCGGTTAGCCGTTCTCAAGTATCGGAATAGCTATAGGTAAGGCTTACCGCCGCATGTGGGCTGTACTCAAAGTTCTCAATCACAACAGGCCAACAACGGTACGGTCCTTAATCGACACAGTTGGAGACACTACTTTAAGACTCCATTCTTAAAGCAAGTCCACCGACCGGTCTCAAGTTGAACATCATTAACCATAAAAGTATTTCACAACAACCCTTCAAACTTTCTCATTTGAAAACCTATCTCATAAGCAGGGCTAAGCATACTAAGTATTTTCATAAAACAAGTATCAAGGTTAATATGGAAATCATCAAGGTAGGTAATGCAGCAAATAGGATTCACTCAACTCCTACTCACCTAATGCATCATATTAACTCAAGTGATATAAATAACTTTATGAAAATACAAGGATAGGGTTTAATGTCCGGGGCTTGCCTTGGCCGGAAGGGAAGTCCGACAACTCAGCAAAACCAGATGGATCCACAAACTCGGAAGCAACCCACTGAGGATTAGATTCCTCCGGAGCGTAGTCTACACGTAGAGGTGCATATGCATGATCAATGAGATGTTCATGACATGATAAAGACAGGTTACAAGTTCTTGGATGATAACAACAAACATAACTGCCTCGAGTACAACTTACCTTCACGGTATAGAAACAAACTAACTTAGTTATCAAAACATAGATTACTACTAAACAAATTTTATCATCTTCATTAAGCAAGGTTGTGTAGATCTCATGCCAAGTAACCACTAGTTGTCAATCAATCCCAAAGACCAATCAAAACCTAAAATGATTAGGTTTTCTATTTATCTTAATCAATTCTTAATTAAATATTAATGGCAGTAATTAAGTATTAACATCAAACAATAATTAAGTGCCAAAGGTCATTAATGTTAATGACCTTAGGTCATCACACAATCCCAAAAGCACTCAAATTCTAATTTGGAAATCAAGCAACCCATTATTTAAGTAAAGGCTAGCTAAAAACAAATAACTCTATTTGCACACATAACCAGGACAGCAGCATATACACAACTTCATTCAACCATAATTAGAGATCCAAACATCCAATAAAGATGATATTAGACTTTCTAGAAAGCTTAGATAATTTTCTACAACTTTGTTATTATCTTCGAGAACTGATTTAAAAGATAAAATAGCCAAACAGCATGAATAAACAATTCTGTCCAGACTTTGGACAGAATCAGACATTAAGCTTTATACCTCTATAACCAGAGTTCTAGATCACCAAACGTCATGATCCATAACATTTTGGAAAGCTTATGAAAATTACTACAATTTATCTTTCATCATCAAATCATGATTCACAAGTTTAGTAGGTCGAAATTGCACAACTACAGAAACTGATCCAGAAATCACTAATAATTTAATTATAGACAAATAACATTTCATTTATATTTCAAACTTGGACCTGGGCAAAACCCAGCTCACCAATAGTTGAAATACATCAAAGAGATACTAGAAAACATCATGGTCATCCCTAAATAAATTCCTTTCATGTCTTTATTAATTTATTTAGGTAAATAGACAAAGTAATAACCATGTATCAAAAGTATACAGTAAATTCTGAGAAAACTACAGCAGCTCATATATGTTCTCCAAAGTCTACTATATTAATTTCATGCCATTTGGATAAGTATAGCAATTTCCATGAAAAAGATAAATTGCCATCACAAGAAAGCATGTAACAGCAAGATAATTAAGAAACTCGACATTTTCTACAAACACATAGCTAAATTATGTATCTGTATGATATAAAGACCTCATATAAAGGTACAGGAACCATATTTTATATTTATTTATTTTTAGTTTAATTTTAAACTATTTAATAAGCACTAAACAAGATAAATTAATAACTTAACCATATATCATCTACTGAACATGAAATTTTTACGGTAACACTCACATAACATCACGAGAACACCATAAAAATTCCAGGGCAATAGGATCTACACCGAATAAGATATGAATTTCTCCTTTTTAAACATAATTAAAAGGCATAAATCATAACCAATTATTTTACTACAAAATATGGTCAGTTTCATATTTTTAATAAAAACTAGACATCTCAAGGAGCACAACAAAATTTAGTTCACCAAAATTGGAGCTACCAAACTCCAGATATGAGTTTTCAAAGATTCAACAAAACATCTACAAACAAGTCCTTATAGCACTATTCACCTGAGTCACAGTCTGTGCAATGAGACCCCTGGAGAACTTCAAATTGTCGCGCGAAGTCCCTGGTCGCGATTCCAGAGCAGAGGATGTCGGAGAAAACCTGATTTCCGGCCGGTGGACGCTTGTTGGCAGCGAGGGAAAGCGTTGGGGAGCATCCTGAGGCTCGCGCGCTCGCGCTGGTGTCAGCGGCTTGGCCGGAGAAGGTCTGTGGCCTCCTGGCCACGTGCGCAGGCTCCCATGGCGGCCATGGCGGAGCTCTGTGACGGGAAACCGGCTCATGGCCGAGTCCGACGAGGGAAGAGAGTGTTAGCTGGCTTAGACGATGCTCAAGGATGCTGCGGAGCAGAGGAAGAGAGCAACGGGGCTGAGGTGGGAGGAGCGAGATGAATTCCATCGGCGTTTTCGGTCGCAGAAAGATGTCGGCCGCGGGGGAAAAGCTTAAGAGATGATGGGCGAAGGCTCGAGGCGTCCACGTTGCATGGTGAAGCAGGCAGGCAAGCCCCTGCGTGCTTGCACGCACGCGCAGTGGCCTCCACTGCTGAAGCCGGTGGCAGAGACTCCCATGACGCTCTTTCCCTCTGCCGACACTGTAGCAGAGAGTTATCCCCTTCTCTGTCCTTTTCAAATTACTTCAAAATTTTGAATAGAAGTCAAATTTCTGTCAAAATGAAACTTGTTCAGAATTTTGAATGCTACAAAACATATTTAAGGATCCAAAGCTGATTTTGAATGGAGAGGGACGAATTTGAGCCAAACAGTTTGAAATTCAAATTCCAATTTGTGGGAAAATTCCAATTTGAATTGGGGCAGAATAGAAATTCCAAAATTACTTTTGATTTTTATCAATAACTTGAAAAATTCCCAAAATAAAAGTTGTTCATTTTGATGATCCCTACAACTTTCATTTTGATCACTTTTCAAGATTCCAAACAGATTTTGAATTAGGGATTCAAATTGGAAAAGGGGACAATTTCTGAAAATCTGTATTTTCAAAATTACTTTGAATTTTGTACTGAAACTTCAAAAACTCAAAACACCAAAGTTGTACATCTTGACAAGATCTACAACGTTGCTTTTGAACTCAACTTCAAATTTTGCTTAGTTTTTAAATTGCACAAAAGGGGGCAAAACAAGGCTTTTAAAATCAAGGTTTTTCCCTTAGCTATTCCCTTACCACCCTCCTTAACTAGGGATTAAACCACCATCACAAGCATCTCTTCACAAGATAAACACACTTTAATTCCCTAAGCACAATCAACCAAAATAAACTTATTTTAAGTTGATGCATAATAATGTGCTTAACAAATATGCTTTGCAATGCTTATGATGACATGATCCAGTTTTAGTGTTCGTAACATCAGGGATGTTACAAAACCCATCTCCGAGATGGATTGCTACAATTGTGGTGAGCTTGGTCATCTTGCTCATCAATGTCCAAAGCCCAAGAAGGACAAGTACAAGAAGAAGAACAAAGAGCAAGATGACTCAAGTGATGATGAGAAGAATGACAAGAAGCAATACAAGAAGAAAGGTGTCAAGAAGAAGGAGCACTACAAGAAGAAGAATGGCAAGGCCTACATTGTTGGTGATTGGCTCACCGACATTGAGAGCTCAAGTGGTGACTCCTCCGGCAATGAAAGTGATGATGAGAAGGTTGCCGCCATTGCCATCGATGCTCCATCACCATCATCTTCACCACCATCTACATCCTCTACACACCTATGCCTCATGGCTAAGGGTGACCGGAAGGTACAAAGTGAGGATGAGAGTAGTGAAAGTGATAGTGAATATGAATCACCTTCTTATGATGAACTTGTAAAATTGCTCAACAAATACACAAAAGTCATAAGAAAATCTAGAAGTGAAAATGAAAAGCTTGAACTTGAAAATGAAACACTTCTAGCAAAGCTTAAGTCTAGTGATGAGCTTAGAGACCAAAATGAGATCATGACTACTAAGCTCAAGGAGCTCAAACTCTCTCTAAAAGAGCTCAAAGAAAAACATGATAAACTTGAGAGTGTTCATGATGAGCTTATCACTAGATATAGAGCAATGAAAGAAGAGCTAACAACTCTAAAAGCAAACTATGACAACCTTGAAATGCTTATGAACTTGCAATTGATGAAACACATGTTGCTACTAACAATGTTGCTAAGCTTGATGTAGCCACATCTTGTGATGACTTACTTGTGGAGAGCACAAGCAAATGTGTTGATTGCAAGGGCAAGAAAGTGGTAGTGGCCGAGAGCTATGAGGACACTATCAAGCTCAAGGATGAAATTGTCATGCTCAAGAAAGAGTTGCAAGACCAAGCCAAGCACAAGACCATTGTGATTGAGTCACTTGATCAAGACAAGAAACTTGCATATGAGAACAAGTTACTCAAAGAAGAAAATCAATATCTCAAGCTTGGTTTGATGTATGACAAGCAAGAAGAAGATGAGACATTCATCTTGGAGGAGTTAGCTAGCAACAATGACCCAATCATCAAGAAGCTAACTCAAGAGAACAACAAGCTCAAGAAAGAGAAGGAACACCTAACCATGAGGTTAGCAAAGTTCACAAAGGGGAAGGACCTTCAAAGTGAGCTTTTCATGAACACCGTCATGAAGATGGACAAGAGTGGAATTGGCTACAAGGCCCATCAAACAAGGCTCATCAAGTCACTAGCCACTCATGATCAACCAAGCAAGCCAAAGCCAAAGAGATGCTTTGAGTGTGGTCTAGAAGGACACTTTGCTCATGAGTGTAAGGCACCACTACCACCACCCTTGCCCAAGCATGCAAGACCATTTGCCTTCAATGCTCACTACATTGTAAGGAAAGACAAGAGTGGCAAGGTTAAGGTTAGCTTCATGGGGCCGCCCAACAAGCAAAGGCCAAAGAAGATTTGGGTGCCAAAGCAACTAGTAGTGAAGGTTAAGGGCCCTAAGCAAATGTGGGTCCCTAAATCTCAAGCTTGATCTCTTGTGTGTAGGTGAATTACAAGACCGGTGGATCACATTGGGTAATTGGTAGTGGTTGCACTCAACATATGACCGGAGATCCCCGGATGTTCACCTCTCTTGATGAAGATGTTGACAACCAAGAGAAGATCACATTTGGTGACAATTCAAAAGGCAAGGTCAAGGGACTAGGAAAGGTTGCTATATCAAATGACAACTCCATCACCAATGTGCTATATGTGCAATCATTGAGTTTCAACTTGCTCTCGGTGGGACAATTATGTGATCTTGGATTTGAATGCCTATTCAAGAAGAAGGAAGTAATTGTGACCAAGGAAGATGACAATGAAGTGATATTCAAAGGCTTCCGGCACAACAACTTGTATGTGGTTGATTTCTCATCCGATGAAGTTGATGTCAAGACTTGCTTATTCACCAAGACTTCACTTGGGTGGTTGTGGCATAGAAGGTTAGCACATGTTGGAATGGGTACACTCAATAAATTGATGAAGAAAGAATTGATTAGAGGCTTGAAGGATGTGACATTTGAAAAGGACAAGCTTTGTAGTGCATGTCAAGCGGGCAAACAAGTTGCAAACACTCATCCAACCAAAGCCTATCTCTCTACTTCAAGAGTGCTTGAGCTACTTCACATGGATTTGTTTGGACCAACCACATATGCTAGTCTTGGTGGCAACAAATATTGCTTGGTCATAGTTGATGATTTCTCGCGGTACACTTGGACATTCTTCCTGCAATACAAGGCCGAAGTTGCATCAATATTCAAGAAGTTTGCAAAGAATGCCCAAAATCAATTTGAAGCGAAGATCAAGAAAATTAGAAGTGACAATGGCAAAGAGTTTGACAACACCAACATTGAAGAGTATTGTGATGAAGTGGGAATCAAGCATGAGTTCTCCTCAACATACACACCACAACAAAATGGGGTTGTAGAAAGAAAGAACCGGACATTGATCACCTTGGCAAGAACAATGCTAGATGAGTACAACACTTCGGAGAAGATGTGGGCCGAGGCAATCAACACCGCATGCTATGCTTCAAACCGGCTCTTTCCTCACAAGTTCCTAGAGAAGACACCATATGAATTGCTCAATGGGAAGAAGCCTGATGTCTCATTCTTTAGAGTGTTTGGATGCAAATGCTACATCTACAAGAAGCGCCAACACTTGGGAAAAGTTCCAAAGAAGATGTGACATTGGCTACTTGGTTGGCTATTCATCAAAGTCCAAAGCATATAGGGTCTTTAACCATGCCAAAAACATGGTTGAAGAAACATTTGATGTTGAATTTGATGAAACTAATGGCTCCCAAGGAGCAAGTGATAATCTTGATGATGTAGGTGGTGAACCATTGAGGGATGCCATGAAGAACATGCCGGTGGGAGACATCAAGCCTAAAGAAGATGATGATGATGTGCAAGTCATTGAGCCACCATCCACCTCACAAGGTCCACAAGATGAAGACAAGGATATGAGAGATGCCCATGAGGACACTCAAGTCACTCATGAGCAAGCGGTGGCACAAGCACAAGATGTTGATGCTCCCCAACCAACCCCTCAAGTGGCACCAAGAAGAACATCACACCTCCTCCAAGATCACTCTCAAGACCTCATCATCGGGAGTCCATCACGTGGTGTAACTACTCGTTCTAGACATGCTTTATTTATTGAACATCACGCTTTTGTGTCTCTTGAAGATGAACCAAAGACTATAGAGGAAGCTCTTCGTGATGCGGATTGGATCATGGCCATGCAAGAGGAGTTGAACAACTTCTCTCGCAACCAAGTATAGACACTTGAAGAGCGACCCAAAGATGCAAGAGTGATTGGAACAAAATGGGTCTTCCGGAACAAGAAGGATGATCAAGGCAAAGTGGTGCGCAACAAGGCAAGACTTGTAGCAAAAGGCTTTTCACAAGTGGAAGGTCTTGACTTCGGTGAAACCTTTGCACCGGTGGCAAGACTTGAAGCAATCCGTATCCTACTTGCATATGCATCTAGTCATGATATCAAGTTATTTCAAATGGATGTGAAAAGTGCTTTTTTAAATGGTTATATTAATGAGCTTGTCTATGTTGAGCAACCCCCCAGTTTTGAAGACCCTAGGTACCCCAAGCATGTCTACCGGTTGTCCAAGGCTCTCTATGGTCTCAAGCAAGCTCCTAGAGCTTGGTATGAGAGGCTTAGGGACTTCCTCATTGAGAAGGGATTCAAGATTGGGAAAGTTGACACAACACTCTTCACCAAGAAAATGAATGGGGAAATCTTCATTTGCCAAGTTTATGTTGATGATATTATTTTTGGCTCTACTAATGAAGATTTTTGTAAGGAATTTGGTGATTTGATGTCCAAGGAGTTTGAGATGTCCATGATTGGCGAGCTATCCTTCTTCCTAGGATTTCAAGTCAAGCAAATGAAGGAAGGGGTCTTCATCTCTCAAGAGAAGTACACTCAAGATCTTCTCAAGAGGTTCAAGATGATGGATTGCAAGCCAATCAAGGCTCCTATGGCTTCAAATGGGCACCTCGACTTGGATGAGGGAGGTAACCCAATTGACAAGACTCTCTATCGCTCCATGATAGGAAGTCTACTCTACCTCACCGCATCTAGGCCCGATATCATGTTTAGTGTGTGTATGTGTGCTAGATATCAAGCAATGCCTATGGAATCTCACTTGATTGCCATCAAGAGAATTCTTAGGTATCTAAAATACACACCTTGCCTAGGCTTGTGGTATCCCAAAGGTGCAAGATTCCAACTTGTAGGCTATTCCGATTTGGATTATGCCGGGTGCCGGATTGATAGAAAAAGCACATCCGGAGGGTGCCACTTCCTAGGTAGATCACTTGTCTCTTGGATGTCAAAGAAACAAAATAGTGTTGCCTTGTCAACGGCCGAGGCGGAATACATTGCCGCCGGTGCTTGTTGTGCACAAATACTCTACATGAAACAAACTTTGCTAGACTATGAAGTAGTACTAGACAAAGTACCTTTGTTGTGTGACAACGAAAGTGCCGTAAAACTTGCAAACAACCCGGTTCAACACACCCGCACAAAACATATTGACATCCGCCACCACTTCCTTAGGGATCACGTTGCTAAAGGTGACATATCTCTAGAGAATGTGGGAACGGAAAATCAATTGGCGGATATCTTCACAAAACCCCTAGATGAAGCTAGGTTTTGTATGTTGAGAAATGAACTAAATGTGCTTGATCTCTCTAACTTCACTAAAAGATAAAAAGTTGTGTGTTGAAACTTGTAAATAACTTTTGCTTTGCATATCATGCATACTAAAACTAAAATACAACTTGCACGTAGGGCTTGTCTAACATGGTTAAGATAACCCCCTTGTGTGTGTGAAAAAGCTTAACCTTGGATCAAACTTGACAAGCATTAGTTTACTTTCAAGTATTGCATTACAACTCATATCATATGCATGATTGTTAGTTGACCGTTTCTTTTCGGTTATTTGTTGAGCATCCGCTGTGTTCGTCCATAGATAGGGGGAGCATTCAAAGCTCATTATGATTCAAACCCCTAGCTTTACGGCCATACGATGCTCCTTGGTGATTTTCTCGAACTATTTTCATAAAAATTACTAAGCCTATGGCTAAATATTTGTGAAAATTTGAGGGTTTGAGAGAAGTCACTCATACCAGTTCCATTTGGTGTTTAATTGTGTGTTTTTGAAGATGGAACTTGGTTGGGTCAAAGTCGGACGAGGTGCTAAGTTGAAAAAGTGCTCAGAGGAGCACCGGACGATGCACCGGACGCTGTCTCTGTGCGTCCGGTGCAGTGAGTGTGCCAGACTGCACTCACCGAACGCAGGAACAGTGTCCCTGTAGCGTCCGGTGCTCACCTGGCGTGTCCCGAAGCACCGGACGCTAAAGCCAGCGTCCGGTGCCCATCGTCCGGTGCGATGCCAAAATGCATCCCTCTCTGCGCATGAGTCCGGTGGTCACCAGACGCGTCCGGTGCCACATTAAGAGCGTCCGGTGACCCCGCGGCGGGCGCATAAAGCCCGCGCCCTGGGGCTTTTCTCGGGCAGTTCTTTCTTCTCCTCCGCTCTCCGCCCGAGCCCGTGCCCTAGACCCGTCGCCATCTCGCCGCCGCCGCCGCTCCCTCTGATTCCCGTCGACATTGGAGTTTTCCTCCGCCAGATCCGCCCCCAAACCTTCTCCTCTTCCGTCTCTTCGCGTGGATCTCTGAATCACGCAGGGATTCTAGGTTTGGGTAAGTTTCTTCAACCATGCCCTTAAGGTGTTTGAGATTATGTCTGAATGGATTAGGTTAAGGTTGTTGACCTCGATCTTCTCCGTTCTCTGTCTGCAGCACCTCGTTGAGGGATTGCGCGTTCTCCGGCAGTTTCCAATCGAGAGATTTCATTCGGAACGCGTCTCGTCGCCCGATCGTAAGCCGTCCGCGTTTTTCTCTTATCTGTTCTTGCGATCTATAGGGTTTACTCACCTCTAGTTGTTATAATTTCTTATATATACTCTATCTTGTCTATTCTCTGCAGTGCGTTGTTCTCCGTTGTCAGTCGGTTGTTTGTTGGACGCTTGGTTTGAAATGGCTCGTACCAAGAACGTCAGTGGTCCGGCAGCTGGCTCAGGAGGTTCCCCAGGGGGTGATGGTGGAGGTGATCCTCCCCGTCGCCTTTTAGCGGCAGAGAAAGGCAAAGGCAAAAAGCTGGCCACCAAGAAGCGCAAGGCCAGTGACAGAGATGCAGAGGTGGCAGAGGCAGTTGCAGCAGCAGCCGAGGCAGCTGAGAGAGGTGGTCGAGCAGGTGCTTTGAGGATAGGGGATGACCTCACGCCACGGCAGCGACATGCAGTTCTTGAGACAGAGGCATTCCATGGATCCCGTCCAGGCACCGTGACGATTGGAGGACAGAGGATTAGGCTTGTGGTTAGGGATCCGGCTCAGGAGGTTCCAGACACTGAGACAGAGACCCAGGCAGAGGGTCCAGCACAGGAGCAGGAGCAGGAGAAGCCTCTCCGGAGGTCGACTAGCGCGCGTACCCAGGCCACTCCTCGGACTGGTACGCCGGGTCAGTCTACCTCCACTACTCGTGCCACACCAGCTAGAGGCACTCCAGCTTCCCAACAGAGGCCAGTCAGGATCCACAGGGATCTCACTCTTGTGTCGGCCAGAGAGATCCAGCAGCTGCGTTTTGTTCTGTTTCCTACTTGGTTCCCTGCTGCTAGATATCCCAGAGCCGGTGCCAGGTTCTACACAGTCGTCCAGGAGGACATCCACGAGGCACTGGTTCGCTCTCAGTCACAGTTCAGAGAGCATAGAGTAATTGACCTGGAGATACTCGGGAACGTGGTTGGGGCAGATATTCGTCAGTACTTCACCTACCTCCACGGACTCCCAGAGCTGCTAGCACTCCCTGGTACTTATTGTGAGCAGTGGGTCAGAGAGTTCTACGCGTCAGTGTGGGTTTCTCCAGATCACAGTTACATTCACTACGCACTGGCGGGGACAGACTACAGAGTGACAGCTCAGAGGGCCAGAGAGGTGCTTGGGCTGCGAGCTTTTCCCACCAGGATTCACCAGCTGTGCTACGGGAACGTCGAGCCCCCTCGTCGTCCTCACGGTGGTGAGATACCACCGGTTGACTTCGTGGCTCCCTATTTCCGTCCACCTTTTGGGGAGGGCTCCAGCAGGACAGTGGGAGATTTGACACGACCAGCTAGGATCCTTGACTTTGTGTTGAGGAAGACTCTACTCCCCAGGACAGGTTACAGAGACGGCTTCACTTGTATCCAGCAGTGGCTCGTCGCTCACCTCATCTCCCAGACACAGTTTGACTTGTGGGATCTGATCGTCTCAGAGATAGAGGACACCATCTCAGAGAGCTTCAGGGGCCGGCGTCAGTTGCCTTACTGTAACATCCCTGATGTTACGGTTACTAAAAATGGATCATGTCATCATAAGCATTGCAAAGCATAATTGTTAAAGCACCTTAGTATGCATCAACTTAAAACGAGTTTCATTTTATTGCTTGAGCTTAGGGAGGTAGAGTGTGTTTATGTGTGATGTTGATGCTTGTGTGGTTGCTAAAAACCCTAGGGTGGAAGTTTTCCGAAGAGCTAGGGGGGGAAAACCCTGATTCCTGGATCCCAGATTTGTCCCCTTTTTCATAAGTCAAAAACTAAGCAAAATTTGAGGTTGAGTTCAAAAGCAAAGTTGTAACTCTTGGCAAGATGTACAACTTTGGTGTTTTGAGTTTTTGAAGTTTCAGTACAAAATTCAAAGTAATTTTGAAAATACAGATTTCCAGAAAGTGTCCCCTTTTCCAACTTAAACCCCCAATTCAAAATCCATTTGGAATTTTGAAAAGTGGTCAACATGAAAGTTGTAGAGCACAAAAATTTGAGCAACTTTCATGTTGGGAGTTTTTCAAGTTATTATACAAAATCAAAAGTAATTTTGGAAATTCTGTTTTGCCCCAATTCAAAAATTTGGAATTTCTTTGATTTGAGTTTGATTTTCAAACTGTTTGGCCAAATTCACCCTGTTACACTCAAAATCAGCTCTGGTCACCAAAACATGTTTTGTAGCTTATAAAATTTGGAACAACTTTTGTTTTGACACAAATTTGACTCCAGTTCAAATTTCGGCTGAATTTCACAAAATCCAGAAAAGAGGGGATAAGGGTTGCTACAGTGACCCGATAGGGATCACCGGCTCCCTGTCCAGCGCGGCCGCCGTGCGCGCAGCGCCGCGTGCGCGCGCGCAGGCACGCAGCTGCTTGCTGCCAGGGTCGCCAGGCGACGTGGACGCCTCGGGCTCGCCTTCCCCTCCACTTGAGCACCGACGTGGACGACGCCGTCCGTTTCCACTGTCCACGGCCGGAGAAAACTCGACGTCCCTCTCCCTGAAATTCACCGTACCCAGTTCCCCTCGCGCCAAATTGAGCAACCCAGCGTCTTCGTCACCTTCGTGCGGACCCAGTGCACCCCCAAGCTCCCTCTCTAACCCACCCAGTCGCCAGAACTTCTCTGCTCTTCTCCAACTCCGGCCGAGACCGCCGCCGCGGAGCTCTTCCCGTGGCCACGGTGTTCCAGTGAGTATCACACCCCGCTGGCGACTGTTTCAAGTCCCTTCCGTGCCCCGGTTGCTCATGCTCTCGCTCCTTCTCCTTGAATGTGAGCAGGACCGCCGGAACAAGCTTGCCGGAGCCAGAGCTCCCGCCCGACGACACTGCTTCCGTCGCCAGCGGCTTCAGCTGCTTCTCCGAGCCTTGCAGCGTGAGCACCACCCTCCCCAACCCCTATGGAAGCTCGCTCGGCCGTTGGCTTGCACTCTATCGGGCCCTAGCGGCCGGCCGAGGGTCGGCCATGGCGGCTGCCCGCCCTTCTCGTGACTGAGGTGGAAGAAGTAGGGTAGAGCGTGGGTAGGGGATGTCCACAGTGTCGCGGAGTTGAAGCGAAGCCGATGCGCACGCGCACTCCGGCCGAGACCCTCGCCAACGGCGGCCGGAGCCGTGGCCGAACCGCCGTGCGCGGGGAGGACGCAGCTGACGGGTGGGGTCGCCCCGTCAGCGTCCCGCAGAGAGAGAGGGCCTGACGAGCGGGACCCGCTCGTCAGTGACCGCTCAGAGAGAGAGGGGCAGCGCGCGCAGCGCGGTTGTGGGCCGAGCGCACATGGGCCGGCCTGCAGGCCGATTTCCCGGCCACTCGCTGCACAGTACTGTTTTTTTCTTTTTCTTTTTGTGCAGTTTTTGAGTTATGTTTGATTTTGTGTATTAATTCGTGTGCTAATCCAAAAATCATGGAAATTTTTGTGTAAGCTCTCTGAAGTGAGTAGAACCCAAGAAAAATATTAAGTTCTGTTTTCTGGTAGTTTACATGTCTGTAAAAATTTGCCCTTTTAATTAGCAAATAAAACTTGTATGAATTTTAGTAATTTATCAGTGTGTCCAAAAATCACCAAAAATTGTGGGGAGCCTCTGAATATTATTCCCTGGCTCCACACAAAATTTGGTGGCATTTGGATAAGGTTTGGTTAAAATGTTAATAAACCCTTATTTAGTATTTAATTAATCATTCCAAAATAAGTAAATAGTGATTAACTAAATCCTCATAATTAGAGTTGAGTGATTTTGGGATTGTGTGATGACCTGAGGTCATTAACCCTAATGACCTTTGGCATTTAATTATTATTTAGCCTTAATGCTTAATTACTGTCATTAGTAATTAATTAAGAATTAATTAAGGTAAATAGGTTTAATAATTACTTAATGTAAGATAATTATGAATTAAGTAAAGTCTTAGTTTACAGATGAAACCTCTTGGGTAAAAATATTAAGTTATTAAACAACTTTATTTAATGACAATTCTGTAATACATTAAAAAGGCAAATGGTACTTAATTCGGTCCATCTTGCATAATTGCCATACGCATATCATAAGCATTCATCATTTTGCGTATAGTGTCCGTGACCGAAGGAGCGCCCGTTGAACCGAACCCTGAGGTCGGTGCTCCGTTCGAGGAAGTCGGATCCGAGACTTGGGAAGTCTCCGAGGGTCCCTCTCTGCCCTGCAACCAAGGCAAGCCCCGGATGCATTAACCCCTCCTTGGATGTTTTAAATCTTTTATCACTTATGAATTGAAAATGCTGCATTAGGTAGATGAGAATTGGGCTAACCTACTTGCTGCATTTACTACCTTGATATCTGTATCCTGTCCTTGACACCTGTTTTATTTTAAAACTGCGTAGCGATGCTTAGCCCTGCTACTAGATAGGTTTTCAACAAGAAAGTTTGAAGGGTTGTTGTGGGATACACTTATGGTCAATGATGTTTCAACTTGAGACCGGTCGGTGGACTTGCTTTAAGAATGGAGTCTTAAAGTAGTGTCTCCAACTGTGTCGGTTAAGGACCGGTCCGTTGATGGCCTGCTGGGTTGAGAATTTATAGTACTAGCCACTTGCCTACGGTAAGCCCAGTCTTGTGATCCCTCGACGCGAACAGCTACTCGCGCACTGGGAGTGGAAAGATGGCGAGAGTAGTGTGTACCCACCTTACGGATCTGAGATGGCCGGAAAACATCTAGATCGGCTGTAGGATGGTGGAGTACTGTGCTCTCGGGTGCCGCGAACCTGGTCAAATTTGGGGAGAGCTTGATTTGGGTTGATATATGCAAGATTTGGTTCTACATATGTCGGGTGGTTAGGAACTCCAGCTGGATTGCTAAGCGATTCGAATCGTCGTTGCTCCCCGATTGGGAGACTCAATTCCTTCGACCCTCATCGTAGTTAAATATGCAACTAAGTGATAAACTGAGAAAGGGGAGAATGTCTCATGAGGTTCGGATCCCAATTCCCGGACTCATAGCGACATGAAGCTATGACCATCGATAAATAATACTTAATGATAGGACTAGGAACTCACGGATTCGTCTGTGGGGAACAACTAGTTAGACTATCCTCGAATTCTTCTGCCTCTGCGAGGGAGAAATTCAGGGTAAAACTTGAAAATAAGGATGCACTACTAGTAAGCTTTTCCGCAAAACACTTTGGCTCCTTGCTCAGCCACCCCTTGTCTACCTTAAGCCTGCATCCCTAAATTCTCCTCTTTTCCCGTCGGATAAGCCTTGTTGAGTACTCCCGTACTCAGGGTTTCAATACCCCTGTTGCAGGTGAAGCTCAGGAGCCGACTTGTTTCGGACCCTGTTGTGTGACCGTCGTCGAGGTTGACGACGAAGAAGAGTGAGCGTGACCCATGGGCAGGGTCTGTAAATTTGTTCTGTCTGTACTAAAGTTTCAGTTGCTCCGCTGGACCAGGCTTGTAATAACACTCTACTTTTTGGAAGAACTTCTTTTATAAATTAAGTTATGTAATACTTCCGCTGTTTCACTCTGAAATACTATTTTGGTCGTGTGTCGTTGAGTTACTGCTTTATCTTCGCAACGAATGATCCTGGTGTTAAAGTGGCCACTTGCTATCCTGTAAGGGCGAGAAGAAACAGTTCTCGTTGTTTGACCATTACCAGTGGTCAGGACGAGCCAGCTTGTTACGCCACAGGTAGCAGTGGTATGAGCGCCCAGCAATGCTCATCGGACTTCTAAAGTGGGAGGACTCCCGGCATCACCGTCAGAGGTCCTTAGGACAATGGCAGGTGTCGGTGGGCCCAAACACTTAGGAGGTTCTGCCACAGCTGGTATCAGAGCATTCGTTGCTAAGATGACTGCTGAACCTTTTGAAAAACTTCAAAAATTCGTTTGGAACTAATATTATGAACTTGCCTATTTTGAGTCCAAGTGCTTAGTCCTAATCTACCCCTGTCTATAGGCTTTCTTAGAATTTTTTTTTTGAAGTGGTTTGGAGGAGCAACCTAAAGTATTGCCCTATGTTGTAAAAGTTTAAAGTAATATCGTTACGAATTGTTAGTAGGAATCGTAAGTTCGTGCATGCATCATAATGTATTAACTGGTTAAGTTCCTTCCTCCTTGTTTGGGTTGGGTGAATAGAATCAATCCTATTCTTGCTAACCTTTAAGGTCTCTTTTACTCATCTAAACTTACCCTCTACAGGATGGCTCGTCAGAAGCAGACCCCGCGTAAGCGGACGGGTCCAAAAGGAGTTCCCCGACATCAGCTAGCTCCACGCAGTGATCAAGCCAGTAGTAGCCGTACCCCGCCTCAGCAGGAGGTGGACAGGCTGTCCGCCGAGTTGACTGAGGTGATGCGAGAGAGAATGTACAATGTTATGGAGATTGGCAAACTCAAAGCTCAACTGGCCAAAGAAAAACAAGCTACGGAAAACTGTGAAGCTATGTTGTCCCGGATGGTGGAGGAGCGGAATGCAGCCATTGCCCGAGAGGAAGAAGCTAGGAGCACCCATAGGCATGAGCTAACTAGGATGAACGCAAAGTTGGGCAAGGCAAAGTATCTCAAGGATTTGTATGTGAAGATGGCGGCCACGGTCACCGCACAACGGGATGTCGCGTGGCAACGAGAGGATCAGCTCCAGCTGGAGAAACTGGAGCTGGCATATCACTTAGATACAGTCAATGACCTGGCTATGCAATATCGTGATATTGCATTTGATCTGTATCATCAACTCCACCCACCTCCCGGCGAAGGAGAAATGGATACGGATGGCGAGTTGGCAGACGATGGAGAACCCGATCCAGGCCTCAGTGGTGAAGAGGAGTCCGACCCCGATGATCACAACCCAGGGGGTAATCAAGATGATGGCAACGACGACCCGGGCTACAGCTCTGGCCACACCGATTAGTTCGGTGAAACCAAGGGCAACGTCGTTGTAGGGGTCTTAGCTTGCCGTAGTGGGGTTCGGGTTTGTAATATAAGTTTTCTTTCGGTTTGAGAAGTTGAACTTGTTTACTCTTGGTGTGTATCTAACTAATGTTTAATAAGTGAATGTAAGATATGTTCTGTGTTATGAATTCTACGTGGTAACAGGTATCTACGATTCTTGTAACAGATGCCGATGCGTACTCGCGGATCCGATGGAGCTGGGACATCCCAGGGAGGGGATGATATCCCCAACCCTCCACCTGCTCCACCTTCTTTGGCTGACGCCATTGCTGTCCTGCTAAGTGCCACTACTGACAATGCTCGCTTGCTGCGCGAGCTAGCCCAGCGTCAAACACACCCTGCTTCAAACTTCAGGGCACCGCGCAACGGGGATGGAGAGGCTCGATATGTGGATTTTACCGAGACCAGGCCCCCGGTGTTCACTAAGGCCGATGAGCCTTTAGAAGCGGATGACTGGCTCCGAACTATGGAGCATAAGTTCAGTTTAATTCAGTGTTCAGAAACTCAGAAACCCTTATTTGCAGCCCAGCAGCTTCGGGGAGCTGCAGGTGCATGGTGGGAGAACTTCTTAGCTATTCAAGCTCCCGGACACCAAGTTACCTGGACCGAGTTTAGGGACGCGTTTCGTGCCCACTACATCCCCGAAGGGCTCATGGCCATGAAGGCCGAAGAGTTTCTCGCCTTGCAGCAAGGCGACAAGAGTGTTATGGAATACGTGGCAAGGTTTAATCATCTTTCTCAATATGCCACGGATCATGTGAACACTGACAGAAAGAGGAAAGCCTGTTTCATGCGTGGTCTAAATACTAAACTTCAGACCATGATGACCACATGCCAAAATGCTACTTTCTATGAGGCGGTAAATATTGCTATCGCCTCAGAGGAAAAGAATAGGAAACATAAGGAAGCCAAGAAGAAGGCTGCTTCCTCTTCTTTCTCTGGTCGCGGTCAAAAGCGCCAGAGGGTCATTTATCATCCACAGGGCCACGGACGTTTCCAAACGCCGATACCTTATCGTGGTCCTTTCTCCCCTCCACAGTACAGACCTGGGCAGCAGGTATATTCTCGACCTACTGCCATCGCTTTTGCTCCACGCCAGCCGAACGCCCCGGGTGTTCGCCCTACTGCTCCGCCCAGCCACAATTACCCTTGCTTCAATTGTGGTAAACCTGGGCATTTCTCTAAAGAGTGCCCTTTTCCTCGTCAAACCAACCCTACCTTTCCAAGGCCACCTATGGGCCAACCCCAGTCGGGTCAGTTTAGAACTGGGGTTCAAAAAGGGCAACAGGTACAGAAAGGTAGACCGGTAAAGAAGACAGGGCAAGTCTTCCATACTGAAGTGGAGACAATTCCAGAGGGTGAACCAGTGATGATGGGTACGTTTCCTGTTGCGAAGCATCCTGCTTTAATGCTCTTTGATTCTGGTGCATCCCATACATTTATCAATCGCACCTTTGTGTTAAAGCATGGCATACCCATTGGGGAAACACAAGATCATTTTTATATACAGTCGCCAGGAGGACGACTGATGTCTAAAGAAATGGTTCACCAAGTACCCATCGAATTTGGTGGGCACAATTTTCCTACTAGCATGATCGTTCTTAAGGACCAAGAAATTGATGTTATCTTAGGCATGAACTGGATGGCGCAACGAGGGGTTGTGCTAGACACTTTGCACCGAACCATTAAAATCCCATTGCCCAATGAGAATTCTTACTTGCTAATCCAATTAGTTACTCCCAAACGGACAATTGGGCAAGTTCATGCCGCTAATGTGTCTGAAGTTAAAGATATCCCGGTAGTTCGCGATTTCCCGGATGTATTTCCTGAAGACTTACCAGGTCTGCCTCCGGACCGGGATGTACAATTCAGTATAGAATTGAAACCGGGAACGGCCCCAATATCTCGAAGGGCCTACAGAATGGCACCGAAAGAGCTGGCCGAATTAAAAACCCAATGACAAGAATTGTTACAGAAGGGTTTTATTCAGCCCAGTTCTTCTCCATGGGGTTGCCCAGCCTTGTTTGTGAAGAAGAAAGATCAGACATTAAGGCTGTGCGTCGACTATCGTCCTCTAAATGAGGTGACGATTAAGAACAAGTACCCATTGCCCCGTATTGACTTATTGTTTGACCAGTTAGCTGGGGCCAAAGTGTTCTCAAAAATTGATTTGAGATCAGGGTACCATCAAATTAAAATTAGGCCGGAAGATGTGCCCAAGACTGCTTTCACAACCCGTTACGGGTTGTATGAATACTTGGTGATGTCTTTTGGGTTGACTAACGCACCGGCCCATTTTATGTACCTGATGAACTCTGTCTTCATGCCAGAACTAGACAAATTTGTGGTCGTCTTTATCGATGACATCTTGATTTACTCCAAAACTAAGAAGGAGCATGCTGAACACTTGAGAATCGTGTTGACCCGTCTCAGGGAGCATCAGCTATATGCCAAGTTCAGCAAATGTGAGTTCTGGCTGGACAAAGTTCATTTCCTGGGTCATGTATTATCAGCGGAAGGAGTCGCTGTAGACCCAGGCAAGGTGGAAGATGTGTTGAATTGGAAACCCCCGACTACGGTACATGAGGTCCGTAGTTTTCTGGGCATGGCGGGATATTACCGTCGTTTTATCCCGGACTTTTCCAGAGTCGCCAAACCAATCACAACCTTGCTCAAAAGTCAAACAAAATTTGTTTGGTCACCCCAATGTGAGCAAGCTTTTCAGACTCTGAAAAGGTTGTTGACAACTGCACCTGTCTTAGCCCAGCCAGATATTGAAAAACCCTTTGATGTATATTGTGACGCATCAGGAATCGGGTTAGGCTGTGTGCTGATGCAGGAGGGTCGCGTAATTGCATATGCTTCCAGGCAACTCAAACCTCATGAAGAGAATTACCCGACCCATGATCTCGAACTAGCCGCCGTGGTACATGCATTAAAGATCTGGCGTCATTATTTGTTGGGAAACACATGTCATCTATATACAGATCACAAAAGCTTGAAATATATCTTTACTCAAGCTGAGCTTAATATGCGCCAGCGAAGGTGGCTAGAACTAATTAAAGATTACGACCTTGAGGTGCATTATCACCCTGGCAAGGCAAATGTAGTAGCGGATGCCCTCAGTCGTAAGGCTCACTGTAATTGCTTAACAGTGAAGCCTAGGGATATAACTTTGTGCCAAGAGCTAGAGAACTTGGGAATAGAAATGATTTCCCAAGGAAGCCTTTCCAATTTAAAGATTGATTTCAATCTCGAGGCTCAAATCATAAAGGCACAAAAAGAAAACAAAGGCATGAGACATCTTAAAGAGAAGATTTCTAATAGAGCACTCACAGACTTTAAGGTGGATGAGGCGGGAGTAATCTGGTTCAAGAACCGGTTAGTGGTTCCAAAGGTACCTGAGCTACGTCAGCAAATCCTGGATGAAGCTCATACCACGAGGTATTCTATTCATCCGGGAAGCAATAAGATGTATCAGGACCTGAAGCAAAGGTTTTGGTGGACAAAAATGAAGATAGAAATAGCTCGCTATGTGGCCCAATGTGACACCTGTCGAAAGGTCAAAGCCATTCACCTCAAATCCGCTGGGGAGTTGCAACCTTTGCCTATCCCCGCGTGGAAATGGGATGACATAAGTATGGATTTCATAGTAGGATTGCCCAAGACGGCCAAGGGCTTTGATTCCATTTGGGTCATAGTAGATCGACTCACCAAAACAGCACATTTTCTGCCGGTAAAGCTATTGTATCCTGCCTCCACCTATGCTAAGATTTATTTTGACCGTATTCTAAGTCTGCATGGAGTGCCAAAGACAATAGTGTCAGATAGAGGCACACAATTTGTCTCCCAATTCTGGAAATGTTTACATGAGTCCTTGGGCACTAAGCTTTTATACAGCACAGCCTACCACCCTCAAACTGGTGGGCAAACTGAAAGGGTAAATCAAACCCTAGAAGATCTATTAAGATCTTGTGCCCTGAATTTTCCAGATAAGTGGGATGACTGCTTGCCTCTAGCAGAATTTTCCTACAATAATAGCTATCAAGAGAGTATCAAAATGGCTCCCTTTGAGGCATTGTATGGTCGCCGATGTCGAACTCCGTTACACTGGTCAGAACCTGGAGAAAGATGGTTCTTCGGAGTTGACTTAGTGAAAGAGACTGAGAACAAAGTGAAACAAATCCAAAATAATTTGAAAGTTGCTCAGTCCCGACAGAAAAGTTACGCTGATAAAAGACGTCGACCATTGAAGTTCGCCAAAGGTGATCATGTGTATTTGAAAGTATCCCCAATGAAAGGAGTAAATCGTTTTGGTGTTAAAGGCAAGTTAGCGCCTCGTTACATTGGTCCATTTCCAATTATTGACCGATGTGGACAAGTCGCTTACCGCCTTAAACTGCCCGAACGATTATCCGGGGTACATAATGTGTTCCATGTGTCTCAACTGAAAAAGTGTCTTCGGGTACTAGATCGAGTTCAAGATATTGAAGATGTAAAGCTTGAACCAGATCTAACTTATTCAGAATATCCTATCCGAGTACTGGATCAAAAAGCTAGAGTTACTCGAAGGACGACCACTAAATGGTACAAAGTACAATGGAGCCAGCACTCTGAGGAAGAAGCCACCTGGGAATCTGAAGATTACTTGCTAGAGAATTTTCCTGAATTCTATGCTTCTCTTCAGGACAATATATGATAACCAGAGAATGTACTCCAGTAAGGAAAAAGAGTCACCAAAGCCATGTACTTAATGTACATATATGCATATAATGAAGTATTTTCCCCAATTCCTTGCCTTATGGAAAAGTTGAAGATGAAAGAGTTTTGACAAATTTCCTTTTCCATTACTTACCCTAAGGTTTTAAATCTCGGGGACGAGATTTCTTTAAGGGGGAAGGGCTGTAACATCCCTGATGTTACGGTTACTAAAAATGGATCATGTCATCATAAGCATTGCAAAGCATAATTGTTAAAGCACCTTAGTATGCATCAACTTAAAACGAGTTTCATTTTATTGCTTGAGCTTAGGGAGGTAGAGTGTGTTTATGTGTGATGTTGATGCTTGTGTGGTTGCTAAAAACCCTAGGGTGGAAGTTTTCCGAAGAGCTAGGGGGGGAAAACCCTGATTCCTGGATCCCAGATTTGTCCCCTTTTTCATAAGTCAAAAACTAAGCAAAATTTGAGGTTGAGTTCAAAAGCAAAGTTGTAACTCTTGGCAAGATGTACAACTTTGGTGTTTTGAGTTTTTGAAGTTTCAGTACAAAATTCAAAGTAATTTTGAAAATACAGATTTCCAGAAAGTGTCCCCTTTTCCAACTTAAACCCCCAATTCAAAATCCATTTGGAATTTTGAAAAGTGGTCAACATGAAAGTTGTAGAGCACAAAAATTTGAGCAACTTTCATGTTGGGAGTTTTTCAAGTTATTATACAAAATCAAAAGTAATTTTGGAAATTCTGTTTTGCCCCAATTCAAAAATTTGGAATTTCTTTGATTTGAGTTTGATTTTCAAACTGTTTGGCCAAATTCACCCTGTTACACTCAAAATCAGCTCTGGTCACCAAAACATGTTTTGTAGCTTATAAAATTTGGAACAACTTTTGTTTTGACACAAATTTGACTCCAGTTCAAATTTCGGCTGAATTTCACAAAATCCAGAAAAGAGGGGATAAGGGTTGCTACAGTGACCCGATAGGGATCACCGGCTCCCTGTCCAGCGCGGCCGCCGTGCGCGCAGCGCCGCGTGCGCGCGCGCAGGCACGCAGCTGCTTGCTGCCAGGGTCGCCAGGCGACGTGGACGCCTCGGGCTCGCCTTCCCCTCCACTTGAGCACCGACGTGGACGACGCCGTCCGTTTCCACTGTCCACGGCCGGAGAAAACTCGACGTCCCTCTCCCTGAAATTCACCGTACCCAGTTCCCCTCGCGCCAAATTGAGCAACCCAGCGTCTTCGTCACCTTCGTGCGGACCCAGTGCACCCCCAAGCTCCCTCTCTAACCCACCCAGTCGCCAGAACTTCTCTGCTCTTCTCCAACTCCGGCCGAGACCGCCGCCGCGGAGCTCTTCCCGTGGCCACGGTGTTCCAGTGAGTATCACACCCCGCTGGCGACTGTTTCAAGTCCCTTCCGTGCCCCGGTTGCTCATGCTCTCGCTCCTTCTCCTTGAATGTGAGCAGGACCGCCGGAACAAGCTTGCCGGAGCCAGAGCTCCCGCCCGACGACACTGCTTCCGTCGCCAGCGGCTTCAGCTGCTTCTCCGAGCCTTGCAGCGTGAGCACCACCCTCCCCAACCCCTATGGAAGCTCGCTCGGCCGTTGGCTTGCACTCTATCGGGCCCTAGCGGCCGGCCGAGGGTCGGCCATGGCGGCTGCCCGCCCTTCTCGTGACTGAGGTGGAAGAAGTAGGGTAGAGCGTGGGTAGGGGATGTCCACAGTGTCGCGGAGTTGAAGCGAAGCCGATGCGCACGCGCACTCCGGCCGAGACCCTCGCCAACGGCGGCCGGAGCCGTGGCCGAACCGCCGTGCGCGGGGAGGACGCAGCTGACGGGTGGGGTCGCCCCGTCAGCGTCCCGGAGAGAGAGAGGGCCTGACGAGCGGGACCCGCTCGTCAGTGACCGCTCAGAGAGAGAGGGGCAGCGCGCGCAGCGCGGTTGTGGGCCGAGCGCACATGGGCCGGCCTGCAGGCCGATTTCCCGGCCACTCGCTGCACAGTACTGTTTTTTTCTTTTTCTTTTTGTGCAGTTTTTGAGTTATGTTTGATTTTGTGTATTAATTCGTGTGCTAATCCAAAAATCATGGAAATTTTTGTGTAAGCTCTCTGAAGTGAGTAGAACCCAAGAAAAATATTAAGTTCTGTTTTCTGGTAGTTTACATGTCTGTAAAAATTTGCCCTTTTAATTAGCAAATAAAACTTGTATGAATTTTAGTAATTTATCAGTGTGTCCAAAAATCACCAAAAATTGTGGGGAGCCTCTGAATATTATTCCCTGGCTCCACACAAAATTTGGTGGCATTTGGATAAGGTTTGGTTAAAATGTTAATAAACCCTTATTTAGTATTTAATTAATCATTCCAAAATAAGTAAATAGTGATTAACTAAATCCTCATAATTAGAGTTGAGTGATTTTGGGATTGTGTGATGACCTGAGGTCATTAACCCTAATGACCTTTGGCATTTAATTATTATTTAGCCTTAATGCTTAATTACTGTCATTAGTAATTAATTAAGAATTAATTAAGGTAAATAGGTTTAATAATTACTTAATGTAAGATAATTATGAATTAAGTAAAGTCTTAGTTTACAGATGAAACCTCTTGGGTAAAAATATTAAGTTATTAAACAACTTTATTTAATGACAATTCTGTAATACATTAAAAAGGCAAATGGTACTTAATTCGGTCCATCTTGCATAATTGCCATACGCATATCATAAGCATTCATCATTTTGCGTATAGTGTCCGTGACCGAAGGAGCGCCCGTTGAACCGAACCCTGAGGTCGGTGCTCCGTTCGAGGAAGTCGGATCCGAGACTTGGGAAGTCTCCGAGGGTCCCTCTCTGCCCTGCAACCAAGGCAAGCCCCGGATGCATTAACCCCTCCTTGGATGTTTTAAATCTTTTATCACTTATGAATTGAAAATGCTGCATTAGGTAGATGAGAATTGGGCTAACCTACTTGCTGCATTTACTACCTTGATATCTGTATCCTGTCCTTGACACCTGTTTTATTTTAAAACTGCGTAGCGATGCTTAGCCCTGCTACTAGATAGGTTTTCAACAAGAAAGTTTGAAGGGTTGTTGTGGGATACACTTATGGTCAATGATGTTTCAACTTGAGACCGGTCGGTGGACTTGCTTTAAGAATGGAGTCTTAAAGTAGTGTCTCCAACTGTGTCGGTTAAGGACCGGTCCGTTGATGGCCTGCTGGGTTGAGAATTTATAGTACTAGCCACTTGCCTACGGTAAGCCCAGTCTTGTGATCCCTCGACGCGAACAGCTACTCGCGCACTGGGAGTGGAAAGATGGCGAGAGTAGTGTGTACCCACCTTACGGATCTGAGATGGCCGGAAAACATCTAGATCGGCTGTAGGATGGTGGAGTACTGTGCTCTCGGGTGCCGCGAACCTGGTCAAATTTGGGGAGAGCTTGATTTGGGTTGATATATGCA
Source organism: Sorghum bicolor (assembly GCF_000003195.3). Taxonomy (NCBI): domain Eukaryota; kingdom Viridiplantae; phylum Streptophyta; class Magnoliopsida; order Poales; family Poaceae; genus Sorghum; species Sorghum bicolor. Next base: position 46,860,819 of record NC_012875.2, read on the forward strand.
AGATTTGGTTCTACATATGTCGGGTGGTTAGGAACTCCAGCTGGATTGCTAAGCGATTCGAATCGTCGTTGCTCCCCGATTGGGAGACTCAATTCCTTCGACCCTCATCGTAGTTAAATATGCAACTAAGTGATAAACTGAGAAAGGGGAGAATGTCTCATGAGGTTCGGATCCCAATTCCCGGACTCATAGCGACATGAAGCTATGACCATCGATAAATAATACTTAATGATAGGACTAGGAACTCACGGATTCGTCTGTGGGGAACAACTAGTTAGACTATCCTCGAATTCTTCTGCCTCTGCGAGGGAGAAATTCAGGGTAAAACTTGAAAATAAGGATGCACTACTAGTAAGCTTTTCCGCAAAACACTTTGGCTCCTTGCTCAGCCACCCCTTGTCTACCTTAAGCCTGCATCCCTAAATTCTCCTCTTTTCCCGTCGGATAAGCCTTGTTGAGTACTCCCGTACTCAGGGTTTCAATACCCCTGTTGCAGGTGAAGCTCAGGAGCCGACTTGTTTCGGACCCTGTTGTGTGACCGTCGTCGAGGTTGACGACGAAGAAGAGTGAGCGTGACCCATGGGCAGGGTCTGTAAATTTGTTCTGTCTGTACTAAAGTTTCAGTTGCTCCGCTGGACCAGGCTTGTAATAACACTCTACTTTTTGGAAGAACTTCTTTTATAAATTAAGTTATGTAATACTTCCGCTGTTTCACTCTGAAATACTATTTTGGTCGTGTGTCGTTGAGTTACTGCTTTATCTTCGCAACGAATGATCCTGGTGTTAAAGTGGCCACTTGCTATCCTGTAAGGGCGAGAAGAAACAGTTCTCGTTGTTTGACCATTACCAGTGGTCAGGACGAGCCAGCTTGTTACGCCACAGGTAGCAGTGGTATGAGCGCCCAGCAATGCTCATCGGACTTCTAAAGTGGGAGGACTCCCGGCATCACCGTCAGAGGTCCTTAGGACAATGGCAGGTGTCGGTGGGCCCAAACACTTAGGAGGTTCTGCCACACTTACGCACATTGGATCACCTTGCTTATTCTTCGTGCCAGGCCACTACCCCTGCCAGCTCACTTACAGAGGGAGTTGACAGAGTCAGATACCGTCTTCCCCAACTACGACCCCAGGCAGATGTTGAGATCGCATCACGACCTCAGAGGTGCACCTCCTCCTCGTGCACCACGTGGACCGGTGCCCCCACCTTCTTCTAGGGGCACCCGCAGTACAACAGCAGTTGCAGAGACAGAGGAGCAGCATGATATAGCGATTGGAGTTTTCGCTCATGCTGAGGCTGAGGGCGAGTTTGACTTCGCCTCAGACAGTTCAGATGATGACTATCAGCCGCCAGTGACAGATCTCCCTCCCAGAGCACACGACCACGAGGTAGGCGGTTCTTCGAGTGCTTCAGACCCCGCCCTGCTTGCTATCTTAGAGGGGATGAGGGCAGATCAGCGCCGTGCAGCTGAGGAGCAGGCGAGGCGAGACAGGGATCAGGCTGCATTGACGGTCCTTAAGTATCAAATTTAACTATCAAATAAACAAAGAAAAGGATCCCAATGAAATCAACATCGAGACTTAGGGTTTTATCTGACAGAATTCCACGAGTTTTGGTGTTTGTCTATTTCTGCAGGGGGTTATCAGGAAATAAGGAAGAAAGGCTCACACGTCGGGATTACATAGAGATATCAACGTGCCGCGCAATTATCTTACATCTAGAAGACTCCAGAAGCCACGGGAAGGAAGCGGAGACCGAACGGAGTCAGGGACAGGGCGCCCGCCCAAGTCCTTAGGGCGCCCGCCCACCTTTTTCGGCCAATCACGCTCAATCTCGCGGATTATGCTCCACCGACCTAAAGGATCAAGAATAACCGTTCAATAAATGTCGGTTTGATCCGACGGCCCAGGTTCACTTGAGGGGACTATAAAACCAGACCCCCTGGCCCCTGGAGGAGGCAACCCTTGATCATTATTCATTATTCATAGACAGAGCAAGAGCTAGGGTTTAGAGATGAGAGCTCTCCTCTCTTCTCTAAACTAGAGTAGATCTAGATAGTAGCGAGATGGAGAGCGAAGGAGGATTAGAGGAGAGGCCGGCCTGTCGGTTCTTCCTCTGGTTGTACTTCGCCATGATCAAGCTCTAATCAAGCTTGCTCATGGGATGACTCTGGTAATCTACTTCTAATTCATTATGCAATTACTAATCATGTATGTTCTGGTTCACAACTCTTTTGAGTACTTCTAATCTATAGGACCCTATAGGTTAGAGTTGTAGTATAGGTGTAAGCGTGGTGCTTAGACCTAGATTACTTGTGGATATCCCCTGACTAGCTGGATCGTGTGGTAGGCCGCGTAGGTGACAGTTACGTTGGTCCCCTGTAGTCCACCTCTCGTTAGCAGGACGGGTAGGGTTTATCGGCCTAAGGATAAGCATCCTTTGTGGTGTACTCTTATCACGTGGTTCGTTCCAGACATAGACATACCCCTTTGAAGTAGAGAAACCATAGTTATCCTCTCTATTCTGCTACCATCGCCCATATACTAGAATTGCTCTACTCTCTATTCCCATATTATCACTCACTGTTATCTTACCTTTAATATTGTTCTTATTCGATTCTACCATCTTTCCTATTCACACCTATTTACTTATCTTGGTTAAGTTAGAGCGTAGTTGGTTCTCCCGTTTCCCTGTGGATACGATAAAACCTTTAACCGGGTAAAAGCTTCAACGGTATCCGTGCGCTTGCGGATTATCTGTGTGCGTATAAATACCATAGTACACTCTAGTGCCATGCTGGGGATGACAACCTAGTATTCAAGTGGTGTTAGCAAGTGTCAACAAGCATTTTTGGCGCCGTTGCCGGGGAAACGGTTGCTGAGTTGACTACAAACTAGCTTAATCATTTTCTAAAAAATAAAAATAAAAAAATATATTTTCCTTTTATCCTTTGCCTCATCTATGTTATTCTTTCTTCTTATCTAATCCTTGATCTCTGGTCTATTATGAATTCAAACATGTCTATCTATGAATTTCATAGACCTATGGGTACACATCTCGAACCACCAAAATCTTCAAAGCCTATCATAGCATCTAGTTTTGAGATAGACCCCGAATACATAGAATTTATTCAAAAACAACCTTTCTTAGGAGAAGGTGAGGAAAACCCATACACACACCTAAGAGAGTTTTATCGAGTCTGTGACCTCCTTCGCATAGAAGGCATGTCCGTTGAGACCCTTAAATGGAAGCTCTTTCCGTTCTCTTTAACGGGAAAAGCTAGACATTGGTATAAACTCAAAGTAGGGAGTGTTCATGGAGATTGGAAGGAGTTATATAGTAGTTTTCTTTCTAAATATTTTCCAATCTCCAAAGTGGTGGAACTTCGGCGTGAGATTCTTTCTTTTAGACAACTGGAAGAAGAATCTCTTGGCAAATCATGGGACCGCTTTATTAACCTTACTCTCACTGGCCCAAAATTTTCTATTCCAGAAGAAGTTCTTCTAATTCACTTTTTTGAGGGCCTTAGTAGGAAAAATAAGCAAACCCTTCATGCGGCCTCTGGAGGATCTTTCCACCACCTATCCGCTAGTGAAGCTTGGAATTTGATTGATTTAATGAGCGGAAAGTCTCCTAGCTTTTATATCCCTGAGAAAGAGAAAGAACCAGTTCCTAGACAAGAAGAAGAAGTTTCGATAGCCAGATCACAACCACTTCAATCCCAAACTTTAGCTATCGATCCTAAACCATCAATACCCCAAAATTCTCCAAGGGAGGAAGGAATTCCGACCTTAAATCTTTTAGATGCTGATGGTTTAGACTTCTGGTTCTATAAGAGACCTTCAAGCAGGGATAATTCAAATCCTTGCAATAATGTTTCTCTTAGCGAATGTCCTGGTTCCTATCATGAAGAAGTCGAGGATGACATATCAAGTGAAGGAGAGCTAAGCCATATAGACAATTCTATCTACTCCCCTTCCATGTTCACAAGTTCTAAATCCATCCTTGACCTTAGAGATCCCTCTTATCCCTCTTCTTTTCAGTCTCATGATGATCCTAGCAATTCACCAAGACGACCAAACCATAGGAGTCATGAAGACCATAAGGATGGCATGTCAAGTAATGCCATAGGAGAGCTAAGCCATATAGAAAACTCTAACACCTCCCCTATTTTGATCACAAGTTCTAAATGGCTAGAATGTGTAGAATGGATGGATAAGGAAGAAGCCTTAATGGGTTCTGACTTTGGCTCAATTTCAAATGGTGAGTTCTTGACTCCCTTTGAAGATGAGATTCATCCAACTACAGAAGAGGACATAGGTGAGACCAATCCAGGAGAAACTCCGAACATTCAGATTGGAGACGAAGATAACATTAATGAGCATGGAATTTATTTCATAGCCACTTCGTTTACTCCATGCTCATATGCAACATCTTCCCAATCTATTGGTCTCTCCGACATCACCACACTTGAGATCTCCAACCCCCTCTTCCTTTCTATTTATAAAAACTTTAAAAGGGCGGTTGTCGATGCATATGTCTATAATAAATATTGCAGATCTCGTTGAGTTGATCTAGATATAGGTTGGCGTCGGAGGGGAAACCACTTCGCCAACATAAACTGATGGTTTCCCAAGGACAAGCTTAGTGTCTTAAAATAAGCACTGATCAGATCGTAACATGAGCTTTTAATTATTTGCAACATTACCTTGTGTATTGAGCATATAAGGATAATTGTAAAAAATATTCCTTCGGGTATTCTTGTCACTAACTTTTCTAGGATTGGAGCAAGAAGATCGGATGAATGACAAGCACAAGGTATGTCCAACCAATCATCATACAACATTGAATTAAATTCATCCAAACTTGAATTTTGCAAAATTCAAGCTTGGGGGAGTACTTTACATAAAAACATCCTTTGCCATGTTGCTATGCTGGTTGTCCCTACCTTTGATACATGCTCAATTTGTTAAATACTAATCACACTACTTCATCTCCACTTGAGTAGATCTCTATAAATGCTGTCATCCTACCTTTGTCTATTTACTAGCAAGTGTTGGTTTGGAAGTACTCGCCATACTTCCATTGGCATTTAAATTAAGCATGGTGCTTAGGTTAAATAGCCTTCCTTAATCTGATTAGACATGGAGTCTAGTTTGGTTATTGAACTAAAAAAACTGCTTGAGTAGATATTGGTATATTTTGTCGGACTAACCCCTGCAGAAAAACTTTCAATATCGATTTGGGAAGTCCTGAGATAAACTCACATCAGAGATGAAGAGAGTGACACATGAAGTTTAACAATTTGCACGAGAAGGACATAGCTCATTCATCATAGAGAGATGATCCATGGAAGGAGACAAAGTACATAAACAAGATACACAACCACTACGAATGGGAAGCTTCCACAAGGTGATACTATACCATCACTCTTCAAGCAAGGTAACATCTTAAGGTACTTGACTATCACTTTTATAAGCTTCTCCTTGGTTCTGGCGTTCATATAAATAAAAGAGACAAACATATATGATTTACAACTCTAGATTAACCAACCCAACTGATTCAACATGTTTAGTCCTTTAATCCTTGTTCTTAGTACTACCTCCATGATCCCACACTCCTAATCATATGAGCTAAAATGTTACACATTCAATCATTAAGAGATATAAAGAAAAAGACATATACATAGATAGATTATCTTTCCATAAGGTTGAGCGATCTGATCTGACAAATGTTATAAGTGCTACACTTATGAACTTATCATCCATCAACTTTGTCTTGCTCACTATGCTTAAGGTTAGAGAAGAACAAATACACTTTTGGTTCTGTTGGTGTTTTCCACCAACAGGGCCCATGCACTTGATCTCTGCCTTGTCTCTATGAGCAGGTACACTACGAGCACAAACACACCGAGCAAGATACTGCTAACGCCGCACTTCGAACTGCTGGGCAAACGAAGAACATGGGTGACACCGTATCAAGAGGTGCAGACGTCAAGGTCCGCACCTGAATCAAATGACGCACCTGAAGAATGAACACGGTGAGAAGTCTTGTCAAGAAGACTTAAAACATTGAACCCTCGCCGAAAGGTAAGATTGGTAGTTATCCATATTTATCCTTTCTGCATTCCCTTTTCTCTTTAATTATTTATTTTCCTTAAATAGATTATTAGTTAATCATGCTATCTTGAAAAGAAAATAAAAATGTTAAAAAATACTAAGCCCCATGTGAGTATACGAGTGGCATAAAACCCATAAGTACCTTCACTGTGGTGGCATAAAAATAAAATAAATATTTTTTTTTCTACTTTATAAAATAAAAATATAAAAACAGGAAGTAATATTTATTGAGGAAGCTCAACGTGATGAAGGCTAGATATTTATGCTAACACTTAATTAGTTCCACAAGCTTTGTTGTCTATTTGAGCTCCACAGAATTTAAGAATCAAGAAGACTAGCAGACGGAGGACATTCTAATCGCTGTGAGAATGCTGCTGACTTTCAAATACACCTCTGCCACCTGCTAGCTACATCAAGAGAAATTACGTCAAAATTCAGCTTGGGGGAGAGCACCCCCATTTATCTCGCTAAGTATTTCTACCTATCTTTATACTTATATTATATTAGAATATTAAAATACATAAACTATGAAAAACCAAATAAAGATTTTGTGCTTATATATATCTTTTGCTTAGTGTGTTTAATAAATAAATAAAGTGGCTATGCTAATCTGAATCTTAATAATAAAACTCTAGCATGGATATGATGAATATTGCTCTGCCTAATTTGCAAATTTGAAGTTCTCTCTCAAGTTTAGACATAACTGTTATAATTTAAAGCTTGCTCTAGATCTAAACTTGTGGGATGAAAACTTGATCTGAAATCTAAGTTGTTAACGGATATGATATGGGAAGGTTGAGCTGCTGTTTATCTATTCCTAGAGATGCTAGAATTCTGGAGAATTTTATCTTTGAAAAATCATTAAAATATTGCATGATGAGTTCCTGTATGATGAAAGTTTAAATTCCTACTACAGCCATATATACATGCTTGCTAGACTTTGAGCCACACATTTATTATTTACTGCTTATGAGCATTGAGTGTGGTCAAGCTGTGTAGACCCTTAGGAGCTTGTCATGTGGTTAAATCAAGATTCACTTGCACGTTCACTCATATATGCTACTTCTACTCCGGAAGTACCATCCACATATATCCATCCATTTCCATCTCCAGAATCACCTAAAAATATTCTACTCCTAATTTGGGAGAGAATAGCCAAAAACATCTGTGTTTTTCCCTTGTGAAATAAATGCTCAAGTTATCTTGCTACTACCACTTGCTATATTATCTCAAGAGATGAGTGCTCTGCAAAAAAAAAAGAAAAGAAAAAAAAAGATAAATAAACGAGGAAATAAAAAAGGGCAAGTGCCCGGAACCTCGAAAGAAAAGAAAAAGAGTGAGACGAGAGGTAAAAATGGACAAGTGTCCGACAGTAGAATTAGGGGTACAGGATACCCATCTGAGAGAAAAGAAAAAGAAGAGCATCTCATTCTCCTCATAAAGTTTCAAAAAGCAAGGAAGGTATGTACCCCCCAAAAGAGCAAAAGTAGAATTAGACTTTCACCATTGTTATCACCATCATCACCATACACTATTCATTCGCCACACATGCACATCTTGATTTAGCTTATTGATTTGTTTCTTTGGATCCATGGTTTGACTATACAATAAATGTCTTGTAAGTATGTATATTTTATCTCCCATCTATGAGCTCCAGATATTAAAGCCTTATTAGAGTAGGGTGAGAGAGAAGACAATGTCACTACGCCTTATACCACAAATACCACATATTTTGAGAGAAGGCATATACCATCACTGCCTTGGTAAGGATCCAGAAATACCACAAAAGAGAGATATGAGAGAGTCATACAAAGGAATCTCTGAGTTTTATTTGAAAATCTGCAAAAACTCCAGAGCTATAGCTGATCAAGAATAAGAGACATGGCACTTGACTGGACTGTTCTATCTTTTAACCACTCAAGACAGAAGTGACGGTTACAAGTCCCATGGTGAAGGGTAAAGTAAGTAAGTTTTAAGTCTTGACAGTTTACTCTAACTCAGAGATGAGACCTCATTTAAAAGCATGTGTACCGTCAATTTTTAAAGATATTGCAACACCTTATGATCCATAGCTGAGTCTATCCTTGCTCAGGGACGAGCAAGAGGTAAGCTTGGGGGAGTTTGTTGACGGTCCTTAAGTATCAAATTTAACTATCAAATAAATAAAGAAAAGGATCCAAATGAAATCAACATCGAGACTTAGGGTTTTATCTGACAGAATTCCACGAGTTTTGGTGTTTGTCTATTTCTACAGGGGGTTATCAGCAAATAAGGAAGAAAGGCCCACACGTCGGGATTACATAGAGATATCAACGTGCCGCGCAATTATCTTACATCTAGAAGACTCCAGAAACCACGGGAAGGAAGCGGAGACCGAACGGAGTCAGGGACAGGGCGCCCGCCCAAGTCCTTAGGGCGCCCGCCCACCTTTTTCGGCCAATCACGCTCAATCTCGCGGATTATGCTCCACCGACCTAAAGGATCAAGAATAACCGTTCAATAAATGTCGGTTTGATCCGACGGCCCAGGTTCACTTGAGGGGACTATAAACCAGACCCCCTGGCCCCTGGAGGAGGCAACCCTTGATCATTATTCATTATTCATAGACAGAGCAAGAGCTAGGGTTTAGAGATGAGAGCTCTCCTCTCTTCTCTAAACTAGAGTAGATCTAGATAGTAGCGAGATGGAGAGCGAAGGAGGATTAGAGGAGAGGCCGGCCTGTCGGTTCTTCCTCTGGTTGTACTTCGCCATGATCAAGCTCTAATCAAGCTTGCTCATGGGATGACTCTGGTAATCTACTTCTAATTCATTATGCAATTACTAATCATGTATGTTCTGGTTCACAACTCTTTTGAGTACTTCTAATCTATAGGACCCTATAGGTTAGAGTTGTAGTATAGGTGTAAGCGTGGTGCTTAGACCTAGATTACTTGTGGATATCCCCTGACTAGCTGGATCGTGTGGTAGGCCGCGTAGGTGACAGTTACGTTGGTCCCCTGTAGTCCACCTCTCGTTAGCAGGACGGGTAGGGTTTATCGGCCTAAGGATAAGCATCCTTTGTGGTGTACTCTTATCACGTGGTTCGTTCCAGACATAGACATACCCCTTTGAAGTAGAGAAACCATAGTTATCCTCTCTATTCTGCTACCATCGCCCATATACTAGAATTGCTCTACTCTCTATTCCCATATTATCACTCACTGTTATCTTACCTTTAATATTGTTCTTATTCGATTCTACCATCTTTCCTATTCACACCTATTTACTTATCTTGGTTAAGTTAGAGCGTAGTTGGTTCTCCCGTTTCCCTGTGGATACGATAAAACCTTTAACCGGGTAAAAGCTTCAACGGTATCCGTGCGCTTGCGGATTATCTGTGTGCGTATAAATACCATAGTACACTCTAGTGCCATGCTGGGGATGACAACCTAGTATTCAAGTGGTGTTAGCAAGTGTCAACACAGCCATGCAGGCCAGGCAGGATGAGCTCCAGCGTCAGCTTCTCACCTTTCAGGAGCAGCAGCTTGCTTTCCAGGCCTAGCAGACAGCGATGATGGCCGCTCTCATGGCCGCCTCCGGGATTCAGCTACCGCAGATTCAGCTCCCAGGCACGTCGACTGTCAGGCCACCTACTCCAGCACCTCAGACTCAGAGCCAGTCTCAGCAGCCTCTCCAGCTACCAGCTCAGAGTCAGCAGTTCTTGACGCCACAGTACCAGGTTTCCCAGGGTGCTATCTCTTCAGGCTTTGAGCAGGTACCTCAGTTTACTCCTCTCCGCTCCGGCTTCACTCCTCAGTCAGCGTCAGCGTCACAGCTCGTGTGGGACTCGCAGACAGATCCGCACCTCAGCTTCACCTACAGTGCTCTGACTGGTGACCCTACGCCTCCTCCTCTGCAGGCCCCTGCAGTCTTTACGGCGCCAGTCACCACTACAGAGCTTCTGTCGTCGTCCGTAGCATCGTCCGAGCAGCTTGCACCATCCTCTACCGTTCCAGAGACGACAGCTACAGCGACCGAGTCAGTGCCAGCCTCGTCAGCAGGACTCCACCAGCCAGCACAGCCAGTGTCAGCTCTCGCACCTACAGAGCAGACCCGGACCGTTTCTCCAGCACCTGCAGCTTCAGAGGGTCACTCTACCTCCTCTGCCTCGACGGCCGACAGTTCAGATGATGCAGCTCGCTTCGTGGCCGTGCCGAGGGACTCCACTGCTCCGCCTCCTCCACCGACTTCTTAGGTTTTTGGCGCTTGATGCCAAAGGGGGAGAGAGTGTGTATGAGAGTTAGGAGTTAGGGGGAGCTAGTTAGGGTGAGAGTGTTTAGGAGCTTTATTCTTTTGAGATACTTTTTATGTGTGCTACTTTATCATGCATCATGTTTACTTTTATGCATTGCACTTGTGTGAGATACTATGGTTGTGAGACATGACTTATGGTTATTGTGATATCTTATTGTCATGTGTTTTGGCTCATATTACCTTTGCTTCCGCGTTTTACTCCGATGTACTTATGAGCCTTGTGTTTATATCCTATCGTATACCACTCACATATTTGGATGCAGGATATTGGACTTGGTTGATATAAGCATGACTAATCCGTTTGTTCTTATCGTATCATGCTTATTGAAACCAAGTCACTTTAAAAACCTCAACTCTTTTCATATTCGAAGTTGTCATCAATCACCAAAAAAGGGGAGATTGAAAGAGCATCTAGGCCCCTAGTGGTTTCGGTGATTAATGACATTGTTGATTACTATGACTAACGTGTGTTTTGCAGAGGCAAAGTCATAGGTAAGGTCATGGTAAATAGGTACTCGATGGACAGGGACGTACATGCCAACTTAATAGTGGAAATCGTTTCGGTTTTTAAAGGATGGTTGGACATCGTCAAGACTAGACTAGGTCTAAGTGCCATATGGTGAAGAAGGGCACTTAGAGTAGTTTAGGACTTTGTTTTCCTTTGACCGTACTATTAAGAGGGGCTTTGATCTAGTAGCTTGACTTAGGCAAGGCTTTAGGTTTAGGTGTGGTGCACACTTGGTAAACCTAGCACTAGGCAGCTCAGAGATAGTCCTTAGATCGAGAGGAACCAACTTCGTTTCGGAGCGATCGCGTTTCGACGAAGTTTGGGTGCCCAAAGGGGCACCGGACGCTCTGTGAGTGCGTCCGGTGAGGTCCTTAGCCGTTGGAACTGTTTGGTGCCTAGGGTTAGGCTCCGGACGCTAGCACCGGACGCACCGGGTAGCGTCCGGTCCCATTCCCAGGGAGCTTGCAATGTTCCCCTGAGCACCGGACGCTAGCACCGGACGCACCGGGTAGCGTCCGGTCCCATGCGCAGGGAGCTTGTAAAGTTCCTCGTAGCACCGGACGGTGCACCGGACGCTGGGGGTTAGCGTCCGGTGACCTGTCAGAGAGAAGTACAGTTAGCCGTTATGTAGCACCGGACGCTCGGTGCAGTGCGTCCGGTGCAACATAATGTGCGTCCGGTGACCCCGTTTTCAGTGAAAAACGGTTGGCCGACCTTTGGACTTCGTGGATAGTATTTATACTCCTCCACCTCGTCCATGAGAGGTCTCTTGCCCATTTGAACATCAGAGAAACTTGTTGTGGAGCAAGAGAGTTGCAAGAGCCTAGAGAGGATTGAGTTTTGAGTGATTTCTTGAGAGAATCCTTCTCTAGTGAGTTCCAAGAGTCAAGTGTGCATCCACCACTCTCTAGAGCCTTGTTTGGGTCAAGTGACAGTTCTTTGCTTGTTACTCTTGGTGATCGCCATCACCTAGACGGTTCGGTGGTGATTGGAGGCACGAAGACCGCCCGGAGTTCTTGTGGGTGGCTCGTGTCAAGCTTGTGAGCGGTTTTGGGCGATTCACCGCGACGGAGTGTCGAAGAATCAGCCCGTAGAGAGCACTTGGTCCTTGCGTGGATCAAGGGGGAGCAAGACCCTTGTGCGGGTGCTCCAACGAGGACTAGTGGAGAGTGGCGACTCTCCGATACCTCGGCAAAACATCACCGAGCACTTTCTTCCACTACTCCTTTACTTTCTAGCATTTACTTTGTGTTTTTACATTCTTAGAATTGCCATGCTAGAATAGGATTGGAACTAGGTTGCAAAACTTTTATCCGGTAGCTCTCTAAGTCACACTAGGCATAAGGGGTTGAAGTGGAGCTTATAGGTTGCTTAAATTTTTAGAGAAGCCCAATTCACCCCCCCTCTTGGGCATCTTGATCCTTTCAGATATATCCCAGTATATTCCATGGCTTGCTTACTACTTGTGTTAGGAAAAAGATCCAATATGGTAACTTCATCATGACATTGTGCTAAATGGATGACATTATCGTAAATATATCTTTGCATCCCCTGTTCTGTAAAGGAGCTTGCGAGCTTCAATAGTGGGTGGGAGTGAAGGGATATATATATTCCAAATGTTGTTCACCTTTTTTGCAATGATATATTCTAGTATATTCCATGGCTTGCTTACTGCTTGTGTTAGGAAAAAGATCCAATACGGTAACTTCATCATGACATTGTGCTAAATGGATGACATTATCGTAAATATATCTTTGCATCCATACAAATCATTACTGTTATAGTAATTGTGGGGGTATAAACCCCTATACCCTCACGGCTAGACTTGGGTCAGGGGGCTTGGCCCATTACGAGACAAGATTGATGCTTGATCCGACTGCTCGGAGTTTCGCACAAGGAAACAAGACGTGGAGATCAAGCAGGATTCTAGTCGGTTAGAATAGAAAATTGATATTGAACTATCTATGGCAATGGTAACCGACTAGGATTAGTTTCCAAATTTGTAATCCTGCCCTCCAGACTATATAAGGAGGGGCAAGGGACCCCCTAGGATAGATTATTCTCAATCCAATACAATCAGACGCAGGACGTAGGTGTTACGCCCACACGGCGGCCGAACCTGGATAAAAAGCTTGTCCCTGTCTTGCGTCACCATCGAGTTCGTAGTTTGCGCACCGTCTACCGATAAACTACTACCGTGGGCATACCCCAAGGTAGACTGCCGACTAGCTTTCGTCGACAGTGGCGCGCCAGGTAGGGGGTGTGCGTACAGCTTTTCTAGCGAACAAGATGGTCATCGTTCCAGCTTCCGCGGCCGTGCCTGAAGGCCTCACGTTCGCCGTCGGCCAGATTACGTGGACAACTCACGGCGGTGGCCTCACGGCCACGGTTTCGGAAGAAACCCAGATCCAATCTGGGACCACGGCGGCATCGGCTCCGACCACGCAGACACTGGCACCGAGCACCCGACCACCGCTTCTGCGCTACAAGGGAAAGAAGATCGATGGCTCGGACCTTTTCCGGGCTCTTGATCGCGCCGATCTCAAGCTTCTCGAAGCTTCCCGACTAATATATGGGATCTTGCGCCAGCCTGATCAAGCCGCGCCAACGGATTTTTACAACTCCCACCGGCCAACTCGTGTCGTCACACACGAACAGCTCGGAACGTCTCTGACGATAACCTCCACCCCCTCAGGACGGTCCGTCAAACTCGAGGCTGATCGAGATCAAAGTTATCCTTACGGGCTAAACAACTCGGCCGTTCTCTATTCGCGGCACATCCAATCCCTTTCCAACGAGGCTGGTTGGTCGCCAAAATAGAGCAATCGGCCAGCTCGTCACTACGTCAAAATGGTGACGATCCGAGAACTGCGGGACGGCCAGGCTTCCAGCACCAACTCCAGCACTGGATCCGTTCCCACCGAAGTCATAAACTCCGAGGACGAAGACTACGACCTGGATTTACCACCGTATCCTCCGGGTTTCTCTCGCTTCCCGGTCTTTCCACCCCGGCGAGGAGATCTCGTCTTCAATGTCAGCGCCGATGAGCCGGTCATTGATGGAGAGACAGACGAGCAAAGGCAGCTCCGCGAGCAGTGCAATGCCGACCGCGCCCGACGACGCGCGGACGAGGAACGACAACTCCCGCCACATAACCTCACCGACGCTTTTGACATGGTCGGGGATCAGCAAGTCTACAAAACGCCAAGCGCCAACGTGGCTGTCACCATGGCCAACTTAGATCGACTCCCTGACACTCCTGAGTGCCAGGGTGTCCGGTCCAGCGTACGCGCGCATCTGATCGCCGCGATGGGACAGACAGCCACTCTACTCAAAAGAGTCCAAGCTATCTCCTATGCAGAGGTCTCCTCCGACCAGACCCATCGCAGCCGGACCTCACCACAACCCAGCGAGCACCACCGCAGCCGTTCCCCCAACAATTGTCGAAAAGACTCACGGCGTGACGATGGCGGTCGGGACGCTGGCGGCTACCGCGAGTAGAATCGCGGGCGTGGTCAGGAAGTAAACCAGCACAGGGATCTTCGATACAATATCCCTCCCAAAGACGCCCGGGACCGCATCAACAGGCGCGCCACGGAGAGAGCAGTTCACGAAAACCTGCACCGCATTGAGTACGATGCAACGCACGGTCCCCCAGGCCTGAGGCAGTTCTCCTCACACCTCCGCCAGGTCGTGTGGCCTCGCAATTTCAAGCTTGAGAAACTCAAAAAATATGACGGCAAGGAAAACCCAGAGAACTGGATCACTCTCTACGAGATCGCCGTCCGTTCAGCAGCAGGAGACGAGCACGTCATGGCCAACTACTTCACAGTCGTCCTCGACCAGGCTGGTCACCAGTGGCTCCTAGGCCTGCCCGAGGACTCTTTCGACTCCTGGGAAGAACTACGCCAGGCATTCATTGACAATTTCATCGCTACCTGCGAGCAGCCTGGGAACAAGTACGACCTCGAAAGGATAAGGGACAGGAAAAACGAGCCTCTGCGTGATTACATCCGACGGTTCTCGGATATACGCCTTAAGATCCCGAAAATTTCCCACGACGAGGCTATATCTACTTTCATCAAGGGGCTACGTTTCCACGAAGCACTGAGGAACAAGATGCTGCGCAAAAGGCCAACAACGATGGCCGAGCTCCTTGCCACGGCTAAAAATTACGCCGACACCGACGACACAGAAAAACTCATCCGGGACGACGCGAGGGGTCCCGACCAGCCTCCTCGACGAGATGACAGTCGAGGTCGTTTCGACAAGAGGAACCATCGTCGCCCCGACAACCGCGAAGGCTGGGACAGGCGGCGTGACAATCGCGATGACTTCAGAGGCAAGCGCCCTCGCGACCACGACCACGAGGTGAATACGGTCAAGCGTCCCATTGGGCGGCGAGACTACCAGGAAGACTACAACAAGACATTGAAGGGACCATGCCAACTGCATCCAAAATCCAACCACACGATGGAGGAATGTCGCGTCCTAAAAAGCATCTACACGCGGCGGGCGGCTCAAGACGACCCCGCCAAGAAAAATGGGAAACAGGACGGGCGCGATCATGAAGACGAGGACGAGGACCAGGATAGGGACCCACGACACCAGTATGTCAGTCCCACCGACGTGGTCCACTCCATCTTTGGGGGCAAGGTCTCCATCGAGTCTAAGCGAGAAAGAAAGCTCTTAAAGAGAGCCTGCCTCAACATAGACAGCACAGATGGCCTGATCGCCGATCCAAAATTTCCTCCCTGGTCGCACAGGGAAATCTCCTTCAGCAGGAAGGATCAGTGGGCCGCTATCCCGGAGCCAGGACGTTTCCCTCTAATCTTGGATCCTTGCATCAACAACATCAGATTCGAGCGCGTGCTCGTCGACGGGGGAAGTTCCATCGACATCCTCTTTCGCAATAGTTTACCTGCCCTCAAGATAACCCCAGCATAGTTAAAGCCATACGACGCTCAATTCTGGGGAGTCTTGCCAGGTCAAAGTTCAGTGCCCCTCGAACAGATAACACTGCTTGTCCAATTCGGCACATCCAACCACTTTCGAACAGAGTTCGTCAACTTTGTGGTCGCCGACTTTGATGGAACTTACCACGCCATACTGGGCTGACCATCGCTGACAAAGTTCATGGCAGTCCCACATTACTCATACCTGGTCCTCAAAATGCCTACAGAGAAGGGCGTCCTAACTGTCAGAGGCAATGTCTACACTGCATACACTTGCGAGGAAGAAAGCTTCAAGATCATCGAAGCAATTGATCTTTAAATTCGCATGGCAGAAACAGCAGCCCAAGCTGCACAGCTCCGTCCCGACCAGCTCCGACTACCCGAGCAGGAGGCCGCTAGGAAGAATTCAAAGTCCAAGGAGTACAAGGAAGTACAGCTGGTCGAAGGCAGTCCCGAGAAGACGGCCCTCATCGGGGCCAACCTGGATCCTAAATAGGAAGACGCGCTCGTTAGGTTTCTAAGGGACAACGTGAGCGTTTTCGTATGGAAACCTGCAGGCATGCCCGGCGTCCCACGAAACCTGATCGAGCACTCCTTAAATGTCTCGAAGACCGCAAGACCCATCAAGCAAAAGCTGCGACGGTTCGCTCGTGACAAAAAGGAGGCTATTAGGACAGAAATAACACGGCTTCTAGCAGCCGGATTTATAAAAGAAGTGTATCATCCCGATTGGCTCGCCAATCCGGTTCTTGTACGCAAAAAGAATAATGAATGGAGAATGTGCGTTGATTACACTGATCTCAATAAACACTGTCCTAAAGATCCTTTTGGTCTCCCTCGGATCGACGAGGTGGTCGACTCAACGGCCGGATGCGAACTCCTTTCTTTTCTAGACTGCTACTCTGGTTATCACCAGATCTCGCTAAAGGAAGATGATCAGATCAAAACGTCTTTCATTACTCCTTTCGGCGCATACTGCTACACGACCATGTCCTTTGGACTTAAAAACGCCGGAGCCACCTATCAACGGGCCATCCAGCAATGCCTCCACGACGAGATTCGTGATGACCTCGTCGCGGCTTATGTAGACGACGTCGTCGTCAAAACAAGGGATGCAAGCACCCTAATTGACAACATAGACCGAACCTTTAAGGCACTAAACAAGTACAAGTGGAAGCTTAACCCCAAAAGTGCATCTTTGGGGTCCCTTCTGGTCTACTACTCGGCAACGTCGTCATCCACGACGGCATACGACCGAATCCTTCAAAAGTAAAAGCGGTGCTCGACATGCGACCACCTAAGAATGTCAAGGATATTCAGAAGCTCATCGGATGTATGGCCGCTCTCAGCCGCTTCATCTCAAGACTAGGGGAAAAAGGCCTCCCTTTCTTCAAACTCTTAAAGGCGTCGAAAAAATTGTCCTGGACAGAGGAAGCTGACGCTGCGTTCACCCAGCTCAAGACTTTCCTCACCTCACCGCCTGTTCTCACAGCGCCTCAGCCAAATGAAGACCTACTCCTTTACATTGCAGCAACTGGCAGGGTTGTCTCCACGGCAATAGTGGTCGAGCGAGACGAGCCAGGTCACGTCTACAAGGTCCAGAGACCCGTTTATTTCATAAGCGAAGTCTTAAACGAGTCCAAGGCCAGATACCCACAAATACAGAAGCTCATACACGCCATTCTAATAACATCGAGGAAGCTAAAGCACTACTTCGACGACCATCGGGTCTTGGTAACCACCAGTTTCCCTCTTGGGGATATTCTGCGCAATAAAAATGCCAACGGCAGAATTGTAAAATGGGCAATGGAATTATGCCCATTCTCCCTGGATTTCTAGAGCCGCACCACAGTCAAGTCCCAGGCCCTGGTCGATTTCATCGCAGAATGGACGGATCCCAACGAGCCCCCCGTTTCTAACGTCTCCGACCACTGGTCAATGTTCTTCGACGGGTCCTTGAACATCAACGGCGCCGGTGCTGGGATACTTTTCGTGTCGCCTAACAAGGACAAACTGCGCTACGCCCTTAGGATCCTCTTCCCGGCGTCAAGCAACGTTGCCGAATACGAAGCATGCCTGCATGGCATACGACTAGCCGTTGAGTTGGGAGTCAAACGCCTCTACGTCCATGGCGACTCCGCTTTAGTTATCAACCAGCTCAACAAGGAATGGGACGCAACCCACGAGAAGATGGACCTCTACTGCAAAGAAATCCGCAAATGGGAATCCAACTTCTATGGCATAGAGTACATCCATGTGGTCCGGGATAAGAACCAGGCAGCGGATGCGCTGTCAAAGTTAGGGTCATCTCGGGCCCAGATCCCGCGAGGTGTTTTCGTCCAAGACATCCATGAGCCAAGTGTGGGCACAGACCTAGTCAAAAAGCAACCTAATGAGGCAATGCTCATAGACGACGCCACTCCGACAACCAGCAGCTGTGATTGGCGCACCCCGTTCATCAGGTATATATAGGACGGGTCGGGCTTTCAGGATAAAACGGAGAACGAGCGCCTCATTCGACGATCAAAGAATTACATACTGGTGGACGATAAACTTATGCGAAAAAATGCAAGTTCTGAAGTGCTGCTCAAATGTATATCCCAAGATGATGGCATCAAGCTCTTGGACGACATACACGCCGGATCCTGCGGCAACCACGCGGCCTCCAGAACACTGGTCGGGAAGGCTTTCCGAGCAGGTTTTTACTGGCCAACCGCGGTCGCCGACGCAGAAAAACTGGTCCGACATTGTGAAGGATGCCAGTTCTTCGCCAAGAGGACCCACGTACCCGCTCATGAGATTCAAACTATTCCGTCATCCTGGCCTTTCGCCTGCTGGTGCCTCGACATGATCGGACCATTTAAACCCGCTCCCGGCAACTTCAAGTTCGTCTTTGTGTTAATCGACAAATTCTCGAAGTGGATCGAATACATGCCACTGGTCAAAGCAACCTCCGAGAAAGCTGTGGAATTCCTCAATCAAATCATACACAGATTCGGGATCCCCAACAGTATAATCACCGACCTGGGCACTCAGTTCACTGGCACTACGTTCTGGGACTTCTGCGATGACAGAGGCATAGTCATAAAATACGTGTCAGTAGCTCACCCACGAGCAAATGGTCAAGTAGAACGCGCGAATGGAATGATTATTGATGCCCTAAAGAAAAGGTTGTACACCGAGAACGACAGAGCGACTGGTCGATGGATGAAAGAGTTACCGGCCGTGGTCTGGGGTCTCCGAACACAGGCCAGTCGCAATACGGGCGTATCACCCTACTTCATGGTTTATGGCTCCGAGGCAGTGCTCCCGTCTGATGTAACCTTCAGATCTCCAAGAGTTGAAAATTTCAACCACTCAACGGCTGACAGCGCCAGGGAGCTCGAAATCAATTGCATGGAGGAAAAGCGTCTAATTTCATGTCTTCGAACAACAAAGTATCTCGAAGCCATCAGGCGGTACCACAACAGGAACGTCAAAGACCGTTCTTTCGTGGTCGGTGATCTGGTACTCAAGTGGAAAACAAGCCAGGAAGGAACGCACAAGTTATCCACGCCTTGGGAAGGACCCTTTGTGGTCGCCGAAGTCACACGTCCTACATCCTACAGACTGGCGTATCCAGACGGAACACGCGTGCCTAATTCTTGCCACATAGACAAACTGCGCCATTTTTATCCATAAGTTCCAGTACCTTTTGCTTGTAAGTTTCTTATAATTAGCAATAATAAAAGTTTTCCTTTTTTCGCTATACATTGTTTACACGCAGAGCTTTCGACGGGCACAACAATCTTCCTCTGCGGCGAAGATTCCTAACGACTATCAATCAAACACAGTGATACATCACTCAGATAACATTACAACGCTCAAAATCATGGTCATGACAAAATCAAACTTTATTACAAACTTTACACACAGAGTTTACAATAAACACCCCTCCGGGCGGTTACTAGTCTACTCCTACACACTATCCTACAGGCCTACTGCTCGGGCTGATCACCCGCTCGGCCTTGCTGCCCAGACGAAGGGGTCGGGGCCACCGGCGCCTGGCTGGTCGAGACCGCAGGCGTCGACCGCCCATCTCCGGCAATGGACGCCCCCGATAACTCCCTGGCCGATCTGTCTGACCCCGGCTGGTCGGGGGGAGTGGCTGTCCCGCATAGGTTGATGTCGCCGATCACTGTCGACGAGAAGTCAAGCAGGCCAGCTCGAAGGTCGTCTGCCTCCTGCGGGCCAACTTCCTTGGGGTACCCCCTCTCCAGCATGGACAGGTCGACCAGGGGATAGTGGGCGCGCACCATGCTGAGGACATGCGCACCGGCGAACTCCCCGGCGTCCTTGACGAACTGCTGGAGCCAGTCCCACGCCCGTTGCGCCTTCTCGACTGGCGTCAGTCTCGGCGCGCGGGGCTGGTCTTCAGGAAGCTCGGGGCTGATCAAGTCCAAAACCGGGGCTACTCCTTTCCAAAGCTTAATGCAGTTGGTCTTGCAGGAGTCCCGATCCTTGATCAGCTCGTCTAAATGCTTTTTGGTATTCACCTTGAGCACTACAAGCCAAGCAGGAGGTCAGTTCAAGAACAATGAAAGGAACGTTGAGCAGTCAAATAAAAAAGGGGTGGCACGGTTATTACCAGACAACTCCCGATTCCTGTGGCCTAGCTCCTCGCATGCTCGGCGCCCGGCCTCCAGCGCCCCGGCAAGCTCTTGGCCGAGCTGGTCCTTCTCTTGCCGGAGGCGCGCAACCTCCTCCTCCAAGTCTACAGGAACAATCCCCTAGTCAACAAAACTAACCACACGGCTACACACAGCTGCTCGGAGTATGTGACTGACATGTCCGTTACCGATACTGGTCGGCTAAACGCCGAGTGAGCTCGAGACGACGCTCTTCCTGAGCACTCATCTCGGCCACCTTCTCCCCAACTTCCGACCGAAGCCGGTCCACCTCCGCGGATAGGGCCTTGTTCTCGGCCACAATGCCCTCAATTTGGTCGAAGTACCTCTTCTGGTACTTCGCCGTTTTCATCGCGCCGTGCAAGAAGAACACATGTCGAACCCAGGAACACAGCACATAAGCGTCGAGCAGCACAAAGGACCACTTACCTTAACCTCGTCCATGAGACGCTTGGCCGTGCGCTCCACCCTCACGGCCTCTTCCGTCTCCGCGAGCTCCTCGTGTCCGATGAAGTGGTCCCTGCGTTGGCGCCACACGTAGACGTGCTGGCGGCCATCACGGGGACGACCTTCAATCTCATCTACGTCATCGTCAGAGGCCGCCTGGGTCTCCTCGTTCGCCGCACTGCCACCGGCCGTGGTCGCAGGCATCACTGGCCCCTAGTCCAGGCCAGGGGAGCCTACGGGCGAAGAGGCCCCTGCCCGGGGCGGTGTCGGGACTCCCCTCTCTTCGGCTGGAGGAGTCGGGACTCTGTCTTCCTCCTCCACGATGTTACTCGGGGGAGGGGTCCTCGTAGCCTCCTCATCCCTTGTCGGGGTGCTCGCCGCGGTCATTGTTGAGGCCGGATGCTCCTCGGCGCTCTCGGCCACGGTTGTTGCCGCGGGCTGCCCCGTGGTCTACGGCGCGGCGTCCCCAGCGGCAGCAACGGGCTCAGCCACCCTCTGGCCAGCAACGTGGTCAGGATCGACGTCCGACGCCGCGCTAACAATAAGACGACATTTAAACAATGTCAAAACGCAAAATGTCGCAACACGAAAGTAAGAATGCAAACTTACAGGTCAGAGCGCCGGTGTGTTGCGGTAAACCTTCTCCTGGTCCTACCGGTCGGTGCCTGCCCCCCCGTCTCTACGATGTGCGTCGGCTTGTCGCGCGGTGCAGGCGGGTCACTGGTCACCCGACCAGTGGTGGTCGGCGCAACGTCCGGGCGACTGCGAGGCCTCCGGACCAACGACGGCGCGGCCTCCTCCTCGTCGTCGTCGTCATCGTCGATCCGGACGAGCCGACAGCGCTTTGGCGCCTGGCTGCTCTCTGACGGCAGTGTTGCCACGGGGGAGGGGCCGCCGCCTGTGGCCTCTTCCCCGCCACTCTGTCCTCGGTGGTCGGGGTGGGGTGGTTTTGCTCCTCCTCACTGCTGGTGTACCGAGTACACCGAGCAGCGTCGTCCTCTGGCGGGTCTTCCCCCGCGGGATTCTCCATGCCAGGTGCCAGTGATACGTACACTGTGCACCGGTCAACGTCTCCGATCTGCAACAGTAACAAAGACAAGTCAACAACTAGGAAGAACAAAAACTAAGGGGTAACATCAGTCAGTAACATTACCTTAGAGGCTGGTCGCCCCAGTTTGAAGGCCTGCACCCGATCACCGCCTCGAACGAAGCTGTTGTCTGCAAAGTTGAACAGCTCGTTCAACAGCTGTTGCACTTCTGTCTTCTCTAGAACTTCAGGACTCATCCTGGTCAGGTCCTGGCTCCCTGCGTACTCGTACGCCGAATGTACCCTCTTCTGGCAGGGCATCACCCGACGACAGATGAAGTTGCCGACCACTCCTAGCCCGTCTAAAAGCGACCAGTCGATCAGCTTCATCAGGTCTTCTACCTGACCGGTGAACTCTGGGCGGTCCGTCCAACTGACCCTCTTCTCGGGAATGTACCCCACGTCGCAGAACGTGGAGCTGCCCGGCTCTTCCCTGACGTAGAACCACTTCTTGTACCACTCGGTGAGAGAAGTGTTCCACGGGCAGTTAAGATACCGGTTCTTCATCCCGTCATGAAGATTGAGGTATACTCCACCTGCAATCTTGGAGCCTCCAACCGCTCGCTTCTTCCTCAAGCAGAAAAGGTAGCGGAAAAGATCAAAGTGCGGCTCTATCCCAACATAGGCCTCACACAGATGGATAAAAGTGGAAATAAGAAGAATCGAGTTCGGGTGCAGATTGCAGATCCCGATCTCATAGTAAAGAAGAAGCCCTTGGAGAAAAGGATGGACAGGAACCCCAAAACCCCTCTTGAAAAAATCTTCGAAAACCATGATCTCACCGGCACGGGGTTCGGGGTAGCTCTCCCCCTCTGGCGCCCTCCACCCGCCGAGCTCTTGGCTGTGCAGTAGCCCCATGCCGACGAGGTCGTGGAGGGACCTCACGCTGCTCCGGGACTTCTTCCACTCCTTAGCCATCAGTTCGGCCCTCTTCTTGGAGTCGCTCTTCGCCATTGACGCTGCGGGAATGGATGCGAGCTGGGCGGACTGATGGTGGTTGCAGAAGGCAAGAGTGGACAGCTTGAAGGCAATGGCAGGGTAAGGAATACGGGGGGCAATGTCAAGCCTTTATAAGCAACAACTCCACCCCTCCCACTTCCCGCATTCTTGGGAAGTGGGCGGGCCCAACGGCGGACGCAGCGTTTTGGTTTTCAACAATTACCGGGAGTTAATACAGCGGTTTTTTCGTATAATTGATGGTTTCCTTTTCTCGAACCACGCAAAGAGCGACTGCACAGTTACCAGGTGCACCTTTTCACGCAACCATCTGACAATGCGTCAGGAGGTCTCGTCACGTCACTCATTTATGTGGTAAGATGCTTTTTTCAAAATAACAGACAAAAATTGGTGGAGGATCAACGTTCCTGGGGACTGCACCGACCACCAAGCACTGTATGCTCAGGGACTGGTCGCCCAGTTCGCCAGCTCGGAGATCTGGGGACTGCACCGACCACCGAGCACTGTATGCTCGGGGACTGGTCGCCCAGTCCGCCAGCTCGGAGATCTGGGGACTGCACCAACCACCGAGCACTGTATGCTCGGGGACTAGTCGCCCAGTCCGCCAGCTCGGGGATCTGGGGGCCGCACCGACCACCGAGCACTGTACGCTCGGGGACTGGTCGACCAGCCCGCTAGTTTGGAAGAATTAGGGACTATACCAATCACCAAGGCATTATCTGCTCGGGACTGATTGATAAGTCTATCCGATGGCAAACGAGCATGAGATGCTCGGGGACTGGATAATTTTAATTTTTTAGACCTTGCTACAAGGCTTATACTTCGCCTTCCAGCAAGCTCGGGAACTACATCGGTACGATGCATCTGGCGATGCATCTTGGTTTCAGAATTTCTCCGAGGACTTTTCTTTTGACCCTAGCACCACGTGTCTACGCCACCTACTACCAGGTTCGGGGACTAAGTGGGCACACTTCACCTTGCGGTGAATATGCTTGCTTTTATGAGGTCTGTACTTTTCAGAAAAGTAAAGTGGGCACACTTCACTAGAAAAGAAATCTTTTTCAATTTAGAACACCATGCATTCTTCGAACAACCTGCTTCTTCGACGTCAGCGTTGGTCAACTGTCTTTTGAGTTAGTCAAAACACCGTTGCAACTGTTTGGGTGATTTTCTTGCTTATTGAAGACGTCAAGCCTGACTGATCGAAGAAGCTCAAGACGGCGTGCTACATCACAATACATGGTGTTCGGGGACTAGCTATGGGGGTATAAACCCCTATACCCTCACGGCTAGACTTGGGCCAGGGGGCTTGGCCCATTACGAGACAAGATTGATGCTTGATCTGACTGCTCGGAGCTGCGCGCAAGGAAACAAGACGTGGAGATCAAGCAGGATTCTAGTCGGTTAGAATAGGAATTGATATTGAACTATCTATGGCAATTGTAACCGACTAGGATTAGTTTTCAGATCTGTAACTCTGCCCTCCGAACTATATAAGGAGGGGCAAGGGACCCTCCTAGGACAGATTATTCTTAATCCAATACAATCAGACGCAGGACGTAGGTGTTACGCCCACACGGCGGCCGAACCTGGATAAAAAGCTTGTCCCTGTCTTGCGTCACCATCGAGTTCGTAGTTTGCGCACCGTCTACCGATAAACTACTGCCGTGAGCATACCCCAAGGTAGACTGCCGACTAGCTTTCGTCGACAGTAATTTTGCTCGTAGGAATGACGTGTGCGCTGTTCAAGGGTTAGTTTCATTGTGTTAATTGGAAGGTGTAAGGTAGTTCGTTCATTCTAATTGTGTCTGATTAATAATGCAGAAAAAAGGTACCTCAGGTCTGGTCAAAGTTGCTCTTCTGAATGCATTACAAAAAAGGTATTTATTTTGAGCTAATATAATAGAAAATTCTCGTAAATATTCTTACTATAAATTCTTGTAAATATTCTTAGCATAAAGTATTTATAGTATTATTGTAAATGCTTATATTCATAGTACATGTTTCTAGTAAATATCGGTGTATGTCAGAATAGTATAATACAAAATTCACGTAGATATTTTTAGTGCAAAATATTCATGGTATTCTAGTAGATATTTATATTCATAGTACACATATATCATAAATATCAGTGTTATTTATGTCTGAGCAATATAATATAAAAATTCTCATAAATATCCATGTTTTTCTAAGGTTTATTTATTTATCTGATTAGCCATGATGCCATGATGCATTGTGGTTTCATCTTCCTGTTGTTCGCTTTGTCTACTGAATGGTGGTCGTTGGGCCTTTGAACAATGTGAAACCAAATATATTAACATTGGTTAATTTTGGCAACCTGGAATTATGTTTGTCAGGTGGGATTTTTTAGTGCACTCAGCTGATGCAGGTTCAAAATTGATTTCTTCCTTTTGCAGCCTCGGATCTCCAACTGCACAAATACAAAGTGTTCTCCAGCGACTTCAGTTTCATTATTTTTATCCAACATGTTGGCTTAGTGTCTGATTGGAAGCCATGGGAGATGTTCTAATGATTTAGAGCCTTTTTCACTCAATTTCTGGATGTAAATACATAATATAGTTGATGTTCCTATCAGTGTGCCATGTTACATTGGGAACCTGTAGCTCGATTATTTTGTTGTATGTATATTTTGCCTTGGTTCTCTGCTGTCCATATATGTATAACTTGTCAACCTCAACTAAAGACTACAATACATTTACATATTTGCATGGAGTATACATTGTAGTTAATAAGTCTGCAAAAAAAAATCTAGTAAATATATTATCGTAACTACACTCAGAATGGCATAGTTTCTAGTAAATAATTATGTACAAATCTAGTAAAAATTACTGTAGGAATCTAGTAAACAATTAGCAATTTTAGTAAATAGATTGTCGTAAAAGAGGCAGCCTAGATTTCGATAACTCATTTTAAAATTACTAACATAAAAAGCACATGTCAATCAGGCATCAGCTCCATCACATAACATACATGCACGTACATGGTCAAGACTATAATCACGGAACGTGAAAATTTCCTCTCGGGGATAGTGATTACAGTAATTAATTTACAGTATTTAATGCTCATGGCACGCAGGCATGCAGCTTCATCCGCCAGCTTAAAAACCGGACGTCGTGCTCGGTGTAACCGACCTGGCTACAAAATAACTTATTTTGTAGCTATAGAGTATACTCACTCAGAATATGCAGGGAACTTATGGAGTTTAGTTTGGGAATGCTTATATGGCTAATCCTCATTGAACAAGTATTGGTTATTTTGTTTGAATGTAAGTGAACACTAGTAGCATACACTTCTGTGAACCACTCTGAACTTTTTATTTTAGCAGCTTATAATTGTTCTGAACTATTCATTTTGTTTGTTAAAATATTTCTTTGCCTAATATGAAATTGTGTGACTTGTAGATGGTGGCTTGTGGACTGTTGGCTTCTGGAGTACCTGCTTCAACTTGCAGGATATGGATACCTGTTGCAACCTGCTTCTGGACCGATGGCTTCTAGACCATGTGCTTATCATTTAGTTATCAATAATATATATGTATGCAAGTCGCTTTTACTAGAAGCTAGCTGGACTGCCCAACATATGGTTCAGAACCTAGCTGTGATTCACAACCATATGTCTCAGTCTTATATATGTTTCTCGTTTGGCATGTTAACAAATATGATTTTGCAAGCTACAGAGCAATATATATGGAAAATACACCCTCTCTCTCTCTCTATATATATATATATATATGATGAGTGATCACGTACATCATACAGGCTATATATGGATGCTTGGCACAATTGATCTATTGCTTTTTTGTGTTGCATTTAAAGTTATCTCTAGTATAGCAATTATTGTAGAAACTATGGATTGGAAAGGGTAGTTTCTAAAGCACATTTATTGCTCTGTTTATCTCTTGGATAATGCATCAAGAAACTACCCATTGGGACTGCCCTTACATGGTAATTTTTTTTTGGAATGGGAAATTGTGGATGCTTGTCAGCCTACACAACTACGGTTTATGTAAGTTTGATTCCACCTATATATATTGTCCCTTCGAATAATCCCATTAAGATAAGAACATATTCGGGCTTGTTTGGATCCCATCCTCTAAATTTTAGGGCTATAAAAATGTTAGAGCACTTTAGCTCATCAATTTTGAGGTCTAAAAGCTCTAACGTGAGGTGAGCTAAAGTTTAGAACTATCTTTAGAGGATATGTTTGGAGCTTTAGGCCTTGTTTACTTCCACCCAAAAACCTAAACTTTTTCATTATTCTATGTCACATCGAATCTTTAGACGCATGCATGGAGTATTAAATATAGATGAAAATAAAAACTAATTACACAATTTGATCGAAAATGTACGAGACGAATCTTTTAGGTCTAGCTAGTTAGTCTAGGGTTGGATAATAATTAACACAGACAAACGAAAGTGCTACAGGGTCGTGAATTTTTTGTCTTCAGGAACTAAACACGGCCTTAGCTCTAAAGTTTAGAGGGAAGGATGCAAACATGTCCATGACAATCAATTTCAGAATACTTTATCTTAATATAATAATATTAAAAGCCATAACGCCCTCCAAATAGACTGTGTGCATGTGATCGGGAGATAAGTCGTTCTTTGTTTTTTCTGAAAACAATTGCTATTTAAAAAGTAAAATTCATATATTATAAAGCGTGTAAAAAATATTTGTCTATAAAAAATCATGGATAAACCTAGTTATGAGATCGAACAATGGGTAGAGCGGAGGTTTTGCCTCAATTAATGCCTCGTAGTATGTATCATATCGAGGAAGTGGTCACGGTGATGACACTGGTGGACGACTCCGATCAATCAACGATTCAGTTCCCAGTGGCGGCGGCAGCAATGAACATCTTCTCCATGATAGTGAGCTTGTCAGCAGGAGCGGCTGCAATGACCTCATCAGCTGCCTTACCGTAGGCAGCAAGGACTTGAGCGATCTTTTTCTCATCTCCATCCGCATACGCCTTGTTGATAGTGGAGCCAGCGGTGTACATTGTTTTCTTGAGGATGGTAGCTCTGACCTCCAACCTTTTCTCTACTGGGGCAGCCGCGACGACTCCATCAAAGGCCTTCTGAATCTTGGAGTCCGTCTCGCAGTAGGCCTTGTCGACGGTGGGGCAATCTAGCGGGCTGGGTGCAGCTACCGAGTTGAAGGAGTCCTCCATCATCATTAGCTTCTTGTCTGCCGGCGCAGCATTGATGATGGCAGCGGCTATCTCCACCCTAAAGACGAGTTTGGCGATTTTCTTCTCATCTCCTGACTCTTTGGCCTTGGCGAGAGCAGATTTGATGGGTTGGAGATGCTTCAAAGCGGCATGCATTGTTTCCATCTGCTTCGCAGGTGGGGCAGCAGAGACGACAACATCGATAACCTTCTCAACCTCTAAATTGAGGTCGCCAATGGACTTTTCAGCGGCAGGAGACAATTGTGTTGCCGTTGTAGCAGCTTGATCCGCGACAACAAGGATACTACTAAGGAGGAGGAGGATCGTAGTCTTCGCCATGGCGCGCGGATTATTATAATGCTAATAAGATTGAGATGGTGGTTCCATATATATATATATATGTGTGTGTTGAGGACCGTCTTTTTAGTAATGACCAAAGAAAGGCTATTATATTGCTATAAATAAAATAGTGGACGGTGTATAGTGACTAGCATATAATACTATATACAGATCCGAAAAAGACTCATGGTGGATAAGAGTTCCAAAATTAGCTACATCCATGCATGTGCATGTGCGTTATGAGACACACCCTTTCTCAAGCCACAAGGTTACATTACCTACATGGGGATGCAACTCATGCTTGGCAATTGATGCATTAATTGAAACATGTTTTGTGTGGCTGCCTACACATACAAAAGTGTGTAAAATTTTTACTTTGGGCCAACACCAAAATCTTGCTACATTCCTCCTACCGGCCAGTTAATATATATATATATATATGAATACCAGAAATTAAATCGCTGATTTTTTTTGTGACACAGTGCCTTCAATAAGGCAGCACACATGGATCCATTCCATCGTCGTCCACAAATGCATCAGATAAGCACCTCCTTTATTACGTGGACAAGACTTAATTTGCTGCATTAGGAATTCAACACAATATGGACCGCAAAAGCTAGGTGACCTCGCACCAGGTACACCAGGTCATCAAATGGTAAACAAATTATACGTGTGTCTTTATTAATTTATTCGGTGATACCAGCAGGTCATCCACGTACACATATACATAGGTAGTAGGTGCACTAGTAGAGAGTGGAACTGGACACATCACACACACACACACATGAAGGTATACTACATAACGGATACCGTACTGCCTGCCCACACATGAAGAGGCCTGTTCTAAATAGCGCGCTATAGCGGACGCTATAGCGCTATTTAGCGTTTCTGGAAGAGAACTACTAAGCTATGAAGATTTTAGCGCTAAATGATTGTTCCCGCTATTAGCAGCTAATAGCGCGCTAATTTCGCTAAATTGGGTTAGTTTAGCGCCGCTATTTGGCCTTGGGCTTCATTTCCATCGGCCCAAATAATTTGGAGGCCCAAATAACAGGGATATGTCACCATGTGATGTATGTTATTATTGATGTATCATATATGAACTATGAACTTTGATGTAATATGTTAGTAAGACTTTGAAATATCTATCCCTATTGGTATTCATAATGTTTTCATCTTTATTATGTGTAAAATTACATGATGTTTGACAAATTTTTTGCTCAGCCGCTAAATGGCTTAGCTCGCTATTAGCACGCTATAGCTTTTTTTAGCCTTTTAGAGAGGCCGCCGCTAAGAGGCTTAGCCCGCTATTTAAAATTGAAGAGGCAGAGCTAGCATATACTAGACCATGATCCCAAGCAGTCTAACACCTAGCTAGCTAGGTTGGCTTGGTGCCGAAGCATTCCTTGAGTGCAAAGAAGTTCTCGACGAGGCACCTAATGAACTCCCAAGGATCGACGCAGGTCGCTGCATCAAAGGAGCAGGACAAGATGTTGTCAAGCAGGCAGTGCTTGCAGTTGTCGGAGCAGTTGCTTCCAAGATCAGCTAGGGCTAACTCCTGCCGGAGCAATGCGGAAACACCAGCTGTCCTAGTGGTACTACTTCCTCCAGCAGGGGTTGTGAGCTCGCCAGCTCCGCCTCCAGTTGATCCCGGCCGTGGCATCAGCTCGCCCTCGGCGCCAGCGCCGCCAGCTGATCCCAGCGTCATCCGCTCGCCGGTGCCGAAGCAGTGCTCAATGATGATGAACTTGCCGACGAAGCACTCGACCATGGTCCCAGGATGGACACAGGTCAAACCATGAGCCAAGCAGGACCCGATGGTCTCAAGGAGGCACCCTATGCAGTCCAAGGAGGAGCAGTTCCTTCCAAAATCAAGCTGATCAAGTAGTAGGGTTAACTTCTTCCGGAGCAACGGGGAAATACCAGCAGTGGTCGCCGCTCCTGCTGATCCTGCAGGCATGATCTCGCTGGCGGATCCCCCAGCAGCAACAGATCCCGGCAGGGTCGCCGTAAGGCCGCCAGCTGAACCCGGCGTCGCCGTCATCAGCGCGAACTTGCCGCGGGCTCTGCCTCCAGCCGCAGATGCGAGAGGCGCCAGCTCGCCTCCGGTTGATCCCGGCGGCGTCAGCTCGCGGGCGCTGCCCCCGGCTGGCGAACCCATGGCAGTGATGATGATGAGCGTGAAAAAAACGGCAGCCGATGCCATGTGGTCGGGTAGGGGTACGGTGGCGGTGTAGTACGTTTGTGAGTTGGCTCAGATCGATCTAACGACGACGCCGCCGGCACTATTTATAGAGAGGAAATTATTTCCTCATCCCTAGAAAAAATGGTGCTTAGTTGGCTCTTTTTTTCTCTAATAACTTGCTCTTTTGCTCTAAAACAAATTTCCTTGTTTTCTTGGCCCTCCGTTAGTTTGATACGCTAAAGTTGTATTGCATGGCTTTTGTCATGAGGGGAGATGATGGTGCATTGGATAGGAATAATATGGAAGAGTTGAAGAGATCGTATGCTTATCTGGAGTAAAATCAAATCAAATAGATATATTCTACGATGGTGTACCCACACTAATTTATGCCATTAATCCTTAGGGTTTAATAGATGGTTTATTGTAACAATAGAAAAAATATGGTGGTTGCATGCAGTGCTGTTCTATGTCCTAGGTATCGAATAATATTCTACACCGAACAGTTATACTAAACATAATTAAGTATCATTCAGTATTTCGCATTTCGGTATGGTTCAATATTTCGTGGTCCCGGTGTAGTGTTGAATGATACTGGATGTTGTTCACTACTACTCAGTATTTTTTCTGCTCAGTTTTGACTTACGATGAATAATATTTCTACACCTAGCGTGTAGAATAACGTTATATATATATATATATATATATATATATATATATATATATATATATATCTTGGATGATTGACACATGGCGCCATGGATGATCGGATTACTGACTCTGTTTGGCAAACAAAGGACACTCCAAACATGTGCCTGGTTCGATTCGGTGGGGATGGTCCACAAGCTAGCTGTTGACGTTCGTAAGCACGTTCGGTTCGGCAAGGCGGTCTGATATCCTACAACGGCGGAGCAAAAGAATATGGTGGGGATTAGGAAGGCGTTGATGATGATTAAAAAAAGATAGGACACGCATATGCATCTATACAAGTCTAAGTCTGGTCGGCGAGGAATATATGGGACCCGCATACCATTTATTTTTTAGTATAATAATATGGTTAATATAGGTCGTATTTTGTAGATAAATTCAAGACAAATAACATGATACAAACAAAATGCAAATTAGTTTTGTATCTAGGAAATAATATTATTTAAAGTTTATCAATGAAACATCTAGTGCTTTATCCTAAGCGTTTGGAGGGGTCCAATTGAAAGTGGTCCTAGACGTGTTTGGAGGATTCCTTTTGAACTCATACTTTTGGCTGGTGCATGTGCATGCAGTATTGTAGTACGTCTGGTTTTGTTGTTCCACCAAAAGCTAAAGCCTTTTTATGATTTCCTGCCACATTAAATTTTACTGCACATGGATAGATTATTAAATATAGATAAAAAAATAGATGATAGAATATATATATATATATATATATATATATATATATATATATATATATATATATATATATATATATATATATATATAGGAACTAGGAAGGCACGAAACATGTTTGTCTGACATTGTTGCATAAATAAGTTTGTTTCTTTTGGCAGATTTTGAACGTCTTGAACTTGGTTTGAACTTGGCAGGTCATATATATATATGAGACTAGGAAGTAGCTCATGGAGGAGTAGTTCATATATATATATATATATATTAGAATAAAAAACAAAAAGGCTTATATGCAAAAACAGTTTACTTTAGTTTTGGGTAATCGAATTGCAAAGTACTGAGCACTTAGATTTTTCAAATATAGATGTGTACCAACTTTTGTGTCTTCTTTGGTGAGTTATTTTAAGTACAAAAAAAGTTGAGCACGCGTAACGGTACACACCATTATTACTTGGGAATTTTTTTTCGTATGGGCATATATAGTTGTTGCTGCTTATGCTTGTGCATTATTGCCAGCCTACACAATCATCAATTATGTAAGCTAGATTCGTCCTTTTGTGTCGCTATATGAATCCCAAGCCAAGAACCGGTGCTCCATCTTCCCATGGGAGCAACCAAGCACCAAATCAGAAATACACACACATGCATAGGATGCGTGCTGACTATTGCATTAGGTTGACAAGAAACGACGATGGCCCAACCAAAAAGAAAAAGGTTGGCAGATTAACAAACTGCATAGCAGCCATGTGTCGTCTATCCCTGTTATGCTCATTGATCGATGATGGCTGATAAGAACTGTTAATGATGTGAGACAACAAAGAAACACAAAGCAAAGAGGAAAGGCAGTTGATACTTTTTGTATGCCATCATTGTGGAATGAAAGAAAACGTCAAGGCCCGTTGTTTCAGACGGAATGAGCCCCCGGAAGCATTCCGGCCCGGATTCATTCATTAATGGCTCGTTCATGTAGCTTGGAACAGAGACCAGAAACCATTCTGGCCAGAAATAGTAGTAACCATGAATAAGTGGAACGATTTCTAGCCAAGAATCTCCCTAACCGAACGGGCCCTAAGGGCATATTCGGTTCGGTTCATCCGGATTGAACTCCTGGATTAATTCTAACCTAGAATCATGTGATACTCCATCTGTCTATTTATCGGAGTCATTTTAGGGCCGTGCGCAACCACGGAGAAATTAATTCAGCCAGTACAAGAAGCTGCATGCAGACGGTTGAATTAATTAGACTAGTGAGAGGAGCCACATGTGCTTGGGAAAAGATGAAAATAGTGGTCTCTAGCTTAGATGACTCCGATTTTTGAAAAAGAATTGGTAAGATGACTCCAAAAAATAGATGGAGGGAGTAATTTATAGTGGATTTCTAGTATACAGAGGTTCTAAGCCGGCTGGAGTAAAACATTTCTACAGGCGGTTTTAGTTATAATGCGCCTGTGTTGAAAATTTGTACGGCTAGAATTGAAAACCGCCTGTATAAAAGGCTCAGTACAGGCGGTTATTGTAACAAAACCGCCTGTGTAAATGCATCATTTACACAGACGGTTCAGTTATGTGAACCGCCTGTGTAAATCCATTAATACAGGCGGTTCACATAACTGAACCGCCTGTGTAAATGATGTATTTACACAGGCGGTTTTGTTATGCGAACCGCCTGTGTTAATGGATTTACACAGGCGGTTCACATAACAAACCGCCTGTGATTTATCTTCCTATAAATACCCGAGAACCCCTTCTACCTCCTCGGGCAGAACTGTAGGTAGCAGCCACATTCCATTGGAGCACATCTTGGAGGTCCAGTTTTTCCAAAATACAAGGGGGGAGGTTT
Source organism: Sorghum bicolor (assembly GCF_000003195.3). Lineage (NCBI taxonomy): Eukaryota > Viridiplantae > Streptophyta > Magnoliopsida > Poales > Poaceae > Sorghum > Sorghum bicolor. The sequence continues at coordinate 46,894,790 of NC_012875.2, forward strand.
TGATCTTCATTTCTTGGAAGGAGGTGGCTAAGAAAGGTTAGTTGATGCCTCTAATGCCTCATTTTGTGCCCTCTTGCTCAATTTGAGCTACTTTTTGGATCTAGGGTTTCACCATGAGAGAGAGAGTAGAATAGCTAGGTATGGTCTATTTTGCTCAAATAAAGTTGCTTATGATGGATATATGATGTCTCTCCTATCTTGTTTTTTATGTTTACTTCTCTAATTTGTGAAACCAAGAAATATATATGTAGTAGTTTCCATGAATGGTGTTTCCATGCTTGGGAGAGAAAGATAAGTTTTCTTTTTAGTTTTTTAAATTATATGGTTTAGGATGTTATTTTTTGTGTAAATTTGATTTAATTACGCGATAAGCATTTTTTATATATGAGGTTGCTTCAGATGTTGCCTCTCCTCTCACCATTTCCATGTTTCATTCTCAAATTTTTTAGTGATATAATATATTTAGTTTTAATCAACAGTGTTTTTGTACCTTGTCAAATTTATTTTAGTGATATAAAGATATATATTTATGGTTTTGTCTTTATTTTTGATACATGTTTTACTTTTTCAATTTGATTTAATTGTTAGGTGTTCTTTTATTTTTGATGATAGATATTCGTAGACAATATTTCAATTAATTTACTAACTTTTCAACAGGTCAAAATACAAGGTTTGAGGTTTTGATCTTCATTTCTTGGAAGGAGGTGGAGGTGGCTAAGAAAGGTAAGTTTTCTTTTTAGTTTTTTAAATTATATTGTTTAGGATGTTATTTTTTATGTAAATTTGATTTAATTACGCGATAAGCATTTTTGTGCCCTCTTGTATAAGATGTTGCCTCTCCTCTCACCATTTCCATGATTCCTTTTTCAATTTGATTTAATTGTTAGGTCTTCTTTTATTTTTAATAACAAATATTCGTAGATAATATTTCAATTAATTTACTAACTTTTCAACAGGTCATGATGGAGAGGTCCTCATGGATGTATAACTTATCAAGACTAGATCCATCATATATACTTGAGGTGCATAGGTTTGTTGATGCCGCTAAGAACCATGCTTTGAGAACAAAGACGAAGCATATATATTGTCCATGCTACGACTGCAGAAATATTCTTCTATTTGAAGATACTGAAGTAATCATTTCTCATCTAGTCTGTCGAGGATTTATGAAGGATTACTTGATTTGGACAAAGCATGGTGAGGGTAGCTAAGCGCCTTATACAGTTGGGGACCCAGCACACATCGACACCGATGGTCTAGGCATGCCTGCTGATCAGTTTTTCCACGACACACCCCAGAGTGAACATGTTGTGCCAAATGTTACCGCTGGTGGATCTGCTGGGGGAAATGATGGTGCAAGAACTCATGTCTTACCAAATGATACGGCTGCAGAAGATGCTGAATTCTTGGAGGCAATGTTGCATCGTCATACTGAACCTTCAATGTTATTAATGAAAGTGAAAGGTCCTTGTTTGGTTTTGGTAATTGAGTGACAACTTAGGTGGACTAATAGTGTTTATGTGAGATACACAGGAGATTAGTCCACAGGTGATTATATGATGATGGAGGAGCTCATTGCATATGAGACATGACATGGAGTCATGTGACCAAGGTGGAGAAGATCAAGATGAGGCTTGGCTCGATGGACTGGTTGCAAGAGTGAAGGGCAAGTCGGAGGCTTTGAAGCGAGGGACCGCGTGTGACGGTGAAGCTTGAGCAAGACTTGGCGCTGATGGACCGAGGCAACGGTGGAGAGCAAGCGAGGTCAAGATCGATGAACCAATACGGTCATGTGATGATATGAAGTGGATCATATCATTTGGTGATTGGTTGGTGCATGTGTTGCATCAACATTGGAGGAGATGGAATGGAAAGCGCAAGGCAAAGGTATAACCTAGGGCATTTCCATTTCACCGGTCATAGGTGTGTAGAGAAGTTTATGACCGGATTTAGGATAGATGGCCGTACTATCAAGAGGGGCAAACTTGTTTGCATATCGGTCATCTAGTGCCACTTGAGTGATCTAACTTTGCATACGTGTTAGGATCGAGTGGCGTGGCAAGTTTGAGAGACTAACTCCTTTGGGAAAATGTTTGTGAAAATGCTAACACACATGCACATGGTGGTGTACACTTGGTGGTGTTGGCACATTTGCAAAGGAGGTGGTGTTCCCAGGGTTGAGAGAGGTGTGGGTTTCTCTCTCCCTCGCAAATGGTGGTGTACACTTGGTGGTGTTGGCACATTCGCAAGCTCGGCGGGATTCAGCGCTTTTTGAGAAAATTAAGTGCATATTTTCTATTGCGCCAGTGGGAATTTTTAGTGAAGTCACGGGAGTGTTTCTCAGTTGGAAACACTCACCGGACGCTCAGCGCGGAGGCACCGGACGCTGGCCTTTAGCGTCCGGTGTGCTGTCGGGTGCAGCAGAGTGCACCGGACGCATCGGAGTGAGTCCGGTGCTCAGCGTCCGGTGTGAGGGGTTTTTGCAACCCTCTCTGCGCACGAGTCCGGTGAGCACCGGACCGTCCGGTGGTGCTGTGTCTGGCGCGAGCGCGTGGTAGCCGTTGGCGGCAACGGTCGTTTTTAAACGGCTAGTGACACGTGGCCGACGCCTGAGCACCAGACGCTGGGAGTTGAGCGTCCGGTGGCTCCCTGTGAGCGTCCGGTGCCCTCGTGTTTTGCCCAGTGAAGGGGCAATGGCTAGTTTAGCCCTTGGGGCTATAAATAGAAGTGTTGGCCGGCCTTGGCCGGTGCTGAGCACCCTTGGGACTTAGTGTCCATGCTTGGGGAGTGCTAGTAAAGCCTCTAACTCACATATGCTTGATAGTGATCATCCAATTGTGTGAGTGAGCGATTCTAGTGCGTTGCATTGAGAGATTGCATCGAGTGGCACTAGGTGTTCGTGTTGCAAGCCGGTGGTGCTTGTTACTCTTGGAGGTTGCCACCTCCTAGACGGCTTGGTGGCTTGTGACTCCGTCGAAGCACGCAAGGAGATTGTGCGGTGCTCCGGAGAAGAGATTGTGAGGGGTACGGTGCTCACCCCGTGGGGATCGCGAAGAGCAACTCTAGTTGAGCGAGACGTGAAGAGCGACAAGTGGTCCGGCCGGGTCAAGTGCTAGAGCTTGTGGTAAGCACTCCACGTGGGAGAGTGTGACTTGTGGGTCACCACTAGCAAGAGGACCGGCGGCAACCTTGGAGCTTGTCTCAACGGGGACGTAGCTTGGTGGCAACCAAGTGAACCTCGGGAGAAAATCATCGTGTCAACATTGTTCTTCCCGTTGGTTTGCAAGTCCCTAACACAAGCTCGTTCTTACGTTCATATACTTGTGCTTGTGTAGTTGCTCTTGTAATTAGTTAGCTTGTGTAGCTTGCTAGTTGCCTTCTTGCTTGTGTAGCTAGAAGTAGTTCCCTTGCGTGACTAATTTGGTTTGTGTAACCTTGTTAGTCACATTGCTTAGTTTGTGTAGCTAAGTAAGTTGCGCTCTCTAATTTGGCATTAGTTGCCTTGTTATTGAGCTTGCTAGTGAGCTTAGGCTTTGTGCGCTTTGCCTCACTAGTTTGTGTAGGAGCTCCCTCGGTTTGCAAAGTACTAGTTGCATAGGTTTGTGTGACCTTGCTCCTAGAATTGGTTAGGTCAGCTCTTGCTAAGGTAGCACCTTGCTTGCTTGTTTAGGATCTTTTCAAGGTGCTAGAGAACTTAGATAGAGGGGTGTAGTCTTGGCTAGACCGATAGTTTTAATTCCGCATTTGTTTCGGTTAGCCGGTGTGATAAGTTTTTAGAAAGGACTATTCACCCCCCCCCCTCTAGTCCGCCATCTCGACCCTTCAGAAAGGGATGGAGGCCTTGAAGAAGGCAGTAGAAGAGCCTTTGTATGATGAGTCTAAAGGTTGTACCAAAGAGTACACAATGTTACGAGCTGTGCTAAAACTGTTGATGGCAAAAGCCAGGTATGGTTTGTCCGATGCTGGATTCGATGCGTTCTTAAGTATTATCGGCGATATGCTTCCAAAGGAGAACAAAGTTCCTGCTAACACGCACTATGCAAAGAAGCTGATCAGTCCGCTGACTATGGGTGTCGAGAAGATCCATGCGTGTAGAAATCATTGTATCCTGTACCGAGGTGATGATTACAAGGACTTGGATAGTTGTCCAAAGTGTGGTGCAAGTCAGTACAAGACAAACAAAGACTATCGAAAGGATTGTGTTGCCTCCATCTGTAAAGCAGGGAAGAAGCGAAAGAAGGCCCAAAAGAACACCCAACAGAGTTCAAAACCCATGAGCAAAGATAAAGAAGAGGTTGACTATTATGCGCAGAAAAAGATTCCTGCTTTAGTGATGTGGTACCTTCCAGTGGTAGATCGACTGAGGAGTTTGTTTGCTAACCCTGAGGATGCAAAACTTATGAGTTGGCATGCTTCTGATGAGCACAAAAATGATGGCAAGCTTCGCCATCCAGCCGATGGAAAGCAGTGGCAAGATTTCAATGACAACCACCGAGACTTTGCCAGCAAACCAAGGAATGTTAGGTTCGCACTGTGTACAGATGGAATGAATCCATTTGCTGAGAGGAGCAGCAAGCATAGCACATGGCCGGTGATTCTCACCATCTACAACCTCCCTCCATGGTTGATGCAGAAGCGAAAATACCTTTTGCTAACCTTACTTATCTCTGGACCAGTTCAACCTGGAGTTGACATGGATGTTTTCCTGGAGCCATTGATGGAGGAAATGAAAATTTTATGGGAAAAAGGTGTTCAAATGTTGGACGAGTATTGCAAAGATTCATTCACGCTAAGAGCAATTATTTTTGTTACTATCAACGATTACCCTGCTCTCTTTATTTTATCAGGGCAATTCAAGGGAAAGGTTGGTTGCGTGGTGTGCATAGATGGAACCCATTACGTGTCCCTTAATGCATCTAAGAAGATAGTGTACATGAGGCACAGACGCTTCTTATCGAAAGGACACAAGTACCGCCTGAAAAAGATGGATAAGTACTTTGACAATAATGATGAAAGGAACTTAGATGCACCACTAGGTAATAGCAAAGGCCATAGAGTTTTCAAAATAGTCAGCAACATTAAATTTGTGTTTGGAAAGAAGACAAAGGATGAAAAATTAAGAAAGGATGTCAAATCAACTCCAGGGGCAACATTCAAGAAGAAGTCCATTTTCTTCGAGTATTTGCCATACTAGAAAGACTTGGATGTACGACACGCGATCGATGGTATGCACGTCCAGAAGAATGTGTTCGAAAGTCTAATTGGCACATTGCTAGACATCAAGACCAAGACAAAGGAAGGACTCAATTCACGCTTTGACATGGTGCAGTTAGGCATAAAAAAAGAGCTTCATCCTGTTCTTCAAGAAAATGGGAAGTACCATCTCCCAGCAGCAAGCTACAACCTCAACATAGATGAGAAACATGCGATGTGTGAGTGGTTGAAGAAATTGAAAGTCCCATCTGGATTCTGCTCTAGCATACGGAGTTTTGTGTCAATGAAAGACCTAGCACTCACCAACTACAACTCACATGATTGTCATGTCATGCTGACTACTTTCCTCCCTATTGCAATAAGGGCTATAAATCCAGTATTCTTAAAGATGGCAGTCACACGATTGTGCTACTTTTTCAACAAGATCAAACAAAAGGTAATTGACCGTGATGAGTTAGAATCCCTTCAGGAATTCGCAGTGGAAACAGTGTCACAGTTTGAGATGTGTTTCCCCCCATCATTCTTTGATATCATGGTGCACCTTGTGGTGCACTTGGTTCCACAAATACAGGCACTGGGTCCCATGTACCTGCATGAAATGTGGACTTACGAGTGTTTTATGTCAATACTAAATGGCTATGTATCAACTCGTGCTCGTCCCGAGGCGTCCATGATAGAGGGGTATTGTACCGAAGAGGCGATTGAGTCCGGTGGACCATTCTGCAATAATGTCCTAAAAGACCAGGTTGCAATAGGTTTGCCTCCGTCAAGACATGAGGGTAGGCTACATGGATGTGGGAGGATTGGACGAAAATCATTCATCCCACCAGATTATAATACAATACTTGAGGCACATCACAACATCTTACATCAGCTCTCGATAATGGAGCATTTGATTGAACAACACATGGATGAGCTTCGAGAACATAATGCTAGGCAAACAGAGGATTGGGTAATGAAGGAACACAAGAAACAGTTGTACACATGGCTAAGGGAGCAGGACATTCCATATGGGGAAACAATTGAGAAACAAACCATCAAGGCTTTGGCATCTGGACCATCACGCCAAGTCATAACATGGCAAACCTATGACATTAGTGGATTCACATTTCATACCAAGTCTAAGGACCAAAAGAGCATGACACAAAATAGTGGTGTTCGATGCGAGGCCATAGATGACAAAACTGGTGATATTATTACATACTTTGGCTTCATCGAGGACATATGGGAACTAGACTATGGTACATTTCAGATCCCTGTGTTTTGATGTCAATGGGTTGAAGATAAACATGTCACAGTGGATAATTATGGGGTCAGAGTTCTTGATCTAAGTAAGGTGGGATATAAAGATGACCCATGGATCCTTGCTAATCGTGCTGCACAGGTTTTCTATGCTGAGCAGATCCTTTCTAAGAATGAGAAGAAAAGTACTGACAAACCGAAGCATGTAGTTTTTCCACGAAAGCAACAAGCAGTTGGAGTTGACGGTGTATCGGATCTGGAGGATTTTAACCAGTTCAGTGATATGTCCCTCTTTGTGGACCATCCTATGAAGATAAAAAATATTGAGCGAAGCATCCCACAGAGTTCTTTGCCATGGGTGCGCCCTGATGGACAAGGAAGAATAGTAGCGGCCTATATTGTATCATGTAAACGCTTTATCAAATGCAAAAATGTCCTATTTATGAAATGTATATCTTGATGAGTGGAACAAACTTTGTATTCATGACTTTTCGAGTTGGGGATGTCTCGGGTTTTGAAAACGTGTGTGTAGTTGTGGAAATTTGAAATTTCAAAATTTGAGTGGTCCAAACTCTCTCAGATGAAAAGTTGACCCTTACACACAATGTGTATCTTGATGAGCTGGACAAACTTTGTATTCATGACTTTTGTATCTGAGGCTACCAAGGGTCCGGTCAAAGTGACTTTTCAGAAAAAATCCAAGATTGGACTTGGTCAAACTAGGTCAAACTAGGCACTAAATGACCTCAAATGAAAAACTTTTGAATACATAGTTGTTAGAGCTCCTCAAGATACACATTCCATACATAGGATATTTTGGCATATGGGAAAGGATTGGTAAACTCTAGTCACAAAGTGTTGAATGTGACACAAACTTTATGAAACTATATGTGAGACTTGTGGATTTAGAACTACACTTTTGAAACGCTTTGTCAAATGCAAAAATGTCCTATGTATGAAATGTATATCTTGATGAGTGGAACAAACTTTGTATTCATGACTTTTCGAGTTGGGGACGTCTCGGGTTTCGAAAACGTGTGTGTAGCTGTGGAAATCTGAAATTTCAAAATTTGACTAGGTCAAACTAGACACTAAAAGTCCTCAAATGAAAAAGTTTTAGATACAGAGGAGTTAGAGCTCATCAAGCTCTACCTTTCATACAATATGCAATATGCATTTGAAATTTAAAATAATATAAAAATAATATATAGGTATGAAACAATATAATTATATTATAATATCATTATACAATTAATATATAAACAACATAATTATGTTACAAATATAGAATATAGAAACAATAATGTTAAAATATTATATTACAATATCAATATGCAATAAAAAATAGTTACCAAAAATATAGAAAACAATAATAAAAAATATTACAAAATGTTTTGTACAGGCGGGTGGTATTGACCACCGCCTGTAGAAATGCCGCCCTTATATAGGTCGCGACCAGTCTCGAAAATTTCTAAGTCTCGAAGGCGCCAGTTCTATTCAAAGTGACACCGGCAGGCTGCCAAAATTTCTCACCGCCGCCCTTCTCCTCCGCCACCAGTCGAGGTTAGCTCGCCGGCGTCACTCCTTTGCTGTTGCGCGTGGGGCGGGTGCGGCTGCGCGCGCGTGGAGGCTGATGCGGGAGGCAGAGAGCGCGGCGGCCGCAGCTCGAGGGCGGAGGCAGAGAGTGCGGCAGCCGCAGCTCGCCGGCGGCGACGGCCAGTGCGTCCGCACGCAGAGAGGCGGGGTCAAGGCGGGGCGCAGGGAGGCGGGGGGGTGTTAAGCGAGGCGACCGGGGCAGCCTCGTGGGTGGTGCTCACCCGAGGCGACGGCGACGGCGTTGCGGCTGGTGGAGAGGGCGAGGGAGAGAGGGAGGGGGAGGGGCAGGGGCCGGTGGGCCGCCTGCCCAGCTGGGCCCGCCCACCAGCGGTCAGTTTAGGGTTTTTTTTTATTTTTTATTTTTCTCATATGATGTATAAATGTATTATTAATGATGTATTATTAAATGTATATGATGTATTCTAAATAAATGTATGTGATGTATTATTAAATATTAATTGTCCTAAATAATTATTAATTATTCATTGTCCTAAATAATTATTAATTATTAATGGTCTTAAATAAATCTATTTGATGTTTAATTTTTCTTATAAATATTAATTGTCCTAAATAATTATTAAGTGTTCTAAATAAATATATATGATGTATTATTAATTATTAATTGTCCTAAATAATTACTAATTGTCATAAATAATTATTAATTATTAATTGTCCTAGATAAATGTATATGATGTTTTATTTTTATTAAAATTATTAATTGTCCTAAATAATTATTAATTGTCCTAAATAAATGTATATGATGTTTTAATTTTCTTACATACATTATGCATATCCTAAATAATTATTTTTTATTTTTCTTATTTGATGTATATGATGTATAATTGTCCTAAATAATTATTAATTGTTCTAAATAAATATATATGATGTATTATTAATTATTAATTGTCCTAAATAATTACTAATTGTCATAAATAATTATTAATTATTAATTGTCCTAGATATATGTATATGATGTTTTATTTTTCTTAAAATTATTAATTGTCCTAAATAATTATTAATTGTCCTAAATAAATGTATATGATGTTTTAATTTTCTTACATACATTATGCATATCCTAAATAAATATTTTTTATTTTTCTTATTTGATGTATATGATGTATAATTGTCCTCAATAATTATTAATTGTTCTAAATAAATATATATGATGTATTATTAATTATTAATTGTCCTAAATAATTATTAATTGCCATAAATAATTATTAATTGTCCTAAGTAATTATTAATTATTAATTGTCCTAGATAAATGTATATGATGTTTTATTTTTCTTAAAATTATTAATTGTCCTAAATAATTATTAATTGCATATATTTATTTATGTGTAAAAATAATAAACAATTAATAAACTTTATATTTGCTTTTAGTTTAAGTGTCTATGTATATACATTATTTATAATGCTAAGTAATTATTTGAATAGATTATCACGATGACTTCTCCAACCCCAAACCAAGCGTCAGGATCTGACCGCATCGACCAAGCACCGGCAAAAGGTTCGGACCACACAGAGAAGGTGCAAGTATCACACAGCACCGAGCAAGCACAAGAGTCGGACCACACAGAGAATGCAAAAGAACGTGAATCAAGTCATTCGTACGAGACCTCCCCTAGCGACATTCCAAATCCTCGCATAGAGAGGAACGCTCGTCGTGAATTAGAACGTGACCCTGATTACATTCCAGAAGTAGATGAGGTGATGAATTACTCATCCATAATTAAATCTTTCTAACTTTTATTTCCCTCAGTATATGTACAAGAATGATTTATGTGTTTAACTTTTAACATGAACAGGAGGTGTTTGTTGATATTTGGGAACGCAATATGGAATTGATCCGCAAGCGCACGGATATCGGTGAGCACTTCACCCGGGAAATTATCCAGAGTATCGTATTTATTTTTTACCACTAGGGGAAAGAGTGCATCTGACTAACCGGTCTATTACTACTAACCTTTAGGCACAAAGAATGTCTTTTGATGTGAGTGATAAATAGAGAAGACTGCAACCGTAGTCTCCTTCTAACCTTGGTAAGGATGATCTACTGTTCTAATAGGGAGGCTAACGGAATCTAGACACCACAAAGGATGTTCAACCCGCACCTATAAACCCTATCCTTCCTGCTAACGAGATGTGATCTACAAAGGTAGCTCGGAATTGTCACGTTCCTCACTACTACCACGGTCCAGCTAGTCAGGGAATATCTATGAGTACCCCAGCCTAAACACCACGTTTACGCCAGCAATGATTACTCTAAACTCTACGCGAAGAGATTAAAGTAAACTCATAAACCATAAGAACAATAAAACAAGAACTTACTAGAATTTAGAAGTCGAATTACTGAAGAATCCTAGGAGCAAGCTTCGGGTTAGGAGAACTTGATCTCGCAGGTACAAGCTTGGAGTAGACACCGACAGGCCGGGCTTCCTCCACTCTACACCTCCACTCTATCTCTCTCAATCTAGTAGAAACTAGAAGATCTATTTCTACCTTACATTGATTGCTAAGCCTAAAAAGAAATATTAATTAGAGAAGAGGTTTTCCTTCGAGGGCACCTCTCAGTCTCTATGATAATTTCTTCATGTCTTCTCCAGGGGCCAGGGGGGTCTCCTTATATAGTCCTCCCCTTCTATGTGTTTTTGGGTCGATAGCCGAGGTGGTACTATGTTTTTCTTGGTCCAATAGGTCGGTGGAATATCCCGAACGAAGAGAGTCCTCATCTGGCTCCAGAGGGGGGCGGGCGCCCAGGTCACGAGGGCGGGCGCCCTGGGCCTGGCCCCGTTTCGCCTCCGCTTCGGTCTCGTGGCTTCTAGAGTCTTCTAGATGGTGGAAAATCACGCGGTGCATTGATATCTCTATGTAATCCCGACATGTGGGCCTTTCTTCCTTATTTCCTGATAACCCCCTGCAGAAACAGATAAACAACAAAACTCGTGGAATTCTGTCAGATCAAACCCTAATTCTAGGTGTTGGTTGCATATTGGTCCTTTCTCTTGTTTATTTGATAATTAAAATTGATACTTAAGAACCGTCAACAAATACCCCCATACTTAGGCTTTTACTCGTCCTCGAGAAAAGGATGGTTAAGAACAATATTTGGAGTAAACATTTAAAACATTCTCTTTATATTTGCAGGGTGTTAAAATTCCACTGTGTACCATAGTCAGGGAAGTATATGGTTAAGAGTAAAGATCCTTTCTTCTCAATCCTGTCACTTGGGGTTTTTGTATATTTTTGAAAGAAAGTTAGCATACCTTTTTATCCTCATAGGTTCTCTCAGGTCACTCATTATCTTTTATATATATCTCACTGAGGCTGTTTTATTTTGCAACAATTCTCAAGCATACTTACTTTGCATTTATTGCCTGATCAAAACGGGATCCAAGGAGGGGAATGTCATACTCTTAGATCAAAGACTTTGGAAATTAAAAATCTTTGTCAACTCTTACTGGCATATTGCTTATTAGAGGGACCATGGGCTATCATTTTTTTTCTTTTCTCTTTTTTTTAAGTGGATACCAAGGTACCCCTAATTCTACTGCCAGACACTTGTCCATTTTTCTGCGAGGTTGTCGAGCACTTGCTCCTTTTTATTTCCTCGAAATATCTCTATATTTTTTTTGCATAGTCCATGCCTCTAATGCAATAATACTTCGGAAGAGTGAATCTTACTGAAATAGTGTCTTGATCTTAGGAGCATGATAAATCTCTCAACAAGGGTCTAACTCATTTTGAACAAACTCAATACAGAGCAGATAGCTTTTTACAATCATATTTTATATTTTCAGTTTCATCAGGCATATAAAACACTGAGGATGGTAGCTAGAATTTTGAATATTTTGAAATAAATTCTCCAAGCAACAATGATATCAAGAATAAGAGACTCATACTCTACTATCACATATTCCATATTGACTTAAGTAACACAGGGTTTTAAAATGATTTTATAATAATTGCAAGTTTTCAGGAAATATCACAGATTGAGATTAATCATGATTAGAAATATTTTAATATTTTTATTTTATCATGTCGGAAACAATAATCTGCTTAATCCAAAATATATATATATGTGTAACATAAAGTGTGCAGAGTGTGTACCTGAATCGTGGAGTGGTGTAGTCGGAGTGTGTTTGGCATGTCGAGGGATCTCCCCCATACTTGTTTTCTGCTTTTTTGCACAAAAATAAAGTAGAGACGCACAAGACATAATAATAATAATACTCTTTATTGATCTTGAGGCATTTATTACAAAAGACTGATAGCAAACTGATAGCAAACTGATAATAGCAAACTTAAACCGAATTTAAAGATAGATAACTAAGATGCATTGCCTCAAGGTCTAATCTAGATAACTTAGTGGCGCTCTAATTCCTTGATCTTCTTGTTGGCACTGGCAAGATCCTGCCTAAGGCCTAGTATAATGGTGTTGTGGTTAGATAGCTGCCTAGTGAGGGAATTAATCGAGGAATAGAGGTCTATGATAATTCTATCTAGCCTGCGAACTTCCTCATCAATATCCATTATAGTCTTGCGACGCTTGGGAGGTGTCTCAAAAGCGTTGAGAGCATGCTTCGGGGCTGCCTTTGGAGGGATGAAACGGACTTTGGCTGCTCTAATCCCTTCAAAGTAAGGCCTTTCCTCCTCCGTAGTGTAGCGTACGCTGCTGATCTCGCCGCTCCGGTTGGTCTTGACTCCAACGACCCTCTCGTTGGGTCTAGGTGGAAGGATCCTTGTGCCGATTGGCACCTTGATAGTGGTCTTCGTCTTGGATGATGATCCTTTGAGGAGTAGGGGTTGTGGTGGTGCGGTGAGAACTGGTTGAGCATGGTAAGATTGGGCGGAGCTGCGTTGGCGTAATGACATGGCTTCTAGCTGTCGCTCTGTGTTGACCGGGACGAGAGCACGAGCATCGGGGTCTTCCACAGGCTCCATGTTGAGGTTGAAGGGGACGACTTCCCAATCGTCGTGGTACTTGTCGGCCATTGGAGTAGCAAGAAACTAATAAAATTTTAATTGAAGGAGAGCTAATCAAGCTCTAATTGAAGGAGAGAAGTCTTGGTGGCTTGGTGTTTGAAAACTGAGGTCAGGGGTCTGTTTATATAGGGGTCAAAAGGGTGCCTCTATGGGTTGTTCGGGTTGCTCCCGTCGACGTGCATGCGAAACTTTCCATCCGAGGGATTATTCGAATTACCATAAGTGCATTTTCTATAACAGAGAAAGTCGGGACCGAGGGGGAACAGGGGCTGGGCGCCCGCCCACTTGATCTGGGCGCCCGCCCTCTCTCTGGCCCCTCTGTGGGCCCACTTCTCCGAGCGCGTTTCTAGATGCGAAATTATTTAGAAAAATATATATATGACCCAAAACCATCAGCCCAAAAGTGTCGGGCTCTAATTCTCCATGGGAAGGTAAAAAATGGACTACGTCTATTTCTTCAAATTCCTCATTGGGCTCTAAAAATAATTTAAGACGTTGACCATTTACCTTGAATAACGTACCTTCGCTATTTTGAAGTGTGATAGCTTCGTGGGATGATGAATTGATTACCTTGAATGGTCCTTCCCATTTGCTCCGGAGTTTTCCATGCCCAAAAAGCTTCACCCTGGAATTAAAAAGTAATACCTTATCTCCGGGTGTGAACTCCTTCTTCTTGATTCTCTTGTCATGCCACCTTTTGACTCTTTCTTTGTAGATCTTTGAATTGTGATATGCCTTCTCTCGCCATTCTTCCAATTCTGATAGTTGCATTCTTCTATAATCTCCAGCAACATCTAGGTCCATATTCCATCTCTTTATGGCCCAGTGTGCTTTGAACTCTAGTTCAACAGGTAGATGGCAAGTCTTCCCGTACACCAATTGGTATGGAGACATCCCAATTGGGGTCTTGTATGCTGTCCGGTATGCCCAGAGTGCATCGGGTAACTTGTCTTTCCATGCCGTTCCCATTTCATTTACTATCTTCTGAAGAATATTTTTGATTTGTTTGTTGGAAGTCTCTGCTTGGCCACTTGTCTGAGGATGATAAGGGGTACCGACGTTGTGACGGATTCCATGTCTAGATAGATATTGCTTGAAGCGTTTGTCGATGAAGTGTGCTCCTCCATCACTTATCACTACTCTGGGGACTCCAAATCTTGGAAATATAATTTCTTCAAACATCCTCATTGAACTGACGTTGTCGGCATGCTTGCAAGGTAATGCTTCTACCCACTTGGAGACATAGTCAACTGCCACCAAGATGTACTCGCACTTCTTTGATGGAGGAAATGGACCCATGTAGTCTATTCCCCAGACATCAAAGAGCTCAATCTGCAGGTTGTTGGTGAGTGGCATTGCATCCCTTGTATTTATGTTTCCGTGCCTTTGACATGGCCCACATCTTCTGATATATTGCCTTGTGTCTTCATACATTGTAGGCCAATAGAATCCACATTGCCAGATCTTTGAATGTGTACGGAATGCTCCATAGTGACCTCCATATGGTGACGAATGACATCTGTCGATGATCTTCCATCCTTCCTCAGTGGTCACACATCTCCTGAGTAAGCCATCAGAGCACACTCGGAAGAGGTATGGCTCATCCCATATATGTGAACGACTTTCTTGAATAAGCTTCTTCTTGTTTGCTCCTGGTGGTACATACCCTGAAACCATAAAATTAACAATATCTGCATACCAGGGGTCAGACCTGTTAATTCCGTAGAGCATGTCGTCCCGGAGTGAATCATTGATGGGGGTTTCCTGTGGACTCTTAAAATACATTCTAGACAAGTGATCAGCAACAGAATTTTCTACTCCCTTTTTATCTTTTATTTCTAAGTCAAATTCTTGGAGTAATAAGATCCATCTAATCAGGCGAGGTTTAGCATCTTTTTTAGTGAGCAAATATTTTAGTGCAGCATGATCAGTGTAAACAATTATTTTAGCTCCAACTAAATAAGATCTAAATTTATCAATGGCAAAGACAACAGCCAGAAGCTCTTTTTCAGTGGTTGCATAATTAAGTTGAGCTCCTGTCAAAGTTTTACTGGCATAAGCAATTGCATGATGCTTCTTATCTTTAGTTTGTCCTAGTACTGCCCCCACAGCATAATCACTAGCATCACACATAATTTCAAAAGGCAACGACCAATCAGGGGGTTGAATGATTGGTGCAGAGATGAGTGCTTTCTTTAATAAATTGAAAGATGTTAAACATGCATCATCAAATTCGAAAGGAGCATCCTTGGCTAGCAAAAGAGTAAGTGGTCTAGCAATAAATGAAAAATCTTTTATGAATCTACGATAAAAACCAGCATGGCCAAGAAAGCTTCGAATTCGTTTTATATTCACAGGTGGAGGTAGTTGTTCAATTACTTCAATTTTAGCTTTGTCTACCTCAATCCCTCTCTCAGACACTAGGTGTCCTAGCACTATTCCTTCCCTAACCATAAAATGACATTTTTCCCAATTAAGGATTAAGTGCTTTACTTCACATCTTTGCAAAACCTTGTCTAAGTTTTCAAGGCAACTATCAAAAGTTTTTCCATAAACAGAGAAATCATCCATGAAAACTTCCATGATCTCTTCAATCATATCAGAAAATATAGACATCATGCATCTTTGAAAAGAAGCTGGTGCATTACATAACCCAAAAGACATTCTACGGTAAGCATAAGTTCCATATGGGCATGTAAAAGTGGTTTTGCTTTGATCATCAGGATGGATCGGGATTTGATGATACCCTGAATATCCATCTAAGAAACAGAAGAACGAATGGTTTGCTAACCGCTCTAGCATCTCATCTATAAAAGGTAAAGGAAAGTGATCTTTTCTCGTGGCTTTGTTTAGTTTTCTATAGTCTATGCACATCCGCCATCCTGTGACGGTGCGTTGCGGAATTAGCTCATTCTTTTCATTCATAATAACAGTCATGCCTCCCTTTTTAGGCACAACTTGAACTGGGCTTACCCACTCACTGTGCGGCACAGGATATATAATCCCTGCATGCAGCAACTTTATAACTTCCTTTTTAACTACCTCTCTCATAGTGTTGTTAAGTCTACGTTGGGGTTCTCGAGAGGGTGTAACAGAAGGATCTGTTGGAATACGATGGGTACAAATCATAGGACTGATTCCTGTAAGATCTTGAAGTGAGTAGCCAAAAACTGAGTGATGTTTCTCAAGAATGGTCATTAATCGCAGAGTTTGATCCTGAGTGAGTTTATCACTAATGATCACAGGGAACTCTGGATTATTGTTTAGGAAAGCATAGATAAGACCGGGTGGTAAAGTTTTAAGCTCTATGGGGGGTCTAGGTGTTTCTGCAAACTCATCTAAGGGTTCAGGCTCAGAAGGTTCGTCTTCTTCTTCTGTGAAGAAAGGAGTGTTGTCTTCTAAGTCTGGTTCATCTAAAAGCTCTAGAGATGCAGCCTTTACTTCCTCCATAGGATCAGGCAAAAGATATGACTCGGCCTTATTATTTAAGGAGTGTGAAATTATCATTGGGAATTGAAAAGTTTTTCCAAAAGAAATATGTAGCTTTCCAGTATGACCTTCATAAAGGAGTCTTCTAAAAGGTTGTCCTATCAATAGGTCGAAGTCCCATGTATCAAAGATATAGAAGTTCAAATGAACCATGGAGCCTTCTACCGTAAGAGGTAGGACATTAATAATTCCAAGACTGGGGACTAATCGTCCCGAAGATTCCTTTATGACCTTTGTTGTGGGGGTTAAGACAAGATTTTTAAATAGTTTAAGTGCAAAAGATTCAGACATGATGTTGATCCCCACAACAGGATTATAAAGAGCATTAAATCGATCAGAATTATAAGCACAGCGTATATAGAGGGTGTGTCCAAACGGATCACATCAGAGGAAAGCTCTGATTCCTCCAACCATTCGCTACTCATAACTGAGATAAGCTCTCTCAATTGGTATTCACTTGGCAAATAAATGCTAAACTGGCCGTTTTGGGGTTTGTCAATAGAATGATAATTTGAAATATTTCCAAAATCGGCAAAAAGATCAGATTCTATATCCTGCATGAAGTCCGGTGGTGGAATTTTTTCCTCTTGTGGCTCAGAACTTGGGATAGCTAAAGTAGATGAAGAATTTGGCAGAGTGTCTACTTCGGCTTCGTAGGTTTCATCATGAAGGGTATTATCCATCTCAGCTTCTAGGATTCTATCTAAGATCACTCTAGCTTCATCAGCAGGGATGCGAAAGAAAGAACCTCTAGACATTGTGTGTAGCATTTGTTTGTGATTTTTCTGAAGACCTCGAAAAAAATGAAATAAAAGAACAGGGTCTTCAAGATTAAGGTTTGGACCAGATTCTAAAAGATCAGAAAAACGTTTCCAGGATTTCCCCAAAGTTTCATTATCTTTTTGTTTAAAAGATAGGACTTCGAGTCTAAGGTCGGCTATACGGTCAAGGGAATAGAAATCTAGACAAAAGTTGGCTCGTAAAACTCCCCATTCACCTTGTTGTTGACTTACCTTCTGACTATACCATTGTCTAGCTTCTCCCCTTGAGGAAAAAGGAAAAAGCTTCCAACGTAAAGTCTTATCAGAAATGCCTTCAATGCGAAGACAATCACATGTTTGCTCAAAATCTCTAATATGAAGGTAAGGGTTTTCGTCTTCCTTTCCTGAAAAAGATAGGTTTTGAATCATGGCAATCAACCTAGAACTTAACTTATACTGGGATGTTTGGATAGGCTGTGATGATTCCCATGGTAAAATGTCAGTTGCTAAAGGGATTGCACACTCATGGATCGATTTAGAATTTTGGTTTTCCATAAGGTAAGAATAAAGAAAATAAATAAAGAATATAAAAGATACGAAAAGATAAAAGTATAGATACAAGCTAATAGCAAGACTCAGGTTATCTCAGCAACCGTCTTTCTCCCCGGCAACGACGCCAGAAATGCTTGTTGATATTTGGGAACGCAATAAGGAATTGATCCGCAAGCGCACGGATATCGGTGAGCACTTCACCCAGGAAATTATCCAGAGTATCGTATTTATTTTTTACCACTAGGGGAAAGAGTGCATCTGACTAACCGGTCTATTACTACTAACCTTTAGGCACAAAGAATGTCTTTTGATGTGAGTGATAAATAGAGAAGACTGCAACCGTAGTCTCCTTTTAACCTTGGTAAGGATGATCTACTGTTCTAATGGGGAGGCTAACGGAATCTAGACACCACAAAGGATGTTCAACTCGCACCTATAAACCCTATCCTTCCTGCTAACGAGATGTGATCTACAAAGGTAGCTCGGAATTGTCACGTTCCTCACTACTACCACGGTCCAGCTAGTCAGGGAATATCTATGAGTACCCCAGCCTAAACACCACGTTTACGCCAGCAATGATTACTCTAAACTCTACGCGAAGAGATTAAAGTAAACTCATAAACCATAAGAACAATAAAACAAGAACTTACTAGAATTTAGAAGTCGAATTACTGAAGAATCCTAGGAGCAAGCTTCGGGTTAGGAGAACTTGATCTCGCAGGTACAAGCTTGGAGTAGACACCGACAGGCCGGGCTTCCTCCACTCTACACCTCCACTCTATCTCTCTCAATCTAGTAGAAACTAGAAGATCTATTTCTACCTTACATTGATTGCTAAGCCTAAAAAGAAATATTAATTAGAGAAGAGGTTTTCCTTCGAGGGCACCTCTCAGTCTCTATGATAATTTCTTCATGTCTTCTCCAGGGGCCAGGGGGGTCTCCTTATATAGTCCTCCCCTTCTATGTGTTTTTGGGTCGATAGCCGAGGTGGTACTATGTTTTTCTTGGTCCAATAGGTCGGTGGAATATCCCGAACGAAGAGAGTCCTGATCTGGCTCCAGAGGGGGGCGGGCGCCCAGGTCACCAGGGCGGGCGCCCTGGGCCTGGCCCCGTTTCGCCTCCGCTTCGGTCTCGTGGCTTCTGGAGTCTTCTAGATGGTGGAAAATTACGCGGTGCGTTGATATCTCTATGTAATCCTGACATGTGGGCCTTTCTTCCTTATTTCCTGATAACCCCCTGCAGAAACAGATAAACAACAAAACTCGTGGAATTCTGTCAGATCAAACCCTAATTCTAGGTGTTGGTTGCATATTGGTCCTTTCTCTTGTTTATTTGATAATTAAAATTGATACTTAAGAACCGTCAAAAAGGAACAAGTACCACCATCACCTAGGCACAGGTGGTTACCAGCGCAAGCTTGCCCAATGGGAGCAAGAGGATGAAACGCAGAGGGCTAAGGGTCTGCCAGCGCTTCGTGACCAACTTGGCCGCAGGGGCTCGAGGTGGATTCGTGCTCGTGTACCGGCAAAGGAAGCCAAGTCTGGCTTATCATTTTCTGACCCAATGGTCGAAGAGGCAGCGAAGAATATTTTTGCTGTGGCAGCTAAGCAGAAAGCGGGCGAATTTAAGCCCCAAAGGGAGAAAGATGTCCTTACTGTTGCTCTGGGTAACCCAGAGCATCCTGGTCGTGTACGAGGCATCTCATCAAAAGAAGGATGGAAAGAAGGATTCAGACCAGAGTGGGAAGCAATGTATAGGAAACGGGATCGCTACAAGGCAGAAATGTCTAATTATTTTAAGGAGGAGGCTAAGAGAGAAGTCGAAGAGGTGATGTCTAAAATCCTCTCCAATCCTCCTCCTGAGTTGATGCAGCGATTGGCGACCGCAATGTCTAGCCAATTAAGTGGCCAGCAGCCTCCTCAAATGCAGCTAGTCGTCGCCCCGACAACAACAGAACAAGCTCCGGTCGTCCCGAGTAGTATTGCCTCTACCGGAGACAAGGTCCGCTATCCAGTTGATGAGATCGATAGTCCTGTGCCTTGCTCCCTAGTCATAAGGTATGGTTTTAACAATAACCGTACAAGGGAAGTAGCCACAGGACTTGCGATCCCGGGGCGTCAATTCCATGGTAGTGATATCCCTGAGGACTACTGCAGGGTGGAAGTGTTGACAGTTGTCCAAGGATATGAGGACGACATGCTAGACATTCCCAGTCCTGAGGGCATTGAGAAACTGGGACAAGCTATCAAGAATTTTATTCTTTGGCCTCGACGGGACGTCCTGCTGTCTCAGGTACCAGAACCATCACCCCGAGAAGTGCCGCAGACTCAGGAGTCGTCCCATCCCACATCTCTTCCCAATCACCAACCTCTCCAATCTTGCATCCACAATCCCCCCCACCACCATCACCAATAATGCCTCAACCACCATCCCCGCCACCATCAAAACCCACTCCCCCACCATCACCTAAACCCCAGGCTTCACCACCATCACCTAAACCCCATGCTTCAACACCGCAATCTTCCACACCACCGGCACCAAAAAATGATGATAAGACACCACCGCAACCAAAGAAAACAAAATTCTCAGTCCCCAAATTGGTTTCCCCGTTCGAGCCAAAGAAGAAGGCCGCTGGTACGGCCCTATTTCTGTCCGGAATTGCAAGGAGCCGCACTTCGAAACTTGTTGACTTAGCAGAGCATGAGAAGGAGGGGTCGAAAAGCTTTGAAACACGTATTGTCAATATCAGGCCACCAACGAAGGATGATTACAAATATGTCCCTACTAAATATGAGCCAGGCAGACCACTACTTAGTTGGGACAAACTCAAAAAGATCCCAGCTGGTATAAAAAGGGTGCATGACTGGTATATGAGAGCAGCTTCTGTAGGCATTCACACGATCAATGTGATTATACTACCAACAACATTCAACAGTGAGTGGACAAAGGCAATCGTTACCTTCGAGGACATGTGGCTAATGATGAACCTGCAGAGACTAGATGTGCAGCTGGTAACCGTGTTTGCATTGTAAGTGTCACTCGTACCATCTCTTTGTAATAATTCATGAGTTGCATCAATTTTCAACATCTAACATACAAGTGCTCATTGCAGAATGAATTTTGAACAACAAGAGATGCGGTAAGGTTCAGATCCGGATAGTTCTGCCAGTAAAAGGGTTGCGTATCTGAGCCCGATGAAGATATGCGAGGAGCAGCACAACTTCAGAATCGTAGACAAACACGACTCCTTAGAAGGTTTGGACCCCGCTGAGCGTAAGAAGATAATAGATGAAAGTCGACTAGATTATGAATGTAAATACGACCTCTACATAGCCTTGGCACTGCTCAAGTATCAAGATCGAGAATGTGTTGTTGCCCCATACAACTTTGGGTAAGTGTCAATTTGTATTCATCGTCGTATTAGTAATTTCAATGGGCACTTGCATCATAAATTCGATTCTCTCAGGGACCACTGGATCTGCCTCCTCATTAATCCTAGTCTAGGACGTGTGCTAGTCCTTGACTCTGCAGACTATGATCCTTCAAGTTATGCAAAATTCATTACACACTTGGAACGGTAAGCTGAGTACATTAAATATTAATACCTACTTTTATAAGAGTTTCAGAATAACTTCAGGATTGTGTATTCGATACTATAGGGCCTATAGGTATTATAAGATCAAAGGTGGAAGGTGTGATTCATCAGAACCGGGGCAGCCATTGAGATTATTTTATAAATGGCCGGTACATACCAAAATATCACAAGCTGTCTTTTATAAATATAATATGCATATGACGATGTTGCAACTAATAAATATCCACTTTTTTGTCATACATCAGTGCCATAAGCAACCAGTCAGATCGGTCCACTGTGGATTCTACGTCTGCGAGTTCATGAGAGAGACCGGAAGATATGTAACTAACCCTTCTAAGGTATTGCTCTAATAGTCGTTTATATTATTTGTGTCATTTTTTGTTGCTAAGCATGTGTTATATGAACTATAAATTTATGATGTTTCTAACTTCCTCTGCAGCAACATGAGTTGGAAAAGGCGAAGAGCGTGACTCAAGCTGTTCTATATAACATAGTTGAGGACCTCTGCACTTTTCTCTTGAGAGAAGCCATTCCCACCGAAGGGAAATATCACGACCCAACCAGCGTCCTAGCAAAGCCTGAGTTTATAGCGCTAAGAGATATTAGTAGGCTAAAGCTATCTCGATCGGGTTATTAGAGCAGAGGTTTCAGATGTGAAACCTCATATGTCTGTAAACAAAAAACTTTGATGTGTGATGTTTGTAATTAATATAATTTTATGTACAAAGTAATGATATATATAAATATATTGCATGTTGCATTGGTTGAATCTTGTAGCCTAACATAGTTTCAATATTAATGTATATAATATATATATATATTAAAAATAGGGTTTGCTAGAAAATAGGGTTAAATTGGAAAATCTTACCACAGGCGGTTCTGTTATGAGAACCGCCTGTAGAATCCAATTTCTATAGGCGGTTCTCATAACAGAACCGCCTGTAGAAATTGATTTCCACAGGCGGATATCATAACTGAACCTCCTGTAGAAATCTGTTTGTACAGACGGTTCTCAGTTAACCGCCTGTGGAAACTTTTATTTCCACAGGCCTATAGCCACTGGCGGTTCGTCAATCCGCCTGTACAAAGGGGTTGCGAACTGCCAGTATAGTATCTCTCTGTACTAGTGCCTGGAATAAATCCAGATGGAAGGAGGTGTAAACGAACGAGCCCTAATTTATATAAGACTAGGAAATTTGCCCGTGTGTTGTAACAGGAGAAAGAAATGAAACAAGATATTACAATAAGGAGTAAATTGCACATGATCAATGCAATGCGGCTAATATTGCAACAATCCTCCATGTTGGCACGAATGCCCCCCTTATGACCTGTCGCCAACATGGAGGATTCGTGCCTTCCTAGTCTCATATATGTATGACCTGCCAAGTTCAAACCAAGTTCAAGACGTTCAAAATCTGCCAAAAGAAACAAACTTATTTATGCAACAATGTCAGACAAACATGTTTCGTGCCTTCCTAGTCTCATATATATATATATATATATATATATATATAGCAAATTCAATGTGACAGGAAATCATAAAAAGGCTTTAGCTTTTGGTGGAACAACAAAACCAGACGTACTCAGGGTACTACAATACTGCATGCACATGCACCAGCCAAAAGTATGAGTTCAAAACGCATCCTCCAAACACGTCTAGGACCACTTTCAATTGGACCCCTCCAAACGGTTAGGATAAAGCACTAGATGTTTCATTGATAAACTTTAAATAATATTATTTCCTAGATACAAAACTAATTTGCATTTTGTTTGTATCATGTTATTTGTCTTGATTTTATCTACAAAATAAGACCTATATTAACCATATTATTATACTAAAAAATAAATGGTATGCGGGTCCCATATATTCCTCGCCGACCAGACTTAGACTTGTGGACATAACTAATTAATAATACGTGTATAGATGCATATGCGTGTCCTATCTTTTTTTTAATCATCATCAACGCCTTCCTAATCCCCACCATATTCTTTTGCTCCGCCGTTGTAGGATATCAGACCGCCTTG
This sequence comes from Sorghum bicolor, assembly GCF_000003195.3. Classification (NCBI taxonomy): domain Eukaryota; kingdom Viridiplantae; phylum Streptophyta; class Magnoliopsida; order Poales; family Poaceae; genus Sorghum; species Sorghum bicolor. The sequence continues at coordinate 46,918,250 of NC_012875.2, forward strand.
CCGAACCGAACGTGCTTACGAACGTCAACAGCTAGCTTGTGGACCATCCCCACCGAATCGAACCAGGCACATGTTTGGAGTGTCCCTTTGTTTGCCAAACAGAGTCAGTAATCCGATCATCCATGGCGCCATGTGTCAATCATCCAAGTTGTGGGTAGCTGTCACCCCCGCTACCCCCATTATATATATATATATATATATATATATATATATATATATATATATATATATATATATAATGAGACAAAGTAGTATTTGCGGTGAATCCTCCTGTTAAGTAGTCATGCATTACAATAGGAACCCCTAATTCCTTTGCAAATACAGCTCTCTTAATCATTTCTTCGCATGTACAGTCGCATTCAAGTAATGCCCCTTGATTTCACCGGTTTCGGCTTGTGCTTTATAAATTGCTTCGGCACAAAAGACAAAACGGTCTCTCCAGCGCATAAATGGTTGTGAGTTTACGTTTTCATCATCTTTGGTAAAATCAAGTCCACCACGTAGACACTCATAACACGCTCTACCGTAATTTTTTGCGGATAATCCCAATTTTGGTTTAATAGTACATCCCAATAAAGGACGACCGTACTTGTTCAACTTATCCCATATATATATATATATATATATATATATATATATATATATATATATATATATATATATATATATATATATATATATATATATATATATATATATATATATATATATATATATATATATACACGCTAGGTGTAGAAATATTATTCATCGTAAGTCAAAACTGAGCAGAAAAAATACTGAGTAGTAGTGAACAACATCCAGTATCATTCAACACTACACCGGGACCACGAAATATTAAACCATACCGAAAGGCGAATACTGAATGATACTGAATTATGTTTAGTATAACAGTTCGGTGTAGAATAGTATTCGATACCTAGGACAGAACAGCACTGCATGCAACCACCATATTTTTTTTATTGTTACAATAAACCATCTATTAAACCCTAAGGATTAATGGCATAAATTAGTGTGGGTACACCATCGTAGAATATATCTATTTGATTTGATTTTACTCCAGATAAGCATACGATCTCTTCAACTCTTCCATATTATTCCTATCCAATGCACCATCATCTCCCCTCATGACAAAAGCCATGCAATACAACTTTAGCGTATCAAACTAACGGAGGGCCAAGAAAACAAGGAAATTTGTTTTAGAGCAAAAGAGCAAGTTATTAGAGAAAAAAAGAGCCAACTAAGCACCATTTTTTCTAGGGATGAGGAAATAATTTCCTCTCTATAAATAATGCCGGCGGCGTCGTCGTTAGATCGATCTGAGCCAACTCACAAACGTACTACACCGCCACCGTACCCCTACCCGACCACATGGCATCGGCTGCCGTTTTTTTCACGCTCATCATCATCACTGCCATGGGTTCGCCAGCCGGGGGCAGCGCCCGCGAGCTGACGCCGCCGGGATCAACCGGAGGCGAGCTGGCGCCTCTCGCATCTGCGGCTGGAGGCAGAGCCCGCGGCAAGTTCGCGCTGATGACGGCGACGCCGGGTTCAGCTGGCGGCCTTACGGCGACCCTGCCGGGATCTGTTGCTGCTGGGGGATCCGCCAGCGAGATCATGCCTGCAGGATCAGCAGGAGCGGCGACCACTGCTGGTATTTCCCCGTTGCTCCGGAAGAAGTTAACCCTACTACTTGATCAGCTTGATTTTGGAAGGAACTGCTCCTCCTTGGACTGCATAGGGTGCCTCCTTGAGACCATCGGGTCCTGCTTGGCTCATGGTTTGACCTGTGTCCATCCTGGGACCATGGTCAAGTGCTTCGTCGGCAAGTTCATCATCATTGAGCACTGCTTCGGCACCGGCGAGCGGATGACGCTGGGATCAGCTGGCGGCGCTGGCGCCGAGGGCGAGCTGATGCCACGGCCGGGATCAACCCCTGCTGGAGGAAGTAGTACCACTAGGACAGCTGGTGTTTCCGCATTGCTCCGGCAGGAGTTAGCCCTAGCTGATCTTGGAAGCAACTGCTCCGACAACTGCAAGCACTGCCTGCTTGACAACATCTTGTCCTGCTCCTTTGATGCAGCGACCTGTGTCGATCCTTGGGAGTTCATTAGGTGCCTCGTCGAGAACTTCTTTGCACTCAAGGAATGCTTCGGCACCAAGCCAACCTAGCTAGCTAGGTGTTAGACTGCTTGGGATCATGGTCTAGTATATGCTAGCTCTGCCTCTTCAATCTTCATGTGTGGGCAGGCAGTACGGTATCCGTTATGTAGTATACCTTCATGTGTGTGTGTGTGTGTGATGTGTCCAGTTCCACTCTCTACTAGTGCACCTACTACCTATGTATATGTGTACGTGGATGACCTGCTGGTATCACCGAATAAATTAATAAAGACACACGTATAATTTATTTACCATTTGATGACCTGGTGTACCTGGTGCGAGGTCACCTAGCTTTTGCGGTCCATATTGTGTTGAATTCCTAATGCAGCAAATTAAGTCTTGTCCACGTAATAAAGGAGGTGCTTATCTGATGCATTTGTGGACGACGATGATGGAATGGATCCATGTGTGCTGCCTTATTGAAGGCACTGTGTCACAAAAAAAAATCACCGATTTAATTTGTGGTATTCATATATATTAACTGGCCGCTAGGAGGAATGTAGCAAGATTTTGGTGTTGGCCCAAAGTAAAAATTTTACACACTTTTGTATGTGTAGGCAGCCACACAAAACATGTTTCAATTAATGCATCAATTGCCAAGCATGAGTTGCATCCCCATGTACGTAATGTAACCTTGTGGCTTGAGAAAGGGTGTGTCTCATAACGCACATGCACATGCATGGATGTAGCTAATTTTGGAACTCTTATCCACCATGAGTCTTTTTCGGATCTGTATATAGTATTATATGCTAGTCACTATACACCGTCCACTATTTTATTTATAGCAATATAATAGCCTTTCTTTGGTCATTACTAAAAAGACGGTCCTCAACACACACACACATATATATATGTGACCACCATCTCAATCTTATTAGCACTATAATAATCCGCGCGCCATGGCGAAGACTACGATCCTCCTCCTCCTTAGTAGTATCCTTGTTGTCGCGGATCAAGCTGCTACAACGGCAACACAATTGTCTCCTGCCGCTGAAAAGTCCATTGGCGACCTCAATTTAGAGGTTGAGAAGGTTATCGATGTTGTCGTCTCTGCTGCCCCACCTGCGAAGCAGATGGAAACAATGCATGCCGCTTTGAAGCATCTCCAACCCATCAAATCTGCTCTCGCCAAGGCCAAGGAGTCAGGAGATGAGAAGAAAATCGCCAAACTCGTCTTTAGGGTGGAGATAGCCGCTGCCATCATCAATGCTGCGCCGGCAGACAAGAAGCTAATGATGATGGAGGACTCCTTCAACTCGGTAGCTGCACCCAGCCCGCTAGATTGCCCCACCGTCGACAAGGCCTACTGCGAGACGGACTCCAAGATTCAGAAGGCCTTTGATGGAGTCGTCGCGGCTGCCCCAGTAGAGAAAAGGTTGGAGGTCAGAGCTACCATCCTCAAGAAAACAATGTACACCGCTGGCTCCACTATCAACAAGGCGTATGCGGATGGAGATGAGAAAAAGATCGCTCAAGTCCTTGCTGCCTACAGTAAGGCAGCTGATGAGGTCATTGCAGCCGCTCCTGCTGACAAGCTCACTATCATGGAGAAGACGTTCATTGCTGCCGCCGCCACTGGGAACTGAATCGTTGATTGATCGGAGTCGTCCACCAGTGTCATCACCGTGACCACTTCCTCGATATGATACATACTACGAGGCATTAATTGAGGCAAAACCTCCGCTCTACCCATTGTTCGATCTCATAACTAGGTTTATCCATGATTTTTTATAGACAAATATTTTTTACACGCTTTATAATATATGAATTTTACTTTTTAAATAGCAATTGTTTTCAGAAAAAACAAAGAACGACTTATCTCCCGGTCACATGCACACAGTCTATTTGGAGGGCGTTATGGCTTTTAATATTATTATATTAAGATAAAGTATTCTGAAATTGATTGTCATGGACATGTTTGCATCCTTCCCTCTAAACTTTAGAGCTAAGGCCGTGTTTAGTTCCTGAAGACAAAAATTTCGCGACACTATAGCACTTTCGTTTGTCTGTGTTAATTATTATCCAACCCTAGACTAACTAGCTAGACCTAAAAGATTCGTCTCGTACATTTTCGATCAAATTGTGCAATTAGTTTTTATTTTCATCTATATTTAATACTCCATGCATACGTCTAAAGATTCGATGTGACATAGAATAATGAAAAAGTTTAGGTTTTTGGGTGGAAGTAAACAAGGCCTAAAGCTCCAAACATATCCTCTAAAGATAGTTCTAAACTTTAGCTCACCTCACGTTAGAGCTTTTAGACCTCAAAATTGATGAGCTAAAGTGCTCTAACATTTTTATAGCCCTAAAATTTAGAGGATGGGATCCAAACAAGCCCGAATATGTTCTTATCTTAATGGGATTATTCGAAGGGACAATATATATAGGTGGAATCAAACTTACATAAACCGTAGTTGTGTAGGCTGACAAGCATCCACAATTTCCCATTCCAAAAAAAATTACCATGCAAGGGCAGTCCCAATGGGTAGTTTCTTGATGCATTATCCAAGAGATAAACAGAGCAATAAATGTGCTTTAGAAACTACCCTTTCCAATCCATAGTTTCTACAATAATAGCTATACTAGAGATAACTTTAAATGCAACACAAAAAAGTAATAGATCAATTGTGCCAAGCATCCATATAGCCTGTATGATGTACGTGATCACTCATCACATTCCAAACGATATATATATATATATATATATATATATATATATATATATATAGAGAGAGAGAGAGAGAGAGAGAGAGGGTGCATTTTCCATATATATTGCTCTGTAGCTTGCAAAATCATATTTGTTAACATGCCAAACGAGAAACATATATAAGACTGAGACATATGGTTGTGAATCACAGCTAGGTTTTGAATCACAACTGAAGTTCTGAAAATATAAGTTCTGAACCATATGTTGGGCAGTCCAGCTAGCTTTCTAGTAAAAGCGACTTGCATACATATATATTATTGATAACTAAATGATAAGCACACGGTCTAGAAGCCATCGGTCCAGAAGCAGGTTGCAGCAGGTATACATATCCTCTTGGCAAGTTGAAGCAGGTACTCCAGAAGCCAACAGTCCACAAGCCACCATCTACAAGTCACACAATTTCATATTAGGCAAAGAAATATTTTAACAAACAAAATGAATAGTTCGGAACAATTATAAGCTGCTAAAATAAAAAGTTCAGAGTGGTTCACAGAAGTGTATGCTACTAGTGTTCACTTACATTCAAACAAAATAACCAATACTTGTTCAATGAGGATTAGCCATATAGGCATTCCCAAACTAAACTCCTTAAGTTCCCTGCATATTCTGAGTGAAGAGGAAATTTCACTCGTGTTCTAATAATGAAAGGAGCTAATGAAATTTTCACAAAAGTGGAATGGAGTCTAGTGGTTGCCATGCATTTTCAGGCATTGCAGGTGCTCTATAGCTAGCTACAAAATAAGATATTTTGTAGCCAGGTCGGTTACACCGTGCACGACGTCCGGTTTTTAAGCTGGCGGATGAAGCTGCATGCCTGCGTGCCATGAGCATTAAATACTGTAAATTAATTACTGTAATCACTATCCCCGAGAGGAAATTTTCACGTTCCGTGAATATAGTCTTGACCATGTACGTGCATGTATGTTATGTGATGGAGCTGATGCCTGATTGACATGTGCTTTTTATGTTAGTAATTTTAAAATGAGTTATCGAAATCTAGGCTGCCTCTTTTACGACAATCTATTTACTAAAATTGCTAATTGTTTACTAGATTCCTACAGTAATTTTTACTAGATTTGTACATAATTATTTACTAGAAACTATGCCATTCTGAGTGTAGTTACGATAATATATTTACTAGATTTTTTTTTGCAGACTTATTAACTAGAATGTATACTCCATGCAAATATGTAAATGTATTGTAGTCTTTAGTTGAGGTTGACAAGTTATACATATATGGACAGCAGAGAACCAAGGCAAAATATACATACAACAAAATAATCGAGCTACAGGTTCCCAATGTAACATGGCACACTGATAGGAACATCAACTATATTATGTATTTACATCCAGAAATTGAGTGAAAAAGGCTCTAAATCATTAGAACATCTCCCATGGCTTCCAATCAGACACTAAGCCAACATGTTGGATAAAAATAATGAAACTGAAGTCGCTGGAGAACACTTTGTATTTGTGCAGTTGGAGATCCGAGGCTGCAAAAGGAAGAAATCAATTTTGAACCTGCATCAGCTGAGTGCACTAAAAAATCCCACCTGACAAACATAATTCCAGGTTGCCAAAATTAACCAATGTTAATATATTTGGTTTCACATTGTTCAAAGGCCCAACGACCACCATTCAGTAGACAAAGCAAACAACAGGAAGATGAAACCACAATGCATCATGGCATCATGGCTAATCAGATAAATAAATAAACCTTAGAAAAACATGGATATTTATGAGAATTTTTATATTATATTGCTCAGACATAAATAACACTGATATTTATGATATATGTGTACTATGAATATAAATATCTACTAGAATACCATGAATATTTTGCCCTAAAAATATCTACGTGAATTTTGTATTATACTATTCTGACATACACACCGATATTTACTAGAAACATGTACTATGAATATAAGCATTTACAATAATACTATAAATACTTTATGCTCAGAATATTTACAAGAATTTGTAGTAAGAATATTTACGAGAATTTTCTATTATATTAGCTCAAAATAAATACCTTTTTTTTGTAATGCATTCAGAAGAGCAACTTTGACCAGACCTGAGGTACCTTTTTTCTGCATTATTAATCAGACACAATTAGAATGAACGAACTACCTTACACCTTCCAATTAACACAATGAAACTAACCCTTGAACAGCGCACACGTCATTCCTACGAGCAAAATTACTATAACAGTAATGATTTGTATGGATGCAAAGATATATTTACGATAATGTCATCCATTTAGCACAATGTCATGATGAAGTTACCATATTGGATCTTTTTCCTAACACAAGCAGTAAGCAAGCCATGGAATATACTGGAATATATCATTGCAAAAAAGGTGAACAACATTTGGAATATATATATCCCTTCGCTCCCACCCACTATTGAAGCTCGCAAGCTCCTTTACATAACAGGGGATGCAAAGATATATTTACGATAATGTCATCCATTTAGCACAATGTCATGATGAAGTTACCATATTGGATCTTTTTCCTAACACAAGCAGTAAGCAAGCCATGGAATATACTGGGATATATCATTGCATGCAAAAAAAAGAACAGCATTTGAAATATATATCCCTTCGCTCCCACCCACTGTTGAAGCTCGCAAGCTCCTTTTGTAGTTTTTCCATGTCACCTAAGAGTTACATGTAGAGTACGGAGTTCTTTTCCCTCTTAACCCACTAGTTTCCTTTTAAGGGCGTGTTTGGTAGAGCTTCAGCTCTATAAAAATATCTTCGAAGCTGCAGATCCACGCAGCTCCACCGTGGAGTAGCTACAATGCGGATCTGAGATCTTGAAAAGTGTTTGGTAGAGCTCCAAATTTCCACTCATCCCTATGACAGAGAATCAGAGAAAGGAGAGAGGGGCCGGTGACACGTGCGGAGAAAGATAGAAAGAAACCAATCGAACCGTGCATTTTCCACTTAACAGTGGCAGTGGTGGGTAATTTCTTCCAACTCCACAAAATTTGGAGTTGGGGGAGCACCCCCTGAGTCACTCCACGAAATCCATGGATTTGAGGCCCAAACCTATCAAGCTACATTATCATATGTAGTTTTTCCAAGTCACCTAAGAGTTACATGTAGAGTACGAAGTTCTTTTCCCTCTTAACCCACTAGTTTCCTTTTTAAGGGCGTGTTTGGTAGAGCTTCAGCTCTATAAAAATATCTTCGAAGCTGCAGATCCATGCAGCTCCACCGTGGAGTAGCTACAATGCGGATCTGAGATCTCGAAAAGTGTTTGGTAGAGCTCCAAATTTCCACTCATCCCTATGACATATAGGGCCCGCATGTCAGATGAATAGAAAAGAAATAAAAACTCTTCTTCCTCCTCCAGTCTCCAGATGTCACAAGCAGACGACGGCAGCAAAAACCGGTGGCTGCTGCGCGCTGGCCGACCACGCCCAGGCCAACAGCCGTCGTGCCCAGGACGGTGGCACCTAGCCAGAGAAAGGAGAGAGGGGCCGGTGACACGTGCGGAGAAAGATAGAAAAGAAGATAGATCTTTCTGAAATATTTACACATAAATTTATTATAACATTAATTTATAACTGTCTATATCTCGATAGATATTAATTTAGGTGACTTTCTTTGAGGACACATAACACATTTAATTTTTTTTTTTGAGAATGGTACTGCCTCCTTTATATTAAATCATACTTATTACAGACTCCATCAGGAGGCGACAAGAACCATACAAATCTACCTGGGAAGACTGCAAAAAACAAGTGGACCGCTACCGGAACAGCTATCAGCAGGGGTATAACTCGCCTGAAGAAGCCTGGGGCGCTTACAATTACTTTTTGGAGACAGGACTTATACCAAAAAAGTGAGTCCTTGTCGTTTTACCCTCTCTAATTCTCTCCCCACCTGCCCCAAGAATTTCATAGTTTCTTTATCCTCCAGAGATATGAATCCCGGGCTGAGGCAGCAGACGCAGCCAGTATTCTCTCCGACTAGGTGACTGGTTCATCGTCAACTGTTATCACTGGAACATTTTTAATTTGAACATGTTTTTGGTCGAATTTACCTTTTGTATACTTTAAATGCTTTAATTCAACCACATTCCATATGTGTCTAAGCCGTTTGTAATATCGACATAACGTAATTGAAAGTTAATAAATTGATCAAACAAAAGTATATTATGTTTTCTATGCCTTCCTCTCCTCCAAAATTCTAACCAGCCTTGACTATATGTGTCCGCACAGGCAATCATACATTATATATGCCCTTCTAACTGAGTTAACTCCAGCCGTAGCATGGCCAAGAGCATGGCATACTATTGACGATTTAAAATCAGCCAAATCAAACTCCAGCTCTAAGAAGAACGAGGCAGACAAATTACTACTGCAGGGACATGGCATACGAAGCACACCACAGACATTACAAAGTCATAACTAAACCTGGCATTTTAAGAAGTAATATTTTGCGCAGGCATTACAGTGACCAAATAAACTCAGAACATGGTCACTTCCCAAACCGTAAACAAAGTTCTGAAGTACATATTACAATAAAAATGGTCTACAGAACAATAAGCAAGGTAGCACTGGTTCAAGTAGTCCTGCATGAACACCGGTTCAAGTAGTCCTGCTTGAACACCGGTTCAAGTAGTCCTCCAAAGTTGACCTTGTCTCGCAAGTCCCCCAGCAAGTTGGTGATATATTGAGGAAAAGCTTTATCATCATACCACTTGAAGAACTCGCATCTCCTTCTGTCAGACTAATGCAAACAAAAATTATATATGAGCAAACGTTCAATTATTGGCGAGAATAAAATTCTAGTAGGAAAATCTGTGATTGAAAGATAATATTAACTGGACAAGGGTAATTTTATGCCTAGGGAGAAGGGACACATGCTGGCAAAGCAACAGCCACTGCTGCCAGAATGAAGTTGTCTATGAACTTTTGAAGTGAACTCCCAGTATTCAAAAATCAAAACAAGCCGGAGACAGAGTCAAAGGCAAATGGACTCCTAGTCGTAGACAGAGTCAGTAGTACGGTTGCTATGAACAAATCCTAATGTGTACTGACTGTGAGAACAAATCTTAATGCCGAAGGCTGAACGCAGTCAGCTCATTTGTGGAAGCCAAACAAGGTCAGCTGCAATTGACCATCTGTCTGTGGAAGGGGGGCACTTTTGGCTGGCCCATTTTAGATTTCACAGGAAAAATGAACAAAGCATGGATACGATAAGGTTGACTTACCAGCAGGCGGGAGCTCAGGAGTTTGGGCTCCTCACAAATAGCTGATCGGCTGGTTGCAAATTCTGCTCAGTATTCCATCAAAAGAACAGTAAGTATAAATAACTGACATGACTGTACAAGATCTAAAAGAGTTTATTGGAAAACAAAACAATGGCTTACCTCTAAGACACACTTGGGTTCATGCATCACCCTCCAGGTTCCGTGCAAGAAACTGATCTTTCTTTCAATGGTTGGAATATGTGAGTATGATTGCAGAATTTTAGGGTCTCGAAGGCATTGACCAGCTATGACATAAGTTCCATCATCAACTTTATTGATAAGTTCGCCCATTGCTTTGTCATAGTCTTGTATTTCAGAGATTTCAGAGGCGCTGCCATTTTGTGATGACTCAGGCATGTCTGAGCTCTTCAGCCGAATCTGGCGTGAGAAGGGCTCACCAAGGCTACGCCTTTTACTTGAACTATTACTGTCCCCACTGTATCGATCACTGTGTTCAATATTGAACCTGTACGTACTAAGTGATTTTGCCTTGCTATCATAATAACTTTCAAAGATCGTGTTGAGCTTTATTTCATATTTCCTAATAAGGGTGAATTTCCTAGCATAAATATCACCAGTTTTCTGCAATGGAAAGACTAACTTAGCGGTTCGATTATATAAATGGAGAAATATAGTGTTCAGATGAGGTACATACAAGATGCAATTTTTCAGGATAAGTCTGGCTTCGTCGTTCGTTTGCCTGCAATGGAAAGCCTCACTTAGTCGTTCAGTTCTATAAACGAAGAAAGACAAAGACAGTGACATGTTCAGGTGAAGTACACACCTTTGTTATTTCCAAATTCTTCAGAATCGTATGGTAACTATTCCATAAAGATTTTACTCGTTCAAACTGCTTAGTCAGATCCATTTGACTGAAGGTAGTACCAAAGGATTTACTGGCCATGGAGCGGTCAAGTGTCCGAAAAAAAGTTTCATTCGCTGGCGTTCTACCACCCTGAACCATCTTGAAACACTCATCCACAAAATAGTCCATCATGGGCTCAGGCCATTGTAGCGGTGCCATGATCTCTAAATGATCCACATCAAAAAGGGAAACAGTTGGAAACAACAATATGACCTGCTCACGAGTTTTATGAATGTGACCTAACTCCTAAGGAATGAAAACTCATTTTGGAGCGAACTAACTGTATGGATAAAAAACTGTCGGTGAGCTCAGGGTGGAGGCTCAAAAATGGCTTAGGTTTCTAGTTTGCTACAGATTCTAGCCGCAAAATATTGCAACCATCTACGCATTGACTGGCTAGATATGTTCAGAAACGAAATTAGCCGCAAAATGGTTGCTACAGATTGTAGTTACCTGACAATCGACCCGGTAAAGACCGCGAAGATCTGAGCTGGGCACCGCCTGACAATCGACCCGGTAAAGACCGCGAATATCTGAGCCGGGCACCGGTCCAGCGAGGATATCGTCTATCGCCGTGCTGGTGCGATAATCGCCGTGCTGGTCCTGATCGAGTGATCATGTAAGTAAAAAAATTATAAACACGGTGCATGAGAAATAAGCAAGATGTCCGTTTAAACTAAAGATTTGAGGGAACTAGGATAGAAGAAAGAAAAGCAGAGCCGCTCCAGAATTGCTAGATTATGCTCAAATTTGGCTGGAGACTAAAACAAGTTGACTCTAATTGGAGGTGACTAAGCTTCGGGATGACCAGTCCGGAAGTGCCCGATCATGCTTACAACATTTGGCTTATGGCCATCTTGCTTGTAAGGTCGATAACAGAACTGGTTCGGCTTATTACTTTTGTTAACAAAATTTGTTCAATATAAGTACGCTCCACCACCAGGCATCAACTCACCAACGGGCTGCCAACAAGATCAGAATGGTAGGATTGGTTAAAAAGTGCTCAGACAATTTGGCTGGAGGCAAAATGAATTGCTTATACTGACACATGGTTGGCCGGGTCGGCAAAATTGGTCCGTTAGCTTGATATTAAATAACTGGTTCCGAAAACATTGCTGACTCCTGGTTGTGGTTGGATATTTCCATCTGAATCAAATCACGCGAGAAATGAAAGCAAGCTCGGTTCCGCAGAGGCCAACCGCCGCATGATTTTGGCAGCGGGGCGGCGGTCGAGGGCGAGGGCGAGGGGTGAGGGTACGGGAAGAGGAAAAGGAAAAGGAGGAGCACATACCCTCTGTTGCAGGCGAGGGGGAGCGGATTGGTGCCGTCGCCGTCGAGCTCGCGCGGTGCTGGTGCGAGGACGAACCAGCTGAAGCGCAATCGCCGTGCTGGTGCGAGGACGAACCAGCTGAAGAGCCTTCAACGTCCTCCATTTCTTGGGGGAGGCCGGGAGAGAGCCTTCAATTTGGGGGGAGAGCCTTCAATCCGGGGAGCTATTCTTCGCCTCGTCTGCGGCGGTGGTCAGTGACTCAAGAGGAACGGCCTCGTAGGGGATGGCGACTGGTAGCCTCGTAGGGGTGGTGGGTGGGAGGGAGACGAGGCAGGGGCAGATGAGACGAATTTATTTTAGGCCTGGATCAGCTGCGCCCGGCCCTCGTGTGGCCCAGGCCCGTATCTAACAGCGGTGCATAGGCCCCTATCTAAAACGGTAGGGCCCTCGGGTGGTCGTGTTTGACCCCTTTGCCTGCCCGCGGCTGCGTGATGTTGCCTCCAGCTCTTTACTCTCGACTGCCACACGGCGAGCGGCTGAAGCGGCGCGGCGGTAGCGGCCTCCGGCGACAAATTTCCGTCGATGCAGCGACGGCCGGTGCATGGTCGTGTTTGACCCCTTTGCCTGCCCGCGGCTGCGCGAGGAAAGTAAGTAGGGGCGGTGTCAGCAGCTCACCTAACCCATGCATCTGCGGCCGGCGGCGTCGAGAGGAACGAGATGGAGAGGTGCGGTTCTACCCGGGGTCCAAAGGGGCAGGTTCATGTTGGCCCTAATTTTTAAACGGTCGGCCCCTAACCCTATCGTTAACAAAACTGAGGTCCGGTGCAGCGGGTCAGAGGGCTAGACCGGACCCCTCCCATGCAACCTATGATGTGAAACATGGAGTTTAGCATTATAGTGGACCGCAAAGGCTGCTACATAGCCATGCCATTACGCCAACCTATCCGTCTCAAAATCTATGTAGCCTCTGGTTCTTGTGCATCATCTCCACCTAGCTAGTGCGCTCAAGCCTTTATTATTGCTGGAGCCTATGGTAGCAGCCTCCTCCATTGAGCAAAACTCAGATTGGAGAAGAATATGGTCCCTGGGTTACCTTTATTGGAACTATGTTCCTTTTTATTTTTGTTTCAAATTGGTCGGGTGCTCTTTTACCTTGGAAAATTATAGAGTTACCCCATGGGGAATTAGCAGCGCCTACAAATGATATAAATACTACCGTTGCTTTAGCTTTACTAACATCAGCAGCATATTTTTATGCGGGTCTTAGCAAAAAAAGGATTGAGTTATTTCGAGAAATATATTAAACCAACCCCAATCCTTTTACCAATTAACATCCTAGAAGATTTCACAAAACCATTATCGCTTAGTTTTTGACTTTTCGGAAATATATTGGCGGATGAATTAGTCGTTGTTGTTCTTGTTTCTTTAGTCCCCTTAGTAGTCCCTATACCGGTCATGTTTCTTGGATTATTTACAAGCGGAGTACGGTTATCGATCCTAAATCACCCACACTCTCTATAGTGTCTTGGGTGCAAACCGAAAAGCCCTATTGCAAACCTTTGCCTTGAATCCGCTTTTTGTTTTCCTCTTTCTTCCTTGCTTGGAGCTTGATCTCTCATCTTGATCTCCACTTTGCTCCACATCTCCTCGGACCAATCCATGTATCATGAAACACTTAGCAAACATGATTAGTCCTAATGGTCCCATTCAATTACCAAAACCAAACTAAGGCTTTCAAAAGGCAGCTGTAGGCCCGAGTGAGGAGAGAGAAGGACGGGGGCCGCTCGATGCCCACCATGGCCGCTCGCGGACACAGAGCCTCACCTTGTAGGCACGCAGGCCGAGTGGCCGACCCGTCGGTAGTCTTGGCACCATTATAAACCTCAACTCGCAAGCCACATCCCAAAGTGATAGAGACCCAAAGGAGAGATAGACCCGAACCAAAATCATTGACACTGCCTCTGCTTCCAGCCTTCCTCCACTACCGGTGCTTACCTGCTGGCCGGTGGCCGCCGGTGAGGGTGGTGCGGCTGGTAACTCTTCCGTCCATTGTAGCTCGCGGCCGTCATATGATTGAGAATCCTCCTAAAGGATTGCAATTAAGTTTCGCAATAGTTCCGGGGCCACCTCGCCGACGTCCTCAAGCTCGGCCACCATAGCCAACCGTCGTCGGCGCCATTACGGGAGAGGGCGGGCGGAGCTCTAGGCCTCAGGAAGCTCCGCCGTCGCTGGCCCGAGCTCGAGGCTGCGGGAAGTCGGCCGCCGCCGCTGCCCTAGGCCCGCGCAGGCCGGCCGGCGCTGCCCGCCGCTTGTCCTGGCCGGCGGAGAGGGCAGAGCACAGGAGGAGCACGTGTACTGCCCGCTCGAGCTCCACGGACGCCGGATCCATGTCGGCGGTGGCAAGGACGGGGCCGGGGGCGTCCCGGGTCGGGCGGCTCGCCTCGCCTCACCCATGGCGGTGGGCGAGCGTGGTTTTGGCGCGGTGGCCTGGGGTGGAGGCAGGGTCGTGGCGTCCGGGGGACGAGGCAGGGTGCGGCGTGCAGGGAAGAATGGGAGGGGGCTGGGTGGCGGGGGAAGGGAGGGGGCGGCGGCGCCGGTGGAGTGGGGAGGGGCGGCGGCGCCGGTGATTTAGGGGATGGGGAGTGAGTGCGGGCGCAATGTTCTTTCTGGTTATATACTTTTCCTATCAATCATAGTTAGTACACATGGAGGGTTGAACATAGCACACATGGAGGGTTGATACAACGGTGCGGTGGTGGCAACAAGAACGGTACGGTGGCGAGGACAAGAACGGTGCGGTGGCGAGATCAGCGCCTCATCCATCCCATGTTGTATGCGACGGTGCGGTGGCGAGACCACTTCTTTTTGTTATCCTCCCTGAGCTTCGCTCTGGACGTGCTCCATCGACAGCCACCGGGACGCCTTCTTGCCGGGGCAGACGGGGCACCGGTAGGAATTGTAGTGCGGGTGATACCAGACCCGCAGGTTCGGGGCCCTGTGGACCGACACCTCGTAGCCGTGGAAGACGTCGCCCTCCTCGTCGGTGCTGACGTCCGAGCCGCTGTCGTCGTCGTCCGACGGCGGCGGAGATTTGACCAACCATATATATAGAGGACTTCAAGATGAATCTAAATGGAGCTGCTACAACATCCAAGCCATACAAACTCCCATGAAAGATATTCAATATGCTTTTCGTCCACCAGCGGGAGGGCCTCTGTTGGCTCTGGGTTCTGCACTGCAGGAGAACTGGAGGAATCCTAGGCGATGATATGGGCCTTGGCAAGACGATGTAGGTTTCAGAGGTTTGTCCCCAGTCGCCGTCGGACTCACCTGCGCCCATGGGGCTCTTCGCGCCGTGCTACGCAGCACAGACATCCTCAGCCTTAAGTTCCATATAAACTTAGGTACTGATTGGTTCTATGATAACAATGTTAACATATTTACGAAGAATTTAGGGAACAAAGGGAAGTATTATATTTGGTTCGCGTGAGAAAATTGATTATTCACGCACTGTCACGAGCGATAGATGGATGACGCTACAAAATGAGAAAACAAAAAACATCCTAATAGGTCATTTTATATTATTAAATATGTCATGGTCTTCATAAAATAAATTTTAGAGTTCAAATTTTATCAAAAAAAATATTTTTTTCCTCTCGTAGCCACACACGGGCATTTTTGCTAGTAAACTACCTGCTTTATGCATAACTAGCAAAGATACCCGTGCGTTGCTACGGGTGAATATATGCGTCTTGTGATATACTGATATCACACTATAATATATCTCTCTATGTGTCTATTCTTTAAAATATGACTTGATATGTAATTTTTGATATCATATTTTAAACAATTAAATGGGTACCGTAACTGTACTTGAATTTTATTAGGTTGTTAGGGTGATTGAGGGCCTGCTTACCGAGCCCAGCAGCCTGCTTACCGAGCCCACGCGTGGATCCTCCATCTCCTGGCCCTCTCCCAGCCGAAACCCTCCCGGGCCCTCCATCTCTCCCAGCCGAAACCCTAACCCTATCCTCGACGCCGCTTCTCCCGCGCACGCCCCCGCCGCCTTCCGCCGGAGCTCCTCCTCCCCCACCGGTGACCTCTACCGGACGACGCTCCTCCACCATGCCGCGCTGGTACGTGGTGTTCGTAGGTTCGATTCCTGGACTGTACGAAAATTGGGAGGACGCCAAGGCTGCAGTGGAAGGCTACTCTGGCAACAAGCACTCATGGTTTCCCTCGCGTGAAGATGCCCTGGCGGCTTACAATCATTTTCAAGCCACAGGCATAGTGGTTTCTAGGTGAGTCCCCCAAAAGAACCCCAAACTGGATGTCCGACTGGATACATTGATGTCTAATATCGTTTGCAGATGTGTAACGCCAAAGAAGATGTTTAATATCATTTGCGGATGTCTGTTTGCTTATATTTCTTATCAGTGCTTATTTTGCTTCACAAGTAGGCCAACACTTCTATTGGCAAATAGGAGGTTTTCAAATTCATGCCCAAGTACTCATCACTTCTTGGGTCGTAATTACTATTTTGCTAGGTTCAGTTATCATAGCTGTTCGGAATCCACAAACCATCCCGACCGACGGTCAGAATTTCTTCGAGACTTGAGCAAAACTCAGATTGGAGAAGAATATGGTCCCTGGGTTACCTTTATTGGAACTATGTTCCTTTTTATTTTTGTTTCAAATTGGTCGGGTGCTCTTTTACCTTGGAAAATTATAGAGTTACCCCATGGGGAATTAGCAGCGCCTACAAATGATATAAATACTACCGTTGCTTTAGCTTTACTAACATCAGCAGCATATTTTTATGCGGGTCTTAGCAAAAAAAGGATTGAGTTATTTCGAGAAATATATTAAACCAACCCCAATCCTTTTACCAATTAACATCCTAGAAGATTTCACAAAACCATTATCGCTTAGTTTTCGACTTTTCGGAAATATATTGGCGGATGAATTAGTCGTTGTTGTTCTTGTTTCTTTAGTCCCCTTAGTAGTCCCTATACCGGTCATGTTTCTTGGATTATTTACAAGCGTCATATGATTGAGAATCCTCCTAAAGGATTGCAATTAAGTTTCGCAATAGTTCCGGGGCCACCTCGCCGACGTCCTCGAGCTCGGCCACCATAGCCAACCGTCGTCGTCGCCATTACGGGAGAGGGCGGGCGGAGCTCTAGGCCTCAGGAAGCTCCGCCGTCGCTGGCCCGAGCTCGAGGCTGCGGGAAGTCGGCCGCCGCCGCTGCCCTAGGCCCGCGCAGGCCGGCCGGCGCTGCCCGCCGCTCGTCCTGGCCGGCGGAGAGGGCAGAGCACAGGAGGAGCACGTGTACTGCCCGCTCGAGCTCCACGGACGCCGGATCCATGTCGGCGGTGGCAAGGACGGGGCCGGGGGCGTCCCGGGTCGGGCGGCTCGCCTCGCCTCACCCATGGCGGTGGGCGAGCGTGGTTTTGGCGCGGTGGCCTGGGGTGGAGGCAGGGTCGTGGCGTCCGGGGGACGAGGCAGGGTGCGGCGTGCGGGGAAGAATGGGAGGGGGCTGGGTGGCGGGGGAAGGGAGGGGGCGGCGGCGCCGGTGGAGTGGGGAGGGGCGGCGGCGCCAGTGATTTAGGGGATGGGGAGTGAGTGCGGGCGAGGCAGAGAGAGACGAGGGGAGAGAGAGAGAGGCGCCATGTCAGACCCAACTCCACGCCAGACATGCCTATGTGGCGCCACGTAGGTCAAAACAGCCATCAAAACCATCGAGGGTTGAAAAATGGACGGTTTTAATAGTTCGGGTGCCCTGAACAGCTGGTTTCGCGGTTGAGGGTCTTAAACCAGACAACGACGATAGATGAGGGTTGTGGAATGGACTTTAAGAGGGTGTATGTTCTGAGTACAAGTTATCCTCAACCGTTCATTTCACTTCGAGAAGTCAACAATATCTATACTCATGAAACCTTTCAGATGTAGGTAGTAGAGGGATCCACATCTAGTTCTTATATTTCTCATGTTCAAAATATAATAGAAAAGATATCTAAACAAACAAAAATAGTAGAATGGATTTGTCATGAGTTACCTATGTGTTCCACCAAATTGCCTGCATATTTCAAATCTTTTAGATGATAACACAGACATGTGCCCTTACACTAGGATGTCATGCTGCTCTGTAATATTTTGCACTTCGAGTGGTAGGAGTTTGTTTGATCGTGTCAATATTTCCCCTTGCGCTATTCTTCGCTTGAGATCTGTAATATTTTGATTCTTGAGATCTGTAATATTTTGCTTTAGATCTGTAATATTTTGCTTGAGATGCAAAACTTAGCCATGCTAGCTAAGGCCCGCCTATAGTGAGCTAAGATGGACTTGTTTCATTTTCTCCCTTGTGAGCTCATCTAGCTGTCTCTAGTTGTGTCACTGCTCCACTATTTAATTAGTATAGGCTTATAATCCCTTGATCAATGATAGCCACAAACCAGCCACCACGCCCTAAGTGTATGGACTAACAATAACAAACATCCAAACAAATAAACAATCTGATCTGATCACATGTTAATTGTTAATGTTGTTTGTTTTTGCTGCCAAGCCACTAATTTCTCAATTAGTGGTGACTGGTGGATGATGATAACGAAATGGTGCCCGTACAAAGCGGTGCTCGGATATAGGAATCGGTGTCCTGTGATATAGTCGGTGCCAGAGAAAACGGTGCTCCGCAAGAGAAATCGGTGCCGGCGTTCACAAATCGGTGCCTAGAGAAATAGTCGGTGCTGAATACGCAGAATAGGTGCCAGATAAACGGTGCGCGGCAAGGGGAATGGTGCCGCTGTCGACAAATCGGTGCTCTAGGAAATCTGTTGGAGGTTTAGCTCTTTCAAGTTCTGTTTGTACTGTGTGAATACCCCAACAATCCAAACATGCCCCAATGCCTTGCACTTTTACCATGGCTGAAAAACTATTGTTATATTACTAATTATTTTGTTCCAGCTGGTAGCTCCAGCACGTGCACATCGAGTTCAGATTACAAAAGTCCATCGTCCTGCTACTGAGCCAGGTTAACAGCAGTTCACATTCCAAAGTCCAGCACGTACTACACGTTAACAGCAGTTCAGATATCATTCTGCAGGTCACGGGCCTTGGGGAGGAGGAACGACTTCTTTGTGGAGCCGTTTCCACGCATATTGAAGAGCCGTTCGAAAATAATTTTCCTGTAGCTTTGTGACCAGGTCTGGAAATAAAATAACAAAGAGATTATGAAAAATAATCCATTGATCAGTAGCAATAATCCATTGATCAGCAGGTTAAAAAAAGGTGATACACTAACCTTTATGTCCTCAAATTCCAGACTGAACTGTTTTCCATTGTACGTCTCCATAAAATACATGGCTAATAAGCCAGCATCACTTGAAGAGATTTTCTCCTTGAAAGAAACCGGTGCAAGTGGCCAGTCCATAAAGGTAAAGATTCTTCTATGACCGAAGTTTACTTCCTGCAAGAGTGGTTTACACAATTCGGCAGCATTCATTGGTTTCTCATTTGAGCTGCAGATCAAATAATCTATCCTTTCATTGACTTTATTAAGGCAATAGACCAACCAGTCGCTACCGTTTTTGACAAGGAAAAAAACCTGCAAATGCACATTTTTGCAGCAAGATAAAATACCACATGGGAATTTGAATTAATCTGCAAATGTCACAAAAATTGAAACAAAAGCACATGGGGATTCAAACTCTAAGGTAATTATACCAGGGTACAAGTCTGTGGAATGCTGGGCACCACCATTTGGGTCTTCACTGCATCCTTGAAGGCCTCGCTGCCAGTGTCGTTGTCCAAGGTGGACTGCACTCATGGTAAAACAACTATATGAGTGCAAAGCAGAGCAAAATCATTATGCCACACAGTAGAAAACTTACCAGGTCCATGGGACCAACAATCACCCTGAATTTATTTTTTTCTTTGTTATCTGAAGAAACCGTGAAGATAGTTAATTCTTTGAGCATCTCGAGGGTGGCCGAGCCACCAGTCAAGAAAGTAGCACAGTCCTTTATTGTCATCGCCAGTGAGTTAAATTTGATTAGAAAGCTGCCGAATTTAGAAATGATATTAGTTACTATAGAAAGTACAGATTGACATGCTTACATAAAGAAACAAAATAAGTCTTTAAAGCATACCTGTCATTGTTAGGGTCAGCTTCTAAGACACGATTGCATAACTCGTCTGCAGTTTCACTCTGTAGGCGTTTTGGCACAGATGGTGTATGAACCCGAGTCTTTGCAGCCTTTTTTCTTTTTCTTGTTTCCTTATCTTGCCCCTCTTGATCAACATTGACCGAAGTTTCCTCGTCCCCAGAAGCATTGGCCAAAATTTCGTTGTTCCCAGCATTCCGCTTGCGACCGCCCAAAGAGTCAGAGTTTGTTGAACTGGAGCTTCTTGGCAAAGATGGGATTTTGGAGTTTGTTGGACTGGAGCTTCTTGACAAAGATGAGATTTGCTGTTGATGGTGATCTGGAGCGTGATGTAAGGGTGATCTGGAGCATTTTGTTGAGGGTATTGCTGAATACACATGTACGGTTGATTCATCGGTGTACTGGGTTGATGTGGAAGGACAAACATTGGATTCGTGCTTGAGCTCATAAGCAAGCTGCTTACGGTAACATAAAATTTGTTCCTGCATTTAAAGGCACAAGTATATTTTGTAAAATAAAAACAAATCACCCTGTTACTTAACAAGCATGTTACTAACCGCATCAATTCCATACATGTCACTGCACCCATAGCGCTGAATGTATAAGAGGACATGAAACCCACAGTCATATCTACAACAACAATGCAAAGCATGAGTAAACATGCAGCAAAGAACTCAATGTCTAAGTTATCTTTAAGGAAGGAAAAATTACTCGTTTGTCTGTTTTGCCAACTTTAAGTTACTGTGCTTAGGAAAGCCAGTAACGAAGCCCAATTTGGTCATTAAATACATCTCCAGATTTTCTGCCTGCATAAATGCATTGATACCATTACACGGCAGTAAATAAATAGTTAAAACTGTAATATATATAACTAGCAAGCTTTCATCTTTGCTATTTATTCTTATAATGGATGTGCTGAATAGAGATGGGACTCTGTACAGACTGACAAAGTTCAGAAAACTTAATAAACCAAGGAATAACAACATACCACTTGAAAAGCATAGACACGACAAGTATCTGATTGAAAGGAGTCTAGGATTTGCACTTCCCTTTTTTTAATGTCCATTACAACCAATGCCCAGTGCACTTGTTCTACATTTACGGGCACAAATATCTGAAAAAAAACTTGTCAAATTCAGGGTTTCAGGGAGCTCCATTGACAGAATCAACTAAATCAAATAAAAATATAATAGAAAAGAGCAAAACCTGCGTAGCATTCTCTACTTTATCTCTTGTAAGCTCCTTGTCCAGGGATTTTCTCTCTTTGTTTGAAAACTCCAGCAATTCTTTCTATAAAATTAATGAGATGGTGAACATGGATTATGTAAAAGTTACAAGTATGATAAGCGAAGTTGGAACTTACAGAAGCGAAAGTGGTAAGAATTATCTTGTCTGGTCATTGTGAGCGCAAGATTTCACATTGTGCATCCAGCACGAATGAGCTCATCAAGCCATCTGGCTTCAAGCTGTTACTAAAGATAGATTTTGTAATCGTATGGTCACCTATTTGTACTATGATATTGCTGTCATCGCTGTCAATGTCCACATTTAAAACATTTGCTTCATAAAATGGATCCCAAAGATCCAGCGGCCAAATTCTGAAAAGATGAAACATTGGGTTAGAAAAAATGGAATTGATTTGAAAACTACTGCAGCAATACCGCTTCATGTTTACCTCTTTGTGAGTGCATCGAAGGTTTCCAAGGTAACTTGAATTGCATCATGCAATTCTGTTGGCACTCTATCTTTCACAACATTGAGGTGACCAGCCATCTCCTTCATCAATGCATGAATTTCCTCTTCAGATTCCCGGAAATCATCAGATCTATTTTTCTCCATAGACTTAGGGAAGACAAAAGTATTGTGTCACGCCCAGTCATTGATGGTAATAGAATGAATGGCTTATAGAAATGATTTGTACTTACATCATCAATGTCGCATGCTTTCTCGACACCAACCAAGCTTCTAACTCGTCCAAAAAGATGTTTCAACGTTTCATTGTTGTAGCCAAGGATAGATGGTTCTGTCTTTGGACATTGAGATGACACTAAAGCCTCGAAGACTGCAATCTGTCATAGAGAAAAACTGTAAGTTTGAGTCATATTTAGGTAGTGTTTGGTTGGTTGAATCAAATTGAACATGTATGGGATCATTCAGGTGGATGGGATGATCCTGAATGAAATAGTACAAGTAGAATGTTTGGTTGATTGAGTGGGATGGTACACAATTTTGTTTGGTAACTTGCATCTAACGGTACAGGATGGTTCAAGATCATGTTTGGTTGGAAGTATGAATTGATACACCGACCTCATAACAAGCGGTAACTTTACCCTGCGCTGATAATTAAATTAAATAAAATTGTTGAATAAACAAATTGAGATGGAAATTAATTAGAATTATCAAGTATAGAAAATTCCAAATTAGTGGGTACTAATTGACCATAACCAAAGCACAGACAAGAGACAAGTCCAACAGTGAGCTAAAAAGTACAGGCCAAGACCTTAAAAAATTCTCGCAGGAGGAGACACGTGTTGTTGCAGCACTAATAAGCATCAACGATTGTCTCATAAGCGTATACAAGGTCAGAGCTACCATTTTTTTAACAACAAAATAACCCATATGAGTGCTAGTAGTAGTAGATGCAGGTCCGGCCGGAGGCCCAGGGGAGCAGCACACGGGCGCACAGGCGGCCACCGCCAGGAGCGACTCATCCTGAACGGTGTGGTGCGATTTTTTTTGCTGCATGGAGCCGTTCAGCCTCGAGGAGGAATATTCGAGGAATCTGAACGAGTCCATCCCGCACCGATCGATTCGATTCAACCATCCAAACATAGGAACCATGTCAGATTCAGGATCATCCGGTACAAGAATCGTTTGATACAAGGAACCAAACACAATGTAACACAAATGAGGAGTTGAAGCTGCTTACCAGTAAAACAAGTGAGCAACCAGAAAATGAGGTGGCCTCAATATGCTTGTTCTTTATGCAATCTGACAAGTCCTCAAATACCAGTTTGCACCAATCCATCTGCGCCACACAGTCAAGGTCCCAAGCTAATTTAACTTGCTTGTCATTAAGATGAAAGCCACTCGCCGGCATCAATAACCGGTTCAATAGGATCATCAAGAAGCACCTCACTTTCATCTTTGAGTCAACTTTCATCATCAATTGTTTTAAGTCAGTGGCACCAATTAGCATGTTTTTAAGACTGGGCTTTGATTTGCCACCATTTTTTGTGGCAACCTTCCCTATCTCTGGATGCTGCAAGAACAAATCACAAACTTGATTGGGTGCAGATTCCGGCAGATGCACACTCTCTCCCTCTTCATTCCGAGGAAGGCCAAGGATTTCCTCAATCCTCTTAATCGTGACATCAATAGTGATTTCATCGCTTATGTGTATCTGAATTTTTCCATCTACCACTTCTGTTTTAAGATATATTGCCTCAATGATGTCACGTCTTTTCAGGGTTTCGAGATTCACCTTCATCATGTTACCAAACTTTAGTTTTTCTAAGATTTCTCTTGCTTCTCGATCCAAGAGTGGTACTGCTTCAACAACTGCCGTTCCAGAACATCTTACAATTCTCTCTCTTTTCTTTGTGTTTTTTGTCATTGTGATTTCTGATATTTCTGATGAACACTCTTGTATCAGGAAGAAGTCTATAGCGATCCGTCACAAACCCTTCAAAACCAGATTGAGAAAAGGTGCTCAAATTTTAGCTTGAACAAGGTGAAACTTCAGCTATCGAAGTATTAAATTTGATTCATATATAACAAGGTGAAACTTCAGGTATCGAAGTGCCGACCCATGAGAAATGTATTAAATCCCTGCAATAATCACATAGCTTGCAACCTCCATCTGAAGGAATTTTTCACAACTCAACTGACAAAAGCCAAAAGGAAAAAGGGAACACGGAAGAAACTATTATCAGGTAAGATAGCATATTTGTTCATGCATAGGGCCAGTTTGAGATTGAAGCACCAATACATGTTCCTCTAAGCAACAACATCCTGCCTAACAGAATTATTCTCCACTAGGCCCACCTAATGGCGATTAGGTGCTAGGCACTGGTCTCCACCTAATGCCTAGCGCCTATGGGACACCATCTGTCGTCAATCTATATCACAAGTTCAAAGCATAATTCATAAATTATGCAGGTTAGGATGCACCGCCACATTGGTTTATACAGAACTGTAGTCAAGATCAACCAGAAGAGTTGAAGAAAAATACGGTGAGCAGGTGCGCGGCGAACATATCTAACCCTAACCCTAGACACGATAGCACCGCGGAGGAAAAGGAGGAGGGACGGATGATTTACCGCGGAGGAAAAGCAGGTTCGCCGGAGTCGGCCGGTTTGAAGTCGGAGCTGCACTGAGCGCCGCCGCCGCGCAGGAGGGAGAAGCAGGTTCGCAGGAGGTGCGGCAGATTCTGCTAACAAAACGGTGTCGAGTCGAATCGGTGCCCCTCAAAATAGTCGTGCCAGCGAAAACGGTGCGCCCCAAGGTAAATCGGTGCCTCCGCTGAGATACCGGTGCCCAGAGAAATAGTCGGTGCTGGATACGCTGGTCCAGATAACGGTGCCGGTGCCTAAACCGCTGCGCGACAAGGGTAATCGGTGCCTGGTATAACGAAGTGGTGCCCATACAAAACGGTGCTCGGATAAAGGAATTGGTGCCCCTCGATATAATCGGTGCCAGAGAAAACGGTGCTCCGAAAGAGAATCGATGCCGGAGTTGACAAATCGGTGCCCAGGGAAATAGTCGGTGCTGGATACGCATAATCGGTGCCCGATAAACGGTGCGCTGGTCCAGATAACGGTGCCGATGCCTAAACTGGTGCACGACAAGGGGAATTGGTGCGAGGTATACGAAATGGTGCCCGAACAAAGCAGTGCCCGTGATATAGTCGGTGCTACAGAAAACGGTGCTCCGAATGAGAATCGGTGCCGGGCTTGACAAATCGGTGCCCGGAGAAATAGTCCGTGCGAATCGGTGCTCGATAAACGGTGCGCTGGTCCAGATAACGGTACCGATGCCTTAACCGGTGCGCGACAAGGGGAATCGGTGCCGGGAATAACGAAATGGTGCCCATACAAAGCGATGCTCGGATAAAGGAATCGGTGCCCCTGTGATATAGTCGGTGACAGATAAACGGTGCGCTGGTCCAGATAACGGTGCCGGTGCCTAAACCGGTGCGCGGTAAGCGTAATCGGTGCCAGATATAACGAAAATGGTGCTCGTACAAATCGGTGCGAGAAGAAACGGAGCCTATGCTAACAAAACGGTGCCGTGATTCAAATACGGTGCTCAAGTCAAGAATCGCACCGATCGATTCGATTCAACCATCCAAACATAGGAACCATGTCAGATTCAGGATCATCCGGTACAAGAATCGTTTGATACAAGGAACCAAACACAATGTAACACAAATGAGGAGTTGAAGCTGCTTACCAGTAAAACAAGTGAGCAACCAGAAAATGAGGTGGCCTCAATATGCTTGTTCTTTATGCAATCTGACAAGTCCTCAAATACCAGTTTGCACCAATCCATCTGCGCCACACAGTCAAGGTCCCAAGCTAATTTAACTTGCTTGTCATTAAGATGAAAGCCACTCGCCGGCATCAATAACCGGTTCAATAGGATCATCAAGAAGCACCTCACTTTCATCTTTGAGTCAACTTTCATCATCAATTGTTTTAAGTCAGTGGCACCAATTAGCATGTTTTTAAGACTGGGCTTTGATTTGCCACCATTTTTTGTGGCAACCTTCCCTATCTCTGGATGCTGCAAGAACAAATCACAAACTTGATTGGGTGCAGATTCCGGCAGATGCACACTCTCTCCCTCTTCATTCCGAGGAAGGCCAAGGATTTCCTCAATCCTCTTAATCGTGACATCAATAGTGATTTCATCGCTTATGTGTATCTGAATTTTTCCATCTACCACTTCTGTTTTAAGATATATTGCCTCAATGATGTCACGTCTTTTCAGGGTTTCGAGATTCACCTTCATCATGTTACCAAACTTTAGTTTTTCTAAGATTTCTCTTGCTTCTCGATCCAAGAGTGGTACTGCTTCAACAACTGCCGTTCCAGAACATCTTACAATTCTCTTTCTTTTCTTTGTGTTTTTTGTCATTGTGATTTCTGATATTTCTGATGAACACTCTTGTATCAGGAAGAAGTCTATAGCGATCCGTCACAAACCCTTCAAAACCAGATTGAGAAAAGGTGCTCAAATTTTAGCTTGAACAAGGTGAAACTTCAGCTATCGAAGTATTAAATTTGATTTTAAATGGAAATTATTTCTGTTCTCCCTTTTGGGAAGAGCAAAAAAGTGGTATGCTCATCCTGTAGGAGGTGTTAATGGAAATTGGGATGAACTTCGGGACAACTTTTGTCTCGCTTTCTTCCCACTTTTTCGGATCGCTGACCTTAGAATCGAAATTCTTACATTCGAACAAAGAGAGAAGAAAACTTTAGGAGCAGCTTGGGCTAGGTTCACAAGCCTTGTGATTCCAGTCCAAACCTTTCCCTGCCTAACCATGTACTGTACTACCACTTTTATCGTGGTCTAAGCAAGGAAGCTGCTCTTCACCTCGACATTGCTTCAGGAGGCTCATTCACACACAAACTCACAGATGAGGGGAGAGCTATCCTAGAGAGAATCCTTGAAAATACCCCTTACATAGGCATTTATGATGAGTTTCCTGAAGAAGAAAAAGAAGTCGAGCCTGATCCTAGACCAAAAGATGAGGAACTTGCAACCGAGTTAGAAATTCCACCTAACCCATCTATTAATTTGGTTGTAGAGAAACCTCCTGATAAGGGAATGCAAAACCAACTAAGGGATGATGAACCACCACCTTTAGAGCATCCCTTTGAATTCGAGGAAGATCTTTTTGAAGATTATGGAAACACCTCAAATTTTCCTATCCAAACACGACCTCTAGCAGGGACCACTCAATCCGTTCTAAGAGTAGAATCTATTGACATAGAACACATCAAAAGCCTTTCGGCTATTCTGAGTTATGAATGGCTAACATAAGCTGAGCTGTCTCCTGAGGTAGCTCGAATCATCACTCCTTCAATCATTCTTCTGTGCCAAATTAGAGGGTCCGCTAGGAAGGTCCACTACAATCCATATGTTGGGATAAATGTTATTTCCAAGGAGTTAGCTGACACTCTTTATACCAACGAGTCCATAACCCCATCCCAAAAACTTTTACAAAGTCCATCTGGATTAATTCTAGAAAGCCATGGGGTATTAAGGGCAGTTCCTGTTTGAATCAAGGACTCTAGAATATGTCTAGATTTTCACATTTTTGACATACCGGAGATTCCTCTCTTGATTGGCAGACCAATCATGAAACTTCTACAAGAACAACCACAACGAGGTCATTTAGACTTCAAGGTTGGGAATTCCACTATTGTTGTTCCTCTTGCTAGATCAATTAACACGATAGTGGAACCCAAACTTGAACCAGATCCTATTGAGGAGATCTTAATGCTGACTCAAGAGGAGATGGCCCAACCATTCTTTAATCATGAACACTTTGTTCAAGAAGAAGAAGAGTTGGTAGAACCCATTGAGCTAGACAAAAATGAACAACCTTCACCTCCTTCGATAGAGTTAAAACCTCTTCCTTCTGGCCTTAGATATGTCTTTTTGCACAACAACCCAAAAACTCCAGTAATTATCAGTGACAAGCTTTCCGATTATGAAACACAACAGCTTGTCACTATTCTTGAAAGGCATAGATCAGCAATTGGCTATTCTCTCGAAGATCTCACGGGCATTAGTCCCATTCTCTGCACTCATCGTATCCCTATTGATCCCAATTTTATACCTTCAAGGGAACCACAACGGAGACTTAACAATGCTATGCGAGAGGTTGTTAAGAAAGAGGTCCTCAAACTCTATAATGCTGGGATTATTTATCCTGTGCCACATTGTGAGTGGGTTAGCCCTGTCCAAGTAGTGCCAAAGAAAGGAGGAATGATGGTCGTTAGGAATGAGAAGAATGAACTCATCCCTCAACGAATTGTCACTGGGTGGCGTATGTGTATTGACTATCGAAAACTCAACAAGGCTACAAAGAAAGATCACTTTCCGTTACCCTTCATTGATGAAATGTTGGAACGGCTTGCAAACCACTCTTTCTTTTGTTTCCTTGATGGTTATTCTGGATATCACCAAATCCCAATCCACCTAGATGACTAAGAAACTACTACCTTTACATGCCCGTATGGAACTTATGCATATCGACGAATGTCGTTTGGATTGTGCAATGCTCCAGCTTCTTTCCAACGGTGCATGATGTCTATTTTCTCGGACATGATTGAGAAGATCATGGAGGTTTTCATGGATGATTTTACCGTCTATGGCAAAACCTTCGATCATTGTTTGGAGAATTTAGATAGAGTCTTGCAGCGATGTGAAGAAAAGCACTTAATCCTGAACTGGGAGAAATGCCATTTTATGGTTTAGGAAGGAATAGTGCTAGGACATAAAGTGTCCGAGCGTGGTATAGAGGTGGACAAAGCAAAGATTGAAGTTATTGAAAAACTTCCAAATCCCACGAATATGAAAGGAATCTGTAGCTTTTTGGGACATGCAGGGTTCTATAGACGCTTTATCAAGAACTTCTCTCAAATTACTAGACCCCTAACTAGTCTCCTAGCTAAGGATGCATCTTTCATCTTTAGTGATGAGTGTCATGAATCTTTTCAAACTCTTAAGAAAGCACTCATCTCAGCCCTGATTATCCAACCACCTGATTGGATCCTTTTGAGATCATGTGTGATGCTAGCGATTTTACGGTTGGTGCCGTTTTAGGACAAACCAAGGATAAAAAGCATTATGCCATATCCTATGCTAGCAAAACCTTATCTGGACCACAACTCAATTACACTACAACTGAAAAAGAGCTTTTGGCTGTTGTCTTTGCTATAGACAAGTTTAGATCTTACTTAGTGGGGGCAAAGATAATCATCTATTCAGACCATTGTTGATATTTGGTAACACCATCAGGAAATGATCCGAAAGCGCACGGATATCGGTGAGCACTTCACCCGGGAGGTTATCCAGAGTATCGTATTTATATTTTTACCACTGGGAGAAAGCGTGCATCTGACTAACCAAATCTATTGCTACTACCCTTTAGGCTACAAAGAATGTGATTCGATGTGAGCGATGTATAGAGAATACTACAACCGTAGTCTCGTTCTAACCTTTGGTAAGGATGATCTACTGTTCTATTGGGGAGGCTCACGGAATCTAGACACCACAAAGGATGTTCGACCCGCACCTATAAACCCTATCGATCCTGCTAACGAGATGTGGGCTGCAAAGGTAACTCGGAAATGTCACGTTCCTCGCTACTACCATGATCCAGCTAGTCAGGGGATATCTATGAGTACCCTAGCCCAAACACTATGTTTACGCTAGCAATGATTACTCTAAACTCAACCGGAAGAGATTAAAGTAAACTCATAAACCAAAGAACAATAAAACAAGAACTTACTAGAATTTAGAAGTCGAATTACTGAAGAATCCTAGGAGCAAGCCTCGGGTTAGGAGACTTGATCCCGCAGGTACAACCTCGGAGGAGACGCCGATAGATCGGGCTTCCTCCGATCTACACCTCCACTCTATCTCTCTCAATCTAGTAGATCTAGTCTACTCTCACATTGGATGCTAAGCCCTAAGTCTATTTAGAGGAAAGGTTATCCTTCGAGGGCACCTCTCAACTCTATGATGAACTTGTTCTCCTCCAGGGGCCATGGGGTCTGCTTATATAGTCCCCTCAAGTTAATCTGGGCCGTCGGATCAAACCAACATTGATTGAACGGTTATCCTTGATCCTTTAGGTCGGTGGAGCGTAATTCGCGAGACGGGTCCTGATTGGACTCTACACTAGGGCGGGCGCCCTAGGGGAGAGGGCGGGCGCCCTGCCCCCAGGCCCGATCACCTTCCCGTTCGTTCTCGTGGCTTCTGGAGTCTTCTAGATGATAGAAAATTGCACGGCACGTTAATATCAGTACGTAAACCCGAAATGTGGGCCTTTCCTCCATATTTCCTGATAACCCCCTGCCCCCGGGCCCGATCACCTTCTCGTTCGTTCCCGTGGCTTCTGGAGTCTTCTAGATGATAGAAAATTGCGCGGCACGTTAATATCAGTATGTAAACCCAACATGTGGGCCTTTCCTCCATATTTCCTGATAACCCCCTCCAGAAATAGACAAACACCAAAACTCGTGGAATTCTATCAGATAAAACCCTAAGTCTGGGTGTTGGTTGCATTTGGATCCTTTTCTTTATTTATTTGATGATTATATTTGGTACTTAAGGACCGTCAACAACCATGCTGCTCTCAAGTACCTCCTCACTAAGAAAGATGCTAAGCCTCGTCTAATTCGATGGATTCTTTTACTCTAAGATTTTGACATAGAAATCCGAGATAGGAAGGGAGTAGAGAATTCCGTAGCCGACCACTTGTCTAGGCTTCAATATAAGGAAACACATGATGAGCTTCCCATAAATGACTACCAAGGGATGACACCCTGCTTAAGATAACACATGCAGATCCATGGTACGCAGACATCGTAAACTTTATAGTAAAAGGCTATGTCCCACCTGGTACAAACAAAAGGAAGTTGCTTCACGATAGTCGTTTCCACCTTTGGGATGAGCTATATATTTTTTGAGTCTGCGCTGATGGACTCTTGCGAAGGTGTGTTCCTATGGCTGAGGCTACTCAAATTATGGAAAGATGCCATGCCTCACCATATGGTGGACACTATGGGGCATTCCGGACACATGCTAAAATTTGGCAAAGTGGCTTTTTCTGGCCAACGATGTTTGAAGATACAAAGGACTTTGTCAGGAGATGCCACCGATGTCAAAAACATGGGAATATCAACTCACGAAATGAAATGCCTCTCACAAATAATCTTCAAGTAGAACTTTTCGATGTATGGGGCATTAATTTCATGGGGCCATTTCCTATGTCCGAGAATTGCGAGTATATCTTAGTAGCTGTAGACTACGTATCCAAATGGGTAGAAGCCCTACCTTGTCGATCAGCTGATTCAAAACATGCCAAGAGAATGTTCCATGAAGTAATCTTTCCTCGCTTTGGTATACCCTGGATAGTTATAAGCGATGGAGGTTCCCACTTCATCGACAAAATCTTCCGGAAGTACCTAGCCGATCATGGAGTTCAACACAACGTCGCAACACCATACCATCCTCAGACTAGCAGTCAAGCCGAAACATCTAACAAACAAATCAAAAATATTTTACAAAAGACCGTAGATGAGATGGGTAAGGGGTGGAAGGACAAACTTCCTGATGCACTTTGGGCATATAGAACTGCATTCAAAACACCCATAGGCATGTCACCTTATCAACTTGTATATGGAAAAACTTGTCATTTGCCTGTGGAGGTAGAGTTTAAGGCTTATTGGGTACTCAAGAAATGGAACATGGATCTCCACCTCGCTAGCGAGAATCGTCTGATGCAACTATCTGAGCTAGAAGAATGGAGAGAGAAAGCCTACCACAATTCAAGGATCTATAAAGAGAGAACAAAACGATGGCATGATAAGAGAATCAAGCACAAGGAGTTTAAGCCTGGAGATAAGGTTCTACTGTTCAATTCAAGAGTTAAGCTCTTTGGGCATGGTAAGCTACGAAGTAAGTGGGATGGACCATACAAGGTTATTGACACTTCACTCATGGAGCCATTACCATCCAAGACGACATAGGTAACACTTTTAAGGTAAATGGTCAACGCTTGAAAATCTATCTCGAGCCACAAAACAACCTGGTAGAGGAACTTGATGTGATTGAGTTCATAGAATTCTCACATTAAGCTCTCATAAGCTCTAGAAAATTACCTAACCCTTAACATGCTCCACGAGTTTTGTTGTCTATTTGGGTTGTGCAGGATTTTGAGGCTTAAGAAGAGTGAGACCGAACATGCAGGCCACAAGAGTGAACGACTATGTCAACATCCAACTTGGGGGAGGCACCCCCACGTGTATCAAGATAAGTATTACTTTTCTTTCTTGGTTTTATTTACTAGTATTCGGAATTAAATAAAAAAATGCATAACCATGAAACCAAACAAAGTTTTTTTCTTTTGAGTAATATACAATAGTTTTGTGTAATCCTAAGTTTTAAATAAAATAAAAAGAAAGTTTGATCCAAGTCTAGGTAATTGACAAACATGATATGAGAAGGTCTGAGCTACTATTTAACTTGTTCCAAGTTTTGCTAGAGTTCTGGAGATTTTATCTTTTAAATCTAAAAATTCAAAGAAAAAAATGATGAGATCCTGTTTAACATAATACATAGTCTTATAAGATATAAATATTAAAACTGTGGGCACTTGCTTGGTTCAAGCCATTGTTAATTCTTGTAGTTTTGGTTGATAGAATTATCATGCTCCAAAGATCAAGGTCTTTTTGTTTTAAAATATAAAAGATTCACTCTTCCGAAGTATTATTGCATTAGAGGCATGGGACTATGCAAAAATTTGATTCAAAAAAAGAGTGAGACGAGAGGTAAAAATGGACAAGTGTCCGAAGTAGAATTAGGGGTACAAAGATACCCACCTGAGTGGAAAAAAATGGACATGTGTCCGATAGTAGAATTAGGGGTCCTTGGTGCCCACTTGAAAAAAAGAGAGAGATTAAAAAAAGAAAGAAAAAAATGATAGCCCATGGTCCCTCTAATAAGCAATATGCCAGTAAGAGATGACAAACTTTTCAAAAAGGTCAAAGGTCTTGATCTAGGAATATGACATTTGTCTCCCTTGCTCCGAGCATTGACATAGCAAAATGCAAAGTAAGTATGCTAAAACTTTTAAAGCTCTACTTATATATCTTTTGAGAAGAAGGCAAATGCCTCAGTTTTATTTTGGAAACTTACAAAAGAACTCGAGAACTAAGGTAAGACAGAAGAACTTGAGACATAGTGCTTGACTTGATCGTTCTGTTTTTTAATCACTTAAGACCTTAGTGATAACTTAAAAAAACCCTGTAGTAAGAGGCATAAAGGTAACCCCTGTTTTCTTCCTGATTTTAGCTTTGCTCAGGGACGAGCAAAGGTTAAGCTTGGAGGAGCTTGTTGACGATCCTTAATGCTCACATTTAACCGTCAACTAATCATGGAAAAGGATTCAAATGCAACCAACACCCAGACTTAGGGTTTTATCTGACAGAATTCCATGAGTTTTGGTATTTGTCCATTTCTGCAGGGGGTTATCAGGAAATACGGAGGAAAGGCCCACACGTCGGGTTTACATAGAGATATTAATGTGTGTGGTAATTTTCTATCATCTAGAAGACTCTAGAAGCCACGGGAACGAAGCGGAGGCAGAACGAGGCCTGGCCCAGGGCGCCCGCCCTAGGGACCAGGGCGCCCGCCCTCCTGTAGTGCCCAATCAGGGTCAACTTAACATGTTGAGTTCTTCATCGTTCTTCAATTCATAATTACTGAGTTCTTTAATTACTTTTATTTACATTCAAGTTATTTATTGGATTCCCGCTTGCATCAAGTGCTCTAGTCTTTATAACGCTAGAGTAGTAATTAATAGATTAGACGTGGTGTTTAGTCTTGCAATTACGTGGAATTGCACCCAATCCTGCGGATTGTTGTGGTAGCCCTAGGGTAGTGACAGCCTTAACAGTCGACGTATTCCACCTCGTTCGGATCGGTGTTTCTAGGACCGTAGTCAGAGCTTCCTAGCCCCCTTCTCATCTCTTTCTGTGGTTAATGTTCTGGTGTCCCAAAATAAATAATCTTTGAAGTAATTCTTGATTCTTAGATCAACTAGAGAACTCTCAGGAAACTTCCTCTCTTCCCACCAAAAATAATTATATAGTTATCTTTGGGCGATCTTGAATCTTAATTAGTACACTCACGTTCCCTGTGGAAAATCGATACTCTGGAATACTCCCGGGTGAAAGCTACATCGGTATCTGTGCGCTTGCGGATTTTTCTGTTGGCGTTTAAAATACCCAATAGGTGCCTCCCTCGATGGGATCCCACTCGCGTGACACCCGCATGGGTCTCGGATATGACTGGCAAAGATGCGCCGATCCCCTAGGGGGCTCGGACCATGGCCTCTATTGTGCTCATCCTCAGTCATCCCTTGCTCGGTTATCGTGAGGCGACTATTCGAGCCCAGTTCGTGGGTCAGTCTCGCAACCTCTAGAACATAGGTGGCCATGGCCTGGGGATTTTTACCTTGATAGTTTTCGGATTGGTTGCAGCTGGGGGGTCGAGCGAGACAGAACTTGCCCTAGAAGGATCCGCCTTGCCGCTTGGCTCGGGCGTAGCAGGGGGTCGGGCGCCGCTTGGCCTGGAAGGAACCGCCCTGAGATAGCTTTTCAGGGCACTCCATTTGAGGCGACACGCATGGGGAGCCAGGTCGGCCATGCTGCTGTGCCTGAGTCAGACGTGATGCATTGCCTGCAAATTTAATGTGCGCGTGGGCGCACAGGGCGTGAGAATCGGGAGAAGTGGGCGCTTTGAATTTTTCACCTGGTTAGCGAGGGGACGACGGTTGCCCTTTTTCTCGTCGGTCTGCTGCATGGGAGGCGGAGCCGTGGTATGCCCTTTCTATAAAAGCCGGCGCGGGGGTCCTCTGTCTTTCTACCCGCTCTTGCCATCAGACGCTCTTGCCTCCCAAATCTTCTGTCGCCGCCTTCTTGATATTGCTTTGCTAGCACGAACGCCTCCTTCCGTCTGCACCCATGGCCGGTGACGACGCGTGGTACCCCTGCAACACGACCAGGGCGGCGCTGGATGCCCGTGTGAAGAGCAGGCTCCTCCACCCCATCACGGACGAGGGTGCGCCGGAGTGGATCGTTCCCCCGGCGAACGACAGGGAGCCAAACCTGCCCCCGGGCTATGTGGTTTGTTTCCTATCGTTCCTGGAACGGTGGTTCGGAACGCCCGCCGGCCGGCTCATCTGAGCCATCCTCCACTACTACGGGATGGAGCTGCACAACCTCAACCCTAACTCCGTCATGCAGGCGGCGGTCTTCGCACGGTGTGCGAGGGGTTCTTGGGGATTCCTCCCCACTGGAACCTCTGGCTTCACCTTTTCAAGGCGGAGATGTCCTCCCGCAATGAGGGAGGGGAGAAGAGGCCCCTACGGGCCAGCGGTTGCATGCTGCAACTCCGTCAGTCGTGCTCCCACCTGTACATCCGGAGCAACATGCCTTCATTGAACCGGGGTGGCAGAACGGGTGGTTCTACCTTAGGAATGATGGCGGGCTGCTCCTGGAGTATACTGGGAAGATGGTGGTTGAGTGCCCCGTGAAGTGGGGGTGGGGCACCCCCACGGACGAGCAGAAGAGGCTCGATGTCCTTCTCGCGGGCCTCGAGAAGCTCTATCACGCCGGGGTTACCGCGGCCACGGTGGCGGTGGCTTTCCATAAGCGGAGCCTGCGACCGTTGGCGCAGCGGAGGGTATTCATGTGGGAGATGACCTAGGAGACCCCCTGGGTCGGGACGCGGATGCTAGAGGCGCCAGTGTCCGCGACGGAGATAAGCACCCGGATCTCGAGGACTATATCCTCGGATGTGAAGGATTCCCGGGTGGCGCCGATTTGCCCTGACAAAAGTTACATTTCACTGGTAAGATGCTGCCTTTATCTTCGATCTCGCGTTGGTTTCCCTCTTTCCTCGCTTTGGTCTTGATTGTCATTCGTTTGCAGGGGATGGGGGTCGTCAGGGACTCCCTGCCCCTAGTCCTGGAGGACAAGGAGCTCCGGACCAAAAATTGGGCCCGGAACGTGGAGCAGAAACGAGCCAAGGAGGAGAAGAAAGCGAAGAATGCGAGGACGGCTAGGCATCGTGAGACCTCTGAGAAGAACCGCCATGCGGCCGAGAAGGCGGGGCTTCCCATGCCTGAATCTCCCGAGACTTTGGTCTCGGAGATAGAAGGCAGGGAGGAACCGCACTGGCTGAACGAGCTTACCGACGAGGAGGACGAGGATGAAGAGATCCCCCCCGTCGGCGGGGGAATCGAGGTCCCAGAGGGGTCGAGGGCCCGAGGAGGGTCGGAGGCCCGTGAGGGGTCTCATGTTCCGGGGGGCGTGAGAGTCGCCCCCTATATCATTGTCGACGATGAAGAGGACAGAGCCCCGCAGGGGGCTCTGTCCCCCTGAGTCCCCAAGAGGGGGAAAGGGTGCCGGGCTGTGGGCTCAAGACGCCCCAGGAGCTGGTGGTGCCGGATAGCCCCACCCAGCGGCAGAGGCAGAGGCGGGGAGGTCGGCAGAGGCGTCAAGGTCCGAGACGACCGTCGAAGCCCCCGCGGCTTCTCTAGGGGAGATGGGAGCTCGCCCTACGACCCCTAGCGCTCCGGGAGGCACCTAGGGAGCTCCAAGTTCCCAGAAGAGTGCTGCCCCCCGGGCAAGGTAAATGCTAGTGCTTGGTCTTTCTTTGCTTTTTGTTTTTCTCTTTCTTCTAACTTGTGTTATTCCTTCATCAGCTAGAAGCACAAGGTGGCTTCAGTGGGGCTCGCTCCCCTAAAGGCCGTGAAGAGGGGGGCACAGTCGACCCCCAGGTCAGCAAGGCCCAGGTCACCGCCCCCCTTGAGTCGTGAAGAGGACGAACGCCCCCATGAGGAAAGCGGGCAAGAGACGATGCGGAAGACAGCGGATCCCCCGACGAGGGAGGCGGAGACGCCGAGGCCCCAGGAGCCAGAGGGAACAGTCCTGGCTTTTGGGGCCATTCCCCCTTCGGGGGATGCCGATCTGGTGGCTCGGGGTCGGCCCGAGCAGACCAAGGAGGGCCGGGTCAAGGTGGCACCCAGCGTGGTGCCTCCTAAAAGGTCCCACGAGAAGGGCCCGGCCCGACCCGAGACTCTCGTAAGGGAGGGAGGAGGAAGCATGGCCTGGGGTCAGAGTCCCATGATCTGGCCCAACCCTGACGACCCGGAGGGGAGGGCCTGGTTCGTGCTGGATGACCCGTCGGAGGCCTACCTCTGGCGGGGCCTTGAGGAGTGTGGGCGCGCCAGTGTTGACGCGATCAACCGGGCATCCGAGCTCGTGAGCCGGGACATGTTCAAGTTTTCCCAGGTGAGGTCTTTGTCCCTTCGGTGAAGTGTCATTCGTTTGTGTCTCTAGATTGATTCCTTGTGTAACATCTAATCTTGCAGGCGCTCCAAGCCGTGTCCTTGGAGAAATCGATGTTCCTCCATGAGGAGCGGGACGCCTGGGTGGCCTGCGACGATGAGAAGGCTGCCCGGGAGGCGGCCGAGGGGGAGCTCACGAAGGAGTGCGAGATTTCTGCCGAGCTTCGGCAAAAGTGCTCGGATCTCACGACCGAGGCTCGGGAAGCCCGTGAGAAGGTTGCTCCATTGGAGAAAAGGGTCAGCGACCTTACCCTGGAATCCCAAGAGCAGGGTGCCGCCGTCGAGAGGTACAAGGGTGAGGTCGCTCGGGTAGAGGCTTTGCTCGCCGAGAAGGACCTTGTCCATAACCAAGCCCAGGTCGACCTTTCTGGGGCTCAGGGCGAGGCAGCCCTCTGGCATCGGCGCTCGGAGGAGAACCAGAAGCGGGCCAAAGGTAAGAGTTCTGTCTTTATCTTTGCTTTTTTTGACGTGTGGGCTTATTTTCCTGACTTTCATTCTTATGTTCTGTTTTTTGATAGAGCTGGAGGGGAAGGTGGCCGAGGCAGCCTCTGCCGCCGACGCCTTGAAGAAGTCCCTTGACGCCGAGGTGGCGGACCGCTCGGCGCTAGAGGCCGTGGTCGCCTCGGCGTGTGAGGGGCTCGGGGTCGTGGCAGACGCGTCGGGGTCGTCTCTGTGGAGCCACGTCGAGGCTCTGTACTCCTAGGCCGGTGAGAAGCTGAGGGAGGCACTCCATGTTGGGGTGAAGAAAGCCCTGGCGGTGGCGAGCTCTCACTACGTCGGCATTGACTTGCCGGCGGTTAGTGAGGGCTACGTCCTCCGTGACGACGAGGCGGAGGCTCAGGAGGAGCTGCAGAAGCTTGGTGATGCCGTAGACGCCCCGGGAGACGCTCTGGCATCATTCTTTGACGCCGAAGTCCCCCCCTCGGCGTGCAGGGACCTGGGGAGTCAGGGTAGTGAAGCCCTTGTAATTAGCTATCTTTTCTTTTTTTTTGTGCAGGGACCTCGGCGGGGGTTCTCTTTTATGAAACTTGATGTCGAATATGAATGTTTGATATGAATGTTCTTTTTAGGAGTTGCTTATATTTTTTGTTATCTTTTCCCTGGGTCGACTCGTTGTTGATATTTGGTAACGCCATCAGGAAATGATCCGCAAGCGCACGGATATCGGTGAGCACTTCACCCGGGAGGTTATCCAGAGTATCGTATTTATATTTTTACCACTGGAGAAAGCGTGCATCTGACTAACCAAATCTATTGCTACTACCCTTTAGGTTACAAAGAATGTTTCTCGATGTGAGCGATGTATAGAGAAGACTACAACCGCAGTCTTGTTCTAACCTTGGTAAGGATGATCTACTGTTCTATTGGGAAAACTTACGGAATCTAGACACCACAAAGGATGTTCGACCCGCACCTATAAACCCTACCCTTCCTGCTAACAAGATGTGGGCTGCAAAGGTAACTTAGAAATGTCACGTTCCTCGCTACTACCACTGTCCAGCTAGTGAGGGGATATCTATGAGTACCCTAGCCCAAACACCACGTTTACGCTAGCAATGATTACTCTTAACTCAACCGGAAGAGATTAAAGTAAACTCATAAACCAAAGAACAATAAAATAATAACTTACTAGAATTTAGAAGTCGAATTACTGAAGAATCCTAGGAGCAAGCCTCGGGTTAGGAGAACTTGATCCCGCAGGTACAACCTCGGAGTAGACACCGACAGGCCGGGCTTCCTCCGATCTACACCTCCACTCTATCTCTCTCAATCTAGTAGATACTAGAAGATCTAATTCTACTCACATTGGATGCTAAGCTCTAAGTCTATTAGAGGAGAGGTTATCCTTTGAGGGCTCCTCTCAACTCTATGATGAACTTGTTCTCCTCTAGGGGCCAAGGGGTCTGCTTATATAGTCCCCTCAAGTGAATCTGGGCCGTCGGATCAAACTGACATTGATTGAATGGTTATCCTTGATCCTTTAGGTCGGTGGAGCGTAATCCTTGAAGCGAGTCCTGATTGGACTCTAGGTCAGGGCGGGCGCCCTGCCCCCGGGCCCGATCACCTTCCCGTTCGTTCCCGTGGCTTCTGGAGTCTTCTAGATGATAGAAAATTGCGCGGCACGTTAATATCTCTATGTAAACCCGACGCGTTGGCCTTTCTTCCATATTTCCTGATAACCCCCTGCAGAAATAGACAAACACCAAAACTCGTGGAATTCTATCAGATAAAACCCTAATTCTGGGTATTGGTTGTATTTGGATCCTTTTCTTTATTTATTTGATGATTATATTTGGTACTTAAGGACCGTCAACACCCGTTCTCGGCAGCGCGGGGTCGGGCGAGCCTCTTAGGGTATGCATTAGTTAAAGCATCCCGAGCCTGAGTCTATTTCTTTTCCTTACTAATCTAAAAGTCCAGACAGATTCTTTTCCCGATCCTAGGGGGCGAGTAGAGGGTGTCTTAGCCCGTGGGCGTGGATCTTCCCTCAGGCTCATGTCTTCTTTAAGGTTTGGGGGATGAGTCTGTGGCTTTTTAGGTTCTTTAGGAAATGAAGAGAAGACCTTGGGTCGGGGTGCTTTAACTTGTGCAAACAGAAAAATTTCAGAGTTACCACAGGGGGTTCCCCCCGTGTAGCCCCCGAGGGAGGCTCGGGCTTTGCAGGGCAGAGCCGAGTCTCTCTTGCTAAAAAGAAACGATCATATGGTTCATATTTTCATTATTTCTCCATGGCAAAGATCAAATGAATTTCTTTACAAAAAAAATTTAAGGGTAGAAGCGACGTAGCTGCTCTATGTTCCATGCGTTGCTAAAGACCTCCCCTGCTTCGTTGGCCAGCTTGTAAGTGCCAGGTCGGAGGACCTCGACGACGACGACAGGTCCTTCCCAGGGAGGTGTGAGCTTGTGATGGCCCTTGTTGCTCTGCCTGAGCCTTAGCAAAAGGTCACCGACTTGAAAGGCTCGACCTCGGACTCGTCGGGCGTGGTAGCGTCAGAGGGCTTGCTGGTACTTGGCAGAATGTAGGAGGGCTACGTCCCTAGCCTCGTCCAGTTGGTCCAGCGTGTCTTCTTGGAACGTTTTGTAGCTATTTTCGTCGTAGGCTTGTACCCTTGGAGACCCATATTCTAGGTCCGTGGGGAGGACGGCCTCGGACCCATAGACCATGAAGAACGGGGTGAAGCCGGTGGCTCGGCTTCAGGAAGTCCTTAGACTCCAGATCACGGCTGGTAGCTCTTTGAGCCACCTCTTTCCAAACTTGTCCAACTGGTTAAAGATCCTGGGCTTCAGACCTTGCAGAATCATGTCGTTGGCACGTTCTACATGGCCATTGGTCTTTGGATGAGCCACTGCTGCCCAGTCCACACGTATATGGTGCCTGTCGCAGAACTCCAGGAACTTTCGTCCGGTGAACTGTGTGCCGTTATCAGTGATTATGGAGTTGGGCCATCCAAATCGATGGATAATATCCGTGAAGAATAGCACTGCTTGTTTGGCCTTGATCCTTGTGATGGGTCGGACCTCAATCTACTTGGAGAACTTGTCGATCACGACAAGCAAGTGGGTGAAGCCCCCGGGCGCTTTCTGTAGAGGCCCGACAAGGTCGAGACCTCAAACAGCAAAGGGCCAAGTGATGGGGATCGTCTGCAGAGCCTGAGCTGGGAGGTGGATCTACCGAGCATAAAACTAGCATCCCTCATAGGTCCGCACGATCTGTGTGCCATCAGCCACGGCAGTGGGCCAGTAAAAGCCTTGTCGGAAGGCGTTGCCCACTATCGTCCGAGGCGCAGCATGGTGACCACAAGCCCCCGAGTGTATGTCCTCGAGGAGTTTGATTCCTTCCCGACGGGTGATGCAGCGCATAAGAATGCTTGTGGGGCTACGCTTGTACATCTCTCCGTCGAGAAGTACGAAGGTCTTGGCGCGACGGGCCACACGTCGTGCCTCGGCTTGATCTGGGGCAAAGTACCATCGGTGAGGCGTTGCAGTAGTTGGTAACGCCAATCCGACAAGTCGTCGGGTGCGGGAGGCTCGGAGTCAATGTCCATGGCTTCCGGCTCAGGAGCCACGGAGGGCTCGGGATCGAGACCTGAGTCGACCGGAGGTTGATCCGAGCCCCCGTCGTCTTTGTAGTCGACGGTAGGCTTGTAGAGGTCACTAACGAAGACATCCAGGGGGACTGTGGCCCGCTCGGATGCCATTTTGGCGAGCGCATCGGCAGCTTAATTGTATTTTCTTAACACGTGGTTAAGCTCGAGGCCGTCGAACTTTTCCTTTAGGCGCCGGACCGTCTTCCAGTATGCGTCCATCTTAGGATCGTGGCAACTGGACTCTTTCATGACTTGGTCGATGATGAGCCTAGAGTCGCCTCGGACATCGAGTCGCTTGATCCCAAGCTCGACCACGATATGAAGACCATTGACTAGGGCCTCATACTTCGCCATGTTGTTTGAGGCGGGGAAGTGGAGTCGGATTGCGTATCGCATCCTTACTCTGAGGGGTGAGATGAAGACGAGGCTTGCATCAGCCCTAGTTTTCATCAGAGACCTGTCAAAGTATAAGGTCCAGCACTCGGACTAGATCTGTGGTGGAGGGAGTTGGGTTCCCGTCCACTCAGCTACGAAATACGCTAAAACTTGGGATTTTATAGCTTTCCGAGGCTCATAGGTGATCCCGTCACCCATGAGCTCTATAGCCCATTTAGCAATTCTGCCATTAGCTTCTCAGTTTTGGATCACTTCACCCAGTGGGAAGGACGATACTACTGAGATTGGATGAGACTCAAAATAATGGCGGAGTTTGCGTCGGGCTAAGACTACTGCGTAGAGTAGTTTTTGGATCTAAGGGTATCGAGTCTTTGTGTCGGATAGTACCTCACTAACGAGGTACACTGGCCTTTGAACCGGTAGGGCATGCCCTTCTTCCTTTCTTTCGACCACGATAGCTGCGCTGGCCGCCTGATCGGTGGCTGCGCATAGAGGAGTAATGGTTCCCCCTCGGCGGGGTTACCAAGATGGGAGGGTTGGTAAGCAAAGCCTTGAGCTTGTCAAGGGCTTCCTGGGCCTCAGAGGTCCAGGAAAAATGCTCAGATTTTCTAAGTAACCTGTACAGAGGTAGTCCTTTCTCCCCGAGATGGGAGATGAAGCGACTGAGGGATGCTAGGCATCCCATGACTTTCTGCACTCAAGGCCGCTTGTTGTTGGTTATTTTAAACGCAAACAGAAAAATCCGCAAGCGCACGGATACCGATGTAGCCTTCACCTGGGAGTATTCCAGAGTATCGATTTTCCACAGGGAACGTGAGTGTACTAATTAAGAATCAAGATCACCCAAGGATAACTATATAATTATTTTTGGTGGGAAGAGAGGAAGTTTCCTGAGAGTTCTCTAGTTGATCTAAGAATCAAGAATTACTTCAAAGATTATTTATTTCGAGACATCAGAACACTAACCACAGAAAGAGATGAGAAGAGAGCTAGGAAGCTCTAACTACGGTCCTACAAACACCGATCCGGACGAGGTGGAATACGTCGACCGTTAGGGCTGTCACTACCCTAGGGCTACCACAACAATCCGCAGGATTGCGTGCAATTCCAGGTAATTTCAAGACTAAACACCATGTCTAATCTATTAATCACTACTCTAGCGTTATAAAGACTAGAGCACTTGACGCAAGCGGGAATCCAATAAATAACTTGAATGTAAATAAAAGTAATTA
The DNA here is from genome assembly GCF_000003195.3 of Sorghum bicolor. Lineage (NCBI taxonomy): Eukaryota > Viridiplantae > Streptophyta > Magnoliopsida > Poales > Poaceae > Sorghum > Sorghum bicolor. Next base: position 46,961,562 of record NC_012875.2, read on the forward strand.
AAGAACTCAGGAATTATGAATTGAAGAACTTGGAGAACGATGAAGAACGAACCAGTTGCTGCAAAAGTATAATGTTGAGGAAGATCCAACAGATCCGGCTCCTCCTCCGCTCTCCTCTTCTCTCTTCCTATTTTCTAGATCACAACTAGATCTAACTAGAACTAGAAGTAGAGGAACTAGAACTGGATGAACTAGAGCTAGAACTAGATGAACTAGAGGGATCCTCTCTACTTGGATGAAGAATTGAAACCCTAGCTTTAGTTCTGTAGAAGAGGTATGATCTCTAGGGGCCAGGGGGCCTTGCTTATATAGTCTTTTCAGATAAATCTAGGCCGTCAGATCAAACCGACATTAATCGCATGGTTTTCCTTGATCCCTTAGGTCGGTGGAGCGCGATCCGCAAAGTTGATCGTGATTGGTGGAAAAAGGTGGGCGGGCGCCCTAAGGACTAGGGCGGGCGCCCTGTCCGTGAGCCCTCTCGGCTTCCCGTTCGTTCCCGTGGCTTCTGGAGTCTTCTAGATGATAGAAAATTGCACGGCACGTTAATATCTCTATGTAAACCCGACGTGTGGGCCTTTCTTCCGTATTTCCTGATAACCCCCTGCAGAAATAGACAAACACCAAAACTCATGGAATTCTGTCAGATAAAACCCTAATTCTGGTTGTTGGTTGCATTTGCATCCTTTTTCATGAGTAGTTGACGGTTAAATGTGAGCATTAAGGAACGTCAACAAGCTCCCCCAAGCTTAACCTTTGCTCGTCCCTGAAAGATACACATGCGTTCAAACAAGATCTCATCTCTGGGTTAGGGTAAACTGTTAAGACTTAAAAACTTACTCATTTTACCTTCCACCATGGGGCTTGCAACCGTCACTTGTGTCTTGAGCAGTTAAAAGATAGAACGGTCTAGTCAAGCGTCATGTCTCTTGTTCTTCGATTAACTATAGCTCTGGAGTTGTTTTTGCAGATTTTCAAATAAAACTCAGAGATTCCTTGTATGACTCTCTCTAGTCTCTCTTTTGTGGTATTTCTGGATCCTTACCAAGGCAGTAATGGTATATGCCTTCTCTCAAAGTACGTAGTATTTTTTGTATGAGGCATAGCGGCATTGCCTTCTCTCTCACCCTACTCTAATAAGGTTTTGATATCTAGAGCTCATAGGTGGGAGACAGCTAATACATACTTACAAGACATTTATTGCATAGTCAAACCATGGATCCAGAAGAACAAGTCAATAAGTCAAATCAAGATGTGCATGTGTAGCGAATGAATGATGTATGGTGATGACGGTGATAACAATGATGAAAGTTTAATTCTACTTGTGCTCTTTTGAGGGGATACATACCTTTCTTGCTCTTTTGAAACTTTTTGAGGAGAATGAGATGCTCTATATTTTCTTTTTCTTTTCTCTCAGGTGGGTATCTTGTTCCCCTAATTCTACTGTCGGACACTTGTCCATTTTTACCTCTCGTCTCACTTTTTCTTTTCTTCGAGGTTCTGGGCACTTGCCCCTTTTTATTTCCTCGTATTCACTTTTTTAAGAGCACTCACCCTCTTAGAATAATGTAGCAAGTAGTAGTGATCAAAATATCTCGAGCATTTATTTCACAGGGGAAAAACAGAAATGTTTTTGGCTATTCTCTCTCGGATTAGAAGTAGAATATTTTTGGGTGGCTCTGGAGAGAGAAATGAGTGGATGTATGTGGATGCGTACTTCTAGAGTAGAAGCAGCATGTGTGAGTGAACGTGCAAGTGAATCTTGATTTTAACCACATGACAAGCTCCTAAGGGTCTACACAGCTTGACCACACTCAATGCTCATAAACAGTAAAAAGTAAATATGTATGGTTCATAGTCTAATAAGCATGTATATATGGTTGTGGTAGGATTTTAAACTCTCATCATACAGGAACTCATCATGTGTTATTTTAAAGATTTTCAAAGATAAAATTCTCTAGAATTCTATCATCTCTAGGAATAGATAAACAGCAGCTCAACCTTCCCATATCGTATCCGTTAACGACTTAGACTTTAGATCAAGTCTTCTTCCCACAAGTTCAAGTTTAGAGCAAATCTTAATTCATAACAGTCATGCCTAAACTTGAGAGAGATTTCAATTTTGAGAACTAGTCATGGCAGAGCAACTATCCATCATTTCCATGTGAGAGCTTATCATAAGGGTTCATAGCAAACTTTATTTATTTATTTAGCAAACTAAGCAAAGATATATATATATATAAGCACAAAATCTTTATTTGGGTTTTTATGATTATGCAACTTTTTATTATTTGAGTAAAGTATAAACGTGAGTAGAACACTTAGCTGGATAAATGGGGGTGCTCTCTCCCAAGCTGGATTTTGACGTAATTTCTTTTGATGTAGCTAGCAGGTGGCGGAGGTGTATTTGAATGTCGGCAACACCCTGACAGTGATTAGGACGTCCTCTGTCTGCTAGTCTTCTTTCATCCTTGAATTCTGTAGAACTCAAATAGACAACAAAGCTTTGTGGAACTAGTTAAGTGTTAGCATAAGTATCTAGCCCTTAACATGTTGAGCCTCCTCAATAAATATTACTCTCTTTTTAGTAGGATCACAATCTTATTTTTATATTTTTCATTTTTATAGGACAGGAATATATTTATTTTATTTTTATGCCACCACAGTGAATGTACTATGGGTTTTATGCCATGAGCATACTCACATGGTACTTACTATTTTTAACATTTTTATTTTCTTTTCAAGATGATATGAACCTGATTAACTAAGCAAACTATTTTAAATAATTGAAAGGAAAAAGATAACTACCAAGTTTACCTCTTGGCAAGGCGTTCGGTGTTTTTAAGTCCTCCGAACGGGACTCTCTATTTTCTCTATCGTCCTAGGATTCGATGGATGGCGTAGTCGGTGGTTCTGGCGGCGCCTCCTCTACGTGTATAACTATCTTCTCTCTCTACACCTAACTCGGTGCTACGGTCTCCTCAGGACAGTTTTGTTCAAGTTGTATGCCTTCAGATATTACCACTTCTCCTTCATAGTCTGCCCATCCGTCCTTTATGATTTGCCTTCTCTGGTTGCGGTTGTGTCGCCTTCTTCTTGTCCTAACCTACTTAGAGTCTTCAACTATATAGTTAGGGTCAATAAAATAGCGGCGTACCTTCTCACAGGGGAAGTGCATGTGGACTTCTCTGGTTCCAATGTAGATGATTGCTTTAATGGTGCTGAGGAACAGTCTGCCAAGGATGATGGGTGGATCGTACTCGTCTTCTCCCATGTCAATAACCTTTCGGAATGTCTGATCTGCCATCTGGAGCTGAATGTATGTCGGTTTTAGGGGCATTGTTCCGAATAGGAGTTGATAGGTAACTGGGTCGTCCTTTTTGGTCAGGAACGGTGACTTAAGTTGACAATCTTGACCTCCTTGAACTGGAATGACCATCTTAGCTGACTTGGTCCATATTTGCTTGTTCCTGTTCCTCCTGTTGGTCCTCTTGGTTCATGTCGGGATTGCTCTAGGATTTGTGTAGTCTTGTTTTTGAAGGAAAACGTCTCCTTCCTTGCCTTGATGTAAAAACTGATCTTGGCAGTACTAGCGTAGATGACAGCTCCTGAGGTGTTCAGGAATGGCCTCCCTAAGATGACGGGTGCCCTCTCATCAGAACCGGTCTCTATCACCACGAAGTCTGCTGGGGCGTACAAGGTACCAACTCGGATGCAGAGGTTCTTCAATATTCCCTTTGGGAAACTTAGCGTATGATCTGCAAGCTGCAAACACATGGCTGTTTCTAATAAAGGATGTGTAAAGAATTTTTCATAGAGTACCCTGGGCATAATGTTGACACTGGAGCCAAAGTCGCAGAGTGCTTCTGGGAAGTCCACCATGCCGATGAAGATCGGGATGACGGGGCATCCTGGATCGCCTCTCTTGACCGGCAGAAGGTCAGTAGTTACTTCCACAACGGGGTTACTCCAGTAGTTACGTCCTCAAGCATCTCAGGGCAGTGATTGCCTGAGTGTCCAGTATCTCCAGTGTGTTTGTGCTCGTAGATCTAGGTTCTTCACTTGGTGGAGTCTGGGAGTTGTAAAACTCCTTCATATTTTGCTCGAAGTGTACCTGCTCATAGAGACAAGGCAGAGATCAAGTGCATGGGCCCTGTTGGTGGAACACACCAACAGAACCAAAAGTGTACTTGTTCTTCTCTAACCTTAAGCATAGTGAGCAAGACAAAGTTGATGGATAATAAGATCATGAGTGTAGCATTTAAAACATTTGTCAGATCAGATCGCTCAACCGAATGGAAAGATAATCTACCTATACATATGTTTATATATATATATATATATATATATATCTTCCAAAGATTGCGTGTGCAACATTTTATCTCATATGATTAAGAGTGTGGGATCACATAGGTGGAAGGACTAAACATATTGAATCGTTTGGGTTGGTTAATCTAGAGTTGTAAATCATACATGTTTGTCTCTTTTATTCATGTGAACGCCAGAACTAAGGAGAAGCTTATAAAAGTGATAGTCAAGTACCTTAAGATGTTACCTTACTTGAAGAGTGATGGTACAATATCACCTTGTGGAAACTTTCCTTTCTTAGCGGTTGTGCATCATGTTTGTGGCACCCTCCATGGATCATCTCTTGTGAGCTATGTCTTCCTTGTGTAAATTGTTAACCTTCATGCGTCTCTCTCTTTGTCTCTAATGTGAGTTTATCTCAGGACTTCCTAGGTTGATATTGAAAGTTTTCCTGTAGGGGTTAGTCCAACAAAATATCCAATATCTACTATAGCATACTATCGACTCAAAAATCAACCTAGACACCATGTCTAATTTTATTTAGGCGGGCATTTTAACCTAAGCACCATGCTTAATTTAAAATTCTTTGGAAGTAAGATCATCATTCCTAAACTAAGCACCATGCTTAATTAAGAGATAAATGAAACTACTCCAAACCTAGACATATACTAAAGCAAATAAAGGTAGCATGAGAGCATTTATAGAGATCTACTCAAGTGGAGATGAAGTAGTGTGATTAGTATTTAACAAATTGAGCATGTCTCAAAGGTAGGGACAACCAATATAGCAACATGGCAAAGGGTGTTTTTATGTAAAGTACTCCCCCAAGCTTGAATTTTGCAAAATTCAAGTTTGGATGCATTTAATTTAATGTTGTATGATGATTGGTTGGACATACCTTGTGCTTGTCATTCATCTGATCTTCTTGCTCCAATCCTGGAAAGGTTAGTGACAAGAATACCTGAAGGAATTTTTTTTACAATTATCCTTATATGCTCAATACACAAGGTAATGTTGCAAATAATTAAAAGCTCATGTTACGCTCTGATCAGTGCTTATTTTAGGACACTATAAGCTTGTCATTAGGAAACCATCAATTTATGTCGGCGAAGTGGTTTCCCCTCCAACGCTGACCTATATCAAGATCAACTCAATGAGATCTGCAATATTTATTATAGACATATGTATCGACAACTGCCCTTTTAAAGTTTTTATAAATAGAAAGGATGAGGGGGTTGGAGATCTCGAATGTGGTGATGTTGGAGAGACCAAAAGATTGGAAAGATGTTGCATATGAGCATGGAGTAAATGAAGTGGCTATGAAATAAATTCCATGCTCATTAATGCTTAGAGTGAAATCCATGTGGTGTGGTGAAAATGGTAAGGTGAGTGTGGTAAAAAAGGAAAAGAAAAAGGATACACGGACAACATGGTTCGAAACTAGCACAGCTACCGTTTCCCGGCAACGGCGCCAGAAAGCTTGTTGGGTATTTTAAACGCAAACAGAAAAATCCGCAAGCGCACGGATACCGATGTAGCCTTCACCCGGGAGTATTCCAGAGTATTGATTTTCCACAGGGAACGTGAGTGTACTAATTAAGAATCAAGATCGCCCAAGGATAACTATAAAATTATTTTTGGTGGGAAGAGAGGAAGTTTCCTGAGAGTTCTCTAGTTGATCTAAAAATCAAGAATTACTTCAAAGATTATTTATTTCGAGACATCAGAACACTAACCACAGAAAGAGATGAGAAGGGGGCTAGCAAGCTCTGACTACGGTCCACAAACACCGATCCGAACGAGGTGGAATACGTCGACCGTTAGGGCTGTCACTACCCTAGGGCTACCACAACAATCCGCAGGATTGGGTGCAATTCTAGGTAATTCCAAGACTAAACACCATGTCTAATCTATTAATCACTACTCTAGTGTTATAAAGACTAGAGCACTTGATGCAAGCGGGAATCCAATAAATAACTTAAATGTAAATAAAAGTAATTAAAGAACTCAGGAATTATTAATTGAAGAACTTGGAGAACGATGAAGAACGAACCAATTGCTGCAAAAGTATAATGTTGAGGAAGATCCGACAGATCCGGCTCCTCCTCCGCTCTCCTCTTCTCTCTTCCTATTTTCTAGATTACAACTAGATCTAACTAGAACTAGAACTAGAGGAATTAGAACTAGACGAACTAGAGCTAGAACTAGATGAACTAGAGGGATCCTCTCTACTTGGATGAAGAATTGAAACCCTAGCTTTGGTTCTGTAGAAGAGGTATGATCTCCAGGGGCCAGGGGGCCTTGCTTATATAGTCTTTTCAAATGAATCTAGGTCGTCGGATCAAACCGACATTAATCGCACGGTTTTCCTTGATCCCTTAGGTCGGTGGAGCACGATCCGCAAAGTTGATCGTGATTGGTGGAAAAAGGTGGGCGAGCGCCCTAAGGACTAGGGCGGGCGCCCTGTCCCTGAGCCCTCTCGACTTCTCGTTCGTTTCCGTGGCTTCTGGAGTCTTCTAGATGATAGAAAATTGCGCGGCACGTTAATATCTCTATATAAACCCGACGTGTGGGCCTTTCTTCCGTATTTCCTGATAACCCCCTGCAGAAATAGACAAACACCAAAACTCATGGAATTCTATCAGATAAAACCCTAAGTCTGGTTGTTGGTTGCATTTGGATCCTTTTTCATGAGTAGTTGACGGTTAAATGTGAGCATTAAGGACCGTCAACACTTGCCTTCCTGGATTTGACCATGATGTCATCCATGTAAGCCTCTACTGTCCTGCCTATGAGGTCTCCGAAGACCTGGAGCATGCACCGCTGGTATGTAGCCCCTGCATTCTTAAGGCTGAATGGCATGGTCACGTGGCAAAACATTCCGAAAGGGGTGATGAAAGAAGTCGCGTGCTGGTCAGACTCTTTCATCTTGATTTGGTGGTATCTAGAGTATGCATCAAGGAAAGATAAAGTTTCACACCCCGCGGTAGAGTCAACTATCTGGTCGATACGAGGTAATGGAAAAGGATTCTTAGGGCATGCTTTATTTAAACTAGTATAGTCTACGCACATCCTCGACTTCCCATTTTTCTTTTTGACTAGTACAGGGTTAGCTAACCACTCAGGATGGAATACCTCCTAGATGAATCCGGCCGCCAGCAACTTATGGATCTCCTCCCCGATGGCCTGATACTTCTCCTCATCGAATCGGCGCAGGCGCTGCTTCACGGGCTTGGAGCCGGCTCGGATATCCAAGGAGTGCTCGGCGACTTCCCTCGGTATGCCTGGCATGTCTGAGGGAGTCCATGCAAACACGTCGGTGTTTGCACGGAGAAAGTCGACGAGCACCGCTTCCTATTTTGGGTCGAGGCTCGTGCTGATCCTCAACGCCTTGCCTTCTGAGGCCTCGGGGTCGAGGAAGACGAGCTTGGTCTCCTCCGCCGGCTCGAAGCTCCCGGCGTGGCGCTTGGGGTCGGGAATGTCCTGGTCACCGTCACCAAGGCTGGTGATGATGGATAGCGACTCGACCAGAGCCTCTGCCTGCTCAATGCACTCCACGTCACATTGGTATGCGTGCTGGCTCATTGTGCTGACGGTGATGATGCCGTTCGGATCCGGCATCTTGAGCTTGAAGTAGGTGTAGTTAGGGACGGCCATGAACTTGGCGTAGCATGGTCGCCCCAGGATCGCGTGGTAGGTCCCTGGGAACTCGACCACATGGAAGGTGAGGACCTCTCGCCTGAAGTTGTCGGGGTCTCGAAGTAGACGGGCAGGTCGATCTGCCCAAGGGGATGGGCACGATGTCCCGGCACCACTCCGTGGACTGGCGATGCGTCGTTCCCTAGCCGAGACTTGCTGATCCCCATGAGGGCCAAGGTCTCGGCGTAAAGAATGTTGAGGCCACTGCCTTCATCCATCAACACCTTGGAGAGACGAGTCTTCGCGATGATGGGATCGACGATCAGTGGATAGCACCTAGGATTGGGGATCTGATCCGGGTAATCCTCCCGATCAAACGTGATTGCGCTTTCCGACCATTTGAGGTATGACGGTGCGGCTGTGCTAACCGCGCAAACCTCTCGGAGCTCGCGCTTCCTTTGACTCGCAGTGAGGCAAGCCGCACGTCCCCCAAAGATCAAGAGGCAGTTCTTGACCTTGGGGAAGCCCTCTCCCTCGGCGTAGTTTTCCTTAGGAGGCTCTTCGGCGCTTTTCTTTGCTATGATGTCGGTATAGTACCGACGCAAGACGGTGCACTCCTCGAGGGTATGCTTGGTTGGTCCCCTGTGGTAGGGACACGGCTTCTTCAACATCTCGTTGAAGAGGTCGGGGCCAGCGGGAGCCCGCTTGGGGTTCTCGCGATCCGCTGCGGCAACCAAGTTGTCGTCCGACCGACCCTGCTTTCCCTTGCGGCCCTTTTTCTTCTTCTTAGGGTCGCAGGAGCCCGAGGCCTCGGTGGCCTCGGCCTTTTGTTTCCCCTTGGCGGCGCTATCAGAGAAAATTGCACCAATTGCCTCTTCGCCTGAGGCAAAGTTGGTGGCGATGTTGAGCAACTGATTGGTGCTCGTGGGGGTCTTGCGACCGAGCTCGTGCACCAGCTTCTTGCAGGTGGTGCCGGCGATGAAGGCTCCGATGACGTCGGAGTCCATGATGTTGGGGAGCTCGGTGCATTGCTTAGAGAATCGCCTGATGACATCTCGGAGAGACTCATCAGACGTCTGTCGACAGCTCCTGAGATCCCAGGAATTTCCCGGGCGTACGTATGTGCCTTGAAAGTTCCCGACAAAGATCCTAACTAGGTCAGCCCAGCCATGGATCAATCGCTCAGGAAGATGCTCGAGCCACGCTCTGGCCAAATCGGCCAAGTGCAGTGGCAAGTTGCGGATGATGAGCAGGTCATCGTCCGCTCCACCTAGCTGGCAGGCTAGGCGGTAGTCCGCTAGCTAGAGCTCAGAGTAGGTTTCCCCTGAGTACTTGGTGAGGTTAGCGGGCTGTCGGAACCGGGCCGAGAATTTGGCCCTGCGGATGGCCTCGCTGAAGACGCGGGGACCCGGAGGCTCCGGTGACGTGCTGCGATCGTGGTCGGCGTCGTATCTTCCGCCTCGGCGCGGTCAGTAGCGCCGAGACTCGGGCTCATCCCTGTCATGTCATCTAGCCTCAAGAGTAGCCTAGGCATCCATGTTGGTCCCAACGCGTTCGTGGACAGATGGGGCTTTGGTGCCTCCTTACGGATTAGGGGTGCTAGGTCCTGTACTGTTGGTGCCTTGTTAGGAGGGGGTTGATCCCCTGGGTGCCTTGGGATTGTGACGCAGAACTTTCTGCGTTTTGTACTACAGCCTGCTCCAGGAGGCCACGTAGCCCCTGGCGCACCCTTCTCCCCTCAGGAGTCGATGGCTCGGGCATCGCTCTGAGGAGGAGTGCGGCAGCCATTACATTCTGGCTGGTCATGCTGAAGACTGGGGGGTTATCTCCCCCTTCATCTTCAGCAATGCAGCGGTTGATGTCTCGGGGCACGGCGTCTAGCCGCGCCTCCGTACCCCCGTGCGGACTGGTCCTCCACCAGAGTCTCGCGCAGTTGCCGAAGGCGTACACGCTCTTCTTCGAGCCTGGCCTCTAGCTCGTTGAGCTCCTTGAGGCCAGGGCGTCGAACATCTGCAGGGGCTGATGCGGCCCCTCACGCTCCAGGATGGCTTCCGGGAGTTGTGTTCAGAGGTGGGGTTGCGTTCCGCCGCTCAGAGGGTCCTGTGCCTCCTTGGGCGTCTGGGGACGCTCCTCCAACCTCGAGGTTGAATCACTCTCGCGATAGGTCATAACTACCGTCGTCAGAGTCGGAGTAGCCGAGGCAGTATTTGCTAGCCTCAAGGAAGCGCATAAAAGTTTCTGGGTCGCCACAACCAGAAAAATCAGCGCCAACCCATTCATCTTCCCCTGAGGTGGGATCCTCGGGTATGATGAAACGGGTGGTGTTGTGATGAGGTCCAAAGTAGACCTTAAGTGATGCCCCGAGAGGTCCGTGTATGCACTTAATGAAGTGCTCGCAGAAGAGGCATAAGTGGCGGCTATGCTCCTGAACCCGAAAGGGAGCTCAGAAGGCGCAGCTGCCATCCGTCCGCCCGTAGGCGGAGGACGACGAGGAGTCGAGGTCCCCTGATCCCTCTTCAGAGGAGGAGATGGGAGCCGCGCTTTGCCCTTTGACCGGGGCGGAACAGGGGGTCATGACGTTCCCCTACTGGTTCGTGGAGCTGAACTTGATGCTCCACGGGCCCTTCCCCTAGCGCCTCGTGGGCTAGAAGAATGGGCGATCTGGTGAGGGATATGCGGGGGGAGGGCCGGATAGGCCCCTGCCTCGGTGGCAGGGTCAGAGATGCTAGACCTCTGTCGCCCACGTCGGGCTCCCCCTGCATGATGCCCCAAGCGCCTCCCACGCCCCGGTTGCGGTGGGATCGGCTCGAGACGCGGCTCGGCGTTGTCACGAGGTGGGAGGAGGACCATGTCGTAGCCGGAGCAAAGAGACATGAACTCCAGACTCCCAAACATCATGACGGTGCCAAGGCGGAGTGGGCGAAATCCGTCTACCATCCGGGCTTTCCCCAACGGGGAAAGGACAGTGCAACGTAGAAAGGCCCCTACCTGGCGCGCTAACTGTCGGCGCCTAGACTCGTCGTCTAGGCACTAACGAGTAATAAATCTACGTGTCCTCCTAAACCCAGATGGTGATGCAAGTGGAACACAGGGAATTATACTGGTTCGGGCTAAGCGTGCCCTACGTCCAGTGAGAGTCGGAGCCTGTATTGCCTTGCACCCGAGAGTGCTTGTAGTAGGGGTGTACAAGCCGATTGCAAGAGAGGGCTAAGTCCCAAGTCTCGACTTTGTATGGTGGGCAGAGTGGTACTTGTTACTCTGGAGTGTGTGTGGACTTGCCTTGTGTTCTAATGTTGTGTGCGTGTCTTGGATATGTGCCCTGGCTCCCCTTTTATAGTCTCAAGGGGTCACAGGGTTTTTACATGTGTTGACCAGTGATCTACTTCTTGTAAATGGTGAATGTTATAGTTCTCACCCTATCTAGGCTTGCCCATCTCGTCCTTGGGGCATGGCTGACAGCATGGTTGCTCCTGTGGAGGGTCGCCGAGCCCTGTTGAGATCGTGCAGGTCGGGTCGGTGATACTGCAGCGTGTCCTGTAACAGTAGGAGAAGACAGCCACAATGACGCGAGTTAATCTCCTCCATACCTCTTTTACTATGAGGCGGTACATCACAGTGAAAGATGTAAGGCTACACAGTGACCGGGGTGGTTGCAATAGTTGCTGCAATGCCCTGCTGCAGTATGGAGGTCATAGCGAATGTCACATCGAGGGTACGGCCATCGTGCGTTGGAAACCTGGCTCCGAGATGGGGGCTCGGGCGAGGCGGTGTTTGCGCCCGAGCCCAAGAGGGGTCGGGCGAGGTGGAATTTGCATCCGAGGCCAAGGGGTCGGGCAAGACGGAGCTTGCGTCCGAAGCCATGGAGTCGGTTGAGACGGAACCTGTGCCCGAGCCCTAGTTATCTCAAATGCTTGCCTTATCTCCTTTTTGCGATTTTTATTTCTCTGGTTTGGGTATCCCTTTTTTATGGTACCCAACAATCGGCTTCTATAAGTTCCTTGATCAGCTAGGAAGCAATGGTACCACAGAACTGCCCCATACCCTCTCGTACGCCCTCCGTGTTCTAGATTTTCAAGGGCGTACGTGAGTTCATCCTTCTCTCTATTGGGCTTGAAGAGACAAGATGCAACCTCTGCTCATGCATGAACTAGCCTCTCTGCTGCTCTTGAGATTTCTAGGCCCCAATCTAGCAACCCAGTTACGGGATCTAGGGTTCCCCCATGACCGTATAACCATTGCTTCGAGCGTTCACCCCAATTCTCCTGTATTGTCTAAGGTACTACCCCCTGGCCATCATCTCCCATTCCATTCTCTCCCACTTTGGAATGGCACTCGTTCTTCTTCACAAACTTGGTGTACAAGTTCTTCTTCCAAGCCTAAAAAAGTGTTGCCATCTTCTTCATTGTTCACTCTCAGATTCTCTCCTTCAGCTCATCATCGTTCGTGTCGAACGTGAAATGGTGTTCGATGTTAGTCAACATGTCGGCCTTATCATGATCGAAGACAAAGCTGATCTAATGTGAGGAGCACTTGGTTTCTTCTTCCATTCTCGAACACTGATTGGTATCCTGTCCCTCACCGGATAACCACAATAACTGACATATGTCTTTGCATGCGGCCCTAGTGGTTGGCCTGTAGCCTCGTCGAATTTGGAGATTACGAGACGGCCCTCCAACGGCCTCCTTGGCCCTCGAATGGCTCTACTCTTCCCGGTCGTAGATGTCGATCCATAGGGCTACATATATAAAGACACGAAGATAAAATTAATACAAGATGCAATATACCATAAAGTCTAAACCTAATCCCTAATAAAAATGTATAATTAATATACCTCGCCAGTATTGGATTGCTCAATAATTTGTTGCTCATTAGGTGGCGAGGAGGATCCCTGCATGATCTCCTCGTAATCTGCCCGCAAGTACTGACTCTCATCATCATCACCCTCGATTTGTTTGTCACCACCGGCGATGAGATTCATCATGATGGCCCCATCATCGATTTGTTGATCCCTCGGATCGGGCATTGTCTATATATATAAGGTATATAGAAAAACTATACAAATATATAAAAGATGTCTATATATATATTGTGAAGTATATAGAGAAATATATACATCTATTGAGGCATATATATATATATATATATATATATATATATATATATATATATATATATATATATATATATATATATATATATATATATATATATATATGTGTGTGTGTGTGTGTGTGTGTGTGTATAACATAGAGTACATAGGCTTTGTCTTGTAAAATAAATTATATATATAATGAGGCATATAAATAAACATATATATATGGTGCATTTTCTATACTCCCGGGAGTAACTACTCCCAACTAAGTATACACAAGCTCTGAGGGTCCTTCCAGCCAGTCGAGCGGACGTAGAGGTTAGTGGATTCGGGAGGATCCAATTAGACATGCCGCATGCATGTAACAAATTAAGTTAATGAATAAATAAAATAATATATATGGCTGTACTGTTGCCGTGATTCTCGCTGGTTGTGATCTATATATATTATGTAACGCTTGAGTACGACTACATACTAATCGATGGGATTATATATGTGTTATCTGACATAAGGAGTACTTGTATATACTTTTTAAAAAGGAGTTTCATATACACTTTTTAGAACAGTATTTATACATACTATTTAAATACTTTTTAAAATAGTATTTATACATACATTTTGAAATAAAGTATCTATACATACTTATTAGAATAGAGAATTTATATATACTTTTTGAAATGGTGTATGCAGACATACGTATACGTAATGAGAGTATGGGTACATACATAAGAGATCCAGTATCAGTGCATATTTCTTAGTATGGGAGTATGTGTTCATACAGCCGTATACCAAAATATATACTTTTTTGAATAGGATCTAAAATATTTGCAAGAGTATCGATACATACTTCTTAATTAGCTAGTATATATAGATGTACATATACACGATCTTTAGAAAAGAATACATTTATATACCAGAATTGATACTTTAATCTAAAAAAATAAATTGATACTATAGCTGAGTAATGAGATTACATTACTTTTTAGAATAGAGTATTTATACTCATACTTTTTAAAATAGAGTATTTATGTATACCTATTGGAATAGAGTATCTATACATACTTTTTAGATACAATATTTATACATACTCTTTGGAATGGAGTATGTATACATACGCAAGACTGAGATTGCATAAGTCCATACTTAAATCACATGATTGGAGTATATGTGCATATATTCACGTGATATACAAAACAACATTTTTCCATAGCGACGAATATACATGCTTAGAGAAGAAATAGGTAGGAGAGAAATGCAGATAGAAAGTAGAGAGATGCATGGCATGGAACATACGGGGCAACACAAGATCCTAAATTTTAGGATCCTAGCTACCTTCCTAGACGGGTGTGTTTATTAACCCACTAATCAACCCGCCACCTGTCAAACATGAGGAGACGTGGGTGTATTTGTGCATGCGTACATAAGGGAGTAATTACTCCTAGGGAGTAGGAAAAATTTACCATATATATATATATATATATATATATATATATATAGGTCATAAGGGGGGCATTCGTGAAATAAAGGAGAGAAAAATTTAGCCAACATGGAGGATTGTTGCAATATTAGCCGCATTGCATTGATCATGTGCAATTTACTCCTTATTGTAATATCTTGTTTCATTTCTTTCTCCCGTTACAACGCATGGGCAAATTTCCTAGTCTTATATAAATTAGGGCTCGTTCGTTTACACCTCCTTCCATCTGTATTTATTCCATGAGATCGATGAAATCCACTATAAATTACTCCCTCCATCTATTTTTTGGAGTCATCTTACCAATTCTTTTTCAAGAATCGGAGTTATCTAAGCTAGAGACCACTATTTTCATCTTTTCCCAAGCACATATGGCTCCTCTCACTAGTCTAATTAATTCAACCGTCTGCATGCAGCTTCTTTTACTGGCTGAATTAATTTCTCCGTGGTTGCGCACGGCCCTAAAATGACTCCGATAAATAGACAGATGGAGTATCACATGATTCTAGGTTAGAATTAATCCAGGAGTTCAATCCGGATGAACCGAACCGAATATGCCCTTAGGGCCTGTTCGGTTAGGGAGATTCTTGGCTAGAAATCGTTCCACTTATTCACGGTTATATAAATTTGACTACTATTTCTGGCCAGAATGGTTTCTGGTCTCTGTTCCATGCTACATGAACGAGCCATTAATGAATGAATCCGGGCCGGAATGCTTCCGGGGGCTCATTCCGTCTGAAACAACGGGCCTTGACGTTTTCTTTCATTCTACAATGATGGCATACAAAAACTATCAGCTGCCTTTCCTCTTTCCTTTGTGTTTCTTTGTTGTCTCACACCCATATTTTAAGAACAAAATAGGTGTTGACACCGTTTTTGGGCACGTGTCTAGGATGGCAGGATAAGGTGGCAGTACGATGTTTACTAAGCGGGTTGCCGATGAGGATGGTTGCCGATGAGGGAGAAGTTGAATGTGACTAAGTCCACAGGCAGTAATATGGTGCCGATGGCTAGATAAGAAAGTCTGCCGATGACTATGGCAAAGGATCTGCCGATGATGCAAAGGAGGAGTCTGGAAGCTGCCGGTCGTTATGTGGAGGAGTTTCGGTTTGTCACGAGGGATAGTTTTGTTATTTCCTTAATTATTTGCATCGTTTTGTATACGGATTCCGTGTAATTTGGAATTCGAATTCTAATCGTGTCTGGTTGTAGCTCTTTGAGCAGGGTATAAATATAGACCCTAGGGCCTTGTAATAAAAAATCAAGAAATCAATCAAACACACGTTTTTACTCATATTCCAGCATCTACTTTTCGACGACTTCGTCATACTTTTTCCTTTTATTACGAGTTCTTAAGAATTCGTCGACTTAAGCTCGGCGTGTTCTCGAGTTCCGCGTGAGTACCTCTTAGCCGTGACATCCGGGCGCATCGCTGTTGTCAGGACTAAAGTATTCGAGTTATCACCTTTGCCGATAGTAAGGTCAAATCGGCTGGCACGCCTTAACGTTTGAATCGGGTATTAGCCCTTTGTGTTTGCAGATCAGTTTTGCATCAACACATCTTTTGGCACGCCCAGTGGGACCAGATTCAAAATCAAGATCAACATGTCGATCTCTGACCTCGATCAAGAGAACGTCATCCCCGTGACGGAGGCCAACCTCAAGGATGAGCAGAAGCAAGCTATTGCCCAAGCCATGGAAGAGTTCAAGCAGCAATGCCTGAGGTCTTTCAGCATAAACAGGAGCGGCGAAGTGGTCCAGAAAGATGCACTGCCGGCACCACGGCAGGTTACCTTTGACGCCAATCCTGGCAAGCTTCAAGATATGGTTGACAATGCCATCAATCGAGCGTTGATTAACCAAGCTGGTGTACTGTCTAATATGGTTTTCAATGTCGTGGCAAGAACTTTCAAGGAAGGACAAATCCCACCAGATTATGTGGGCCCCTCCCATCATCAGCCAACGGCACCAGAGGTCACGGCTCCATCGGCTGCCTTGACGAATGCAAGTGCACAATCTGCCGTCCCTCCAAGTACATCGGGGACTACTGGTGCACTATCTATGCCGATGGCAACCAACCCACAAATTTCAGTTGGGCAGCATAAACTGACAACAGATATGTTGGCATCGGCAATGTCAGGGTTGACTCTTCCTCCCAACTGGTGGGGTTACGGTATGCCTCCAGAGTTGACGCCGGGAACATCACAAATAACTGACATGAGGGGCAAAACTCCTGTGACATCGGCACCTCCCAATGCGCCGGTGAACCAGAGTCCTCGGTATACCACAACTACTACTGCGAGGCCTCACACTGGAAATCCTCAAGATTCAATGTTCCAGATGCCCAACGCATCGGCAGAGTCAATGCTGATGCAACAGAGGCCTATGGCCCAGTCGGGGTATGTCAATTCAACGACGGTACCCAATTACCAATCATCGGCAGCACCTATGCCGATGAACGCTAATAATGGATGGCTTGGACAGCAAGCCTTTCCACAATCGCCCCAGCAGAGTTACCAGACTACGGGGTTCCAGCAAGGGCAGGTCTATCCCGGGTTCCAAGGTCAGGGGATTCCCAACCAGCCAATGAATTTTGGACAGCAACTCGGAGGACAGCCAATCGGTGGACAGCAGTTTGGTGGTCCGCAGATTGGAGGACAGGTGATCAATACAATGTTCCGTGCAGATCACGTCCCGAACAGACACGTGGAGGTTCGCCACCAAGTGCCAGATCCGCAGCCGCCTCATCGGCAAGATGCCGATGCATATTGGGCCGATAAGATTGCTGAAGTAATGAGGGAACAATTTGGGATAAAACCCAAAGTCAACACTTATTCTTATCGGACACCGTATCCTCCCGCGTATGATTTGATCCCGCTTCCACATCGGTACAAGGTACCGGATTTTACAAAGTTTTCCGGACAGGACGACACGTCAACCATGGAGCATGTCAACAGGTTCATTATTCAATGTGGAGAGGCTGGTAACAGGGACGAATTGAGGGTTCGTCTATTTTCATCATCATTGTCTGGATCGGCCTTTACTTGGTTCATATCATTACCTCCCAACTCAGTAATTACTTGGGCCGATCTAGAGAAGCAATTCCACAAATACTTCTTCTCGGGGGTTCATGAGAAGAAGATCACCGACTTGGTCAAGTTGAGGCAACGTAATGATGAGTCGGTTGAGGGATTTGTGCAGAGGATACGAGAGGTCAAGAATAAATGCTATAGCCTGGTTCTGGATGATCGGCAGCTAGCCGATTTGGCTTTCCAGGGTTTGTTGCCACATATCAGGGATAAGTATGCCTCTCAGGAGTTCGAAAGTTTAAGTCATTTGGTGCAGAGGATTTCTGATCAAGACATCAAGCCTTTTGAGCCTAAGAGAGCATGGAATAAGAAAGTGTCATTTGTCGATGAAGCAACAAGCTCAGATTCTGATGAAGAACCAGTAATCGGTTTGGCAGAGTGGGTAAAAAACAAGAAGCCGATGTCTTGTCCTTTTGGGCAGAAGGAACCAGAGAAGTTTGCTTTTGACACCGCTAAGGCCGATAGGATATTTGACTTTCTACTTCAGGAAGGTCAGATCAAACTGTCACCTAACCACGTGATCCCATCGGCAGAAGAGTTGAAGAGGATGAGATATTGCAAGTGGCATAATGCAACTTCCCATGACACCAACGAGTGCAAAGTATTCAGACAACAGCTGCAATCGGCTATAGAGTCAGGGAGAATCAAGTTTGACAGTTCCAAAGCCCAGAAGCCGATGAAGATAGACCAACATCCTTTCCCGACAAATATGTTGGATGCTAAGGGGAAGGCTAAGGTCTTAACATCGGAGACAGCTGAGAAGAGTGCATCGGTAGATCCCCAGCATCAAGTTACTACTGCCGATGCAAGAAGTAAGGGCTTGGTCCAGGAAGGAACTAGCTCAGGAAGGCTTCCTCGATCTGGTATCGTCATAACTCATAGAAGGCCTCGAGAAAAATGGCAACAACGGGAAGATCGGTATCGGCGCCAGCAGGAAGATTATCGACGGGAAGAAGAAAGACGCCGACAGGAGTGGAATCGGCACAGGGATCATTGGAATTGTCCATTCTTCGTCCATTGTTGGGAGGAAAATATCAAGCTTCCTACTGTCAGAGACTGCCCTGAGTGCAACGGTTATGATCGGTACGATAGGATCGATCGGCATTATCATAATGATGAACGGCGATTTAATGGGCCGATCAGAGGAAGGGTGTCAGTTCATGACCGGCTGGGGGGCAGATGTAGTGGGCACGACAGACTTAGTGACCGTGTCCAGTATTTTCCCAGGAACCAAGAAGAGCTCGAGGGAATGGCTGATGCGCGGGTTCCCGATGAATTCATATTTTGCAGGGATGCTAACACGCATCGTATGGAGTCAAGGGAGAACCGACGCCCGACGACAAGGCAAAGGCCACTTCCTCCATGGTGCCCTGGAGGATTAACCAAGACATAGAAAAGGAGATTGCAACGTGAAAGGCAAGAAGAGCTAAACAAGGGAGAGAGCTCTGGAAGTCGGCAGTCGTCAGGCACTAAGAGGGAAGGTCCATCGGCAGGCGTCAACATGGTCTTCATATTGCCGATGGAGTTTCTTGCACCAGCCAGTGATGATGAGTTGGAATTTTCTGATCAGATAGCTCAGTTGGCTCTAGATCCGATGACGGCTATCTTTGAGAAACCTGCCGATGACGAGAGGCAGCATCTTAAAGCTCTGTTCCTCAAAGGAAGGGTTGATGGGCAGCCAATGACCAAGATCCTAGTTGATGGTGGAGCTGCTATTAATATTATGCCGTATGCAGTATATCGGAAGCTTGGGAAAGGGGATCAAGATTTGACCAAGACCGATATGATGCTCAAAGACTTTGAAGGAAACGTGTCTCCAGTCAAGGGGGCGATATGTGCAGAGTTGACCATCGGCAGCAAAACCTTGCCGACAACTTTTTTCGTGATCAGCGGAAAAGGTGCTTACAACTTATTATTGGGAAGAGATTGGATTCATGCCAATTGTTGTATCCCATCTACAAGGCATCAGTGCTTGGTTCAGTGGGTAGGTGACAAGATTGAGATTGTCCCAGGAGATTCTTCTTATGTTATCGCATCAGCAGAAGCGGATACTTACGAAAGGACCAGGTGCATTTCAGGAGAAGTTTGGGAGAAAGATTTTCTCGAAGTTGCCGATTATGAGATTCCACCGATCCAAGCAGTCGGTTCTGACGACGGTTTTTAATGGATAGATTCGCCGATGATGGAAAATTAGGCCAGGGATTCACATCGGGCGATGATTTGGTAGAAGTAGATATAGGTAGTGGTGATAAGCCTAGGCCTACTTTCATTAGTGCTAAATTAGATCCTGAGAGTAAGCGACAATTGACTAGTTTGTTAAAGGAATATAAAGATTGCTTTGCTTGGGATTATACAGAGATGCCTGGTTTAGACCGATCAATTGTTGAACATCGGTTACCCATCAAGTCTGGATTTCGGCCACATCAGCAACCAGCCCGCCGATGTAATCCTAACATTCTACCTGATATTAAGGCCGAAATCACTAAACTTATTGAAGCTAAGTTTATTCGGCAGTGTCGGTATGCCGAATGGATTTCCAATGTTGTTCCAGTTTACAAGAAGAACGGGAAGCTTCGGGTGTGCATTGATTTCCGGAATCTCAATAAAGCTACACCGATGGATGGATACCCAATGCCTATCGCCGATCTACTGGTTGATGCTGCGGCTGGTCATCGGGTCATCAGCTTCATGGATGGTAATGCAGGTTACAATCAAATATTCATGGCGGAGGAGGATATTCCAAAAACCGCATTCAGGTGTCCTGGTCATGTTGGGCTATTTGAATGGATAGTCATGACTTTTGGGTTGAAGAATGCTGGTGCTACTTATCAAAGGGCTATGAATTTTATATTTCATGAGTTCATCGGCAAGCTCGTAGAGATTTATATTGATGATGTGGTGGTTAAGTCTAGATATTTCTCAAAGCATCTTGCCGATTTACAAAAAGTGTTAGAGTGCACAAGGAAGCATGGATTGAAGATGAATCCCAACAAGTGTGCATTTGGTGTATCGGCAGGACAGTTTCTTGGTTTCATGGTACATCAGAGGGGTATTGAAATTAGTCGAAGATCTATTGATGCCATCAATAAAATAGTGGCCCCTACCAACAAAACGGAGCTCCAATCCTTGATCGGCAAGGTAAATTTTATCAGGAGATTTATATCGAATTTGTCTGGTAGGATTCGTGCTTTCAGTCCTCTTCTTAAATTGAAAGCCGATCAAGAGTTTATTTGGGGAGAAGAACAGCAGTTGGCTCTGGATGAAATCAAGAAGTATCTAGTAAATCCTCCAGTTCTAGTTCCACCTCAACAAGGGAAGCCCTTCAGATTGTATTTATCTACCGATGGATCGGTTATTGGTTCAGCTTTAGTTCAAGAATTTGAAGGGAAAGAAAGGGTAATTTATTATTTGAGTAGGAGGTTGATTGATGCTGAAACCAGGTATTCGGCCATTGAGAAATTATGCTTATGCTTATATTTTTCATATATCAAGCTGAGACATTACCTGCTATCGGCCGAATGCACTGTTGTTTGCAAAGATGACGTGGTCCGATACATGCTATCTATGCCAATTATGAGTGGTAGGATCGGTAAATGGATTTTAGCGCTGTCGGAGTTCGATTTGCGTTACGAATCGGCTAAGGCAGTCAAAGGGCAGATTATGGCTGATTTTGTGACTCAGCATTGCGGTCTAGTGGAAACCTTGGAAATTGTACCCTGGACGCTCTTCTTTGATGGATCTACCTGTGACCGGGGGGCAGGAATCGGCATTGTATTAGTTTCCCCTAAGGGGAGGAAGTATGAGTTTTCCTTGCCGATTGTTGCCACATCAACAAATAATCAGGCTGAGTATCAAGCTCTGATCAAGGGATTGGAGTTGTTAAGAGAAGTTCGTGCTGATGCTGTTGAAATATTCGGGGATTCTATGTTGGTTATAAATCAATTGGCCGGAAGCTATGAATGCCGAAGTGAAGTTCTCATAACTTATTTCGAGAGAAGTATGCAACTGTTAAAGGAATTCAAGGATTTCCGATTGGAGCATGTTCCCCGATTGATAATGAAGACGCTAATCGGTTAGCTCAGCATGCCTCGGGATATCAGCCAATGATTAATGCGACATCGGCAGTCGGTGCCGGTGATTGGAGGAAAGAAATTATTGATTATCTAACAGATCCATCCAAAAAAGTTGAAAGACGGGTTCGATTTCAAGCAACCAAGTATGTGCTCCTTAAAAATGAATTGTATTATCGAACTATCGACGGAATTCTTCTCCGATGCTTGGGTGATGATGAAGCTAGAGGTTTGATGGGGGAAATCCATGAAGGAGTGTGTGGAGCGCATCAGTCAGCTTTTAAGATGAAGTGGATGATTCGAAGGAATGGATATTTTTGGCCGACCATACTTGAAGATTGTTTTAAATATTTCAAGGGATGTCAAGGTTGTCAAAAGTTTGGTAATATCCAGAGAGCACCCGCATCGGCTATGAATCCTATAATAAAGCCTTGGCCGTTCCGGGGATGGGCCATCGATCTGATCGGCCAGATTTATCCACCATCTAGCAAAGGGCATAAGTTCATTCTAGTTGCCACTGACTATTTCACTAAGTGGGTTGAAGCTATTCCTTTGAAGAAAGTCACATCGACCAATATGATTGATTTTGTGAAGGAGCATATTGTTTACCGATTTGGGATTCCCCAAACGATTACTACCGATCAGGGTACCATGTTCACATCGGGGGAGTTCGATGAATTCGCAATCGGTATGGGAATTAAAGTGTTGAATTCTTCTCCTTATTATGCTCAAGTCAATGGGCAGGCCGAAGCGTCTAACAAAGGAATTATCAAGCTTATTAAACGAAAGATTGAAGAAAATCCTAGGCGGTGGCATACATTATTAAATGAAGCATTGTGGTCTTATCGGATGGCTTGTCATGGATCGACCAAGGTATCACCCTATCAATTGGTGTATGGACATGATGCAGTGTTGCCTTGGGAAATTAAGGCTGGATCTAGGCGATTATCTTTTCAAGATCAATTAACTTCCGACGATTATGCCACTTTGATGACCGATGAATTGGATGATCTAGCAGGGCATCGGTTAAAAGCTTTAATGAGTATAGAAGAAAATATGAAGAGAGTTGCTAGATGGTATGATAAGAAAGTGAAGGCTAAAGAATTTGCCGATGGGGATTTGGTATGGAAAGTAATTTTACCAATTGGGACCAAAAGTTCGAAGTTTGGAAAGTGGTCTCCTAATTGGGAGGGTCCTTATCGGATAAGTCGATCGGCTCCTGGTAATGCCTACATTCTAGAAACCCTCGAAGGAATTGAATTTCCCAGAGCATTAAACGGCAAATATTTAAAGAAGTACTACCCCAGTATATGGGTCGATGCATAGAAGTTTAGGTGCCGATAACACTCCTATCGGCTGGATCCAAATGCCTGGGGACAAGACTTGGTGTTTCAAAAGTTTAGGCGCCGATAACAGTCCTATCGGCTAGACTAAAAGCTGAGGATACAATGCCGATGGAAACTCTATGTGTTAAGCAGCGTCTGGATTGCCGATATAGCATGTAGCCGAATTTGGTTGGCTGCTTCTATCTCCTTGATGTCATCATCGGCAGAACCTTCTATCGGCTTCAGCTTCTTCTATAGTTGGAGTGCTTTGCGACCATGAGCATTTCGCTCGCGCTCAAGAAACCTGATGGTCTCTGGCAATTGGCTCTCTTCCTGTTGGGCTTGGGACAGAGCGTTCTCTACTTCCTTGAGCTCCGCCAACAGAGACTCTTTTCTTGCCGATAGATCGGATATCTTCTGCTTCAGCGCGTCTCCAGAAGATCTCAGGATACCGATGTTCTTGTGCTTCTCATCGGTCAAAAGCTTCTCTTTCCTCATTTCATCGGAGAGTTGAGTCTGAACGGCTCTATCGGCAAGCCGCCGAGAAGCTCTTTGGTACTGCAGCTGGCGACTCTCCAGATGAGCGGCTTGGAACAGGATTTCTTCAACATCGGCTGGGATTTGGCCTCTGAGAGTTCTGAACAGGGTCTTGGTAGGGTCGGAATCATCAACCAATTGCGCTGTGTCCTGGTGAAGGAGAGCTGACAATTCTTCCAGCCTGACCCTGGCCTCTGCCGATGTGATGCCGACCGTCTGAGAAGTGCTTGCTTCTTCACCTTCTTCTTCAGAGAAATCGATGGCGAAGGAGAACAGGCTATCGGGAGAATCTTGTTCCTGGGAGGGAAAGCAAAATTAGCTCATACTTAGAGAATCGGCAAATAGTGCTAACGGTAAACGGTGACTTACTTGCTTCAAGGCGATCTCTTGTCTGTGACTGAGAAGTGCTGATGGAGCTGCAGGCTGATCGGCCAAAGATGCCGATGGAGCTACAGGTTGATCGGCTGAGATTGCCGATGGAACGATATCAACTGAAAGAAGACAAAAGGAGTTATGAGACTAAATAAGAATAAGTTCATCGGTAGCGATATTGTTAAAGTATGTTACCTGGAGGAGGGACGACGGTTGTCTGAATCGGGAAAACTGCCGATGGTATAACTGGACCCACCGGGCTAGTTGTTTGTTCACCCATGTCAGCTGATGTATCTTCTGTTTGAGATCCTTCCTGTTGGGGTTCTTCTATCTGTGCTTCCTGCATAGGTGGGGGAGATGGTGCTTGCTGTGGCTGGGCTTCTGGAGAAGAAGGAGAAGACTCCACCGGAATTGGAGATACCGGAGGAGGAGGGGGAGTTGCTACCTTCTGGCGCTTTGTTCCAGTCTTAGCACCCGTGGTGCCCTTTCTCTTGGGTTGGCTAGACTGGGGGGCATCGGTACTCTCACACCTGGCTTTCGCCGATGCGCCGGTTTGCTGCAATAATGAACAAGAGTTTATAAGCATAAATATAGCCGATATAAAGATAGTCAGCATAAAGGAAAAGATTTGACAAATTGCCTTGAAAGCCCGCGCAAGAGTGGGAGCAGCAACCGTTGGTGATGTCTGGGTTCTTCTGGTGGTGACTTTCCTGAGGCGTACACCCCGATGCACGATGGAAGCTAGAGTGGGAGCATTGTGGCCGACTGAGGAAATCGGGCCTGATGGAAACAAGTCGATCGGCTTGCCACTCCTGCTAACCAATGGAGGAATATTGTCAACCTGCAAAAGGAATACAAGAGTAAGCTGCCGATGGGGGTAATATTGAGAAAATGAAACGTTGGTTTGAGTTACTTACAGTGTCATCGGGAACTTCGTATTCGGAGTCAATCATGCCGCGGTATGAAAGTGCCGATCTGCAGAATAAATGCTCTTTCCATTCTGCCCACCATAACTTGTATGCCTGAGTGATAAAAGCAGCCGGAACCCATTCTGACAGATTTACATCTATATCGGCGTTTGGTGGTAGTTGGGCTGCTCGAGTCCACTCAAGAAGGTTGTTGATAGTTTCTCTGGGTTTTATCACATCGGCATAAGGAAGTGCAATCGGCAACTGGCCGAAAGCTAACTGGCGAGCTAATGCCGATGGATTGTAAAATTCGTAAGTTTGAGGGGAGGTTTTTGTGCTACCAAAGAAATTCACTGGAATGATTCTGGGAGTCACAATTGCCATCATCACCTCATTGTCCCTGTCGAGAGCTTCATCAAATGGATTGAAGGTCAGAGGGAGCATGCTATCTGGGTCATCATAAGCCAACCATGGTCGTTCGTCTCTGGTCAAACCCTCATACAGAGTCTGGAAGAATCGGCCGATCTGATCTGGATTACCCCCTGAACCAGGCAGAACTATGACAGCTTCACCAAAGTTCAAGGGGGCGCGTGTTGCCGATTCCTCTTCACCCAATACATGGTTTTCAGCTATATCTCTTGGGAAACGCTGTGTGAACAGGTTGAAGTTGAGACGCTTGTGCAGATGCAGATTGAGCCACATGTTGACAAACCACCAGGGGCCTCCCAAGTTGCCAATGGATTGGCCGAGTAGAAGTTTCTGGGCTACTTGATGGAGAAGGTGGTAAGCAGCGCCAAGCAAGTATCGGCCGAGAGGGAATCGGCCACCGTTAGCCAGTCTTTCTGCTGCCGATAGGTAGACAGAAGTCGGTCCTGCCGATCGACCACAGAATACAAACTTGTCCAGCCACATGTTCAGAAAGGTGGTTTGTTCCTTTGTGGTGACAGATCCTTTCCCACGGTACTTCTGAATGTATCCCGACCAACCGCCGATAGCGCGAGTCTCCACTTTGGCACTAGGGGCAGTATCAAAAAAGTGGGTGCTATCGGCAGAAGATATATCTAGACCAGTAAGCATGGCTACATCTGCAAGAGTAGGAGAAGCAGGGCCGTGGCCAAAGGCAAAAGCATTGAGAGTGTCTGACCAAAAGTAGGATGCAGCTATCAGCAGTGACTCGTTCCTATGCATATCGGTAATGGACAATCTAATGCATTGGGCTAGATTCCTTTCACCCCACTGAACTTCATTAGAGTTGCTGACCCTCAAGAACCAGTCTTTCCACCCTACAGTTGGGCTGGGCCAAGAGCGGAAGGTGTCCTTCCACAGATCTAAGGAAAAATTTTCGGCTCTGAAGGGGATCCTGTTGGTTTCTGCGTTGATAAGGTCAGTTGGATCTGGGTCCCCTAGAGGGCCGAGGCATTGAAGGTGTGGTTGATCGGTGGGGATGACAATTTTGTTGGACAATTCCTAGTGATTTTGGGCGTAAAAAGAAATACAAAGAGGAAAGAAAAGGAAGATGTTCAGTAAAATGAATTGCGAGTGAATAGGGATATGAAGAAAAATACAGGAGACGGGGTGGAGATTTGACCTCAGGGACGACGAACCCGACGGCCATCTTGCTGCGATGGAAGCGTGTGAAGGCGCCGGAGTTGATGAAGAGGGGTACTTGTCGGAGACCTTAGGAGTTTTTGGTGGCGCCGCCGCTGGAGAGGTAAAGTTGGGTAGTAGAATGGTGTGATGGGGAAGGAGTACCCAAGAAGGAACTATTTATAGGACAAGATGGGCAAGGGCAAATCCGACTTATCTCTTTGCCGCATCCGAGAAATCCGAGGGTACTCAGGTGGATATGGTAACTGTTCGCACGGTAATCCAGGGATTGTGCAGGTGATTTGACGAGAAGCGGTCATTATCTGAAGATATTTTACTGTGCGAGATCTCCTGGTCGGTCCATCGGCGATATTCTATAACGGTCATATTGCCGATGGGCGAATAGAGGGGAAGTAACCGTTTTTGCGAATATCCTGGTCAGAACATCGGCAGATCTTTGTAACGGTATTGTTGCCGATGTACGACTGAGAAAAATACCCGTTTAGGAAGTTGGGGATTTCGAGGAATCTGCGGAGGATTAGGATCAGAGTTGTCCAGATTGAGGTTGTCGGTTACCAGATTAGGAGCATTAATTGCGGGAGAAGGCATCATTACTGCAGAGAATTTCGGAGCATTAATAGTTTTATACTCCGAAACTGGGGGGCATGTGTTGACACCGTTTTTGGGCACGTGTCTAGGATGGCAGGATAAGGTGGCAGTACGATGTTTACTAAGCGGGTTGCCGATGAGGATGGTTGCCGATGAGGGAGAAGTTGAATGTGACTAAGTCCACAGGCAGTAATATGGTGCCGATGGCTAGATAAGAAAGTCTGCCGATGACTATGGCAAAGGATCTGCCGATGATGCAAAGGAGGAGTCTGGAAGCTGCCGGTCGTTATGTGGAGGAGTTTCGGTTTGTCACGAGGGATAGTTTTGTTATTTCCTTAATTATTTGCATCGTTTTGTATACGGATTCCGTGTAATTTGGAATTCGAATTCTAATCGTGTCTGGTTGTAGCTCTTTGAGCAGGGTATAAATATAGACCCTAGGGCCTTGTAATAAAAAAATCAAGAAATCAATCAAACACACGTTTTTACTCATATTCCAGCATCTACTTTTCGACGACTTCGTCATACTTTTTCCTTTTATTACGAGTTCTTAAGAATTCGTCGACTTAAGCTCGGCGTGTTCTCGAGTTCCGCGTGAGTACCTCTTAGCCGTGACATCCGGGCGCATCGCTGTTGTCAGGACTAAAGTATTCGAGTTATCACCTTTGCCGATAGTAAGGTCAAATCGGCTGGCACGCCTTTACGTTTGGATCGGGTATTAGCCTTTTGTGTTTGCAGATCAGTTTTGCATCAACAATAGGATGCATAAAAGACTCATATGTGCCCCAGAAACAGTCGCACACATAAGTAGACAAATCTCAAATGTACCATTGCAGTGTTTATTACATAGCGGAATATAATATATCACATAGTCTCATACAAAAATGATAGCATAAAGTAATCAACGCTCTCGACGGAAGCTCCACACAGGGACACTATTAACTGGTTGACTCCAAACCTAGTACTCATAGCGATAGTCCTCATTCCAGTCATCTTCATTATCATATCCTGAGGTGTTGGGAAATTGCAAGAGTGAGCACATATCGTACTCAACAAGTATAACCAGGGGTTCATGAGGCTCAAGTAGCTGACACTGGTTTGACTGCATTTAGCTTTTAATAGTGGATAGCATATTCATAATTAAACAGCAATAGTCAAGGTAGCATAAACAATCCATTACTCCCATGATCAAGTGTAAGCATAATTAATCCATAGCATAAACGATAATCAAATGAACATAACAACTTAATAAGCTCATCGTCGGCGCAGCAAGAACCCCCAAGGCCGCTCATAACCGTGAGCACGGCTAGTATACCAGTTTTACACTCTGCAGAGGTTGTACATCTTTACCCATGAGTCATGATTTACCCTTTCGCCCGAGGTAGCTAATCTCTTAACCCCCTTCCTAGGGAGGTCGGCAGGGATCACTACGAAGCCTTTCAAAAGTTCGTCTAACATGTTAGGGCCGCAAGGTTTTCTTTGCGCGCAGATATAGATACCCCCCTTCCAAATGGCAAAATGACGCGCAACCTATACACATAAGGACAGGGGCTCGTACTATACCCAAAACGGTTCAGCCCCTCCGCCCTTTCGGGTAACCTCTAACAAGCTAGAAAAGTTCTTCATACTGAGCTAAAGCCAGAGCCATTATAGCCCTCATGGTTGCACTGTTGTCCCGGTGATCACTTACAGACAAGATCTCATATAGTTATTTGTCATCATTTAACGTTCATTGCATAGCTATTAATTATCTTACAAGATCATGAATTATATCAAGCACTAGCACATCTACACCAAATGCATATCAAGTAGGTAACAAGGAATACAGGTAACAATCATCTATGATTTTGCTAAGGTCGACAAGGTGATAGCATGCATATGATATATATGTGTACTTAAGTGAATAGGTACGGCTCAAAGCTCTCCTGAGCCCGCTGGTCTTCAAAAGCTTGGTCTTGATCACCAACGTACGGCTCACCGTCTATTCCCAAACATCAATCAACAACACGCAATCCAATGTAGACAATCATACACAAAGCAAACAAGCTATAATTAGAACATTACACCAAACAGTGGTAAAATAAATATAAAAGTTTATGAAAATATTCTACGCCGCGCTACGATCACACAAACGTAAAGTTCACGAAATTCAGAATTAAAACGAGAAAGATATGAATTTTCTAAGATTTCCTATAGAGAAATAATTAATTAAATGCTACTGTGAAAATAAAAAGTTTCAAAACAGTAAACTAATACTTCGAACATGTAGAGCATATAATTACGAACCTAACGCAATTTGAATGGACAAAAACGGAGTTAAAATGAGTATTTTATGACCAATTCAATTCCAATGGCAAAACTGTAAATATGTGATTGCGCCTTTTCACTGGAAGCGACGAAAATACGTTTTCACATCGGGAAAGCGTAAACCGCCAAAGCGTCTTGGACTGCGGGTTAGATTTCCAAATTTTCTAGGGACTCTTAACGTAAAATCGTAGGTGAAAGGGTATGTTTAAATCGTGGCCGTTGATCTTCGGTTGGATGGCCACGATCTACTCCTGGGGGTCCTTGGCGGTGGCCGGCTGGCCTCTCCCTGTCCGATGCGGTGGCCGCCATGGCCGGAGGCTGAAGCTCGCCGGCGTCGTCCGGCTTCTCGTTCCCGAGCACCAAACTCTGAAATAAAAATACCAACGCGACGAGGAGCTCGCCGCGGACTCACCTAACCACTTTTCATGGGCCGAGAAGCCACGAGAGGAGCTCGCAACGCGCGGGGCTTGCCCTCAATCTCGGCGAGATCCAGAAGAATGACGACGGTAGGCTAGGGTTCGGTTTTTGCGATTCGGATGCAAAAGGAGGGTGCGGTTCCAGGGAACTAGCTTTATAGGGCTCGGTTAGCTTCCTAAGCAAGGAAATCCCGAGATCCCGGGATTGAAACCGGCTGCATAGAGTCCGGTCACGAAACGGGGAAGAAGAAGAAGGCGCTGCACGGTGGGGCCGCATGGCAGAGAGAGAAGGGGAGGGGGCCCAGCTGTCATCGGCTGAAAGGAGGAAGGGGAGGGAAATGGGGCGCGCCTGCTCGCCCTGGGCCGTAAGCTGGGCCGCGGGTTGGGGGGAGAGAAATGGGCCGCGCGCAGGAGGGGAAAAACTGGGGTTCGGCTGAGGTCCTTCCCCTTTTTTTCTTTTTTTTATTCCTTTTTCTAAAGCATTTTCCCAAATGAAATTCAAATCAAATAAATTCAAACAAAAAGGGCAACAGCACAGAATTAAATATGCTCCAGCATGAAATGCAAAATTCAAGTTTACTAAACCCTATGATAAATTTTATTTTCAACAAAATTATTCATTCACTAAATTAAATACCCACAAAAATCCTTAATTAAATCAAATTAAATCCTATTAATTCAAAATCAAATTTTGGGTGTTACAAATTCTACCCCCCTTAAAAGAATCTCGTCCTCGAGATTGAGCGGTGCATAAACTGTGGATACGATTCTCTCCAATCATCCTCTCTTTCCCAAGTTGCTTGTGCCCCTAAAAACCAATTCCATTGCACTAGCAAATTCAATGTCTCTAATCAAGTAGCATACCAGGTAGCTTTTCTGAGAAATGACCTGGAAATTTATTCAATGGACGATCCGGAAAATCAATATCCTCATCCAGTCGGTTCACTGTCGCTGTGGGTGGAGCCTGTACTGCTACATCAACACTTATTCTTTCTCCCTTTGGCGTTGTCACAACTACTACTTTGTCTTTGCACTTAATTTCCGTAGCATATTTCTTCATCCATTCCAAACCTAAAATCACATCTATGCCTGAGGTTCTCATGACCATGGGATTAACCGGGAAATCTACCCCCCTTAAAGAAAGACTTGCTAAGGGGCAACAATATGAAACTGGTATAGTCCCTCCCGGTGAGTTTACTAGCATATGGTTTTTCATGGCAACTAGTGGTATGCTATGAACTCTAACAAATGCTTGTGATATGAATGTATGTGAAGCTCCAGAATCAAATAAAACTGTAGCGGGAATAGAGTTGATACTGAACGTACCCATCATGATTTCTGGTCCCTCTTGTACTGTCTCTGCAGCCACATGGTTCACCTTTGCTCCATGAGAATTAGACTTTTGATTGTTGTTCTGCTGGTTGAATCTCCCCGGGCAATCATATGACATATGACCTTCTTTCCCACAGCGAAAACACCTAGTAGGGGTATTGGAAGCACTTCTCTTCATAGAGGTGGCATTTGAATTTCCCGAGCGAGAAGTCTGTTGTCCACTCTGTTGTTGATTAGGATTACGCTGAGATTGTTTGTTGTGATCCCCTTGACTAACTGGTCCATGGTACCTCTGTTGATCGCCCTGCTGAGAATTGAAACGTTGGCGGTTGTTGCCTCCAGAACCTTGGGCTAACATTCTTCTCTTCTTATCTTGACCTTTACGCATGTTATCCAACACAATAGCATGGTTTACCAGAGCCTAGAAGGTAGGATATGTGTTTCCAGCCAACTGCAACCTAAGTTTATAGTAAAGACCTTTCATGAAGAGGCGTTGTTTGTTAGCATCTTCTCTAACTTCGTTTGGAGCATAGCGAGCCAACTGCTCAAACATGTCATGATACACAGCCACAGACATAGAACCCATCCTGAGAGATCTGAATTCTTCCTTCTTGAGCTCCATCATTCCCTCATTGATGTGTCGTGCTCGGAAATCTCTGCAAAATTCCATCCAAGTGACAAGAGGA
This sequence comes from Sorghum bicolor, assembly GCF_000003195.3. Lineage (NCBI taxonomy): Eukaryota > Viridiplantae > Streptophyta > Magnoliopsida > Poales > Poaceae > Sorghum > Sorghum bicolor. The sequence continues at coordinate 46,993,310 of NC_012875.2, forward strand.
GCATTGTCGGGACGAGCAACTTGATACGACTCCCACCATGTCTGAGCTGCACCTTGAAGTTGTCCAGAAGCATACAACACTTTCTCCATATCATTGCACTGGGCTATGTTCAGTTGTCTCTCTACAGCACGAAGCCAATCATCTGCCTCCATAGGATCAGCTGAGTGTGTAAACACTGAGGGTCTTCCCTTCATAAACTCGCCACGCTTATCTCTCACATGGACAGGTGGTGGTGTTGGTGGAGGTTGCTGCTGTAGGTGCTGTATGAAGACGTGCATCATCTCATTTTGGGTTTGCATGAGTTCCTCCACAGTGATTGGGGCATTGCCACCATTGCCATGGCCATTGCCACAGCCTCTGCCTCTGCCTCTTCCCCTTGCTGTCATCTGCATTCCAAGGTATATAAACACATCTTAGTAATGTCCAACATGACAATTACTAGAGTTAACGGAATCTGAAATTTTCTGGGTAACATCCAACATCAGCAGATCAGAATATCAGTCATAGGATGCATGCTGTACACCGTTGGAAAGATAAAGAAATTGTCTACAACTTTCATTTAGACCATATTACCAGATTCCAACGTGAGGTTAATCAAAAACTGGGTACAACCGAAACTGTTCCAGAATTCCAGACTGCGCAGAAACCTCAACATTGAACAGTTATATCTCCCAGCTCATAACCGATAATATTGTCATTCTTGAGGCATTGGAAAGATATGAGAGTCTACTTGTTCCCAGAACAATTTGATGAATATTGCATGAACAGATTTTGAGATACACCAGAATTATTGCAGACTGCTCCAGAAAACAGCAAGAGATAGAAACAGGATTTTAACCAAACCCAACTATTTAGTTCATTAATCCTTATGCCTTAGGCCTATAGACTAAATGAAATTGTAGAGAAAATCCACAAGATCATTACACTCATTACAAAGATCCAAATCAAGCATAAGCATAATAACAAACCAAACCAAGCATCAAAAGTTCACACTTCAAGCATTGACTCAACTTGCGGTACTAACGTTTTCTTCCTATTAAGGGTGAAGATCCTATAACTCCTATTCCAATGACGTTAGAAGGTGGTAAGAAAAGTTCTAAAAGCATATTCAAAGCAAGGAGTGGTGATGAAAACAAGTCTTTTAAAATAAGCAACAAGGTGAAGATGAATAGGATATAGTGTGGAAGAAAATATCAAGGTCTATAGAGCAAGGATTTTATAGCAATTTCAAAACCTTAAGATGACCAATTTCTAACTAGGCTTGCGTCCGACAGTCAACAAAGCTTTGATACCAATTTGTCACACGCATATTTTAAGAACAAAATAGGATGCATAAAAGACTCATATGTGCCCCAGAAACAGTCGTACACATAAGTAGACAAATCTCAAATGTACCATTGCAGTGTTTATTACATAGCGGAATATAATATATCACATAGTCTCATACAAAAATGATAGCATAAAGTAATCAACGCTCTCGACGGAAGCTCCACACAGGGACACTGTTAACTGGTTGACTCCAAACCTAGTACTCATAGCGATAGTCCTCATTCCAGTCATCTTCATTATCATATCCTGAGGTGTTGGGAAATTGCAAGAGTGAGCACATATCGTACTCAACAAGTATAACCAGGGGTTCATGAGGCTCAAGTAGCTGACACTGGTTTGACTGCATTTAGCTTTTAATAGTGGATAGCATATTCATAATTAAATAGCAATTGTCAAGGTAGCATAAACAATCCATTACTCCCATGATCAAGTGTAAGCATAATTAATCCATAGCATAAACGAAAATCAAATAAACATAACAACTTAATAAGCTCATCGTCGGCGCAGCAAGAACCCCCAAGGCCGCTCATAACCGTGAGCATGGCTAGTATACCAGTTTTACACTCTGCAGAGGTTGTACATCTTTACCCATGAGTCATGATTTACCCTTTCGCCCGAGGTAGCTAATCTCATAACCCCCTTCCTAGGGAGGTCGGCAGGGATCACTATAAAGCCTTTCAAAAGTTCGTCTAACATGTTAGGGCCGCAAGGTTTCCTTTGCGCGCACATATAGATACCCCCCTTCCAAATGGCACAATGACGCGCAGCCTATACACATAAGGACAGGGGCTCGCACTATACCCAAAACGGTTCAGCCCCTCCGCCCTTTCGGGTAACCTCTAACAAGCTAGAAAAGTTCTTCATACTGAGCTAAAGCCAGAGCCATTATAGCCCTCATGGTTGCACTGTTGTCCCGGTGATCACTTACAGACAAGATCTCATATAGTTATTTGTCATCATTTAACGTTCATTGCATAGCTATTAATTATCTTACAAGATCATGGATTATATCAAGCACTAGCACATCTACACCAAATGCATATCAAGTAGGTAACAAGGAATACAGGTAACAATCATCTATGATTTTGCTAAGGTCGACAAGGTAATAGCATGCATATGATATATATGTGTACTTAAGTGAATAGGTAACAAGGATGAACCCAAGTTATACTTGCCTTGCTCAAAGCTCTCCTGAGCCCGCTGGTCTTCAAAAGCTTGGTCTTGATCACCAACGTACGACTCACCGTCTATTTCCAAACATCAATCAACAATACGCAATCCAATGTAGACAATCATACACAAAGCAAACAAGCTATAATTAGAACAATACACCAAACAGTGGTAAAATAAAGATAAAAGTTTATGAAAATATTCTACGCCACGCTACGATCACACAAACGTAAATTTCACGAAATTCGGAATTAAAACGAGAAAGATATGAATTTTCTAAGATTTTCTAAGATTTCCTATAGAGAAATAATTAATTAAAGATATGAATTTATTCCTTTTTCTAAAGCATTTTCCCAAATGAAATTCAAATCAAATAAATTCAAACAAAAAGGGCAACAGCACAGAATTAAATATGCTCCAGCATGAAATGCAAAATTCAAGTTTACTAAACCCTATGATAAATTTTATTTTCAACAAAATTATTCATTCACTAAATTAAATACCCACAAAAATACTTAATTAAATCAAATTAAATCCTATTAATTCAAAATCAAATTTTGGGTGTTACAGTATCTAAGTGGTGTTAGCTAGTGTCAACAAGCATTTCTGGCGCCGTTGCCGGGGAGTCTTATGAATAAGTCATAAAGGGGAACAAAAGGGTAACACATAGGAACGGTAAGGAAAGCCAGAAAATCAGTCAAAGTTATTCATATAAGATATTAGACTACACTATAGAGAAATAATTGCATAAAAACAGCTACTAAGTGAGAAATCATAACAAGGCACCTCTGCTTTGGCAGGTTCACCCTGTTATTTTTCTATGTTTACATTTTTATACAGGGTATATCAGGATTGACTTTGGGTACATTCAACTCTTCATCATCAGAACCAAAGCAATCAAGAGAAGAAGAAGCTAGTTACCAATTGCTGAAGCTATGGCACAGAAGACCCTACAAGAATTCTCTGCTCCAAGTCTTGACAACATTCCAACTGGTCCAAGATTTGCAGTAGAAGAAGGAGTACCCGAGTTTGAGCTCAAGTCAAGCCTCATTAATTTGGTGCAAGCTACACAATTCAGTGGAAAGGCACATGAAGATGCTAGTGCACACTTGCAGAATTTCTTAGAGATTGGAAGCACAATCCACATCAATGGAGTTGACAAAGACGTCATACTGCTTCGCCTTTTTCCATTCTCACTAGAAGGAAAAGCGAGGAAGTGGTTCTACACTCATCAAGATAACATCAACAACTGGACGAACTTGCCAGATGCCTTTCTATCGAAGTTTTTCCCTATAGGCAAAACAAATGTCTTAAGAGGAAATATTGTCAGTTTCCAATAGCAGAAGACAGAAGCCATTTCAGAAGCATAGGAGCGTTTTCAAGGATACATATCAGATTGTCCTCACCATGGAATGGCCACATGGTTACTTATGCAGACCTTCTACCAAGGATTAACCCAGAAGGCTCGTGAGTGCCTAGATACATCTGCTAAAGGATCATTCTTGGAGCTTACAATTGGAAAAGCAGAGATACTTTTGGATAAGATAGCAGAAAATCAAAGCTGATTCCAAGATAAAGCTCAACAATGTCATCAAACTGAAGAAATACCAGAAGAAGTAAATGCGTTGTCAAGTAAGATGGAAAATTTGCTCCATTGGATTGACCAGAGGGCCAAGTTCAAAGAAGATCAAAGGGCCATCGAGACAGCATACAAATATCAACCAACTTCGAGTCAACCCAATAGCAAAGGTATGAATTCAAGTAATACTTTCAAGCAACTTTCATTAAAAGAGATAATTTCTCAACAAACCAAAACTAATGATGAAGTTAAACAAAGGCTAGATACAAATGAATCATCTCTAAAAGATATACACAATAAAATAGATTTTCTATTAACTGCCTTTGATGAGCAAAACACTCTTAATAAAAGGGTAGAGCTTAAATTAATAAAGCTAGCTACTGCACTGCCTGTTGCTACTAACATTGAGCAGGTAAAGAATATAACTACTAGAGGAGGCAAAGCCACCAGAGATCCCCCATACCCAAAAGAGAAACAAAGAACATCAGCACCAGTGCAACCAGCAGTGATAGAAGAAGAAAGCCCAGTTGAAGCAGAAGATCTGCTACAACCACCAAGAACTGGAGAAATGAGGAAAGATTTTTATGACACCAACTATTTGCCATTTCCCAGAAGAAACAGAGGACTGCAGTCGGACGAGCAGTTTGGTAAGTTTGTAGAGGTCATTCAGAAATTATATGTCAACATACCTCTGCTCGATGCCATACAGGTACCTACTTATGCAAAGTACATCAGAGATATTCTTAACAAGAAGAGACCATTGCCCACCACTGAGGTTATCAAGCTGACAGAAGAATGTAGTGCGGCCATCCTCAATAAACCACCAAAGAAGAAGGAAGACCCAGGATGTTCCACTATTGACTGCTCGATCGGAAACCAACATTTCAACAATGCACTTTGTGATCTCGGAGCAAGTGTCAGTGTGATGCCAGCATCAGTCTACAAAAAGCTTGAGCATGCAACCTTAGAACCAACATCAATGTGCCTACAACTAGCAGATCAATCGGTTCGACACCCGTTGGGCATTGCCGAGAACATTCCGGTCAAGATCAGAGATTTCCTGGTGCCAGTAGACTTCGTAGTACTGGACATGAGTCCTGACTCAAAAGTGTCCATCATCCTTGGAAGGCCATTTCTGAGCACTGCCAATGCCCACATTGATGTCGGGAAGGGAGAAATCAAGTTCAACATAAACGGTCAAGAAGAACACTTCATATTCAAACCCAGACCAGAAAGAGACTCTACAGTGAAGGAAGTTCATGAAGAACCACTGGAGACACCATCTCCAGAGGAAGGTAACTCAGAAGATTAAAAGATTTGGAGGTCCAGCTTGGGGGACCTAAAAATCCCAAACTCTCACCGGGAGGTAAATCGGTATTTATCCGCACTATTAATTTTCTCATATTTAAATTCTTGCATAATTAATTTTTGCATTAGTCATATATATTCATAGCATTATTATAATAATCAAAAGCCCCATATAAATAATATTCATGGTGTGTAACAACCCATATTTATTAATTATTGTGGAGGCACAAAAAAATATATTTTCCGTTATCATTTTAATTTTCAATTCTCATAGATTTTCCTGTATTATATTTAATTATATTAATCTTCTAGAAGCATGACCCACACTCCTTGGGTCCCACATGTCATACACCACACCTCACATACGTCCCATCACATAATTTCATCCACCAATATGTTTCCACTCACCAGACATTTTTCCACCGTCCAACCACCACCAACACAATATTATTCTGCGTGAGATCAAAGCAAGGAAGCAAGTGGAGGAGGCACGCCCAGGATGGACACCAGGGGTGGGCGCCCGCCCACCTACGCAGGGCGCCCGCCCTGTCCCCTGCTCAGCCTATAAATGGCCACCTCCAGCTCCCCTTCTCTTCACACACACATTTCAGAAAACCTTGCAAACTCGGTTTCCAGAGAACAGCTCTGAGTGTGAGAAGGTTGGGAGTTCTTTTGAGAGAGTGATTATCACCTAGTAAGTAGTGATCCCGCTGTCCAAGCAGAAGTAAAAGTTGTTTAGGGGGAGGCTCTACCAAAATAGAAATTTGTCTTGAACGATTAACCCCTAGACTACTGACACTCCGGACAGCTGACCACTAACATTTTCTCTCACATCTTCCACTAGTTGTGTTTTTGCCAACTTTTGTTTGCAGGATGTTTAAGAAGGTGAAGAATGCAGGGAAGGCTCTCAAGAACATTGGTACAAGGAGTTCAGCCCGACACTCCTCACAGCCATCAGAGATGAGCGTCGACCCGACACCCACACAAGCTCCATCATCTTCATCAGGTCAGCAAGTCAAGGTCCTTCTCAAGATAGGAGACCTTGGACTGAAGACCCGAAGAGAGAAGGAAGTCTATCAGCAATTGAAGAACAAAGATTTCATTCACACCCCTACTCTCGATCCAATCTTACTACAAGAAACAGGTATGGACACTGAATTTGACTTAATTTTTCAGATGATAGGTTGGACAAATTTTTGGAATATAACTGAGCTGGGTTCTCGTCTTCTCACCCTCGAATTTCTTTGCACTTTACAATACTATGAGGGGGGAATTGTTTTTCGGATGTTCAAACGGGAGATTATGTTGTCTTGGAGAGAGCTGAGCGACCATCTTGGTTTCTCTTCAGGATGCATCCTGAACATTGACTCCGACTTACCTAACTTTGAGAGACACCAGTTTTGGAGAGAAATATCTAGAGATAATTTTTATAGTCAAGCCCGAACCAGTGACATGGAACACCCCACTCTTAGGATGTTCCACAAATGGCTTGGGTACAATCTTTTCTATCGCGATGATATTAGGAAAGTAAGAGTAGGAGACTTACAACTTTTATATGCTGCTATTAATAAAGTACCCACTTCACCTGTTACACTTTTAGTTTCTCATTGGCTTAGTATACCTAGTCTTCACGGACCAGTAGGATGTACTTCACTTATCACTCGTCTAGCCTCTAATCTTCACTTATTAGAAAACTCATCGTTGGACTTCATAGATGAGTTAAGAATTTATCATGGCTATGACACATTTATACAAGCTCGGATGTTAAAGAAAGAGGGGAATGTAATGTATATGCTATATGATGATAAAGGCAAGATTCGGTCACCTAACCCGAACCTTGGCCTCTACGTTGTTCAAAACTTTTTGATTGAGATTGCAGCAACACCAGTGAACCAGAGAACTCCACAGCGAGTGGCATCTGAAAGGATGACCACTCACCGAGAACGCACCTGGTATGGAGCTGACCCTGGACCAGAAGAAGCAGCGCACCTGCATTATTGCGATTACAACCCTCGAGTCCTTCGAGACCCATGGGTTCGTCATGCGCAACCACAAGAGCCAATAGAGGAGACATGGCCGGAGAGCCAAGATCACCAGTGGACAAACCCGCCTTTTCATACGGGCAGATACTCCACTGATCCATATGGAGCTTCAGGATCTAGACCTCCGCCCCAATTTGATGCAGGACGATACTCAGATGCCTCCTACGCCTTCACGAATGACTACTATCAAGAGGCCGGTGCTTTCTTCACTCGTACCGACAACACTCTCCTCGACATCCAGAACACGCAAGCAGAACATGGAAGACTCCTGGAAGAGCAACAAAAATGGAACCAGGACCATGCCACTGCAGTAGAAGAGCTGAGACAAGATACAACAACAATGAACGACAACATCACAACCATGATGCGGTTCTAGAACAACGGGTAAGACCGACGTCAACATCCAGCTTGGGGGAGTTCCTCCCCAATTTATTAAGTAAGTTTCTATTTGCTCTTCTTATTTATTCTTTTCTATTTTAGTATTTTATCTTAAAAGGAAAAACTTAGAAAACCAAATAAATATTTTCTTGCTTTAATTTACTGCACTTTACAAACATGAAAACAAAATAAAAAGAGTGTGTAGATAAGTGTGCTTTATTTATCTACTAAGTTTAATCTCTATAAATATAAAAGACCAAAAAGATATATGATGGAAATGATGAACAATTGCTCTGTTTGCTTACTTTCAAGTACCTAGCTTTTATATTAGAGTTCTTCCAGGAATTACTAAAACTGAAATTACTTTCTTTGAGAAGCATAAAACTAAAGTCTAGGTAAGAGAAAGGCATAATACAAAGTTTGAGCTGCTGTTTATCTTGTTCCTACTACACTAAGTTCTGGAGATTTATTTTGAAAACTTACAAATCACATGATGAGTTCCTAGCATTACAAACTACCTACCAAAGCCATACTTGCTATAACATCTTTTACTACATTGAGTTTGATCGAGCTGTGTAGACCCTTAGGAGCTTTTCATGTGGTTCAATTAAGATATTCACTTGCACACATCTACCACAGCATTCATCACCAATCATTAAAATTGCTAAAAATATTATCACTCACTGTCCCAAGTATTGTTATTCTCTCTCTCTAAAAAGATTCAATGCAGAAGAGGCATGGATTATGCAAAAATATACGAGGAAATAAAAAGGGGCAAGTGCCCGGAACCTCGAAAAAGAAAGAAAAAGAGTGAGACGAGAGGTAAAAATGGACAAGTGTCCGAAGTAGAATTAGGGGTACAAAGATGCCCACTTGAGCGGAAAAAATGGACAAGTGTCCGATAATAGAATTAGGGGTATCTACTACCCACCTGAAAAAAAAGAAGAAGAAGAAAAAGATAGCCCATGTTCTCCCAAAGCAAAGATCAAAGAAGAGGAGAGATAGCAATATAAGGAGCAATGAGAAGTAAGTTTTATTATCACTTATATATCTTCACCATCACTATCATTTATTCCATCACACATGCACATCTTGATTTAATTATATGCTGAGTTCCTTTGGATCCATGGCTCGATTAGACAACATATGTATGAGCTGTTTTCACTCCTATGAGCTCCACTTAAATATTCCATTAGCTATAGATAAGTGATATTTTGGTAAGGATCCACAAATACCACATATAGAGAGACTTGAGAGATTATTGCTGGGAACTCTGAGTTTTATTTTGAAAACTTATGAAAAACTCTGGAACAAAGGTGAAGTATAAAAAACAGGAGGGATAGTGCTTGACTTAACTATTTTGTCTTTCGATTACTTAAGATTTAAGTGCAGGTACTAAACTTCATAACACTTCACTCTAATCTGGAGGAATTTTTATGTAAAAGCATGTGTGCCTGTAAGGAAAGAAAACATCGAAGCAACTTCTGATTCGTCTGAGTTTAGCTTTTTGCTCAGGGACGAGCAAAGGTTAAGCTTGGGGGAGTTTGTTGACGGTCCTTAAGTACTAAAATTAATAATCAAATAAACATGGAAAAGGATCAATATGAAACAAACATCTAGAATTAGGGTTTTATCTGACAGAATTCCACGAGCTTTGATGTTTATCTATTTCTACAGGGGGTTATCAGAGAATATGGAGAGAAGGCCCACATGTCATGTTTACAATGAGATAATTACGTGCCGCGCAATTTTTCTCAATCTAGAAGAGTCCAGAAGCCACGGGAACGAACGAGAGCACGATCAGGCTCAGGGGCAGGGCGGCCGCCCACCCCCCTTGGGCGCCCGCCCAGGGTTGGATCCCAATCGGGACTCTGCTTCGGGACTACGCTCCACCGACCTAAAGGATCAATCTAAACCACACAATCAATGTCGGTTTGATCTGACGGCCCACATTCACTTGAAAAGACTATAAAACCAAGGTCTCCCCCCCTAGAGGAGAGAGGAGAAGAGAAGAAATCATTATGCAGAGGTAGCCATCAAAGTTAGGGTTTAGAGCTTCTCTGCCACAGAGAATTAGAATTAGCTACTCCCTAATCCTTCAAGTTTAGAGGTTTGATTAGATAGCAATTAGAGAAGTAGAGCACTACGCTCTGGATTCGGATCTTCGGTAATAAAGATTGGTATTATTCATATCTTTCTCTAATTCTTTGTTCTAATTGCATTATGTCTCTAATTATTATGTTCTTAGTTTGCTCTAGTTCTATATTTGATATAGTTCTAATTGATAATGAGTTTATGTATAAGTTTGCAAAGCACTTAACTCTTGACGCGAGGGAGTTAGGTGATAGATCACATGTGAGCGTGGTGCTTAGATGTTATTTATCTGCAAATGTATCCTATTGGTCGGGTCGTGTGGTAGTTCGCGATAGTGACAGCTTCGTTGATTCTTATATAGTCCACCCTCCGTTGATAGGACAGGCAGAATCGGTATTGTGGAGTAAGTCATGCGATGCTCTGATTTACTTTATCAATGTTCCTTATACATGAATGAAGAGTCTTTTATGCTATATATGATCTTGTAGATAACTAGAGTAGATTATGACTTAGTAGTTAGTAGATAACTTAGAATCCATTCTCTAGCTAATCCGACATCACCTACATATATGAGGAGTAGTCTATTTTCTAATCGCTGTGTTATTTATCCCTTGAACTTATAATTCATTATCATTATCTTTATGGTTTACCCCCTGCTAAAGTAAGTGACTGTGTGACGAGTTTCTCATTAGTAATCATGTTCTTGCAAGTTTATCTCTAGTCTATGCCATGATAGATTTTGCCCTTAATTTAATCTCCTTAGTTCTCTCGAGCAAAATTATAAATAACGATACCTGGAATACTTATCCTGGTGAAATGCTACAATGAGGTGTTTTATCTGTGCGCTTGCGAATAGAATAGATTATTTTCTAAAGAGCCTTTACATTTATAAATACCTTTGTACACTCTGGCACCATGCTGGGGATGACAACGTAGTATCTAAGTGGTGTTAGCTAGTGTCAACAGCGTCGCGGCCCACCAGGCCACCACGGCCCACTCGCGGACTCGCGGTCACGCCCGCGCCCTTCACGCGGTCGCGCGGAGCCGCGGACTCGCCAGTCGCCCAGACGCGGAGACGCCCAGCCCAAACGCCTAGTCGCCCAGACGCGGAGTCGCAGTCGCTCGATTCAGATTCACCCACCGGCAACCCTAGGGCTAGGGCGGCGACCAGCCGACCAGAGGCAGAGCGCAGAGGGGCGGCGGCGCGGCGCCGCGGCGGCGGCCCTAGCAGAGCTCGGCGGCGCCCCAGACGGCCCCCGTACAGAACTCGACGGCGCCCCCCCCAGAAGGCTCGAGAGAAGAGCGCCGCAGGGCCTGTTGCAGGTCGCGGCCAACCAGAGCAGGTCGCGGCAAGGAGCAGGGCAGAAGGCGGTTGGCAACACCCTCCTGAAGTTCTCCAACAAGACAACGGCGGCTACGACGGAGCAGTCCTCCTATGTAAGTTTAGAAAATTAGATCGAGCTTCAATCCTTCATTTCTGATTTCTTCTTAAGTCAATGTCCTGATTTCAATCATTTCGTTTTTAGATGGGGGACACAGATGAAACAGTTGCTTGTGAGGTTAATCTGTTGCTGTTTGAATATGCTGATGGAACTATGTTCGGTTATTGCGGTTAAAAACTGAAAACCGAATTTACAAACCGAACCGAAATTCTGCGGTTTTCATTTTTCTGGATAACCGATCGGTGCTTATTTGCTAGAAACCGAAATAATTTTAACCGAACCGAGCCGAATTTGCGGTTATAACCGAACGCCCAGGCTGAACCTTAATGTTGCTGTCTTTGACTAGGTGAATGGGGGTGGATCAGCTTTCTCCAATAGTTACTGAAAGTGATGTTTTTTTTATCTACTGACCTACAAGGCTACCACTACTCTACAAGAAATGTCAATTCACCCAAAAACAAATAAATTTGACATCATGTATTTAAGAAATGTTATAAAAAACTAATATTGTAGCTTATTTTACTATATTAGGAATATGATCTTCACATTTGCAAAGTATATACAGTGTATAAATTTTCTGATCAAACTAGTTAGGTTTGACTGCACACATCAAATGGTTATTTTTACCGTTGTTTTTTTTCTTTTGGACTAGGACTTACTAGTTCTGTAATAAATGTATTTAATTGCAAAATAAAAAAAAAGTATCTTCTTGCAGAATTTTACTCCTTCTGTCAAGGAAAGAAAAATGCAATTCTCGTTTTTCGAAGAGTCAAACAATTTGAACTTTGATTAGATTTATATATAAAAAACTATTATCAATCATGATATAAAATAAATACTATTAGATAAGTTATAGAATATGTTTTCGTAATAAATTTTATATCAGACATAAATAATAATATTATTTACTATAAACTTGATTAAACTTGAGTTACTTTGACTGATATGAATCCTATAATTATAATTATATTCTTTTCTGAACGGAGGGACCGTACTTAGTGAACAAAGGAAGAAACCGGTAGCAAGATTTTTCCTATTCAGAAACCAATGGGCGCCCACAGCATTGGATATTGCGTGGATAAGACAATGACCCACAGATTTCCGAATTTCTTTGTGTGACTCGTGGACTGACAGAGGGAATCTAGACCATGTGGCCTTTCTGAATTTTGTTTTATCCTCCCCTGATCGTGTTCTTGAAGCTTAATTAGTGGTCTAGGTGCACTGCAAAGGAATCAGGAGGGTGATCAAGAACTGTCTTCTTCAATTGCTGGGCCCCATCATTTAAGTGGTTGGACTTGGCACCTTCAAAGACGCTGTCACCACAAATTTGTTCTTCATTTCAAACTTTTTCATCAACCCATGGTCGTATCGTATAAGATAGCTTCATTTGTTCAAAAACAAAGTGTATCTAGATATTTTAAAACAGAACATAAGAAAGAGTATAAAAGACGTGTGAACCATGCATGGCTTATTTCATAAGCAGTTTAAATCCTGTGTATATAGAACAATCAGTAGCTTGATCGACTGGGGATTGCTTGGGCTCTGTTCACTTATTTTTTGTTTTTCTTTATAACGATAAATCAGCGAACAATATCACTTTTTCCACCAAATTTGTACGTTTATTTAATGCAAAATTTTGAGTTCGTACACTTGGTTCTGTAAACAAGAGGCGTCGTCGACGTGCCGACGAATGACTGTAACTTAACAAGACCTATAATATGTTACGTGAAATTCAGTGTGGTTCTGATTCTGAATTTGCTTTGGATTCCCTGACCATGTCCGTGAAAGTCTAAGTGGTCTACGTGCATTGCAAAAGGAATCAACGTGATGAAGCATTGTCACCACTATAGTTGCATTCACCCATGCATCTATCCATATATGGTGCGTGGTTCACAAAGGTGATGGGTTAAAATTAATTCCTTCATTTATGTGGTTGTACATTTGCATCTAGCTGCTGTCACGTCCTCTTTCTGTCTCAAAAAAGAATGAAAAACTCACTTAACTATTTCCTATCAATCTTACAAAACTTAAGATTATTCAACTCTTCAGCAAGCAAGATTTAGATTCGCTTTTTTGACAGAGTACACCACAATTCGTTTCATCGATTTTTAGATACTTTTAGAACAGCCGTTCGAATGACAGTGGATTGAAGAGCTCGGTATATATATGGGACTCACAAACATTATTTCTAGCAACAGCCGAGCAATATATGCACTTTGTTTGAGTTTTGTTGCGTGGATTTACATATCTGCTCGTGCTTATTGTCTGATCGATTTAATTAATTAAAACTGATGCGAATAATGGGAAATTGACGTGCAACTTGTTGGCGAGTGGCACAACTGAAGTGATTACCCCTATCACCATATATAATCGAGTCCCAATCACCTTGAAGGTGATTGCTGCGCTCAAGGGAGACACAAGACGACATGGAAAAAATTGGAAAAAGTCTACATAACTCCAAAAACTATCTATGGTGGAATACTTCACCTCCCAAACTATAAAACTGGATATTCTACCCCCTGAACTTTCAAAACCGGTCAAATAACCTCCTCGAGTGGTTTTAGAGGGTGGTTTTGTCTTTTTCTTTTTTATTTATTTTCACTGGATCTTTGAAAAATCATAATAAATCACAGAAAAATCATAAAATAAAAAATTTAATTTTGTTGGACTTCTGATGAGTAGATCTACATAGTGGATATATAATATGATATACTTTAGTACAAGTTTTTTCTGTAGCTTTAAATCTATGTTTTTCTATAATTAATTAGAATAATTCATATATGTAGTTCCTATGGTCCAATTGTGGTAAAATTTTTATGGTAGACTCATTATTGTATGCTTGAACAATGGTAAAAATTTCATACTCATTGGATCATATATAACTTAGTTATAGATAAAGCATAGATTTAACAAGAATAAAGCTAAATAAATCTATAACTAAATTATACTTGATCCAATGGATACGAAACGTTTACCATAGTTCAAGCATATAATAATGAGCCCACCACAAAAAATTTACCACAATTGAACCATAGGAACTACATATATGAATTATTCTTTTTAATTATAGAAAAACATAGATTTAAATCTACAACAAAAACTTTGTACTAAAGTATACTATATTATATATTCATTGTGTAGATCTACTCATCACAAGTCCAACAAAATTAAATTTTTCATTTTATGATGTTTCTGTGATTTATTATGATTTTTCAAAGATTCAGCAAAAATAAATAGAAAAGAAAAAGACAAAACCACCCTCTAAAACCACTTTAGGGGGTTATTTGACCGGTTTTTAAAGTTTAGAGGGTAGAATATCCGGTTTTATACTTTGGGGATGAAGTATTCCACCTTAGATAGTTTGGGGGGTTATGTAGACTTTTTCCAAAAAAAAATTCAGAAAAACAAAAGAAAGAATCTAGCTAGGGTTCCCTCAGTTCGACATGCATGATTATTCATCGGATAATATATATAACTTGGAGTTGGAATAATGTGTGACTTCGACGACTTGTATCGCATTGCATACCTAGTTTTTTACGAGTAATTAACTATGAGCATCTTCGAGTAACTGTGTGATCGAGCATCTTCGAGTAACTGTGTGATCGAGCATCTTCAAGTACTCTTGTACTTTCTTGTCACATCCAATATTTGACACTGATTTAGAGTATTAAATATAAACTAATTATAGAGTTAATTGCATAGAGTGAGACTAATTTATAAAATAAATCTATTAAACCTAATTAATTCATGATTTGATAATATGGTCCTACATAAACATGTGCTTATGATAGATTAATTAAAAATTAATAGATTCATCTTACAAATTAGTCATAGCTTATATAATTTGTTTTGTTATTAGTGGTCTTGTTCGTTTGGCAGAAAAGTCATCGCAATAAGTACTATTCGTTGATTTGTTGTGAGAAAAAAAATATTGTTAAATGACTGGCAAATCCGGCTCGCATAAACTCAAGCGAACAAGACGAGTATCCAAACAACTGATGTGATGCCCTATTCAGAAGTCACAAGTTAGTGTATTACCGTTGTGTTTGGGGTAGCTTGTGTATCCACTTTTAGGGAGAAAAAAGCGATTCTCGTCCCTAAACATATTGTTTTAGAGTAGATTCTCGTCATTGTGTGGCGAACACGTATCCCACGATATAATGTAAAAAGGGGCGTTTTTCCTTATCATGGTTCTTCTCTGTCTTTTTCCCATCACGGTCCAAATTCTCCCTCTTCGTGCTCCTCCCAATGTCGAGCTCTTCCTTCACATCGACTCTGAGCTCCGTCCTCTATGCGATACTCCTCCTCCCCGCACTCCTTTGCGCTGCCGCCACTAGTCTTGAACTCCCTCTACGTCGTCGCCAAGTCTTCTCTCCTCACACTCTACATCTACGTCGCGTCGATCGCCCCCATCCCCACGCCGATGGCATTGGAGCGTGTGATGGTGGACGGCATGCCGGCGTGGAAGCACGCGGTGGTGAGATACGGGAGCACATGGAGGTGGGGTAGACAAGGAGCACGGTGAGTAGGACTCAGTGGAGAGGAGGAGGCGGGCTAGATGAGCTCGAGCAGCACGTAGGCGACGCTGTAGGAAATGGAGAGCATGTAAAAACCTAAAACCTATTTAGGAAATGCCAAGAGAACCAATTCTAACATTAGAACTATACACCAAAAAAGCAAATAACAGAAAGGTATACATGTAAAAAACCTAAAATGTATGGAGGCTATAAAAGGAGCATCAATTTCTGTACTCGTCATTACGTACTTTACCTTTGCAATTTCAATCTCCTCTAAGAGCCTGGAAAATCCATACAGGACACGTGGGCACGCCGGCCTCCTGCCGAGCTTAGGCGTCTTAATAAGAGTCTATGTTACACGGATACGGATACGCGTTTCGGTATCGGAAGGATACGGATACGCGGATACGTCAATTTCCTGAAAAAACCGATACGTGGATACGTTTAATAATTAAAAAAATAAAAATAAATAAATATAATGCAGGTCTAAATTTAAAGCTGATAGCAATAAAGTTGATAGCAATATATGGTCGCAAGTACTATTATTACATAACAATATGTCTCAAATATAGACATATAGTAGTCTCAATTCTCAAATTTAAGAAACTAATAGAAGGCTTCAGGCTTGCAATTTATTCAGCCTACATGCAACATTGCAGCAGCCAGCAAGACAGCAGCAAGCCAGCAAGGTCTTATTCCCTACTCAGTTGTCCCATTGTCATCCACTACATCATGCTGCTCGTGCTCAGCATCCAAACCAAAAGTCATAGCTTGCAATTCTGGTTCATCAAGGGACAGGTCAGCCACTTCAAGAATGCCAATACCACCAAGTGAATCAAAAGAGTCCCCTCCTACATCCCACATCCTTGTCTCTCCTGTCTTGTATGCATCACTTCTTCTAGATAGATGCCTCAGATTTGTGTGCACAAAGACCAGATCTTCAGCACGCTCTGGAGTTAAAGCATTTCTCTTCACACTATGGATAAAGCTGTAGGTGCTCCAATTTCTTTCACAGCAAGAAGATGAGGCTGGTTGACTAAGCAATTTCATGGCCAAACTCATCAACATGGCTGCTCCTTGTCCATGATTTGTCCACCAAGTCATAGGGGAAACAGCCCATCTATCATGGATTGAGTCAGGATCATTAAACTCTTCAGAACAACTAGAGAACTTTGCATACTCATCTTTTACTTTTGCTAAGTCTTCTGGATTGGGAAAGAACTTCTTGAAGCAAACCATCCTCATTTTTGACACCTCTTTATCCTTGTGGGGTGGTTCACGGCCAACACCTTCTTCAAGCCACTTTTTGCTATAATATCTGCAGTAGTCAATTTGACTTTATGATTTAGTCAATGGAAGAATATGAATGACACAAGTGACATGTCAATTTTTACCTTGGATTAAGTGAATGAGCTAAACAATGAAGTGGATTATTTCTGCTGCTAGCAAAGGCAAAAGCTTCTCGAAGATATGGATTTCTCAAAAAATTGAAAGAAACCCCTCCAGAATAAATTGCTCTACTGATCAAAGCATCCAAGTGATTACGGTCTTCCGCTCTCCAAGCTTTTTCCAATGCAGAAGTAGGCCCCCTCTTAGACCTCTTGTTGGTGTCATCGGTATTGCTCGAGGAAGGAGCAGTAGGTAGTGAAACCATTCTGGACCTGGATTTTTCCACCAGATTCTTGCACCTTTCAATTTCCTTTCTCATTGCACTCAGCATTTCATATGTGACATTAGGACATTTACCTATTCCCTTTCCTGAAATCTGCAGCAAATGAGCCTCAACTCTAGTGTAACTACTCAGTTTTTGCATTGGACAGTACTTGCAGCGCCACATAGCATTTCCTCCACCAGCTTTAGGCTTCTCCAGAATAATCACATGATCCCAAAGTGGAGCCTTAATGTCTGTTGGCTGTGTGGCTGCAGATCCTACACTACCAGTACCACTAGCACTAGCACCACTCAAATTGGGAGACGCCATCTACAATAATCAAGCAATAGGAATCACTAACTCTAGCTCCACTACTGAAATAGAACAGATCGAGAATGGGGAAGGGGATTCACTCACTCACTGGAGGTCGACCCCGATCCGGCAGGCTCAGGCTGGAGACTTGGCGTTGGCGATGGCGACTGGCGAGTGGCGAGCAGGGGCGGACGGGCGGACAGTGCTCGCCTGCTCGGACGGGTGCTCGCCTGCTCGGGCGGACAGGGGCGACTGGCGAGTGACGAGTGGATAAGTGTTTGACTGGGCTCTTGTTGGGCTGGGCCGTATCCACCAAAGCAGATACGCGAATCCTGGAACAGATACGTATCGGCCCAGCGTATCCGTTTTTTTTAAAATAATTAAAATTCGGATACTTCGCGGATACGTATCGGTGGCGTATCGGATACGTATCCGTGTCCGATACGTATCGGATACGCGATACGGTCATATTCTGAAGTATCCGTGTAACGTAGATAAGAGTAAACACCAATTCAATAGCCGGTGTGTTGGAGGTGCAGAGGTCTGATTTGGACCTCAGCCTTGTCCATTGGAAGTTCTATGCAAAGCTGTAAGAACACTTTAGTGTGAAGAAACATGCCTTTAATAATGTACTAAAAAAGGATATCCTTCAAAAAAAATATCCTACTACTACACAAGCAGAATTTTATATGGAACTAATCTTTGAGCTGATCTAAAATCAAATAGTCCATATACTTACTCCAAAACAAGCAGGATTCAATAGTAACTTTTATTTTGGTTTCAGTCAAAATTTACACAACCACAGAATAAAATATCTACGTTCTATATATGAAGGGAACCAAACTTGTAATCAGACACTAACGCTCAATTGAGTGGGAAAATTTCACTTCAAGCTCACAATTAAAATTGGATCCTGAGTTCCTGACCAGAGTAAAAAAACCTGTAAATCAATTTTCATGTAATTAACTGGAGTTGCATACCTATTGCACTGACTTAGGTGATCATCTAAAATGCCAAAAAATATATTCACACGAAGCATATCATTTTTAGAATCCATAAGCAGAGTTCTGGAAGGTTCAAACTTACATCTACTGATTATTTTCCCTATGGCACTGACTTACATTCATAATTTTTTTGATGTAATATTACATTCATAATTATATAAGAAAAGCAGAGAGATAGGAATAAGTGGTATATAATCTAGATTTTGGAAGCACTAATTCATTTACCATGCACCAATATAGAAGCTGGCTGCATAAACTCCAAACAGCAAGAAGAAGGTCCAGAGCGTGGGACGCCGCCGGCGGTGGTCAGGTGATGGCCACCCCAATCGTCACCTCCATCATTGAGCAGATCTTCCACTCCGGGGATCGACCTCCGGTCCTCCATGCTTCAAGCAAGGAGAGAATTGAGGACCAGGAAGAGGAAGAAGGAGAGATAAAGAGCCAGGAGTTGGAGCCGTAGCTCTAGGATGGGGAGAGATCCAAATGAACTCACCTCCTCGGCATCTTCGTGGTAATCCACCTCCTTGACTAGGCCATCCACGCCGGTGCGCCGCTGAGGCTGGGCCAAGGCCGGTCCCACGCCGAAACCCTAGGTTGGCGTGGTGGCAGCGGCGGTGGCCGGCCGCCCAGGCTGAGGTGCCGCTCAGGAGGGGGAAACATAGATGGCGCTCAGCGGTGGTGACGTCGGCGTGTGGCGGAGGCGACGGCAGAGAGCGGCGCGGCGGAAAATCCTAGAGGTGGTGTCTGAGGATGAGGTCGAGAGGACGAGGAAGATATTTTTCTTCCTACCAATGAAATCGTCGTGGATGGCCTAAGGAGCGGCCAGGCTCCGCACCATTCTATTTTTTTCACGATACGCCGTACAGCTGGACACGTGGACACGCCGGCCTCCTGCCGAGCTTAGACGTCTTAATAAGAGTAAATTCTCGATCACTAGTTTAAAACCAGATACATAGATGTCGTCAAACAAGAAACTGGTAGCCTACAAAAGTAGAGAGGATTACCAATCCCAAGACACATCTCTCTCTTAGTGCGCAAGGAAGATCTGAAGACTAGGCCTTGTTTAGTTCGCAATTTTTTTTGTTTTTGGGTACTGTAGCATTTCATTTTTATTTGACAAACATTGTCCAATCACGAAGTAACTAGGCTTAAAAGATTCATCTCTGTGCAGTTAGTTTTTATTTTCGTCTATATTTAATGCTCCATACATGCGACCAAAGATTCGATGTGACGGGGAATCTTGAAAATTTTTGCGAAACTAAGGCCGCACAGAAAAAAAAGTCCAGGTCATCCAAGTCGTGCCGTGTGTGTGCCTAGCTCTCTGCATACGGCACAGGATCCATCGTCATCGTCACGCCGCACGCGCTTGCACCTGCACCTGCAGGGGAGGGGACTAGGCTGCCACTGCCAATGTATAGCAGGTAAAGAGCCCGCGAGTACATGTAAAGCAGCATGTAACCCGCGAGCGAGCGAGCACGTTTTCCCCTGCTGATGGAATTGTTACTTTGGCATCGGTGATGGAAGGAAGGGCCGAATCGTGTCGTGTCATGTCGTGTCGACGTCCACGTCGCGAAAACCAGGTCTTGTTTACTTCCACCTAAAATCCAAAAACTTTTCAAAATTTCTCATCACATCGAATCTTTAGACATAAGCATAAAGTCCCATATGCTGGACGTACGGACCAAACGTGTGACCCGTCCACTGATATGCATGATGCATATATATGGGTCCCATATGCTGCTGATGCTACAACAAAGAAATGATCGATCTTCTTCTGATTCCCCTCGTCCACGATAACCATGCATGTTCACATCACATACAGAAACTCTTCTCTGTCGGTCTCGTCTCGGCTGCATAAATAGACCCCGTCTAGCTGCTGTTATTGTTGTCCTCTACTACCCCGTGCCTCCCGGTCGACACTCGGGCTTTGTTTACTTTAAAAAATTTTGCAAAATAGAAATAGTAGCACTTTCGTTTGTATTTGACAAATATTATCCAATTATGGACTAACTAGGCTCAAAAGATTCGTCTCGTCAATTTCGACCAAACTGTGCAATTAGTTTTTATTTTCATCTATATTTAATACTCTATGCATACGTCTAAAGATTCGATGTGACGAAAAATCTTAAAAATTTGCAAAATTTTTGGGAACTAAACAAGGCCTCGATCGATCCACAGCTACCGGCCGGACCACAGCCAGTCCCCGCTCTCGCTCTCTCCCGTTTCGTGGTCATAGCCACCACGTACGGCACCATTGCCAGCCGCGCCGGTGACCGATCGAGCGAGCTTCTCCATCCACCACCAGTCTCAACTCAATCCCTCCCTGCTCACGCGAGCGACCACCGCGCGCCATTCATGGCGTCGTCGCCGGCTCCTCCTCCTCCTCCTCCTCCCCATGGCGAGGGCGTCGCGATGATTGTGAGCGCCGGCGCCGCCGTGTGCTGCATGTGCGGCGACCACGGCCTGGCAGGCGAGCTGCTCCGGTGCAGGTGCTGCCGCGCCCGGCTGCAGCACAGCTACTGCAGCGACCTGTGAAACGACCTAGATTTTTCCACAAAGGAGAAAATCCACAGATTCAAATTATAATGTGATAATTCAGAAATTGAGCCATCACATCATAATATATCAGCTGTTATCATAGTCATACATTGTGAAAACAAGATTACATCACATATACTTTACAAATCTTGGTCAACAAGCCTATTACATCGTTTTTCTAGCGAAAACACACACGGGTCTTTATCAGAGTGGATGTAGCGCATCAGCGGCGAAGGCTCCTCCTTCATGGGCAATCATCAGAGTCGGCGTAGTTTATAAGCGGGCGTAGTGTTGATGCAAAACTGATCTGCAAACACAAAGGGCTAATACCCGATTCAAACGTTAAGGCGTGCCAGCCGATTTGACCTTACTATCGGCAAAGGTGATAACTCGAATACTTTAGTCCTGACAACAGCGATGCGCCCGGATGTCACGGCTAAGAGGTACTCACGCGGAACTTGAGAACACGCCGAGCTTAAGTCGACGAATTCCTAAGAACTCGTAATAAAAGGGAAAAAGTATGACGAAGTCGTCGAAAAGTAGATGCTGGAATATAAGTAAAAACGTATGTTTGATTGATTTCTTGATTGATTATTACAAGGTCCTAGGGTTTATATTTATACCCTGCTCAAAGAGCTACAACCAGGCACGATTAGAATTCGAATTCCAAATTACACGGAATCCGTATACAAAACGATGCAAATAATTAAGGAAATAATAAAACTATCCTTCGTGACAAACCGAAACTCCTCCACATGACAACTGGCAGCTTCCGGACTCCTCCTTCGCATCATCGGCAATCCCCTTGCCATAGTCATCGGCAGACCTTTTTATCCAGCCATCGGCACCATATTACTTCCTGTGGACTTAGTCACATTCAACCTCTCCCTCATCGGCAACCATCCTCATCAGCAACCCGCATCGTACCGCCACCCTATCCTGCCATCCTAGACACGTGCCCAAAAATGGTGTCAACACATGCCCCCCAGTTTCGGAGTATAAAACTATTAATGCTCCGAAATTCTCTGCAGTAATGATGCCTTCTCCGCAATTAATGCTCCTAATCTGGTAACCGACAACCTCAATCTGGACAACTCTGATCCTAATCCTCCGCAGATTCCTTGAAATCCCCAACTTCCTAAACGGGCATCTTTCTTGGTCGTACATCGGCAACAATACCGTTACAAAGATCTGCCGATGCTCTGACCAGGATATTCGCAAAAACGGTTACCTCCCCTCTATCCGCCCATCGGCAAGATGACCGTTATAGAATATCGCCGATGGACCGACCAGGAGATGTCGCACAGTAAAATATCTTCAGATAATGACCGCTTCCCGTCAAATCACCTGCACAATCCCTGGATTACCGTGCGAACAGTTACCATATCCACCTGAGTACCCTCGGGCTTCTCGGATGCGGCAAAGAGATAAGTCGGATTTGCCCTTGCCCATCTTGTCCTATAAATAGTTCCTTCTTGGGTACTCCTCCCCCATCACACCATTCTACTATCCAACTTTGCTTTTCCAGCGGCGGCGCCATTTACAACCTTCAAGATCTCCGACAAGCACTCCTCTTCATCAACTCCGGTGCCCTCCAACGTCCTCTTCACGACAAGATGGCCATTGGCTTCGTCGTCCCTGAGGTCAGACTTCCATCTCATCTTCTGTGTATATTCCTACTCATCCGCGATTCATCTTACTGAATATTCCCCTTTTCCTTTTTCTTTGTATTTTTATTCCCCCAAAATCACTAGGAGTTGTCCAATAAAATTGTCATCCCCACCGATCAACCACACCTTCAATGTCTCGGTCCTCTAGGGGATTCAGATCCAACCAATCTTATCAACGCAGAAACCAATAGAATCCCCTTTAGGGCTGAAAACTTTTCTGTAGATCTATGGAAAGACACGTTTCGCTCTTGGCCCAGTCCTACCGTAGGGTGGAAAGACTGGTTCTTGAGGGTCAGTAATTCTTATGAAGTCCAGTGGGGTGAGAGGAAGCTAGCCCAATGCATTAGGCTATCCATTGCCGATATGCACAGGAACGAGTCACTGCTGATAGCTGCATCCTACTTTTGGTCAGACACTCTCAATGCTTTTGTTTTTGGCCACGGCCCTGCTTCTCCTACCCTTGCCGATGTAGCCATGCTCACTGGGCTAGATATATCTTCTGCCGATAGCACCCACTTTTTTGATACTGCCCCCAGTGCCAAAGTGGAGACTCGCGCTATCGGCGGTTGGTCAGGGTACATCCAGAAGTACCGCGGGAGAGGGCCTGTCACCATAAAGGAGCAAACCACCTTTCTGAACATGTGGCTGGACAAGTTTGTATTCTGTGGTCGATCGGCAGGACCGACTTCTGTCTATCTATCGGCAGCAGAAAGACTGGCTAACGGTGGCCAATTTCCTCTCGGCCGATATTTGCTCAGCGCTGTTTACCACCTTCTTCATCAGGTAGCCCAGAAACTCCTGCTTGGCCAATCCATCGACAACTTGGGAGGCCCCTGGTGGTTTATTAATATGTGGCTCAATCTGCACCTGCATAAGCGCCTTGATTTCAACTTGTTCTCACAGCACTTCCCAAGAGATATAGCCGAAA
Source organism: Sorghum bicolor (assembly GCF_000003195.3). Classification (NCBI taxonomy): domain Eukaryota; kingdom Viridiplantae; phylum Streptophyta; class Magnoliopsida; order Poales; family Poaceae; genus Sorghum; species Sorghum bicolor. The sequence goes on from NC_012875.2 coordinate 47,017,272, forward strand.
ATCATGTGTTGGGTGAAGAGGAATCGGCAACGCGTGCCCCCTTGAACTTTGGCGAAGCCGTTATAGTCTTACCCGGTTCAGGGAACAATCCGGATCAGATCGGCCGATTCTTCGAGACTCTGTATGAGGGTCTGGCCAGAGATGAACGACCATGGCTGGCTTATGATGACCCAGATAACATGCTCCCTCTGACCTTCAATCCATTTGATGAAGCTCTCGACAGGGACAATGAGGCAATGATGGCAATTGTGACTCCCAGAGCCATTCCAGTGAATTTCTTCGGTAGCACGAAAACTTCTCCCCAGACTTACGAATTTTACAATCCATCGGCATTAGCTCGCCAGTTAGCTTTCGGCCAGTTGCCGATTGCACTTCCTTATGCCGATGTAATAAAACCCAGAGAAACCATCAACAACCTTCTTGAGTGGACTCGAGTAGCCCAACTACCACCAAACGCCGATGTAGATGTAGATCTGTCAGAATGGGTTCCGGCTGCTTTTATCACTCAGGCATACAAGTTATGGTGGGCAGAATGGAAAGAGCATCTATTCTGCAGATCGGCACTTTCATACCGCGGCATGATTGACCCCGAATACGAAGTTCCCGATGACACTGTAAGTAACTCAAACTAACGTTTCATTTTCTCACTATTACTTCTATCGGCAGCTTACCCTTGTATTCCTTTTGCAGGTTGACAATATTCCTCCATTGGTTAGCAGGAGTGGCAAGCCGATCGACTTGTTTCCATCAGGCCCGATTTCCTCAATCGGCCACAATGCTCCCACTCTGGCTTCCATCGTGCATCGGGGTGCACGCCTCAGGAAAGTTACTACCAGGAGAACCCAGACATCACCAATGGTAGCTGCTCCTACTCTGCGCGGGCTTTCAAGGCAATTTGTCAAATCTTTATCTTTTACGCTGACTATCTTTATATCGGCTTTATTTATACTTACAAACCCTTGTTCGTTATTGCAGCAAACCAGTGCATCGGCAAAGGTCACACTTCAAGGTGCCGATGCCACCCAGTCCAGCCAGCCAAAGAGGAAGGGTGTCAAGAGCACCAGGGCCGAAACGAAACGCCAAAAAGTGGCAGCTCCCCCTCCTCCTCCGGTATCTCCAATCCCAGTAGAGTCTTCTCCTTCTTCTCCAGAAGTCCAGACACAGCAAGTGCCATCTCCCCAACCAATGCAGGATGCACCACAGATGGAAGAATCCCAGCAGGAAGAGCCTCAAACAGAAAGTACATCAGTTGATGTGGGTGAACAAGCAACAGGTCCGGTGGGTCCAATTATATCACCGGCGGCTCTCCCGATTCAGACAACCGTTGTTCCCCCTCCAGGTAACATACTTTAACAATACCGTTGCCGATGAACTCATTCTCATTTAGTCTCATAACCTTTCTTGTCTTCTTTCAATCGATATCGTCCCATCGGCAACCTTAGCCGATCAACCTGCAGTTCCATCGGCATCTTTGGCCGGTCAGTCCGCAGCTCCGTCAGCACCTCCCAGTCCAAGGCAAGAGATCGCCTTGAAGCAAGTAAGTCACTGTTTACCGCCAGCACCATTTGCCTATTCTCCGAATATGAGCTAACCTTGCTTTCCCTCCCAGGAACAAGATTCTCCTGATAGCCTGTTTTCCTTCGCCATCGATCTCTCTGAAGAAGAAGGCGAAGAAGCAAGTTCTTCCCAGACAGTTGGCATTACATCGGCAGAGACCAGGGCCAGGCTGGAAGAATTGTCAGTTCTCCTTCACCAGGATACAGCGCATTTGGTCGATGACTCCGACCCTACCAAGACCCTGTTCAGAACTCTCAGAGGCCAAATCCCAGCCAACGTCGAAGAAATCCTGTTCCAAGCCGCTCATCTGGAGAGTCGCCAGCTGCAGTACCAGAGAGCTTCTCGGTGTCTTGCCGATAGAGCCGCTCAAACTCAACTTTCCGATGAAATGAGGAAAGAGAAACTCCTGACCGATGAGAAGCACAAGAACATCGGTATCCTGAAATCTTCAGGAGATGCGGAAGCAGAAGATATCCGATCTATCGGCAAGAAGAGAATCCCTGTTGGCGGAACTCAAGGAAGTGGAGAACGCCTTATCCCAAGCCCAACAGGAAGAGAACCAATTGCCAGAGACCATCAGGCTTCTTGAGCACGAGCGAAATGTTCATGGTCGCAAGGCACTCCAACTGAAGAAGAAGCTAAAGCCGATAGAAGGTTCTGCCGATGATGACATCAAGGAGATAGAAGCAGCCAACCAAATTCGGCTACGTGCTATATCGGCTATCCAGTCGCTGCTTAACACATAGAGTTTCCATCAGCATTGTATCTACACTTTCCTGCTTCCTCAACTTTTAGTCTAGCCGATAGGACTGTTATCGGCGCCTAAACTTTTGAAACACCAAGTTCTGTCCCCAAGCATTTGGCTCCAGCCGATAGGAGTGTTATCGGCACCTAAACTTTTATGCATCGACCCATATACTGGGGTAGTACTTCTTTAAATATTTGCCGTTTAATGCTCTGGGAAATTCAATTCCTTCGAGGGTTTCTAGAATGTAGGCATTACCAGGAGCCGATCGACTTATCCGATAAGGACCCTCCCAATTAGGAGACCACTTTCCAAACTTCGAGCTTTTGGTCCCAACTGGTAAAATTAATTTCCATACCAAATCCCCATCGGCAAACTCTTTAGCCTTCACTTTCTTATCATACCATCTAGCAACTCTTTTCTTATTTTCTTCTATACTCATTAAAGCTTTTAACCGATGCCCTGCTAGATCATCCAATTCATCGGTCATCAAAGTGGCATAATTGTCGGAAGTTAATTGATCTTGAAAAGATAATCGCCTAGATCCAGCCTTAATTTCCCAAGGCAACACGGCATCATGTCCATACACCAATTGATAGGGTGATACCTTGGTCGATCCATGACAAGCCATCCGATAAGACCACAATGCTTCATTTAATGATGTATGCCACCGCCTAGGATTTTCTTCAATCTTTCGTTTAATAAGCTTGATAATTCCTTTGTTAGACGCTTCGGCCTGCCCATTGGCTTGAGCATAATAAGGAGAAGAATTCAACACTTTAATTCCCATACCGATTGCGAATTCATCGAACTCCCCCGACGTGAACATGGTGCCCTGATCGGTAGTAATCGTTTGGGGAATCCCAAATCGGTAAATAATATGCTCCTTCACAAAATCAATCATATTGGCCGATGTGACTTTCTTCAAAGGAATAGCTTCGACCCACTTAGTGAAATAGTCAGTGGCAACTAGAATGAACTTATGCCCTTTGCTAGATGGTGGATAAATCTGGCCGATCAGATCGATGGCCCATCCCCGGAACGGCCAAGGTTTTATTATAGGATTCATAGCCGATGCGGGTGCTCTCTGGATATTACCGAACTTTTGACAACTTTGACATCCCTTGAAATATTTAAAACAATCTTCAAGTATGGTTGGCCAAAAATATCCATTCCTTCGAATCATCCACTTCATCTTAAAAGCTGACTGATGCGCTCCACACACTCCTTCATGGATTTCTCCCATCAAACTTCTGGCTTCATCATCACCCAAGCATCGGAGAAGAATTCCGTCGATAGTTCAATAATACAATTCATTTTCAAGGAGCACATACTTGGTTGCCTGAAATCGAACCCGTCTTTCAACTTTTTTGGATGGATCTTTTAGATAATCAATAATTTCTTTCCTCCAATCACCGGCACCGACTGCCGATGTCGCATTAATCATTGGCTGATATCCCGAGGCATGCTGAGCTAACCGATTAGCGTCTTCATTATGCAATCGGGGAACATGCTCCAATCGGAAGTCCTTTAATTCCTTTAACAGTTGCATACTTCTCTCGAAATAGGTTATGAGAACTTCACTTCGGCATTCATAGCTTCCGGCCAATTGATTTATAACCAACATAGAATCCCCGAATATTTCAACAGCATCAGCAAGAACTTCTCTTAACAACTCCAATCCCTTGATCAGAGCTTGATACTCAGCCTGATTATTTGTTGATGTAGCAACAATCGGCAAGAAAAACTCATACTTCCTCCCCTTAGGAGAAACTAATACAATGCCGATTCCTGCACCCCGGTCACAGGTAGATCCATCAAAGAAGAGCGTCCAGGGTGCAATTTCCAAGGTTTCCACTAGACCGCAATGCTGAGTCACAAAATCGGCCATAATCTGCCCTTTGACTGCCTTAGCCGATTCGTAACGCAAATCGAACTCCGACAGCGCTAAAATCCATTTACCGATCCTACCACTCATAATCGGCATAGATAGCATGTATCGGACCACGTCATCTTTGCAAACAACAGCACACTCGGCCGATAACAGGTAATGTCTCAGCTTGATACACGAAAAATATAAGCATAAGCACAGTTTCTCAATGGCCGAATACCTGGTTTCAGCATCAATCAACCTCCTACTCAAATAATAAATTACCCTCTCTTTCCCTTCAAATTCTTGAACTAAAGCTGAACCGATAACCGATCCATCGGTAGATAAATACAATTTGAAGGGCTTCCCTTGTTGAGGTGGAACTAAAACTGGAGGATTTACTAGATACTTCTTGATTTCATCCAGAGCCAACTGCTGTTCTTCTCCCCAAACAAACTCTTGATCGGCTTTCAATTTAAGAAGAGGACTGAAAGCACGAATCCTCCCAGATAAATTCGATATAAATCTTCTGATAAAATTTACCTTGCCGATCAAGGATTGGAGCTCGGTTTTATTGGTAGGGGCCACTATTTTATTGATGGCATCAATAGATCTTCGACTAATTTCAATACCCCTCTGATGTACCATGAAACCAAGAAACTGCCCTGCCGATACGCCAAATGCACACTTGTTGGGATTCATCTTCAATCCATGCTTCCTTGTGCACTCCAACACTTTTCGTAAATCGGCAAGATGCTTTGAGAAATCTCCAGACTTAACCACCACATCATCAATATAAATCTCTACGAGCTTGCCGATGAACTCATGAAATATAAAATTCATAGCCCTTTGATAAGTAGCACCAGCATTCTTTAACCCAAAAGTCATGACTATCCATTCAAATAGTCCAACATGACCAGGACACCTGAATGCGGTTTTTGGAATATCCTCCTCTGCCATGAATATTTGATTGTAACCTGCATTACCATCCATGAAGCTGATGACCCGATGGCCAGCCGCAGCATCAACCAGTAGATCGGCGACAGGCATTGGGTATCCATCCATCGGTGTAGCTTTATTGAGATTCCTGAAATCAATGCACACCCGAAGCTTCCCGTTTTTCTTGTAAACCGGAACAACATTGGAAATCCATTCGGCATACCGACACTGCCGAATAAACTTAGCTTCAATAAGTTTAGTGATTTCGGCCTTAATATCAGGTAGAATGTTAGGATTACATCGGCGGGCTGGTTGCTGATGTGGCCGAAATCCAGACTTGATGGGTAACCGATGTTCGACAATTGATCGGTCTAAACCAGGCATCTCTGTATAATCCCAAGCAAAGCAATCTTTATATTCCTTTAACAAACTAGTCAATTGTCGCTTACACTCAGGATCTAATTTAGCACTAATAAAAGTAGGCCTAGGCTTATCACCACTACCTATATCTACTTCTACCAAATCATCGGCCGATGTGAATCCCTGGCCTAATTTTCCATCATCGGCGAATCTATCCATTAAAAACCGTCGTCAGAACCGACTGCTTGGATCGGTGGAATCTCATAATCAGCAACTTTGAGAAAATCTTTCTCCCAAACTTCTCCTGAAATGCACCTGGTCCTTTCGTAAGTATCCGCTTCTGCCGATGCGATAACATAAGAAGAATCTCCTGGGACGATCTCAATCTTGTCACCTACCCACTGAACCAAGCACTGATGCATTGTAGATGGGACACAACAATTAGCATGAATCCAATCTCTCCCCAATAATAAATTGTAGGCACCTTTTCCGCTGATCACGAAAAAAGTTGTCGGCAAGGTTTTACTGCCGATGGTCAACTCTGCACATATCGCCCCCTTGACTGGAGACACGTTTCCTTCAAAGTCTTTGAGCATCATATCGGTCTTGGTCAAATCTTGATCCCCTTTCCCAAGCTTCCGATATACTGCATACGGCATAATATTAATAGCAGCTCCACCATCAACTAGGATCTTGGTCATTGGCTGCCCATCAACCCTTCCTTTGAGGAACAAAGCTTTAAGATGCTGCCTCTCGTCATCGGCAGGTTTCTCAAAGATAGCCGTCATCGGATCCAGAGCCAACTGAGCTATCTGATCAGAAAATTCCAACTCATCGTCACTGGCTGGTGCAAAAAACTCCATCGGCAACATGAAGACCATGTTGACGCCTGCCGATGGACCTTCCCTCTTAGTGTCTGACGGCTGCCGACTTCCAGAGTTCTCTCCCTTGTTTAGCTCCTCTTGCCTTTCTCGTTGCAATCTCCTTTTCTGTGTCTTGGTTAATCCTCGAGGGCACCATGGAGGAAGTGGCCTTTGCCTTGCCGTCGGGCATCGGTTCTCCCTTGACTCCATGCGATGCGTGTTAGCATCCCTGCAAAATATGAATTCATCGGGAACCCGCGCATCAGCCATTCCTTCGAGCTCCTCTTGGTTCCTGGGAAAATACTGGACACGGTTACTAAGTCTGTTGTGCCCACTGAATCTGCCCCCCAGCCGGTCATGAACTGACACCCTTCCTCTGATCGGCCCATTAGCTCGCCGTTCATCATCATGATAACGCCGATCGTTCCTATCGTACCGATCATAACCGTTGCATTCAGGGCAGTCTCTGACAGTAGGAAGCTTGATATTTTCCTCCCAACAATGGATGAAGAATGGGCAATTCCAATGATCCCTGTGCCGATTCCACTCCTGTCGGCGTCTTTCTTCTTCCCGTTGATAATCTTCCTGCTGGCGCCGATACCGATCTTCCCGTTGTTGCCATTTTTCTCGAGGCCTCCTATGAGTTATGACGATACCAGATCGAGGAAGCCTTCCTGAGCTAGTTCCTTCCTGGACCAAGCCCTTACTTCTTGCATCGGCAGTAGTAACTTGATGCTGAGGATCTACCGATGCACTCTTCTCAGCTGTCTCCGACGTTAAGACCTTAGCCTTCCCCTTAGCATCCAACATGTTTGTCGGGAAAGGATGTTGGTCTATCTTCATCGGCTTCTGGGCTTTGGAACTGTCAAACTTGATTCTCCCTGACTCTATAGCCGATTGCAGCTGCTGTCTGAATACTTTGCACTCGTTGGTGTCATGTGAAGTTGCATTATGCCACTTGCAATATCTCATCCTCTTCAACTCTTCTACCGATGGGATCACATGGTTAGGTGACAGTTTGATTTGACCTTCCTGAAGTAGAAAGTCAAATATCCTATCGGCCTTGGCGGTGTCAAAGGCAAACTTCTCTGGTTCCTTCTGCCCAAAAGGACAAGACATCGGCTTCTTGTTTTTTACCCACTCTGCCAAACCGATTACTGGTTCCTCATCGGAATCTGAGCTTGTTACTTCATCAACAAATGACACTTTCTTATTCCATGCCCTCTTAGGCTCGAAAGGCTTGATGTCTTGATCAGATATCCTCTGCACCAAATGACTTAAACTTTCGAACTCCTGAGAGGCATACTTATCTCTGATATGTGGCAACAAACCCTAGAAAGCCAAATCGGCTAGCTGCCGATCATCCAGAACCAGGCTATAGCATTTATTCTTGACCTCTCATATCCTCTGCACGAATCCCTCAACCGACTCATCATTACGTTGCCTCAACTTGACCAAGTCGGTGATCTTCTTCTCATGAACCCCCGAGAAGAAGTATTTGTGGAATTGCTTCTCTAGATCGGCCCAAGTAATTACTGAGTTGGGAGGTAATGATATGAACCAAGTAAAGGCCGATCCAGATAATGATGATGAAAATAGACGAACCCTCAACTCGTCCCTGTTACCAGCCTCTCCACATTGAATAATGAACCTGTTGACATGCTCCATGGTTGACGTGTCGTCCTGTCCGGAAAACTTTGTAAAATCTGGTACCTTGTACCGATGTGGAAGCGGGCTCAAATCATACGCTGGAGGATACGGTGTCCGATAAGAATAAGTGTTGACTTTGGGTTTTATCCCAAATTGTTCCCTCATTACTTCAGCAATCTTATCGGCCCAATACGCATCGGCATCTTGCCGATGAGGCGGCTGCGGATCTGGCACTTGGTGGCGAAACTCCACGTGTCTGTTCGGGACGTGATCTGCACGGAACATTGTATTGATCGCCTGTCCTCCAATCTGCGGACCACCAAACTGCTGTCCACCGATTGGCTGTCCTCCGAGTTGCTGTCCAAAATTCATTGGCTGGTTGGGAATCCCCTGACCTTGGAACCCGGGATAGACCTGCCCTTGCTGGAACCCTGTAGTCTGATAACCCTGCTGGGGCGATTGTGGAAAGGCTTGCTGTCCAAGCCATCCATTATTAGCGTTCATCGGCATAGGTGCTGCCGATAACTGGTAATTGGGTACCGTCGTTGAATTGACATACCCCAACTGGGCCATAGGCCTCTGTTGCATCAGCATTGACTCTGCCGATGCGTTGGGCATCTGGAACATTGAATCTTGAGGATTTCCAGTGTGAGGCCTTGCAGTAGTAGTTGTGGTATACCGAGGACTCTGGTTCACCGGCGCATTGGGAGGTGCCGAGGTCATAGGAGTTTTGCCCCTCATGTCAGTTATTTGTGATGTTCCCGGCGTCAACTCTGGAGGCATACCATAACCCCACCAGTTGGGAGGAAGAGTCAACCCTGACATTGCCGATGCCAACATATCTGTTGTCAGTTTATGCTGCCCAACTGAAATTTGTGGGTTGGTTGCCATCGGCATAGATAGTGCACCAGCAGTCCCCAATGTACTTGGAGGGACGGCAGACTGTGCACTTGCATCCGTCAAGGCAGCCGATGGAGCCGTGACCTCTGGTGCCGTGGGCTGATGATGGGAGGGGCCCACATAATCTGGTGGGATTTGCCCTTCCTTGAAAGTTCTTGCCACGGCATTGAAAACCGTATTAGACAGTACACCAGCTTGGTTAATCAACGCTCGATTGATGGCATTGTCAACCATATCTTGAAGCTTGCCAGGATTGGCGTCAAAGGTAACCTGCCGTGGTGCCGGCAGTGCATCTTTCTGGACCACTTCGCCGCTCCTGTTTATGCTGAAAGACCTCAGGCATTGCTGCTTGAACTCTTCCATGGCCTGGGCAATAGCTTGCTTCTGCTCATCCTTGAGGTTGGCCTCCGTCACGGGGATGACGTTCTCTTGATCGAGGTCGGAGATCGACATGTTGATCTTGATCTTGAATCAGTCCCACTGGGCGTGCCAAAAGATGTGTTGATGCAAGACTGATCTGCAAACACAAAGGGCTAATACCCGATTCAAACGTTAAGGCGTGCCAGCCGATTTGACCTTACTATCGGCAAAGGTGATAACTCGAATACTTTAGTCCTGACAACAGCGATGCGCCCGGATGTCACGGCTAAGAGGTACTCACGCGGAACTTGAGAACACGCCGAGCTTAAGTCGACGAATTCCTAAGAACTCGTAATAAAAGGGAAAAAGTATGACGAAGTCGTCGAAAAGTAGATGCTGGAATATAAGTAAAAACGTATGTTTGATTGATTTCTTGATTGATTATTACAAGGTCCTAGGGTTTATATTTATACCCTGCTCAAAGAGCTACAACCAGGCACGATTAGAATTCGAATTCCAAATTACACGGAATCCGTATACAAAACGATGCAGATAATTAAGGAAATAATAAAACTATCCTTCGTGACAAACCGAAACTCCTCCACATGACAACTGGCAGCTTCCGGACTCCTCCTTCGCATCATCGGCAATCCCCTTGCCATAGTCATCGGCAGACCTTTTTATCCAGCCATCGGCACCATATTACTGCCTGTGGACTTAGTCACATTCAACCTCTCCCTCATCGGCAACCATCCTCATCAGCAACCCGCATCGTACCGCCACCCTATCCTGCCATCCTAGACACGTGCCCAAAAATGGTGTCAACACGTAGCCTTCATCTTTCAACCAAACTTGAGCACAGGAACGAGACCACCTAATCCTTCTATTCTCCGTAGTTATCGTCATAGACCACGTTCAAAACCTGCTAAACAATTTTCAGTACGATTTGTAGTGGCCATTGGCTCCCACCCTATGCTTTTGTGTAAGCTTTGTGGTAAGTGGAATGCAAAGGGTATATCAAGAGGCCTATATATATGGCTGTAGTTTTTTCTATGCAAGTTCATTAATATTTTATAATAATAATTCATCAAGTTTTATTCCATCTCATCCACACATCCATCCATCCATCCCATCACACACATCTCACCACACTCTCACTCTCTAGGCGGCAAGTACGACTCCCGCTCGTGCCTTGCCTCAACGGCCAACGCCGGATCCAACACAAACCTAGGGGAAGGTAGAAGGGACTCCTCTCTCTAGTCAAGTGAAGCGGAAACATAGAAAAGGTCCATAGCCGAAAAGACGGCATATGTATCGATCGATCAACCAGAAACTCTGCAGAGGTTTGCACTAACCACAAGATCACCATCATCGGCGGTGCGCCCCACCTAGGCTGATGCCGGGCTGCCTTCCAACTAAGTACGATGCCACCCTACCACTCAGAACTGGGACCATACCGGAGTACCACCGGTACGCTGAGACTGTGAGGCGTAGTACCGGGCCCCAAAGGTCACTACGCTGTCTTAGGAGGGTGTGGGTCCTCATGCCCGTACCTCCCTACACCATCTACCAACAACCTAGTAGTAGTGGCATCGCCCTAACTGGCCGTACATCCGCCTCCTCCCCATAAGAGCGAGTGGGGTGCAAGGCTTCCTACAAACCGGTTCTCAGAACATTTCAGTCCTTAGGGTGACCAAACAGGACATCTTCACGAGGGGCCAACCGATGCCCCGCTCGACGGGACATCTGGCTACCCCATGCTAAACAGCACCTCCCATCCCGGTGCTTCGTCCCACGAAGACACTCCACTCCGGGACCTCTCCCTGTCACATGTACCCGCCACAGGTATCTCTCATGGAGAACGCCCAGGTAGTGTCCCCCGGCAAGACTTGTCCCAAGACTCGTCGTAGATCCTACTCGGTCGACTCGACCCTCACCACACATCCAAGACACACGCCAAGATCTCCCCAAATCCATTATCATCTCATTATCTAGTTATTGGCACCACGTGCCTTATCCACTCACATCCAATCTCCCACAATGCATCACATCACAGATATAATGCGTAGTAGAAGCAGTAGCAAGTAGTATGCAAGCATCTAACCTAACAGCGGGTGTGCGAGGGTTATAAGTTGCAACAAGGCAATGGCTCACAAGCATTTCTACCATGCAACCTATCTCAGCTCATTTGCATAAAAGTAAAGCACTAGCATCTATAGTATTGCATGTCTAATAGGATTCTACGAGGTTGGGTGGGACGTGGCACCTGTCGAGTGACATTTCCAAGATCCTCAGTTCACTTGTAGTTGTACTCATCCAAGGTCTTTCTTCCATCTGCATGTCCTTCCTTCAACGGGTTCTGATCCGATCAATGCTAACCCCGAAGCAACTACCTCATAAACGACAAACAAGGCGAAACAATCAGACCGCTAGACCTAGAAGGACTACAAAAAGAGGCGACAAAACACTGAAGAACGACTGCACTAAAAGAGCACTGAAAGGTTAACGGCTTAGCCCTCTTGGCAGATGTCTGATCCCTGGGCTAAAAGAAACGGGAATGGTTGTTCACTAAGTACAAGCTGGAGTCTTGGCCTAGCCGGTACTTCCCGGGTCGATCATGCTGACCTGTACGGCTTTAATAACAAAGGCGTAGACCCTAACTTATTCTAAGTAAACACCACGGCTTACGGTCTTCTGATCCAAGTATCATAGAGATCGACAGGAATCGAAAAGACTATGAGCACGAGAAGTTTCGGCCTCTCTCAATCCATATGCCATTGTAGTTGGCGAGAGCCAAGAGAGGGTGAAACAAAGAGAGAAGAAAAGGGGAGTGGTCTACCTCTTCCCATCCACTCGCCATGGTAAGAGACGGGGAATTAGAATGAGTGACACACAAAGAACACGAGTGCTCAAACTACTTGTAGGGTACCACAACCTAGGTGCACTAAATGCACTAAGACATCACCAGGGTTCTTAGCGGTGCGGTTGTCACCACGAGAACCAAAGAAATGCTACGGTCGAATAGGTACAAGCATACAAGAGTTTAAACACGAAGAACCAAAAAGGCAAGGAAAGACACGTGTTGCACTTTCCATTGATCCACTCGCCATAGCAACGGCGGGAATCGCGGGATTGGAGACAAAACATCAATCAAGCAAATAGGGGCTCAATCCACGTCTTACTAGATCGACGAGGATTAAGATTAAGAAAGAAGAAGAATGGAGTTCATACTCTTTCGACCAACTCATCATGGAACGAACGACGGTTGGATAAAAGAGATACGACCCCACGATCCAAACATACTCGTAGGGTACCACGACTGTGCAACTAAATCGGCACGAGGCTATTCCTAAGGCCCGTAGCGATGCGGTTGTCACCACTAGGTCCAAGGGAATGCTCTAGCCAGGATGGTACAAGCATACGAGGTGGTTAGGATAAAGACACGAGAAATAGGGTAAAGCCCGATGGTCATGGCAAGGTGGACTCGCGTCCATGAGCTTCACCTAACGAATGGGCTTCCAACTGTTCTACAAGGGTTGCTCCTAATCTGTATCCCACTAGACTAGATCACAGAGAACTCAAAGGTGAGGGTAAGAACCGCGTCGTTATGAATATCGAGTCCGCAATGATCAAACCCTAGGGACGGGGATAAGAGCTAACAACCGTAGCGCAATGGAGTCAACTAAACATGGGGAAACGAGTTACGCTCAGTATCATGATCACGGTAGGATGATCCCACGATCGAGATGGTCAAGCGCACTACCACTTCCCCGACCGGCTCGAAGGCTCAGTCCTCAGGCCAATAACAAAAGAAAGAACGACGACAACCCGAGAGAAGGGATAAGCTTGGCACTACGACCATGGCGAGACAAACTCGCGATCGCAACACTAAAACACATCACTCTCTCAACCGGCTCGAAGGCACGGTTCACAACCAACCAACCACACCACACAAGAACCAACGTACAAAGAACCACAATGTCGCGACCAACACAAAGACAAAATGGAGTAGCTCATTTCCATAGCGACCAACAGAGATAGATAAACAGATAGATAAATAGGCCGGCACGAAGGCACGGCGCAGGCAAGGATATAGATAAATCATGATGCATACATGAGCAAGATACATGGCAGGTATGATATCGAAAAGAAGGGCAAGGGTTTGTTGACGTCGCGAAGGGCGTCGGCTAAGTGCAAAAAGGGTCAACCTTGACAATGGCGGGGCAGGCGAGGCTTGTCGCGGAGCGCCCAGGTGCACTTGGCTAGCTACAGCGTGTCCTGGTCCGCTTATGGTTTGCTGATGGAGGTCGGAGTTGGCCATGGCATGGCAGCACGATCCAGGAGACGTCACAGCTCCAGCAAAATGGTATAGTGAAGCCACTGCTCCCCTGTGACAGTGGAAGAACACGGCACAAAGGCCGGCCTCAGCAGATCAATGACAAAAGGATAAATAGGAGGAAGCTTCAGCTTGGTGGCTCACCGGCAGTGGTGAGCGGGGGGGAGAACAGCGATGCTGCAGGCTTGACACGAATGAAGTCTTGGTTCGGCGGAGCAGCGAGCGTTGCGGACTCACGGTTCAAGACGGCCGGTGGTGAGGGCGTGTGCGTCGCGGGCTTCAGGTCGGCCGTGGCCGGAGCCGAGGAGGTCGCGCATGGCGTCGTGGGTTGCAGGGGCGCCAGTGGTGGTGCTCGGGCTCCTGCTCGCCGTAGTGACCACGCGGACGAGAGCTCGACACGGTGACCGTGGCGAGGACGGGGACGGAGGCGTCGTGGCCGCGGCGACGAGGTACATGTCGGGGTCGAGGAGGCCGCGGGCTCCTGGGCGAGGTCGCGGTCGAAGCTTGGCGTGGCGGGCGGCTCCGGTGCGGCGTCGGCGCTCGGCAAGAGGGAGGAGAAAGCTTGGGGCAGTGACACTCGTCGTGGCGTCGCTCCTGCACGTGGCGACCTTGGCATGCCCGTGGTCTGATGGCGTCATCGCGGCGGCCGGAGCACGTCGTCGTGGCCGTCGGTTGTGGAAGGAGCTTGGCACAGCAAGCGGCTCTGGTGCGGCGTGGCTCGGCCGGGGCTTCGCACGGCCGACGGTGGCGAGGGACGAAGCTCCAGGTCGGCTATGGCGGCGGCGGTGCAGGGAAGAAGAAGGGCGAGCGGCTGCTGCTGCTTTTATTCGCGAGCGCTAGGGCTTCGGGGTGAGCACGACTGCTGCTGGGCGTCCGTGCCCATGATGGGACGCGTGGCGCGCATCGGCACGAACGCCGAGGTGGAGGGGCAGGCGCGGGCGCGGCAGGGAGTAGGGGGCGCGGGCGCGGGGGTGCTCCCCATCCTGGTGGTGGCGGCGGCTTGGCCGGGGGTTGGGAGCGCGCTAGGGTGTAACACCCTAAAAATTCCTTTCTTTAAAATAGTTGAAATTCAATTTATTGAGTCAATTTTGTGAGCATCAAAATATAGAAATAATAATATTTTTTGGAAATTAAAATTTAATATAAGTTTAGAGAACTTTTTGATGTATTCATGCTGCAACACTTATTTTTGTTATGTGTGAATTTCTTCAAAAGAAAATTTTGTTCAAAATTCAAATTGAAAATGCTTTTGAAAATGAGTTGAAAAATAAAAAGAAAATCCTTCTTTTTCCCCCCCTCCTCTCTCACTTTTGGCCTGCTCGGCCCAATCCCCCCTTCTCACTTTGGGCCTGGCCCAACCGGCCACCCCACCTCCCTCTCTCTCTCTCTCTCTCGCCGACAAGTGGGGCCCACTGGTCAGCATCATCTCCTCCAACCGCCCCCTCCCTCCCCCTCTCTTTCTCGGTTCCGAAACCGCCAGCTCCCGCTCCCACGATCTCCCCCTCTCCCCCGCGCCTCGGCTCCAGGTGGAGAGCCCCCGCGCGCCCGAGCCGCCTCCCCTCCCCCATTTCTTTTTGCCTTGCCTCTGCTCCACTCGAATCAGCGCTGAAAAACCGTCGCAAAAGCGCCGCCGGCGACCTCCTCGCGAAATCCGTCGAATCGAGCCACCTCCGCCTCCAATCTTCGCGCTGGTGAGGTCCATTCCTTCCCCGCATTCTTCTCGACCAAGTCCCATGCAGTTTGGTGCCTTCTCGCGCCCTTGCTGCGAGCTCCGAGGTCTCCGGCAAGGTGCCGCCGCGGTCCGCTCAGCGCGAGCCCTTCCCCGGCCGCGAGTTAGCCCGGGGCGAGTTCGCCGCGACCTTCTCTCTCTCCCGGTGCGTTTGGATCGTGAAACCGATCTCCGTAGCGCGGTAGTGGGCCACTCCGGCGAGCTCGGGCCGGCGGTAATGGCTGCGCCGCCGCCTCCCTCCTCCCCTCCAGCGACTGGCGCCCCACCTCTTACCTGGATGGATTATCAGCCGTCGGATCGTAGATCAACGATCCAAATTAGAAGATACCCCTTCGCAGGGAGTTTTGCTAAAGAGTCCCTAGGTTTTCTTGAAAACAACCCGCAGTCCAAAGCGTGTTTACAGAATACGTTTTCTGTTTTCGAAAACGTAAAGCATCTCTGTTGGTTCCAAAATACGTTTTCACAAAATTACAGTTTTGCCACTGAGTTTGTTTAGCTCATAAAATATTCATTTTAACTCCGATTTGACCCGTTCAAATTGCGTTCGATTCGTAATTAAATTCTCTACATGTTAGTACCACTGTTTCTGTAGTTTGGAATTTTTTAATTTGAGGGTTAGGTTTAATTAATTAAATGGCTATAGGAAATCGCCGTAAATCCGTAATTTGGTCGTTTTAGCTCCGATTTTCGTGATCTTCGTATCTATGGGATCGTAGCGAAACGTAGGTTCTGTTTTTAAATATTTTATTTCATTTTTGATCTGTTGGTGTACTGTTCTAATTAAAGGATTGTTTGCTTCGTGTATGTCTGTCTCCGATTGTTGTGTGTTGATGATCGATGATCGAGCCTAGTCGGTGAGCTTTACTTCGGTAATCAAGATCAGAGCCTTGGAAGCAAGTAAGATCAGCAGGACCAGCAGGAGCAATTGGATCAAGGCAAGTATAGCATTTGGGTTTTAATTCTATGACCATGATCTTGTGACTAGATCGATATAAAGTAACAAATGATAATAATGACTTTTTAGCAACTTGAGGATTTATTCGTAAGTGATAACCGGGATGAAAGTGCAACCATGAGGGCTATAATGGCTCTGGCTTTAGTCAAGTATGAGTAATTTTTCTAGCTTGTTAGAGGTTACCCGTGTGGCGCAAATGGGGGATAGCAGACCGTGGATTCCCTGCGAGTGGTAGAATCACACGGACTGACTAACGAAACCAAGCGGCCCTAACTTGTTAGACGAACCTTTGAAAGACTTCATAGTGATCCCTGCCGACCTACCTTGGTAGTGGGTTACGAGGCTGATCACCTCAGGCGAAAGGGTAAATCATGACTCATGGGTAAAGATGTACAACCTCTGCAGAGTGTTAAAAACTGGTATACTAGCCGTGCTCACGGTCACGAGCGGCCTTGGGAACTCTTACATTAAGGGTGATGAATCTTGTGTTAAGAAACTCATTGATTATTGTTTAATACTCTATATTATTTATGTCACATTGATCATGAGATTGTGGGATCTATACAATCTAGTTGTTATACTTGCGGAGTTCGTCATGGACTCACTCTTGCTATCTCCCCCACACCTCAGGAGAAGTTTTAGGCTTGTGATCAACCAGTCAGTTGGATCCTGTAGAGTGAGGTTAACACCCGAAGTTTGGAGTTCTCTTCCGTGTTTGCTGCCCAAGGTTGTTTCTAATTTATTATCTACGCTATATAACTTATGCGTTGTCCTTTGATATTACCCCTTATTTGTAGCTATATGTGAGGCTTGTCTTCTAAAACTCACATATGGTGCATATCTGTTCTTAAAATCGGGTGTTACATAGGGTTTTATGGGTGGGGCGTCGTTGTGGGCCAGGTGGGCCTTGGCTGCTGCGCGGGCCGGCCACGACTTGGGCCAGAGCTAGGAGGAGCGGATGGGCCGCGAGGCAGGCTGGAGTGGTGCTGGGTCGCTGGGCCTCAAGTGCTGCTTCGCGCGCGAGTTGGGCCGGGGCAGGTTGCTGGCTGCAGCTGAGCCGCGGGGAGAGAGAGGGAAGATTGGTGGGCGCCTGCTGGGGCGAGAGGGAGAGAAGGAAAAAGAGTTGGAGCCCAAGAGAAGATTTCCTATTTGCTAAAATGATTGGGAGGGGAAAGGGAAAAGAAATTCTTTCACTTAAAGAGATTGGGCGTTGATTAGAGATGAGACCAAACAAGGAGAAGGTTTGAGAACGGAATTTCAAGAAGAGTTCAAAAAGATCCAAAGGAGTTTGAGACTTACTCCAACGAAAAGGTTGAGACGGGATTCGCTTAGCCTTTGAGGTAGGCTCAGCGGAGATTTGACAAGAACTTGCTACGGATTTGTACACTCCAAACCCTAATTAAGACTCAACTCCAAATCGGCTCACGAACGAAAGCACTCGCCTACAAACAAATCTACATGTATGCTACGAATTGTTAGCGGGTTAGGATCGAATTAGACCTAAAACTATATGCTTCACAAGATTACAAGAAAAATTTTAAAAAGCTCGTATTTTTTGTTTTCGTAAAAATCTAGGATGTTACAACCTGTACCTGAGGGCGGCCGCGTACAGGCGCTGCAACTGGTGCCTGCGGCTGCGGGAGCCGGCTGACAACAACAAGCCCGAGGAGAAGCGGAAGACGACCGCGCCGGCGTCGGACGAGGATCAGCGGCGGAATTATTTAGATGCACCTCTAAACCTCTTTAGTTCAAATATTTATACTACTTCTTTAAAAAAAATTAAGTAGTACAAATATTTAAACTAAAGAGGTTTGGAGGTGCACTTAATGGTTATCCCTTTGCACCCCTATCGACTACGCATGGAATTTCCACATGCTCATGCGCAAACCGAGCTTTATATATTCGGTTGTGATGTACGGTACTCCCTTTACTTACAAAAAGATACTATAATACCTTACAACCTGTTCACTTGAGATTATTTATCTGTCATTCAGCAGTATTTTTTCTTATATAAATATGTTATTCAGCAATGTTTTTTCTTACAAAAAATCAGTAAATAGTACTTTCAACAAAATCTAAACGGTTGATGGGAGAGGGGCGCCGTGACTGCCGGTGGTGATGGGAGATGAGGGTAGAGGTGCAAAGGGTAACCTTTAGGTGCACCTCCAAATCTCTTTAGTTCAAATATTTATACTACTTCTTAATTTTTTTGGAGAAATAGTATAAATATTTGAACTAAAGAGGTTTAGAGGTGTACCTAATCATCACTCGGACTGAGGCTGGAACACCCCTAACAGTCCCCACTTCCGTATAGAAGAGAACCTAAATCGGTGAGCATCCTCCGCGGATTTGTTCCGATCTGCCACTTATGGCTCGCTTTTTATCTGTAGTTGGAGTGGTTTGCTCCTTCATTCCCGATCTGCCACTTATGGCTCGTTTTTTATCTGTAGTTGGATTGTGGTTTGCTCCTTCATTCTTCGTCCTCCATATCTGCAGCTGCAGTTCCATCAACTCCATTACCGGTCACTTATTTGGGTGTGTCATCGCGGTCTCTAAACTTGCAAAACGATCCTTTAGGTATCTAAACTTGTTCGGCTATGTCACCCTGGTCTCTAAACTTGAAAATTTCTTATATAGATCCTCAAATTCAATTGTGTCATCCCGGTCCCTAAACTTGTTTTTAAGTCTCATCTGAATTAAAATAGGGCGAATATAAAAACTCTGTATCAAAAATAACTCATAACTTTTTATATGAACTCAAATAAAGATAAACTTTATATCAAATTTGTAGCTTGCAACACGACCTACAACTTTGTAGTTAAAAAGTTTTTAAATTAAAATCATTTAGGGTCCTGAAATGTTTTGTTATAAGTTTATAGATTTTGAAATTTAAAGTTTAAAATTAAATTTTGTGACACTAAATGACTTTAAATAAAAAATTTTCAACTACAAAGTTGTAGATCACGTTGAGGACTATAACTTTGATATAAATTTTGTCTTTATTCGAATTCATATGAAAAAGTACAGATTTGAGGACTTAAATGGGTGATTTCTAAGTTTAGAGACCGGAATAACATAGCTGAACAAGTTTAGGGACCGAGATGACACAGACGAACAAGTTCAAGAACCTAAACGGTTAATTTACGAGTTTAGGGACTGGGATGACACGACGGTACAAGTTTAGGGACCGGCGGTGGACTTTACTCTATTAAATTATATATGTCATGTTCAAAGTTATAAACATAAAAAAATTGTAATAGACGACGCATACATCAATTTTTTTTCAAAAAAAATATCTATGTCTATACATTGCCTTATTTATCTTTTTTTATAAAATTAAAACTTTAAAAAAATATATATATTTCACCTATTATCTCTAGTAAGCAATGGTTTCTAACCATTCGATCTAAGTAAACGAATAATAATTTATGCTTATTTGAGTGTACTGCAACAAAGCTGATCAGGTTGATATTTGTGCTAAAGAAGTAGATAGAAATGAAGAACGGAACAACCGGATCGGCGTGCAAGTTACCCTCACACGGAAAACAGAAACAGACGAGCTGAAGGGAGGTGCTTTCCGCGATCTTTCGTTCCAGAGAATCATTCCTGCAGTCGTTCGCACTTCGAAGTACTTAAAAAAAAACCTCAACGTTTCCTAAAAAAAAACGTACAAAACCTCAACGCAGGTCCGGCCTTGTTCAGTTTCCAAAATTTTTCAAGATTTCCCGTTATATCGAATCTTGTGGCACATGAAGCATTAAATATAGATAAAAAATAATTAATTGCACAATATATTTGTAATTTGCGAGAATAATCTTTTGAGTCTAGTTAGTTTATAATTGAATAATAATTACCAAATAAAGCCGAAAGTGATACAGTAACGAAATCCAAAAATTTTCGCGAACTAAACAAGGCCTAAGTATTTTTGACCTTGAACAAAGCTAAAATTTTGGACCTTTTTATACAAACATGATAATACTACTAATAGTATTCATTGATAATATGCACACATATATAAAATGTTACTAATAAACAGTTAACTAAATGCAAAAGCAATATTTATATGAAATAATTTATATGCGTACTAAATTATTACCTTAAAGTTTTCTTCTAACATTCTTTAATTGAAGATGAGTTATCTGCTGGGCTTGATGTATGCCATCTTGAAGTCGTACGACCTCGGTAGATCGGCGACCGCGAGCGGCAGTTGGCATCGGCGCATGCACGCACAGCTGGAGCGCCGCACGGACCAGGAATACGAATACGGTGGCGATCACGAGGTTTGGTTCATTGGTTGGTGGAGCCAATGATACTACGAGCGCAGCGTGCACAAGGCGATCTTGTCGCGCAGAGCTGTGCCGACGACTGCCAAGGTCCAGCCGCCATGTTCTCGTTGTCCTTTCGGGACGGGAATAAAAACTTGGGCCTTGTTTAGTTTCCAAAAAATTTTGCAGAATTTTTCAGATTTTCCGTCACATCAAATCTTTAGACATATGCATGAAGTATTAAATATAGACAAAAATAAAATCTAATTGCACAGTTTGGTCGAAATTGACGAGGCGAATCTTTTGAGTCTAGTTAGTACATGTTTGGATAATATTTGTCAAATACAAACGAAAGTGGTACTATTCCTATTTTACAAAAATTTTTGGAACTAAACAAGGCCTTGATGTGCCGTTTTATAATGTGAAAATCGGAATATTAGCGTTTCCAGGAATGTTTTCGAAACGTGAAACTTCTCGGTTCGCAGGATCCCCCTGACTTTTGTTTCTTCGGCGATCGAGCAGATCCTCCGTGCCTGCCAGAGTGCCAGGTCGACGCAGCGCGATTCCATAGCGATCTGGCCGGATTCGCAAATGCTAGCCACAGCGTTTGCCGTGCATTTGTGCAAGTGCAAGGCAGGTTGTCGACTTGTGGTAGACTCGTAGCAGCCGTATTGTGTAGGAGACTGTGGGCCGTACATGGGCACATAGATAGGCTTCAAGTTTTGTTCTTGGGCTAGCGACAGAACGGCCTGTGGAGGGCGAGCACTAAACTGTAGATTCCAACTGTAGACTGGGCGGGCCCATGGACGTAAACCATCAGGTGTTTTTTTTAAAAAAACTTCAAGTAAGGCCTTGTTTAGTTCCCACTAAAATCCAAAAATTTTTCAAGATTTCCCGTCACATCGAATCTTGCGGCACATGCATGAAACACTAAATATAGACAAAAACAAAAACTAATTGCACAGTTTGACTGTAAATTCCAAGACGAATCTTTTGACCCTAGTTAGTCTATGATTCGATAATATTTGTCACAAACAAACGAAAGTGCTACAGTAGCGAAATCTAAAATCTTTTCAAATCTAAACAAGGACTAAACTTTATGGATTCATGGAGACGGTTACATCGTTTATAAGAATATTATAAAAATAGATGAAAGGGGATCATCTACCAAATCTGAGAACTCTTTTGTTATAAAGCTTGCCTAGCTAACTCATGAGCTACTCAACTACATAGTCTACTGTAATGACTAATGGATATCTCACTGAACTCCTTTCTATAGTAAGGTTGGGTATTTGGTTGGAGGGACTAAAGTTTAATACATAATGTAGCACATTTGTAATTATAATAATTAGTGTCCAACTTTGTAATAATTAGTCTTAAAAATCGTCTCACAAATTATTCTCTAGGTGTGTTTTAAGTTTTATAAATAGTCTATATTTAATACTTCATGCATGTATTTAAATACTCAATATGATAGGGAGTAGAGTTTATAAGAAGGAATCAAACAGGGCCTAAAACAATCTTGTCATAAATAGCCAATGCAGAGAACCCGTCGTACGTCTTGCATTGTTTGAACCACTTCCACACAATTAGATTAGATCTCAACTCGACTAGAAAAGTATACGTATCATTTTCATCCCTTATAAAACGTCGTGGATGTGTTTGTTCCATTTTGCCAGCATACAAACCGACCAGCCAGAGGCCCTGCCCAGGCTTCCATTAGGATTTTAGGAGGTATTGTTGTAGTTCAAACACCCAACTGCAGCGTAGGAGGCAGGATACAAGAATAGCAAATCTCTTATATATATCCAACAGAACACCTTTTCAATGTTCCCAAGTTTAAACGCGTGGTAGCAAAATCTTCTCCCAATATATAATTGCGAAAATTCAGTCCATCAAATATCTTTTTATTCATCAATATTCTATTCCTTGTGGGTGGCTATCCAACACTCATTAGCTCTTGCACCACTTACATAGCCGGCCAGGTCTCGAAAGACAATAGAAACAATATATAATTAAGACCAAACTTGAACTAGCTTGTGGAGCTGCAGGTTGACGCAGCGCCGGCACGATGCACGTGGCACACCCAGCGCACGCACACACCCAAGATCACATCGTACCTTAGGGCGATGAGTCTATCCTGGCATTGAAGATCGTTGATTGGGAGGCGAGGCCCGGGCCGGCGCTGCTCCCGGACGACTTCTTGGAATTGTTCCGAGCTAGTAGTAGCAGCAGAGGTTGTGTCGGTGCATTTCAAGACCCCTGCACGACGTTAAATAATTGACAAAGGAAAGAGAGATGCAAGTGGTCAGTAAAGATAAATCCGTTGCGACATTTACTCATACGAGATACAATAGCTCGTGTTAGCCAATAGTCATATAGAGTCCAAGCCAAAACATATTGAATCATGTCTTTTATATCTATTTCTATATACCTATTAATAAAAGATAAATTTCAGTTTTTTCTATCCATCTATTCTTTTTGTCCGTCTTACTCTAACTCTTTTCCTAATACATAGTTGTTAAAATTTTAGTCTGCAGAAAATTTTGTTCGCCAACTCTTTGTTGCTAGGTTCAGTTTGAACTACGTTTGGACTGGTTCTAGATGAAATTGTTTTGCTATTGGGTTTGGTTACAACTGGGTTTAACCAGATGATGTAGTAGTCCGGGACGGGATAGATGAAAAAGAATAGAAAAAAAAAGGTAAACCAAAAAATAGAAAATTTTATATCTTTTTTATTTGGATTACTTAAAGAATTTCTATTTATATTAAGATTAGGATTCTTAGCTATCAAGGTTATCCTATATAGTGTCAATATAAATATGGAATCAAACTCTTAAATTAGAATTTCTATTTAGCTTATTCAAAAGATTGAAATAATCTATTTATATTAGGATTAGGACTCTTCCTAGCTATCAAGGTTACTATATATAGGACCTATATAAAATTGAAATCGAACTCCATATCACGTTAGACAATAGCTATTTTAACTCGTAGAAGCACGAGTTATATATAAATTCGCACGAAAGAAACTCTACATTGTCCGATAATATAGATATAGATTTGATAGTTTTTTTTTCTTCAGTTGCAACACATAGGCATTTTTGCCGGTATAACTTATTATTCGACCTTGTCAAGTTTGAACGCGGTTGGTATCTTGGTCACAGAATTTGTTTGGTCACAGAATTTGTTCACGCGTGGAGCTAGTGGCTAGGGGGTTGGTCCTGCTCCTGCATCACGGTATTGTTCAAAGTAAGAGTACATATGGATATGGATGGGGAATTTGAATGATTGCGAAGCTAAATAAGAATTTTCATGATTAACGTATGACCCTAAAATAGTTCTAACACACATTCTCAGAGTCACGAGACAACATATTGGTATGTTGTAAAAACGCTGTGGATCCTAAACACATTCTCAAGAAATTATAAAGAAACTCAAGTTTGATCAAGTTTATAGAAAAAATATGAATATTTATATTTTAAAATACATTCATTGCAAAACTATATTCCATGTTTAGCCCGATGATACTTATTGTGCATCTTAAATATTAATATAATTTTAAACATATTTGCTCAAATTTAATATTGTTTGACTCCTCATAAATAAGATTTATTATATATATATTGGGACAGAGGAATCATATATATTAAGATAAGAGTCGAAATGTCAAAGTATTTTTAAGAACGGTTAGAAAAAAGAGTTTCCGAGCTTGAAGAAAACGCATGCCGTATTCTAAGCCTTGTTTAGTTTCCGATTTCTTTTTTTTGCAAAATGTTACTATACTACTTTCGTTTCTATTTGACAATTATTATCTGATTGTAGACTAACTAGATTCAAAAGATTCGTCTCGTAAATTATATACAAACTATACAATTAGTTATTTTTTATCTATATTTAATGTGTCATGTATATACCGTAAAATTCGACAGAAAATCTTGAATATTTTATAAAATTTTTTGAGGAAGTAAACAAGGCCGTAATGTGGCTAACACTCCTATTCCACTTCGTGTCACGACTTTGTGGTGGACGATCGACCTCGTGCTTTACTTTACGACGACTCACGAGCGTCCGTAGTGGAGTACTACGCTCGTAGTCCAGGAGGACTTGTTGCGCCACCACGGTTGCACGGGCGTCAGGACTCAGGACCTCAGGAGTCCTCAGGACCATGCGAGCTGCATCCACTGGGAGCCGTGGCAGCAACAGCATGCATCGTCCTTGACAGCTTTTCAGCACAAGGGCAGTCGGCTTCTGTAGTGGGCCTACGCCTTGTTTAGTTCTGAAAAGTGAAAAGTTTTTGGTACCGTAACATTTTCATTTGTTTGTGATAAATATTATCTAATTATGGACTAACTAGGATCAAAAGATTCGTCTCGTGATTTACAGCTAAACTGTGTAATTAGTTTTTATTTTCGTCTAGATTTAATGTTTCATGCATGTGACACAAGATTCGATGTGACGGGGAATCTTGAAAATTTTTTGGTTTTCAGGGTGAACTAAGGCCTTGTTTACTTCCACCCAAAATCCAAAAACTTTTCAAGATTCTCCGTCACATCGAATCTTTAGACACATGCATGAAGTATTAAATATAAACAAAATTAAAAACTAATTGCACAGTTTGATCGAAATTTACGAGACGAATCTTTTAAGCCTAGTTAGTCCATAATTTGACAATAATTACCACAAATAAACGAAAAGTGCTACAGTGTCCCGAAAAAATTTCGGCAAGGAACTAAACGAAGTTTTTTCGCGACACTGTAGCACTTTCGTTTGTTTGCGGTAATTATTATCCAATCATAGACTAATTAGACTTAAAAGATTCGTCTCGTAAATTTTGACCAAACTGTGCAATTAGTTTTTATTTTTGTTTATATTTAATACTTTATACATATGTCTAAATATTTGATGTGACGGAGAATTTTTTAAAAAAATTAAATTTTAGGTGGAAGTAACCAAGGCCTTTTTTTTTAACAAGGAACCAAGGCCGGGATTGGGAAGCAAGGAATCAGGGCGGCGCGGGTCCTTGGGCGCGGACGACTCGGCCCGGGAGGAAACGCCTCTAGCTTCGGCCACTTCCAGGACACCATCCGTCAGCTGGTAGCTGACAGACAGCCTCGGCCAGCGAAAATCTTGCTTGGAGCAGCACAATTCAGCTCCAAAAAATTTTTGTAATTTTTTTTAAATTTCGTGTCATATTGAATTTTTAAACACATGTACAGAGCATTAAATATAGATAACAATAAAAACTAATTGCACAGTTCATCTATAATTTGCGAGACGAATCTTTTGAGCCTAGTTAGTCCATAATTGAACAATATTTATCAAATACAAACGAAAGTGCTACAATATCTATTTTGTAAAAAAAAGAACTAAACAAGCTTGAAAAATTCATCTCACAAATTATAGTTAATTATTTTTTATCTATATTTAATGTTCCATATATACAATTAAAGATTCGATGTGATAGAAAATCTTAAAAAAAATTTGGGACTAAACAAGGCCTGAGTCTGGGTCGGCCGTCCGATCACGGTCGAGCAGCCACAGTGCCACAGGTGGTCAAAGCTATATAGCTCCTTGACTTTTCGTTAGGCCTTGTTTAGTTCTAAAATTTGTTGTCTAATGGACACTGTATTATTTTTATTTGTATTAAATAAATATTGTTCAATTATAGACTAACTAGACTCAAAAGATTCATCTAGTAAATTACAGGTAAATTATATAATTAGTTATTTTTTTATCTATATTTAATACTTTATATATGTGCTGCAAGATTCGATATATGAAGAATTTGAAAAATTTTATAAATTTTTTTAAAACTAAACAAGGCGTTTATATGCCCGATGATGAAGAAGTGCCCCTTTCAATTCCCAGAACCGCAGACATGAAGGGTAGGTACAGTTGGATGGTTCTTGAATCTTGACCCACCGACCCCTCGTCCACCGGCACCGGGGGATTGAATGCTCCGCAGCTTCTCTGCATGGCCGATGACGGCGACCGGCGACCCGAATGCCCGCCGCAAGACCGTTGGAGCACGTGGTGCGACTGTGCGTGCACCGCTTGTCCGCTTCACGGCTGCTGGTTCGTTCTCGTCGCAGTTCTGCGCCTCGCCTCGCCACCTACCGCAGCGAAATCCAGCCCGTCCGATCTACCTTCCCCCCTGGGATTCTGGGAATCAGGTGACGTCCGTACCTACGAACGCCGCGGGCCCGGCGGCCGTCATGGCGTAAGCCTTGTGGGCCGTGGCCACCACGCGGTTCCCGCAGGCGCCACGACGCGTAGCGGGCGGCTGCAGCCACCACAGCCAGTAGAGGCAGGGGCGGGCCGGTAGGCAGCCAACAGGCAACAGCGACAGGGCGCACGCGGTCCACACCCAACTGCACGCAGGGGGAACCGATTCCTTCCGTCCCCGTGGATCCACCACCAACCATATATACCCCGCTCCGTTCCGTTCCCACGCCACGGCCGGCCAGCCAAAAGCCCAAAACACACCCCAGTCCCCAGAGGCCCAGACCACGAGCCAGGACAGCCGCGTGCGTCGAGGCGAGCCGACGCCCCCGCCCCCGCCAGCCCGCCCGCCCGCCCGCCTCGGTTCCTCCGATCCACGCGCCCGCCCGCCCGCCTGCCTGCCTCCCGGATCCGCCGCGATGGGCAGCCTCGGCGCCGACGCGGAGCCGCAGGGCGCGAGGCGGCGGCCGCGGTTCCTGTGCCTGCACGGGTTCCGCACCAGCGCCGAGATCATGCGCAAGCAGGTGCTCGGCAAGTGGCCCGCCGACGTCACGGCGCGCCTCGACCTCGTCTTCGCCGACGCGCCGTTCCCCGCCGAGGGCAAGTCCGACGTCGACGGCATCTTCGACCCGCCCTACTACGAGTGGTTCCAGTTCGACAAGGTCCGCCCGCCCACGCGCGTCCATCCATCCATCCATTACCCGCCCCTCTCCATCTCTCCTCCTCTCTGATCCCATCGTCCCCCCGCTTATTAGTTCGTCGAATTGATTTTGGTTTCCCTTGTTTTTCCTGCGCGTGTCGCTGACTCGTGCGGCTAGTTAACCAACCTAACTTCCTTATAAAATAGTACTGGCTCGTTCGACGCACTTACCAACTTCCTTATCTACGATATACTACAAAACAGAGTTTTATGGAGTACAGGAATTTCGACAAGTGCCTGGCCTACATCGAAGAGCTGATGATAAGAGATGGCCCCTTCGATGGATTGATGGGTTTCTCCCAGGTAAGCAAGCAGCAAAGTTCGACATCACTTCCCATTCAGTTTTCTGTGGTGATGAACCAGTTTTGTTCGATTGACGGTTGCGGGTCGTAATTTGTAATGCACTGACGTTGATTCCAGGGTTCCTACCTATCTGCGGCGCTTCCGGGGCTCCAAGAACAGGTGAGATCATGGTTCATAGTACTAAATACGTACAGGGCGTCAAGACTCGAAGCACAGCAGGCTCTTCAGCTTTGCTGCTGCCAGTTCTTTACTGTCGCTTTGTGTTTTCATGGCAGGGGCTTGCCCTGACTAGAGTTCCCAAGATCAAGTACCTCATCATCATCGGTGGCGGCAAGTTCCAGTCCCCGACGGTTGCCGAGAAGGCGTACGCCAACAAGGTGGCATGCCCCTCGCTTCACTTCATTGGTACGTTACGTCACTGGCATCACGCATCATTCCATTGTCATGCCAGTTTTGCTTGCGTCCAAGGCGTTGATTGGTGTGGTGGGAACGTTATTGCCTACGTCTCTGTATCTCGTTGCTCGATCTGGCCGGCGTTTCTTGTTAGGCCCTGTTGGGTTCCCAAAATTTTTCAAAATTCCTCGTCACGTTGAATCTTTGGACGCATGCATGAAGCATTAAATATAGACGAAAACAAAATCTAATTGTATAGTTTGTATGTAATTTACGAGATAAATCTTTTAAGGCTAGTTAGTCCATAATTAAATAAAATTTATCAAATACAAACGAAAATGTCACGGTAGCCAGAGCCAAATTTTTTTCATGAACTGAACAATGCCTTAATTGAAAGAGACAGAGTTCGCTTACTGGTATTACTTTTTTTTTCCGCGCGGGGGAAAGGCCTACTGGTATTACTGGGCCTTGTTTAGTTCCTAAAAAATTTTGCAAAATTTTTCAGATTCCTCATCACATCGAATCTTTAGACGTATGTATGAAGTAATAAATATAGACGAAAATAAAAACTAATTACATAGTTTGGTCGGAATTGACGAGACGAATCTTTTGAGCCTAGTTAGTTTATGATTGCACGATATTTGTCAAATACAAATAAAATTGGTACTATTCACATTTTGCAAAATATTTTAGAACTAAACAAGGCCCTGGTGTGTGGTGTCTCCGTAGTCGTATGCTTTCGGCAATGTGCTGCACAATGCTTTCAAGAGCTTGTGTTCACCATTAAAAAAAACTCAAATGAATATATGCCGACTTTGATTCCACTATGGAAACTAATGTTGCCATTTGGCGCTCCATCATGTCTACTGTTCTAGAATTCTTTGACTAGTCAGTTCCTCTAGTCATTTCTGTTCATTATTTGTTTTGGAACCGGTTGTTAGCAGACAACGATGGAAGCACCACTGAACGTTTGAACACGTTTTCAAATTTTCTTGATGCAGGTGACAACGACTTCCTGAAAGTCCATGGTGAAAAGCTCATAGAATCATTCGTGGACCCATTCCTCATTCGTCACCCAAAGGGCCACACAGTTCCAAGGCTCGGTAAACTCCTTTTCTTCAGTCTAATCAATCCCGTGTTTCAGACTCTTCTTCAGCCAAACGAAAAACTATGTATCTTGAACCAACTGGGTCATCTAGCAACAAACATTTTTTTTCTTTTTGCCTCCATATGAACGTCAGTCCGCCAAACTAATTCCACAAGGTATGACTGTTCCATGTCGTGCAGATGACGAGAGCCTAGCGGTCATGCTCCGTTTCCTTGAGAAGATTGAGGGGGAAGTACTTGAGTATTCATCCAAAGATAAGATTGAGGGGGAGGTACTTGAGTATTCATCCAAAGATGTCAACGAAAATGAGGAAGTGTGCTTGTGATAAAGACTTTATAGACCATTAGTATCTGATGTTGGCGAAAAAGCTATACTTGTATTTATTTATTTATAGAATAAACATACGATACCTTGATATAAACATACGATACCTCGATTTTCATGAGGCATGGATTATGAGAATGTAGATTAATCATTGTGTACTTATATTTTACTTGAATTAGAACATCTATGTACCTTTGGTTAGAACGCTGCTCTAGTTTGCTCAGACAGTACGTATACCTCCTCCGTAGTTCAGCTCTTTTAACCCTGACGTGGGATTTGAAGATACAATGAAATTTCTACACTTCGTCGAGGCATATACATCCTAGAGCTATACACATGAGAGTAACTATTCCCTGAGAGTAGAAAATAATTTTCCTTAATTTTAAATACATATAAGTAACTAGGTCGTCCACGGTTATATAAGTGGTCCTTAACTTGTTCCACGCGGTTATATAAGTGGTCCTTAACTTGTTCCACGCGGTTATATAAGTGGTCCTTAACTTGTTCCACGCTTTATATATAAGTGGTCTTCGAACTTGTTTCACAGTTATCTAGTAAGCATGTAGTCTTCGAACTTGTTTCACAGTTATCTAGTAAGCATGTAAATTGTAAAGCACACGTAGTTATGAATGGTACTCCATGTCCTGTTCACTCTAATTAACACAAACTGCCTATGTGGTAGGCAAACATGATAGCTACAGTATGTGTGAAGATATGGATCTCAAGTGACCTACATGTTTATTTTAAAACTATAGGGACTACAAATAGGCAACGAATGTTAGGCCGTCTGGTCGAGCACTCCGATTGGCATTGTTGTGCCTTGGGTTCGATCCCCCAATCAGGGTTAATCGCAACGACGGAGATAAAAACAAATCTCATGCTTGTCCTGCATTTCCTAAAGCATAGGTAAAAGGACCTACCCACTCACAAAGGTAACGGTCCGTGTTGTGAGGACGGGGCATGGGGCTCGGAGGCTTTCTGGACATGTGTGAGAGGTCTCTACCTTAATCATAGAAATTTCGGAGACTATATAGCCCTTGTGGGTTGAGTTTTAGGGACTGCAAATATGTTTGAACTCTTTTATTTCCACTTGACCCAAGCTATAATCCACATTGAGATTGGTCTCTACCTTTGATTAGTCTTTGGTTATACTCTAAGGATTAGGGATTTAGTGTCTTCGGTTTTGAGATGGTAAGATGAGATTCGTGGTAGAGTAGGGGATTTAAGCAAGATGGTGTTGAGCCTCAAGCTGACATAAAGTGCAAACGAATTAGTTGTCGGGAGTGCCTAGACGAAAAAGGTTGTAGAAGTGATGACACCTCTCAGGTTACAAGGATAGGCCTATGGTGGCCTATTGTTGGTATAAATTAACTGCACTCCACTAAATAAATTAACTGCACTCCTTTCATGTCTAAAGTTCCAATAAATATTGACGTTATCGACCGTCAACACCTATCTAGTGACAACATCCGCCGAAGATGAGGTGTGGGAGTGGGTGAGGGAATCGATTTATAGTCTACGAGGCTCATCGAAGGAGAGTGGGTGGAGGTGAGGTGGATGGATCAGCAACATGAAATTGGGAACGCTGCTCATCGATGTGGTGTCTACAATGTGCTTATGGATAGAAGGTGATAGAGGTGAAAGAGACGCTCATACCTATTTGCCATGTGTAAGATGATGAATGGTGGGTCACCACTTATGTTTGTCTACAACAATTGTACATTGAGAAGTGCAAGCAAATAACTACTTCCTTTGTTTCAAAACATGCAACTGTAGCTTTCTCATAAGTTTCACCAAATTTTAGAAAAATGAATTGACCGCCTTGACAACATCAAATTTATTATATCAAATTCTTCATTAAATGTCTTAATAATGTGTTTATTTGAACTAGTAGATGTTAATATATATTTTTATAAACATTGCTCAAAGTTAGAGAAATTAAATTTAGAATAACGTTTAGGTGACCTATAATTTAACGAATACAAAACATCTCTCTTATCGTAGTTGTCGCTATATCCAAATATAGATGTTTAAGGAGAGTTTAGCACTTTAGCTATTAGCTCACGTACGTTTACCAAACAACTGCACCATTATTATCATTAGGGCACTCCCAATGCTAGAAACTACATATAGTTTCTATACCCATTAATTCTTATAGACACTATATATAGAAACTATGGTCCGAATGGATAATTTCTATAGAATATTTTTATATCCAATCACATTCATTCTCTCTTCATTCTTAGCCAATCATATCACTTTATGTCTTGGATTTTGTGTAGACATGGTCTCTAACTTAGACCCAGTTTCTATGATTTTTACTCTCTCTCTTCAATAACTACATTGCCACATCAGCAAAATGCTTAGGTGGCACTGCAATTAATGTCTATAGAAACTATAATGGTTTCTGTATTGTATTGGGAGTACCCTTACTTGGCATCGCAGCGTCACTTTTCATTGGAAGTTGGAATGGTTTGCTTTAATTTGGTTTGGTTGGGTTGGTGTTGGTTGGACACAATCTCCACAGCGATTAATCAACAAGCGCTAGTCCAGAAACCTTTCAGGATGTTCATTGCACTTTGCTAGTGGTTGTTGTATTCTAGGAAGAGAAGCTATAGATCCGTGATGACTTCTTATTTGTTGTGGTCTTTGAAAGGTCTTTGTTTGGTTTTGGTAATTGAGTGACAACTTCAATGGATTAATAGTGTTTATTGCATATGAGACATGACTTGGAGTTATGTGACCAAAGTGGAGAAGATCAAGATAAGGCTTGACTCGATGGACCGATTACAAGAGTAAAAAACAAGTCTGAGGCTTTGAAACCTATAACCACCCCGTCCTTCCAAACAAACATTAGCATGAAATAAGTTGTATCCCTAAAATCAAAGGTTGAACATTTCCTTCCTCCCTCTCCAACCAAACGGACCTTAGTATCTGTCAAAGGGCCAAACACTTCTATGTTCAAGTAACGACGTGAGGACAAGATGATCATGTGGCTGAGACGCTCTGGTCAGACAAAGAATGGACCAATTTAAGAGCGGAAGGAAAGAATGAGAAGATAAAAAAGTGGCATTGCGGCCTCACTAAGCCTTGTTTAGTTCACTCCAAAAACCAAAAACTTTTCAAAATTTTTCGTCACATCGAATATTACGGCACATGCATGAAACATTAAATATAGACGAAAACAAACACTAATTAACAGTTTGCATGTAAAATCACGAGATGAATCTTTTAAGCCTAGTTAGTCCATAATTAGATAAATATTATCAAATACATAAAAGTGCTATAGTACCCAAAATTCAAAAAATTTTTGCCAATTTGAACAAGGCCTCACAAGGACAAAATTGACTTTCCATACTCTTTCTCTCTCCTCCCTTGTATGAATGAATATTTTCATTTTATTTATTGTTTAGTACTAAATGCGCACAAAATTATAATATACATCAACAAATTTAATATTGAATGATATCTGTCGTCAAATACAGTACTTTCTATAATGTCATAGATAATTTACACATAAATTTCACAAGAATTGGTTTAATTTCACATAAAAAACATGGGAACCAGAAAAAAATCATGTGTTATTATCATGAACTTGTTCGCTCGAGCTTATATGTCAAATCTACTATCTATTAAACATTATTTTTCTTTCATAATAAATTAACGAATAATAGTTTCAACTATGATTTATCAGCCTAACTTATATCGATGTAGTAACGTAAGAATTAAATTCATAGTGTACACGAGTGTATGCAAATTTGGGCCTCGTTTAGTTCCATTTTTTAAAAAAATGGACACTATAGCATTTCAATTGTATTTGAACAATATTATCTAATCATAAATTATTTAGGTTTAAAAAATTTATCTCACAAATTACAAATAAACTGTATAATTAGTTATCTTTTATCTATATTTAATGTTTTGTGCACGTGCCGATGTGACTCTGGAAAATTTTACAAATTTTTTTAGTAAGGCCTTGTTTAGTTCCGAAAAGATTTCGGTACTGTAGCATTTTTGTTTTTATTTGACAA
This sequence comes from Sorghum bicolor, assembly GCF_000003195.3. Lineage (NCBI taxonomy): Eukaryota > Viridiplantae > Streptophyta > Magnoliopsida > Poales > Poaceae > Sorghum > Sorghum bicolor. Next base: position 47,050,885 of record NC_012875.2, read on the forward strand.
ATATTATCCAATTATAGACTAATTAGACTTAAAAGATTCATCTCGTGATCTATAGGCAAACTATGCACTTAGTTTTTGTTTTCGCCTATATCTAATGCTTCATGCATGTGCCCTAAGATTCGATGTAATGAGGAATCTTGAAAAACCAAAAAAAATTCAAGATTTCCCGTCACATCGAATCTTGTGGCACTTGCATGAACATTACACTTTAGTTGTAAATCGCGGGACGAATCTTTTGATCTTAGTTAGTCCATAATTGAATAATATTTGTCACAAACAAACGAAAGTGCTACAGTAGCGAAATTCAAACAAAAATTTCGCATCTAAACAAGGCCCAGGCCTAAGCCTTGATGAGCCGAGGGATCAAAATCAAACATGATCAGGGCATCAGGCCAACCGTGCGGTTTGCCAGTATCCGTTCATCAGCGTGAGGGCTGAGGGAGAGTTGCCTTTTCTCTCTCCCGTCATCCCGTCTCCTCTTCTTCGTGAACTCTCTTTTCCAGATCAGAAGAAGCTCGGACCGGCGGCGGCGGGTGACGCAGGTGCCGCCCCCTCCTTCCCCTCTCTTCTATCGCTCTCCCTCCCGGAACCTTCAGATCCGCATAAAACCTCGGTCCCCCTTTGGTTCTGTGCCACGTGACAGGATCTGTTCTGGTGGCGACGTCGAACAGCACGCGGATGGACGGCGGCGGCGGCGGCGACCTGCGGAGCGCCATCAAGAAGTGGAACGTCATCTACCCTGTCTACCTCAACTCCAAGAAGACGGTCGCCGAGGGCCGCCGCATCGCCGCCGCCAAGGCCTGCCCGGACCCCACCTGCGTCGAGATCGCCGACTGCTGTTCGCACCTCAAGATCCCCCACGCCATCGAGGTGCCCGCCCTGCTTCCTTCCCCGATCGTTTCCTTTTCCAGTTCAGGATTGACAGTATGGTTCGTTGGTTTGCACATCTGGACTGGCCAATTGTTGCTATGCGTAGTTGGATAAGGCGTACCCAAGGGATTTCTTCCAGGTGGGGAGGGTCAGGGTGCAGCTCAAGAAAGATGACGGCTCCCCCGTCAATCCTGCTATTAAAACAAGTAAGTGACCGAACTGAATACTTGCTTTCACCTAAGCTGAATTTAGAATGGGACTGCATACATATTATACTCGATTCTGAAGCATGTGTGAATTGCTAGTGATTCAGCTGGGAAGAACAAGTATGCAGTATTCAAGTGTTTCCTTTGTGTAAATATGAAATAGTTTCTGCTTATTGATGATTTCATTTAGGAAGGAAGATGACAAACTGGTAGTGGGTTATTGTTCATTTTCTTACTCCACTTATTAGTTAGGGAATTTAACATTTGAAGTCCAAACCCATGAAATGTGTATCTCTGTTGCCTTGTTTTAAATTGCGGGCTAAAGCATTTAGCGGTGTCTTTGGAAAAACACTAAGCGCGCTATAGTGGCCGCTATAGAAGCGCTAAGGCATATAACATTTTTTTTTTAAAAAAATGCAAATTGCTTTCCCAAATAAGTAAGGGATTTTCAGCAGGAAGCAATAAGTAGTGACATAGTAGATGGTAGTGACAATACACATAACACATAAGTGAGTAGGTGACACCCGGCAGTGTAATTGTTTTGGGGGCCTCATTTCTTGGCAGGTTGGCTGGTTGGACATTTAGTGCTGCTAAATTAAGTCATTGTTAAACTGTTTAACGCCGCTAATGCCTGAAATAGCGCCTGTAGCTGCAGTTGCATTAATATATGCAATGTTGTAGCGGCACCCGTCTAAGATTTTTGAAGTGTAATTGCTTCCTTTTTGAAAGGAAGAATAGCACGGATCTGGCTAATTGTTAAAGTAACAAGGAGCCAAGGTGTGAGTCTATTCTGAAATGAAAAGAAGCTAACTCCCAGACTATTACATCCTCCATTAGTGTTATATTAGTTTGATATGATGGCCCACTCTAATACCTTAGATAGTAATATATTTCGTGTTGAGATTTACACGTTTTATCATTATGTCCATGCCTTGATGCTGTGTTTATGGATGTATACATTCTGTTCTTAGTTTGATCTTATTTATGCCAAACTTGTGTAAATGCTATCATGTTGCTGTTTTGCTTGATGCCTCAACTTTTACGTATAACTTTTATGTATGTTGACTATAAACAGCATCTTTATGATTCCCAAGAACTGCTTAATGCATTATCTATGCAGGATTTTCCTTTTGAAACCAATATTATTGCTGCACTTTGTTTGGTTTTCCATTACTCATATTTGGATCATTTCACAAATCAGGAAAACCTATGTGTCTGCTTCTCCCTGACGCTTCAATTTGTATTGCCTTTCTATTAACCTCAAAATCAGCTTAGCTGTATTGAACACTTTGAGTTTTTTTTTTCTTCATCACAGAGCTTCGTCCACATTTGAATGTTTGTTAACAAAATATGGGCCTATTTCTTTTTCAAAGTATGAGGTTTTTCATGTGCTGCAACCCCTCAATTAGCAGCCTCTTGTTTGTACTTTGAATCAATCCTAAATGGTTCCCTAACTGGATACTTGGTGGGTAGTACATCTATGTTTCAATCTTTCAGAATCTGAGAATCACGTCCAGCTGACTATTTCACGTTGGATTAGCTTTATGTTTCCTTTTGACCTACTCTTCTTTTTTTTACAGATTTTCTTTTATCTACTAAACTCCAGGTTTCTATAATGGAATTATTTTAATCGTTATTCACTAAGGCTAACAATAATAATTTCAGTGCTTGGGGCAATTACCTCATCATTTTCCACCTTGTTGGGTGAACTCACTGAGTCTGGGTTCTTTAATACTTCAACTGACAGCCTCCCTTTAGTTGGTTAGACTTCAATTGCTACAATCTTCATGTCTTTCTAGGGTTCTTCTTGTGTTTATTCATATTATTAAGTAATTCAGGGTCTTCATACTTTTAACACTAGAGTTTACTGAATCTTTTTTGTCTGTGACTTGCATATGTTTTTTATTTTTGTGCATGTATGCAAAATATTGTTACATTCTACTATACTTCTTTTAAGTTCAGAAGAGCCTCTTTTGACATTCTAGAATCGTTGTTAGTGAATACCCAATGGAATTTAGGGCGTTGCTGTCATGGTAGATAGTCTTTGGTACATTGAACACACCGCTATGCAATTTAGAAAAAAGAATCTACGGCGATTAAATTACTAGCATTTTGGGTTTGTTGAGAAGCAGTTGTTGCAGTATTATGAGGCCATGCCTATTTATTTATGAAAGCATCTTTTATATTAGTGAATCTTTGTCCTATTAACAAGTACTATGCAGCCTATTTGGAGTCAGTAGCTAACTGTTTACACCTAATTTGTCTTGTATACTACTTTACAGTGATTTCTTGTTTTCTTGTTTGGATTAATAGCCAGTTTTGCCCCTCATGTTCTATTTGACCTTTGCATTAGCTACTATATAAAACAAAACTAGTATATGAATTAAGCATGCTCTTTCAGAGGCAAGTTTCCTTGTTGACATGGGTCTGTTGTGTCATCTTTCCTGTGGGCATAGATGCTTTAGACAGTTTTGTTATTGTTAGTTCTAGGTGCCATTGACTTGTTTGGAAAAAGTTTGCCTTACAAGTGTCTAACGTGATGTCTTTTGTTACTGGCAGCAAATTGTTCAGTAAACATAATGCATGCCTCCTATCTTCATAACTCATATGTGTTGGTTTTATGGAATATTATTTTAACAATCTCATCAATTGTTCTTTTTTTTGTTTGATCTTTGTTTGTTATGATGTATCATGCTATAATGTTGCCATGAGCAGTGTTGATCGATGACATCACTGTGTAACTATGTTGGATTGCTTCTTTGGAACTATTTTAAATATTTATAAAAGAAAATATTTTTTTCTAACTTGACATCATTTTTTGGTTGAGGCATGAGCATGAACATGGGCAACTGAGCATGTAATACTATTCCAAATTCTGCTTCATTTCTCATTAATCTGTTGGCCCTCGATCTCCCTGTACAGGTGAGCAATCAGGTCACCAATACTCTCTCTCTCACACACACACACACGGCTGGAGGTAGGAGAGTAAGAACAGAGCATACGAGCACAGCACTCGCAAAGTCTGAAACTCTGAATGTGTAGCATCCTGAACTGAATTTTTCATTGCTATGAGTAGAGTATATATACAGCTCTTGTACCAACTATAAGGTACACAAGAGTATGGCCGATCTCAGCTCCAACTACTTCCTACATGGCTGATGTATGCCACTACTAAGTTGGCCTATTGCCATACTTCTAATAGTACAGTAGAGGACAGCAAGAATGACCTAGTGTTAATTCTCTGCTGCAGCAAAAGATCAAGCAAGGACAGCAGATTATCTTACATAATCATTGTCCCAGATTCCTCCCAGTGCTCCACCATGATCATCTCTGAACTCTTCTTGGATGCTGCATGTTCTGATACTGATCTCGATATGAATTCCTAATAGCTATACTGCTGTGCGAACAATCAGTACACCAGCCTTTGTTAAGTACAGTGGTGTGAATGAGTGGTGGAATGTTTTTTCAATACCTGTGTTTATGACAACTTAGCTACATCGATCTTCCACCTAGAGGGGGTTTACTGATCTGAATAGGTGTACAAGAAAGACTTTAAGGGCTTGCACTGTTATGATGTTTTTTTCCAATTGCATACCTTGAAGTTAGATGCCATATTTATTTTGCTTTAGCATGTCATTTTTTCTTTTTTTTTCATTTTGTAAAAATGAAGTATGAAACTCTGCAGCTTCCAGTTGTAGATGTGGGAGTCCACCATTAGTTAATTTATGCACTTCCCAAGATTTGGTCTTTTTTAAGGGATATATTTGTGCAGTTGTATCTTACTGACACGCCTTCACATATTACAGAGAAGCAGCTGATGATCCAAATAGCAGAGCTAGTTCCCAAGCACCACGGAAGGACAAAGAAGCAGGAGGCAGCAACCAGTTCTTCAGCCGGTGGCAGTTCAAAGAACACAAAAGGCGGGAAAAAGAAAAAGTGATGGCAGTATCATTTTGTGTTTTTTTTTTCCTTCTGTTCGTCCTCATACTAAGCGTCTGTGGAAGTTGTCTTTCTGAGGCCTGAAAATCATTGTGAGTTTTGGTGGGATTTTGGTCCATTTGAAAATTTATGTACCCATCTTTCATGTTATCTTCAGATTCAGAAGTCCACCTAACCTGAGGCAGCTGCTTGATAGAACTTTGACTAATCCTGCGTAGATTCTTCATTTCACAAATACCACTCCATTCCAAATTGTAAGTCGTTTGACTTTTTTTACCTCAAGTTTGACCACTCGTCTTATTCAAAAAATTTGTACAAATATAGTCAAATTTAAGTCATTCTTGAAGAACTTTTATTAATAAACCAATACACAACAAAAAAAAGTGATATTTTGTACAAAACTTTGAATAATACGAGTGGTCAAACTTGATATTAAAAAAGTCAAACGACTTACAATTTGGGATGGATTGAGTATAATAGAGCTGGTTTCATGTCGTCTTGCTTGGATTAAATCTTGTACTTAGATCTGTTTTCGTTAACTCGTATGTGATGGTGATTTACTGTAGTATCTCTGGTCCTCTGTATTTCCCCTACAAGTATATACTACAAAATGTATAAGACTATCAAAGTGTTCTTGACTGCAAATCATATGAAGGGTATTTGAAGAATGTAAAAAATGTTTTTTATAAAGAAAAAACGCCAGTCAAAGTTGCAAAGTTGGTGTCGACCGAACGAGAACGAAGAGAATTATAAGAACTTGAACAATACCATTATGCCATTTTGCGGTTTTACCTTGCATAATGCTAAATTTCTAAATTCCTTGGTCCCCGCCCAGCGTCCAATATTCATGTCCCGTTTACATATGGTTCTAAATATAGGGTTAGGTTAGTCTTATGTGGTTTCTATGAATATTAAATATGTTGATGTGACACAGTATTAATGAAGAAATAGATGATAAGAGTTTTATGGAAGTAGAGAAAATTTTATTAAAATGAAACTCTTCTATATAGTTTCAAAATATGTATGCGTTAAAACTGAGTCATCAAACTCTGGCCTTATAGACACTCAACAGCGATGCAAGGCGGGTTTTTTTCCGCAAACTTTTTGTGGACTGTATAAACAACAGAAACACTCGTCACACACATTGTTACTTCACAGATTACACCATGAAACAGAATCATGACGGTGCGGTTTATTCGTATAAGGATTCACATCAATCATACGCGCGGCGCATGCATGTAGAGGGACAATCCATGAAACAACGATGGTAATAACAAAAGTCCATATGAGTCACTCGAACTGACAATCAGCTAGTCGATAGATAGATGTATATATATGTATATCACGCGGCGGCGGTGTCGTCGATCAGTCAGGCGGCGGTGACGGCGATCTTCATGCCGGACTGGCAGTGGCCGGGGATGCTGCAGATGAAGTAGTTGGTGCCGCGGGCGAGCGTGACGCGGTCGTTGCCGGACTTGTACACCTTGGCGCCGCGGGGCGCGGAGCAGCCTTTGTAGCCGGCGGCGTTCACCGCCACCACGTTGTGCGCCGTCGAGTCGTACTTGAACACTGCACCGGCACCGATCACCACACCACCAAGTTACAGATCATTCATCCCAAATTAATATGAACTGACAGTTAGTTAAACCGTGCACGTACGCCTGCATATGTTTATGAGCATTAAAAAAAGCTACTCGTACGCGATGTGTTCGATCCGATCGATCGGCCAAGAATTAATCTAGCTCTCTGCTGCATAATATATATCGCCCTTAATTTGGATATACAGGTGATGAGGTCACAGTCGTCGTCGTCGTACCTAGGACGTCCCCAGCCTTGAAGCGCTTGCCGTTGGTCCAGGTGTTGGTGTTGAAGCTCCAGCCGCCACGGTCGCCGACGGTGAACACGGCCGACTCCGCGACGTGGGCTTGGAGGAGCACGCAGAGGAGCACCGCCGCCGCAACGACCACCGCAGCTCCACTGCCTCTTCCCTGCTGCTGCTGCGCCGCCATTGCTGTCTACTCACCTCACCTCACCTCACCTCACCAGCTGGATGCTCAGACGACGACGACGACCGGCCGGCACACAGAGAGCAGCAACTTCTGGTGCTTCTGGTATATATATAGAGAGAGAGCAAGCGACAAGAGAAGAGTAGCTAGTGATGGTGAGTGGACTGGTGGTTGGCAATGGCCGCCGGGGGTGTGCTCTGGTTTTATAGGCTCCATGGAAGTGGAGGCGTGAAGGTAAGTAGGCCCCGTCGAGATGGAAAAAGGCGAGTGGAAATGGAGCAGGCGAGGAGGGTTCGGCCAACGACCCACAATGGAGGCGCCCCATTACTTTTGGACTGACGACGACGCCGATGGATGGATGGACGGACGGACGGAGATGGGAGACGAGCTGATCGATCGATCGACAAGGTGTAACAGACATGTTTAATTGCGAGGCCGCCTCCGAAGGCGTCAAGCAAGTGTGGGAAAACGTAAAGCTAACAGCACGCGCAGATTAGATATACTAGATGTTACGACGCGTGCACCATATGTATATGTATATGCATATCTTTTTTTACACCTACTTACAAGGGAGGAGAAACTAGAGACAAGAGCTTCTTGGTTACACTGTTCAGTGTAGTAGCTTGTTGATTGCTACTGTATACATCATCGTTCGATTACGAGTGATCATGGAAAGCTTACATACATGTTTTATTCACATCGATCTAAAGCAATGTACACCACACGTCGCCTTGACGTCAAAGCTAGGTAGCACACGGTTGGGACTGTATGTGGTCCGCGACCTTAGACGATCGATAGATATAATAAGTCCAGAAAACAACATCTATTGTGTGTCGTCAAGGTCGCCGTCGACTAGAACATTCATGACTGGTACTTCATTTCCACACATCATATCGTATGCGTGCTCCTATGTCTATGTACAGCGACTTTTGTTGCTGCTGGGTCGCTGTGCGCTCCCAACAAGAAGAGCACTCACCAAACTGACCAACATGGCAGCACCCAAGTCACCCATGAACGGATCAACGGAAACTTTTTTTCAACCGCGCACAAACATCAGTTTCTCCAGATTTTTGTTTATTTGTTATTTCCACCACGTTGGAAAACCAAAAAAGGTTTGGAACCTACCATGCATGTTGACAATATGGTACAGCCATCGACGCACCATGCATGCATATAAGTGGCGGTTGCAATTTCCCCTTCATCGGAGTGTCCCAAGTTCAGTATGAAAGACCCAATAGGGCCAAGTCACGTATACATATGACAAATTCCTCCTACTTCCTATATAGAGAACACATTTTCATTTTAGGGCCCCAAATAGGAAATGAATTTTGTGTCACCCTTCTTTTGCACCACACCACTAAAATAGTGCATCCCTCTAATGGTGGTGTGCTAGTGCTACAATGCAAGCTTATTGCATAATAATGCTCAGCTTGGGCACTTGCCTTTACCCTCCTAATAATAAGCTCATCTTCCTTCTTTTTCCCTTGAACAGAATAACAACCTTTTCTTAGCTCTATGCATTTTTTTTCTTTTTAAAGGAGAGGCCCCAACTAAAAGGAGGTGATGTATATGTTGTATGTGTTATTCCTTTGATCAGGAAGTATAAAGGATTGTTATTTATCCTAAGTCAAACTCTCTTAATTTTGACTAAGCTTATCCAAATTACTCTAATATTCAACAACTTAATCTATTTGGTAAATGAATATGACACTTGATATGCACTATACACAAAGAGTACAAGACCATGAGCACGTCGTAGAGCGTGGGACATCTTGGACTCCATATAATACATGGTTAGCATATCTCACAACAAGGTGTTCTACTAGTTAAACAAGCTCTAATATATAAAGCAGTTAGGTTCATACTAAGGTGGATTCTGCATGTAGTAGAATGTATATTATATAGGTCGACTTTGGTAGAGCTTCACTTCTTGATTCTCAGAATGAGTGATTCTGGTGGAGAGCAGGTGGGGAGCAGGTGAGAATCAATTCTGAAGTGATTCCTGTGACAAATGGATGAGGAGCAAGGGGAAGCGGTGGAGAGCGGGGTTTTTTTAGCTTCCAGCTCATAGTGTAAATGGAGAAGTGATTTTCACCAGCTTCCCACCAGAACCCAGTTGTAATTTAAGTGTTTGTCAGCGTTCTACCAAAGGTGAGAGTGAAATTGATGCTTGGAGCGTTGCCAAAGGGGCCCACTTTCTGTAACTTAACATAGATGCATGGTGGATGGATAAATAATATTGGCCACCATGCTTAGAACCTTTTTGCACTTTATTCTCTCTCTCTCTCTCTCTCTCTCTCCCCCTCTCTCTCATTTTTACAGATCCTTAGCACACACTCCCTTAATACTCTCCTCATACCTAAATAAATAAACTTCTAGAGTTGTCTTAAGTCAAAATTTTAAGTTTGATCACACTAGAGTGGCTCCCAGGCCAATTGAAATAGGAGTTTTACCAAACAATATTCGGAACATGGCTATAGACTGATTATCTAGAGTAATCATGGCCCCAAAGATGGAAACTAACTTATATTGTGGTTCAGTTCCAGCATGGAATCTACATACTTACTCTATCCTGACATTAATGGATCCAAGTTTATTATAAAAAAGTTTGTTTTAAGTCAAACTATGCAAAGTCCTACCAAATTTACAGAGAAGAGTATTCATATAAAGATATACCGAAAAATAAATTATGAAAACATATTTTATGACTTATATAATAATGCTAATTTGATGTAGTAACTATTGTTTTTATTTTTCATAATTCTAAATTAAATTAAATTATCATAATTTTACTTAGGATAAACTTTCATTGCGCCCCAGACTGAAAGTGGCGGTGGTTGGAGTCCAGCCCATCTTTGCGGCCCAGCCCATACAACGGCTCGGCCCTGCAACTGCAAGACAGCAACACGGCGCATCTCGCAGCCGGCGGCACGGTTCACTCGAACGGGGGCGCAGCCGGCACGCTTCAGATGGCGGCGCTGCTTACCCGAGCCGGCGCCCGCCTCAAGCGATCCGGCTCCGGCTTCCACCTCCGCTCCGTCCTCGCGGGGCACGGACTCTTCTCATCTGAAGCCGCGACGACCGCTGCTCCTGCGGCCTCCGTGGACGACCGCGCGGTCGCTGTCGCGGCCACGGGCGAGGAGGATGGGGACGACCTGCGCAGCCGCATCTTCCGGCTGGGCCTGGCGAAGCGGAGCGCGACAGCGGCGCTCGACAAGTGGTCCGGTGAGGGACGCGCCGCACCCGCGGCGGAGCTCCGCCGCATCGCGCGCGACCTCAGCCGCGTCCGTCGCTACAAGCACGCACTCGAGGTTTGGTCACCTGCAGAATCCTAGCCCCTTCTTATTGCTCTGCCTGCCATAAACCTCTTCTTACTGCTCTGCGCCTCTACCTGCCATAGACCTCGTGGATGCGGGATTGAGTGCCTTGTCTGTGCTGCGCAAAACTTTGATGTGATCTGTTCTTTTTGTCGTGGAAATGGTTATTTCTTTACAGAATAATGGAAGGTTCCGGCTTTAACCTCCTCAATAATAATAATAATAAGTCATGACTCCACAATTATGAGTGCTTGATAATGTGGCAAACTAGCAATAGCTACCAAGGGAACCACAAGGCCAAAAACAAGAAAAGCATACATGGAAAAGTTCCAAATTATTGCCCTATTATATTAATATGCTCCTCCATGATAGCAAAAATTTTGCACCATTGTTGTCTCCAAAGCGTGGCAGGCTATGCTATGAGTCCTTCTGGATAAAATCTTTATAAAAAAAAATTATGATGTGCACTCGATGTAGGTTTATCTAGCTGAATAATTAAGATGGTTTGGTTGGCTAGTGCCGCCGCTGATGCTTCTGGTTCCATTAACAGGTCGAGCTTCTCAAAGTAGGTTTTGTTGTGGGTTAATCTGAACATTTGACAGGGCACGATGTTAACACTGAGCAGTCTTACTCTAGGAAGTTTTATTCTAAGTATGTAGCATCTGTGCTGTATTCATGTGCTGTAGCTTTGTTCCTTATTGGCTGTTATTGATAAGGGTGCCTATGAAGATGCTCATCTAGTTTTAAGGCTGGCATGATGGCAAAGGCTGCAGCTATGATCTTATAATTAGTAATCAACATTTCATCGATTGAATTTGCAAGTATTCCTTTTTATGCTATTTAATGTAACTGATACTAGCTAGTATGTTTCTATATTTTTACAACATGATGAGCCATCTTATCTTTACATTCTTTGCCAAATGGGTTTGAGTCATTGAGATTGGATAACCTTATATGAGAACTATCGCTAACCCTGAAAGAAGCCAGCTGCCAGACTTTTACATTGGCAAAGCTTGTAGCACATATTCCTTTCCCCTTATTTTATTTGGTTGTTTATGCTGATACCCTAGCAAGAGTTACATTTTCTCGATGGTGGGTGATACCTTTCCCCTTCTAGAAAAAATGCAAATTGCAGAATCAGCTATTAAGTAACTGCACATTTTACAGGTAGCAGACTGGATGAAGACACATCATGAGTCTGATTTATCTGAGAGTGACTATGGAATGCGCATTGACTTGATTACCAAAGTTTTTGGTGCTAGTGCTGCTGAAGATTTCTTTGAGAAGCTTCCACCTGGAGCCAAATCGCTAGAAGCCTACACAGCTCTTCTCCATTCTTATGGCCGATCAAAGATGACAGATAAAGCTGAAAGGCTGTTTGAGAGAATGAAGGATGCAAACCTGTCTATGGATGCCCTGGTTTATAATGAGATGATGACCTTGTATATTTCTGTCGGGGAGCTTGATAAAGTGGAGATCATTGCAGAAGAACTAAAAAGGCAAAACGTCTCTCCAGATCTCTTCACTTACAATCTCCGGGTCAGTGCAGCGGCTGCGTCCATGGATCTCGAGGGCTTCAAAGGAATTCTCGACGAGATGTCGAAAGATCCAAACTCCAAAGAAGGGTGGACACTGTACCGAAACCTCGCCTCCGTATACGTTGACGCGAGCCAGCTTGTGGGCTCTGGAAACTCGCTGGTGGAGGCGGAGGCAAAGATCAGTCAGAGGGAGTGGATAACCTATGACTTCCTCGTCATCTTACACGCCGGCCTCGGCAACCAAGAGAGGATCAAGGACATTTGGAAGTCCATGGTAATGACCTCGCAGCGCATGACGAGCCGGAACTACATCTGCGTGATCTCCTCCTACCTGATGTGCGGGCAGCTGAAGGATGCCGGGGAGATCGTCGACCAGTGGCAGCGTTCTAAGGCCCCCGAATTCGACATCTCTGCCTGCAACAGGCTGCTGGACGCCCTTCTGAGCGCCGGTCTCACCGACACGGCGGATAGGTTTAGGGAACTGATGCTGCAGAAGAGCTGTATACTGACTAGCAGGGCAACTGTGGTTGAGTGATTAAGAGTTTCTTTTGGATTTGTCTTTCGTTGTGTTGTGTTGTGTGAATGAAGGAATAAATGATGGACATACCCAAGCAATCTGCACGTTGTTCTGGCATGGATGCATATCTGGTTATATATTGCCAAGTCCGTGGCACGATGAAGCACATTGAGAACTAATAATGTATGATCATCGGTATGTTCTTGTGATCTTCGTGTTCCTGGCCTAACTACCTACAGCTTTTGTTTAGTTTCTCATAAAAAAAAAAAGCGACAGGTACAGCGGCTGCACGCTGGCGGAGACGATGCTGTTTGTCCTACGCTCCACATTCTCGCCACGAGGATGGTGTCATGGTGCGAGTGGTTTCATGATTGTGCGCAGAAAGAGACCGGTTGCGATCCACAGGAGTTTTTTTTTTTTCAATTATTTCGAGTCCTTTCATGCGTTGCCTAATCACCACCTTCCACAGCTGCTTTGATAAACCCCCGAAACTTCAGAATACTCCCCGGTGTCAAACGCTCAACACACGCCGTCCCTGACATCCGCCGCTGCAGTCGGCACAGTCGCGCAGATATAAAACGTGCCAACCCTGCATCATCAGAGTGACGGAGTGTCACGCCGAATTCGTCAAAAAGGATCCATCCAGAATTCCAGATGCAGGAGAGGGGGAGGTGGGTTTGGGGAGAGCGGAGCGCACGGATCGGCAGCAACAAAGGGAGGGGCAACCGCGGGCGGGCACGGGCAGGCAATTCGCCCAGCTCCGACGTGGGATGCAGGCATCCGCAGCAGCACTAGCGCTAGCAGTCTAGCAGAGCAGCGCCGCGCCGGTTCCTCGCTTTCTCGTGTCGTCAAAGCAGAATCGCCCCGCAGCAGACAGACCGGCGGCAGTAGCGGTGCTGCTGCTGCCGTTTCCCCCAATTCTGCGCCTCTGTGTGCGTGCGTGCGTGCGTGCTTCGCGAGGGCGCGATGGGGATGCGGGAGCTGCTGCTCCTCGTGCTCTGCCTCCTCGGCGCCGGCATGGCCGTCGTCGACGCGCAGTCTTCGTCCTCGCCGCCGCCGGCGCCTCAGCAGACGCCTCCTGCGCCGCCGCAGCAGACGCCGTTCGGGCGCACCATGTCGACCTTCATCACGGTGGCCATCAGCGTCTTCTTCTTCTTGCTCTTCATCTGCGCGTACGTCAACCAGTGCCGCCTCGCCGACCCCGGGGCGGCGGCAGCGGCGGCGGCGGCGGCGGCGGCCGGGGCAGGCGGAGGCGGGGGTCCGTCCAGGAGGGGGAAACGCGGGCTGGACCCCGCGGTGGTCGCCACGTTCCCGATCGTGTCCTACAGGGAGGTGGTGGAGCACAAGATCGGCAAGGGCGTGCTGGAGTGCGCGGTGTGCCTCACGTCGTTCGAGGACGACGACGACCTCCGCCTGCTGCCGCACTGCTCCCACGCGTTCCACCCGGAGTGCATCGACCCCTGGCTGCAGTCGCGGGTCACGTGCCCGCTCTGCCGCGCGAACCTCGAGAAGCCGGCTCCGCTTCCGGCGCCGTTGCTGTTGCCGGTGCCGGCGGTGGCGCCCCCGTCGCCGTCGCCGTCGCCGCCGGCGGTGGCGGTGGCGCTATCGCCACGCCAGCGGCCTTCGCCTTCGCCACCGCCGCCGGAGGCCGTGGCGATACCGGTGTTGGACGACGAGGGTTTGGAGGAGGACAGCGACGACGAGGACGACAGGAAGGAGGAGGCCATCGAGCTGGAGATGCTGCGCAGCGCGCGGCGCGCCGCCAGGATGCCGCGGTCGCACTCGACGGGGCACTCGCTCTTCGCGGCGGCCGCCGCCGCCGCGGAGGAGGGCGACCACGAGAGGTTCACGCTGCGACTGCCGGACCACGTGCGGGAGCAGGTGCTCCGGTCCCGCCGCCTGCGCCACGCCACCAGCCTGCTCGACCTCTCGGAGCTGAGCTCCGAGGGGGGGAGCTCCAGAGGCGGACGGCGCGTGGCGGGAGCAGGAGGAGGCTTCGGCAACGGCGGGAGCAGCCACGGCGGGAGGCGGTGGCAGTCGTTCCTGGCCAGGACGGTCTCCTGGGCGCGAGGAGGGGGCGACGGCTCGGTGCGGAGGGGATGGGACGGGTCCACGAGGAGGGGAAGGGACGGCGGCGAGTCCAGCAGGAAGGGCGCGGCCTCGCCGCTGCCGGCGGGCCGGCCGTGATCGAGGCCACTATTGACGGCGGCGCCACCGCGGCCGAGATGCTGCCGCCCTGTAAAGTTTGACGAACTGTGCTTTTTTTTGCTGTATTTGTTTATTATTAGGAAATATTTCATGATAGCGGCCTGAATTTCGCTAAACCTCTTTTTTTTAGCTTTTCTTTGTACTTTTGCAAAGCTTGATTTGTTTGGTGCGTGGATTTTGTGGGATTAGTGATAAGTGACGACAAGAGAAGAATTCGAAGAACCGCGGCGGGTGTTCTCACTCACTCTTTGGTTTCCGGCCGTTCTTTAGCTACACCTCGTATCCCTTCTTTTGATTTCGAGACGGTAGCCTCTCTTTTTGGTGTCCCGAATCGACGTGTGAGTGGGAGAAGCATTATCCTGCTAGCGTCAGCTTTAAGCTAGATCATTTGCGCTCGTTAATCATGATTTCATCCTGACGAAGACGAACTGTCTCTCATCATTCTTGACGAGGTGTTCTCTCGGTAATGGGACTGCAAAGCATGCAGTTCCTTTTGTCTCTTTTTGGTCTCTTTTTGGTTGTGGCTGTGTACGTGTCAATCTGACTTTGAGAAATTGGGGCAAAGGCAGAATGCGAGCATAATTGCTCTGCAAAAATAACGTCGTGGGTAGTGACGGGCATAAAGAAACAGTAAAAGAAACCATGTAGAAGGATAAGGTGGCCGTCGCCCCCATTTCAAAGGCGTTTGCGTCGCCTAGCGGCTCCTGGCTACGGTTCACTGACGTCGTCAGGACCAGGACCCGGGCGTGCCTCCTCCTGCACGCTGCACTGCCGTGCAGAGATTTTGTTGTTTATTATTATATACAAAAAGAATAAAATGCTCCAGACAGCGAAAGGATTTCCTTGTGCGAAACGAGCGAGACAATGGACCATCACGGTCCAGTGCGCGACACCGGTGAGGTGGTGCAGGTGCCGTGGACGGATCGCGAAAACAGTTGAGTGTGCCGGACAGAAACGCCGCCGATATAACTTCACGATGCATTTCGTCGTGCAATACTTGTGATTTGGCGGGAGGCATACAATTCAGGCTATGTCCGGCTGTTTAAATCTAGTCCCTAAAGTTTAGAGATACCACATTAGGTGTTACATTGCAGGTTCGAATAGTAATAATAAAATAATTTATAAAATATTAGTAATCTATATTAAGTCTAATTAATTTGTCATTAGCAACATGTTTACTATAGCAATGAGTGTTAAATCATGGACTAATTAGATTTTAAAAAATTTGTCTAGCAAATTAGATGCAATCCGTGCGATTAGTTATTTTTTAGTCTATATTTAATACTCCATGCATGTGTCCAAACATCTAACGTGGTAGGGGCTAAATTTGAAGAGAATGAATTAAACAAGGCCGATAGCTAGGTCATTGGCAACAAAACTAGAAGCCTGTTTGCTTGAACTTATCAGTGTTGCTTTTTCAACAAAGCAATAATATTTTTTTCTCATAATAAATCAGTAGCAGCTATAGCCAAAATTCAGCGAGCCACAGACCATGTATCTAGGACTCACCCATTCAAGACACGATCCGAGCATATGCTCTTTTCTCTACCTACGTATCTTGGGGGATAATAAGTGTAATAGGACTATTTTTCAAAATTTATGAAAATTTTTGTACTAATCCAACTTCTAAAAAATATAAAATGTGCTACAACAATAAACTAACAGCAACACTGAAGTTGCCGTAGTTAGCCATATTTTGTGAAGAGATTGTAGTTATGTGACGTCGTATGTACCCAGCTAACAATGTTCTCAAACTTTTGCCTAGTACATTAGTAAGGAACATTGGCTACACGAGCGACGACGATGACTGTGTGGGGGTTTGAATGAGGCCGGTGAAATGACGGTCTCCGTGTGGTCATAACAGCGGAGAAGTCTAAGAGTATTATGTTCAGAACTCAATGAGCAGACGCTCGTGGTACTGAAAAAATAGCTAGAAACAAAGGCATTGGCATAGTGATTTGAGAGTTGTTTGGTAGTTGAGAACGACAGTTTGATTGAATTGTGTGCCAGTAGTGACCGCAGAGTTAGCAAAAGGCTTACATGAAAAGAGGTGGCCACGAGAGGTGCATTACAGATTTGATTTGTGTACAATGGCGGCGGGTGGTCTTGTGTTTTGACGGTTATCCCAATACAAGAGACCTTTTTATGATAGCTAGAGTCCTCGTGTGCATTTTGGCTATCTTCGATGAAGTGGTAGGGTTACTTAGAGGTACCAGTTCTTGATGGACGAAGTTGGCACGATGTCGACCGGAGGCCTTTGATCATGTATTGAATTGACGGCTTGCAGCTGACTATGGCTGCTAACCCTACATGTCTAGTCTAGTGTAGGACAACATCATAAGATGGTGCAAACAGATTTGGTAGCATGATAGTTACATAGATTGCAGTGGATTGCGGCGACTAGTTCTAGAGGTTATCTCGATGAGGGACAATGTCACGATGGTTCAAGTGGTGATTTTGGTGTTTCGTCTTGACAACTTTGTCGTTAGGTGATGTGTGGCAATCGACTCGCTATTTGGGGAGGGTGGCAGATTTGTAATAATCCTACCAAGTCCGTTGCGTGTAAACACATCTCGAGGATCCAAACGTCATGTGCCGATACCCCCCCTAGTTTCGGTGAAACTTTTGTGCTCTATGTACCTATAAATTAGAGCCCAGAGAGGATGGAAAGTGGAGGAGGCCAATAGTAATACCCTCATTGATAAGGATGTACTTCCTCCGTCCCAAAGTAAGTGTTATTTATGCTTCTCGAGAAATAACTTTGACTAAATATATATATTAAAAAGTATTAATATTTACGGTATACAATTAGTACCATTGGAAAGATCTTTGAGTCTAGTTTTTTAATAAATTTATTTGGAGATACAAATATTACATGTATTTTCTACAAATAAGGTTAAACTTGTGACATAAAAACCTAAAACGACATTTAGTTTGAGACAGAGGGAGTAAGTTCTAATTGTATTGGATCATCGAGTCTACTTGAAAACTTAATCAAATAAACTAAAATGATATTTCATGGAATTTGAGTGAGGTAAAAAAATTAAACTAGTATAACGTTCGATCGTAATTAATCAACTGACTCAAAAATTACAATTAGATCACTGTTGGGTCCTTACTTGGCTCTCATCAGTCAGCCTTCAAAAGAGGACGACGGAGCCGATCGGTCCTGGACTCTTGGTTAGGTGAGTGGTGAGTTGGTGACCACCACGATTTGCGTCTGAGTCTGACGACGAGACTTTGTTATGCTCCAGAGTTCACATGCACGAGCAGGTAGGAACACAGCGACGCTCCGGGCCAAGGCGCCGTCCCTGACGATGCTGATTGCTGACCACTGATAGTTGAAACATCGCCTTGGCTGTAATCCCGACCAAGAACATGCCGTGGGCCGTCATCCGTGGCTAATGTTCGATAACGAGCTAAGCTGGCTCGGCTTGGCTTGTCTCGTTAGGATAACAAGCTGGCTTAGCTCGGTTTATTATTTTAACGAGCTAGAAAAACTGGCTCCGCTCGGCTCGTCACAAGTTCGAGCTAACTTGTTAAACTCGTAAGTTAGGTATATTTATACACAAAATATAATATTTATATTTATCTAAAACTTATAAATAATAATAATATAAAAAGTAATATATCCAATAGTTTTCGAGCTAGTCACAAGCTGAGTGAGCTAACGAGCTTTAAATTTTTCATCATGCTTATCTGTGGCCGTTCATTTCAAGAGAGCATTCTGCGCAGACTCTAAACCCATTTTGGCACGCATGATTGCAACTGCCAGGGAATAAATAGTCAGATATCTAAGGACGGTACCACAACCAGCAAATTCATGCACAAATATTCCATCTCCATCCATGAGCCGCTGAGTTCAGCATACAGTACTTCTACTTATCTTCATAAAAACAAGGTTGTTTTGAGAGAAAAACATTATTATTTTGCTAAAACGGTACGGTCCAAACTTCACAGTGCTGCAAAGCTTCCCCGGATATACTCATGGGGCCGCGAGTCAGGTGCTAAGATGGCAGGATATTTTTATTATTCAACACTATTTTAACAATATTTTTCAGTAAATAAATAATATTTTTTTCTTATAATAAATCAACATAAGCAGTAATATAAGAAAAATTTGAGCGATGCCAACAGCTGAGAGCCTGAGAGCGAACTAGACGCCGGCGCTGATTTTTTTACTGCTCCGACGCGGTGTCTGTTACGAAGAAACCGGAAATGCGCTGAAATTTGTGTGCGACTTTATCCGAGCTGGCACGACCGATCCGAATCATGCGCATGCTGCAGTGTGTCTGGGCGAGGCACCGGCACCGAGCAGCCGACTTGACGTTGAATAGTGATGATATCTGGCAGTCGATCGACGGGATCCGCCACAGGCCACGGCCACAAAGAAAACGCCTTGGGTTTCTAAAAGTTTTAGCAAAAATAAATAACGGTAACACTTTCGTTTGTACTTAATAAATATTATCTAATCATAAACTATTTAGGCTTAAAAAATTTATCTCGCAAATTACAGATAAACTGTATAATCAGTTATTATTTTTATCTATATTTAATGATTTATGCATGTGTCGCAAGATTTGATGTGATGAAAAACTGAAAAATTTTGCAAATTTTTTTGAACTAAAAGACCTTGGCCTATGCACAGATTATTTGCAGATTCTTAGGCCTTGTTTAGTTCGCAAAAATTTTCAAGATTCCCCGTCACATTGAATCTTTAGTCGCATGTATGAAGCATTAAATATAGACGAAAATAAAAACTAATTGCACAGTTTATCTGTAATTTGTGAGATGAATCTTTTAAGCCTAGTTACTCTATGTTTGGACAATGTTTGTCAAATAAAAACGAAAGTGCTACAGTAGCCAAAAACCAAAGTTTTTGCCAACTAAAGAAGGCCTTAATGCAGGCGGTAGGTGATGTGCACTACTAATCTTTGGAATCGGGTGAATAAATAATTGACCAAGCCGGTTTCCCATCCGATAATGTCCGACGTGAGCCGGGTACTGTCAGGATCTTGAAACTGCCGGCTGCCGCATTGTTCATATATTCTGCTCTGCAGTTCAGACGTTGCTGCCAGTGCCAATTGCAGGAAACAAATAGTGGTGGTGGTGGAGTAGACCTGGAGTGGTATTTCTGAATGCGACAGTTTTCATGGCAAATGACGGAATGGATCTGTGGAAACAAATTATAGAGAGGAAATGCAAGTACTTTCAAGTACGTTTTCATGGCAAATGACGGAATGGATCTGTGGAAAGCACAACTTGGGCGTCCGACGCGATGCCCATCATCACACCTGCCTAACCTAAAGCAGACGCGGAGATGCAATTTTCTCCAAACCATTAAGACAGACCAATGATCTCCTCGTGCGGATGCTCCTCTAACACAACGAACCTAAAAGCAAAGGCAGGACCGACAGAATGCAGTGCCAATGCCAGCTAACACCAGAGGTAGTTCATGTCTCACTTAATTATAATTATTATAGTACGTGATTTTGTGTTAATCTCCACATTTAGTTTCGCTCGAACGAGAACGAGGCAGAATCAGGTTACGAGTATTCCTGAATCCAATCTGCAGAGAAGAATATAGCTGCACAGTATGCATTTTCTCGATTTGCAAACATCCAATTACTGGATACGAGTTTCAACTTCTAACCTCTTTGAGATCACAAGTATAAGGGTGTACAGATCGCGGCTGCCGATTCAACAACAGCAGCAACATTATTTCAGCGAGCAAAATTCAGCTCGAGTATCAGACCGCCATCACTCACTCACAATGGCAGCACCGAGCTCCGAGCGCGGCAGTGGCGCGAGAAGAATGACCTCGGGACGCCGCTGGGAGCCGCCAGCCTGTCGGTGCTGAGGTTGCTCCGGTGGCCCGAGCCCGATGCCTTCGCGCGGGTCGGGCCAGTCCCAGTCCAGCGCTTCCGCCTCCCACCGATCTGCTCCTCTTCAGGAGCTTCCTCCGGCAGCCGGTCTAGCTCCGCGACGTCCGCCGCAGCGTCCATGGACGCCGCGCGCCGCACGTTACGCGGCAGCGGACACAAGAGTTCCGGCGGCGGCTCTGCGGAGCTGGGTTGCTCTTGCTGGTCATCTTCTGCGGGCGAAGCGTCCCGGCCGTCGCTCTCCTCTCCTTCGTGATCCGAGGCCGCGTCGCTCGCGGCGGCAACTTGATCTGCTGCGGCGTTGGCGTTCGCGTCTGGATCACCTGGCGGCGGGCTGGAGCTGGACCCGACGCTCTCGCTGCCTCCTCCTCCTCCGGGGACGGCTGCTGTGACGGCGGGGTCGACCACGTCGGAGCGGCAGATCGGGCAGTTGACGTGCGCGCGGAGCCAGGTGTCGATGCAGGGGACGTGGAACGCGTGCGCGCACTTGGGCAGCAGGCGCACCAGCTCGCCGTCCTGGAACTCGCCGAGGCAGACGGAGCAGTCCGCCGCGCCCAGGAGCCCCGCCCCGGCGCGGTACCGCGTGACGGCGATGGAACTGATGGACGCCTCGTCGAGCCCTACGGTCCGGATGTTCCAGACGTGGTGCACCACCCCGCCGCCGCCTCCTCCTCCTCCGCCGCCGCCCCACTCGCCGCCGCCGTCGTCGACGTTCGCGGCGCCGCCCGCGTTGAGGGACGGCGCGAGGAGCGCCTGCCGCCTCCGCCGGACCTGGCGGCGCCGCACGGCGACCGAGACGCCGAGCAGGATGAGCGAGACGAAAGCGATCACCCCGGCGGCGATGAGCGCGTACTTGACGAAGTGCCGTCGGGCGTGGTCGTCTGCATCGCCGCCGACGCCCGGTGGTGGGGGGCCGTATCCCTGCTGCATCCCTCCTCCCTGGTCCCTCCTACCGTTATGCGCGGGAGCAGGCGACGGCTGGAGAAGTGGAGGGCACAGCGGAATCCCCGCGAAGGGAGGCAGCGATGGGGAAGGGCCAGGGCCGTAATCAAGGGAGCTGGGAACCGGCGGTGGCGTCTGGCAGCCGGCGGACCAGGGGTCCTCGCAGTCCCCTGCGCCCGGGAAGAGGGCCCGGCGGTGAGGCCTCATGGCCGGCGACCGATGGCGTCAGATCGGCCGCCACGGCGGCATCTGCATCGGCCGGGCGCTTGCTGCTGGTGGAGGCGGAGAGGAAAGTGGTGGGAAGATCGTGGGAAGCGTGCGGGGACTCGGTTCCTTAACGTGAGTGCGTGGACTGGACGGGGACGGGGACGGCACGGCTGTGGCGGTGCGTGGACTGACTGGGGGAGGGGCTGCCTGCTGGATCGCCGCAGCGCGGGGCTTTTGGTTGGTTTGGTGGCCCAAGTTGGACCGGGCGCGTTGAAATACGTGCCCCGCGCGGCGGCCAGTGGCTTGTCACTGTTGGCCCCCCGTTTTTGCTTTCATCCTCCGGCTGACCATACGATAGGCCTGACGGGACGAGTGACGTTGAACCGAGGATATGGTGATTGTGATGTAGGCAAAATATTTTGAAAAATCGATACTGTAGCTTTTTCGTTTGTATTTGGCAAATATTGTCCAATCATGGACTAACTAGACTCAAAAGATTCGTCTCGTCAATTTCGACCAAACTGTGTAATTAGTTTTTATTTTTGTCTATATTTAACACTTTATGCATGTGTCTAAAGATTCGATGTGACGGAGAATCTGAAAAATTTTGCAAAATTTTTTAGGAACTAAACAAGGCCGTAATAGCTGTTCACAGCACCTTGCCGTCGCAAAATCATGGCCAAACAGCAAGCAAAGCAGCTGCCGATGGCTCGCCCGGTGTTCGACTTCGACCTTTGCAATTGCAAGCACCGGAACCCAACGGTCTCCCACTACCACTTGGCACTCGCGTCGAGTGCTCGCCAGCGTTCTCCTGCCGCCTGTCGCTGAGACAGTAGCCGCTAAGGCTGGACAAAAAAACTCATAGCTCGGCTTGTGGCTGAGCCGAGCCAAGATTTTAGCTTGTTAGATATAACGAGCCAACTTAGCTAGATCGCGAGCCTAATAAGCTACACTATTATAGAAAAAAATCATCATAACTTATACTAGTTTTATATTACTTCATGTCATGTACTTTATAAATGATTAATATGTTAGCTCATATAAATATTTTATTGGACTTAAAACAATTGGATATATTATTATTTTATTATTACTATTTTTAAACTTTAGATAAATATAAAATATTATATTTCATATACTTTTTATATCTGACTCGTGAGCTTAACGAGTCTGCTCGAGCTTTTAACGAGCCAAGTCCAACTAGCTTCTGACTCGTTAAGATAATGAATCGAGCCGAGTTAGCTTGTTATGCTGACAGGCCAAGCCAAGCTGCCTCGTTATCGAGGCTGGCAAGCCGCACAGCAGCAAGTCAATGACGTCCGTGTACGTGAACGATTCGCTCAGGTGGTCCACGGGCTTCGATCTCAACGAGAAAGCCTCGTCACACGGCCTTCCAGCCCGGTTCCCGCGTGTTCGCTGGGCCAAGAAACGTGTTTCTGCCGGCCCAAGCGTCTGCCTCTTCTCGCTCGTCCCCTTTCCTTGTAACCCAACCTGGCGGAGCGGCGGGCCGGCGGCCGTGCGGCACGGCACCGCGCGCAGCCGCGTACGCGTGCGCGTACCAATCAGTCAACCAAACCCACGCTGTTCCCCTGCGACCCGCCGCCGCCGTCAGTGGTGGTAGCCTGGTAGGTAGGTGGGTGTTCTAGAGGCCCATCTATTCTACCGCCAAGTCCACTGGCCGGTTGCCAGCGCCGGTGGCGGTCTCATCTCATGGCGGCGGTTGTAAGCTGGTACGGGCCACTGATCGACCTCTCGGAGGCCGCCAGCCATGTCGGCGGATTCGTGCAGCTACTGGCGGTCGTTCGCCGCATCCTTCCCCACCAGGTAATGCGCAAATCCTAAATCCGACATCCGGCTCTGCGGCGGCGCTAGCTGGGGAGGAGGGAGCATTTGGATTTTGAGGAGTGTATTATGAACATGTCCTGAGGGGCGATATCTTTCCTCTCCGTTCCTATTCCTAGGTGCACAATGCTGCAACCGGAAGGACGTATCAGAAAACCATTGTTGAAGTCGGCGACGATACACGGTCCAGCTTCTCTGTCTCCCTGTGGTCCTCCAAGCATAATTCCACCATAATCGCTGGCGATGTCTTACTGCTGCAAAGTGAGGATCATAACTCTCCAGTGTCCCTTCTGCAGTCATATTTTTTTTTCAGTTGTACTGAAAATGCTACATGTTTTTTTAACCAAAAAAAATATATGAAAAGCTACACTAAATTGTTTCTACAAAGCTGCCGCTGTAACTTGACGCAATTCTTGGACGAATGGATGCCCCTTAGGGTCGTCTCCATTTTGTTTTAGATTTCAATATGACCCTAGCAAATTCATCTGGTATTTGCTTGTGCCGGCACATTTGCTGCTCTCTGTTGTTTACTGTCGGCTTATCATTATTTTGTTTCAGATATTAAGATAGTGCAATTTAGAAATGGCCTGGAGGGAAGAGCTTCTCAGATGTCTTCAGTCCAAGTATTGTTGAACTCTAAAGACTTGCTGAACCCTGAACCTGAAGGTATTAAGTTGCAGCCCGGCAAATGTTTCTTTTGGTTCTTCGATGATACAGTGTTCTATTCGCAAAGCAAATTATAGCTTACTTTTCCAAGCTATACCATATAGTGCATATGAAAACATACATTGGTTAGTAACAATAAGGGCATTGAGGACATTATTGTTGGTTGAGTGGAGACATCATTCTTCTTATTACTGACAATTATTGATGGCTTCAGGTTGCTGGAAAAAAAAAATCCTTATATTGTGTGCTAATTTGTTATCTTATACTTCGACTAGGTGCCTGGGTTATTCCTTCTTTGCAAAAACATTTCCTACTAAGTTAATTATCTGAACTATGGGGCAACTTGGTAACAGACGTTCTCTGTTTATATTGACACCTATTCTTTTAAGAGTTTCTCAGCAGGAAAATATGCCTAATAAAATAATATTTTCAGCACTCTGTTGTAACTTAGCATGTCCTCTTTTATAGGAATACATGAACTAATAAGCAGTTGCAAAGTTGGGAATACTACAAAATCAAAGCTAAGAAGAGTGGTAGAATGGACCATACGCACAAAAGGTGCTCTTGCGGAAAGTCATCATCAGGTAAAATCTACTGGAATAATCCAAATCAGTTTAACTGGAGTATGGACCTGCACTTGCCTTTTCCACTTACACTTAGGGGCTCAACCGCTGAGTTTTCACCATCTACACTAGCATTGCAATTGCTTTTTATTTGACTTTCGTGTTTTGCATCATCTCACCTTGGATTACAATGACTATGAGTGAGGAAAAAAACCACGACTTCAGGCGTTGATGGTTCTTAGTAGATAATTTCACAATTGAGTATGAAAGAGGTTGAGTATTACAGTCAATTTGTCTTCTCCATGCCATATAGCATTGAGATACTCACTCTATGTACTAAAACTCTTAAAGTACTTTGTTGCAGATACAGGTGGTATCGAAGAACTGGAAACAAACAAAAGAAAATGAATCAACACATTTTTTGTCTATATCAGAGCTACTCTCTCAGAGAAAATTATGTAATATAAACATTTATGCTTGCATGAGCAAGATGGTTTTAGTGAGTTCTCTGACCGCCCCCCTTCAGGCAAACTTGTCAGTGATCAACAGACATTCTTTCAAAGAGCACAATGATATCGTAAGAGATTTGGTTACTGCTGGATGCAAGTTATGTGGTTCACCTCTATATCACAAGTAGGCATCTTAATACCATGTTGCCATCTGCTTATACATAAACGGTATTGCTCTTGTCGTGATGTAATGAATGTATATGCAGAAATCTTCATGGGGAAAACACATGTGCACTTGATTGTCCTAATAACCCAAAATATCTTCATGTTCCTGGCCAGATATACAAGCCGTTTCTGGTAAGACTTCCTGCAGCCTGAGTTTTGGTTTTTATAGTTAAGTATATTTGTAAAACTATCTTATCATCTTACGCAGATATATATTTATGACCAATCTGGACAAGTTCCTTTGCTTGTGAGGAATAGAGCTGCGGAGACCTTATTTGCCGGTATCATTGCAGATGATGTATCTGAATGCCACAAAAGCCACATGCTGTCAGAAGCCTATGAGTCGTGTAACTTGAGCAATTCTGGTATGATAGATGATTCTGGCAACAAGGAGATAGCAAAAAGGAGAAAAATTGAACAAAAGCCTAATTTCTATCTTATTTGGCTTATTCTGATCAAATGTCTGCTGAGCCACGGCAACAACAGTCCCTTCTGCTTCCAGATTTCAGTCAACCCTGAGAAGAATGTTGAGGATGGACGTTTCGAATTGGTTTATTTGACAATGCCAATACCATGAGATAGCAATTTTTCGTGCAACACATTGTTTAAGTTGAACCAACTCAATTTTTTTCTAGAAAAAACACCAAAGTTTATTTTTTCCACAAGAAAAGTTCCTTGGTCACTGCACAGGAACTTGCATGGTTTGGGTGGCAGAACCATCAGATTTGGACTCGGCATGAATATGGTTCAACTTGTATCTAACCCATTTTAGTGCTAATCTTGGAGCCCACTGAAAATTGGCATTTTCCCATATACAATATGAAACATGCAGTCAGGACTCAGAAGGAGCATAGAAGAAAGGATGATGCAGTACTATGATGGTACATATCTGAATGTTCTTTTTTCAGACAAGTAATTTCTTTCATTGCTGTAATGTGTGCACTGATTTTTTTTTTTTTGACAGCATGCCTGTAGTACTATCCTTAAACTCTTGGCTTTTCTAGCACTAAGCAGCAGATTGTAGTGGTTGAAAGATTTTATTGACAACTTGACATTAAGATTTTTACTCGACCAATGACATTGGGACGAGCTGGTGCATGTGCTACATTAACATATTGGTTCATTCCACATGCAAACTTTTTAAATATACAGGGATATGTTTATACTCTCATGCATTGCTTTTCATTTTTTGGTAGGTATATACTGATTCTTCATCTTTTAACCACTTCCTTAGTTTCAGGCTTCGTACATACTCCAGACTTAAGCCATTTCTTGCCCTTTCATTCACGTTATTCCATTTCTTGCCATTAGCTTGCTTCAGCCGCTCTTCCATGAAATTATAGTTCTAGATTGCAGATTATTCTAAATGAAACATCAGGATATGCTGTACATAGTCACTTGGTTAATTGAAAACTCACTCTTAACTGTAACCTGGCTGAGTAGTTTGAACTGCAAGAGCTTCTGTTCTACTAACCGTTCCACGTTTCCACGTGCCTATTTTCATTTCTTCTTGGTCTTTTTCTGTACCCTCGACTTTGGCATGTACCGCTTAGAATTGTCATCTCAAAACAGGAAATTTTCCTCTGACGATCTACTGTAGATTTTTATTTCTAGTGGTTTTTGATTGATTTGTAACGTTTTGTTCAGTCTCCTTTCAAAGTCAACCTCTTGTCTCTTCTTTACAAAGCAACCAACCAGTCAGGGTTGAAGGTTCTACTTAAAAAAAAACTACTAGTCAAGGTTGTTGTATAGATTGTACAAATGGCCACGTTCTCCTTTAAATATCCTGATGGTTGCCTCAGAGCGATAGATTTCACGGCACGGCGAAGTAGAGGACAGCAACACAAGCTCATTGCCCCCAAGCAACAAACTTGCTCGATATCACCAAAGAGTAGCTTCGACGTAGAAGAAAACTTTGAGCCCTTCAATAAATCCCATGGCCGCGCTCGGTTCTTCTATTACCTCCAGAGGCTTGGCACTTCATACATCTGTGGTTTTTCATCGTCACCACGGGAATCCAGTGATCTCCACATCTTCTCATCGCCAGCGAAATCTTACTGGTTTATCGATGAATTCTTCAGGCATGAACAATGCCTTCCCTATCAGAGGAACTACACGGTAAATGCATCTCTTTCTTACAGCTCCTCGTAGATCCTAGGATTCATCAGTATGTATCAACTTTTCTTTTTATTCAGTACTAGCTTGTATCTTGGCATACACAGTAAGTTTCATGCAGCTACTGCACAGCGGCTTTGTTTTTTAAAGTTTGATCTGTTTTGGTCCAGAATTCCTGCAGTTGGTCCTGGCCCTGCCAATCCGGCAGGAGGAAACCTCCCAATAGCCAGCATGCCTCCATGGTGAGTGAACAACAGATATATATGCTTTTCTTGTTCATTGTTCAAATGTTTCCAAATGTATCCGATTGATTTCCTTCTCGCTCTCCAAATCTATCGATCTATGGACTTCTCAGGGCCAAGTGGTTGGTTGGTGCTGTCATAGTTGCGATACCTATCTACAGGAGGTTCAGAACATTAGAAGGTAATATAAACAGAGGTTTCTGAAACCGTCTGCTAGTTAGCATGCATATATTTTTTATTGCAACTGCAACTTTTTTTTCCCGGTAATAACAGATAAGATAGAGAAGACGGCAGAGGTGGCGATCGAGGTGATCGACACGGTGGCGGAGGCGACGGAGAAGGTCGCCGGCGAGGTCGCCGACGCATTCCCCGGCAACGAAAATCTCAAGGAAGCAGCCTCGAGGATTAAGACGGTCACGGATGCGATCGAGGAAGACGCCGAGAAAGCCGAGGCCCTAATCGAGAAGGTCAGTTTAGTTACGCAATCCATTTTTTTCTTTCTCAGCGACGAAAAAACGCAAGCTATTGCTATTGCTACACGAGAGCGAGAGAGAGAGAGAGAGAGAGAGAGAGAGAGAGAGAGAGAGAGAGAGAGTACGCTAGGCCTTTGATTACGGCAGCTGATAGTGTTGCTACTACGTAAAGCTCATGGATCATGGTACAATCTTGCAAGTTATTACTGCCAGCTACTTTTTTGCCCGATCTGTTCGGAAAGCTGGAGATACGTGCTGGTCTAAACGATCTTTGGTTGTCTGCATGCCTAGGATTGTGAAAGTGACTAGCACGTTGTCAGTTCGGTGGGTGGGGCCGTGTGGGGATGAGAGCGAGCGTGCGTTATTACTTGCACGTAATATGTTTTTATATCATGTATCCAGACCATAACTATCGCGATCGCTTATGTTGATCAGGTTGACGAGATAAAGAAACAAGTTGATTCAATTGTTGATCCTATAATCGACAAGGTTGTGAAGGATAAAGAAGCATAGACAAGGAACCAAAGAGGAGACAATATATAACAGGCGGTGAATTGTAGGTGTGAACATTGGTTGGGTAGTGGTTGCCAGAAGAAACTACGGAAGCAGACATGGCGAATCTCATATCATGATCTCCTGTTTCTCTCATTTGATGTTTTCTAGGTCTCGTTTAGTTCACCCCGAAATCCAAAAAGTTTTCAAAATTCCCCATCACATCGAATCTTGCGGCATATGCATGAAGCGTTAAACATAGACGAAAACAAAAACTAATCACACAGTTTGATTATAAATCGTAAGACGAATCTTTTGATCCTAGTTAGTCTATGATTGAACAATATTTACCACAAACAAACGAAAATACTACATTAGCGAAATCCAGATTTTTTTCACATCTAAACAAGGTCCTAGTCACATGCCTGTACAATCTATCATTGGTTTCCGTACGAACTAGTACGAGAGAAAGGGTAAAAGTAGACGCTATTGTTTTTATTGTTTTATGCCTCAGTACTTCAAATACAAGTTTTTTTTATCTACACTTAAACATAAACTCAGACCACACACCATACACAGCATGCGCAAGGTAAATCTACATCTATACCTAAAGACATACACATAGCACGGACATGACATCTTGATCATTATAGACCATCTAAGCTTGAGGCTGTAACTTAAACCTGCAAAGAAAATGTCGTTGTCGTAAACGACTTCTAAATCTTATAGGGAGGACGGTATATAACTACTCTCTTTAAGGGGAATTTCCAGCATCTCAGCACCTTCGACAACTGTTCACTTTTTGTTTTCCCCCTTCCATTTTTTCCTTTCCTATACTGTTCACTTTTCTATTTTTTTATTTTTAGTTTATTTTTAGTTTTAATTATTCCATTTTTTTTCCTTTGCTGTTCTTTTCCCGATTCCCCTCTGCCCGCTGCGCGGGTACCTAGTACTGCTAGTTGGCCCACAGAGTAGACCTTACAGTTTTTTTAATAAAAAAAACGAGATACTCTCACGGCAAGTATAGTTTTCCAGACGGGCCAGGCCCGCTGGGCTGGAACGGGCACGGCCCGAGAAAACACGGCCCAGGCACGCTGTCACCGTGTCCGTGCCTGGCACGGCACGCCAATGGGCCGTGCCTGGGCCGAGAATCCAGCCCGTGGGCTGGCACGAGGCACGGCACGGAAATTGGGCCGGCACGATGCAGCCCGCTAAATCTCCACCGTTGGATGATCTGAGAAGCGTTACAGCCGTTGGATGTAGTATATATATCCTAACCCTAACTCTTCACCGTGCTGGGCACTTGGGCAGCCGTCCGCGCGCAGCCCGGCCATCCGCGTCACCTGCAGCTGCAGCGCCTCCACCGTCACCCCGGCCCCGCGCGCCCCGCGCCGGCCGCCGCCACCGCAACCTCCGCCTCCACGCAGAGCATCTCGCCGTCCCCTCCCCGGGCGCGTACGGCTCCGTGTGGGCGCACGCCGTGGGGCTGTCCCAATCCCCCTCGAAGTGTGCGGGCGAGAAGGTCGTCACCATGGCCAGCTTCGGCCCCCGCTGCTGCAGTGCTGCGCCCTGGCGCCGCGGAGGACGACCTCGCGGAGCGCGCCGCGGACGGCGAGGCGGAATGCGCCGAAGAACGACGGCGGTGCTCCTCCAAGGCGCGCGGCTGGGGGCGCGACGGGGGCGGCGTTCCCAAGCTTCTACGCGACGTTGGCGGCAACGGTGGCACGAGGAGGCACACGGGCTGCCTTGCCCATCGGCACGGCACGGCACGGCTAACCGGGCATAGTGCCGTGCCTGTGCCGCGACCTCGGCACGGAGGCACTATCAGGCACGGCACGGCGGGCCGCCGTGCTGCATAGTGCCGTGCCTCGCCGTGCCGTGCCTCACCGTGCCTGTGCCCGTGCCGTGCCGGGCGGCCCGTTTGGAAAACTATAACGGCAAGGACTACATCCACTCCATAGAAGACAACAACACAAGCTTATTGCCCCTTCAGATCCCATGGCTGCGCTCGGTTCTTCTGTTACCTCCACAGGCATGGCACTTCACACCTCTGTTATTCTTCATCGTCGCCACGGGAATCCAGTGGTCTCCGCATCCTCTCATCACCAACGAAGTCCTAATGGCTTAGCGACGAATTCTTCAGGCATGAACAATGCCTTACGGCCTGTCAAAGGAACTACTACACGGTAAACACATATCTTACTTACAGTTACTCATATATTATATAATATATATAGATCCTAGCTAGCCTCTTTAGGATTCACTATGTAGCAAGTCTTTTCCAGACTTTACCTTTTAGTATCTTGTATATCTTGGATTCTTGGCATACACAACAAGTTCCATGCAGCTGATACTCCACAGCGGCTTTTGTGTGTAAAGTTTGACCTGTTTTTTGGTTCAGAATTCCTGCAGTTGCTCCAGGCAATGCAAATCCATCGCCGTCAGGAGGAAACCTCCCAATACCCAAGATTCTTCCATTGTGAGTGAAGAACAGATACGTGCGTTGCTTGTTTCCAAATTAATGTATCTGATCGATCGATTTCCTTCTCCTGCTCCAAACCTATCCGCT
This sequence comes from Sorghum bicolor, assembly GCF_000003195.3. Taxonomy (NCBI): domain Eukaryota; kingdom Viridiplantae; phylum Streptophyta; class Magnoliopsida; order Poales; family Poaceae; genus Sorghum; species Sorghum bicolor. The sequence continues at coordinate 47,082,153 of NC_012875.2, forward strand.
TCACAGGGCCAAGTGGGTGTTTAGTGCCGCCATATTTGCAGTGCCTATGTACAGAAGGTTCAGAACATTAGAAGGTAAACAGAGATCATATGCTGTATTCATGGATTTGCGAAATCATTTCCTAGCTACAATCCCTAGCATGCATATTTGTTTTTTGATTGCAACTTTGGCGATAGCAGATAAGATAGAGAGGACGGCAGAGGTGGCAATCGAGGTGATCGAAGGTGGCAGAGGCGACGGAGAAGGTCGCCGACGAGGTTGCGGAAGAGTACCCCGGCAATGAGAGTATCAAGGAAGCAGCCTCGAAGATTAAGAAGGTCATGGATGTGATCGAGGAAGATACCGATAAAGCTGAGGCCCTGATCGAGAAGGTTAGTTTCATTACGCAATCTGTTGCTAGTTGTTATTGCTACTACACATCAGATTCAGAACACGTCAGGCTTTTGACTACGGCAGCTGCTAAGAGTAAGAGCATCTTCTTGAGATTGACCAATTGCAGTCCTGTTTCACTATAACGTGAAAAACGAGCTTCAGCTGATCCTCTTTTTCTTTGAAAAAATTTCCTGTTTTACCTCTCATTCCCAGAGAAAAAAAAAGAGTAAAGTCCATCACCGGTCCATAAACTTGTTTGGGTGTGTCATCCCGGTCCCTAAACTTGCAAAACAATCGTTTAGGTACCTAAACTTGTTCAGTTGTGTCAACCTAGTCCCTAAACTTAAAAATCTCCCATATAGGTCCTCAAACTTGTTCAATTGTGTCATTCTGGTTCCTAAACTTGTTTTTAAGTCTCATCTGGATCAAAGCATGACGAATCTAAAAACTCTATATAGTAAAATAATTCATAACTTTTACATATGAATTCAAATGAAGATAAACTTTATATCAAATTTGTAGTAAGCAATGCGATCTACAACTTTGTAGTTGAAAAGTTTTTAAATTGAAATCTTTTGAGGTCCCAAAATATTTTTTGAAAGTTTTTAGATCTAGAAATTTAAAATTTAAAATTAAATTTTGTGATATTAAATGACTTTAAATAAAAAACATTTCAACTACAAAGTTGTAGAACGCATTAAGGGCTACAACTTTGATATAAAGTTTGTCTTCATTCGAGTACATATGAAAAATTTATGAATAATTTTTTATATAGAGTTTTTAGATCGCTTTGTTTTGACCCAGATGAGACTCAAAATCAAGTTTAGGGACCGGGATGGCACAACTAAACAGATTTGAGGACTTAAACGGGTGATTTTTAAGTTTAGGGACCGAAATGACACAACTTAACAAGTTTAAGGACTGAGATGATACAGACGAACAAGTTCGAGAACCTAAACGGTCGATTTGCGAGTTTAGAAACCGGAATGACACACTAATATAAGTTTAGGGACCGGTGGTGGACTTTACTCAAAAAAACCAACAATTCTTCTCAATCCCTTTTCTTACTTCCCTGTTCATTGACATCTCGGGATGCCGCAACACCGTGTCACGCGAACGCATAGTCCGTCAAGCTGAGCTGGGCGCCACCATCCCGTACTAATAATCCTTAATTATTTACTAATGACAAAGATTGGAAAACATGGACGACTTCGCAAGACAAACTTTTGGTGGTAGAGATATCCAGCATCTAGGACGATGTTGCCTAGGCCAGTCTCAATGGGGTTTCATTAGAGTTTCATGCATATTAAATATGCTGATGTGGCGCTATATTAATAAAGAGAGATGATAAGAGTTTCATGGGAGTAGAGAGAGTTTCATCCCCATGAAACTCCTATGCACTGTTTCCAAAATATTTATGTGTTGGAAGCTGTGTCATGAAACTCGCATTGAGGATGGCCTTAGGGCACTCCCAATGCAAGACTCTACAATAGAGTCCAAGACAATTAATTACATATTATTTATAGTATTTTACTGATGTGGCACCATATTTATTGAAGAAAGAGGTAGAAAAAATAAGACTCCAAGTCTTATTTAGGCCATCATCAATGGGTGTTTCATGACACAGTTTCCAACACATCAATATTTTGGAAACAGTGCATAGGAGTTTCATGGGGATGAAACTCTCTCTACTCCCATGAAACTCTTATCATCTCTCTCTTCATTAATATAGCGCCACATCAGCATATTTAATGTGCATGAAACTCTAATGAAACCCCATTGAGACTGGCCTTAGACTCCAAGTCCACATTGTTCGAGGTAATAAATAACTTTAGACTCCATGATAGAGTCTGCATTGTGAGTGCCCTTAGGCCAGTCTCAATGCATGTTTCATGGGAGTGTCATGCACATTAAATAGGGTGCCACATAAGCAAAATTGCTGACTTGGCAGGGTCATTAAATGAAGGAGTTTCATCAGATGAGAGAGGAGTTTCATCCCCATGAAACTCTTGTGGCTCGGTTACCTAGTTTATAGTTTTGGTAACTGTGCCATAAAACTATGCATTGAGACAGATATCCCTATATCTAACTCACCTACGAAACAAATAACACTTATGTATGAACCGCCAGCTAGATATCCGCAATCAACCAGACACGTACATTCTTTATTTTTTATTCTATAAGTTGAACTTCTCTAATTAGATTAATAAAAATTTAAGAAAATATAATGACGTCTAAAGTTCACATAAATGAACTATCAAAACCTATTGAATGCATGGATATATTTTTTTGAGGGTATTAAATCGATAATTTAATTAATGATGTAGATGTTGGTTCATTTTTCAAGAAAACTTAGTCAAAATTGAAAACCCACGTTAAAAGTAAGGTGGCATATAATTTGAAGAGAGGCAGTACTCGAAACACTTGGCTAATATAAGGTGTACGTAGAGGTGTAGTAGTAGTCGACTAAACAATTGCGCTCTTTCTCGTTACACGTCAGCTGCTGCTATTACTTGGAAGTTCATTAGATTCTTCAAAAAAACTTGGAAGTTCATTGTACTATAGGACTGTCTTGCAAGTTCCCATTTTCTCGTGTTCTTTGTTTTATTCGTTTGTTGGAGCCTTGGAGGGTACGTGCTGATCTGGTAGTCTAGTACTACCTAACATCGTCGACTCGTTGTTAATCACGACTCGTGATCGTGACTTCTTGCATGCATGTGAAGCACCGGGGCCGGGTGTCCAGGTTGCATGCAATGCAATAACGCTATTCGAAAGGGCTGTAGTTATGTCAGGACTCTGTATCAAAAGGAACTATCTTCCACAACGTAACATTTTTATTCTAAAGTTTTCACAATCATTTATCCCACCTCCTTGCCCGGATCCTCTGCCCCAACATTCGTGCATATAGTACATACCTCCTCGTCCGGTCGCGAAGCAGCTGCCTCCTAATCTAGACGAGCACCATGGGATTTTGCCCCGGGAAGCAGGCAACAAGCAGCCGCCTCCTAGTCCAACCACGAGATGTGTCGCACACTCGCACTACACCATTATTCGCAACCACCGGAGCTGCAAGCTTCTCATGGAGCTGACGGTGCTCGGGAACACCTTCTCGGCCAGCATAATCATCGACATGGCCTGCTGGCTGAATAAGCTGCGCGGCTGCATCCTCTTCGCGGAAGCTGCTCGCGCGCGGAGGCTCGCGAAACCGACGGAATGACCGCTCCTGCAGGGACGGCGGCGGTGCCAGCACCACGTCCGCATCCTGGCTCTACGGCGGCACGAGGTCCTGCCGGCGGCCACGCGCGAGGCTCCGTCTCCGTGGGACGCACGCGCGATCATCGAGCGGACGCAGCGCGGGGGCTCGGGCGCACGGGATATATTTCTTCCTCCTCGTATCACGTGTACACTCAGAGTCTATTTTAGAAGCTGTTTCTTGTTTTTTTTTCACTCTCGTTTCTTCAATAAATACAGTGTCACAACGGGTCAACAGCAAAACTCAATAAATAGACGAATAATAAATAGATATAAAAACTATGATATAAAATTTTGTATTAGGAGTACCCTAACTAAACGAACGCTTTCTCTCCTTTCTCGTCTAGTTGAATCTCATGATCATAAATCTACAAATATTATGATGAAAGTTATTGTGACAGATTATCATGTAATAAGCTATATATATATATATATATATATATATATATATATATATATATATATATATATATATATATATATAGGTTATTATGCTTATAAATTTGTAACTTTTAAAAGAAAACCATGAAAATTATTCAGAAAAATAAAGTAAAAAAAATTATGACAAGACGGTGTGATGATAAGTTGTCACCTAATAAGTTATGCAACTTTATAACTTTCTAAAAAATGAAAAAATATGAAAATATTTTTTTTATAAAAAAAAAGAGGAAATCCAAAAGGTCATGATGAGAAATTATGGTGATAAGTTGTAATATAATGAGTTGTATAGATAAGTTTAGTGTATAATTTCGTAACTATATAAAAAAGAAAGTTATGGAAATAATGCAAAAGAAAGTAAAAAATGATGATAAGTTGTCACGTATTGTAGCATGTTATACCTTTGTATTTTTCTAAAAAAAAAGTTGCAATTCTTTTTTGCCAAAAATTAAAAGGTTGCCTGTTCTTTTTAGTAGCCACAATTTCGTAGCCTCTCATCTATACGTTGAGGTGAACAATTTGCTTGCTCAAAGACAGCGGCTGAGACCACACTTGATGAGGTGTAGTATGCGTGTAGCGAACTATGGTGGTTGGCAAAACTGGCCCTGCCCTTCGGATGCATCTGGTTATCTAGCATGGCTCTAGCTACAGGATGTGGTTTAGATCTATAGTTTGTAGTTTATTTTAAAACGGTTTGAATATTGGCATAAACTATATATAAACAGAATGTATCATCCAGGTACAAGTATTCTCATTTTTTTTCCTCAGTTCTGGACCTACAAATACTCAGCTTAAAAATCCATGAATTAAACTAACATAATGGTGTCTTTATATATAAATATAAAGCGGATAACTATTGTGCTCCCTTACCATGAACAGGTTGACGAGATCGATAAAGAAAGAAGTGGATTCAATTGTGGATCCTATAATCAACAAGTTTGTGAAGGATAACTCCTAGAGAAGGATCGATGAGAACAGACGGTGAATTAAAAAAAAATCGAGCAAACATTGCTTGGAAGGTAACCAGAAGAAACTAGAGAAGCAACGTGACGCGTCTAGTATCATCTCCTGTTTATCTCATTCAATGTTTATGATTCACGTGCTTATATATAGAATCATTAGCTTCCTACAAACTCCGAAAGAAGCACACACTTGTTCGGCACTCGGCAGTAACCAGAAGATGCAAAATGCCGTGTGTGTCATCTCATATGATCCCGTGTTTGCCTGATTGCCTCATTCGGGGTTTCTTTTTCAGTCACATGCTTGTACAGTTACTGACTTTCTGCGAACTAAAAAAAGGGTGGTCGACACCCAAGCATGGCTTGTAGCCCCAAGACTCAAAACTCCATGTCATGAGTATTGATGGTTCCGCACACCAACATAGTACCCTGCAAAAGCAGCACCTGTCCGAGCTGACAAAAGGTTGGAACATCCATCCAAATTTGCGATGGAAGAGAGTTTACTGCCTCAAAAGAGTGCATGTATTTGGTGTCATCATTGATTTCGCTTTGGAAAATCCAGGGAGGAGGGTTGGCTTTAGTAGCTCTAACTTTTTATGCCTAGGTGTTCTTCAATTTTTTGCTGAAGCCAATGATATGTTTGTATTGTAGCTGCCCTTATGGATAGTCTAGGATGTCGTGCACTGCAGATTGACGTGTTTATCGTATTTCAAATACCGCTTTGATGATTTTTAATCGTTGTCGATGCACTTTCGAACAAATAGTTTTGTTTCTAAAATTACCAGAATATTAACACTATATTTGTTTCCGTCAATATCATATTAATTTCATTGCAAGAAAATAATATGAAAATAAAAATAATTTAGCCTCTTATTACCGATCATTTCCTACCGTTTTCAGTCTGACTTGTGGACTCTGCCGACGAATTATATTCAACTGCCATTACAGCAAAATGGTAAACTGGTAAAAGACCGTTCTTCCCCACTCCATGTAGTGGCTCCAGTTTTTCGGCGCGGAGGACACTCGGGCACTCGTACACTCCCACACATGGGTGTGGGCAGTGCAAACCGCAGGTACGGTGCACATGCATATATGCACCTCTGACCTCTCCGGCTCGTCCGGTCTCGCTCAGCACTTGTCCATTCGCCTGCTCCGTCCGATCGACCAGCCTGGACAGCCCTACCACCTGAGTTTTCCGTCCGATCGACCAGCCCGGAGATACGTGCTACGTACCCAAAACTTTTCACTTTTAGGAAGACCACGGTCTCAGTGCTAGCTCGTCGCTGCGGTTTGGATCAGACTCATGAGCGAGAAGGACGAGTGTACTGTACCGTACAATTTGGCCCGGTCACATCGAATGTTTGGACATACTTTATGTATAGAGGACTAAAAATAGACTATTTACAAAACTAAAAACACAGCTAGAGAGTAATTTGCGAGACGAATCTTTTAAACATAGTTAGTCTATAATTAAACACTAATTATCAAATAAGAGAAAAATGCTACAAACACCGATACGATGGATCAGACTCGACCAAAGTATGAATTTTTTGGGCCGGCCTTGTTTAGTTTAAACTTTTTTTTTAAAAATAAACATTATAGCACTTTCATTTGTATTTGACAAATATTATTCAATCATGAACTAACTAGGCTTAAAAGATTCGTCTCGCAAATTACAATTATTATTTTTTTATTTATATTTAATGTTCTATGCATCCGCCGTAAGATTTTATATGATAGGGAATCTGAAGTTTTCTGCGAAATTTTTAAGAAACTAAACAAGACCCGCATCTTTTCTTTTTTGGAAAGTTATACAAAGTTATATATATAACTGATGCGTGCTACCTCTATCAAAGAAATACAACTACGTGTTGTGTGACAGTTAAAGTGGCTCATGTTTGGTATTCATATTTATGACTCTTTAAATCAATGTATTAGAAAACTATATAACCTAATGATATTTTTTTGATATCATAAATATTGATAACTTTGTATTCTATAATTACTAAAATATGACACTGTGCTAGAATTACATTCTTTCTAGAATGAAGGGAATACCACCTTTTTTTGATAACTTATTATCATAGTGAGATTCTTTGTGCTTGCGACTCTAGGAGTTTCTATCCCACTCTTGAGCACTTGTGACACTCGCTAGTGATTTGTTACTCTTAGGTTCTTGGAATCCAAGCTAGCTAGGTGTTGCCCATTGAAGCACTCATTTCTTGCTTGTGAGGTGCTCCTGAAAGTTTGTATTACCCTCTTTATTCTACCGATATTTTCTAGCTTGATCTTTGTGTTCGCCAGGGAAGAGGGGAGTTGAAAGAGACTCTAAAGACCCTCGAGGTCTCCTCAATAATAGGGACATAGGCACAACTTTGTGGTATGACCGAACCTCAGATTAATCTTGTGTCCCTATGTGCTTGTGGTCTTGTGATCGCATATCATGTATTATTTGTTGTGGTGGCCCGTTCTATATTGCCTATAGGTGGAGCAAGCTATAGCGTGGAATCACTTCATGTTATATCCCTACCGTGTGGTAAAAACATATTTGTATTTGTGTATAAACTGAATTTCGTAACCCTACTTTGTTCATCTTTCACATGGGTCATGTTATGCCTATTCACCATCCCCTCTACTCATTATGATCCTTTTAGTGACATCATCATCGTTGGGGTGGTCAGGAACGTCTTTAACCGATCGTGGGCTTGATCGACCTTCTTGGATACTTGTTAAAAAAAGACCTTCTTGGACAGGGGATCCCCCACTCTCTTAGTCGGGAGAGATGGAATGAGCGCCACCATGCACCCCGTGCGTTTTTAGGCTTCCTTCATGTTGTTTATCAACCCCATCTTTCATGACCGCTGAAGTTTTCTTCGGGTTGTCCTCGATGCCATGCTAAAAAATGATGGATTCGAGTTGCTTTCCTGATGGGACCCAAAACCGTATTTTTTAGGGTTGAATTTCGTGTTGAACCATCGTAGATTCATGAAGGTCTCCTCTATGTCCGCGACAAACTATCCCACCATCTTGGATTTAACGACGATATCATCAACATACACCTCATTATTGCATCATATCTAGTCATGGAAGCATTCTTTTTACACCGCTGGTAGGTGGCGTCCATGTTCTTCATAACAAACTAGGTGAATTCCTCGTGTTTTGTTGCATGACTTTTTAAAAAATAGATTATTATATACATAGCATTACTATATGATATTGAATATATTATGTATATATACATATATATGAATTTAACTTACATATATTTTATTATATTAGGTCTAGTAAAAAAATTACTAAACTAATAGAAAAAAAACTAACATTTGATTACACTATAGAGGAACTGGTGATGAAACAAATAGTATATGTATATGACTTGTATGTTAATAGATTAAAGATTTAAAATATTTCACATGATATAGATGACATGGTCATTTTTTTGTAATTAATATGGAATGACATGGATTTAGTGGAGAATGACGTGGACACCTTGCATGAAGAGATAGAATATTTAGTTGGTCACTTAGTGGAGAATGATGTAGACACTTTGTTTGAAGAGAAAATTCATCTAGTGGGGTTTCACTTTATAAGAGTATACATATCTAAATGAGGAGGCCGCGCATTAGTCTGACTCGATCTAGTGGTAGCATGAATACACTATCACGTACTCACGTCCACGAAATAGAGGGTTTCACACCCTACTGTCGATACCACTTGATCAATTCATGGCAAGGACAATGGATCCTCGGGACATCTGTCATCTGAGCTACTAGGGATGTGTTTAGTTTGTTGGTTTATTGTAGCCTGATCAGGGATTTTAGCCTGGACATCACAAGCCTGTTTCCAGGAAGCCAAGAGGTGTTTGTTTGGTTGCTTGTGATGCTGAGCTTGGCTAGGATAAGCTCGTGTTTGGTTTGCTATGCAAAGGGCATAGAGTCACCTCTTCCTTCAATAGGTAAGTCTACCTCCTCTTAGAGCATCTCCAACAACTCCTCAAATCCACTTGGTATTCTTATTATTTTGAGAAAAATACAAAAACACCTCTCCAACAACTCCTTAAATTCACTTGGTATATTTCCCAACTTGCTAAACATCGAGTCCGCACGCGTATATCTCCGCGCGCGGAGTAGACTCCGTATCGCGGTTTTGGGTACGACGTCCCTGTCCCGCGCGCGCGAGTGATCTCGCGCCAATCTCTTCCCGTGGTGCGTCGCCGGCCCGATGGAGAGCTCTTCCCGTCGCGCGTGAAGCCGCAGCCGCCCCTGATCCTCGTCCGTGCTGCCGAAGGCGCGATCGCGTTCGCCATCGCGCGTGAAGCCCCGGTCCCTGATCGCGTTTGCAACCGGCGCACCCTGGATCGCGTCCTCTCCTCTTTCGATTCGACTCTCAATTCCCGATCGCGTTTGCAGTCGCACGTGAAGCCCCGACGCACCCTGGACCAACTCACCACAAACGGACGAAGTCCGTGAAGCCTTCGTTCGTGAAGCCGGCTTGAATTCGTCCGTGAAGCTTCGTTCGCATGAAGTCCGTGAAGCCTTCGTTCGTTCGGAGTAGCGCGTCACGGTCGACTCGACCGGCGGCGGCGGCCACGCACGCGATGACGATGACGAGACGCGAGATCACGCGATGACGAGACGCGGCCAAATTTCACGTAAGTCCAGGCCCAGTACCGGTTTAGAACCGGTTTAGAGAAAGGTGGGCCTATTTTTTCAATTTTACCAAGTGAAAATACCAATTTGTTGGAGACACATCTTTTTTCCACTTGCCAAACAAAATACCAAGTTGCTATAACTCAAGATATACCAAGTGAATTTTAAGAAGTTGTTGGAGATGCTCTTAGTCATTTCATCAAACACCTGGAGCTTGTCTGTTTTCCATGGCCAACACCAGAAGCTCATCCGCTCGATTGCACCTGCGGCACCTAGAGGTGGCCATGGTGGACTCCAAAGGGAGCCGCGCCCCTGATGCCGAGCGAGCGAGGAGGAGCAGAGGGACGAGGGGCATGGAAGAGGAATGCTGGGACCTTGCTGCGAGCATGGAGGAGGAGCTCACTGGAGTCATTTAGTCAATGAGGAGGCGGAGGAGGAGCTCGCTGGAGTCATTTGGCCAGATCCGGAGGAGGTGGAGGAGGAGCTCGCCGGAGTTGAGGATCCCGTCTGCGCTACTGTTGGGGCCGCCAACGCCATCTCCATGCCCCTCCTCGGTGCCTCCACCTCTCAATCACCTCCCCAGCATGCACACTCCACGCGTGCAGTCCTTAGAGCAGGAGGAGCACGGCCGGAGCGCCGCCATCGAACGAATCACAGATGCGACAATTTTGAGGAGGCATCAAACCTTGGGGAGCGCTCGCCCAACAACACATCAACTTCCTCTTCCCCATCCTCGAGAGCTGTTACTCGGGTGGCGGGAGCAGGGGATGAGTGCGGCGTTGGCAGTGAGTGTGCTCGTCGACGATAAGTTCGTTGCCACACCGGACGGTGAGACGAATGGGACACGAGTCTAGCTCAAGCCTAGCTCCACGAAAACGCAAGCCCCTCCATTCTTTCCTAGCCTGGCTGTCGACGAAAGCTAGTCGGCAGTCTACCTTCGGGTATACCCACGGTAGTAGTTTATCGGTGGACGGTGCGCAAGCTACGAACTTGATGGTGACGCAAGACACAGACAAGGCTTTTATCCAGGTTCGGCCGCCGTGTGGGCGTAATACCTACGTCATGCGTCTGATTGTATTGCTATGGATTGTGTTGAGAGAATAATGTGTCAGGGGTCCCTTGCCCCTCCTTATATAGTCCGGAGGGCAGGGTTACAGATCTGGAAAACTAATCCTAGTCGGTTACAATTGCCATAGACAGTTCGATATCAATTCCTATTCTAACCGACTAGAATTCTGCTTGATCTCCACGTCTTGTTTCCTTGCGCGAAACTCCAAGCAGTCGGATCAAGCCTCGGACTTGTCTCGTAATGGACCAAGCCTCCTGACCCAAGTCTAGCCGTAAGGGTATAGAGGTTTATACCCCCATACTGGCTAAGGGCTCCTTTTTAGCTCGCTTGAGCCTGACTAAGAGACTTGATCGGCCAACCAAAGAGATTGAAGTTGGCTCTGAGAAGCCTGACTAAATGATACCGAGGGACCCTAGATTTTTATGAGTTAATCAAGCCAAGGTCTTTGAAGGAAAATAGATCTACAATCCTCTCCTTTTTCTAATTTTCTCAAACTCGGTTTAATCATATTTGTTTTCATTTATAATTAGATTGTCGGTAAAAAAAATGAAAATTGCACTAAATTTTCGATTATTTTCTATTTTTTCAGCACGGTTTTAGAACTTTGAACTAGAATAATTAAAAATAAAAAATATCCATAATAGAGTGATTATAAGCTGAAGTAGACATGTTCTTTGCTGCTCGCACTACTTCAGAGGTCACGGAAAGCAACTGAAAATTTGGAAGCTTAGGCCTTGTTTAGTTTCTAAAAATTTTCAAGATCTTACGGCAACATGCATGGTGGATTAAATATACATGAAAATAAAAATTATTTACACAGTTTATCTGTAAATCGCGAGACGAATCTTTTAAGCCTAATTACTTCATAATTAGATAATGTTTATTAAATAAAAACGAAAATACTACATTGTTGAAATCCAAATTTTTTTTAGAACCTGAACAAGACCTTATGCAAATACGTAGCAACTTATAATAAGAAGAATGGAGTCTGGAGATATGGATAAATTAAATCAATGATCATAATTACAACAGTTCATAGGTAGAAGGAAGCCTCGTGTGAGGACGCAGAAGAAAAAAGAAGAGAAAAACAAAAGCGGGAGCAAACAAAGTGGTCAAGAAGCAGAGGATCGGAGGGCCGCTGGATAATCTAGAAGGCGTAGATGGCCGCGGCGACGGCAACGGCGGCGAAGGCGAAGGCGGGGCGGAGGCCGGCGGCGGCGCCGGCCGGGGTCGCCGGGGGCTCGGCGGAGGGCGAGGGGGAGGACGCGTCCGGGCCGGGCGCCGGAGGAGAGGCGGTGGGGGCCCCGGGCGCCGGCGCGGACGCGGACGGCGTGGGGGCCGGGGTGGGCGCGACCTTGGGAGCCGGGGCCGGGGCCGCCGTGGGCGGGGCGACCGGTGCCGGCGTCGGGGGCGGCATCGCCGGGGGAGGCGTCGCGGGGGCCTTGGGCGCCGCCGCGGGAGCGCCGCTGGGCGCCTGCGCCGTGGCGGCCACGGCGAGGAGCGCGAGCACGGAGAGCACGGCGAGGTGAGAAGCGGCCATTGTGGTGTGAGTGTGAGAGGGCTCGCTTCTCGCCTGCCTTGTGCTGCTGCGGTGAGAGCTCGTGAGAAACGACGGCGAGCGAGAGTGCGTGGGATGGGAGAGGACGTGCAGAGGCGTGGGGCTTATAAAGGTGGCAGCTTTTGCGCGAGCCCCACCGGAGCTGAGCGAGCGGCCGTTGTGCTGGTGCTGGACAGCGCCGATGCAGCTGCCCTTGCCTGCCTGCCTGCCTGCATGATTGCCTCGCACGTCTTTGGCTTCCATTATTGAGACTTTGAGAGGCTTTCACGTTTGGAATTTTGCTCTGGGTGAGAGACTGTCTGATCAAACGTACGCGGCTCTTTTTTTTTGTTGGTAATAATACACTAATAATGGATTAATGATGAGATCTCTAACCACGGATTATATTCCTCCGCCATACTGACATGCACGATCAGAGAAATACAAGGGTCTCTCTGGAATGAGGGCCCTCGGGTCGTGGCCCCCGCTTGTCAGCTGACCGTCACATTTGCTTTGCTTTGCTTGCTGACACTTGGCAGGTGAAGGCAGGCGGCAGCCGCCTTGAAATGAGAAGTTGGAACTGCAATGCATGCTGACCGGATGAATGTTATGAACCTTGAATGGTTTTCCTTTTTACCTGAAAATCAAGCCGATCCGTTGGCACTGCATCCTATTCAGTAATCAGTACCAACTGATCGATGACTCTGAACGCCAGCGTTCAGTTTCCATCACATGCAAAATATCAGCTTGTTCATTTGAACTTATTAACTGAATCTGTAATCATTTAAAAATATTTTTTTTTCTTATAACAAATCAGCGAATAATACATGCTTTACCTTCAAGCATGCCCACGATTTCACGTTTCACCTGGTGACCGATCAGGCAACGGCAGGGTGATGCCTGCCGCCCGGCGCTCCGGCCACATGCCAGGGTGGACCCCCTGTGTACGCGCGGCGCGCACTGGCGCATGTGCGTGAGTTGGGGTTCGTTTACGATAAGAGAATACTGTCATCTCAAAAGATGCTTTAATACATTGCCTGTCTGTCTATGCTGTCTGCAAAGATTGGAAAGAGAGAAGACAGCTTAGCGTGGCCGAATGGGGAGAGGAAAAAATGATCAGATTCTCCTCCCTTTTCTGTCGTGCCAATGAGAGATCCGTTGGAGGAGAACCCAAAATTTAACTTGGGCATGAAAACGAAACTAAGCTCCTAGGCATGTAGTAAAAGTCAAAGATGTAACTGCAGTATCTCTCTGAAAGTAACATAAAACATCACATAAGGCTATATACTCCTGTACTACCCCTCAGACCTCAGTAAAAATCAATGATGTACTGGCGTCAGATGGTTTGCTGTCTTCTGATATGTTGAGGCTGAAAACCAGTAGCAGCTTATGCCATTTTGTTTAGTTCAAAAAAATTTTGCAAAATCGGCACTGTAGCACTTTTGTTTGTATTTGACAAAAATTGTCCAATCATAAACTAAGTAGGCTCAAAAGATTCGTCTCGTCAATTTCAACCAAACTGTGCAATTAGTTTTTATTTTCATCTATATTTAATACTCCATGCATGCGTCTAAAGATTCGATGTGACGGAGAATCTGAAAAATTTTGTAAAATTTTTTAGAAACTAAACAAGGCCGCACAGCTATCTGACTGAAGGGTCCCAACCAAGTGCTCGTACAAAGCTCCTAGGATGCTGATAGCTGTGGTTATTACTTTATCTGAAATAGACAAATGCTCAAGTAGATTCCTCAAAAAAATGCTGCAGTAATTTAAGTATTTTGTTAATACATGGCACTTTGAATCTTTGATGCTGCTCTGCACACAGATGAAAATGTTCATTTTTGCTCATCATATACTCCAATGGTAAAGTTAGTGTCCTTTTAGGAGCTGCTTACTTTATTGTTTTTTAATAAGCCGACTCAATGTTTTCTATAGCATCTGTTCTCAAGAATAATACAGCTATCCATGGATCTGCCTGACACTGTGTTCCTGACAGCTTCCTTTTGGCTGTACACCACCTCAACAAACCAAATCGCCAGACTCAGACACAATTATACAGCCAAGATGTACTGAATGTCAGCAAAAGCATCTGATGATATATAAGAAAATACATAAAGGACTAGTCCCAGCTTAATAGCAGGGTGATCAAAGAAACATTGCCAGCCTTCCAGCAGGTAATCCAAGCAGATTATTATTACTACCAGATGGGGTGATGTACCATGCGGCATGCAAAAACAAACATATCCTTCCCGTAATTCTTGCCCGCAGGACCTATCCCCAGCTGTACATAGAACTCGTTCCATAACTCATATGGACAGTTGAGGGCTTGAAGCAAACACAAATACAGGACCAGCATCCAGACCATAGCCATCTGGTATGGTACGGGCAGTTGCATTGCGCCTGATGACAAACTACATCAATCATTATAGGGTACCTCGCTCTCAACTAATCTTCAAACCTTCTATCAATGTCAAAGAAAATCAGAAATAATGTGTTCTTACCAAAGGGAAAAAGAAACTACACAACTTTGAAAAGGCGTATAACAACGTAAAACGAGATCTCTTATACCAAGCGCTAAGGATAAATGGATTACACCCAACAGAGTGTGTTTGGTTCTTCTGTCCAAGATGGTAACATAGGGATTAAGGCTAATGATCAATTCACATCCTACTTTTAGAAAAGAAAGGGGTAGGCAAGGTGACCCACTATTCCTCTATGTTTTCTTCTCAAACACGCAAGAGAACCGCGTATCTTTTTATATTAAGAAAAAAATGTATGAAAACCTAAAAAAAAAACCAAGATAATACATCAACACATCTCAACACACACGGCTACAACAAATCCATAACAAGTCCACACACATTTTAACCGGCACGCAACCCATAGGGAGTATTAAATAGCAATTCTCATCATGTAAAATGTTTTGGTGGAACTTTTCACACATTTGTAATACGTTATCGTGGTTTGACGACACTTTTCTAAAACGAAGAGGTAGAAGCGGGGATATTTTTTATTTATTATTAAAAATAAATATCCTTACTGGAGACATTGGCATAGGTATGACCCATTATCATTCTAGCCTCAGGCACTTCGTACAAAGTCCACATTACCTCTATCAATTTTACGAAATGTAGTTTTTCCTCTCTGAAATTTAAAACCTGATAAACCACCTCCTTGAACTTTTAAAACCATTCGTTTTACCTTCATGACTGGTTATAAGTGCTTTTTCAAAGTCAGTTTTATCTCTTTCTTTTTTTATTTTGGTTGAATTTTTGAAAAATTATAGTAAATCAAATAAAAATCATAAAATAGAAAATTCATTTTTTAGACTCCTTTTTTGTCTGATTTTTCTGTGATTTACATAATTTTTCAAAGATTCAACTGAAATAAAAATAAAAAGACAAAATTGTGTTTAAAAATTGCTTATAACCGATCAGAGAGATAAACAGACAGTTTTAAAAATTCAGGGGATGATTTACCCGGTTTTATTAGAGTTTAGAGAGAAATAGAGCAAAAGTTATGGGAGGTAATGTTGATTTTTTTTTTCCAGACACTTCTTCTCTTCGATCTGGCTGGCAAAGCATGAGACCATACCATTTTGGGCTTTGATTTGCTTGTTGGGCTTGGTGGCGGACGGACTGTAACCGTAAGTGAAAGGAATTCCTAAGTGAAATTGTGGATAGGTTTAGCAGGCCGGCCCAGTACGTTCCCTGTGTGCTTGCTCTCTGGGCCTCCAACGACACCCGCAACGGTTCTTCAACCAAAATGTGGCCCAATTCTCAAATTCTCAAAAAACGAAAAAATGTGGCCCACAGGTCAGCAGACAAAAGAAAAAAGCAGAACATCGCCTTCCTGTACGTACAAAATGTGGCGTCCTCTATTTTTTGAGGGAACGGCGTCCTCTTTTTAGCGACCCCACTAATGAAGATCCCCGTCCTCCAGGTCACAACCAATAGGAGCGCGAAGTTTACCCTCCCTGATCCGTGTCACAGCTAAACGGCCACCACCGACCGTCCGATCGTGCGTAGCCAAACACAAAAGCGCCCGATCCGCGCCGTCCGTTTGAACCACCAGCATTGACTGCCCCCATATATAATCCCCTACCCAACCGCCGCCTTTAATCGCCAGTTCTAATCTGAGGTTGGGGAAAAAAGCCTCGCGTGTCGCAAACCGCTCTCCGCTGATTTGGGATTTGGGAGGCGCTCGAGGTAATCATGCCTTTTCGATACCGTATTTCGAAGTTTCGATTCGATTCGATTCGATTCCTGTAGTTGATGATTCGCTCGTGGCTCTTGCTAATTTATCTCAGCGGCGCTCGCCGCCGCGAATTCGAATGTCTGTCGCGATTAGGGTTCCATGATTAGGGATTAGGGTGTGTTTGTTCGGTGGGATTTTCGGTTCGCTCATGCTTAATCTCGTGTACATGTGGTTACCTGTGCTTATTTGTTGCGGATTTTTGCCGTTTGGCAAGTATACTCTCGTAATATGCGGTTGCCAGTCGCATGATTTCGCCAGTACATGGTCTGCGTTTTAGGCATCAATCATTTACCGCGAGTATTCGATTTCATGAGGTACAGTAGTATTAATAATTCGCGTGCATGCTATGTGATTTGTAATTTGTAAATGCCCTCATTAGAATCACTTATGCTACTGAGATGCGTCTAACCCATATCGTAAGAACTGATGGTTATAGATGTAGTTTAGCTGATACGGTTATATCATCCTGATCATTGGATTCAACAAACCTCGCTCTTTTATAGTTAAGCATTGCATTGTGAGAATGATCTTGTGGGTCTCTTGAATGTTGTCTTTAACTATTGAGCAACAATAATTCTACTGATGTTTGGTACATGGTGTAACTTATATGTGTTTGTATTGCTGCATGAAAGCAGCAATGTTAATGTTAAATGTTTTGTTCCTTATTAAAAAAAAGTGCCCAAACCTGCATAGCACCTATTAATGTGACACAAATATATGAAGTTTAGTATTGATATTTCACGTCTGGGGTAGTCCACATTATCATTTTACAGATGAATCAATTTGTTGGAGAAAGGATCGTTCTATTTTGTATCATTGAATCATTATATTTGTGATGATAGGATGGGATATTGACCTGGCTACATTATCTTTCTATTACTGTTCGTAGTGGATCATCTTCCCAATGTTCTTTTGGATTAGGATCAGGTTGAGGTTTATCATTTAGAATTTATGTTTTCCAATAAAATTATTCTACAGCTTCATTGTTCAGTAGAACTATTAGTTGATGTGGTTTTGAACCTCTGCATGGTGAATTAGTTATGCAATTGATTTATCAGGAGTATTCTAAGGATTTTGGGTAACCTTTTACTTATTACCCTTTGTTTTTTTGCTGTTTTCAGGTAAACCATAGTTTGTGACTCATGGCTCGTACTAAGCAAACTGCTCGCAAGTCCACTGGAGGGAAGGCTCCTAGGAAGCAACTTGCCACCAAGGTTTGTTGCTAGTAATCTGTTCTTTTTTTTTGTTACTGTTTGTAGTTATTATACTGTACATACTTCATCTTTTGTGTGTATAAAACTATAAACTGGTCATAAAATGTGAAGACAGGTCATTTTAGTTATATTTATAAAACAATCATTAACTTAGTTTTGTTATTTGACAGGCTGCCCGTAAGTCTGCACCTACAACTGGAGGAGTAAAGAAGCCTCACCGTTACCGCCCTGGAACTGTTGCTCTTCGGTGCGTGATAAATAATTCTTTGATTGCTTGCTGTCCCCACTTCAAATAAGTGTGCCCTATTGGCAAAATCCTAATTGTTCTCCCTGACTTTGCAGTGAAATCCGCAAGTATCAGAAGAGCACTGAGCTGCTCATAAGGAAGCTTCCATTCCAGAGGCTTGTCAGGGAAATTGCCCAGGATTTCAAGGTGAGATTTGTTTTCATACTATCTGTTGTGCTCAGTCATGTAATCTCGCAATTCTGAAGTAAGCATAGAAGCTTATTTCTCAACCTGTTGTATTTGTGCAGACTGATCTGCGTTTCCAGAGCCACGCGGTCCTTGCGCTGCAGGAGGCTGCGGAAGCATACCTGGTGGGTCTGTTTGAGGACACAAACCTGTGCGCCATCCACGCCAAGCGCGTGACCATCATGCCCAAGGACATTCAGCTGGCAAGGAGGATCCGTGGCGAGAGGGCGTAGTTTCTCTGTTACTGGATTGGCTCTGGAAGTATGGTGTGCATCTGTTCGATGCTTTGCTTTTGTGGTGCTTAACGTTTGTGGGTGTTTGAACTCTAATGCTCATTCGTAGTGGATTAGTTGGTAGGAAGTGCTGCGATCTTACTATGTTTTTAGAGTCTATAATTGTTGTCGATTAGTATAATTGTCTAAGTGCTGGTTTCGCCCATCAACCTGATGGGTTATCTGAACCTCGAATTGATATGTTAAGTTGTGAACTTCGTTATATTGTGTCAGCAACGGTTGCATTTTATTGTGCTGAAGTTTTTTGTATGTGATGTCGTCTGCTGTGGTATCGATGTGCTGCTTTATCTTTCGGCGGCAGCAGTCATGAACATTTCTGCTTGCATGCTTGTAGAGGCCAGGGCAGTTTTGTGTCCAGCCCGTTACCGACATGAGGCAAGCCGGCAAACTGCTGAGTTGCTTCGCGGGTAGCAGGCGAGAAGGCTGCATTCGTCGCCCATAAAAACAAAAGAAGGCTGCATTTTCGTGTAAAAAGACCCGAAAGTGGTGTCCTTTTGGCACGCGCCACGACCAACCCATTTTACCCGTGCAGCCTTGACTGACCGGTCTTCCATCTCGATTGTTTCCACGTACCGGACCAACCCACCATTCTCGTCCATCTCTACTTGACGGGTTCCTCTCTTTCCATTGTTACTGAATTCCGGCCAATCCAAAAAATCATCTCGCGATTTAACTTTTATAAATCGTTATTATCATGTCTGACCTGTGAGTTTGACCCGTGTGTTGATTCGACCATTAATCACACCACACCTAGCTTTGCTAGTGTGGGTTGTAGTCCTGACTGTATCCGCACCAATTCATTTCTAATATGTTCTTTTTACATTTCTAGTATGCAAAATTGATTAATCTCCATACCCGAGCATCACAGGCATCCTGTATCGCTGTTAATGACGGCATGGCCCGGTGCTGTCAAGATGTTTTAGAATGGTCTAACTCAGCAGCCTTCAGGCAGGTTTCGTAATAACGAAAAAGATGTGACAAAATTCGTTCCGACTAACGTAGATCAGCAGCCTGATTAGTTCAGATTGGATTAATTTTTGTTGTGTGTTCGGTTGGTCACGCTCACGCACTGCTGACAGACCAAATTCCCCAAGGGGTCGTCGACAAAGGCGTGCTCAGTTAAACTAAACTAAAATAAAATCGATGCCCTTCTGGTCTCATCAGCGTGTATCAACAACATTTACTCCTAGGATAGTTTAGTTAATGCCTTTCGATTGCTTGGCAACACCATCTCTACCAGCGATTTTCAAGAAACAAAAAAGTAAAGGTGATTTAGTACGATGCCAGGCAGCATCATATGATATCCGCAGATTTTTTTTTACCCCATCACTCATGATTCATGATGCTGATGCCATTGAATAGGAGGGCTTTTCTTGTAGCAGTAACACTTTCACCAGGCGTCCAGAGACATGGACTGCTAACTGAACGTACAAAGACTCTTTGGGAACCGGCATAGGATCACGTCTGATGCAGTGCAAGCTTTGTTTATTTTTCTAAGCTTTTTTCAGGGCTTCTCTCAGCTTCTGTCGAAGGGTCGGTGACACCAAGAGGATCCACGTCACAAAATGTGGCAACGGAAGTGAGCACCGGCAAAATGCCATGTCTTCGATGGGCCATTGAGTAGAAGAAGACGCCGCCGAAAGGAGCTCATCTTTACTTCGTGCTGCAGCACTGAAGGCATGCACGAAGCTTAACTCACTCGTTTTACGTCATCAGGAGCCATGCGCCGTGATTTGCTCCATCATAATTCAAGCAGAAGTGATCACCGACACCTTTTGCAGTTGTCGAAATGATCAAAGAGACTTGTTTAGATGGAATTCTAAGAAAGCCTTTGATACTAGATGATTTGCTTGCCTGATGTAATGAAACATGGAGAATGACTGAAAAGCATGCTCTCTTTGTTCTGCCTTGTCAATGGTGATATTGATTGCCAGATGGGTTCTAAACGACCAAACGATCCACAGTGCTAGGAACAGGTCAGCCCCGTCCATTCTGTTTTGGACACCGTATTTTATATCTATATGTGCAACCAGTATTTACGTGGTATTTTTCCTGGTAAGAAGATGGATATACATAAGCAGACACAAGTTCTTTTGGAGCTATGGAGCATCGGCTGGACTTTAAAGGTAGCTTTCTGTACTGAAAGGATTGTTGGCGAGACATCAAAGCATGCGACTTTAGATACTCAAAGTAGATTAGGAAAACATATTATGGGATCTCTTCTATTTCAGTGCTGAAAGGAGTATAACGTTGCCGCATCAATAAATCTGATTATTTCTTGGCATTGGAATGAAAGCAACAACAGCTCACTAGGGAGGACTAACAATGCACGCGTATCGGCAGAGCCTACCCTGCTATATGCTCAATGCTCCTATCTTGGCATTGCGCCATTGGCGTGCTAGGCAAACGAGAAAACCGCTGTGCAAATTCATTTCCAAGCTGTGCTAGGCGAAAGACTTATATGCATGGTTACAATACAGTGAAGGATTTCATAAAAAAAAAACAATACAGTGAAGGTTCAGAGCAAACGCCTCCAGTGCACGATAGAGAAGAGAATATGCCGTCGTAATTAACTTCTGCACTGACAAATGGCCGCCTTAGCAAAAGTTGACTTTCCGTTATAGTTCTAGAAGTCTAAATGTCAAAAGCGTTACACTGAAAGGTATCCAAAGTGGCACCTTCTTCACATCACCTTCAGATAATCAGATTCGATCCCTTTTAATCCTTTGTGTCAGCCGTATGACTATAAACTGTTGAATTTTCAGCTTGATGAAAATGCCAGGTTCTGGAAACGATTGAAATTTCAACACAAGAAAGAAGCAAATCTGATTCAACAACTTTTCATTTCTCGTGTATTCAGACGAACAGATCGAAGAGAAGTACAGAACTACAAGCAGTATATCGGGGTAAAAAAAAAATTAGAGTGTGTGTACTGGCGCTAAATTTGGCTTGTAGAAGCTTTTCCTCCTGCAAAACAAATCGCCGAACTTGCGGAATATCGGCCTCTTCTTCTTGTGCTTCATGGAATCGTCCATGTCAACGTAGTGCCTCTCGTCGACGTGATCGAACTCGTCGTCGAAGTCCTCCATCGCCGCCGCGTCTGCTGCGGACTTGAGGTCAGCAATGTTGCTCAGCGACGCGAACACCCGGTCCTTGGGGTTCAGGTTCCCCATCCGCGCCGACTGCGAGAGGCCCGTCTTCAGCTTCCCCGGCTCGCCGATCGAGTACCTCCGGCGGCTGCTCGGCGTGCGTGGCTTGTCTGCCATCCACCGCTGCGACGACGACTGCGGCGTCCCGTTCTTGCTGCCAATACCATTTGCTGGCAGGCGCTGGTCGAAGGCGTAGTCCGGCGCGGGGGCGGTCTTGGCGGACGCGGGCGTGCTGCACGCCGTGGTCGTCGTCGTCGTCGTGGTGGCGGCGAGGAGGCTGTTGAGCTCCTTGAGGCTACCCTGCGCCGCGGCCTCGCTGACCTTGATGCACTCGTACTCCTGGCGGAGGCTCTGCAGCGCGCTCTCCTTCTCCGCGACGGCGTCGTTGAGGCGCGCGTTCTCGGCCCTGGCGAGCTGGAGCGAGTCCTTGACGACGTTGGCCTCGGCGACGGCCTGCTTGAGGATGTCCCGCAGTCGCGCGTTCTCGTCGCGGATGACGCGCTGCGACTCGACCAGCTTGGTGTTCTCCTGGCGCGCCCGGTTCACGTCGTCCTCGGACGCGCGCACGCAGTCGAGGAAGACGCGCTCCTTGTCGCCCCACGCCGCGACGCACTCGTCGGCCTCGAGCCTGCACCGGTCGCGCTCGGCGGCCACGGCGCGGACCTCGGCCTCGGCGTCGGCCAGCGCCGCGCGCAGCCGCTCGGCCTCGGCGTTGGCGGCCTCCAGCTCGGCCTGCGCCTCGGCGAGCCACACCTTGACCTGTTTGGCCTCCATGGTGACGTCGGAGAGCGCGACGGAGAGGTCGTCCGCCGCCTTGCGGCTCCGCTCCTCGCCCTGCATCGCCGTGCGGAGCTCGCCGCGCAGGACCCTGATCTCCTCGTCCGCGCCGCCGAACATGAGGTCCTTGACGCTCGTCCTCTGCTGCTCCACGCCGCCGCCGCCGCGGCCTCGGGCGGACGCGGACGCGGCCTCGAGGCTCTTGTTGGCCTGCTGCAGCGTGGCGATCTCCAGCTTGGCCTCCTCGAGCGAGATCTTGGTCTGCTCCAGCTGCTTCGTCTGGTATATCAGCGACTCCAGCATCTTGCGCTCCGACTCCTTGGACTTGCCCACCTCCCGCTCCAGAAGCTGCACCTTCTCCGCGACGGCCCTGGCGCCGTCCTCGCGTCCCCGCCTCAGGTCATCGAGCTCCCTCACGGCTCGCGCCTTGTCCTCCCGCTCCCGCCGGAGCTCCTCCTCCAGCTGCGCCACCCGCTGCTGCTGCTGCATCGCGCCCATGCCGCCAACGCCGCGCCGCCTCTGCCAAACAGGACAGCACCAAGAGCCGCCGCCGCCGCAGCCGCCGTTAGAAACAAGAAGGTTTAATGTCCTTACTCCTTACAGTAGTATATATACCGGCCGGCGCCCCTGATCGGTGATCACTCCATTCCAAAGCCGCCGGCTTCGTGCGTAACGTAACGTGAGAGATGGCGACAAAAGCAGAAAGGCAGGGCGGTGCAGTAAGGGAATACCTCCGGTGACGAGGGCGCCTTGGAGGCACCGCCGCCGGCGCCGGCGGATGAGCGGCTGCGGTGGAGGCGAGGGGACGACGGCTTGCGGTCTCTGGAAACGGACGACGAGGCGGTGGCTGTGGCGGCACCCCTGACCCTGAGGCCGGCCTCGAAGGAGCCGGATCTGCGAGGCGAATCCCAGCTCATGAAACCGTATCGCCGGGCTAAATAGTCAAAACAATAAAAGAACGCACAGACGCAGTGGCAACAGACGGAGAGGATCCCCGACTCCCCGAGCCGAGCCGGGAAAGAAGGATCGATTCTACTATAGAAGAAGGAGGCGCGCGCGTGCCAAGTAGCCAGTCAGGGCCTCAGGGGGTGTCGTCTGAATTCTCACTCACCTCGGCCTGGCGGACAGCATCTCGGGCACGCGGCGGGCGGCGCGGACTCCGAGGCAGGCCGGGGAAAAAGAAAGAGATCCGTGTCAGAGGGGAACGGAATAGAAGAAGGCCTGGCACGACATGGCGCAATTAATACCACCAGGCGACCACCGCCGGGGACGGACGGGAAGCAGACAGGAGAAGGAAAGCGAACAGCGAAGTGAGGCCAGGCCGTGGGAACCAATTCAAGATTCTCTATCACATCAAATCTTGTGGCACATGCATGAAACATTAAATATAAATAAAAAAAACTAATTATACAGTTTAGCTGTAAATTACGAGACGAATCTTTTGATCCTAGTTAGTCTATGATTGAATAATATTTGTCACAAACAAACGAAAGTGCTACAGTACCGAAAAATTTTCATTTTTCGGAACTAAACAAGGCCTGAGAATGGAAACGGGATACTGCTAATAATAAAAAAATATTAAGGCCTTGTTTAGATGTTGTCGTATTTACTTCAATCCATGTGTGTTGGTGTGGATTGGAGTGGAATTTAGTTCAAATTCCACTCCAATCCACCTCAACATATATAGATTGATGTGAATACGACTACATACAAACAAGGCCTAAACGGAGCCGGCTTGGATTTGTGTACATGTGTATCGTGCGTCGTCAATCGCGAGGGCCGCAAATGGCGGGTCGTGGACTCGTGGGTAAGTGCGTTTGGAGCCTGGCGTGCGAGATGGGGTCAACGGCGGTGGTTTTGGCGCGGGGTTTTGGCTGGTTTTCTTTGATTTGATCCGGCACTGCGACTGGGAGCCAGCGGCCGTTTGCTGTGACTGTGTGCCTGCCGGCGCGGGAGGGCTGCGGCGCGGACCGCGGACGGGCCCCCGTCGTGTGCGTGGGCTGCCTGCCGGACGCCGACCGGCGCGTGGACGGCCGGGTTTTAAATTGGTGGTGCGGTTGCTCGCGGTGTCCGTCCTCCTCCCTCCTGCGTTGCGCCGGGGACTGTGGATTTGGTGGGGACGTGGGATGATGGATCGCGTCGGCGTCACGGTGAACCAGTGCTGACCCGGCTGATGATCGTTGATTCTTTTTTCAGCTCATCGTTCCTACACGGATCTTTCTCTCACTCTCCTCTTTTTTTTTTCGGTTGAAAGTGCGGTGAATCAGTCAATCCGATGATGGACGAAGTTTCACAACTCTTTCTTTTTTTTTTTCAGAATTACAAAAATTAATTGCAGTAGACCATAAGAATTCCTTACCTTGACGAGTAATCAGAGTGTTCAGAGATTTTAGATTTTGATATTGTAACAATTTTATTTGTATTTGATCATTATTATTCAACCATAGACTAAGTAGGTTTAAAAGATTCGTCTTATAAATTATAGATAAACTGTGTAATTGTCGAAACAGTAGTGGGGAGTTCGAGGCCGGAATGGGGACAACCGACATCGACAGCATCAAAACTCGGGCGCGTGACCAGGATTAAATGAGCAGGGCCAAGTCATTACGCCTTTTTAGGTGTGCAAGGAAGAAGGATTACTATACAGGCGCAGCTGTGAACAATGAGGATAATCGTAGGGGATTAGTACCAACGTGTTGATGGCCTCGTTATTGCAGAAGATCGATCCAAGAAAATCAATTTTTTTTTCTCGATCGGGAATATAGCCCGTTTTTCATTAAGAGGAGTGAATTACAAGTCAACTATGAGAGAACCCTCATAGCACAGATTACAAACCACTAAGATAGTAGTGAGTAACCTGAAATAAACATAGAAACAAAAAAGATACAAAGAGAGAGCGACCACCCTCGACACCACCCTAGACCTACCATTGTGCCTGCCATAGAAACAACCTAGCAAAGGTTTCCTGTGCAAAAGACCAAGGCATGGTGGCAAAGCATCCACCCTGAGAAAGAGCAAAGCAACGGCAGCAAAGCAGCCGCCTACAAACCAAGCGACCATGGCGGTAAAGCATCCGCCAAGAAGCGGGCCAACACACTCTTGGGAACAAAAGCATCTACCAGAGAAGGGGGCCGAGAGCCAAAGGCGGCAAAGCATCCGCCAGGAATCCACAGACCATCAGCGAAGAAGACAACCCCTACGGCAAAGCCACCGCAGCACGAAGTGGCCAAGACACTCTCAGCAGCGAAGTATCTGCTAAGGAGGAGGCTAGCGACAACGACGGCAAAGCATCCGTCAAGAAAGAGCAATAGCGGCAAAGCATCCGCTAGCAACGACGTCGGCAAGGTCAAGTGCAGCAGGACAGGACATAGCAGTGTAACACACAGGCACAAGCAAGCACAGCTAGGAGCCTCCGCAACAACCAACGACACGAAGAGCTCCAGCGAGGGTAGTGGGCGATGGGCTGCAGCAGTGCTCCAACAAAACCTTCATGAAGGAAAATGACATCCGCAGAAGCCAATGATGTTGATAGAAGCACAAGAGTAGGACTTTCGTCCCCAGCCTGCATCCGCCGAAGAAGCTACGACGACGCCTCCAAGAAGTTAGATGACGCACACTGCGCCATCGTCGCCGGCCTGGAGAAACCAAGCAGGGTTTTCACCCAATTTCACTCTGCAGACGCAAGCCGCTCGAGGCTGCAGCACCCTCCACACCAACACAACACTGGGCAACGGCCCGTTGGCCACTGACCCCCGTCCACTAGGCTGGTGGCCATAGGACGGTCAACAGGCGCGGCCCCCCCACCGCCCAGGAGTCACGACACCACCGAAGGTCCCCGCAACGAGCCAGGGGAGCGCAGGGACGGCCAGCCCCATGCCACGGGTTGGCCATGGTTCCACCCCGGCCTTGGCCGCTCAGCACGGCCGACCAGAAGCACCAGAAGCCCGACGCCAAGCCCCGACCGCCCAGCCCAAGCCGCCATAGATCCAAGTAGAAGGATGGCAGATCTGGCCAGGAGGAGCCTAGATCTGGGCTACCGGTCGGCAAGCTCGTCGGAGGAGCACCGCAGGAAGGTCGCAGTGGTGGAGGGTTGCGAGGGGAGAGAGAGAGATAGAGGTGGGGGGAGAGGACGCAGTGGGTGAACGATCCGCAATTATAGGCGGATAATCAAGCTCCGGCTCGATTTTGGCAGCATATGTTATTTTCTCGTGTTTTTCGTTCACTTGGCACTCGCATTTCCGCATTTATTTTGGGCTTGGTCTTACATTTATCTCCCATGTCGATGAGGAGTGAATTGCGTTTTTGACATGGGCTGGGCAACCGGTCCAAAACCGCCTCGGAGACCATTTGAAAACAGCTTGTAAAAGTTTTTGTGTAGTAGTATCCAATGATACAATCTAGAAATATTCTTAGGGCAGCTCCAATAATGATATTTCAACTAACTTGTAGAAATGCATCTTAACATTTTGCTTATGTGAAAAAGAGAAAAAAGAGCTATATTTTATTCCCCAATTAGGCTCAAACGAGCTACGAGACTGTTATCGGGACCATGCATGGTGAGATACGGGTGAAGAAAAACAAATGATATGGGACCCATGGTAAGATGCTTATAATTAGATTATTGAAAAGCTTGTATTATGTACTATCTTTATATTGATAATTGATGTAGCAAAATCTGTGTTAGTTCCCTAGTTCAATTCTTAGAGCTGCCCTCACAATGGAGGGAACTTAATAAACATAGGACCCAAAATTGTTACCTATTTGGCTATTTAAGAGCTAGTGTAACTATTCTCACTGCTTCATGCAATAGGTGAATATGTGTTACATAGTGGTAATAAAATATTTATGTTTTAATGATGTCGTGTTGACTTAAGAAACTAAAAGGACACCTATGTGATTTTTTTAGACAAAGCTAACCGTTGTTTGTCTCATTAATGAAGTAAATGGTTCTATTGTTGTTAACTCATCATCACATGGGTTGTGGTGAGCAAAACATAGTTAAGTAAGTCCATGTGTCAAGAACACGTCGAACATGTTCAGTATGTATAACTCTGTGCCGGATCTAGAAGAGCCATACAAGAAGGCTATTACAAAGCCAACTGTAGCAAAAACTCGCTGCAATCCTTATTTCCTCTAAGAAAACTAATTAGAGGTGCCATGGTGGCATGATGAACCAAACAATGGCTACCTCTTATAACAAAACTCACCCCCATTTGCGTTGTGTGCCTAGCATTGCTCTTGGATATTGCATCTTTTTGCTTTTTATTATTCTCTTTGGAGCTAGGAGCAATTTTTGAACTTTTTTCTTCTCATGTTTAGTGTTTTTTTTCTAGCTCTTCATGTACAATCGTCTATACTTTTTTGAAGACTAAGAATCCTTTTAGTTCCTCTTTAGGGCATGGGTCACACAAAGTCCTAATATGTTTGCAACAAATCTTTGACTAAGGTAGGTAGGCTGTTTGGATCTGACAATTCTCTTCATAATCACTAGAAACCCTGTCAAGTGATTAAAGACAATATTGATTTTAGGTAAAAATCATTTCTAGCGATTCTCCCTTTTTGTACTAGAGACCAAAATCACATCTAGGGTATTCTTGCTTTCCTACCTTCCCTCTAATCTAGAAATATTTTTTTTGATTCTCTTTAAGTGAAACCAATTAAAATCAATCGCTTTTGAATTGTTTTTCACCCATAAAAATACTTTTTTTTTTGTAAAACTCACCTATTTTTATGATTTTTTTCATGTGGAACAATGATTTCCGCCATCCTTTGATGAATGTGAATCTAGACTAGCCAAACGATTTGAGAAGAAGCTAAATTCGAAAAGTTTAACCTCAATCTCTACCAAACACACACACTTAAGTCTTGTGGCAAAAAAAGGATATAAGATTAGATAATAGAGTAAAACAAAGTCTATGCTTTATGGATCAGGATGTCATGTGGCTAAGAAGTCATAGAAAGAGCTGTGTCAAGTATCTCATACTGCGTATACTATTAAAATCGTGGCTACCTAATCTGGTACTCTATTTAGATCCTAGGCTAATCACTAGCTAGCTAAAAATAGCCAAAATTATTATAAAAAATGGCCCAAATTAGTTCACCCAAACAGGAAGCTAATAACTAAGGGCACTCCCAATGCAAGACTCTATCACAGAGTCCAAGACAATTAATTACATATTATTTATGGTATTTTGTTGATGTGGCACCATATTTATTGAAGAAAGATGTAGAAAAAATAAGACTCCAAGTCTTATTTAGACTCCAAGTCTATATTGTTCGAGGTAATAAATAACTTTAGACTCCATGATAGAGTCTAAAGTTATTTATTACCTCAAACAATGTGGACTTAGGGCACTCACAATGCAAGACTCTATCACAGAGTCCAAGACAATTAATTACATATTATTTATGATATTTTGCTGATGTGGTAGCATATTTATTGAAGAAAGAGGTAGAAAAAATAAAACTCCAAGTCTTATTTAGACTCTAAGTCCACATTGTTCGAGCTAATAAAAAACTTTATACTCTATGATAGAGTCTGCATTGTGAGTGCCCTTAGGGCACTC
This sequence comes from Sorghum bicolor, assembly GCF_000003195.3. Classification (NCBI taxonomy): domain Eukaryota; kingdom Viridiplantae; phylum Streptophyta; class Magnoliopsida; order Poales; family Poaceae; genus Sorghum; species Sorghum bicolor. The sequence continues at coordinate 47,111,157 of NC_012875.2, forward strand.
ACAATGCAAGACTCTATTACAGAGTCCAAGACAATTAATTACATATTATTTATAGTATTTTGCTGATGTGACAGTATATTATTGAAGAAAGAGGTAGAAAAAATAAGACTCCAAGTCTTATTTAGACTCTAAGTCCACATTGTTCGAGATAATAAATAACTTTAGACTCTATGATAGAGTATGCATTGTGAGTGCCCTTAGAGTCTAAATAAGACTTGGAGTCTTATTTTTTCTACCTCTTTCTTTAATAAATATGCTGCTACATCAACAAAATACCATAAATAATATGTAATTAATTGTTTTGGACTCTGTGATAGAGAGTATTGTAAGTGTCCTAATGAACTTATTTCTAGCCAAGCCTCAAACTAATGACTAGCCAACTACTTGAGAAACCCCAGCTATTCTGGGCTAAAACTAGCTCTATTTTCTAGCTAAAAATTAGCTCTAGCTAATTCAAACCGGTCCCAAGACGTGACATATAACGGACTCTAGTAAGGCCTAGTTTAGTTCCAATTTTTTTTAAAGATTTTCTATCACATCAAATTTTTAGACACATGCATTAAATATTAAATATAGGGGTGTTTAGTTTCCATTTTTTCCCAAAAAAATTTGGGTTTTGGTCGACCATTTTGTAAAATGGAACTAAACACCATGCAAAATTTTTGGCAAAAAGGTGGTTATTCTCCGTTTTGGATTTTTAACCTCAAGAGGCTCTCATGAGACAATAAATTCTACATTTTGGATGGAACTAAACATGACCCTGAAAATTTTGACATTTTGCATTCCACCATTCCAAAATAGTTGGCATTTTGCATTTTGCATTTTTTTTAAACTAAACACCTCCATAGATGAAAACAAAAACTAATTTTCTTTTTGAACTAAACACCCCCATAGTTTGTCTATAATTTACGAAAATGAATCTTTGGAGCCTAATTAGTTCATGATTGGATAATAATTTTCAAATACAACAAAAGTACTATAATACCAAAGCTAATTTTTTCAAGAACTAAACAAGTCCTAAGTTGGTAAAACATTTTGTCAATCCCGCTGCCGCTGCCCTCCTATCGTACCTCCTCCCAGTCTCCAACCTCCAATCCAATCGATGCCGTCGCGGAACTGGTTGTATATTGCCACACATTGACGGGAAGGCGAGCAGTGTGAGCACCACAAATTTTCTTTGAGAAAATGTCAGGCGAGGACGAGAACATTCAGGGCGAAGTCTAGCGGTCACGTCGTCACCGTTGCTCCTGTCAGCTGTTGCTTTCGGGCCGGCAAGTCCGGATCTGCGACCCTGAATCCGATGCTGGGATCCCCCCACTTTGGAACGCGCATGCGGCGATGCTCATGAGTGTCGGTCCTTCCCAAGAAGGAGACGGACTTGTCGAGTTCATGCGAAAACCTGTTGCCGTAAGTTTCCTTCCTCCCTCGTCCGTCAGACGTCATCTATATAGAAAATGAATAATACACCCCCAAAGTACTCCATACTATATAAATCCAGATTGAAATCATACCTGCGACGTTAGTGACGTCACTCAATACATTAGGCGTATCTCTTGGCGTAGACATTGAGTAGATGCTCAGGCTGGAACTTTGAGTTTTTACTGGTTCCTTTAGTTAAAAATGCTAACCTATGGTAAGCATAAACAGTCTAGAAAACGGTAGCAATATTGTACTGACATTTCTTCGGTTCATTTGGTTAAAAATGCTAACCTATGGTAAGCATAAACAATTTTACTGAATCTAAAATTTAATGTGAGTTTGGCTGCATATAAGCAGCTATAAATCAAGATTTTTTTAGCCACGAACATTCTTCAGCCGTGGATCACTCTTAACCAATGGAAAAAACAGTGCATCAATTAAACGGAAAAGCAGCAGGGAAAGCTACAAACAGACACTGCAAATAGGATCAAAGTGAGAATTCAGTATATTTAATTAGAAAATTTCTAACAACTATAATTTAGATATCTGAAGGTTACCTTGGGTTTAGCGGCTTTTATTTCATGTTATGGTTGTGTCTGATCCTCTCTATAGTCTACCTATATGATCAGCACAAGAAACAAAAATGAAGTCACAAAAGGTCCTCTTTGAAGTTCCAGGGCAATCTCATGTTGTTAAAACTGTAATGAGAAATTAGATGCTGCTGCTTTGGTGGCTTAAATTGATTCATGCAGAAACGTTCTTTTTTGTTTAGGAGCAGCGAATAGAAGAACGAAAAAAATGCAGAACGTACACATGGATCACCTGTTGAGCTACTGTTTCTTTTCACCAGCTTTTTTATTTGCCTCCTTCTCATAATCTGCAGTACAACATCAGCGCTAGAGGAAGCAAGTTAATCGATGATCACTATGTAAAAACTGAGCAAATATGGACGTCATCCCACAGACACATTACCAAAACGTGTCTGTAATATCTTACTATAGATGAGCTTTGACACAAGCGTGTCTGTAGTAGTCACTCAGGCGACGGAGAACACAACTACCGTAAAGACGCGTCTGTAATAATTCTAAACACAGACGCTTGTATGGTACGAGCGTCTCTAGATTTCTTACAGACGTTTCTCTAGAACACATGTCTGAAACAAGCAGTATTTTACAGACACTCGTCCAGTGACAGACGTGCTTTTATAGCGCACGTCTGTAATAAATTCAGGCACTTGACCACTGAACTTTCAGAATTACGAATAATGGCATGACTATATATTTGCAAATGGCGACGGGCACACCACAAGCCCACCGGGCTGCATGTGCCGCAAGCCTGTGTTAGCCTGTGCTGCAACCCACATATCCGAAGCGGGTTTATGCAGTTAATGGGCATGCTCTCTGCTTTTGCGCTATTTGCCTGCGACAAACCGGCTATGGCTTCCAAGAACTCTCCTCTCTCCACGGCGCAACTTGACTCCATGGGTGGCACAGACAGTGCATGCAGCACCTTCCGCATCTACCTGTTCTTTGATAGGCCATACCTGCTCGTCTCGCCGTGGATGCCACCAGAAGTTGATGAAGGCAACGACGAGCACTGGGCGGCCGGGGACAGGAGCTGCACGAGCATGATGGCAGGTGCACGGGCCGCCGCAAACGCCGCAAGCTTAACACGGTGGAAAACGGGCCGCCGCGCATGCCCGCGTTGGAGGAAGCGGGACGGGCTGTCCGCAGCCGCACCATTTGCATGTTTAGGCACGACAAGTGAGAGTGGGAATGCTATTTTAAGAACACATGAAGCAAATAATGACACGACAAGTGAGAATGCATCTCGTGCAGTTGTTTACCATGATCCCACACAGTCAGATGCAGCAAGTGTGCCACTTGGGAAGAGGTTCAAGTCAATTTAGGAGAAGAAGCGACATAAGAAAAGAAGAAAAAACATACTAGGAGGTGCACTATATGTAGGTCTGAGACTCATTACAAAGATAAATTTCCAGAGCGAAATACTTCAGTTTAAGTCAGAAAGAGAAAAGTAAGGAAAAAAAGACTTGTTTTACAAAAAAAGGACAAGCCACACTAATTTATTTTTGGTTTTGCTTTTTAATTTTTTTATGATTGCAGGTACCTAGCTCTATGTACTTTTTGACATCATCCGTTGTTCTTGAATTTTTTGGATGCCTCAGAATGTAATTTGCAATCTCCTTGCGGTATGCCAACATATCCTTCAAAATTAAACAATGAATACCATTATATTTTGTGGGGGAAAAAGTCATATATGCAATTGTTAGCTATGTTGCACATACAATGAAAAAAAATAAAAAAGAAAACTTTAAACTAAAAATTTATAAACTATCACATAAAACCTTTGTAATGCTATGTACAAAACTTTAAGCTTAGAATTTATAAAGTTTGAACAAGCACATTACAAACTTTATACTTATGGCTTGAAATAAACTCTGAGATATCACAATCTAAACTTTATACCGTTAGCTTCAAAAAACTTCACAATTAGAATTTTTTAGAAACTTTGAATTATGACAAAACTTTGTACTGAGGTTATAAAAACTCTGGCCTATTGCATTATATATTTATAATGCTGGGTTCAAAAACTTTACATTCGAGAATTAATAATTTTTTTTTGAAACTATGCTATTAGAAACTTTATACTTGCGTAATAAAGGACACAAAATTGGATTTTATCACCTTGAGGTGCCGAATGTTGAATCAACTCAATGGCTTAATCTTACAAATTGTGGTGTAGTTAGAGTGAAGACAGGTCAAATCTCTCTTGCTGAATTGGAGGTGGAATTTTCTGAAATTTATAGTAAGGACTGACCTTGGCAGATAAGGGAATTAGAATCTGGGAGATTCTTAGTCAGGTACCCACCTAACAAGAGGTTTAGTGACATCAAGAATTACCCATCTTTTAATCTGAGAAAGGAAGGGGTTCAAGTTGAAGTTCTTGAATGGATTGGAGATTTGGAACCACATAGTGAGTTGGAGGAGGTGTGGGTGGAGATGAGAGGAATTCCACCAAAGTACTGTCACTGGAAAGTGTTTGCTCAAATTGCATCTAGGTTTGGTTTGCTAACAGATGTGGATTGGTCCACAATCTTCAAAACCTTCTATGAGGTAGTCAGAGTTAAGGTAGCATGCAAAGATTGGAAGAAGATTCCAAGAGAGAGGCTTTATGAGATGGGAATGAAGTTATATGTGGTGGAGCTGTTAGTTGAGAAGGATGCTGACAACAAAATTCTGAATGGAAAAGGGAATGATGATGATGATGGGGATGGAGACGATCTAGACAATGATGATGAAGCTGATGACTTAAAATCTGATGAGGATGTCACAAAAATCAACAAACCAGCTGATGAAGGAAAAGAACAGACCCCAAAAATCAATAAACAAAAGAGCTTTGGGTACAAGACGGTGGCCTTGGATATGATTAAGTATGATGAGGTGAATCAGGAATCACTAATGGAAACAATGATGTCTGTTCCATCTGAGGTGATATCTTCTCAGAAACTGGAAGGCATAGTTAAATCTAGTTGCAGTAAGGATATTAATGATGATACTATGGTTGTGGACTCAAGTATGGGGTTGACTTCTTTGAAGGAGTTTGTCCCTGGGGCCGATGGGAATTTACCTATTGTAAGCAAAGCTCAGAAAACTCTTAAGAGTGGATCTGTGGTTTTTCAGTGCAAGACACTAGTTACTTCTCAGGAACATTTGTCTGAATGTCGGATTGTGGGGAACAAATTTCTTAGCCTGCTGAATGAAGAATCTCACCACTCTAAATGAGAGGAATTTAGAAAAATGGCAAAACAGGATTCGATTACTAAGTGCTCATCGCTATTGAGGAAAATGGAACTGGAAGTTTCAGAAGAAGATGTTGATCCTAGTGATGCTGAAAATATGGAGGAGGTTGAGAACATGATCAATATGGAAGAAGTGGATAAGGTGGCACTCATAATGGAAGACCAGCTGTTCAACAAGAATATGAAAAGGAGGACCAAGTGGGGGCCAACTCTTTGTGCACCAAGAGCTAGCGGATGACAGGACGACTATGCTAGAGAAAGCAAGCACAAGACCTGAAGAAAGTCAAGTATCTAGAAAAAGGTAAAAATCAGATATCCTCTTTTGCTTTTGAAAGCACTTCCAACTTACTTAAGATGGCACAAACTGTGAACATTTCGCTAGGTACTAATACCAATATAGAGCTTGAGAAAATTGAGGTTCTGAAGTCAAAAGAACTAGCAGATAGATCTATTTTTGAGATAGAGAACACTGAGGTTACTCTTCCTGCCAGTTTAGATAGTGTGCTGAATTTTGAAGAATATCCTCCTTTGAATATTAGTGATAAGGTGTCTTTAAAGGACCCTAGGGATTTAGGAGAGAAATCTTGGGTAAAAATTGCTTCTAAAAGCATGAATATGGATGACAGTGTTGAAAAATGATAGGAGCTTTATGGAATGTTAGAGGCCTTAACAAAGAAGGCTGGTTGCAATGCATCACTGATTTTGTTTCAGATAATAAGTGGGATTTTGTTGGTTTTCAAGAAACAAAGAAAGATAACTTTCAGGATTATTTTCTTAATTATGTTCATAGAGATTTTAATTGGAAGTACCTTCCTGCTGAGGGTACTGCGGGGGGTATTTTGGTTGGGTTTAATGAGAGGAAGTTTGATGTTTTGGCTTGGCAGTTGGGGAAGTATAGTGTTGCAGCTACTGTTAGGAATTGTCTAGATAACTTCACTTGGAGATTAATCTCTCTGTATGGCTCTCCTTATAATGAAGGGAAGGTAGAGTTTATTACAGATCTTGGAAACCTCCTAGAAAACTGGGATGGTCCTACTGTTGTAGGGGGTGATTTTAATTTAGTTTGTAATACCAAGGAAAAAAGTAGTGGTATTATTAACCATAGATGGACAGATCTGTTTTTAGATTGGATTAACAAGTTTGGGTTGATAGAGTTAAAACCATATACTAGATCGTTTACTTAGACTAATAATCAAGAGCATCCTACTTTGGCGGCAATTGATAAAATCTTCTGTACCACTAATTTCAAACATAAGTTCCCTTTAGCTTTTGTGACCACAATTTCTAGAGCTAGTAGTGATCATGTTCCGTTGGTTCCAAGGTTTTTGATCGCGGGCTATTTTATTTCGCGTAGACCTCTTTAAAACGCTAAAAACGCTTTAGCGGCGCTATGGCACCGCTATAGCGGCTGCCATCTGCCATAGCGTGGTGTTGTTGGCCACGCTATAGCGGCGCTAAAGCGATCCTATTGCGCGCTATTCAAATGGAACACAGATAAATAGATAATGGAAAACATCAGGTTCTAGCCTACATCAGTCCATCACAGATTCACAGGTGTATTTTATCATTGCATGACATTCTGGACAACAAATAAGTGGATGACCACTTAAGTAGTACACCACAACAAGAACAGTTATTAAGTGCAGTGCATTACAACATGAACTTAATACCAGAACAAGAACAAGACTGCATAGTGCTAAACTGCATAACAAATTAACAATTATTAAGTCCACACCCCAGAAGACTTAATAGTTAATACCACATGAGCTTAGTCACTTGAAGCACCAGGGCAACACATAGCCAGCTGCACCATCACTGATCATGATCATTCACTGTGAGAAAGTGAATCTGAACCAAGTTCAGAACTAAGATAAGAAGGCATTTCAGTGTCTTCTTCCCCATCAGAAGATGGAGCAGATAACTCTTCATCCTCAAAAAAAGTAGGGATCAATCTCTTCCTCTTCTTATTCCTGTTTCCTCCCCTCCTTGTTTCTTCTCTTTGAGGTGGAGGTGCAACTCCCTATGATGATGCTCCAGTTTCTCCCTCCCGCAATGGATCTTCCTCTGTTGGCTCAATGCCAGTGATCCATTCATTGTCTTCATCTTCTAAAACATCAAGCACATGTTTCTCAAGAGGATCTTTATCCTTGTTGTCTTTCTTTTGTCTTAGTCTATAGTTGAACTTGATATAGACAAGATCCCTCATTCTGTCATGAAGAAGCCTGTTTCTTCTCTTTGTGTGGACCTGCATAGGTGTGATGAGATTATGTCAATGAGAATGAAATAGGAGAATTAAATGCACAGAGGGATCAGATTATTACTTGTTCAAATGAACTCCAGCATCTCTCATAAGCTGATGAACTGCATGTCAAACTTAGAATTCTAGCAGCTAACTTTCTGAGGTTTGGTGCACTACTTCCATGGTTGAGCCACCACTTAGCTACATTACAAAAAAAATTGAAGAAGAACACACGACAAATTAAATTTTATATTTCATATACCAAATTATTATTACCAATAGTCCAATAACATATAGAGCAATTTTGCATACCTGGATCAAAATGAATATTTTTGCACTGTCTTTTAGCAATATCTTTGCCAAATGATCCTTCTGCATCTTGAAACCTTTGAAGCTCTTCAATAATCTTGTCTTGAGTATCTTCATCTGGAACAAGCTTTGTTATGCAAGTTATTACACCATCTCTGAATGACTCATTATCCTCTATAGCCTTCTTGTTTTGATAATAGTAGAAGGGGTTCAAGTAGTAACCAGCCCTATGCAAAGGTGTTTTCAGCTTGCTGTCCCACCTTTTGCCAATGTACTGAAAAACTTCCTCATACTTTTTTCTATCATTGTTGAACCTCCTAGATATCTCATTCTTAGCCTCTTGTAGATACCCATATAGGAACCCCATTGCTGGCACATCACTGTCCATTCTCCTCAACACAACAGCTAATGGCTCAAAGAAATTTACAGCAGTTTGAACACCCTTCCAAAAAGATTCACTTGTCACAATCTTGTGTGCTTTCTTCCCTTTGACACTCTTCAAGTAACCTAGTTCATTGAGCTCATCTTCCCTAAAGAGCCTCTGCAATTGCTTCTTGTTTTCAAGCAAACTCTTCAAGTTAAGATATGCTGTAGCAAACCTTGTGACACCACATCTCACCACATCTCTAGAGAGATACTTCCTCATAAGGTCTAAAACTCTAGTATGGGCATACAAGAAAACAGTCAAGCATTTTGCTTTGGTAATTGTTGCTACAACTTGTGGCATCTTTCCTATGTCTTCAAGCATGAGATCAATAGTATGTGCAGCACAACCAGTCCAGAAAATAGAGGGATGCTTTGCTTTCAACAAACTGGCTGCTGCCTCATTTGGTCTAGCATTGTCAGTCACAACTTGAACAACATTTTGCACCCCAATTTCTTCAATACATCTATCAACTAGTTCAAAAATGTATCTCCCATCTTTCTTAACAGCTGAGCAATCAACTCAATCAAGGAAACAAACTCCATAAGCACTATGAACAACCAAATTCATCACACCTCTGCCCCTTTTGTCTGTCCAAGCATCTGTCATTACTGAACAACCATGTAGTTCCCAAGACTCCTGGTGAGACTTCAAGCCCTCTTGCACTTTTCTTTTCCTTTTCTGTAAGAATTTTCCACTCATCTCATAAGGACTAGGCCCCCTCAAGTTTCTGCCAAAATCTCCAATGGCCTCAAGCATCAAATCAAATCTAGGAAGTGTGACAGTGTTTGTGTGGAATACCTGCTTCATAAAAGAACTGACAGATGTACTCACATGCCCTATCCCTCTTCTCTTCTCTTCTCTTTTTTTGTAGACAACTTGGACTGCACCTTATTGTCAACAGATTTGCCCTTCCTTGCAGCAGTTACTTCTTCTAGAGTTAGCTTGCAGTACTTATCCATGGGGCCACCTGAAGAACCACATTTGGTACTGGCCTTCTTCAACACAATGACTGAATTACCATCTCCATCACTATACTCCTCTCCTTCAGAATGGCTCAAATTAACTTCAACTCTCTCATCTTCCTTGTCCTGTTTCTTCTTTTGCTTGATATCTAGTTTCTTTGACAGTAGCTGAACCATTTCTTTTTGTATATCAGATGGAACTTTGGTGCACTTTGCAACACCATAGCTAGGAACCTTACCAAGATGATACTTTATTGTAGTAATTCCACCATTATAAACGTTACTACAATAATTACACTTCAGAGAATTTTTTTAGTGACATCTGGCATTGTGCAATGCTTCCAGGTTGGGTATGATGTTTCAGCAACAGTTTCAGGTTGGGCTGTAGATGCAGTGCTAGATAAACCTAATTTATAATGGCATTATTAACAAATTAAATCAGCAATAGTAAACTACAAATCAAATTACTAATTGAGAATGGCATTAACAAATCAAATGGCATGGCATGGCAGCTCAAATAATAAATTCAGAATGGAAGTAGTGGAAAATTCATGGCATGGCAGCTCAAATCTCATTATCTCAAGAACAGGGGAACAAGAACTTGCCTAGGGTTTGCGCTAGTGCACTGCCATCCGGTTCTGACATTGTTGGGATCGGGATTTACTTGAAGACGTACCACCTAGCCGGTAGGGAAGCCGCTGCTGCCGTCGAAGCCTAGCCGCCGTCGTCGAAGCCTAGCTGCCGCCGTCGAAGCCTAGCCGCTGCTGCCGTCGAAGCCTAGTCCCGTCCTTCTGCCGCAACCGCAACCGTAGCCTAGCCGGCGAGCCGTCAATGTCGCTTGTCTTCGGCCGCCGCAAGGCAGAGGAAGAGGATGAAATGTGCGCTCTAGGTCTAGGGTAAACACGCAGATAGGGAAGGCGCCGTATATGGGCCCTCAATGGGCTAAATTTGGCCGTGCCGTCGCTGTTTTTTGGGCCCGAACTGATAGCGTGGTTTTAGCGACGCTAAGGCGCTAAATGCATTTAGCGGCGCTAAAGCGCGCTTTAGCGCCAATAGCGTGGAAATAGACGATATCGTCGCGTCGCCTGTTCCTAGCCGCTATAGGGCCGCGAAAGCGTTCAAATAGCGCGCTATTTAAATCCATGGTTGGTTATTAATTTTGGTATTGGGGAGAAGAAAAAGCCTAATGTCTTTAGATTTGAAAAATGGTGGTTACAACATCCTGATTTTAAGGTTCTGATTATTAAGCTTTGGAATACGCCCTGTGCGTACATAGATCCTTTGGAAGTGTGGCAGTTCAAGATTAGGTTAATTAGGAAAAAAGTGAAAGGTTGGACCATTAATATTAATGCCCATTTTAAGAAGCAAAAACATGAGCTCCTTAAAGAGCACGAAGCCTTAGATATAAAACTTGAGAGGATGGATGTCACTGAATTGGAAAGGCAAAGGATGAAGGATATTATTAGAGATCTTGAAGCCATTTGGAGGATGGAAGAAATAAAAGCCAGACAAAGATCTAGGGAGAGAAATGTAAAGGAAGGAGATAAGAAGACAACTTATTTTCAGGCTGTGGCCAATCAAAGGAATAGGAAGAAAAAGATAGCTGGTTTAGAGGGTCCTAATGGTTGGATAGATGATAATAAGGGTATGCTTGAGCATGCTGTAGATTTCTACAAAGATCTTTTTGGAAAATAGATTAATAGTGGAGTTATTCTAGGGCATGATTTTTGGGAAGAGGATGAAAGAGTTTCTAATGTGGAAAATGAGTGGCTGGAAGCTCCTTTTTCTGAGTTTGAAGTGAAGGATGTTGTCTTTAGCTCTTATGCTAAAGGAGCTCCTGGCCCAGATGGCTTTTCTTTTCTTTTTTACCAAGTCTTCTAGGATGTGATTAAAAAGGATTTGATGAGTCTCATTAGGATGTTTGAGCAGGGCAATCTAAACTTAGACAGATTGAATTATGCCATGATAACTCTGATCCCTAAGGAACTAGATGCCAAAGTCCTAAATAAGTTTAGGCCCATTAGTCTGATTAACTGTAGCTTCAAGATTTTTTTGAAACATTTGAATAACAGGCTGATTAAGGTGGCTGATAGGCTAGTAGCCTCCAATCAAATGGCCTTCATAAAAGGCAGGTTTATTTTAGAGAGTGTGATGGCTGCACATGAGATTATTCATGAGGTTCATAAGCAAAAGCAAGAAGGTGTAGTGCTCAAGCTGGATTATGAGAAAGCTTATCAATGGGTGAGTTGGGCCTTCCTTGAGGAAATGCTAGAAACTAGAGGTTTTGGAAGCAAGTGGAGGGGCTGGTTACAACAAGTAGCTAGGGGGGTTCTATTTGTGTTCGGATTAATGATGAAAATAGTAAGTTTTTCAAGCCAGGCAAGGGGTTGAGTCAGGGAGATCCTCTTTCCCCTTTGTTATTCAACCTGGTGGCAGATGTTTTTTCTAGAATGCTTATGAAAGCGGCTAAGCAGGGGTTAATTATTGGGCTTTTACCACAAGTGGTTGAGGGTGGCATTATTAGCTTGCAGTATGCAGATGATACTTTACTTTTCTTAGAAAATAATTTGGGGAAGGCAAGCACACTTAAGTGGTTACTTGTCTATTTTGAACAAATGTCAGGAATGAAAATTAACTATGATAAGAGTGACTTGTTGACAGTGGGGTTAGATGAGAATCAATCTAATGATTTCGCAATATTGTTTTGCTATAAGAGATGTGATTTTCCTATTAAATACTTAGGGGTTCCCCTTCATTTTGATAAGCTGCCTAGGAAAGACCTACAACCTGTAGTGGATAAGATTATTAAAAGATTTGTGGGGTGGAGAGGTAGGTTGTTGTCCTATGCTGGTAGACTTACTCTTCTTAAAGCTTGTTTGGCTAGCATCCCTATATATTTGCTTTCTATTACCAAGTTTCCTAAGTGGGTGATAATATGATAAATGCTCATATGGGACATTTTCTGTGGAATAACACTGAGGAAAACCACAAGTATCATCTTGCCAATTGGCAGCTGGTAGCTCAGAAGAAAGAGATGGGGGGGTTTGGGCATCCCTGATCTGAGGAGTCTTAACCTTTCCCTTCTAACCTCCTGGATCTTTAGATACTAGTTACATAAGAATGCCATCTGGGTGAAAATTGTTGATTATAAATATGAGACTAGGAGGCCGAATATTTTTTGCTGCCCTGAGATAGGTGCCTCCCCTTTTTGGAAATGGGTCCTTTGGGCAGCTCAAGCAGCCCATATGAGAGTTAAGTGGGTAGTTGGTAATGGTGAAAAGGTCAGGTTCTGGGAAGATAAGTGATTGGGTAACACAAGCCTGTATGTTATTAATGAGCAACATGGTATGACAGTTAGTCAGGTTTGGGATGGTCAGGAGCTTAAGCTCTCTTTTAGAAGGAATGTATTAGAAGCTTTGATGAACATGTGAGTTATGTAGTCTGATTGGAGATACCTCTCTCACTAATGAGGATGACCAAATTCTCTGGAGTTATTCTTCACATGGTACCTATTCGGTACAATCTCTGTATGCTGTGATCAATTGTAGAGGGGTTTTCCCTAGGTTTGTGCATTCTGTCTGGAATTTGGTGACACCACCTAGAGTTCACTTTTTCTTATGGTTGTTGTCTCAAAATAGACTGTTAACTAGAGATAATCTACAGAAAAGAAGGGATGTTAGGGATCCTACTTGCCTCTTCTGTGCTGAGTCAGAGACTATTTCTCATCTGTTTTTTAATTGTTGTGTGGCTGTGAACGTGTGGAGGATTATTTCAGATATGTTGTCGGTAGAATTAGGGTGTAACTATGAATCTGTAGCTAGATTTTGGATTGCTAATAAGAAGCATTTGATAACTAATGTCATTTCTTCTGTTGTGCTTTGGTCCTTATGGAAATTGCGCAATGAGTTGTGTTTTCAGGGGATGGTATGGATTGGGATGAAGATGGTGCTGATTCGAATCACAAGAATGCTAGGAGGATGGTTATCGCTGTACAAGAAGGAAGTTGGAGAGCTGATAGAGGGTTTGATTGTCAACTTGGAGGAGTTATCCAGGTGCCCGGCGCGAATCGAGTGGAGAGAGGAAGTCTCAACGGAGTCTACATCAAGTTTGGTTCCTTTGGGTTCCCAGCCCTTAGCAGATGTCAGGAGTGATTTGTTTCAGATCGAGTCTTGTCATAAGCAGCTCGATCAGACTGTGTCTACATGTATGCACTGCGCATAAGCGCCGGAAGACAGAACTGAAAACTGGATGCTATGCTTTTTGAAATATAAAAGCAGGGGAAACCTTTTATCTAAAAAATGGAAAAATTAAAAAAAACTTAAACTCAGAGTCTAAAAGCTATCACATCAAACCTTTATGCAGCTAAGTTGAGAACTTTAAACTTAGAAATTCTAAAGTTTGAACAATCACATAACAAAAACTTATACTTGTAACTTCAGATACTTTGAGCTATCACAAATATAACTTTATGTTGTTAGGTTCAAAACTTTACACTTTGAAAATTTCTAAAAAACTTTGAATTATGGCAACACAAAACTGTGTACTGAGGTTCTGGAAACTATGACCTATCACATTATAAAATTTATACTGCTTGGTACATAAACTTTACACTCATAATTAATAAAAGACTTTGAACTATGCTATTATAAACTTTGTATTAATAAAAGATGCACTTGTCAGTTATGTTCTACATGACATAAAATTTTAAAAGAAAAAAGGAACAAATACAAACCTTGGATAGACCATACAATTTCCTACCATCCCAGAGCTGCATGAACTTCATAACATAGATACCACAGTCAAAGCTGTTAAAAAAACTAAAAAAAGAGGAAAAAAAGGTCAGTGCTGGAAACCAGACACACTAGACAAAGTCAGCAACACTTAGCTTTGTTTTCGTTCAACTTATTTTTTTTAAAGGAGACACCAATATCTCAGTTGTATGCTCAGCTACCAGATATGATAGGTGTAATGAAATAAAGTTGGTATCTCATGGGTTTCTCTTGAAAAAAAAGGGACAACATTGCTCAGGTCATGCATATCTCTTATTGAATGCACTGTAAAGCTTGCATGTTGTTGTGCTAAATAAGTGTTCTTTGTGATGGTGTTGAAATTTTTGTGTCCCGTTGCAATGGATGGGCATTTACCTAGTAAAATTAAAAAAAACTTCACGCACCAAAGTAGTAAAAAAAAGTTTACATTAGCTAATTTCAATTATACTTTTGTCGTAAAACTTTATAGTCTAAGTATTCAAAGCTATAAACTACTGTACTACCAACTATGTACATCCCAAGTACACTAGGGCTTCTGGCTGCCCCCTCTTTGGATGGGCAACTATAGAAGACGATTATGCTGATATCACAAAAATAGAGTGCTTGCTTTAACTATTTGAGTCAGGTCATGCATTGCTATATTTCTGAATGGAACAATAACATATCTTCATTTGGAACATGAGTGGTCTCAACTCAGTAGCACATATAGATGATGTGTCTGTAATTCCTTTAGTTTTGGTTCAGGTTCTCACTTTTCTCTGTTTTCTAGTAATTAAGTCCTTTTTGTCTATGTGGATGTGACTGTGTGTGATGGGTCTCTGTATGGCTCTTTCCTTCTATTAATACAATGGTACACGACTCTCTTGCAAGTTTGAGGAAAAAGAAAAAAAAACATGAGAAAATAAAAACAGAAAACATACAAAACAATGTGTGCACATACTTGTTTTTCTATAGTGGTACTGGTTGTACAGCAAGAGGAAAACTCTCCTTGACATTGATATTGGGCTTGTCAAACAAGCCGTGGTATACTTTTCTGAAATTGTCACACTGAGAGAAGATTTTTTTTTTAAAAAAAAGAGTTCAATGAGAAGACTTTTAATAGTCAAAAGATAGAAATGATTTGAACTACACTTGAAAAATTATAAATGAAATGAATATAAAAAAAGAATAACTCACTATCTGATGTGTTATCTTTGAGATGCTAACATCCATTTTCATAGAGTTCAGAACATCAAAACGATGGTACCTGAGGTTAACGACTATCAACCACCAATGTTCATTTTCGCACACGGGTATCATGACCTGAGGTTTATTTTTAAAATATTTTGAACTAGACTATGATGAGTAAGATAAAAAATGAAAACATGATCACTTGACTAACTATGTCGAATGCTTTTATCGAAAAGCAAATTGACGGATTGGACAGATAAGAAATACATGGTATAGCCTCAAACTTCTCTATACTAAGTTTGTCCTATCAAGTTTAATATGAGAAGTTTGTTCTGTAAGATTGAAAATATAAAACAAGGGAAAAAGATATGAAAAATAATATGCTACATGCTGATTGAACTAAAATACATTCGAGATCAATTGACAAAATTGAAATAAAAAGATATGATCTTACAACAATGTCGCTTGTAAAGAAAAACTTGGATGACTTCAAATCTGGGTTCGCTGAGTAGTCCAAATTCAATGCTTCACAAAACACATTCATCACAAATGTGCCTACTATGTTCCTTCGACGAAAAGCCTCTCCAAAAATAGATTCAGTAACATAGTGACGACCAATGTCTGCGATTATTTTCTTGTGTTGGCATAGAAGCAAAGAGAAGGGAGATATAATCAAAGTAAAAACAAAAATATTAAAATGCACCACAAAACACAAAAAAAACAATCAAAAAAGGAAAAAAGAGTAAGGGCTAAACCAATAAAGGTAGTACCCCGCCTGTTGTTCCTCTTTTCACAAACGCCCGGTTACTATTTCAATTAGAGCATTTGTAGCCAAGCTAGGATGAATTTGCAAGTGTGCAACAACCTCTTCATCCACATCGCTGATGAACCTACATTTTTCTTGCTCCTTTCTTGGAGAGTTGTCACCTAGTGCAATGTTTCCTAATTCTTTAATCTTGGAATCTGCTCCGTCTACAATGAGAGGGGCTGGCTTCCTGGTACAAGTCTTACGCAAGACCGGATTAGCATTTTTTCGTAATCAACCAATATTTTATGTCTTATTTTCACCTTTTTAGTAGACTCATTGCTATCTGAACAAATCTCAATCTCCTGTACTATGTTAGTGACAATACCCATTTGCCTTATTCGTTTCTTGTAGTGAGTTGGTGCACCTTCAATGAATTAAGTACAACCTCATCAACCATATGTGGAGTAGCACCTATTGCCAATTGACAAATTTAAAAAAATAATAAAACAAAAGGATCAAATGAGTGGCCACCAACAAGAAAAAAATGCAAAAAAAGGAAAATGAATAACCTATAGCTTAAGTATATGTTGCTTACCAGCACCAGATTGATGATTTCCTTTGCACAAGTTTATATTGGTGCTGGCAATACTTATGGACTTGGGGGTTGTATATGTATATGGCCGAGCACAGTTAATGTTACAAGTGATGTGGAATCGCTAGTACTTCTCAAGCCTCCAGTTTTGGTAGCACCCTCATCTTCTTGTGTGGCTGCTTTTTCATTGACATCATTGGCTATACCCTCCTTATTGCTATGCGCATTGTTGGTAGCACACTGGTCTTCTTGTGGGACTAGTTTTACAAAATTATTGGAAATGTTTTGTGGGATTGCAAACTGATGAGCACCAGAATCATCACCTCCCCCTGCATTTTTCTGCTGGCCAGTGTCTAATTCTGTGTCCCTTTTACTCTCTATAGGTATTTCATTTAACATGGGATATTTATTAGTGTTGCCTCTGTGCTTTGTGGTGTCCCTTTCAGCCTCTTCAGGATTTTTATTGGGCTTAGGAACTTCTTTGGTTTTGCTTCTGCCCTTTCTAGTCTGACTAGCACTCATTTTTCTACTTTTGTTCTTCCTGGTTTCACTTGACATGACTGCATCCACTTCAGATTCCTTATTCTTCCCTCTGCTATGAGTATTCATCCCTCCAGCAACTTCTGTATGCATCTCTCTACAAATCTGAATAGATGTCCCAACATCACCATGTTTGTGCATCTACACATTTGTACCAGCAGCAGCAGATGTACTAGGAGCACTGTGATTTTGTAAACCATTCCACATGTATTCAACCATGGAACATAGCTACCTGGAAACAACATGTTGCATGGCAGCAAAGGATGCTGTCATGATTTCTCTGTGAAATTCGCTACACATGTCCCTTATTTGACTCCTAACCTATTCATCAAGTGTAAGTAGCAAATGAGAAAAAACAGAGGAGTCAAAATTGCTTGTATGTAGAAAAAAGAATTTTAATATGGAGTCGTTACATTGGACTGATCATTATGTGGTGACAAGTTCTGTATGAAGCTTTCAACTTGTGCAGGCAATCTTGCAAAGCTGGAAGAAGATACTGAAACAACTGCAAATGGAGTCTCACTTGGTTCCTTAAGCTGTTAAAACAAAAAAGTAAAAAAACACAAAAAATTAGATACTATATGATTTCCAAAAGACAAAAAATATAGGATACTTTGTGATTCATAATATAAAATAGCTAACACCATCTATTTTAGCGAAACAAAAAGCAGCACATGTGTAACTTTGTGATTATGTATTCCATGGTCCACCTATGTAGTTTCAATAGTTTCTATTGTATAGAAAGAGATGATAAGGGTTTGTGCTGCACTTTACTGAAGAAAAAAATATCTGGGTTAGAAGAGCATTTTTCAGATCAAAAATAAACGTGGGTCTCAATTCTGGAAGTTTTTGCTAGACATCCGTCAGTGGTATGAAAGAGGAAGGGTGATTGAGGTGGCAAGTGGTAGACATACCAGATTTTGGCACGATTGCTGGTTGGGGGAGTTCCCACTGAAAATTCAGTTTCATAGTCTGTATCAAATTTCTTCAAACCCAAATATTGAGGTAGCTAAGGTCTTTGACAATGGTCAGTGGGACATACAGTTTAGAAGACAACTTAATGAATCACAAATTGAGGAATGGTGCAGATTACAGTCTTTGTTGGAGGGGATTACTTTGACTGATGATAGAGATCGGGTTCACTGGGCATTAGGGAAATCAAAAAATTTCACGGTTAGATCTGTGTACAAGAATTTAACAACTGGGGATATTCACATGATGACAGTGTGGGGTTGTGACATTCCTTTGAAAGTTAAAATTTTTATTTGGATGTTGGCACATGATAGAATACAGTCGGCAGTGCAACTGAAGAAAAAGAAATGGTCTGGGTCAGAAACATGCTCAACTTGTGACAAAATTGAAACTTCTGATCATATTATATTTCAATGTCCTATTGTTGTGTTCCTGTTGTCTTTCCTGCGCTATACTTTTGGCTGGTCAAAATCGCCAACAAGCTGCGAGGAATTCTTATTAGAGTTTGTTGACAATCGTAGAGCAAAAATTCAAAAAGTTCTTCTATTCATATGTGCAGGAGCTATGTGGATTATTTGGAAGACTCGCAATGATCTGGTCTTCAACAAGAAAGTGATTTCAACGCCAATGGTGGTGGTTTACAAAACTCTGATGCTGATCAAGACTTGGTGACCCCTGATGAAGCCGAAATTCAGCGCCATGACTGATGACATGATCAATCTAATGTCGATGAATGCGCATTAAACGCTTTCTTAGCTTTTCTTTGTTTTCTTAGCGTATCTCTAAATTGCTAGTGTTTTCTTTCTCTATTGGAACATTGCAGGGGCGTTCGTTCGAGTTTCAGTTAATCGAGTTGTTTTCCAAGTGATAGCTAGAGTTGTTCTCTTTCAGGTGCTTATATGTAAAACCGGTAATCCCAGTTACCTGACCTTTTGGCGTTTGATACGCTTTCTATAAAGCTGGGTGAATGCTTTGGGTCTAAAAAAATAGTTTCTATTGTAGTTTTAGTAACTAATGCGCAGTTCAGCTCCCAACAGTATATGCAACATGTGTAACCTAATGACTTACGCTCGTGCAGGGGCGCGCGGTTTCTACCAGTTAGTTGTACCCATAATGAGAAAGATGAAGCTATTATAAAATTATGTGTTATATCCTTCAATGTGACCAAGGAAGTATTATGGAGTCCACAAATTTGTATTTCAGATTTTAGTTTGTTCCAGTCAAGCATACTCATCCATTCTTTTTTGATGATTGGGGAAAGTGCCAGCATGGTGGGAAAAAATGTTTTAACCCAAAAAGAGAGCAATTGCACAATGAATTAATCATCATATACTACTCCACACTAGGCTTAAAAGAGTGAGGTGTGGGAAAACAAAGAGCAGAAGATGAGACACCACACAAAAGCTACAAATAAAAAAACATTATCATGCCATAGTAGTGAAAATGAAAAATAAAAAGTAGGCAACAAAAAAAAGGAAAAATCATTATAGAAAGCATATAAAAGTCAAACCTTGAGCAATCCAAATGATGTACCATGTCCACTGTTTCCTTCCAATGACAAATACTCTTGAATCATGCAATCATCCCATATTTTAATACGTGGGAAATCTTCACGTAACACAATATGTGGTGCCTTGATGTATTCAAAATATGTTACCTATATATGCATGTGAAATGTTCAGGCATGAGAATGAAAAAAAGTAAAAAGGCTCAAGATATTTAATTAGGATACAAAGAAATCACCCAGCACAAGGACAAAAAAACAACCACAAAGTGAAGGGGTAATGTCTTTACCAACTGTATTTGCTTTAACTGTTGAATTCTAGAATTTCACTATACCATCAACTAACCAATCCAGGATGAAGGAGCACTAGTCATACTTGGGTATGTCCATGACAGAAGCAATCGCTGAGTAGTAATGTTTACTAGCACTCCCATAGCTTGTAGGACAAAGGAAAATGGCTAGTGATATCAGCATAAAAATACGGGCAAACTTATCTCCAGTCAGGTCCCTTGTGACCAAGTTGATTAGCTGCTCAACCGTAGGAGCAATGGTGCTTGTTCCCGTGTCATTTGCAATAATCTCTTTCTCTGTCTTTAAAGCAGAGTCTCGGATTCTTCGTCTGCCAAGAGGGACTCCTAGAACCTGGTGTACTACAAAAGCATTCAGTTCAAAACTCGAACCATTCTGCAATTTAACTGTTCTTGTGGCAACATCAAAACATTTTGCAATCAAGTAAGCCACTGATCTTGGCGCTTCTGTACAATCAAAATGCAAAAGACTGCCAAACCCGCATGACTTGATAATAGCTTTTTGCTCCTCAGTCAGATTCTTCAGAAAAGTTCTATACTTCCCAAACTTGATGCTGGTACTAAAACTCTAGCAAAAAAGGAACAACAAGCTTATAAAATTTGTATACATACCCATGACTCATGACTTTGAAGCGCAGGAGAAGCTTTGAATGCCTAACATTTAAAATCTACCTATGACTTTTGCACTATCAGAAAAATGCATACAGATGTGTGATGAAAAAAGGAAATTCAAAAAATAGTACATCATACCTTCTTCTCCATTGAAATAAGCTTATAAAGCACATTGCATAAACTCATAGGTCTTAAGTCGTTTATTTCTTGAATGACTTCTATGTGTTTTTGGTATTGTTTGTGAGACTTTTACATGTTTAATAAATGACTAATTAGTGGATGCTTAGCTGTAATTTGGGATGTGTGCTTTGTGTTATAAGAAGCAAGTTTAGGTGGTGATCAGGATCAGTTCAAAACACCTAAAGGTTGGCTTGTCCTTCATATGCTTAAAGTGTTTGCTGCTAAATAATCTTGTCCAGTGAATGATAGTATTAACCCACATATGGTTAAGGTGTGTTTAGTGTGTTTCTTGTTAGTTGTGAGTTTTGACTAATTATTGTTTGGTAGCTGGTAATAGTGGTTTATGATCCATGTAATTTGTTACTCATGCGTTGGATCAAGTGAAGAGCTTGGTTGCACGTGTGCTGAAATGGCTGCATGAGCAGTTTCTGTTGAGTGGTTGTTCGTGATGCAAATCATGTTTCCTGTGATTGTGTAAAATCATGCTTTGTGAGCTTTATGTCTACAGTGCATATCACAATACTGCAAGTAGCAATTCAGCATTGACACTAATAAATGACTATAGCAGTGACTACTGTCTGTCCCTGGGATTCATGCACAGGTAAGCAGTAAGCTTACTAGCACACACTCACTCACTATGGCTAGAGGTAGAAGAAGGGGTTGAGAATAGCACACACACACATCACTGCAAAAACTCTAGCGTCGGCCAAAGTTCTACCCTTGTGGTTGTGGCAACTGAACTAAAACTTACATTACTAGGGCCACTTATATACACAAAGGGTAGGTTCAATTTGCGTATGAACTGAAACTAGAAAAGGTGGGCTGCTATACTGCAGTAAAAATCTACTATCCTAGTTGATAAGCCTGCAATACTTATTAGCTAAGGACACAACAGTCTACCAAAAATCTGTGTCCTTACTAGTCCTAGTCAAGTGTTCCCACTACAGCTTGACTACTGTTCAACCTTTCAAAGCTGGTCTTCAATTTCACATTTCTATTCACCAAGCTGCAACCTTGACTGAAGATTGGTCTGCAGTTGCAGACTTCTTTGCAAGTCTAGCAGCAAATTATTCAACAACTACTATATCTTGAGATTCCATTAATATAGGTAAAATTATTATATATGTTGGTACCTAATCAACTTGTACTACTTGCTCAACACTTGTTCCAAACTGAATAATTAGGCATAGTTATGATTCTTTTGGTGAGTATTATATTATTATGGCCCTTGTCAGCTTAGCTTACGTGCTTTTATTGTTGTTAAAAAGTTTGCTTACAGACTTAGAGTGCAATTATGTTCTATGTCAATCCTTGTGCTCTGAAAGGTTTGAACCATGAGCTTGGATATCCAAACCAAATGGCAACTAAGGTGATATTGTCGTGCGTTGGTTTTGTAACTTTATGTAAATTCATATATTCATCACTGTAGTGTGCTTTCAATGGCATCACAATGTTTTGACTCATCCTAATTCAGTTCTGAATCTTTTAATCGAAATGTTCCGATTTATTTGGACATACAACGGCTAATTTAATTACTTCGGTGGTGCAATGAATGAACTACTAAGTACTAACTGAAAGCATTTTTTTGTTAGTTTGTGTAGCATATCTGCTTATATTGGTTAGCCTAGGACAATTCTATTTTATTTCTCAGCACAAACTGTCTATTTAGAGGTAGCCGGACAAGTTATATTGTTTTACCAAGTAGTACCACTTTTTTTTGCATAACTAAGTTACTTATTTTGCTCGTTGTTTCTTGGAATCTGGCAGAGAACAAAGCCGCTGGTTATTGGTTGTGGTAGCTGTTAGCTTTGTGATATACATGACTAGCTACGCCTTGTTTCATGGCAGATCATTATTATGCTCTCTAAGATCCTTACTAAAATTTCTTTTATAGGAACTTGGTAACGGACGCACATCATCATTTGCCGACAGAGAAGCTAATTTCAATTCATCAGCTACAGGAGATAGTGATGCTAATGCAGAGGACCAACATGGACATGACTCTGCAGAGGAGCAAGAGAGAGAGGTGCAAGCATCTCGACCTTGTGGTCGCCGCCAGAGAAAGAGGAAAGTTGCAAAGTGGCCAACCAACCAGATAGTTGTCACAGAGCTCACGGTGGATGGGATGCCCACTGAGAAGAAGGCCGTGACAAGAATGAGGAAGCTTGCTGGTTTGATTGCTAGGCAAAGGTTGTCCTTGCTCATGGTTTCATTCGATGATCTAATTGATAATGAAAAGGAATAGTTATTCAATGAATGTGTCCAACCTCATTTGGAATTTTCAAGTGAGTTGAGGGCTAAAGTGCTAAAGGTGATGATGAGGATAGTAAACAAAAGTTGGAGAACCTTCAAGAGCGAACTAGTATGCTTGTTTGTCAGGGCAGGGTCGGATGCCACGGTGAAGCACCCATTCATTCCACGTCATGTCTCGGAAGATTTTGTGAAACTACATGATACCAATGAAGCAAAGGAAAGAAGTGAGAGATTCAAGAAGATTCACGAGAGGAACAAGCATAACCACTGCCTGGGGATAGCTGGGTATGCTGGAGCAGCCGAGGAGTGGGAGAAACAGGATATGGAATTAGCCGCCAAAGGCACCAGTAATCCTTGGCACAAATATCCTGAGGGTCGCCCTAGGAGTTACCTGTGTGCACGGAGTAAGTTGCATATGTCTGAAGGTTCTGCTAAGATTCAATGGGTGTCAAATTCAACTGAAAGGGTCTCTCAGCAAGTTGTAGAGAAGCAAGCAGAACTCGAGTCTTTAGGGCGCGCAGACACTATGGTCAGGGATAAAGATGTGCTCACACAGGTATTGGGCCTAGAACAGACAGGGCGCGTACGCGGTTTTTCTAGTTATAGTGGTTGGAAGTATTGGCCGAATTGCTCCAACATGTATAGAAAGAGGAAGCTTTCAGATGTGGATATGGATGCCCTTAAACATGAACTTCGGGAGGAGCTCACTAGAGATATATTTGCCATGCTAAGTCAACATGGAGTGAATTTTGTCCTGCCCACCAACACCCTTCCCTCTATAGCCTCAGATGCGATCTGCAATAATGTACAGTTAGACATACCTGGTGGAATTTCATATCCAAATCCTGTGGACTTTCTTGGAGAGCCAACAATTTGTATACTTCTAAGCAACACTGGAGGTCATCTGGTGGAGGTAGCAAGGGGTAAAGTATTCCCAAAGCAAACTGTGTTATATGAGGTTCCTGTACAGGATGGATATGTTGTTGTACTTGTTAATTTTGTATATCCAGAACATGAGAACTTTGTATTGACTCCACCCCCAACTAATGAGGTAACAACTCTTGGAGGTGCCATGTACCATAGGGTCCAGTGGAGGAAGGATGACATTTTGATATTCCCGAAGGAGGTGTCTACTAATAGCTCTTTAGGACATACATGGGCTGGCAGTTCAGCCAAATGGAGTCTGAAGGACCTAGGTTCATCCTCACAAGATGAGAATGTGAAGGGTGCCCCTACTGTAGGAAATTGTGCTTCCAAGGTGCATGTAGAAGGCAAGAAACAAACTAATAAGTCCACACGTGGTAAAGCAGGATCTTCCGTAGCCTCTAGAGCACCTAAGAGTAACACCAAACGGGGCCAGCAGGTGGGTGTCAAGCAGCAGTAGCATGAGGCGACCATTTTGTCTCGGAGTACCCCTGTGGCTTCTGCATGGTTACGGCCCAACTCCAAGTTCAAATTTGGAAAGCCAATGCTATCACCAAAAGAAATTGAGGAGGCAGGACCTGCATGTGCTGATCTTCATGCCCACTACATGCGTGCATGTGCAGAGAATAGAAACACCGGCATAGTAGGTAGGATGGATCGCCATATTTTCATGCGCAAGTTACCTGCTCTCACAGTGGGATTAGAAGACTTGTTTGACCTCCTCACACTTGATGCATTGGATGTAGGAATTCTCGGCGTGATAACACTGTATGTTCAATTTCTTATCTTTTAGACTTGCTCATTTTTAGCTAGGGATGCTCTTGATATATTTGCATTGCTTGCTAATTGCTTTTGTATGCTTCTTCAATCCTAGATACCTCATTGTAGAAGCTAGGACCAAGTCTGTGCCAGCTGCCCTCCTTGATCCAGATGCATTGACAATAAGTACCCTAAGAAGTGATAGATATTACTGCGTGGAATATCTGGAACATTGCCTATTGAGATATGCCAATGAAAAATATGTGGTGTTTGCACATAACTGTGGTGGGCACTGGATTACTGTCATCATTGTTCCCAGGTGGAACAAGGTGTTGTACCTCGACTCCAATAGAGGCAATAAAAGAGATTTGAGTTTGTTGATATATGTGATAGATGAGTGAGTATTTTCTAACCTACTATTATATTCCCCCATTCTTAATTATGTTACTGAGTCAAACAAATGTTGTAACAACTTACCTGTAGGGCTTATGGCAATATCCAACCCAAGTCGAAGAAGACAAAAGTCAAGTTGACTCATGTCACCAAATTTCCAGTTAGTAGTGCTTCACTTCTAGTTTTGAATTAGTGTTTCAATTATATTATTAACCATGTTTGATCATACGATCGCAGTGCCTGCAGCAAAGTTTGGACAACACATGTGGGTTCTATGCTGCCCACAACTTGATGCTTGCGATGGTACAGACGGGTTTGCATAATTCTGAGGTATGGTAGATCTATTTAGTGATTATTTGTTGTTCTCAGTTGAATGCGATTAATGATGAAAACCCTAAGGTTCAGCGTCCTGTGTTGTGGCTGGGTCCTATGCCTGATCTGGATCGTAGATTCATGTATATAGCAGTAGTAATAACTTGTCAATTAGCCATATGTACTAGAGGACACCCTGTTCATTATTTATTTATATATATAGTAGTAGTCACTTGTTAATGAGCCATGTACATGAATAAGACATGTACTATTAGTTTTTTTAACACATCTGTACTAGAGAACACCCTATTCATTAATTATTTGTATATATATTGTAGTAGTCCTTTGTGAATTAGCCATTTACATGAATAAGACATGTACTATTAGTTTGTTTACCCAAAAAAATGCAGCAGGGGAGGCCCCAATGTGATATTTTATTAAAATTAGACAAGCCACCAAGTAGAAAGAACAACAAAAACAGGAACGTACATAGGAGGCTAATAGAGCCACTCGTCCCTTGGCTCCTGCTAGACTCCACCACTGACCCTTCCCTAGCCAAGGCCAAAGCCAAATTGACATTTGGGGTTGCACCATTGAAAACTCAATCAATTCTATGCAGCCAGATGCTCAAGGCTCCCGAAATGACTAGAGAATAATTCAGACCCCACATTATATTCTCCACTAGCAGCACTATCAACCTTTCTCCACCAATCGCCAAAAGATCGGTCAGTAGGTTTTGTGGGGCAATTGACGCAAAAGCAAAATGTGATAGGAGGGTGAATAATAGATGAAGTGCTCCACGGAGATAGATTTTTCATGCATGGAGTACTCCAATAGCTGTGCTGTGTACTGATAGATGTATGTGTCCATAACTGCACATCAAAGGATTAAGGAGGACGTACTAGCTAGTATGCCTCAAAGTTCAAGAAGGCGCTAGGCGGTTTCTAGGCGCTGATCCATACCCTAGAGCCTAGGCTAGCCTAGGCGTTTCTTGGGTTTTGCCAATTTACTAAATAACATATATATATATATATATATATATATATATATATAATACAGTAGAAAATGTTGAATAAATAAGTTATATAGAAGCATATACTAGCTGAATGTATATAAAATAGAGGGTAGTAGACAAACTTTAGTGGCTTAGGCTCAATAATCAATAGACAGGTGTTCTTAGTCCTACAGCAAGGATTAATAGCTTGCAAACCTCAATAGACAGCAAGTAGTTCATTAAATAAATAGAAAATATCAAGTTGATACTTATCTGATTACCAGCCATCTCCTATCTATTCAATGAACAACCATAGCAAATCAGCAACAGCTAGCAATCACAGACAAATGGACAGGACAGCAGTACAAGTGCACAACATAATTCATAAATAAAGGTCTTGTTCAGACAACACATAGTTCTCAAAAAACATAAAACAGTCACACAAGCACACACGCAGCAGCAATTCATAAGTTAAGACACACATTGACACATAGCATCACAAAAGATAAACCATGACATGAGAAAAGGCCCCAGGGCCATATCATCTTCCTTCTTCAATAGGGTTCCAAGTAGTCATCCTCATCTTCATCAAACTCTTCTTTATCAGATTCAAACTCTTCTCCTTCATAGAGCTCTCTCACTCTAGCACTCCTACGGAGCTGAAGTTGTTCTTCTGCTCCCACTGCATCTCCAAGAACAGATAAAGGTATCCCAGTACCTTCCATCTCTTCTTCCTCCTCATCTCTATAGACCACTAATGCACAATTATCTCCATTCTCAAGCAAAATTCCTTGAGCTTCAGTTGTATCATTAGACAAAAGAACATCACTAATATTCTTTGACTTGATTTTCTCTCTCTTATTAAGCAGCTTGGAGTTGAACTGAATGTAGTAAGCCTATTTCTCTTCTTAGTGTGTATCTATAGATTAAAAATAACTAAATAAGAACATATTCAGGTCTACAATTTAATTGAAAAACTTCTGAAATGCTGACAGCAGATAGCTACTTACTACTTCAAACCCGCTCCAATTTCTTTCACAACTAGAGGCACTTGATGTCAAAGAGAGGATTCTTGTTGCCATCTTCTGTAAGGCTGGTACTTCAGTTCCATACAGCCGCCACCATGATGCTGGAATGAATGCAAATACCACTTTTAGTTAGTAGGTACAATTAATTTATTGTGGGCTGAAAACAACAAACAATCAGATTGGAATAGATAGCAAGTACCTCTACGTGGGTTGTAATCAAAATTTTGGAAAGTCTTTGCCAGCTTCTTGCTAAATGGTCCTTCCCTATTCTGAAACTTTCTCAGTTGAACATGGGCAGCCTGATCTTGCTTATCCTCATCATGAAAATAGAAGGTCTCCACACAACTAATGAATCCTTCTATGATTGTGGGCTAATCAAAGATTGTTGGATTAGCATAACTATAGTGTGGATTCAACAATTAAGTTGTCAAATGTAGTGGAGAATCAAGTCTTCCATTCATCTTCTTGTCAACAATAGCAATTACCTCCTTGCAGCGAGACTCATTATTGCCCAAGGCCTCCTTGATCTCTCTCTTTGCCTTTAGTAGTTCTCTCCATAAACGAAACCATAATAGTGTTCAGTATAGCCATAATAGCATCTAATGAATTCTAAAATATAAATTACCATGAGTATAGACCCATCTTGCAATATATTTATGCACCTCATGTGTTTTTTCTTTCCATAACTCCTTGTTCAGCTTCTGTTGAGTTAAAGATTCAGATTTGGTTGCTTTAGGATCAATAGCACGTGCCCATTTGTCAATGGGTCCTAATTTGTGAGGCTCTGAGCTTTCAATACAAGTGACTTCCTCTGACTCTCCACTTCCAACCCGAGAAACATTCACTTCTTCTCTAAGTTCTAGCGCACAAACATTCTTCTCCTCCCTCTTCCTTTTTGCATCATCTAGTGCTTTCTTGCACTTCTCTTTAGCCTCCTTAGCCTCCTATGTTGTGGCCTTGCATTTTGCCACGTTCTTTCCTTCATGGGCCACATGTTGCTTCAACCAATAAATCCCTCCTTGCATCACCTTGTTACAGAGTTTGCACTTCGCCTTGTCCTTGTTGGTAGGATCAACAAGAACCCTGTATTCCCATCCCACATCATCTGAATTCCTTCTTAGGACACTTGCTCCCTCATTTCCTATTGCAGGTTCAGCCTCTGTTGTCGACATCCTAAATTCAGACCACTTCAGAGTTCAAAACAGGGAAACAGAGGAGAGCAGCAGGGAATGACCAAACTGGAAAATCTAATAGTAGCTGGTGAGCCCTTTACTTCTATTTTATTAGAAAAAACAACTGGCTGAGCAATGCATTCTGTCAGTCCATCTCCCATTGAGGTCTGAATAATAGAAACAACAAGCTCCCTGTTGCATACTTCATTTTCCAAAAAGGAGAGTAGAGAGCAGCAGGGAATAGAGGAGAGGAGAAGGGAACAGAGGAGAGCAGGGGAGGAAACATAGGAGAGCAGGGGACGACATACCTTGGGGCTTCAACTTAGGGAGGAGCCCGATAGGGAGGGGGCTAGGCGGCGTGAGGACGTGCCCGGCGGGGAGGAGCTTCTAGCAGTGGGGAGATGAAGAGGCCGACGAGGAGGAGCTTCCAGGAGGGGATGAGTGTGACCAGCGAGACCACGAGCTCGATAAGGAGTGAGGCCGACCAGAACAGCTTCTAGGCAGG
Source organism: Sorghum bicolor (assembly GCF_000003195.3). Taxonomy (NCBI): domain Eukaryota; kingdom Viridiplantae; phylum Streptophyta; class Magnoliopsida; order Poales; family Poaceae; genus Sorghum; species Sorghum bicolor. The sequence continues at coordinate 47,140,068 of NC_012875.2, forward strand.
GAAGAGTGCGACCGGTGGGACCAGCTTTCGGGCGGGCAGGAGCGTGCCCTGTAGGACCACCTGCCCAGCAGGGAGGAGCGCTGCTACTGCTGCAGCAGCTTCCGGCGGGGTCACAGCGTCTCAGGGAGGTGAGCTTGGAGATTGGGACGCAAAGTAGCCGCGTTTTCCCCTTCTCCCTCTTATCCTTCTCCCGCTTGCGCTTCTTTTCCTGCGCCTGAAGCCAGCTGCGCGCGCGCTCGCCCGCGGCGTCAATTTTTCGCACCCACTCGCGTCCGCCTCTCCCATCTCGCCCGCCTCCATGCCGCCTAGAGCACCTGAGCGCCGCTGAATCGACGCCAAGGCATCGCTTAGCGCCGCCTAGGCGCTCCACCCGCCTAGATGACCGCCTACCCCCCTAGGCCAGGCGGTAGCCCCTAGCCTAGCATTTAGTCGCGCCTAGGCATGGAGGAGGGGGCGCCTTTTTGATCCTTGGTATCCCTTATCAAGAAAATGACTAGTGAATTCAGACCCAACATTTTATGCTGCACTCGCAGCACTAAAAACTTTCTCCACCAATCGTGAAAAGATTGGTCAGTAGGTTTAATGGGGCAAGTGATGCAAAAGCAAAATGTGACAGGAGGGTGAATAAATATTGGCTGTGATGGAAAGATGTTTTACAGTCTCTGCAGAACATGCAATTAATTAACAACATTGTCAATAGAGATACTACTGGATCATTAAAAATCTACAAATATACATGTGCAATGAGAAAGAGAGAGGGATGATGTATAGGCAATAAGGGATTATATGTATGTATATTTTCACGAACTAGTGGTTGAATAGTGATCGAGGTCCTTTTATCTGTAGTACACATGTGTCTCTCTACACTTCTCTCTCTATCCCATGCTAGTTATAGATAACTCAGGGATCATGTGTTTTCCACGTGTGTTCTCTACATGAACTTTCAAGTATCCAGATCGTCTCGTCTTCCTCCGTTGAATCTACCTGCAAGAACTGTGTGTGCCTCCATAAATCAAATAATTCACTTAGGTCGGAGATTGTGGGCTACTAGTAGAAATCGCGCACCCCTGCGCGCGATGGTAAGTATAGATGGAGTTATAATATATATATGTTTTATTTGTGGACTACAAAGCAGCTTAGAGTAATGTATAAATTTATGTTACATAAATATAGTGATGGCAAAGGTTACAGACATATAGCAATGCAAAAGGTAATGAGAATTTGTCATAGCAATGTATCGAAGTTGTTATCCCAAGTATAGTGTGACTAGGTTGCAAATGATGCTGTCGCAGAACTCTTATTCACTGCAAAGGGAGAAATGAGACATCTTAGTGCAACACAATTGCACGACTAATCAATTGTCGTGCTAGGGCCTTAAGAAACGTGTTTACCGGTTGTGGTGGGGCCTGATGTGGTGGTTAATCGTGGGTAATTTTCATACCCACGATTCTGTGTAGGTGTACACGGCCGGATCTTGAGGAGACCGAGCATAACCATATGGATCATATCATTGGGGATACCCATAATATATAGCCACCGTTCCATTGGTTCTGCTCTTCCTAAGGGTGGAACAAAGACCCAACAAAGGGAATGTGAACTCAGCCAGTAAGTAAAGGGCATATAAAAAATACGTGCTGATCTGTAGGGGTACAACAAAGTTATAGAAGCATTGCGGTGGCACTAAAATATTGACACAAGAGGGTTTCAACATGGAACTGTACACTCAAGACAATCAATATAACTAATCAGCATTGACTGGTGAATAAACTGATATGCAGAATACACAAAAGAAGATATTCTTCATGCCTGCTAGAATATGTAGTTTTATATCTTTGGCTACTATGCTGTGTTTTACAGGATTTCGACGCGCTGAGCATGGAAGTCAACATGGAGGAGACTCGAGAGGTGGTGTCCAAGTTTATTATGGAGCAGATCGTCAAAGATGGAGGCGAGTTTCATTATGACCCTATAAAAGATAATTAAATAGCTAGATCATTTGATGCCGTGAGCTTTGGAGGTACATTTGAATAGTTAATTAACTTAATTAATGGTCGTGTGTTAAAAACATGAAGTGGCCGGCCAGCTATTCCCGCGTTTATGGAACGTTTATGGAACTATGTACACTTTGAGGATGTGTTGTTTTTGTGTAATGCATGCGTGTGATGTGTATTAACTTAATTTGATCAGTGATGACACATGTGACGCTAGCTCGTACTGATTGTTTGCTTGGCAGATTAATTACTGCAGACGCGTCTGGTGTATGCATGTTTACGCTCAAATGTTTTCAGACGCTCGGAAGCTAAACGAGTTTGTAGACATATTCGTGTCCAGTAAACACCACAGACGCGTGTTACGTAACACGCGTCGGTAGTAGACACTTATTATAGACGCGCTCAGAAGCGTCTGTGATATAGTAAATACCACAGACGCTTTTTAATTAATAGGCGTGAGTAGAAGAAACTTACTACAGACGCGTCCAAGCGCGTCTGTGATATCATGACAAATACCACAGATGCATTTCTATTAATACGTGTCGGTAGTAGAAACTTTGTACAGACATGCTTGGACACGTCTGTGATATTTTCTTATCACAGACTCCTTACTGCAGACGTTTCCTTGAGCGTATGTGATATCCCTAAGGTGCGTCTGTGTTGTGCCTTTTCTACCTAGTGGATGTTCCTTAGTTTTTTTAATTCACTCTCTTCATTAGTAGAATGACAATCAGATACCTTATGTTTAAACTCAGTCTTTTTGTAATTCTTCTCATTCAGCTAGGATAGTGCCGTAGTGAAAAGGAAATCAAGTACCGTAGCGAGCAGCAGTGCAGCATCAGATTAAATTCATTTCCTGAATGAATTGCTCACCTGTATTTTTAGCTTTGCTCTGGCTAGGAACTGCCCTCATCCCCCGCGATCTGTCCTGGCAAGCCTTGTGTAGGGCATGTACGAAAATTGATCGCGATCGGCAGTGCAACCGTTAGGGTTCCCGAAGACCGCGCGCCGGCGTGGTGGATGTTCTTCCACTTCGATCCGCGGCAGTTGCTCGCCAATGCCGACAACAGCTCCAACCTTCATATCAGTCTACTCGTTCCAGCCGCCGCTGAACCCCCGCGCGTTTGGGGTGGATGTTGAGGGCGAACCTGACCACGCGTTTGCGGCGACATGCCTCTGCCCTTGACCTCCGTCTGCGGCGTGATCACGACGTGCTGGTCCAGCCAGGATCTACGCGCGGCCGGGTGGCGGAGCAGCACGCCCGCCTCGAGGACGAGCAGCCTAAGGTACCGGATCAAGAGGAAGCCAAGCGCCGTGACCACGGCCAGGTGCAAAGCCGTGTCGACCACCGCCTGTGGCACAGGAGGCCTGCGTGGATCGGTAGCACGCAGAGGTGCCGGCCGCCCGACGGTCACCGCGATCTCCCTAGCTGGGCCAGCACGCCATGATCGCGCCGCAGACGACGTGAGGTCAAGGGCGTAGATCCTGGCGCGCCGGTGTGTGCATAGCGCTGAGCTCCAGGGATCCTATCTCAACACCGACCAGGTCGATCGTGGCCACGGGAGGAGACGCCGGATCCTTAGAGGAGTCCGGCGGGATGACAGACGTGCGTGTGTTGCGGCCTTTTTGCGATTGACGGAGGTGTGCGTGTGTAAGGTCGTGATCATACTTCTAATTTGGAACATGTGCTGTGAGTCGTTGATCTTGTAGGTAAGATTTGCCTGGAGAAGATTTCAATTATAGTAGAGATTGAAAATAAAAACTAATTATACAGTTTACCTCTAATTCGTAAGATGAATCTTTTAAATTTAATTACTTTATGATTGGATAATGTTTGTCAAATAAAAACAAAATGCTACAGTATTAAAATTCAAAAAAATTCGGATTTAAAGAGGCCTAGAGGGCACGGCACCGTTGCCCTGTGTGGATGGAACCCAGTCCAGTGGCGGTTGGGCTCGGAAGCAAGAGGCATGTGCTCCTTCGGGAGCTGGACGCCTGGATTTCGTTTCCCAAACCGCGCGTCGGCCGTTGGACGTCTGAAAATAGGTGCCTCTCAGTGCTCTCACATTGCGTGAGTTTGGATTAGAGCTAAGCTAATAATACTCTCATATTTTTTTTTCTAGCTCACTCATATATAGTTAGCTATTTACTATTAATACATACATGATCCATTTATTTTTCTTACAAAGTTTTTTTGGTTCTTGTATATGTAAGCTTACAACCTATTCCTTCTTTCTCTCCTTCCTATTCTCCTCCACACCTCAGTGTTTAGCCAGCTTACAGCCAGTTATTATACTTGCTCTTAGACATTAGGGCGTCCGCAACTGTGAATGCAAGTCACTAACTGACATGAAGACGTAAAGAATAAGGGGGTGTTTGGTTAGGGTTATTAAAGTTTAACAGGTACTTTAGTTTTTTTGTTTTCTTTGACAATTAGTGTCCAATCATATACTAATTAGACTCAAAAGATTCATCCCGCAAATTACTTTGTAGCCATATTTTTAGTTTAGTAAATAATCTATATTTAATACTTCATACATGTATCTAAATATACGATGTGACGAGAGATAAACTTTACCATCCGCGACCAATCAGAGCCTAATAAACAATGAAAAATAGGATAGCAGTAAATGTGTCAGTGACTGATTTTTCTTTTTGAAAGATGTGCGAGCTAAGCTCTTCCTATCTCGTTAGCTGCTTAATTTTTGTGGTTCTTCCACTCTCTGATTAGTTAGATGATACTCCTAGCTAGCAGACTCGTTACCCCGTTGGGGACGCCCTTAGAACATGGAAATGGAATTCAGCGTTGTAATGTGCTGCCAACGTGTGCCTCTACAAACTCTACACTACACGCTCTAATTTCGCACATGTCCTCTCGGACTGATACTACAATGCTGTTACTCATTACAATTGCGAGCTAGGAGTATTTGCATGTTTCTAAGAGCTACGTACAATTCGAACTTCTGTTCGAAGGTGGATTTCAGATTGGTAACGACAAGTACAGTAGTACTTAGAGTGCTCGTGATTAAGCCGAAAATATGAAAAAAGGATTGCTGGGCTTTTTTCTCCTTCCTGACGGCCCGTTTAGCCCAAGACCAACTGGAATAAATGAGGGCCTTAGGATTTTGGAAGTTGGAGCCCAACGGCCAACGCTACATTTCCCTTTTTATTTCCCCTCTCCACCATTTCTAGGCGAATGAATTCTCTGTTTGCTAGTCTCGCACAAAACCTGAAGAAACTCGAAGCGGAACCGAATCAAAACCGAGCGCGAGAAGCGGAGCCGCGGCGAGCCGGGGAGGTGCGAGGAGGAGGAGCAATGGAGGCGCTGCTGGAGCTCGAGAAGGTGCAGAGGGTGCTCTCCCTCATGAGTTCGCGCGGCCTCTCCCACGCCGACTCCAGCGGCGGCGGCGCTGCCGCTGACCGCTTCCTCGCCCAATTCCTCCTCTTCATGGTACGTTTTTGGGGGTCGCCCCTCTCCCTCCGTCTCTACGAATTCAATCGACTCGGATGTGTAGGACTAGGAGCGTGATCCTTACGAGTTCGCCGAAGCCGATGGCCTCGCGCAGGGGCGAAAGGGCAAAATAGATGAATAACTAGGCGGCTAAACTTCGATTTTCCTTGGTTTGACATGGCACGGTGTGTCTAGCATAGCACAGCGCTCCCTCCGCCGCCCCTCCCTGCCTTCGTCCCTCGCGGAGGCTTTTGGTTCGGCAACGGGTTTAAGCGCGTACAGTATGTGCTGTTCGTTTTGCATTTTCAATTTTGATGGGTTTATTCGATGAGGACGGTTTCGGTTGTGTATTTGCGCACGCGTAGCTCGCTGCAGTGTGACATCCGATCGATTTGATGAGAAGTTCAGTTTTGTATTGACCTGCCGTTGATTGGTGACCTGTGCTCACTGCTCTCGCCAGGTCATACGTTTTGTTGGCATTGGCAATGACAAGCAACATGTGTACTCGTGCAACTGTGCTTGTGTTCTCGAGTTTCAGTCCAGTTAGCTAGGTGCCTAGGTCGAAGGAGATTGCACCACTAGTCCAAAGTATGGTCCATCGAGATCATAAACTGGCATGAACTGGACATTGGATCAGACTGATTTGCCACATTGGTCATGAGCAGACAGCAGTGTAGGTGCTTTGCATAATTTATTAAATCTTGCTGTGGCTTATTGTTAGCTAAGATTTTTGAATTACCATTTAACTTCAATAATGCAACGCAGTTACTTCATTACCTTGCTTTGGTGATCATATTCATTACACTAGTTTACTTTATTGTTTTTGTTGCTCCTCTGAATTTGGTATCTCCTGTTGACACATCAAAATGGGTCACTAGGTGCATCTAGAACTTCTTTCAAAATGATGATCAGAAAATCTTTTGTGCAGGTGCAACCGTTTGATTCTCTTACCATGGAGAATAAGTTCCTTTTGGTCTCTGAGCTATTAGCAAAGGTAATGTTAGTGACACCGTTCAACTTCTTGTTCATTTTTATCCATGTGTTTTCTATGAAGAAATCACAGTTGAGACCTTTCTTTATTAGGCTACTCCTGATACTTTGGAAGAAATGCAGCATCTCACCCATCTGGAAGGTAGTGGTAGTAATAGTTGTGAAGTAATGATGATCTTACCTTGAACTTATGAGTTTATCTGGAAATTTTGTTGTTGATTCGGTCTGGAACTCTGATAAGACATAGGACCCTTTCAACTGCAGCTAATCAAGATATACCTTCTGGAGGTTTACTCCAGCCAATTAAGAAGTCTAAGATGCATGCCGAGAACTCAACCATTCAGGCTGTGCCGATGGTTGGTTTTGATGCGATGACAAGAGCTAAGTCTACACTTGAAGATTTTGTACGTATTCTTTGTAGTTGGTATCCGTAAAATCCTTAATGGAAACACTGTCATGACTTAATCCTGGGTGACCCAAGTCTTCTGGGGCCTCTTTTAGTTGTTCTTATTTTATTTTCTCAAGAAAAACCTGTTTGCTTGTTTGCTTTTGCTTTTCTTACATTGATAATTTTTTATCACATTAGGGGATTCGCTTACTGTTTTCTCTAAGAAAAAACATACTGCCTTTTCTTTGAGATTCTGCAATGCATGTGCTAGAAAACAATTGAACCTGCTTAGAGGCATTAAGTCCATGTCAAAAATAGAAGTTAACCTGGAATGTATTTTGCTCTTTCCTTATTAGTCTTACAGAGAAACTGGGTCACATGTTCTAAATTTCGATTTTCCCTCTTCAAACATGTCTTTTTTTTTTGTCATGAGTCTATCTTTGGCACTTCCAGATAATTATGTTTCCCTAAAGTAATTATTTCCTTCTTGAGAAAACAGTGCAGATCGTACTTTATGTTTCATGGTTTGGATGTTAACGAGCCACAAGCCATTTTCAAGTATCTACCTGTTCTTTGTTTCACAGAGAGCTACATATATCAGGTTTTTCTCCTGAAACGTGCTCCAAACTTTCTTCTTATGGTTTATGTTCTTCACTGAACAAACTGAACATTTCTTGTTGCAGTTAGATGCTTCAAATGAAGACTGTTTACATGTAGTCCCAAACGACAACACTTCAAAAGTAAGACCTGCATTACAGTGAAATAAGATATAGAAATATAGAATGCAAGTTTTGCTAATTTTGATCTACATAGGCCTTATATTATAGTGTATACATTAGCCACCTTATCTACCACACAGGTGTTGGGAAAGAAAGAAGAAGCTCTTATTGAAACATCCTTGTCTCAAATGATTGAACCCCTTGAAGGCCTTCTTCAGTGTCAAGGATTAATGACAGATCGGTTGGAAGCTTCTCCTCTATGTACTTGTTATGTAATAGATTCACTAATACTGGGCTAAGTTACTTTATTTTCTATTGTTTATAGATTGGGAACTGAACTCAAATCAGGCATTCAGTATTGGTCTCTAGAGAGGAAGCTCTGCCAAGCATTACTAAGAAATGAGAAGGTATGCAGAGACTTTAATTTTGCTGTAATTTAAAAACAAATAAGTATCCTGATAATAGCGATGTTTCGGTAGATCATCTGTCAAATTTGATCAGACCTGTTGATCATCATTTTTCTTTTGAAAAGCTGTACGCTCTTGATACTTCAAAGAGGAAGCGATGGATGCCAAGTAACAAACTATATTAGTACTTGAATTAAAAGTGAATGCATTACTAATTAACTTAGTGAATTTTGTATTTCAAATATATTGAAACTGAACATAAACAATATTTCCTATTGGCAACCTCAAATATAATGCTTAGTGTTTTTTCTGTAGATCTCTATTGAAGATGTTATGAAGGCAATCCATCTCAAATCATTTGACTATCGAGTTCTTAACCTGTTGATGTTTCAACTTACTGGTCAGCATGTATGCATACCTCTTTGTTAATAACCTACTAAATTCTATTCTGACTTCTGTTGTTAAAACATGGCATCATTTTCTTTCTTGTTTATTATTAGGTCAATGAATTGCATATGGACTTCTTGTCAGTCTCAGAATTTTTGGTTGAGATATCTGATGACCTGTGAGTATGCTCTGGATCTTACTCTCACATGCATGAACTGCCTACTTTAAAAAAAAATCTGTGATTGATGATTTGGCAAATTTGTAAAATCTGAGGCAAGGTAGTGCATGGGTTTCAGATGGAACTAGCGCTTCTGTTGAAACTTTTGTGAATATGAGATGTCGGTGTTGTATGTAAATTGAAATGATAATTTTATTTCGAATGACATTGTGCTTTAGTTATCATGTAACCTAACTATTAAAGGATCTGCGGAAATAGAAACCCAACAATTTATGTACTGTTATAGTATACCTTTTTTTTCTTAATTAATGAAATGACATGCAGCTCTCCTGCATTGGTCGAGGGCAAAAAATGTATATAGTCCTCAAGGACCAATACAGGCCTAGATGCACCATGTGCTGAACAGAAACTATGAATAACTTTCATACTTTTTTTGTTTGTTTTACAAGCCATGTCATCAATTGAAATAGCTGTTTCACCCGTGACTTGTTTTTGAATATCTTGCAGGTATGATTATGAGGTAAGTTGGGCTACTGAATACTGATATTGTCACTCTAATCTTAACTGTACTAGTGTAGGTCTAACTGTTGATGATGTTCAATTTGTTTTATAGGATGATGTTATGAACAATACTTTCAATATCCTTCGCATGTTTGCTGCAATATATGGACCATTAGAGGCACCGAATATGCTGGTGCGTAACAGACAGTCTGTTTAACTAAATGGCACATATCTCTCCTGATAATGTTACTCCTTCATTCCTTTATTTCAAATGCTATCAGATATTTAATTTTTTTCCTGCTTGCAAAATTGTGAGTTATCTAGGCATAATCACATTGCGTGCCGTTTTGATATTTCGTTCATGCGTCAATAATCTTTTTTTTTTTAATTTGGGATACTATTATCGAGTACCTGCTTGTACCCTCAATTTTCTCAAAATGAGAAATTTGGATATTTGGGACTAGGGGGAGCATCGTCTGAGGCAAATTGGAAGTTAGGTCCAATCATGAAACCACTAAAATCAGTACAACAGGTTTTGAATGAATTGTGGAGTAGTTGTAGTTATCAGTCTAGCCTACCTATATAAAGAATTTTAAATTCAAAGTAAATTAATCTGCCTTATGAATTAGGATAAGCACAAATGAAAAATTCCTGATATTGCAATGAACATGATAAAGTAGAAGTTAGTGTTTTATAAAACCTCTTGAAATTTCAAATGTTGTTATAACATTCAGTATACTGCAGTTTTTGTCCCCAAATTTTTTGTTGTCAGCTTGGTTTGATGTGTCCTGTTTGTTTTTATTTTTCACTGGGTAGTTCCCCACAGCAAGATCTTTTCATTTTTTATATATAAATACAAAATACAAGGCTATGTAAAGGAAAGAAAAAAGGGTACACTAAAAGAGAAACTATATAGAACTGAACCATGTCAATCAGAGGATGGAACTCTTGTATTTTGGGTAAATGCAGGATTAGCTCACTTCTGAATTGTTCCTTCCAAGAAGAAACACCTGGGGCCTTGCCCTTGAAGTTGTTAAGCACTTAAGTTTAACGCTGTTTCTAAGCACTGATCACCCATGCTTGAAACTTCCATGAAATTATTTTGGACTTGCTGTCTTGTCTCAAGTAACCTGTGTTGGAGGTTGAGTTTCAAATTCACTGGATGTCAACTGAGAACTAGCAGCTGATAGCCATTGTACATTAGAAAAATATATTCCTCATTGCCACTGCATTTTCCATTTGTTGGACACAGCTGTAGCACTGTCTACATGGGTATTTCTTATTAGGATATTCTTGTGTGTTCATTGAGTATCAGCCATGTGTCCTGTTTGTTCCCCAATTGGTAACTTGTACTCAATCCATTCCAAATTGTAAGTCGTTTGACTTTTTTAATATCAAGTTTGACCACTCGTCTTATTCAAAGTTTTGTACAAAATATCACTTTCTTTTGTTGTGTATTGGTTTATTAATAAAAGTTCTTCAAGAATGACTTAAATTTAACTATATTTGCACAAATTTTTTGAATAAGACGAGTGGTCAAACTTGGAGTAAAAAAAGTCAAACGACTTACAATTTGGGATGGAGGGAGTAGATTTTAAGTTTATATGATTATTGTTCACTGAGCCAAATCTGTCGTTATAGGCATGAATTGTGGAGGTTTATATGATTATTGTTCACTGCGCTCAGGGGAAAACTGAGGAGGTTTACAAATCCAGTGAGAAAATAAGCACTTAGGAATAGGTTCTACTAGGTACACTTTTGTTTATTTGGGAAAAAAAGATGTATCTTTGTCTTACAGAGATAGGTCGCTATCTATCTATTATTGGTAATAGACCCCCCCCCCCCCCCTGCGCTCCCATCCTCATGGCCCTTGGATGTGCATGGGAACGGGTGCACTGCGTGGGAGCAATTAAGGCATATTTCTCTTGTACAGTCTTGTGATAGGTTTACTGGATATTCTAATTTAGTCATATGTTGAACAGTACTGTTTAAAATGGTAATACTTGTCATGGCTGTTGTAGGCCAAGTGCATAGGCGAGGCTGAAGAGAAATATGAGAGTTTCTCAAAGAAATTGGAGCCTAGTCTCTCAGGCAGTTACTGGAGAAGATGTGAGGAAGCTACAAAGGAAGGTAGTAAAGACATTTTGGGTTTGTTTCTTCATCTGATCTGTTTTTATTTTTGGAGCACTGTCATGTTTACCATCCTATTGCAGGCGGAAAAATATCAGGCCATGCATATGGAACATGGAATATCCCTCGTGTGATAAGCAATGAAGACTCTTTCCGACGTGAAAGATTGAGCAAACACGATGCTTCTGCTGTGATCATCTGATAGGCAAATTTCATGTTCCAAGTATCTTCAAAGTTGAAGCTCCAGTACACTGCTAGTAAGTGTCTTACCTGTATGCACGTTTCCATTCTTGCCAGGTCAAATGCAGAAATGACCTGCAACCGTTATGTAAGGTGCTAGGGTCTGCTCAGTGGGAACTCCTTGAGGCTATACCTTGGGCCCCTTATTATGCTCATAAATTTCTATTTATGACCAGTTAGTTACCTTGCCATTTCCTAACATCCTTAAAGTTTCTTTCCTCTGACCAAAAATTCTCTTGTTCCTTTTCCAGACCATTCGATGGTTCATATGGCTATTTCATACCAACAAAGTACACATCGAGTGTCCTTGCCATCTGAAGTATATTACTTTGGTACGGAGCAGTGCCTTGGCCATTCGTACTCTCTGAATGAACTTCCTAACAATCAAATCAAATGTTTCTGTGATCTTAGTGGCACAACCTCGACAAATCATCTCTGAAATGAAAAAAGAGGTAAGGCATCCTTGAAATGAGAAAGGAGGTACAGATTTCTCGGGAGGGGCATGGCAGCTGTAGTTGATGTGAGTTGTTTTTTGGTTCACACAGATCTTGACAAGCGTTGCTCAATTCTTTGTTTTGCTGCTTTGTAGCATAAAAAATGTATATTATGTGTCCACCGTCGTCAGTGATCGATGCATGCAGATATCGTGACACGATTCCCTGGCTCTGAAGTCACGTACCGTATGGTCTCGGCACACAATGGCGTGATAATATACACAATAGCGACATAGCGTGGTCCTTGTCTTTAATGCCGTCTTCTGTCTTCAGACCAAGATGCATAAACTGTTTGGTGGTGACAGACTTTGGGGGAGGGCATCGTCGGCCTTGCATCAATTTACTGGTGGATGGTGATGCGCCGATACATTCGGGCCTGACGTGGATGCATTTTGGCGGAGCTGCAGATTGCATCTGATCCGCAACTGCATGCATGGGAGCGCAGATTATGCAAGTACCTGGCAACCGTTGCTGGAGTTGGTTTTGTTGGATACTTGGATTCATGGTGCAAGGAGAAGCTGGTGGGCGCCCGGCACGAGTCATGTCTGTTTTTGCGGTCAATAATATATACTATACTATACTATAATAGTAGTGGGCAGCTGTCGTGGCGATCATGGTTGATCTTATGGTCCACATGACCACATAAAATGAGGGCCTCGAAGCATGGCCGCCTGCGAGTGCCCACTGCTCGACGCAGACTTGGTAGGGGCCAATCAATCCACAAGTAACAAGTTTGCCTGCATGCGTCTGCGTGGGTCTGGCCGTTGCAGCACCGATCTCGCGCTGTAGCGCTGCATATGTATACTGTATGATTTTTTTCCCCCAGATGCGATGGGGACGGCGGAGCGCTCAACGTTGCTCTCGCTCGTGCAACTTGTATATCTATAACCTGAACACAACATTAAATATAGATAAAAAATAAACTAATTATACAGTTTAGTTGAAAATCGCGAGACGAATCTTTTAAGCGTAGTTAGTCCATGATTAGCCATAAGTGCTACAGTAACTCACATATGCTAATGACAGATTAATTATGCTTAATAGATTTGTCAGGAAGTTTTCAGATAAGATATGTAATTTGTTTTTTATTAGTTTTAAAAAACCCCTCCCAAAATCCTTCCAACACATCCGATGTGACGTCTAAAAAATTTTCAAATCCGATCTAAACATGCCCTTATTATCCCTCTCCTACTGGCTGGTACTCTAAATATAGGAATAGAAAACAGTTATAAAATAGAGCTCACTAACACTTTGAATCATGTATTGAAAAAGACATGAAATTGCTAGAATGAACGCTCGTGCAAAACTTGACGTGATTGATCTATTCTGCGGCACTACTTCAATAGTACTTTCAGCGAAAGAATTGTGTTTTCCTCATAATATTTCAGAATCATCATCAACATAAGCCAAATTTCAACGAAACGAATTGTTATAGACAACACCAATTTTTTTGTTTGTTTTTCTTTCTTGCTGCAGATGAGACAATCCGTTTTCACTAAAATTTGTTTGCCATGTTGAATTTGAACTAGTTTCTCTTATCGAAAGTATGAGTCCATTAGCAGGTTAGCACAAGCTCTAAAAATCAGATATAGGCCGGCCTGTCTAGATCAGCTAGGGCTAAAAATTTACTCAAATTAGCTTAGCTTACAACTAGTTGTAGGCTTGACTAATAAATTAGATCATCTATTAGCTCTCTGTTTGGGTGAGCTAGGGTTAAAAACTTGTGAGCTTACAATAATTAGTTCTATATATCCTGACAGATCCATAACTATATATGTAATATATATGACATGATAATAACATACAACCAACAGTATATCAATGCATTCTGTGATAAGAAAACAAAGTCGGCCTCGCGTGCGCCTGCTAGACTCACTTGTGGCCACGCGAGTCAGCATCTGATTAACGCCGGGCTACAGTGACAGATAGATACCTACTCGGCTACTCCTGCTCCTTTCCAAGTTCCAGCCCTTCACCGTACCAGTTGACCACACCAATGCCGTACTGACTTTGCGTTACTTTGCTGTAAAACGCACACCATTGGCCCGGTCTTTGTGACGGGCCTTGTTTAGTTCCAAAAAAAATTTGCAAAATTTTTTAGATTCTCCGTCACATCAAATCTTTAGACACATGTATGGAGTATTAAATATAGACGAAAATAAAAACTAATTGCACAATTTGATCGGAATTGACGAGACGAATCTTTTGAGCCTAGTTAGTTCATGATTGGATAATATTTGTCAAATACAAACGAAAGTGCTACTATTTCTATTTTGCAAAAAATTTTGGAAATAAACAAGGCCATAGTATATATGATCCGCATTGAGGGATTAGTTGCTTCAACCTAGCAGCGACCTTTATTTTTCATCTTTTTATTGATATATTTTATTATTAATTTCAAATTAAATAGATGTTATTGTCAAATATTTTACATTTGATTATTAATGCATCACATATATCTAACAGCCATCAAGATTATACTACAATTACAATTACAATGAGTTTGATCTCCGTCACATGATTCAATAATGGATATATCATAATTGCAGGAGAAAACCATACATAAGAGATAGAGATCAAGCCAATACAAACCATAGTGTACGATGGGTGATTTTGAAAACATATTAGACATGATTGCACACTTAGTTTAATACACTGCACGTAGTATGACTAAAGTGTTAGTCAAAATACATAAAGTTTGACTGTTTCAGAATAAGGATATAGCAAGGTAGACGTATAAAATACACTAGAACGCAATATAAAACCATCATACACATAGATTGCCTAGGATACAATGAACAGTGATAGGTTCACGTACATGGATCAACTTTGTGCCTATGGTTTTAAACTGGAGCGAATAATTAGGTCTGTTTGGCCTAGGTCCTGTCCACCCACCTTTGTTCGGTTTTTGCATACTCCCTCCATCTCATAATAAGTGTCGTTTTTGCTTATCGAGAAGTCAAATGCTTTTAACTAACCAAATATATATACAAATATTTATAGTACATAATTAGTACTATTAGATAGATTGTTCAATCAACTTTCATAATAAACATATTTTAAGATACAAATGTTGATAATATTTTATATAAACCTAATCAAACTTAAGAGCCATAGCGACATTTATTTTTGGACGGAAGAAGTACATAGCTATTGTGCCCATTCGACACCAGACCCAAACAGTACAACAATAATGCCAACAAGAGGGCGCATAATACATAGCACACACTAGAGAGTACAACTAACTCCATGTACAACCATTATTTGAGTACACACTCATAGGTGCATTTGATGGTTGAGAACCTTACATGCATGTTATAGTTTTTTTTTGACAAAACACATGCATGTTATAGTTGAGCTTTATCCCAAAACAAATGTTCGGTGTTGCCGTCGTGGCATGGGTATGCATGCACGCACATGGCCGAGCAGTGGTAACAGCAAAGAGGATTAAGAACTCTTGCCATTGCCACCCGAGAGGAGCACGTCAGTCACCAGCTTCTGCAGATTGGCGTACGAGCGCCCGCCGGGCTGCGTCGCGCGCACGGCGGTGTCCCGCCACTCCAACGCGCGGCGACGCATCTCCTTTCCTTCCTCCCCGTCCATGGCCTCCCGTATCTTCGCCTCCACGGCCTCCCGCCGCACGTCGTGGCCGATCTCCACGCCCACGCCCCACTCCGTGCACTTGTACCGGCAGTTGGTCTGCTGCTCCGCGAAGAACGGCCAGCACAGCATTGGCACCCCGGCGCAGAGGCTCTCCAGCGTCGAGTTCCACCCGGAGTGCGTCAGGAACACGCCCACCGCCTCGTGCCGCAGCACCGCGTCCTGCGGGCACCAGCTCGCCAGCAGGCCGCGCCCTTTGGTCGCCTCCCGGAACTCCGGCGGCAGCACGGCGGCGTCGCCACTGACGAGGTCCGGCCGGATGATCCACAGGAAGTCGTGGCCGCTGTTGGCCAGACCCCACGCGAACTCCACCAGCTCCTCGTCGGTCATCACCGTGATGCTGCCGTAGTTCACGTACACCACCGACCTGGGCGCCCTGCCGTCGAGCCAGCGGAAGCAGGACACGTCCTCCTTCCAGAGGTTGGAGCCCAGCGCGTCGAGCTGGTGGTGGCCGCCCTTGGGCACGATCTGCTCGGCGAGGAGGGCGAGCGGGCCGATGGTGTTGATGGACGTCGCTGCAGGTGGGATCGTCTCGGCGCGCATGGCGTCGAGCGCCTCCTGCTCGAGCTCGTCGAAGGTGTTGAGGACGACGGCGTCCGCGCCGGCTGTCTGACCCGTCACCCTAATGGCGTAGTGGACCATGAACTCGTCGGGGTCCGTGGAGCGGATGAAGCTTGGGAAGTCCTTGAGCCTCATGTGCTTGCTCATCCCGTCCACCGGCGTGTCCAAGAACCCGTTCGTCAGCTGCTCCTCTGCATGTTCATTGAAAAAGGGTACACGTGAGCAGTGCACTTGCAGCGCCGTACGTGTACTCAGTCGCGGTGTCTATGGCGTGCCGGTGCGATCGAGAGAGATTTTTGAACCACCTTTCAACGGGAAGATGCCCTTGTCGATGAGGGTGCGGTAGTAACGGTAGCCCATGTAACCGCAGGCGCTGGCAGTCCAGAGGAGAGCGCACGGGACGCCGATCTCCCTGGCGGCCTCCAAGGTAAAGCTCATGGTGCCGTCGCCGACGACGCAGGTGACCGGCGGCGGCACGTCGTCGTCAGGGGATGATGAGGCGGCGTTGAGAGCTTGGAGCAGGGCCCTGAAATGCGGGAGGCAGGTCTCCTCCGTGGAGCGGCAGAGGGAGGGAACGTCCTGGGTGGCGTCCGCGTCGGACGGCGGCAGGCCGTCCGGGATGGTGGCGAAGCGGAAGCCCGGGAGGCCGTCGAGCGCGCCCGCGCCGCGGGACCGGAGCAGGCGGCGGTGGTTGTACTCGCTGTTCACGAAGGTGACGTGGAAGCCCCAGCAGTGGAGGATCTTTCCCAGCTTCAGCATCGGCGTGACGTGGCCCTGCGCCGGGAACGGCACCAGCACGGCGTGCGGCTTGCCGGCGTCGTCGGCGGCAGCAGCGGCGAAGCCCATGTCGATCTGCGCCTTGTGTGCGAGTGCAAACGGCACGTTGCTGGTATATATTATACACCTAGCTTGTGGGTAAGATGAGGGCGATGAATAGGAGCTGCTACTTCTATTTATAGAACTACCGGCATCACACTGATTGGCCTATACTATATTTCCTGTATATTATCTCTTGAGACTTGAGACTTGAGAGAGCCAGGGAATCGTGTCACTATATCTGCAAGCATCAAACACTGACGACGACGGTGGGGAATTGAGCGACGGTTGTCAAGACGTGTGCGAACCATCGCCTCACATTAGCTATAAGTGCCATGCTTATTGCTTACATATAACCAAACCGAAGCAAAAAAGACAATGCCTTTCCCGAGAATTTACCTCTGTCCTCATTTCAAAGGATTGCTTACCCACCTCCTTTTTCATTACAGAGATGATTTGTGTAGTGGCGTTGCGGTTTATGGATATATAAGCTGGCAGAGTTATTAGCAATGAGAAAATTTGTGCATCATCCGTCGTCATCCGGCTTTCATAGCAAATGTTCTGCCACTATCGTTTTTTAGCGGATACTTCATCCGCCACTGTCGTTGTTTGTAATTTGTGTTATGAGGATTCTTCTATAGTTGTGCTGTGTAATTTTTTTTGAGGGAACTGGAGGGGCCTTGGCCCCTACAGAATTTTATTAAAAAAAACAGGAGAGTAAACAGCGGTGTAATTCACTCATCTTAATAAAAAACCAGGCTATATATATTCCCTTGTCGAAAAAAGGATATACATCTTGACAGAGTTATTAGCAATGAGTAGTTTAGATGCGGCAATTGGTCTTGTTTGTCGATGTTTTTGTGAAGGCTGTCTGTGAGACAAAGCTTTCTATGTTGCATTAATTTGGTGGCTGCAAAAGGTGTGGATTCGTGGAGTTTTTCGGTGCACACATGTGTGATGAGTAGGAGGCGTGTAGAGCGCAGCGTGTATTATTGTTTTTTCCCAGTTTGGCTACATGTTCCCCTTCTTGTTTATGTTGTGTCTTTTTTTTTTTTTGCCATTTCTTTCTTTCTGTACTAGTAATACCACTTATTTGTTGTTTTCTTCTTTATGAATAGAAATAGACACTGTCAACATCTCACTAAAAAAATAAAATCAAAGTGAATAAGGTATTCTCTCATGTGCAAATGAATAAAGTAGAGGACCTCCCGCAACTGTTCAGTGTTCACCACTATTATTATTTTATACACTGTTCAGTAATGCGAGCAGCGAGCCCCAGTGCAGTTTACAGGCCTTGTTTAGTTCCCCAAAAATTTTGCAAAATTTTTTAGATTCTCCGTCACATCGAATCTTTAGACGTATGCATGGAGTATTAAACATAGATGAAAATAAAAACTAATTGCACAGTTTGGTCGAAATTGACGAGACGAATCTTTTGAGCCTAGTTAGTCCATAATTGGACAATATTTGTCAAATACAAACGAAAATGCTACTATTTCTATTTTTCTAAAAATTTTTGAAGTAAACAAGGCGCAAATCGACATGCATGGTCTCCAACGTTGCAGTGTCACGGTGATGACCAACGCGGAGCTGGTGGAGTTTGTGTGGGGGGGTCTAGCCAACAGCATCAGCCACGACTTGCTGTGGAATGTGGATCATCTGGCCGGACCTCATCAGCGGCGTGCTGCCTCCTCCGGAGTTCCAGGAGGCGATCAAAGGGTGCGGCCTGCGGGCCAACTGGTGCCCACAAGACGCGGTGCTGCATCACGAGACGGTGAGCGTGTCTCTCCTGACGCACTCTGGATGGAATTCGACGCTGGAGAGCCTCTGCGCCGGGTTGCTAATGCTGTGCTGGTGGCCTTTCTTTGCGGAGCAGCAGACCGATCGACTGCCGGTACAAGTGCACGAAGTGGGGCGTGGGCATGGAGGTCGGCCATGGCGTGTGGCGGGACGCCGTGGAAGATCGGAGAAGATACGGAAGGCTATAGGCGGGCCGGGAGAAAGGAAAGGAGATGCGTCGGCGGGCGATGGAGTGGCGGGACACCACCGTGCGCGCGCGCGCGACACAGCCCGACGGGCACTCGTACGCTAACCTGGAGAAGCTGGCGAGTGGGTGACCGACGATGATGAACTCCTCTTTGGGTGGTCATCGGTTATAGTTAATTTGTTCTTTTGTGTTTAATAACTTTTTTTAAATAAGTTGTGTTTCATAACTCTTAAGCTTTCAAGTTTTTTTTGCATAAGTTATGTGTTATACTTAACTTATATGTTATAAGATAATAAATTGTCTTTTTTTTGCTAAAAGCAATTTATTATACTCTAAAATTTGGTTGCTTCTCAAATTATATATAAAACTATGATAATTATATTAGGACATATTGCCTACATCTTCTGATTAGTTGACAAAAAAAAATTTAGAAAAAAAATTATGTCATGAAGCATGCAAAGCCTATTCACGAAGCATTGACATACTATTTGTGCACCATAAGGAGAATCTTCTTATTACTAGCGATGCGTGCGATAGCTGAGCAACATGTAAGATTTCATATTAAATGCTTCTCCGTGCATCTTTTTAAACATATCACAATATAAAACTTTTAAATTCTCGACCGGCAAGGGTACAATTGGCATGATTTTTTTGCTAGCCAACTTAGTTGATTAACTTATTATATAGAGTTATTTATCTAACTTCTGTTTTCATATGTATGGTACCTAATTTATTTTAATAACTTATTATTATATAGAGTTATGTATCTAACTTGTGTTTTCATGTGTATGCTACCTAATTTATTAATTTAATTTACTGTATTTAACTTTATGTTTATCATGGCATGTTAGATAATCATGTTAGTTTTTTCTACTAAGTTATTTGTTTCTTGTTGTCAACTTTGCTATTTATATTTATGATTTTAAATACTAAATATTTTGCAAAATTTTCTAAATGAAGACATGATGGTTGAATATTATAGTTGTACAAGTTATGAAAATCTATTATAACTTGTTATTGAAATTTGTATCATCTTATAATAAAAGAAAACCCTTTTCATATTTTCTTTTATGAATGATGTGGTGTTGAACCATTTCTCGTCCTTGTGAATGATGTCATTTCAATGAACTTAGGTTCGTTTGGCAATGTCTCCTGATCTAACATAGAAACACACCATCAGAGCCTCTCTTTCTTATTTTCTTCCATCTACAGAGGCTTTAGTGTGTTTGAAGGATGTCATAGCCGCCCTTTCTTGAACCACCTATGTAGAGTGCTCTTTTTTACATTGATGGCTTCTGCTAGCGTTCGAATAGTGCTCCTCTGATGTAAGAAAATGTTTAGAACCTCAGATAGATCTACTTGTATCTTTTTGTGCCCGCAGTTTTTAGGCTTCCTTGATCTAGTATCTACTGGCCTTCCTTGTGATTGGCATTGCTTTGCTCTATGCCAAATGTGTTGCACTTTATACCTACTTGGAACATTGAGCAATTATAGTTGTACTATTTTTTTAGTCTTCCATGATTACTTCCCTCAAGCAATGCTGTGTATATTTGTTGTTGTTTATTGTCTATCAGATTTTTAGCCTGATGTGTGCTACTATCATTTGCAGAATCATCTTGTTCAAAGTCTGAGCTATCTAACTCATCTTCATTGAAGTCTATCGCCATAGCATCAGCGTACACACCATAGTCATGCATGTCTTCGTTCATCATGTTTAGTTACTGTAGTTGAACTGGTACAGATTCATTTAATTGAACTAAGATGAGAAGTAATATGTTATTGTAGAATTTCACAAAATAAACATACCAAGTACAAGTTTAGGGTATATTTGAGTGATCTCTGTACTTTTAGTAGTAATCTATTAAAATATAAATTAGTTTGCTAGTACTTATATGTTGCATAAGTGAACTTGATTTGCTACCTAATAACCACTACATAATTCACTTCTTTTGGCATGGATTTTGTTTGGAAATGTTTATGGCTTATGACTGACTCTTAAAATTAGTGCAAATCAGAAGCTCACAGGTCAATTGTTGCATCTCTTGTTGCTGAACAGAAACTTGAAAGTTGGGATGACATTCGTGTGCGCCATCAAGTGGAGACATTCCTCTTGTTCATGCTCATGTTGACAATTTAGGACTGCAATGATCCAACGAGGTAAGGCATGATAGTGAAGTCGAGTTTGGTTCTTATTTTGAATAGAGAAATCATAATGAGGATGTTATTATTGCTGTGCATATGGAGTTAAGAGAAAATGATCACCTTCATAATGTTTGTTGTTCTCCCATGGAAGCATGAACATTGAGATCCATGCCATACACACCAACATGTTCGTCTTCTATGAGATGTTGGGACTGCCTTCTAGGAGATGATTGATGTCTTCTTGATCATGTGTAGGTGGTTCATTTAGATCAGGTAAGGGCTGACCTTGTTGGAGATGTACTTGGAGATAAACTCAACCTTCCTCATCTTGATGAGTGCTGATTTTTCATTCACGTCAGATAAGAGATAACCATCTTGGATATGGACCTAGATAAACTTGATCTTCCTCTTCTTTCTCCTGTGGTGGTTCTCTGTTCATGTAGGTAAGGACTCAACTTGTTTAGATCTATGGGCATGGTGGTGATGAAAATAACTTGCAGGCTAATGGAGTGGTTGCTCAATCGTATGGGTGCTATACTTATATGAGGGAGCTGAGAGGTGACCTAGGCGGGAAGTGAGAGGTCACACAGGCGGGAAGTGAGAGGTGACATAGGCGGAAAGTGAGAGGTGGTACAGGCGGGAAGAAGCCTGACGCTTAATTCAAATTTTGTACTTGCAGGAATTGCATCCTCCTAGAAACTTCTCTTTACTGTACACTGTTAAGGGGCTGATTTTGTATTGTCACGTGTTGTTACTTAAGGCCACCAATTTTGTTGTGCTGTTTGTGTATTGCTATGTGTGGCTACTTATGGACACCGGGTGCAACATATCAGACTACTTTATGAGGGTATTTTTATAATTTCTCACTACTACTTGGTTTTCCCACTCAATCCCATAATTGAGAATAAATTCTTTATGAGATCAATATTTTTACTGATGTGTACCCATATTAAATGCTGATGAAACTCCATAGTACATACAATCTTCGTCTAAGACCGGCCTTAGAGCAAGTATAGTCACTGACTGTAAGCTGACTAAATGCTGAGGTGGAGGAGAGAAGGGAAGAGAGAGGAGAAGCAGACTGTAAGCTTATAATCAGCTTAGGCATAAGAACCAAAAAACTTTGTGAGAGAGATAAATGTGCCATGTATTAATAGTGAATAGGTAACTACTACTTCCTCTGTCCACAAAAGAATCAATTTCTAGAGTTGTCGTAAGTTAAAGTTTTTAAATTTTGACTAAATTTGTAGAAAGAAATGCTAAGATTGATGGTATCAAATTAGTATTATTAGATGCATCATAGAATATATTTTTATAGAATATACTTTTTATGTTATAGTTATTGTTACTCTTTTCTATAAAGTTAGTTAAATTTATAAAAGATTGACTGACACGAATTTTAAGAATTTGACTTTTTTAGACGAAGAGAGTATATGAGTGTGCTAGAAAGTGGATTGTATTATTAATCTTGCTGGTAGGAGCATTGCCATCGGTCCCACAGCCACGGGCCATCGGTCCCGTCCTCGTTCGCATCGCAGAAATGTGATCGCACGAGGCCTGAAGCTGAGCAGCTGCCCCGCCCAACCGAGCTCCTTGCACCTAACGCCCCAGAGGTATTTTATTAGTAGCCCACTTTTCAACTAATCCGTTTGATTTCAGCGTGAGCAGTGAGCAACACTCTGCCCGCCGGATGAAGGCGACAGGGAAAAAGCTAGAGCCCCTTGCACGCGCACACGACGACGCACACGATGATGCCGATGTCAACGCGCGCGCTAGCTCTCTGTCGCGTTCACGATCATTCGCATCGCATGTGTTTCATTTTGGCCGCGCTTTTGCACGTACACGTGTTCACATCGGGATCATGTTGTTGGCACGCACGTGTTACTCGTGCGTCACATGTGTCCACTACGCACGCAGTATATATAGAGCGTGCCAAGCATCCTGTCTAGTTGCACCACCATAAGCACCAACGGAAAAGCAGAGCCTTCTGTCCCCGGCCGGTACGGTCCGCCATGGCTCTGGATGCGAGGTCCCTGCTTCCGGTAGTGTCCGTCGTCGTCGTCCCCGCCCTCGAACTCGAAGTCTGCTCCGGGATGATGCCGAGAACCAGGAACGGCGGCGGCGTCCCGTCCGCGACGACGACGGGCGCGGCGGAGGTGTCCGTCGTGGACGTGCCGGCGCTGTGGAGTGACGAGGGGAGGATGAAGCGGGAGCTGGTCGCGTGGGCCAAGGCCGTGGCGTCCATGGCCATCAGGGAAACCATGAAGTGCTGAAACTTCGTTCCTTAATTCGTGCATATATAGAGCCCTGATGATGCACATCTCTTTGTTTGTTTTTTCCTCTCGTGCTGCTGAGTCCTTTCTTTGTTGTACATGTTCGGTTGATCATTTCGGCTTGTACATGTTCTTTTTTGGAAAGGATGCAAGAGAGAACTTCAGATGTTTTGTCGCACAGAATATTTTGGATGTGCGTTCCTGCGTTTTGTTTTCGCTCAAATTGTCACACTGGGGGCTTGTTTAGTTGCGAAAAAATTTTAGATTTCGCTACTGTAGCACTTTCGTTTTTATTTGACAAATATTGTCCAATCATGAACTAACTAGGCTCAAAAGATTCATCTCGTAATTTACTAGCAAACTGTGCAATTAGTTTTTATTTTCGTC
This sequence comes from Sorghum bicolor, assembly GCF_000003195.3. Classification (NCBI taxonomy): domain Eukaryota; kingdom Viridiplantae; phylum Streptophyta; class Magnoliopsida; order Poales; family Poaceae; genus Sorghum; species Sorghum bicolor. The sequence goes on from NC_012875.2 coordinate 47,163,770, forward strand.
TATAGCTAATGCTTCACTGGCGGAGCCACCGCCCGGCCACCCCGGGCGGCCGGCCGGGCTCCTCGCCAAAATGCAAAAGTAATCTTCTTTATATTTATATAGAATTCTATAATTTTATAGTTAAATATTTTTGCTTAATGAGAATTGCTCGGGCTCCTGAAATTTTCTGACTTCAAGCAATTAGATGTGCAAGCAATTAGTGCCCGGCACCGGCAGAGGCAGCACACTGCTCCCCACTGTATGAGTCAACCGCTCGGCGGCGGCAACCCAGCCCTCACCGTCTCATAAGTACTGCTCCTATTTTGGACGCAAGAGTAAGTACAATGATGATTTTTATCGTCGAACATATGCTGATATAGAAGAAAAAAAGAACTTAGTTCTCATGTAAACAACAAGGTGAGTAAGAGAGCCTATGTACCTAAACATTATGTGAATATGATGATGGGTTAAAAAAAGGTGTTGGAACATGAATAAAAGTAATAATAATAAAAAAGTTTTTAGACAAATAAAAAAAGATGCGGCGCACTGATAGTTGGTTATATTTAAGTTGATTTTTATTATTCTGTTGACGTGGCACACTGATTTTTTTTTGAATAATTCATAGTTATTTCATATGAGCTCATATGAAGACAAACTTTATATCAAAATTGTAGTCTTCGATAGGATGTACAACTTTGTAGTTGAAAAGTTTTTTATTTAAAACTGTTTAGGGTCCTACTATACTGTTGTAATTCTACCAATTTTAAATTTATCAAAAAATCTAGGATGTTGACATGGTGATTGCTTAGGTCAATTTACAGGTTTGTAGTTGATTTTTTATTTGAACTCGATTAATATCTCAAATAAACTTAAAACACATATTTGGGACACAAAACAACTTCAAATAAAAAACTCTTTAACTAGAAATTTTTAGATCGTATTGAGAATTATCGGATGTAAGGATCATTCTCAAAGATTTGGTTTGGATAAGTAAAGTTCATAAAAGCCTCTACATTTGGTTAAGTTATCAAAATAGAAAGTGTGCTCAATAAACGAGAGCATGGAAATTCAAATTCATTGATACCCTCCAGTAGTGTAGCATGGTACCCACATGGCATGAGACCAATGACCATACGACTGATCAGTTTGTAAGTGATGATTCATGTGCCAACCTTTGACATGCTTGTCCAACATATCCAGTGAATGCTCGGAGTGGATAGGTGTCCCACTCCTAGCTATACCTCATCCCATACTACACCAAATCTTAGTGACCCGGGAAACACATACCGCTAGGCTTATCAATCCCATATATATACAAAATGACAAACCTTAATTAAGAATCCAAGCGAGACCAGCAACTCGCTTGAGTTTCGACCCATGTCACACGCTGCTCATGCTTTATCACCTCTTGAGTTTCGACCCATGTCAACTTGCATGTGGTTTATTTTAATAACCATTGCTAGAAGCTCGCAAGTGATGATACAATTGCCATATCTCAACTTCCACTGAGCTAACAAAGTGTATATAAATGAGACTCCTACTCATAACTCATGCATGCTTCAAGGTGAAGTATTCACTAGCAAGATTCAAGTAAAAAAAATTGGGTTCTAAATATTCATTGAACTCCTACGCATGCATACTTCAAGGTGAATATAAGTATTCACAAGGAGGGATCAAGTAAAATGTTGAGTTTTAAATATTCATCAAACTACATAGAGTAATCCTCATGCACAAGCATTACTATAATAACTCAAGAAAATCTTCAACCAAAACAAGAAATAAGCTATAGAGGTGCTTACCATGGTGCTCGAGCAATGCCTCATTGGATACAGGCTCCAACTTAGGACTAGCTTCTATTTGCCCTAGTGCTTCGGTCTCTACATGAGTGCTTTGAAATGATGCATAGTTAATGAACATGCCTTGAATGATCGATAATGATGTGTGCAATGACTTGGTTAAGAATGACTAAACCTCGTTAGTGTGTGGATGGGGGCACAACTGAGTAGTGTTTTTCAGTGAGCTTGGATAGAAAAGGTAATGATTGTGGTCAAACCGACCATGCAAGTTGGGTTGTGTAAGAGAGATTGGAGGGTTATGGTCAGATCTTTGAGAGTTTCTGACCCAAACAGAGGCTCTGTTTGATGACAAGCCTTAGTCCTAGGTCAAATGTTGCACTACTACAACTTGGCCAAGGATCATTAATGGCAGATCGGCTGATGGTTTTATAAGATTTGTTCTTGTATCTTCCTAATGAGGTGGGGAAAACATCTCATTTGTATGCACTAAGATTTTTGAGCTCTAGATCAACTATTATGAAGCTTCTCTATGGTTTTTGTAGAGCTAACACTTGGTTGAATTGAAGAGGAATGGAGTTCTATGGAGATCACATGTAACACATGAGATTGAGCACGTAGTCATAGGTTAGCGTAAGATGGCATTGTTGAAGTTTTCATTTATCTTATCCTTGAGATGCTTGAACTAAAGGGGACAAGAGGAAGGATATCTCAAGGTTGTTTTTGTTCTACTCCAAGGTGAGGAAAAAGTGGAGGAGGATGAGGTAGGAAGCTTGTTGGCATTCAACCTTTTGTTGATCCTCCAGTGAGGATTGCGGGTGGTTCTTCTCTATTGTAGCCTTTTTTTTGCTTGGGTAGAGCAAGAGGGGAGTGGAAGAGAGGTTCTATGAGTAGGACAGATGAGGAGGTCACAGGGTGTTTGGCTAACAAGTGAGGCTTGTGGTAGCCGCATGGCAAAAGGTTCCTTTGAACGTGACATGCTCCCAAATGGCACTCACGGTGTGACAGACGATTAGGTGCAGTTAGATTATATCTAGGTCAAGCTGCCCTCACATCAGAGATGACCAGGTCACGGTTGACGTACTCAATTCGGCTAATGTGACAGGTAACCCTAGCTTGGACGATCTGAGAGGATTCTCGGTTGGATCACGACCAATGGTGCCAAATATGGTTTAGCCGTATATCAAGGTGCTTGATAATAAGAGAAACATGTTTAATTCCTAATAATGATGCTCATGATGACATAATTTAGTGCTTAAACACACAATGCGACACATATTTCACCCTAGCTTCGTGCCTGTAACGTCCCGTCTCCACAAGGCTAGGCCCGCTTACATGTGGCAGCTTTTCTAGGACATAAACTGCCCTTACAGACCAACATTAGTCTTTTCTGCACACTTTGTCCTTACTCGTGCGCACGCAGGAAGGACTTTCCAGTCGGTCACTCATACCTAAATTTCTCCAAGCCCTTTCCGGTCGGTCACCCATACCTAAATTTTTCCAAGCCAAGCAAGCTTAACTTTAGAGTGATTCTTTGGAGGTAGGCTTCCAGAAAAGAAGTTGCAACTTGTTGATATGAGTATCCCATTAATCCTCTTAAGCCCTGGGCCGAGTGTTACATCCCACCCCCTTAAGAGACTGACGTCCTCATCAGTCAACTCCAAGCCAGGAACGTCCCCTCTTGGCCATGTCCATATGTTCAGTGCCAGCACATGTGTCATGCTCATATGTCATGCTGTGTGACCACTCCGAGTCCACACCACCCATGCACACCATGCCTGCGCAATTGCGACACACGCGCCTGTGAAACCGTGAGAGTCGGCTTTAATACCATTCTATAACGTCCCGTCTCCCCGAGACCGGGCCCGCTTACATGTGGCAGCTTTTCTAAGACATATTCTGCCCTACTAGTCTTTTCTGTACACTTTGTACTCACTCACACGCATCTAAGAAGGACTTCCCGGTCAGTCACTCATCTCTTAATTTCTCCAAGCCAAACACGCTTAGTTTTAGAGTTCTTTGGAGGTAGGCTTTTAGAAAAAATATTGCAACTTATTGTTATAAGTATCCTATTAATCCTATTCAGCCCTGAGCGGGTGTTACAGTGCCGAATATGAACGTAGATTCTGGAGAGACCAAGATGTAATCGTGTAATCCTCCTGTTTTCTTATTATATGCTCGATCGTATCTATGCGGCCTGATTAATCTAATATGGACGGCAGAAGCGGTTTACACGACTCTTAACACAATTGTCGCTGGATATGTTCTACGTCAGCCTGTCCTTTTTTCAGACATTTCCTTGTTTCTGCTAGCTAGCTGCGAGTCTGATTCGTCGTCATCGATCAGGCGGCTAAGTGACGGATAGCTGTGGGTGCCGCCGTGCCGGCCGTATCAGTATCACAACTAGTACATTGCTTTGATTTTAGATTGGCATCTAGTCTCATGGTCCCTTACTGATGTGATAATATATACTTGATTCACCCACAAAAGAATACAATTCTCATTTTTCAAAAAGTTAAATAGTTTAAATATTGATTAAATTTCTATAAAAGGATACAAACATTCGTGATACAAAATAAATATTATTATATTTTCATAACAAAATTACTTAAAGACATAAACGTTAATATTATTTGCTATAAAGTTAGTTAAACATAAGCTTTTATGAACAGAGATAGTAATATATATTATCATGTCGTGGTCCTCGGTCCTCTGTCTCTCTCTCTCCATTTGTCATGGTTCAACCAAACATTATTTGCATACATACATAAGTAAATTGTTTCATCTCTGGCTAGCAAAGTCAAAACTGGAGGGGTAACTTTCATGGACCAGGCATCATATTACATCAACAACAACAACGACTGCATTTCATATTGAAACTAACCGTAGGATCGATCCTCCTCGAGCATCTGATGTTACACGCGCAGTAAAATATCCTGTGCGGTTTGTCGTGCGTGGTTCTATGCTCAGATGCATTGCTGTTGTGTGGTTTCCACGTGCTAAAATTTAGTCCTGGTTACTAATTATATAGATGAAAACAAATTTGCAAGATGAATTTATTATATCTAATTAGTCCATGATTTGATATTTAGTGCTACAAACATGTGCTAATAATATATTAATTAGAATTAATAGTTTCATCTTATAAATTAGTCACGGCTTCTGTAATTAGTTTTATTATCAATATCTAAACACCCAATGTGATATTCGATATAACATCTCTAACACTTTCTAAACTTTAATCTCATAATATAATATACCTGATAGTGAGCAACGAAATACTATTACTAGATTTAGCTAGATCTGGCTAGCCGCCGCTAGCGCATGTGCCCGCGTGGATCACGTCGAGCTGGACATTTTGATGATGAAAGAAACTGCAGCGGCCCGGCCGGGCGCGCCGATCTCGTGATGCACTAGAATATGGCTTTTCCTGGCGGCTGGCGCTGGATGGAGTATGGAGACGCGAGTGTTGCTCACGCTTCCGCGACTTGTGCAGTATATGGAGACAAAACTAGGGGGTGGATTAATTCTCTCCCAGTGGTTAGGAAACGTTTATATAATGTGGAAAGATCCATGATTGGTTATATATTCGTCAGCAGTCTATGTCTTGCCTCAGCCGTGATGCATGCATATGCATATGCCTTTAGCGTCCTCTTCAGGATTCCTGCAACTTCGACGTGACTTGTGCATTTGAAATGCATGCATAGAACGAGAAACGTATCGACTGTCGACAACTCGATCGATCGACAATGCTCATCAAGACCTCATCTTTTTTGTTGCCTGACTAAAACCAGGAATCTGCCTCTTTTTCTACGTACGTACAAAAAGGCAGGATGACACTAACTGGATCGTACGTAGTTGCATTTTCCAACTGCAGATAAGATCTTTACGCTGGGCAAGCCGCGGAAAGAATTTTGTTTGTTTGCTACCTCTTCCAACAAAGGTGTGCTGCCCTCTCGAGTTTGATCGATTTTTTTCATAATCTCATTTGCCAGAAAGTTCAGTGTTTGCTTGTTTTGTGTGTCTATAATCTGAAATGCAAGCATATCGATAGGGCATGTTTAGATCACAGCTGGATTTATGTGTATTACAGTAACATACTCCGTGTGTTGATGCGTGGATCACGAATAAAATTTTATTTAGTGAATTGAGTGATATGTTGATATGGACAAATAAATACATATCAGTGGATGAGACATGGCTTAATCACATGGATAACTTGCATGGATAAATCATTGCATATGCTAGTGGGCAGAGCTGATGTAGATGGATTGTATGTTGAGGACCACAGTGTTTGGGTCCCTCGATTGTGATGATTTGATTATGTTTGGTTAAAGTGATTTCTATCTTATCTTTTAGTTTGGCAAGTTGGACCTATAATCCCAAAAAACCAGGTCTTTCCTAAGTCATGGACTATGATAATCAAAAGATTTAATTATAATATAATTCATAACGTAATCAATCTTGTTTGGATCATAACCTAATTATTACAATCATAGGGGTATCAAACATGATATAACGAGGCTTATGGTCTGAGCCTCGCATGGTAAGAACGAAAGGAAAATCTAACACACAATCGACTATTCCAAGGATATTGATATTTAAGCTCCATTTGACACGGCTCTACTTCACTAGTGAAGCTGTTTTTTTAGGATTTCATCTCCAAAAACAACTCTATCTGTTGTGTTGGAGTCATTTTGGTAAATCGTTTAGCAAAATAACTCCTTTTGAATGTCATGTAGGATAAGGTGAAGCCAAGAGAAGCCACTATTTTTGGCTCCTTCGAACCCCAAAGCTCTGTGAGAGCATATTTTTAGGGGCTCTATTGGTGGAGCCATTTTATTTTACTCCGTTTGGCAGAAAACGACTCCAAACGGCTTCTAAAGTTGTTGGAGAAGCCCTGCCAAACGGGACCTTAACCCTACAACCATTGTTTAATCCAAATATAAATCTCAAAGACAAGGATGATATAGACACCTTTGTCTGCGCATACCTCTCACACTCCATAAGATATTTAAATTCTCTTATCAAATAATTAATTATATATGTATAGCAATATTATTTTATTTCAAAAACAGCGTTCTATTATCTTGTTATTACTCCCTCTGTTCCAAATTATACGATATTTTGACTTTTCTAGATACATTACATTTGCTATGCACATAGATATATATATATATACACACACTATATCGAGGTACATAGTAAAAGAAATATATCTAGAAAAGTCATAACGTCTTACCACTTGTGTGAAAAGTTGTAGCTGAAAATATTGTTCGCTGATTTATTATAAGAGAAAAACACTGCTGGCTAGTAGAAAAAATACGGTTTATAAGACAAGCAAATGGAGCCTTACTAATCAGAGGCTTCAACGGGGCAACCATATTAATTATCACCATATGTTCTAGGAAAAAGAATATAAATCGTAGAAACTCTCACAATAATCAGAAGAAATATCTAGTCTTTAATTTGGTTGATTCTAACCATCATCATAATAGCCATTCGAACTATTATAATTTGTATAAAAAATACCATCCACCTCTGCCAACTGCCTTTACAAAAAAATACCTCATGATTGCCCTGCTGATTGCAGCGCCATTAGTCAAGCTATCAGTCTGCCGGCTGCTCCCTCCAGTCTTAAAATAAAGTACATTATGATTTCTAAAATTTATAGTTGAAAAGTTTTTTTATTTAAAGTCTTTTAGTGTCACAAAATTTAATTTCAAGTTTTAAATTTCAAAATCTATAAACTTACAAAAAAATATTTTGGGACCCTAAATTATTTTAATTTAAAAATTGTTCAACTACAAAGTTATAGATCGCTTTGCTGGCTACAATTTTGATATAAAGTTTATTTTTATTTGAGTTCATATGAAAAAGTTATGAGTCATTTTTCGATATAAAGTTTTTAGATTCGCCCTATTTTGACCCAGATGAGAACTAAAATAAATTTAGGAACCGAGATGACAAAACTGAACAAGTTTGAGGACCTATATGCGAGATTTTCAAGTTTAGGCATAGGATCACACAACCGAACAAATTTAGATACCTAAATGGTTGTTTTACGAGTTTAGTGACTAGGATGACACACCCAAAGACCGGTGATGAACTTTACTCCGTAAATTTTTAGGACCCACTGTATTACAGGACACTAAGAGTTTGGTTATATCCTAACTGTAAAGACAATCTGGTCGTCGAATGCACGATATCAACAGAAAGAATATATGGAGCTTAATTTACAAACAGAGAGAGCCCTGCACCTGCAGGCAGTAGGTTAGCTCTATAAATACCAGCTTCTACATCACCCGTGCCTCATCTCACAAGTACAATATACACAGACACACAGTCGTCACAAGTCACAACAAGTAGAAGCAGTTGCTGGGTGCACATCACAGCACAGGCGGAGAGCGACAATTCGACATGGGCTCCATCGGTGCCGACGACGCCGATCGCCGGCCGCACGCCGTGTGCGTGCCGTTCCCAGCGCAGGGCCACGTCACGCCGATGCTGAAGCTGGCCAAGATCCTCCACGGCCGGGGCTTCCACATCACCTTCGTCAACACGGAGTTCAACCACCGCCGCCTGCTCCGCTCCCGCGGCGCCGGCGCGCTCGACGGCCTCCCGGACTTCCGCTTCGCCGCCATCCCGGAGGGTCTGCCCCCGTCCGACGTCGACGCCACCCAGGACGTGCCGTCGCTCTGCCGCGCCACCATGGAGAACTGCCTCCCGCATTTCACGAGCCTCCTCGCCGAGCTCAACTCCTCCCCGGACGTGCCGCCGGTCACTTGCGTCGTCGGCGACGACGTCATGAGCTTCACCCTGGAAGCAGCCAGAGACATCGCCGTGCCGTGCGCCCTCTTCTGGACGGCCAGCGTCTGCGGCTACATGGGCTACCGCTATTACCGCGACCTCATGGAGAAGGGCATCTTCCCGCTCAAAGGTTAGCTTACAATTACTGCTCACGTTTTCTAGCCTTGCCCTTCATCGTTGCAGACGCCGAGCAGCTGACGAACGGGTTCTTGGACACGCCGGCGGCGGACTGGGCGCCGGGGATGAGCAAGCACTTCCGGCTCAAGGACTTCCCAAGCTTCATGCGCTCGACGGACCCCGACGAGTTCATGTTCCACTTCGCCCTGAAGGTGACGGAGCAGATAGCCGGCGCGGACGCCGTTGTCCTCAACACCTTCGACGAGCTCGAGCAGGAGGCGCTGGACGCCATGCGCGCCATGATCCCGCCGTCCGCGTCCATCCACACCATTGGCCCGCTCGCCTTCCTCGCCGAGGAGATAGTGGCACCGGGAGGCCCGACCGACGCGCTAGGCTCCAACGTCCAACCTCTGGAAGGACGACGTCTCCTGCTTCGACTGGCTCCACGGCAGGGCGCCCAGGTCGGTGGTGTACGTGAACTACGGCAGCATCACGGTGATGAGCAACGAGGAGCTGGTGGAATTCGCGTGGGGCCTGGCCAACAGCGGCCACGACTTCCTGTGGATCATCCGGCCGGACCTCGTCAACGGCGACGCCGCCGTGCTGCCGCCGGAGTTCCTGGAGACCATCAGGGGCCGCGGACACCTGGCGAGCTGGTGTCCGCAGGAGGCGGTGCTGAGGCACGAGGCGGTGGGCGTGTTCCTGACGCACTCCGGGTGGAACTCGACCATGGAGAGCCTGTGCGCCGGGGTGCCCATGCTGTGCTGGCCTTTCTTCGCGGAGCAGCAGACCAACTGCCGGTACAAGTGCGTGGAGTGGGGCGTGGCCATGGAGATCGGCCACGACGTCCGGCGTGAGGTGGTGGAGGAGAAGATCAGAGAGGTGATGGGTGGGGAGAAAGGAAAGCAGATGCACCGCCGTGCGGTGGAGTGGCAGGAGACTGGTCTCCGCGCGACAAGGTCCGGAGGGCGCTCATACGCCAACCTCGACAAGCTGGTCGCCGACGTGCTCCTCTCGGGTGGCGGCGACAAGAGTTCCTGATAACCCTCAGCAAGGTTTCTTCCTTCCATCAGTGGCCCTTCCCAGCACGCACCGCCACCGTCCAGTGCGTTTAATTTCGTCGTTCCTACTGAACACATCAATGGTAGCTATCCCTCTATCGTCATTTGTATTTTGTCGCGTGTGAATCTCGAAGCATGCAAATCCTTAAATCATAGAGCATATGTTGAGAGATGCCAATAGCTAGCGGAAGAAGTTACTTTTCGTACCAAGCAAATATTGGAACATGAAAGCCTGGAGGCCAAGAGGGCAAATGTTTGTACGAGTCTCTGCCAAGAGGTGCTAGGCCGGCTGGTTTAGCAGAGGTTTTAAATCTCCGGCTAAAGGTATTAAGTAGATGACCTCTAAAACAGCTACAACGGAGGCTAAATGGAGCTATAGTAGGCTATAGCCACTAATTTGTATATAAAGACAAATAGCTTCATCAGCTTTAAACAGCTATATATAGTCGGCTATTGCGCCGGCTATAGCTCCAAATTTAAAACCTTATTTAGCACATTTATTAGCACCCCCGCGGCGTGGGTTTGAGCCCTAGGTGTGGCGCACCTATTCGTTGTTTTTTGGGATTTTTTCAAGCAAGGTAAAAAACCTCCTCGCCAACCCCGCGTTCAAAATACAAGTCTATGGCCGGCTCATCTCACGGGTGTTGTGGTGCCGCTATGTATGGGTGGGACAGAGGTTCGGAGGTTTTCTCGATCTACATGAACAGAATATCTAGAGGTTGTCTAGCCACCATAGATTGAGTTTTTTTTACGAGTCTCTAGTAGGGGTAAAAAGAATCCGAAACGATTGGAAGAAGGCTCTATCTCTTTCAGTTTTCATATTCCTATGTTTAAAATGAAAATGATACAATATTGTTGAAAGTGATAACAGTACCGATACTTCGGTAATGTCAAAAATGACACTATGCGGTCGAAGCGCATAGATAAGGCAGAGCTTCGAGAGTTTTCTCGATCTACGTGAACAGAATACCCATGAGCTGTCTAGCCACTGGGGATCCATTTTTTTTTTGTACGAGTCTTTGGTAGGGGTGAATTTCACATTTCTGTGTTTAGAACAAAAATGATACAATATTATTAAAAGTGAAAATAGTACCGATACTTCAGTAATGTTAAAAATGACACTATAGGGTTGAAAGTACATCGATACAATCGGAACTTAACAGAGCGTGGTTGTTCTTTGGTTTCTCAGGAGCATCCTTTGAAGAACCCACTTCTTTGTAACCTCAGAAGCAATGGTATAGGATATATATAGAGCTACAGTATGAATTCATATAGCCTCTACAATCCTAAGAGGCAGGCCTTGTTTAGTTCAAACAAATTTTAAAAAATCGACACTGTAGCACTTTCATTTGTATTTGATAAATATTGTCCAATCATATAGACTAACTAGGCTCAAAAGATTCGTCTCGTCAATTCTGACCAAACTGTGCAATTAGTTTTTATTTTCGTCTATATTTAATACTCCATGCATACGTCTAAAGATTCGATGTGACAAGAAATCTGAAAAATTTTACAAAATTTTTTGGGAACTAAACAAGGCCGCAATATCTAACACGGAAAATAAATATACATACCTAAAAATTTAGAACAGTCCATCAATTTAATAAATTAATAATAAACAAGTAAACACTAATAACATAAGAAAAACGATTAAACAAATAAGCTACACCCACACCTTATTGATGGCATGTAGTACTTCTATATATAATATTAATAAATGGGAATCAAAGTATAAAAATGACAAAATTAAAGCTACCCTAAAAGCCCTAAAAAATAACAAAGAAAAAGCAATCGACTGAATGAACACGTAAAAGCCTCGGATAATTGAAGTTATGTAATTCTAAAAAAATATAGGGAGGAATAAAGAATGTCATCTTCAAGAGTTTCTAATACTTTTATCTCAAAAAAATTGTGCAAACCGGTCCCTTATTTATGATTTTTTGCATCAGGAACTCCGATTTTGTTTGTATACCCTTTTAAGGCCTTCCACAAGATCTTCTGTCTTATGTTTTTTCTCACCTGGAACCATGTCTTTTCTCCTTTTTCTTTCCCACCCCTTCTACTTCTTAGCCTCGGACGCGGAGGAGCAGGGCGTCGGTTAATTTAGTTTTGGATAATTGATAAAATTTAGAGACTAATCCTAATGTGAAGTGTGTAGACATGTAAGGATGGTCCCATGCCAAGTGGTGGAGCTAGAGATGATGATGGTGATGACCATAAGATAATCAATTGCTCAACTTGAAAAAGAAGAAAGAGAAAAACAAAACCCGTTTGATAAAGGTAAAGGTATAACATAGAATGGATTTTGTTTTGTACTCAAGACATTATCGATGGCGTGAGTGATTTAGGATCGATAGTCATACTGTGAAGAGGGAAAATTTATGGCTAAAGCAGTTATAAAGTGCCACTAGATGAATTTTTATGAGCATATGCATTAGGAACCTAATGTGCTAATATTGACCCTTGTAAAATGCTTTCAAAAATGCTAATACATGTACACATGGGTTATACACTTAGTGGTTAGCATCATAGAAGCAAGGTGAAGAGGTTGCGACTTAGAAAAAGAAAAGGAGGCGCTGGTAGAGGACCGGACACTGCGTAGCTCCTTACCGGAGGCTGGGTCAGAGTCCGGTCAGTGTTGACTGGCGAGCACAGAGGTTGTGTTTCTAGGGTTGAGTATCAAGGATCTGCGAAATCAGTCACCTTCTAGTAAAGACGGACGCACGAGACCGGATATCGGGTGAACACTATTCACCGTCTGGTCTGACTGATGTGGCGTGCAGTGATGAGCGGAGGGAGGATTGGACACAGAGGTGAGTTCGGTCACTAGGGACCAGATGAATCTGATGGCATTTTTGCATTTTCGGAGCTGTCTGAGTTGCGATCAGACTCTAGGGTCTAGCGTCTAGTCACTTTTGCAAGGTGCGTACGGTCAACCTCTAACAGCGCTGTGATTTATTTTGACCGTTGAGATTCGACTCACTGAGGTCAAAGAGAAAGACACATGGCGACAATCTGAGCACCAGACGCTGAGGGCGTGCGCCCGATCACCCTCACCTACGCGTTCGGTTGTTGCGCAAGTCGTGTGGTCAGTGAGCCAACGGCTCTATCTCTTTGGGGGCTTATAAATAGTATTTGGCTGGCTCCAAGAGATCTCTCTTGTCACTTTAACAAACTTGATATCCTTGTGAGCCTAAGCAAACACCTCCCACTTATCTTCATCATTGATTAATCATTATAATAAGATTAGGAGTGATTCCAAGTGCATTTGCTTAAGTGATTGCATCTAGTAGCACGTGGGGATTGTTTAGGCTATAGAATTCTTATTACTCTTAGTGGTTGTCTCTACCTAGACGACTTAGATCAGCGGTGGAGATCCAGCATGTGTTGGTGATTGTTCGAGGCCAGCTCCGATGATCTTGTGAGGGATTCTTGTGCCTTCCTCGGCGGAGCACCAAAGGCAACTCTAGTGGATTGTGCATTTCATTGAGCTACCTGATAGATTCTTGCAGTGTCCTACATGAGGACGAGGTTCGTGCAATACCTATTAGCCGTCGAACCACCAAGTGTTGGTCGACATAACGGGGACTAGCGTGTCGGCAACCACGTGAACTTCGGAAGAAAAATCTTATGTCTCTTGCCATCTTTGGTATTTCCTAGTGATTAGATTGTCTACTTATTGATTGGTTCACTTTCTCGACGCAATGGTATATCGATCACACCTCTCCTTTACTTATCGTAGCTTGTTCTCTTGTGTAGACACTTTAGGTAGCTCTCTAGTGTAAGTAGTGACTTATCAAGTGTGTGCTTACTGATCATAGAAACTAGAATTGCTTGGATAGGTGGCTTATAACCCTCTTGGTAGAGCTAGAGCAAAAAATTTTGCTTGGTGTTTATCTAACTTGTGCTCTTGTATTTTGTAGATTTTAAATTAGACTATTCACCCCTCTCTAGCCATATTAGGACCTTTAAGTCAGATAATACCCTTAGAAATTTTTTATTTAGGGTTATAAATTAGTGACAGGGACTGAATTTCCGCAAACAAAGCAGATTTTGGCTTGCCATGAAACACTGAACTCTGATTAACAAAATAGGTTAAACTCTAGTCATATCACTTCTTGCAGACTCAATGGACAAGGGTATCATTATAGGCATACTAATTATATCGTAACACATCCCAATCTCCCTAGCCATTGTGCCGCACTCTCCTCCCGCCCCTCCCTCATTCGCGTAGAACCCGCAGTCCTCGAGCTATGCCAACTTTCCCTCTCCTCTAGCCCGTCTCTCTAGATTCGCTCGTTCCCCACAAAGTTAGCGCCATCGGGCGCCTCACCATGCCCTAGCACCACCGGTGGTAGCCTCCTCCTCGCCACCCCTCACTCGACAGCCCCTCGTCCTCGCCACCCCTCGCCCGGCAGCCCGAAGCAGCAAGTGGTGGTGGCTGCCTTGGAGCAGCAGTGACAGCGACCTCCATGGCCTTGAGTGCGGCAACATCGAGTTTGGTTGTCGACCACCTTCTCCTCCATGCCCTCGTGTAGGCACCAACCACCTTCGCCTCCACAGCTCCATGCCACCAGCACAGTAACACTCCCTTTCACCCTCTCTCTTAGTGGGCCTCAAGTCGGGCCAGTCTACTAAAAAGATCGTGCTCATCAGGCAAGCCCGGCACAAAAAGTGGCCGTCGACGAGGCTCGGTGGACTAGGGTGGCATGTTGTGCCTTTTCTGGCCATCCTGATCGGGCCGTGCTTGGCCTAGGGATGTGTCATGCTAGGCAGGGTAGCCCGAATGCTCATCTTTAACTAGGGCCTTGTTTACTTCCTAAAAAATTTTGCAAAATTTTTCAGATTCCCCGTCACATCGAATCTTTAGACGTATGCATGAAGTATTAAATATAGACGAAAATAAAAACTAATTACATAGTTTGGTCGGAATTGACGAGACGAATCTTTTGAGCCTAGTTAGTCTATGATTGGACAATATTTATCAAATACAAACGAAATTAGTACTATTCACATTTTGCAAAATATTTTGGAACTAAACAAGGCCTATCTCCACTGTCAGAAGTGTGTATCTATAGATCTTTTTTTTCTCTGTTATATAAAAAAAACGACTTCTTTTTCTCTTTCCTCCACATCAACAAATAACTACCGCTGACGTTCAACCGTATAATATGCTTGTATTTATACTTCAATCTGTTGGTATTCTAGATAAAGCTAGAGAAAAAACTTATAATTTGGAATTTGAACGGAGTTCACAATAAGATTGTCCGAGTTGCAACGACGGATCTCTCGAATAGTCAATACTCTCCTCAGTTGGTACGCGGTGATGCCCATCGATCCGTACGCGTCGATGGATACAATATAATAACGTTTTCCTGGCCGTGGCATCATCTGACGCGGATAGGATGCTGCTGGCTGCTGCTATCTATCCCACTCGAGGCACTCGCGCATCACTATTGCACCACTTCGACGTGTGCCATATCACCCAGCGATCATCTCCGGAAAACCCAACGATCCAGGAACTTCCGCCTATGCAAGCACTTAAATAACTAGTCTGGTCACGTGCTCTGTGCCCGTACGTGTACGCCGCGCGCCACGCAGCTTTGCTTGTGCAGTCTGGTCGTGTTGGTTATGATACTTGCTCCTATGTACATACTACATACCACAGGCACACCACTCGTGCATCACGTTGCCCGCTCGTGCGGCACTGCTATATATTGGGCGTGTCAAAGTGTCCTCGTTGCACCAACGACTAAGAAGCGCCACTTGCAGTTGCACAGCGCGGAGCCCCACAAGTAAACTAATTGAAGGCACGCGCAACTTGGTTCGCGCGCGCGGCTGCTCATCATCTCAGTCAGCCATGGCTTTGGATGCGAAAGCTCTGCAGGCGGCGAAAGAGGCAGCAGTCCCTGTTGCCCTCGGCGCTGGCACCGCGAGGAGGCCGCCGCCGTCGTCTTGGAACGGCGGCGCTGCTTCACCTGCGACGACGACGTCCACCGCCACGTCCGTGGGCGTGCCGGTCCCGGTGGTGATGCTCTGTAGCGACGACAGGAGGATGAAGGAGGAACTCGTCGCGTGGGCCAAGGCTGTGGCGTCCTTGGTTGTCAGGGAGTCCTTGCACTGCTGATCGAGGCCTGTGGCATGTTTCCTTAACTTGCAGCCCCAGAAAAAGCTCTACCGCACCGGGGACGAAGCGATAATTCGGCCATTTCTTCTTGGAGGAGTACTGGAGTTAAACAACTTTCACGGATTCAGGACGAAATTGCTCGTGTTTGTTCACCTTGCTATGAGAGGCTGCTTCTGGTTCGTGATCGACTGCTGACCATGTGGGGCTGTACATACATACTTTGGCAAATAGAACATTTTATCTACAATTTAGCTAAAAATGAATATCCTGACAGAAGACTATATTGTACTATACATTTTGATATGGAGTATTGGCAAAAATAAATGTGTCGATGTTATGTACTATAGTAATGTCATCTTCTCTTTTGTTACTTCGACCGGATCAAGATTTCTACTCATATTCAACACAGTATATATCCAGCTTTTTTTTTTGGCTGACAAAGGTGGATTTCCCGACAATTTCTGAACTCTTAAGATTTGTGTTTAAATTTTCCTGAAGAGTCTTGGTTTAGGACTCGTGAATGAAAGAAAAAGGGACAACAATGGATAAACAGAACACATATGATCCGTGTGTGGTGGTCTCAACATAGGAGTGTACTCTGTCAGAGGCAGTGTGCTTGACATTTTGCAAAACGAAAGTGCTACGGTACCCAAAATCTAAAAAAATTCGGAACTGAACAAGGCCTCAGGCCTTGTTTAGTTTCAAAAAAAAATTTACAAAATAGACAATGTAGCATTTCGTTTGTATTTGACAAATATTGTCCAATCATGGACTAATTAGGCTTAAAAGTTTTGTCTCGCAAATTACAGACAAACTATGGAATTAGTTATTATTTTTATCTATATTTACTGATTCATGCATATACCGCAAGATTTGATGTAACAGATAATTTAAATTTTTTTGCAAAATTTTGTGGGAAGTAAACAGCTAGGCAAAATGTCGCCTCGACAGCCTAGCAGGACGCAAGCAAATCCTAGCCACAGGCCGGTCACACCAAGATTAAGGCCTTGTTTAGTTGGATAAAAAATTTGGCTTTGGTTACTATAGTATTTTTGTTTGTATTTGGCAATTGTCTAATTATAGACTAACTAGTTTTAAAAGATTCGTTTTGTAAATTACAGGTAAATTGTACAATTAATTATTTTTTAATCTATCTTTTATGTTCTATACATATGTTTAAAGATTCGATGTGACTGAGAATCTTCAAAATTTTTAGAAACTAAAGACCTAATTAATTATCCCGGCCCGCACTCTACCATGCTAAAACAACATCGATCCTCTAGAGCTGCCAACGGAGTACTCCATCATCAGTTTCACACTAGCTAGCTAGCTAGCTATATGTGCCTCTTCGCGCATCGAGATCGATCCCCCGGCCGCCCGCGGCGGCTGACGCCGACGATGATGCATGCTACGCAGCGTGCGCGCCCGCGCCCTCGTTGGCCTGCGTCGCATAGTGTGATCGCGCGGAAGGCGGAACCAATGCAACCGCCAGCTAGCTCCGGCCGCCTTGGCAGCGCCGTGCACTCCATCATGCTACCCAACAACACAGCCAACTGCTCCTGTCGTTTGGTTGCAGCGCGCGCGACACGCGCGATCCGGGGAAAAAGGTGACAGACCAACCGCGCGCGCCACCTGCGACGAAAGCGTTGCGTTGCGCGCGTGTTCCACCACCATCACACGAGACGCCGGACGCCGGACGAACGGATCCGTGTCAGTCAAACTTTTTAAAATTTGACTAACTTTATAGAAAAGAGTAACAACATCTATAATGTAAAATGCACATTATATGAAAATATATTCTATGATGAATCTAATAATACTAGTTTGATACTATAAATCTTAGCATTTTTTTCTAGAAATTTAGTCAAAGTTTAAAAAGTTTGACTTAGAACAACTCTAGAAATTGACTCTTTCGTGGACGGAGAGAGTAATATATATAGTAGGAGTGGGTACGTACTTGCGCAGAGACACCATGGACGGATGCATACGGTAGATAGTGGGTGCAGCTGCATCCATACAAAAATAAAAAATAGTAACTATAGCTAAATTTCAGTATTTTCACATCCTTGAAATAAAAGTCTACATAAGTCACCCTAAATTTTCTAACGCGTTGCATGCATGCAGTCATTGTCGATGACTCAACGCTGCGGTTACACGTACAATGATATTAATTACTCCCACACGCGTAAAATGATATTAATTAGGTCTTGTTTAGTTCACTCTAAAAACCAAAAAAAAAATTAATATTCTTCATCATATCAAATCTTGCGGCACATACATAAAGCATTAAATATTGTAAAAAACCAAAAAATAATTACGCAATTTGCCTATAAAATCGCGAGATGAATCTTTTAAACCTGATTAGTCCATAATTATATAATAATTTTCAAATAAAAACAAAATTACTACGGTACTCAAAACCAAAAAAAATTGAAAACTAAACAAGGCCTTACTCCCACACGCTCTTGTGGGTCACTTTCACAATGCTTATTGATCCGCCACGTGCTACTCGTGCATCACATGCCCGCCTCCTTTTATGCGGCAGCAGCACTAGTATATATAGGGCGTGTTTGTGAGGGTGGCCCAGCTGGGCTTTGCGCCCGTGGGCTGCAAGTGCGCGTGTTTGCGCACTTGGCCCAGGTTGCAGCCCGGCTCTGGGTGGCCAAAACCGCCCTCTCCGCCTGGCTCCCGAGCGACGCCGCTAGGGTTCGTTTCTCTGGAGCTCGGCTGCGCGCGGCGCTCGGTTGGCGATTTTGGGCACTTATGGCGGGGCTCGGGTTGGCCGCGGCGGGCTCGCGCGGGAAGATGAAACATCCTGGCGTCATTTCACACCCTCCCCAACCCTCGTCTATAAGTAGACCCACAGCGGTCTCACTCCGTTCCTTCTCCTCTCCGAGCTCAATCCACTTCTTCCTCATGAGAGACCGGTGGCGGCGGCTCACTGGGCCGTGGTGGTGGTGTTCTCCTGTGGGCGGCGGTGAACTCCTTCGCCGTTTCGGGTGCTTGTTCGTGTGCTGCTGCCGAGACTCCGAGGAGGCGGTCTTCTACCTCTACTTCGCCTTCTTCTTCCTCTCCGTCGGATCTGCAACCTCTTCTTCCTCTACTGTCGGATCTGCAACCTCTACTTCCAGTTCTCCTTCCTCTGTCGTCAAACGACCCCGAGGCTAAGGTGAAATCCTGATTTTTTATGTGCTGTATTGTATGATGTTCAATCTACTAGAGTTTGCTTTCAAGATTGTTATTTTACTTGTGTATCTGCTCTGTTTAGGGTAGATCTATGAGCTGGTATTTGCTTGAGATGTGTGAGATGCTTTCTGTGAGTTGTGATCTGTTTCGTTCATTTCTGAGTTGCATTCAATGGTCGATGATGTAGTTCGCAGTGTGCACTGGGAGGCATTTTATTTTGCAGCCGTGCACAGAACAAATTTTTATTGATTCATGTTGCAAACAAGTTGATGCATAGCAGGGTATGATTAGCTGAACTATTCTTAAATGGCATGCATGTAGATGGATCCCTCTTTGCGCCGGGAAATGATGCGTAGGCAGGCTGCTGCTATGACTATTGTGATGGTGTCTTTTGTAAGCACTAAAAGTCCTGAACCTGGTACTGAGCCTGACCCCTTAACCCCTTGGATTAGAGAGGAAAATGAGCTGCACAGGTAGAGAACACTGGCACTTATTTACAACTCCGCTGATGTAGAGTGCATATCCATGCTTAGGATGAGAAGATCAGCTTTTTTTGCTCTCTGTGATTTGCTTAGGCACAGGCAGTTGGTGACAGATAGGGAGGGGGTGTCTGTTGAGGAGCAAGTAGTTATGTTCCTTCATGTGGTTGGTCACAACCAAAGGTTTAGGGTGGTAAGACATTCATTTAGGAGATCCATTGAGACAGTGCACAAGCATTTTCATGTGGTCTTGAATGCTGTTGGTGAGCTTAGGACTGAGGTCATTAGGCCACCTAGCACAGCCACTCCTGCCAAGATCCTTGGGAGTAGGTCTGGGAAAATTACAACGTTATCTGTACCCGAATTACCCGGATCCGGACCCGAATTACCCGAACCCGAGGTACCCGATCCTAAATTCGGATAGTGATTTTGATTACCCGAAATTAGTTTGGGTAATTCAGGTAATATCTTCCGGTACACGAACTACCCAAATTACCCAAATATTTGTCTATATCTTTGTATTTATCATGTGTTGTTAGTTAAATATTAGAACATATCAATTTATTAGAACATAATTCTCTTTGTTTGAACAAGTGATAGTAATATACTATTTTTAAAAAAATGCTATTGAAATTCTATACAAATTGCTGCTGAAATTTATATATAAATTGCTATTGAAATTTTGTATAGTGTGTTGTTTTTTGAAATTTCGGGTAAATCAGGAATACCCGAACCTGAACCTGAATTATCGGGTACCCGAAATTGTGGGTACTGTTTTTTCAGGACTAATATCGGATAACAATTTTCATTACCCGAATTTTGAATTACCCGACCCGAAAAAATCGAGTAACCACCCGAATGCCCAGACCTACTTGGGAGTCCTAGACGGAATCCATATCTTAAGGTAATTGTTTAGCTTGGGTTGCTGGTTTCAAGAAGAACAGCTACCAAGGGTTTCCAACAAAGGAAGAGGCAGTAGCCTCTTTCTTAGAGTACATGGACTGTGATGAAGATGCCATGGAAACCAAACTCTTTTCCAAACAACAAGGCATCACTGAGCCCAAGCAAGTTGTTGGTACAATGAACATTTTCCTTCCTATAGCTATATCTCTGTTTGTGCTTTTGCTGGCCATGCTTATGTATATATCTAAATCTTGTTGCACTTGTCCTGCAAATAAGTAGGTCATGCAGCTGTTTTATGGTGACCTGGTATGTTCTATACCAAGGTAGGCACCCTGGTGTCTACTCTAACTGGACAGAACTATGTTTGGCACTTGCTGGAGGTGACAATAACTTGTATCAGGCTTTCAAAACAAGGGAGGAAGCTGATGCTGCTTTTCTAGCTTTCAGATTAAGTATTGTCTGCTGAACTACATTAATTGAAATGGGTAATGATGTTAAAACTGAGGCCCAATTTAGATGTTGTAACAAGGAACATTTGTGTGTGTTTTATGTTTATTTGCCTGCATCTCTGCATGCTTCAGTTCAAAACATGTGAATTGCTGTATTTTGATCAGAGGCTTGGCCGAGTTTCATATGTGCCAAACACAATCTCCAAAAGGTAGTTGAGGCAGTTGGCCTGTTAGCATGACTCCCAAGTTTCAACTGCTCCACAAACATCAGCTACCTTAGGTCAGGCTAGTTTCATACAATGACACAAACAACAGCACTTGCTCTAAACAAGCCTGGCTTGGCTGAGCCTGGGTCTAATGGGCTAGCCAGGCTGAGCTGGTACACCCTCACAAACGTGCCTATAGAGCGTCCCAGCTGCACCAACCAAAAGACAGCTAATAGAGGCGTAGAGCATAGCAGAGCAGAGCCACTGTCCCACAGAGAGTTCTCCGATCCATTACACGCACACGCACAGAGGAGGCCAGCGCTTACTTCTAGGCGTGGTACGGTGGCCATGGCTTTGGACGCCACATCCGCGCCGGCGGTGTCCGTCCCTGACCTCGACGTCGGCACGGCAGCGAGGCGGTCGTCGTGGTCCGAGGACGGCGCCAACGACGACTACGCTTCGTCCGCGGCGGCGCGGCGGTGGCGGCCTGCTTGTCCGTCGATGTGCCGGTGCTGTTGAGCGACAACGAGAGGAGGATGAAGCGGGAGCTGCTGGCGTGGGCCAAGGCCGTTGTAAACATGGCAATTAGCCAATCGATGCAGTGCTGAGTAGTACACTAGTACACGATATTTCTCCTCGAAGAAAAGTCCTTGCTTTGCCGCCGGTCCGATGGATTATTAGGCCCGTGCTTTTTGTACCGGCCCGATCCGAAATAAACCTACATGCTGTGTCTAGGCCATCAGGCACGGTGGCCTGTTGGGGCACAGCGCGGTAGCATGCGGGTCATATGGGCCCATGTCCTATTAGGCCGTGCCTAGCACGGGCCAATGCCATGCTAGGCCGGGCCGGTCCTGCTCAACTTTTGTACCACACCTTGATTGCTGCTAATTCATTGATATCGTCCTTTACTTCTTTTTGTACAGTATATTTCTCTCTCTTTTTTTGAAAAGTATGGAGAATAATTTCGTGTATGTACTTTTTTCCATCCATGCCACTATATGATTTGAACTCTGTCCTTTTTGCGCGAGCTGTGGCGAGCCGCAATCTTCACTAGGCACAAGGGAAACCGTGCTCCCTCCGTTCCAAATTAATTGTCGCTTTTGGTTTTTATGTCATAAATTTAGTTTGATTTATAAAAATAGGTGCAATATTTACATCTTCAAATAAATTTGTTAAAAAAACTAGATTCAAAGATCTTTTCAACAATACCAATTATGTACCCTAAATATTAATATTTTTTAATAATTCCTCTTTCTTTGAAAGTTTCAATTCCTAGAATCCGTGTCAGTTAAACTTTTTTAAGTTTGACCAACTTTATAGAAGAGAGTATCAATATCTATGACATAAAATGAGTATCTTATGAAAATATATTGTATGATAAATCTAATAATACTAATTTGGTACAATAAATCTTAACGTTTTTTTAGAAATTCGGTCAAAATTTAAAGAGTTAGACTTAAAGGCAACTTTAGGAATTCAAGCTTTTATTCACGGAGAGAGTATATATTTAGTCAAAGTTATTTTTTGAGAAACGCAAACAACAGTTATTTTGAACGGAGAGAATATATTTGAATTGTCGTGGTTTGGGACAGCCTATGGCAGTGTCATCTTGATCTCACATAGTATTTGGGTATCATTGGCACACTACAAGAAATCTACCATGTTTTTTACGTTTCATTTATGAGACATAATATAGGTAATTTCCAGGAGGCACCTTTTTGTATTGATGCCAAACATTTGGATATTATTTGTGCAAAATTGATACCTGTAATTGAATTGTTGTGTGTATTTTTGAATAAAGAATTGTTGTGTGTATAGTGGTATGATGTGATGACATTTGAATCATGTCTATGATACGTGTTCGCTGTTCTGTGAATGACTTAAATAAATGTAAGCCACTATTATGTAAACATCTATTTCCTTGTCGTGGGGTGTAATGATAATAGGTTCGAATCATTCGAAAGGCACTTCTCCGTTGGTTCAAATGCATTTTTCTATCAGTTTTTTTCCCCCTGCGATAGGTTAAAATTCCTTGGGCTGGCATTTCCCTTTCCCTATCATCAAAGAACCAACAAAGAAATATTATAGGTTCAATAAGAAAATAGGTAAACCGACAAAAAGATTTTCTAGCCCTATCACTTATGTTTTATTGGTATTTTTCTGTCGACAACCCGATAGTTTCCGATGTTGATTTCTGGTTAATGGCTACGGCGTGTGCTCAAGCTGCCTCTTGGCACTTTAAGACATGTATGATGTGATCAAAATGAAATGAACTATTCTTTGATTAGCATCAATTCAGCCATATAGTGAGTGAGTTAACAAGTAAAAATCCAATCAATATAGATTTTGTTCAATATAGATTGTGTGTTATATTCCTTATAGTAAACTTGGAATAAAATGAACTTCTATTTTGCATATATTTTAGTATATGAAATACAGTGAGCAAATTAATATTTTAGTATGATTAACAGTAATATTATGGATAGTAAGTATACGAAATATATTTTACATACACCAGTATCATCATCATCATCATCATCATCATGTATCCAAACCGAGACATTCTATTCCAAGAGAACCGAAATCGTCTCCGGAATGAAATTGACAAGCCTGCGTAAGAAAAAGACAAGAAAAAAAAATGACGTGACAGTAGACGCTGTGGTGAATTTCATCGTAATTTGTCATAAGGGCCTGATTAATGGTCTAATTATTTTCTATCGAAAAGCCAATCTTTTAACCTAGCCATTTGTTGGTTCAAATCCACTTGGGTCAACCGATTTCAACTCTAATTTAGCTAGGCCAACCCCATTTCAGCCTATACCATTTGGAGGCTTCATAGGCTTGGCCCATGTTCTAGCATAATTTAGGTGTAGCGCAGGCCCACATTTTGTGTACGCTCATATTTGATTTTTCCAATACGGAGATATAACCTAGGCAAATTAAGAAAGTTTGATATTTCCATAGCGACTCTTTTTTTAAGATGGAGGGAGTACATGACAACCAATAAAAGTCAGATGGCATATAAGGTCTTGTTTGGTTTGGGAGTTAAACTTTAACTCCTATCATGTCGAATGTTTAGACATATGCATAGAGTATTAAATATAGATTATTTATAAAACTAAGATCTTGTTTAGTTCACCCAAAAACTAAAAGCTTTTCAAGATTCTCCGTCATGCGGCACATGCATAGAGCATTAAATATGGATTAAAAAATAACTATGCATAGAGTGCCTGTAATTTGCGAGATAAATCTTTTGAACCTAATTAATCCATAATTGGACAATAATTACCAAATACAAACGAAAGTGTTGCAGGTCAAAATACAAAAAAATGGATCTAAACCAAGCCTAAAAACACAACTAGAAAGTAATTCGCGAGACGAATCTTTTAAGCCTAATTAGACCATAATTGGATAATAATTACCAAATTAAACAAGAATACTACAGTACCTGTTAAACTTTAATACTTCTTGATAAAAAGGGGTGCAAATCCTCTTAAAAAACTTTAACATCCTCAACCAAACACGCTGTGTAGCTGCCGGCGAGGCCTGCAGGGTGCAGACGCCAGACGGTGCATGTGTAATGTACGCCTCTGAACTGTCTGTACCGAGCGGCGATCGATGCTGTACAACTACATTTCTAGTTTGCCATGTACAAAGAGTTCTTTGGGTACCATTTACAAAAGTACTCCAATCTCGTGCCCAACCCTTGGTTATCTGAACTAAAATGTGTGGACGCGTCATTAAGCATTAACACAAACACTATTGTGGTGCTTCGTTTGGTTAATAAGCTATGATTGGCTGATTTGTGTGAGAGAAAAACACTGCTAAATGGCTAACAGATTTGGCTAATAAGCTCTGCATGTCTGAATTCTGTAAATAATTTTCTTTTATTATATTAATAACATGCAGTAGGGGTGCACTCCCCTCCTGTTTCCGTTAAAAAAACAAACTATATGTATATGTATCCTTTTCTTCTTTGAATCGTATGTATATGTATCGTACTATTGCACGGCAGCAGCGCAGAGTTCGATCATCCAGGCGTCAATTGGGGCCATTATACAGACTTGAGGAGGACAGTAAAGAAGTCTGAACTTATTTGCTAACGAAGTTCATATTAGAGAACTGATTGTAACACCCGTATAGTATAATCAATCACTTTGTGACTACTTCCTCCAGCTCCCTGAGGCCCCCAACCCTCTGCTCAATCTCCTCCAGCAGCTCCTCCCGCAGGAGCTCCTCCCTCGCAGACGCCTCCAGGTCCTCTTGCTGCATGCCAATGAACATTCATTGCACAGTGCAGGATATATATATCAGTAAAGTTATCTGTGGCTAGGCTAACAGCTGCTTTGATTATTCTTCATGCAGGCACTGTGCATGCAAAAGGTGCGTGCTTTGCTTACCCTGTCGTAGTACCAGTGCACGGTTCCATCTCCACCCGCGCTCCTGTACGTGTCACTGTCGTAGAAGGGATCCTGTTTTGATTTCACCCACAAGCAAAGGTGTGTCATGAACACTCCAGGAAATCACATGCATGCATGATGATACTGTATATGTTAGTACTGCGTGCTAGCTAGCTAGCTTGCCTTCATGGACGCGAAGAAGCAGACGCCCCAGACCGTGAACATGGCGTAGAAGGTATCTGCATGCATGCGCGCGATCGATCGATCGATCGAGAGCGAAGAAACGGTCAGTGGTTTCAGTTTCAGATCAAAGCAGGGGCGGAGGAGCTCAAGTGCTGATGGAGACGACGGTGCATGGGAGCTGATGAGGACACTCACAGACGCTCTTGAGCGCTGCGTCGCTGAGATGCCAGATGGACTTGGTCACGACGTAGTCCCGCGACATGTCCACGTGCTCCACCATCGTCACCATCAGCGGCACCACCTCCAGCGACGGCAAGGCGCTCACCTTCGCTGAACCGGATCTCTGCAACGTAACGCAACACCGCAAGCAAAGATCCATACGTCTGAACATTACTGGACCATCAATCAAAATGCATGCAACTGGATTCTTGTGGTCTCATGGTGCATGGACTCATGGGCACTATATGGTAGCAACGCTAATGTAATGTAACACAACATAGTATTGCACAGATCGGTTAGTCGCGGTTTCTTCAGATTTCAGAAAGGGCCTGCATAGAAGCATAGGCAGTAGCAGTGACACAGTACTCTGTTTATTCATATGCTTTCGCAAACATATCTATCATCTGTCAGCACGAAGCACGCCATATTCTTTATGCAACGCTAGCTATTGGCTTGCCTCGAATTTACGTGTGAACATGAACATTTCTTGGTATTTTTCGTTTCAGCATAAGAGGTCATGTACTGTACCTTAGAACGGCCGGACCTGCTGCGCCCGTGGTCATGGAACCTGCCGGCGAGCTGCAGAGAAACAGCATGCATAAAAGTGAAACTTGAAGCAATTAATCGTTAACAGTCTGAACATGGGATTTGGAAGAGAACGATACGTGTACTGTCGCGGGGCAGCGGCCGTGGCGGTCGGCTGATCTCCTCGCGGAGTGCAGGGCGGCGGCGGCGGCGACGTGAGAGTGTGGCTTGAGCAGCGGCGAGGCCATGGTCGTTCAGGTGCTTCTCTGATGGATGGCTCTGGATGTGAGACTGCTGGGCGGATGACTCATGTTTGGTTCGCTGATCTAGCGTGCAGGCCGTGAGTTTCTTCGGTGGATAAGGTGGGTAATGGGTGGCCTGGACGGTTTTCTTTTTCTCCAATCCAATCTCCATCTTGTGCTGACGTAAGAACAGAAGCTTTGGGGCTAAAAAAAGGAGTAAAGTTTTCAAATTACGAAATGAGTGTTGGGGCTACTGGCATAATCACTAAAACCTTGTTGATACATAAACATCTGGAATTTGCATATTGTTAATTAAGAAACAGGAGTCAAAATGAAGCATCGGAACAAGATTGTGTATTTCAATCCACCTATTCTATCAGCTACAAGCCAAAGTTCTCCTGTGTGTTCAAGAAAAAGATGCAGCACTAAGTGTTCTAACAAAATTTGCAGTGATTTTCAAGTGTCCCAGGAAAATACAAAGAATGCACAATTAACAAAGCCAAATTTCTTTATTTCTGTCCATTTATATTTATTTCAGTGGATGGCTTGGCATAGAGAGAGGAGTATACCTCAGTTCTAGACTCTTCCAGAGCAACACTCGACATATCCTGTTGCAAGAGCTTCTTGACTGCAACTTCCTATAGACAAACAAATTTTTGATTCTGTAAACAACTTGGTAGCAGTGAACAAAGCAAAAGAAAAGAAATACAGTGTCAGATGGAATAGCTAGAACTTCAGAAGACAGAATACAACAATGGATCGATCATTGTTTTTTTTTTCAAAAATGAGAACTACTGACGCCAAAAATGTTCTAAAACCTGTTAGTCCAAATGATGCTAAGGCCTGTCACTAAGGTACATGAAGTCACCTAAAGTTGTAGGGAAAACATAAAGCAACAGACAGAAAATGTAGGTGCAGTTCAAGCGTACAAATAAAATTTTCTCCTTTTCGTTACAAGATTAACTGTTTCATGGTATAAATGGAGAAACCGTTTCATTGGCTCATTGCCTTTTATTAACTGGTTTCTCTCACTACTAGATGTCTGTAAGATTGAACTAAAGCGGTATTGTATTTCATCGTTGGCACAGGTAATGTTGTCATATTATCTAAATTAACATTTCTTCACATCCTTAGATGCTATCAGTATACCAAAAAGGTTGGCTTTTACTTTAATTAGAAGTGTTGAATATGTTCCAAATTCAATTACACATTATAAAGACCGACTTCTGACGGAGCGAAGCGGAAGCCCGTCGCCGGAGGCTTGGGCTGGAGCGAACGGCCCATTGGTGTTGCCCTCGTCGTCACTCGGGGGGTGCGAGGGCTGGCCCCCAGCAGTACGGTACATATACCCAAATTAGGGTTCCACCGAAGATATGATCTTGTAAGGCGCTGCACGGCGTTGTAACCCAACTCTTGATAATAGTGAGGAGTGTTTGCTGGCTGGCGCCCGTGGTTTTTTCCTTTCGCATTGGAGAGGTTTTCCACGTTAAATCTTTTGTCTCCGTTGTGTTTTGATCTTGTGTTCTTCGTCGTTTATCCAACGTCATTCACAACAAGTTGCTGACTCAAAAGATAAGCAAGGAATTTGTCGACTGAAAAACTCACTGTCCTATGTCATTCTCCTTTATAAACTTCTCCAAAGGAAATAACAGGTTGAATTAAATTTTTTAAAAAAAACATGAAATATGTTTTCTAAATAAAAATGATCAAAGAAACCATTTCCCACAGTCAATGAAATACTTGTATGATTAGGAAATCATTTTCATAAATAATAATCAAATAATAAATCAACTTTACCTGTTAGAATATACGTTTAGAATATTCGTTTCCATGTACAAGATATGTCGTGTAGATTATAAACGGCATATCTTTCCTTACTTGTAGAGAAGGTTGTTTGATAGATATTCTTGATAGGTTGTTGTAATCCTAACTTGATGTACAAGCCATGCTGAGGGCTGTTCTCAGATTATATAAACATGCAACCGAGGGCCCTAGGGGTAACCTCGTTCATCTAATTTCACATGGTATCGAGCTCTTTTTTCCTCACGGAGTTCTTCCATGGCGTTCGCTTCTTCATCCTCCGGGGTGTCTGCTGCACCTTCCTTCCAGTCACCGAGAAACTCACCCGCACCAACCATCAATCATGGAAGGCACAGGTTCTCTCGGCGCTTCGCGGGGCACAGCTTGCCGATTGGCTAGAGGCCAATGCCGAGCCGCCGGCCAAGTTCCTCACCAAGATCAAGCCTGATGATCCCGACAAGGCCAACCCCGACTACGCTACTTGGGTAGCCAAAGATCAGACAGTTCTAAGCTATCTGCTCACGAACCTGTCTAAGGAAGTTCTCGCTCAAGTCAACACCGAGGTCACCGCCAAAGGTGCATGGGCGGCCATTGAGGGACTCTTCGCGTCCCAGTCACGCGTCAAGATCATCACCACCCGTATGCAACTCGCTACGATCACCAAGGGTACTTCCACCATCGGGGAGTACTTCACCAAGATCAAGGCGCTCGCGGATCAGATGGCGGCTGCTGGCCGCAAGATTGAAGATGAGGAGCTTGTCTCCTATGTCCTCACCGGCCTCGGGGAGGATTTTGACTCCATCGTTGCAGCCATCTCCACCCGTGTGGAACCGATCTTCATCCACGAACTGCTCGCTCAACACACCAGTCATGAGCCGCGCGTGGTTCTTCGCAATGGTGGTGACCAGCAGTCCTCGGCTAACGTCGTCACCAAGGGTGGTCGTCCCACTTCCTACCACAACCGAGGCAACGGTGTCGGCCGTGGTGGTGGTGGTGGCCGCAATGACCGCGGTGGGCGCGGCTTTGCCCGTGGAAATCACAATGGTGGACGCGGTAGCAACTTCATCCAAGGGCTCATCTGTCAGGTCTGCGGAAAAGAAGGTCATCCGGCCTTCCGTTGTTTCAAATGCTTCAACAAGGACTACAATGGAGGTCCCCCACAAAAGTCTGCCTCCTCGTCCAGCACCTCTTCGTATGGTGTTGACACGAACTGGTATGTTGTGTCCGGCGCAACCGACCACATCACCGGGGAATTGGAGAAATTATCCTTCCGCGACAAGTACCACGGCGGCGAACAAGTTCATGCTGCCGACGGGCTAGGTATGAATATTACAAATGTTGGTCATAGCTTTTTGCATACCCCTAGTAGAAATCTTCGTTTGCATAAAATTCTTCATGTTCCTCAATCTCATAAAAGCCTTTGCTCTGTCAATCGCCTTACAAAAGATAATAATGTGATTGTTGAATTTCACCCCGATCATTTTCTTATCAAGGAACAGGTGACGGGGAACATACTTCACAGAGGTTGGTGTGAGGGTGGTTTCTACCCTTTGTTGCTCCCATCGAATAAGTCGTCCAATAAGCAAGCCCTCCATGCTGTCAAGCCGGCTGCGTCCTTTTGGCACCATCGTCTAGGACATCCCTCTACTGCTCTAGTTCAGGAAGTTCTAAATCGCCACAAGCTTTCTTTCTTCAATGATTTCAATAAGTCTAGGGTGTGCGATGCATGTCAAAAAGGCAAAAGTCACCAGTTGCCTTACCCTAGATCAACTAGTTTGTCTTCTAGTCCTATGGATTTGATATTCTCCGATGTATGGGGTCCTGCTCCTAGTTCCATTGGTCGAAATAAATATTATGTTAGTTTCATTGATGATCACACCAAATTTGTTTGGTTGTATTTGCTGCGAAACAAATCTGAAGTGTTTGAGCGTTTTCGTGATTTCCAAAACCTTGTAGAACGACAGTTTGGACGTAAAATTCGTGCCATCCAAACTGATTGGGGAGGGGAGTACCAATCCCTGAACACGTTCTTTCAGCGGGTTGGCATTGCCCACCTTGTTTACTGTCCTCATGCTCATCAACAAAATGGGGCCGCTGAACGTAAGCATCGCCACATAGTTGAAATGGGCCTTACTCTTTTGGCTCATGCGTCAATGCCCCTAAAATTCTGGGATGAAGCTTTTTCCACAGCTGTCTATCTGATCAATAGACTTCCCTCCAAAGTCATCGCCAATGACACACCCTTCCACCGTCTCTATGACACTCAACCTGACTATACTCTTCTCCAGACCTTTGGCTGTGCTGTGTGGCCCAATCTTCGTCCCTACAACCAGCACAAACTAGCCTTTCGTTCTAAACAATGCATTTTTCTAGGCTACAGTAGTCTTCACAAAGGATATAAGTGTCTCGATCCAAAGGAAGGGCGTGTTTATATTTCCCGTGACGTTGTGTTTGATGAGCATGTTTTTCCCTTTGCTGCTCTTCATTCTAATGCTGGTGTTCTGCTCCGTAAAGAGATTTCTCTCCTTCCTGAACATCTTCAACCTTTTTCTACTAGCCCCGAGGATGCAAATATGCATGATCATCGTTTGTGTTCTTCTAACCCTGCTAATGCCCCTGCGAGTTTCTCTCATGCTGATATTTTAGGAACACACGGTGATCCATTTGGTGAAGAAATGGCGTCACACGGTCCTGATCTCTCCAGTGGCAACGGGCGTCATTTTATGTGCTCCCGAGTCTCCGACATCACGCCATTTGAAGCAGATGCACCAGCCTCTACTGCCGAGGACCCAGGCGCATCCGCTTCGGGATCGGCTCCGCGGACCAGCTCGGTAGGCGTCACAGTGCCTGCGCACTCTAATCCGGGATCTTCTGCACCAGACTCCGCCGAGCCTCTGTCTGGTTCTACGTCGCCTCCGCCACAGCCGGATCCGATCGCCGGGGGACATCTGACCGCGTCGTTGTCTGGTGACGCGGGACAGAACTCGAGGCTGATCCCGATCACTGGATCCTCTACGGCTGCGACTACAGCTCATCATGCGCCCGCGGCTGCGACTCCTACAGCTGATCATGCGCCTCCTCTGCCTCAACGGCCTACAACACGTCTCCAGCGTGGAATCACAAAGCCAAAACGATTCACTGATGGTACAGTCCGTTGGGGTATGCTTTCTACTCTGAATACAGAAGAACCTTTCTCTCTTCAAGCTGCACTAAACGATAAAAATTGGTCTCAAGCCATGGCAACTGAACATGAAGCCTTGCTGCGTAATAAAATCTGGCATCTTGTTCCTCGTCCCATGGGTAAAAATATTATTGGATGCAAATGGATGTACAAGGTAAAACAGAAGGTTGATGGGTCTATTGACAGATACAAAGCCCGCCTTGTTGCCAAGGGTTTTAAGCAACAATATGGTCTAGATTATGAAGAGACTTTTAGTCCGGTGGTAAAAGCAGCAACTATAAGATTGATTCTCTCTATTGTTGTCTCTCGTGGTTGGTCTCTTCGTCAGCTTGATGTTCAAAATGCTTTTCTCCATGGTATTCTAGAAGAAGAGGTTTATATGCAGCAGCCTCCTGGTTATGTCGATAAGAATCATCCAACTTATGTCTGCAAATTAGATAAGGCACTTTATGGACTTAAACAAGCACCCCGTGCTTGGTATGATAGGCTATGCAAGCGGTTACAAGCTCTCGGTTTTGTTCCTTCCAAGACTGACACCTCACTGTTTGGCAAGTATTGTATCTTTGTACTTGTATATGTCGATGATATCATTGTTGCAAGTTCCTCTTCTGCAGCTACAGATGCACTGTTGAAAGATCTTCAGCGTGATTTTGCACTTAAGGATCTCGGTGATCTCCATTATTTTCTTGGCATTGAGGTAAAGCGTGTTTCAGATGGCCTGATTCTTTCTCAGGAAAAATATGCCACAGATATCTTAAAGTGGTCTGGTATGCACAATGCTAAGCCTGTGGATACTCCTTTGTCAACCTCTGAAAAATTACGATTGACAGATGGCAGTCCGCTTGGTCCAGATGACTCCACTAAGTACATAAGTCTAGTTGGAGCCCTTCAGTATCTTACACTTACACGACCGGATATTTCATTTGCTGTCAATAAGATTTGTCAATTTCTTCATGCCCCAACTACGGTTCATTTCAGCTCTGTCAAGAGAATTCTTCGATATGTCGTGGTACTGTTGGTTCTGGCATTAAGATCAAACGTTCCAGTTCTACTCTTGTCAGTGCATTCTCTGACGCTGATTGGGCTGGCTGTCTTGATGATCGTCGGTCAACCGGAGGTTTTGCCATCTTCTTTGGTGACAACTTGATTTCTTGGATGGCACGGAAACAACCTACTGTATCACGTTCTAGCACAGAGGCTGAATACAAAGCACTGGCTAATGCTACTGCAGAAACAATATGGATTCAGAAACTGTTGACTGAATTACGTGTTCCTCATCCTCCTGCAGCTCGGTTGTGGTGTGACAACTTGGGTGCCACTTATTTATCAGCCAATCCTGTTTTTCATGCACGCACTAAACATATTGAAGTGGATTTTCATTTTGTTCGTGAGCGTGTTGCTCAAAAGTTGCTGCAAGTTCGGTTCATTGCCTCTGAAGATCAATTAGCAGATGGTTTTACTAAAGCTATTGGTGCAGTCAAGTTGAAACAATTTTGTCACAATCTTAACCTTGTTCGTGGCTAAGATTGAGGGGGGATGTTAGAATATACGTTTAGAATATTCGTTTCCATGTACAAGATATGCCGTGTAGATTATAAACGGCATATCTTTCCTTACTTGTAGAGAAGGTTGTTTGATAGATATTTTTGATAGGTTGTTGTAATCCTAACTTGATGTACAAGCCATGCTGAGGGCTGTTCTCAGATTATATAAACATGCAACCGAGGATCCCTAGGGGTATCCTCGTTCATCTAATTTCACATTACCAAGGCCAATCCGTTCACCAATAGCAATTTCTTCCCACTGAGATCTCAAACTCTGCAGCATCTTCTAGAGCAAGATCAGATTTCGCACTCTTTGTCCCACTTGATTTATTTGATTTATCAGAGGTTAGTTCAGCTTGATGAGGAACTTCTTGGTCCAGAGAAGTATCTTGGGCTCTTGGCCATATGATCTGCTTCAATGTGGTGTTTGTCCAAAAGGTCATCTCCAGATTCCTCAACTGATCATTTCCTTGAGAGGGAGTACTTGGTAAGCTAGCAGCTGCTTACCAGGCTGTTCAAATTGCTTGCTAGCAGCAGCAGCGACACAGGCACGTCAAAGTTTACGTCATTGTTAGATTTAGCGGCGGCAGCAACAGCAACCATAGAGGATCGATGCCACCACTGCAGCAGTTGTGACAGGCAACTGCTCATAAACGTGATCCTGTTCGTCTTGGTACATCATCTTCGCGCGGGCCGGCCGTATGGTATGGGAATGCAAGCATCCCGGCCTGACAATTTGGATATATAAGTTGGGCCGGGCGTGGAACTGGATTCCATGCATTGCATGCATGGTTTCCGTCAGTTGGTGCCGATATGACCTCCCTACCAGCCGCGATGAAGGTCCAATAACGCGAGGAATATGATACAGGGTTACCTGATACGGGGCACGTCAGCTGGTCTAGTGTAGATGAGGACCACGTCCCCATCCCCTCGCGCTGCGCCAGTGGCCGGCGACTCCGGCGCCGACGCCGACCGCATCAAAGCCAGCCAGA
Source organism: Sorghum bicolor (assembly GCF_000003195.3). Lineage (NCBI taxonomy): Eukaryota > Viridiplantae > Streptophyta > Magnoliopsida > Poales > Poaceae > Sorghum > Sorghum bicolor. Next base: position 47,197,966 of record NC_012875.2, read on the forward strand.
AAAGCCAGGGCCAGATCGAGAGGGGGCGTCCGTACGTGTGGCAGCGCAAAAATCCGGGCCGGAGCTTGCAGCTAGCTAATGCTAATGCTCACACGGACGGACGGACCACGGAGCCGCATCATCTCTCCCCATCGTGGAAATCGCGGGCGCGGGCGCGGCCGATGGCGTCGCCGTCGGCGCGAGCGACTTTATGCGCCCACCCACGCAAAAGCACAAGGGTGTGCGCGGCCGCGGGGCGGCGACAGCGACCGCCCCCAATGGCCAGTGGAATGGGAATGGGCATCATCCGGGGCCGCGTCCCGGCTCCCCGGCCGGGGCCCCCCCCACACCGATCCATCATCCATCTAATCCCCGGCCGCTCCAACGCACGAAGCGGACTTGGAAGTTGGAACTGCTGGCAGTGGCAGGGGGCGTTGCCCGGCCGGGCTCGGGCTTGTGCTCTCCCTGTTTTGGAGCAGCAGGAGGCCGGATGCTCTCGATCGTGCTTTTTCCGGACATGAGGTGACAGCGCGGTTATGTGTTAAGATAGGGTTCTCTTATCACCTACAGAGACCACTGGGAATATATTCGTCACTAGGATTTGGATGCAAAGGCTCTAGGCCATGGGGAAAGGCACGACAGCATCTCCCATCCGTTCATCCTGCCTGCGGGCCCCACGGGGAGATGTCCGGGACTCCTGGCCATGGCGGCCGCAACTGTGTGTGCCGCCGGAGCCCGCATCGTCTGCCTCACCTGTCTCGCCGTACCTCTCTTCTTCTCCATCTTCGGTGGACTTAGAAAGAGAGGTCTGAGGAGGTAGTCTAACGGTGGGAGCAGAAGAGATGGCGACGAGGCCCTACCATGCCGCCACAGGACGGTGTGGGCAGTGGCGGACGTGACCGGTGGATGCTGAGGGCGGTGACCGGGGGACGGAGGACCGCCAACAGCGGAGGCTAGGGGCACAAAGGCTAAGGCCAAGGGCACGAATCTTGACGCCGTCGGATAAGCCTATGCGGCCATAACTACATGTGAAAACCTACATCCGTAGGCCATATGCCTACGTCCCTACTAGCTCCATCCATGTGTCAAAGTTTCTCAAATCGTTTTCCTAGATCAGTTAGGTCAAGCACAAGTGCACAACACTCTCAAGAAAGAAAAGGGGTCCAATGTTGCGCATCATTCGTCCAAGAAAGAACTACTTTGCGTAGAACTTATCCTATAGGACTATGTTAGAAGTGTTTTGAGCCATTTGTTTTAAACAAATAAAAAGACAACCAATGTTATTTAGGTTTGAACCTTTGGTCTGTTTAGCCCAGCTCTAACTTTGAGATCCTTATAGCATAAGTTTGTAGGACTAAATACACAGCATACTCCTTTCATCCTATATGGTTTCTGAGCAACTTTAGGATCAAATAAGAAGTCTATCAAAAACTAACTTGCACCTCATTGATTAGTTAGCTTGATTATTAACTTTGCTTAATAACGCATAGCTTAAAAAGCCATGCATCCATGTCACTGATTCTGGCTACCAATTATCAGTCATTTTTCGCAACATGGTGTTTAAAAGACATGTATGAAAAAGATGGACACATCTAAATAAAGATGAGCAATCTAGAATACCTTATAATCTATACCTAATAATAATAAAGAGAAAAAGTTTTAGCCCTTCTTAAACCTTCAATATATTGCATTCTAGGATGAAGGGGTAGGAATAATCATGTATTTTATCCAACATAGGAATAGAATTACTCAAACAAATACAAATGCAGCTCTAGCTCCAAAAGAGCTAAGATACGACCAGCTCCAAGAATTCTAGGAGCTAGAGTTTCACCAAAGTGCCTGGTTGTGATCAAGTGGTACAAATAAGCCATTATGTAAGAACAGATCAACGAGTCTTTCTTCAACTCACTTTTTAAATAATCATTTAGAGAGTCGTTTGGATAAAAATCGTTCATATATCTTTTCATCATCTAGCAGCTTCTCAAATCTTGTGCGTAGAGTCAACCTAATCTTCATCTTTGACTAGCAAGAAATCCAGAATAAAGGATGACAATATTTAGAGATCTAATTAAATAAACCATTGGAGAACATTTTTTCACTAAAATCTCTATTTCTATTAAAAGAATGATATAAAAAGACTCTTGGAGTTGCTCTATAGATAAACTTGTTTCCTTATAATTATATCTTGAAAGTTTGTTTAATCCATGTTAGATGGTGTGGTCCCTAAAATGTTACAATAAAAGGTTTGAACCAACTATGGAGACTTTTTCTGGATAAAGTTTTGGCTTTGCATTGGATAAGCCGGACTTTTTTGCAAGCATTAGATAAAGACGTTAAACATTGGCACCAAAGGAAAATGGCAAAGGTTACGATACTTGTTTGGACTGGCGATAGGGCTGTGTTACTTTGAACACAATGGACAGAAAAAAGGCACACACATGACTTTTGCTAAATAACCAAATATGCCGCTCCAAACTTTATGGGATGCCTTTGCTTTGAGACGATATTAATTCAATCCTCACTTTTTTAAATTGTTTATTATAGTTACAACCCTTTGCTACCTGTTGTGTTGCTTAAAGTGAAGTATTTCACGGAAAGTTGATAAAGATTTCCACAAATAACAGATCGTTTTGATTCTTTTGAACAATTAGAGGAATTTATTAGATCCTTTTAGGAAGCCTCAAATGAGCATAGAATTAGATCAAATCTATCCTTAAGAATAATGATACTTCCTTAAAAAGGAAGAAATTTTTTTGCCAAGTGATACCACTCAAACGTGTAATATGTTGTTGGACACCGCCAACAATGAAATATGCCTAGTAGCATTATGGAAGCACGTAAATTTATTGTAACACACCTTACTGATTATTTTATTTATTTCTTGAATTTTAGGAGAGAGAAGATCATAAAAATGTCTTTTGTATCCTTGTCTTCAATCTTCGGCTCTTCATTGTTCATCCCATTGCCTCGCACATGGTAGGGAGCTCCTCGGTGGCACGGCCAACATAGGGGCGAGCTCCCCGAGGGCACGCTTCGTGGCGGCACGGCCAGCCCTAGTTCCGCCTCCTCCTCCAACACCACAGCCACTACGACGTCCTTGCCTGTCACCACTGTAATAGTCACAACTAGCCTCGAGCTTGTAGGGTGCGAAGTCGGTGGCAAGCCACATCCATCACACTGGCTTCACCCCCTTTGAAGTAGGAATGGTCCTGCCCCATGAACCAGCCCTAGGAGGGTAGGTCCGAGATTCTTTTGTTGTTGCCGTTCATGGCAACCAGCTCCAGCGTGATGTTCGCGTCCATCTTGACCTTCCATATTGACCTTGTCCGGATGAACATTGTGTACACGCACTCCATGTTGTTGCTACCCACACTACTGGCTTCTACGCCTCAGATGAGCTGTGATGACAAGGAGAGGGATGGAATCGCACAAATCTCATTCAAGCAATGCCGGTGGTGTTGGAGGAGGAGGAGGAGGCAGACCCGGGCAGGTGCAAGTGGTCGAGGAGGACGGTGATGAGAAAGCGGCGGCGACATGTTTCGACAAACAATCAGTGAAGAGCCAGAGGTGGAACACAAATCTAGAAAAGACATTTCTCGTACCTTCTCTTTTAAAATCTGAGAAATAAATAAAATAATCAATATGATGTGTTATGATTAATTCACATGCTTTCATAATGGTATTGGACATATTTCGTTGTTGGCGATGTCTAACAACATATTACATGTTTTTATGGGCAAAAATTCTCAAAAAAATATATGTGCAGTTACAGCTATTTTCAGGGTTGATTTAATTTGCTCCCTGATTGACCTATCCCAATTTTCCCATGCTTGCTTTATTACAACAAGTGAGCCTGAGCATTTGGTTGCGCCCTCAGAATTAAAGTAAGTTTGTATTTTTTTTAAAAAAAATTGAGTGTCAAACCATTAAATTTTTACGGCAATAATGAGCCAGGAATTGGAGGCGATATTTGGGCTGACCAATGAACTTTTTGTTGTGCACAACGTTTGACTGTTCGGCTTGTTGTATGGCACCTTTATATTTAGGAAAATCACCATGTTTATTTTTGTCCTACATGTTGTATGGTACAGTACGTTTGAGATACTTCTTTCACGGATTCCACGAAAACCGAACTACTATTTGTTAGGCCTTGTTTAGTTGGTAAAAATTTTGGATTTTAGGTACTGTAGCACTTTCGTTTGTTTGTGACAAATATTGTCCAATCATAGACTAATTAGGGTCAAAAGATTCATCTCGTGATTTACAGGCAAACTGTGTATTAGTTTTTGTTTTCATCTAAATTTAATACTCCATATATGTGCCACAAGATTCGATGTGACGGGAATCTTGAATTTTTTTGCAAACTAAACAACAACAAAATTTAAGATTCCCGTCACATCGAATCTTTGGTCGCATGCATGGAGCATTAAATATAGATGAAAATAAAAACTAATTGCACAGTTTTATCTGTAATTTGCGAGATGAATTTTTAAGTCTAGTTATTTTGTGATTGGACAATGTTTGTTAAATAAAAACGAAAGTGCTACAGTAACCAAAAACCAAAATTTTTACGAACGGCCTAATTCTTTTATGGTCTAAATATTTGTTGATTCCAGTTCATAATTAGATTTGGCTCTTACCCAGACAGCTCAACCGATTTCTCCCCCTTTTTCTGTCAGATAATACTATTTTGTAATACAACAAAGTACGGAATATTATATAGAGGAAAAGGGTGAGGACCAGGAAGATAAATGGACAAGGAGAAAAAGTTAGATCAAATCTAGCCAACCAATCCCGATATCCACAGCCTCTTTCTCCATTGGACCAGAACTGTCCCAACAAAAACCAGAAGGCAGAAGCACCAACAGCAAGAGCACCAAGCCACCAACACCAAACAAAAACGTAGTCAAATTGCACATCAGAAATACATATACAGAGAAGAAAGGGGGAAAACATTTCTCTACAGCTCGTGCGCCCACTCCACCACTGTTCTTGGGAATCTTGGAAGGAAGAAAGCAGCGGGTCTCAGCTCACCACTCGTTCCTGGCTTCATGGCTTCCTGACGTCCTCTCCTCTTGATCCAAGAACACCGGGGGTTTCTTGGAAGGGAAGTTCTTGGATTGGTCGGCCATCATGTCGGCCTCGTCCTCGTCCCTGTGCGGCGGGGACCCGGCGATGAGGAGCGTGGTGTGGTTCCGGAGGGACCTCAGGGTGGAGGACAACCCGGCGCTTGCGGCGGCGGCGCGTGCCGGTGGGGAGGTAGTGCCGGCGTACGTCTGGTCGCCAGAGGAAGAGGGCCCTTATTACCCCGGGCGTGTGTCCCGGTGGTGGATCAGCCAGAGTCTGAAGCACCTGGACGCCTCGCTCCGCCGCCTAGGTGCAGGAAAGCTCGTCACGCGGAGGTCGGCCGACGCCGTCGTTGCGCTCCTCCAGCTGGTCCGCGACACCGGCGCCACGCACGTCTACTTCAATCATCTATACGGTTTGTTCCACGCTCCACCCAGTAGTGGCATATGTCTGTCTTAGCTCAGCTTTTTCTAGGAAAAATAGTTCTTTTTATATTGTTATTAGTCAGCGGTTGTATCCAGGATTCCCATCCTTGGTATGTTGTTCATGCTTCAAGATTATTAATTCTTGAACTTGGCTTCACTAGATAAAACAAATCAATTGCAATTTTATTTCCTTTTTGTTTCACTATTCATCTGATTTGTTCCATGTCGAGCAGATCTTTATATTATTGAGGTAGTGCTTGTGATATAGTAGTATTAGTAACTCCCTGGTCTCAAGTCTCGAGTCTTCACAAACCTCCACTTGTCAACTGAATAAAATCCCGGCATTTCGACATCTCCTTCTTAATTCACAAAAGTTCTTTGTTCCCCTAGTTCCCTAACCATCCCAATGAGGTATGTCAAATTCCACATATAGTAGTACTGTAGTACTTTAGTTTTCACTCCATTGATTGCTTGTCCTTTTACTAAGAGAACATGATTTAGGCCTTTGAGACCATCTCATCTTAGATCTTACTCGATCACTGTGTCACCATCTTTTCAGACCCGATCTCACTAGTCAGGGATCACCGGTTGAAGGAGATGCTGGCGGCTGAGGGCATCGTTGTGCAATCTTTCAATGCGGATCTGCTGTATGAGCCATGGGAAGTTGTCGATGATGAAGGGCAACCATTCACCATGTTCACTGCATTCTGGAACAGGTGCCTCAGCATGCAGTATGATCCCCCTGCACCACTTCTGCCCCCGAAGAAGATCAATTCAGGTGCTTGGAGAACTATGAGTTTAAATTTTCTAGCTTCAACTTGTACAGATAGCTTATTGACCACATATTGTTTTTGACTTCCGATGCATCATGCATTGTATATTTTGCAACAAGAGTACCTGCGACTAAAGAAGATTACAAACAATTAAAATGCTGAGTTATCTGTGTTTGTTTTCTGCAAACAATGTACCAATTACTATTAGTCATTTAGGTCTCCAGCTGGTTGATCAGTTAACCATAGTATCATAAGCATTGTGCTTGTGCTACAAGTTAATGTTGAATTAGCTCTTGAGTTGATTGGCTGAAATTTTGAACAGGTGACTTATCGATGTGTCCATCGGAAGATCTGATCTTTGAGGATGATTCAGAGAGGGGAAGCAACGCTCTTCTGGCCCGAGCATGGACACCAGGGTGGCAGAACGCAGACAAGGCACTGACAGCCTTCCTCAATGGTCCATTGGCTGACTACTCAGTGAACCGTAAGAAGGCTGATAGTGCGAGCACATCCCTACTCTCACCTCACCTGCATTTCGGTGAGCTTAGTGTGCGCAAGGTTTTCCACCTAGTTCGTATGAAGCAGCTTGTGTGGAGTAACGAGGGCAACCACGCTGCTGAGGAGAGCTGCACCTTGTTTCTCCGTTCCATTGGCCTGCGGGAGTACTCTCGGTACCTGAGCTTCAATCACCCAAGCAGCCATGAGAGGCCCCTCTTGGCGCATCTCAGGTTTTTCCCCTGGGTGGTCAATGAGAGCTACTTTAAGATTTGGAGGCAGGGAAGGACTGGGTACCCGCTCGTTGATGCTGGCATGAGGGAACTGTGGGCGACAGGATGGTTGCATGACCGGATACGTGTGGTGGTTTCAAGCTTCTTTGTCAAGGTCCTTCAACTTCCATGGCGATGGGGTATGAAGTACTTCTGGGACACATTACTGGATGCTGATCTTGAAAGCGATGCACTGGGCTGGCAGTACATCACTGGCTCTCTTCCTGATAGTCGAGAGCTTGACCGCATCGACAATCCGCAGGTGCGTGCAGCTTTTAATTTCTGAATAAATCAGGCCACTTAGTAATTATAAATAATACTGAATACTGATACATTGTCATGGCAATCAATTCCTTGATGCTAGTTTGAAGGCTACAAGTTCGACCCGCATGGGGAGTATGTCCGACGGTGGATTCCTGAGCTCGTAAGGCTGCCGACAGAATGGATACATCATCCATGGGATGCACCTGTTTCCGTGCTGCAAGCTGCAGGAATTGAGCTGGGATCCAACTATCCCCTCCCCATAGTTGAGCTAGACGCGGCCAAAGCCAGACTGCAAGAAGCCCTATCAGAAATGTGGCAGCTGGAGGCAGCATCAAGGGCCACCATGAACAATGGAATGGAGGAAGGCCTCGGTGATTCCTCAGAGGTTCCATTTCCTGAAGAATTACAGATGGAAGTCGATCGGCAGCGAGCCCAGGCAACAGCCAATGTGGTGATGACTGTTCGGAGGCGTGAGGATCAGATGGTGCCTACCATGACCTCTTCATTGAACAGAGCTGAAACAGAGGTTTCCGCCGATCTAGGGAACAGTGAGGACACTAGGGCACAGGTTCCGTTTCATGCACATTTCCATCCCCGAGTTGAGAGGGAAGACATGATCCAGAATACTGAAGGCCCTGCACTTAGAATCAATGGCACTCACCAACACAACATCTTTCAGCAACCTCAGAATCATAGGCGAGAAGCTCTTGCTCCATCAGTGTCGGAGGCTTCAAGTAGCTGGACCGGCAGAGAGGGCGCTGTGGTCCCAGTTTGGTCACCTCCTGCAGCATCAGGCCATTCAGAAACTTTTGCTGCTGATGAAGCTGACGTTTCTAGTAGGAGTTATTTGGATAGGCATCCACAGTCGCACCGGTTGATGAACTGGAGTCAATTATCACAGTCATTGTGAGTTCGGATGCACGGTAACCCATTTGTTCTCACTAAGTTGTGTTGTTGCACTAGCATTGCAATTTGCAGCTTATCATGATAGCACGCATGATTAATATATTACTTAACCTCAACAAAGTGTCTAAAAGATTATGCTTTTGTTCTTGGCGCAGAAGGCTATAACAATTTAAATAAACCAGGGACATGACCAATGTGCTGTCTCCTTTTTTTTGTGTGTGTGTGGCCTAAAGTAGCTGAAATGGCATCTAACGTTTGATGAAACTTGAACTGCAGGACAACAGGCTGGGAAGTGGAAAATTCTGTGCAGCCAAACTTACTCGGTTAGGGTTTTCTGAAGATGGAATTCATATGTAGATTGTCCACTCAACTGCTCATCTATAGTCCGATGGGATGCAAACCAGGCAGCTTTTCCTGGTGGTGATTATAGTTGTGTAAATCTCATCTTCTAGAACGTGTGTGGTCGATATAGTGTGGTTGGCTTTAAAAAGTCACTATTATTGATCAGACAACAAAGGTTTTGCGTATTTTGAGCCTTTTTTTTTTGGGAGGTATGTGATGTATGTAACTGTACATTCCCTTGTGTTTCTCAGTTAACCATTGTTAGTTTCATTTCTTGCGTCTTGTATAGTTGTATTACTGCTTCATGTGTTTGCCGGAGTTGTGGAGTAACTTGCTCCGCGTCTCTGCCCTGGTGATTTGAAGCTATGGCTCTAGAGACAATATGGTTATGATTAGGCCCAGCTTGGCATGGCTCCATTTCTTACTAGAGTGGCTTCACCGGCTTCTATTTCATTTTGAGAGGAGGGGGGGAAAACAGCTTGTTATTGCAGTGCATGGTGGAGCTGCCGGAGCTCTACCAAACAGGGTCTAGATCTCGATGTATTGTTTGTTTTGGCTAGGACACTAACAAACCACAACTTACAGGCAGAGGATTGACTAGGGTCCTGAGACGCCGAGGTTGGAGGGCAGCCATGGCTTCTCACAAAAAAGAGCGCATGCTTTGCACTCCTAACTCATCTTGACAACGCTTAAATTGTTACGAGATTTTTCTTGGAAAGGTATAGTCAATCAACTATTTCTAGAAGCATCTTTGGCAGTTGTTGGAACATCGCCACACGAGATGGTCGTCATATCATGATTACTTGATCACATCAACTTTGATTGTGGCAAAGCCGTTGTTATATGGAAAGGCGCAAGAAATAGAAGCGCGATGATTGAAGGGGAAAGAAAGAAATAAGACACTTCAAATGAACGAGTGCCACCAGCTGGTAAAGTTGAGAGTTGCCTGTGTTAACCTTAATTATTATAGTACTATGCGACAAGGAAACGTCATCGTCACCGTAGCGCTGCGTCAGCTATGATTAACCCCCGTGTTAGCGGTGTGATGATGAGCCGACGAGGACGAGCTGGCCTCACCTGAGCCTTGAGATGCATGCTTGCCCGTTTCCCCATCCCATTGGCGCAACGGGGAGGCCAGCCGTGCTGGCACTGGCTAGCTGACCTCGCGCCCCCCATTCACAGCGATTGACAGTGAGCGCTCAGAGCTGCCGCCACGTGATGCTATCTACCGTTGCCAGCGTTCCTGAAGATACGCAACGGCAAGGCAATCAACAGCAGTTGGGCGCGAATGCTACAGCTCGTCTCGGCTGGTCACACTCGCTGTCGACGTATGGAGGCCGCCGGCCTGCGTTCTGCCGTTGATCATGATTCATGTGGCGAGCAACAATGAGAAACTTCCTGCCGGTGGGCGGCGGCTCTGCTGCAAACCCGCGCGACGCGGCTGCCGACGGGCGACCGGGAAACGGGGCGCGCTCAGCTTGCCAGCGCTGCGCCCGCGGGGATTCGCCCAGTCCAGCCGTATTGAGAAGAGAACCACAGAATCAGAACACTTACACTAGTACCTGGTGTCACTGGTCACCACACGCTCACGCCTCACTCGAATGTCGAATCGAGACGTATATTTTAGCTGATTGACGACAGACCCAAAGCTATTAAACAGACTTTCACACAGGAGCAGCAAATCTCCTCTGAAGGGAGAGGATCAGTGGAGGCTTGACGCAGAAAATACTGTTACATGAATCCACGACACGGTAAACTGGAAAATGGAAATCAAACATGCTACATGCCACACGATTCCAGCACGTACATGGATCAGAACTGGTAAATGCGCAGAGTTATGAACTAGAATTGATGTACAGTGTGTCCAATAGTAAAGTCCCACTCTTTAACAAAAGATGTTAGCCCTGAGAAGAAACTGGTCAGGCGAACTTAAAAATTACACCTTATTTCATCGTTGGGAGCTAGATTCCATTATCCCCTGTACACTGAAACCACCCAAAATCTGGCGTCCTCACCTCATACAACCTCTTCGATTCCATGGAGGTAATGAAATAGTAGCTGTGTAGGTACAAGAGTGAACTTGCAAGCTCCAAAGAGAAAAAGGAGAAAAGGAACAGGGAAGGTGAATAAACCCCATCTAACTCTTCCCGCCAAGCCCCTCGTAAAATAAGATATACCCATGGTCTGTGTTTCCTGAGTATTCATGTGAGGAACCGAAGAATGTTTGTAGGGTCTGCTCTTCAACCATCTCGACGTTTTCGTCGTCGAAGAACAACCAGTGGTTGTGGCTTTTGACAAGGCTTACATAATGCCCATGGTTGGGGCCACTTCCGACATGGACCACGACAGCAAAGAGGGAGTACTCAGTGTCTACATCGTCGGATGTATTACTGAGCTTCAGTTCCATGGGGAATACAACCCGGTATGAAAGCTTCTTATACCGGCCAAGCTGCTCAATGTACTTGAAACGCTTTAGATGGATCACCAATATGTGGGGAGCCTTCTTGATCTTCATTCTCTTCTGTGCTTCTTGCAAACTGGAATACAACCAAACAATGGAGTTCAGCACAGCAGTAACAAAGAACTAGAGTCAGGATGATGGTCCCTTCCATAAGGTAGCTACAACATGATATTTTTCAAAATCTACAGCATAACTTGGGTTCAACAATGGTACGAGGGAACCAAGGTTACTCAGGGGTCAGGGCTTTATGCTGTCGCGGAGATCTACCAAAACAAAGTGCCCCCACCAAGTAGGATGACAATGAACAGTAAAATTGACATAATTCTAAAGCAAAAGAATGCTGATGGTGATGACAAATAAATACAACCCAAGGGAAACATGGCATAGTTACCTGCAGCATTTGTCGCAGAAGAATTTATCCTCTGCATTTAAAGTCTCAGTAGAACAGAAATTTTTCAGGCAGCTTGTGATAGAACTATTTTGTTCAATGTCAACACTAAGATCAAGAAATGTTTCATCCCTTGCAGTTACTGTTTCACATCTTAAGCATCTTGTTTCGTTGGTCAATATGCCCTGCAAAGTTTGTGTGCATGTAAAGATGATGGTAACTTGAATCTAGAAGAAAAGTTAAAACACAAGGCACTTTTCAATTAGTTCAGTCACCTGGAAATTTTTATGGACCAGAGTAACTGGAGGTTCTTTTTTAACTCCATTGGCTAAAGGTTGAACTGGGCCATTTGGAGCTTTTTCAGGAGATGACAATTGGGGTGAATCCTTGGCAGCACTTGACTCTTTTTCCAGAATATCAACAAGTTCATTCAAAAGGAAATTTAAGAACTCGTGTGCATCCTACAAAGAACCATGCAGACATATTTTAGTCAAGAGAAGTAGTTGTTTTGGAGCTACCATAAAAACTAATTCATTCCTGAAATGACTGCTTTTAAAGCTACCATAATAATTAAAACATTTCTACAATAGCAGAAAAATGTGGGCACATCACACATGAGACCACATGCAGCACTACACTACAATAACTCATACCCATTACTTAAAGCTGATGTAAATATTGCTATACAGTTTGTTATTGTGTCAATCTAACAGTGAGACTACCATACTACACCAGATCAGATGAAATACATTGCTACAACATGGTGCGAAATACCTGGTGCATGTAGCTGCGAAACAACTCATTCTGTTTCTTCACTCTCTGAACAAAACGTTTTGGAGCAATAACGCCAGTCTTTTTCTTTGCTTGGCTTATCTACATGATACACAATGAGCACCTCTTAATTCACCTCTTCATTCTTTAAGGTGGCAAATTGCAATATCATGCAGATTGCAGAAATTTCACGTGACATACAAAACACTATGCAGTAACACTGATATACAACGATGAAGTGAAACAATGCATTGACAACAAAGATGTCAAGTCAAAGATCTTTATCATACAAATTTAAATGACATCAGGATCATAGCTGATCGGTACCATAGCAATCAGTTATGCACTACGATTAGTCACGGTTAGTCAGGCTGGTCAGTGCCATGGCGACTAGGATCAATTAGACGATATGATAACATTGATTATATGTCCAGTAATTAACAGTAGAACAGCACCCATTACCTTAAGCAAGTTGTCCAGCAACCAATTGCAAAGCAAGAGACAGTACAATAAATATTTTATACCACCAGCACAGAGCTCACATTAAGTACGACTTTGCATGAGATTCATTATTCAAATGCCCAGTGGTGATGCTATCGAAGCATGCCACATGTGCATGCATGATGCATCCATGAGTGGGTATGTTGCACGAAATTCAACAGATGCATAGATATGTAGCGATAGGCCTATAGCAAAATCAACACTAACAGGGGGTTTCAACTCTTAAGATAAACAACTAAAAAAGATGATTTAGCAGAATATGGGTTTTCAGTTTATATGAGTATTATACTATTATCTCACTTTAAGTAGGAAGCAAAACTAATTGCCGACACCTAAATATATTAAACAGTATAAGGAACATGGAGTGCCAAGCAAAGAACTACATATCCATGAATGGACCTCTATTGACAGTGTTATCCAAAGAAAGCTATATATGTACAGCTAGGATACTGCACATGTTAGAACTTCAATGCAGCTAACAAAAGTTAATAAGCAGGAATGCAGCATATATCCTATCAGGAAAGGGCCAAATAAATAGAGATTTTGAAACTCTTAATATGTTAAAGCCAAAAAGGTATCTGCCTATGTTTTTCTGTAACAAACATCACCTTCTAAGTGATGATGTAAGACCTTTGTAAACTTTCATTATCTGATGGGCCATTTTGGGGCCAACAATAAATAAACAAAAATCAGGTGGGGAACGACTCCCCCCCGTTGACCTTCAAAAAAAAAGGTATCTGCCAATAACAAGAATTAATAAGCTCATATTAATATATATAGAAAATGAGAAGGATTTATTTCATTTACAGTGTCAAGTGGGTAAACTCTACATAACTATCATCACCTCAAAGCAAGACAAAATAGACATTCTTTGTACACTGGTACCACGTGAAACCCAGATATAGCACTACAGCTGTCAACCTATAGTCTAAGTGATACCAAAAGGTCAAATTTTACCAAGAAATTACGACACCGTACGCTCATTTTACAAAGTAATAAACTAATAACATTCTAGTCATTTATATCATTTGGTATAATCCTATCTACATGTTACCTGCATAAAAAGGTCGGCCAAACAGGTCAAAAGATTTTCTTCAGCGTCACCTGGAGTTTTGTTATTTGCATAATATTCCAGTAACTGCTCCCTAAATGGAATGCAAAAATAGAGTGCCTGAAACAAGAGTATCAGTGTCAGATTTATGTAAAAAATGCATTTGACAGAAATTATACCATACTAAATACAATGTTTTGCACTGAGTTAGCATATGAGAAGTAGAAAGTATTGACCATTAGACAAAGTTATGTCACACTGATCCCTGGTCTCGGATCATCTAAAGACAGCAATTTCAAATTGCAACACACATTAAACATCATCTCTTAGTTTTTACGATGAACACAGAACACGATGGGAAAACAACAGGATTGCTTGCTATTGGCTTTCTTCATGTAGTGAACAAATTATGAATGCTGGTAACTCGGAAGCAAAACATCCTATCCAATGGCGCTAACTCCACGGCAATAATTGTTAGTTATCACAAGCCTAGCTACTTGTTGCCACGTACTGTTAAACTACAGAAGAACGAAACTCGAAACCAATTACTGATTTCACTGCTAGCTCCAGACAGCTAGCAATTTGCTAAAATTTGTCCAATTAAAAGACAACCGGAAACCTACTAACTCAAGGATATCTCATACTACTTACATGCAAATTATCAATGGCAAAAACAAAGCCTTTTAGTAACAAGTAGGTTGGGGTAGGCTACTTGAGAATGCAAATATTCTAAAGTGGGCAGATATTCTAAAGAGAGCTGCCTACCTCAGCGCCTAATACTTGTATTAAGAAAGAAAAAAATGCTCTCGTACAACATAATGAAAGAAAAATAGTTCACATACAACATAATACTCCTTCCTATTGGATTCTATTTTACCACTACTTTCTTCCACCTTTTGCTCCATCATACCACATTCATATATAGGATTGAAGATCAACAGGACAGATTAGACCCAAAATCCCATCAACACTGCCTTCATCTCCCCGTCTTTGCCAACACTTCTCCTGCATGGAACATTTATCCTTCTCGCCCCAAGCCAGTGTCACACCTCATCCCAACACCAATGCCTCCCCCAACCAGATCCACGCCTCCTTCAGCTGCCACTGCCAAATCTGGCCATCCCCAATGAAGCCACCGCTACATACAGTGGAAGGATGGAAGCTTGAACCAGCAGCTGCAGCATGGCCTTCGCGATGTGCTCTGACTCCTTCTGAGACACTTGAATTGATGAATTGCTGTGGTGCGGCAGTGGCGAGGAGTGGCAAAAGGTGTGGGGAAGAAGCTGGGGTGGTAACAGCAGAAGGACATGGTATTCCCCATGGTGCCAAGGCCTGTAGGGGCGGGCTCAGGAGGGCAAGAATAACCAGAGAGGAGGAAGACAATGCAAGAGGGATGGGTGAAAAGGGAGGCGGTCTAATGCTAAAGTAGTAAACCAGATATGGGAAGTGGTATGTTTGCAAAACAGTCCTGTGAGTGGTATATAGTGTTAGGCAATAGAATATGCCGCAGCTCCTTACCATATGCTGCGGCATACATAGCTATAATTAGCAGATGTAAATCAGGGATAGCAGCTGTAAATCAGGGATTAGTTGCTATAGTTAGCAGATGTAAATCAAGGGAATTACCCTTGCCTTGTAAAGCAAGGCCAGCCGGCCCTATATAATAGAAGGCGCCCCCTCCCATTGAGGTGTGGCCAATTGCCCCAAATTCTAATCTTCTACATATAGGCAATTTGGCCACTAAGGAAATCCTGTGAATTACTGGTTACCTAATATGCTATAAGAAAATGTAGACAGGTTTTCAAAACAAAGTTTTGATTAAATGACTTCAGTAGCTGACATATTCCAACCAGGTATTCGAGTCACTCTTCTAGCATGACAACCTGGTGCAAATGGTTTGGGTTCATGCACAAGGAGATCTAGACCAAAGGTGCATTAAATAATCAAGGCAAATGAATCACGGTACGTCAGAAGCAATTAATTCCCAGAGTTATCTAGACATGCAGGCGTTATCTAGACAGATGCATGCAGGCGTTATCTAGACACCCTAATTGCCATGCAGTCTTTGCATGAAGATTCTAAATCTGTCAAAAAAAGCGGGAGCATGGTTATCAAGGCGGTAAGGCGAGGTGATGCCTTACGAGCAAAGCAAAATTTAAAATAGCAGCTCAGAGTAGTAAGAAAAAGAAAGGAGGAGTAAGAAGTGGTCCGGCCCAGCCCATGTGCAACAAGCAGCGCATGTGCCCACACCTTCCTAGCCCTAGCGTGTCTTCATCTCCCGATCCTCTCCTGCACCGCGCCGCCACCGCAACTCTCCTCTATCTCTTCCCTCCCTTCCTCGTTCGGATGTGCTGCTCTTCTAGAAGGGCTTTGAATGCTGCTTGGCGGAGGAACAAAGGAGGTGACTCCTCTTCGCCTTACCGCAGCTCGCAGGTGGAAACTTCCCCCAGCAGTGGGGGTGAATGTGTCCGCTCAGGCCAGCTGTGGCTTCCGATTCTTAACCCACTCTCCCACCCGCTGGTAGGCTCGTTTCCCCCGTGCGCTCCTTCTCTCCGCACATGCCTACTGTTTTCCCCACCCTTTCTCCCACGCTCTCGTATTCTCCCGCCACCTAGAACAGAGGCATCATCCCCGTATGGCGCCCACCACGCACGATTTGGCGCAAATCGGACCCCAAAATGACGATTTCTGAACGCTACGGTCATAAGGCGGACGACATACGAATCTAAGGCGAGTATGCCGTGGTGTCCTGCGTGGAGCGCCTTGCGCTTAGGCAACAACAAAGCCACGCCTTAATGACATTGAGCGGGAGAGATAAACACCTCCTGTTAAATATTTCAGTTACATGCCACAACCAGATTAAAATTCTCAAACCAAAGTGGATTCTAGAGCTATCATATAAATGGGGGGTCCTGAGATGCAAGAGGATTACGCTTGCATCCCAACCACATGTATTGTGCTACTGGTTGTAGTCTGTAAGCATGCTACAATGGCAAGTGTTCAAAATGATGGATATCTATGTGTCCGTAACTTCTTATATACTTCATTAGGCTATGGAGCTAATAATGATGGTACAGAGCTAGCATAACCAAAAATTCATATGTCAGGCAACTCAGAACAGTTTGGACTCACATTACCAAAGGACTTTTCATATTGCCACATATGTTACATTACAGTAGCACAATATCAAATGCATTGAACAACTACTACACAAACAGTTTCGATTGATTTTGTCAAAGGATTTTAGCATATAAGCACACACATCACACTACAACAGCATATCTCGAATCTGGCGAGCACAGCACAATATCTAGCATGTACACACCTACCACCTAAACAAATAAATAAAGGCGCCAACCAGGCCGTTTCACCACACTACCGCGGCTTACCAGTATCAAGCCTAGCATAACCAAGCATCAAATCTACTACTAGCTGTAGGCATGTATCCATACCTGAAGGACACTGTTGCAGTAGCAGGTGTTGCCGAAGTTCTCGAGGCCGAAGTAGCGCTCGCCTTCCGGGAACTGGTCACCGAGGGCCTTCTCAAGCTTGGAGCCGCTGGCTCCCATGACCATCCACCGGTCCCACCACCCAGAGGCGGCGCCGGCGAGGTACCGGAACCCTGACCCGAGCCCTGAGCGGCTCCTCTCGGCAGCCGAGGAGGCCTCCACCGTGGGCGATCGCACCGGATTTGCCGTCCTAGGGTTTGGTGACTCGCCGCGCGCGCGCGGCGGAGGGAGGGGAGGGGGAGGGATAGGAAGTGGCGGGAGGCCGATGCGAAACCCTAGGGGTTTCGATCCGAGTGGGCGAGCGCGGCGAGAGGTACGAGGATTGAGGAACGAATCGCTGCTGCTTCTGCTGCTAGCAGTAGCACTGGCGCTGCTGCTCCTTCCGTTGGGGATTTCTCGCCTTTTTCGCAGGCGATGAAACGGGAGGACTCGCTTGATTTAGATCGGAGTCGCCTTGGTGGTTCTTGCTGTTTGCCTGTTTCTGTTCGTGGGCAAGCATTTCACTGGACCTGTGGGGCCCGGTCCTATCTGTATTTCTTTACTCTCTTTCTACCGCAGATCTGAGCGGTTCTGTGGCTGCTGTAGTCTTCGAGTTCATCGTCATCGTATACTACTAATAAAGGCTAAAAGTTGACCTCAAATTAGTAATAATACATCTAAATAGAAAGATTAATGGGTGGTTAGTTTTTTAGACAAGTTTTTAACTAGTTGTTAGACAATTAGTTAGCTAACCATAGCTATTTTGAGATTAAAAAGATATAGCTATTTTGGATTAACTTTTAGCTCAACTAATAACTAATCATGTGTATCCAAACATGTGTAACTTTACGTGCATTAGGTCTATTTTTTCCAAGTACAAGATTAGAAGGTCAATTTAGGACTCGTCGGAGATAGATTTTTTTTCCATTCTTCCTAAAAAGACAAGGATTGGGAAGAATTATTTGTTACTCTTGGAGATGAGCCATGCGCGTATCCGCCCTCCCAATATGTTCTTTTTTTTTAGCCGTGTTTTTCTCTCGTGGTCTCTACGCTGGAAAGAGAAAGTAGGAAATACAGGGTTCCATATGAGAAATTTGCAAGAGAGAAAAAAATGATGTGAGGGTTTATATGGATATACAAACAAATTTAGGATTCTTGATGCAAAATATCAACTCGTGGGACCGATCTAATTTTCATTTTTTTCGAAGTGAAATATTAGAATTTCTTAGACATGGCTATTTCTCTTCCTCCCAATATTTTTTTAGAAGTTAGGAAATATCATGTTTTAGAAATAAAAAACAAGATACTTTCGGAGATGCTCTAAAGTTCGACAAGAGAATGGAACGTCTACCTCGTTAACCCTATTTAGTTGCAGAAAGTTTTGCAAAATAGCTAGTACTTTTATTTGTATTTGATAATTATTGTCCAATTATATACTAATTAGGCTAAAATATTTGTCTCATAAATTACAGACAAATTATATAATTATTTTTTTATTTATATTTAATGCTCTATATGTTTTGGTTTTGGTGGATATACAGCCATAAGAAAGGAGAGGACTAGAATCAGTTCTGAATAAAATGAAACTTTACAGATACAACGACACATGTGTTTTGGTCAGTCGCAAAAAAGAAAAAAGGGACATGTGTTTTGGTTAGTGGATAAGTCTTTATTCTTAAGCTTTATTATACTAGCTAGGTTTATTATACACCATTTTTTTATCTAATGTACTAGTAAATAGTATTATTGTTTCAATTATTTGAAACCAAAATGTTTCGCTAACCTTTGGCAACGTCCCACGGAAAGAGTAAAGAAGGAAAAATAAAAATAAGAAGAGAAAGAAAGAAATACGAAAAAGAGAAATTTTGCAAAAAAAAAAAGTGAAAAAGAACGGCCCAGGAGAAGGCCCGCGTGCTGGCGCTCCGCCTGGGCCGAACAACCCCTGGACTGTGCTGCCGCCTTCCGGCGCGCGCCGCATGCCCATCCGCCCGCGTGCGCGCGCGGCCGCGCGCGCTTGCTCGCTTTTTCCCCCCGCATCCCCAAATTCCCCCCATTCACGATTCACCTTCACCCGCGTGCTCGGTGCTCTCTCTCTCTCTCTCTCTCTCTCTCTGCGACTACTGGGTGTGGGCTCCCGCCGCCGCCCTAGGCCAGGTGACGAGGCCTTCGTCGGTCTCTTCTCCGGCGACGAGCACCCATCAGGTATTCCCACCCCTTCTCCTCCATTCCTGCCGTGCGTTTGTGCGAAACCGAGCACCCAAACCCTATATTTGGCTATGTGATGCCTACTAACTTTTCACCCATGTCCCTGTATTGGGTCCGCCACCGTTGACAGGATGCAGAAGCTATCGGGGCTTAGGAGCCTCGAGGGGTTCCGATCCCTCGCTGGATCCGCCTCGACGGCCATGAAGGCCGCAAACCCCAGGCCCTCCTCGGATACTGGGGGTACTTCGTATGGGAGCTTCGCCAATCTTAAGATCACAGCAGGTTCTGATTTAGTTTTTGCCTCCACTTTGGTTTGACAGGCTATATATTAATCTACGTGTCATTACTGATTTCTCCTGTAATTTTTGTTTGGTTGCAGAGAAATTGGTCAAGGAGCAGGCTTCAGTAAAGACTGATCTAGAAATGGCGGTATGATTTCTCAACATTTTGCAACGTTTTTGCCTCATGGTGGAATTTTACTGGCTCAATATATAGCTCGTATGATTTGACTGCATAAATTGGAATTATTCCTGAATTTTACCCCGGTTGAAGTCGAAGCCTGCACTCTCTATAGCTAGTCTGAAGCTCGTGATTTACTTTCTCTTTGCAGTGTTTCCCTTGTTTATGTCCCTGAAAGTTACGTGTATATATTTTGTGTTGAGTAATTTAACGTTTGGTATGTTGTACCTTTTCAGTATCACTAGAGTCACTCTCATTTTTGTAAAAATAATAGAATCACTTTAATTATTTTCTGGATGCATGTACACTTTTAATTCATGCTTTTCCTGTGAAAGAGCTCTGAACATTGCTGGGCAAGCCCACCTTCCCATTTGTCACTGTTTTGTTCTGTATGTTCTTTTGTGCTGATCCCGAACTTAACTAAACAAGAGACATTGCCTCTTAGGAATCTATTATGTGTTTTAATAAGAAATCATCTGTTTGGTGCGGATAGTGCTATTAAATTCAGAGTGACACAGTATATGACATTGCTGCATTTACCTTTCATGTTGCAAATGTTCTGGTGCAATAGGTTAAATTGGCTCAAGTGTGAAGTGAGTTTATAGGCATGTATCATTGTTTTTCTACACCAACTATTATTTTTATATTCATCAGGATTTCTTATTACTAATGCATATCGTTTTATATGAATTCAGCATGTCAAATTGAGAAGAGCAACAGAGCAGATAAACCTTTTAGAGGGAAAACTTCAACAAGCTGTGAATGAAAATGCAAAGCTTAAGGTGAAGCAGACTGAAGATTCGAAGCTCTGGCAGGGATTAGATTCGAAACTCTCTTCAACAAAGACTTTATGTGATCAACTGACTGAAACACTGCAGCAGCTAGTTAGTCAGACAGAACAAGGTAAGTTATGGTGACATTTACTTTGCCCAACTGTTGTTCGAATCTGACTGGTGAAACAATACACTTACAGCTGAGGAAGATAAGAAGTTTTTTGAGAAGATGCTTGCGAAGAATTCCAAAGATCTGGACAAATTCAACTGCCTGTTGCGTGATTTATCAACAAAGCTGGAGGATGCGGAGCAAAAGATAATTTCAGGTTAGTTGGTCTCTGAACAATCCACAACCAGTACAAGTTAATGGAGATCTGTTTAGAATCAGCAACTTAATAACCTTATACTATAAAATGTGCATATGTTCTGTACCTCTGTGTACACTGATATGATACATTAATATCTGAGTAAACAATAATCTGCAATGTTCTAAGTGTCTCTGAAATAATGTGACAATAAAGTCTGTTGTCCTGTTAATTTCAGGTCGACAGGAGATGTTGCAGATCAAACAAGAGAAAGAAGAGATGGATCGAAGTTACAAGGAACGACTGTATTCAAATGATACTATGATAAAGGAAAAAGGTACAAGTTAGTTTTCCTGTAACAAATGATGCGTCAGAATTGGTATTGGTCATATAATTAAACTGCATCAATAGTATACAGGAAGAAAGTAGCTGAGAATGGGCAAGTAGTAGAAAAATAGAAATGTGATGAATAATGAATAAGTCCATAAAATTGCTGACTTCTTTGGTTCTTTTTTCTATTCATTTTAATATCCCACTTGTTTCATTCCCAAACTGTGGTGAGAGTTTTAGGAAATGGAAAACGATATTTTCATCCAGTGGTTTCCACTTTGAGTGCCTAACATGCAACAGTATTAACCTCAGTTACTTAAAAAAACAGTATTAACCTCAATAATATAACTGAACTTGTATATGCAGATTCCCTCATCAAGCAGTTGGAGGGTTCAGTTGATGAAAATAAATCCCGCTTGATATGTCTTGACTCCCGCTTGCAATGCATGGAGCAAGAGCTGAAGCTAAAAGATGATGTTTGTATCAGCCTGAAAGGAAATCTAGCAAGCAGCGAAAGTGAAAAGAACAGCTTGGAGCTTATGAATAAGGGACACATTCTGGAAATTGAAAAACTATGCCAGGACAATAAGGATCTTAATGAATTGCTTAGCAGCTTCATGGTTAAAGTAACTGAGCTAGATAAAGAGCATGCCTCTGTGTCAAGTCATGTATCTAGGCTGATTTCTTCATTTGAAAGGTTCTATGACATGGCCCAAGAGGAGAAATTGCTAATGGCAAGATCTTCTAAGGATAAATTTGAACATCTCCAAAGCCAGTATGTAGATTTGATGTCAGAAAACAATGCTCTGAAAACTGAAATTGAAGAACTGAAGTCCAGACTTATAGAGTTGCAGAGAACTCAAGAAATTGTTATGGTTCAACATGTTGAGGAATGCCAAGTGGCTGAAGATAAGATCAGAAGATTAGAGTCTGAAGCTGAAGTTTCTGCCTCCAACATCAATCAGTTAGAAAAATTAGCTTCTGAACTACAAGGGAGAATTCAAAAGTTGCTAGAAGATTCTACCCTTGCTGAAAATCACAAGGTTTGTCAACTATCTGGCCCAGTTACAATTCATTTGCTAATGAAAAAATATTGATGACGTGTAAGCTTCCTTACTCTTGATATTCTATATGCAGCAAGAGTTGCTTCAAAAGATTTTGAAGCTAGAATCAGATAATCTGGAGCTTCGAGGCCAAGTGCAATCCATTATGGAAGAGAAATCTAATAATGCTGAATCTTTGCAAGGAGAGATAACTAAGCGTGACCAGCAGGTTAATACACTTGAGAATCAGATCAACCAGCTTCGCAGTGCTCTGGATGAGAAGGAGCAACTCTATCTTTGTTCTGTAGAAAGAGAGAAGACTTTGGAGGACCAGAAATTACAGGTTTGTGTTTTTTAGAATTTTTAAATATCATAATGTGATGGTTTACAGATAACACAAGTACTTAACACAGCATTTTGAATCGAATGCCCAGATCGAAGCATCACTGTCTGCAACAGAGTGCCAACTTAGTGACGCAAAAAAACAGTATGATCTCATGCTTGAAGGTGAAAAGATAGAGCTATCCAAGCATTTGGAAGAGCTATCTCTCAAAAATGACCAGGTATTACATTTCTATTAGTTGTGGAGTACTTTGGCATATGGATTGTAAATAAATTACAGGTTTTGCAAATGAATTTTACAGGCCATCAATGAAATCCGTAAGAAATATGAACTTGAGAAGATAGAAATTACTAATGCCGAAAAAGAAAAGGTAAGTTAGCTTCTATTTCAGAAATTATATGTGCTAGATTTCTAGAATGCTCAAATTATTTTTATGCCATAAATTTATGAATGTTTGGAAATTCAGGCAGAAAAGCTCATAAGGGAAATTGAAAACAAATGCAACGAAAAGATATCACAGAACAAGCATGATTCTGAGAGGTATTTGATTTGCCTTAAGGAGGAACATGGCACAATGGTAAGCTGAACGAGTTTGGTTTTCTTCATTTTAAGCAATTAAGTTTACTCTTCCTTAAGACTTAGCGCATGTGTTATGACATGGAATGATGCAAAATGTTGGCGCTGAAATAGTTGAACAAAGTAAGCCAACGCTTTAAGGTGCTGATAGCTTGGACTTTTATACAGACTTGCATGGAGACTTTCTTTTAAGGGTTCTCTGCTGAAAAGGTTTAGTACATCAAAATGTTACCAGATGTCCTCGGTGTTCCTTTCTTCAAATTGCAGTTCCTAAATGGCCTTGCCATGTTGATAAAAAGAAAACCATACCAAAATAACCTAAGGTCAATTAGTTTAAAGATTATTTCTAGGTACTTTAGGGTAAGCACTGAAGATGGATTTAGTGATTTACATTATATTCATCTGGCACACAGCTCATAGCATACTGCTGACAAAACTTGAGGCTCCAATAGGTTTCACAGCAGCTTAGATATGATATTCCGCACCACAATATCAAACAAACCATTTTTAAATTATGTTCCTGTAATAGACTTTCAAACTGTTATTGCTATAACTTATGGACCTATATTGCATAACTAGTGAGATACTAATATTTTTTTAAAAAAAAGTCTTATGTAACTGTTTTTTGCTTGGTGTAAAAATAGGATATAATTAAATGCTATACAGTAGCTAGTCTGATTAAAAGTGTATCCCCCCCCCCCCCCCCCCTTAAATGACCATGAAGGTGGTGATTTGCTGATATTCAGGTGGCAAGAATTCAGCAGGACAATGAGCAAAAAGAGTCAACTCTCCGGGCTTATCACAAAGAAGAACTGCAGCGCATTCAGTCTCAGGCTGAGAATGAATTGAGGGAGGTCAGTAACAAATTCTGCAACATGTTTTGATCATGGAAGTTTTCCATACTGATGAAATCTGTATAAATATGTAGAGTCTGTCATTGCTCAGGAAAGAGCATGAACTTCAAATAAAAGCACTAAGGATGCATCATGAGGAAGAATGCCAAAGGATGCAGGGGGAACTGGAGCTTCAGAAGTCCAAGGTGGTGATTGCCTGATTGGTATTTTTGTCATTTTGACTCTTGAAGATAGTCACTTTAGTAAATACTTAAAGCATTCTATGGTGCAGGAGGAGAAGCAAAGAGCATTGTTACAACTACAGTGGAAAGTAATGGGAGAAAGTCAACAAGTTGATCAAGAAGTGAACTCTAAGAAGGTTATGTCTACTCACCAAGTTTGGATACATTCATAACTAAGTGATGTACATGTCATGCATTCAATGTTTGTTATAGTGTATTGATTGCATAGCATGCTAAGCCTTGAACACAATTATGTAGTCAATATGTTCTCACTAGGTAAGGTCAATTATCTCACGGAATGGATATGTTGTGCAAATAGTTTTTTTTTTTTGTAGGTTCTACATTAGCCAGAAAATATTTTTTTCTAGGTTCTGCATTCTAACATAGTGGTCTGCCCCTACCGAGGGAATCAAATTGACGAAATAACTTAATGGTATTACACTACAGTGGCTCTACACCTGTGGCCAGTTATTTCATACACAATTAATTGGGCCTTATTCTGATTGGATTGCAATAGCTGCTTTACACCCTTTGATGCTTTTTAGTTCATGTTGTTTGGAAAAGCAAGTGTAAAGCATCCATAATTGTCAAAGTAGTATCATGGAATACACATATGGCTCAGTAGTACTACTAATGAAAAAATATGTTATTTTAATTAATTTGGCCGTGCAATCATTAATTCAAACAGAAATTAAATATAATAATTAGTTTCATTTCTGAATTTAAATCTTACATGGACATACTGCAGCATGGTTTGCTGTGCACTTTTGTCAGTTTGTGTTATGAACGAGGGTATTTTAGGATAGATAACTAGGCCTTATGCTTTGCCAAGAGCTTTAGGATAACTAGGCCTTATGCTTTGCCAAGAGCTTGAGAGATTGAGGGAGACTAGAATTGTTTCTTCATAATTCATTGCTTTCTTTCCATTGTGCCCCATGGGCTGAATATAAAAGGTACATAGGACTAACACCTCTTGTGCCTAGACAATATGGTACTATTCCTATAGACAAATAACTATGAGAGACACTAATTAACACTAATGGGCTTAAGGCCCAACTAGGACACTTGCGCCCTACGGCGCCCCTCTTTATGCCCATGACAAATTCATTATATGCTTCGATTTGTTTTATATGCATGGACTATGGACAAAGTGTAGGTTTCTAGCCCTCCTGTTCTGCACTGGGTTGCTTTGGCACATTGTGATTTTCATTTGATTGTAATCCTAGTTATATACTTTTGTTGCTTGCAAATATCTGAACAAAATCTTCATTCAATGCATGTATATCCTATTTTCCGGAGTATATCCTATTTTCCGGAGTATAGTGAGTTAGTGACTGTGTTTCATATTTGTCATCCTGATCATAAATTCTCTTTCTTCTTAGATGAATAGAAAATATTTTGGTTCATCTATCTTAATTACTAAGGAGATAGTCTGATAATTAAGGAAATATGCTACGTAAATCGCAAGGTAGTTTTCCATCTAGATTTTGGTGAAGTGCTTTTGAAATGCATATGAAGTTTCAACATGTTGGAACTTGGAAGTACATAGGCTGGTCCAAATTTATATCTTGCTTTTTTCCTGTTTAAGTGAGACATAAGTTGATTCTCCTTTCTGATTTAGCTTGTCATGATTCCTCGTACATGTTACTTAGTCCTTACAAAGTGCATAGATTTTTCAGGAATACTCTGTTTCGTCGATTAAGAGGAGAGATCCATATGGAAGAAAAGAACATGAGGTCCAGTTGGCAAGTCCGGAGACCAAACGGAAGGTAAGATGCCATTATTTTCAGTGGTATGCTGTGCAAATACACTTATTTGAGAAAGTTGAAATCAAGTCATTTTTTTGTTATGTTTCAGGATGTAAACTTACCTGGGATTTCACCAATTTCGAACATATTGAGAAAGGTAGAGAAAGTGTCTCAGGACATTCCTAAACATAGAAAGGTGATTACTTCAACAATTTCTTCTTTTTTGTAGCTTGAGCTAGCATAGGTTAAGATTATGTTTTCCTGAATGCAATAATTTGTGAATTTCATATTATCCTGTGGGCTTTCTCACTTCTTTAGTTAAAATAGGTAACACATCATGAATATGAAGTTGAGACTGCAAATGGAAGAATCACAAAGCGCAGGAAAACTAGGAGCACTGTCATGTTTGGTGTATGAACTTTTACTGCATTCTTTACATTTTTCTATGCATTTTACTAGCCATATGTTTCATCCATGTTTTCTATCATACTTTTTAGGAACCGAACACTCAGAAATCTTTGCATAATACTGCTGACAAAGATGTTACAAAAATAAAAAAGGTATGATGGTTCTGCAGGGTGACTATTTCTTATTTTTTATTCACATTCATGCATCAAAGAATTCACAAAAAATATATTTCAGTGAAACTTATTATGTTCTGTTAGATCAATGCTTTATGTACAATTGTTGAGTTCTAATCAAATTTAGACATCCTTTTTGAACTTTAGTTTTTTCCTAATCTATGGTCCATATGTTGTTTGTAATTTCCTTTAATTGCTATTTCTATTAAAGTTTGTGACATAAGCACCTTCATAGTTGACATCATACGACATAACTAACAATTTCTCAAGATTTGGTAAGCATGATACTTCCAAAGGAGACTGTATTTTGATGAGCTTCCTTCCATACTGTTATTTTTGTTTTTTTTTATTTATCATTACATGACTGCTAAATTGTACTGGTTTTTTTCCTACTTTGCCTATGATTGCTGTGGAGTAAATGCATCTGAATCGAACCAAAGTAACCAGGCTCTGCTCTGTATCATGTTTCATCATGTAACGGAGTTGAATTAGAAACTTTTTAAGGGCAACTAATCAAGACATAATATTTCTTATACATTGTGTATTTTTGCAACAGTGACAGTTATGATGTGCTGCATCCTGCAGGTTCCTACAGGATCCCATGCACATCCTGCAAACCTTGGTGAATTATTCTCTGAGGGTTCCTTGAATCCATATGCTGACGACCCTTATGCTTTTGGCTAGAAGGTGATAACTTGTTTGCGTTCGAAAAAAGGTGATAATTTGTTTCCTCCTTGGCAGATTTTACTTATTGAGCAGTACTACACTAGTCATGGGACAACACCCAATACTTTTTCATTTATCATTTATTAACTTCTGAAGAATGGCAATTTTAACCTGGATTGCATTTTTCGAGTAATTTGGACTGGTTAAGACAAGACTAAATTCAACTAGAGCTGTTGCCCTGTTGGGTGACCATAACTATGGTTTGAAAACCATAATATAACTTGGTACCTTGCTGAGTCCGTAACACATTTCTTGTTAGTAATTTACCTATTCTTACCAAGCTTAGTTCATGATTTTGGGTTAGCATTGATTCCAGTATTTTTACTATCAACAGTTTGATCAGCCGAAACTACCAAATTTGTTTGTTACCATCAGTATGCCATATTTTGGCCTGGGACTAAGCATTGCATCTGCAAAATGATAGTGAACCCTTTGATGGGTTATTCATGGGAGTATAGGTGTCTTTCTGGTCTTGAAATTTGAACTGAATCTCATCTTGCAGCTCACACCTGGAAGTATCATCTTTGCAAGCACGATGACGAAATCTGGAACACACAATTTACCTCCACCGTGTTGAATCAATAATCCTGCAACCATTCCCTGGTTATCTGTCCATCCTAGTGTACATGACTGCCGTTCACTCATGTGTCTGAAGCATTGCTACCGCAATAAGCATCACGATTGTCTGATTTTTTTTAGATTAAGACGATTGTCTGCCATGTAGGTCATTTGTGAATGAACAGTACACGTGTCTGATATAAATATGCCGTCGGTATGTTTCTCAGATAAAACACTTACCAGCCTCAGCATAGCGGTATGTTTGTCTGATGTGCCGTGGACCGTACATTTGTGAATGAACCATACATTTGTCTGATATAAATATGCTGTCGACCGTCGTCCGGTGCTGTTGGGTTGGTATGTTTGCTATTCCCGCTGGATGCCAAGGCCCGGTCGAGTCCATGGGCTCGTTCTGGACGTGAAACCGGCACAAGTGTTTGCTTCCAGTCATGCTAATAGTTGGCGACGTTGAGGTATTCACCTTAGACAGCATGTGGATACAGGGTTATTGTTGCCACTGGATGTTTGCACCTTTGACGTATGGCACGACGAAAACAGTTCGGATCGATCAGCAGTCTTTGACAGTGATGATGGTCTATGATACGCACATGGGCTTTGTTAGCTTAACAACCGTCATGACTGATTGGTTAGCCAGACGACGGATTGGAGAGCGCTCGTTTGCATAACAATAATATCTCCAGTGCGAACTGCCCGGCTTGCACATGGCTTAACGTAAGTCAGCGTACGTTAACATATTGCTCGCACACAAAGGTCAGCCTCAGTTTCATTTGCATTTAATAGCTTGTCACATGCATTTTTTTATGACAATGCAATGTTTTTAATAAAAAGAGAAAAGAAATGAGTTTTACGAGCATGAAACTCTTTCGACACGATTATCAACTCTCTATGAGTTTTAGAATTAAATGCTTATAAAACTCTAGAATGAAACTTTATATTAAGAGTAGATGTTTTATTCAAGTTTTATTTCATCTATATGATATGATAGTCTTGCAAACAACACAACAAAACTCTACTCAGACTAGTCTAAAAGAGTGTTTAGATCCACACATCTAATAGATAGCTATTAACAATTAGCCAAGAGGATGTTTAGATCCACCATCTACTTATTCTCTCTGTCCCAAAAAATAAATGTCATTTCTCGTTTTTTTATGAGTTAAACCATTTTAACTTTAACCAAATATATACAAGAAAATATTAATATTTATCATACATAGTATCATTATATAGGTAGTTGAGTCTATTTTTCTAATAAATTTATTTAGAGATATAAATCTAGTCGAACTTATTGGATACAAACAATATCTAGCTAATATTGGAATAAAAAATATCTAGCTAATATTAGTCAAGTATACTATATATTAACTACAAGTGGAAACGTCCTCTAGCCATTTGGATATTTAACTAATAGGCCTTCTTTAGTTTGTGATATACTACACGATAGTTTAATGCCAAGGCGAAGTCCTATACTGTCTCTTTGCATCTCTGAAGCGTAGAGGAAAATTGGACAGGGTTCTCGGCAGGGGAGGAGAGGAGCAAGCGATGGCCCTGCCGCGGACCGAGGGCTTGTTTGGTGTTCCATGTTCATATATTGTTAGAGTGGTTTAGCGTGGGATTTGAGGTGAATATAAGGACATCTAAACAAGTCCTAAGGTGGATAAATTTTCTATGATCTCCTTCCACAAGAGAAAAGGAAAATCATTACACAGATACCATAGTATAGAAGCAATAGTAGAAGCAGAGAGATAGAGATAGGGATAGATAAGTCAGAGGAGCAGTGATTACATGCAGAAACAGAGTCATAGAGATATTATCTTCAGTGCTGACTCTGCCTGACTTGCACTGCTGCCCATGGAATGCTTTGAGTTAACGCCAGTCACAGTCAGTGTCAACATATTGCCCGCACTAATAAACGTGATCTCGCCATTTTGATATTACTAGTGGGACTTCTTTAGTTTATGATTGCAGTTTAAAGCCGAGGTGAAGTGAAGCCCCCTATATGCCAGCCTCTCGCATCTCCGAAGCGAAGAGTAGAGGAATTGAGACAGGGGTCGTCGTCGTTCTCGCGCGCGGCAGGGGGACGAATAGGCAAGAGATGGCCGGAGGTGTCATTGTTCCGAGCGATGGCCCTGCCGCGGACTACGGCGGAGGCCTGACGCTCTCGGTGTTCATGACCTGCCTTGTGGCTGCCTCCGGCGGCCTCATCTTCGGCTACGACATCGGCATCTCAGGTGCGTGCGTGCGTCGTACTGCTGCCGCTTCTTGTGCTCAGTGCTTTAGGTCCATCTGAGTTCTGACCGTCTCATGCACGATGCATGCTCCCAGCTTCGCTTGCCTGCTCGTATTAGTTCCCGGACAGCTGTTAACTGAAAAATCCTACGTTCAAAAGAACAAATTCTGTAGTTGATGTTTGCTCTGAACTCTGAATGAAGTCCTCCACGCATTTCAGAAGACGCCTAGCCTGTTCGGCTGTTCCTGATCGAGCTGAAACACGGTGGGTGATACGATGACTATAGCTGACCCTGTTGATTGATTCGATCATCATTTTGGCAGGCGGTGTGTCCGAGATGGAGCCGTTCCTGCGGCGCTTCTTCCCGCACGTCCTGCAAAAGATGGCGTCGGCCAAGGGCAACGAGTACTGCCTCTACGACAGCCAGACGCTGACGGCCTTCACGTCGTCGCTGTACGTGGCCGGGCTGTTCGCGTCGCTCGTGGCCAGCCGCGTCACCAGGGCGCTGGGCCGGCAGGCCGTCATGCTCATGGGCGGCGCCCTCTTCTTCGCCGGCGGCGCCGTGACGGGCGCCGCCGTCAACATCGCCATGCTCATCGTCGGCCGCATGCTGCTCGGCTTCGGCGTCGGCTTCACCAACCAGGTCAGTTTATTCCACTGTCCGCCTAGCTCCCGGATCATCCGGAGCTAGCGGAGCTCGATCAGCGCCCAGCGGTGGTGCGTTCTTCTTCTCTGGCGACGCGCCACGCGCGTGTGTGCGCCGGAGAGCGAACCGTCCCAAAAGTCTCCGGCTGATGACATGGAATTGACTTGCCCTGTTTGGTATCGTCGGTCACATTAAATATTTAGATTAGACACATACATAAAATATTAAATATAAACTATTTATTACGAGATAAATTTTTTCAACCTAACTAATAATCTATAATTAGACATCAATTACCAAATATAAAACGAAAATGCTAAACTTTAGTACCCAAACACCGAAGGCGGTTTTTTTTTCTTTTAAGGGCATATGCTCTCGCTCTCCCACCCATTGGATTTGCATTGAGAAGTGTGCAAACACACATCTCAAAGCAGTTTTGTATTGAGATGTGTCTTTGCACACTTCTCAAAGCGAATCCAATGGGTGGGAGAGTAAGGGCATATGCCCTTAAGCAAAATTAACTTTACCCCCAAACATCGTTTTTCAGCGGAGTCATTGGACCTCACGGTAGACATTTTTCACTTATAAACAGTATCTATTACGGAGTACTACCTACAACTACTAATTAGTTTCCGGACAGAGAGGTCAACAAAAGATTTCGTGTAGAATTAAAGATCGGGAAGATATTTTTCGAGCATTGTTGCTTAAATAAGCGCGTGTTAAACGGCAAGTCTACGATAGAGGAGCGAGAGTGCCCTGTCAATTGGATACTAGTAGTCGCGACTGCCTATGACGCGGTGTGGGAAGTGGGATCAACAAAAAGGAGCTGTTTCTATCTTCCTGTATGTAATCTTTGTTGACTTTGTGTTAGTCCAAGCTAGAACTGTCCTATCCGGTACGTCGGTACTACTGTAGAGTGGAGTGGATTAAGTTTTCCTTTTTATTATATAGAAAAAAGAATAGAGTGGATGACAACAATGATCGATATGGTAGGTAGTAATATATAGCCACTAGTTGATTGCCTAACTGTACTCGTCGTCGTGCCGGTGCCAAACGGCTTGGGATCGGATAGAGACGGTTGGTGCCTGCCATGCATGGAAGTGGAAGGTGTGGCTGATCAGCTGTGTGAGTGTGACAGTTGCGAGATTCTGTGACTTGTTTGATGAACCACAGTTCGTTGAGAAGCCTTTTCTTTCCCTAGTATTCCGTATTGTACAGTAGAAGTTCGTACGCCGTTTTCAATCCCCACAGTGGCACGCAGAGTCTCCTGCCGCCTTGGTGGCTTGGTGCTCAACCGCGAGATCGCCAACGCCAAACAAATAAACAATGGGATGTTGGCATGTTGCCAGTTCAAAAGTCAGCTTGGCTAGACTCGTGTGTCGTTGGCTGGCTCAGATGCTCGGGCATGTCAATATGTCACTGAGTCATAATCAAAGGGGCATGGGCGATGTCCTTTACCCAGGTCGCCTGGTGCAGCGCCTCCTGCATCGTCCTGTTTTTTCGCCTACTGTGATTGTAGAGTAACGGGAACAGGGATGACAGGTTGCAGCCATGGACCCAAGAGGAGTGCCAGAACAACGCTCGACGGCCATTGTGGACTGTTACTGTTGTTGCGGCTGCAAAGAGAGCCATGTCGACGCTGTCCACTGGGATAGTAGTTTCTGTCCATGTCCGTTCCGGTTCTGTCCAGGAGCACCATAACCATCTCATCCGCAGAGCACGACTGAATTTTTCCAGGTCGATGATACCAAATCCTCCAAATTCGGTCGGCCTAGTTACCATAGGCCAGGCTACTTTGCATTTCCCGCCCGAGATTTCGTTGTCACCAGCCCAAAGAAAGCGGCGCCGAGCCTTGTCTATTTCTTGAGCTAGTTTTTTGGGGACCTTGAGAGCAGTGAGCAGGTAAGCTAGGACTGCACTGAGGACAGTACGCACTAGTTCTCGTCGTCCAGCAAGATTCAAAAGCCGCCCCTGCCAGCCTGCTAGCTTCGATTTCACCTTGTCAAGGGTGCTTTGAACATGCACCAGCTTCAAACGGCCGAGCGTTAAGGATAGTCCTAGATACTTGATTGGAAAGGATACCCGCTGTCCCTGAAATGGCTCAAGAACATGGTCCAGGTCCAGTCCGCTACATCTGATAGGAGCAACCAGGCACTTGGCAACATTGAGTTTCAGTCCGCTAGCCTTCCCGAACTACTCTAGAATTTTGAACAGTGCACGGACCTCGCTTTGTACAGGATTTAGGAAGATCACCGCATCATCAGCATAAAGAGATAGTCTGAGTTTAGCAAACCTTCCTCTCAGAGGGCTTAGAACTCCATCCTCTGTAGCAACATCCAAGATCCTTTGCAAGGCGTCAATGGCTAAGATGAATAGATATGGCGATAATGGGTCACCTTGGCGTAAGCCTCTTGCATGTTTAATTTTTTCACCTTGAACACCATTGAGCAAGACCGAGGAATGGGAGGTGCAAAACAAGAGGCTTAGCCAATTTCTCCATCTACAGCTGAACCCTCTGTGCTCAAGGAGTTCAAGCATGTATTCCCATGATACTGTATCAAATGCTTTCTATATGTCTAGCTTGAAAAGAAGAGCTGGCGTCTTAGTCCGATTATAAGCCCTTGCCAGATTCCTCACATACATAAAATTGTCTTGGATGTAACGCCCCTTGATAAATGCACTCTGGGAGTTGGATATGAGGTCATCAATGTGTACAGACAGCCTGATGGACAGTGTTTTGGTGATCAGTTTTGCGAAGGAGTTAATAAGGCTGATCGGCCTGAAGTCGCTTGCTTGCTCTGGGATTTCAGTTTTGGGAATGAGGACAATGAGCGCCCCATTCAGGTGCTCAAGCGGTCCAGCTCTGAGGTGGTAGAAGCACTGCACAGCGGCCATAAGATCATGTTTGATAATTGTCCAGCAAGACTTGTAGAATGTCCCAGTGAAGCCATCTGGTCTAGGGGCCTTTTCCGCGGGCAATTCTCTAATTGTGTTTGCAATCTCTTCCTCAGTGAAAGGCAGGTCCATTGAAGGATCATTGATACGACTGAGGTCAAGTCTTTCCCAATCTAGAGAGACTGGTCTTTCTGGTTGACTTCCTAAAATTCGTCTAAAATATCTATAGAGGATATCTTCCTTCTCTGAGTGATTCTAGACAATGCTCCCAGTCTCAGATTTGAGGTAGCAGATTAGATTTCTCTTCCGTCGACCGGTGGCTTTCTGATGAAAGAACTTCGTACAGGCATCGCCCTCTTTTAGCTGTATAAGGCGTGAACATTGTCTCCGGCGAGATCGTTCAACGGCGGCCCAACCCAGCACCCTTGATTTCAGTCCCTTATGTAGCTCTTGTTCTTGCTGGGTTAGAGTTCTTGACTCCTGCGCAATGTCCAGTCTAAGGATTATCTCATTTGCCAGCAAGAGCTGAGCACGGGCCTCACTAAAAAGTGACCTGCTCCATTGCCGTAATGATGTTGCTGTGCGAGATAAACGATTATGGAAGATCATCATTGGCGACGTCCCGCTGGCAGGGATGCTCCATGCTGAGGCCACAACTTCCTGGAAACCCAACGCTCTGGTCCAGAATTGCTCAAATCTGAAAGTTGCCGGCCTTGGTACTTGTTGGTATTTGCACAGGAGAAGCGGTGAGTGGTCTGAGAGGGAGCTGGACATTAATGACCTCATCGCAGAATTCTTTAAGCTCTGGGCACTTTTGCAGCCAATGAATATCTCGCTAGACAGCTCTGAAGAGGACTCTATCACTTGGAACCTGGAGAGCAGTGGTCGGTACTCAGCTAAGTCAGCCTATAACATCCAATTTGCCGGCTCCATTCCATCCAATTTCCTGAGGCTAATATGGAGAATCTGGGCTCCTCCAAAATGCAAGTCCTTCCTTTGGCTTTTGTTACAAGACCGTCTGTGGACGGCGTCACGTCTATAAGTGTGCGGTTGGGAAAACAACTATTTTTGTGGCCTATGTATCAGGAACTTGAAAACTGCAGTGCACTTGTTCATCGAGTGCCCCATTGCTAGAAAGGTATGGGATCTGGTGGCCACCTGGAGTAATAGCATCAACCTAAAGCCGTCTCTGTGGTCTGAGCAAGGAGAGGTGGAAGATTGGTTCCTATCGATGGTGTAAGGAGGGAACAAAATGGCACATACTCTTGCAATCCTAACCACATGGTGCATCTGGAAGCAAAGAAATGCAGCAGTCTTCAGAAACTCCATATGCTCAGAGGTGCAAATCTTCAGCACAATCAAAGATGAATGCTCTCTGAGGGCAAACGCGGGCGGCATTGCCCTCAGGCCACTCACAGTTGTTTCTAATTTAGGGAGTAATTAACTTTGAATTCTTATCCACCTGTTGTAGCAGTCTTCTATAGGTGGAAGCGCCGCTCGCGCATATGTTGGAAACTCTAGTTTCTCCTTATTAATATAATGCCGGATAACCGGATCTTTAAAAAAAATAATCAAAGGGACAAAATTGGTAGCCGTCGCCGCAAAAAAAAAAAACTCTTTTTTCCTTTTGAGCTCGGTAACCGGCTCATATTGACTTTTTCCCGGTTTGTTCAAGTAAGCTGAAGAGGCCTCATAGAAGGATATGAATCAGCCCAACTGTTTAGCGACGTCCTTTAATAGCGAGTGTTGAAAGGCCCATCAGAGCCTGTTTAATAAAACTTTTAAATTGGCGAAACCACACTGCAGGCCGCGCCTCTGTTCCTGGCCGAGATGGCGCCGTCGCGGTGGCGGGGCTCCCTGACGGCGGGCTACCAGTTCTTCCTGGCGCTCGGGGTGCTCACGGCGAACCTCGTCAACTACGCCACGGCGCACCACTCCTGGGGTTGGCGCGTCTCGCTGGGGCTGGCGGGCGCGCCGGCCATCGTCATCTTCGTCGGCGCGCTCTTCCTCACCGACACGCCCAGCAGCCTCGTCATGCGGGGGCGGGGCGACGGGGCCCGCGCGGCGCTGCTCCGCGTGCGCGGCGCCGACGCCGACGTGGACGCCGAGCTCAGGGACATCGCCAAGGCCGTGGAGGCCGCGCGCCGGAGCGAGGACGGCGCGTTCCGCCGCATGGCCACCAGGCGCGCGTACCGCCCGCACCTCGTCCTCGCCGTCGCCGTGCCCATGTTCTTCCAGCTCACGGGCGTCATCGTGCTCGCCTTCTTCGCGCCGCTCGTGTTCCGGACCGTCGGCTTCGGCAGCAACGCCGCCCTGATGGGCGCCGTCATACTCGGCGCGGTCAACCTCGGCTCCCTCGTGCTCTCCACCTTCGTCATCGACCGCTACGGGCGGAAGGTGCTCTTCATGGTCGGCGGCATCCAGATGGTCATCTGCCAGGTATGCCGTAAAAGGTGATGTTTTTACTTCACGTGGATGCATGACTGGAGGATCATCATTCATCAATGTGTGTTATTTCTTGTGTTTTCGTCGTGGAACGATGGACGAAGGTTGCCATCGCTTGGATCATGGGGGCGAAGATCGGCAAGGGCGGGGAGGCGGCGATGGCGCACCCATACGCGGTGGCGGTGCTGGTGTTCACGTGCCTGCACACGGCGGGGTTCGGGTGGTCATGGGGGCCGCTGGGGTGGGTGATCCCGAGCGAGATATTCCCGGTGGACATCCGGTCGGCGGGGCAGGCCATGAACGTCTCCATCGGCCTCTGCCTCACCTTCGTGCAGACGCAGTCGTTCCTCGCCATGCTCTGCCGCTTCAAGTACGCCACATTCGCCTACTACGCCGCCTGGGTCGCCGTCATGACCGTCTTCATCGCGCTCTTCCTGCCGGAGACCAAGGGCATCCCGCTCGAGTCCATGGCCACCATTTGGGGCAAACACTGGTACTGGAAGAGGTTCGTCGTCCACGACGGGAAGAGCGACGTGGCACTGACCTAAAGGTGGGTGAGAGGCACATGAAGAAAAGGAAAAAAAAAAAAGCACCGGTGTGGAATGTGGACTTGTAAGGTTTTTGCGCCTGTGGCATGACCATTTGGCATGCCAACGTGTATTTATATACTCGTCTCGTCGTCGTGATTTGTAAATTGTGATTATGAAAGTACCTTTTCTAATGTACAATGATGCTACAGTAGTTTGCTCATGGAAACTTTAGGTTCCGATTTTTTTTCCCACATTAATTTCAAATAAACCACATTCCTCTGCTTCGTCAGGTGGTGAGGATGCCGATGCAGCCGAACATAAAGGTTGGATTAGAATAGAAGCACACAAAAATGACGAACATGCGGTGAACCAAGCAAACCGATCTTAAATCAGAAAATTCAAAAGAAACGCCAATTAATCAACTAGCAGGAATGAGGACCCCGATAAACAATCAATAGAAGACTAAGACAGCCCATCAATACGATCAGCGACACGAGCGCTAGATAGGGGCTAGCCTGAGAGAAAACCCCAGTCAGTGATCAAGAATACACTCTCAAATGGTGGATCAGTGACACAAGCTCCAAAAAAAAAAAAGGCTGCCCCAACTAGAGATCCTCATGGCGATCTTCCTGAGGGCACGTGTAGAAGCGGCAACTTCAGTAGTCTGAGTTTAGACCAATATACCATGTAGGAGAATAGCATTGGATGAAATTGGATAACTTGCATGTAGTGTCTTGGGTGATATATACAGAGTTTATATAACTTGGGGATTAAACCGGTCCTAGTCTAAGAGTATATTATTTTGGGACGGAGTATATTACTACAAGAAAAGAAAAGCATCAGCAGTATAACTACTTCAAGGTTCATCTTCAAAGATCATATACTCGGGATTTGGGTCTCAGTTTAGAAGAGTACTTCCTTCCTTGAACAGCACAAAGATGCTGCTGCCATCGCCTCTGGAGATCCTGAGCTCTTCGTCAAGGTAGGTCGTAAGCAACCATGATTCAGCGTTGTTTGTCCTGATTGGTATTTTCAGCGGAGGCTGATCAGATATGGTCTTTGCAACCGAGGATGCTGCATTTTCGATAGATGTAAATATGCCTTTCAGTGGACTCAGGTCGATGTTCTGTCCAAACAATTCAAACTTCTCTGGTAGCACAATGGAGTCGGTCAACTGTGGTGTACCAACAATGCCTTCTTCAAATTTGATCTGCAACGATTCAGTATCATGTACTCAATCAGAACCATTTATAGCAAGTTCACTCAGAAGTTCTATGCTCAAGTATGGGAAGTGGGTTTATGAAGGCATGCATTGCTCTATTTGTTTGTTTCCAAAGCAGAGAGTTGTTCAGTGTTGTGAGCACTCCCAGGCATTGGATCTTAAACTGCCTTAGATCTCTGCTTGGGAACAGACCCGCCTGGTAGGGTTGAAAGCAACAACCCCATACAACAAGATCGACTTAGGCCCCATTTAGTGGAGTTCAAGCCAGCTCTGGCCCTAGTTCGTTCATGCAATATAGCAACACTATAGCAAGGAAACATTTAACCCTGTGAGATTCAAGTATTCAATCTTGCACCAAAAACCCTAACACTCTATGAGATTCAAGTAGTCAATTTAACTGAGATTCAAGTATTCAATTTATCTGTTTTCTTGACTTCAATGAACATTTTGGCCACGCTACTACCTATACCACAGTATTCATACCTAGGAGACACAAAACCTTGTACTTCCTCCAACCAAAAATAAAGTCCATTCAGACATCAGCACAATCTTTAATATGACACTTTGACTAACAATATCTTTATAAATATGAAGTCTTTGATGGAAAGGATTATACATATGAAAATATAGTTCATTAATGAACTAGTAAGGCTGATCTTATGATGTTAGTTCATATAGAATCTTCGATATTGATAGTCAAAGGCAAAAGCTACTTAATTTAGGAGAAACCTACAGAGACTTATATTTGTACCACAAGAAGTAAATCTTTACAAAATTGGGCGAATCTTTGTTGTATATCCAAAAGGCACCAAATTCAATTCAACTTCATTAAATATTTATATAGTATGCCATCTAGGTATGCCAACAGGATAAATATTATTAAACGGAGGGAGTAATTTGTGAATCATCCCGGAATTAAGATTTAAGAACACCAATGCATGTGAGTGTCTGAAATAGTCATGGTAAAGTGCTTTCAGTCATAGATGAAAAGTGGAGACTTAGATTACAGAATCTCACCTGCACGCGCTTGGGGCTTCTGATTTCAAATTTTGCATTGGTGGCAACTGAGGTTGTAGCCAAAGGTCCTGAAAACTTTATACAGTTTTGCACTGTGAAGTTCTCAGAATCAATGGTCTGTGATATTTCCTCCACTTTCACGAGCTCAGGCAGATTGCCAAACCCCAATAGTGGGAACAGTTGGGAAAATGATGTGTACCTGAAATCACATAATCAGTCAGACTCCTAGAATTATTAAGGATGCAGCAGAGCAGCAGTGTAAGTTAAGAAGAGTTTCACTTCAATGGACTTGTGCGATATTCTAGTTTGTCTGTTTCAGAAGCCAGAATTCTGTTAGTGACGATGTTGACTGCATGTGCAGTAATCAAAGCAGTGAAGTGGATTTTTTTTTGAAGGAATTCCTTTTTTTTGCTTCCAGTCCAACAATCATAATTAGTACATTCTCAACAAAGTGATAGCAACAGCCAACTGAAATTGTTTGTCATGTAGGTTTGTGCATCTGCAGAACAAAACTGAAACCGCATTCCACATACTGAAAGTCAATCAGGTATGTGTGCTCTGCAAGCTCAAAATATTTACCAGGTGAATAAGTCTACTCAACCACAAAAGTGAAATTTATTGTTGGGCCACACAATTTTTGTAGCATCTTTGGGTTATATTGTGAACCTTGAAAGGAATCCGATGCTCTCAGTTTAACTAGAGTAGGTGCAAGCTATTTCTGAATTAAAGTGTTTTTATCAAAAATCAAAGACTGGAACAATTTCTCAGTACACCATGTCGTGCTGAAATTATTCGGGAAAAAGGGAAAAATCAGTTCGTAGAAGATTCTTAACAATTTTTCATCAGCCAATACCAATCTGAGAGGTAAAATCCAAAAGAAACTTGAACAATAATTGTCCCACTCAAACTATGCAGTTTGCAATATCGATCAAGCAGTTCGCAGAGTAGCAGATTTTTAGCAGCCGCTCATGAAATCAATTTCACCATTTAAAGCAAACACAAATTTGTAGAAACTTTGCTGACAACACACAAATACCAAATTGTGCAAGTTTTCTATCAATCACTGTGCTAAGCTCAGAAATGAAGCCAGAACGGACGTGGACAACCAATTCCCCAGTTATGATCAAATTTCCAGTAAAATTAGTGCCCTCTTGTCCTATAAGTTCAGGACACAAATCAGATGAATTTCACCGCTCGTCCAAGAGAGACATCAGTCCTACTCCAGCTGTTTAAGGGGGAAGGGGTCAAAAGGGAGGAGGGGGGTTTGCGGTTTCTTACGCGAGGATCCACTTGCCGTTGAGGAGCGTAAGCGCCTCGGTAGGCGCCGGCGTGGGGTTGCGCGTCTCGAGCTGCGTGATGAGCTCCAGCACCTTGGCCCGCGACTCGCTGGACGCCCGCAGGCCCCGCTCCGTGCCGTACAGCGCGTCCTTCAGCTGCGCCTTGAGCTCCGCGACCTCTCTCGCCTCCGGCGCCTCAGGCGCCTCCGCCACCGCGGTCGCTCCCGTGACAGCGGACCCGCCCTCGGGCTCCGGCCCCCACTCGTCGTCCTCGGGCTCGGGGTCACCGCCCGCGCCCGGCGGCGCCGCCGCCGCCCGCGCAAGGACGACGCGGCGCGCAGAACGCAGAGATGGGAGGCGCGGTGGGTTCGGGAACGCGAAGGCGCCGGCGCTGCGGCGCGTAGACGAGGACGAGCACGAGAGCGACGGGGATGGGGATGGCGCGCGGAGGACGAGGGCGTTGAGGAACGCGGATCCCGCCATGGTGCTGGGTTCTGATTCTGCACAAGCCTTCTTCCTCCTTCCGTAGCTTTGTCCGGCTTTTGTTTCTGGAAATGGTGAAGCGTGGTAGACTCGTACTCCATCCACTGTGCGCGGGTAGGTTTGGTAGTCTGTGGTGCGTCGTGACCAAGTTTTTTTTTTGTTCTTTTACTCAACTCTGTGGGGCATGAAAAAAAAATGCGTGGACCTTGAAATATCATACAGAATAAAAATTGGATGAAAATAGAGTAGCTATTTCTCTTGCACAGGAAGGGAAAAATGGGGCGGGCAGCATTTGCGACACAAATGGAGGTCCGAGAATTAGAAATTTAGAAGTCTAGAACTCTCCCCCGTAGAACGGACGTGCCTCGTGAATGTTCCGAATTCAAGCGGGCAAAATTGTAATTGACGAAAGTAAAAAAAAATGCAGCATGTGATCACTTGTGCTAGCTGCCACTGCAGCTGCAGCTTGCATAGTATATCCTGGCAAAAGCTACATGAATGCAGCCGCTAGCTGATTAGGCATGTTTAATAAAAAAAACTAATTACTTACTAGCGAAAAATCAGGTAAAATAACATTAGTGCATTTAAACAGGCGTCGTATCCGTTCCTTTGGAACACAGTTGAATGAGTTCAGATAAGACAATTTAGAAATGGACGCCTCATGCTACCTACACGGCCAAGTCGGCTTACCGTATGCTTCACGCCGGAACAACACTGTTCCAAGAGCATAATCTCATATGGAAAACCTAGGTGCCACTTAGAATCAAGATTTTCCTGTGATTAGCATTCAGGCGACGTCACTGGACTGGTGATCGCAGGAGACGACAATCTTGAAGCTCGTGATGAATGTTTCCTTTGTGATCAGGCTCAGGAAACAATCGGTCACATCCTGTGCGAGTGCCCGGTGACAAAGGAGGTTTGGTTCCTGATCCTCTCAGCAATCCAAACTAATTGTCCATTGCCAGCGGCATCCACTATACGCTGGTGGAGATGACTTCGTGGTTTGTTCACTAGCA
This sequence comes from Sorghum bicolor, assembly GCF_000003195.3. Classification (NCBI taxonomy): domain Eukaryota; kingdom Viridiplantae; phylum Streptophyta; class Magnoliopsida; order Poales; family Poaceae; genus Sorghum; species Sorghum bicolor. The sequence goes on from NC_012875.2 coordinate 47,239,650, forward strand.
ACAAGCGTGCAAGCATGGGCTCCCTATTCGCGTTGGTCTCATGGGAGATTTGGAAAGAGCGCAATGCGCGATGCTTCCGAGGGGCTGCGACAGCGACATCTGAACTCCTGTGAGTCATCCGTGTAGAGGCTGAACGGTGGATTGAAGCGGGAGCGAACGGGCTTCGAGTACTCGCTCAGTCATAGATTTTCTCGCCCAGTGGTCTTCTCGTTGTTGTTTTTTCATGATGTAATCCTTCTTTTTGCTTGGCCACACGCCACTTTCTTGTATATAACACTCCTCCTTCTTAATACAAAGATACGCACACTTGTGCGTATTCGAAAAAAACCGTGAGGACAAATGGACAAACTAATTTTTTAGTCAAACCTTTAACTAGTTGTTAGCCAACTCTAGCTAATTTAGTCTAATTTTAGCCAATACTGGTACCTAGCCCTAGTGATCCAAACAAGTCTTTAGAAAACTCAATACAACTCGAAGCACCAATGATATATGGTTGCAAATATATATATAAAAAAGGATAGTCCATGGTTAATCCTCAAACCTATCTCGGTATAACACACTGATCTATAAGTTTTAAAGTATATCATTACACCACTTAGTTATAGTTTAGATCTCTCTAACATGAAAAAAAGTCTAGACTTAAAATCACGTGCGCATAAAGTTAGGGTGTTGAAGTGAAATTGCTTCGATTTCATCTGATTTTCTCCTAATTTCATTGGTTCCAAGTACAATTTGTTGATCTAATGCAACGTGATAGAAGCTGATGTTGATTTTGAAAGTGGAAGAGGGATCTATCGTGGTGTTGCAGGATCTAGAAGCCAAAGAGAGGGAAAAAGAAGAAAATAACAAGAATGGAGAAGAAGAATAGAACAGAGGGGAAGAAAAGAACTCAACAACTCATATGTGATGCATGGCATCAATGTTTTTCAAGGACCGTAACTACATAGGTCTTGTTTAGATGCACCTAAAGTTCTGTGCAACTCCTGTGCAGCAAGGTGAGAGCCCAAAAAAGTGAGAAAAATCCAAAACTTAGCAAAAACAAAACTCAAAGTGTTGTCTAAGAGGACCAGCCCAAGAGGAGAGAATGTGAATTAGGCTAATCTAAAATTCTCACGGAATTAAAGTCTGTCACTTAGCTCATTTCACCTCCTTGTACTTAATTGTGTTTTTACATACGCACAAAATTTTGCAACCAAGTACCAACCCTATACAAGCATAAAAATATTAAGAAAAACATGAAAGTAAAATGCTCAAATGTAAATGAGAAGGGCTAGATAAGCGTTGATGTTTTCGTGAGGTATCAGAAAGTCAATACTCCTCACTAATCCTTGTTGGAACACCACGTAAGGATATCGCTCCTCCTTGATCCGTGCAAGGATAAGTGTTCTCTATGGGATGATTTTTCACTACTCAAACATGGTGAATCACCCATAGCTGTTACTGTTTACCCATGATCATTACCATCGGGAAATTACTAAGCTCCAAATCACCATCAAACCATCTAAGGTAATATCGATCACTTAAAATAATAAGCACAAATTCTCAGACCTACTTCCTCCGTCCTGTAATATATACATTCTAGCGTTTAAAATTTGTCTTTAAATATAATGTATTCTAAAAGACAAAAATCAATTTTGTATTAAATATTTTCTATTTACCAAGCAATCACCATCAATCTTGTTGAAGATAATATCTAATCAGAAAATAAAATAAAGGTACATATGTCTTTTGTGTTTTCTTTTAATTTGTTTTTTTAGAATTTTTAGGATGTACTCCCTCCATACCAAATTGTAAGTCATTCCAAGAATCTTGGAGAGTCAAACTTTTAAAGTTTGACCAATTTATATGTTAAAATAATAATTATTATGATACCAACTAAATATTATTAGATTATTCCTTAATTATATTTTCATAGTATACTTATTTTACGTTACAAATCTTAGTATTTCACTCTATAATTTTGGTCAAACGTGAAAATGTTTTGACTCTCCAAGATTTTTGCAATGACTTACAATTTGGGATGGAGGGAGTAATATATTACATGACAGCCGTAATAAACAAGTCTAATTAGGAAAGGTGAATGCAGACTTGTGTATGCACCAATGAAGTCCATAATTTAAGAGCATCCCAACAGTTTTGCATAATTTGTTTGACAAATGAGGAATTTTGCCAAGTCCTAAATAAATATGGCAAAGGTGAAAAGAGACAATCTCCAATGGTTTGGCATTAATGACTTGGCAAAATAGAAAATTGTGGACCCACAAATTTTTTTTGCCGGCCTCTTTTCCTTCTCACGCGCCAGGTGATGTTCGCGGCATTTCTTTTGCACGCCGAGGTCGCCCTCGTAGGGCTGTCCGTGCGTGGCCGGGCCGAGTCCTTGGCGGTTGCAGTCGTTGCCGGCAAAGCGAACCATCGGCAACTTGATCTCTTTCCTAAACCCTGACAAAAGGCATCAGTTGGCGACAAAAGCCATCAGCACAAATGAATTTGTGCAGACGGCACAATGGCATGCACGTAGCCATCAACCCAAATGGAACACACTCAAACAAAACAGATCAAGGCATCACTTGCTGGCCAGTTCGCGGCAAAACTGGCAGTGGGAGATCGGAGCACTCGCGCGACCTCGTCCTGGAATGACGCAGACTTCGTGGCAGGTTCCAGATGCCAAGTGCGGATGGCCTGGCATATATGCCAATCATCTCCCTCTATTTGCCAAGTTAACAAAATTGCAAAGCCCAATTGCCAAACCGTTGGATAGGTATTTTTAAGACTTTTTTGTAAACTAGGTAGCGTGCCCGTGCGTTGCTGCGGGATAACTAAATTTTTATAATAAAGAAAACACACGGATCGCACAATAAAATAACAATAATATGAAATTAAATATTAAATAAGCGTTTGCTAATGTGACAAGGTAATTATTGAAGAAAGAGAGTAAAAATCATAGAAACTGAGACTAAGTTAGAAACCATACCTATACGAGAACCAAGACATAAAGGAATATGATTGGTAGAGAATGAAAAGAGAATATCCATTGGGACTATGGTTTCTATATGTAGTATCTATGAAAATTAATAGGTATAGAAACTACATGTAAAGTTCGGAGACAAAGTGCCTGCATTCCCAAATAGTCATGATATTCAGATAAAGTTGCAAAATATACCTGCACAACCAATGAGCATCTACCCATTTGATGATAATGCAAAGAAATTTCTTCAGAGTCCAACAATCCGCCAAGTTTATCACCCAAATCACATATCTAAACCTGAAACAAAACAAAGCACAAAATCAATGTACATAGTAGCCAAGTGAGGAGCCTAATAAATATTTAGATACGCAAAATAACAGATGTATACTGATTCTTGTCCTGATTGCTAGAGTGTTAAGAGTATAAAAAATAGTTGATTAAAAATAGTGGATCAAATCAATAGATTGTACAATAAGCAACGTAGGATCTATAGAACAAAAGAAAATAAATTAGCATGTATGATGGAAAAGATAGTATCCATTATAATATGACAAGTATAAGCAACTGTTATTTTTACAACAAATTTGGAGATCTGTATGCAGTAAATATGAAATAAGCAAGTCTAAAATCATAATAAGCTTTGTTCCAGATGTTCTTTGATCTCCAAATATAACATGTAGTCCTTTACGATAGCAAAAAAAAATGTTTATCTAAAACACACTTTGGTAGCTTGTTTGCTTGTTAGGAGAAATCTCGCACATATGCACATAGAAAGAGTAAGCATCAAGTCAACAGGAGCACACGTAATTTACAAAAAAATAGGGGCAGGTGAAGAAATTCCTTACTCCTTGGATTCGAGAGAGCAGATCCTGGAAAACCCAAGGCACAATCAGTATGCTCAGAGCCACTGTCAACCATGGCATCTATGGACAGCTTGCTGGGCAGTGGCATGGATAGGACCAAGAGCAGAATGGTTACAGGTGTTCAGCTTGGTGTAGGTGATCGATCGTGTAGCACAAGCTTTGAGAAACTTTTGGCCTGAACAACCTCAAGAACCTGCAGATGGCAATATGGCATAACTAAGCTGCAAAGACTTTCATATCACAAGGTAACATAACATGCAAGAAATAACATATCTGGTTGATATAAACATGCAAGGTAGCATAACATATGTATATTGGAGCTTGTGAGTATTGGGATGGAATCTCCTAGACCTTGTTAGTATTGTTAAGAACCTTAACCTAATGGACTATGACACTAAAGCTTAAGCAAGTATAGCAATGAGCAATGTCATGTTTGTTTCAGCTAGGGATTCTGAAAAATAGCTTGTGGATTGTGAAAAGCTCTGGATCATAGGGCTGTTTGATTGTGTGCCCACCACTTGAAGCAGTCTGTAACAAGTGGCATTGTAGGTAATTACACGTCACAAACTCACAATACATGAAAAGCAGGGTAGGACCAACTTCTTCAATTGTTACAATCCAACGACCTAGGTTATGGAAATTGGAGTCACAAGCTGCCTGTTTATTTAAGCTTCAAACTGTAATGATCGAGAGCCTCCATGTTAGAATACACAAGAAGTTAGATTTCACAGATTCCCCTTTCCATACCCCTCTCTACTTAAAATGAGCAGAGATTGCTATCGGACACAAAAACTTGTCAGTTACTCTACCATAGTAAAATGCATCACACGTATTACTTGGAGCTTTGATTGATGGTAGCATCTATAATTTTGCACAAAATACCCAGGATTCGATTGGATAAAATATGTTGTACGTCACTATTGTTCCACAAAATGGTATTATCAGCCTATCAGATTACTGGCATTCTCTTCCAAGTTCCAAATCTGAATGCAACCTGCAATAGAGGATACAGTAAATGGGGGCGACATGGATCTAAATCAGAGGGATTGGGATGTTACAGACGTGGTGGAGAGATAGTGGATGAAGATGCACGCACTCACGGTGAACGCAGCCATGGTGTCCCTTATTGACAATGACCTCGGCTCCTTGCCTCTTTTCCTGCTAGCGAAGGTGGACCTGGGCAGCTTGTCCATCTCCGCCTCAGTCAACACGGCCGCAGGTGCCACCGGCACCGGAGCGAGATCCTCTTGTGTGGCTTCGGACGGCTGCGGCTCCCCCTTCCAGGGCTGTGGTGGTGAGGAATGAGGAGGCTGTGTGAAGCAGAAACCACAAACCCTAGCAAAATCCATGGTCCTTCCCACTCTCTTTTGCACTGAGGGACGGAGAGCGAGCGGGGGCGGGGTCATGCTGTGAGCACGGCGCTGCCTGCCGTGGGAGACTTTTGTTGGGCGAAGGCATCGTCGTCCAGGATTGGGGGAGAAGATCGCGCGCTGGCTGGAGGGTCGGGTGGGATTGGGCTTCCATTTTTACCTCCCTTGCGCACGAGTGAGAGGCAGGGATCGCAGGGGCGAGGCAGATCGATGGCGTGATTGCGGGATCGCAGTCTAGCGAGAGAGGAAAGTTGTGCCCGAGATCGCAAGGGGAAGACCTCGCGGCGACCCAAACGAATGTCGCACGAAGAAACGATCTTAGTTTTTCTTTTTAGTTGTAGGAGATACATAAATGTAAAGCCTATTTGCAAAACGGGACACTGCCCCTGCGTGCTGCAGTGCGCCGCCCCTCAACCAGGCCAGAGCACACGCGCCTCACCTGCCGCCGCGCCGCGTCGTCTCGTCGTCCTCCTCGAACCGCGAAATTGAAATCCCCAAAACCCTAGCTGCCCGGCGCAGCTCCCCCCTCCCGCCTCTCCGCGGACACCCGGCCTCTTGTACAGAGCACCGGAGGCGGCTGTAGCCTAGCAGGCGGGCCATGGCGTCGACGGTGCTGGAGGCGACGCGGGCGGCGCATGAGGACCTGGAGAGGCTGGAGCGGCTCGCGGTACGCGAACTGCAGCGGGAGCCTGCCAACCCGCGCGACCGCCTCTTTCAGTCCCACCGCGTCCGCCACATGCTCGACCTCGTCGTCTCCACCTCCGACAAGCTCGTACGTCCCCCTTCTCTCTCTGAGAGGGTTTACGAGTCCATCTACGTCAGTGATTCGCGGTTAGCTAGGCGAGATTTAGATATGATCGGTATTTACCGTTTCTGTCGAATCTTAAGTCTGCCTTCTGAGCGTATGAGGAATTAAATATCCGGTTCTCTAGCGAATTCTGCCCCCTCCCTCTTCTCTTTTGGTTTGACTGAGGAACTGCCCTTGAGAAATCGAGATTTTGCTTTCCATTGATGATCTCATTTTGCTAATGTTGCTTATGACTTATTAGGTGGAAATCTATGAAGACAAGGACAATGCTAGGAAGGATGAGATCAACACTCATCTTACTGCTCCCACGCAAAGTGGACTGTTTAGCAAGTACTATGAAAGGCTCAAAGAGGTATATATATCCTAGCCTAGCTGCATGCCTGATTGTGACAAAAAAAATAGATTCCAGTACTCACTACCCAGGCACCAAAGCACATGATGCTGCATATTATGTATTTCTCTGGAAAGGAGTCTCCTCTGCTTTTAAGATAGCAATAACGTATGGTACAAACGCTCCAGCTAGAGATACCAGCTTGCAAATACAAACAAAAGCAAACGGGAAAGAACTATCCTATTATAACGCAACTAAACCCCCTTAATGTCCAGGACAGGAATAACCAAAGGCCTGAGGTTGTTCATCCAGTTCCAAATGATCTCCATGATCTTCTCCACTCTAATTTGGTTCTTTGGCTTGAGTAGCTCCACCCAATTCTGCAGAAAGATATAGCATAAAACGGCACTTCAGAGGGGTGGCTAGGAATCTTCCTCTCAACTGTTATCTTATTGCATGTTTTCCACATTATCTTATTGCATGTTTTCCACATTGACCATGGCAAGCCTGCAAAGAAAAAGATTGCAGGTTCTAGCATAACTTTCCATGAAGTCAGATCCAGAAATGGGATGAGAGTCCCAACTGAAAGCCTCTTAAGACTGCACCATTCAAGTGTAGCAATAGGGCATCTAAAGAAAAATATAGTCTGTGCTCTCAGGTTCATCAGAGAGAGCAATGCACAAGACCTTTTTGGGCCTTTCTTTTCAAAACTGCTGTGGCCTGTAATTTACCATAAGAGAACTGCCAGAGGAAGAAACTAATTTTAATGGGCAGTTTTCATTTCCAAAGGTCTTTTTTCATACTGTCACTGACCCCTCCATCAGTTAAAAGTCTGTACAGAGATTGGGTAGTGACCTGCAGCCATCAAATCCACCCATGAACTGTAGTCAGATGAGGATAGAGACCCAATGAAATTTATACCCTAATCATCTTCAGTCCAATATTCAGCCACTATACATTTGGTTCTTTGCAAATCCTATGTTGTCCAGGGTACTTGATTTTTAAAGGTACAGAGCAATCCATGTATCATTCCAGGAAAAAGTTCTTCCTGCCATTGTGTGCCTTGTAAATAGCTCCGCATTTGAACAAATGCGTTGAACTCATGTAGGCCTTGCCATAGCTGAGAATTGCCTTTATGTTTGGAATTAAAAGTTATCATCTGGCGTGTTTTGGATTGAAGAATTCTGTACCAAATATCATTTGAGCCTTGCAAAAACTTCCAGGTCCATTTTACAAGCAAATATTCGTTCATAATCTTGGTCTCAATTATCCCAAGACCATTTTGGTCCTTGGGTCTGACTACCATAGTACCATTTCCAACTTAGTCATATGATATACTGTTGAATTTATCTTATGCACCTTGCCAGAAGAATTGTAACCTGATAGAGTTCATCTCTTCATCTTATTATGAACTCCTGCTAATAAGTAAAATCCCATTGTATATTTAGGCATGGTACTTAACCAAGTCTTATTCAATGGTAATCTCCTTCCCAAGGTTATTTTATTACCATTCCATGAGTCTAATCTTTTCAGCAGCTTATTGCAAATCTGTGAAAACTCATCAACCCCCATATGACAATCAGAAACAGGTTGGTGCATATTATAGATGGACATGCTATTGTTTTTCAATTGTGATGTTTTTTTTTAACCAAATGATTCATGTGAATATCCGAAAAGTCGACAATTTGAAAACAAGAATGAATTGACAACAACCAAGATTCCATGCATCTTATCTGCAATTTACAAGCGATTCTTTTTCCAGGGTGTGTGTTTGTGTGCGTGTGTGTGTGTGGGGGGGGGGGGGGGGAGTCGATGTTCCAAAGTAAGCCTTATAGATTGAATTGATTGGGATCAGACATTGGTCGGTTCCCCTATTATTGCTAGATTTGCACCATGTTGGTACTGTACAACAACAAAGCCTATTAGTCCCAAGCAAGTTGGGGTAGGCTAGAGTTGAAACCCAACATGAGCCCCTAGTCACGGTTCAGGTACGTCGATAGCTGCTTTCTAAACACTCACTGGTGCCTCAGAAGGTCTCCTTTGGACATGGTCAAACCACCTCAACCTATGTTGAACAAGCTTTTCTTCGATTGGTGCTACCCCTAGGTACGTCGATAGCTGCTTTCTAAACACTCACTGGTGCCTCAGAAGGTCTCCTTTGGACATGGTCAAACCACCTCAACCTATGTTGAACAAGCTTTTCTTCGATTGGTGCTACCCCTAGACGGTCGTGTATATCATCGTTCCGAACTTGGTCCATCCTTGTGTGACCACAAATCCAATGCAACATACACATTTCCGCGACACTCAGTTGTTGGACATGTTGTCTTTTTGTAGGCCAACATTTTGCTCCATACAACATAGCTGGTCTAACCGCAGTTCTATAAAACTTGCCTTCGGTTGTCCAAACCTAATTTGTCTTCAAAGATGCTGTGCTAGCAAGCATATATTCATTATCAGCAAATTTATAGTCTTTCTTAGTTTATTCCTTTTTTGTGAATTTTTACCTAAGTATGTTTTGTTGCTTGCTTAAAGATCCGTGAATATCATCGGCGGAACCTATCTGCCCGTTTTGTCAGTACAACTGATGACTTTGAAGAGCTTCTAAAGGTGGAACCAGTTATTGAATTCACTGGCGAGGTATTGTCACCTTTTTTGTTGCTTGTAACTCTGCTCTATAATTTGTGTGCCTTTTATTATGAGCCATATGACGTTTAATCTTAGTAACTTGTTACTTGCATGCATTTCTGATGATCTATATTTTATATGCCTGTGATGCTATCCTCTGCTATTCTAAAATTCTTGCAGTTTACCTGAATACATCTTTTTATAATTGTTTGAAACAAATTGAAATATGTTTGTGCTATGTTCTAGTCTTTGTTTTGGCCTAAGCAGCGCGCTTCCTTTTCGTTCACTACAGTAGTCTTGAAGCTGAGGGTATCTCTGTTGTGATATGTGTACTTTAATTTCTGCAGGATTGTTTGATTCCTCTTGTGGGATCTTGGTGGTGTCGATGGTAAGATTTAGATTTAGGCAATGATTGAAACTGTGATGGAGAATGATCAATAACTTGACAATCATTCAATGATCTATTCCTTTTTTGATTTGTACCGCTGTGGTTCTTTACCTGCTAGATCATGTTGCATATTCATGACATATTTGCTGTTAATATTCTACTATTCTCACAATAGGTTTAATTAGGTTTGCTAATGACCTGGTTCTGCATTTTGATAGGAAACTTTTGGCCGTTACCTAGACTTGCATGAGCTTTATAACGAGTTCATAAATTCCAAGTTTGGAACACCGATGGAATACTCGGCTTATGTTGGCTGTTTCTCCCAGACGGACAAGATCTCACATAGTCATAAGGCTACCAGGTATGTCATGCTCATGCATTTTCACTAAGGCCTGAAACATATTGGACAACAGGATGAGCTGCTGCTGCTGCTGCTGCACAGTAATAGCAACAGTTCTATTCAGGGTGTGTTTGGTTGGGCTGTGACTTTTGGAAAAGCTACTGTGAGCTTTGAGCTTTTGAAAAGCTGCTGTGGGATGTGGGTTTTGAGAAATCCAAAAGTCATTTGGTTGGTCACTTGTGGCTTTTGGAAAAAAAACTGAACGGATTCCAAAAGTCAGTGAAAGCAGGGGGTGAGGTGCTTTTGGATTTGTACTACGAGAAAAGCTGCTTTTGGGCAAAAGCACTTGTGGCTTTTGGGCCCTTTGGTTGGCTTTTGGCTTTTACAAAAGCAAAAGCAGGTTCAAAAGCCCAACCAAAGGGACCCTCAATCGCGTTGCTGCAGTCCCAAAAAGTAGAAGTGAACAGGCCCGACCCTGGCATGGGCTTGACTAGTATGGCTATGCTGGCCCATATGCACCTCTGGTTGAATTCCCTTTTTTTTTCTGATAGTGGGAATATGTGGTGAGGTACACTGCAGGGAAATTACCTAAAACTGTAGGTTAGTAGGGCTCAACATGTTCAAGTCTATACGTAGGATAGTTCCTCAGCTGTTTTTGTTTAACCTTTCTAGCATTCATTTCATATGGTTCACAAGGGGAAAGAACCCTAAGTCGTGGTATAGGGCAAATGCATATCCAAGTACACGTGTATGATAGTTTAGCTGTTTCACCTGTCTAGCATTCATTTCATATGGTGGTGCCCTTATATGTCTATTGTTATATTGTTTATATTTTTCAATTTCTTTAATTGACAGACAATACAGAGAATACTTGGAACACGTTTTGGAATATCTGACATCATTTCTGTATCGCACAGAGCCATTGCAAGACATTGAGAAGATTTTTCTAAAGGTCAGTCTCATTTTACCTTTTTTTTTATTAATGCCCCTTTGTGTTCCACAGGCTTATGTGATTATGTAGTGTTTAATTTCGGATTATCCTCTACTTTCATAGCGTTTTTTTTAACTATGATGTCACTCCTTTATATTCATTTAGGAGCTGCTAATTGTGGGTTTGGCAATAATTTGTTCAATAACATCTAATATGAATGTATGATTAAGTACTAATAACTAACATTCTATTGGCTTATTTTTGTACAGCTGGAGAGTGAATTTGAGGAACGATGGGCCAATGGAGAAATACCTGGATGGGGAAATAAAGGCACAGAAAAGGAATCTGAAATAGATCTTGATTACTACAGCACAGTTGAAGAACTTGTTGAGCTTGGCCCAGAAAAGTTAAAACAGGTTTGATCTTAAAACATTATGCTGTTACCAAGCATTATTTTCTTGTCTGTTATTGTGACTATTCATTGGTCCCTTTGTCTGATGAGTTCTGTTGATTCATTTACATCTTTTTTAGGCTTTAGCTGCTCGTGGTTTGAAGAGTGGTGGTACTGTTCAACAGCGCGCGGAGCGGCTTTTCTTGCTGAAGGTGATTTTTAAAGACACTAGTGCTACTGTAGATTCATCTATTTTTGTTACCTTTTTACCATTTCTTTTGAACTTACTGTTGATTATATTTGCAGCATACACCGTTGGAACAACTGGACAGGAAGCATTTTGCCAAAGTTCCACGTACTAAAGATGGCTCAAACACATCTTCTAACGACAACAATGTTAAGGATGATACGAAGAAGGAAATTGCATTGATGGAAGTAAAGATGAGGCGCCTTTGTGAGCTGCTAGATGAGGTCAGCTCTTCACTGCTCCCTGTGTTTATGCGTGTAATTTTGGATGCATGGTACACTCATGCAAATTGATTAGCTTGTGCAGTCAATCCTTTTGTGACCACTTACGTCCTTATATGAGCTATAATCCTATGAAGATAATACCTGTTTAGTTTGAGGAATCTTTCTTTATTTCCATCTTAGGCTAGTCTATTCAAATGGAATATGAATTTCTTTGGCTAGATCATCTTGTTTGTCTAGAATGAGTTGGTCTTCTCTAGAATTCTGGGGTCATTTTTTGTTTTGGGTGTGCAGCATGCTGGCATTACACTGTTCCTCAAATTGCAACTTTAGGCATGCAGAGTACTAGAGTAGTACAAATGCATGATTGTAGACTCGTCCTGGAATAGTTCAATGTCTATTCATGTGAATGTGATATGTGGGTGCCTTCTTCGTTTGTGTTATGATCATGTATGTGTGAATTCTCTACCACCTTGTATTTGCGTTGAAAAGCTCCATTCGTATTACCACAACTTAAAAGATTTAACAGATGATTAGTGCATCACCTCTTGTCTTTTTCCTAATAAGTTAATACATTATATGTACTGTTCACCAATATAATCACATGCCAGTTTTAATATGGTAGATATGTATATTTTTGTTTGCAAACCCAAGCACAAACTGTACAAGCTACTAGGACTGTTACAATTCGATTCCTGAATGATTCACTCTTGTAACTACTAATCTTCCTTTTTTGGAAGGGCTACTAGCGTTCGCTAAATTTATTTGTCTATATGACCTGACATATTTTTCATACTTGTTGCTTTTGTAGGCCTTTGTAAGGACAAAGGAAAATGCGGAGAAGAAGCTTACACTAACGTATGAAGAGATGGAAGCAGAACGGGAGGAGGTACTTAGTTACTCACCCTGCTCTGATAAAAAAAAAAAACTTCTTTGTCTTGCACTATTCCAACATGTTCTTCTCTATTTTCAACATTGTAGCTGCTGCTATTCTTGGTTGTGCTATCATCTTGAAAACACCAATGGGAGCAGTTTTAAAATATAAACTTTGACATATGCATGTGCAATATGCTTTAGAAAAAAAAAACTCAGCTAAACATGCTTTTGGCTGCTTTTTTTTATCAGTATTGTTCCCTACTGAGATATACCAAAATTATATTCATGGAGTACCATTTTCCTTTACCCTAAAACAGTTCTGCAAGTGTCTTGGTTGTAACCCCCCTCGTTTATATTCTGAAAATCCATTCTCTGGGTCATGTTATGACCTTTGCTTTGAAAATTGGTAGTATAGCGAACAAGGGAATGTTTGGATACAGGCCATAGCCAAACATGGGCATGACCAAAATTGGCTTATACTCCGTATGTGTTTGGATGGTTGCCAAGCCAAAATTCTATAGCATGCCAAAGTCCCTTACAGCTGTGAGCATGACATGGGGCAGCCAAATGTCATTAATTCTTTTAGTACCATAATATAGTCAACATGGGTCTTATTTTTTTAGATAAACCACAAGAAATATTGTGGTGAAAACAAACTAGAAATTAGTCATATTGTTTAAGAAATAATCTCATTTAAATAAGGCTTTTTAACACAAAGCTATTGAAGTGCATGCAACCAGTACATTGTTGCCACCTCACTCATATTCTTTTTTGTCTGGCCAAAGAAACTGGGGCGAGTGAATCGGCTGCCCGTCTGGTACTGCAGCTGCTACGTGTACTTTGGCTGGCTAATGCCAAAATCACTTTGGACTACCAAATTTTGGACCCTAGCTGCCTAGCATATGCCTGACAACTTTAGGGCATACCAAATTTTGGCATGGCTTTTATGGGACAAGAACCAAACATGCCCTAAGTTTCCAAGTCATTTACTATGTGTATTCCATAGTGATTTGCTGATTAGTGTTTAACTGTTTACCACATTTAGCTCTAATTGCTGATTAAGCTGCATATCACGACGAGTCTAACAATGTGAAATCTATGTGTGTACTTAAAATATTTTCATTTAGAAACTTAAAATGCAGTTCTTGTATTGTTTGCTTCAAATTTCTGTATGATCTTATGACTTGGCTGAACATATTATTTCCTTTCCTTTTATTTCATGGAAGTAAAAGTACTAAGTTTTTGAACTACTGGTTTATATATATGTATATGTATTTTTCTATAGGAGGAGGTACAAGCTGACACCGAGAGTGATGATGAAGAACAACAAATCTACAATCCTCTCAAGTTGCCAATGGGTTGGGATGGCAAGCCTATCCCCTATTGGCTATACAAGCTACATGGCCTTGGGCAGGTAACAATTTTTGTCATATTTGTGAGTTGGGGTATATTTCCTAGTAGCTTGTTCCGTCTAGTCTTAGTTGGTGAGATGGTGCACACCACCACTGCTGTCATTCATGGCACAGATTGACTTTTGACTATTTGACACTCATTTAATTAAGATGTCAGTCCTTTGTGAACTGATCAGTCACCACTTAACATATATGATGCCAAAAATTAAATTATGTGTTGATATATAAATGTGCTAGCCATTCTGTTCGATGACTAACACTTGTGAGGTGGCAATGATGTAGTAAAGGATGAATATGAAGTCTTCTATTATGTTTTCTTAGTGTTAAAATTTTAGAGTAACCTTTGGCTTTAATTTCTAAGTACTTTCCACCTAATCAGGTTCTCGTTTTCTCCTTACCCAGTCTAGAGCTTTACAATATTCTATTTCTGCATAAACTGCATGTTAGTGCATTTTCCTTCTTTTCAAAAGTGCTTTGAACCAGAACATCAAGGCACCCTTTGCCTTTTATTATGCTGAGTAATTTCCATTAAATTTGGTACCCTATCGTTGATGTGTTTTTAACCGTTATGGTTTGTACAGGAATTCAAGTGTGAGATATGTGGAAACCATAGCTATTGGGGGCGAAGGGCTTATGAGCGTCATTTCAAGGAATGGCGTCATCAGCATGGGATGCGATGCCTTGGCATTCCTAATACTAAGAATTTCAATGAAATCACATCCATTGATGTATGTTATCTCGTCTTGTTGATACTATTTTCTTTACTTGGGATACTTATTGATACATAGGTTACTACTGCATTATTGTTTATCCTCCAAGTAATGAATAGTTAGATCTTTTGGTTTTTACTTGCCCATATCAGCCGAATCTGCCAGCCATTCAGCAATGTTTTTCTCTCACAACAAATCAACCAACAGTACTTTCTGTCGTAACTTATCAGCCAAACGAATGCATATTGTTCTGTTTGCTTGTATAAAACATAATACAAATGAATGCATGCCTCCATGTATTATTTATCTGACCATGTTGTAATGGCTGTGTTTATTGTATGTGTTTTAACATTTTTTTTAATTTCTGCTGTCAGGAGGCGAAAGCACTCTGGGAGAAAATTCAAGCACGACAAGGAGTGAACAAGTGGCGGCCAGACCTAGAAGAAGAGTACGAAGATCAGGAAGGCAACATCTACAACAAGAAGACCTACACTGACCTGCAGCGTCAAGGCCTGATCTAAAATTCTAGTTCTAGGGGCTCCTGCTGGTTAAATTTTCAGGATCAGAACTCTGTTTCGATATTTGTTGCAACTCTGGATATATTGGCTCATTTGGCATACATTTTGCGTAGTAAGATGATATGATGATACTCCAGAGTGAAATCTCATGTTCGGCTGCCTTTGCTTTCAATCTCACGTTGCTCATGCTTTTCCGGTTTTCCCTACATGGGAGGAGATACCCCTCCTAGTGCTTTTGCACTTCATTTATGATTTGTAAAGCTTTCCTTATCACCAAATTTGGTTTCCTTCTCGGTTGCAGTCAACAGAACCTAGAAATCAATTACTGACCTAATTTGACTATTTGACTGATGACCAATAGAAGATCTGGGTCCACAAGAGGCAACTTTCTTATGAAAAAACAGGCCAGGTAGGATTCCATCGCCAAATCCTATTTACATGTTACAAGACTTCTCCACCTGGGTAACTGGGTGAATAAGTTCCGAGTAATGGAGAGCCAAGTAAATGATCAGCAAGCCAAATTTACACTGGTCTACACTAAAATTTACCAACCGAAAAGAAAAGACTCCGGAGAGCCAAGTAAATGATCAGCAGGCCAAAAATAGTTAAAGTGAGAAATTTCTGCACTAGTCTGTCTACAATCTACCAACCGAAACGAAAAGACTCCGGAGACCAAACAGCTAAGCTAGTCCTGCTTCATCTTAGATTCTAATTGGCGACACGGGTGCAGCAACACTAGGATGCACAAAAGCCAGCAGGGAAGATGGACAAGATATAGGTACAGATACGTCACGCTGCTCCATTCCAACAGGAACTCCATCCAAATCCAGAAATCTCCAAAATCTGTTGTCCACGAACACGACCCCTTGGACACTCCTTTCATAATCAGCACTGCAGCTGGAGGAAAACCCAACACAGCAAACACTATGTTTGAAGCCAATAATACTGCCCGAGGAAGAAAATTCATCCCTGACGCCTTCAGAGGCCGAGAAAACAAACACATTGGGACCACTATCAAAGCACCAAGCTGAGCAGTGGCGAAATTTATGATTGACATGAGCCCCAACCCGATGGAGATGGAAGTGATCATGGCAGCTTTCAGAAGTTTCCATTCAACACCAGCTGAGTATGGTGAACCAAACAAGACAGACAGGGCGATCTATGGAGAGAACAACCCAGACGAGTGCGCTTTGCATAGGTGTGGCATCAGGTATCCGAGTAATGTAACATGGAAGTAGTGAAACAAGTACTGCCCATAGTTGGATAACAAACAATACTTTTGCAGCTTGAAGCCATTTACATGATCCACCCTTGCTTTGCGGGATATCGGTAATGTCATCTGCTTTACTGTGTTCTATCAACTTATGTACTGTTTTTTCCATGCTTTTACTGCCATCAGCAAGAGCAGCAGCAACTATTGGGAGAGGTGCCAACAGCAATGCAAACGGAATCATATACACGCCAACTGAAATGAACTTGCTTGGAGCAGTAAGGAAGTACAGGAAAAAGGACTGATGGAACTTCTCAAGCAGATTGTTCACAGAACGCACCACTCCTTCGATTAACCTGAATCAAAAGCATTCCGAAACATATCAAACACATTCTACTGAGGAATCTTTTGCAGGAAAATGAAAGGAAAGCTGTTAAACACCCCATGATGACACCCAGTGGCAACATAAGAGATCCTACTCCTGTGCTTAGTTCAGTGTAAAATTTGCATAAACACCTTGTGACCTCTATCCATGCACATTTTCTACTGGGTTGTTATAGTCATGCCCCCCCCCCCCCACACACACACACAAAATGGTGTGTGTTTTCAAGTTTTACTAGTTTGTGCTAATAATCTCATTCGTACAACTTATATTTAATATTTTTTATACATAACATCTATTTACTGCCATTGATAAATCCACAAATGCTAAAATTCTTAGAAAATCATAGCTATGAAATGGTCAGAGGTGCAAATAAGACCCAACTCAAGTAAATTTTTGCCTGTTATGTAGTTCTAATATGTAACCATATACCTAATGAAATAGTTTTGTGCATGAATTTGCAAGGTCACAGCGGATACAAAACTGTTACTGATCATCTATTTGTTACTGGGAGATCATACAACTTCAACAATTGTTATATGTACAACAGTTAAATAAATTATTGCCAGTAATGTTGTCATTGTTGTGAAGTTAATGATACAAACAGCTCCATGCCTCAATGCATGAAAAAGCAAAGTCCTCCACTCCATTATTAATCAAAAGTCAAACAAAAGGCGCCCCCATGCTCTAACAAGAATGCAACCTTAAACAGCATAATTGAAACAAAGATTTAGCATCCTCATTTCTGACATGAAATGTTGGTGAAAATTCTAAAGAAACCGTGTCAGCTTGATAATCACGGAAAGCGCCATGGGACCCTGTGGGCACTCCAAGAGCCTGTATCGAATAAACCCCAATAAGAGGGACTGTAGAGTCATAAAGGAAAGTGCCATTACGGTGAAATGGGAAAGATTAATTTCAGTTACCTGGCTGAATATAGAGTTAGCTAGGTTTGCAGTCCCCTCTACATAGTCAGGGACTGCAATATCAAGCTTCCAGTCAGGATTTATTTTTCTTAATACACTCCCAAGAGTATGTAAAAGTTCAGCAATAACCCTAAGCCATGCAGAGCTCAACAAAGAACTAAATGCAGCTATGCTCACACGAAAACCTTGTCTATGAACAGCCAAATAATGCACCACATTCAGAAGGTCCAAGTTTGGCATTTGTCCATTAGATGCCTCTGCATACATCATAACACTATCTCTGTCACCATATCTTCTGGTTTCCCCAACTTTAAATATGAGAGCAGCAGCCATTGTTCCAGCACGTTTGAAAGCCGTGACTTCTGTTTTTTCTGAATTACCATCATTTATATGGTTTGCGCCATACATCTTGGTATGCAATATTACTGACTGACTCAAAAACACAGGATTATGATACTGGTTTAACCATGCAGAGACTGCAGCATACTCTCCAAACTGTGAGTCTGCAGATAGCCACACAACATCTTTGGACAGCCATGCGGCTCGACTTAAGAGGGAGAATACAGAGAAACCAAGAGCCAGCGATAATAATTCATTTGACTGAACACTTTGAGAATTATAAGGACTAACCAGCACTATTGCTTCTTTTCCATCGCCCCGAGGAGCTCGTACAATGCCGATAGTGTTTATCCCAAAATTGGTGTCGGTGCCATTAGGTTGAATTGCTATATCATTTGTCATGGAGGTGAAGAACTTTAGAGGATGAAATTGCTATAACAAGATGGAGAAAGGATGGTGGACCTGAAGAGAATGTGGTGAGATGTAAGGAATACACCAAGGCGCACAATGAGTCGTAGTTTTGGTTGTGCCTCTTGCTTTTGCTTGGGTACCGACTTCATGTCTGTAATACAGTTGTTCAGGAATACCTTGAAATGAAATCAACTATTCATTTGGCTGCAAAATGAAATGAGCATAAACACATCAGCATTGAAAAAAGAAAGTTTAAGGTCAATTAAAATATTATTAAGCTTGACATGTTAAACAAGCTAACGCCATTATGATTTATGATTTAGAACATTGGCATCCAGTTTAATTCTGAAGTGCATTAACTTATGTTTTCTCAAAGGCATCCATGAAAAAAAGGGTGAATTCATGGTCAATGCTCTTCTGGTGTTACTAATGAATCAATCTTGATCAAAACAAAACAAACAGTATCTATCGTTTGGCCTGGATGCAAGAAGAATGCACATTAACAATCATACTAACCCTCCATCCATAGAAGACATGCAGCTAGGTGAAGCCTTGAAACAGCAAAACAGGCATGGACCTGTGCCAATCCACAAAAGGTCTGGAATAGAAAATGGCATTGTTACTCCATTACACAGCAAAACATATGTGCAAGAAACTAGAATAGTTGGAATATCCATCACAGTGAGGAAGAGCTAGGTCCTTTTTTTTCCTTTTTAGATAGAACATGTTTGTCCTCTGCTTTCACTGAAAGCACACACTGTTCAGCTGAACTCGCGTGTCTTAAGAAGGATCTAAAATTGAATGATGAAAGTTAGAATGTTCCAGCCCATTTATGACAAATTATATTAGAGAGACAGCAGGATCGAATCTTCACTATTTAACACATGAGACTGGTTTAGCTGAATCGAATGAATTAGCCCCGAGCCCGCGACACTAGCTTGTAGCTACATCTAGTCCACCGTCACAGGAGCGGATCCAACTAAGGAATGGGTCTACACTCTGCACATACACCCGATTAAAAAAAATCGAAGTTAATAGGGATTATACATGTATACACTAGTGATTAGATCAGATCCTAAATTCCTAATACAGATAGCCAGATAGCTTAAATTAGGGCCCGGGTGCTCAGTTTTGCACAGCAGGAATGGGAGAAGGTGCGGGCATACCTGGTGCGGTGGGTGTCGTCGCCGGCAAAGGGCTCGACGAAGACCTGGGCAGCTGGGCCCAGGGGGCAGGGCGGAGGCCGTCGCCTAGTTGTCGCGCACACGAGGTGATACGACCTGAAAACCAAAAAATTTTCAAAATTTCCCGTCACATCGAATCTTGTGGCACATGCATAAAACATTAAGTATAGACGAAAACAAAAACTAATTACACAGTTTAGCTGTAAATCACGAGGTGAATCTTTTGATCCTAGTTAGTCCATGATTAGATAATATTTGTCACAAACAAACGAAAGTGCTACAATACCGAAAACTTTTCACTTTTCGGAACTAAACAAGGCCTAGGCCTCGTTTAGATGTAAAATTTTTTTGGATTTTGCTACCGTAGCACTTTCGTTTATTTATGGTAAATATTATCCAATCATAGACTAACTAAGATCAAAAAATTTATCCTACGATTTACAGTCAAACTGTATAATTAGTTTTTGTTTTTATTTATATTTAATACTTCATGCATGAGCCGTAAGATTCAATGAAACAGAGAATCTTAAAAACTTTTTGGATTTCGAGGTGAATTAAACAAGTCCTAGTTTAGTTTCTCCGTGCGCGCTAGCGGGGCCATTTCTCTGTCTTCATGAAACTGGTTCAGACACTGTTGGATACAAAAGTATTTTTGACTTTTTAGAAAAATACTATGGTTTTATAAAATAATTCGATTTTAGAGTGTCATGAAGTGCTTGGGTGCAACAAACTTTATGATTTTGAATACTATACAATGTTGAAACTGTAGTTTTTAGAGTTTTAGAAACTCTACTCTTTTTTCTAAACCACGGTTTTGCACAATGGGCCTTGTTTAGTTGGTAAAATTTTTTAGTTTTAGGTAATGTAACACTTTCGTTTATATTTGGAATTATGCTTAAAAGATTTGTTTCACAAATTTAAACAAATTGTATAATTAGTTATTTTTTATTTACACACAAAGGCAGATAGCTGCCAATTGGCACAGGTTGTCCATCCTACAGGACCCATC
Organism: Sorghum bicolor; assembly: GCF_000003195.3. Classification (NCBI taxonomy): domain Eukaryota; kingdom Viridiplantae; phylum Streptophyta; class Magnoliopsida; order Poales; family Poaceae; genus Sorghum; species Sorghum bicolor. The sequence continues at coordinate 47,260,110 of NC_012875.2, forward strand.
CCATCCATATGTTTTCCACTTTTATCAACAAATTTTAAAAACTCATAATTCCTAAACCAAATATCTAATAAAATTTAATTACACCATCAAGTTTTATAATAAATCAACATTTATCTTATAAAGATATAACATTTTCTTTTACTGAGCAGAGACAATGTTCTACATTCAGAGAATAAATGTTTAAGAAAAATATTCTTAGTTTAGAAGAACAATATTCTAGTTTTAGATTCATGAAACTAATATTAATAAATACACATAAATAAATAAATGCAAAACATAAATAAAAAATATAGAGAAAAGCATAGGAAAAAAATAAAAAACACGTGATAAAGAAAAATTTAAAAGAACATCATATGGATAATCCAAAATTCTAAAAATATATTATAGAACATTACATGTGTAATAAAGTGAATATCACTAAATATATTATAGAACACCACTAAATATGTTATAGAACATCATTTATATACATATATTATGTGAACATCACTAGATACATCGTAGAACACCACACGTGTAGTAAGTGAACATCACTAATACACTATAGAACATCATTCAATATATTATAGAACATTGTATATATATATTAAGTGGACATCACTAAATATAACATAGAATATCACAAAAAATATCATAGTTGGAATGTAAGGTAAAAATAAAAATAAAAAATAAAAATGTATAGAAAACATTAATACAAGAAAGAAAAAAGAAAGAAAAGCAAAAAATAATAAAATATAAAAATAAAATAAAATAAAATAAGACAAACAAAATAATTAATATAGTAAAAGCAAAAAGGAATAAAAATAAATGAATATAAATGTTGAAAAGAAAATTCACATGAAATAAAAAAATTTAAAAATAATTAATAATAAGAAAGGAAAGAAAAGAAACATAAAATTTATAAAAATGAAAAGAATAAGAAAAATTCACGTAAAAAAGGAAATAAAAAACGAAGCACAAAAAGAGATAGAAAAGAAAATAAAAAAAAGAAAAGAAAAAAAGGAAAAAATAAGAATGGAAAAACTAGAAGAGAGGCGTGATGATCGGGTCGGGCCGTTCGAACCCGATGGTTTATCCGAGTGGGCGGGGCCTGTGGGTGTGTGGGGGGGGGGGGAGCGGCATGTGGATCCGCAGAACTACCGTCGCGTCTTTTGTTTTTCATTATGCTAAAATTCACTAAATTTTTTAATCATGCTAAAATTCACTGTATATATAGAACTTTAGTACTTTTGGGCTGCTCCTGGAGCTGCGGTGTCCCCCAGCTCGGCACACAACCAGATTTTTCAATTTCTTCTAGTAACGTGGATTTCTCCTAGTGTTTTAGCATTTAAAATTTAGTATAAACTTTACCTAGTAAATGCCTCCTAGTGAGGATTCCCTAGTGTTTTACTAGTAGTAGTGTTTTACTACTAACTAAAAACACTAGGAGAACTCCACCATTTTGGTAGTGGCAGAACCTACGTGCGACACAACCTGCAGGTGGGGGCAAAGTCTAACTACTCAGCTAGATCACTGTCTAGATATCCACAGGTGGGACCTATGTCAAATTAGCGAAAAATATCACACACAGATATGTCGTATAGAATTTTTTTCCCCCAATCCGGGTCCAAGATCCACCCTAGTTGTGGAGGACAAAGGGGTCACCAAGGTAACCATCATCAAACATAACAACGATCATGTGCATTATGCAATATAGAGATCAAGCAATTACATATAAGGGTAGCAACCCAAAAAAATAGGTATCCAAGGGGAACCTGAAAATATTTTATTTCTGTTAGACCCATCACAAATCTTGATGAAATATAGATCTAGAGGTTAAAGCAGAAAGAATGTGTCTGCGTCTGAGATTGAACGTGCATTCTTCTTCCTTCTTTTTCCAAAACGAATTCAAATTTAGTTGGCCCAGTTATTTACATGAGATATTAATATCTTAATGAGAGCATAATATGTCTCCCATGGCCTGGTCAACTTGGTAACTTGGGTTGCCAATAATTTCAAGTGCACTCATTCATAGTTGAAGAAAGATATATATGTTGTTTCAGTTCGAGAGGCCAACACATGATTCGTCACCTCTCTGCTATTAAATTCTCAGTTATTTGAATGAGATATCCATATATTAATAAGAACATAATATGTCTGTTATAGGCCGGTCAGCTTGGCAACATAGGGTGCCAGTAATTCTAGGATTGATTTGGAATTTCAAGGCGTCATATTTTGTGCCGCATATAAATTTAAGAGAACACAAACTCAAAAAATGCACATGGAGAATTTTAATACAATCTTTTTAAAAAAGACTTTAGAAAACATTTTGTGTAAACAAACAAGCAAACAAATTTTGATTTGTTATAAAATTCTAAAAAGTCAAATTTTTAGTGAATTTTAGCATGATGAAAAACATAGGGTCACACGCACAAGAGATGACGCGGGACCAGAGTTCTCTACTAGCATCTCACTACTTAACATCACTAAATACATAAGTTACTCTCTAGTCACGGATAAGTGATATTTTGGCTTTTTTTTTATAAAATTCAACCATTTTGAACTTTGGTTATAGATTACTGTTTTTCATGTCTTAATTTATATATTTGAAAAATGGGACAAAAAGATTTGTATCAAAGCGTAGTTTCATAATTGTGTTAAAAGTTGTTATAGAAGTTGAGTTTTGAAAAACATGTTATACTATATTCAAAATGCGTGCCTTTTATAACCGCTGACTAGAGGGAATAGTTTGTGGCGTCATGTGCAGATGCTCCTTGTCACTGCCAAATTAAGTACAGGCGTTCACATTGCAAATTGGTCCTTGTTACTTCAAGTTTATAGTCATGTGCAACTTGTGGCTTCATTTCGAAATTAAATCATGAAAGGTATACCATAATCTAACTCTAACATCTATATATTCACTTATTTTCGCTCCATATTATACTCCGAGTGGTCTGAACAAGATATTTTTGTCAACCGTCGTCCCAGCAAACCTAGGTTGGCAACAGCTCTGTAGCGTGTAACATATTTAGAAAAACTTTACAAGCTATTATATGTTTGACCAAATTCGCTTAGGTCACGTTTCAATCCTTGAAATTGAATTTATTTTAATAATCATAATTTAGACATATATTAATTAAGCTAATATAATTGTATATGGATTATATTTGTATATTATTGTTGGCTATACGAGAGAGATACTTATGTGTTAAATTTCTATTATTGGAGAGCGAGTTGAAGAGCATGTTATAAGTTGCAAAGTAGAAAATATAACACAGTGAGATATGATCTATTGAAATTAATTTTCATCTCCCACCTTATGAATTTGAGATAGGTTTATATGTGAACTTTCAAAAAACGGTGTGGAACGTCAAATTTCAAGCTAAATAGCCTAATTTATTAAATAGATTTTAATTTCTTCAAATAAAAGAATCCAAATGGCCCCTAATTTATCTCCTACAAATATTTGTGTGGTATGATATTTTTCACTATCAGTTTGCATTATATCTTACGATGCCCAAAGATTCTTAGAGGGAAGAGAGCGCAAGAGCACGCATACTTAAAGTAGTCATTGCTGTTACGAAGGAATTTTTGGTTGAAATGCCATGTGCGTTGTGAAGAGAGTACATCTAAAGTTCTACGTATGTATTTTTAGATTCCCCGCATCTGGCCACTTTGACTTTTGTATTGATAAGGAATTAAGGTTATTGGGTTCCAAAAGAATTGCTTCGATTTAACTGTTGCTAAACATGGGAAGTTTTGTTGTCTACGATTTCCTTGAAATGGAAGGACCTTAGGCCATTCATCTTGTCTTTTTACTAATGGTTTATTTGGCAATATTTTGGCTCATTCAAAAATGGCTCCGGCTCTAACTCCTCTGAAGGAACAACTTCTCAAGTAAAGCTGAATTCATCTGGTAAGTGTTTGGCAAAATAGTTTTTTTTTTCAAAATTTTTGAAAGATGTCAAATGTCTACATTAACCCTGGCTATTTGACCTATGTCCAACCATATTCACAATATTGAGTTGCATCTTCTATGTTACCTGTGTTCTTGATTGACATGCAGAGATAAGTCTTCTCGGTGAGATCAATTGTGTTGCAACTAGTATATTACCCGTGCTAACGCTACAGTGACATTTAAATATAAATATAAATTAAACAACCAATAATACAGTAAACTAAAAGTTTATGTTCAAAAAACACCACTTTCATTGTGGCTCACTAATTTTGGCAAATCTTAATTTGAGGCTCATCTGGACTTACATCAGCTTCGCCTTTTCATAACAATTTGGAATGTTCCACTACCTTGTATTTGGATGAGTGCCAGACGCGTGCTCAACCAAGCCTTATGCAACCCAGCATGACGTGTCTTTCTCGACAATTATGAGGTGGTGGCCATTTTCCTGCACGAAATAGTATATACTTTTCAGTGCAAATCATATTGTATATTAGCAAAGTAAACCTAATAGTGACCAAACATTTATAGGAAAATGGCCAAGAAATGCCAGGTAACATGAGTTCTTGATGAACTTGATCACTTGGAGACGGTTGCACCCTACATATCAATGTCAACTCTCTAGACAACAAAAAATAATTTGAGGCCCTTAAAGGCCTCCAATCAAAGGTTTAGTACAAACTGTCAGAAACGTAACAGTAAAATTCAGTGAACACAACTTGCTAAAAACTGGAAGGAGGGGAAACCCCTAGTCCTTCACTGGTGTAGGCCATGGTACAACCAACACAGAACCTATTAGGATGAGTTTAAGAGCATTTCATCGAATGGCTTACCTATAGACTATGTGTTGAGTAGGCTAGTGCATATATAACCCATCTGTAATCAGCTCCATTCGAGCAAATACAAATTCATGTAAAATCCAACACACCTAGCTGGCTACTCGAACAATTAATCAAGAAACAAGCACCACCATCTTCTCTCGAAGCAGCAACCTGTCTGCGAGCAATTTCTTAGTGCAAGTTCCTTATTGCAGTCCCACATAAATACAAGCAACACTGCATCTCAATGGTTTGCTTACACATTTAATTAGAGCAAACATTTTGTTACACCAGCTATTCAGTTTGCTACCAAACAATAAAGTGGTAAAGCAATTATTTCTTAAGTGCCAGATTTAGTATAATATATTGATGATAATGTGATGCATCGGACAAGTGTTACTACTGAAGACTCTATTTCTCATGAAAAAAAACAAGTGAAGCCTACTTCTCAATCGGGGCTAGCAGCAATCAGATACATAGGACTGCAATAGAGTAGTTTCTTCTTTTGCTACTTGAAACTCATTTCATGAAAACAAGTGAAGCCTACTTCTCTCAATAGGATAGCTGATGCATTGATATTGAAATACTACATGGTAATTGGTACCTAAAACTCGTTTTATGAAAATCTGGAAATACATTCCAACTCACCTTGGTTGTGTCGGCAAGAAGAGAGGAGCAACAGCAGCAGCGTGGCAACAGGCAGAGAGCAGCACCACGCCACTACCCTTGAGTCTCGTCTTGTTTTCATGTATGATCATATCCATGCAATTGAAACTATATCCATAAAAAATGTTTCTTCTTAACTTCAAAAACCAACAATGCATTATTAAAATAATATGAATCCCATAAAAGGCTGGTCTGATATTGCCCAATCAAGAAAAAAATAAGCCACGTTTCAACTAAAAAACAATAGATCGATGACCATTTCCAGTATAAAGCACAATTTTCTTCGCAAAATTCACATCTAGCTGTACACTTCAGGTTAGAAATTTTCTTCCCAATAAGTAAAATAGTCATGTGCCATAATCAGTATTTATTAGGAAGCTAATGTGCTGGAGATATAGGTTATAATTAGCTAGATATTTTTAAGCATTATGGTTATTTTAATTTGCAACCACTACGCATAAAATTGGACACCTAGGGATAGTTTTTCTGTTGTTCATCCGAAAGAAAAAAAATAAAAATAAAGCAGGGTGGGTGCTCAGCCTCGTTGAGGAAAGTGGTGGGGCGGCTCGGCTTGGCGTCGTCGGAGGGGTCGTCGTCGGCGAGGAGCGACATCGTCACACTGGGACCGGCACAGCGCGGATGCACCAAGGGACGTGGCCGAGCCAGTTCAGGATTGCGGCGTGCCCTATAAGTTGTGGCAGCAGCGGCGGCGAGATCGATCAACGAGTGTTCGTGCCCTGATGGTACGTCACCGACCACGATGCTCACAGAGGCGGGAGAGCACCTCGCGGTGCTGCGGAGGCACGACGTTGGGTGCCACAGCCGGACCCTTGGCGCCGTCGACTTACCCCTCGGCGGCGTCGGGCGGTTTATTTCCTTTTTTCTACAATCGGCGGCGTCGGGCGGCGGTGGCGGGCGATGGTCGGACAGCGCGCTGCGAGGACGGGCGGGCGAGCGGACTGCCGCAGCTCCGGCGGGCGCGGCGGGCGGCACAGCACCGGGGCGGGCAGCGGCGGCCGAGCAGCGGCGGCCGCGCTCGCGGCGGGCGACGGAGCCGCACGCGTGGTGGAGGTTTTCTGCGATACGGAGTTTTCACGGAGAGTAGAGATGACGCGAGGCTGAGGGTGTGTAAGGTCGTGATCATACTTCTAATCCGGGCCGTCTAATCTATAGGATATGTGCTGTGAGTCGTTGATTTTGTAGGTGGGATTTGCCTAGAGAAAATTTCAATTATAGTAGAGATAGACGATTGTGGGTGTAAGGGTGTTGCATTTTGTTCTAACATGAAGCCTTGGATCACCTGCGTTGAACTCGGCACAAATCGACTTACATTTACCTATCGAAAGATTGGGCATAGTATCATTAGATGAAAAGACATACTAACGCAATCAGTAAATCAAACCAACTGTATATAGATAACAAAATAATGCTTATACAAGTATTCTATTTTTAGAGCATGAATAAATTAGAGAGTGTGCAAACATGAACAATTTTAGCATAGGCCTCACAGTTACCATAAATTTCAAACCTACGGGTTGATGGATTATAGTTTATTTAGATGGTAGGACCATGCTAACGTGGAGATACATTTCTCATAATTTGTTATCCTAAGTTAATTTTAGGTCGTTTCACTTTTCTGCCAGCATTTGTACTCTGCCATGTGGTGGATGAACACAACCATCAATTGGTGATCAAGTGCAAAGATGGAGTTTAAATAATTCCAACGAAACAAAAAGTCTGCTCTGTTGGTACCGTGGGAATACATAAACAGAGACCTGCGCTATTCAACGCCTTGTATTCGTTCCAGCTCAGAACACGAAAAAAAAAAAAAAAGAACACGCTGAGCTATATATGCAGTGCGCGCTGGTGACCTTCTCACTGTACTGTGCGTCTTCTGAAACAGAGCTGAACATACAATGGCCGGAGGAGGATCCTCCGTCGGTGTGCCGGACTACGGCGGTGGCGTGACGTTCTCCGTCGTGGTGACCAGCCTCATGGCTGCCTCCTGCGGCATCATCTTTGGCTACGACTCCGGCGTCTCAGGTGCGCACTCCTCCGCGGCGTGATTTAGAGCTCAGATTGCATATCAACTGTATTTGTTAACAATGCGCAGGTGGCGTGACTCAGATGGATTCATTCCTGAGCAAATTCTTCCCGGACGTGATCGACGGGAGGAAGAGCGCAAAGGTGGACGCCTACTGCAAGTACGACAACCAATGGCTCACCGCCTTCACGTCGTCGCTATGGATCGCCGGCGCGCTGTCCTCGCTGGTGGCGAGCCGCGTGACCCGAAGGGTGGGCCGCCAGGCCATCATGCTCATCGGCGGCGTGCTGTTCCTCGCCGGCTCCGTCATCAACGCCGCCGCGGTGAACATCGCCATGCTCATCGTCGGCCGGATGCTGCTAGGCTTCGGCCTCGGCTTCACCTTGCAGGCCGCTCCGGTGTACCTCTCCGAGACGGCGCCGGCGAGGTGGCGCGGTGCGTTCACGTCAGCCTACAACGCGTTCGTCGTCGTCGGCATACTGTCGGCGACCGTCACCAACTACTTCACCAACCGCATCCCCGGCTGGGGGTGGCGCGTCTCCCTGGGCCTGGCAGCCGTGCCGGGCGCCGCCGTCGTCCTGGGAGCCTTCTTCGTCTCGGACACCCCCATCAGCCTGGTGATGCGAGGCCAGCACGAGAAGGCTCGGGCCGCGCTGCAGCGCGTCCGCGGGGGCGACGCCGACGTCGACGCCGAGTTCAAGGACATCGTCCGCGCCGTGGACGTGGCGCGCCAGAACGACGACGGCGCGTTCCGGCGGCTGTTCAGCAAGGAGTACCGGCACTACCTGGCGATAGGGGTGGCCATACCGGTGTTCTACGAGTTCACCGGCATGATCGTCATCTCCATCTTCTTGCCGGTGCTGTTCCGGACCGTCGGGTTCAGCAGCCAGAGGGCTATCCTTGGGTCCGTGATCAACAGCATGACCAATCTGGCCTCGACGCTGCTGTCCTCCGTCGTCATGGACCGCGTTGGACGCAGATTTCTGTTCGTCGTTGGTGGATTAGGCATGATGCTTTGCGAGGTAATAAGCATCCTAGCTAACAATAATGTCGTCAGAGTGTGCTGGCTGTGCTATGCTATGCTATCGTTGACTTTGCTCATCAAGCTGACAACATGCATCCATATAATATACTGTATTAAGGTGGCCATCTCATGGATCATGGCGGATCACCTCGGGAAGCACGGAGGGGTGACGACGGCGATGCCGCGGAGCTACGCGACGGGCGTGCTGGTGCTGATCTGCATGTGCACGTTCAGCTTCGGCCTGTCGTGGGCACCGCTCAGGTGGGTGGTGCCGAGCGAGATCTACCCCGTGGAGGTGAGGTCGGCCGGGCAGGCACTGAGCATCTCCATCACGCTCTGCATCTCCTTCGTGGAGCTGCAGGTGTTCATCGCGCTGCTCTGCGCCATGAAGTACGCCGTCTTCGTGCTCTACGCCGCGTGGCTGCTGGCCATGACCGTCTTCGTGGTGATGTTCCTGCCGGAGACGAAAGGGGTGCCGCTGGAGGCCATGCAGTCCGTGTGGGCGCGGCATTGGTACTGGAGGAGGTTCGTCAAGGTTGATGCCAGGCAGCACAACGAAGTCAATTGTTTGTAAATGAATTCGAGGGACACATCGGTTCACCAGTTTAAAGTTTAAGCAGCGTTTGTTACAGTATATATGGTGAAAGAGCCCTTTGGCCCTGTTTGGAAGCTTGGTAGTATTTGTCCAAAACACTTGTAACTTATAGGCTCGATTAGTTTCCTGACACAAAAAATTTACATGTGAAATAAGCCAAAAATGGCGTGAACATATCCTCAGTTCCGGAAAACAAAATGAGGGTTATCGAGTGTAGGTCATCTTAGAGCGTGATTAGCTCCTCTCCTCTAAACATTAGAGCACTTTAGCTTATTATTTTAGTAAAGCTTTAATGTGAGGTGGGCTAAATCTTAGGTTTAACTTTAGATTATTTGAAGACTTTAGCTCTAAAGTTTAGAGCAGAGGATTCAAACAGGCCCTCAGCGCTTGGTGCTTGCCACTTCCCTTCTCTCGTAGTCCCGAGGCATGGAGTAGTATAAAATAAGTCAAGAAGCTCATAACTCAATCTCACATCCGGTGGTTCAAGCGACTTGTGTCACCGACTACTACCTCTGGTGATGTAGCGTCGTCATCTTTCACGTCCACTTGTTGGCACCTCAGTGTAATATCGAACATTGTCAGAGATGAAAAACGAACATAAGAAAAGTTCGACTCCTCTAGTATGAACAACTCAACATCATTTGTAGGACCCATGTATAAAGTTCCATTCCTCTCTCACATGTATGGGTAGGTGGCTAGAGACAACAACCATAGGTATGAAATAATATTATTCAATTGTCTCGGTTTGATGTTTTTGAAGGGTCCCATTTCTTTCGTGACAGCTATGGTTCGATGCTTCTAGTGTTTATGGTTCGACTCAATCTTCGGCCTTGTTCAGTTTCCAAAATTTTGGATTTTTGGTCACTGTAGCACTTTTATTTTTATTTGACAAATATTATCCAATCATGGACTAACTAAGTTTAAAAGATTCATCTCGCGATTTATAGGCAAACTGTGTAATTAGTTTTTGTTTTTATCTATATTTAATACTCCGTGCATGTGCCGTAAGATTCGATGTGATGAAAAATCTTGAATTTTTTTTGGAAACTAAACAAGGCTTTCCTATGGTTTGTTTTTTCTGCAACACTGGAGTTGCTCCGCTGCCATCTTCATGCGCCAACAGGAAGCAATGACTCCACCATGTCAATCCGCCTAGCTACCGCATGTCTAGCTGCTCCTATGCAAGTCAAAGCCAGCATGCCTCGTTCACCGCCGCAACTGGATCTGCCCCCAAGGCTCGGCCCCTAGAATCCTTTGTCGCAGATCTTCGACCTCAAGCTCTCCTGAAAAAAATTGTAGCATTAACCAAATAGGAGCTCCAATGTTCTAGAAATCATTTCTGGTAGGAACTCTTTAATTTATATTGTCTTTTACTTTAGCTTTGTGGAGCTGAATTCTGTTTTCAGAATGACCAGCGGTGAAAGCATGTGGAGCAGCTATGAGTGCGACATGGCCATGAAGCATTAAGGTACCAATATAATAGCGTGAAAAAATAGATATTTTATAGAATCCATATCCATGGAATTGGGTAAGGGGAGGATTTGATAGGCAACAAATCTTGAGGCGCCAAGTAAGTAGCATGTTGGAGATATGTTTTTACTTCACTGCTCAAATATAGAGTAGACTGAAGATGCTCATATATCTCATATACTTAGCTTTAGCTTGTGGGGCTCCAGAATTAAGAAGTGCATTTTGTTTCCAAAATCGTCAGTGGCGGAAAACATGTGGAGCGGAGTCGGGTACCGGTGTTATGTGGCTATGATGAATTAGCAGAAACAGAACAAGATTCTAAAAATAATTGCATGCACTGATGCCCGTGATCTTTTGGAAATTAACATAGCACGCACGGCGCCTCCCACCGTGACGTCTGACGAGCGTCATTGGTTCGTCGTTCAACGTTGTTTTGTAGCTATCAAAAACTTTTACTTGCAAAACCTTTCTAACCGTTGCATCGCGCTCGCAGATATAAAAAGACAGAAAAACATAAAAGTTAAGGGTGATGCAGTATTACACGCAGAGTATATGTATGCGTGAAATTTTGGATGTGTTCACAGTCAATATATGTGAACCGTTTGATCTTGATCCAATACACCTTGTATCTTCCTGGATCCGATGCTTCATTGCTTACTTAGATTAAAGCAAGGTCAATAGAGCCAAGTGTTTAGCTATAAGTTATAACTTATAAGAGTCAAATTATATAATAGTTATCTCCTACTCCCTCCATACCCATAAAACAAGTCGTTTTAGATAAAGTTTGGGTCAAACATTGGGAATATAAATCATGAATAACTTTTAAGTTGTAGAGTTTGAAAATACGAAAACCATATGAATAGATTTGTCTTGAAAAATACTTTTATAAAATATATCTATACTACTTTTTGATAAATATTATTATAAAAACAAAGAAGTTAAAATAAGACTTTGGAGACCGTGTCATTGTCCAAAACGACTTGTTTTATGGGTACGGAGGGAGTATTTAACTATAACATAAATAAGTTTTTTATTATTATATGGTGCGATGTCTTTATTTTCTCTTTTTTGCTCCTCGTCAAATACACTATTTGTTTGGGGTTTGGGCCTACAGTTGTCTATGTTTCCGTGTCTAACTTGGTGCTAGAACAAGAGCATGGTCAATAATAAAGCTAAGTACTTGGTTATAAGCTAATCATGTTTTCCTAAAAAAAATAAGTTAATTAAGTTATAAAAGCCAAGCTATACAATAACTAGTCTTCTATTTGTCTACAAAACTTCTTTATTGTTATATGTTTTCACTCTCTTTTCTATTTCTCCTTACATACATCTATATTAGAACCCACTAATGTCTATGCTTGCGTGTCTAGCCTGTTGCTTGCATAAAAATCAAGCTCTCTTTTCTCTCCTTCCTTTTCTCTTTACATCAGTAAAAATATTTATTAGTTTGGCTATAAGTCAATTATTGTACTTGCTTCTAAGAGTCAAGCTCTCTTCTCTTTTTTCTCTCTCTCCTACACATTAGTAGAAATGTTGACTAGCTTTTACTTGCTCTTGGCATTGTCGCTTTCCCCGCACCGCACATTTTTTGTTGTGCTCTACGGAGTACAACCCCCACTTATTTACTGCTGCACTCCACGACGTCTAGACTCTAGAAAGCAATGCACCCATATCATATCATGGGGCTTATGGCCGGCCGTATGCACCCAACCCCGCTTTGCGGACACTGCGGTGTGTGAACCTCGTACGGCCGCGCGTGTCTAGGCTCGTTGTTGGCTCTTGCAGTTGCAGGCATAAATAAAAGTAGTCTCCACGGCGCGCGCGCGCGCGCGCACACACACACACACCCTGAGTGCAAAGGCTCAGCTCTCGCCGGCCCAACCCAAGAGGACAGAGCCCCTGCCCTGCCCTGCCCTCCGATGGCCGGCGGAGGCGGGTTCGCCGCGGCGGCGGAGCGCGGCCACGCCCGCGACGACGACGGCTACGGAGGTAGAGGAGGCGTGACGGTCCCCGTCGTGGTGACCTGCCTCATGGCCGCCTCCTGCGGCCTCATCTTCGGCTACGACATTGGCGTCTCAGGTGCGCGCAGTGCTACATGTCGACTGTCATGCCTGGGTCTCGTCTCGCTCGCGGTCGCGGTGCTAGTAAAACATGCCTGCTGCGGGGCTTTCGTCGTCTCAGCTCGTCAGTCCCGTTCCAGTGAAAAGCTAGGCACTCGATCTGGTGGCTGCGATCTAGCGTTTGGGCTTTGGATGCCTGCATGTGTTGCTGTTGCTCCATCGCCGCCTGAACCCCCGGACGCCATCTTTTTCCTAAGCTTTTCAATATTCCCTCTTGCAATCTGAAACCTCTCTTCGACTCCTGCCATGGCCATGCATGGTTACAGAGTAGGTTGAATCCAAAGACAATAAGTAAGGATTACATACTGGAACAAGAATATTAAGTACACCAAGCACTAGCAACAACTGCATTCTTGGCAGCGGATAGGGAGACGGCCAGGATCGAAACAGGGGAGGCCCATGCCGTTGAAGACAACATTTAATTATTTCTGTAGTAATCTTTATCCCTTGACCAGCAGTTTCTCAGGATATAGAGTTATATATCTTCCTCAGTGGTCAACTCAGTTTCTCCTTCATGTTTAATATAATCCTTTGTTTGGAAGTGTTTATTTAATTATAAGCTGGGTAATCTTGAAATTAATTTCCCAAACAAGACGTCGGCTCGATCGGCTTTGACCTTTCAGCAGCCACTTGCTATTTGTGTTAATCTATAGTATACTACTAGGTCGGTTAAAAGAAGAATAGGATATATTCTATCTAGGAGATAAAGTGAAATAAAAGCATATATGCTACTAGCACATATCGCTAGCTTTTTTTTTTTCTCTCTGTCTATCTATCATAAGGCCGACCATGCTTTTGGCCAATATATACCCTTGCCCAGAGAACTTTCAGCAAATAATTGTACGATAAGAAGAAGAGTCAACAAAACAGGATCACCATCATCAGGGTTTCTTGCATTTCGTGCTTCAATCCATTGCACATATATCTTATTCAGGCAGCCATTTATACGTACTTTGTAGTACCCAGCAGATATTAGCGGAAAATTGATCAACTAGCCAGATAGGAGTATATAGAATGGTCTTCTTTAAACATTTGCAAACATTTAAAATGTAACCAGAAGTAAATCAACAAATAAAAAAAATACTAATATCTCATAAAAATGTTCTGCATTTGTAGTCCACGAAAATGTTCTCGTAATCAGCCACTTACGTTTTCCGTTCTTCTATGATCTTTTTGGATTATCTTTTGTTAAGAAATACCTTCCTATCATAGAAATCACTTTTACACACACATTCTGTTGTACACTTGAAAGGTGGTGTGACGCAGATGGAGTCGTTCCTGATGAAGTTCTTCCCGGAAGTGTCGAGCGCCATGACGAAGAACGCGAAGCACGACGCGTACTGCAAATACGACGACCAGCGGCTCACGGCGTTCACCTCGTCGCTGTACATCGCCGCGATGGTCTCGTCGCTGGTGGCGAGCCGCGTGACGAGGACGGTGGGCCGGTCCACCGTCATGCTGATCGGCGGCGTCCTGTTCCTCGCAGGCTCCGCGATCAACGCCGGCGCCGTCAACGTCGCCATGCTCATCATCGGGCGGATGCTGCTGGGATTCGGAGTCGGGTTCACCACGCAGGCTGCTCCTCTGTACCTCGCGGAGACATCGCCGGCGCGGTGGCGCGGCGCGTTCACCACGGCCTACAACATCTTCCAGGTGCAGGGCGCGCTGGCCGCCACGGTCACCAACTACTTCACCAACCGCATCCCGGGCTGGGGATGGCGCGTGTCGCTCGGCCTCGCCGCCGTCCCGGCCGCCGTCGTCGTCCTGGGCGCCCTGCTCGTCCCGGACACGCCCAGCAGCCTCGTCCTGCGCGGCGACACCGACAGCGCCCGGGCCTCGCTGCAGCGCCTCCGTGGCCCCGGCGCGGAAACCGACGCGGAGCTCAAGGACATCGTCCGCGCCGTGGAGGACGCGCGGCGGAACGACGAGGGCGCGTACGAGAGGCTGGTGCGCGGCAAGGGGTACGGGCACTACCTGGTGATGGTGGTGGCCATCCCCTCCTTCTTCGACCTCACCGGCGTCATCGTCATGGCCGTCTTCTCGCCGGTGCTGTTCCGGACGGTCGGGTTCAGCAGCCAGAAGGCGATCTTTGGATCCGTGGTTCTTAGCCTCGTCAACCTGGCCTCGTCGTTGCTCTCCTCCTTCGTCATGGACCGCGCCGGCCGCAGGTTCTTGTTCCTCGCCGGCGGCGCAGCAATGATGATTTGTCAGGTAACACTATCCGATCCAACAGTACATTTCGTAGTGTTTGAGCTGACAAATTTCTTACTTTCTTTCCTTGTTGAAAAAAAAAATAAGTTGGCCATGTCGTGCATCCTGGCGGGGCATCTGGGCAAGCAGAACGCGGCGACAATGCCGCGGGACTACGCGGTGGCCGTGCTGGTGCTCATGTGCCTGTACACCTTCAGCTTCGGCGTGTCGTGGGGGCCGCTGAAATGGGTGGTGCCGAGCGAGATCTACCCCGTGGAGATCAGGTCGGCGGCGCAGGCGCTGACGGTGTCCATCGCGCTCTGCCTCTCCTTCGCGCAGACGCAGGTGTTCGTCTCCCTGCTGTGCGCCATGAAGCACGGCATCTTCCTGTTCTACGCCGGGTGGGTCCTGGCCATGACGGCCTTCGTCGCCGCGTTCCTGCCGGAGACCAAAGGCGTGCCGCTGGAGGCCATGCGCGCCGTCTGGGCGGGACACTGGTACTGGAGGAGGTTCGTCAGGGATGCCAAGCAGGAGGTTCAGGTGAACTGCCTGTAGGGAGGCGATCGAGCGACATACTAACAACAACCAGAGTGAAGTGTGGTAAATTCTGATGTTTTATTAGTGTGGCGTTAGCCTTGGGCTCGGCTACGTCACTGTCTGTCGCGTGGAGCGCGTGCGCGGGAGCTATCGCTTCGCTTAACTGGGCCACAACGGACTGGCGTGAGAGCCCAATTAAAGTTTTCGGCCAGCTTAACGGTTGGAGCTTTCTTTTGACTGTTCTTTCTTTTTTTTGGTTTTGCCTTTTTCTTACGAACATCAAGATATGATCGACATAATTTGATTCGAAAAAAAATACATAAAGCGAAATCACTTTTATTCTATGCTTCTTTTATTTACTCGAGGATAGGTTAAAAGCCATTATGTTTTAGGACTAAGGCCTTGTTTAGTTCTCCCAAAAAACCAAAAACTTTTCAAGATTTTCCGTCACATCGAATCTTACGAAATATGCATGGAGCATTAAATATAGTTGAAAATAAAATTTATTTACACAGTTTATCTGTAAATCGCGAGACGAATCTTTTAAACCTAGTTACTCCACGATTGATATTGTTTGTCAAATAAAAATGAAAGTGCTACAGTGTCAAAATCCAAAAAAAAAAATCTAAACAAGGCCTAAGAGAGTAGGCACCAAGTATGTTGTTGGCAACTAACACGTTCAGAATATTTGGTTACATATGGTAGAGTGATAGGACTAATATTTTGGACCCCTATAAATATCGACGGGTATGATTTGACGCACCCACCCAACTTCAGTATTAGAACAATGAAAATTTATACTACGAATTATGAAACAATGGATTTTCACTACTATGACAAATTGACAATACAAAATAAAACCATGGAACAATAAAAAAAGGGGTTTTCACTGAACAACAAATTTTCATTTGTCCAAACCGATCAAGGGTTGTCCTAGGTAATATAAAATTTTCTATGATTTACTCATGTAGAGTCTAAAAAAATTATATTTTCTATTTTATGATTTTTCTACGATTTACTATGAATTTTCAAAAATTCAACCAAATAAATAAAAAAAGAAAAGACAAAATATTTATAGAAAAAACTTTGTACTAAAGCGTACTATATTATCTATTTACTATGTAGATTTACTTATGTGGAGTCCAAAAAAAATGGATTTTCTATTTTATGATTTTCAAAGATTCAATCGAAATAATTTTAAAAAGAAAAAAAAGACAAAACCACCGTCGCTATAGCAAAACCACCATTCACTGTAGTAAAATTGTCTTCAAAACCGCTTTAGTGGGATAAGATGCACGGTTTGATAAGTTGAGAGAGATAGTTTGCTCAATTTTAGAGTTGAGGGAGAAAGCGAACTTTCGTGATAGATAAGGGAGGAAAAGTAGACTTTGCACAGAGCATAGCCACTGCCATGTGGGCTTGTAAAGTGACGTGGGCTCAGGCCTCAGGGTGATGGGATCTTCGGCTGGCCCATCCATCATTACAGACCGGAACTAGATCGGATTAGGTATCACTAGGTATGCGAGGTTCAATTCTCAACTCCCAGTTACGATCTGCCAATGCAATTTGCTAGATCCCTATCCTTATAGCTTGCAAGCAACAAAATTTATGAAGAAACACACATGATAGAAGGCTCTCCTGTGTAATATACTACTACGAACATTTATATTTCCAGTCTCGCAATTTACTACACGGATGAGTTCCTTAAGCCATTCTAAACCAACACTTTTTTTTAACAACCTTCTAAACCAACACTTTAGTCATCACGGCAGACACACGCGCAATATGTATTTCCCTTATCAATAATCTACTACTGGAAGTATACCACCGCCGAGATCCAAGGGGGTACGTTCGCTGATTCCGAATGGATTATCTTAACTAGGTGGACTCTTCGCCAAACTTCTGGTGGTCCTTGACGAACCTGCCCCAGTACCAGTGGCGCGCGAAGACGTGCGCCATGGACTCGAGCGGCACGCCCTTGGTCTCCGGCACGAACGCCACGGCGAAGGCGGTCATCACCACCAGCCATGACGCGTAGAAGAGGAAGGTGCCGTACTTGAAGCAGCACAGCATCGCCAGGAAGAACTGCGCCTGCAGGAAGTTGAGCCCCAGGTTGAGCGCCACCGCCGCGCCCTGCCCCGCCGACCGCACCTCCACGGGGTATATCTCGCCGGGGATGGTCCAGTACAGCGCGCCCCACGACCAGCTGAAGCTCGCCGAGAAGACCAGCGTCACCACCAGCACCGTCACCGCGTACCCCTTGGGCATCTTGCTCCCGTTGCCCAGCTGTGATCCGATGATGCTCGCCATGGCCACCTGCAAAAAGGTTATTCGTTCAGGTCTGCGTTCGTGTGTGAAAGAATGTAACATGTGTAAGCAGCAGCTAGATTTGTTTTGTATATATGCCTGGCAAGTGAACATGAGCGCGCCACCGATGACGAAGAGCAGCTTCCGGCCGTAGCGGTCCATGGCGAAGCCCGACGCGAGGATGCCGCCGATGTTCATGAGGCCCAGGATGACGGCGCCCATGAGCGCGGCGTCGCTCTCGAACCCGACGGTCCGGAACAGGATCGGCGAGAAGAAGGCGGTGACGGCGACCCCCGTGAGGTTCAGGAACACCGGGAACGCCACGGCCATCACCAGGTACGGCCGGTACTCGCGGCGCAGGATCCGGCGGAACGCGCCCTCCTCGTTCCGCCGGTCGCTCTCCGCCGCGGCGAGGATGTCCGCGAACTCGGCGCCGATGTCCACGCCCTTGCCGCGCACCCGCTGCAGCGCGGCGCGCGCGTCGTCGTGCTTCCCGCGGAGGACGAGGCTGCTGGGTGTGTCCGGGATGAACGCAGCGCCCGCCACCATGACGGCGGCGGGGACGGCGGCCAGGCCCAGCGACAGGCGCCAGCCCCAGTCGGGGATCCGCGAGGTGCCGTAGTTGATGAGGTTGGCGACCAGGTAGCCGATGCTGATGAAGAGCGGGAACGCCGAGATGAACCCCCCGCGCCAGCGCGGGGGCGACACCTCGGCGAGGTACACGGGCGTGGCCTGGCCGGAGAACCCGAGGCCCAGGCCGAGCAGCATCCGCCCGACGATGAGCATGGCGAGGTTCGCCGCGGCGGCGTTCACGAGGGCGCCAGCCAGGAACAGGCTGCCGCCGATCAGCATCACGGCCTGGCGCCCCAGGCGCCGGGTGACGCGGCTCGCCAGCAGCGTCCCCACCATGCCGAACGCGTACAGCGACGACGTGAAGGCCGTTAGCGCCTGGTTGTTGTAGATGCAGTACACGTCCTTGTTGCCGCCGCGCGCCGTGCTCTTGAGCAAGCCCGGGAAGAACTTCTTCAGGAAAGCCTCCATCTCCGACACACCTCCTGAACATTGTTGCGAGTTGCGACACAGAGTTCATTTAGTTATGGCGAAATGATCTTTCAAAAAAAAAAAGGATGAAACGAAGCGCACAGACACTTGCGAAATACTAGCATGTATTGATATGGAATGGAATGGAGTTAGAGTGTCAGACTAAGATACCAGTGAACATATTTTTTTCTCATATCCTAGTTTAATTACTTATGCTAGATTTACACTTACTCTGGTGTAATTTCTAAGTACAATTTGGCAACACATTTGATCTGATTGTACAACTCTTCTTATAGCATGCTCATAAAATTGGGAACGCAGGAGTGACCAACCGCTTTCAGTTTCATTTTATATGGTCAAACATAAACATAAATGGCGGATGACACTACTTTTGGAAGTTTCGGGGCTAGCTAGGGGAACGAAGCAAAGTAAAACAGTGGTAGAACGGAGATGAGACAAAGGACGGAGCAGAGGAAGCCTGAAACAGAATCGATTGTGCAATCGATTGGATGCGAATTGAACGGCTGCGGAATTTTAACTTTTGCAGTGACAAATGTTTAGGCGACTTGCTTTTTAGCGTACACCCTTTCTTTTCGTCGTACCATTATTCGTTTTTCTATTTCAAAAAAGTAGAAAAATATTCTCGTGTGATAAATAACACTAGCTTTTTACCAATCGTCTTCATCGTATCACCATCATCGTGTCTACTATCTCCTCCAATAAAAAAAGAAAAAAAAAGATATGCTCATCTTGTCACTCACGCAGTCACGCTCGCACTGCTTCGCCACGCGCACGAAACGACAGGCGCCTACTTGCAAACCCCACACTTTTTTTTGGCAAATGGCCAGGAGATTACCATCGAGTAGCCTACTTATACTACGCCCAGCAGGCAGCAGCCTACCGGTATCAAGATCGGAATGATTTTTAACTAGGCCTTGTTTACTTCCACCCAAAATCCAAAAACTTTTCAAGATTCCCCATCACATCGAATCTTTAGACGCATGTATGGAGTATTAAATATAAACGAAATTAAAAAGTAATTACACAGTTTGGTCAAAATTTACGAGACGAATCTTTTAAACCTAGTTAGCCTATGATTGGACAATAATTATCACAAACAAACGAAAAATGCTACAGTGTTCCGAAAAGTTTTCGGCAAGGAACTAAACAAGGCCCTAGCCCTAGTATAGTAGTAGCCACCATGTCGATCATGTGCTGCAGCTGCCAAAGCAGAGCAGCCATCTCCATCTCTTTTTTTTTCCTCCGACGAGAAAGAAAGAGAGATGCTACTAGCTCGTGCGTGGGCCACAGCCCACGGGGCCCGAGCGTGACGTCTCCCTCGCGCGGCGGATTACGTGCGCGCCGCGCAGGTCCAGCAAACTGTTGACGACGTCTACGGGCAGCGCCTCGGCCAACGGGCAGCGCCTCGGCGCAAGCGCAGCGACGCAAAGGCGGCATCCGGCGGCCGACGAAGCAGCTGACCGCCGGCCTGGTGACGCGGTGAGGGAGGGTGAAGGAGACACGAGAGCCGGCCCCGTGAGTCACGAAACTGAAGGCGACGCGTGCGCCACGAGGCCCGGGCACTGTGTGCGCCCCGTGTGCCGCGGCTGTGGAAGGAAGGAATCATCGTACGCTGCCGCACAGGGCCGGCCACGGGGCCACCGGACCCAACCCCAACTTGATCGGATCGGGTCCGTCCGTCCGTCGCTCGCATCGGCACCGGCACCGGCGCACCGCACACCGTACCCTAGCCGATCGAGATCGATGGACAAGGGGCACGGCCCAGCAACAGGGAACCGGGCGAGCGAATCCATCTTGCCGAGTGGCCGCCATCGTCGTATCGATCGTACCCCGGCCCCCTGCCCGCCGAGCGCCGCCGGGCCGGGGCCATGCGGTGGTACGGCGGCGCTGATTTGGTGCCCCGGACGACAGTGACACGAAGCCATTTCCTTTCCGCGATGCGCTACTGTACCTCCACTGTTCCCGCAGTTGGGGTAAGCACTGTTCCGCGAAATGGAATCGGGGAGAGAGAAAAAATAGTCAGACCAGATAGGACAGCAACTCCTCAGGAACTCGACACGAACTCGTCGTCGTCCGTCCCCCCCCTCTCTTCTTCATCACGGCCTTCTCCGGTTGGGAATCTTGGATCTGACTCCTGCCGTCCTGCGATTTTAAAACTGTTTTCGAGACGGATGGAGAGGCACACACACACACCAACCACGCGACGCGCGCGGATTAAAAATTAATCGCCGATTTGGAGATCTTTGGTGGGGGGGTGGGGGGGGGGGGGGGGGGCCTGTGAATGGAACACGGGAGAAGCTTCTTTCTGAAGAGTCGGATGGAGGAAGCCACTTGAGCAGAAACAAACAAAGAGCCCGGGCTTCGATTTGCCGCGGATGGATATACTGGGGAATCGAGTTTTCCTCCAATCGATCGATCCTCTCTACTCCGTAGTACGTATCATCGAAGCCATAGAATCCTACTTGAGAAATCGACAGCGGCTGGCTAGCTAGCTCCATCACACGAACCTACAGCAAATGCGCATCCTACACTAACTCGAGTCTTCGAGGATGATGCCGCAACGAACAGCGGAAGCACGCGTGCGTGACACGGGAAGCGGGGCGGGGGGTGGGGGTGGGGGTGGCGCACCTGAGATGCCAATGTCGTAGCCGAAGATGAGGCCGCCGGAGGCCGCCATGAGGCAGGTCACAACGACGGGGACGGTGAGGCCGCCGCCGGAGTCAGCCATGCCTCCGCCGCTGTTGAGGAGGAAGGCGCCACCGGGCATTTCTCGGCCCTCCCCGGCCCGCTGCTGCTGCTCCAACACCACCACCACCACCTCCCGCGGCGCGGAGTTCTTGTTACGCTCCGGCGAACTACTACTACTACTGGTCTGGAGCGGCTAAAGCTAGCGCGCGCGGGCGCGGCGGCTGGCTGCACGGGGTCCCCCGGCCCCGAGAGCTACAGCCTACAGCGCTAGCGCCTGGCAGGCAGTGGCAGCAGAGCACCCGAGGTTGATGCTGTTGGGGACGGCTGCTGCTGTGTGGCGTGCTGCCAAAACGTTGTCCGGGAGTCGCTGCTTTATATTTGTCCCCGTCTGCTTGTGACGCCTCATTCGGTCTTGGAAATAAAACTTGTGGTACGTAGTTGGTACGTACAGTACTTTATTTCAGAAATTCGCAAAATTGCGGGGGTGCCTTTTCGGTTTTTTCACTGTACTGTGGAATATATATATATATATATATATATATATATATATATATATATATATATATATATATATATATATATATATATGAGTAATATAATATAATATTACGTGTTTAATACTCTCTCCATCCAAGAAAGAATCACGCATCATATAAAAATATATTCATAAATCTAATGATACTAATTTAATATCATAAATTTTATTATTTTTTTTAGAAATTTGTTCAAAGTCTAAAAAAATTGACTTAAGATAAATTTAGAAATTAATTCTTTGATGAATGGAGGGAGTATTCGAGGAGTATAAGCGACAAATTTTATGCTACGTGTTTATAATTGTACCTCTGCAAACTAGGCCTTGTTTAGTTCCCCAAAAATTTTGCAAAACTTTTCAGATTTCCCGTCACATCGAATCTTTAGACGTATGCATGGAGTATTAAATATAGATGAAAATAAAAACTAATTACACAGTTTGGTCGGAATTGACGAGACGAATCTTTTGAGCCTAGTTAGTCTATAATTAGACAATATTTGTCAAATACAAACGAAAGTGCTACTATTCACATTTTGCAAAAAATTTTGGAAGTAAACAAGGCCCTAGTCAAGGGTGTTTGTACTACGGGTCTACCAGGTCCTCACTGTACCGTGGAATGATTGGATGGAGGCGTGGAAAATATAGTTCCTCCATCTATAAAAAAAATATAATTTTTGAGTAGATCGAACTAATTTAACTTTAATTAAGTTTATAGCAAATAGTATTAACATTTATATCTCTAACAAGGAATTTGGAAACAAACTGGTGATAGTTGGTACTTCCTTTATCTACAAAGAATGTAATTATGAGTTGTGGTCAAACTATATTAACTTGACCAAATTTATAGTTAATAATGTTAATATTTATGTCTCCAACAGAAAATTTGGAAATAAACCAGTGGTAGTTGGTATTTTCTCTGTCCACGAAAGAATGTAATAATGAGTTGTATATAGGTCAAACTACTTTGACTTTGACTGAGTTTATAGTGAATAGTACTAACATTTATGTCTCCGAGAGGAAATTTAAAAATAAACTGGTGGTAGCTGGTACTTCCTTTGTCCACAAAAGAATATAATTATAAGTTGCATATAGGTCAAACTAATTTAACTTTTGATCGAGTTTATAGTGAATAGTACTAACATTTATGTCTCCAACATGAAATTTGGAAATAAACTGGTGGTAGTTGGTACTTTCTCTGTCCACAAAGAATGCAATTACGAGTTGTGTACAAGTCAAACTAGTTTAATTTGATAAAGTTTGTAGTGAGTAGTATTAATACTTATGTCAGCAATACGAAATTCAAAAATAAATTAGTGGTACTTTGTACTTTCTCTATCCACAAAAGAATGTAACTATATGTTGCGTGCGGGTCAAACTAGTTTTTATTTTGACTGAGTTTATAATGAATAACATTAACAATTATGTCTCAGACTAGGTTTATTATGAAAATGTGCATAATTATTTTTTTAAGAATTACACAGTACAACATAAAATACTCACAACAAGCACGTATGAATATACGTATATGTACGGAAATTCTACCCCTATGAGCATCTTCAAAGGACTAAGCTGATGCATCTTGAGATTAACGAAGTCACCATAGATGCCTCACTGTTGATCTTATTCCTATGAGCACCTCAAAAAAACTAAGCCCACAAATCTTGAGATCACGAATTACCCATGATAAGTCGACTACTTGAACCTAGGTGGGTAGGTTTTCTACCATAAAGAACTCAACCAACTAATCTATGACATTTCTATTGTATTATATAAATGTTAGTGTATTTTTATCTAATTTTAGTTAAACTTTAAATCATTTGACTTTAAAAAAGCAAAAAATATATTCTTTTGTTGATGGAGAGTACTCTATTTTGGAAATTTGCAAGTTGCCCGGGTGCCATCCGAGGAATATATAATAAAAGCGACAAATTCCATAATAGGTGTTTGTGCAATTAGAAACTGCTTGTAGAATTTTTATTTTGTATTGTCGAACGCTACTGGTAGTACTGTGCGCCGCTTGTACAAAGTCCTCTAGAACTGCCACTAAAAACCTCTGTTGTAGTAGTGTATAGAAATTTTACGGAATCAGTTTACTTTTTTCATAGAAAAAACACATGATCAAAATCCAAAGGGGCCCTAAGGGTGTTTGTACCACGGGTCTACTAGGTCCTCACTGGACCGTGGAATGACTGGATGGAGGCAATAGAGGTGCGGAAAATATACAAGCGTTTTACGGAATTCCGGTGAGGTTCACGCATTTCAGTCGTGTTACCAAGACTTGACGTTCTGATCATGCTTTCTGAACATTATTGCTCTCTGGTCAAGAAGGCCACTTGTATTTGCTCCTCGAGACCTCGACAGTTTCATGCACTTGAGTTTCGTCGAAATGTTGTGGTCAGGTTTTTTTTTACTGTGATTAGAAAGCTATAAAGAGGTACCGAAATTAGCACCCAAATTCAGAGGTATAGTAATACCGTAACGCATCTTACCTCTCCAGGGAATAGAAAAAGGGGGCTCTTCTGCTTATGGTAATACTTCATATAGTACTAACAAATCCTTCTTTTTCCCTTTCAGAAACTAAAGGAACAGTGGAGTACGTAACTGCCTCGCCCATTTTACGGTAGAAAGTTTGGACTATATTTGTACTAGATGCAGTGGACTCGAGATAAACCAGAACAGTATATACGTTTTGTGCACGTCAACCAAACGTCAGGAAGTCACGAACAAAACAAAGGTCTGTTTTGGTTGCACGACCTGGTAGGGCCGGGTGCTGTCCACGCAGCGATCCCAAGATGGTCTAAATTGCTGCCTCGAAAGCAGCTCACACCTTAAGACTGTCTCCAACAGTATATGCATAAGGCCACCTAAACCCAAAATGCATAGTATATAGTAGAAAAAACTTCTCTAGGCAATCAAAGAACCCATTTTAGGCAGGAGGAGAGAGGGAACCTAAAAAAGCGTCCTCCTGATGCACGACCCAAATCTTCGGCGTGGTCGAGGTGTCGCCGTTCCCGCTCCCACTCCCCCAATAGCGGCGCCTCCCTCGGCTCCCCGGCAGCGGCGCCTTCCACGGCACCTGGAAACGGCACCTTCCACGGTACCTGGCAGCGGCGGCCCATGGCCGCATCGCACCTTCCCTCTCCCGGTGGTGGCCGCAGCAAGCCTGGCCTTCCTCATCGTCTACGCGCAAGCGCTCACCGTCGGCGTCCTCGTCCAGACGCAGCTCCGCGGGGTGCTCGTCCAAGGTCCTCCCGGGCTCCGCTGTCCCCGTCGCTGCGTCGGATCTGTCCATGCCGGTCTGTCCTGGTCGACCTCATCAAGGCCAGCCCCAGCAAAAAGGTGCCTCTCACTGTCTCCAGGGACACCAGCGCCGATGGCATGGCATGGGGCATATCGCGGCGCAGCTCTCCCCAACGTCCGGGTCACACGCGTGCGGCTCCAGAACTTGGAGTCTTTTTTGGGTTTGCTATTGGAGAACCATGATTTTGGGTGACTGATCCTTTCCCTGTGCATGACTCAAATGAAAAAATAGATCTTGTGTTTGCCTTCTCTCCGTTGGAGACAGTCTAAGCATACATTGTTTTCCTTTTTTATATATAAATAAAAACTACGGCAGCTTATACAAGTCGTCTAAATTTTATTAGAAAAAACATAGCATTACACAGAGAAAATGAGAAGGATTTTACAAGAAGAGAAAAATAGAGAAAGAAAAAGAAGAGTAGTGTCTGATTTGCCTCTAAACTTACACGCTGAATTTAAAAACGCCCAAAGTGATTTCTTGGGTTGTGCTGCTAACGTGGTGGTGGGACTCATACGTCAAGTGGTCTCTCTTTCTCTTATATAGAAAAATCATAATACTTTCTTACGAAAATAAGTCAATACAAACTTAATGTGTTTTTCAACTTTTTTTATTTAAGATCTCTTAGAGACTCAAATATTCATTTTTAATTATTAGATTTTGATATTCAAATTTTTAAAAAATTTCAGACAACTTAGGATGTTGACATGGCTTATACCAAAGTTGAGTTCTCAATAAGATCTATAATGTTATTGTTGGCAACTTATTTATTTGATATAATTTAGAGAACCAAACAGTTGTTTTTATGTTATCATATTTTGAAATTCATTTTTATTTTTTTAAATGACCTTAGCTATTGACATGGTATATACAAAATTGAGGATCTAAATGCGATCTATCACTTTATAGAACCAATAACATGAGATCCTTAAATATTTGTTTAATTTCCCACATTTTAAAAATCAAATGTTTTGATTTATTTTTAAAATCACCTGGGACATTGACATGGTATATACTAAAGTTTAAATCTAAAAAATATATTTATTTGAGATCATTTAGAGACTCTTTGTTTTAAGTTTTCTAATTATGAAATTTTATTTTATTTTATTTTCAAACAACCTTGGAAGGAGACACACTCTATACCAACTTTATAGTGCTTGAACAGACCCAAAACTTTCTAGTTAACTTTTTTGTTTTTTCTCTGAAATCGTTTAGGAGCCCAAATAGTCAATAAAAGATGTCATGACTTAAAAACGGAAGACATGTGGGCCCAATACCACATCGGTCAAAACCAGAATCAAAACCGCTATAAATCATTTTTGATAATTTATTGGTTTTGAAAGTTAAGAGGGTAAGTTATCCGGTATTCGAGCTTGATGATGTTTCTTCAATTCGTGATATCAAACTTCACTTAAAAAAAGAACTAGTACAATACAAAAAGGTTGGACAACTCGAAAAGATTATCCTTGTCCAAAGAAGAATGACATCGGTGAGCACAGATTCACATACAAGTTTGAGTTTGAGGGGACTCAAAACTATGTTTAGGTGCACGAACACATTTAAAAATATGACCATTACTAGAAGAAAAAAAAAGAGAGATAGACGCTTTTCATTACTCGTATCGGCATAGAAAGAGCGACACCTGCTATATATATTACTATTATAGGCATTTTTTACAAGTAAATATATATGTTTGCGCTTCACTACCGGCGGCATTTATAAGCTTCGGTGACTGCATACATCCAACAGCGATAATAGGCCTCCATCCGACAATGGTCATTTAATTTAGACAACTTTTGGCTTGAAGTAGATCCCGTATTGTGGCTAGATGTGTGTATTGTTCTGACTCGTATGAGTTCACTAGTTCATGTCATGGGTAAGATGAGAGGTGCACGAGGGCACTTTGGAAAGTAAAAAGATGGAAGGAGTACTAAATATAGATATGGATATAAGATACATATATAGATATGAATGTGGTTTTTCTGCCCTTAAGGGCACATGCTCCCAACTTATTTAATTCGCATTGAAAAGTGTGCAAACATATATCTCAAAGTGAAACTGCATTGAGATGTGTGTTTACATACTTCTCAATACGAATCTAATGTGTCTCAGTGTGAGAGCATATGCTCTTGAGAAAAGAAAAAACTTTACCATATAGATATAAGATGTACATATATATATATATATATATATATATATATATATATATATATATATATATATATATATATATATATATATATATATAGATTATCAAGCTCCAAGTATTAGCATTTAGAACCTTTTTTGGTAGGTTTTAGGCTTCTCCAGCAGAGAAGCTAGAAAAAGCTATAGATATATCTTGGTGTCTTCGGCTTTTGGCCCCAAAGCGACTTTAGCTTCGTCATTTCTAGTTTGGTTTTGACTTTAGTCGTCGTTTTTGTGTGTGCTTATTTAGTAGGGCTTTTAATTAAAAATCTGCGAAGAAGTTCTAATAAAAACCCTGTCAAATAGCGCCTTACCAAACATCTGAATTTCTACTCCAGAACGATAATATGGTTACAGACAGTGCATTTGGATCGGAGTCGTATTCAGTCGACGAAGGGATCGAGTAGACCACTGTTATCGCGTGGCAACACTCTCAAGTGGACGCGCGTCACGATCAGATCAGAGGAACGAGATTCGTCGGTACATAATACATAGCCAGAGACGAATCGCGTTCATTGGTGGAGGAACCAACGCCGGTTTCTAGCGTAGCCACTTAGCCCGGACTCGCGCGGCAGACTGGACGACCGGTAGTGCTCTTGATGCGGCCGGCCGGCCGGTGCTCCATGCCTCCATATATTGGAAACATGGATGGCTATGGCTGTCGCGCTCCACGCATATATATCTACCGCAACATAAATGTACGAACGCGGCGCTCATCACATCACGCACGGCCTATATGTTTTGGGTTAGGCAAGTGGGACTGCGACATGTGCAAATGTTTTCAACTCAGCACGAGTAGTAGTAGACATCTAGTAGCGGTGCTAGAATTTAAACATAAGAAGAGCCGTTCAAAACGACAATAATCATACATAATGAAATACATATACATTCAAAGTATACATAACAACCAAATAAATGGTTTGTGTTATAATACAAAAGAAAACAAAAAACTATAAAAACTATAAAATATTTTATAAAAAAAAGAACAAAATTAATTAGCCCTAGGTCTCTAACCTCATATGACGATCAATCTAATTCTTGTGCTAGGAAAAAGAATCACGATAATAATAAGAATACTAATCCCAAATAATATAGGTGTTAATGAAGATCAATTCAGAAGGAGAGTAAACAAGAAAGCACTAGTTATTTTTTTTAACTTGCTAAGAGCATCTCCAAGAGTTTTGCAAACAAACTTTGCATTGCCCTATTTGTAAAAAAGAGTAGAAAATACCCCTCCAATGGTTTTGCAAATAAGGTTTGCAATTTGGTTAACTTTGCAAATAGAGGTTGAGGCTTTGCATATATGCAAACCTTCCCACCACTTTGCATCTACAAATTCGGCCTTCCATGTCGGACTCCGTCCCCCCGGCCCCCCACCCCGCGCGATTTCTCTACGCCCGTCCGCCCTCCATAGCGCGCGCGCCCTACCTACTCGCGCGCGTCCACGAACGACGACGTACGCGGCCACGGCTGGACGACGTACGCAGCCACGGCGCGGAAACTGAGGTGGACCTTCCCTCGCGGGGACCTTTCCTCGGAGGAGGACGGAGGTGGACGGAGCCGAACTGACGCGAACGACGACGGCGACGAACGACGAACGCGGCCTGGGCTGGGCGGCGACTGGCGCGAAGACCTGGGCTAGGCAGCAACTGGCGGCGACCTGGCCTGAGCGGCGATTGGCACGCACGACGTACGTCAAAATGGCGCGAAGGGAAAAAACGCGCGGGCGCGATCGGTGAAAAAAAAATCAGGGGTGGGGTCCACACTTTGGGTTTGTCAAGTCTAAATGCAAAATCTCTTGAAATTGGACTATTTTTAGACTTTGCAAATGAGTTTGGGACTTTGCAAACAACATCAAATGCAAAATTCATTTGCAAAGTCCCATGGAGATGCTCTAATTAGAGTGCTGAACATCTCCAACAGTTTGGCAAATGACTTCTCATCCGTAATTCTTTTAGCAAAATGAAGAAAAAACCTCTCCAACAGTTTGGCATCCCAATTTCTCATCTTTTCTAACTTGGCATATCTTCCTGTCTAGCGCGCAAATATGCGCACGGGCTCCGTACTTGACATCAGTCTTTCTCTTCATGCTTAGCGGGGCTCTTTGTTCGCTTAGTGGGGCTCTTTGTTCGCTTAGCAGGGCTCTTCGTTTTGTTAGTGGGTTTTGGGATTTTTGGAAACAAAATTTGCCAAATTGTTGGAGATAAGATCTTTTTTTCTCTCCATATTATTTTGGGAGTTGGCAAACAACAAAATTTGGAGAACAGTTTTTGCCAAACAGTTGGAGATGCTCTATATAGGAACAAAGGAGATAGAGAATAATAGAAAGACTACTTCTTAATTATATAAAATACTACAAGTAATATGGAAGATGACAAGAAACTAAAGTGCAAATAACATCATTAACTAGTTAATTAAAGTATCACATATCAAATAAATACATATGTTAATATTTTTTACTATATATTTCTTATAATATAAATAAGGAGTAAAAAAATTATTGTGTTGTTAGGGGGTGCCATGGCCCCAGCCCCTCTTGGCTCCACCAATGTAGACACCTTTGCTCCTTCATTATTCACGATGTCATTATTCATCCTATGTCATCCGTCGTCGCCTACTGATCTCATCCACCTTTCAGCGGTTAGTCATCTCCATGTGGAGTTTCGTGACGTTGTTTCTAAAAATATCATATCAAATAAAATACAATAAAACATGAATAAAACTAGTTTAATGGATATTTAATTTCATGACTTATTGCAAGTTGATAACTATGTCAGGAGAGTTTTATTCTTGTAAAATTCACTTCTTCTCTCTCTTCTTAAATATGGTTTCACGTCATAAAAATATCCAAATAGCTTATTAAATACAAATAAAACCTGGATAAAACTTTCACTAAAACCTTAGATAAGTCATCCCCCATTAATTAATCTCGGTCATCCTCATTAATTTCCATGTGGATCTCTTCTCATCGAGGATAGATCCAATTTTGGTGAGGCCTTGTGGCTGATGTACCCATCCATTCGATGACTTCAGCACGATCGTTCCGTGGTGTGGCTAGAGAGAGTAAGGTGATGGCACGGGACAAAAGTTGGGGCGAAAAAAGATACGCCGGTGTTGGCGACGGAAAATTTTTCGAGAAAGAACTAGGGGACTCCCTAAGCACCCCTTGAGAGATAGAGCTAGGGAAACATTTGAAAGGCTACATAAAGTAGGTACTTATGTTGGATTAAGTTTTTCTTTACATAAAAAAATAGAGTAGAGACCCTGGTTAGAGTACCTGTTGGATATGCTCCGCTCATGGGTCCCGTCACAATAACTATGCCATGCACCTGGCTCCAATCTCATCCAGGCCTCTCTTTCCCTCACCATCAATAATCGGCAGCACCATACCCACAAAACCTACCATCTTGCAGGTTAACTTGCCGCACAATAATCTCATTTCTTTCTTTGTACTGTAATAAAATAAAATAAAAAAAAAGAAAAGAAAAAGGGTGCATCAATATAATGGCCGGTAATTCTTGGGTGAATGGGTGGGTGAGACCGTGAGAGCGAGCGAGACCAGCGGACCGTGACTTGTGGCTGGTGGAGCGTAGGAGTGAGTGCGCACGCATACGCATCCATATGCACGGCACTTACGGCGCCGCTCACATGCCGCGGCTCTCAAAAGCCATGCGCTCGTGGTACAGACAGGTAAAAACAACTACCGCCGAATGGTGTGCCTCATCGTCTCACACGCACGTGGATTGGCCGGCCGCGCCATCATCATGCCGTCGTTGAAAGCCCAGCGCCGGCGAAAAGAGCCCGCCCGCGCAAATAATCTCTTTCCCCGGCCGCACCCGCGCGCGGCCCCGGGATCACCACGTACGACGACACCACCTCTCGCGGTCAGCCAAAGCGTACGTGAAGCCATGATGTGTTAGCGGTCAGTCTCAGTCGGGCACTTGTGTCGCCCGGCCCGGCCGGCCGTGCGCGCCCGTACGCTGCACTTGGCCTTGCCCCGGATGGAGCGATCAGCGACGGCGGAGCACCGGAAAACTCCGGACCGCTGCGTCGACCGATTGGATGCCGGGGCCGATCTCCAAAGTGGAGTGGCGTCGGTGACAAGCCGCACTGGAGCAGAGATAGCTTTTGGTGGTATCTATGCACTACGCTATAGCACTACTACATGCTTATCTCTGGCAATCGCATATTGGTATTCCATATAGTAGGACTATGTGTATATATACATTGTGCTGGGCCTGGGTATTAATTCGGCCACCAAAGTTGTTGGACCGCGTCAAAGCAGCTTTTGCAAGAGCGTCATCTAGGGAATCAATTGACAATAATTTGAAGGACTTGCATTGGTGTGGATGCACTGACACTGGACCACGGCCAGTCTCAAGGAGAATATCATGGGTGTTCTACAGATATTAAATAAGGTGACACATTAGTAAAAATAAAATGTTTCCATGTTTGAGGAGGAGAGTGTCGACGAAAGCTGGTCGGCAGTCTACCTTGGGTTATACCCACGGTAGTAGTTTATCGGTAGACGGTGCGCAAACTACGAACTCGATGGTGACGCAAGACACGGGCGAGCTTTTTATCCAGGTTCGGCCGCCGAGTTGGCGTAATACCTACGTCCTGCGTCTGATTGTATTGATTTGTGTTGAGAGAATAATCGTGTCCTAGGGGGGTCCCTTGCCCCTCCTTATATAGTCCGGAGGGCAAGGTTACAGATCTGGAAACTAATCCTAGTCGGTTTCAATTGTCATAGATAGTTCGATATCAATTCCTATTCTAACCGACTAGAATCCAGCTTGATCTTCACGGCTTGTTCCCTTGCGCGAAACTCCAAGCTGTCGGATCAAGCTTTGAGCTTGTCTCGTAATGGGCCAAGTCTCCTGGCCCAAGTCTAGCCGTAAAGGTATAGGGGTTTATACCCCCACAGCTAGTCCCCGAGCACCATGTATTGTGAAGTAACACGTCATCTTGAGCTTCTTCGACCAATGAAATTTTGACATCTTCAATCAGCATGAAATTCACCCAGACAGTTGCGACGGTATTTTGACCAAATCTAAACATATTTGATCAACATTGACATCGAAGAAGCCAATTGTTCGAAGAATGCATGGTGCTCTTGAGAAAAAATATTTCCTTTCCGGTGAAGTGTGCCCACTTTACTTTTCTGAAAAGTACGGATCCTCAAAAAAGTAAACATATTCACCGCAAGGTGAAGTGTGCCCACCTAGTCCCCGAACCTGGTAGTAGGTGACGTAGGCACGTGGTGCCAGGGTCAAAAGAAAATTCCCCAAAGTAGTTTTGAGACTGAGATGCATCGCTAGATGCATCGTACCGATGTAGTCCCCGAGCTTGCTGGAAGGCGAAGTATGAACCTTGTAGCAAGGTCTAAAAAATTAAAATTACTCAGTCCCCGAGCATCTCATGCTCATTTATCATCGAATAGATTTACCAATTTGACGAGCTGGTCAACCAGTCCCCGGGTGTACAATGCTCGGAGATCGATACAGCCCGCTGATTCCCGAACTAATAGACTAGGCGACCAGTCCCCGAGCATCAAGCGCTCGGTGGTCGGTGCAGTCCCAACAAATTTAACGACCATTCCCCGAGCATCAAGTGCTCGGTGGTCGGTGCGTTCCTTGAAGTTCCGAGTTGATAGACTGGACGACCAGTCCCCGAGCATCAAGTGCTCGGTGGTCGGTTCAGTCCTTGGATTGTTGACTCTCTACCATGTTTTGTCTGCTTGTCTTGAAAAATTTTACCACGTAAAGGTTGACGTGACGAGACCTCCTGACGGGATGTCAGATGGCAGCATGAAAAGTTGCGCCTGGCAACTGTACAGCCGCCCTTTGCGCGGTTTGAGAAAAGGAAACCATCAATTTGTACGAAAACTCCGCCGCATTAATTGTCGATAATCATTGAAAACCAAAGCGCCGCGTCCGCCGTATGGCCCGCCCACTTCCCAAGAATGCGGGAAGTGGGAGGGGTGGAGTTGCGATTTATAAAATCCTAACATTAACCCCGCTTTGCTTACCCTGGCATTGCCTTCAAGCTTTCCGCTCTCGCCTTCTTCAACCACCTGCACCCTCCTAGCTTGAAATCGCTCCCGCATCGCCAATGGCGAAGAGCGACTCCAAGAAGAGGGCCGAGCTGATGGCCAAGGAATGGAAGAAATCCCGCAGCACCGCAAAGTCCCTCGGTGACCTCGTCGATATGGGACTGCTGCACAGCCCGGAGCTCGGCGGCTGGAGAGCGCCTGAGGGGGAGAGCTACCCCGACCCCCGCGCCGGTGAGATCGTAGTGTTCGAGGATTTCCTTAAGAGGGGTTTTGGGGTGCCTGTTCATCCTTTTCTTCAAGGTCTTCTTTTGTATTATGAGATCGGGATTTGCAATCTGCACCCGAACTCAATTCTTCTCATTTCCACTTTTATCCATCTGTGCGAGGCCTATATTGGCATAGAGCCGCACTTCGATCTCTTTCGCTATCTTTTTTGTTTAAGAAAAAAGGGAGCAGTTGGAGGCTCCAAGGTTGCAGGTGGAGTATACCTCAACCTTCGCGACGGGATGAAGAACCGTTATCTGCACTGCCCATGGAACACTTCCCTAACCGAATGGTACAAGAAGTGGTTCTACATCAGGGAAGAACCGGGCAGCTCCACGTTCTGCGACGTGGGATACATACCCGAGAAGAGGATAAGCTGGACCGACCGCCCAGAGTTCGACGGCCAAGTGGCGGACCTGATGAAGCTGATCGACTGGTCGTGCTTGGACGGGCTGGGCGTGGTCGGCAACTTTGTATGTCGTCGGGTGATGCCCTGCCAGAAGAGGGTGCATTCGGCATACGAGTATGCCGGGAGCCTGGACCCGACCAGGATGCGGTCTGAGGTCTTGGAGAAGGCAGAGGTGCAGCAGCTGTTGAACGAGCTGTTCAACTTCGCGGACGGGGGCTTCGTCCGTGGCAGTGATCGGGTGCAAGCCTTCAAGTTGGGGCGACCAGCACCTAAGGTATCTTACCAGTTATTTCTCCTTAGCAGTTATTATTATCAGCTGCTGACTTGTCTTTGTTACTTTTGCAGATCGGAGATGTTGACCGGTGCACAGTGTATGTGTCACTGGCGCCTGGGATGGAGAATCCCGCAGGGGAGGATCCGCCGGTGGAGGACGCTGCTCGGTGTGATCGGTACACCAACAGTGAAGAGGAGCAAGCCCGTCCGGCCCCGACCACCGAGGAGAGAGTGGCGGGGAAAAGGCCGTTAGCAGCAGATCCTTCGCCTGCGCCGACGCTGCCGGCAGAGAGCAGCCAAGCGTCAAAGCGCCGTCGGCTCGTCCGGATCACCGACGACGACGAGGAGGAGGAGGAGGAGGCCGCACCGTCGCTGGTCCGAAGGCCTCGTAGTCGCCCGGATAGTGCACCGACCACTACTGATCGGGTGGCCAGCGACCCTCCTGCGCCGCATGTTATGGAAACGGGGGCGCAGGTGCCGACCGGCAGGGCTAGGAGGAGGTTCACCGCGGCCCATCGTCGATCAGACCTGTGAGTGTTCAACTTACGTACTTTGGCGATTGTTTTTGTTTTTTTTTTTTGAAAATGCTGCTTTGTTCTTTAGCGCGGCGTCGGACGTCAACCCCGACCACGCCGCCGACCAGAGGGTGGCCGAGCCTGCTTGTGCCGCTGAGGACGCCACGCCACAGACCACAGATCAGCCTGCGGCGACGGCTGCTGCTACAGGCGTCGTGGGAGAGTCTGCCCCGGCGAGTGTCGCGGCGAGCACTCCGCTGAGGGATGGGGAGGCAGCAAGGACCGCTTCCCCGAGTAGCGTCGCGGAAGGGGAAGACAGAGCCCCGACCCCTCCCCCTGCCGAAGAGAGGGGAGTCCCAACGCCACCCCGGGCGGGGGCCTCTTCGTCCGTAGGCTCCCCGGGCCTGGTCCAGGGGCCGGTGATGCCTGCGACCACGACTGGTGGCGGTGCGGCGAACGAGGAAACCCAGGCGGCCTCTGACGACGAGGTAGAGGAGATAGAAGGTCGCCCCCGTGATGGCCGCCAGCATGTGTACGTGTGGCGCCAACGCGGGGACCACTTCATCGGGCACGAGGAGCTCGCGGAGACGGAGGAGGCCGACAGGGTAGAGCGCGCGGCCAAGCGTCTCGTGGATGAAGTCAAGGTAGGTGGTCTGTGCATTGTTCAGCAGGTATATGTAGCGCTCCTGTGCTCAACATATGTGTTTCCTTGCAGGGCGCGATGAAAACGGCGAAGTACCGAAAACGGTGCTTCGACCAGATCGAGGGCATAGTGGCCGAGAATAAGGCCTTATCCTCGGAGGTGGACCGGCTGCGGTCCGAAGTTGGTGAGAAGGTGGCCGAGATGAGTGCTCAGGAGGAGCGCCGTCTCGACCTTACTCGGCGCCTAGCCGATCAGTATCGGCAAAGGACAGGTCAGTTGCATTCTCCGAACAGCTGCATATAGCTGTGTGATTAGATCTGCTCACCAGGAATGTGTTATTGTAGGCTTGGAGGAAGAGGTTGCTCGCCTCCGACAAGAGAAAGAACAGCTCAGCCAAGAGCTTGCCGGGGCGCTGGAGGCCGGGCGCCGAGCAGGAGAGGAGCTGGACCGGAGGGATCGGGAGTTGTCTGGTAATACGCGCCGCTCCCATTGTTTGCCGCTTATCACCCATTTCGATATGTTGAAGCTAACATCTTGCTTGATTTGCAGTGCTCAAAGCGAACACCAAGAAGCACCTGGACGAGCTGGTCAAGGATCAGGACTCGTGGAAGGTTAATTGTTGTAGGATCTGGAAAGGAGTATCCCCGGTCCTGGACTTGATCAGCCCCGAGCTTCCGGAGAGCCAGCCCCGCGCGCCAAGACTGACTCCAGTGTAAAAGGCGCAACAGGCGTGGGACTGGCTCCAGCAGTTCGTGAAGGACGCCGGGGAGTTTGCTGGCGCGCATATCCTCAGCATGGTGCGCGTCCACTACCCCCTGGTCGACTTGTCCAGGCTGGAGAAGGGGTACCCCAAAGAAGTCGGCCCGCAGGAGGCGGACGAGCTTAGGCCTGGACTGCTAGACTTGTCGTCGACGGTGATCGGCGACATCAATCTATGCGGGACGGCCACTCCCCCCGACCAGCCGGGTTCAGACAGGTCGGCCAGGGAGTTGTCGGGGGCGTCCATTGCCGGAGATGGGCGGTCGACGCCTGCGGTCTCGACCAGCCAGGCGCCGGTGGCCCCGACCCCTTCGTCCGGGCAGCAAGGCCAAGCGGGTGATCAGCCCGAGTAGTAGGCCAGTAGAGTAGTCTGTAGGAGTAGACTAGTCACTGCCCGTCAGGGTATTTATTGTAAACTTTGTATGTAAAGTTTGTAATAAAGTTTGCTTTTGTCATGACTGTTATTTTGAGCGCTGTGAAGTTATCTGAGTGACGTGTCACTGTGTTTGATTCATAGTCGTTAAGAGTTTCCGTCTCAGAGGACATTGTTGCTCTTTGCCGAAAGCTCTGCGTGTAAACAAAGTATAGCCAAAAAGAAAAAACTTTTATTATTGCCAACTATAAGAGACTTACAAGCAAAAGTTACTAGAACTTATGGATAAAATCGGCGCAGTTTGTCTATGTGCCAAGAGTTAGGCACGCGTGTTCCGTCTGGATATGCCAATCTGTAGGATGTGGGTCGTGTGACCTCGGCGACCACAAAGGGTCCT
The DNA here is from genome assembly GCF_000003195.3 of Sorghum bicolor. Taxonomy (NCBI): domain Eukaryota; kingdom Viridiplantae; phylum Streptophyta; class Magnoliopsida; order Poales; family Poaceae; genus Sorghum; species Sorghum bicolor. The sequence continues at coordinate 47,297,270 of NC_012875.2, forward strand.
TCCCAGGGAGTGGATAGCTTGTGCATTCCTTCCTGGCTTGTTTTCCACCTGAGTACCAGATCGCCGACCACGAAGGAACGGTCCTTAACGTTCCTGTTGTGGTATCGTCTGATTGCTGCAAGATACTTTGTTGTTCGAAGGCACGAATTTAGACGCTTTTCTTCCATGCAGTTGATTTCGAGTTCCCTGGTGTTGTCGGCTGTTGACTGGTCGAAGTTTTCAATCCTTGGAGATCCGAAGGTTATGTCAGATGGCAGTACTGCCTCGGTGCCGTAAACCATGAAGTAGGGTGACACCCCGGTGTTCCGACTAGCCTATGTTCGGAGGCCCCAGACCACGGCCGGTAACTCTTTCATCCATCGACCAGGTGCTCTGTCATTCTCGGTGTACAACCTTTTCTTTAGGGCGTCGATGATCATTCCGTTTGCACGTTCAACTTGGCCATTTGCCCGTGGGTGAGCTACTGACACGTATTTTATGACTATGCCTCTGTCATCGCAGAAGTCCTAAAATGTGGTGCCAGTGAACTGAGTACCCAGGTCGGTGATTATACTGTTTGGGATCCCGAATCTGTGTATGATTTGATTGAGGAACTCCACGGCCTTCTCGGAGGTTGCTTTGACCAGTGGCATGTATTCAATCCACTTTGAAAACTTGTCGATTAATACGAAGATGAACTTGAAGTTACCAGGGGCCGGTTTAAATGGCCCGATCATGTCGAGCCCCCAGCAAGCGAAAGGCCAGGACGACGGTATAGTTTGAATCTCATGGGCAGGCACGTGGGTCCGTTTAGCAAAGAACGGACATCCCTCACAGTGCTGGACCAGTTTTTCTGCGTCGTTGACCGCGGTTGGCCAATAAAAACCTGCTCGGAAGGCAGCATGATTGCCGTAGGATCCAGCGTGTATGTCGTCTAGGAGCTTGATGCCATCATCTTGGGATATGCATTTGAGCAGCACTTCAGAACTTGCATTTTTTCGCATAAGTTTGTCGTCCACCAGTATGTAATTCTTTGATCGTCGAATGAGGCGCTCGTTCTCTGTTTTATCTTGAAAGCCTGTCCCGTCCGATATATACCGGATGAATGGGGTGCGCCAATCGCGGTTACTGGTTGTCGGAGTAACGTCGTCTATGAGCATTGCCTCAATAGGTTGCTTTTCGGGCGGATCTTTGCCCACACTTGGCTCATGGATGTCCTAGACGAAAACACCTCGCGGGATCTGGGCCCGAGATGACCCTAATTTTGACAACGCATCTGCTGCGTGGTTCTTATCCCGGACCACGTGGATGTACTCTATGCCATAGAAGTTGGTTTCCCATTTGCGAATTTCTTTGCAGTAGAGATCCATCTTCTCGTGGGTTGCGTCCCATTCCTTGTTGAGCTGGTTGATAACTAAAGCGGAGTCGCCATAGACATAAAGGCGTTTGACTCCCAACTCAATGGCTAATCGTAGGCCGTGAAGGCATGCTTCGTACTCGGCGACGTTGTTTGATGCCGGAAAAAGGATCCTAAGGATGTAACGCAGTTTGTCCTTGTTGGGTGACACGAAAAGTACCCCAGCGCTGGCGCCGTTGATGTTTAAGGACCCGTCAAGAACATCGACCAGTGGTCGGAGGCGTCGGGAACAGGAGGCTCGTTGAGATCCATCCATTCTGTGATGAAATCGACCAGGGCCTGAGACTTGACTGTGGTGCGGCTCTGGAACTCCAAGGAGAATGGGCATAATTCCATTGCCCATTTTATAATTCTGCCGTTGGCGTCTTTATTGCGTAGGATATCCCCAAGAGGGAAACTGGTGGTTACCAAGACTCGATGGCCGTCGAAATAGTGCTTTAGCTTTCTCGATGTTATTAGGATGGTGTATATGAGCTTCTGTATTTGCGGATATCTGGCCTTAGACTCGTTTAGGACTTCGCTTGTGAAGTAAACGGGTCTCTGGACCTTGTAGACGTGGCCTGGCTCGTCTCGCTCGACCACTATTGCCGTCGAAACAACCCTGTCAGTTGCAGCAATGTAAAGTAGTAGGTCTTCATTGGGTTGAGGCGCTGTAAGGACAGGCGGTGAAGTGAGAAAGGTCTTAAGCTGGGTGAACGCAGCGTCAGCCTCTTCTGTCGAGGAGAATTTTTCTGACGCCTTCAGAAGTTTGAAGAAGGGGAGGCCTTTTTCTCCTAGTCTTGAGATGAAGCGGCTGAGAGCGGCCATACATCCGGTGAGCTTCTGAATATCCTTGACATTCTTAGGTGGTCGCATGTCAAGTACTGCTTTTACTTTTGAAGGGTTTGGCCGTATGCCGTCACGACTGACGACGTTGCCGAGTAGTAGACCGGAGGGGACCCCAAAGATGCACTTTTTGGGATTGAGTTTCCACTTATACTTGTTTAGTGCTTTGAAGGTTCGGTCTAAGTTGTCGATTAGGGTGTTGGCGTCCCTTGTTTTGACGACGACGTCGTCTACATAAGCCTCGACGAGGTCGTCACGAATCTCGTCGTGGAGGCATTGCTGGATGGCCCTTTGGTAGGTTGCCCCGGCGTTTTTGAGTCCGAAGGACATGGTCGTATAGCAATATGCACCGAAAGGAGTGATGAAAGATGTTTTGATCTGATCGTCTTCCTTTAGCGAGATCTGGTGATAACCAGAGTAGCAATCTAGAAAAGAAAGGAGTTCGCATCCGGCCGTTGAGTCGAGCACCTCGTCGATGCGAGGGAGACCAAAAGGATCTTTAGGACAGTGTTTATTGAGATCAGTGTAATTAACGCACATTCTCCATTCATTATTCTTTTTGCGTACAAGAACCGGATTGACAAGCCAATCGGGATGGTACACTTCTTTTATGAATCCGGCTGCTAGAAGCCGTGTTATTTCTGTCCTAATAGCCTCCTTTTTGTCACGAGCGAACCGTCGCAGCTTTTGCTTGATGGGTCTTGCGGTCTTCGAGACATTTAAGGAGTGCTCGATCAGGTTTCGTGGGACGCCGGGCATGTCAGCAGGTTTCCATGCGAAAACGCTTACGTTGTCCCTTAGAAACCTAACGAGCGCGTCTTCCTATTTAGGGTCTAGGTTGGCCCCGATGAGGGCCGTCTTCTCGGGACTGCCTTCGACCAGCTGTACTTCCTTATGCTCCTTGGATTTTGAGTTCTTCCTGGCGGTCTCCTGCTCGGGTAGTCGAAGCTGGTCGGGAGGTAGCTGTGCAGCCTGGGTTACTGTCTCTGCCATGCGGATTGAGAGATTGATTGCTTCGGTGATCTTGAAGCTCTCCTCCTCGCAAGTGTATGCAGTGTAGACATTGCCCCTGACGGTTAGGACGCCTTTCTCCGTGGGCATTTTAAGGACCAGGTATGAGTAATGTGGGACTGCCATGAACTTTGTTAGCGACGGTCGGCCCAGTATAGCATGGTAAGTCTCATCAAAGTCAGCGACCACAAAGTTGACGAACTCTGTTCGGAAGTGGTCGGATGTGCCGAATTGGACAGGCAACGTTATCTGTCCGAGGGGCACTGAGCTCTGGCTGGGCAGGACTCCCCAGAACTGAGCGTCGTAGGGTTTTAGCTGTGCCGGAGATAGCTTGAGAGCGGGCAGGCTGTTATGGAAAAGGATGTCAATGGAGCTTCCTCCGTCCATGAGTGCCCGCTCGAATCTGATGCTGTTGATGCAGGGGTCCAAGATTAGAGGGAAACGACCTGGCTCTAGGATAGCGGCCCACTGATCCTTCCTGCTGAAGGAGATCTCTGTGTGTGACCACGGGGGGAATTTCGGGTCTGCGATCAGGTCATCCGAGCTGTCTATGTTGAGGCAGGCTCTTTTTAGGAGCTTTCTTTCTCGCTTAGATTCGATGGAGACCTTGCCTCCGAAGATGGAGTGGACCACGTCGGTGGGACTGACATACTGGTGTCGTGGGTCCCTATCTTGGTCCTCGTCCTCGTCTTCGTGGTCGCGTCCGTCTTGCTTCCCATTCTTCTTGGCAGAGTCGTCTTGGGCGGCCCGTCGTGTGTAAATGTTTTTGAGGACGCGGCACTCTTCCATGGTATGGTTGGACTTTGGATGTAGTTGCCACGGTCCCTTCAACGTTTTGTTGTAGTCTTCTTGGTAGTCCCGCCGTCCGTTGGGGCGTTTGACCGTATTTACTTCGTGGTCATGGTCGCGGGGGCGCTTTCCTCTGAAATCATCGCGGTTGTCGCGCCGCCTATCCCAACCTTCCCTGTGGTCACGGTTGTCGGGACGTCAGTGGTTCCTGTTGTCGAAACGACCGCGACTATCATCTCGCCGGGGAGGCTGGTCGGGACCTCTCGCATCGTCCCGGATGAGTTTTTCTGCGTCGTCGGCGTCGGCGTAATTTTTAGCCGTGGCGAGGAGCTCGGCCATCGTTGTTGGCCTTTTACGCAACAGCTTGTTCCTCAGTGCTTCATGGAAGCGCAGCCCCTTGATGAAAGCAGATATGGCCTCGTCGTGGGAAATCTTCGGAATCTTAAGGCGCATATCTGAGAATCGCCGGATGTAATCGCGCAGAGGCTCGTTTTTCGTGTCCCTTATCCTTTCGAGGTCGTATTTGTTTCCAGGTTGCTCGCATGTGGCGATAAAATTGTCGATGAAGGCCTGGCGCAGCTCTTCCCAAGAGTCGAAGGAGTCCTCGGGCAGGCCAAGAAGCCACTGGTGACCAGCCTGGTCGAGGACTACTGGGAAGTAGTTGGCCATGACGTGCTCGTCTCCTGCTGCTGATCGGACGGCGATCTCGTAAAGAGTGATCCAGTTTTCTGGATTTTTCTTGCCATCGTACTTTTTGAGTTTCTCGAGCTTGAAATTGCGGGGCCACACGACCTGGTGGAGATGTGAGGAGAACTGCCTCAGGCCCGGGGGGCCGTGAGTTGCATCATATTCGATACGACGCAGGTTTTCGTGGACTGCTCTCTCCGTGGCGCGCCTGTTGATGCGGTCTCGGGCGTCTTTCGGAGGGATGTTGTATCGAAGATCCCTGTGCTGGTTTACTTCCTGACCACGCCCATGGTTCTGCTCGCGGCGACCGCCAGCATCCCGACCGCCGTCGTCACGCCGTGAATTTTTTCGATGATCGTCGGTGGAACGGTGCGGTGAGGTCCGGCTGCGGTGAGTCTGGTCGGAGGTGGCCTCCGTATAGGAGACGGCTTGGACTCTTTTGAGCAGAGTGGCTGTCTGTCCCATTGCGGCGATCAGATGTGCTCGAACGCTGGTTCGGATGCCCTGGCAATTGGGAGTGTCAGGGAGCCGATCTAAATTGGCCATGGCCACAGCCACGTTGGCGCTTGGCGTTTTGTAAACTGGCTGATCCCCGACCATGTCGAAAGCGTCGCTGAGATTATGCGGCGGGATTTGACGTTCCTCGTCCGCGCGTCGTCGGGCGCGATCGGCGTTACGTTGCTCGCGGAGCTGCCTCTGCTCGTTTGTTTCTCCATCAACGACCGGCTCGTCGGCACTGACGTTGAAAACGATGTCTCCTCGCCGTGGTGGGAAGACCGGGAAACGAGAGAAGCCCGGAGGATGTGAAGGCAAATCCAGGTCGTAGTCCTCGTCTTCGGAGTTTATGACCTCGGTGGGGACGGAACCAGTGCTCGAGTTTGTGCTGGAGGCCTGGCCGTCCCGTAGCTCTCGGATCGTCACCATGTTGACGTGATGACGAGCTGGTCGACCGTTCCGTTTTGGCAGCCGACCCGCCTTGTTGAAAAGGGATTGGACGTGCCGTGAGTAGAGGGAGGCCGAGTTGTTCAGACCGCATGGGTGATCCTCCTCCGGGTTAGCCTCAAGCTTGACGAATCGTCCTGAGGGAGTTGAGGTTATTGTCAGAGACGTTCTCAGCCGTTCGTGTGTAACGACATGAGTTGGTCGGTGGGATTTGAAAAAATCCGTTAAAGCGGCTTGATCAGGCTGGCCCGAGATCCCATCTACCAGTTGGGAAGCTTTGAGTAGCTTGGAATCAGCGCGATCAAGTGCTTGGAGAAGGTCCGAGCAGTCGACCTCCTTCCTCTTGTAGCGTGGGAGTGGTGGTCGGGCGCTCGGTGCCGTCATCCGAGTGGTCGGAGGCGACGTCATCCGAGATTGGATCTGGGTTTCTTCCGAAACCGTGGTCGTGAGACCACCGCCGCGCGTCGTCCACGTGATCTGGCCGACGGTGAACGTGAGGCCTTCAGGTACGGCCGCGGAAGCTATAACTATGACCATCTTGTTCGTCGGAGAAGTTGTACGCACACCCCCTACCTGGCGCGCCACTGTCGACGAAAGCTGGTCGGCAGTCTACCTTGGGGTATACCCACGGTAGTAGTTTATCGGTAGACGGTGCGCAAACTACGAACTCGATGGTGACGCAAGACACGGGCGAGCTTTTTATCCAGGTTCGGCCGCCGAGTTGGCGTAATACCTACGTCCTGCGTCTGATTGTATTGATTTGTGTTGAGAGAATAATCGTGTCCTAGGGGGGTCCCTTGCCCCTCCTTATATAGTCCGGAGGGCAAGGTTACAGATCTGGAAACTAATCCTAGTCGGTTACAATTGTCATAGATAGTTCGATATCAATTCCTATTCTAACCGACTAGAATCCAGCTTGATCTTCACGGCTTGTTCCCTTGCGTGAAACTCCAAGCTGTCGGATCAAGCTTTGAGCTTGTCTCGTAATGGGCCAAGTCTCCTGGCCCAAGTCTAGCCGTAAGGGTATAGGGGTTTATACCCCCACAGAGAGAGAAAATAAATGTTACATGAGGATGAAATGAGCAAGCACAATTTTCCAAGTCCTTCAAAACGGGATGACAACCGTCCTGAGAGCTTCGTTTCATTTCATGGATCTCTAGCTCTATCAAGAGGCGTGCCTCCATCCCAATCCTCGCGCCATTCTCCCCACCTACTCCCGGCATTCTTCCTGCTCGGCCTACCCTTTTCCCCTCCTGTGGAGCAGAGCCGATCGAGCAACTAGTGGAGATCCGGCACCAGCCATCTCCTCTACATAATCCTTGATGGATGCAGATCCAGCATCGGGGGAGAGCATAGGGTGTCGCGGCTCTGGCAGAGGAGGAAAAGGACGCGGGGTAGCCAACGCAATGGTGAGATGGCACCCAAGCCCACGCTTGATTTCCATACATGGTTGTAGGCAGGGATTAGAAACTGAGTATAAAGCTGATCATATGGTGTTATGTGAATATCAAACTAAATGTAGGCTATCCAAATATGAAAATTGTTAATATCCAATAAAATTTTAATACATAGTATAGTAAATCATCAATTTATTATGATTTTTTGTCATAATATTATGTTTTTTTGTTATGAATACTAACTAAATATGTACAAGTATTGAGAAAGTTATATATTGAGACATACATTTGGTATATACTTACCATACCTATGAGATGTAATCATGTTTGCCCAGCCCCCCTTAATAAAAAATTTGGTTCTGCCACTGCTTGTATGCCTATTCAGCGAGTTAGTTTCATCAACAATATAAAATAGACACTTTGGGTCTTATTTTTCTTGGTGGAAAAATTCTACATAACCTCTCAACCTATGTAGGATGGACTATTTCACCCCAAAACTATATAAAAACGGATATTCTACCTCCTAAACTTTATAAAACTGGCCAAATAACCCCCACAGACGGTTTTAGACGGTGGTTTTGCTACAGTGAAGCAGTTTTGTCTTTTTTTATTTCGGCTAAATCTTTGAAAAATCATAATAAATCATAGAAAATCATAAAATGGATAATCCAATTTTGTTGGGCTCCATATGAATTGGTCTACACAATGAATATATAATATGGTATGCTTTAGTATAAACTTTTTATGTAGTTTTATATCTATGATTTTCTGTAATTAATTAGAATAATTCATAACTGCAGGTTGTATGGTATAATTATGGTAATATTTTTAGATGGGCTAATTATTGTATGCTTGAACTATAGCAAAAAAAATTTATACTTATTGTATGATGTATAACTTAGTTATAGATAAAGCATAGATTTAACAAGCATAATCCTAAATAAAACTATAACTAAGACTACCCCTCCTCTGTGACTCCGACTCGATAACCAAATATGCTATTATTACTAGTGCATGTATGTAGTAATTTCTCCTGCAGGTGTGTGTGTGTGTGTTTCCTTATATATATGTTAAAAAAATATATATATGCAGTCGCTATTTCTTGAAAAGATATCAATCCCTGATCACTCCAGTAATCCACAAACTTTACATCTTTGACGGAGTAAGGACCATATCATACATGTAACATGTACGGTGCACGCACCACCCTGAAAAAGGATACGACGACGTCTCTATCCTGTATGCCATTATTATTATTTTTTTGAGCAAATCTGTATGCCATTATACACAGGCTAGCTACCATAGTGATGCATGCATACCAAGTTCATTGGCTCGAACGATGCAGTACAGCGAGAGAAAATGGATGTGCGTGTCGTCGCTTCATCAGCTGAAGCTGCCGGGCGACTGGGCGATCGAGTGCAGCGAATACTACCAGTGTCCAGTGCTGCAGCAGCAGCAGCCTGGTGCCGCCACACTCGGGTCTCCATCCATCTCCATATCATAATCCGGCGCGATCACAGCTGCAGCTAGCGTGCGTGCAGATACGATAAGCATCGTGCAGGCAGGCAGGACCAGGCTCCTTAAAGTTCCCAAAACGGTGCCCATGCATTATTCCCTGACGATGCATGCTGCGTGCGTGCCGCCTGTCAATGCATCGGAATTCGGATCATACATGCACCGCACGCGCGCATCGGCATCATATCGCCGCCGTGGGCTCGCCGCGCGCGGCCCCGCCGGCGGCGTCGTGCGGGTCACGGCGCGCGGGTCAGGACCAGATCCAGACGGCGTAGTACGCGAAGGCGGCGTGCTTGAGCTGGCGCAGCGTGAGCAGGAAGCACTGCATCTGCGCAAAGCCGAGCCCGAATCCCAGCGCCGCGCCGCCCGCCTGCCCCACGGACCGGATGCCCTCGCCCGGCACCGCCCAGAACTGCGCGCCCCACGCCCAGCCGAACCCGCCCGACACGGCGCACGCCAGCGCCAACGTCTCCGCCGCGTGCCCGCCCGCCATCCGCGCTCCGCCGCCGCCGCCGCTCAGGCTCAGGCTCAGCCCCGCTTGCGCCGCCATGATCGCCGGAACCGCCACCTGCCACAACAGAAACAGTCGTCACCGGCCGTCTCGTGCTTGCTTGCCACCATGTCCATCTGTTGTATGTATGTACGGAGCACGTACCTGGCAGAGGACGACGAGGACGCCGCTGATGGCGCACATGGCCTCCCGGCCGAGCTCCCTGGCGGCGAGTGCGGACCCGACGACGCCGCAGGTGGTCACCACCACCACCACGGCGTCGCCCATCATCTGCGCGGCGCTGCTGCGCCCGCAGCCGCCACCGCCAGTGGCCTGCGCCAGCATCGGCAGGAACAGCGCGGTGATGTTGGCGCGGGTCAGGTGCAGGAACACCTGCAGCGTGGCCACCACCACGGCGTACGTCAGGTGCTCCGTCGCCGCCAGCCTCCGCAGCGAGCTGCCGCCACGGCTGCTCCTGCTCCTGGGTCTGCTGCCGGCAACACTTGCAGTGTGTGCGCGGCACGCGCACGGGAACACAAGGTCGACGTGGGCGTGGCTCGTGTCGAGCAAATCTAGCGTCCAGCAGAGCTGCCAGACGAGCGCGTCGTCGCTGTCGTCGTCCTCGATGACACGGGTGGATTTAGCTTCATCGTTGTCGACGTTGTCGTTGAGACCACTGACGTACTGCCTACTGTAAACAGGGCCCTCGAAGGCAATGGAGCTGTGAAGATTGGTCACCGAATCACTGATGGCATCCAGAAATGGAAGGAAGCCACACAGGGCCTGGAATATCATGGCACCACACGCTAGCTTGCCCTGTCAAATTCACAAAGTTAATGTTAATGTTCAGTATATATATAGAGAAGGAGAAAAAAATAAGAGAAGTGTTCATCATGTAGAGCCACTTAGACCTTGTTTGAAAACATGATAGTCCCTTCCAATATACGTAGTAGGCATGGTGAGAGAATGAGAGGATTTGAAGTCAAAATTAGTTTATTTTTCGCTCCAATCTACATGTATTGGGAGTGACTCATGTGTTTATAGAACCAAGCCGTTAGACAGTATTTTTTGCTTATCCCTCAACTAAATTTTGCACTATCCATCAACATATTAAACTATCTATCACTCATCCAATAAGGGCCTGTTGTTTGGATCTTATTATTAGAATCTCAATTATGTATAAGATAACTATAATCAGGATTATGCATTATAGTATTTAGAGCCTTTGGTCCCTGAATTATAGTGACTGATTATGGTTTACTAAGTGGGCTCTGAATACTAAGTGGGCTAGATTGGACCTAATGGATTTGACCCAAATAAGAGCTTTTTTACTGTTAATCGATATTTAGAGGCGTTATTCTTTATGGCCTCTTTAAATAAAATGACCGTTTACGAAAATCATCACCTATTTAGGAGAAGGTTACACTTGGACACGTCTCCTAAAATCTATTTTATACTGTGAATATAGAGAGGGGCATTCAAAATTTATTATACATACATGTAAATATAAGAAATTTTGAGAAACAGAAGACACAAATTCAATAGATAATATATATTGTAATTTGGTATTTGTCATGTAATTCCCTTTAATCACACGGATGATAATACCTATCCATTATATTTCAAGACGGAGTCTACCAATTTTGTAATAAGGAAAGGAAAGCCGCATGTTCTAGTAGCGAAGTAACTCGTGCTCAGTTGTTTCGCTGTACCACAGGACAAGAACCGAGGCTGTTGGGCTCAGTCAATCTGACCCTGTGGGCCGTGGCCCAGGGCAATCTTGTTTCTCGACACTCCCATTGGCTGACAACAGGTCTCTTATCTGCTCATCCTGATTCCTGAACCCTCCCTAATGCACTACGCCACTACCATTTGCTGCTAACTCGTTTTGTATCAACTCGAACTGAAGCAACCAAAGGTACAAGAGTATACAAATAGAGAATTGTATATAAAGAATATTATCTTCGATTTGGACCAAGTCGAATTTTCCCTCAGTTTGACCATGTGTTTATAAAGAAATAGTATTAGCAATTATACTATTCATTATCTATATCTAAGGGGTGTCTCCAATGGTTTTTAAATAGCTAATCTAGGAGGAACTCTATTGGTTATCAATGACAATTTACAAATAACTAACTAGATGAGACATATAAATAAGAATAAATAAACGCTATAGTAGAGAGTTATGTGAAAGGAGTATTTCTAGAAGATCGTGTTAGATTAGGTATTTAGGAGTCGCTAGCTATTTGATCTCTCTCCTTAATAGCTAATAAAAGTGCTACTTTTTTATTATTATTTTTATACCTCATACAACTAGTTATTTATAAATTGCCATTAAAAATATCATCATAGCCAATAAAATTCTTTCTAAACTAATTATTTGACTCATAAGTAATTGGTCAACATTGTTACTCACCTCTCTGTCGCTCTACCCTTGTGCGCGCGCCATCGGCGACCAGCCCTGTCCGCAGCGATTCGTCATGAATGGGCCAGCGGCGAGCTGGATGGCACGGCGGCTCCTTGGCGGCTGGCTAGCTACTAGCTAGTCCCCGGCCGTGAGCTGCAAGAAGACGATAGATGGCAGAACAGAACATGCATGAGCGCTAGCTTTTGGACGGTACTAGTAACATCCATAAATCAGAAAAAGCCCGTGCTGCTTGGCACATGCCAATTCGCTGGTGGGCTCGTCTTACCTGCGGCGGTGCATCCTGTCACCCGCGGCCGTGCGGTAGCGCCGCCGCTTCTGTGTCGCCGCCGTACGTTGTACACACGCAGCCCTCTCCGGTTGCTCCTCTTGGCCGGAGCCTAGCTAGCGTGTCCAGGGGACTGAAGAGAGACGGCTAGCTGATGAGTCTTGAGTGCGAGAGGAGGCCGACGAAGAGCCTACCTATCCGCCCAAGCAGCAAGCACACACTGCTGGACCACTCCCTGCCTCCCACAAGATACAAATTGACGACGAGCGCTTTGACTAGTAACAGTGTGCCTTTTAATTTGTGTTGTGTCACGAGGAACACATGCGTGTCTGCATCTTGCTTCACTGCCGAGTACTCCTCTTCATGACGAATAAAAAACTAGCCAGGCCTAGATGCACTACTAGCTACATGATTGATTTTGCGTGACACCACCTAAAATTTACAGGCACCAAATTTAACAGGATTACACAGAGCCGAATCTAATCTAATGTGATGAGAGAGAGAGAGAGAGAGAGAGAGAGAGAGAGAGAGGACATGCATATTTTCCTCGATCATTCATACTTGCGCACATTTTTCATTGAAGACGACTTAAGAGGAAGGGAAACTATAGCACCACAATACAAGGCAGAGCCACGCGAAACGAGACTATAGGGTAATCGCAGGAAACAGAAACATCACCATCGGTCACAGTTCGATCTGCAGCTAAAAGCTCTAGCTCTACTCGAATATGCATGCACTGATCATAGCAAAGAGAGATCAGTCAGCAACTGCAGCTTCTGAATCCTATCGTGTGTTGTGCACCAGAGGTCAGCTTCAGAGACGATAGAATCCATCAACTGGGCCGAGGACGCCCGGCCCCCTGCTGGATGAAAATATATCGAAAAGAGAGAGGGATGACCACACTTCTCGACTGCACACGCAACCAATCAGGATGTGATCACACTCCGATCGCCATCTTGCAGATTGTAGAATCAACTCGTGCTTTGAAAAACCATCTCGGATGACTAGGTGCCAGACGAACCCACTCCGCATGCGTACGTCCCTCAAACTAAACACATTGTATACACCTTGTTCTCCGCTCGGTAGTATTTTTCACCAAAGGAACAATATTTTTTTCTCTTACAACATTTTAGCATCAGCATCGGCAAGCCAAATTTCAGGGTCGTTCTGCTGTCCAACACCTATCCTGCAGTGCAAACCAAAAGAAATGCTTCACTCTCGGCGGGCGCTCACCTTCCACAGTTGTTTCATACCTAAAAGTGGCACTTAACCAAAGAACATGCCTCTATTTTCTTTAGATTAATAGTGCGATAGAATAATAAATTTAGGAAAATGGGTAATTCAGATGGGCAGGCTATAGCTAAACTTGTTCGCTTATAATAGCGAGTTTGATCAAGCTGTACACGAACAATGCACACCTCAGATGTGCAAACATATATTCGGAAGAAAAGCTTTCCGCATCTGCTGGGCATGGATTAATAAGTAGAGGCCAAAAATGGATGCATAGGCCTAATCCTAAATTACTGCTTGGTATCAAATTCAGACATGGATGAGCAGTCTGGATCGGACCAGGCTGCTGATGATTTATTATGCATTTGAAAATAAATAAATTGTTCTGAGTTCGGCCTGATGTGAATCGCAATCCAGGCCATGGGCAGACTGACCCAATCCAGCTTTTTGGGCCAATAAACACCTGGTCCAAGCCCATCCACAAGGCTCCATGGGCTTCATGGACATGTCCAGACTATATAGGAAAAACTTATTTTTTTTATTTGCATGAACCAATATATATAGATCCTAAGTCTCTAAGCGCTAGCCATGTGAAGCATACACGAGACTATAAGTTTACTAATTGAATTGAGGGTACCTATCTCTCAAAGCTTCAGAAAATAAGATTTAGCTCTAGGAAAATAGAAAAAATATCCCAAAAATCTAGAAAATCCACAAACATTCTAATTGATGTCTTAATATGTTTTGAAATTTTTGCACAACAAAAATATGATATGCAACAAGCAAAAATGCAACATACATTTAATCCTTAATGTATTCATGCTAGTTGTATCTCGTGCTATGGTGTGAAAAGTATTGAAAACATGTTTAAACATCAATTCGAATGTTTTATAAATTCTCTGGGTTCTTTTCCCATCTTTAAAGCTAAATCTATTTTTGAATCATTTTAGATCCTTTCATGAGTTCTTTCTATTCTATTTGGGGTTTTCACGTCCTAATATATTTTTAGGATTACCACGGAATATTCACAAACATAAAGACATTCTTTGTGGATTTAAAATCTTATCAAGTATTAGTTGATTTTTTTATACTGAAAGAGGATGAAATGACTTGAAACCACTTCTAACCAGAGTAGGGCGATAATTTATACAGTTTTGAAAGTCGATGGGATAAGGGCATATACAACGGGGCTATAAGACTTGTTCGTATGTTGTTTATTTTACAAAAAGAACCCTGTAAACAAGCAGACGAGATGTCCCTATCGTTTCGCGAGACAACGAGCGTGGCTCGTGGTCCAAGGAGCTCTCGTCTATCTAGAGTCACGTTGTATGGCGAGTCGACGATCTGGAGGATCCAGTACGGCACACGCGCACGAAGAAGTTGAGGGCGCGCGGAAGATGGATTTTGCACGTCAAATCCACCGCCTCCTCTATATATTGTTCCTTCTTCTCGCTGATCTTCAACTCTAGGGAGATGGACCACCACCAGAGGCCACCGGATTCAGGGCAGAAGAGTACAGGCATGGCGGCCTCGGCGGTGTTGGGAGTGACGGCGGGGTGGAAGGGCAAGGTAAAAGCAGCAGGTCATGGATCCAACTAGGCGGTGTGCTTCATCCCCGTTGGTCGTAGATCTTGCTCACCAGCCGGCCTGTTCCCCATCGGTCACGGATCTGGCTCGGCGGCGACTATCTTCCCCATCAACAGCGGCAACAGTTGAGCATCAGGTTCATCATCTATGACTGCATCTGGCGTGGCCGAATCCTCCCTCATCGGTGGCTTTACTAGCCAAGGCGGTGGTAACTTCGCCGGAACTACTTCGCTGCATGCTGGATTTCCATTCTCTCCATCTCCATCTTCGGCTTTATGGGGCTCGGATGGTGGTAGTCCAACATCTTCCTCATTTCAGTGTTCAGATGCAACATGGTAGGTATCCTTCTTTTTTTAGTGATAAGATCCAATTTTAGTGTTCGGATTCAGGCCTTGTTTAGTTCCTTGGCGAAATTTTTTCACGACACTGTAGCACTTTCGTTTGTTTGTGGTGATTATTATCCAATTATGGACTAAAAGATTTGTAAATTTCGACTAAACTGTGTAATTAGTTTTTATTTTCGTTTATATTTAATACTCCATGCATGTGTGTAAATATTCGATGTGACGGGGAATCTTGAAAAGTTTTTGGATTTTGGGTGGAAGTAAACAAGGCCTCAATTTCAATGTCAAGCAATTATTAGATGTCTGCCGCTTGCCAGTTTTGCCTGCATTTATGTCAGACTGTCAGTATGGATAAGATTTGAACCGTGGGTGTGTGAACTATTTTATCAGCATGGTTTCTTTTTTTAAGAGCACGTCATACGACGCGTTTTTCATTAAGCAGAAAGAAAATCCACAACCCTTGGTAACACCATGGTTACCAAACCGGAACAACACAAAGAAAACACCAAAAGCGTTAACGAGAATACACGGATAGCCTCAAAGCTACCCCGGGCCGAAGGCACTAGATGGCCGCAAATAGCATCCGAAGCCTGTTGTTTCCCGCCGAACACCACTGACTGGCTTCAACTTCGACCGCATCGGCTAACTGGACAACGTTCATAGCCACATCGTTGAAGGTTCTCGCGTTTCTTTCCTTCCAGAGCAACCACCCCATCAGTAAGAAGAAAGAATCGAAACCTTGTCGCAGGTTCTTGGGCACCAATTTCCTGGACGTTAGCCACCAGCCCACTGTCGACCCATCCTCCGTTGGGACGTGAATCTGCAGATGCAGTTTCAATAGCCAGATATGCCAGACTTGTCTGGCGAGGCAGCAGCCGCACAACAGGTGATCCAATGTCTCCGGCGCTTGATCACAAATAATACAAATGTTCGACTGTTGTAGGCCATGCCGGAAACGCCGATCCGCTGTCCAACAGCGCTCATGAAAGACTAGCCAGAAGAAGAAGCGGACCTTCGACAGTGCGGCCGTCTTCCAGATGAGCTTGGCACCGAGCATCGGTGTGGAGCCAAAGAACATCGCCCCATAAGCTGACGCTACGGAGTACTCCTTGTCCGCTGTCAATTTCCAATGGAAGGTGTCCGGCCGCTGGTGCAGGCGCACATGTTGAAGCCTGTCGCAAAGCTGATTGAACTCTAGTAGTAGTTGCAGGGAAATTGGGCCAGCAATGTGCCGCGCCCATGCACTTCCCGGCAGCGCCTCCACCACCGTTGCCCTCCTCTTCCTCAGACGCACCGCGCTGAAGAGGGATGGTGCAAGCTCCTCTACGCTGGAACCATTGATCCAGCGATCGGTCCAGAATAAGGTGGACTCACCATTGCCTAGGCCGATGATAGTCACAGCACTGAACAGGGCCATGACGGGGCGTTCGTCGGCCACTCAAGCAATACCTCTCCTTCGATCCCTCCACACCCATCGCACCCGAAGCGCCACCCCCACTCTGGTGAGGTCGGAGATCCCCAGGCCTCCCAGCTCCTTGGGTCGACACACATTAATCCAGGCCACCTTGCATTTCTCGCCCCCAGCCTCGTCGGAGCCTGTACAGATGAAGGCCCGTTGCAGTTTGTCAATGGACTTCACAGCCCAGCGTGACAAGCCGAGGCCGATCATGGTGTGCACAGGGATGGCGGACATCGTCACCTTGACCAACGCTGTGCGCCCCGCCGAGTTCAGCAAGTTTCCTTTCCAGCCTGGGATGCATGCCGCCACCTTATCGACAAGCGCTTGTTCGTCGGACCGTTTTAGTTTGCGTACTGAAAGCGGGATGCCTAGATAGCGGGTGGGGAACCCCTCCATACGGCAAGCCAACAGTTCTTGAATTCGCTGAACATCCTCATCGGAGCAATGTATTGGGGTGGCCACACTTTTGTCAAGGTTGGAGAACAGACCTGACGCCAAGCCGAAGATTCGTAGAGCAGCTGTAATGGCCAACAAGTCGTTCGCGTTGGGCACCACGAAGAGCATGGTTTGTGTTACCTTTCTTGATATCTATCTTGCAACTATATTTCAGTTTTCTGAAACTCTGCTTTTGTGTTGCTTGTTTTCTCTGCTCTCGCTGTTCTTCTACATGGAATTGTCTAGCAGCTGCATTCTTAATTCGGTGACGGCAAACATGTAATTTATATATTGATATAAGCAGTATGCTATTTGTCTATGAGCTCTGTTGTCTTTCAGGTTATATAGTTGCCTGTTTATTTCATCAGATTGAACTAATTGATTGCGGCAGCTTGAATGGAGCTTATTTTCTATTGAAGTTCTGAAAATTATGGGTCCACGTTCAGCCTTTTTCTGAAGTTCTAACTTCTGTATGAATGTTCAGGTTCGTTTGATATTAGTATGAGCGTTTTTTGCTAGCGTGAGTTAAATACTGGTCTATGTGATTAGCTAGCCACAAAATAGTATATAGCGATCATATTTATACTTGATCATAGATACATGAAAGCATTAAACAGCATAGAGATAGTCAAATAGACAGCTCATTGTACGACTTTGTCTATTTAACTGTCAGTGTGTCGGATTCCAGGGGCGAAGGTATACTATGTCTAGGGGGTGCAGATGTACCACCCCAAATTTGAAAAAAAACAGTAGGTTTGGCTTAAATTTCATCACATATGCATCATCCTTGATAAAAGTATATGCACCCACAAGACAAGTACACCACCCTTCAATTTGTTCTAGCTTCGCCACTGTCAGATTCCAATAACTTATAGCCAACCACTTGTCTGTGGGTTGTACATGCCTAAGATATCTAGTTTTGGAGTTTAACGATCACGACAATAAAAGGATTTTTTTTCGCATTTATTCATTGTGCCCATGCCTTCGACAGGCCAATTTTATCCAATGTGTTGCGGTTGGTGCCCATGCCTTCTACAAGCTAAATTTTATCCAAAATGCGTTCCGGTGGCCCATCAATTAATCTGAAGAATGTTCCGTTTTCTTCTCTCCAAAATTGCAGGCGCGCAGCAACACCGCCCGGCGAGCTTCCGGCGCGCGGTACCTTCAACCCCAGTCAGCCCCACCCACGAGCGCCCCCGCAGAAGGCATAGGATGAGTACCTCAACTGTCAAGTGCCAACCACAGGCAGACAGAAAAACGTCATCCGACGCCCGGTGGTCCGGCGGTCCGGCCGCCCTGCATCCCTGACAAACGGCAGCCGAACGCATCCCTGACAAACGTCGCCATCCATGGGGTAGCTAGGAGTAGGAGCTTCTCACTTGCATATTCGAGGTCCGTGGCGGCTTGCAAGAGAATCGAGCAGTTTGGTGAAGGAATGAGGGCGCTCACCTAACGACTTGCTCACGTTGAATCGCTGATGCAGTATACTCGTCAGTCAGTAGTATAAAATACCTCAGTACTGGCCGCTAACGCATCGCATATCGCTGCCTAGCTGTTCCGTGACGAGTGGTAGCTAGCTACTGTAGTAGGTAAGCGAGCGAGCACTCCGAGCAGCGACTAAGCAAGAATGGCCGGGGGCGCGTTCGCCGTGGCCGATGGCGGCGCGTGCGTGGACTACGGCGGGCGGGTGACGTTCTCCGTGGTGGTGACCTGCCTCATGGCGGCCTCCGGCGGCCTCATCTTCGGCTACGACATCGGCATCTCGGGGGGCGTGACGGCGATGGAGTCGTTCCTGTCGCGCTTCTTCCCCGGGGTGCTGCGCCGGATGGCCGCGGCGCGCCGCGACGAGTACTGCGTCTACGACAGCCACGTCCTCACGGCGTTCACCTCGTCGCTGTACCTCGCCGGGCTGGCCGCCTCGCTCGTCGCCAGCCGCGTCACCAGGGCCATCGGCAGGCAGGCCGTCATGCTCGCGGGTGGGGCGCTCTTCTTCGCCGGCGCCGCCGTCAACGCCGCCGCGGTCAACGTCGCCATGCTCATCGTCGGACGTATGCTGCTCGGCTTCGGCATCGGCTTTACCAACCAGGTGTTGCATGCCGGCAGGCACTCCATTCTTTTAATTCTTTGTTAATACGTAACAAACAAGTACTAGTATTACACTAGATGACAGTTCAGCTAGTTGTTCAGTCACTATATATCATTTAAGGGCTGACCCTGTAGCTTAGGTTTCTTTTTAAAACTGAACCTGTAACTTATTAGGTTTTCCTTATTTTTTTAGTTAAAAAGTTGATACTTGGTTGTACATAGGCTGAACTACCATAATCTGGGTAAAAATAACATTGAACAGAATTCCATAAGAGTATAGTCTAAATAAACTTAAGCAAACTTTAGATGATAGGCAACTTTTTGGCAGAGCATGTGTACGTAGACGGTGACACATAACCATAAGGGCCTCTGCAGTATATGCAAAGTAGAGCCACCAGCACAGCACCATTTGCATTTCGTTACACTGCTGAAATAGGATGGCCAAATAAAACCCATACTCTTGCCCTTAATTAGTGTGCATTTTGAAACCAATACACTTACACCTAATAAGAGCTTGTTTGGCTTCATACAAATCCACCTCAGTCCACATGGTTTGGGAGGGATTGAGATGTATACAGAGCCTTATTAGGCCTTGTTTAGCTCAAGTTGAATTCACATTAATCCACATGTGTTAGAGTGGATTGAAGTGAAACTTGAACTAAATTACACCTCAATTCACCCTAACATATGTGGATTGAGATAAATCCGATAACATCCAAAACAAAGCCTAAAGTCCACTTTGTATTATGGTGATGTGTGTTGTTACGTTGTTGTCGAACCTACCTACCCAACTCTGAAGCGGAGCCTACTTTATCAAGTATCCCCAATAATCAAAGTCATGGTCCACAGCTCCAGTTATGGTTATGTAATTATGTAAGTAAGATATTAGTACCTACAAGTAGTTAGCGTTCTTCTTGACAGGAAATAGAAAAGTAAACATGTCGTTGCACAAAAAATTGTAAAAAATTGTCCCATTGTGGTTTTGAACTTTGACATGGTAGCATTTCTTTTTAGAACTGAAGTGATTCGATTATATTATGTTTCACAAAATAACAAAGCCTAGCTAACGTGTTTGGTAGTAGGATACTCTCGGGAATTCCTTCAGAAGACAAGTGATGATAGGTGCTGTGCCTTGTTTAGTTCAAAAAAAAATTACAAAATGGAGACCGTAGTACTTTTATTTGTATTTAACAAATTTTATCCAATGACTAACTAGGTTTAAAAGATTCGTCTCGTAAATTATTACAGATGAATGTATAATTAGTTATTATTTTTATCTACATTTAAAGTTTCATGCATGTGCCACAAAATTCGATGTGACGAAGAATTCTGCAAAATGTTTTGGAAACTAAACAAGGCCCAAAGAAAAGTAGTTGGCCAAAATGAAGCAATTGATACTGTAGCACGGGGAGGGAAAGGTTGTTGCGACGTGCAGTCCTGCATCGTTTGCTCACCGATCCCTCGAGGTAGCTAGGGCTAGTGGTCGGTTTTGAGCCAGCACGTCCATCTCAAGCCCCGACCTGATGGAATAGTGATGCCTCGGTCGCGTCATCCGTACATTTGATCAGTAGCTGCACTGAGGCCCTGTTTAGTTACTCATCCAAAAAATTTTCATCCATCCCATCGAATCTTTGGACACATGCATGGAACATTAAATGTAGATAAAAAATAAACTAATTACACAGTTTGATTGAAAATCGCGAGACGAATCTTTTAAACCTATTTACTCCATGATTAGCCTTAAGTGCTACAGTAACCCACATGTGCTAATGATAGATTAATTATACTTAATAGATTTGTCTTGCAGTTTCCTGACGAGCTATGTAGTTTGTTTTTTTTGCTTCCGACACATCCAATGTGACACCCAAAAAATTTGCATCCTCAATCTAAACAGGCCCTCATGCAGACATCGTCCGGCTTTCTTGGAGTAGTTGGCTGTCACTTTCTAACATCCTGGCTGTTGACTTCACACGCATGACGTACGCATGTTTTTATCTTTTGCAAGTGTGGCCTTGTTTAGTTCACCCAAAAAGAAAAAAGTTTTCAAGATTCCCCGTCACATCGAATCTTGTGGCACATGCATGAAGCATTAAATATAGACAAAAGCAAAAACTAATTACACAGTTTAGATGGAAATCGCGAGACGAATCTTTTGATACTAGTTAGTCCATAATTGGATAATATTTGTCACAAACAAACGAAAGTGCTACAGTACCGAAATCCGAAATTTTTTTCGGAACTAAACAAGGCCAGTAAATTGTGATGATGCATGCATCATGATGACACGACACGTACGTGACAAAAAAACGTACGGCGCTCACGTACGGTTTGTGTGACGAGACGCGCGCTAAGGCCTTGTTTAGTTCTCGAAAAATTTTACAAAATTTTTTAGATTCTCCGTCACATCGAATCTTTAGACGCATACATGGAGTATTAAATATAAATAAAAATAAAAACTAATTACACAGTTTAGTCGAAATTGACGAGACGAATCTTTTAAGTCTAGTTAGGCCTTGTTTAGTTTCCCAAAATTTTTGCAAAATTTTTCAGATTCCCCGTCACGTCGAATCTTTAGACGTATGCATGGAGTATTAAATATAGATGAAAATAAAAACTAATTACACAGTTTGGTCGAAATTGACGAGACGAATCTTTTGAGCCAAGTTAGTCTATGATTGGACAATATTTGTCACATACAAACGAAAGAGATACTGTAGCAATTTTGCAAAAAATTTAGGAAGTAAACAAGGCCTTAGTCTATGATTGGACAATATTTGTCAATTACAAACGAAAGTGCTACGGTGTCCATTTCGCAAAAAAATTTGGAACTAAACAAAGGCCTAACGTTGCGTGACAAATGCATGCATGGCACTATGGCAGGCGGCGCCGGTGTACCTGGCGGAGACGGCGCCGCCCAAGTGGCGGGGCGCCTTCACGACGGGGTTCCAGCTCTTCCTCAGCATCGGCAACCTGGCGGCGAACCTGGTGAACTACGGCACCTCGCGGATCCCGACGTGGGGGTGGCGCCTCTCGCTGGGGCTAGCGGCGGCGCCCGCCGCCGTCATCGTGGCCGGCGCGCTGCTCATCCTGGACACCCCCAGCAGCCTCCTGGTGCGCGGGCGGCCCCTGGAGGAGGCCCGCGCCGCGCTCCGTCGCGTCAGGGGCGGCAAGGCGGACGTGGACGCGGAGCTGGAGGACGTGGCCCGCGCCGTGGACGCCGCGCGGGGCCACGAGGAGGGCGCGTTCCGGCGGATCCTCGCGCGGGAGCACCGGCACCACCTGGCGATGGCCGTGGCGGTGCCGCTGTTCCAGCAGCTCACGGGGGTCATCGTCATCGCCTTCTTCTCGCCGGTGCTGTTCCAGACGGCCGGGTTCGGCAGCGACGCCGCGCTCATGGGCGCCGTCATCCTCGGCGCCGTCAACCTGGGCTCCACGCTCCTGTCCACCGTCACCGTCGACCGGTACGGCCGCCGGCCGCTGCTCCTCACGGGCGGGTTCGTCATGATCATCTGCCAGGTCGCCGTCGCGTGGATCATGGGGTCACAGATCGGGGGCAACGGCGAGTCCGCCATGGCCAGGCCCTACTCACTGGCGGTGCTGGCGCTGACGTGCGTCTTCTCGGCGGCGTTCGGGTGGTCGTGGGGCCCGCTCGCCTGGGTGATCCCCGGCGAGATATTCCCCGTGGAGATCCGGTCGGCGGGGCAGGGCATCAGCGTGGCCGTCAACCTGGGCGCCACGTTCCTGCTCACGCAGACGTTCCTCTCCATGCTCTGCACGCTCAAGTACGCCACCTTCATCTACTACGCCGCCTGGGTCGCCGTCATGACCGCCTTCGTCGTCGCGTTCCTGCCGGAGACCAAGGGGGTGCCGCTCGAGGCAATGGGCGCCATCTGGGAGGGCCACTGGTACTGGAGACGGTTCGTGCAGCCGGCGGCGGCAAAGACGACCGCCGAGGACCCCTGATGAGCAACTGATGTGGGGATTCTTGTGGACGTGACACGCTTGTGTTGTCTTCACTTTGTCTGTGTTCGTCACGTCATATGGGAAGAGTTGTGTCGTGTGTGTGGATATTCTTGTCCGTGGGTTTTCTAATACGTCATGCAAGATTCAATAAGAGGGTTAAGCATTCGTTGTCAATGAGGTTTTATGATCATGTAGAACGTAATAATAGATTACTCAGCAATGACTCCGTGGCCCAATGGATAAGGCGCTGGTCTACGGAACCAGAGATTCTGGGTTCGATCCCCAGCGGAGTCGTTTCTCTCTTAATTTTTTTGTCCAATTTTACCCTCAACATCAACTGGAATGTTTTTCTATTTCACCCTATATTTTTGTTGATGTTTTACTATTTCGCCCTTTTTAAGAGTTTGTACATGGCTGAACATTGGCAGGCTACTAGTATCCCTATTTTACCTTTAACATCAACTGGGATGTTTAGGTCCAGAGCTAAGACAAATATAGAAAAACAACACTTTCGCATACTATATTTCACCCTTCTTTCTGGCTTACATATATATATATATATATATATATATATACTATTTTACACTTGACATCAATTGGGATGTATAAATTTTTTAGGCGCGGCGCAAAGACAGCTATAGAAAAACAACTCTGGATACTTTAATCTTCGTTTCCATGGTTTTTGTTACCAAATGATACAAATTCGGCCCACACTTTGCAATCAAATGTTAAGAGGGCAAATAGAAGACGAATATGGATCTTTTGGGTCAACAACAGCACAAGCAAAACATCCTATAATACCATAAGCCCGGAAATGAGTCCAAAATAATTATTGCACAAGTTCTAGTTCGGATGCACTAATACATAACAAAATAATGTAGCATGAATCAAAGACGAGATCACACACCGGCGTATCAGATGACACGAGCAACCGAGTCAGATTCTCCTGACTCTACATTATATTAGACTAACGATACCCAACATAAATTATGATCCCCGGCACAATTCAAGAGCCAAGAGGTCAACAGATGCACTCTCGGCGCGCTTCAGTGACGAGGGGAGCTATAGCCAGTCCGAATTAGAGCCCTCGACAGCAATCAGATCAGAGCAATGCTGCTCTCACCACCAGGGGGCTTCCGGATGCCGCCGAGGTATTCTCGGGGAGCTGGCGTTCCATCAGCAAAGATGTCACTGCCGCTCATCTCCTTCAGCTTCGCAGAGCTCAGAGACTTCTCAGCCGAGGTAGGGACATCCTCCTTGAAGATGTTGTTACCTGTCAGCTCCTGGAACTTCTGGTTGTGGATTTTCTTTGCTGTCTTCACTACAGGATCTTCACTGAATGAGATGTTGCTTGGACCTCCGGCAGGCTGCAGCATAAGTTTACATAGATTTAGAGGGTAAGATATTCATGCTAACATGATGAAAAACATCTAGCTTCTGTTCAAAGGGGTGAATACGATGGTTTTCCAAGAATATCAAGTCATATGAGAATAACATCAAGTAAAACATGAGGGATTGTTCTATGCACTGATGTTAGCCTAGCTAGTGTATTTCATATGAAAGGCTTACAAACACATTCTTTGTAACATAAACACCAAAATTTCCTTTTCATATTATCCTATAGAATTATGGTACAAATAACTATTAAGCATTTCAAATTAGGACATTATCATGCTAGAGGACAAGATTCAAGCAACAGTGACATCTTTGAATTCTTGATTTCTAGGAGACATTTTACCATAGACAGATTTGATTGTTAGTATAAAAAAAGCACCAGCATGCACTGGTAAGCTAGCGTAGTATTAGCAAGTAGGTATGCAAAAGCACAGTACCATATTCATGCAAACACATCAAATAGGGATCACTACTTATACAGTACAGTACAAATTGTATTAAAATAGCAAGCAACTCAAATATTTGCATCATTTGAACATAAAACAAATTAAATCCATACAAATAACTGTGCAAATATGGAATACTAGCCTGCCAATGTTCAGCCATGTACAAACCATATAAAGTTGGAGCTGAAATCGGTTTCCACGACATATTCCAAGATAAGAAGAGCCAAATTCTCTACATTATGCATTTGGCTGGGTAGGCATATACAGCCAAGAACTAAATAAAATGTGCATCAAAACATCAATAGGAAAGTTATCTTCTAATGTCACTTACATTAGATACTTTAACTGATGTGTGGACGCTTCGCTGTGGAAGTGAAAAATCGACATTTCCTTGTAGCTCCATGTTACGAGCAGCCAATGGCCTGGCAGGAATCTCAGGAGGCGGACCAAAGATGTCACTGCCACTAAGCTCCTTGGTCTTGGCTTCAGAAAGCTGCTTATTAATTTTAGCATCAGCATCTTCCAGGGTACCACTAAGCTCTCGCTGCTTAGCCACCTCAGGTATCGACGATGGCTTCTTCGGCGAAACACTTCCGTCAGCGCTGAATGAAATCTGGCTTATTCCAGTCACAGTTTGCTGTCATGAAAAGTCGACTCACATAGTAAGAAAACAATTCTTCTGTGACATAGAATCAATCGATGCAAGATAACTAGAGATACAAAATCTATAGTCATACATAAAAGTTACATAAACCTAAACTTAGCAAAATGTGAGAAATATAAGCTCTGGAAGATGTGGTTCCTTTTTTTTTTGACAATGGATGTGGTTCCTTTGAAATATCAGTTATAGCGCACTTCCTTAAGAGAAACGTAAGCATCAACTTGGCATGCCATCCACATAAACATATAGTAATATGTGCTGGCACAGTAATGCTTAGAAGGGGAGAATAGGTTTCAGTAGAAGGATCTGAATAAGACCAGTACCTGGTACATCCTCAAGGAAGTCTTGTTAGCAGGATTTGAAGCCTCTGAATCACCAATTTCACTCTTCTCAGCAAAAATCCCACTCCCACTCATCTCTTTCAACTTCGAGCCAGAGCAAAATTTTCTTTCACTACAATATGTCAACAGGAAGGTTAGTGTTCAGTATATTTTATCTCTGAAGAAGTGCCAAAGATAGAATTGGAAGCAATGCTAAAAATTGCATAGACTAGAACATCCCCAGCTGTTTGTCTACCATTGTCCAACGCAAGCAGTCCATCACAGAATTGTCAGGTACACATTTTCATTTAAAACACGAATTTCGAAAAGGAACATACACAAGGTTTGTCACAGTTGCCTGAAAATTTTCAACATTCTCCAATGCAAAACAGAAGTGTATACTTTCAAAAATACAAAAAGAAACAACATGTTAAACAGGCAGTGACACCACTACAGCCTACATCAAGGAGTCGGAAATATCCAAATTTCAAATTGGGGGCTTGTGTTCTGCATCCTTGAAATCACTTTCAGTCAGTGCTAAAAACTTGGAGTCTAGCCCCATCTACAATACACTACTGATACCCATGAAGTTGGACACTAGCAGCGTCACCTACTTGCACCGTACCCCACGCTCACGGCCCAGCCTTCACATGAACCAACCGCCTGCAAGCGACTGCTCCCCAGCAACCACCATGGGAAGGTGTCGCGAGCATTGAAACGTGTAGCTGCCACTACTAGCTAAACCCCACCATTATAGAATGGCCTTCTCGCCAAAACCAGAGCAACCAGGCTTGCTATGTTTGAAATGAGACATCGACTGGATCGGTCGGAGCACACATCCGAACAGAGCACGCACGCACGCGCACACACATAGATACGCATCGCTAGATCAGATCGGAACCGGATTAATAAGTAGTAGAATGCAGTAAACGACACAGATCGAGCGGATCAACACGGAATGCGGAAGGGGGACGCCCCAGATCTCACCTCTTGCTCAGATCCTCGGCCTCCTGATCGGTGACCGGCGCGCCGAACATCGCCGGCGTAATCCCCGCGGCCGGCTGCTCACACATCATCACCCCCCAAGTCAGCCGCATAGCGCATAAACAGATGAACAATCAATTCACAACACACCGACGCCGGTAGGGTATCAATAGGCAACGACAGACCTTGAGGCTGGGGCGCGAGGCCGCCGCCGGCGAGGCAGATGCGTCAGGGCCCGTGGCCGACCAGGAGAGAAGGTCGGCCGTGTTGGTGTGCGGCTTCCGAACCGGCACCGCCCTCTCCATTGCTCTCCTTCCTTCCTACCCGAGCGGCGGCGGCTGCTACGAGATCGAGGATGCTTTCGCTCGGCCACTACCGCCTGCCTGCTCAGCTCGGCACGCTCCCCTCTCGCGATTTCTTCGGGGGCGAAATGGCAGTGATAGGCTGACACACACCTCTCGGTTTCGAAAATTTTTGCCGGTGACACCGCTGCCTGCCCCTGGTTTGTACTGGTACCCATCCATGCCTGTTCCCCTCACGAAACAGTGACGCTGAAGCTACTGAAATGTGGGACCACCTAGTACTGGAGCCACCTGTCGGTGGGTGTAGGGTATTGGTTCCTAGGAGCAGGTTGGACTGGGAAGGCGTCGGGCGGGGAGCAGCGGATCCCAGATCCGTGTGTTCGAAAGGTTTTAGCGTTTCTTTGGAGTCGTGGTCGATGATGAGTGGGTGTGATGGACCAATAGATTCCAATGCTAATGTAGAGGATCCTGACCATGTGCCGGTGGGCACGTTGGCTCGCCGCTCCAGACGGTGCGCTGCGGGCTGCGGCCATCTTCGTACAGAAACTACGCTCAACCATTGACAGCTTGGGCCCACGTGGGGCCAGGCTGTTAGCACAACACAAAGGAGCATTTTCAGAGGACTGTTCTTAGGCCGTGTTTAGTCGACAAAGTGAAAAATTTCGCGACACTGTATCACTTTAGTTTGTCTGTGGTAATTATTATTCAATCATAGACTAACTAGGCTTCAAAAGATTTATCTCGTGAATTTCGAATAAACTGTGCAATTAGTTTTTATTTTCGTTTATTTTTAATATTCCATACATGCGTCTAAAGATTCGATGTGATAGGGAATCTTGAAAAATTTTGAGTTTTGAGGTGGAAATAAACAAGGCCTTAATTCACACAAATGGAGATTTTGATTGAAAAAAAAAAGTTAACATCCTCTGATCTGTATTTCTCACTAGCTAAAGATAAAAGATGAGAACAATTCTCTAGCGTGTACCAGATATACAAAAACTGTTTGAGGATAGAAAGATATAGAAAATCATTTTTCTTCAAAAGAAATCTACAAATAATAATTTAGAGAGTAAATTTTAGAAATACTCTCGCTAAGCATGTGTTAGAGTAACTCTAAGAGTCTCTTTACATGCCTCCTCATTGACAAATATAGAGATTTTGATGATAAAATGCCCTCCAACAAGTTTTTTTATTAGATCTCTAAATTTTGTCATCCTATATTTCAGATTTCTTGCTAGCCACAAGTGGAGAATGAAATTGGCTCTCTAGAAAAATATAGAAAATGATTTTATCCAAATACCTCTCCAAGCGATGATTTAGGGAACGAATTTAAGAAAGACTCTTAGATATACTCTCAGATTAGTGTGCAAATGGATTTGTCCATAAACCCGATAAAAAGATTTAATTTTGTGAGTTATGCAGGGACTATTTGACCAAGCTCCTCCTGACTTCTCTGTGCTAGAGGAGGAGGAACAAAAAAATATTAGCTTCCCCCAGCTCCTAATTCATTTGGAGAAGAGAAAGAAAAAAGATTTTAATGAACATTGCTATTAACGCTGCAAGTGTTGGAGGAGTCAGAGACACTGCTATTAGCTCTTCTAATATTCTCTTGCAGGCTAATCTAAAGGGATGTTTAGAACTGCTCTGCTCTAGTTTTTTCAGTTCCACTTCAGCTCTGCATTACCAAACACGTCTAGCTTCACGAACTCTGCTTTGCAAAAAGTGGAGCTAGAGGTCAGCTCCATGTTTTTCATGGAGTATCTCAAGGGGTACTCTAGTTTTTGGAGTATGGTACTCCCACATGGAGTTGTGAGATAATTACCCACCTTGCCACTCATTAAACATGAATTAATTCTCGTAAATGCTCCCCTTTACCTCATTTCTTCCTTTACGCCCCTCTTCTCTTCACCTTCCCGTCATCCCTGTTAATTATTTATATTTTAATTATGACCTTTGTTAATGCCCTATCATTTTATTTCTATTTGGTTAGAAAATATCAAAAACAATTTTAATCAGGGGTATAATGGACTATTTGCATAGAAACAACTCATTTCTAAAGCTAGAACAGAGCTATATGCCAAACAGTACCTCATACTCCACAAACTCCACAGTGGAGTTCGTGGAGCAGAGCTGCAAAAACTAGAGTGAAGCAGTCCTAAACACCCCTAAGACGTGAGGTACGGGTGTGAGTAATCATGATCATCCTCGGTCACGCGGACTTCAGGCATCACTACTATTAAGGCCTTGTTTAGTTCACTCCAAAAACCAAAAACTTTTCAAAATTCCTCGTCACATCGAATTTTGCGGTACATGCATGAAGCACTAAATATAAACGAAAACAAAAACTAATTACACAGTTTACCTGTAAATCGCGAGATGGATTTTTTGAATCTAGTTAGTCTATAATTGGAAAATATTTGTCAAATAAAAACGAAAGTGCTACAGTACCAAAAACTTTTCGGAACTAAACAAGGCCTAAATTCTATATTGGATACTCACTTGTACATTCATTATGAGTTATACTATAAGTGTAATTAAGCTCTAATTTTGGGTTTTGATAATAATGACCACATCATTAAAAGACTAATGAGATTTATTGAAATGACAAGTAGATAAAATAAGAATGATGATAGCACATAAGATGATGGTGGAGCCTAAATTACAAAATGACGCGGTGATGGACTCAAAACTCAAAGGAGTTTAAATTCTTTGATACTAGGAGAATACCCCGCGCGTTGCTGCGGAAATTTTAGATAATTTAAAAGAAAATTAGATTATTTATATTTATAGTTATATGAATGAAATTATCTTAAACTAATTTTGTTGAATGATTTGACACATCAATATGAACAGCTAAATTGCATGTTAGTAGATGAAGAGATGACTATCATAATTACATGTGCTAGTTGGCTATAATTGCAAGTTTTAGTGGATTGTTGATGTGGATAGCTTGCATGTTGAGAGAAATTTCTAGTGGGGTTTAGTTTTATAAGAGTATAAGATAAGATAAGATAAGATTTGAGTGCATTTGCTCGGTGATGTGCTGAGCCTTTTCGTTGTAGTCGTCGTCATGAAGGGCCATCAGAAGAGGTTTTTTGTTTGAGTGTATTAGTTTATTTTCCCTTTTAGGATATGCTATCTTTTCTCATCAGAATATCCTTCAACTCTAGCTTGATTCACAGATTTGCCAAGATACTAAGTTTGGTTTCCACCCGTGTAGATATGCTGGCATTTAGAATATTCAGGTTAGGTGTCCTATCTAATAGCTTATTCCATTTATTATTTATTTTTACTTAGTATATATTTTTGGTCTGAGTGCTGACTCAAAATCCTTGCATGGAACAGCCACCACACTAATTAAGTCATTATCATGTTGTGTGGGATGAGAAAATTTTTGCCACTGAGGGTGATTATAAAGCTAAGCCAAATTTTGTTTCCAAGTGATATTGTACAGGCAACTTTCAGCAGCTCCCTTAAGTTTTGGCCAATCGAATTGTTACTACCAACTAATAGGTGAATGCTAGTTTGTCCAGGCTTCCTGCATCGGTTGTGCCTTTGCAGAATTGTTGAAGGTGGAGCTGCAAGGCGCTCCCAGTTGGAGTTCAGATGATCAGATCAACATTCAGTGAGGCAATGTGGTGGTGTTATGCTGACATATAGTATGGGTGATTGATCCATAGGAAGGGGTCCAGAGATCTTTGAGCAAATGGTTGATTACTATCGTCTTTCAATTTCAGATCGGACTTTTTCTTCTTTGATTGATAGTGTATATTGTGCCTAGTCAGTAGTGACTCTGGTTGCTAACTGCTGGGGCGGAGTGGGAGCTGGGCACGCCGAGTCAATTCTATTTAAAAATTAATGCTATCGAATTAGCTCTGAATATCAGACTGACAGCAGATATGCAAACATTTACTCAGATTGACAGGCTGACAGCAGCTTGTTCTGCTCGTCCAATAGTATGTATGGGTCTTGTTCTATTAATTGACCGACAACAAGAGGTGATTATTGATGGCAATGGAAAAATATCTCATCTTTTATTAAAACCTAAAAGGTGGACATACAAGAAGTCAAAAAAAAAATGAGGGGATGAAAAAAATTATTTGAGCCCCCCATAATCACCACACAAACTAAAGAGACCAAAATGAAACAATGTAACTAACCAATCAATAAGCTCAATTTGATGGTACAATGCTCTTTTTTTTTTCTTTTCTCTTTTTTGCGATTGATGGTACAAGGCTCCGGGTAACACAAAATTGAACTCCTAACATAACAATCCAAGGACAATAGTCGTGTGACAAATTTGGCATATCTTCGTGTATAGTGAATGTTGCTGTTACAGTTTTAGCAAGATAGAACCACAATCCACATTCCATGAGAGCATGCTAAAAAAGCATGGAACTTTCATGTGTGCATTTGAAAAAAAAATCACAAACAAAAGTGGGCCATTGTAACTTAATGGTAATCCACAAGCATGTAAGTGGTTGATAGGCAGTTTAGTTTGTTCTAGAGGAGCATACCATATGCAGGTGGTTTTTTTTACGAACATATGCAGGTGGTTGATGTGCTTTAGTCTGTTCAGTCAGTGGCTCTGAATACACTCTCTAATGAGAAACAGTTCAAAAAAAAAAAAAAACAAGTAGCGGCGCGTCCTCGTTCGTGTGCGACGCATCTGCTGTTCGTACCTAGCGACGACCGTTTGCCTACTGTCAGCGCGCCGTCCGCGCCTCGCCAGTTCTGTGGGGTTTGTAGGACGACGCTGGAAAACACTTGTGATAGGCGGTTTAGAAACTAAAAGGAATGAGGTGGAGGGGGTGGAGCTGGAGAAGATGGAGGTGCGTGGAAAAGACCATGGAGGCTCATGAGAAAACCGTGTCGCTGTACTAAACGACTTCTAAATTCTATTACGTCGCCCCACTCGGAAAGGCTAACATGACCGTTCATCCATTGAGCCCAGGCAGAACCTCGCCGGTGGTGAAGGCGGTGCCCCAGCTTTAGAAGCAAGCAGGCGTTCTGGGTGTCCGACCCCGTCCACAGGAAGGGCCCTGCGTCGCGCGTCGATGGCAGCTACAACACCTGAGTGGCAGCAGCATTGCTCCCATGGCATAGGTGGGGACTCCGATGCATGAGCACGGCGGTAAGCCGCAGAGTGAGGCAAACCATTCAATCAATTTTCTCAATTCTCAAAATTTGGAGCAGGGGCTATACATAACTTTCTATAAATATTTATCCTGACATGGTAGCGTCTGAAGTACAGTAGTTGTTAATTTCGCTGTGAGAATTGACAATTGAGATGGCCTAAGCTAGTCCTGCTGACTGAACGTTGCTGCGAGGAACATGTCCTCCTCGCTCCCAACCCAGCCGCACTGGCCGCAGCGCTCGGCCGCACGGCAGCACGCGGTCATGCCGCCACCGGGTGTCCTCCTCTCCGCGGCAACGTCGCCGTGGCCGACAGCCTTGACCTCGACCAGCAGCTTAGGCGCCTTGCACCCGGCCAGCTCGCGGCCCACCCGCGAGAGCGTGAGCCACCTCTCCGCCGCCGGCTGCGACGCCGACGACACGTCGGCCCACGGGAGCTCGGCCCGCGCCAGCACCCTCGACGACGGCCTCACCCGCGCTCCAGCAGCGCCCAGTAGCGCCGCCGCCAGCCCGGACGAGGACGACGGCCTCGGCCTCCACCGCAGCTCGAACACGATCGCCCCCGCGGCGGCGGCCGCGGGCGCAGTAGCTGTAGCAGCGGGCTGATGCCCACCGCCCCAGCGCTCGAAGCGCGCGAGCTCGCCCCAGCGCAGGTCCCCGCCGCACGGGACCTCCCGCGTGTCCACGCGCAGCCGCCGCCTCCCGTCCCCGGCCGGCACGTAGTACCTCAGGAAGAGGCTGCCGCCGCGCTCCTCCAGGTGCTCCTGCTCTAGGCCGTCCACCCTGACGACCCTGACGCTGAGCTCGAGGCTCGGCGGCTGCACCCTCAGTCCTCCTGCCATTAACGCACGCACTGACTCGATCGCGCCTCTCGCGCTTCTTCTTCTTCTTCTTGCAGCAAGTTAACAGCAGGAACGCAGCACGCTACGGTTTGTTGGTGTTGGCTTGGCGCGCCGGTCTGGTCTGAGCTGCATGCGCAGGCCCCGGCCGATATATAGGCGGACGACGCCGTCGCCAGTGTGGAAACGGCCCTCGCTTTCCCGAGGGACCAGCCGAGCCGAGCCGAGTCATCAACTTTCTAGTGGAGGTTGGCCTTGATTGATCCCCAGCGCCGCGTGAACCCTTGGGCGTGTCAAGGGTGGTTTGGCCATAGAGGAGGGGCACAAAGAGCGATTAGTTAGTGACCGGCGCCGGCGATCAGCAGCCGATGATGGGCAGTGAGATAACTAGATAAGGATGCGTCGCGTCAAATGGCGAGGCCGATATGGTTAATTATGTGGGTTGTTCGAACGAGCCAACGAACGAGGGGCAGATAACTCTTTTCCCCCTCCTTCCACTTGAGCACATGCGTTTGCTTCTCATTTGATTGGCCGCCGTCCAGTTTGTTTAATACTACTACTACTACTTGGGCTTCCGCCAACTAAATTTTAGAGAGCTAAACTTTAGTCACTTTAGTAGCTAAAATTCCAAATATATTGACTAAAAGGGGCTAAAATAGTTTAGTTTTATTAGTCATCAAGAGTAGCTAAAATTTAGTTGGTGGAACCAAAAGAGGGCCAATGTATTGGCGCGTACCGCTTTTGATTTGCGCGAGGCGGAAGCGAGCGCGGCAGCCATCCATCGACGCACGCACGGGCCACGGGGAAATTGGGAAAAAGCAAAGCAAAGCCCGTTACGTCGCGCACGTCTGCATGGGATTGGATTCGGATAGCCAGATGAGGGCGACGGGGGCGGGCGGGTGTGCTATGCTAGTTGTATTACACCTCGGATAGGTGCTCACGCGTGCCTAGTTTACTACCCCGCCGGTTAATTAGATGCAGCCTACCCCGCTTTTCCCCCACTCTGGAGGTAGAGCACATATTGTTAAACGTGTTCTTATCGCTGATTCGTGCTCAGAGATCTCCGTCAGTATGATGATTGACGAGGGCGAGCGTTCCCTCTTCCTAGTGCTGGGTTGACCCAAATCCACTGCCTGCATCAGTGGCTGGAGAAAATGGTGTGGGGGGTTGCCTACACTACACCACACACACACACACACACACCCCTTGAATGGGACGTGTCGACAAGTTGAATTAGGAGCAGCATCACATTTCACTACATGCTCCTAGCATTAGCTGCATTATTGCAACAATGGTCAGCTCTTTTCTCTACTAGTGGGCCCATCTGATGAATGATCAACCATACTCCCAATCCAATCATTCATGTACGAGCCAGTGGCAGCGTCTTGCTTTTGCCATGTTGAGAGTCGTTGACCGCGCGAAAGATGGGTCAAGTTGGCTCCCAGCCACAGCAGAGGAGAGTGTTTCAGGATTTCCGCACTACCCGCAACAACAAGCACCGTCTCTGAATATGGTCCGCAGCAGATTGGGTCTGCCAATGACACAAAAAGCACAAGCCCTGTATTCACATTCTGATCGTTACTGTTACAACAAATAATTTTGATTTTTAAACTGAGGGAGGGACAAGCAAGGCAGAATGGGAGTGGCACAAATGAGCCGGAATTATTCTATAACAGAAAATAAATGTGTGGTTGGAAATTGAAATCATGGCATAAATCAACATGTCTCTCTGACTACAAAGCAGTGAGGGGCTTATTTTGCAGCACAGCAAAGTCAAGGGATGGAGGTACTGTCAATTATGCACTTGAGTCTGCAGTGGTTGCCTTTGATCGATCGGCTTCAATCATAGCCTTGATGTAGAATTCACCTGCTTTGTAGGAAGATCGAACCATTGGCCCAGATGCAACATAGCGGAACCCCTGCCATTTACAACAAAGACAGGGTCATTTTGTCAGCACCCCAGTTATACGAGCAATGCAGAAAACAACTGTGCGCTTGAAGCTTGTTAACAATGAGACAAATTCTGGGAACCAATAAGAACAATGACAGTAATCAAGTCTGCAAATCAATCGATGCTGCAGCATAGGTGAAAAATGCAAAGTTTCTAGAGCCTCATTTCGCTAGCACAACTAAGTTTGGATTACTAAAATAGAATCACAGAAGGAATGAACATTCTATTGACAATTTTTCCTTTTGTAGCATTCCAAATTGCCAAACAACGATGTCTAATAATCAGCAAAGAGGCATCAGGGTCGAGAATCTTATTTATTTTGTATACATTGTGAAATTTAGTATTATGGTTGATAATAGGCTGGCCATGTACACGATGGAGCAAAGGAATGTGGCTGGCTCTAAATGCCTCATACAATGTAAAACCCAAAGCACACATTCGGGAAAGATAGGCATACCATTTCAACACCAAGGGCCCGGTACTTCTCGAAAGCTTCAGGCGTAACATACTCAGAAACAGGCATGTGACGTTTTGATGGCCTCATGTACTGGCCAAATGTTATAACGTCAACACCAGCAGCCCGCACCTTTTCCATGGTGCTAATAACCTGATCTGGAGTCTCCCCGCAACCTAGCATTATTGATGTCTTTGTAAGGGTACCAGGAGGAGCATACTCTTTTGCCATTTTCAGAACATCTATAGATTGTTTGAAATTTGCACGGTAGTCTCGGACATTTCTTTGAAGCTCTTCCACTGTTTCAATATTGTGCGCAAAAACATGCAATCCAGAAGTTGCAACCTTCTCTACACAGCTTGGATCTCCGCGGAAATCAGGTACTGCAAAATTAGTAGTAAGGGTACAGAAAATGGAATGGTTGATGCACTAATTTGACAGGGCCAATGATCAACTCCACGCTAATATGCAAGTAACCAAGCATATGGTGAGCAACATGTCTCTTACCGAGTGCTTCAATAAGCATTTCTGGCTTCAAAGCCTTTAACTTTTGTACTGTTTCAGCAAAGTGACCACTGCCCTGATCAGGCAAATCGTCCCGGTCAACACTCGTGATAACTATATATTCAAGGCCCCATGAGGCAATTGCTTGAGCAACATTGGAAGGCTCATCAGGATCCGGTGGAGGGGGCGTTCGAGATGTCTTGACATTACAGAATCTGCAAATCAGTAATTTCTCAAATTTGTAAGCAACTATGGGCCTTAAGTTCATTTCTTCAAAAGGTCAATTCCACATCACAAACAACAAACATCCAATGCTTTATAGGCTTACACAAAACAAAACTATTGGTGAAGCGTGTGATCTAAACAACAAACCTGCATGTATCCCGAAAATGGACATCACACACAATAGAATAAGCATATTTTATATAGAACTGCTTCATACAGAAAAGCATTCGTTCTTATTACTACACGGTGGCGGCTATGAATTTGTAAATTTAGATATCAAGAAAATTCTTGCGACGCAACAGCTAGAGCAGTATCAAAGTGCCTAAAAAGTCCAGAAGAAACATCTAAACATATGAGGATGCAAAGTTAGATCATATGAATTCAAACAGTTCATGGATCAAGATAGAGCACACTGCAGCATGTTAGTCTAAATGTCTACCATACAGAAGCAAGTGAAGAGCACATTCTAATTTCTAATACATTGAATCCACGGTACCACAAACAAGCAGAAAAAAAAAATTAATGAGCACGACGAATCTCTCACCTGCAGCCGCGCGTGCAGGTGTCCCCAAGGATCATAATCGTGGCGGTGGCGGTGCCGGTCTCGCCGCCGGACCAGCACTCGCCGAGGTTGGGGCACCGGGCCTCCTCGCAGACGGTGTGCAGCTTCAGCTCCCGCAGCTTGGCCTTGATGGCCGCGTACTTGGCGCCGCCAGGCACGGTCTCCTTCATCCACTTGGGCTTGGGCAGCGGGCGCTGCCGCGTCCCCACCTCCACCGAGTACGCGAAGTCGCCCAGCGACGGCGCGTCCGCCTGCAGCCGCCGCCGCAGCTCCGCGAGCCGCCCTGGTTCCGCGGCGGGAGGAGGCGATGGCGACGGCACTGAGGGGTCGAGGGTTTGGAGGAGAGACGGGGTGGAGGAGATGGAGCGGGACGGCGCCTGCGTCAGGGCCCGGGTTAGGGACGCCGCGAGGTGCCGGCGGCCGTGCATGGCTGCTGCGGCGGCGGCCGGCGGCGGCGGCAGCGGTTGGTGGGGCGTGGGGACTGGGGACGGGAGCGGTGGGGACGAGTCAGGCGAGAAGCGAGATGGAGTTTGTTGGTTTGGTTGTTTTGTGCGCAAGTCGAAGATGGGGATTCGCGGAAAGCGTAATCCTACTGAGGCGTCTTAGGCCGTATGAAGGCGTATTCGTGTGCCTTTCTGAAGAACTAGGCCATCCGCCATCGGAAATCGATCAACAAGGATGACGAGCCCACATTCAGACTCAGTTGGATTAGTGCTCAGCCATAGTAATATTTATTTATTACAAAACCTCAGATGAGTGTCATTTTCGTATAGGGACCAAACGTTTTTCCACTATAAGTGGCGGAGCTTGAGCTAAAATGGAAGGGGCCAAGCACCAAATGGCAATGGACTATCAAGCAAAATTGTGATTATTTTTAAGTCTAGCAACCTCATAAAGTTACAGGGCACAAAACTAATGGTGAATCACTTGAGATAGAGGGACCATGGCACATATATTCGCCTACACTACCGTCCAGAATTTCTACGAAGGGACAAGTGGACGAGAATGAAAATTCAAAAGGTGCTTTTGTGACACAAGCTGATCCGCAATCACCCGTACTTTAACTCTTGTTCTAGAACTGAGGATGAGGATTAGAGCCTTAAAAAAATCGATACTGATACGAAGAGCTGATGGGCATACTTTTATGGTATCCTACTGTCAATGTCATTACCTACCATATCAGCTTGACTATGGTGCATTTAAAGCATTTTGTACAAATTCTTCAAACAACACATGTTGTTCCGTGAATTACCGAATGGTTTTGGGATTCAGAATCAGAACCAAAAAATATATTTCAGTTTCTTCAGAAAGAATATTTCAGGGTTCTCCAAAAAAACTGAAAAAGCCTAGTTTCATGAGAAACAAAATCAGACTCTTCAGGAACATTTTTTATAAAACTGAAACTACAAAACGGGGCTCTATAACAAATATAACCCTCCACTTGTTTTTATACGGAGCATCCATCGCATTTTTTGGATTCAGAGTTCATACTCGTCAGCTAAGAATCAGCCTATGTAAACCTTCTTATGCAAAAGTCATATTTTGGATCCGTATTTGAAAGCACTCTTATATTTATGATTTATTGCTAGAAACATTATATTATACGACAAAATTATAGATCCAAGCATACCAGGTCAAATCACACCCGGTATTGGAGGGAGCATAATGCTCGTGGACCTGGTATGAGTTCAGAAAGAAAATACTGGGATTACAACGATAAGCTTGCTTTCTTTGAAAATTGTTTTTTAAATATATTTTTCAATCTTTACCTGTCGAAGCTATGTCTCAGAAAAAAAAACTGGTACAGACACATAATAATTGTAAAAAAGAAAAAGAAAAATAATACAGATAGGCTCCCCCCTACCACAAATTTACAACAGTACACGAACACCTCTGCAGCTCACGGAAGTACAATGTTTTCTTGTTAGACTAGAGCGTACAAAAATGGAGCACTTCTGAATTGTTCCATTTTCTTGTGTGAATAACATATCGAAGTGTACACGATGGCCATCTTGCTCGCTGGTATCTTTGCTGGAAGCAAGTTGGAAAGCTCACCAAGACTTATCTGATGAGCAATTGTTTGTAAACTATGCTAGTGTGCCAAGAGTTCCAGAGCAAAAGCCACTGTGCATTGATTCACCCATTTCTGGAACTTGGAGCTGCAAAAGGAGCTACTTAATTGCAGCAATCGGGAAAGCAACATCAGTTGAATTTGCCGATTTCCATCTTCTTCTTGATTGCTCTTTGACTATGGTATACAAATGAATCTATGATTCCAGAAACGGTGAACACACCTGCACATCAAGAAAAATAGAAGACTTGGTTTGTTGCTCGAAAATCCTACTTTAGATACCTCAAAAACATAACTAAACGAGGACTTAGTCCAAATCAGTCAACAACCAGAGAGAGAACAATCAGCAACCAAAGTTACATTTAACTTCAGCTCTCACTAATGGTCTACCAGCTTTACCTATACCATTGGCTATATTTTACACAGAAACACAGCTTTTATGTTGTTCATGGTCAAGTTGGCAAAGGGGGCCAATACCCATGTTCAACAGGTCAAATGTTCAATTGAATTACAAGTGCGTTCAACAAATATACTTATTGTAAACAGAAAAGGTGCATGACAGAGAGACTAATAGCATAAACCAAAATGGATAGACGGAAACATTACCTCCAACAATAGCGCAAACATTAGTTAAAAAGTGTAAAAATGACACATGTTGTTCCGTGAATGTGACCTGTAAAAGCCATTGATGAAAAATTACACTCATGTACTGCAAAACACATGTCAAGCAACTACAAATACAATGATTTCCAGCAAAAGAAACAAATGAGTATAGTAGGCCACCCTTACATTATCTATATGCAATACAGTATCAAATGTAAGTACATCAAGCTGGTACCTTGATTGGTGAAAGGTCATAAAAGAAGAACACACCCGGAAGAGCCTGCATCCGACCACTCTCACCACTTCTAAAATGTTCCGTTACAGAGAACTGTGGCCATGAATTACAGCATCTTAGGGAATGCTTGAAATCACAATATGTCGATATGTGCATCAGCAGCATGAAAATGTTTGCCCACCAAAATAAAAGAAAGAAAATACCTGATTAGAGAGAATAATGTGTTCATTTATGTCAGTGTAGACTGTAGGGACAACCTGAAAGACCAGAAAAAAGAATAATTTCAGATATTTTGAATTAAGTCATTGGGTAACAGTAAGTATAAGAATATATAGAAAATAAGAAGGAAAAAACAGGAGCAATTTAACTAGAAAGACAACATATCGTTTGATACTTCTTTTAATTAGGCCTCAAAGGATAGGACAAACCTTGATGAAGTATTGGTACATTCCATATGATGAATGCTGTACCCAACTTGCCCTGCATGTTTAACAAGTAAAGAATCTTAGATTCTCACCTAGATTTTTAGGGGTCATTTTCACCCTAGTAACAAAACCAGAAAACAAATATATGAAATAAAAATAACATTATAGGAACAGGAAACTACCCGTCAAGTGGATTAACAACACCAGGAAAGTATTCTCCAAAACTTAGTCTGTTTATTTTATGGCTGACCTGGCATTGTAAAGAATAAAATGT
Source organism: Sorghum bicolor (assembly GCF_000003195.3). Lineage (NCBI taxonomy): Eukaryota > Viridiplantae > Streptophyta > Magnoliopsida > Poales > Poaceae > Sorghum > Sorghum bicolor. Next base: position 47,337,505 of record NC_012875.2, read on the forward strand.
AATGTTAACACAATAATGCTTGTGAGAAAATGACAAATCTTCCTGTCAGTATACACAGCTATAAAAATCATTTACAGATTTGCTAAGTATGATTACATTGAAGCTGTCCTTCTGGAACGGAAGCAAGTCATGGACGTGCACATTTGACTGCTGGAAACTTTTCCCTGGAGCAAAATGGAAATTCCCAGCAACCTTATTAACTTCAATGAAGCCATAAATATTGCATCCTTCGCCTTCTTCATCCTTTATACTTTGAAGAAAGCCCTCCCTTTTGCACTACAGAACAACACACATCAGACATAATAATTGTCTTGAAAGTAAAGGGGGCATTGTCTACATAAAGTGATCTTTTCTTTTTGGTAGTTATTACAACATATGTTCATCAGATGGTTCTACCTGGTCAAGCAAATCTGGATTTGATACACCCCAACCTTTTTTCCTATAGGCTTCACGAACATCTTCACATGAGTTACAACATTGACCATCAGACTACATTCAATAAGGAAATATGTTAGCTCAAAAATTCATAACAAAACAGCAGATGAACTACATATCTGTAGGTACAACGATAACAGGTTCTAAAGCAATCATGTAATTTCTAGCACAGCAAGAAAAATGAAGGAGTGTTAACAGAAAGATATATGGTAAAGAAACTAAAAATGGCCTGCCTCACACAGATATATTCGATAGCCTCATTAGATCTGACTTTTGCTCTGTAGTTCATAGGAGTATACAGGACTCAAATTAGGGGTGTTATTGAAAACTTCACTGGAAACAGTTTAACACATGGCCCAGCTATTGACATGAGCTGACATGTATGTATTAGCATTTTCATCACTTCATCAGTTCTACCCAGGTCAACATGTCTGGCTTGACCCCCTCACGAACTTTTGTAACAACACTTGCACTAAGTGATGCTGATGGATCAGCGGTGATTGATAATAGACAAAGGAGGTGATTTTTTTTTAAAAAAAATCATGATTCGTGAAGTCTAAATTAGTCCATGGCATGCAACCCAAAAGGTAGAAATACAATTGCGTATTTTGTGGGCCAAGGGATAGATATTATCTCACAAGAGATAGAAGCATACTTCTTGTGCACCATAACATGAGCCACAATAGGTTTCATTGTGTTCAAGCCTTCCACCATGATGTTGTAGAGGTGCTTCCATCTGTTGAAAAGGCAAGGAAATGTGCATCTTTAGGTATAACAAAACATGTATAGATTTGAGCAATACAAAACACCTAAAGGAATTTTTCACTTGCGAAGCCAATATGTGTTATGTAATGCATCAAGGAAATAAGTCAGATATTATGTGCAGAACAAATCACACGCTAAGAAACTAGGACTGTACAAAAGGAAATGTCATAATACTGCATATTTGGATTGTTTCAAAGAATCTGACTTTGAGGCAGTGCTGTTATACATTCTACATGCTATAGGTGTGACTTTGAACACCACAAGAGATGATCTCACCTTCATCCCACCAACTGCATCTTGCCTAGTCGCAATAACATTGCCATGGGCATCAATTCGCTGCTTGAATACATCATGTTTCTACGTAAGAGCATTAAACTGGAACAAGTTAGTTACCACAGGTCTGCAACCATCAGTTATTGAACACAACTCGTAACAGCTAAAAAGCTGAATACACAAATGCATACCACATCTAGGTGCTCCTGTCCACTGATGTCCATTGCATCCAGGCTAATTATAGAACATTGAAGGGCTGGAAAGGTGACATCAAACTGCATTTTAAGCATCAGAAAAGGTAGATGTCAACAAGTGTCTGAACATAAATTGGTACAGATTAGAATGGCAAAGTTATCATGTACGAAATAAGTTCTGGTAAGCCAAGGTCTAGTGTTAGAAAATATACAAGAATGAAGGAACAACTAGCAGGCAAAAAAACCTGAAAAAGAAATGAGTGTTTGCAAACAGTTGGTAAAGGGTGACAATGAAATAGTGCAAGAATATAAAAGCAGTACATTACATTTATGCGAAGTGTTTCTCCCCTTGAAGTATCAACCCTTAGTGTTGTCTCAGTAACTGCATGGAGATATAATCCTGCACAAGTGCACAGAGAAAAATATAAAGTAGTAGATAGGTAGAATGATTTCTTTGGTTAACCTTCATGCTGGTATACTATTCATCCGGTAAAGAAAACCAAAAGAAAGCAAACCCAAGGTTTCGAATATCCACACACTAAAAACCTTATATCTAAAACAATGAGAGCGAAAGAGCCCCTCATTTACTTCAACTAAACATGTGGGTACTAGGTAAATCTGCTTCTGAATTTCTGATGAAACTGGCCCTTACATTCGACAACAAAGCAACCAAGCACAAGAGAAACAGCCTTTTACCTCAAATTTTGTACGAAACCAATAATTATGTATGCAAATTTGCCATTTGTAGCTGTTGTTTCTCTAAAAGCTTATATAACATGTCAGGTCAACGCCTTATTCACTAACCAAAACAGAACGAAAGTTAACAGCAGAATCTCCCGAGCTTCGTAGCTACTCGTGAAATGAGTTGAATCCTGGCAATACAAAGCACATTAAAATAACATTTTGCGCGGTCGAAATAGGCACTCAATTCCACTCCCGCCAACCCAGTTACGCGAGATCAATTCCACGGTTCCACCCGCTCCGCCAATCCGGTAACCACAACACCAGATCTCGACGCATCCTGGAGAGAACGCCGGAATCGTAATGCGACAGGGGGTCATTATACTAGCATCCATCTAGCATCACCAACGCGGCCAAACCTAACCAGCCGATCTCAGAAACGGGTACAGGGACCTAGATCGAGGCGCAGGGGGTGAGAAGAGAACAAGGAAAAAGCGAGACGCGTACGGAGCTCGGAGACGAAGAGGAGGAGCATGATAACGGAGGAGGCGAGCGTGATGACGCCGCCGGAGAGGGTGCGGCTGTAGAAGTCCTCGTTCACCTTGGGGTACGCGTCCAGGCTGCGGAGCTTCGACAGGAGCCCGTCCATGCCTGACGGGATCTCGGAGTCGTCGGAGGCGGAATCGGGCAGAGAGGCCGAGCCCGTCCCTTCCTCGCTATTTCAGTTTTCTTTGGGGGGGGTGTGGGGGGGGGGGGGGAGGAATTGTCCTCGTCACGAATCATTAGCGAATTGCCGGCCTTGTATAGCGGTATTGTTTTTTTTTTTCGCCCTTTTTGAAAAGACGCAAAAAAACGTCCACGAATGCTCCAGTTTGACTTCTTGTTCTTGGCTACTGAAACTGCTTGACTGGTGGGTTTCTACCGTCAGAATAACCATTCTTGATATGGTATAATATACTTCCTTCGTCCAAAAATAAAGATTGTTATAATATTTATCATTTTTTAATTATAATTATATAAAAAACATTAGTCTTTTAAATAAATTTATATTATAAAAATATATTTAATAATCTATCTATCTAATAATATCTTCTTGTATATATATTTGATAATATATTTATATTATAAAAATATATCTAAAAATATCTTCTTGTATATATATTTGATAAAATTTAAAAAGGTTTGACTCCAATTTTTTTGAAATGGAGGGAATACTTCTAAAACATAACTTCTAGCTTGATTTACTTTTGTGCTCTTTTTGCTCAATTTTTATCCAACATCATTTGCAGTGTTACTATAGTTGAAACCATATCAAGTACTTTATCAGCTACAAGGGTCTGAGCATATATAGAACTGGAAACTGCAGAGGGCATAGAGCAAACTCCGATCCACTTTAGTATGAGCATCACATGGCTGACTCTTTAATTTACCCCCGTGCACTAGTGCTTCATGTACTTGCTCAGAGAGGCTAATGCATATTTAAGTTGTGTCCATGTACAAGCGCTTGATTTAAGCATGGGCGCCCGTTGTCTTGTTTGGCATAGATCCCCGTTCACCGTGTGCGCCACCATGGCACATGATCGATGGTCACCTGCTTCGGTTCTGACCCGATCCAAACTTGATGATGACTTCCCCCGTTCCCCGCATCATGCCTGTCACTGATACTCTACGTTTTTCAACTCCGCTCTATATTTTTTAGTTAAATGGTTTCAACTCCACGCACTTATTTCGAGGAAAAAAAGTAGAGTTGTGAGAGCATTTAAAGAGGTACTCCATAAACTCTAGTTTTTTATGGAACTACTCTACGGTGGAGTTTGTGGAGCAGTCCCAAACAGCTATTTAGTAATATTTTTTCCAGCAGAATACAATGCCTTTTTTTAGAAGAATATAATGCCTTTTGAAGCTCTTCTGAGACTACATATATCACCCTCATTAGCTATAGCCTCTTCAACTCTTGGATTGGATCTTGAGTTGTTCAGCATGGCCGTCAATGCACTCTCCTTCGCCGTCCTCCTTTCCTTGGTGATCTTGGTACGTTTCACTCTCTTACTGTGCCCTGATAGTGTCATGCTTGGTCATGCATCTTTTCCTCAATCGGCATCCACATTTACATGCGTAGGCCGCCGGCGCCGGATAAAGACCACTGTCGCCGGACGACCAGGCGGTGGTGCCGCTGCAGAGCTCTGCCGTCGACGCGGCCGGGAGCTACGACGACGACTACAGGTGCGTGTACCCGATCTACGTGGAGACGGGGTCGATCTGGAAGGCCGGGACGGACGCCGTGATCAGCCTGGCTCTCGGGGCCGCCGACGGCGCCGGCTTCACCATCCTGGACCTGGCCCGGTGGGGCGGGCTCATGGGCGCCGGCCACGACTACTACGAGCGCGGCAACGTGGACATCTTCAGCGACCGGGCGCCCTGCCTGCCGTCGCCGCCGTGCCGGATGAACCTCACCTCCGACGGCTACGGCCCGCACCACGGCTGGTACTGCAAGTCCGTGGAGGTCACCGCCACTGGGCACCACGCCACGGCCACGTGCGCCAAGGCCGGGTTCGGCGTCCAGCAGTGGCTCGCCAGCGACGCGCCGCCGTACCAGCTCTACGCCGAGCGTAGCGTCTGCGCGAAGAGTGACGCGGAGGAGTGATGCTGCCGGAAACGGATGTCGCTGCACTGGCCTTCTAGACTTCGAGTCTTCATTGTTTCTGTCGTTCTCTCGCGTCATTGCTTTTTGTTCATGGAGATGTTTGAACTCGTTGGTGTAGCACTGTAGAAGAGCGTCTCTGACAAATTACTATTCCATTTCCCAATAAAAAGAATGCAAGTAGAAGATTGTGTGGTTGCTTCAACACATGAGTCAGATTATTCATTCTATCCCTAATTCTTAAAAGGAAACGAGGAGGATTCAAGTACCATCACTGAATGCGGTGCATAACAACATAAGAGAAATTCAGTCCTACAAAGTAAAAGGAGAAAAAGAACAAGCATTATAAATTCAACCAGGCAATCAGCTTAAGATGAGAAGAATAAGATAAGGAAAGTTTAAGGAAACCTGCTTTTGTCTGTGGGAATCCTGGTTATTAAGCTAGTGAGTGTGAGAATCACAATTCACAAAATCAAGCAGATCGAAGGAGCAAGGTTGGACTTGGGCACTTGGCATTATCCAATAGAAAGGGCTCATGCACTGTTGCCTGGGAGGTGGCATGCAGACCAAAGAGCAAGTGGACTTGGCATTATCGACCTTAAAACCCAGAATACTGTCCTGCTCAAATTCTTCGACAAATTTTGCAATAATGCTGACTTTCCTTGGGTGCAACTCACTTGAAAATGTCTTCGAATGTCTCCACATGCTAGAAGCCCAGCTGGCTCCTTGGCCAAACTGCTCGTCTTGCAAATTATTGTCTAGCTGTGTTTTTAGTTTCGTAAATAGTTTATATTTAATACTTCATGCATGTGCCGCAAGAATCGATGTTACGAAGAATCTTATTTTTTTTTTGATTTTGGGTGTAACTAAACAAGGCCTTAGGAGTTGGGAAACAATCTTTTCTTTGAATGTCCCCTTAAGTCAGTCTTGTTGGACCCCTCTGCACATTGTCTAGAACTTGTCACTCCAACCGCTGGATATGATCATTGAAGCAAGAAACTAGTTTGTAAGCTGCATTCTCAGGGAGCTAGCCATTACTGCCAGTTGGACCATTATATTTGATAATGGTCATGTGTCATTCCCGGTGGAAATCACATCTGTTTGGCTGCACTTGTATCTCCCACCATCTCAAAATACAGAGCCATGGAGCAATGTATGCACCCAATGCTTGATGCTTAGTGCGCCCTCTATTTGGAGGGAGTCTTTTTGTTCACTCTTGCAATTTTGCATGACAAAATCAGAAGAATATAATATATTACATCTCCCGCAAAACGTTGAGCACTTAAATTTGAGACATTATCTTCTCTGCTGGAGGGCATATGTCATCTATATTTACCAAACTGGAACATATATAATACAACACAAAACAATCAGATGGATCCTATGTAGGTACATCTCTTCTGCGTATGCAATGCTCTCCTCAAATCCTCAAACTAGACCGTGATGTTACATCTTTGACATACTACCAAAGATGGTAATAAAGCCTTCATCAGTCGTCATCCTTGAACTCCCTGATTAGCCAATCCAAATCAAATAACCATTAGATATCTCCTTCTGACCAATTTTTATCTTGTTTACATTTATTTGGAACGCCATTCGGGCAAAACATTGACGAAACGAACTTATGAAGGAAAACATATAGGACCCTTCTCTTCTCATGGAGAAGCATCACAGGGAAAAGTCTCCTACATCTATATGACAGGTTCCTAAATCATTCACTTCAACAGTATGGACCATCTGTGCTAAGCAAATTAGCCTCTCCACAAAGGGCCTCATGTACGAATATCAAATTTTGTGACAATCTACATCTATGCACTATGGATATGCATAGTTTCATTTTTTTTTTTTTTGAAAACTCCTTGGTATGTTTTCTAAAAAGTTTTCACAATTCCACCAAGTAGAGTGTTTGCACTGAATATTTCCCTAGTTCCATTATAGGAAATTCAATAATATAGATAATGTTGCTCTGAAGTTGTTAATGTATATAAGGCTAGCAGTGATAAAAGGGGATCATGGGTGCTTACATGCAAAAGTTTTAGATAAAAGCATATTACCTGCGGTCAAGATAGCGTGGTTGGATTCCAGTGCCTTGGCATGTAGTGCATGTCAAAGAGCCGATGCCCTCGCAGTTGACGCACTGTGACTCTTCAGTCTCGCCTGCACCAAGCACTACAGTAACAATGCCCTTTCCAGTGCAAAACCTGCATACCTCTGGAAAATGAACAAATTCCATTTAATACTCAGAACCGTTGGATACTGTTTTGTAAAGAAAAAGATAAGACGCATAGTTACAAGGCAGTAACGTATGCATTATGTGCAACATACCACCATGCCCAGCCCATTATCTATTTCCATCATGACTAGTCGTCTAATTCGCTGAAGCTCATAAAGGGAACTTGCAAGTCCGTTTTTGGCTCAAGGCTCTCATTGATATTGCAATTTTCAAATAGGCGAATGTTTGTCATTTCTCGGGGATACTCAATAACAGCTTTGCTACCAGAGTACCAACTAATTGGTGCAGAATAATTGAACAAGAGATATCTGCTCCCCTGCCCCCCCCCCACCACACACACACACACTAATGCCATCATATTTAGGTATAGATATGGTCATGAAAGGTAGAGTTACAGGGACACATTGCATATTCGAGAAAGATGAAAGTTGCAGTAATAAACATTACTAAAACTTTGGTTCCGATTTTCTGACCCTGCAGTCTGCAGATGTCACATAATTTTCGGCCTAGTCGTCCTCTTCCTACTGTTTTCTAATAAAACATTAAAAGGTCAACCAAATAAAATAGTGCATAGGAAGAACTAAGATGCATCTTTGATTAAAATGAGAGCCTGGATGATATTTTCATTTTAACAAGGCAGTCCCATGACCAGATTTTGTGTGTTTCACTCAGCCACGTGGTTGTCCCAACAATGTTTAATCACACAACCATAGGCATGTTAGAAATGCAAATTGGAATAAAGGAGCTAAGGCAATCTAAAGAGCATAATCATCACATACGCGCGCCAGAACCACTGCAGGGGAAGCACGGCTGTGTATTCTCCCTCTTTGCCTGCATGGGGAAGAAAAAAGGATAATCACATTATTGCCCCTTTTATGACTTTAAGATAGTAGTAATAAATACTCGTACAGAACAGTGGCAAATTCATTAAGCTTGGATCTTTCAGTTTCAGTCAACTAGTAGTATGTTCTTTAGCTGCTAGAACTCCCAGCCTAATTAACGCTACTTGGACAGCGAACAGGTTGCAACAAACTTAAAAAATGGCGAATACTCACGGCATTGTCGATTTGAGTCTCGTAGAACACTGGGACACCTATTCCCACGGCGATGCTGACGACGCCCACCGAAATGGCCACAATCTAGAGGCACCAAGAAGGGAAATCAAGCTCCGCGAGAATCAAAGGACAAGGCAAGGGCGCGATTTGGGGTCGGGTGGGCACTCCGTAGCGTACCGTGTTCTGGTCGAGGTCAATGGCCCGGATGCGAGGGTACCGCCGCGCCCCGGCACTTCGCCGTCGGGGCAGCAGCGCCGCCATGTAGGGCGAGGAAGGAGTGGAAGAGAGGAAGCGGGAGTGGAGCGTCGTGAGCGACGAGGAGGAAGTGGCCATGGCTGCGGACCGGCCGGGTCTCCGGCGGGCGGGCGCGGCGGTGGCCGTGACCCGGTGACCGGCTCCACGCCTCGCGTCGTGAGGAGGAGGTCGAGCGAGCGAGGGAGGACTGGAGGGGGAGAGGAGGAGGTAGGAGAGACAGCCGGGGAGGTCGTGCCGTCAGCCGTCGTGGACCATGTGGATGTGGTGCTTGTTATGTGGAGACGTGGCAGGCCGAGGTGCCGGAGTTGGGATGGGATGTGGGTGCTGCTCGTGACTGGGGCCGCCGGCCGGGCCTCGGGACGAAGAAATGAGCGTGGATGCATGCATCATGCATCGAAGGAATTGAGCGCCGGAATTTGAGAGGCTGCGGAACTCCCAGAGCGGATAATGTCCATATCCGAAAAGACCAAGGCTAGCCACGGAATGCCTGCTGTCCCGATCTCCTCCCCGTCGTCTTTTCTCAGCCGCAGGTAGTAGTAGGAAAGGAAAAAAAAAAATCTCGGCATCAGTGCGACAATGGAGAAGCAGAAGCTGATTGTTAACTCTGGCACTAAGCTGTTAGTTAATCTGATAACCGCGCGTTGTCGCCATTTTGCTTTCTGAAAGAATACCAACGTACGGATTGACGGCCATATGCAATCATATGGTTTATAATAGATTAACCAGATTAATCCACTCGGCAGTTGCGCCACCGTGTCATTTCCGGTTGACAGTGTACAATGCATGCATGCACGTCTTGCCAAGATTACTTTTACTTTTAGCCAGCGAGTCCAAGCAGCCGAAAATGACGCGCATGCTTTCAGATTCAGATATACAGTACAAAGGTCTGCGTGTACTATTGCACTGCACGATTTTTTCAGCGGCATTGCACCATCATCCCCTGCAGCACTGCTCATCGTAAGAAAGTGAAGCTCATTTTACTCAGGCTTCGCAGCGGCAGATGGGAATGGGAGAGCCTCGCATGGGACTGCCCGGTCGGCCGGGACTGGGAGCGTATCAAGGTTGAAGCTCCATTTTGCTTTTCTGACACCTGTCACTCGATTTGCAGCGACAGATTGATTTTCGTCAAAGTTTTCTTCACAAACTTATGCACTGCGTATGGTTCCTTCTGACTGGGCCAATTTTTTTGGCTCCCTACTTATGTCCCCTGAGCACTTTGAGAAAGCCAAGTGCTTAATTCAGTCGAAGGCGCTCACCTCTTGCATCAGTGACTGTGTGGGCATTAACTTCTTCCTCCCCAGCAAGTGTCCTGCAAAGAATGCTATCTCCTGCCCCAATATGCTGATAAATAAAGGGTTATCTTCTGCTGTTGACAACTCTGGCACTTCCTCTGCCGAACCTGGTATTAGTTCTGTCAGCAAAAAGATTAAGAGCAAAAAAGTGTTAGTGGAAATGGAAGTAAGAAGAAGCCCTCGAATCAAGACCCTTAACAAAGGTTTCAAGAAGTCTACTTGCCCTGACAAATTCTGTGTGGGCTGCTCATCTAAGCCCCCCCATCTAACATCAAAAGCAATCAGAGAACTCAGTTCCTCCATGTGTGATATCGATGCTGCTCTTGTGACTGATGCTGCCCTGAACAAAAAGCTGAAGACTGGTATCCCTGGAAACTCCAAGACTGAAGTCAAAAAGACCAATAACAAGAAGAAGAAGTTGCCAGCTCCTTTAGAGTCTGACCATCCTGAGGAGGATGATAAGTCGACCCATGAAGATGAAGACTGAACAAGCCAAGCAAGTAGATGGAGCGGGCTCTGCTGCCCTCCAGCTACCTTCGAATAATCTTTGCAGTGGTGGCAGATGGCCTCAGTTTTACCCCTTTTTTTTACTTCTTTTCTTTAGAATCTTAGTGATACTGTTGGTTTGGTCGTTCAAACTTTACTGCTCTGTGAGCATGAATGCTTTTATAAGTTTAAGTACTCTCAGTGTCCTAAGTTCTTTAGCCATGTGCTCCCTCTGGTTTAAATTTGATTACATTCAGGCTATGTCTGATCATGTAATGCTGCTTCTCCCCTCTCTGTTATTTTATGGATAGTAGACCCTCCTCCAAGGCCTGGAATGTTCTCTGCTGGAATATTAGAGGAATCAATGCTGATGAAAAGTGGACTTCTCTTAGAAATAAAATTATTGAATGTAAATGTGACATAGTTACTATCCAAGAAACAAAGAGGGAATCGTTTGATTCCACCTACATCAGGAAGTTCTGCCCAAATAATTTTGACTCCTTCTGTTTTCTTCCATCTCTGGGAGCTTCTGGAGGAATCCTTGTGGTTTGGAAAAGCTCCACCTTCACTGGGAATATGGTGTTTCAGAACAGATTCTCTATCTCTGTTGAATTTATCTCCACTCACAACAATGACAGATGGGTTCTGACCTCTATTTATGCACCTTGTGATGATGAAGGAAAAGCAGTTTTTCTGGACTGGTTTAGGAACATCCACATGCCTGATGATGTGGACTGGCTGATTCTTGGTGATTTCAACTTATATCGAAAACCAGAGGATAGGAATAAACCTGGTGCAAAAGCTCACGACATGCTCCAGTTCAATGATGCTATTAGCTCCCTGGGTATTGTTGAAATTCCCCTCCATGGTAGGAAATTTACATGGACCAACAAGCAGCACCCACCTTTGCTAGAAAGATTGGACTGGTTCTTCTCCTCTCAATCTTGGACTTTGAGTTATCCCAATACAGCTGCTCATTCCTTAGTCATGGAGGTCTCTGATCATTGGCCCTGTGTCATTGAGATCAAAACTGATATTCCAAAAGGGAAAGTTTTCAGATTTGAGAACTGGTGGATGAATCATGACAGCTTTCTGCCTCTTGTTGCCTCTGTTTGGAACGGGCAGTTCCAACAGTCTGACCCTGCAAAACTTTTAACGGCAAAGTTTAAAGCCCTAAGGAGTGCTTTGAGGTCTTGGCAGGCTCAACTCTCAAATCTTAAGATCACAATTGCAAATGTCAAACTTGTCATCTCTTTTCTGGACATCATTGAGGAATGGAGGGACCTTTCTTTGCAAGAATGGAATTTCAGAAACATACTCCATAACAAGTTATCCTCCCTTCTTCATCACCAGCAGATTTACTGGAGGCAGAGGGGGACCATCAAATGGGTCCAACTTGGAGATGAAAACACTAAATTGTTCCATGCTAATGCTACAATCAGATATAGGAGAAACTCCATCCCCTGTTTAATCGATTCTTCTGGTGCACCCATATTCAATCACAATGCCAAAGCTGAGCTTATTTGGAATGAATTTAAGGAAAGGCTTGGGTCTACCAGCGGTGCTGAAATGGCTTTTAACTTGAACAACCTGCTGCAGAATGATGTTAACCTTAATAGTTTAGAAGCTCCTTTCAGTCATGAAGAGATTGACTGTGTCATCAGAAATCTGCCTCTAGACAAATCTCCAGGCCCTGATGGTTTCAATAATGAGTTCCTAAAAAAATGTTGGCCAATAATTAAGCTGGATTTCTATAACCTCTGTAATGCCTTCTATGAGGGAAATGTCTGCCTCCAGAGCATCAATGGATCCCTCATCACTCTGATCCCAAAGTCTGAAGGAGCAAATAGAATCAGTGAGTTTAGGCCAATATCCCTGCTCAACTCCTCTATCAAGCTAATTACAAAAATCCTTGCCAACAGACTTCAACCTCTCATCACCAAGCTAGTTCATGCCAACCAATATGGTTTTATCAAGTCAAGAACCATCCAGGACTGTTTGGCTTGGTCTTTTGAGTATCTTCACCTTTGTCATACCTCCAAGAAGGAGTTGGTCATCCTAAAACTAGACTTCGAAAAGGCTTTTGACAGAATTGAACACAACGCTATGATTCAGATTATGGAGAAAAAAGGCTTTGGAAATAGGTGGATTAAATGGATGAGAATGATCTTTAATTCTGGATCCTCTGCTGTCCTTCTTAATAGCTCACCTGGTAAAATCTTTCACTGCAAAAGGGGAGTTAGACAGGGTGACCCTCTCTCCCCTCTCCTCTTTGTCCTAGCAGCAGATTTTCTACAGACCATCCTCAACAAAGCTAGAAGCCAGGGGCTCATCAACCTTCCCATTCCCTTGCAATACTCTCTGGACTTTCCAATATTGCAATATGCTGATGACACTTTAATCATAATGGAAGGGTGTGGGCGGCAGTTGTTCACCCTAAAAGCTTTGCTAAATTCTTTCGCAACATCCACAGGTCTCAAGATCAACTTCTCTAAATCACCCAATTAATATTAATGAAGTTAGAACCAGTCACCTTGCAGCAACCTTTGGATGTTCTGTGGGGAGCTTCCCTTTCACATACTTAGGGCTTCCTTTGGGCTTAACTAAGCCAAGTGTTGAAGACTTCATGCCTCTGGTTAATAGATGCGAAAGGAGGTTGATCAGTACCTCCCTCTTCCTATCCCAGGCAGGCAAGTTACAAATGGTCAACTCGGTTTTCTCTTCACTCCCCACTTTCTTTATGTGCACCTTCCAGCTTCATTCAACAATTAGAGAGCAAGTTGATAAATACAGAAAACATTGTTTATGGAGAGGGTCTGACGATAATAACAGAATTAATGCTAAGGCTGCTTGGCCAATGGTTACAAGGCCAAAGGTGGATGGTGGCTTGGGAGTCCTGGACCTTCAAACTCACAATGAGGCCCTTCTCTTGAAAAATTTCAGTAAATTCTTTAATAAAGCAAATATCCCCTGGGTACATCTTGTTTGGGAGAAGCACTACTCAAATGGTAGACTTCCCAATCATACCAGGAAAGGCTCCTTTTGGTGGAGGGATTTGCTGAAGATTCTGCACAAGTTCAAAGGTTTGGCTATTGTCTCTCCTAGGGATGGCTCCTCATGTTCTCTTTGGGATGATGGCTGGAATGGGCAACCCCTCAGATTGACTCTCCCTGAGCTCTTCTCCTTTGCCAAGAAGCCTAATATCACCTTGCAGCTTGCTGTAGCACCTAATGATCACTCCAACCTGTTCTCACTCCCTCTCTCTGTTGAAGCCTTTCATCAGTTTCAACTCCTGACCAACCTTCTTATCCAGCAGCAGCAAATTGCAGGCTCAGATGTTTGGACGTACATTTGGGGCACTGCTTCATTCTCTCCCAAAAAGGCATATAGACACCTACTTGGGAATGCTCAAGCTCACCCATTTTTTAAATGGCTCTGGAACTCCTCCTGTCAGCACAAACATAAAATTTTCTTTTGGCTCCTAATAAGAGACAGACTCAGCACTCGCAATCTGCTCAGTAGAAAGCACATGCCAATCCCATCTACAAATTGTGTCCTTTGTTCTCTTCAATCTGAAGAAACTGTGGACCATCTTTTCATGGAATGTAGTTTCGCAAGAAACTGTTGGAGCCTCCTTGGTTTGGTCATCATCAGCGAACCAGACCTTCTTCGAAGACTTCAAAGCCTCAAAGCTCAACTAAATGTTTCATTCTTCATGGAGGTGATAATTCTGCTATGCTGGAGCATCTGGATCTCTAGAAATGATGTCATTTTCAGAGGAATTTCGGTGGACTGTTTTAGCTGCATCGAAATTTTTAGACATCACTTCAAACAGCTCCTGTGGAGGGCTAAGAAGAAGTACTTTCCTAGAATTGAATCATGGTTAGAGCAGCTTGTGTAATTTTTCTGATTTTCTTTTTTTCTTTTTTTGTGTCCTGAATGGATTGGAAATCCATCTCCCTCCTCCTCCCCCTGTTTAGTTTTAGTCTTTTTTTTTCCTTGTTTTTTTTTACCTTTGAACTTGTTTCGCTGGTTCTTGCAACCTCCTGGGTTGCTTTAATAAAATTTTCAGTAGGGGCTTCCATGCCCCTCCTGTTCTTTCAAAAAAACTTAATTCTTTTCTTTCCAATGCTTCCAATAAGCAAAAGCATCGAAGGAGCAAGCAACGGTGCACCTCCGGGCAGCAGTGCGCGGAATGCTTGTCCGTCGCATGGTGCGGCAGATACGCATGCTCCTCAGCTCGACGTTGTCGTACGTGTTCATCCACTCGGACTCGCCGATACGGCCTGCGGCTCCAATTGCAGTGGGGATCCAAGTATGGGCGTTTCCAGTGCAGCGACCTCGCATCCAGCATCAAAGGCTATCTCATTTATCTTGTGCCTGCCGTGGTGCTAGACACTTTCAGCATAAGGGCCAGCTGCTTCACACTCCACCCTTCAGCCTACATGAAGCCAGCAGAGGCGCTCTTTCCATGGGATCCAGGTGGATATCCTTGTATTTTAGTCTTCAATAAAAAAGGGAAGCCGAGATGTAAAAGGTTTAACCCTATTTCGCTTCAGCTCTCCAGCTCGAGGACGAGCTGGGTCTCCAAGGGCGGGGGAGATGTCATGGGCATAAAGAGGGGCGCCGTAGGGCGCAAGTGTCCTAGTTGGGCCTTAAGCCCATTAGTGTTAATTAGTGTCTCTCTTAGTTATTTGTCTATAAGAATAGTACCATATTGTCTAGACACAAAAGGTGTTAGTCCTATGTACATTTTATATTCAGCCCATGGGGCACAATAGAAAGCAAGCAATGAATTATTAAAAAATAATTCTAGTCTCCCTCAATCTCTCAAGCTCTTGGCAAAGCATAAGGCCTAGTTATCCCAAAGCTCTTGGCAAAGCATAAGGCCTAGTTATCTATCTCAAAATATTCACCTCGTTCATAACAGTTTATGCTTGCTTACGTTGTGCTACATAAGGTGTAATGCAGGCTAAGCCTAATACAAGCAACCAATCAGACCCTACGGTTTCTTGTTCTTGAGGACCTCTATCAAACAGCCAAAAAGAATTGTGCTGGAAAAAAAAATCGATCTGCTCCCAACCTCCCATCTCACTATATCCCCATCCCATTTAATATCTTCTATCTATAAAACAGACAAGCAACATAGGATGCCAAACTTTTTTCCCTCCAAGAAAAACCAGAGATTACTCATAAGAAATATCTTCCCGACTGACATCAAGGTCTAAATTACAATAACAATTTTTTAGTATAGTACGTGCATGCCTTTTAGCTCTAGCGGTATAAAAAAAAATCAGGGTACATGTATGTGATGCACATGCACTACCCATTCTGAATTGCTATACTCCCTCCCAGAGGAGTGAGGTACACACACAGCCAACAAGAATTAGAGCATGAGCATGCGTTTACAACCCAAAGCTAAATCAAACAAACGCCCCCACCCCCCCAATCTACATTGCCAAGAATCCATAATCCAGCAATACATCTCCAATATTTTGTTGCTAGATTGTGGCACAAATATTTACCCACTATGCCATGACAATTGACAAACATAATGTGTAGATGTGCATTACACAACAAATTACACCTCCAGGAAATTTCTTCACTAGTTTTTTAGCAACTGGACGTGTACCCTTCGCTCTCTTTTTCCCCAATACAGTTTGCTCCTTTGCTGCCTTGCTGAGATGAAGCAAAAGTGGTTTTTTTTCTAACAAATATTCGAAACAGGCAAACTTACAAAAACTTTCGACTTTAAATTTCCAATCCTGACCTGATGCAAATATTCTTTCATAGGAAAATCTCATATGCACAGTGACGAGCAGGAAGAAGAAAAATTAATCAGTAATGTTCACCAAATCGCCTCAATGGCCTTGCCGATAATCGCCAGCTTGTCACCGAGAGCTGCTGGGTCATCCCCTGGCTGAGATCATATATGTGCAGCTTCACCGGGTACCCATCTTGCACACAATCACTCAAATCATCATCTGCTCAGTTCAGATGCTTGCGAGAAAGAATGGCAGAATCAAAATTCAGCCCCCTACTACCTCTGCCATCTTCTCCACCCGAGTTCTTGCTTGACTTTTTTCCTTCCAATTCTCTATGAAGTTGATACTGACAAAGCTGAATTTAGGCCCTGTTTAGCTTCCTACCGAAAAAATTTTCATCCATCCCATCGAATCTTTGGACACATGCATGAAACATTAAATGTAGATAAAAAAATAAACTAATTACACAGTTTGGTTGAAAATCACGAGACGAATCTTTTAAGCCTAGTTAGTCCATGATTAGCCTTAAGTGCTACAGTAACCCACATATGCTAATGACAGATTAATTATACTTAATAGATTCGTCTTGCAGTTTCCTGACGAGTTATGTAATTTATTTTTTTATTAGTTTCTAAAAACCCCTTCCGACATCCTTACGACATATCCGATGTGACACCCAAAAAATTTTCATCTACAATCTAAACAGGCCCTTATGCCAAACTCTTACCCCAGAGCTAAGAGCCTAAGGTTTTCCCCAAATTCTACCAGCTCAAATCCCCATTCAAAGACGGGACATTTACATTTTTACCATTATAACGGATGTCACTTACTCGAATCTCACTCTTAATTTGGCTCTTACAAAAATACCAGGTGCGTGCAAGTTTAAGTTTCATTTTTACCACTTTAGCCGATGTGGCACGCCACGGCACGTTGACACGCTGGCACACAGTCAGCAGGGCTAGGTAAAAAGACTCCGCTGCCCCTGTCCATTTGCTCAATATTGCCGCTTCCAATGCCGCCGCGCTGAGCACCAAGGCTGTGGAGTACGGAGTACCACAACTTCGTAGCCACCTCGCTCTCGCCCCACGCGTACACTCGCTGCTCCGTCCGCAGACGCGGACGAGGATGTCTTCGGCAGCAGCCTTGCCGTCGCGGACGAGGGCGCCGCAGCCGCGTCGGCCGCGCACTTCCGCGTGGTCCACCGTGACGCCTTCGCGGCGAACGCCACCGCGGCCGAGCTGCTCAGGCACCGTCTGCAGCGAGACAAGCGTAGGGCGGCGCGGATCTCGAAGGCGGCGGCCGCCGGTGGCGCCAGCGCGGCGAACGGGACAAGGAGCCGCGGCGGGGCCGTGGCCGCGCCGGTGGTTTCGGGGCTCGCGCAGGTGAGCGGGGAGTACTTCACCAAGACCAGGGTGGGCACGCCGTCCACGCCGGCGCTCATGGTGCTGGACACCGGCAGCGACATGGTGTGGTTGCAGTGCGCGCCGTGCCTCCTCGTCGTCCAGCGCCGCGTCGGGCTCCCGGTCCTCCACCGTCACCTTCGGCCCGCCCTCCGCGTCGGCGGCGTCCTTCACCCCGATGGTCTGCAACTCGCGCATGGAGACGTTCTACTACGTGCAGCTCGTGGGCATCAGCCTGTGCGGCGCGCGCGTCCCGGGCGTGGCCGAGTCTGACCTCCGCCTGGCCCCGCCCACTGGCCGCGGCGGCGCCATCGTGGACTCGGGCACCTCCGTGACCCGGCTCGCCCGCCCGTCCTACTCGGCGCTCCACGACGCGTTCCGCGCCGCGGCGGCTCCGTATTGAGCAAATGGATAGGGGCAGCGGAGTCTTTTTACCTAGCTCTGCTGACTGTGTGCCAGCATGTCAACGTGTCGTGGCGTGCCACATCAACTAAAGTGGTAAAAATGAAACTCAAACTTGCACGCGCCTAGTATTTTTGTAAGAGCCAAATTAAGAATGAGATTCGAGTAAGTGACATCCGTTATAATGGTAAAAATGTAAATGTCCCTTCAAAGACAGGATCCCTTTTTCGTCCAACACCAAGCGTTAAAAAAAAACAGAGATTACCCACACTGATTTCTCTCCACCAAGCAAGTAATCCCCAATAGGTAATAGCTAGCTTCTTTCTTTTTCTTCCTCCAAATGAGCAAGCAGCAGCTCAAATCGCCAGCACACCTCCTCCTCTCTGTTCTTCTCTCCACCAAGACCTTAGCAGCAACCTGTAGCTCTTCGTTCTTCCTGCCGGTAAACACCAGGAGCAGATCAGCCACCCAGCTAGCCTTCTTTCTCTCAAATAGCAGCAGCACACTAGATTCATCTAAAAAATTCAAGCTCCAAGCCTTCATCACCACCGCCATGACCTCACACCTCCGTCGACTCTTTCAGCTTCAACCAAAGCACGCCATCTCCTCCGCTGATCCTCGTATCCGAGCCGCAAATATAACAACGGCTCCTCCCAACCCGTCTCTCTCTGAGCAATCGAAGCCACGGCCAGCACCTCTGCTCTGCTCCTCTCCTCTCCTCTCCTCCGTGCGTGAGCGTCGTGGCCGTACCTGAAGTGATGGCGCAACTGGAGGCGGCTAGAGACGAGGCACGATGATGAGAGGCTCAGCAGGCCGGGGGCGGAGCAGGAGAGCGGACTGGAGCAGGTGCCGTCGCCTGCGGTTCCGCGGGGCGCCCGTGCGGGATTCTCCCAAACCGCCGGTGACAGCACCCGGCCAGAAATTGGCCTGATCGGGACGTGAGCGAGATCCCTCCCCCTGATCCACCTGTGGCCGGCGGGCAGCGAGAGGGCGGCGGCGAGGTGGAGCGGACGGGCGGGCATTGCTGGAAGCCTGGAATGCTGGGGCGGGGACCGGGGAGGATCGGCGCAGAACGGCCCAATGCACGATGGCCCCACCTGTCGGCGCGCGGTAGAGAACGGGGTGGCAAAGTGGAGTCTGGACTCTGGAGTGGAGAAAAAGGGTAAGACTTTGGCCGCCCAGGCCCTGACCCAAACCCCTGACCGTGGCGACGGCGGTCGATCGACGTCGACGGAGGCAGCTAGGAGGTTTGCGACGATTAACCGGTCGCCCCTGGATTTTGTGCGTGTGGAGGCAATGCTAGCGCGTGCGTCTGGCTTTGTGGGCAAAGCATGGAAGCGAACACCCAATTTGTCGGTCCAGGTCTTGACCTCGCCGCGCCGCTGCTCCTACATGCCACCGCAGCTTCGTCATCTCCACAGTACGCCGACACAGCGGGAAATACTCCCCGAAGAACAGCAGCTGCTGCAAAATAATAGCGTGTAAGATCTGTTGTTCTGCCTATTTAATTGGGACATCTATCTTGGGTCGATTTTGCGGTTGGGACATCTATCTAGGGTCGATTTTGCGGTTGGGACATCTATCTAAGGCCGATTTTGCGGTTGGAGTGGATGAGCTCGTGTTTGAGAAGAATTTTAAATCTCACGAGTATTATTTATGATGAAAACTGGGAAAAAGAAACATCTTTTGAACCGCAGCCTGATTATTTTTTGCTGCAGAGGAGCTCTACCAAGGCTGGACTGTATCTCCAAAGAGAACTGGAGCAAACAGCGCAATAATGTCAATATGCAGAATTCAGCTGTTGCTGCTGTCGACTCTATTAGGTAATCTTGCTCGCTTCTAAACTTCAGTATTGGCCTGAGCTTTGTAATGTTAGCGTGCTTACATTCAGGGATACTGTTGAGGGGAGTTTTGACCAGAGGTTTGCAACACTGAAGAGCATTGGGGAGGATCGCGTCAATGACCGCGAGCTTGAGTTACTGCTAAAAAGGAAATCTGCCCCCATTTGCTATGTTTGGTGTGATCCCTCCCCCTGGATGCACATATCTGAGGTATATGAACTTTTTTTTGTGTGTGGTAGCATTTTTAAATGCTACTGAAATTGATGCATTCTATGAAGGAATTATCCACATAGTGCTCCTACTAAGGAAGAACTGGGGTAGTTTGATGTAGATATACTCTTTAGTCTGTAATGGACTTTAGATCTATGATGCATGAATATGTCTTGGACTGGTCTTATCTCCCAGAGAGCAATCTCAATGCCCAACACCCCTCTAGCCCCAATGGAGACTTGGAGAGAAAAAGAAACTAAATATACAATCATTTGGGTTTGAGAACAATTCAAAAGAACTGTAAAACACTGCTTTTGTACACCACCTGGGTTCAGAGAGTAAAGCTGAAGTAGTATGTTTCATTGAAAAAATATAGGGGTGTCTTATAATTATCAGAATGATTCTAGAACATTCTTGAATCTTCCTATTATTAGTGAAAAGTTCAGAAAGACAGGGTGGAGCGGCCTGATAAGACCGTAGGGCAAAGATGGTTCCTGCCCTAATATCTTGGTTGATCAATGGGCCTGTTACTTGCTACTCTCTTGCAGCTAGGATTGAATTTGTACTTTTTCTAACGGCATATATGCAGGGGTCCTTAAGAAATTAGAAGATAACTTGCTCACACCTCTTTTTCTCTGTCTAATTACTTTCAAAAGTTCTGCCATTATTTCTTTGTTAATTCAGCACCTGTATAACTATGCAATGGTACTGGGCAATCCTTATGGACTGGCTTCACATAGTCATGCTACACTAACGAATTAAATATCTTTCCTTCAACACTGTTCCGAATGTTTTTGAAGAGATACCTTTATGCAGGACTTGACTGATCTAACAAATCCACCTTCTAGTGAAACCTTTTTACATTCGATGATCAATAGAGTCTCCTGCTCAGAATATCAAAGTTCTTCTGAATGGTTGCCCAGTCTCTTTTTTGTGAGTGCACTGTTGAAGCCATCAGCACTAGATCCTTTGCTATCTGTTGGCATACACTATTATTATCATCATCAATTTCATGCAAACATGAGGAACCCCAATAAAGTTAGTAGGGATTTTCCTTGGACCATAAATATATATTGTATGGAAGTGAAATTTAGTGAACTATGAACATACTTTAGTTCCATATAACTATCCCCGCTGATATGCTTTCATGGTGGCAGGTTCTTGTGGTAATGTTATTGTTGGTTAATGGGCTGTGGCAAATGCTAACTTTTATTTGTGTGGTACTTAGTTAATTCATTTTCTGTCTTGATTCACTCATTTAACTGTTTTTATTTTATTTTGGGATGATGCCATGATGCCCATTAAAGTAACAGATGTTCGAGTTTGTAATGTGACGTTCAATCTTAGTTTTGCACTGATATTTTTTCATGCTGCAGGGCATCATAAAGACTCTCTGTGTTAATAAGATGGTTAATTCTGGTTGTAAAGTCAAAATCCTAATGACAGACTGGTTGGCCCGGATGGACGATAACATTGGTGGCAATCTAAATAAAATGCGGAATATTGGCTTGTACAATATTGAGATTTGGAAAGCAGTTGGCATGGCTCTTGATAGGGTAGAGCTAGTGTGGTTGTCAGATGAAATAAATCGGCATGCCAATAAATATTGGCCACTCGCCATGGATGTTTCAAGAAAAACCACTGTGCATAGAATAAAAAGGTATATTCTTGTTTGGATTATTTGAATAAAAAGGTATATTCTTGTTTGGGTTATTTAAATGTTCATGTGTATTTTCACTTGGCAACCTTTAAATCTGAGCATCAAATGGAGGATCATTTGAACATGCAAGTCATTTCATTTCTGTTTACCTGCAGGTGTTATCGGAATAGAGATCCTTTTGAAGAATTCACTGCTGCTGATATATTTTACCCTTCCTTGCAGTGTGCTACTATATTGTTTCAGAAGGTTATTTTCTTTCCTCTTTGAAAACATTCAACCTTAGCAGGGGCACAGCTAGTGCCACAAGGACAGTGGTGCACTTGAGAAACAGATGCAATTTCAAAGTAACATGTGACCAGATATGAGTAAATGTACTAGCGAAATCTTGATTTACCATGGTGCATGTGCAACTTCCTAATCCAACGCATCGTTGCCCCTGAACCTTAGGAACTATCTCTGTTTGCAAATGAGTCACCATGACATGTGTCGATCAACTTTGTCTTACTTTGAAGACTGGAATTTTTAAAAATTAAGGAAGTAAACAACAATGCAATATAGTTACTTTAGCCTTTTATTTCTCTAAATTGCAGTTTGGAATTATCCTGAGTTTTTGAGATTTGGATGCTTTTATCATCATGTTCTTAAAGATCATGATGGTTTTATATCAACACACCAAACTTTGTTGTATGCAACTATGCATCAAACCAGAGGGGGGAAATGCTTCTGTCTCCAACATAAGTACTGGATAATTCAATTTCTCAGAATAATAATAAATTATGTAGTGTAAGATTTATATAGTGTGTAGAAATGGTCTTGGGAATGATGTTTCAGGATGAGATTGATTTTTCAATCCTGGTCTTTGACTGGAATGGGATGCTTTGGAAGGAGAGATAGCAACGATTGATTGTATTTTTAGCACAGTTAGTGAAATTAGTGGAATGAGATAGCCTTTGATGTATGGGCGTTTCCAGTGCAGCGACCTCGCATCAGCATCCAGCAACAGGCATCAAAGGCTATCTCATTCATCCTTGTGCCTGCCGTGGTGCTAGACACTTTCAGCATAAGAGCCAGCTGCTTCACACTCCACCCTTCAGCCTACATGAAGCCAGCAGAGGCGCTCATTCCATGGGATCCAGGTGGATATCCTTGTATTTTAGTCTTCAATAAAAAGGGGAAGCCGAGATGTAAAAGGCTTAACCCTATTTCGCTTCAGCTCTCCAGCTCGAGGACGAGCTGGGTCTCCAAGGGCGGGGGAGATGTCATGGGCATAAAGAGGGACGCCGTAGGGCGCAAGTGTCCTAGTTGGGCCTTAAGCCCATTAGTGTTAATTAGTGTCTCTCTTAGTTATTTGTCTATAGGAATAGTACCATATTGTCTAGGCACAAGAGGCGTTAGTCCTATGTACCTTTTATATTCAGCCCATGGGGCACAATGGAAAGCAAGCAATGAATTATAAAGAAACAATTCTAGTCTCCCTCAATCTCTCAAGCTCTTGGCAAAGCATAAGGCCTAGTTATCCCAAAGCTCTTGGCAAAGCATAAGGCCTAGTTATCTATCTCAAAATATCCACCTCGTTCATAACATCACCAGATCAAAATATCCTCGACATACCTGCTCCACTTCATTACACAGGTAAAATCACGAGGAAAAAGTAAAGCTAGTCTTTGAAACATCTGTTTACTGTTATATGCTGATATCAGGATTATAGTCGATGCACTTCAGCAGTGAGTTCCTGTTGGATTTAATACATGCACTGGAACCTTGCTTTATTGCAGGTTGACATATGGCTGTTGGGCAGGGCTCAGCATGAGGCCAACTTGTTAGCTAGAGAATATTGCAAGCGTGTAAGAAGGGGAAATGAGCCAATTGCTCTGTCACACAGTATCTTTGGATGTTCTATCTAGTTGCTGTTCCAGTTTGTTTTATGAGCTAAATGTAACAGCACCACAGGTCCATTAACTTTTGCCTGTGTGTCAACTAGGTCCATCAACTTTGTAAGTGCAGTTGAGTCCCTAAACTTTTTTTAAGTGGTTCACCAAAGGTCCATACCCCTTTGTTTGGTTTTTAGGTCTGATGTGGTGTGTACACTCAGCAGTCAGCATGGTGTGTAAATTGCAATTAGACCTTTCCCTTTGTTTCTTCTCTCCTATTCAGTCCTTTCTTTTCTTCCAACCGTATGTGTGCCTCCCTTTTTGCCTTGAGCGCACGAAGGATGACGACACCAGTGAAGTGCTCATGGGGCACAAAAGCAGGGGGCCATCGCTCGGGCGCGTGAGGCGCATCACCACCTTGGCAGTTGTTGCAGTCGCCACAGCCAGCATAATGGTGTGGCCATGCTCCTCCATCACGACCGTGGGCTACAAGTACGTGTGGTCTGGGCAGTGGGCACGGGAGCTAGTGCTGGTGATGGGGACGGGGGCTTGGTGTGTGAGTCACCGAGGGTGGGGCGGTAGCCTTGGGGGCGAACTTTGGCAGTAGTTAGGGTCGCATCAGGTGCTAGGGTGGCCGGCGCCACGGTAGCCGGAGCAAGTAGTGTATCGAGCGGCATAGCAGCTGGGGCCGGAGTGGTGGGTGTGGCAGCAGGGGCCAAGGTCGTTGGGGCACCGTTGCTTCTGTGGTGGTTGTCACCAGTGCAGTAATGAATGGTCCAGGCGAGGTGGTTGTCCGTCTCGGTTAAACCGAGGAGGGAGGGGAGATGCAGGTGCACAGGGTGGGAGAGCACGTGGATCTCCCACCGCGTGTGGTGGGCAGTGTCAGGCTTGCTAGTGGAGGTCTTATTGAAGACCTTGATGGTGGTAGGAGGCTGGGAGGCAAGGCCGAGGGGGGGGGGGGGGGCCTCCATGTGAGGAACATGGCCCACAGCCGGTACGTGTTGTGCTTGGCCTCTTGACCGGCAATGCGGGTGCTACCGTTGGCTAGTCGAGTTGGGGATGGTAGTTGCCCTACACTGCAGTGGCGCTGCTAGGTTGGCTGCATGAGAGAGCAGGTCTAGGGAGCACAGGCCAAAGGCGCAGGGAGCGACACCGGCGAGCGCAAGCATGGAGGCAACAATAGTGGCATGGTCTATGGAGATAGGGAGATTGGGTGAGAGGAAGGGGCTAATTGCAATTTACATGCCATGCTGGCTGCTGAGGCTACATGGCATGTTGGATCTAAATACCAAATAAAGGATATGGACCTCCGGTAAACCTCTTAAATTTAAGGACCCAAAACTGCACTTTCAGAGTTGATGGACCCAGGTAACACACATGCATAGCTGTTGTATTGTGGATGAGTACTCTGGTATTTAGTCCTTGTATAATGGTAATTTAACTTATGTCAAGACACATACACACTGACATACATGCACCAAAGCATACCCAGGCACAGATCCTTAAATTTAAGTACAGATATACTTCCGAATTTGTTACTGTACCCTGAAGAAGAACATAGGAGGAATCCATTTCTGGCTATCTACATGGAAGATATTGAGGTTTGTGCTGTAATTTTAGTACGCTCAACCTCTAACCTTGTTATCTATATTCTATTGATTGCATGTTTTGTGTAACAAACATAATTTTATTTCAAATATTTTGATACATGAGCTAGTTGTTTTTGTAACTCTTGCTCACTGTACATAGAGCATAATATATAACTATGCAAGGAAAACCATCTTGGGCCAGGAAGGCGAGTAACAACTAACAACAGTTTACTTTAACTACCTATGGGCTATGTGAGAGTACAACGTTTCAGTTGGACAGTCATGCACACACATGTGATCTCTGTTATTAGTTCTATTATGGACTCCTCATTCTTTGTTCAGAAGAAGCGACTTTTCTCTTACCACTCATTCTTTAATCAGAAGAAGTGACTTTTCTCTTAGCACTTTAAGAAAGGACTAGTGTCATTAACCAGTTTGTTGGTCCTTTTGTTACTTGAACCTATATGTGAAATTAATTATCTTGTATATGTTTTGTAACATTTTGATTTTTGTCAACTAGTGTAACCATAGAGATATGGGAATTAGCTGCTTCGTGTTCACTACCTGATCTTTGTGTCTTAGGGAATCATTAACTTTGTGTTTGATAGTTTTACAAGTGAGATTGTTCAATACTGACATTTAATGTATAGGTTGATATCAGTAGAAAAATAATACATGCTTTCTGCCCTCCAAAATTGGTGGAAGGCAATCCGTGTTTGGAGTACATAAAATATATTGTCTTACCGTGGCATGGAAAGTTTGAGGTGGTTCGGAAGAAAGAGGATGGTGGTGACAAGTAAGATTCTCTGTCAAGGCACTTCTGCATGTTTCCTGACAAATGCTAGTCATGTAATTGACCAGTAGAATGTACAATTATTTCATCCAGTCTACTAAAAGAGTAGCAACACATTAACAGGCTACAGATAAATAAATTGATTTGCATTTTGCAGAACATTCATGTGCTAGTATATACTACGGTCAAATCTGATACAAGTATGACTACAACTACAATCATTATACAGGACGTTCCTGAGCATGGAGGAGCTTACAGCTGATTATGTAAGTGGGGCTCTTCAAACTTGAAGCTGGCCCTTGCAAATTCTTTAAAAATAATATTGCAGGTAAATTATTCTCTCTTGCCTGGCAGTCATCTTTCTTGCATTTGCTTATGACTTACCATTTTGAGACCTACACCGGAAGATGCACAATACGGGGCTTATTACATATCCTAGACTCAAGATGAACACCTTCACTGAGTCCAAACACTAGGTTAAGTCATGGATTGAAATTATGCCAGAAATTGCATACATAAAGGAGCAAGAAAATGCATGCATTAGCAATGTAGCACTCAGCATGTAGTATAATGTAACTACTACCAAACAAAACTGGAAAAAAAAGTAGTATTTGTTTTCACTTCTCCAGAACATGTCTCACTTCCAATTTTGCCACTGTGTAGTTCCTTTCTTGACAGTAACTATTAGGAAAGGATCTATTAGGATCAATTGTTATTATTGGGATAGGATCCATTAAGATCAATTGTATAGAATATCTATCCATGTATAGGCTAGCTTTCTTGTATTGTACCACCTACCTTGTACCACAGGTTGATCATGGCTATATATATGCAAGAAAGAAATAATATATTGTAGACATTGCACCTTTGTGTGATAGCATGTCCTGTTTCACAATATTTATCCTTCCTCTCAGGAGGTGCCATTTTAAATTATTAGTCCATTGAGTAAAACAAGAGTGTACTTATTGAGATATTTCCATAATGTATCCTATTTTAATGATGTAAAACAATTTAAATTTTTTTGACCGAAACAGTAGGGGAATCCCCTACCTTTTTTTTGTTTTTTTTCCATTAAATGAAAGAATGGTATTTACATGGAGAAAATACAAGGCAGCTAGGCCCAGAAAGAAAAAAGAGTCCTATATATTGAGTTGCATGCACCGACCAATTCAACACAAAAGCTTAAGCTGATGGGGAGAGGTGGACAATTCACTTATATTCCAACACTCTCCCTCACGTGGAGGCTCCCTCAGGCCTCAGACGTGGAATAGGAGCGAGCAGCAATTATTTTATTTGCGCTAACCAGGATTCAAACTCGAGACCTCTGGATATGATACCATATTGAGTTGCATGCACCGACCAATTCAACCTAAAAGCTTAAGTTGATGGGGAGAGGTGGGCAATTCACTTATATTCCAACACTATACATTGTAACTATCTCTCCAAGAACTGAGTGAGTTATGTCTGCTGGGATTGGCTTTAGTACAAACTAAACCAAGTTCCTCCTTGAAATCTCTTCTCCAAATGTTGATGTTGACCTGGCCCTGGTCAAAAATCACCCTGTTTCTGGTAGTCCAGATGATCCAGCATGCTGTGGTGAAGAGCTCTCTGAAGATTGGGCTGCCAAAGTTAGTCCTGGCCTCTAAAACCATATCTAGGGGAGGTAGGTTGAGATTCCAGGAAATAGGAATGGAACTCCAGCAGTCCTGACTGAAGGGGCATTTGAAAAAGAGGTGTAGGTTTGTTTCTTCACATGTAAAAGAATTTAAATTACTATAGCATGCATTGAATAGGAGATTGCACATGCATTTCTCATTACCTTTTCCTTAGATACGATGAAACGGATGGAATGGTTAATTTGAGTTGGCTTAATTTCTTCCAGCCCTTTGTTCTTACTCAAAATGATATTTTATTCTGAGTTTATCTTACCTTACGTTTTTTGTTTCAAGCCGGTCCATGATCACTTCATAAGAAATGCTGAAGCAAAAAGCACAGTGGAAGACATTAAGGTATATTTTTTATCAGCTTTATTGGTTTTTCATTTCGTACAGATGATGTTAAGAAACACTGTTTCATATAATTATGTTGTTAAGAAACATCTTATTTGAACTCTTAGTTTACTGCATACAGAGGATTTTGTGGATGATTTAGGGTTTGATATAAGAGTTGGCTGGGTTCTCTAGGATATAGGTTAAGTTGTGACTGTTGTTAATGAAAATTTCATATATTAGTAAAAAAAAACCCTGTGCATTGCTGTGACTGCGAGATGGAAAGAGGAAATTTGACATGATGTCATGCAAATCACATTTGTATAATTGAACCTTTGACAACATGCTTTCCATAACAAATTTGGACATGGTTTTAAAAAGATGCAATCCTTGGTAAAGTATAAAGTATTTTTTTTTGACAGGAAATAAAGTATAAAGTATTACTTGAGGTGTAAATGAGAACTCAATTTAAAAGCAAAGAATAACGGTGAGTAACATTAGTTTTGAGCTCTTTACTATAAAAAAAAATATCTCTGGATACTGAGTGAGAATAGTTGCATAAATGAAAAGAGAAAATTAGCGGCACCATGGACAAAATATGCTAGAACTTATTTTGAAGCTATTTTTTCTTCAGTAACAACGAACCTCCACTTCAAATTAAATTACCTTCAGTTTGGTCCTCCCAAATTGATCTGCAGTTGGAAAGCGGACATTACTGTTAGGTTTCATGCACCAACCAAGTGAACCCAAAAGCTTAAGCGATTGGGAAGAGGTGGGCAATCCACTAATACTTCACAACAATTACCACTCTTGGCCTTTAGAAAAGAGCAAACATCAACAATTTATACAATTCCAACCCCTTGTTCTCTCTACATTTCTTAACCATGTGAAGTCCATAGGAAGAGCCACATGACAGGTTGACCTGTCCATATGATCTTTCAATTTTATTCCTTTTCTTCATTCTTAATCGGATAAAAGGTTCAGTAATAAATACAACACAGATTCTGAGAGAGAACCCTCAACTGATGTGCAGTAATCCTTTCTATAAACTTACTGGTGTTCCCCATCTGAAGTAGACTACGAAAATCTGCAAGCAATCACAGGAAATATCACATGAGATCCAAAAGTTTGATCTCTGCCATGCCTATGAGTTATTTTCACTGAAGTCACTAATCTGCAAGTGTTGATGATCTGTTTGAAATTGCAGCATTTTCTTCTGGTGCTTTATATGAAAACAGTGGTCTTTACAGAAGCAAACTGCTACAGTATATTAGTTCTATCCAGGGATTTGATTTCGGTTTTAGATTTTTTTTTTCACCATCAAAACTACTGAAATTTTCAAAATTTGGTTGAAATTTATTTAGATTTGTCACCAAAATACATGTTTTCTAAAGTTTTTGGACCTTAACAAAGGATTGGCATGATTTATGGCTGTACATCTATTGAGTTGAAAAATATGCAACCAAACAATAGGAAATATGAGATTATAGAGTAATATGTTTACAATATAGCATATGCATGAGTCTAATATTAAATTTGGATTTTTCTTTCAGCCACCACCAAAATTCATGAAATGTCTGCGACTTCACTGAAATTTAGAACCCTGGTTCAATCAATCATGTATCTCTCTTTTTTTTTTTGGCAGGAATACTACATTGCAAAGTGAGGATCTCCGATGGCTAGGAATTGTAGAACACTACACTTGGGAGCAGTGGTCACCAAACGCATGCAATTAAGGATTTGGGATGTATTTTTTTTTTTTAAAAAACTGTGGTATTAAGTTTGAAACCTTCAAAAACTATACTATCTCCATCCTTGAGTTTAGGTATATGATGTTTACACAAGCTAATTAGTTCTAGTTAACTTGTCCTAACATCAATATTTGAGGACGGAGGGAGTATAGTTGTTCCTTCCTTACGGATTAGGCCAAAACTAGCGACAAGATTGCTTTGGCAACGCAGCAGTTGCGTAGTCTGTTCAGAATTTACTTGCAGGGTTCAAGGCAGGGAATGTAATGTTGAGGGAGTTCTAAATCCCCGCTCGTCGCTTGCTCGGCGACAGCCACGTGCTGTTTGCATCACAGGCTCGCAGCCACTGGTTGCCCACCATGCAGTAAGGGCGTGATTGTCTGCACTTTGGTGGGTGATCCGGGATGGAGGCCCTGTACAGGCTCAAAGGCAGGATGACATTATGCACTTGGGTGTGTGTTGAAAAATTTCAATATTTGACATCGAGTATGTGTGCCTCACAAGATTTGACATCTAATTTATCTGCCTTCCAAAATTTGATACTAAGGCTGTGAATTGTTTCAATTTAGGGGATTTCAACCATTTTCTCATCTTTTCCTTTTGGTGAGATATACCGTTAGACCACCGAGCCAGTGGAGGTCAACTCGGTCAGTGAACCGAGGTCAATGGGGACAAAGAGGAGAGGGCGCACTAGAGCTAAGGATGAAGGAGAAACAAGAGAATAGGGGTGGTAACCCTAGCCACACACCCGTGCATGCCTTTTATCACTAGGACGACACCATCTCCCATGCTCCCCCAAAACCCTTCCTGCCTAACACCGCGCCATCCGAGGGAAGCAGAAATTGGGAAGACGGAGGTATGCAGGATGGATGGGTGGAGAGGAATGAGTTAGAGTGGGTAAATGATGTGAGGCAGGCATTCAAACACCAAGTGGTGTCGGATGGGCCTCAGGATGGCCTAATTCCAGCAACCAATCACCCCCTAAGGTGCTGCCATGCTAGTGAGAACTGACTAATGCAAAGTAGTAGATGGAGAGGTGAACTATGAACAACACTTGCCTGATGATGGAGCGTTGTTATTGATGGTTTCAGTTTCTAGGTTGCACAACACACATGTTGGAAGGGCATATCAATATGCCATGACTTTTTATTATGAGTCTAAACTATCTAAGCTAGCATGCGTGAAAAGAACTAGCTAGCCGAGTCAAAGAACACACCAAAAAATAGAAGCAATAGAGCACACACCAAAAAATAGAAGCATGAGCATGAAGATGGTTAATACGCAGAGCACACAAAAAGAAGCATGGGGTACACTACAACAAAAACCTCCTCTAGAAACGTTTTCTTTGATACATTTTTGAAAGCATATCTATACCTTAAGTGGTTCTAGCACTAGACACGTTTGTTGACACGTTATAAAGAAAACGTTTCTACATCTTCATAGGTTTCACTACTAGATGTTGAACGATGTGGTTATCTGTTCAACAGATAAGTTAGACCGGTACAATGTACTTAAAGTCTGTTGGTTAGATCCTAAATGTTAGCTAATGTAATATGTGGTTGTAACCCTAAGATGTAAGCCACCGCCGAGGGGGCTGTTCCCCGGCATCTATATTAACATGCACCCAGAGCCAAGGAAAAGACATATGGTTAACTCATTTTTACATGGTATCTAAAGCCTTCATCTCCAACGAGTTGTGCCGCCATGTTTGCCTCTTCCTCCGTGCAGCATGCCGCCATCACCGCTCTTGGCTTCCTGCCGACTAGTGAGAAGTTGACGCGCGACAACTACCCCTTGTGGCGAGCCCAAGTTCTTTCGTCCATCAAGGGAGCCGAGGTGTTCCACTTCCTCGACACCAAGGCGGAGGCACCACCGATGTATCTGCCCAAGAAGGAAGGCGAGGACAAGGAGGCGGCACCGATCCTGAACAAGGAGTACACGACGTGGGTGGCAAAGGACCAACAGGTCCTAAGCTATCTACTCGTGTCTCTCTCGCGTGAAGTGCTTCAGCAAGTCTCATCCGCGACGACCGCAATAGAGGCGTGGGCTGGGATCGAGAAATTTTTCGCTTCCCAGTTACGCGCGCGCGTGATCAGTACGCGCATGGCTTTGGCAACTGCGTCCAAGGGCGCGTTGACCATCGCCGGCTACTACACAAAGATCAAGACCCTGGCCGACGAGATGGCATCGGCAGGACAACGTCTAGAGGACAATGAGATCGTGTCCTACATGCTGATGGGACTTGATGAGGACTATGAGTCCGTGGTGTCTGCCGTGGCTACACGAGTAGAACCAATCACGCTTGGTGAGTTATACACCCAGTTAATTGCTCATGAGCAGCGACTTGAGATGCGTAGCGGTGGTTCCAACTCCTCTGCTAACTCGGTGTCCCATGGAAATCGTGGGAACAACGACAACAATAGCAACCGTGGCCGCGACGGTTTCAGTCATGGTGGCGGCGATCGAAACTAGAAGGGAGGAGGGCGCCAGCAGAACCATGTCTCGTTCTAGGCCAGATCTGCACCAAGGAAGGACACGCTGCAGGCGACTGCTTCAAGAGGTTTAACTCTTCCTATACTGGTCAATCCCAAAAGTCTGCCTCTAGTGCTACTAGCTCGTATGGGGTCGATACCAATTGGTATATGGACTCAGGTGCGACTGATCATATTACAAGTGAGCTGGAGAAGCTAACCGTGAGGGACAAGTATCGTGGAGGAGATCAAGTGCACGTCGCCAATGGTTCAGGTATGAAGATCTCGCATGTTGGTCATAGTATAGTGCAATCCCCTACTCGTGATTTACATCTAAACAACATCTTGCATGTTCCATCTGCCAGTAAAAACCTAGTATCTGTTCATCAGCTTACTCGTGACAATAATGCATTTGTTGAATTTCATCCTGACAATTTTTTCATAAAGGGGGCGACAACGAAGAGAACACTTCTCAGAGGCAGATGTAATGGAGGTCTCTACCCACTCGTCCCTCATCAGCTAGCTCGATGTGGAATAAACAGGCTTTCGGTGCTGTCAAGCCATCAACGTCTTTGTGGCATAGCCGCCTAGGACATGCCTCCTCATCAGTAGTTCATGAAATTCTTAGTAGGTTCAAATTCTCGTGTGTTAAGGATTTGAATAACAAGCACGTGTGTGATGCGTGGGCAAGAGTCATCAGCTGCCCTATCCCATTTCTACTAGTGTGTCCAATGAACCTTTGAATCTTGTATTTTCTGATGTCTGGGGTCCGGCTCCAACATCAGTTGGTCGATTTAATTATTAAATAAGCTTTATTGATGATTACTCTAAGTTTACGTGGATTTTTTTGCTTCGCCAAAAATCTGAAGTCTTTAAATGCTTCTGTGACTTTCAGAATTTGGTAGAACGCTAGTTTAGTAAAGAGATCAAAATCATGCAAACAGATTGGGGGGAGTATCAAGCGTTGAACTCCTTCAAACATGAGGGCATCACCCATCAAGTTTCTTGCCCACACTCTCACCAGCAAAATGGATCTGCTGAAAGAAAGCATAGGCATATAGTAGAAATGGGAATTTCACTGCTTGCTCATGCAGGCATGCCTCTTAAATTCTGGGATGAGGCTTTCCTCACTGTTGTGTTCCTGATTAATCGATTACCATCGAAAACCATCAATCATGAACCCCCCTTGGTCGCCTTCATCAAGTAGAACATGACTACAATTTTCTTCGTGTGTTTGGGTGTGCAGTATGGCCAAACTTGCGCCCATATAACACATGAAAGCTTGAGTTCTGATCCAAGCAATGCGTGTTCCTTGGTTACAGTAACATGCACAAAGGCTTTAAGTGTTTAGATCCCAAGGAAGGAAGAGTGTACATCTCTCGCGATGTAGTTTTTGATGAAAACATCTTTCTCTTTGCTGCCATGTGAAAGGTCCTAATATGGCTAGAGGGGGGGTGAATAGCCTATTTAAAAATTCTACAAACTCACTAGAGCAAGAGGTTAGTAAATAACAAAATGAAGCTTTTTACTCTAGCTCTAAAGGGGTGTTTGCAAGCCACCTATCCAACAGTTGTAGTTGATATGATCACTAGGCACACAAGAGCTATGTCACTACAAGCTACACTAGTGAACTAGGCTACACAAGGCAAGACTAGCAACTAAACTAGTTACACTACTTTGCGGTAAGTAAATGGAGAGGAAGAGATATTTATACCACCATGTAGGGGATGAACCAATCACAATAATATGAAGTCCAATCACCGGGAGAAATCCAAAGAACAATCACAATAGAGACACATAATTTTCTCCCGAGGTTCACGTGCTTGCCGGCACGCTACGTCCCCGTTGTGTCGACCAACACTTGGTGGTTCGGTGGTTAAGAGGTGTAGCACGAACCTCATCCTCACTAAGACCCCATTGTCTATCTCTATTCTGCAACCAGCTTCCTCTAGCTGCCCAAGGGACACAATATTGCAACGCAGGGATGGAATATAATATACCTCGGTGAGCACCCGATGATCCTGGTTCTTTCCTGCAATCGTGACTGCACCCATCCCGCAAATGTGCACCTTGGATCCATCACCAAACCGTACAGAACCTTTCACGGTTTCATCAAGTGATGCTAGAGATTCACGGCACCCGGTCATATGATTTGTTGCCCCGGTGTCGAGTACCCACGCTCCTGCATCGTAGGATGATGGGAAAACCTGCTCCTGATTCAGGAACACCTGCTGCACCATAGTTCCAGTAGACCGAACCACGTTACACACTTGTGCCACCAGCAGAGCTCCGTTTTCTCCATCGGCATTGGCATGGTGCACGGCCTCCTGCCGCTCCTTCTGAGGTGCTTTCTTGCACTCCTTTCCCCAATGCCCGTAGACACCGCATTTGCGACATTTACCCTTCCGGCGAGGCGTGCCCATTGATGTTAGCTCGGGTTCACGTCCATCTCCTCCGCCGTTGTTTTTACACCTCCAGGACTTCTCCTTCTTCACAAAATGTCCAGTGCCCCCACTTTTTCCTCCGGATGAAGATGATTCAGACACCATGCGACTTTTGTTCTTCTTGGCCCAATCTTCTTCTGTAAGTAAGAGTTTCCCGGCCTTATCCGTGACCTGCTCTACTGGAGTTTCAAACCTTTCCTCGGCCGCCCGTAGATGACCGATTAGTTCCTCAATAGTCAGAGTCTTGAGATCCTTGAACATCTCAATGGCGACTGCCACTTGACTATACCGTGGGGGTACCACACAAAGGAATTTCTTCACCACCCGTGCATCAGTCACGCTTTCTTCACCGAGGCCGCGAAGATCAGTCACAAGCTTGGTAATCCGGATTGCGAAATCGTCGATTGCTTCCCCTGACTTGAACGTGATGGACTCAAATGCAGCCAGAAGTTTTTGGGCGTTCACTTCTTTGACCCGATCTACTCCAAGACGCATCGTCTTGATTCCCTGCCAAGCTTCCTTCGCAGACTTCTTGTTCAAGAGCATGGAGTGCATCTCTAGCGGGACGCCGCGAACCATCGCTCCCAACGCCAGGCGATCTCGGCGTCTTTCAACCTTTTCACCCGGCTCGATTGCATCCCAGAGGAACATGCCTTCGAGATTACACTGGATGTGCGACGACCAACCTTGGTAACTGGGACGGGTTAACATCGGCCACGTCAAGTTCCCCGCGGCCTGATTAAACGCCCGCTCCATCACGTCCTTGTCGCTCGTCTCACCCATGGCGATTTTCTTCGGCGTTCACGTCTCCTTCTTCTCTGATTCAATGATCTGAACCACCAGACTTCCACCACACCTTCTCACCGCCGGCAAACAATCCTCCTACGGCTCCGATACCACTTGTTAGCGCCTGAACGGCTTGATTATCCCTGGAACGTTGAAGATTGTCTTGAACGTCGGCGTCGCGGTGACCGCGGCGGGTACCGTGTCGATGGAAAATAAACACGAGACAGATAGGTTATGAGGCTGCCCAAATTGCAGCTTATTACGTCCCCTCTATGTTTATATTTATAGACTCGAGTTATTACAAACTCCCCACGCCGTGTCGCACCGGTGCGCTACACCGTTTCCTTGCGGTGTGCGCCACATGCGCCGTGCACGCCACGACGTGGCTGACCAGGACTCATACGGGTTTGATCGTAATCGAGCATGCCTCCAATCACATCATCCCCCTACCTTAATCGACTCTAGCTTTCCTAACTGAAACAAAGATTAAATATAATGTGTTTGCAACAAATTAGCTAACAAGAACTCCTTCATCAAGCGTACTCATGACGACAACCTCTCCACGCTGCACGGTCTGGGCGCCCAGTGTCTGTCAATCGACACCAAGGTCCATGCGCTGCACAACTCTGTCCACAATCTGCAAACCAAAGTGTATGAGTTGGCATCGTGTCTGCCGCCCACGGCATCGGGCGAGCACACCTTCGAGTTCGAGCAGATCGATCTTACGATGTCGGTGGCCGCTCATATGGCTACATCCTCCGCGGAGGCGACTTCAGGGCCATTAGGCCACGACAATGCAATGAATCACCGGGGTTTGGGTGATGCGGTGGTCACCACCCTCGTACTGGCCCTCGTCACAGGTGCGCGGCAGCCTTAATTACTTACCACTACTTGATTCTCTTACTCGCATTCAGTTCAATCAAGCTATCCCACCCATAGAATTTCCAAGTTTGATGGCATGAATCCCAAGCTATATGGAAGAAGAACTGTGAATCATATTTTGATGTTTATGTTGTGCCTAGTGAAGTTTGAGTAAAAATGGCCATGATGAATTTTACTGGGTTAGAGCCTTTTGGTCCCAGTCAGTAGAAACCATCCTTAAACATTGTACTTGGCCTAAACTCTGTGCTATTGTGTGTAGTTGCTTTGAGCGAGAGCAGCAAACCTACCTTGACCGTCAATTTCTAGACCTGAAACAAACTTCTACTGTCACAGCGTATATAAAGAAGTTTGATGAATTGATTCACCAGATTTTAGCACATGATCCATGTTTTAGCCAACACCTTATCACTAGTCATTTTATTGGTGGTCTTAGAGATGATATTCGTTTTGTTGTTATTTTGCATCGACCTTCGAGTTTGGATGCTGCCTACTCCCTCGCCATGTTGCAGGAGGAGGTGTTGTTGGGTTTTGTATCTCAAGACACCAAGAAAGGTGAATCATCTTGGTCAATCAAAAGTAATGCTCACAAGTTCACACCACATGTGTTTATCTCAAAGATCTGTATGCTTAGAATCTAAGTTCATTTCATGCATCATGTTTAATTAACTTGTTAATTGTTTTCCCTCTTAGCATGGTTTGGGTTAAATAATTTCAATCCTATTCTTGCTAACCTTCAGATCTTTCTAAGTTGTCTTTGCTAATCTTAATCTTACCCTCCATGAGATGACCCGTACCAAGTTGACGCCTCACAAGTCCACGGGACCCAAAGGAGTTCCTTGTCATCAGCTTGCTCCTAGGGATGATGATGCTAGTGTAGGCTTGTTCCTTAGTCTGAGATTAAAAGGCTCTCAGCTAAATTAGCACAAGCTACTCGGGACAGGGCCATGAATGCTATTCAGATTGGAAAGTCACATGTGCAACTATAAAGTCGTATTGAAGCTCATCAAAATTATGAGTATATGCTGGGTCGCATGGTGGAGGAGAGGACGAAGCCTAGCAAAGGGAAAATGTCGCAAGGGCTTGTACTTGAGTTAGAGTTCTATGTTGAAGACCTCGAAGACTACATAACCTTTTGCATGAGGAAAACAATAAGCTGCACAATCTTTTAGATCCAAATCATCTTCCTGGTGCAGCTGAGATGGACCCGGGAGTAACTAAGCAAAAATAGAAGAGAGAGATTAAGAGGGGTGAATAAAGAGAAATAGGTTAGCAATTTAGAGATGACAATTATTTGTGGTTGTTATTTTTGCATGAAGAGGGAGAGTAGGGGCATCTAGGGATGATAAATGGTTGCATGCCATTGACTCATGCACTTAGGGAAGAGAGATAAGAGAGATTGATGAGGGGCATGTAAAGAAGATGAGCCAATGGATTAAGTGCTGTTGTTTGCATGAAGGAAAAGGGAGGGGTCGGCACCAGAAGAGGAGAGGGGGCAACATCTTGATGCAATAGTGCTGCTGCATGCTTGCAAAATGAAGACAAAGGAATAAATTGATGGAAAGAAGAAGCACTCGTAAGAGAGTTTTGTCTAAGAAATTAAGAGAGGTAAAGAGGAGATGCATGTATTTTTTGCGTGAGAAGGGATTGACATGGGCAGTAGAGGAGGAGTAACAACAGTCGTTGCTTCTGTGTAGTAGTAAGGGAGAAATAAATAAAGCATGCAAATGGAGATGGGACAAAGAATTAAGGTACCAAGGGATTTAATGTTGTTGTATTTCTTTGTGCGAGGGAGGGAGATTGCGCAAGGGAAAAGAGAGAGCCATTGCATGCACTCCCTATAGAGCTGAAATTAAGAGGAGAAATGTGTTTGCATGAGGAAGTGAGGGTCTGAGGGAAGAGGCATGGGAGCAGCACAATTTTGCTAGCCATGGTCTTTTCCACATGTAGTGAAGATAAATAATGTGGTATTGAAAATAAGGCATTAAGGAGGAATTAAATGATGAAGTTTAGGCATGGTGAAAGGGAGGAGGTGCGGCACAAGGGGAGGGTGACTATGGAGAGGAGAGTTGTGGCCTTTCCATGTGAAAGGGAGGTGGAGGGGCTGGATTGGGCTTGACCTATGATGTGGAGATAATTTCAATGTGCGGGCCGATCATTGGAACATTAAGCAAAAACAAGGAAAGAGTATGGGTTGTCATGATGGGCTAGATGAAAGAAGGCTCTAATCCAATTTGAGTTCCATTTATATCAACGGATGAGAGACAAGAAAAGATTGGCCCAAAAAATACATGGACACCAAATTGACTGAGAACTTGAGATAGAAAATAAAGGAGATAAAGAGAGAACAGGTCATGCTAGATTTTTATTAGATGTTAGCAAAAGACTTGATTGGAGATTTGAATATTGATTTAGTATTTGGGGAGAAGAAGTTGGGATCAAACCCTAGGTGTATTTTGGAAACAAATAAATTAATTTTTCAAGCATAAACTCTATGCAACGGCATCAATGCAACAAAGCACTAAGTTGAATTGCAAAAAAATTAGAAACTATATTTTTTAACTATCTAAAATGTTGACAACATAATAAAGTTGGAACATTTTATAAAATAATAAGATTTTTGGCTTTGTTTTTAGTGTTTTCTAAGTCACATCCAAAAGTAGAAATTTTGGGGTGTGACACTATGTAAACCCTAGTGAGTCGGGTAGTCCTACTTAAGTGCAAACTTGTATAATACATAAGTGAACCTTGTACAGTGTACTTGTGTAACTCTATAAAGTTTAATCAATGCTTGTGAATAAAGTTTGGATTATCTTTGAACAGATGCCTATGCGTACTTGTGGTTTCGATGGTGCTGGTACTTCTCAGGGTGGGAAAGGTGCTCCTAATCCCCCACTAGTTCCACCAACTTTGGCTCAAGCCATTGCGGCCTTGGTCAATGCTACTGCTGACAATGCTCGGTTGCTGAGGGAGTTAGCTCAAAACAATCAGAATGTGCCACAGGGTAACCGTGGGTGTAATAATAGAGAAGAAGCTACCTATATGGATTTCATAGAAACTCGTCCGCCAGTGTTTACTAGGGCTAACGAACCACTAGAAGCAGATGATTAGCTCCATACCATAGAGCATAAGTTTGACCTAATAAAC
The DNA here is from genome assembly GCF_000003195.3 of Sorghum bicolor. Lineage (NCBI taxonomy): Eukaryota > Viridiplantae > Streptophyta > Magnoliopsida > Poales > Poaceae > Sorghum > Sorghum bicolor. The sequence goes on from NC_012875.2 coordinate 47,376,809, forward strand.
TCTACTGAAATTTAGAAGCCTGGTTTGTGGCTCAGTAGCTTAGGGGTCCTGCAGGGGCTTGGTGGTCAAATCTTCTTGTTGTGCAACCTGCTGGACATCAAATTACTTGGGCAGAATTTTGTGAAGCCTTCAGAGCTCATTATATCCCAGATGGGGTGATGGCCATGAAACTGGAAGAGTTTCTCAATCTGAAGCAAGGAGATCAATATATACTGCAGTATGTCGGCAAGTTTAATCATCTCTCTCAGTATGCTATTGATCAAGTGAGTACTGATGCAAATAAAGAATTGTTTTATGAGGGGATTGAATACCAAGATCCAGACAATGATGACTACATGCCCCAATGCTACATATAATAAAGCAGTCAGCATTGCAATTGCATCTGAAGAGAAATATCGCCTACACAAGGAAGCCAAGAAAAATAAGAATGCTTCAACTAGATCCTCTGGTGTTGTTAACAAGCGTTAGAGGATAATTTATCACCCTACTCACCATCCTACTTCTCCTTTTTGTCCTCCCTATCATCCTCCTTTTCATCCACAATTCCAAGCCAGGCCGTAGGTTTACATTCGACCTACAGCAGCTCTTCTTGCTCCATGTCAGTTGAATGCCCCTAGCATTTGTACTCTCACTCCACAAAGCCATAACTACCCATGTTTTAATTGTGGGAAGTCATGTCATTTCTCTAAAGAGTGCCCCTATCCAAGGCAGTACAACCCCAACTTTCAGAGAACATCTAGCAATCAGCAACAATAGAATCAGAACAAGAATTATAATCGGAATGCTCAAAATGACAAAGTTGAAAATAAGACGGGGCATGTCTTCCACACTCAGGTGGAGGCAATACGAGAAGGAGAGCCTGTAATGATGGGTATGTTCCCTGTTGCCAGTCACCATGCAGTCATGCTTTTTGATTCTAGTGCATCGCATACGTTCATTAATAGAACTTTTGTTATGAAGCATGCAATACCAATTGGGGAAACAAAAGAGAATTTCTTTATACAGTCGCATGGGGGACGTCGTCTGTGTACTAAAGAAATGGTATATCAAGTACCTATAGAGCTAGGTGGCACACTTTCCAACCACCATGATATTCCTTAAAGATCAGGATATAGATGTAATTTTGGGTATGAATTAGATGTATCAGCGTGGAGCTATCATAGATACCTTGAATAGAACAATAAGACTGAACTTACCTGATAGCAACTCTCAACTTCTGATCCAACTTCCAACCCCTAAAAGAGCAGATGAGAAAGTTTGTGCCACTTCTGTGAAAGAAATCAAAGTTATTCTTGTAGTCTGGGGGTTTCCAGATGTATTTCTAGATGATTTGCTTGGTTTGCCACCAGACAGTGATATCCAATTTGGGATAGATTTGAAACCGGGGACTAACTCAATATCTAGAAGGGCTTATAGAATGCCACCAAAAGAGCTACTAGAACTAAAGACTCAGTTGCAAGAATTGCTTGAAAAAGGTTTTATTCAACCTAGTTCTTCACCTTGGGGTGTCTAGCCTTATTTGTGAAGAATAAAGATCAAACCCTAAGACTATGTGTTGATTATCATCCCTAGAACGAAGTGACAATTAAAATTAAGTATCCTTTGCCTCGTATTGATTTGTTGTGTGATCAATTAGATGGGCCAAGGTTTTCTCTAAAATTGATTTGAGGTCAGGGTATCATCAAATAAAGATCAGATCCAAAGATATTCCAAAGACTGCTTTCACCATCGCATATGGGTTATATGAATATCTGGTTATGTCATTTGGCTTGACCAAGGCACCAGCTCATTTTATGTATTTGATGAACTTAGTATTTATGCCTAATGACATTCTAGTCTATTCCAAGAATAAGAAGGAACATGTTGAACATCTCAAAATTCTGTTGACTCGCCTAAGAGAGCATCAATTATATGCCAAGTTCAGTAAGTGTGAATTCTGGTTAGATAAGGTTCAATTCTTGGGTCACGTACTGTTAGCTGAAGGAGTTGTTGTAGATCCTAGCAAAGTTAAGAAGTTGTGGATTGGAAGCCACCCACCACTCTTCATCAAGTTTGGGGTTTTCTAGGGATGGCAGGATATTATCGTAGGTTTATTCCTGACTTTTCAAGAATATCCAAGCCAATTATAGCATTGTTATAGAATCAAACCAAGTTGTTTGGTCACCCAAATGTGAAGAGGCTTTCTAGACTTTGAAGAAGTTACTAACCACTACACCCATTTTAGCCCAAACAAATATTGAGAAGCCCTTTGATGTCTATTGTGATGCATGAGAAATTGGTATTGGTTGTGTATTGATCCAAGAAGGCCGAGTTATTGCTTATGCCTCTAGACAACTCAAGCCTCATGAAGAACACTATCCAACTCATGATCTAGAGCTAGCAGCAGTGGTTCATCCCTTGAAGATTTGGCATCATTATCTATTAGGTAACACTTGTCACATATATACAGATCACAAGAGCTTGAAATATATCTTCACTCAAGATGAGTTAAATATGTGTCAAAGAAGGTGGTTAGAGTTGATCGAAGATTATGACCTAGAGGTGCACTGCCATCCTAGCAAAGCAAATGTTGTTGTTGATGCTCTTAGTCACAAAGCTCATTGTAGTTGCTTGAGTGTGAAGCCCATGGATCTTACATTATGTCATGAAATGGAGAAGCTGAGTATAGAAATGGTTCAATAGGGAAGTTTAGCCAATATTACAATTGAATCGACTATCAGAGATCAAATTGTTGCAGCTCAAATAGAAAACAAGGGTATAACTCATATCAAAAAGAAAGTTAAAATCAAAAGATAGTCTTGCTTTAGAATTGATGATGCAGATGTGTTATGGTTCAAGAATCGACTAGTAGTCCCCAAAGTTCCTCAATTACATCAACAAATCCTCGATGAAGCACACCTGACAAGATACTTTATTCATCTAGGAAGCAATAAGATGTATCGGGACCTAAAACAGAGATTCAAGATTGAAATAGCTCGATATATAGCTCAGTGTAACACTTTCCAGAAGGTAAAAGCAATCCATCTTAAGTTAGCTGGAGAATTACAACCATTACATATTCCAGCTTGGAAGTGGGATGATATCAGCATGGACTTTATTATTGGCCTCCCTAAGACATCAAAAGGATTTGATTCCATTTGGGTCATTGTAGATCGTCTTACAAAGCTAGCTCACTTTCTTCCGGTCAAAACTGATCATTCTGTCTTGACTTATGCTAAGTTATATATTGATCGGATGTTAGGTCTTCATGCAGTGCCGAAGACCATCATCTCCGATAGCGATACACAATTTGTATCCAAATTTGGGAAGCAACCACAAGCGTCGTTGGGTACTGAACTCCTTTATAGTACAGCTTATCATCCCCAGACAGTGGTCAGACTAAAATTGTAAATCAAATTCTTGAAGATATGTTGAGATCTTGTGTGCTCACTTATTCAAATAAGTGGCATGAGTGTTTACCTCTGGCAGAGTTCTCATACAATAACAATTATCAAGAAAGTATTAAAATAGCACCATTTGAAGCATTATATGGTCGAAGATGTAGAACTCCACTTAATTGTTCTGGACTTAGAGAAAGATGGTTCTTTGAAGTTGATCTAGTGAAGAAAACTAAAGAAAAAGTTAGACAAATACAAAATAATATCAAAGTGGCACAATCTCGACAAAAAGGTTATACATATGAAAGACGTTGCCCGTTGATGTTTGCCAAGGGAGATTATATTTACTTAAAAGTGTCACCAATGAAAGGAGTTAGTCGTTTTGGAGTCAAAGGCAAGTTAGCACCTCGCTATATTAGGCCATTCTAGATCATGGAACGATGTGAAAAAGTGGTTTATCGCCTAAGACTACCTGAACAGCTTTCAACCGTCCACGATGTGTTACATGTCTCGCAACTGAAGAAATGTCTTCAAGTGCCAATCGAGTCATTGACATTGATAGGGTCAAGCTTGAACCAGATTTGAACTATTCTGAATACCTTGTTCGAGTTATGGATCCTAAAGATTGTGTTACTCGAAGAAGAACAATCAAATTTTACAAGGTACAATGGGATCAGCATTCCAAAGAAGAAACTACCTGGGAATCTAAAGATTATCCACCGGAGAATTTCCTTGAGTTTCTTGCGTCTATCTATGTAATCAATGTGAGTTTAGGGTATTGATCTTTTATAAGTTTAGGGTCCCTAAATTTATGGGATAGTGTCATCTCGGTCTCTAAACTCGTATCCATGGCACCCTAAATCTCTAGCCTACGTGTGCACTGGTCACGCGCTCCGAATCAAGCACGACCAGTAGCGCCTTAGGGTTGTTTAGTTCATCCCGAAATCAAAAAGTTTCCAAGATTTTCTGTCACATCGAATCTTTCGGCACATGCATAAAATATTAAATATAGATGAAAATAAAAACTAATCACACAGTTTGACTATAAATCATGAGACGAATCTTTTGACTCTAGTTAGTGTATAATTGGACAATATTTACCACAAATAAACGAAAATGCTACATTAGCGAAATCCAAAAAATTTTCACATCTAAACAAGGCCTTAGAATTTGCGTTTACAAGTGTCTCTTTTTTTCCTCCTTCGTTAACGCCGACGTTTTGACAACCATATCTATACATACGTGGATTAGCACTTTGGGGTGTGCATAAATTCTCCTTCCGTTGCGTCCGCGTGTCTCCTACGTGGAGGTGTTCACAAATACTATAGCATTTTCTTTTTATTTGACAATTAACGTTTAATTATGAACTAATTAAGTTTAAAAAAATTATTCTATAAATTATTCTCTTGTTGTGTTTTTAGTTTTATAAATAATCTATATTTAATACTCTATACATGTATCCAAATATTTTTATATGACATATGATAGAAAAACATGAGTAACCAAATAGGGCCTAAGAGGCCACGTGCTGCGGCAATGCCTCGCCACCAGCCGCCAAAACTCACTGGCCGCGACAAGAACATTATTATTCGCGGATGTTTAGTTCATGAAAAAAATGGCAAAGTTTTTAAGATTTTTCATCACATTAAATCTTGCGGTACATGTATAAAGCATTAAATATAAATAAAAAATTAATTAATTTTACAGTTCACCTGTAATTTGTGAGACGGCTCTTTTAAGCCTAATTAGTCCTTGATTGAAAAATGATTATCAAATACAAACGAAAGTGCTACAATAGCCAAAATCAAAAAAATCTCGTCAACTAAAGGGGTGTTTAGTTAAGAAAAATACAAAATCCCAACTACTTTGGAATGATGGAATGTAAAATACCAAATTTTTCAGGGTTATATTTAGTTTCATCCAAAATACAGAATTTATTGTTCTCATAAGGGTCTCTTGAGACTTTTTGGGGGTTTTTTTGACCTCTTGAGATCAAAATTCAAAATAAAAATAACCATCTTTTTAATAAAAAATTTGCATGATGTTTAAGTTTTTTTATGTAAAATGACGAACGAAAACACAAAATTTTTCGGAATAAAAAGAGAGCTAAACACCTTGAACAGACCCTTGATCGACCGAGCGTTGCCTGCTGTGCCAAAGTAATGTCGAGGCTTCCACGAGCGAACCGCAGAATCTACCTACCGGTCTTCGCCGTGTTCCACGTCCACGTGCACGCGCCACGCGGCCGTGCTTCACTGCCCCTGCCAGTGACCTAGCGGCTAGTGCTTGCAATGGTTCGAGTTCGGATCTGGACTGGACATCTGGTCGATGGGGATTCGGCCCACGAGGCTCGCAGCCGTGGAATATGCTGCTGCCTTTGGAATTTTGGATTCCTCCTCCCCCAATCAAAATTCAAAACTGTCTCTGTCCTGTGGGAACTGTCTCTGTCCTGTGGGGTCGTCCCCGGCCGACCCCCAATATAATTCCCCACCAGAGCCGCCCACAGTTTTGGCAGCGTCCAGCCGTCCATTCACATCGAAGCATAGCAGCCAAGGCGGATTCCGCGCTCCGGGGCCGCCATGAAGCTGAAGCTCCTCTCCCCCTTCCTTCTCCTCGCCTTCCTCGCCGCCGCGGTAAGCTCATCATCGGCCATCCGCTGCTACTGCGCTCGCTCTCGCGCATCCATCTGAAATCGTCTCTTGATCGATTCGCTGACACACACACACACACACATACACTCCTCAGGCGTACGCGGCGCCGGCGTCGCGCGAGGCGGCGGCGGCCGCCGTCACGACCACGCTGCAGTCGGCGTCGTCGGACCCGGAGAACCAGTGCGTGTACACGGTGTACGTGCGGACGGGTTCCATCTGGAAGGGCGGCACGGACTCGACGATCGGCGTGACGCTGCTGGGCGCGGACGGCACGGGGATCCGGATCCGGGACCTGGTGGCGTGGGGCGGGCTCATGGGGTCCGGCCACGACTACTACGAGCGCGGCAACCTGGACATCTTCAGCGGCCGCGGGCCCTGCATGAGCCAGCGCCCCTGCGCCATGAACCTCACCTCCGACGGCTCCGGCGCGCACCACGGCTGGTACTGCAACTACCTCGAGGTGACGGTGACCGGGCCACACCTGGGCTGCGCGCAGACGCTCTTCACCGTCGAGCAGTGGCTCGCCACCGACGCGTCGCCGTACCGCCTGTACGCCGTCGTCGACGAGTGCGAGAGCGAGACGACGACGAAGCGGCGGCAGCGGCAGGAGACGGAGACACAGACACGCTCGCCGGCCGGCGAGGCCGAGGCTGATGAGGCCACCGTGTCCGTGACGGCGCTCTGATCCTGCCTGTGTGACCCATGCCCCCCCTAATTATGTGATCGATGGATCCCCATCGGGATTACGTTCGTCTTGTGGAGACGCTGTGTGATCGCGCGATTGATTTCGCCGCCTTGTTTTTGTGCGACGAGGTTCTGGTGCGTAGTACGTACGGGGAGAATAAAAGCAGCGTTTTCTTTCTTTCTTCAAGCTTGCATTTCTGTTGGCTGTTGCTGCTGTCCAAACCTTCAAGCTCTATCACTCTATCCTTTGACTCAGCTGGTAGGGTGTGGTAAAGTTTGGTTATGTGTCTGCATCAGCTCATTTATCTCTGGATACGGTCATTTGCCACTTGGCATTAGTTTCTGCGTGCCTAGCTAGCGTTAATGCGTGATCGCGAAAGGCCGTGTCGGCAGACCATGTGTTCCATGTACACAGCCTTTGTTTCGGGGCTCGATGAGGGACTACTCGGAGTTGACAAAACTAGCTACAGTTACTTGACTCATGCATGGCCCGCGGCCGCTGAAGATTCATTCCGCGTACAACTAAATTCGTTAGCCCATCAAACTAAGCCCTTGTTTACATGTAAAAAGATTTTGAATTTCGCTACTGTAGCACTTTCGTTTGTTTGTGGTAAATATTATCCAATCATAGACTAACTAGAATCAAAAGATTCGTCTCGCGATTTACAGATAAACTGTGTAATTAGTTTTTATTTTTATCTATATTTAATGTTCATGCATGTTCCGAAAGATTTGATGTAACGGGGAATCTTGAAAAATTTTGCGTTTTTGGGTGGAAGTAAACAAGGCCCAGGCCTTTCCACCCAAAAACCAAAAAGTTTTCAAGATTCTCCGTCACATCGAATCTTCAGACATATGGATAGAGTATTAGATGTAGAAGAAAATAAAAACTAATTGCATAGTTTGGTCGAAATTGACGAGACGAATCTTTTGAGCTTAGTTAAACCATGATTGGACAATAATTACCACAAACAAACGGAAGTACTACAGTGTCGCGAAATTTTTCCCTTCACGAACTAAACAAGGCCCTAACAAAAGAGCTAAGACCTTGTTTAGTTCACCCCAAAAACCAAAAAGTTTTCAAGATTCCTCATCACATCGAATCTTTCGGCATATGCATGAAGCATTAAATATAGACGAAAATAAAAACTAATTACACAGTTTACCTGTAAATCGCGAGATAAATCTTTTGATCCTAGTTAGTCCATGATTGGACAATATCTGCCACAAACAAACGAAAGTGCTACAGTAGCGAAATCCAAAATCTATTCGCATCTAAACAAGGCCTAAGAAACCAAAGAAAAATTGTCTTAGGTCCAAATAATCAAATTCGATTAAAAAAGTGCCAAGAAACTAAGCAACACTTTTTTAAGGCCAAGGACTCGAAAAATTAGGATGGTAGATTGGGCTGACTTATATATATTGTAATAATGTTTCAACTGTTGGCCGGTTAACCTGGGCCTTGTTTAGTTCCCAAAAATTTTTGCATTAAAGTATTGTAGCATTTTCGTTTTTATTTGACAAACATTGTTCAATCATAGAGTAACTAGGCTCAAAAAATTCATCTCACGATTTACACTGTGCAATTGGTTTTTATTTTCGGGATTTCTATTCATATATCGGTTGTTGTTTTGTCTATTAATCAATCAGTTTTCTACGGCTGGCCGTGCAGCCGCGACCCACCGTGTCCGCGCCGAGCTCTGGACGCCATGCTAATCAATCAGTTTGCTTACAATCAGTTTTGCTTACAATCAGTTTGCTTACACCGTGTCCGCGCCGACCCACCGTGTCTGCGGAAAAATTGTTCCATGATTGTTTTGTCTATTAATCAATCAGTTTTGTCTATTAATCAATCAGTTATTTTTTTAGTGTCAGTGGTTCAATATGTATGTTATTTAGAAAGCTTGCTTTATTGGAGTTAAATAACTTGTTACCTAGTACCATTGCCATTTATTTTTCGAGTGTAATCTTTTGTGTTATCTTTTAAATTTGTCTTGTAGATTTTAGTCGGATGGTTCCATTAACTTGTAGTTTATTTTATGTACAGGGCAAGTTTTTGGTAATCTGATTTTATTCGTTACTAGTTTTGTCAGCGGTTGAGTTTTAAAAGTTGTTTTTTTGTTTAGTCAAGTTATTTGTTCAATTCACTTCAATGAGTTTTAAGATTCAGTGTTTCATTTTATTTTTCATTTTCACTTTTATTTTTATTTTTGATGGGGGAGCAGAGGTTTAGCTCTGGGAAGGATCCAATGCCCAACTTATGTAGTTGTCAAGGCAAGAGCTGCAACCCCTCTGCTCCTTCTATTCCCTCCTCTTCTCTCATCTACTAGAGGAAGACAAAGATGTTGTATTCTTCTTGTTTTATTTTCTTCATCCGAGGTGTTTTTTAAAAAAAAAAATTAAGAACATGCAACATCTTTGTAGAAAAGATTAAGGCAAGACCTGCCCAATGAATCCAATTCATCCTCTAAGTAGAAAATAAGTTGAGAAGGGTGACATTGATGTTATCAGCAAGGTTTTTTTTCTCTCTCCTTGTTTCTATTGGTCAGTTCAACCTAATTTAACCTTTTTAAAGTTCTGTGGATTTATCCTAGTTGTTCGGACTTTGAGAAAATTGATTTCTCTTCGAATGGTTTGATAATTTATTTGGCTTCATATTGTGTTTATTTTTTTAAAAAAAATATAGGTTATTCAAAATAACTCCATATATGCACCCGTGAAACATGCTAACAAAATTATTGGTGGTTTGAATTCTGCTAAATCATTTGTAAGGGTAAGTATATTTTTTTAATATGTTTTGCTTTCAACTATTCTTAATCCTTAAAAGTTTTGTCTTAGTTTTCTCGTTTCATCATTTTTTTCTTGGCGGTCAAGTTGATTTTTTATGTTTCACATGAAGATGTGAGGTGTCTCTTTCCTTTCTCTCAAGTGAATGGATCACGTCTTGTGGAGATCGGTAGTACTCCCTCCATCCCTAAATATTGTTATTTCTAGCAGATTTCAGACAAATTAGTGTGGCAAACAAAAGACCATTCTACCCTCAATTAATTTGGGTTCCACCATTTAATTATGCAGGTTAAGCCATGGTTCTCTGGTTCCAATGAGCTGCATTTAATGCTAACTAAACGGACTGAAACAATTACCATGCGCCAAAATACTACTCCTTGAAAGAAATTAAATGGGCTGATGGACCACGAAAGTTCTGAGGAGAAATTAAATGGGCTGGTGGACCGAGTATGCTAGTAGAAATAGAAGTATTTGTGGACAAAATTTTCTCATAGAAATAGCAGTATTTAGGAACGGAGGGAGTAGGATGTGATCCACTCATTGTTTGAGATCTGGTTGTTAGCGGTTTTAATTTTTCAACCACGTTTTTTTATTGTGCTTGGTTGGTTAATTTCTGGTTGTTTTATTGTCCCATATCTTCTAGATTTTATATCAGTTTGACTTGTGATGTGTCAGTCTTTGGTTGGTTGAAAATCTGGTTGATTTAATAAAACAAAATCAACTGAAAGTTGTGTAGTCACTCCCTTTATTTTTATCTATACTAGCCAATACCCGTGCGTTGCTACGGATGACAATAGTATGTTAATCTAATTTGTTGCTCCCATAAGAAGGTTGAAACAATATTAGCACTAATAATGAAGTTAAAGAAACACATGATTTATTGATTTGCATCACTAGTATAAATGGAAATGAAAGGTTAAATGCAACTTGTCGAAATCCACCAAAATGATTAGGCTCAAAAGATTTGTCTTGCAAATTACATATAAACTGTGCAATTAGTTATTTTTCTATCTATATTTAATGCTCTATACATGTGCCGCAAGATTCAATGTGACAGAGAATCTGAAAAATGTGGTAATATTTTTTGGGAAGTAAACACCAAAACTAAAAAAATTGGTGCTAGAATTTTGGTGAGCTGCTCAAGGTATTGGGTTTTTGGATTTTTTGCAAAATATCATACCTAGATTTTCTTACCTAGGATTGACGATGTGGGAAGTCCAGAGATGGACATGCCCAAGGCGTCGTTTAGTCACTCGGGGAGAGGAAGCCATACAACGCCAGGGGCCAATATGCCCGTCGATCGAGCGCGCCGGCCGCCTAGGGGCCGCCATGCCCATGGGTTGGCAGCGCCGCCGCCAGGAGCCGCCATGGCCATGTGTCGGTCACACTGCTGTCATGGCCACCACAGCCATCAGGGAGGAAGGGGAGGGGGCATTGCCACCTAAGGTCGCCGTGCGCGCTGGCCTAGCAGCATCATAGCCAATGGCAGCGTCCTATTGGGGAGATGGCTTGCCGCCAATCGGCTGGGGAGAGGCGGTGTGGAGGAGTGTCGGGAGTAGACCGCAGCAGAAGTCTCTGTTTTTTTTCAAGAGGCTGACGGGCTGAGGGAGCTGTGTGGGGAGGCACGTTGAAGACTGTTGACGTCTCTATTTTCATCTTTTTAGGTGTAGAGATTTAATACTCTTTGCATGTGCCGTAAAATTCGATGTGACGAAAAATCTTGAAAAGTTTTTAGATTTTTAGGTGAACTAAACAAGGCCCTGCTGCAAACAGCGGAAAAATAGCCCAGACATAAGTGGGCCAAATGAGACAAGAATTGATAACATTAAGAAATCAGCCCATAAACCACATTGTGAACAGTTTTTTTCTATACAGGTCTTGGCTGTTAAAATCGACTGAAGTTAAATCCAATATAGCTGCCAATCATTTATTTAGAATTAAATGTTATCCTCCTACACTTAGTGCATCCTATTCATCTGGGTTCGGACTTTGGAATATATAAACTCTAACACTGAAAGCCTTTTTTTGAGGAAACTAGAGGGGCAGCAGTTTCTACAGAATTTTATTAATCAAAGCAAAAAGAGTTCAAATAACAGAAGAAAAACACGGGTTACAGTGAGCTTACAGAGAGGGGAGAGGGAGCTTAATTAAGAAACAAAAAAGACAAAAACTATGACTAAGGCACTGAAGCTCTTCGTAGGCTATTCCATATTGCTTCCTCCATCCCATAACAAAAATGCACTTCTAAAGTTCAAAATTTATCCCAAAATAAGTACTAGTAGATTCTTAATCTTCATGAATATCCTTCGGACGATTCAATAAAACCCATTATTGAGGTCAAGGAAACCATACAATCAACATTGTGCCTTCAAATAGTACGTCATTACAACACGCGTTAGTCATGATACTTTTGTGGTTATGAATCATCGAAATTGAGTTAATGATCTAGATGCTTTCATCTCAGCCAGGCTAGACGTGTTCAATGTTGATTACTCATACAAGGACATTTAATCATCATCATAGTATTTATTTATTATGTGCAACTACTGTCCTACTTATAGCTCCCAACAATTTATCTTATTATGTCTTGTTATTGTCGTTTGAAATATACTAGAATCATTTATATGTGCTAACCATACACTAACAACAAAGCATTAGCTAGCTAGGTATTTCCTTTGTTCTTGAAAGCTTTAATTTTTAGAATCTGTTGCAGTTAAATTTTTTAAAAAATGAGTATCTTTATAGAAAAGAGCATCAATATCTATGATATAAAATAAATATTTTATAAAAATATATTCTATGATAAATTAAAGGTACTTAGTACTAAAAGTTTTAGTGTTTTTTTTTAGAAATCTGATTATATAATAAATTTAATAATACTAATTTGATACTATAAATCTTAGTGTTTTGCCTAAAAAATTTAGTAAAAGTTGAAAATTTTTGATAAAACAACTAACGCACCTTTTATTGTGTGAGCCACGAACCAAATCAATCGTGGCGTAAAAAGAATCGGTACACGACGTACGCCGACCGAGAAGATCAAAGGCAAAACGTTCATGTGCATTGTTCCGTTCGCGATATTTTCACGAAACCCGACGCGGAACAGGACATGTCAACGCCGCCGCTGTTACAGCCCGCATTCTTACGCTAAGCTTCTTCCTTACGTCAGCGACGACGCTAATGCGGCATGGAATCGTGGCAAAATGGCGCGCATGCACGCAGTTAAGCTTCGGTCGTGCCCACGCGTCGTCGATCGACCGTCACGTCCATGCCTTACTATGCTGCATGCTATAAGCTCCATCTCAAAATTGCGTGCAACAACCGTGTGCTACGTACGTACTCCTACGTCGGAAACATGCATGCACGCACGCGCGGGACATGAATGATATGATATATTATCGTTTGTTATCGTGATATATAGTCGTTGGAATGTTGGATGTTTGCCACAAAAGAAGCTTCTAGTGCTCATATGGTTCCCTAGGTCACTACACAGCTTCCGATCCTTCTTCAATTCTTGGGTTTCTTCGTCTGCAGGTTTACGTCCATCCACACGTATTATACGTCTGCAGCTAAGACTTTTAGGGTGGGTCTATTTGAAGCTGGTTAAGTGGCTAACTTCCAATCGAATTCTAAAAAGCTATTTTAAAAGTGTTTGGTTAATTGCCTGTTAGAGCATCTCCAAGGGACTTTGTAAATGAATTTTATATTGGTGTTGTTTGCAAAGTCCCAAACTCATTTGCAAAGTCTAAAAATAGTCCAACTCCAAGGGACTTTGCATTTAGACTTGGCAAACCCAAAGTCTGGACCCCACCCTGAATTTTTTTTCACCGATCGCGCCCGCGCTTTTTTTTTCTTCGCGCCATTTTGACGTACGTCGTGCGTGCCAGTCGCTGCCCAGGCCAGGTCGCCACCAGTTGCCGCCCAGCCTAGGTCTTCGCGCCAGTCACCGCCCAGCCCAGGCCGCGTTCGTCGTTCGTCGTCGTCGTCGTTCGCGTCAGTTCGGCTCCGTCCACCTCCGTCGTCGTTCGCGTCAGGGCGGGCGCGCACGGCAGCTGGAGGGACGGCGGGCGCGCGTGGCATCTGGAGGGCGGGCGCGCGCGGCAGGGAGGGCGGACGGGCGTAGAGAAATCGCGCGGGACGGGGGGAGGGGGGGACGGAGTCTGACGTGGAAGGCTGAAATTGTAGATGCAAAGTGGTGGGAAGGTTTGCATATATACAAAGCCACAACCTCTATTTGCAAAGTTGGTATTTTCTACTCTTTTTTACAAATAGGACAATGCAAAATTTGTTTGCAAAGCCCTTAGAGATGCTATTAGATAAGCTCCAACAAAGCCACCCAACCATCTCGTATAGCCTAGCTTGCTGGGAATGCGCGGGGGCGTTCGTTTACAGCAAGTCTGGCTTGGCCAGTGCCTACTACCTAGTCTCCAATTCGCCGTCGTCTCGCGCAGCAGGGACCTGGCCGTGGCCTCACGCGGCTAGCTGGGGGTCACGTAATACCGAACCGATCGATACAAATTCGGTTTTTAAAAGAACTGATACGTTCCTAAAAAAATTCCGATACCAAGCTAATTTAGTATCGGCCGAAAGAACCGAACATATTAGAGCAATATGTAACATCAAGTTTAATAGCCAATTTTAATAAAAATTCAGCGTGATTTATATAGAAATAACAATGTCAAAATCATATATATAAAAGGCCACAATATAATAGGAGTAGATTAACACAAATATGTAACATAATTATCTATTATAGACCCATCAACAATATTACATATTGCTAGTAGTCATATTCGGTACTAGTTCGGTACTTCAGTTTACCGAGGCACAGAACCAAATATACCTCGGTAAATTCGGTTTCTGAGAACTAAGTAGTGAACATGGCCCTTTTTCGGTTTCGGTAAATTCGGTTTGGTTCTCGGTTTTCGATATTTGGTACCCAGGGTGAGCTGGGGGCACGAGAAGTAGCCATCTTCTCGAGCAAGCGCGACATTATTCACCTCCTTTGCCGAGAGCCAGCCTGGCAGGCTCTCGGCAAAGACTTTTTTTTAAAAAAAATAAAAAGTCTTTGCCGAGAGCCTGCCAGCACAGCTCTCTGCAAAGACGACGTCAACATTGACGTTTCTCGACGGCGCCGTGGGCTTTGCCGAGGCCGTTTCTAGCCCTCGGCAAAGTCTTTGCCGAGAGTCATATGGCAAGCTCTCAGTAAAGACTTTGCCGAAGGCTTTTAGGCCTTTGCTAAGGGCTCCCGGCTCTCGGAAAAAAAAGACGGATCCATTAGTGATTCATCTTCTGAGGTGCTCGCCGTGCTTGCCACTGTTCAACGAAATCTTTCGAAGGAGATAAACTTACCCATTTTGAAAAAGAGATAAATCTATATGCAAAATAAACTAGACAATCAAACACACTATTTTTTAACCAGACTTAGACAATACAATACAGGTAACTAAACAACTAGAAATTAACTTTCGTAGGAACGAGCTAAAACTATTCGGACTTAAAAGCTGGCCAAAGCTACAAACAAGCGATATGAGTTAAAAGTGATTTGCAGCAAGGGTAAAGTGATGGGTGAGAGCTAGTAGCCTTGCACGTGCCCGCTAGTAATTTTTATAGTGCGTACCCAACAAGGCGACGCACGGCAACCCTTCCGGCTCCGAGGCGCTGCCACGGCGAGCGTTCTTCTACAACCTTCTCCGCGCCACGGAGAGATTCCGCGGGACCTTTTTAGGCGAGCTCGACGAGTGTTGCCGGTGCTCCACCACCTTTCTCCGTCATATCATCGTCAGTCACTCCACTCTCCAATCCCGTAGCTTCACTACACACGTAGTCACACGTACACGGTAGCCACATTATCATGGAGAACTACTGCGAAAGCATCGACTACTATCAGAAGCCTTGTCATGCTCCCAACAGCCCAACCATGGACGACGAACCCAAGGACGACGGCAAGGGCCACAAAGGAAAGGCCGTCGTCGACCACCATGCCGGCGCCGCTGACCAGCATGAACAACCGGAAAGCCAGGAGGAGTTCTTCAGCGACTCCGAGTCGGGCTGCGAGTCCATCGAGGTCGCCGACCTCAAGAAGCGCATGTGGAAGGACCAGCTGCTTCTCATGAAGCTCGAGGGCCGGTCGGGCCGTGACCACCGCCGCCACGGCGGCGAGGGGCAGCTCCAGCTCCAGCCCGGCAGTACTGACGACGTCCTGATCCAGGTCAAGGATGAGGAGTCGCCCGAGAACCGGTACCGTCGCAAGGCGATGCTCCGGGCGCAGGACGGCGTCATCCGCCACATGCTCAAGATGATGGAGGCCTGCAACGCGCGCGGGTTCGTGTACGGCGTCGTGGACGAGACCGGCGTGCCCGTGTCCGGCTCCTCCGACAGCCTCCGCGGCTGGTGGAAGGACGAGGTGGGCTTCGACCGGGCGGGGCCGATGGCGCTCTCCGCCCTGGACCAGGAGTGCCCCGGCGGGAGCCCGATGGCGGCGGCGTCGTTCCTGCACGGCCTGCACGACATCCAGGACAGCACGCTGGGGTCCCTGCTGTCGGCGCTCATCCAGCACTGCGAGCCCCCGCAGCGGAGCTTCCCGCTGGACCGCGGCCTGGCGCCGCCGTGGTGGCCGACGGGGCGGGAGGCGTGGTGGGGCATGCAGGGCGATGCGCCGGCGCACCAGGGCCCGCCGCCGTACCGGAAGCCCCACGACCTGAAGAAGGCGTGGAAGATCTCGCTGCTGAGCGCGGTGATCAAGCACCTCACGCCGCGCTTCGACCAGATGCGCAAGCTCGTGTGGCAGTCCAAGCGGCTGCAGCACAAGATGAGCGCCAGGGACGCCGACGCCTGGTCCAAGGTCATCACCCAGGAGGAGGCGCTCGACCGCCGCGCGCAGCGCGCGCTGCAGATCACGCCGCTCGACGAGGAGGAAGAGGACGACGACGACGGTGGCCCCGACGCCGGCGCCGACGCTAGTGGTGTCGATTCTCCGCTAGCCGCAGCGCAGCACGTCGAGAAGCGCAAGCGCAAGGTCGGCGGCGAGGGGGGCACGGGTAGTAGTAGCGGCGCCGGCGTCGACGTCGACGTCGGCAAGGAGTTGCTGCTGGCGCTGCCGGACATAGATTGCGTGCCCGATGCTGACCGCAGCTCGATCGACGAGCTCATGAAGCTCTATTACCGCTGCCTGCAGGGGACCGACGACGGCGAGCACAAGGCGAAGGGCGCGGTGGCAGTCCCAGACGGAGGGCAGCAGGCTGCGCCGGTGACGCACGACAGCATGCTCCAAGGAGGTTTACAGCGCGGCGGGACCGCGCCCGACGGGTCGGCGGCGGTGCATGACGACGACATGATGCTCCAAAGTCTTCTGGGAATCGCTGACGTCGTGGACATGAGTGACTTCCCAAACAGCCCGATTTGGCAGTGGGGGGTTTACGACTGACACTGACTAGAGTGGTGAGTTGATTAGCAATGCCAACTACTGTACTCCGGCTGTTAGAATCGTACAAGTCCAGAAGTGAAGTGTTATGTTGATTACTTATGCCTGTTTAATCATTTCCTCAACTTCAATTCGAGTTTGGTGAGCCATAAGCAAGCTACATGCTAAGTCCGGTTTGTTTGTGGTTATATTTTCAAGATGATAGGAAGAACTTCTGATCTGGAGCGTATGAATCATATGCAGGGGTCGTTTGGCAGCGTTGTTCGGCGCAGATTATCCGTGAGAAACACTTATCAATCGGCTAAACAGATTTTGATGGGGAGAGTATATAAGATTCACTTTTCCATTTAAGCTGAAGAAGCTTAAAAAATCTGTTATTTGACACTCCCTTCTCAACCGTCCTGCCATAATCACTATAAAACCAATTTTCATCAGCATATTACCCTGCTTTACTATAAAAATCAACTAAAATCACCCTACCAGAAATTTAAAAGTTTAAACTACAACAAGCTCTACTAAACAGGTCCGTATACAGTCACTTCACGGTGATAAGTTTAAACTACATGTCGGTTGGGTGAAGAATATAAAGACTAGTGAATGCAAAGGGAGTCGCATGCAACTAGTGCCATGCATGTACAGTCGGTTCAACAGGATATATTCCACTACTCCGGTACTCCCTGTATATTCGTTCCAAAGTGTCAGATAAACCTAGGATCTTGTCAGGTACCAGAAGAAGCGCCAGTTCGGTACACCCTGACACATTTTCTTGGCTTCAGTGCGATCAAATAAACAATATAAGGCTTCGTTTAATTTCGAAAATATTTTAGATTTCGATACTCTAGCATTTTTGTTTTTATTTAACAAATATTATCTATTTATAAACTAACTAGGCTTAAAAGATTAATTTGGTGATTTACAGACAAACTGTACAATTAGTTTTTATTTTCATCTATATTTAATGTTTTATGTATGTGCCGCAAGATTCGATGTAACGGAAAGTCTTGAAAAATTTTTAGTTTTTGAGGTGAACTAAATAAGGCCTAAGGTTCCGTTTGGTTTGTACTGATTTTTTAGACCATCGAATATATATATATATATATATATATATATATATATATATATATATATATATATATATATATATATATATAATTCTAACTATAGACTATTTATAAAACTAATAAGATATAATTTATAAAATAAATATTTTAAACCTAATTAATCTATGATTAGACACTAGTTGTTACCTTCAATCAAATACCGTTTAAATAATCTTGCGCGTGATCTGACTGGTAGTAGTAGTAGTAGTAGTAGTAGGGATGACGCTTCATACCAAACTTTTGGTATACATGCAACTAGCAGAGTACTCCCAGCCTCCCTGGTAGTAGACCAGTAGTGGTAGGGATGAATTCCTATTTTGTCCTGTTCGCTGATTTATTGTGTGAGAGAAATACTGCTAAATGATTGACGTACAATTTCGGCAGATAAATTTAAGTATAAAATATTAGAAATCTGATTTTAAGTATTTGGATTGGAATACAGTACAAATATTAAATATATAGAAATCTACTCCATATTAGAAATCTTATTTTAAGTATTTAAATTGAAATACAGTACAAAATATTAAATGCTTAGATTTAGATACAGACTATATCGGTTTGTGACTCTTTCAAAACGGACGAATATTAGTATGGGCATGTTTAGTTCCCGGAACATGCAAAATATAAAATGCCAACTACTTTGAAAATGATGAAATGCAAAATACAAAAAATTTTAGAGTTGTGTTTAGTTCTATCTAAAATGCAGAATTTATTGTCTTCATTGTAGCCTCTTGATGCTCTTTTGGACCTTTTTTGGCCTTTTGAGGCTAAAATCTAAAATGGAGAATAGTCATATTTTTGTCAAATTTTGTGTACAGTGTTTAGTTCAATTATACAAAGTGATAGACCAAAATCCAAAATTTTTTAGGATAAAAGGGAAACTAAACACCACCTAAATATCCATTCTGTTTCCACCTATTTGTTTAAGGGTAGGCCAAATCTAGGAACACCAAACAGTTTATTTAGAGTGATTTTACACTGATTCTACGAAGTGATGGAATAGAAAAAAAAAACCTAGCTTCTTCTAATTCACTTTTCGTATAGAGCCAATGTATGCAGAGTTCATCATATAGATAAGAGAAATATTTTCAGTCAGAGAATCATTTTTCAACAGGTCAGTTTCCACAGAAAATTTAGAGCAGAAGGTGGATGCGAGCGCCATATAAATATATAATACTGGTGTCAAGCCTCTCCTGTAGTAGAGTGACAGTTAGTGGTGTTTAACCGGTGATGACATGTCAGTATGTCACTTTTAAAGAGAGAAAACAGCCTCATCAGGCCTTCTTGGGCTCTTGGCCCATGGATATTTCTAACTTGCAAAGAAGCTGTATGCCAACAGGTACATAGCATAGTTCTACGGCAATAATAATATCAACAAAGCACCTAGTTATGCCCTTATGCACATGCAGTATCGTTGGATCACAACTGTTACAACCATGATATGATAGAGCAAATGAGATCTTTTTCACTCGACAAAAAGAGCTGTCCGTATAACGTGTATGCTTTTTTGTGGTTACCGATATAGGAGTACGTAGTAACAGGCTGTCAGTACAATGAACAGAACTGGGCCTGACCAGCTCTCTCTTTGGTCCATAACAACCATTATTTTTCCCAGGGACTAACATTTCATGACAAGCTTATAGAAGTAATCTCTAAACCATAGTGGTGCATAATACAACATCGACAGAATAGCAGAGAACTGGCCGTAAGCGAACCAAGCTGGAGGATTCTTCTTTAGAACGGATGCAACCACCTTCTTTGCAAGCTCTTCTGCTGGAGTAGCCCCGGGGCCCTGGGAAATGTCAGTCCTAGCTCGGAGCCCTTCCTCGTATTTCTTGTAGTACTTCCACTCATGCATCTGATCATACTTGGCTGCAGAGGAACTCCCAAGATTCGACTTTGTCCCTCCTGGGGCGACAGTCATGACATTTATGCCGAAGCTTTTTAGTTCAACCCTACAGCAAACCTTAAGGTTACAAATTGAGAAGACTTAACAGCACAAGAACAGGACATGTTGTAGTAAAAAACAAAATTTGGAAACTGAAATATATTGCATGTTTTGTTGACTTGTTCAGTATATTGCCACATGATCAAATTATCTGTGGTGATACTTGAGACCAGTGATAAAGAAATTGCATCAAGACATAAACACTAAAAAATATGCGATGCTATGCTACTAGCTGTCCTGTATTTCACAACAGTTAAATCCAAATTTTTTTTCATTTAAAACAGGGTGTTTAGAAACAACATCCTAATTCTTCAAAAACAGGGTATCTAGAAGTAATATCCTAATTCCTTTAAAACAGGGTATTTAGAAGTGATGTCCAAATTCCTAAGCCTAAAGGCTACCGTGTATGGATGGGGGTGGAGGTTTAGGGGTTTTCTCGCTGAGTGAGAAGGCACTTTCTTCTTAATTTGAAAGCTGCGGCAGCAGTCTTTAACCGCCCTGGTCGAGTTTTTTTTATAACCTATATACGACTTACCTATTGTCCCTCAAGCTAGCTACACACTCACACTTGGAACTTGGAAGCTTTTTTAATGTCTTCCAGTCCAAGTTATAAAATTTAAGCAAGTACCAAATTGTCAATATAAGAATAGGTAATAGTTGATTCCTCAAAAAAAGAATAGGTAATAGTTCAATTCACAAACCTTAGTGAGTCACTCAGTGCATGAAGAGCAGCTTTGGATGCTGAATACACACCAGCCCATGGTCCAGGTGCCAAAGCGGTAATACTTCCAACATTCACAATTGTACCTTTCCTTCTCTCCATCATGTGAGGAATAACAGCTTGAATCAGCCTCATTGCACCTATATATAGTGAAAGGTTAAAGTTATCTTGACATCAAGCCAATACTGTAACTGTAACAGAACTTGTGAGTGTCAGACAATTCCCTTTTCATTAACACAAATGAATACGACACTTCCGCTCGCAAGCCCTCTCTGCAACAAACTGAAACCCCCCCTTCCACAAAACAATTCCCCGTAATCCATGAAACCAGAATCCTACAGAAATCCAGGCCAGTAGAAGTCAGCATCCCCCGTTGCAATGCAAAGATCCTAATCCAAAGTGAAATTGGAGCCAGGGTCATAGCAGTCTCCAACAGTGCAAACAACCTTGCAGTCTGCAGACCAGCTCTTCGCCAGAGTCCATAATCTGAAGGTTAGTATATACCGATTCTTACTAATGATGGATACAAGGAACCACCTGATCTGGGTCAGGAAAGATTTTTCAGATCTAGCTCCATTGTTGGGATTAACGAAGGTCATGAGAGTGAGTTTCATGTCTCAGATGTCCCGTGAGAAGGTAGTGGTACATGCATTTACAGGTAATAAAGACTTGCTGATTACCGAGGAGACATTTTGGAGCCAAGTCTCTGAAAGATTGAGCAGCATAATACTATTATGGTGAAGGACAATCTGAGCTTTTCTGGAAAGCATGGTTTGTTGGAATTCAACATTGATGAGCAGGGAGTGTCAATTCAAGAATATCTGTGAATGTGTGTGTAGCAGGAATTCAATGTCCGGTAACCCAGTTAACCCCCGGACACTTCAAGAGCTTGTCGCTCGGAACTGCTGAAGGGTAGGGCTGTAGGGCTCCCTTGGACAGTTCAAGAGCTTGTCGCTCTGTTCAAAAAAAAGTTTAAGAAACACACACTAAAGGTGACTGAGGAGCAAATTTGAGGTGGAGATTGGGTATTAAACATTGTATTACTGTGGCCTGGCCCTGTTTTGGCATGAGTCTGTCTGTCTGTGGAGGTGTTTCTCATTGAAAAACACAGAAGTTTTATTGCCATACATTCATGTCTGTGAGAATTATACATCCCCTTGGCTCAGAATCACCTTTGTATATGGAGAGCCCAGGACGGAGGCACAACACGTGGATTAATACGGTGCCTCAGGAATGCATCTTTGACCCCCTTGGCTTTTGATCAGTGATTTCAATGAAGTTATGTGGGGCTATGAGCACTTCCTGGTTTATGACATCCAGAGAGTCGGATGGTGGCTTTTCTCCATTAATGATTTGGGGTTTGTGGGACTCCCTTTTACATACGACAACAGTCGAGATGGGTACGCAAATGTTAAAGGTAGGGTTGTATATAGCAATGACTGACACAGGTTGAAGGGATATGTTTGGGGATACTACTGTTCACCATTTGGTCTCCTCGTGGTCAGATCCTCTTCTAGAAATCAGGAAAGAGACTTGGAAAAGCATAAACCACGAATTTTCAGATATGAGATTATGTGGGAGCGCCTAGTGTTGCTAGCTATTGAGATAAAGAATGCATGAGACAATTTTCATTACTCCATTTACCTTCCTATCAAGCATCTTCATATCAAACCTGCACTTGTTACTGTCATCGTGCATTTTTAGCACAAGGTATTGCCAATGATGACTGAAGAAGGGTTCTAATTGAACTGCTGACTTCACTGGTTCAGCAGATTTTATTGGATGCAACAGATCCCTTCTCAGTCATAGGAGTCATAGGAATCTGACTACATTACCCATTGCTGTACATGATTTACTATTGAATCATGCACAACTAAACACACTAGAGGATGGCCCAAATCTAAACCAAACTATCTCGCTAACAAGCACCCAGTTAATATACACTCTGCCCAGTTCCCCGAGTTAGGAAATAAAATTCATTGTTTGCAGAAATTCAAATCATTCATAAAAACAACGTCTGCGAAGCTAATTCCTAATTCTCTACCTTTCTTCTCTATCAAACCACAATTCCCCTAGGTAGATCTAATAAAAAAAACTTTCAACTCCTTTATTCACCTCTAATTGCCTAATTCAGATTCCAGAATCCAAAATCTTGTCTTTATTGGAGAACATCGCAATCAGTCGATCACGCCAAAACAGCAAACAATGCACTTAACAGCAAGCAGAACAAAAGGAAAGCATTTTTTTAATCCTACCATAGACATTGGTGTCGAAAACCTGGTGGAAGGACTCCATGGGCACCTCGGCGAGTGGCGCGACGAGGTGGATCCCGGCGTTGTTGACGAGCACGTCGACGCGGCCGTGCTCCCGCAGCGCATCCGCCACGGCGGCGCGCGCGCTCTCGTCGGACCGCACGTCGAGCTCCAGCAGCAGGAACCGCGGGTCGCCGTCGAGGTCGCGCATGGAACCGCGCGACCGCGCCGTGGCCACGACGGCGCAACCGGCCGCCGCGAAGGCGCGCGCCATCGCGTGGCCGATGCCGCCCTCCGAGCACCCCGTCACAAGCACCACTGGCTGATCCCGATCACGGTCCTCGCGGCGGGACGCTGCCACTGCCATCGGTGCGAGGTTGGGATTCTTGGTCCGGGGGCGGACGGGATCCGGTGTCTGTATGTCACTGTATCTGCTGCCTCTCTGGGCTCAGCGCAGGACGGCCCGTGTAATTAACCGCCATTCGCTGAGCTGCCGTAGCCGCGCCAGACGCCAAAAATTTCCGTGGATTTATCAGCCGGCAGAAGTAGACTTTATTGCTTGATTTAGGCAGTGTTACAGTGGAGTCCTCGTTGAATTACTCGTTGACGATGACACGGAACGAACTAAAAAGCGTCGGGAGAGCCGACAGGAGACTCTGCATTTGGGAGCCGGCAGACGCCACTTTAATTCTCAAGCTCTATAAGTTATTACTATATTAATTGTAAAAATAAAATTAAAGTGACCTATAAACGTGGATAAATTACCCAACATTGCAATTACGCAAAAGTAATCTAAATTACCCTCCGTGGCTGTTTGGATCTTAGAGCTAAGCTAAGGCCTTGTTTAGATGTAAAAAAAATGAATTTTAATATTGTAGCACTTTCGTTTATATTTGACAAATATTGTTCAATCATGGACTAACTAGGATTAAAAGATTTGTCTCGCGATTTACAGGTAAATTGTACAATTAACTATTTTTTTATCTATATTTAATGCTCAATGCATGTGCCGCAAGATTCAATGTGATAGAGAATCTTGTAAACTTTTAGGTTTTTAACTGTATCTAAACAGACCCTAAGTTAGACCTTTGGGAATTGTAATGTCAAATCTGGTTAAATTAAGTGAAGCCCATGTTATACCAATCTAACTTTTTCTAAGTGAAAATAATCGGAAAGGCTCATTCAAGTATCATATATCATAACATATCATCATATCGATCAAATCATATCATATCAAATCAGCGAAAAAAATCAAATCAAATCTTTAGTTCTCAGGCTGCTACAGTCCTATAGTACCGGTACACAGTGTTTCGTGACTCGTGAGAGGCAAAAGCTCCAGCTTTTCTTAGAACGGCCAAACCCATAGGCTCCGCCACTCCTTCCGTCTTAAAATAATTTACTTTTAAACATTCTATTTGATCGTTCGTTTTATTCAAATTTTTATAAATTATAAAATAAATAAATTATTATTATAATATCTCTGATAAAAAATAAGTTATAATAAAATAAATAATATTTATTAAAAAATTGAATAAGACGAACGATAAAAAAGATATTTAAAAATTAAAAGCGTCACTTATTTTAGGACTAAAAGAGTACCGGTTGTTCCCTACCCTCACTTCCTTGTCCTTTGACTGGCTGCTCAACCCTTCATCTGCTCGTCCTACCACGGCATCGCCTCCTCCCCTCGCACCACTGTCGTACCGCCACCTCTGCACCCTCTCCCTCCCAGGTATCTCTCCTCGTGGAGGTTTGTGGGCGCCATCACGTGTGTTGTTGCCTCCAGAACCTTCGTTTCCTATCGCCTCCTTCGCTTCCTCCAGCACCTCTATGTCCTCCGCAGATCACTCTTTAGGGGTGGCCTCTAGCATGGACTCAGCCCCCTCTCCCCCCCCACAACGTGAGGGGGTCCTTCGATGCAGCTCAAGATGGCAACGGGTACCCGAAACCCGAGTACCCGACGGGTTTTACCCGATAAAGAGGCGGGCATGGAATGAATTTTCTACCCGTGGGTACGTTATTGGGCAAAATCCTATACCCATCGGGTATGGCGGGTACGGGTGTGGGTGTGTACTACCCATACCCGCCTACCCGCCGGTAAAAAATACCCGTCAAAATAACTAGCCACCCTTCTCATTTTAGCCTATATAGCACATGAATTTGGTCTAAATCCAACTAAACTCTCCTAATATATATGTATATGAATTTAATGTTGTCATATGAATATTAGTTTGTAACTTGTTGGAGGTTTAGTATGATTTTCTTTGTGTAAATATATGATATTTATATGTAATTCTCGGGTATACTAGCGGGTGCGGGTTACCCGTCGGGTATAAATTACCCGCGGGTGCGGGTATGGAATTATTTTCCTACCCGTGTGCGGGTACGGGTAACCCGACGGGTACAATTTAGATTTCGCGGGTGCGGGTACGGGTGGCCACTACCCGTCGGGTACGTACCCGTTGCCATCTCTAGATGCAGCTCTAGGCATGAGGGGATCACTAGCACATAATATGTGTAAAACCACATACATGCAATATAGGTTGCACAATTACAAAAAAGCGAGTATATGTGCCTCTACTCCTATGTGTATCCTTTTTCTTAAAGGAAGAAGGCAAGAGAGTTGCCGATTATATCAAAAAGCAGATGAGGCCCAGACTAGACAAACAAACATATACATCTCTAGTCTGGGAGCTGTGGAAGGAGTGAAACGCCATATGCTTTCCCGAGTGTCCAAAAGCTGCAGCAGATCCTCGCTATTGTCAAGCATGAGGCGGATCAACGGGTTCTGGACTTCTGGCTAGGGTCAGGAACCTCGGTTGTCCTTTGTCAAATGTAACAACCTAGAGACATGGGCCTTGTTTAGTTGCACCCAAAATTCAAAAAAGTTTCAAAATTTCCCGTCACATCAAATCTTGCAGATGTGCATAGAGCATTAAATATAGATAAAAAAGTAACTAATTGCACGGTTTGTCTATAATTTGCGAGATGAATATATTTTGAGCCTAGTTAGTCCATGATTGAACAATAATTATCAAATACAAAGAAAAGTGTTATAGTATCTAAATTAAAAAATAAATCTAAACAAGGCCATAGTATACTAGGGAATGAGCATTCATAGTATACCGGGCGCCACTCAGGCACATAAAACAACTTTCTCTATCTTAATATAATGATACACAAATCTTTTTCGTGTTCAAGAAAAAATAATACAGAAAGCATGAGAAGAAAAAGCAACAAAGTAAGATAGATTGCTGATGAAAGAACATTTACATTTGGTAATAATAAATATTAATAATGCCATTGGTATAAAAAGCATGAGACAGAAACTAAAACTGTAAGTTGTAGTGCTTGCTAAATTGTACTCCGTGTTATTAGACTACTCATGCAACTGCGCGAGATTTTATACTCAAAAAAATTAAAATTCTTCTTGCCAAATTAGAACAACGGGCTTCGTTCGCTTCCAGACTTGGGCTGGAAGAGGCCCGTCCGATACGCAAGCGGAAAAGGCCGACACGTACTGAACGTCGGACCCAACAAGATCGAGCTGTTTGCTCAAAAAATGAAAAAAAAAAAAAGATCGAGCAAAATCCAGCGGTTGCATGGGAGACTGCAGACCTGGTGGCTGGTTCTGCGAAAGCCAACGCGATGGGGGTTCCGCAGAATTCGGCAGACATGATCGAGTAGATTACGGAACAAAATTGGGTGAACTCGGGGTGCATGCCATCTCATGTGCGCTCCTAGCCCCGATAGCCGACACGTGTTACGGAATGAGATCCCACGTCCGAAGATATGGCTCCTCGAGAGCACCTTGCACACCACTGGCTTCGTGCGTATGGACGGCTCGGCTGACACGGCTTCGGTTCCATGGCTCCATCTCGGTCAGGCTCCAAAATTAATCTGGCACCGCTCCTCATCTTCAACTGACGAACACCACCGGCTGCCTAGCAGACACCAGGTCTTGTTTAGTTGCAATTTTTTTACAAAATGGATATTACAGTATTTTCGTTTGTGTTTGACAAATCTTATTCAATCATGAATTAACTAGGCTCAAAAGATTTATTTCACAAATTACAGATAAATTCTACAATTAATTATTTTTTATCTATATTTAATGTTACCGTAAGATTTGATGTGACGGAAAATTTTTTTAAAAAAAATTAATTTTTTTTTGAAAACTAAACAAGTCCGCCTCACTAGCGCCAACTCCCATCACCTGGATGGCAGGTGTGCAGAACCACGACGTCGTGTGCCACGGCGGCCAGCAGAACAACTACTTCATCTTCTCTGTCTTTTCACGCTCGCAGCCTCAGACGGACGAATCACGGATGGCCGGCTGGGGCTTTGATCTTGCTATGGGGCACCAGCAGTGGTGCTTGCGGCTTTGCCTAAGGAAAAAATTTTGTAACACTGTAGCTGGCGGTGCTCGTCGGTAGCAGAGATGGCTCACGGATTGATCTTGAAGGCGCCAAAAAGTTTTTAGATTTTCCGTTACATCGAATCTTTTGACACATGCATGGAGTAGTAAATATAGATAAAAAATAATTAATTACACAGATTGTCTATAATTTGCGAGACGAATCTTTTAAGTCTAGTTAGTCTATGATTGGATAGTAATTATCAAATACAAATAAAAGTGTTATAGTAGCCAAAACCAAAAATTTTCTTTAACTAAATAAGATCTAAACTGACTTGGGTGATGCAGAGCCAACTCAGCCGAGCCGTATGTGTACGCAAGGAAGCACTCCTCCAGAGACCTGCGAGCCGAAGTCAACTGAGCAACTACAGAGCCGAGGCCGTGTCAGCCGAGCCGTGCATACGCAAGCAAGGTGCTGCCGAGAAGCCATCTCTCCCTGGACGTGGGATTTTGTTCAACGACACGTGTCGGCTATCAGGGTTCACCCAGGGTTCACCGAATTTTCTTCCTAGATTACCGTAGATGACCATTAGTTAGGCACTATTAGTAGTAATTATTTACCGTCGACTGTCGCAAGCGTTGTATGAAGCGGCCGACAGCCTAATAGCCTGGGCTCGATTTCCTGACGGATGACTTTGTTAATACTACTAGTCTCCTATATAAGCGCGTAGTTTTAAGTAGCGCATGTGTCCTCGTCCAGAAGATCACAAGCGCAGAGGACAAACGTTGCCGCATTGAGCCTTTGTCTCGCGCTGTCCAAGTGTCAAACACTCTGCATACTCATATTCTGGTTGGAACTTGTGAGACACTGCATGCGTTGTCAGCTGTAACTTTGGATACCTAGCTTAGCGTGGAAAGAGGATCAAGACTTGGAATCAGTAATTAGCATGTAGTAGTACTAGTAGAGAGGAAATATCAGTAGCAAACATGAATTCGTTTTTTTTGTTGGACTTTGTAGAGCTAATTAGTCAAATACTGCACTCTCTCTGTTCGTTTGGCTGATAAGCACTGGCAGAAAGCATTATTCACTAATTTATCGTAAAGAAAAACAGCACTGAGTGACTGACAGATTTGACTGATAAACTCAAGCAAATTCATATGGAAAGAAGGAACTGCTTCGTTTCCTTTCCCCTAGTCTAGACATTTTTCTTCCATCTCTATCAAACAAACAGGCACATCTACATGGTTTGCTTATTCAAGGACAAGGAGGAGGAAAGGGAAATTAAAGTAACAAAAAGGCCTATCTTAGCCGAAAGTCTGAACCGAAACACTTCAAGATTGACAGGAGTAAAATTCTGAAATTCCTTGCATGCCTGCAGCCACGCAGATGCCTACTACCGGGTGCTTAAGAAGAAGCTCCTGTGCTTCCGCCAACTTTGGGGTGAACCTTCTTCTTCACCAGCCCAAAGAGGCTGCTGCCTGCTTCTCCCCTGCTACTACCAGCAGCTGCAGCCTGTTTGGCCGCTTTCTTCTCCGACGACGATGCACTAGCGCCGGCCTTCTCCGGGTCTCCTTGTGCCGCCGCCACCCCACCGGCGGTGCTCGCTTCTGCCTTCCTCATCTCCTCTTTGCAGGCGTTCCTCCGTACGTAGGCCTCCACGAAATCTCCTGTTATCATGGACGCCATGATGTCTCCTCTTTCTCACTTGCTCTTATCTCTATATGGGTTCCTCAAGAGCCTGCGTAGCTACCCCCTTGACCGTCTCTCATTTGTGTTCTAAGGCCTTGTTTAGATCTAAAAAGTTTTTGGATTTTGACACTGTAACACTTTTATTTTTATTTGACAAACATTGTTCAATCATAGAGTAACTAGGCTTAAAAGATTCGTCTCGCGATTTACAGGCAAATTATGCAATTAGTTTTTGTTTTCATCTATATTTAATACTTCATGCATGTACCGCAAGATTTGATGTGACGGAGAATTTTGAAAAAAAATTGGTTTTTGAGGTGAACTAAACAAGACCTAAATGCATACCATAGGAGTTGGCAAGAGAGCGATGTGTGTGTGTATATATATATATATATATATATATATATATATATATAGAGTGTCATAGCTTTGTTCTTCCGCACTATTTCAGCATTACTTTTTAGAAAACTCAAGAGTGTTTTTCTCTTACAATGAATTAGTATAAGCCAAATTTTAGCGAAACGACACCGCTCAAACTTGGGATGCAAGGAAGGTAAATTTGCGTGCAGTTGCGGTGAGCTTGACTTGACGACGCCTTGCTTGGCTTTGGGCTGTGAGATGCCAAGCCAATTGCCACATGCCAGTATCAGTACGCCACTGCCACCACGGCATGATTTTGATTTTATTGACGAAACGCTCAGGCCTCGTTTACTTCCAAATTTTTTTTGCAAAATAGGAATAGTAGCACTTTCGTTTGTATTTGACAAATATTGTCCAATTATAGACTAACTAGGCTCAAAAGATTCGTCTCGTCAATTCCGATCAAACTGTGCAATTATTTTTTATTTTTATCTATATTTAATACTCCATGCATACGTCTAAAGATTCGATGTGACGGGGAATCTGAACAATTTTGCAAAATTTTTGGAGAACTAAACAAGGCCTCAGTCAAGTAGCTAGGATAGGATAGGGTTGGTACTTGGGCCTTGTTTAGTTCCAAAATTTTTGGCAAAATGTGAATAGTACCAATTTCGTTTGTATTTGACAAATATTGTCCACTCATGGCCTAACTAGGCTCAAAAGATTCGTCTCGTCAATTTCGACCAAACTGTGTAATTAGTTTTTATTTTCGTCTATATTTAATACTTCATGCATACCTCTAAAGATTCGATGTGACGAGGAATCTGAAAAATTTTGCAAAATTTTTTGAGAACTAAACAAGGCCCTGGTAGTCAGCTGTGTGCTCGACATATGAGCGAACAGCAGACAGTAATTCTACTCTTGGCCCGTACAGCCGATCGAGACTTATCGACGGATTTTTCATACCCGATCGATCGATACATGACACTGTCTCTGTCAGTCTTGGACGGGAGAAACTTCCTACTCAATTCACTGCAATTACGTAGTACGTCATGATTCCAGTGTGACGACCCTGCTGAGAGTTTGAGACTACTGTATCATGCACTCACTTACTGAGATCGCTCTGGATCTGGACTTCTGGTACTACTCTGCAGGTATCAGCCTGCACTACGTCAACCGAGCCTTAGTGCCTTACCGTCGATGGTGCTTCAATCTCAGCCAGCCATCGCGTAGTCTAGACGATATATAGCTTAAGGTGGCACTTCTGTGTAGTTGTAGTCTAGACTAGCTAATTAAGCTAGCTAGTCGCTGTAGGAACGTGTCCGCCTGTCCGCCATGGAGGTGGGGTTTGAACTTCTGATCAGGATTCACGAGACTCGCTCGCTCGTTTGGCGGTCTGGGTGGCTCTCAACGTCTCAGTCTCTAACAAATCCGACGCGTGGAGACAGGGAGAAGGGCAGGCATCAATGATATTTTATTTCACAAACTGAAGTCTGGATGTTGGATTCTTGTGGGCGATATTGGCCCTTTAAGAATTTTGATTTGAGATGTGTTGGGAATAACGGGCAACACTAATTAATAATGAACAACACTACTCTCTCATCTTGTGGTTAGATGAATTCTGAGGACAATTTCAACAGGGAATAATTAATAAACAATGCACAGGTGGCACAATATAATGAAGACCGTTTCGCTTGGGCAAGCAGAGCACTAGAGATCGTTGCTTTGGGCACTGTCATCAAGAATAGATGGAACTATAGAGTGTTCACTTGGCGAGCAGGGCGCGGCTATGGTGATAGTCCTTAAATAATTTGCTTATGATTTTATCTTCGGTGTATATTCTTTTTTCCCTTCAGATTGAGCAGCTCATAAGCTGAAAACCTTTTAAGAACTTGGCAGTGTGTGGTCGCTGAGGTAGAAAATGTTTCCTTTTTTTTTCTTACAGAAAACAAATGGCACAATGATTTACTCATCTTTTTTTTTTCTTACAGAAAACAAATGGCACAATGATTTACTCATCCTTGTAAACCGATATATTTCAATATCACCTCTCGTTCTCGATGGACACGCTGCTGTGGGACAAATACCATTGTTAAATTATCAAATACTAAAATAAATAAACATAGAAAAATAGGAATAGCTGAATCGATGATTAACTCGAGTTGCCATGTCCCACCACAAGAGCCTAAACAGATGAGCTACGTCCAGCTTGCATATGTCAAATGTCTTTAATCCATCGTATCTATGTATAACTCCTGACTCCGTCTCACGTCACACAGGCATCAGCACGGCCGGGCTACTTCACCGTGCTTCGACAGAGATCCTGCTCAGTAACCGGCCGGGACACCGCCTTTTCTGGGGTCACTGACGGCGGTCAGGTCGCCTTGGCGCCCGACGTTGTGCACCACGAGCTGGCTTATGGTTCCACCGGCTAGCGGCTTCAGGACGTGGCCTCTCTTCTGCAGGTCGGCCCTCGTCGCGGCGTCGAGCTCGAAGTGGTCGCCGGTCACCGTCGTCCAGTTCTCGTACTTGACCTCGTTTGGGATCAGCTGCGGACATGGCAACCAAAACCAAAGCTCAGAAGAAAGATTATCTAGCCGCCGCCCGGCGGTCGGTGACATGTCTCTCAAAAAATCTCAGGGGCAGTGACGGCATCATCGTAACAGAGGAGTAAGCTATTTTTCACCGATGTTTGTTTTTTTTTGTATAAAAAAGTATCAAACCTGGTGATAAACCCTTGGCGCCATGACAGAAGCCAATGGATCCATGTTCTTGACGAAATGGTTGATGAACACCTCGATCGTTCCAGCGGGGATCATGCTGCCACCACTGGCACCAACTGCGGACACCAGCTTCCCGTCCTATGCAAATGCAGCACATGCATGACAAACACAGTCAACCTCTCTTCAGAAACACGGTCTGAGCTCGTTTCAGATCGTCTCACAGCTTCAACAGTTACCTTGACAACTATGGTCGGAGTCATGGAAGAGAGAGGCCGTTTCATGGGGCTGACGAAATTGGCAGGTGCTGGGGGTGGAGAATTCTCCGTCGTGTTCGCCGGCATGGAGAAGTCGTCCATCTCGTTGTTGAGCAGGATGCCTGTGCGTGGGGAATGGATCAGTGACCCGAAGTACGAGTTGACGGTGCTCGTCATCGAAACCGCGTTTCGCTCGCTGTCGACGATGGACAAGTGGCTCGTTCCATGGTCCTGAAGGATGTTCCACCTGGAAAAAAAAACACAACTCGATCAGGATCAGCACATTTTGTTTGCAAATGATGGCAATGGGACGTGGAACTGAACTTGTAAGGCAATGAGCAGCGATCTCCAGTAGTATTCAGAAAGGGTTAATTGAAACTTGAAAGCAATGCATGATCTTTTTACGACAAGTCTGTGTCTTTACCTTCCACCGTAATGTTTAGGCGCAAATGTCATGTTGTCATAGATGGTTTTCTTCAGTTCAGCAGCAAATTTGGGGGAAATCATATCAGACACAACCTCGTTATCGTTCACAAAGTCAGGATCGCCGAGGTTCATCTTTACCGCCATGTAATGTTTCAAGGACTCGATGAGACGGTGAATCCCAAGAGATCCAGCGAAACCAGCAGGAATGCCAAACTGATCAAGGATGTTCAGGACCTATCCATGAGTGAACAAATGAGCCAAGATCATGGCAAATAAAGGAACCGAATGGTGTTCATCAGAATGCAGAGAGCTAGTAGATAACTCACAAGCATCATCCCGGCACCGCCGGCGGAAGGCGGGGGCATGGTCACCACCTCGAGCCCCATCACGTTCTCCGTCAGCGGCTGCCGCACCTTCACCTGGTACCTCTTCAGGTCCTCCACCGTCAGGATCCCTCCGGCCTCCCGGACGTCCCTCACGAGCCGCGCCCCCACGGCGCCGCCGTAGAACACGCCGGGCCCGTGCTCCGCGACGGCCCGCAGGGTCTGGGCGAGCCTCCGGTTGCGGCACATGTCCCCGGCCCTGAGGATGTCGCCGCCCGGCGCGTACACGGCCCGCGTCCCGTTGTTGCCCAGGATGCCGTCCCTGGTCGCCTCCATCTGCATCCGCAGGTACGGCGAGATCCTGAACGCCAGGGCGAGCCGCGCGGCCGGCAGGACGAGGCGCCTCCATGGGAGCTTGCCGTGGTGCTTCCACGCCTCGTACAGGCCGGCGATCTCCCCGGGGACTGCTATGGAGAGCGCGCCCCGTGCTTTCAGCGACTCATTGCCGCCGTACATGTCCTGAATGCATGGTTCACGTTTCTAGTGTTCAGTCTCTCGATCTTGGAAGAACAATCGATACAGGAATAACACTGGAACGAACATGGAGGAAGTGACAAAGAAAACGCTGGGCGATCGAGTGCCGTTTCTCTAATTTCTTATTATAAACGTCATTACTCTGCTTAGTGCTCAGGACTCAAATTCAAAACTGAAACTAGTTGCAGTGTCACTCCCCTCCCTTGTTGTAAGGAAAAGACGCGAGCTGGATCTCATAGTCACTCGTTCTTATAAAGTTATCCATAAGTCAAACTATCATAAGTTTGGTCAAGGTCATATAAAATTAGGAAGATATATTTTACCATCTTCTCTTATCGTACTATTACTAATCAGAGACTTTCAATGTAAACTTCATGTTAATTCTCACCAGACACACTAGACAAGAAACAATTCTAAATATTCTCACAATAATAAAAAAACATCTAACCTTTAATTAATCATCATCTACAATAACGACACTAGATCATTATGTTCTTTTTTTTAAAAAAAAAATACCCGCCTCTGTCATTATGAAAAATACTTAAAGTAGCCTTCTAATTTTGCATCTAGATTACTCATCTCCATCATTACGAAAGATAATTCAAACACCCCCCCTCCAATTTGTATCTTAATTACACATCTTTGCCATGATGAAAGATAATTCAAAATAACTCCCTAAATTTGTATCTAAATAATCCACCTCCATCATTATAAAGATAATATAAAATGTCTCACCCACTAAAATTTTTATAAATTACTCACCATTTTTATTATGAAAGATAATGCAAATTAAATCCAAAGTTTGCACTCAAATTACTCATATATAACACAGTGGAAGATCATATAAAGTATCAACTTTTAATTTACATGTGACTTATCCACCTTAGTGTATAGAAGTAACCAAAAATATCTATCAAATCTAAATGTAAATACTAATATAAGCTATTACAAAATAAATAATTTGATATTCATAAATTATGCTATATATATTTCTAAATTCTAATCTTTTATCATTATTAAAATATAATGATGTACTCCATCACGTAGACCATGTATATATGTATACAACAGTAAAAAGTTATTTAGGCCTTGTTTAGTTTGCAAAATTTTTTGTTTTTGGCTACTGTAGCATTTTGTTTTTATTTGACAAACATTGTCCAATCACGGAGTAACTAGGTTCAAAAGATTCATCTCACAAATTACAGGTAAACTGTGCAGTTAGTTTTTATTTTCGTCTATATTTAATGCTTCATGCATGCGACTAAAGATTTGATGTGACGGGGAATCTTAAAAATTTTTGCGAACTAAACAAGGCCTTAGTTTAGTATCATATCAAGCATGGAGGAAAAACATATAGACCAATAATCTGTAAGTTTATCACAATTGAATAGGGACTACATTATCTAATGTGTCTATTGTGTTAATAAATAAACAAGGAGAAAAAAATGTAATTTAATGTGGTGATATTTTATTAGTAACAATAACTAATGTTTATTTCTTCTAATATTCTAGTTCGTATGGCCGTATGGGAGTACGAGTTGATTGACAAGTATATCTAATGAAGATAAATTACTGTTATAGATATTATTATTTTATTATATAAACTTAACTAGGAACGGTTTGATTTATAGAACAACTCAAAATTCATTATATTGCGACACGGGTGTATGCTTGAACATTTCCTTCTGGTCCATCCAACAATCCACAGTCTTTATTCATCGTTAGCTACTTTTCCCCCTTGTCTAGCAGTCAAACTATGCTCTAATCCATACTTGCATCGTTGGTCAGTCCCCTTGCTAGCCAATCGCCTTTGTCATGTGCTCATCATGTCATTGTTGCCAGGTCATTTGTAGCGCTCTGCAAGACTGCAATCTGCATTTTACCGTCCCACCCACTGCTTTCCCTGGCTCAACTTCATCCCAAAAGGCAAGACAAAACCCCATTTTATTAGACACCTCAAAGCCCTAACTCCCATCCACCGACCACCCTTCTGTCGCTATTTATGGGGATATATTTTCAGTCACACTATGAGTCCGAAGGACACTTAGAGAAACAGATACTTGTTTTAACTGTACTTCCAAAAATGTTTGAACCATTGGTATAAAGGTCGATGTGACCTATTACCTCCTCCTATTTGAAAATTTAGAATAAAAGGAAACGAGATATTTTAAATCCACATTGTTTGTACAGAAATCATTTGACTTAATTTGAATTCTAAAGAAGAGGGGCAGGCATATTATAACATGGCATGTGCACTATGATTCCAACGTGACAGTTGGCAAATATTCTCGACAGATCACTATATGACTAGCCTTCTCTCATTTTTATTTAGGTGTCTTATTATTATCATTCAGTTTTAAATTAGAGCTTAATTTAGTCTTGTCCTAAGTAAAACTTTCCTGCTTTGACTAATTTTTTAAGAAAAAATATATCAACATCTACAAGTTTAAATGTACTTGATAATGAAATCAGACATTCTAACAGTACTACCCCAAGACTTGTATGGAAAAATTTGTAATAAAATTAATTTGATGATGTTGATGTTGATACATTTTTATATGCTTGGTCCAAGCTAGAAAAGTTTGAGCAAAGTTGAAATAAACCATCATTTGGAAAATATATATACGTAGCTAAATTTATACACATCTCATTCTTCGATTAAGCCGTGACCATACTCATCTGAAGGCTCAAACTCAGTATCATGTAGGTCAGGAACTGCTCCCTCCATTCTAAACTACAAGACATTTTGGTTTTGCCAAATACATAGTTTTCATTACGTATCTAGATATAGCATATATATAAGTGCGAAGTAAAAACTCTATTATCTTAAAAAAAAAGCCAATAAATAACAGTTAAAAAATGACGTCTACTAGGTTGTGGTATATTGGTGATGGATCCATGTGTCAATGACATACTTGAATAGTGTCACCCAAAAAAGATGAAAAACAAAAATTAAAACGTAACAGCTAAAAAAGATGTGTCCGAATATATAGGATGTAGAAGAAACCAAATGAACGAGAGATAATTAAAAAAAATACTTATAGCTCCAAAAAGATGTGAAAATGTACTTGTTTGAGCTTTCAAAAAGTAACTTCACGGAAGCAAAGGCCAGCTCTCCTGCCGGTTTGTTTAAAAAAAAAATCACGGAAGGAAGCCCCTGGTATGCATGGTGCTGCGGTATGATGTGAGTGAGTGACTCTACTTGTACACTAGTGCTGTAGTGCACACCGGATGGAGTGATAAACGAAGTGCTAGTTGATCTTGGCACGATTTTGTTGTACCGTAAACATCAACCATATATAACTTGGATTCCTTTTGGCTTTCGCAAATCTCGTTGCTCGCCGGGCGGTCCAGAGTCCAGACACTACAGCGCAGCAACACTGTAGGGGACACCGAGAAGTGGACGAATGAAAGCGCGCGCCAAAGCACTTTCCACACGGCAAGAGAGGAGAACAACGACACGGACACGTTTTATTCTTTGATTTGATCTCTAGCTAGCATGGATAAATAATCCTTCACTCATGCATGGTTCTCCTTCACCCCCTAAATCCCTAGAAGAATATATTTCTATTGAGGAAAAAAAACAAATTTAACTAAATTTTGAAGAAATCGGTACTGCTGCCTCGCAAAAAACAAACACACTCACACATTTCTGACTGTGCCTCTTGTTCTTCCCACCACTCCAAGGCACATTCTCACACAAGCAAATAGCACTGTCATGACTGCTACGGCGAAGACTATGCCTACAATAGTCTTATCAGCAATACCCTTTGTAAGTAACTACAACATTTTGTTTTAATCCCGTACCTGAAAGACTATTTCTTTAAGCAACAAGCATGTGAATCAACTACCGGCCTACTGCAAGTGGCAACTCGTATTTGGCATGATTACTTTATGCTCCATCCGTTCACAATAATTGTATTGTCAACACCCTACTAGCTGCCTTGTGACTCCTGATCAAGCGAAGCTAGTAGTACTAATCTACCGAAGTTTGTCATCGATGAACATGTGACAAAAGACCACAAAAGAAGAATCCTAGCAAGTTCCTGCTAGTACGAGTGCACTTTCGCTGGCTTGAGTGTTTGACTCACCTTGGAGGCGGCGAGGGGCGCGGTCTCGCGGGAGTCGTACACGACGGCGGTGCCGTCGGCGAGCCTGACGAGCATGAAGGCGCCGCCGCCGACGCCGCTGGACGCCGGGCTGACGACGCCGAGGCAGAGCGCGGAGGCGACGGCCGCGTCCACGGCGCTGCCGCCCTCGCGGAGCGCGTCCCGGCCGATCCTCGAGCACCGCCAGTCGTCCGCCGCCACGGCGCCGTGCGGCGACGTCACCACCTCCCTGCGCCCTGCTGCCGCTGGCGCTGCCGTGGCAGCCGCTCCCGCGGCGGCGGCGGCGAGGAGGGGGAGGAGGAGGAGAGCGACGGTGACTCGCGGTGTCTCCCATTGGAGACGTAGTCGTCGGGCTGCAGAGTTCAGGGGGAGGGAAGCTTAGCAAAAACGAATGGATAGCCCCTGGTTTTTTATTTCACCGTCGGAAGGAAAGAAGACAAAAGATTTCCTATTACCAGCCATGGCGCCGGAGAACGAGACGAGAGTCCAGGGAACCTCGGACGACTGTGAGGCCTGGTTTCTTGTGCCTACTCTCCTATATACTCCGGAGTAGAATAGAATATAGAAAAGTGTCAAAGAGCTGTGACTTGATTGGAAGGACGGCCAACGGTTTTATTTTCGGCTGACATGTCAGAATTTGTTTATTTTGTACCATCGTAAATTGTAAGTTATTTGACTTTTCTATATATAAAAAAAAATTCTTATCGCTACCTGCATTAAAAAAGCTCAATTTTAGCACAGTATTATATTTTAGTACCTTAAATTTGACCAACTATGGATAAAAAATCAATATTTATGGTACCAATAAATATCTTTAGATTAGTTACAAAATCTATTTTCATAAGTCCTAGATGTGAATATTATTTACTAGAAACTTGATCAAATGTGAACAACTTTTCGTGGCACGCAACCCATAGTTGCATTCTTCTTAGGACGAAGGTAGTACACACTTAGATATATACTATGTCTACGTAAATATCATTTTGAATCCAGGAAGTGAATTTGATGTATTACTGTAAAAAAGAGCAGGGCATTTGAAGAGGTTATTTAAAGTGGTGTCATTATTATGATATAGGACCAGTGATTTATAACTTCTATTGCCATTTTTACTAATGACACCTTTCCAAAAGCCACTCTTAAGAAGGTTTCTATATATTTTCTATTAATGAGAGATGAATTCCTAAGTTTATGCCATTTTTACCTACGTGTTGTGACACACGGAACAACCACACTAAGAAGGTATTATAACTTAAATTGTCATTTTTACAAATGACTCCTCTCTCTCACGAGTTCAGTCTTATGCGCCGACGACTCCAATCTCCAACCTCTCTCCAATATCCTTTGCTGGTAAAGGCTGCTAAACCGTTGTAGGCAGTGGCGGAGTTGGAGAACTTTCACGACCAGGGCCAATACTATAAACCACTAACATCAGAGCATATGCTAATTGATAAAACTAATGCTAATATATAGATTTAGCTTTAAAAAACAAAAGAATTCCCACACCTAGGGCCATGCCATACTGGCCTGGCTTATATCCGCCACTGGTTGTAGGTGCAAAACAGTTTCAAGCCTTGTTTAGTTCACCCAAAAACCAAAATTTTTTCAAGATTCTCCATCACATCGAATCTTACGGCACATGCCTGAAGCATTAAATATAGATGAAAATAAAAACTAATTGCATAATTTGCTTGTAAATCGTAAGATGAATCTTTTGAACTTAGTTAGCCCATGATTGGACAATATTTACCAAATAAAAACGAAAGTGCTATAGTATCCGAAACCAACAATTTTTGGGAACTAAACAGCTCCCGCGGCTGAACCAAACAACATCTAAACTAATTTGTAAGCACATAAGAGACGAGGGGCATTATTCACAAAAGGACGTCTGAATCAAACATCTAAATTAATTTGTAAGCACATATGTAAGCGCATAAGAGACAAGGGGCATTGTTGGGTCCCAGGGCTGAACCAAACAACATCTACTAGATTAATTTGTAAGCACGTACTAAGAGACAAAATGGACATCGTTCACAAAAGGACGCCTAAGGCCTGAATCAAACAAACATCTAAACTAATTTGTAAGCACATGGGAGGGGCATTTTTCACAAAAGGACGGCACAAAAGTAAGGAATTAATTACGGTGTATTTGATGTCGCAAAAAAGATTACGGGGTATTTGACAGTTCCATCATGCTGTTGGGAATATAAAAAATTATACAAAAATAAAAAAAATATCCGGACAAATGTTCGGGGTTTTGAACCCGACGTGAATCGAACACGCAACCTTCTGATCTGGAGTCAGACGCGCTACCATTGCGCCACGGATCCGGTTTGTGCTAAGCTTCACAAATCCCTGTTTTATCTCATATACACGTTGTTTTGTAGGTGGCCATGCTGCGCATTGGCGGGGAATGGGGTGGGTCGATTCCGAGCCCCTCCACAGCCACATGCCCACATGCATCTTTAGCACAAGAGGGGTTGCTCTCCCGGTGTGGACCTCATTCTACGGTTGGTGGGGTTTGGGCACCATTTTGCACAGATCCATGGGCTTTCAAACCAAGTGTCTCTATTAGTTCCTATAAATAGTTAATATAGGAAGAATTTTATTGGCTATCAATGACAATTTATAAATAGCTAGCAAGATGAGACATATAAATAAGAAAAGATAAACACTACAGTAAAGAGTTATGTGAGAGAGATATTTTTAGGAGATCGTGCTAGATTAGCTACTTGGAAGTCGCTAACTATTTGATCTCTCCTTGATAGCCAATGAAAGTGTTATCTTTTTATTATTTCTATATCTTATGTAGCTAGCTATTTGGTAATTGCGATTAAACATGTCATCATAACCAATAAAATTTCTTCTATACTAGCTATTTAATTATCATTGGGCACACCTTTAGAAGGATATCTTCTCCACTCAATACTCTTTTCCAACCCCCCCCCCCCCCCACCACCACCACCACCACCAAAAAAAACTATGATTTTTAGGTAGCCAACTGTTCGAGTTGTTCTAAGATGTTAGATGTCTAAGCTGTTACAATGGTTCTAAAATTCTGCATCAACTATTAATTTGATGGAAAAGTCATTTTTGTCCCCCCCCCCCCAACTGTCGTCTAAAGTTTAGTTCATGCACTTTCAAAACGGCAATTTCAGTCCTCAATTTTTGTTAGGCTCGTTTAGTCCTAGAACTATCAAAGCTAGTGACCGTTCTAGTCTTTAGAATCCGTATTACTCCCTTTGTTTCTAAATGTTTCAATTCCTTGAATCCGTGCTAATTAAAAATTTTTAAGTTTGACTAATTTTATACAAAAGAGCATCAATATCTATGACATAAAATAAGTATCTTATGAAAATATATTCTATGATAAATCTAATGATACTAATTTGGTACTTTAAATCTTAGTGTCTTTTTTTAGAAATTTGGTCAAAGTTTAAAAACTTTGACTTAAGACAACACTAGGCATTGAAGCTTTTAAGAATAGAGGAAATATTTATTTTCAAAAACTAGATCATTTATGTTATTATGTATAACCAAATCGACCAACAAGTAATTGTTGCATCCAACATAATTATAGGTTTTTCAGATCAAACTAAAACCCTCAAAGCCAACTCCCAAAAAGATTTTGAATGCTGCAGAGTTGGGGGATATTTAACGCAACTTGTATGCAACCCCAAATTACTTGTGCAAAGTAGCATTCAAAGAAAATATGATCACTGTCTTAATTGTGACAAACGCACACTTTCTCACTGCCTTGCCAAAAGAGTAGAGTCTAAGACTTAGGATTATTCTTTAACAAAATACAAAAGGAAGGTTAACAAAAGATATAACAGGGAACGAGTGTGTGCTCGTTTGGTCAGCAGCACGAAGCCAAAGGCCATGCGCTTGGCCACCCCGGGTTTGAACCCGGCCGGTGCCCGCTGTATTTCGGTTCAAAAAAACAAAAGATATAACAATTATTAGAAGGGAAACTGTTTCGGTTCAAAAAAAACAAAAGATATATAACAATTATTAGAAGGGAAACTATAAAAGGCTAGATAGATCGTACCGGATTATGTCCACGTCCAGTTGGAATGAATGTTGGATCGATCGGCCCCTTACGCGCAAAATGACATCTAAGCCACCCGAATCAGACACGTCTGCATCCTAGTACTAGCCGGTGGTACACAGCATTTTTATATGCAGCTTGCATGCGTGCTGCTCACAGATGCATTGATGCCCAAGTGATTCATCAGCTTGACTGGAGCTGTTCATTAACCAAACCGTGCTGGCAATGGCAGAAGAATATTTTTTGTACGCGCGTTCAGAACTTGTTGAACAGAACGGCAGCACAGCTGTGTAGTAGTACTATATACTACTACTGCGGACTGCGGTGCAGCCACGGGGGAGGAAGCGCCACGCCGGACGCTGCTGCACGCCTGCACCGAGCTAGTAGAATAGAAGAAGAAAAACGCTCCAAAGACGACGATGACGCGCGCCATAATAACTGCGTCGCGCTAGCTGTGAGGTGAGGCTGTGAGCCCAAGCTAGCAGCAGGCTACCCAGCCATAAATTTGCAGCGAGCCATATGCCCCGCCGCGCCATTGCTTCCCCTCGCGCACAGGCGTGCGACGACCTCGCAGCACGACCTTCATACGGCCACATCTAATACAACTCGATCCTGGTCGCCCGCCCTCGTTGTCGCCTGTTGCTCAGTCGATTTTCTGCCCCGGGCCGGCGCAAGGGTTTCCATGTGAATAATCCAACCGGCCGGGGATCCTGTGATGTGAGCGCCCGCGTGCATGCATCCAGTTATTTATGGCCACTTCCACCAAGCTCTGATGCACCTGTAGTGTCTCTCTGTGTCCTATATATCCACATGCAAGCAGAGTGCAGAGCGTCCCCCCTCCCAACTCGATCGATCGGTAGCTTGCTGCGTTTGCTCTCACAGTTTTCTCTTCCTGCTAGCTCGTCGTCGAACCAGCAGAGGTCTCCTACTACTAGGAAGCGAGAGAAATGAGAATGCGGGAGTCCTCTGCTTGCCGGTGCCGGCCGAGGATATGGTGGTGGTCTCCAGCCCCAGCAGCAGCGGTCGTGTTGGTGCTCCTGCTGCTCATCACCACTTCGTCGTCAACGCACGTTGCCGACGGCGGCGTCAGGACGACACCACGTAAGTAGATGGTCATCAGCTAGCTTTCATGTTTCAGAACTTGGAAAAGCTTTGCACACAGCTTGACTTGCAGCAGTGCAGGTCCGACGTATATAGTACATGCACCGTAGTACGTATTGGTACTGCTGACGTGTCAGGTCGACGTCGCGCGCCTCCGTTACCATCAGAGATGGCATATGTGGCGTCTGACTCTGAACACACGCTGGCGTTCTTTTCTTGTTCCTATACAACCTGTTTAACTGAAACAACAGACAGAGGGGGACCTGACAGTCGTTCGTTCGTCTTCCTTCTCCGTGTACAACGCGCAGGTGCGTACGGTCCAGGTGACGCCGGCGTGCTCGACGACGCGGAGGCACCGGCTGCTGCTGGTGGTGCTCGTCGCGCAAGCAGCAGGGCAACCTACAAATTTCCAGCAGACCGGACTAGCGAGGACGAAGGCTCGCTGGTGGTGGTGGAGGAGGATCGGCGGTGGTGGCTGAAGGATCGCGCGGCGACGGGGTCGCGGCTGCCGGACTGCGCGCACGCGTGCGGGCCGTGCTCCCCGTGCCGGCGCGTCATCGTGAGCTTCAGGTGCGCGCTGATGGCCTCCGAGTCCTGCCCCATCGCCTACCGCTGCATGTGCCGCGGCAGGTTCTTTCGGGTGCCCTCCCCCTAGCCTACTGCCTACACGAGACGAGACGAGACGACTGCTCCTCATGCTAGTAGGCATTTGGGCGTCTGTACTTTTCGCTTCTCATCCTCTGCTGCTTGCTTGCTTGGCATATATATATATGCATGTAAAACTATGTGATGTGATGTCAGGGATGCTCGTCGGTGTTGTGCAATGTGATGTATATGATGAGTAGCCGTTGTTCTCTGTCAATGTGATACTAGTGCTAGATTGCTAGTGGTTATTACTTAAATAAGTACTAGTAAGTAATTGTGATGCATGCTGCTTTTTTGTTTGGTTCTACCTTTTGCTCAAGCCCGGCCAGCCCGTTGGAAATACGAGAATTCTCACGCTGCGAACAGGATCTGTAGCCTGTAGGCTGTGTCTTGTGATGACTGCCTGCGCTGCAAGACGCTGTTGCTAATTGCATGGTCCATTTCTGGGGAAACGACGCTGCATTATTCCTCCTAGTCCTAGGTCCTGCCCCGCCATACATTAGGAAAAAAAAAATTACAGCTAAACCGAGCACGTTCAGGTGTAGCCTGAGCATGGATGATGTGTAGTAGCAGTGGACTTGTTTATCGGTGAGCGGCTGAACGGGGTCTACCACCGATGCGTGCCTGACAGCCTGAGCGCGCGCGCGCCCACCGCAGCAGTGCTGCGCTATGCCTGCCGCCGAGCACGATACAGTCACAGTCGGCAGGCCACTGCCCTCTAACTCGTACGCTCGTCACCCCGCTGTTCGGAGCAAGCGCAGCCACCACAACGACGTGCTGGCTGCTATGGACGCCATCGCAAAACGAAGAGCAGCTACTACCATTAAACTACTGAGCTCAACAGAGGCTGGTGTCATACTGCTCTCTAATTAATATCAGAAAAAAACCAAAACTTACAGAGGGTCAGGTGAGAACCACAGGTACAGAATTCCAGCTACAATTTTCGCAGCTATCATCCAGGACCAACCAACAAAAACTACCTGCCGTCATATTCACAGACAACGGATTTTCAC
The DNA here is from genome assembly GCF_000003195.3 of Sorghum bicolor. NCBI lineage: Eukaryota > Viridiplantae > Streptophyta > Magnoliopsida > Poales > Poaceae > Sorghum > Sorghum bicolor. The sequence goes on from NC_012875.2 coordinate 47,421,335, forward strand.
GACGACGATCATCTACCTCCGCCGCATCAGCCATCGCCTACCTCGGGCCGGACAGTTCGACGGCCCTGAGGTTGTAGGTGGAGTCGACGATCCAGTCGTTGTGGCGCGGGGCGAGCTCCGCCTCCTGCCGCATCACCTCCACCTTCTGCCACTGCTCCCAACGCTCCGCCAGCCCGTCGCCCTCCAGCATCCGCACCACCTCTGACATCTTGGGCCGCTCCATTGGGGACCCCTGTGTGCACAGCAGCGCCACCTGGATCAGCGACTCCACCTCCTGGTCCGCGTACCGGCCCTGCAGGTCCGGGTCCACCAGCTGCTCCAGCTTCTTCTCCTTCAGCAGCGCCTTCACCTGCAACCACAACAATAAACACCAGCTTCTTCATTTCTTTCCTTTCACAAGTTTGAAGCATTTAGCGAATGCCAGCTCATGGTGGCAGTGCTCTACTTACCCAGTCAAGGAGCATGACGTCGTCATCATTCGCGAGACGAGCGAGGTCGAACGCCCTCTGCCCAGTGATGAGTTCCAGGAGCATGATCCCATAGCCGAAGACGTCCGTCTTCTCAGAGGACTTTCCGGTGGAGAGATACTCGGGGGCGATGTGGCCGATCGTCCCACGGACAGCGGTCGTCACGTGGGTGTCCTTGTAATCCATGAGCTTGGCGAGGCCAAAGTCACCCACCACGGCTTCAAAGTCTTCGTCCAACAGGATGTTGGCGGCTTTCACGTCGCGGTGAATGATCTTGGGATCACAGTGGTCGTGCAAGTAGGAGAGACCTCTGGCTGATCCCAGCGCGATCCTGGCCCTTGTTTCCCATTCAAGAGGGGGATCATTTTCCGTGCGTTCTATACAAAATCAAAGCATCAGGAATGAAATCAGAAATATGCAAACTAAAGTTGGACTACAGAAAACAAAGAAAAACAAAAGTAAAAATGGTTTACATGCTTTTGACACAAATTTCTAGCACTTTGTTTTCAATTAAATGCAGATGAAAAGCTTTGAGTAGTGAGAAAGAATAAGGTACCTCGAAGGCGCGACGCGACACTCCCATTAGCCATGTATGGATATACAAGCAACCGCTCTGTTGGAGTCATGCAGAATCCACGGAGCCGAAGCAGATTCCTGTGCACTGCCATGCTAATCAATTCAACTTCTGTTTGGAACTGGAGCTCTCCGCCAGGGGTGCGTTCCTCCTTTAATCTCTTCACCGCTACCAGTGAACCATCCGACAGTCTCCCTTTGTACACCTTTCCAAAACCACCTCTTCCTAGGACATTCCTATTGTTAAAATTATCTGTGGCAACTTGAAGCTCTCTCAGTGAAAACCTCTTGAGTTGTCCTAGGTGAACTTCAGGATCCTCCTCACCTGAATCGAAAGGAGAGCATAAAAATGAAATGAATAGCACAGATGACAACAACCGCACAGTGGTATATAATACCGACCAGGGACATCAAAGAATTGCTCTTCAGGTTTTCGCCTCCGCCACAATGCGTATCCAATAGCAGGCACAGCAATCAGAAATGCAGTGCCAGCCGCAACGCCTCCAGCAATTGCTCCAGTGCTGGACACGCCTGAGGGAACAGAATTAACAAAGTTAGGATATGTCATGTACCATAGTTTGATCATGTCAGTGCTTCGCCCTTATGCATATCTCAAACAGTAACATGATATGACAGAATATACAGCCAATCACCGTACCTTTTGATGAAGCTGGTGATGGGGGATTGTATGGAGGGGGTGGAGAAAATGGAGGAGCCCCAGGACAAGGCTTTGTAGTACCAGGGCCACAAAGATTTGGGTTGTTAGCAAAACTGTGACAAAAAGGTTAGAATTGTCAACATCAGAAGACACAGGTTTTTGTTTTCAACTGGCAGAAGAACTGCATCACAAGATGCAATTAAGCATCCAAATTCATCCAGAAATTACCTTATAGGTGTAAACAGAGAAAATGAACCACTTGATGGCACCCCTCCTGAGAGATTGTTGTTTGAGAGATCCCTGCAAGATTGTCAAAACACTTTTTGCTGTTATCTAACATCCTGAACAGCTGTAATGATGTATAAAAGGGCAACAGGTAACTTACAGAACTTGGAGAGTGTTGATATTGGTCAGCGTTTTCGGAATTTGGCCAGAAAGACTGTTGTTATTAAGACGGCTGTCCTTGCAAGTAGATATCCAAAGAAATAAAAATGTTACAATCATTCCAATAGTCAATAGATAAGCTTAAAGATAATGTAAAAAGTAACTAGACAATGGGTTTTGCCTTTCATTTTAAAAATAAAAGAAAAAGACACAAATGGATAAGTGAATGATCGATGTTATGAAAACCTTAGTATCTACTAACACAAAGTGAAGAGTGCATTTGGAGGATAACTTTGTGCAAACCTATTGTTGGGCACATCATACATATATTACTGTTATGTAAGAACTTTCTATTTCTCCACACCATTGTCAGATAAATCATGACCGAATAACAATCAGATAATTTACACTAACAGGATCAACATATATTGATGGGCAATGCCAGATGAACATGTCACTTCTGTAACCAGGGCAATTGAATTAACTTACAGAAACCGCAACTTTGATAGTTGGCCCAAGGTGTCAGGAATGCCTCCAGTGAAGTTGTTGAGGTACAAATCCAAACTGACCAGGTTAGTTAAGTTCCCCAGTTCAGGTGGTATTGGCCCACTTATGTTGTTACTGTAAAGTTCTCTGTTGCAAAATGATGAAACATAACTTCAACACGAAGGCGACCTATGTATTGTAGGGTACAATATTTATTGGAAAATATATACGGTAAGAAAAAGTAAGAGAAGTGAGAACTGTTGGGCGTCAGACAAAAGGAGACACAATGCACCCAAAAGCATGCACACATGTTTCGGAAGCTCCAAAACTAAGCAATGATGCTAAACCAATATTGGAATTCAAAGATGCACCTATATGGCATCATGAAACTATTAGCTCAATTATCAAAATCATGGATGTGGAAACTTACAGATATTGCATATTTTTCAATTGCCCAAGCTGTGGCACCAACGGACCTGATAGTTGTGCATTTCCAAGATCACTAGCAAAAGAAAGACAGTACATATTCAAATGGTCAGTCTTTCACCTCAAAGGGAGAATAAACAAAAACATCTTTGATCAACTTACAGTCTGATGACACTGTTATCAGGGTTACAAGTAACATGGAACCATGTACATGGATTAACCAGAGTTGGATCCCAACTCTGCAGCACATTGTTGTTATCTTTCAGGCTTTGCCGTAGGCTGTAAAGAGCATCACCTGCCATTGAGGTATCATCACAATAAGCAATAATCTACCCATTAGAAATTTAAGAGGATGCATAGGTTTTCCCCTTCATTAATATGCCGTTAAGATATTAATGTTCTTATATGTGGTTAAACCCATCTTTTATTTTGGCAGACAATACCTTTTCCAATGGTAAAAGAGCATATCAAGTGTCAAGCATCATGGATTCAACGCGCAATATGACTAGCATCTAGACTAGTAATTACTCTTATAGGGGTTCGGTTACCATGGTAGTGTAATCTTTTAATCACGAGTACATACCTAAGCGTTACTATCCACTTCAAGGATAGATCCACCATGGAAAAAAATCACTAGCATTTAAGACAACACGGTTTCTTTCCACACGTGTAGAATATGGTAAAAACACACTATGTGAACAATGCACTCTTAATGATTAAGCCATGTTTTCCAATTATTCGCAATTACTTCACACGTCCGTAGGATGCTCGGTTTTAAGAAAGTAACGTACGCATTCAGTTTTTTTTTCGTTATGTAGCTTCAGTTCATTCTAAATGGCACAGCTTTATTTAGGTAGCAAGTACAGGTTGTTCGTTAACAACGTACCGTTAATATATCAGTCCATATCTAAGATGCCTGAACAAATTAATGAGGCAATTATTACTAAGTATACTGATCTCCCCATCTCCCAACCCAAACAGACAAGGTTCAGTAATCAGAATTTCTTTCCTCCAGCTTCCATGGCTACTAATGCTATCTTTAGCCAAATAAACAAAAACAATCATCTTAGTTCAGATTCAATGGCGAAATGGAATGAAAATTTACTGTGTAGCAGTGAATCAAAGACCAAAGCTTTGCATCAGAAAAAAAAATAAGCCTTGCATATGCACCTTCACAGAAAGAACTTAAAAGAAACAATTTTAACACAGCGAACAATCCTTCCTGCCCATTCATAGTTAACGTAGAAAACTCCTTTTGGAACCTTGAGGCCCAAAATAGTTCTAGACGCTGACATGAGTAGAAAGCAGAATCTACACTTGTGTGCATAGACTGCATTTGCTCCAGAACGAATTGCCTTCCAGGTTTGTGTCAACCACCCTTTCCAGATGTAACAAAACAACGCCCGTCATACAAACATTGCCGCATGGTACAAAATGACAAAACACTAGGCGAGACAAACACCCCGGCCCCCAAAGCAATCACTCCAATCAGTCAAAGCGCTGGAAATGGGAACCATAGGCTATCGTTTCATCCCCTGTTCAGTCCCCGCCCATCAACAGAGGCTTGTAGAACTAACAAACACTAGTTTTCCGGACACCACCCCCAGATTTTCAGCCATTATCCCCCCTAGAAGGAAATTCGCTCCGCTGTGGACTACTCATCGAACCTTGAAGAAAATAAACCACAAATTACATGAAGCAGCAGTGTCATACGCATACCCTCCGTGTTGGCGACAACCGGGCTCACGCCGACCACCACCAACAATACCACCGCCGACCACCACCACCTCAGCGACGCCGCCATCCCGCCGACGCCCGACCCGCGCCTCTCGGGAGCCAAAACCGCGGGCACGCAGGTTACCACTGCGCCGCCTCGTGAGCTGACAACGCCGCCAGGACCTCGCTCAGCTTACGCCGCCGCCGTGACAGCTCGGCCACCGCTCCCCTCCGACGGGAAGCGAGAGAGAGTTTTCTCTCTCTTATATATATATTTTTTACCTGTGTTTTTTCTTCAAGCTCGGGGGTTTTAAAAACTTTGGCGAGGCTTGCGTGTGGAGTCCGACCCCAAAAATGTTCCACTGGTAAACGAGGGACACGCGAGGGGGGGGGGAGATCAAAGTTACGCCGCGTTATCCGGGTAACTTTACTGACAGGTGGGGTCAAAAAAGATGGTCCCATATGTCGGCCGGAGAAACTTGTTCGTCCGGTGCGGGTTTTCGTTTTGTGCGAGTATGCGAGTGCGATGAGGACGGACAGCGGCAAGGCACAAGCGCTGACGTGGGCGTGATGCCGTGTTGGGGATTTCGTGGACGCGGTCCTCGTACACTCGTCCCCAGATCACTCATTCATCACTTGTAAGTTAATCGAGAAAGCTTGGGCCTTGTTTAGTTACCCAAAAATTTTGCAAAATTTTTCAGATTTTCTGTCACATCGAATCTTTAGACGTATGCATGAAGTATTAAATATAGATGAAAATAAAAATTAATTGCACAGTTTGGTCGGAATTGACAAGACGAATCTTTTGAGCCTAGTTAGTCTATAATTGGACAATATTTGTCAAATACAAACGAAAGCGCTACTATTGCTATTTTGCAAAACTTTTTGGAAGTAAACAAGGCCTTTTCCTCAAGGGCTTATCCAGGAAATGCGTTTTCTCTTTTTCCTTTCTATCATTTCCCCTTTTCTAAGGGGAAAAGTGACAAAGGTGCGATCATCACATAGTCCATTTTCTTTCCTCTACAATCTACTACTCCACGATGAACAATGAGTTGTATGGTTTTTGATATATCTTTGGGTATGGTTTGTTGTCCATGGAGTTTGAATCAATTTTGCCTCAAACGTCTTGTTTCTGGTCGGTACCTCATTTGGAAGAGCCGAAACAAAGCATGTTTTAACACACAATGATCCGCGCACGAGTGCAAATTGTATCATCGTGCAGGTTTAGCACCACGTGGATGAGGTTCTCACAGAACCTCGGTTATCGGTTTGAGAACATACTATGTGGCATCGCATTCAATGAGAACCACAAGTTACCAGATGTGAATGTAAACCAAAACAAACTATATTTTAGACACATTCATCTGCACGGGGTACAAACTCTATCATTGTGCAGATTTAACGATCGTGTGAATGAGGTTCTTACTAGAAACTTCGGTTATTGGTCGAGAGCATATCGCGTCACGACGCATTCATACACACGTGGGTACAAGTGTACCGCCGTGCAGATTTAGCACAGTGTGAAATGAAGTTCTCACAAAATTCCGGTTATCGGATAAGAACATATCATGTAGCAAACGCATTCATATAGAACCACGGTTACCAACTACACTAGTATTTTATCTCGAGCCTTCTATGAACACTTTTGTGAATGGGACTTTGCTCTGAGGTGGAGTTAGAGCAAAATAGGGGACTCAACACTATATGGGATGCCAATGGTAATATAGTATCATAAAAATATAAAAGTTTTGGTTTGAGCTGGGTGCCATCCACAACAAACAATATAGATTCGCCCTCAAACTTTGCCATATTGCACCGTTATGAGTCAATTAACCATGTTTCCTTTCCATCCTCAAAAGAACACTACCTAGAGGCCTACTGGATTTTAAATTTCCAAGACATCACTAGCCAACTGTTTTTGGTTTTGATAAATCGAATCCTCGCGCTAAATTCCCATACATGTTTTAGAAGTACTTTCTTTTCCTTCATGGCCCTTGTATATCTTGTTTTTCAAAGATCATGTGCTTACATTTCTGGGGACTCTTATGCAAAATGAGGTTTATCTCCGGGCCAAAAAGAAAAAAAAACATTAGCAGTTTCCGTTCTACTCCAACCGTCCAGCTTATCGTTTTTGGCAGTATTTTAATGTACAGCTTGAATGCTACTCCAGTACTTGCATACTTGCATTTTAGCAGCAATACTGGTACTACTTTACATCACTGCCCTTGTTTTTCTGCCTACGCACAGACAAGAAACGTACAGTACGTTATTTCCGGAAACAAGGCGTACCGTTCCCATACGACCCGGAGGAGCAGCAGTACGCTGTACGCCGGTACGGCAGGTCCATGGAACTCGTACTGCACTGCCCTCGGAGGCTCGGACCCACCAGTCAGAAGTCCTGGTGTGGTCAAAGAACCGTCCCGTCCCCTCGGTCGTGACGGGGGTCCGGTGCAACCCCAACACCCGTAATCCCGTACGGCCGCCTGCAGAGGCTGCAGCCACAGGCCGGCAGGCCCACCCGCGCGCTCCGTCCTGTCAGGGCCCCGCCCAATGGGGAGGCGTCACGCAAAGCGTCGAGGTCGAGGCGGGGTGCTTGCCGTTCCGGTTGGCGGAGTGATGACGCAGGGATTTTTCTTGCTCCAAGCGCGCGGAGAGCCACGATTTTTGTTCCAATGATTGCGGGGCCCAGCGAGGCGCCAGCTCGGATTTCGGTCAAGATGCTGGACCACGCGGTCTACATCCACAGTTAGCTTTTCATGAAACTGGATTGAGGCCTTGTTTACTCTAATTTTTTTTTTGCAAAATAAGTACCACTTTTATTTGTATTTGACAAATATTATCTAATCATATACTAACTAAGCTCAAAAGATTTGTCTCTTAAATTACAAATAAACTATACAATTAGTTATTATTTTTATCTATATTTAATGTTTCATGCATGTTCCGTAAGATTCGATGTGACGTCTGAAAATTTTTTCAAAATTTTTTTGAGAATTAAACAAGGTCTGACTGGAGTGCATGCGAGGCTGAAAAAAAACCCTGACATACCCTTTTCATCTAGCTAGAATTTCAACATATAGCATACTTCATTTGATTTTTGTTCAAAGACCGCTTCCTATCACGGAGAGTGTGAGGCTAGTTGGTCAAGACCACCACCAAGGCTATCGTGTTGGGCTTGCCATTATCTCTTCCAACTGCTTTTCTCCTTCCATCTTGGATCTTAATGTTGGATCCATGATATTACTCTAACTAGCTAAGCTGAAATATTTTACTTTAACCACCATAATCATATCTATTGGCATTTTCCCCGTAACTTATTTGACCTCACACTTTACTTTCCAACTAAAGTTTTGTCGGTTGTCATGAGTTGACTTGCCTTCCCAAACATCTTCTTAGGGCATGCATTGTGAAGTGCAACTCTTTTAATGTAACCTCGCCTGAATTGTAACCCGGTTGGCATGTAGCAAAGTCATGTCGAAGAGAATCTATTGTATGCTCTAGGCAATAGAAAAGTAAGCATAAAAGAATGAAGTTTGAGATGTGTTCCATTACAAAGGGAAGTAACGTTGGATGAAGCTCGAGACCATTGATCCCGATCGATCGATGATGCCTATGTTCTATACAAATTAGAGTTTATCTCAAGCTAAATCAATTTAGATCTATGGCTAGCTTGAAAATCAACTATACTCCCGAATGGCATCGATTGGATGGGCACCATAGGGGCTCGTATATATAGCGGGCTTCACCAAACTTCCCCTATTTCCGTTTCACACAACTATCACTCTCTTCCCATAGTATTAGCAAATTTGTCAGAACCAACGACTCCTTTTTGCACCTCAAGGTGTCCCTTGCACGTGGCACACCCTACGACCACCCGCTCACGTCCTCTTATGTGTGTCATGTGCTTCCCAATCCCACCTACAATACCAACAAACAACTCGCATGCTCACATGTCACATCGCAAGGGCAACACCAACTATGCGTGGTTCTACCACACGTGCATGTCTCCTGTTCAAATTGCATGGAGTTATGCTAGAGGGTTAGTTGGTCAAGATCACCACCAAGGCTTTCTCCTTCCATCTTGGATCTTAATGTTGGATCCATGATGTTACTCTAACTGTCTCCATTGGGATATTTTACTCTAATCACCATAGTCATGTCTATTGGAATTTTCCCTAAAACTTATTCGACCTCACACTTCACTTTCTAACTAAAGTTTTATCGGTTGTCACGAGTTGACTTGCCTTCCCCAACATCTTTTTAGCCATGCATTGTGAAAGTGCAACGCTTTTAATGTAACTATGAGAGTGATAAATTAATTTTGTTTTGGTTGAAAGGATTGTGACAGGGAGTCAAAATTTGGTGGCAACTCTAGGTTCTATGGTAACCACTGGTCGTGGATACCGGTAAGAAGTTGAAGCTTGCAAAGTCATAGGAACTGGTGCCCTGCAGGCCCTGCTGTTTGCATGTACGTGTACTTTACACAAAATTTTGGCCTTAAAAAATAAGCTTGTTTGGAACGGAATGCAAAATAGAGTAAAGAAGAAAAAACAGTGAAAACGAATGATTAGAAAACACAGAAAAACTTATAGGAATGTGTGTTTGGAACACATGAATATAAGTAGATGTTGGCTCCTCCATTCTAGTGAATAAGGACTTGTTCGTCCCTCCATTCAGATGTAGGTAAACTTTCCAAGAGCGTGAAGTGGATATTTTATTTCTTCTATTTTATATAGGAAAGGAAACCTTCATTCAAAACACCATCAGATGTAGTTAAGCAAAACATAGGAATTGTATTATTTGAAATTCCTATGAAAATCCTTCAATAAAAACAAGCCGTTATATGTTTTTATTAGTATGTTTGACCCATTTAGCAATAATGTCTGTCTTCCTTTTTACCCAGGAAATACTTGTACTAGACTTGTAGGTCATTTTGGTTGTGGTAGTTAGTGGAAGGAAAGAGGGGCTTAGACATCTTTATTTGTTTGGTGGGCCGGGAGTGGGAGTTTTGGTTGCATAGAGAATATGAGTTTAGAGTAAACTTCAACCAACTGGAAGGGCGGTAATTAAATAGGGAGTACTCCGTATGCTTTTATATGTAAAATGAATATCATCACTGTTCATCATGACTTGTGATAAATATTGCACTATGAAGCATATATACCAAGTATAGGATATCGATTCTCTCTTGAAATACGCTCTTAATTCGCTACAGAAACCTAATAGAATATTAGCGCTATAAAATAAATTTGTATCATAATTCTGTCTATCAGCTTCCACTCATAATTCCCATACCCTTGTTAATGCTTAGCATCACTAAATGCGCAGTTGCTTGCGTTGAGTTGAGCGGGTAGCAGTATACGTACTTCGCTGACACGAAAAAGACGTGAGGGTAATTAATTTGATTAATTTCAGGACCATGATGACGCCAGGCCTGATAACGGCCGCCGGCCCGGGTAAGAAACAGATACGTTTGGAGGAGCTGTTTTAGGCCTAGTTCAGGCCCAACTAGAAATTCTGAACCCATGCGACCCTGTGTGTTTCTAAGTTGCGTTATATGCTTCCATTGATCCATTAACCAGTGGAACAGGATTTCCTAATAGTAACAAATAAAAAGAAATAAAATGGAACAGGACAGGAAGCTTCAAGCTTGCTCAGCCTATGCCCAATTCGCTGACGAGTGATATTTGTACGAAGTACTATCTCTAAATACGTACATAAATACGCTCGGTTGCTGACGAGCGTACGTACATTTCATCACGATTCCATTGAGGACTCTATCATGTAGTCTAAAGTTATCTATTAACTCGAACAATGTGGATTTGGAGTCTAAATAAGATTTGGTGTCTTATTTTTTCTATCTCTTTCTTCAATAAATACGGTGCCACATCAGTAAAATACCATAAATAATATGTAATTAATTGTCTTAGACTCTATAATAAAATCTTGCATTGGGAGTGCCTGATCCATTCCGCCGTCCATCGCCCCTGTTTAGTTCCCTACCCAAAATTTTTTCATCCATCCCATCGAATCTTTGAAGACATGTATGGAACATTAAATGTAGATAAAAAAATAAACTAATTACACAGTTTAGTTAAGAATCGCGAGACGAATCTTTTAAGCCTAGTTACTCTATGATTAGCCTTAAGTGCTACAGTAACCCACATATGCTAATGACAGATTAATTATGCTTAATAAATTTGTCTTGCAGTTTCCTGACGAGCTATGTAATTTGTTTTTTTATTAGTTTCTAAAAACTCCTCCCGACATCCTTCCGACACATCCGATGTGACACTCTAAAAATTTTCGTTCCTAATTTAAACAGACCCTAAGGCATCTTTTCAGGTGGTGGCATGGCAGATGCAGAGCTGACGAGTGACGACATCACTGACGAGCCCGCTAGCAAGCAATCAAGGGCCGTGTTTAGTTCTCCATGTGAAAAATTTTGTGACACTATAATACTTTCGTTTGTTTGTGGTAATTATTGTCCAATCATGAACTAACTAGGCTTAAAAGATTCGTCTCGTAAATTTCGATCAAACTGTGTAATTAGTTTTTATTTTCGTCTATATTTAATACTCTATACATGCGTTTAAAAATTCGATGTGACGGGAAATCTTGAAAATTTTTAAATTTTTAGGTGGCAATACAGGAGCAGGACGCACCAATCATTGGGAGTTACGAGCCAGCCCAGGATTCTCCTCCTCCCATTTCTTTTCCCTCGTTTCCTTCTGGAGCCAGGATTCTAGTCCACGGTAGGCCGCTAGTTTTATCTCTTGGGGCCCCACTTAAACAAGTTTGACCTGACGCCATTGGCTGCGAAGATTGGTTGATTCGTCGTGGTGGTAGGAGGAGCTTTGCTTGCTGCACCGGTGCTCTCTGGTCTGGTGGGATCTCGGCGAGCTAATAATTTGTCGCGGAATAAGGCCGTCCGGCAAAACGATTGGCCTGATTTTGCAGCTGAACAGAAGAGTAGGAGTATCTGATTTGCTTAATAATGTTCTCTGATCTGAACGCTGCAGGATGTGCGCGGCGACGCTGACGCGGTTTTGGTGTGGATCGCGGAGGTTCTTAGGTCTCAGGCTCTCAGCCTCAGGCCTACTATTTGCCGCTTCCCTTTTTTCTACTAGTGTTTGGTGGCACCGCGTTATTCAGAACTACACTACTACTCCCTCTATTCCAAAACTATAAGACGTTTAACTTTTTTTTATCTTAAATTTGACCACTCATTTTATTCAAAAAAATATGTAAAAAGAGTTAAATTTAAGTCATTCTCGTAGAACTTTTATTAATAAACTAAGCCACGACAAAAAAATTAAAATTTTACACAAATTTTTGAATAAGACGAATAGTCAAATTTGGTGTCAAAAAAGTCAAACGTCTTATAAATTAAGGATGGATTGAGTACTTTATTACTACTAATGGTTGAACATATATCATTTACATTCGTAGGAGGTGACATTATTCCAAAAACAACATGCGAAAAAGAAAAGTAGCAAATGAGAGTGCTCGAAAAGTAGATGTGGGATGGTTTCTAGATTGGTACAGAAACAACAAAAGTTACTCTCGCAAGTACTCCTTTCTTGAAGAACTGCATCAACATTTTTATTTTAAGTGGTATTTTCATCTGTCATTTTTTTTTGTGTAAGCCTAACTTTAATACTGACAAGAAATCTATAGTTCGATCTAACAGTAAAGGAATCATTTTTTACAAGACTGTTCACTTGACTGATAAATCATGGTTGAAAATATTAGTCGCTGATTTATTATAAAAGGAAAAAAAACATTGTTGAATGCTAGCAGATGCGGCAGATAAATTCAAACATACAGCTCCTTTATAAGCTCCGTACGTGCAGTACCCACGTACCAACCTCATATAAACAAAGCACAATATTATTTATTGGTCGCTCTATTATATGGAAATGGAAGTGGTAAAACACTTTAAGTACGTGTTGACCTCCAAAATTCGTCGAACTTGGTTCATATTTCACACCGGTGGATGTGAAGTCATTTTCTCGTGCCAGGTGAGCCAACAATATGTCCATGGGCTAAGATTATAATTCCTCAAAGACATATACCGGTCAAGTAATAAAGGAGAATGATGACTATATTATCGGATTACATGAATGAGAACCACATCGTTACCACTTTTCTCTACTTTAGCCGAGCGTCCTTGAAAAAAGGCATTACATGTGTCTGCAGATGTAGATATGTTGATTTCAGCTTCTTAGTCGTGTTGTATCCCTGTTTATGAGCATCTCTATGTGAGTTTCTGTTTTGATTCTGTCCTTGTAGCTAAGACGCTATGCGTCGTAATTCGGAAATAAATTTCCAATCTAGCTTCAAAGCTTTGTGTATATATATTTGGGTCCTTATAAAAAAGAGTAAAACGCATTGTAGGTCCTTAAACTTTTTCTACATTCTCATCTAGGGCTAAGAACTCTCAAAAGTGAGTATCTAGATTCTTCAACTTCTGTTCATTCTAATCAGTGGATCTACATGGGCCTGAATTTATACTTCGAATGAACTACTTGAAAAGTGGCCAAGTTGAAGAACACATATAATCACTTTGAGAGTTCATAGAACCAATTGAAAATATGAAAAAAATAGAGATCACAAAGCATGTATTTCACTCGAAAAAATATATCTCACGTCTCACCTTCATTGAGAAAAGAGGGCATTAGCAACTATTCATCTTTGTTTTGTGATGTTGGCACATGGCACCCTAGATGCCAGATTTTTTTTAAGGCATCCTTTGGAATGCAGGAATGATAAAACACAGAAAAAAGGGAAAGAAATACAGAAATAGGATAGGAATAAAAGTGCAAGACAAAGTAATAATAGAAAATATAGGAATTTTCCATATTAAGGTGTTTCGATGGGCGACGAGAATCTTAAAAGGAACTTTAGGAGCAAAAAAGAACTTGCTTTCTTAATCAACCTAATTATTATATTCCACTCCCTTGAATGACATAATCTGCTCTCATCAACCCATTGTTTGCCTGGTTTTTGTGCATAGGATTTTTTGCATCATGTCAAGGTGGATTGTTCTTTTTTGGTATACTTTTCTTGTGGAAGGGGGGGGGGGGGGAAGGAAAGTTTCCTTTAAAATTCGTATGAGCAATTCTTTTGTCTTTCCTCCCTTTCCAAGGAGGCCTAAAAGAGTATAAAACCTGTGCTCTTGCTGCTACTTCTAGGAGTACTCCCTCCGTCCCAAAAAGAGTGTCGTTTTAGGTTTTCGTGCCACAAGTTTGACTCGATTTGTAGAAAATACGTGCAATATTTATATCTCTAAATAAATTTGTTAAAAACTAGACTTAAAGATCTTTCCAATGATATTAATTATGCATTATAAATATTAATATTTTTTACTATATATTTAATCAAAGTTATTTCTTGGGAAGCGAAAACGACACTTATTTTGGAACGGAGAGAGTACTTCTTAGCCAACAGTGCACACTATTAGCGATAGTGTTGAAGTGGGTGACAACTGACAAGGCACGGGCACGTTGTTGATCAGAGGTTTCCTCACTTGCATAGTGTAGAGTTCTCATCCGAGACGCAAGCATGTGTTATGTTATCTCGAGAACCAAAACGTATCGTCGACACAAGGGACCAAAAAAACGCAGTGCGATTGGCTCTCGCACAAGGCTACTGACCCCCCTCTCATCTCCATCCTCCGTTTCAACAAATTCATTCGGCTTCGTTCCAGTGGTCGCCAGAAACTAAATTTTTTTAAGATTTCTCGTCACATCAAATTTTACGTTACATACATATAGAGTATTAAATAAAATAAAAACAAAAACTAATTGCTGTCAGGAGTTACCAACACGAATTCGCTTTGGCAAAACTACAAAGAAAAAACATCAACGTCGTGCTCCTGCTAGCGTACTGTACCACCTAACTCCGCGGCTCCACGGTGTTGGGCAACTTGCAATAAGCCCCCGTCCGGCTGTGTGGTTCTGAGCTGCGTCCGCGTGCGCGGCCGGCGGCCCCGTCCGTGGTGGCTCGCGCCAGCAAGCTGCCGCGCCACACGGCCACACGCCCGCCCAACCGCCGCCGACGTCACCTTGCCTGCCGCACCGCAGCCACCAGACGCAGACTGTCACGGTCTCGCTCCCACCGATCCACTCGAGGCCAAAGCGCCGGTCCCTGCGCGCGCAGCCCACCGGCCAACGAATGGAGGCGCGCCACGTGTTGTCCTCGTAGAGGCCGAGCGTCGTCGGGCGCGTGGGGTCCGTCCCCCGGGACAGCCGAGGCCGCTGGCCACCTCGAAAACAATAGTACGCACCGTCAGGTTCGCACTCGACGCGGATGACGCCTGGGCCCGAAAGGCTTGTCGGGCCTACCTGGCGGTCTCGGAGGCGGGACGGCGCGGGGGCAAAAGGGGTATCGCCACCGAGGGGTCAGGGGGAGGGAGCCGCGTCTCGTGCGCGCGAAGTGGCAGCATTAAAAAAAAAAATCGGAGCTGCGGCCCGTCATCCCGTGGGACGGCGACAAGTGTCACCCTGGCCCGCCCAAGTGGGCAAGTCCCAACGGACGGTGCAGGAGACTGGCGCGAGCCGTGAAGGGCAGCAGGGGCAGCGTTGCAGTGCGGCAAGCAAAAACGAGCTCACGTCTCGCGAGCGCGGCTCGAGCGCACGCACGGAAGAGGTCCTGCGGCAGCCGCGCAACGCAACAACTCGTCGGTCGGGGCCCCGCCGAGGGATCAACTTGTGTAGGAGTAGGACCGGAGCCGGAGGGGCCGTAGCTTGGCCTGGGCATGTCGCGCACGGCGGAGGGTGGTGGTCCGTGCGCTGCCACCGAGACCGACACCCCGCTTTTGGGCGAAAGCGATGGGTGGGGATGGGGCCGCACCCACTGACAAACACAGGCAGCCTGAAAACTCGCGCAGATCTCAGATCTGCCGCCGTTCTGGCTGCGCATGCCAGTTTGTCGTATCCGGGATATGCATCCTAACGACGGTACTCCCTCCGTCCTGATTTTGGACAGATTAGACTATTTTACCTTCAATTAATTTGAGTTTCACCATTTAATCATGCACGTTAAGCCATGGTTCTCTGGTTTCAACGAGCTGCATTTAATGCCAACTAAACAGACTCAAACAATTACTCCCTCCGTCCCTAAATATTGCTATTTCTAACAGATTTCAGACATATTAGTGTGGCAAACAAAAGACTATTTTACCCTCAATTAATTTGGGTTTCACCATTTAATCATGCACGTTAAGCCATGGTTCTCTGGTTCCAACGAGCTGCATTCGATGCCAACTAAACAGACTCAAACAATTACCATGCGCCAAAGTACTACTCCTTAGAAGAAATTAAATGGACTGGTGGACCACAGAAGTTACGAGGAGAAATTAAATGCGCTAGTGGACCGAGTATGCTAGTAGAAATAGTAATATTTGTGGACAAAATTTTCTCATAGAAATAGCAGTATTTAGGGACGGAGGGAGTACCATGCGCCAAAGTACTACTCCTTAGAAGAAATTAAATGGACTGGTGGACCACGGAAGTTACGAGGAGAAATTAAATGCGCTAGTGGACCGAGTATGTGGACAAAATTTTCTCATAGAAATAGCAGTATTTAGGGACGGAGGGAGTATTTGGAACTTGCAGCTCGAGAATTTTTACGCTGGAAAATGAAAATCAGTAGTACGGGTCAATAAACCTCACAAACTGAGGCGCTCTTTAGATGCAGCCAAACAGCCAAAATTTTTGGAGAAATGAGTATTCTTTGGAAGAATGGATCTAAACAGGGGCTTGTAAAACTTGGCTGTAAAGATTTGAAATTTGAGACCTTGGAGCCTCAAAATTGTGTAAACCTGCTTAGGGACCCGTGTCATGTGTCTTGCAGACTAAAAAAATTTGGAAAGCATCTAAACACCTATTTGAATGTAAAGTTTACAACCAAAAATTTTGGGATGTAAAGATTTGGGATCTAAACAGGCCCTGAGCCGAGGGAGTGAGGTGAGTAAATTTTTAACCTAAAGCACCTCATCGTCACCGTGTCATCCGTGGAAATCAGATTTTGCTTCCACTTATTACTTTTAAACTTTAAGGCCTTGTTTAGATCCGATTTTTTTTGGATCTTGACACTATGATATTTTCGTTTTTATTTGACAAACATTGTTAAATTATGGAGTAACTAGCCTTAAAAGATTTGTCTCGCGATTTATAGGCAAACTGTGCAATTAGTTTTTTTTCATCTATATTTAATGCTTCATGCATGTGCCACAAGATTTGATGTGACGAGGAATCTTGAATTTTTTCTGGTTTTTGGGTGAACTAAACAAGGCCTGAGTTTGGCTCAGATCAATCTCAATAGTATTTTTATAAGAGTTTTATTTGCACCTACATTTAATAGGTCAGCACATCTACCTCTATCTGAAAGGGTGTCGTAGGTTTAGATTAAGTCAAACTTTCTTAAACTTGACTAGACTTATAAAAATATTATCAATATTTATATCTCTAAATAGATTAAATATTATAATATATTTCATAATTTATCTAACGATACTTATTATGTCTTATAAATATTGGTACGTTCGTATATATTCGGTCAAACTTGACACTCATGGACTCCTTGAAAATTAAGATTGACATTCTTTTGGGAACAAAGGTAGTAAGCATTTTTGTGATATGATAATGACACAACATTTTCAAGAAAGAGAGAGAAGATATGAGTTTCATCTCTTGGCTCGATTTACAACTAAGTGAATCACAAAATTAAATATTCATATAAAACAAAATAATGAAATTATGTATTGAGAGCGATTTATTTTGTCTATGTTTCATTGCATGTTATAATCTTGGAAGACTAGAACTCTTCTACGAAAATGCCTGACAAGAGCAAATTATACAGATGGGGTAGTCCATGTGAGTGGACCTTGTGATAGTAACCTCTGACTATTTTCATTGCTACTCCCTCCATACCAAATTATAAGACATTTTAACTTTTCTAGATACATAGCTCTTGCTATGCGCTTGGATGCACACTGTATCGAGAGACACATAATAGAAATAATGTATCTAAAAAAATCTAAGACATCTTATAATTTGGAATAGAGAGGATACATGTAAAAAAACATAAATCAACCATATTTCTCTAGTACTCAAGCCCTTCCACTATTGACCCCCCTCATCCCTCCACCCAATTGATGTTACCAAATACTAAGTAGCATTGAATTATTTATTAAATGTACTTTAATAGTATACTTATTTAGTGCTACAATTGTGAATGTATTTTCTTTAAATTTGACCAAAGGGAACTATAATTACAAACTTTTCCAAGATGGGGTAGTGCTCCCTTCTTTCCAAAATAAGCATGTCTTTAGCTACAGTGCTAAATTAATCAATCTTTATTTTGACTACTTTCTTTTACAAAATAAAATTTTATGACTATTAGATTGGTCATATTGTATAGTAAATTTATTTAGAGCCCTAAACATAGAGAAATTTATTCTAACTTAAAAGTATTTTGACTTTGACTAGATCTATTATTTTTTTTAGTTGGTACTGTGTTGGAATTATTTGTTGAAGGGAGGAGCAGTATTTTTCTAGGACGAGGCGAGCAATATTAAAAAATACTTTACTTTATATAGTTTGGTACTCCCTCTGTCCCACAAATAAATGCATTTCTTTGACTGCTACAATTTATATTTGACCATTCGTCTTATTTAATTTTTTATGGAAATAAATAAATCATTATAAAAATATATCTAACAATAAAATAAAACATAAAAAAATAATATTTATTATTATTTTTGAATAATACGAACGATCAAACATAAATAAACTATAGAAATCAAAGGAATACAATTATTTGTGCGACCAAGGAGTACTGTATTAGAATTATTGTCAGAGCATGAAGCCAAGTCAAAATCAAAAAGCGATAATAACAAAAAATTGTTTTGCTGGCAGGCACAGGCTCACAGCTGGGCGCCGCTTGGCTTGCCAAGCCAGCCAGTGATGCCGCGAAGCCGAGCCAGCCGCCAGCAGGCCTGCCAGGTAACCCCGTCGTCATCCACCCGTTCCGCCGTCCCACCCCACCCCACCCGCACCGAGCGAGAAGAGAGGATTGGAGGAAGGAACCCTACCTATACCAATCTCGCCTCGTTTCGTCAGCTGCACTGCATTCCAATTCCATCATCTGCAAGCGGAGGCCGGAGGGAGAGAGAGCCTTCGTGGTCCCCCTGCTCTGCTCATCAGAATTTCAGAATATAGGAGGCAGGCCGCCGCCCGGCAAGTCCACCGAAACAAAAACACTACTCCGCCTCGCCTCCCTCTCCGCCTCTCTTCCCAGCGACTTCCTCCTCCCTCCCCCTCCAGCCCTCCTCGTCGTCCGGCGAGGCAGCAGCGAGATCGACCGTCCTCCGTCCCCGCGCGAGGTGATGCTCTACTCCCGCCTCCTCTCGTCCCAGTCCCTCCTCCCTTCTCTCTTTCGTTCCTTCGGCCACGATGTGCATGCATGCTTCTACGCCGGGGTGTTACGGGTACGAGAGCTTCTTCTCGGATTAAGGTGCCGAGTCCCTCTTCGGGGTTACCTCATGTGGTTGGGGAATTCCCCTCCCCTATCCGATGGTGGGTGGTGGCGCTATTCGCCTATTAGATCTGTTGTGTCCGTTCCCTCTCGTTCTACACTTCTGCGCGGAGAACGATAGCTGCGAGATTTAGGGGCCCTAGGATGGAGTAGGCGGCCTCTGTTTTTGGGGTGTGCAATTCGGACAGTACGGGGCTCTGAAGCAAGTTTACATAGAGAAAGGACGGCTGTTTTCTTTTCTTTTTTAATTCCTTTTACGTCCCTATTTGTACTGCTTTTGTTCCTGGCTGGCTATATACTCTCTTGTCAAGAGTTCCTTGTACTGCTAAGCATCTCTTGAGTTTTTTTGCAAGCAAATCCTAAGGTTGTCAGGCTGTTCATCTTATTGGGGATTCTTTTTAGTGGCTCCTAAATCCCAAGAGCTTCAGCGTGGTCATCGTTTAAGTAGTCATTTGAATACAACTAGTCAACCTGTTAGCTTTCCGTTTTGATGGATTTATGGTTTCTCTCGTTCTATATGTTTCTTATGGAGAATTCAAAACCTTGTTTTGTGTGCTAAATTCTAGGTAGCTTCGGTTGTTTGTTAGCTATCCTCAACTCTGTTTTTTTTTTTTTTTTTTTTTTTTTTTTTTTTTTTTTTTGAGAAAGATGTGATATGTGCATATGGCACAATGGCTTGTGCTGATTCTATGATATCAAACCCTGACAGAGAGCACGGAGATAGAGCTAGGTTAAATTCATTTCTGGATTAGGCTATTAACAATAGCAACCAAGTGCCAGGAAACAAAACAAATTATGTAAAAAATTATACTCCTTAGAATTTCAGTTGTGCAAATTATTGTTCTGGGTATCTCAAGGGGCTTTGGTGATATGCCCGAGAAAGATTGCACTCATGTTAGTTGCCTCCATTAAATGATTTTGTGTACCAAAAAAAAATCAATCTGTTGAACATCGTTACTCATGGGTTCTGACTTTGCTTACTTTGGTTCAGTTCAAAATAATATTATTTCCAAAGTCCTCGACTATTTCTTCTATCATGTGTTGGTCACTTTGTATTGACTTTAGCTCTGTAAACATTACAACCACATTTTTACTTGACAAATTCTGCTACTGATAATTAGTAAATTCGATCATGCCTACTATATTTTAATATCTGAATCTTATCTAACACTTTTTTTTTTCTCTCTCGTAACTTTAAGATTGTGAAACCACAGAATTTGGATGCTCCTGCCTATGCAAGATGTCAACCACCAGAGATATTGTTCAGTGTTAGGGAAGTTGTGCAGTTTTGGATCATAAATTCTACAGAAACAAGATAATTATGGACCGCGCAGACACATCAGGGTTTGTCAGTGGTGGTTGCTTTGGTACTACACTCCTGCTGATATTCTTCCATTTCGTCTATTCTACAGTCCGTGTCTGAAAGATTGTCAAGAACCCTTAAGCTGCCTGGGCAGAAATATCATCAGGCCCCTGTTCTTTGAGCTCTCTGGTGTTTTATCTCATCTTCTTTTCTGCCATTGCTATAGCGTCTCAACTGTGATGGATAACGGCTTCGTGAACATTCCCCATCCGCCATTGTCAGAGGCTCTGATGAATGACCCCTTTGTTTTAGTGGGTTGCTCAGCGCCAAGCTCCACGATGGAGAACATGGGCCAAAGCACACTCTGTATGGATGGCCTGAACCCAGCAATGGTTAGTTGCAGCCATGTTAATGGAAATACACAGATAATGAATGACATAGCACCGAGAGATGATGGCAGCAGGTTAGTCCTTGGTTTGGGTCCAACACCGAATTTTTATTCTGCAGCGTCCACTGGTTCAAAACAAGATCAGAGGTTGTCTGGCCAGAGTTCCACTTTCACTGATTCCGGGATGCTGAGGCTTGGTCTTCAGATGGATGGTGGGGAAGCAATTCAATATCTGCAAGCACCAAATGGAGCACTCCATTCTTTAGGTGTCGTTGATGAGGCTTCAACATCTGCTACTGTAAGGAACATGGGTGGTTACATGCCATCCCTACTCTTTGCTCCCCGTGCCAATTCTACTGTCAATGAGACACAAGTAGAAACCCCAGATTCTCTAGACCTCACGCACAGCACCAGCAATAGTCAGCATGTTCAACATCACCTCCAGCTCAGCCCTGAACCCTCTGCAATGACCGAGTCTTCATTTGGTGTGAGTTCTGATGTTGTCACTGCAACAACTACATCAGAACGTAGCCATTCCCGGCATCCTAAGAAATGCAGGTTTAAGGGATGTTCCAAAGGTGCAAGAGGCGCATCAGGGTTGTGTATTGCTCACGGAGGTGGGCAGAGATGTCATAAATCTGGATGCCATAAAGGTGCCGAGAGCAGCTCTGCGTACTGCAAAGCTCACGGTGGCGGTCGTCGGTGTGAGGAGCTTGGTTGTACCAAAAGTGCAGAAGGAAAAACAGATTATTGCATTGCTCATGGTGGAGGCCGCCGATGTGAACATCCTGGCTGTCCTAAAGCTGCCCGGGGTAAGTCTGGGCGGTGCATCAAGCATGGTGGTGGGAAGAGGTGCTCGGTTAAAGGTTGCATTCGGAGTGCCGAGGGGAAGGCTGGACTGTGCATTTCTCATGGCGGTGGCCGACGGTGCCAGTATCCAGATTGTGGCAAGGGGGCACAGGGCAGCACATTGTACTGCAAGGGACATGGTGGTGGCAAGAGGTGCATCTTCGATGGTTGCAGCAAAGGCGCAGAGGGTAGCACACCTCTGTGCAAAGCACACGGTGGTGGGAAGCGATGCATGTTTGAAGGAGGTGGTGTCTGTGCAAAGAGTGTGCACGGGGCTACTGAATACTGTGTGGCACATGGAGGTGGGAAGCGCTGTTCCGTGCCCGGCTGCACCAAAAGTGCTCGTGGCCGCACTGACTGCTGTGTGAAGCATGGTGGTGGTAAGCGGTGCAAGGTTGACAACTGCGGCAAGAGCGCCCAGGGGAGCACGGAATTCTGCAAAGCCCATGGTGGAGGAAAACGGTGCACTTGGAGCACAGGGTGTGAAAAGTTCTCCCGTGGCAAGAGTGGCTTCTGTGCGGCACATGGTACCTTGATGGCCAGGCAGCGAGAACAAGAGGTGGTGAAGAATGTAGGAAGCATGATTGGACCAGGTCTCTTCAGCGGCATTGTGGTGTCATCTGCCACTGCAGCAAGCAGCATGACGAACGAGCACTCGTCCTCTGGTGTCAGTACCGCTTCGGATTGTGACGGCACCATGAGGAGCCAATCAATGATTCCTCCGCAGGTGCTGGTTCCTCGCTCTATGATGCCTTGGTCTTCTGAGCCTGTAGATGGGGGCAGAGAGGGAGGTCATGTTGTTCCCGAGGGGAGGGTCCATGGAGGTGGCCTCCTGTCACTACTCGGTGGCAGCTTCAGGAACGCTGATGTTGAAAAGCTTTGAAGCTAGTGCTTTTCCATCGGCAGATTTGGTCAGTTTGTACATAAACAGGGCGTGTTTCCGCCTATTGAATTCCTATTGTGCCTTTTCTTGTCTAGATAAACATTTCAAACCTTCATGTACTGGTTAAGTCCATTGTAAAGTGGTGACTGGCAATTGATGCGAACGCTTTTGGCTTGTTGGTTAAGTTGTAGTCAGTACTGCAATAAATTCGTGTACTTATTATGCTGCTCTTATCTGTTTGTGCGCATTCTTAAGAAACTCGTCTAGACTTTCCATTGCGAAGTGTTGGATGCCAATTTTCTGAAACCTGAAATTTTGCATCACGTCGGTCCAGGTTATATTTGTTCTGTTCTGAAACCTGAAATTGTGCATTGTTATTAAGTTATTGGACCTTTTTTTTTTGCGTTGGTGATGAATTCCATGTACCTGAATCCTGCCTTTTTTTTTCTTTTCTGATCAATCGTTCTTTTTTTTTGGCACTATGGTTTTATAATGATTAATGCAAAATGCAGATGTCATTGGGAGAACCTTATTTCTGCAAGAGCTCATCACCTCCATGTTTTATTTTGATTGAATTGTTTGATCACAAAGGCTAAGTTATGGATCTTTTATTAAACAAAAAACTCCCACAATTTGCTGAATTTGGTCAAGAAGAGGTGCAACCTTAATCACATTTTATAGCTGGTTCAAGGAAGATAAAGAGATAGCAGGATTTATAGTTGTCTTCAACCAAATAAACTTCAGTTTTTTCATAGCTAACTCACAACAACTTTTCCGCAACTCATAGGAGCTGCACATGATTAACATTTTACACCACCTCAGATCTATACAACCGATGAAATGGAATGAAAAGTGTGTGAAAAAAGAAATGCTTTCCAATGCTTAAACGAGTATCTTTTTTTTTAACAAGAGTTTTACTTCAGCTTTTAAGAAAGCAAAGTTTTGATACAAGACCGGGAAAGCCAGTTTCTCAGGAAATCAAAAGCGAGAACAGAAAGCACAAGCCTATGTAGACTAGATTTCGCAAACGTCTGACACTACAACTAGGCTAGGCTTGAAGTTCCTCATCCAACGGAGAATTTCATCCTTCACTTGTATGATATGCTGGCGATCAACTTCCTTGAAGAGGACACTCCATTTCTGCAGATACGATAACGCAACATATGTCAGTAGGTAACTTTGGATACTTGTGCTCAATAGCCATCTTGTTTCTATTGTTCCAGATGGCCCAACCGAAACCTGCAAAGATAAAGAGAGTTAAGCTAACAGGGAGGGGCCCCATGCCCTGAAGCCAAGTTTCAGACAATTTTTTCAATGAAGTAGGATAATCATTCCAATTAAAAATCTCACGGAGAAACCCCCAGATCATCCTCGCAATAATGCAATCAAACAAGATATGAGTTACCGATTCAGTATTCCCACATAAGCAACATTTGCCACCCCCTTTCCACACTCTCTTACATAGACTTTGAGCACATTGCAGCTTGTTAAAAGTTTGCCAAAGAAAAATTTAATTTTCAAACGTATTCTACATTTCCACAGGAAACCAGCAATTCTGCTAGCTGCCCCACCATCAGTAATAAACCTATACAAAGATTTGGTAGAAAAGAACCCTTTCTTCTCTAACCCCCAAAAAACCAAGTCTGCATTTTCCTCTTCTAACACTACAGAATCAAGCTCACCTTTGAGCTCAATCCATCTATGAAAATCCCTGACAGATAAGGATCTCCTGAAATCAACTGTCCGTTCATCCTCTACCCAGTGATCAGCTACCACAGTCAGGATCCCTGACCATCTTAAACAGGTCCTCATATTCAAGATTAACGGCCATCCATTATTAGTGGATCTGAATGAAAAACCAGTCAAAAAAAGAATGGATTAAACGAGTATCTTGAGACTAACGGCCATAAGTTATTTAGTGGATCTGAAAAGCGAGTCCAACAAGAAATGATTAAACGAGTATCTTGAGACTAACGGCCATAAATTATTAGTGTATCTGATATCTCGTCCGAACAGTTTTTGAGATGTTGCCCGTCACTCGAAAAACATATCTTGTTGCTTGAAAGATCAGAGTACCAGACCACCCATTTCAAAAATTGGCAGCGTTGCTAACTACAATTGCTGGTTTATAGATCTCAGTTCTCAATGGATGGGTTAACCAAAATGGGTCAACCAGAGGCAGATCCTCAGATCCGAGTTTAAGAGGTCTACGATAGTACGATTGATTCTGGTGTAGTTGTCATCTGGTTGACAGAAACTTCACATGTTTTTTTTGGTTTGCGTAGTCAGGTGGTTTGGTTCTGCAACCGTACCTACACAGAATCGTTTGGTGCCGGATGACATCGCTAGCTCCACTCCTCAATCCAAACGAGCTGGTAGGGCCTTCAGAGTCTGTCCGTGACGCAATCCAAACACACCGTAAATCTCTGAACCAAAGTCCCACCATGTGACAAATGATGTGAAGAAAATTACGATCGAGCAACTAGTCTGAGATTGGCCGCCATAAACTATGACTAGACTAGATCTCAGATCTCTAGAAAGAAAAGAAACGCTGGATGCCAGCATGGGACTATGGGAGTGGAAAAATCTGACTTGTTCCTTTTGTTTAGCATCAGTTTGCCTAAGGTTTTCTTACTGCACAATGTTGGTTTACGTACTTATCAGTACATGTTATAATTTTTGAGTGAACCAATCATATTTTTCTCTCGCAACGAATTAGCATAAACATTATTAGTATAAACTAAAGTTCAGCGAAACAAACAGAGAAATTGAAAAGTGTTAGGACCTAGACCCTCGTAGTGTTATCGGGTAATCCGGCAAAAAAAAAGTTCGTCATGTTCGTGGACAAAAACACCTACTTTTTTTTTTAAAAAAATGACATATCATCGGTAGTTTTGGTTTGTTTTTTGCGAGAATAGTTTTGGATTTTTGGTTAGCTTCTGTCCAGATCACGATCTGGCCTTTTGGAACGCGTTTTTGCATGTGTCGGCAGGATTCCCGGGCGACCTGGACGTGTTAATTGGCAGGATTCACTAAGTGGGTGGTTGGTTGAAGGTGTTAAAATTTAACAAGTATTGTAATATTTTTTGGGCAGTTATCATCTAATTATGGATTAATTAGGCTTAAAATATTTGTCTAACAAATTACTCTCTAACTGTATTTTTAATTTTATAAATAGTTAGTTAAAGTTAAAATGCTTGACTTCTCAAGAACTAAGAATAACTTTTATGGAATGGAGGGAGTACTATTGCTTTCACTCTTTTGGGTTGTGTTGCTCTGTTATGCTCTCTCTATCCTGTAATATAGTTTATTCTAGCGTTTAAACTTTATCCTCAAATATAATGCATTCTAAGAACAAAATCTAATTTTACATTAAATACTTTCTATTTATCAATAAATCACCATTAATCAAGTTGATGATAGCGTCTGATTAAAAAATAGAGCGAGGGTACATGCGTCTTTTATGTTCTCTCTTAATTTATTTTAAAATCATTAGAATGCACTATATTACATGATAGAGAGAGTATCCCCTAGTCTGGGTTCTTCTTATGACAAGCAGGTCTTCTCCTTGATTCTTTTAAAAAAAATGACTATTATGGCCCCGTTTGGCAGGGCTTCTTGAGCTGCTTCAGAAGTCGTTTTCTGCCCGTAAAATGAAACGGCTCTACCAATGAAAACCCCTAAAAATATACTCTCATAAAGCTTTGGGATGAGAGAAAACCAAAAATAATGGTTTGTACTGGCTTTATCTCGTCGTATATGGCATTTTATGAGAGCATATTTTTAGAAAGTCCCCCCCTCCCCCCCCCAAAAAAAAGGTCTCCATTGGTGCAGTAGGGCCTTGTCAAACGGGGCCTATATTATTAAGGTTGGAATAATGTATGAATCAAAAGTTTAGTCCTTGGTGCTGGTTCTTTTTAAGTTTTATTTGGAATTGTTTGAATCTTTTAGTTGTAGAATAGCAAAGTATTTCCTTGGTTCCAAATTATAAGTTGGTTGTTTTTATAGGTATATAGTTTTTGTTATGCACCTAGATATACATTATGTCTAAATACGTAATAAGGCTATGTATATAAAAAAGGTTAAAACAACTTGTAATTTGGAAAAGAGAAAGTAGGTCTTCCTAAGATGCTAATAGAGACGAGGTGAAATGTGGACTATTAGCACTACCTCTTGTTCCTTGCTTGCTAATTTGAACATACTGCCTATTAGCACCAACGATCTAAACGGGGCTAGTTTACTGGTACAGAGGAGTGGTAAAGACTAACATCGGAGTCAAAACAAGAAACTCTGTAATATTGTTGCCGGAGTTTCTTGTTTTTCTGATAGATGCTCTCCTCACTTTCTTTCGGCTACTTAAGCCACTCGCTCACGCTTTCTCCCGCAGGATCAGTCACACCCAGTTAGGCCTTGTAGACACACGTTGGGCCGCTTCACTTGCATAGTTTTCCTTGGCCCATGTGTGGCGTCTTTCGAGATTGCGATATTGCTCGCGTTCCACTCATCGTTCCCTGCCTTGCCAGTCACAAATCCATTTATACGGACGTTCATCCATTTTAAATATAGCGAACGATTCGATAGTTAATGTAGCCTACTGTCGACTCTTCTCCCACGCTTCTCTTTTTCTTGTTCCTTACGTAAGAAAAAACAATGCATTTATTTTAAATTACTATAATTCGTAAACGGTGTGTCCATTTTTAATTTCGTCTGCACCAGTGTATTCAGCGTGACAAAACGAACAAAACTAGACCTCAATTCCATATATTTCGAAGAATTTTATTTTTTAGTAGCAATTTATGTATATTAACTTATAACATATAATTATGCAGTTAACTTATTCCGCTAAGTTATGTTGCTAACCTATTCTGCTAAGTTGCACTGTGTAACTTATGTTTGTGTAGAATAACTTTTATAAAAACACAACTTTGTCTATACACTAATATATTATTTCGGTAACTTATGTACATAAGTTGTATTGTGTAACTTATATACTCCCTCTATTCTAAATTACTACCTCGGTCCACAAAATAATGCTATCTAACTTATTTCATTAACATAGTGTACATAGTTATATATCTAACTTGTGTTTTCATGTGTACGCCATCTTAACTTATTTGATGAACTTGCTGCATTTAGTTTCATGTGTTATCACATTATATTAGATAACCATGCTAGTATTTGCTATTAACTAAAGTGTTTCTTCTAGTCAACTTTGTTATTTGAATTTATCATTTTTCACATTATATATTTTGCATATCTTCCAATTTAAAACACATAGATGCTGAATATCATAGTTGTATAAGTTATGCAAATCAATTATGTAACTTGTTATATAGCTTCGCATTATCTATATGGAAGTTATTGTGTAATATAGGGTGTAAAAGTTATTTTTATTTTACTCCCCCACCCTTTTTAAATCCTTTTCTCTATGTTCCCGAATGATTATTTCTGAAAAAAAAACCGATGAAACATAAACAGAATGCTATTCTCGCAACTGTTTTAATAATATAAAATTTGCGCAAAAAAGGTAATGTTGTATAACTTAGAACTATTAAGTTAATCTTAAAAGTTATGCTTGTAACTTAGTTTTCTAAATTATACTTGTAGTTTAAAAAAAATACAAAAGTGAAACTACCGTTGCTCGTGCGGCTGCATAGGAAAAGAAAAAAAGTGCATGTAACGTCCGCTCAAAAGGAGTCGGGAAGTTGCGTGTCTTTAGGTCCGTCCAAAAATAGTATCATACGGGATTGAGTATTTTTCTAAAAAGGATAGTTTAATTGGTCGGAGATCGTTCGCTGGATTCATTTCAAATGAACGTTCGTAAATTAGTGTGGTCGCTTGCCAGTTGCCACCATGTACAGTACTTGCTGTAGATGTGCCGCTGACACACGAGCATGGTTTCTATGTGTCGATTTCTACTTCAATTTATATCCATCCACCGCCACTGGTGAGAGTGAGGGACGACATAACAAGAAACGAAAGATGAGTGATGGATGGACGAGGAAGTGAGTGAGAGGTGGAAAAAAAAATCGATGCCTTTCGTAGTTAATAAGAATAAGCAGATCATAAAAAATAATCAATTATCCTGTGACCCTCTGGTATATACAAATGTGTAGGAGTATGATTTATTAGATGGGTCAAGCAACACGGTCTAGCCAAGCTGCATAATTTTGACAATAATGATTAGAGTTTATCAAATTGATCGAAGACCAAATGTTTCTGTTTATTATAAGATTTTTTTGGGTTTATCCTTTTTTTAGCACGCTGGTGAGAATTAAAATAGAGCCTTTGTCAGTGCTGTAACTATTAATATTATGATAAGACGTCTTTCTCTCTCTCTCTCTACCTATTATTATTTCAGGATATTACTATTTCCTTGCTCATGTTGAAATATGGTCGAAAGTAGGGGTGCATTGTGTCGGTTCTCATTCAGGTTCACTCGTAGTTTATTTGTACCACGGGAGCATGGTTCTATGCGTCTCTGAGTTCTATATGAACCTCTGTACCAAAGATGCCGAATGCATATGCATTGACTCTTGAGGAGAGAAGCTGGAAAGTCTGGATGATCTTGAGACTAGTTGCCATGAACCGGTAGATTCTCACATCTCTAGACAAAAAACACGCATTTGGATGCCAACTTGTGAACGGAGAGTTTTGACCTTATGATTTTACTCAAGGATCAAGACTTCGATAGAAGAGAGTGTTCAGTCATCTGCATTGTATACACATATGCCTGTTCCTTCTTCCACCAGCCATATCTTCTCCCCCTTGTAAACTTGCACACTGCTGTGTGCCTGTGTGCTTGCTAGCAGTGTTGACCAATGGCTAGAGCTGCACTGCTCGCCATTCCTTTGCTCCTGCTGTGCCTAGCATTGGCCGGCGGCACAGATGCTGCGAGGAAGACGGTTGGGGTGTACAAGCTCCAGAACAAGAAGGGCGACTTCTCCGTCAAGGTCACCAACTGGGGAGCCACGCTCATGTCTGTCATTGTTCCTGACTCTAAAGGTATGGTTCCACTGCGTCCAGAGAAACCATCTATGTGCGTGACGTTTTGTGATATATACAGCGCTCGTAATGTAAACAAGTTGGCATACTTTCTTGCTGCAGGAAACCTGGCCGATGTCGTCCTTGGGTATGACAAGCTTGCACAGTATGTGGTAGGTTCACAAATGCCTCTGTTTTGATAATTATATAGGCATAGAACAGTATATATATATATATATATATATATCGATTCCTCTTCCTCCTGTTTTCAGCAGATGCTAATTTTTTTCGAAAGGCAGCAGAAAGATTTTGCCGTATTTTTATTAGACGAGGAAAAATAAAAAGAAGTTTCCTCTTGGGTTGGTTCTTGTTTCAGATTTTATATCACGAAGTTAACTGTGTGTATATGATCAGGACGCTTCTTCCGCCTTTGGAACCGTGGTTGGACGAGTAGCCAATAGAATCGCCAACGGCAGTTTTGTACTCGATGGAAAAACCATTCGTCTGAACAAAAACGGCACCACCACACTTCACGGTAATTTGGCATCATCGTGAATTCACCTTACTTTCTTCAACATCATGAATGAATAATCACCATGCACGCTATGTATATTTGACCAATGGTTCACTGGTTTGATCATGCTGGCACCACCTGTAAATCACAAAGGTGGGCACAGGGGTTTCAACAGTCATCTGGACGGTGAAGGAGTACGTGCCCGGCGGTGACTCCCCATACATCACACTCTACTACCACAGCTTCGACAGAGAGCAAGGTGAAAACCAATGCGAGCCTGTACCAAAAATTTTGGCACTAATTTCTTTCATCTGAGAATGTTGGTGACAAGCTGACCTCCCTGATACAGTACTAGTAGTTCGGCAACTCCAAGAAGTCAGTCCGAACTCTGAACAGGATGAAAATTTCAGTTCAGTCATACCAATACGGCAAAGAGCTGAACTATACTGATTTATTTTGCAGGGTTCCCGGGGGACCTAGACGTGTACGTGACGTACCAGCTGTGCTGCGGCCCGTACGAGCTGAGAGCACGGATGAACGCGACGGCGCTGAACAAGGCGACGCCGGTGAACCTGGCGAACCACGCGTACTGGAACCTCGCCGGCGACGGCAGCAGCGACGCCCTCGGCCACCTCATCAAGGTGTTCGCGTCGCAGTATACGCCCGTGGACGCGTCCATGATCCCGACGGGGGAGATCGCCCCGGTCTCCGGCACGCCGTACGACCTGCGCGCGCCGACGCTCCTGGGCTCCCGCATCAAGCACGTCTCCGGCGCCGGCATGGCCGGGTTCGACATCAACTACGCCGTGGACGGGGACGGGTTCCGGCAGGTCGCGGACCTCCGTGACCCGGCGTCCGGTCGAGCGCTGGAGCTGTGGGCCAACCAGCCCGGGGTGCAGCTCTATACCAGCAACTGGCTCAACAACGTCAAGGGCAAGGGTGGCAGGGTGTACGGGCAGTACGGCGCGGTGTGCCTGGAGACGCAGGCCTTCCCGGACGCCGTCAACCACCCCAACTTCCCGTCGGAGATAGTTAGGCCCGGCGGGGTGTACCAGCATGACATGCTGTTCAAGTTTTCCTTCTAATGGGAACGTCGTCCTCTTTGACCAGCAGAGATCAGATCAGCAGTC
The DNA here is from genome assembly GCF_000003195.3 of Sorghum bicolor. Taxonomy (NCBI): domain Eukaryota; kingdom Viridiplantae; phylum Streptophyta; class Magnoliopsida; order Poales; family Poaceae; genus Sorghum; species Sorghum bicolor. The sequence continues at coordinate 47,452,640 of NC_012875.2, forward strand.
TCATACGAGTGAGCTGCTTTAATAACATCAGCTTACCCAAAATGTAGTGTCAGTGCTATATATGATGCTCCTTGCTCCTATTCCACAAAGACTTCGAACTTAATTTGTTCTTTGTTAATTACAGCAAGCAGTTTTGTTTTTGTTTCATCATCTAAAAGCACTCAAGGTTTTTGTGATCCTTTGCTATATCCAACTGTATTAGGTTTTACTAGACCATCACCCCATATAAACACTAAATGTTTCGTTGATACAATAAATTGAAATTGATTATCTATATTTTCTTTCTTTCTACTCACTTCCTAATAAAATAACCATTTATTTAGATACTCTATAATTTCTATTGGGCTATGGTAAATTTACCAATTACTCAATGCACATTTTCATCTTTTGTATTGCATCTCTTTGGATTTTAATATTACTTATTAGATGAAACCTGAGAGTCTAGATTCTCCAAGGGAGTGGTTGGATCGGGAGGGTAAACTCCAGGATGAAGAGGAGGTGATTGAGTTTTTTTGGCCAGCTATGGGTAATTGATTCCCCACCGTCGCGAAGGAACCCTAGGCCACCACCCCCTTGCACTGATCCCACTACCGCCGCCAATCTCTTCTGGATTCGGCGAGGTTTGGTGGAGACTCGGAGTTTCTCGCGAGATGACTGCTACCCGGTGCGGAAATCACATCGATTGAACAAACCTCCCGTGAAAATCAGTTTCGCGAGAGACATCTGGGGTGGCGGGAGAAATTTCAATATTTAGGACTCAATTTGCATGCCTCTCAAGATTTAGGACTCAATTCGTCTGCCTTTCAAAAAATAGGACTGAACATGCGAATTGCTTTAAGATTTAGGATTTCAGGCATTTTCAGTCATTTATATTTTTTCTGAAACGTTTTCACCTCTCCCTGACACCTAAAATGACCAAAGTGCCCCTTGCATCTAAAACATCTCCCTGGTTCCTTCATACGCTACTTTTCTCTTCGATCCGTCGCGGCCGCGACTCCCAGTCGCGCAAGCGCGACGCTTGCCGTCCGCCGGACCTTCGCTGGTGCTCCATCGCCGGCCAGCGGCCTCCGGTCCTCCACCGCCCTCTCTCTCCGCCGCCCTCCTCCTCTCCCCTTGCCCTCTAGTCCGCCGCCATCCCCATCCGCCAGCCTGCCCTGCGCTCAAGCTGCAGCAAGCTAGGGTTTCGGCTGGACCCTAAGAGGAGGCTCGACAGTTGGGCCAGGCAAAGTGCTTGCTCACACGGGTCTCGGACAACACGTCGACACGGCTCTTGGCATGGTGCAGCGCCTGCAGCATCACCAGCAGCGCCAACCGCTCTTGTAGCTGAACCCGTGCGGCTTGTTCATGTGAATGGCGATGTCCGGAGTACAGGGCAACCTTCTTGATTAGATGCAAGGGGCACTCTGGTCATTTTAGGTGCCAGGGAGAGGTGAAAACATTTCAGAAAAAATAGAAATAACTGAAAATGTCTGAAATCCTAAATCTTGAAGCAATTCGCATGTTCAGTCCTATTTTTTGAAAGGCAGACGAACTGAGTCCTAAATCTTGAGAGACATGCGAATTGAGTCCTAAATATTGAAATTTCTCGGGTGGCGGTGGTGCCAGGGAGTCCTTTGCTGCTGTGCTGAGGAAGGAGAAGATGACGGAAAGAGGGAGATGGATTTGGCAACCAGAGACTAGGTGTCCGCCTCCTCAGCGCCCGACCCGTCCTCCTCCGCCGCCGCCGCCAATCAGCCAGGCTAGGGGTCCGAATCAGGGGTGGCAGGACCTTGGCAGAAGGCAGGGGGCAACTCGTCCTCCTCCTCCGCCCCGCACACAGCAGCATCAAACACCGTCCCAGCAACCTCAACATTCGCAACCTCCACCACGGAGAATTCCTCAGCAGGGACGTGTGCAAGGTAATCAACAACCAGATCCACCGTTTGTAATTGATCCCAGATATAGGGAGCTTACTTGTTATAACTGCGGAGAACTTGGGCACTTTGTTGGAAATTGTTCTTGACCTAAGATCTGCTTTATATGTGGAGTTCCTGGACACCATATGAATGCTTGTCCAAAGTGGAAGTTAGAACATCCAATTGCAACTTTTGTGGGGAGTGCGAGTCTGGGGCTTGGGTTCTATCACCTTGAGGTGCCTAGTGTTGAGTCAACTCAGTGGCTAAATCTCACCAACTGTGGGGTGGTTCGAATGAAAACTGGTCAGATCTCTTTGGCTGAGTTAGAGATAGAATTGTCTGATATCTACAGCAGGGACTGGCCTTGGCAGATAAGGGAATTGGAGCCCGGAAAATTTCTAGTTAGATTCCCTCCTCATAAGAGGGTTAGTGATATAAAAATTATCCTTCCTTTAACCTGAGAAAAGAGGGAGTGCAGGTGGAGGTTCTTGAGTGGATTGGAGATTTGGAACCACATAGTGAACTGGAAGGGGTCTGGATTGAGATGAGGGGCATCCCACCGAGATATTGTCATTGGAAGGTGTTTGCTCAAATTGCTTCTGCCTTTGGACTGCTCACTGATGTTGATTGGCCAACTATGTTCAAGACCTTTTATGAGGTAGTCAGAGTTAAGGTAGCATGCAAAGATTGGAAGAAGATTCCAAGACAGAGGCTCTATGAAATGGGTATGAAGATTTATTGTAATACCCGATTTTAAGAACAAAATCAGATATGCACCATATGTGAGTCTTAGAAGTCAAATCTCACATATAGCTACAAACAAGGGGTAATATCAAAAGACAATGCATAAATATATAACGTACTTAGTATAAAAGAGATAACCTTTGATAGCAAACAGCGGATAAACAACTCCAAACTTCGGGTATTAACTTCTCTCTACAGGATCCAACTGACTGGTTGATCACAAGCCTAAAACATCTCCTGAAGTGTGGGGGAAATAGCAAGAGTGAGTCCATGTCGAACTCAACAAGTATAGCAACTAGATTGTATAGCTCCCACAATCTCATGATCAATGTGACATAAATAATGTAGAGCATTAAATAATAAATAATGAGCATATTTAACATACAAGAATCATCACCGTTGATGTAAGAATCCCCAAGGCTGCTCTTGACCGTGAGCACGGCTAGTATACCGGTTTTTAACACTCTGCAGAGGTTGTACATCTTTACCCATGAGTCATGATTTACCCTTTCGCCCGAGGCCCGTCGACCTCTTAACCCACTACCAAGGAAGGTCGGCAGGGATCACTATGAAGCCTTTCAAAAGTTCGTCTAATATGTTAGGGCCGCAAGGTTTCCTTCGCGAGCAGATATAGATACCCCCTTCCGAATGGCACAATGACGCGCAGCCTATACACATAGGGACAGGGCCGTGTCGGTTCAGCCCCTCTAGTGCCCTTTCGAATAACCTCTAACAAGCTAGAAAAGGTCTTCATACTGAGCTAAAGCCAGAGCCATTATAGCCCTCATGGTTGCAATGTTGTCCCGGTTATCACTTACAGATAAATCATCAAGTGGCTAAAAAGTCATTTTTATCGTTTATTACTTAACATTAATTTAGTCACAGGATCATGGTCACAGAAATAAAATCCATATGCTATACTTGCCTTAATCCAATTGCTCTTGCTGATCTTGCTAGTTGTCCAAGTACTGATTTAGTTTGTTGTAGCACTCTTGATCACCACAGATTATTCACCGTCTATTCTCAGTCATCAATCATCAACACACACAATCGAGACAAAACATACACGAAGCAAACAAAGCTACAATTAGAACAGTACACCAATCAATGAAAAGGTTTGAAAATTAATCTACGTATTGCTACGAATACACATACGTGAAAAACACGCTAAACGGAGTTACATTGAAAAATAAACAACTAACGGAGATTTACCTCAATTTAAGAGTAAAGGCTATAAGCTCAGTTTATTTTATTTATATTTATAAAACCATGTGACAGATATTAATTTTGTCAATTTATATCTTAGTTAAAAAGTAGAGTTAAAGCTAAATATATTTTATTTATAAACATATCTCATATTGTTTAAGTCATTAGACTTTACTCTGTAAAAATAAATAAACACGGGAGAGCACCTAGCCGGATTTAATGTATGCAACGTGTTTAACAAACTAAATAAAATGTAGTTAAAAAATATATCAAGAATAATTAATCATAATAGCAATTATAGGTATAAAATATCCAGGTTTTATAAAACTGGATGCGAGCAGATTAATCATATTACTTTAATTGTAAAATTCAGAGGTATTTGACAATAGAAAACATAGTTGCAGATTTACAGGCTAACGCAAAAGGAAGCTATGGATATAAAGGCACTAACCAATGCTGAAACAGATCGAAGGCACAGGTACTAGGTGATAAACATTTGCAGGATTGCAGTGCACGGGCAACTCGTGAGCCATAGAGATGGAGGGCCGGCATGCAGATGCTGTGTTTCTGGTGATCAAGCTGCACTCGATTGGCAATGGGCAGCAACAACACAGAAGATAATCTGAAGTTTCATGGAAAACCAAAGCATCATATATACTATATATTTATATATAGGCATGCAGGATTTCGGGCACGGTATAGACCTGATCGAATAGAGAGAGCAAGCAAGGCAGACTGTAGGGTTCCTCATCACGGTGCAGATGACATCAGGTGGCAGGCGATCTGGTTGACATGTCTTGATGATTTAAGCTTGGCTGCACCGTAGGCAGTGGCGAAGCTAGAGCAAATATGAGGAGGGTGCGCTTGCCTTGTGGGTGGGTGCGTAGGATTTTTCTATGTGGGTGCAAATATGGTGAAAATTTGATCATAATCACTATTTTTTGATATTTTTGTGGGTGCACCCGCACCCACAACCCTCTATATAGATCCGCCCATGACCGTAGGCATGAATATTCAGGTTTCGAAAAGTAGAGGTCCTTGATGACCAGGCAAACTCATGGGCAGGGCAGGGTAACAGATCGGTGGTGATTTGGCGATGCCAGACTTTCGCTTGGACTTCAAGCGTCCAACTGCAAAGCAGATGCGTTATCCTCTGCAAAGCATATGCGTTATCCTGGGAATAAGCTGCATAGAACAAGGACTCCTTGTGGGATCGACAAACCAGGAGAAGAAAACAAATCAAAAACAAGGAACGGAAGTAGAGAGGTGCACCAAAGGTTGCCGGCGGAGATTCTCAAACTTCACTACGAGGCTGGTTGAAGATATGCGATCAGCATGTTGACTCGTATATATAAGAGACATATAGGTAGGGTTTTGGGTTGAGTTAGAATAAGATTGGACTTTATTATTTTCGGAATTATTTAATAACCATGATTAAAAATAATTCTAGAATATCTAGAATTACTATTTGAGTCATGAGAAATACTTCGAAAATTTCAAAATTTTAGGGGAAATTTCCAGAGACATTTTAGAACATGAAGAACCCAAATAAAGTATTTGGAGCTCATGATAAGATAATTTGGAGTATCTAAAAATTAAATTATGCTCACATAAAAGGCCGCAAAAATTTCCGAGAACTTTTGTAGAGATCTCCTGATGGACGAGAAACTGAAAGGAGTGACTTAGGTTTGAAAGAAAAGATTCTCTTGAGCTGAGGGACAAGGAATTTGATTGTAGAAAAAAAATATAAATATGTGCCGAAGAAGGAAGATCGATCTAATAAACGTATTTTAAATATTTTTCTCACTATCAACACACAAAGGAGAAACAATCAAACATTACATCAAACCTTATGCACCAGCATGTATGCACAACAATATTGCTAAACCTTATGATAAATTTTAATTTAATGAAAACTATTATTCTCCTATATTTTTATGAGCACAAAAATTCATAGTTAAATCATTTTAGCTCTAATTCCCAGAAATCAATTTTAGAGTGTTACAAATCTACCCCCTTAAAATGAATCTCGTCCTCGAGATTCGGAAGAGACACGGATCCTCCGAGAGAACACAGAATAAAGATCTCGATAACTCTTTAAACATCACAACCTGTATACGAAGGCAAACTCAAATTTTCCATGGAATATCTATTACTCGTATTTGATCAAGGTCCATCTTGGCTACCAACTTTTTGATTTATACAACTCGAACATATGATAACTTAGCATGAATATGCCTCCTCAGGTAGGAGTGGATCACTTTGATACTCAATTCTTTTCCCCTAATGGTGCGGTTACAAAAATTTTCCACTGGGTAGCACAGATCACTCCCTTGTGTGCACATAACCATCCATTACCAAAAACCAAAGGAATATCGAGTGATTCTAGCACAATGAGGTTTACTGTGAAGTTTTCCTTTTATGCTTCCATCATTGTGGATTCTGATTTGATTCAATGTCAACTTGCTCTTCTGTATTATTATTTTGATAACATTCAGCTTTATCATACCCATAACATCTTTCTTCAAAGGCAAGATAATCATACTCTTCCCACATATCCATGAGAGGTGTCATACTGGGCTCCTGATCCATGGGACACTACACTCCCTGTCATCAAGTGACCAACGTCCGTAACACGGCAAGGATAGATGTTCATAACCATAGAATATCTCAGAAGTCAATTATCACTTCAAGCTAGTTTTAAAATGCATCATCCGTGATATCATGGTACTACCCCCCTTAAAATTAGATTGATTGGGGACACTAGGGACTAGTTCTCTTATCCTTTTTGGACGCCACACATCATAGTCTTTTACATTCATTGTACCGAGTCTCTTGATCCAACATTATCCAATTCTTCTCCATGTAACCCCTTTATTTAGGCTACCCCCTTAAGAAAGGTCAACTAGGGGGACACAAGAAAGGTAGCTTGTATGTTTTCCAGATAAGTTAACAAACATCGAGAACTTCTGGCATCCCAAAGAACTTATGTGTAAAGGAAGAACAAATATCCTTAAATTTTTCTCGCAATATGGAAAACACCAGCGTAGTAAAACACATATAACTCTTATTCTGTTACTCCAATAGAGTTATAGCTTATACCGTTAGAAAACTTATGAAATTATCTACCACTTTCATGTAGAAGACCTCCTTAGGTTCTGTCTTTAAGCTTAGGTAAAACAACCAAACTTAATATCCTTCCTGACAATGTCTCAGCAAAGGTGCAGTAACTTCCAGAAATTATATCTCGAGCTACTTAACTCATCTGAAGATGGTCCTTACATTTTTGAAAAGCTTAGGAAATCATCTACAACTTTCGTATACAATGTTTTCCCAGATTCTGACTTTAACTTGGCTGAAAATATGAAATACTGGGACTGTCCAGACTTTTAATAGAATAGTAACATTCACTTGTAAATGTCATATCTCAGGTTCTACTTATCAAAATAAGTTACAGCATATACCGTTGGAAAGCTTAGAAAATTGTCTACAACTTTTCTATAGATCACTTTTCCAAATTCTATAGTATATTTGTCTCAAACAGCAAGTACCCGAAACTGGTCCAGATTCTTAACAGCACATCTGTATCATCTTGTGATTTTTGTAACTTCCAAACCATAATAGCTATGAGGGTGATTCTTGTGGTCAGAGAAGATTTTGAAGTCTAGTTGTTCCCAGAAAAATTTGATAAACCTTGCACGATCAGATCTTGAGATACACCAGAACTATTGCAGACTGCTCTATAAATCAGCAAAGGACAGAAACAGATATAACCAAGCCCAACTACTTATTTCATTACTCCTTATGCCTTAGGCCTATGAACTAATGAAATTGTCAAGTAATTCCACAAGATCATTGCAATCATTACAAAGATCGAAATCAAGCATAAACATAATAACAACCAATTAAGCATTGAAGGTTCATACTTCACTCAACTTGCGATACTATCGTTCTCTTCATAGTAAAGGGTAGAGATCCTAAAACTTATATTTCAAAGACGCAAGAAGGTGGTAAGAAAAGGTTCTACTAGCATACCAAATCAAGGAGTGAAGGTGAGAACAAGTACTTTTTAAAATAAGCAACAAGGTAGAGACAAATAGCAAGGATAGGGATATAGTATGGATGAAAATACCAAGATTTATAGAGCAAGGATTTTATGACAATTTCAAAACCTTAAGACGACCAATTTCTAACTAGGCTTGCGTCCTACAGCCAGCATTGCTTTGATACCACTTTGTAATACCCGATTTTAAGAATAAAATCAGATATGCACCATATGTGAGTCTTAGAAGTCAAATCTCACATATAGCTACAAACAAGGGGTAATATCAAAAGACAATGCATAAATATATAACGTACTGGTTTGTGTAACCTTGATAGTCACTTTGCTTAGTTTGTGTAGCTAACTAAGTTGCGCTCTCGATATGGGCCGCACCATTGGAGGTTGCCCGGACTACAAGATGAAGACGTACAACGCACGACGCTGGTTAGGCATGCACCACAAGGCTACAAGAAGTTATTGTACCAAATAAGATACTTTACTTGTAACTCTGTCTCTTAACAATATATAAAGAGGGGCAAGGGTCCCCTAGAGGACAACTCAACAGATCACAACACATCTCATATCATCAATGCAATTAGACATAGGACGTACAAATTACGCTCCCACGGTGGCCAAACCTGGATAAAATCATCGTCTGTGTCTTGTGTCACCATCTAGTTCGTAGCTTGCGCATCTGTCTGCCGACAACCTACTGCCTTGGGCATACCCCTAGGTAGACTGCCGACCATATTTTATTGACAGTGGCGTGCTAGATAGGAGGTGTACGTACAGCTTTCCAGACGAACTAGATGGTCATCATCCCTGACTTCGTGGTCGTAGCGGACGATTTCATGTTCACCGTCAGCCAGATCACCTGGACCACCGGCTTCAATAGGTTCACCACCACGACCATGGAGGAGACGCAGACCGATCACTTCTTCAACATCATCAGTTGCAGCTCCAACCACGCCGGCTATAACTCCAACCCTCCAGTAACGTCTCTGACCACGTCGACAACATGTTGCCCGCATCCCTACTATAAAGGGAGGTAGATCGACAACGCCGACCTGCTCGAGGCTATCGACCAAGTTGCTTGGCCTACTTGCTCTGACCACCTGTCATGTCGTAACAATGATCGCTGTGAAGAACGGCGCTACGACAACTGCGACCACCGTCATGACAACACGTTAGAAAGCTCGAAGACTAGACAATTTTGTCACCACCGAACAGACTTCCATCTAAAGATAAGTACACTTCTAATATTTTATTTATTTTTGGCATAATATTTTGTATAATATCCTTGACATGATTATCCTTTGAAATAATTTTTTTGTTAGCGGACTAGTTTTTTCTCCTACACAAGTTTTCCAGAGCCGGCACTGTCTCTGACTCCTTCCCACACGTGCACGAGATCCACCCTCTGTGTTCCGGATGGTCGGCAATAGCTCTTTGACGAGGCTAGCAATCCTACGCGTACCTAGGCACCGCGCCTCATGCTCTAGATTGTTGGTCATACCAGAACTGATGCAGGCTTTAGGATGAATTAACTATTCATACTAACTTTAATATAATATAAAAGCTAAAAACTTATCTCAGTGCTGATTTTTCTCGGAGTTTATTTATACATCATGTACTACCTATTTTCTATATTTATTTTTTAGGACCTTGGTCCAGTCAACAAGCTACGCTCGGTGACTCGTCAACCATTCCCTACGCTATGCTCGATGACTGCTCCGACCACCAAGTACGTTTACGTTCCCAACCACGCTTAGGGACTCGTCGACCAGTCTCTACGCTGTGCTCGGGGACTATGTCGATCACCAAGCACGTTTACATTCCTAACCGCGCTCGGAGAATCGTCAATCACTCCCTACGCTATGCTCAGGGCTTGCTTCGATCACTCTCTGACCATAGCTTGGGGCTTACTCTCCTTGGTTACATATAAATTAGACTCATATATAACTAAGGGACGATTTTAATTTTTTAGACCTTGCTACAAGGCTCATACTTCATCTTCCAGCAAGCTCGGGGACTATATCGGTACGATGCACCTAGTGATGCATCTTAGTATCAAAATTTCTACATGAACTTTTCTTTTTAGACCCTGGTATCACGTGTTTACGTCACCTACTGCCAGACTCGGGGACTAAGTGGGCACACTTCATCTTATGGTGAATATGCTTGCTTTTTCAAATCCTATATTTTTCAGAAAAGTAAAGTGGACACATTTCATCAGGAAAGAAATCTTCTTTCTCAAGAGCACTATGCATTCTTCGGACAACTTGTTTCTTCGGCCTCAACGGTGGTAGACTATCATCCACGCTGATCAAAGAAGCTCAAGATGGTGTATCACATCACAATACATAGAGCTCGAGGACTAGCTGTGGGGGTATAAACTCCTATACCCTCATGGCTCGACATAAGCCACACCATCACAGGTGGCCCGACCCATAAGATGAAGACGTGCGGCGCACGACGCTAGTTAGGCGTGCACCACAAGGCTACAAAAAGGTATTGTACCAAATAGGATATTTTACTTGTAACTCTGTTCCTTCATAATATATAAGGAGGGACAGAGGTCCCCTAGAGGACAACTCAACAGATCACAACACATTTCATATCATCAATACAATTAGACGCAGGACGTAGGTATTACACCCTCATGGTAGCTGAACCTGAATAAAATCTTTGTCTGTGTCTTGCGTCACCATCTAGTTCGCAGCTTACGCATATGTCTGCTGACAATCTACTACCTTGGGCGTACCCCTAGGTAGGCTGCCGACCATATTTCGTCGACAGTTACTTATCCAAGCATTAAGACAACTTGTTAAGATTTGGATAAGTACCACAAAATTTGACTTGATAATGGTAACTCACTGTATATGTGTGTTCAAATGGTTTGGCTTCAAGTTAGACGCATGCATAAATATGGAATTTGTTGGTAGTTTACCATATTAAGTGATGTTAAGTGGTATAAAAGATGGAAATGTATCTTTGTAGCATGTATGACACATTGAATCCATCCTTAGCATCATGATTTGCATGGTCCGTGGACTAAAATGCTAGACCAATAAACTTGTTAAATGGTTACAAGGGCTTGTTTAACATGACTCTAGCTTTGGCTCTAGCTCCAACATCAGTTTTGACAAAAGAGCCGAATGAGTAGTGCCAAACATCTCAAGAGGAGTTGTTTCTTGGTGCATACAAGAGAATTCAAAGCCATTTTTTGTAGTAGTCAGAACTATATTTTGTGGTTCCTCCCTCTAACTCTGGCTCCTTTAGAGAAGCACCTAAGGAGAAGCCATTGTGAGGAGAAGGCAAGAAAATCTAGATTCCAGTTCTTTAGTATAAAAACACTCTGATTTGTCTAAACTTCTTGTAAAAAACTATTTGGGTACATCACTTAGCCTAGTTTCACAATAAAAGCCGCTAGGAAGTAGAGAGCAAGTCCGTGCCAAACAGGGACTTTATGAGGGCCCATTCCCCATTGCTTCGCGCTGCAAAGCGAAGAAGCCCAGAAGTCAAGTGGAGGCTACTTTTTTGGCTTCCTCATCTCCAGCATCGCCGCCGGCCCGCCCGCCCCTCCTGAGTGACTTTTTGCTCTAGCCCTCCTGCCCCACCCCGTGGAATTCCTCCTTGTGCCATTCACCCACCCCACCCCGGACCATTAGCCTTTTCTTCTGCGATTCAGGGGTTCACAAGGCTTGTGTTATCTCTCCCTCCTTCGTGTGGCAGTTGACCACCGACACGCCAAGTGCCCAAGCCTTCGTCACTCCCTTCGCGTCCTTCGCTGGCGACGAGCATCTGCCACGCCAGGTATGCGCACCCTTACTCTTCTATTCCCATTCTTCTCTCTGAAATCGAGCACCCAAACCCTAATTTAAGTTATAGGCTATTTGTATTCAGATCCGATCTTATTAGAATTGTATACTAGCCTACAAACTATGATTTTTTTTGCAAAAATTATTAGGTGCACACTTGTACACCCATGTCCACTACTGGATTCGCCCCTGCCCCAAACCTAATGTTAGCTATTTGTATTTAGATCTGAACTAATTGCCAGCATATACATGTTTTGTACCTACTAACTTGTATTCTTTGAAAAATTTATCGCCACCCATGTCCATTACTGGATCTACCCCTGCCCTAGACCTAATGTTGTATTTAGATCTGAACTAATTGCCAGCATATACATGTGTTGCACCTACTAACTTGTATTCTTTGCAAAAATTATTGCCACCTATGTCATATACTAGGTCTACCCCTGTTAACTGGTCGCAAGTTTTTGCAATTTTAGGTAACATTTGTTTCCTTTTGGGCAGGTTTGGAAACTTCTTGTATGCTCCCGTATTCAACGCTGATTGGTGAAAATAGTTTTGGGACTCTGAGGACCTAAATTCTGTGAATCAATTGTAAAGGTGTAGCTATTTGTAGTTGTGGAGGTGTGTGAAGAAATGGAATGCAACAAGGATGAGGCCCAAAGGGCGAAGGTTATTGCAAAGAGGAAGTTCAAAGCAAGGGACTTGCAGGGTGCCAGAAAATTCGCCCTCAAGGCTCAGACACTCTTTCCTGGGCTTGAAGGCATTGACCAAATGATCGCCACCTTTGATATCTATCTTGCTTCAGCTGCTGGGGACAAGGACTGGTACTCTATCCTTTCTGTTCCCATGAATGCAGATGATGAAAACATAAAGAAACAATACGAGAAGTTGGCTATTCAGTTCCACCCTGACAAAAACAAGTCAGTGGGTGCTGAGGGTGCTTTCAGAATGGTCCAAGAGGCATACATGGTGCTATCAGATAGAACCAAGCGAGCTGTATATGACCATAAGAGGAATGTAAGGATATCCCAACAGAGAACATTGCAATCGAGTAAAGCAAGCATGGTCCCTGGTGCATCCAATGACTTCTATAATTTCGCAGCTAATGCTACTACTGCCTCCAAGCCGACAGTAAGCAAGCAAACAGTGGGATCAGCAACACATGCCCTAGATGCACCCCCACCTGCACCTTCAACTACTACTAGTACACCTGTGGCACAACCTAATACATTTTGGACCTTATGCAATAAATGCAAGATGAACTATGAGTACCTCAGGATGTATTTGAATCAAAAGCTTCGCTGCCGTAGTTGCCGTGAGTTATTCCTAGCAAAAGAAGTACAAAGGCCACCAATAGGGAACATGGTGCAAGATTCAAACATCAGTGGTGCTAATCAAAATGCAACCACTAATAGAAATTTGGATGGAGGTCCAATTTCAAGGGCTGTTGGTGTAGCTAGTGCCACTGCATCGTCTGTTGCTGCTGTTGCTCAAGCTGCTAATGTAGTTCATCAGACATATGAAAAAGTTAGGAGGGAGAGGGAAAATGTGCAAGCAGCGGTAAGAAGGGAGGAGGCTCTTCGCCGGAAGTACAATCCTCTAAAAAGGCATGGAAGCATGTCAGAGAATGCTAATCTTGGAGCAGTTGCTGCAACATCTAGAAAGAAGACAAGGACTATGGCTAAAGATGCTGAAATTGGTTCTTCATCCATCATATCAGGTCTAGGAGCAAATTTTTTTAGAGTGCCTGGTGGTGATGGTGGACCCAATTGGAAACCCAGACCTCTGATCCATTTAAGTTTAGCCAAGACCTTCTCTCAGATGGATCTTAGGGGTCTTTTGCTGGAAAAAGTGAAAACTGAGCTTAAAAACAAGCTAACAGTAATAAAAAATAAAACATCACAAGTTGTTGCTAGTGAAAAAGTGAGCAAGAAAGTTGTGGTTAAGGAAAATGGTGGGGATAATGAAGCTCTTGCACCAGAAGATCCTATAACTAATAAAGATGCTCATGATGATCCTGAAGAAATTGGTTCTAATACTAGCACAAACACTGGAAATGAAGATGATGGCCGCTTATCTTTTAATGTTCCTGATCCAGATTTCTGTGATTTTGACAAGAACCGCACCGAGGAATGTTTTCGAAGTGATCAAATTTGGGCTTCATATGATGAAGATGGTATGCCTCGTTATTATGCATTTATTCAGAAAGTTCTTTCCTTGAAACCATTCAAGCTCAGAATAAGCTATCTCACATCAAGGACAAATAGCGAATTTGGGACTTTGAATTGGGTTTCTTCTGGATTCATAAAGACGTGTGGTGATTTCAGGATTGACAAATATGAAAGTTGTGATATAGTGAACATGTTCTCTCACCAAATGAAATGGGAGAAAGGGCTTCGTGGGATAATCAAAATTTATCCACAGAAAGGTGACATCTGGGCTATTTATCAGAATTGGTCCCCTGACTGGGATAAAGATACTCCAGATAATGTGCTCCATGCCTACAATGTGATTGAGATACTGGACGCCTATGATGAAGAACATGGCATCTCCATTATTCCCTTAATTAAGGTTACTGGATTTCAAACAATATTTCAGCGCCATCAGGATCCAAACACTACCATGAAGATTCCCAAAGAAGAGATGTTTCGGTTTTCACACCAAGTGCCTTTTTACAGGATGTCAGGCGAAGAAGCTCCAAATGTCCCCAAAGATAGTTATGAGCTTGACCCAGCTGCTATTCCTAAAGAACTTCTTGAGGGGATCACAGAAACAGTGGAGGCAAATGGAACCTCGACTGTTGACTAAGACAGTTGATGTCTTCCTTGGTTGAACTGCCATTTTGAAGTAATCGAGCAAAAGAGATTAAGATTTGCTAGTTTCCTAGTTTTATAGATTTCCTTCTACTGCTTTTGATTATCACATTTTTTTGCATAGAAGGGATACAATGGAGCTAGTCATTCAGGAGCCAGCTGCTTAGCAGCTTCTGGTGTAATTTAACAGGCTCTAGCATGAATTTAGTTGTGATATGTTACTTGTTAAGTATACTAGCGTGAAGCTCATGTTGCAGTTTTTATGGTCAGTGTTGACATATGTGATCTGTCTTGTCTTGAGAGTGGATCTGTTGCCATTTTAAGAATTCAAATTAATGCTAACTGAACTCATGTCTATTTCTTGGTTCTGTTATTTTGAAAAATCCATATGTTGTATGTGAATACTCCCTTCGTCCACATATAGTAGGTGCAACTCCAAAAACACCATGACGAAGGAGCTTGTTCATTATTGCGTGTTTCTAGGAGTCTCTCTTTGATTTTTTTTGAGGGCGCCTCCAAATTACTGAGGCCCATGATTTTTCGTCACACCCCCGTTAAGCAGAGTACTCGTCCGCATTTCTAAGAGTATCCCTTCGATTTCACCTCCAAATTACTGTGGCCCACGATTTTCCGTCACGCAACTCGCCCTGCATGCATTCCTTTCGGCTTCCACGCGCATGCAGATTCCTTCTGGCTTTTTGGATAGAAATCTTTTCCCCCTGCTAATTTTCCATGGGCATATATGTTACATGCAGCTATGCGCAGAGGAGATATGGTTACGCCTACTATATATGGATGGAGGGAGTATGTGATAAACTACTAGCATAGCTTCATCACTCAGTTAATTTCATAAATTCCAGCTTAATGCGGCGTACTGTATGGTCAGTTTGTGCTCTCTTTTTTAGGTTGCAGCTTGTTCTCGTTTTTTACAGCTTGTATTCTCTTTTGGAAGGAAAACATCTTGCTATCTTTTTTTTTCTCTTTTCCTCAGTTTCTGTCTTCAAAAATGCTGCACATAAAAGTAGACTAAGGGCCTGTTTAGATCTCAAATCTTTACATTCCAAAACTTTTGGCTGTAAACTTTACATTCAAATATGTGTTTAGATGCTTTTTAAATTTTTTGATCCGCAACACACAAGACACGGGTCCCTAAGCAAGTTTACACAGTTTTGGAGCTCCAAGGTCCCAAATTCCAAATCTTTACAGCCAAGTTTTACAAGCCTCTGTTTAGATCCATTATTCCAAAAAGTGTTTATTTCTCCAAAAATTTTGGTTGTTTGACTACATCTAAACAGGGGCCTAAGTAAACTTCAAGCGATTTGTAGGAACAAGCTAGATATGTAGCTCTCTGACCACCTCATGGTCATGAAGGCACTAGAAATCGGAAATCGGAACATTTCTGTCATGTTTGCTTTAGTTGTGCATCTTACTCTCAAACTCTACAAATTTCATGGATGTCTTCATTCATCAGTCATTGAATCCCCTGAAGACGATACCAGTGATCGTCATGTGGTCATCTCATGTTATGATGCTTAGTTCATATGGGGGTAATGGTGGTAGGATAATGGCGCCAAGGCTTTGTGGCCTGGCTACCGAAGCAAGGAGATGAGAGATTAGACTGATAGCAGGGAGATGAGATTAGAGATAGCATGGGGGTGAGTTGAGAGGTAACTTCATTCTTCATTGCTTCCTTCATTCCATTGATGCTGGTTACAATATATAGGAGCTGAGCTCTCTGCTAGGTGCACAGACTCTGGCCCTTTCACACTTGAGGCCCCTTCAGCTGCTCCTTAATTGCTATTAATAGCCTTGATGACATTGTCCCTTTCAGCCACCAGCCCCCTTGGGCTCCTGCACGCCTGCTGACCATTGCATGTCCCCATACAGCTGCTGACCATGCGATTCCCCAGGCCTGCTTGTCCCCAGGCCCTTTCAGCCACCAGCCCCCTTAGGCTGCCTGCACGCCTGCTGCCTGCCCCCCATGACATCTCCTCCCTCCTTGAAGACCAGCTCGTCCTCGAGCTGGAAACGTGGAGAGCAGTTGTCGAAGCAGATGGCGATCTTCTGGATCCCATGAAAGGAGCCCAACACCTAGGAGCAGCCATACATCAGTCCTGTCCAACGACACCCAAGCAGGTGACGGAACCGAGTGGACGGCTGGAGGCGGTGGCGGTGGAAGTCGTTGGTGAGGCTGGGGCAGATGCCATGGTGACTGCTTGGTTGTGCTTGTCCACACCGGAAGATTGCAGACTCATATCGCTTCTTGGGTTGGAGCTACAAGATGGATAGGCGAGCCCAAGTGGATGACTGGGCAGGTTGCAATGTGTTGCAGCGACATGCGGAGCAACATGCACAACTTCTGCACCCGCCGCCGGACAAGGAAACCTCGCCCTGCTGCTTGCAGGCACACCGCCGCTCGCTCCTCCGACGATGGCCACTTGATGGCCGGTGAGATAGCAGCCAGACGCTGCACCTCACGGAGAGATTGAGCTCGCTGACGTGCCAGGAGTCCACACGCTGCCGCCTGAAGCCGCACCGCAGCAAGGCGTTCACGAAGCTTCCTGGTAGTGTGTCGCGCCACCGCTTGTAGGCGGACAACAGCCTCCTCATGGAGAGACCGCACCCGCCGGCGTGCTAGGAACCCTCGCGCTGCCGCCTGAAGTCGCCCCGCAGCAAGGCGTTCACGCTCAGATTTCTCCGCTTGAGCACAATAGCGGTTGATCATCAAGGCGAGGCGATCTAGATCCTTTTAGAGACGGCACATCCCATCAGCAAGGTCAGTGGTCGCAGCAGGGGGCGCTCCGAAGCGCATGTGCAGCAGCTCGGTGAAGTGGCACCAAGTCGGGGTGCCCTCATCTTGCTGAACTTGTGAAAGGTCCTAATATGGCTAGAGAGAGGTGAATAGCCTATTTAAAAATTCTACAAACTCACTAGAGCAAGAGGTTAGTAAACAACAAAGCGAAGCTTTTTGCTCTAGCTCTAAAGGGATGTTTGCAAGCCACCTATCCAACAATTTTAGTTGTTAAGATCACTAGGCACACAAGAGCTATGTCACTACTTACACTAGAGAGCTATCTAAAGTTTCTATACAAGTAAGTAAGCTACTCTAGTTTACGGGAATGTAAGAGAGATGGTTTGATCTTTATACCGCCGCGTAGAGGGGATGAACCAATCAATAATATGAAGTCCAATCACCGGGAGAAATCCAATGAATAAACACAATAGAGACAAACAATTTTTCACCCCAGGTTCACGTGCTTGCCGGCACGCTACGTCCCCGTTGTGTCGATCAACACTTGGTGGTTCAGTGGCTAAGAGGTGTAGCATGAACCTCGTCCTCACTAGGACACCACAAGAACCTACCCACAAGTGAGGTAACTCAATGACACGAGCAATCCACTAGAGTTACCTTTCGGCTCTCCACGCAATCACCGGGAGATGGCCACGAACAATCACCAACTCGTGCCAAAGCTCCTCCGCTGCTCCAAGCCGTCTAGGTGGCGGCAACCACCAAGAGTAACAAGAAAACCGCAGCTAGAACGATCCCCAAGTGCCACTAGATGCAATCACTCAAGCAAATGCACTTGGAATCACTCCCAATCTCACAAAGATGTTTAATCTATAAAGAAGATGAGTGGGAGGTGTTTGCTTAGGCTCACAAGGATGTCAAGTAAGTTAGAATGCCAAAAGAGTAAGCCCCAAGCCGGCCAAACACGTATTTATAGCCCCTCAAACAAATAGAGCCGTTGGCTCTTTTACAGGGCAAAACTCGGGGTCACCGGACGCTCTTAAAGGGGCACCGGACGCTCAACACCTGCGTCCGGTGCTCCAACAACAGCCACGTGTCGCCTTTTGAACTTCTCGTGTCAGAGTCTAACGGTCACCTGCAGTGCACCGGACGCTGAGCAAGTTAGCACCGGACGCGTCCGGTGCACACCGAACTCATGCGCAGAGAGTTCCGCAAACCTGCGGGTCACCGGACGCTAAGCACCGGTAGCGTCCGGTGCTCACCGGACCCATGCGCAGAGAGGGTCGCAAAACGCCCGCACACCGGACGCTAACCACCAGACGCTCTCTGAGCGTCCGGTGCTTCCAGTCAAACACTTCGACCGAAGTCAGATAGCACTGGACGCATGAACAGGAGCTCCCCAGCGTCCGGTGTTCACCGTCCGGTGCTTAACCCTAGCACCACAGCACACGGGACGCTCAGCCTCAGCGTCCGGTGCCTCAAAGGCCAGCGTCCGGTGAGTGTTTCTCTACGAGGAACACTCCCGCGACTTCTCCTAAAATCCCACCGGCGCAATAGAAAAGTATGCACTTCATTTTCTCAAAAGCGCCGAATCCCGCCGAGCAAGCTCGGTGGGAGGGAGAGAGGAACCCATCCTCTCTCTATCCTTCAAACTCCACCTCCTTCTCAAAGTGTGCCAACACCACAATGTGTAAACCAACATGTGCACGTGTGTTAGCATTTTCACAATCATTTTCTTCGAAGGAGTTAGATTAGCTCACTAGGTTCTAAATGCATGCACATGAACAATGATACCTAGTGGCACTTGATAACCGCTTAGCCAAAGAATTCCCCTCTTTATAGTACGGCTATCTATCCTAAATGTGATCACACCCTCTATGGTGTCTTGATCACCAAAACCAAAACCCTAAGCAATACCTTTGCCTTTATCTCCATAGGGTTTTGTTTTTCTCTTTCTTCTTTTCCAAGTTGAGCACTTGATCATCTTGTGGTCATCACCTTCATCACCATGATCATTACTTGCTCCATCACTTGGCATGTACCAACCTCATTAAGTCTACACACACTTAGTATAGAGGTTAGTACTAGGGTTTCATCAATTATCCAAAACCAAACTAGGGCTTTCAACTTGGAGGAACCACATTCGGGCGTCATCTTCTAAATTACGGGAAGCCAGCCATACTTTTTCTTCCTCCATGATGTGCTCCCAGCGGAAGTAGGACTCGCATTGGTTGATGAATACCACAATATCAGATTTCCCATCAAATCTTGAAAGATCCATCGTTTGGAATTGTAGTGGGGGTTGCTGTGGTGGTAGGTGATGGTGGCTGATGAGGAATGGAGGTTAAAGAAGGGGCAGCAAAGGTGGAAGAGGATCGCTGGACAGCTGATACCAGATGTTATGATGCTTAGTTCATATGGGGGTAATGGTGGTAGGATAATGGCGCCAAGGCTTTGTGGTCTGGCTGCCGAAGCAAGGGGATGAGAGATTAGACTGATAGCAGGGAGATGAGATTAGAGATAGCATGTGGGTGAGTTGATAGGTAGCTTCATTCTTTATTGCTTCTTTCATTCCATTGATGCTGGTTACAATATATAGGAACTGAGCTTCCTGCTAGGCGCACAGACTCTGGCCCTTTCACACTTGAGGCCCCTTCAGCTGCTCCTTAATTGCTATTAATAGCCTTGATGACATTGGCCCTTTCAGCCACCAGCCCCCTTAGGCTCCTGCACGCCTGCTGACCATTGCATGTCCCCATACAGCTGCTGACCATGCGAGTCCCCAGGCCTGCTTGTCCCCAGGCCCTTTCAGCCACCAGCCCCCTTGGGCTGCCTGCACGCCTGCTGCCTACCCCCCATGACATCTCACTGTAATCACAGTGCTGCAATAAAATTCATCTCTGCCTTTAGTCCTGCACCTGCCATCCCCTTATGTAGAGCAATTAGTGCAAATTTGCTTTTGATGCAGGGTGGTGTCAGATTAAGATTTCGTTTTTGCTTGCGCATTCATGCATCTTGACCTTTGTTTTGCAGTATGGTTACAAATCCTGAAGCTGGTAGTAACGAGTTTTTCCTTTAACTCTTTTGTTACAGAGAACAGATACTTGGACGACTTAGATCAAGTTTGTCTTATTTTTTTCATAAGTTAAATTATCTTAGATCAAGTTTAATACAAATTAAAAAGTATTAACTTGTATAACATTCGGTAGGTACAATATAAAGAAATCTATTCTATGACGAGTCTGATTATACTTATTTCGTATCATAAGTATTGATATTTTATATATCAATTTGATAACATTTAAGATGATTCGACTCACAACAAAATTGAAATTGTAATATTTCTATGATGGGTAGACGTTCACAGCATTTTACAAGAAAAAGAAATGTCAACACAAGTTGAATAAACGTTGCAGCGTGTGATAGGATCCATTTCTCTCATGCATGATGAGGTACAAGTATACATATGACGAAAAACATTAGAAACATGTGAATCACGTATACATCATCGGTATATATATGCTAGAGATCTGGGATCTCTGAATGCTATACCGTACCCAGAAATCAGAAACCTAGCACTCTTGCTTTTCACTTTTCAGCCTCCCTTTTTCATGATATGTGCGTGAAGCTGTCAGCGCTGTCAGAGGACCAAGAAGCCGAACCCAAAGGTCTTTGGCGAGCAGTGGACCTACGTAAAGAGGCAGCGCCTCGGTAATGGCTAATGAGTATAAGACTTAGGAGAAGGAGAGATGAGACACGTTTTGTATCAGGGGACTATTCTTTTTTTTTAATGAAACAGGAGGGGTTTAACCCCCTACTGGAATTTTATTGAAAAGAACAAAACAGTTTACAAATTACAGAGACTTGAAGTCAAGAAACAAAGAAAGAAAGGAAAAAAATTAAGTAAATTAAACATAATTCTGTAGCCATAAATCTATATCCGGGTGAAGACTTGCTTTTGCTCGTAGAATAACCAGAGCGAACTCCTTCTTGAACTCCGCTTTACATCTGGACAGGGAATGAGGGACTCCGTTGAAAATCAAATCGTTTCTCATCATCCAAATAGACCAACACATTGTGACAATTATTTCCATGAAGAAGGGTGTCTGCAGCTGACGCTTGAGGCTCTCAGATATTAGAGTGAGGTCAGAAGAATTAGGTATAGTCAAATTGAGGGTATCCCAACACTGCGAGGAGAAACTGCAATGAAAGAGAAGATGACCAATCTCCTCATCTATGCCACAAGCACAAAGAGCATAACTGTAATCTGGCAACTGCATGTTTTTCCGTCTGAGGTGAGCCCTTGTATTCAATCTCTGCTGAAGAATAAGCCAGAAGAAAATTTTCCTTTCATTCTGGCAACAGGATTTCCAGAGCCACTGGAAAGCTGGATGGACTGACCTATGTCCAATAAGATGCCTGTAAACATGTTTAGTAGAAAAGTTGTCGGTACCCCAAATATATGACCAAGTATCATGAGCAGTCTGAAGTTGCAAATGTTGCAAAAAAAGCTGGAGATCCAGAAACTGAGAAAAGGCTTCTGGAGATAAAGGCAGATGAAAATGCTCATGAAAGGAAGCTGAAGAAGTGACCAGATAAACCGTTGAGTGCTGATTCTTTACAAAGGAGAACAGTTCAGGAACAGCTTGACTTAAAACTCTCCCATTCCAAAGATCCAACCAAAAGAAACAAGATTTACCATCTTTAACTGTTACCATGGCCATACCTTTAAATTTCTCTATCAGCTTTAATAAATCTCTCCACCAGTAAGAACCTCTGAAGTTTGTTGCCACTATTGGAGCTCTGTTTCTTGCGTAATATTTATCCCAAACCAACTGAACCCATAGAATCATGGCTTTGTTAAAAAATTTATGCAGATGTTTGAGTAGAAGACCTCATTCTGAACATATAAGTTAAGCACACCTAGGCCTCCTTCTGTTTTTGGGAGGTAGACCAAAGGCCAAGCAGCTTTAGGGGGCTTCTTGCTGGACATGTCTAAACCTCTCCATAAGCAGTGCTTTCGATATTTATCAATTTGCTTGATTACAGTCTTAGGGAGCAGGAAAGTACACATTGCAAACGTTGGGAGGGCTGTTAAAACTGCATTGGTGAGTTCTAATCTTCCAGCTTCTGAAAGAAAGGAAGAAAAGGTCACAAGCCTTCTTTCACATTTGGAAACCAAGGGCCAGAAATCTGCAACTGTGGGCTTAGTGAGACTTAGAGGCAAGCCCAAATATGTGAAGGGCAAGGATCCCTTTGAACAGCCAAAGGTAGAGGCCAACATTTCAAATCTGTCATCATCGATATTAATCGGAATCATCATGGACTTATCAAAATTGACTTTTAAACAGCAAAACTTTGCAACAACCCCTTAAGATGCAGTAATTTAGAAATATCACCTTTCATGAAAATAAGTGTATCACCTGCATACTGCAGTATTGGGAAGTCCTGCGACTACTGTTCTTCTTCCTCCGCCGCCTCCCTTCCTTCTCCTCCACTCTTCCACTGCTATCTCTCACAGAAGCAAGATCAATTCGGCCCTCGACCATGAGTAGACAGACACACTTGATCTAAACCGTAGTTCCGACCTTATTACCGTGAAACCTAACACTCAATGTGACGCACTGTTTTTCAAGTCAATCAGAACCAAATGATATCCAAGATAGAGCGGGTTGTTGAGTGCTGACGCGTGACGACGCCTGGATCTGCACTTGTGAACTGCACGCACGAAACGATTCAGCGCTGCCCTGCCTGCCACTGCCAGGGGCCAGCCGGCCAGCGATGAAGCTGCTCTCTGGTGGCCTTCCAGTTCCAGTGTGAAGCCCGAGCGCAGTACTAGT
This sequence comes from Sorghum bicolor, assembly GCF_000003195.3. NCBI lineage: Eukaryota > Viridiplantae > Streptophyta > Magnoliopsida > Poales > Poaceae > Sorghum > Sorghum bicolor. The sequence goes on from NC_012875.2 coordinate 47,475,750, forward strand.
AGATTGCTCTTGCCTCGTCTCTGAAACTGCAACGGATATGGGCTGCTCCGCTAGCTGGAACTGCAGGCGGTCCACAGTAGCCGTGATCCTGTGCGTTCTTGTCCCGTGTCTGCCGCGGTCACCATCACCTGACAGACTCCTTGCCTCGCCACTCTGAATTTTCCGGGTTCTCCAGAGCCGACCGCTTCAATTTTGTCAGCGGCGGATCGGTGGATCCCTCCCCGCCGCGTGCCAACAGGATTTCGGATTTCCGCACAGCGTGCCCTGGACGACAACGACACTCTGTGGGCGACGAAAGACGCCGAGCGATTTTCCTCCGATCGGAAGTGGATCCGAGTGTGGAGGCACACACAAACCCAGGGACCATGCGCGCACAAGCGGCGAGCGTGCGTACATGGTTGATGTTTCAAGCGCTGGAGCTGGAGCTGGAGCTGGACCATCATGCGCAGCACGAGGTCGCATGGACGAATATTCGCCGGTCGCCGCCCATGTGCCACTGCCAGCCAAGTTGTAGTAGCCGCGGCGCCCGGCGCTCTGCCGCTCATCACAAAGCTGGATGGGGCGTGCGCCTAGCGCAGATTAGCTTTGCGGTCGCGGACAAGGAAAAACGCGAGACAAAGCGGTGGCCGCCTGGCCCCGCTCACGAGACGACAATTCGATCGGGCCTGGCCTGGCCTTTGGGAGCAGGAACCGAGGAGGAGTGACCACTTCGGATTTGGCACTATCACCTTTCCCAGCTGCTACATCTTTGACTGCATACACGTCCGTCCATCCATCCATCCATTCCAGCAGCCGCTGTCGTCAGTCAGTCAGTCAGTGAGTGTCCTGCTCCTGCTTCTGCCTTCGTTCGTCGTCCTTCTTAAAGGCGCAGGCGCAGGCGCGCACGCACGGCGACACCACGCCTGCGTTGCGTTGGCTGATCATGGCGGCGAGAGCTCATCATCTGCTCCTGCGACTCGCGCTGCTGTGCGCGTGCGCGTGCGCCGCCGCCCTCGGCTCGGCCAATGCGGCGGGGAGGAAGATGGTCGGCGTGTACGAGCTCAAGGCGGGCGATTTCTCCGTCAGCGTCACCAACTGGGGCGCCACCATCACCTCCGTCGTCCTCCCGGATTCCAAAGGTGCGTTAGCGTTCGACTTCCCTCTGATCCCCTCTCTCTCTCTCTCTCTCCCCAAGAATCCATCCATGGCGTCCGTCGTCGTCCTCTGTGCTGTGCGTGTGCGATTAGTAGTCCACCGTGAGTCACCAGCGTCTTTACTCTGTGCCTCCCCAACTTCCTTCGCAGGGAATTTGGCTGACGTTGTGCTTGGCTATGACACCATTGGAGGATATGTGGTAAGCTCCTAGATCACACGCTGCTCCCGTTCTTACTGACAGAATAACCTGTGTATGCTGCGCCCACCGCTCGGTTTATGTTCATCTCTGCAACAATTCTACGAACTACACTACTTGCTTGTCAGTTTGCAACTCGCTGATCCAAGCTGATGTGGTCTGCATAACGTAGTGCAGTGAGCCTTCGACATGCATTCCTTCCTCATTTCCAGTTTCCGAATTTGCTCCATGGAGTAGTTCGTATTCGATCCTATTCGCCTGTGTATATGCAAAGGAGAAGATGTGTTCTAAATCTAATTAGTTGGTCATCGAGTATATCCCGCAAAACCGCTGTCAACTAGTCAATCATTCAGGAGTATAAAAGTAAGGTCATCAGACAGAAAACAACCACAAGGACCTATGTCGTCGCTTTCAGTTTGAGCTCAGTTTTCTACACGGGGAGGTCCCAGGCAGAGAAAATAACACCGACAGGCCCACACAAAAATTGAGATGTGTTCGCCACGTCTCAACCTTCTAAAACACATCGATATACTTGTATATTTGGTGATGAAATAGAAGGAAAAAACAAGAGAGAGCAGAGAAAAGAAAAAGAAACTCTGACAACCAGAAGAATCGACAAAACGATTAGGCGATTAGCTGGATGCAGTTTAATTTCTTTATGCCGGTGGTCATGTTACCCGTGAGACAACCTCCACCACGTGATCTACTCATCTCTGTCCAAGACCGTGACTTGTTCGGTTGTTCTCCAGCTTTAACCATACAAATTTAGAAATATTTCTTACCATTTTATCCTCTTTTCTGAAGCTTCACCTGTCATGTACTCGTAGTATTATGTACAGCGTAGTTGCAATTTAGTCACATCATTAAAAAAAAGGATAGCATGGTGACCAAGCTGATTAACTCTAGAGCCAATAGGACAACAGTTCAAATGCAATCAAACAAAGGAACTTTGCCAACGTTTTGCTAATAGGACAACAGTTCAAACTGCATTCTTGCATAGTTCTGTAGTGTGCTATTTTGTTCTCCATGGATAAGTAACTAAGCTCCTAACTCGTTTTACTGTCAGAGTGGTAAAAGCTACTTTGGAGCCCTTGTTGGACGAGTAGCCAACAGAATTGCCTATGCACGCTTCGTGCTTGATGGAAAAGCTTATCATCTTTTTAAAAACGATGGCAACAACACACTTCATGGTATGCTTCAGGATTCAGTGAATTCAAATGTTCCCAGTCCTATATAACTCCATTATGCTCCATGAACAATGGCTAAATTTATCTTAACCTTTTTTCAGGTGGCCATAGGGGTTTCAGTCAGGTTATATGGACGGTTAAAGAATTTGTCGCCGGCGGTGACTCGCCCTACATCACACTGTACTACCATAGTTTCGATGGAGAACAAGGTAACACTGATACATACTCCCCCAGTCCAAAAATAAAACACATATTTTTCAGAACCTATCTTCAGTTTAACCAAATACTACTCCCTCTGTCCCTTCTTCGACAAAATTTCCAAACTTTGGAACCCCAGACACGGTCAAATCTGTAACTTGAATTCGTTTGACCGATTGCGGCCGGGAGTTTGAATTGAGAAACTGAAAACGGCACAAGCATGTGTATCGCTAATTAAAATGAGTGTAACATCTGTGAGTGTGTGGAACAGGTTTCCCAGGCGACCTGGACGTGTACGTGACGTACGAGCTGGCGTCCCCGTACGAGCTGCGCGTGCACATGAACGCGACGGCCGCGAACAAGGCGACGCCGGTGAACCTGGCGCAGCACACGTACTGGAACCTGGGCGGGGAGGGCAGCGGCGACGTCCTCCACAACACGGTGCAGCTGTTCGCGTCGCGGTACACGCCCGTGGACAGCGCGCTCATCCCGACGGGCGTCGTGGCGCCCGTGGCCGGCACGCCCTACGACTTCCTGGCCCCGACGCCCGTGGGCGCGCGCATCCGCCAGGTCTCCGGCGGCAAGGCCGGCATCTACGGCTACGACACCAACTACGCCGTGGACGGGGACGACGCCGGCGCCGGGGCGGCGCTGCGGAAGGTGGCCGTCGTCCGGGACGGCAAGTCGGGGCGGGCGATGGAGCTGTGGGCGAACCAGCCTGGGGTGCAGTTCTACACGGGCAACTTCCTCCAGGACGTCGAGGGGAAGGGCGGCAAGGTGTATGGCCAGTACGGCGCGCTGTGCCTCGAGACGCAGGGCTTCCCGGACGCCGTGAACCACCCCAGCTTTCCCTCCCAGATCGTCAGTCCGGGGCAGGTGTACAAGCACGACATGGTGTTCAAGTTCTCCTTTTAGCTAGCAAGTCACAATAATTTCCATCAGTTTCGCAAAGCTGAATCGTTTGCGTTGTTCAAAACTGCTGTCGTTTCTTTGCCTTGTTCGTTTGGCTGATAAGCCATAACAAAAGATACTATTGACTAATTTGTTGTGAGAGAAAAATACTATATAATGGTTGACATATTCGACTAATAAACTCAAACGAACAAGGCGGCATATTTTTTTCCACACGTAGACTTCATTTCTCCATCATCGGAACAAGGAGACTCCCTGCAATTACAATTAGACCCCACCAACTCAAATGATTCATCTTGAGTGTCGATTCCGCGGTTATAAATAAAGCCAAACGCGTGCACTCAACAACGCACACTCAACAAGCCACTGTTTTGTTAGAGCAAGTATTATAAGCGGCGAAGAGCTGGCGAAATCCGACGTGCGAGAGAGAAAGTAGGAGAGAGAAGAAAATAGGTGACTCGCTAGACGCCCGTGAAAAGCGGGAGAAATGCACTGTGGACGTCGCTCTTCCACTCCAGTTCTTCCACGTTGCAGTTAAGCATTAAAAATTGTTGGGGTCCGTCATCATTGCTCGGCATCTCGGGTGACCTGGAGCTTCCTGCAGCCAGCGAGCGGGTGTATTCATTAGCCTTGCTCTTACCAGCCAAACACACGCCACCATTAGTCCATCGGTCTAAGCCAGTCTCAATGAAGTTTTATGTAAGTTTTATTTATATTAAATAGGTTGTCACACAGATTTTTTTAATGACATGGTGGTGTAAAAAAATAAGTTTTATTTAGATGAAACTCTCTTGGCACGATTACCAACTCTATATGAGTCTTGAAATTAAATGTCTATAAAACCATGGAATGAAACTCTCTATTAAGAGTGAGTGTTTTATCCAAGTTTTCTTTTATTTCACATGACATGGCAGTCTTGAAAACAACGTTATGAAACTCCCCACTCTGACTGGCCTTAGGCCAATCTCAATGGAGTTTCGTTAGAGTTTCATGCAAATATGCTGATATGACACTATTTTAATGAAGAAAGAGCTGATAAGAGTTTTATGGGAGTAGTGAGAGTTTCATTCACATGAAACTCTTCTTCACTATTTCTAAAATATGGATATATTGTTAACTGAGCCATGAAACCCCCATTAAGGATGGCCTTAGGCCAGTTCGATAGTATTTCATCAGAGTTCTATGGACATTAAATATGCCATTGTATTAATAAAGCTCAAGCGAACAGGTATATGAGTACAAAGTACTAGACAAAAGTTGAACAAGAAAAAAACCCTATACAATTTAGATATATGATTCAAAACCTAGATTCACAAATCACAAAAAGAGCCAAAGGACAGAAGGTTTTGTCTCAGCTAGTCAACTGTCGTCGTCTAAAACGTCATCGTCTGGATTATGGAACTCGGACGTCAGAACATTGGTGATCGCCGCTGGTGATGCCGATCGTGTGGTGATATGATCGGTGCTGCGTGGCTACGTCTCGCCGTCTCATCAAGTGTTGAAGTGCGAAACGGAGAAGTCGTCGCGATCGCTATCAGTGGCAGAGCTTGGATTTAAACATGGGTATTTCGAATTCCTCTCGTCATAAAAAAAATGAATTCTTATGCCCTAAAATATAGCCAATAGCATTGCAAATCAGTAACTCTAAACCAATATTTGCTTTCTAGATGAGACTTCTAATTGAAAGGTCAGTTTTTTACTTGTTTTGAGCTGAAATGTGTGAAAACATTATATATATATATATATATATATATATATATATATATATATATATATATATATATATATATATATATATATATATATATATATACTCGAGAATACCCCTAAATTCGCCCATGATTACTATGTGCCGTGTGCAGTGCCGTGTGCAGGGTTGTGGGCATTAGCGGCTTGGCTCCTCGCCTTCTAAAAAGAAAGAGACTAAAAACTCCTTTTTGTTGATGAGCCGTTGCACCTTATCGTTAATCTTAACTTCTAATGAACTATAGATAAAGGATATGGGATCTTATATACTTGGGCTTAGGCCCCCATCTCGCTTGGACCCTTGGCCATCACACCTCCTGTCCACCCCTTAGGGCCGACACTGAGTTGGCAATGACAAGTTTCATTGGGGCCAAAGGTGGCAATGATCCTATATACTCTTTCCATCCAAAATTTTGAGACGTTTTGACTTTCTTAGATTCATAGCTTTTGTTATACATTTGGATATAAACTATATCTATATACATAGTAAAAGTAATGTATCTAAAAATAGGGTGAGTGACTCTTAGATGACCATTAAATCAATCTAGACATTTGGAGAATGCAATCCACCTAAAGGGTACTTACCCATCCTATATCTGGACACCTGGCCGGTGACTAAACCTAAGTCAATCTATATCTAAATCAATTAGGAGTCCACAACCTCACAAGGGTGCAAAAGACAAACTTAAGGGGCATTCAGTACTATAAAAGAGTGAGACATTTGGAATATGGTAACCACCCAAACGCTACTTATCCATCCTGACTCAACCTGAATCAATCTAGACATTTGGAGAATCCAATCGATCCAAAAGGCTTCTTACCCATCCTATATCTAGACCCTTAGATGACTAAATCTAAATCAATCTAGACATTTCTATTTACGCACTCTATGTTTGGACCCTTGAATGTCTTAGCACAAATCAACCTAGAGGTTATCTAGACCAAACACTATAAGGGTGTAAACAACGTAAATGCCAGGGACTATTTATGTCTGCTACCATGAAAGAGATATTTAGAAAATACTACAATCTACCTAGTGGCTACCTATCCACTTTATATGTGGCCCCGAACTAGATGACTCATCTATATGTTATGTTAATTAAACTCCAACAGATATGCTATTTATGTTATCCAGGCTATTTTTATATTTTTAAATCAAAAACTAAAGTCCAACAAGTGTGCTATCTGATTTGATAAAAATAATAAGTTTACTATTCCTAAACTTTTGCTTGTCATATATAGCATGTCGTCCTCACTAGCTATTCTATACAAAGGCTGTTGTGAAATTCTATATTTTGAATGGATTTTTTTTATTTTACACAATGACTAAATCTTGTAGTTTAGAATATAATTTTACCTTGTCTTTTGAAGATGCTCATTATACAGAGTGAGACAAGGATGTAGATGATAGATATGTAGATGGTTACACTTAACAACACAGAACTGAGATTTCGATTTCCCCTTCCCTCATCGCTTCATTTTTGTTTGTATCGTTTAGATAAATAATGTATTTTTCTAGATAAATATCTTTGCATAATAAAAATTGTCATAAAAATTTTAGCTCTGCCACTTGGCTTAAAGTACTCATAATGCAGACTCTATCATAAAGTCTACAGTTATTTTTTTACCTCGAACAATATGGACTTAGAGTCTAAATAAGATTTGGAGTATTATTTTTTCTATCTCTTTCTTCAATAAATATGCTACCACATCAGCAAAAACCATAAATAATATATAATTAATTGTCTTAGACTATGTGATAAAGTCTTGCATTATGAGGTCACTTATGCATGCATTTTATGTGCTCAGTTCACCTAACCTTGTTTAGTTCCAAAATTTTTAGCAAAATGACCACTCTAGCACTTTTGTTTGTATTTGATAAATATTGTCCAATCATGGAATAACTAGGCTCAAAAGATTCGTCTCCCAGATTATAGGCAAATTGTATAATTAGTTATTGTTTTTATCTATATTTAATGCTCTATGCATATACCGCAAGATTCGATGTGACGGGAAATGTGAAAAATTTTGTAAAATTTTTTGGGAACTAAGGCCCTGTTTAGTTACTCCCTCAAAAATTTTTCATCCATCCCATCAAATCTTTGGACAAATGCATGGAACATTAAATGTAGATAAAAAATTAAACTAATTACACAGTTTGGTTAAAAATCACGAGACGAATTTTTTAAGCCTAATTACTCCATGATTAGCTTTAAGTGCTACAGTAACCCACATATGCTAATGATAGATTAATTATACTTAATAGATTTGTCTTGCAGTTTCCTGACGAGCTATGCAATTTGTTTTTTTATTAATTTCTAAAAACCCTTTCCGACATCCTTCCGACATATCCGATGTGACACCTAAAAATTTTTCCTCCATTATCTAAACAGGGCCTAACTAAAAACAAGATTCCCCGTCACATCGAATCTTGCGGCACATGCATGAAGCATTAAATATAGATGAAAATAAAAACTAATTACACAGTTTGTCTGTAAATTGCGAGACAAATCTTTTGATCCTAGTTAGTCTATAATTGGACAATATTTGTCACAAACAAACGAAAGTGACACAGTAGCAAAATCCAAAATATTTTCACATCTAAACAGGCCTTGTTTAGTTCAAAAAAATTTGGGAAATCGACACTGTAGCACTTTTGTTTGTATTTGACCAATATTGTCCAATCATGAACTAACTTAGGCTCAAAAGATTCGTCTCATCAATTTCGACCGAACTGTGTAATTAGTTTTTATTTTCGTCTATATTTAATACTCCATGCATGCGTCTAAAGATTCGATATGACGGGGAATTTGAAAAATTTTACAATTTTTTTGGGGAACTAAACAAGGCTTATAATTACACGAATGAGATATATATATATGACTCTATAAAACAACGTACAGCAGTAGTTAAAATCAACACCTATGACTTTGAAAACCGATCATGATCGTAATTCGTACGGTGCAGACAAGTCGCCCAGTTGAGAGAGTTGGCTTTTGTTCTAGTTTTTGCGTCTGTCTGGGACACGCTTTTCCCCGATGCCTGGTCCAAGCTGCATTCGGCGCGCCGCTTTCACCGGTGGCCCCTCGCTGTCCTCGCCGCCCGCATCGACGCCGTTCGCCGGCAACGGCCGCGGCGCTCATGTCATGCTGGTAGTGACGGCGCGTCGGCGCCAGCAAGTGCCACAGTTTTAGTGTTTTACCGCGGCTCAGAGCTGGGGGCGCTACTACACAATTGATGGTCACGGGACGCTATCGGACGAGGATGAAACTCGTAGAGAAGGGACACAACCTGCAGCGCGCGCGTGCACTGCACCATGGCCCAGCCCAACCATTCGACTAGCCTACTACACATCCGGAGAGGACCGACCGCTTCAAGCACATCCAAAACCATCGCCATCGCCATCGCCCAGCTGATCGATAGCCGCCTATATTAGGTGCTCGGTGTTCATAACTTGCGGCAGAGCTCGGCGGCAGCAGCATGCCTGCAACTGCAACTGCAACTCCTCCCCTCTCTCCCTCCTCCTCCCCAGTGTGCTGATTTGCTCCTGTCACCTGTGTGCTTGTGTGTGCTAGCTACCATCGCTGGCCGCCAATGGCGAGGCGTGAGCTGTTCCTCGCGCTGCTGTGGCTCGCGGCCTTGGCGCTGGCCACCGGCCCCGCTGACGCGACGAGGAAGATGGTCGGGGTGTACGTGCTCAGGAAGGGGGATTTCTCCGTCAGGCTCACCAACTGGGGCGCCAGAGTCATGTCCGTCGTCCTCCCAGACTGCAAAGGTACCTTACCTGCAGTGTTCTTGCTTCATGTCTTCTCTTCACCCCCTTTGTTTCCCTTCCTTTTAATTTGGTACCAAGCTTGATGATTTGAGGCGTGTCTTTCTGCAGGGAATTTGGCTGATGTCGTCCTTGGCAGAGACACCATCGCTGAATACGTCGTAAGATGCCCAAAAACCACTCTGAATGTTCCTTTTCTTTTATCTTGTGTTCTTCCATCATTCTTCAGCAGTATATATATGCCTGCATTTGCCGTCCGTTCGATGACCATGAACTGATTTGGACGAAAACATCAGAACAATGCACGGTGCGGGCACACAACTTCATCTGTTCTAGCTGCAGTTCAATAAATCCAGTACATCTAGTACACGCTAAAAGTTGATCCTTAATCGGCATGACCAGATGCCCTATTATTAAGTATATTAAAAATACCCACCCACCCAGTAAGGTTGTCCTAAAGCGAGATTCAATAACTCAAATAGTACCTTCGAATCGATTTGTCATCTGCTTTGTAGTTTCACTAGTACTTTTCTTTGCCTGAACAGCTGAACCACGACAACATGTTTAATTAAGACAATCTACTTGCACGTCATGCTCGCTTTTTCATGCAAAGGAGTATAATAATATATTCAAGACATCAAGATGTTAATGTAAGGAAAGTGTACTATCCATGAAGAACCGACAGTTGACAGATCATCTGTAGCTATCCTCCGCTTTAGTTCTGTTTGGATGTTGTGGTTTTTCAGAAACTGTAGTATCAATAATAAACTTCAGTTTCGATTTTTAAAACAAGAGATACGTAAAACCATAATTTAGAAAAGAAGGAAAGTTAAGTAAAGTTTCTGCTAATAAAACTCCAAAAAGACTAGAGTTTTAGCTACCATGGTTTTCAAAACTACAAAAATCATTACACACTAAAGTTTTCAAAAACAAAAGTATTTTACAAAAGCATGATCTTTTTTGAAACAATAAAATACTTAGTATCCAAACAGGCTAGTTCACACAAAACCTCTGCATCATATGCAATTATTGTAGTCCTTTTCCTGAGGTCATACTGGTCAAAGTTGCATCACTCAAGGAGAACTTTCTAAGAACGAGCTGATCCTTCGCCACCAACCAAATTTCAGAAACGTTTATCCACGAGTCATCATCTCATCAAGCTTTAAGCTCGCTGAAAGTGACATGCATGTTTGCTGTATTGTTTCTTCTGCGTTATATATATCAAATAATATGGCAATATCCTCATTTCGAGTTTATTTCTGCAACTTGTTCTGTTCATCCAGAACGATGACGTGTACTTCGGGCCGATAACGGGCCGCATAGCGCAGAGAGTAGCCCGCGGCCGGTTCGTCCTCGATGGCAAGGTCTACCACATGCACAGGAACGATGGCAGGAACACGATTCACGGTACATCCAGATTGAGGCCATGGTTGATCCTGCCAAGGATTCTTTCAGATGCTTATATGCATATCAGTATATGTTCTTGTTGTTCATCAGGTGGTGACAGAGGATTCAGCAGAAGCATTTGGACGGTGAAGGAGTACGTAGCCGGCGGCGAGTCACCCTACATCACCTTCTACTACCGTAGCTTCGACGGAGAGCAAGGTACAAGCAGTACAACCGCAGCTAGATAGAAACGTAGATTGCAGTCCAAATTGACTAGATTTTGGACGGCATTCTGAACCGTTTTGCCTCTTCGAATGAGTAGGTTTGCCGGGGAACGTGGACGCGTACGTGACGTACCGTATGTCGGGGCCCTACACGCTGGGCGTGCACATGAACGCGACGGCGCTGGACAAGGCGACGCCGGTAAACTTCCTGCTGCACGTGTACTGGAACCTGCGCGGCGAGGGGAACGGCGACGTGCTGGGCCACACGCTCCGGCTGCACGCGTCGCGGTACGCCGTGCTGGATGATGAGCTCCTCCCGTCGTCGGGGCGCATCGAGCCCGTGGCCGGCACGCCGCTGGACTTCCGGACGCCGACGCCGATCGGCTCGCGCATCCGCCAGGTCGTCGTCATGGGCGGCCGCGCCGTCGGGTACGACACCAACTACATCGTCGACGGCGGGGAAGGGATGATGCGGCCCGTGGCGCAGGTCCGGGACCCCGCGTCCGGCAGGGCGTTGGAGCTGTGGGCAAACCAGCCGACCATGCAGCTCTACACGGGGAACTTTCTCAACCACACCAAGGGAAAGCGCGGCAAGGTGTACGACAGGTACGCTGGGTTCTGCCTGGAGACGATGGGGTACGTGGACGCCGTGAACCACCCTGAGTTTCCGTCTCAGACACTCAGGCCCGGCCAGGTGTACAAGCACGATATGGTCTACAAGTTCTCGTTCTAGGTGATGCACGATGTAAAACACAGTTCACCATTGGTATTTGGAGGGCAATCAATAATAATATTTGGATCACAAGCAGAGCCGGCCCTATGGGAGGGGCAGCAGGTGCGCCGGCCATGGGCCCTTGCAGCTTGGGGGCCTAAATATGTATAGTACTAGTATATCTCTATTCTCTGTATATGTATTGAGTTACAGGTAACGAGCAGCCGCAACGCCTGTCGCAAAGAGCCAGAGACACGGACTCGCGGTGTCTCGCCAAATTCCCGATTGACGGCACTGCACGCAGACGTAGGCACGCAGCCATTGCTCTGGCCACAAACCTGCAGTCATCGAGGCCTCGAGGGACTTCAAACAAATCAGCCAATCAGGCAATCACCAATCAGATCTTTATTGAATATTGATTTGATTCAGTTTCATATTTTCAGTTTATATGATCATGCCAAATTTTATATGCCCTAGTTTTTTTTCTTGTTCAATTTTTGTCTATTACTTTGCACAGGTACTCATGTAGTCATATTTTTATTTTAATTTAGGTAAAGTGTTAGAATTTGAGAATGTTACCTAAAAAATATGAGTTGGGGGCTGCGAAGAAGAACACTTTCGGCAGTCACAACAAGGTGCTTTAGATAAGTTTTTTTCAGTTTCAAGTAGCGCTGTGCCTGAGCGTGATGAGAACCTTATAGATGCACCTGAGAATCAAGAAGAGACTATGTCACAAGAAAGGTTAAATGGTTTGGCTATGTGCACCATCGAAAGGGATATCTTGGACACTATTGATCTTAATACCGTTCTCGATGATTTTGCATCAAGAAATGTCCGAAGAAATTTATTTATATAAAAAGCAATGAATATGACGAAATTCTATTTTTTCTCAAGGTAATCATATTAGTTCTAAAAGTACAAATATATTGCTTTTTAATCTACATTGTTTCTCGCTATTGATAATTATCAGACATATTAATTTTAAATATTGATTTCCCTTTATAAACAAAAATAGCCTATATATTATAGACTAGAGAGGCCATCGCGACGAGCTCGCCAGAGGGCCCTCGAAATCGTAGGGCCGGCGCTGATCACAAGACAAGAGATGAATCTTCGGTGTTTTCAAATAGAGTAGCCAAATTCGTGCTCTCAGCATCAACGATGGATGGATGACTTTTCTTCTCGCTAAGAGTTGACAAATCAGATTTTTCCATAAGTCGTCAGAGAGATGAGATTAGAAAAGACAAAGCTGACTGAAGGCAACCCATTTGAGTACTGAATTGGGCGTTTTCCCAAAATTATATTCCACCCATCCGATTGTTTAGAATTAGAAGTAACGCCAATATTAAGGCGATTAAAAACTGATTTGCGTGGTAAAAGAGTTTAACCATTCCTGGGTCCACCAACAAGTGAATTGCTCACCGGAATAGCGTTTGCTCCGGTGAGAGGGATTCTTCTTATTATTTCCCACCGTGGTCCATTTTTAGCTTCGTCATGCTGCCAGCCACGAAATTCTAACATATAATTTGCTCTCCCACCATGCCACAAATTAAAATAGAACTTGAAAAGCAAGCACTCAAAATAACACAACTTATAGATATAAAAAACAACTGTTTGCGAAGAAACCAAGAAACGAAAGACTCGATCACCAAGAGGCAGAATATAAAAATTCTCAGCGATACCACCAATCACTGATTGCAGAAGGGCAGCTGCTATGGACTTTGTCAAACAGAACTTGTAGCTGCCAAAGGAAGGGACCAAGAAGAATTCATGAGAGGAGAGTGCAGGATCGAAATTGACCAGATGACCAAACTGTCAATGGATCTCGGCTTCCACCACTTTCCTAGGCCTATTGTTGAGGCCAAGATGATCCATGATGGCCAGATCGACACCTCAACGATGATCATCATGGTGAAGAAGGGGAGGGAGTGGTGAAGTCGCCAAGGTCACCATCAGTGTGGCACCATATTGACTCCCGGTTCGACAAAACTTCAAACAACTTGTGTGTGAGCTCCGCAGAGGCCACCTCTTCCAGCTCCAGCTCTGACTCCGGCAAAATTCTAGTGGGTAGTAGCGATCTCCCTCGGGGCTCTATCGAGAACTGGATGCCATGACCAGAGTGGTTTGCGGCGGTTTGGTGATGGTCACTAGGACCAAAGGGTCTGTTTGATACACTGGCTCGAGGGCCTAGGTGCACTCCTAGGGTGCAACTCCCGTGTTTGCTGTCTTGAGCCCACTCATGGACCTGGCCTCGGGATGCAAATTTCACTCTCTCTCTCTCTCTCTCGTGGCTCCTGTAAAAGGAATGGACTTTCATTTTTTCTAGGCTAGGTCGGCTGAAGCGCTCAGAGTGTGATGGAGTCACCTCCCAACTCGTCCTCTCACCCAGTGCTCCGTTGTCTCCCTACCTCTCAACTCCCATATCCGCGCCCCTACTCGACTTCTCCTCCTAGCGTGCCCCTACCATCCGAGGCACTGCTCCCCAATGACACGCTCCTCCAAATCGATGACTTCTCCAACGGCGATGCGTTGCACATCTCTTCTCCTTGGCCATGGGCTGGGTCGAGCTCCCGTCGTTCCTCGCGCGCGCGGCGGCGGTATGCCACCGACATGATCCTCCTCAATAGGCGTGTGCTCATCCTCGGCGGTGCGGTGCTAGCACTGATGTTCTTCCCGTTCCTGGATGAGACGACGAAGCTTGACATCGAGAATAACCTGTACCTGTTCCTCCACCTCCCCCTAACGACACCATCTTCGTCTTTGCCAATGACTGTGCCATCGTCCTGATCCCTACAACCGTGCCCCACTCTAGCGCCTCCCCACCGTGGCCATCGACCGGACCTGTGCCTGCAGCTCCTCCAACTACGAGCTGCCGCTGCTAGCACCAGCAGGCAGCCGTAGCATGCAGTTCTGCTAGTGCTTGGCGGCATTCTTGCTCCTGCCCACCATGTGTTTGATGAAATACCAAGGAAGGGAAGTTTTTAGGGTTAATGTAAGTGCAAGGTCATGGTATCTCTCTGTTCAACCATACAAACACAATATAAACTGGGCTCGACTCTACTGGAACACAACACCAAACACCTGCAATTGCACCATGGGAACCAAGCTTCGGCCGCAGCCAAGCTAAGCCAGTCGGGTAGGAAGAAGGAGGTGTTTGGTTAGAGTTGTTAAAGTTTAACAAGTGCTGTAGTATTTTCGTTTTATTTGACAATTAGTATCCAATCATGGACTAATTAGGCTCAAAAGATTCGTCTCGCAAATTACTCTTTAACTATGTTTTTTGTTTCGTAAATAATCTATATTTAGTACTCCATACATGTGTCCAAACATTCGATGTGACGGACGATAAATTTTAACTCGTGAAACCAAACAGGGGCTAAGATATCAAACACGCCCGGAGTGGCCACCGGTGCAAGCTGTGAGGCAGGGTCTCAGCGGGGGAAGGGCATCTCAGCGACCGGAGAGACCCGCAGGCGCTGCAGGCGCTTGGTGGTGACCGCCGAGGCCAGGATGGCCGATGGCGCTAGCTCAGAGGTGGAGCCTCAGCAGGGGTGGCCACTCGTGTTATCAGCGGTGGCTTGTTGACCATTTGACAGCCCATATTGAGTACCGAGAGAGTTGGCTGTTGTTCTAGTTTTGCGTTTGTCTGTGCAGCTTTTCCCGAGCTTCATACGGCGAAACCGACCACCGCGCCGCTTTCACCGGTGGCCCGTTGCTGGCCTCGCCGCCCCCATCGACGCCGTGCGCCGGCAACGGCCGCGCCGCTCATGTCATGGACTCATGGTGACGGCACCAGCCAGTACCACAGTTCTACCTTGGCTCACAGCCGGGGGCTACAAAGACGACCGATGATGGATCGATGGGGTCACGGGGCGCTATCGGACGTGGACGTGGAAACTCTGGGGAAGGAACACAACCGGCAGAGTGCGCGTGCATGGTGATGGTGGCCCAGCCCAACCATTCGACTAGTAGCCTACTACACATGCGGAGAGGAGCGACCGCTTCAAGCCCGTCGTCCAAACCATTGGCATCGCCCAACTGAAAGCCGGCTATATTTGGCGATCGGTGTCCATCACTCGCGGCGGCAGAGCTCGGCAGCCACATGCACATGCCTGCAACTGCACTGCAACTCCTCCCCAGTGTGCTGACCTGCTCCCAGTGTTTATGCTAGCCATCGCTGGCCGCCACGTGCCCACGCCAATGGCGAGGCGTGAGCTGTTCCTCGCGCTGCTGTGGCTCGCGGCCTTGGCGCTGGCCACCGGCCCCGCTGACGCGACGAGGAAGATGGTCGGGGCGTACGAGCTCAGGAAGGGGGATTTCTCCGTCAGGCTCACCAACTGGGGCGCCAGAGTCATGTCCGTCGTCCTCCCAGACTGCAAAGGTCCTCCTGTCGTCGCGTCCTTTGTGTTCCTTCCTTTGGTACCAAGGTTTGATTTGAGGCGTCTCTTTCTGCAGGGAATTTGGCTGATGTCGTCCTTGGCAGAGACACCATCGCTGAATACGTCGTAAGATGCCCAAAAACCACTCTGAATGTTCTTTTTTCTTTGTATGTACTGTTCCTCCATCTTTCTTCAGCAGTATGCCCTGCTGCATTTGCCGTCCGTTCGATGAATGGATATGGGCGAGAACAATGCACGGTGCAGGCACACACACAGCCAATCTGTTCTAGCTGCAGTCCAATAAGTTTACTACATCAAGTAAATGCCAAAACTTGATCCTTAATCAGCATGACCTAATGCACTCGGTGCAGACATGTTTGCTGTAATTGTTTCTTCTGTGTTATATTATATCCAATATGGCAATATCCTGATTCAGAGTTCATCTCTGCAACTTGCTCTGTCTGACCAGAACGATACCGAGTACTTCGGGCCGATAACGGGCCGCATAGCACAAAGAGTAGCCCGCGGCCGGTTCGTCCTCGACGGCAAAGTCTACCAGATGTACAGGAATGCCGGCAGGAACACGATTCACGGTACATCCAGATAGAGGCCATGACTGATACTGACATACTGTAAATTCTACACACTACGTCCAATGGATTACGTATTTCAGATGCTGATGCATATCATTGTACGTTGCTGTTGTTCATCGATCAGGTGGTGACAGAGGGTTCAGCAGAAGCATTTGGACGGTGAAGGAGTACGTCGGCGGCGGCGAGTCACCCTACATCACCTTCTACTACCGTAGCTTCGACGGAGAGCAAGGTTTGCCGGGGAACGTGGACGCGTACGTGACGTACCGTATGTCGGGGCCGTACACGCTGGGCGTGCACATGAACGCGACGGCGCTGGACAAGGCGACGCCGGTGAACCTCCTGCTGCACGTGTACTGGAACCTGCGCGGGGAGGGCAGCGGCCGCGACGTGCTGGGCCACACGCTCCGGCTGCACGCGTCGCGGCACGCCGTGCTGGACGACGAGCTCCTCCCTTCGTCGGGGCGCATCGAGCCCGTCGCCGGCACGCCGCTGGACTTCCGGACGCCCACGCCCATCGGCTCGCGCATCTGCCAGGTCGTCGTCATGGGCGGCCGCGCCGTCGGGTACGACGCCAACTACATCATCGACGGCGGCGGGGAAGGGATGCTGCTGCCCGTGGCGCAGGTCCGGGACCCCGCGTCCGGCAGGGCGCTGGAGCTGTGGGCGAACCAGCCGACCATGCAGCTCTACACGGGGAACTCCCTGAACCACACCGCGGGCAAGCGCGGCAAGGTGTACGACAGGTACGCGGGGTTCTGCCTGGAGACGATGGGGTACGTGGACGCCGTGAACCACCCCGAGTTCCCGTCGCAGACACTCAGGCCCGGCCAGGTGTACAAGCACGATATGGTCTATAAGTTCTCCTTCTAGGTGATGATGATTCGACGTTTGGTGTGCTGTGCACAGGCACGATGTAAAATCAGTTCACCATTGGCATGTGGAGAGCAATCAATAATCTTTGGATAACACAAGAGATTCCTTCGTCGGTGTTTTCAAAGAGATTAGTAGCCGAATTCGTGCTCTCAGAGTCTCAGGTCTGCATCAACGATGGAGGGGTGACTAGGGGTGACTTTTCTTCTTGGTAAGAGTTGACAAATCAGACTTCCATGAGTAAGCAGAGAGAGGAGATTAGAAAAGACAAGCAGATTGTAAATAAATCTATAAACAACTGCAACACGACACCAACAAGTTCAGCTAGAAAAAAGATTATGGTTGGCCATACATAACGGTGTAGTATGTGTGTTTATAGCAAACTCTATATGGTTCTGCTATTAGATTTGGATGTTAGATAATGTGGTCAGTATGCTCTTAGGCTTATTCCCTTGCACATTAGGGTGACTTCAAATTACATAGCTTTCTAATTAAGGAGTGCCCTTCATTAAGAAAAAAATCCTTGCTAAGTATTACACATCCTAAAGAAAATCAAGTTTCTTTAGTCCTATAAGGTGCGTAAGATAAAGAAATGGAAGGAGTACAAACTTAGAGTAATGATACTATATATTGGATAAGATATAACAATTTATATGACATTATATTTTTTAACAAAAGAATGACATGATAAAATGCATTGGGAGTAGCTTATAAACTCATGATAAGATTATTTTTTAGTGGGTGGGTGGGTGGGGTTGGAGTGGAGAGCGTTTGGGGAGGTTGGGAGGAATGTGGTTCAATAAGAATTTGTTTCCTCCCTAGACCTGGCAATAGAAGATGTGGTGATACTAGTGAGACAAGAGGGTGAGCTGGGGTCACCTTCGAGAGACGAGGTATATATATTAGGTGACGTGTTACATGTTTGGTTAACGATGGCATCATTGGAAATGGGTTGTTGCAAATGAAGCCGAATCCAAGTATGCACGATAAACCACCAACAAGTCATTCACATGCTAGCTGACCATTCTTTTTTGAGGAAAATTGTGGAGCATTGCTCCCTAGGCCGCATATATATATAAAAACAAACACAAGTGCAAAATTACAGGGGTGTTAGCCAAGTGCTAACCAGAAGGGAAGGAAGGAAAAAAGACTCACCTAACCTACCTAGCAGAGAAGGCAGAGGTGAGGAGGATTGAACAAGGCCGACTAGCAAGAACAGCTATTACAAAGAGTTTGACCAATTCATAATTACATTTTGTAAATTTGGAGGTACTCTAGTTACAAAGAGCTTAATTCACATCTTTGTGAGAGTGTTATGTCCTTAGTTTAAGATCTTGAGTTTTGGGCTTTGTGCCCTTGTAATCTTGGTAAGGTGGAGCAGTTCAAATTTTGGTGACTCTATGGTGACGTCAACCCTCCAAGCTTGGTGTCGAACGGCAGCAGCTCCATAGTGAAAAGTGCCAAAGTGGCCAAGAGTGTTGAATGACACCACAGTGGTGGTTGGCCTTAGTGGTTTGCGATACTTGCTTTGGTTATAACTTTAGATTATTTTCATAGTAATAGAGGTGCATGATTTTCTTATGAACAAAACAGATTGAATAACAACTTCTTAGTCTACTAAATTGGCAACCATACCCTTGAAGATTAAATAAAGTGAGGCTAGAAGAGAAGTATCTAGTTGAGAATTGAGTGTAGTTCATTTGGTCATGCTCTTATAGTGGAACCTACTAAACTAGGCCTGAGTCTTTGGCTCAAAACATTTTCCAACATTTTTTTTACTCATTTTTTTATATAGTATAAATACACTCACAAATGTACACGTGTACTTAACACTTGTTCTACTAGTAGACAATGTGGCCGTTAACAGTTGAGGCACCGATGTGACTTTGTCGATCCCAAGATTTATTAACACAATCTCTCATAAATGCTCATAGAAATTATGTTGGCGTGCCTGAGTTGATAAGAGTGCGTGTAGACGATCATCCACATTTGAATATATTTCACAAAGTTAATTCAAATGTGCGTGTAGACGATCATCCACATTTGCCTGAGTAATTTTTTTTTCTAGCATACCCTCTGAGGTACACAAGACTTGAAAAAGTCTTGGTTGACTTCTACGTAGTGAACAATGGCAGGCAGCCAGGCATTGACACAGCCCGGACAATCTAAAACGAAGCCGGCCGGGCATGCAGGCCGATTGGCAATGGCACACCACACACGCGTACTAGCTGGCCCAGCCCACAACTTTGACCAAGACCTAGCACAGAAAATAAAAAATATATAGAAATAGAAAAAACAAAAAGAAAATAGATTTAAAGCTGTCCAGACCACTCAAGCGCAGCTGTACCTACACATTTGTATCGAAAAAAATGGATGAAGATGTACTCTGTAGGGACCCCGTGAGGATGTATTATAGGTATTCACGTCCGAGAGAGGTCACATATAGATTTGTGTAACTTTTTTTTGGTTGTGTTCCTCCTAAGACCATGTTCGGTTATCCAGGATTAGAGCTTGGAACCATTCCAATTTATCAACGTTATATAAATTTAGTGAATCATTTCAATTGGAACCGAATGAGCCCTACATAAATGCATTTATATAATATATATATAGTCCCAGGCTTTTTTTTTTTGTTTTGAAAGTAATAGTCCCAGGCGTTAAGCTCGTGGTCCTCATGGGTACGTGACACCGGACCAGCGCCCTTTGTGTCTTGTCGGCTCACCTGCTACGGCAACTCTTCATATGCTGGGACTGGGAGCCACCGGGAGCCCAACTTCTGCTCCTGTGCGCTACATTTTGGAGCTACAGGTGTGGAGTGTGGACTATGAAGCCGGAGCTGGGAGGAGGCCGGCCGGACGCGCCTATATGTAGGCGATTGCCTTGGCAGTAGCCAACGACCGACGTACGCGACAGTCGTACACCCCTCCTCTCTTGGGCTCTTCCTTCCTGGCAATCTGTCGCAGCAAGCAACAAGCTACAGCGTCCATTAGTTGGCCCGGCAATGGCTAGGGCTCAGCGCCTTGCTGCGCTGCTGTGCCTCGCGGTCGCGGCCTCCCTGCTGTCCCTGGGCGCACAGGCCACCACCGGCCCCCGCGCGAGGGTCGGCGTGTACGAGCTCAAGCTGGGGGATTTCTCCGTCAAGGTCACCAACTGGGGTGCCAGATTAATGTCCGTCGTCCTTCCCGACTCCAAAGGTTCGTCAGTTCAATCCTCTCTTAGCCTTCCTGCTGTCGCCTCTCCGCCTTGATGTGGTCCTCGCCCTCGCCCTCGCCTCTTGTCGCTGCAATTCTCTCTTCGGTTGCCAGCACACAGGCTAAAGTTCAAGCTCGTACGTGGTTTTGCAGGGAATTTGGCTGATGTCGTCCTGGGCAGAGACACCCTCGCTGAATACTTTGTAAGATCAGCAGAAGCGCTCCTCAATTTCTTTTCTTGCTAATCCGTGATCTTTCGTCTGCATAGCGTGTGTATTGCATTTAGTTTGCGTCTAATTTTCTTCTTCATTTTCATACTAGCTGGTTCAATTCGTCTACGAATTCCACTTCTCTAGATTGACAGATTTTGTTGCAGTCAGTCGCTCTCCAAACATAGTAACTTCATCTGTTTGCCAACTGATTACAACTCAATCATTCTACTCTCGATCTCTTTCCTAAAGTTTTACAAGCCCGAGCACCACGGTCAAGGATTTGGAAATCAAGCATGAGCTACTAGAATATTAGGCCACCAACCAAACTTTTTAGAAAAGAAAACAGAAAAGGCAACTAGCTACAAGCTGGCAAGCTTTGGGATGGAAAAAATGATTATCACATTGTGATTTGTGCTGTACAGGATGGCCCTCCATCGTGATCTTCCCCTAATTAAAAACTGACAAAGATCGTGCAGATATTCAAGATCATCCTTTACTTTTTTTGAAAAAAAATATACTCGAGATCATGCAAGCATTGGCGGACGCACGAGGGGGGCTGGGGTGGCTGCAGCCCCCCTCTTGGGCTGAATTTTTTTTTTGACATATTTTTTTTAGCAAAAGACTCCATATATTTGGCATTTTTCTATGCTTATTTTATGAATCTTTGCCTTTGAACACTTTGAATCAATATTGAATTATCAATCTTAGCTATATCTATTAGGTCTTGTTTAGTTCTCAAAATATTTTGCAAATTTTCTCAGATATCCCATCACATATAATCTTGTGGCACATACATGGAGCACTAAATATAGATAAAAGAAATAACTAATTACACAGTCTACCTGTAATTTGCGAGATGAATCTTTTGAGCCTAGTTAGTCTATAATCGGACAATATTTGTCAAATACAAACGAAAATGCTACTATCCTATTTTGCAAAAAAATTTGGAACTAAACAAGGCCTTAGTGTACTGGATTGAGCGAGAAAAAAATTTTAGCATGTATTACTTAGCCCCCCTCTTGGTCCATTTCTGGATCCGCCACTGCATGCAAGTGTCAGATATGCATCATATGAATGGCACGCTGCTGATTGCTTGTTGCAGACACCAGCTAATCTCAAGTTTTTCTCTGCTGAATCTTTGTTCTTACCACGCAGAACGACACTTCTTACTTCGGGCCGATAACCGGGCGCGTGGCACAACGCATATCAAGGGGCCGATTCGTCCTCGACGGCAAAGTCTACCACCTGCAACTAAACGACGGCAACAACACGATTCACGGTACGGTCGCCTACACCCATAGCCATAAGATTGCTCTGCTCCAAAACAATCCCAAGATCAATTGTTGAGTCACGTTATTCGTAAGGATGGGGATAGTGCTCAAAATAGATATTCACGATTGTTCTCTAGTCTAACTTATAATAAACTAAATAGATAATTTTTTTCTTATTTTTTTATTTAATTCGTTAAGTTAGATTAGAGAAAAACTATGGGTATTTATTTGAAGCACCATCCCATCCTTTCGGTCGGTCCCTTGGCCTTGAGTGACACCTTTATTCATGACCTTGACCAATTCATTTTGTTCGTTCGCTCATCAGGTGGTGGCACAGCGTTCAGCAAAAGCGCCTGGACGGTGAAGGAGTACGTCTGCGGCGGCGACTCCCCGTACATCACCTTGTACTACCACAGCTTCGACGGAGAGCAAGGTTTCCCGGGGAGCCTCGACGCGTACGTGACGTACCGGGTGACGAGCCCGTACACGCTGGGGGTGCACATGAACGCGACGGCGCGGGACAAGGCGACGCCGGTGAACCTGCTGCTGCACGCGTACTGGAACCTGGGCGGGGAGGGCAGCGGCCGCGACGTCCTGGGCCACACGCTCCGGCTGCACGCGTCGCGGCACGCCGTGCTGGACGCGGAGCTGCTCCCTTCGTCGGGGCGCGTCGCGCCCGTCGCCGGCACGCCGCTGGACTTCCGGGCGCCCACGCCCATCGGCGCGCGCATCCGCCAGGTCATGGGCGGGAAGGTCGTCGGGTACGACGCTAACTACATCGTCGACGGCGGCGGGGAAGGGACGATGCGGCCCGTGGCGGAGGTCCGGGACGCCGCGTCCGGCAGGGCGGTGGAGCTGTGGGCGAACCAGCCGACCGTGCAGCTCTACACGGGGAACTGGCTGAACCACACCGAGGGAAAGGGCGGCGGGGTGTACAACCAGTACGCGGGGTTCACGCTGGAGACGATGGGGTACGTGGACGCCGTGAACCACCCCGAGTTCCCGTCGCAGACACTCAGGCCCGGCCAGGAGTACAAGCACGACATGGTCTTCAAGTTCTCGTTTTAAATTTCTCATAGGTGCATGATTAAGTTTGATGTGTTGTGCACACGCACAAGGGGAAATCTGTTCGTTATTGGTGTTTGACGGAGGCGAATAAGAGGGTTTGACGAGTCGTTGTTTCATTACACCCTCATAAACCACGCACAAGCGCATGCGGACATAGTATATGCATGTAAGGTCACTCAGGGCACTCACAGTGCAGACTTCACCCATAGAGTCTAAACCTCGAAGACTCCATCACTAGACTCCATGCTCCCCAATGCAAAGTTCATAATAGTAGTTTTTATAGACAAAAACATTTATTATACAACACAAACAAAGGTGATCAGCTGTGGCATACTACATGTGATCCACCCTACACCTCATAGCAGCCATGCGACATCGCTATAGCATATACTACAATCAACCGGCAACTAAATTAAACCATACAAGCTCGGCAACTGAACTGAACCGTACAAGCATACAGTACTGAACCAGCAAATGAACACAATAACAGAACAACTGTATTCATGTAATAGAGAGCAAGAGATAAGAAATAGAAGCAGTAGCAGAAAGGGGAGTCAGAAAAAAATCAATGACTAAAACCACAGGTTGTAGAAACTAGCTGGAAGGAGTATACAAACTGAACTAGTAGCCATAAACTGAACACGGAAAAAACGAACTATCACCTTGGCCTCTCAGGTTTAGTACTAGGAATCTCAACACAATAAAACAAACCGAACATGCAATTCCATCGAACAATCCTTCACTGAACATGCGGACACAGCCTGAACTGGAGATGGCCTGCAGAGAGGGAAGAATAGGGTGGGAGGGGGAGTGGCCAGAAAATTTGGTGGCCGCAAGGGTGATCTATACGAGCACGCGCAGGAGATTTGCGTAAGCGCGCGGGAGATGGCTGGCTCGCGCACACGGAATCGCCGCGGCGGCAGGTGTGGATGGCGCTGGCGTACGGGATCTGAGGACTCGACGCTGTCTTCCCCATCGCGAGAACGAAGTGGAGTCCATCGCCTCGAAGCCAACAACGACTCGAAGTCTTATCTAGACGTCGTTTCTTAGTATTTCACCCTCTTTCCTCATTAAATTGTCTGCCATGTCAGCAAAATGTCTACGTGGCACTGTAATTAATAGAGATAGACTCCATAGTGGAGTCTGCATTGTGAGTGCTCTCACAATGCAGACTCTATCATAGAGTCTAAAGTTATTTATTACTTCGAATAATGTGGACTTAGAGTCTAAATAAGACTTGGAGTCTTATTTTTTCTACCTCTTTCTTCAATAAATACTAGCAAAACATGCCCGTGCGTTGCAACAGGAGAAAAAAAAGCTTTTAAACTTTAATGGAAAGGGACCATGATAATGATATAATTTCTCTATTTATAATTTATCCATTATATAATACTTGAAATTTGTAATTTATTTTACAAAATATATTATATCGTTAATTTTCATACTATCATGGTTAAATATCATGCTCCATGACTTTCTTTGAGGACTCGAATAATATGTAAACTAATCTCTTATTGAAGTTGACAATGAGTTGTTGATATGTTAAGGATTGGTTTTGACCTTGTTGCATAGCAACTCTCTTTTGGGATAATATATTTAGAATCACAGTAGATTGTTCAAGATTTAGAGTTTACAGCTAGATCTTTGATAGTGTAAATCTTTTGTTTCTAGAGAAAGATAAATATTTGATAAGTTTTTTTGTAGTTTTTTTATATAAGAAAAAAACACCACGTGATTGGAGAAATAAGTAGGCCCAAAAACCCAACGGAGCCGAACAACAATCTAGCCAGCTGAGTTTGTTGAAAAAAACATACCTTTATTTCTTTCCTTATTATTTTCTTTTATTTTCTCTTTCTTCCTTTTCTTTTCCAACCTTATCCGGGAACTTGTGGAAGCGTAATCGTATGTGGACCACATTATCTCCTATCTATCCGAGTTCAAGATGGCAATAGAGACTCGATCTCCGATTCCTCACAGAGAATTCTTCTAGGGGATGAGTATGGGAAAAAATTTATCCCCGTGGGGAATTAAACGGAGAAGAAACGGCCTCCGTCAGGTCTAGCGGGGGCGGGTATGGTTGTGCGATCCCCGCATCCCCGCCTGTGTAGCACTCACGAGCTCGCAGCCTGCCTATTCATTCCTGGCCCATAAAAGCCCAATGGAAGAGTCACGTATAAAAGACAGGAAAACCTAAGCTGCCAAAGTTTTTACTCTCTTCCCATTCTCACCCATCGGCCGCCGCCGCCAAGATAACTGAGCAGCTGAGGAACACGCTGCACTTTCGCAGTCATCCACGCGACGCGAAGCATCGTAGCGTAGTCACTCCCTCGTCCGCGCATCTGCTCCGACTCCAAGCCACACATCGCGCGTTTCCTCTTGCAAATCACAGCCCCCACCCCACAACTTTCTTCCTGGAGCATCCGCATGACTGAGATGTCTATTCGAGCTCAATGGTGTGATGTGACATGCCTCAAGCCAGAGTCACTTGCACGGCATGTCTTGATGTAGCTTGGAGTTCTTGTTGAGTAGTGGCTTGATTCAAGAAAGCTTAGCACCCAAGACTCGTGTGTTCCGGTTATTTGTGCTTTCTTTTTTTTGGATTTTATGAGAAGGAAGCTAGTAATGTTTCTTAGCGACCGGCACATGAGAAATCTTAAAATCTTCTTGCTCGATTGGAGTCTATTTTTCACTCGAATGATGTCAGTTTTGATGCCATAGATCTGGTCTCGATCTGGAGTATATATGATGGTCTTAATTTGGTATTATACTTTATTTGGTCTCGATCTAAATCGTGATGGCATTGATTTGGTTCTCTGATCTCTCCTAGTCTTTATATGATGGTCTAGATTTGGTATTCTACTCTAGTGTCGATCTAAATCGTGATGGCCAACAATTTGGTTATCAGATCTCTCCTAGTCTTTCCTATTTTTTAAATTATTTTGGGCTCGCATACAGATATGGATTCAAGTCTACACGTTCCGTTTAAAAAAATACGTCGAAGAGGCTGGACGAGGATTTTGCTGGACGAGGATTTTCCTGGTTGGTTCGATAGAGTTTGATTTGGAAAAGTCTGATTTTGGAGAGGATTCTTTTCTTTCTATTTTTCTTACATCCAATCTCTCCTATCCTTATAAGTAGCCAGACCAAAAAAATTTCCAGACGAAAAAAACAGTGAAATTAGGTATAGATTTAGATTTGGACTTCGATTGAATTGGCTGCATTTGATTTCGTGTCTGATTTGGAAGTGATTGCATGTCTGATTTGGAAGAGGAGATTTCTTTCCGGTTGCGTCCGAACTCTGAAGTAATTTTTTATCCGATCTTCACCATCGAGGCCCGGCGGACTGGAGTAATTTTTTATCCGATCTTCACCATCGAGGCCCGGCGGACTGTTGGCTATAGATGTTGCCATATCAGCAAAATATTATAAATAATATGTAATTAATTGTCTAGAACTCTGTGATAGAGTTTTGCATTGTGAGTGTCCTAACACGGGTACAAGTTTTATCACAAACACCTAGACCTAGCTATGTGTGCATGTATTACATTTATGATCAGAAGTTTAACTTCTTGAAAGAAGTCAGAATTTAATTTCGTGGAAGAAACCAGAACATTGGACGCGCGCGAACCGTGAATATAGCCACAAGTGATGTGTTTGCCACCGGTAAAATTAACAATCTATATGTAGTTTAACTGGAGATATCATATTATCATTGATTATGCTTGTTATCATGCATATCCGAATTACCTTACCAGCCCAAAACCATCAAGAAAAATATTAAAATACCAAAACCATTAAATCATAAGGAAATGATTCTTGGCAGCTAACTGTGGGCCATGGGTCATGGGCTGATCTTTCTATTGATGTGTATAGGTTCATATTGGTCTGGACCAAAAACTCGAAACTTGCTAGCTCGCTTGACTCACTCGTTAATAACTCGACTCGTGCTCGACTCGTTTTATAACAAGCCAGCTCGATTTATAACGAGCCAACTCAAGTCAGCTTGCGAGCTACTCGTTAGCTCAAACAAGCCAGGAAATTCACAAGCCAAACACCTATAATGCTTCTCACATAATGTGGATTTCAAACAAGATGTAAAAGAGGAAGAGAACTTGGGACGTGAATGCTTCTGAGTCCGGATGTGCTTTTGGTGTATATATATCTATATTACCTACAAACTTGATCGGTCTACCTGTCAAATCAGTCCACATGTCAAGCGGTAACTCATTTATTTGTTTCTTTCGTGAATTCTTGGATGATGTCTAAAGTCTTAAATGTATGAGTATGATTATCGTTGTGGTCTGTCTTTAAACTTAAGAGTCTTTGACAAATTGTGGATCAATCGATGGATGGATTATATTCTCTTTTGTTAAATTTATATGTACTAAGTGTTCGTTGACTTGCTGTTCATAGAAAAAATCCCTATAACGTGTTTTTGACATCTGGCTCGCGAGCCAAAACGAGCTACTCGAGCTATTTAGCGAGCCGAGCTGAGCTGCTCCTCTAGCTCGTTAGTGAAACGAGCCGAGTCAAGCCAGATTTTAAACGAGCCAAGCTGGCTCGATATCCACCATGACATTATTTTTTATATTTCTCTAAACGTATCCTGTATTCTCAATATCAAATAAAAACAGGAAAAATATAGAAAAAACTGACATGCCGTATTCTTAGCTCACACATTTAGGGCCGATTTAAAATGCAGGAATTTCAAATAAATCAGTTTATTTTCATAAGAAAAACACAAGAAAAAATAAATTTTCTACATTTCAAATGAGGCCATGCAATTCTGAGAAAATTTCTATTCTCAAAACCCTTTTTATTTAATTTTTTTTTGATATGCTTACATATTTTGAATGTAATGATATGCTTACTTCTAATCTCCACTACCAAACACAAGGCCACTTGCCATACGATGCTAGTTTGTAGCTTCCTTCGTATCCCCATGCTCACTAAAGCCCTTTACGGTGTGGAGTAAAGCTCAAAATATATTGAGCTCCACCAAGAACAAATAGGCACTGATGCTCAAATGGTTGCAGTGTTCGGCATCACTTAATGAAGGCGTAGCTCCCACCAGATGCCTCAAACCGTGATGAATGAAACCACAAGAAAATGAAAAGGCTACTCATACTTTCTCTCTGACACACCTGACACAATTTCTCTCTCTTGTCTTTGGAGCACCGGTGCTTCTACATACTCAACTCCTATTTAGGTCTTGTTTAGTTTCAAAAAATTTTACAAAATAGAAATAGTAGCATTTTCATTTCTCTCTCTCTTGGCATCACTCAAGGGCAACACTGCGGAAGGCCTAAGCCACTAGAAGAGGTGCGACTAAGGTTAAAAGTAGTGAGACTTATAGCTTTGTTTGGATAGGTAGGGTGTGTTTGATTTTCTGGCTTATTTCTAGCTTGGCTAGAATTCTAGCCTGGGCAACTTTAGTCTGGCCTCATCAAGCCAATTGCTAGTTGTTTGGTTGTCTGTATTATCCAAGTCTGGCTAATAAATAGTGTGTTTGGTTGCTTGGTTTACTTTGCATAGAATACCTCTTCTTGGAGCCGATAACTTTACCCCATTTGTGTAACATCCAAAAAATTCACATTCAAAAATCACTCACATTAAAAATTATTTTCAAAATATATTTCAAAAACTATAAAATAATTTGAGCTCTATAGTATCTCCATCTAATCCATCCATATTTTTTTCGTGCATAATAACAGCGAGTACCAGCAAGCTTACATGCAAGAAAACATAGCAGTGCACCTACACGAATATATATCTCATGCATGCATGCAGGACATGCCACCGTCCATTTGCATGCACCTGCATGCTAGGACACGGTGATTAGGCACCGTCCATTTGCATGCATCGTGCATGCAAATTAGGCACCGACCATGCGCTACAGTAGCATTTTTAATGGCACGCAGCTGAGCGCTTTGGCCTATAAAAAGCCAGCTTCGGGTGCTCACTCTCACCACCCGAGAAACACGTTCACTCACTCGCTCTCACTTCGCGTATACCGTATACGGCCATACGCACAAGCCGAGCTCGACTGCCGTCGCAAGACGAGGTGAGCAGCTCATGAGCATCTCCTTGCTCTTCTCTGTCTTTCTGTAGTATTTTCCTGTATTTTTCCTTATATTTGTCTGTACCGATTCACTGCCAAGAACTCCACGAATAGAACCATGACATACAGAAGAGCTCTAATGACCCCTGCTAATTTCTCTCTAACCATGCATGCGTGGGCCATAAGCATTAACTCCAAATAGTACATGCATGCACCATGCACTACCAGCCAAACAAATGCCCACGTGAAGCATCCATTCCTTAATCACCGTTAGCCTTTTTCGCATAATTAAAGTCCGGCCATTTCACAAATGCCACATGCTAACTCTGATTTTAATAATTCTTTTTCCTAAATTCATCTAAAATCATGATCTACCTCCCATATTAATTTCATGATTTTTGGAGCTCATTTGAATTTATATGATTATTTATCTGTGCCTGTTGTCTGTGTCGTTCGTCGCGTATTTTAGCTGACGGAGTGAACGAGCCGGAAAACGAGAACGTTGGAAGCGAGTACCGCGAGTTTGACGCCGAGGACCCGGACTGTCAGCAGGAGTTTGCTGAGGACGCCGACGGAGGCAAGTCCAACCGATCCCCTTTGATGCATATTGATCCTATTTTTAAACACAACCCGTAGAAGCCGTTTTAAATATTACATGTACGATATATGTACGAAGTATTTTCGATGCTTAGTTAAAACCTGTTGAATAGCCATCGTTGAATTGATATTACCCGATAATTGTCTTGTTCGAACCTAGGAACAAATAATATGCTATGACAGAAATATTATTATTTAGTATGCTTAGGACTTGTTACTCATCCTGGATACTCGTCGCTGTATTTTTCAAATATAATTATTTTAAAAGTAAAAGGTGTGAGTGGTGAAAATAAATTGTGGGTATTATGAAAGGGTTAATGAACAAGTTATAGATGTGATTACTATGGAGATGGGGCGGATGGGATCTCTTTTGGAGATGCCCTGGTGTTGTGGCTTATACCTTGCGGGGTTAAGCGTGAAGATATCCGCCTTGTCTCGATTAAGGACTGAGTTGATGATTCATCTTGCCTAACTCATTTATCGTACAACCACTCGCCTTGCATGGGAAAGGCTTAGTCTAAATCCCTCTAGTTAGTATGGCAATCAACTGGAGGCAGGTGTGCAACGGGACACTAAGTGATGTATGTGAAATTGTGTAAATATATGAAAAGAGCTTTGTGAATTATTGTGGTATCATGAGATGTGGCCTTAGTGTTCCCGTGGTGAGCGCCATTACTTAGCTATGGAGGGTAATGACTTTGATGGATCTGTGCTTGCACGACGGTGTAAGTTATGGTATCCTACTTGTGGGAAAAGTGTACAACCTCTGCAGAGTGTAAATCTATCTGGATAGCCGTGTCCGCGGTCTCGGACGGGTTATGGTTCGGTTTCAACAACTAGATGGATTGGGATGAGTGAAAACATGAGAGTGAGTGTGATTTTGGAAATAAATGGTTGACTGCCATTGTGTTGTGGGAACAAGGGTTCAACAACACTTAAAATTGTGATCAAACCCCCATTTTCAGAAATACTATCATATGTGGAAAAAGAGGTCTTTTACAACAGTATTTGTAAAATGAAACCTTGCATGTGTAAAAAGATAGCTTTATGCAAATAAAACTAAGCCTCATCCTTGATTTATCCATATGCATATATATTGTTAACCCCTTCCGTAGGATAAGGTTGGATTTGCTGAGTACTTTGTACTCACCCTTGCTTTATTAAACAGAGGAAGATCCGGACTTCGATCCCGAAGTGGCGTTCGAGTAAGGTCGTGTCTGCACCCAACTAAGCCTGTGGCATTGGGACTTGTCAGATGTTCGGTTGTGATATCGTTTGTTTCTGGGTCCTTTGGACCTATGTTGTATTTTGGTGTCTTATTATTATAGCGTGTCTTCCTTGTCCACGCTTTCCGAGACTATGCGCTGAAACTTATCTGATGTAATAAATGTGTTACTAGCCTCCTGGGACTAGTATTGTATCACATTTGAGTTTCTGGTTTACCAGGGGCGCTTCAATTTGAGATTTTCACAAACACATGGTGGGCACCTCGACGAGCACGGCAAGCACCTCATCGTCTCCTCTCCTGCACAGCAAGCACGGGGAGCACCTGGGCGAGCACGGCAAGCACCGCATCCCTGCACAGCAAGCACGGGGAGCACCTGGGCGTGCACGGCGAGCACGGCAAGCACCGCATCCTCTCCTGCACGCCAGCATCGCCACGAACAACACATGCGCCAGCAGCTCCGGCACGAACAGCACATGCGCCAGCATCCCTAGCATGCCTGCTGCTGAGCTCCGGACGTGCGCCCACTGCACCAGGTCCACCGCCCCGGTGTCTCCGTCCTCATCCTCCGCCTTCGCGTCTTCCACGGCTTCGTCCTCGTCGGATGCGAGATCCAGCGCGCAGATGTCGTTTCCTTCCTCGTCGAGGCGGTGGTGGGGCACGGCGGCGTCGAGGTCGA
The DNA here is from genome assembly GCF_000003195.3 of Sorghum bicolor. Lineage (NCBI taxonomy): Eukaryota > Viridiplantae > Streptophyta > Magnoliopsida > Poales > Poaceae > Sorghum > Sorghum bicolor. Next base: position 47,507,366 of record NC_012875.2, read on the forward strand.
GTTCGGATTCGGAGTCGAAAACGGCGCCGACGATTGGGCGGAAACTGCACAATGGCTACTCCATCGAGCTAGAGCACTTGCGAAGCTTCCCCTTTGCCGGCCCCACCTGCTCCCACGCCCGCTTCCACTTCACCGGCCCCATCACGACGAGAACCGCCGTCAGGAGGGTTCGACGTGCGCGCGGACCTTCATCGCCGCGATAAGCCATGTGTCGAGTTGCAAGAGTGCGAGGTCTAGGAGCTTTGGGACATCGTGCCCGTGCGGGAGCACCTCCTTGATGACGGCCCGGGGGTCGGCGAGGACGGTGAGGATGAAGGCAGCGGGGAGGACGGAGTGAAACCGGGGGTGACGAGAAGGGTTTATCGGAGCTGGCTCTAGCCTGGCTCCAGAAGAAACACCAATCCTGTGTTTCTTTCTGGGCCTAGCTCCAGGCGTACAGATGGCTACTTGGAGTCTGGCTTCAGGAGTTGGCCTAGGAACCAAACAACACAAATCTGGCCCAACCAAGCTAAAAGCTAGTTTGAGAGCCCAACCAAACACACCCGTAGTAAACTAGGTCATGGATTTTGAGCACCTAATGATAGAGATTGTTGCTTGGCTGCATGTGTCTGCCAGTGCATAATCCAAACAACTTGAGACAGCATTGGAGTCCTCCTGCTAGTTGCCTTGGTCTTACTCTTAGCATGAAAAGGGCGTCCCCAACAATCTAGCCAGTTTCTAGCTATTTGGTGTCAACTCATCAACATAGGTTCACTTTTTTCTATTTTGCATCTTCTCTCTCCTCAATGCATCGGGCACACTATTAGTTGGTTGCGTGATTTCATCCTTGGTTCTCACGCTCCGAGCTAGCGAGAAAGGAAGCGTCCTTTTTGGTCATTCTCTCTCTCCTCTATGTCACTTTGAATCTTGGCCTAATGGCTAGCATGTTGCGGCCCAACAGGCCTTTCTTTCTACCAGAAATAACCATGCTCTTGGCCATCTATCGACATTGCACGACCAACAGAGCTAGCAATGTTTCCTTTGTTTTTTCTTTTGCCATGACTACAAAAGTATATAATTGTAATGACTTTAAAACGCACAGGTGTTTTTAAGGCTAACCTCACGGCCACCTTATACACAATCGCACACTCAACCCACTGCTTCAAAAGCAATGCACACCTCTCTCTCACACACACTCACACACACATACACATGGCGAGGTCCTCATTTACGCCCCATGACCTCCTCTAGTGACCCCCCCCTCCTCCTCTCCCCATGCCCGTGCTTGTGCCCCACCTCCTCCCCATGCGGCTCCTCCCTCTCTTCTTTTGGCGGTGGCGGTTGTGAGGCCCCTGGTGAGGGTGGAGGTGGCTAGGCCAACTCGGGATGTTGGTAGGGGGAGGGAAATAAGGTGGCGTTGCAGGCGAACTAGGGTTTTGTTGGTGCTTTTGCAGCCATGGCTGTGACCATAGAGCTCCGACAAAACCCTAGCTTGACGCAGTGGGATGGTGGGCGGCAACGAGGGTCGTCAAAGAGGGAGAAGGCACCGACGAGGAGGAAGAAGGGGAACAGGGGCTGCACGAGGAAGGAGTCAGCTTTGCGGTGTGCTTGCATTTGCCACATCCATTTCTTTCTCATTCATGAAATCATATAGCGCAGACACGCAAAATGCTGAGTGCATGCTTACCATAGTATATCGCTATTACACTACTTTTGCCCTAAGTGTTGGGAGAGAAACTGTTAAGTAATTAGGCGATTTCTAGATTAAATTCCAAATATAAATCATGATAATCTTGAAGACTAGATTAAATAAAGCATGAATATTATCATTATCCAACATCGTATTACATAGCATGAACAAGATTACTAGTGTAAGGATAACTCGTACACCATATAGATTAAATAATACGAGCGATAATATTAGATCACGAGAAATATACCTTCTGATTGTAGATGTAGTTGTTGGTGGTGGAGATGTAGATAGCGATGAAGTTGGTGATGATGGCGCGAGATCGAGGTTGTCGATAAGCGGTGGAAGAACGTCCCTGTTGAAGATGCCACGAGCCGGACAACGATGAAAATGATGTCTCGACATAGCTTTCGGAAGATGAGCCATCGTGAAGATCGGGAGCAGTCGTGCAAAAAGTGCTTCCAAAAAACCTTATTTGTCCTCTCCCGCTAGAGGATCGCAAGGATAAAGGTTCTGGAGACCTGCTCGTCTAGTTGTCGGTGCATGCAAGCGATCGGACTGGAGCTATGTCGGCAGCAAAGCAGTGAGAAGAGGCAAAACCCTAGTTTAGTTGGATGTGTTTTGCCGTGCCTACGGCGGCAGCGCAGCAGGAGAAGAGGCAAAAAAACCTAGTTCAGTTGGATGCATTTTGCCATGCCTTTAGGCTACATATATAGTCCTGCCCAACCAACCTTGTGTCTAGATTTCGGCAAACCACTCACGCAAGTGCCATGCACCCACGCCATGCGCCCCGTCCCAACAAGATAAACAAGCATGCAAGTGTGGGCTTCCCATTCTCCCCCTCATACTAGACTTGAGGAAGTGTAGAAGAGTCTCATATTTAAATATGGCTACTTCCACTTCCACCAAGTAAGGTGGAATTTCTCAAAAAAAAATTAAGGTGGAATTAAAGAGTTAGTCTCATCCTCTCTTTGCATACATGAATGAGCCTTTGAGAGTTATTAGGAATTTTTGAATTTCTTATATGGGCCTAGCCCAACTAAAATTCTAACAGAAAGTAGTCCAACAACGTATATGGGATGTGTAATGTTCTATATTGCACTGGGCTGGCCGCCATGACGATTGAGGACCGAAGGGCGAACGAAAACAAGCCGTGGCAGCACGTTTGGGGCGAAAATAAGCTAGAGGTAGTTAGTAGGCAGCCAGGTGCGGGCGGGCATAACATGCCCTCCGCGCGGCTTGCGTTGTTGTCGTCTCGCCGCTACCTCATCGAACCTACTCAAGCTGTTCACGCGGAAAACGACTAACGGTGCCAGCGAGAACGACACACACACATGCATGCATGGTCAAGTGGGAACAGGATGCATGGACATCAGGAGGCCGATTTTTTTTGGAAATGATCGAGCAAACTGAGCAAACCCGATCTAATGTGGTGTGAGGATCAGTCTTGCACCAAGAGCAATGGTTTGGATGGAATAAAACACTATTATGCTGTTATTTTGGCTCCCCTAACGAGCAGCAGGCTGGCAGGCCTTCGTCTCAGTACTTCAGCCACGGGGGCTGCACTGTGCCGTTGGCCTTCGTGTCAGCACCGTTTAGAGGAATCATCGGGGTTTGGGCCTTCTCCCTCGCCCGGTCAGCTTTGATGACCTCTGAACCCTACAGTGAAGACAGGTGCACAACAAGATTGCCGATGTATGATCACTGATCAGTGCATGGCGCACAACATCGCTATGGGTAAGTTCAGGTTTGGTGTGATGCATAGGTGGAAAAAGGTCAGTGCTCAGATTTTTTTTGTTGAACTGCTGGATTGTATTTGGAATGACGTGCATGTACCGGTATATATACCTCGGTTAAAATCTTCAAGGCCTCTTCTGGGGAATTGGTTTTCAGAATCTACGATTTCCTAGATTTTGGGTACTGAAACAGGACACACACCACACAACTATGTACCACACACACAAACACACACACAATGTATCACACACAAAAAACAGGGAGCTATCTTTGTACTGAAGATATTATGCTTATGAATGATTATGTTATGATATAAAGCTATCTTTTACCTTCTAATGTTAAAATTTATTAACTGTCCTTTCAATAGTTCAATAAAAAAATGAAGTCTAAACCGAAAAATTCTATGATCAGTCCCACCGAGAACTTTGTATCTCCACCATCTGGGAAGAGACTGATAAAACAGGTGGCCAATGTGATAATGTTTCGCAGCAAGTAGTCATCTATACCAATAACAGAAGTGATAAGGGACGAGATGAACAGAGTGCAAGCCATCTCCCAATTGTACCAACAAAAACATTAAAGCCACGGATGGGAAAGCAAATTGGAGACTTTGCTGCTCAATGTGCTAAATGTCAGAAATGGGGACTTATTTCAACAAAAGAGAAGTATAAATAAATTCGAGAGCAAGCTCTAAAGGATCCTTTTGTCCATGAAAAGGCCCATGAATGGAAGCCTGATGTGACATGCGGTGACCCATTGGATGTATCTCAAGAGTCAGGATAACTGTAATCTTTGGGCAATTGATAAACCTAACATTGCATGGGTCCCTCATGGATGGGAAAGACTGGTTAAAATAAGAGGTGAAGGAAGCACCAAATTTGTTAATGTGTGAGTAACATTTTTCTCGTTGAACCTTAAATACTTCCTAGGTTGACCACTTATTTATTAGCAAATGGCATTGTAGTTGCTACATATGTCCAACTCTGGCTGACGTCTAACCTATGATCTAAGTTCCTAGTCCATGGCAACGAACAAATAAAGAAAGAAAATCATTGTTTAAAAAGATGGGAAAATTGGCGTTGTAGTTTAATATCATACAAAACAGTTCTCCTTTGATATATTTATACCTGCATCTAGTGTTTTTATACTATAGTCAATCAACCATATTGATATTAAGATCATACTGCATGGTGTCCTAGCATTGGCATCTTGAATAAATATGGTAGTGCCCATATTAACATTGTATTCATGCTTTCAGGTACTATTGGTCTAGCACCGGAACACAACTGAGATCAAGGAATCAAGTCAAGATGTATGTCAAGTTCCTTTGGTCAACTAGAATATGTTGCCCAATGTGTGAAGTGATCTCATTTTTCATTCAAGTCATCTGCGCCACTACAAAAGGAATATGTGTTATGTTAGGAAGCGTTCCTAGACAAGCAAAAGTGGTGTTACAGGGTCAGCTAAGCTTCCCCCACCGGAAGAAGGTAATGTATATTACATAAATTGGACATCCTGATTTTGTTGTTGTTCTTCAGGCAACATCTAATTTTGTAATTGTTTGACTATAGAAAAAATACGAATTATATTATGTGAGTTGTCCTTTTAATTGTACTAGTTCGTTGTCTAATATTGTTGCTTGAAAATTTAGACACCAGAAATATAGCAACTCCCAGCATCTCTAGCTACGCCTATTGCTGCATGGTTAGATTGACATCTTCCAAGTGGATAGTAGTAGTTATCTACATGTTTGTATTTTCTAGTAGGCAACATTCTAGTGTGAAGTTACTTGGCAATTGGTCGATATGGTTGTTCATTTTATGGTTGTGCCTGGGACATTTATGTCCTTGCTTCAACCATATATACATTTTGTCCTCTAAACATATGGCTTCTAACATGGGCTAGTATTTCGACATCCATTGATGCATGCTCATTAATCTCATTTAATCCCATGTTTTCTTTCTTTGTTCAGTGCAACTCGTCTCCTAGGCACCTCCACCGCCGCCGGAGAACAACATGCAACTAGTCCTCTACAATGGAGATTAGACTCAAGTGGTGCAATCATTGTCTGAACTACCAGAGCGTGAGAGCCCCACTGCCTGCACCAGTAGCTTAGCCCAAACCTACATTCGGCAAGCCCAAGTTAATATTTTGGGGGTTGGTGTTAGAATGATACAAAACTATAGATGATGCTCCTATAAGGATTGTGAACTAGGTCCCCATAGCTAAGGTAGCTATTGTGTTTGTGTTGCTTTATTAGTTCATTGGTTTGGGTCGGTCAGGATCAGGTTGGCTTTTGTTGCTTTAGATCGACTACTACTTCAACCCTGCTATGAAGATGTATATGTGTCGTACCATAACTACTGCTACTGAGTGCTAGGTTGCTAGTCATGGTCAGATGAAACTCTAAAATTTTGGGATGACAACCGACAAGGAAGTGTCAAAGTTATAAGGTTTAAGATTTGGAATTATTGGTCATCTATTGTCACCATGGTTATAGTTTAACTTTATATGTTGTTGTGGATGCTTGCAAGTTACAGTATCCATTGATATATGCCTGACACACATGCACATACACACATCCATGGACATGTGTTATGCACACCTAGAAGTTGACATCAGTGGATCATGGACTGAAAAAAAAACAAAATAACAAGAGAATATGATAGCATCTTTCGTCCAAGCAAACGTATACTTATTTGACATAGAACAATGGTACTGATAGCATCAGTTGTCCCATAGATGATGGTGAAGCAAAATAAAAACCTTCTCCCTATTGGTTTACAGAAACCTAGCAACATATGAAGTGCACACCATTAGCTGCAGTGCTAGAAACTTAGATAGCATGATATGTCTATTACTCTATGTATATTACTTATTTTAGATATTGCACATTTGTCTTTGTTTATTTTTAACTTTCTACACAAACCCTGTCCCAGGAAATGGTCTACTTCAAGGCCATGTATCACCGCATGCATCTCATCATAGGTGAAACTCCTAACACGAATGTGCTATGTTGATCTATGATGAAGTCATTATGAGGGGCCTCCACCATGACCATTGATTCTGCCATCTCTATACAAACCAAAAAACTTAGACTACGGGGGATACACATGCATCCCCCCAAGCATTGCGCTTAAGATAGAGTACTCCTCACCTAGTCCAAGAAAAACCCACAAACCCTATACCCCAGTCGCACAGAGAGGCATGTTACCCTGTGAGTGGGCTGGTGCCATAAACTTATGTTTTTTGGTACGTGGGGCAGGTGAGAGGTTTTTTCTCTAGCTAGCCAATTCGTCCATGCACAAGGGTGTCACTGGAAGTGCTCAACCAGCTGGTCTAGAATTCGTTGGCCTCTGTACAAAAAAAAACAAAAATGGATGAAGCAGGGAGAGAAAAATAGCCGATGGCCGAGTGCTCTGGTGAGAGATAGAGTCCCACCTCTCACTCCGCTAGCACCGGCATCTACCCTCTTCTCGAATGGGGCCTCTTCACTCATCACCCTCCAAATATGCTCCCTCACTTGCTGATGGTGACAAGGTGGAGCTCGTGGGCTAGGGAGATAGTGATGGCACCACCGACATAAAGTTGCCTCCCGAACCACCTCCATTGGACGGGGCAGAGCTTGTGGATCTGAGAGCTAGATGTGCTACGCCCCCATTTGGAGGCATCTTTGGCCCCTCCTGCCTATAGATCTGACAAATCTCCTGCTTCAGCTACCATCATGTCCTCGATCCTCCCACCCCTGCCCATGGAGACGATGAGGCACTGGCCCTATTTTGGCTTGCTATGTCCACTTCATCTAGGATGTTGATGTAGCAGCTGATGGATTGGTGTGGGCCTTCCACTTGGGATCCTTAGGCTCCATGTCACATCACCTCGTGTCACCAACCACTCAGAATGTGAAGTGTCTTTACTCCTGCACTAATTTGCATTGGGAGCAGGGAGAGGATTTGGAGTGAAGGAGACCTTCTTTCACCAGAATGGCAAAGAGCGAAGACTATGCACCACCAAAGGACAGAGACCATGCCGCTTCCCATGTCGAAGCCGAAGCGCACGTCGAGAGCTACCCATGAGGCCTTCTTTAAGTGCCATGCTCAATGCTATTTGGTGTCTGGCCTTCGACCATCAGGTTGCTCAGTGTTGGCACCCCTTTCATTGCCTCACAAGTAAGGGCATTAGACACATCTCCTAGTCCTATCCTGCTCATCGACCGCACACTACTCCTCCAAGCTCCCGCACAACAAAAGTTCCCCCAAGAGAGCGTCCTCAGTCGCATCTTGTTCCCTCCTCTGCATCACCACAACACTGTTGGTTCCACCACCAAACGTACAATGGAGTTTGTCCCTAGACATGTCCATTAGCGCCTCGCACGAGGTTGTGTCTCCTTCATCACTACTAAGGCCATCACCTGTGATGCGAACCTGCTATGAGCCCACACTATGCCTATTAGTGCACAATCCAAAAACCCTAGACAACACTGGAGTCCTACTGCTAGTTGCCCTAGTCTTGCTCCTAGCATGATAAGGACGTCCCCAACAATCTAGCCAGTTTCTACCTTATTTGGTGTCAACTCATCTACACAGGTTCTCCTTATAAGATATTTTTTATTTTGCATCTTCTCTCTCCTCAATGTGTGGGTGTAACACCTCGGGTGCCACAAAAGCTTAAAATGTCACTAACGGTCCCTTCCCTCATGCCCATTATAGAACTCGAGAATAAAACCCAACACCAAAATAAAGCACGGAAGCAACAACAAGTACAAAACTATAATTAAGTAAAGCTTCAACTTACACATTTTATTAAACCATGAAATATTACTATGAAGATAAACTAAGTTTATTACAACAAGCCAAGAGTGTCACTATTATCTCTAAATGTGGATGAAACACTCAAGATATGCTGTTAATCCCATCCTTTCGAGGAAGCATCCAAACAAGCACCTGGGAATATAAAGGGGGTGAGAATAAATCTCAGCAAGCAAACTGCATATTCATGTCGTTCAAACTACGGTTAATTAAGCATGAATTTCAATGTGCAAGATATGACATAATATGAAACTAATAATTCAGAGTCAAATTATATATCCAATGTTAGCAGCATAAAGAAGTAACATCATGACATTCAATAAATAAACCACCTCTTTAAATAGAAAACACCTCATATTCCCAACTTCCCAACTTCAATGCAAGTAAACCTTAGATGCAATGCATATGCATGTCCATAGGCTCCATACCCAACATAGTACGAAGCTACATCATACCTCTCCTCGGGTAACATATGATATTGTACTAGTACGGTCACAGCCAGCAAGCGGTGATATCCACGAATGTTGTGCAATGCAATATGATGCAATGATATGATACCGCCGTACAAATACTTACCACATATCCCATGTACATCCACCATTACAAAACATAGCACTTACCTCATAGTGATAGGAAAATGACTAAAGATACAACAATGAACATCATATATAAATTACTTTATAAATGGACAAGTGAATTCATACTTATATATATTATCTTGATTTAGTGTTATGACAAAGTGTAGATAGATTAAATAACATGTCATTTACTTTCCTTGAGACAACGATGCAAAATGTAAGCTAAGAACGATCCAAAGGTACACCACCTGCTCAAGCATTATCACCAAACTCATACAAAAATTTACGAATGACAAAAAACAATTTCTACGACCTGTGCTACCATTTCCCCCAAAACAACGACCAAACACACAATTAATAGTAGAAACCACATTTTCATTATGGATAAATTACTTATACAAAAATTATGAAACTTTTATAGAAGATATAAGACACAAGTATCTACAACTTTGATATAATATGATGGAATATGAGGTTTCCAAGATAGCTTAAACAATATCTGAACTTAACTAAACTTTTCTGATGACTCAAACATAACAACAAACTTCTAAAATACATAACTGCAGTTATACTTGTCTAAAAATTAAAATATTAACCAATCTGACGATCTCAAGAAAAACATTATAACTTTGTTTCAGATCACAAGTTCAGAACCATTCATTAAGATGGTCAAAAACAGATTGGGTTGTTTTTAGTATGTAGCCGATTGGGTTGTTTTGTTCTAGACATCAAGTTTCCCGATTTCATATTATCAACTAGATTTTCTTAAGTTTATTTTCGTTTCTAGCTAAAATTATGAAATTAAAATTTGTTAGAGCCTTTTTTCCACCGTCCCCGACTGTAGGCCATGTTTAGTTCGTGGAAAATTTTGCAAAAACCCTGAAACCCCAAAACCTTGAATAGCCCACCAAAAATCTGACATCCATTTTTTTTTTGGTTTTGGTGTTTAATTTCAAAATATTTGCAAAACGGAGACACAAACAATCCTAATTAATGCCTCAGTTTGGGACTACACAGTTTGGGGCCAAAAAAAATTGACCCCATTTACTTCCAAAATGCAAAAACATAAAATATTTTATTTTTGGTCAAAAAATTTTGAAACTAAACAAGGCCTGTATTTTCATCCCTATGCTCGGTACTCTCCGATCCTTCTACAGCTAGAGAATTTTCTTTAGCCTTGACTCTTGACCTTTACAACCTTATATTGGGTCTACTTAGACCAAATTTAATAATAGAGCCAAGTATTTGGATATTAGCCAAGTTATATAGTAGTGGTCTCTTATTTGTCTATACCATTTTTTATTGTTATTTTTATCTATGTCTCACTTTCTCTTCCTTAATCCTCCTCACATTCACTCAATGTATGAATCCACCACTGCATATGTATTTGTGCCTAGCTTGTTACTTGCATGAGAGCCAAGCTCTTTCCTTTCTTTTTTTTCCTCCTCTATATTAGCATTTACTTGGCTATAAACTAATTATTGTACCTGCTCATTAACAACATAGTCCGCAGCATTAATTCTTTTTCCAAGAACACGTCCAGTGGCGCGTGTGACTGACATTAATTCTTGAACAGAGGTAAAAAGACAAGTTAAGGTCTTGTTTAGTTTGTGAAAAAAAATTTTGGATGTCACTTCGGATATGTGCTTAAGACGAGTAGTTTCTTCAATCTAGACCCACTTGACAACCTTGTCTTGGACACTTTTGGGCCTCATTGGTTGCACAGTTTGTGACAGCCACCCCTACCATTATGAGGCGCATGCCCTCTCACTGCCAGAAAACCTCCATCTAAGCCGATATCGATCCCAGGGTAGAGCACAGTCTTTTGGAGCGAAAGTTTGCTTGGTGCCTTCAATTTGGAAAGAGAGAAACGCGCGGGTGTTCGGCAGGCCAACGGCAAACATCGACGGCGCGTTGTCAGGAGTTTGTTGAGAGAAAGTGAGGATTGGGCACTGGGGATTTTCTTGCCGTTTGCAGTTGAAAGGTCCTTGTTTGGTTTTGGTAATTGAGTGACAACTTAGGTGGACTAATAGTGTTTATGTGAGATACACAGGAGATTAGTCCACAGGTGATGATGTGATGATGAAGGAGCTCATTGCATATGAGACATGACATGGAGTCATGTGACCAAGGTGGAGAATATCAAGATGAGGCTTGGCTTGATGGACCGGTTGCAAGAGTGAAGGGCAAGTCGGAGGTTTTGAAGCGAGGGACCGCGTGTGACGGTGAAGCTTGAGCAAGACTTGGCGCCGATGGACCAAGGCAACGGTGAAGAGCAAGTGAGGTCAAGATCGATGAACCAATACGGTCACGTGATGATATGAAGTGGATCATATCATTTGGTGATTGGTTGGTGCATGTGTTGCATCAACATTGGAGGAGATGGAATGGAAAGCGCAAGGCAAAGGTATAACCTAGGGCTTTTCTATTTCACCGGTCATAGGTGTGTAGAGAAGTTTATGACCGGATTTAGGATAGATGGTCGTACTATCAAGAGGGGCAAACTTGTTTGCATATCGGTCATCTAGTGCCACTTGAGCGATCTAACTTTGCATACGTGTTAGGATCGAGTGGCGTGGCAAGTTGAGAGGATAACTCCTTGGAAAAATATTTGTGAAAATGCTAACACACATGCACATGGTGGTGTACACTTGTTGGTGTTGGCACACTTTACAAAGGAGGTGGTGTTCCTAGGGTTGAGAGAGGTGTGGGTTTCTCTCTCCCTCCCACCGAGCTTGCGAGGCGGGATTCGGCGCTTTTGAGAGAATTAAGTGCATATTTTCTATTGCGCCGGTGGGAATTTGGAGAAGTCGCGGGAGTGTTTCTCAGTTGGAAACACTCACCAGACGCTCTACGCGGAGGCACCGGACGCTGGCCTTCAGCGTCCGGTGTGCTGTCGGGTGCAGCAGAGTGCACCAGACGCACCGGAGAGAGTCCGGTGCTCAGCGTCCGGTGTGCGGGCGGTTTGGCGACCCTCTCTGCGCATGAGTCCGGTGAGCACCGGATGCTCAGGGTGCGTCCGGTGGCTTGTGTCCGGTGACCGTGCGAGTTTGCGGAGCTCTCTGCGCACGAGTCCGGTGTGCACCGGACGCGTCCGGTGTGGACTAGTTGAGCGTCCGGTGGTGCTGTGTCAGGCGCAAGCGCGAGGTAGCCGTTGGCCGCAACGGTCGTTTTCAAACGGCTAGTGACACATGGCCGACGCCTGAGCACCGGACGCTGGGAGTTGAGCGTCCGGTGGCTCCCTGTGAGCGTCCGGTGCCCACGTGTTTTGCCCAGCGAAGGGGCAACGGCTAGTTTAGCCCTTGGGGCTATAAATAGAAGTGGTGGCCGACCTTGACTAGCGCTGAGCACCCTTGGGACTTAGTGTCCATGCTTGGGGAGTGCTAGGAAAGCCTCTAACTCACTTGTGCTTGCAAGAGTGCGAATCAATAGCGAGTGAGTGATTCTAGTGCGTTGCATTGAGAGATTGCATCGAGTGGCACTAGGTGTTCGTGTTGCAAGCCGGTGGTGCTTGTTACTCTTGGAGGTTGCCACCTCCTAGACGGCTTGGTGGCTTGTGACTCCGTCGAAGCACGCAAGGAGATTGTGCGGTGCTCCGGAGAAGAGATTGTGAGGGGTACGGTGCTCACCCCGCGGGGATCGCGAAGAGAAACTCTAGTTGAGAGAGACGTGAAGAGCGACAAGTGGTCCGGCTGGGTCAAGTGCTAGAGCTTGTGGTAAGCACTCCACGTGGGAGAGTGTGACTTGCGGGTCACCACTAGCAAGAGGACCGGCGGCAACCTTGGAGCTTGTCTCAACGGGGACGTAGCTTGGTGGCAACCAAGTGAACCTCGGGAGAAAATCTTCGTGTCAACATTGTTCTTCCCGTTGGTTTGCAAGTCCCTAACACAAGCTTGTTCTTACATTCATATATTTGTGCTTGTGTAGTTGCTCTTGAAATTAGTTAGCTTGTGTAGCTTGCTAGTTACCTTCTTGCTTGTGTGGCTAGAAGTAGTTCCCCTTGCGTGACTAATTTGGTTTGTGTAACCTTGTTAGTCACATTGCTTAGTTTGTGTAGCTAAGTAAGTTGCGCTCTCTAATTTGGCATTAGTTGCCTTGTTTTTGAGCTTGCTAGTGATCTTAGGCTTTGTGCGCTTTGCCTCACTAGTTTGTGTAGGAGCTCTCCCGGTTTGCAAAGTACTAGTTGCATAGGTTTGTGTGACCTTGCTCCTAGAATTGGTTAGGTGAGCTCTTGCTAAGGTAGCACCTTGTTTGCTTGTTTAGGATCTTGTCAAGGTGCTAGAGAACTTAGATAGAGGGGTGTAGTCTTGGCTAGACCGATAGTTTTAATTTCGCATTTGTTTTGGTTAGCCGGCGCAATAAGTTTTAGAAAGGACTATTCACCCCCCTCTAGTCCGCCATCTCGACCCTTCAGCAGTGCTCAACGATGTGTGGTCACGCCCATCGGGTTTCCATGTAATTTTCTCCTTCAAGTGTTGCCTGCCTCTCGCCGCTCTACTGTGGGCTCTTGTTCTTTATAACTCTTCTCCTCTTAATGAAATACGGGTTGATCCCACTCGCGAAAGAAAAAAATCTAACAACATTTTTTTTCGTTGGAGCAAACAACTAGCGTATACCCGTATATGATGTATAATGCTCCCGAACCACTGTATTCTGTGCGCCTGCTGTCGTGATGCCCACGGTTGCATTGAGCACCATTTGGTTATGGGGGCTAATTTTTAGTCCATGATGTTTGATATTAATTTAAAGTATTAAACATGAACTAATTATAAAACTAGATTTAATAAATTTGTCTCATAAATTAGTCTTTATCTGTACAACTAATTTTATAATTAACTGATATTTAATCTTACTAATTAGTATCAAATATTCGATATGATAGGTGGATCTAATCACCCTCCGAAGACAAGCCGCGGCAACACGTATTAGGGAGAAGAACACACGATAGCAAGGAGGCGCGGACGTTTCCGTGGGACTGTGGGGTGTCAGTGTCACATGCCTCTCTGCGGCATTGCTGCAATGCGTGCATTTTCATCGTCTTTGTTGTCTGGTGGTGTCTCACGTTCAGGGTCCATTCGGTTCTTTAGGATTAGACACATGATTAACTCTAGCTTCTCAAAATTATACAAATGAAATTAGTGAACCATTTCAACTAAAAATTATTCTAAGGCTTTATTCCTGAGGAACCGAACAGGCCCTTAGCGAGAACGATATACACATGCATGGTCAGGTGAGATGATCACGAGAGGAAGAAGTCGAAGAATCGAAAACGATCCAGCAAACTGGAGAAACCCCATCTACGCGATGTGAGGCCGGACCCCAAGCCACCACATGCACTAGAGGAAGGCGTCCATTTGGTTTGGATCGAATGAAAAGCAGACTATGCTGTTATTTTAATTTGCTCCTGATCGACGAGAGGAGCAGACAGGCAGGCAGGCAGGCCTCTTTGTCTCAGTTCTTCGGCGGTGGGTGCTGCACCGTGCCGTTGGCCTTCGCATCAGCACCGTTTGGAGGCATCGCCGGGGTGTGGGCCTTCTCCCTCGCCAGGTCAGCCTTGATGACCTCTGAACTCTGCAATGAAGACAACAGGTGCACAACAAGATTGAGTGATTGATGCACGGCACACGACAACTTCGACAAGGCTTACATCGCCATGTAAATCGTTGTGCGTAAGCTATTTCAGGTTGGAATTGATGCATCAGGTGGAGAGAAACATCGGTGCTCAGTTTTTTTTAGGCTGAACTGCTGGACTGTATTTGGAATGACGTGCATGTACCGGTATATACCTCGGTGAAAATCTTCAAGGCCTCTTCTGGGGAACTGGTTTTCAGGATCTTCAACGCTTCCTTCTGTACCAAACGAGTCAAACCGTGGTAAATAGATTCTTGAATTCTTCAGTGAAACCAAGAGGGTCAAACCGTAGTTAATACATGCTCCAAAGGAAACCTAACAAGTGATGTACTACTACTGAAGCCAATGCAGTACTCATGTCATACGATATTGTATTTGACTGCAACAGAAAAAGAATATCACATTGCTTTTGTGCCTACCGATACTACATTTTGTACTATTCCTAATCATTTCGCTTATTACCAATTTTGCAAAAAGATAAATAATTACACTTGCAACAGAGTTTGGCATAGCATATAAATGGGCACTTGTGTTGACCCTGCTTTCAAACACAGATGAGGTTGTTCGAACGGTCTCGGAATACGGCTATGGAGCCCTAATCTTTAAAAAAACGTACCTATGTAGCAACATGTGATTTCTTTCGCTTGAGTTTATCAGCCAAATCTATCAGCCCCTTGTGCAAACACCCGGGACGTCCCAGCCGGAGATCAAACTCAAGCGGGCAGCGCTCCACTAAGCGGACACAACCACTGAGCCATAGGCTCGTTCGCTGAAAGAGAGTTTATTTGTATCAATTTATGGCATATGTGCCCCCAACCCATCCCCACAAGCACACACATCACACTTGCTATTCCCTTATAGGGGTTTTCTTTATGGGTGAATCAAATTTTACCAAACATATAGCCATTAACTAGTGAAAAAAATTAACTAAATCAGCGTTAAAACACCCATCCACAGTTGCCGAGATTCAGATATCAGATTACTAAAATCCAAACAACACATATAGAAATGGTGCAGATACTAGTTTTACAAAAATGCGCGAAAGATGGAGCATATAGATGGGCGAAGATGTAGTGTCAAGATGGAGCATAGAGTACCCTAGCATCCTCGATTTCCTTGGAGGTCAGGGTGGGCGCCTCCACAAGGCCATCCGAGAGGTAAAGGCCATCCAAGAGGTAGGAATAATCCAAGCTGTCCATGGAGTCCTGACTCCCAACAGAGCTCATCCTCGATCGGTCCTTGGACTACAGGGTGGCGAGCTAGTGGCGTGACTAGCCTGGAGGCAATGCAAGACCGCAAGAGCTTCTCTGAAGAATACGGAGGTGAACATACAGGAACAGGAGAAGGTCCCTTTTGTAGGAGCGGAGCAGGAGGCTAGTGAGACAAGTGGGAGAGGAGAGCAAAGCGTGCCCGCCGGTTGCCGGACACGCGTCCTGTGGGGGTGCCTGGGATTTTCCACTCGGGTTCTCTGCGTTTCTCGTTTTCTGGCGCCTGGGTGTCACGCGGTAGAGCACGGCCGAATGACAGAGCGCATGGTAATTACCCAAGCAGTAAAGTCTTTCTTGCATTGGGAGTCTGTTTTGAGTTGCAGTCAATCCCAGCATTTAGGCCTTGTTTAGATACACCCAAAAACCCAAAATTTTACAAGATTCTCCGTCACATCGAATCTTACGGCACATGCATGAAGTATTAAATATAATTAAAAAGAATAACTAATTACACAGTTTACATGTAAATCACGAGACGAATCTTTTAAGCCTAGTTACTCCATAATTAGACAATGTTTGTCAAATAAAGACGAAAATGCTACAGTGTCAAAATCCAAAAACTTTTTGCATCTAAACAAGGCCTTAGGCCCTGTTTAGTTTCCACCAAAATTTTTTCATCCATCCCATCGAATCTTTGGACACATACATGGAACATTAAATGTACATAAAAAAATAAACTAATTACACAGTTTGGTTGAAAATCGCGAGACGAATCTTTTAAGCCTAGTTACTCCATGATTAGCCTTAAGTGCTACAGTAACCCACATGTGCTAATGATAGATTAATTATACTTAATAGATTTGTCTTGCAGTTTCCTGACGAGCTATGTAATTTGTTTTTTTATTAGTTTCTAAAAACCCCTCCCGACATCCTTCCGACATATCCGATGTGACATCCAAAAAATTTTCATCTTCAATCTAAACAGGGCCTTAACAGTTCAATCAACTTATCGGCTCATATAAACTTAAATAAAGATCTCTACACCTAAAATATCGACGGTTATTGGGAGGCGGTTTTTTTTGCCCTTAAGGGCATATGCCCTCACTCTCCCACCCATTGGATTCGCATTGAGAAGTGTGCAAACACACATCTCAAAGCAGTTTCACATTGAGATGTGTGTTTGCATACTTCCAGTTTCACATTGAGATGTGTGTTTGCATACTTCTCAAAGCGAATCCAATGGGTATGAGAGTGAGGGCATATGCCCTTAAGGGCAAAATTAACTTTACCACGGTTATTGTTGATGTTAGCCCGGTTCTCACGTCTACGGAATGTGTACAGAGTCCGCGTCATGTGCGTACGTCTAGCTAGAAGCAGAAGCGAAGTCTACAAAGCCTCAGGTGCTAGCCACCTCGTTGATTATTTAATACTCCCTCCGTTTCTAAATATTGCTATTTCTAAGAGAAAATTTTGTCCACAAATACTGCTATTTCTACTAGCATACTCAGTCCATCAGCCTATTTAATTTCTCCTCGGAACTTCCGTAGTCCACCAGCTCATTTAATTTCTTCCAGGGAGCAGTACTTTGGCGCATAGTAATTGTTTGAGCCTGTTTAGTTGGCATTAAATGCAGCTCATTGGAACTAGATAACCATGACTTAACGTGCATGGTTAAATGGTGGAACCCAAATTAATTGAGGGTAGAATGGTCTTTTGTTTATCACACTAATCTGTCTGAAATCTGCTAGAAATAGCAGTATTTGGGGACGGAGGGAGTAGACAAGGATATCACGCGAGGGGACCTATCTTCTTTGTCGTGTCTTCTTCTTCTTCTTCTTCTTCTTCTTCTTCTTCTTCTTCTTCTTCTTATTCTTCATGTCTAGCGCCCTCCCCTCGTCGCCCTCTCCCTGTCCTCCACTATCAACGGCCAACGGCTCTCGCCGCCCACCTCCCGCCCCCACCCCTCGACCCCGTCCTCCCCAAAAGCTCTGCCGTGACACCTTCGCCGACGTCATCCTCGCCCTCGCTCGCCCCCGCGCCATAGACCCTGCCACCCAAAGCCCAAGGCAGTGCACCAGCGACCTCCGTCGCGACGTTCCCACCATCAGGCCTACCCAACCGCCTTCTTTTGCCGCCCCTCCCTATCATTGTCTTGCTCGCCACCATCGTCAACATTGTGTCACAGCCGCAGCTACATGAACCCTCTTATGGACCCGCTGGGGAATAGATCGCTAACCTTATCAGAACCCAAACACCGGTGAGGTCCTTCCTTGTCTCTAACGCTAGTGATCACATCGTCGGTTTCTTCTAAGGCACACATTGCGTGTTGCCTTATTTAATTCCGAAAAGGATCATGAATGGGCTTAGATGGAGGTGCTCGGGAAGGGCGGCCTAGGCACATCATACAAGATGGTGCTAGAGAAGGGCACCACCGTGGTGGTGAAGCGCGTGCGGGATGTGGCGGCACGTCATGGCACGAGTTCGCCATGTCCATGGAGGCGCAGAGCACCACAACCTGGTGCGCGTGTACTACTTACTACTCCAAGGACAAGAAGATGCTCGTTCTCGACTACCTCCTCGGCGGCAGCCTCTTCGCCCCTCATAATAGGCACTAGGAGCAAAAATGATGAGAGGAAATAAATAGAAGGGAAACATGATTCTAGTTGATCAATAACTAATGAGACAAAAAATAGAGAAGACATGAATGAATTTAGAAATATTTTAGGATTCCCAATACAAAATTATTTTGCTTTTTTGTGAAAAAAGGTCAAATCTGTCATCCTTGACATGTGAAAAATTTCATGACCTCGGTGCAACGTTGGGCATGTATCTAGTAAAAATAAAATAAGATAATGTGCTAGACTCTTCTCCACACCTAAAATATAGAAGATTATTGTCGTTGTTCGCCCCACTTGTCGAGTCTACTTCGTTTGCTCCGTTCATCACATCTACGGAATGTACGGAGTCAGTGTCATCCTAGCCCATCCTAACCCTGGGCAGGGCACCAGCGAGCTCCGCCATGACGTCCCCACCGTAGGCCCCATCCAATTACCTTCTCCTGCCACCTCAACAGGCGTCGCCCTACTCCGCTGCCCCCGAACCCCCTTCTAGAGCCATTGGGGAATAGATTTGTAACTTGATCAGAACCCTACGGGACCTAGCCCCCTCCTCCAATGATGGCAGCGCTCGTGCTAGAGAGCCGTAGATCTGGCTCTAGCGCGGCGGATCCAGTAGGGGAGCGGTGGATCCAGCTCAGGGATATCTAGATCTGGCGAGCGGAGTAGCGACACATGGATGGGCTCGGCAGGCCCATGGATGGGCTCGCTGGGCTTGTCTATGGTTTTTTGTTTTTTATATTTGATTTACCGAGGTGGGCATTTCAACTGCCTTGGTAAATCATCGATTTATCGTGACCTTTTGGCCGCAATTGATTAAGGCTTTTTACATGCCACGGTTAAGATTTCTGTAGTAGTGTGGTTTTGGTGGGGTTGGGGCCGAGAATGCAAATTGTCAAAATTTGTGTTATGCTTATCCCAGTGATGCCATCTTCTGCAAACGATATGTAGATTGTGACATGTGTCGGTGATAGTTGTGGGCATAACAGAAGACTAGGAAAGTCCTAGCGTAGAATCAGTTTGTTATACGAGAACAACAAAATATGGATTAAGGCCCACCTTCTTTAATTTATAATATATCAAGTACTAATATCTACATCATCGTTGGTGATGGTGCCTGGCGGCGATGGTCGAGACAGTGTCCAAGAAGACCACGAGAGAGGTGGAGACAAAACTAGAGCTCTCAAGCGTGATTCTAGCCATCGTGTTGAGCCACCACAACCATGTCCACCTAACGAATGACACGTGTAAGGCTATAGTGGGGCAACCAATGTGTCCATAGTTACCTATCTAACACAAACACGACAGAAAGGAGGATTAATGGCATATTGGTGCTAGATGGGCAGGTGTTCAACGCTACATCATGTCTAGTGAATGCTAGGTCAAGCGCCTTTGCGTGGACCTTGAGGATCTTGTGATTATCACTTCATCTAGAAGTTTGACTCCAACATATCATCAATCATCTACTAAATAGCGTGACATGCTAGACCAAGTTATTTACAGTCATGCTTCCATCACATGGTTTGTTTTATATGGTATGTGCCACTCAACTGAAGATGTGCCATAGATGTATAGGTGAGGGATCATTAGTATGCCTTTGACGCCATATAGAGTTGATTAATTTGGATATCATCAAAATTAATAATTTGCATATGCATGTCTATGATAGGATCTTCTCTTGCATGATGTTGACTGATTCAACAATATTATTACTAGTTGCAAGGAAGGTTTTAAACTTTTAATATGTTTGTGCAACTGATTTTTTGTGGGGGTGGGATGGGGGATACAAATTGTCAAACATTGTGCTATGCATATACCAGTGACATCATCTTCTTTGGCAAAGCATGTGTAGGTTGTGGCATGCACCGATGAATAGTTGTGGGTATAATCCCATAATCAAATACTTGGGGAAAGCTCTACCATAGGATTCATTTGTGGTACACGAACGACAAGATATTGATTAAGACCCACCTTCCCTAATTTATAGTATATCTCCTACAACTAAAAAGAGTAGAAGATGGACATTTTTATCATGCGGCATTTGGTTTCGTCCGTCTGCCCCGCCGTGCGTCCGAGCCTTCGCAGCGTCCATAGTTGGAAACATCCTGCACACCGCCATCCCCTCCCCGATCCCCTCCCCCTTTCCTATCTTGTCCGCGTGCAGTCGATCCGCTCCACAGCGTCCGAGCGCAGTCGATCCGTGCCTCGGCGTCCGAGAGTTCGCCGCGAGATCGGGCGCCCAGCGCAGTCGATCCGCGCCTCGCCTCGGCGAGAGCGCCGTCCGCCGCGAGACTGGCCGCTGCGCGTTGGTCGCCATCCGCCGCGAGACCCGAGCGCGGTCCATCCACGCCTCGGCGAGAGCGTCGTCCGCCGCGAGACCGAGAGCGCCGTCCCCGAGCTCCGTCCGTGCGACACCGTCCTCGAGAGCACCGTCCTCGAGCTCCGTCCGTGACAGCTCCGTCCTCGAGAGCGCCATCCTGCTGCTGGATCCGACGAGGAGGAAGCGGATCCGCGTGGGATCCGGCCAGGTGGGCGTGCGTTCCGGCGAGGATGAAGCGATAAGTTGTTCGCAACACTGGGTAAGAACACTGTATGTTGATTTCACTTTATTGTCTTCTGTTCAGCTATTGGATGTTGAAAATGCTTTCTGTGCTGGGTGAAGCCCGAGATACTGAAACGTGTAGGACAGGCAATTACTACACTGCCTGAAAACTTCAAACCACACAGCAGTGAAGAAGATTTTTGACCTGCGTGCAGCTATGATCGAGAGTGGTGAAGGAATTGATTGGGCTGTTGCAGAAGCCCTGGCCTTTGCAACACTTATTGTGGAAGGCAATCATGTTAGGCTAAGTGGACAGGATGTGGAAAGAGGAACTTTCAGCCATCGGCATGCAGTTCTGCATGATCAGGAAACTGGAGCAAAGTACTGCCCACTTGACCATGTTGCAATGAATCAAAGTGAGGAGCTGTTTACTGTTAGCAACAGGTAAGTTTGCTTATTGGATGTACCAAATCTTTTATCTATCATTTCAGTGATAAGTTGTTTTAACCTTATATTATGTATTGCAGTTCACTTTCAGAGTTAGCTGTTCTTGGGTTTGAATTGGGTTACTCTATGGAGAACCCTAACTCATTGGTTCTTTAGGAAGCACAATTTGGCGATTTTGCCAATGGTGCACAAGTGATGTTTGACCAGTTTTTGAGCAGCGGCGAGGCAAAATGGTTGCGGCAAACCGGCCTTGTTGTTCTGCTGCCTCATGGTTATGATGGCCAAGGTCCTGAGCATTCCAGTGCCCGCTTGGAGCGCTTCCTTCAGGTAATTCACAGGAGCCATGTTTTTGTTATTGCTGTTGTTCAGCCGTCACATCCGTGGTGAACAGTCCTTTTTTTGCATCCTTGTTCTATATATTTTAGTTGTTTTTTATTCAACTTTTTTTTGAAAGAAACCATGTAATTTTTGTGCATCCATACAAATCATATTTGGTAAACTCATCCCATGTGGGTCTACAGTATTATAAATTCTCTAATGTGAGATGTTTGTTCTTCTCTTGAAACCATTTTTATAAGAAATGATGCAGTTTTAATTAAACTTTTAATGCATCCGCGCAATTCTTTTTTGTGTGGCAATCAATAGTCATGTCATGCAAGTGTACAGTAAATTCATTTCCTTTTGGTAATGATTCAAATCTTCTGCTTGTCTGGAGACTAGAACTTGAGTTTAACTGCTTACTTGAGACTGCTATAACGATTGTTTTCCGCAGATGAGTGATGATAATCCTTTTGTCATACCTGAGATGGAACCAACACTTCGCAAGCAGATACAAGAGTGTAACTGGCAGGTTGTGAATGTGACAACTCCTGCAAATTATTTTCATTTGTTGCGTCGGTAGGTCAGCTTATCTTATTGTGCAGTTTGTTTTTCTGATTATAGCGTTTGGTTTGCAGTTTGCTCACATGTTATATTCCTTCTATTGTTGCCTACTGTTGGTGCGGGGCTGTAGATACATAGGGAGTTCCGGAAGCCACTGATTGTAACAGCTCCTAAGAACCTGCTTAGGCACAAGGATTGCAAGTCAAATCTTTCAGAGTTTGATGATGTTGAAGGCCATCTAGGATTTGATAAGCAGGGAACACGTTTCAAGTGACTGATAAAGGACCGTAATGATCACAAACAAGTCGAGGAGGGTATCAACCGTCTTATCTTATGTTCTGGAAAAGTAAGTATGTGTGTTTCTGAATTAAATCAAACAAATTAGTGGTTGGGGACAATATGAACCATTTTGTTGCGTTGCAGGTTTACTATGAACTTGACGAAGAGCGCAAGAAGTCCAAGCGTGGTGATGTTGCAATTTGCAGAGTTCAGCAACTTTGCCCATTCCCGTATGCCATCAGAGGCATCCAGACCAGCATATGGGCACTGTTGAATCAAGGTGAGAGATAAATTAGCTTTATGTTACGAGTTTTTCTTAGATTCATTAGTTCATATGCTCCATTACTGCATGAAAACATTTTGATAAATAATGAAGTACTATTTAGGTTGCAGTATCTCTGAAATTGATGATATTAGTTTCTTAGTATCTGCTCTTAGAAGTATATGTGCCTATTGTACCATGCAACTTATGCAGGATGCTCTGCATATTTACACACACTATGGAATTGTATATCTACCTAATAAAGGTTTTGGAAGAGATACTGGGACTTTAATGATTTACACTTTAAATTCTGATGGAAGCTTATTCTAGCTTCTTTTTTCTTAACTCTAGCTTCTTCTTTTTTGAAAAAACAATTGTAAGTGTTCACTGCTGTACTTAATTTCTTATTAAGAATGATACATTTTTGCAAGCAAAGTTGGATGACTCTTTGCCCACATGTTTTTTCAAGCAGATTAAAAATTATTAGGAACCAACAAAGCTAGATCATATCAATATCATCATATTCAATCAGATTTGCAGAGGTCCCATGTAACTATTAATATACTAGAGAATATTTTGGACCATACCACAAACTGAAAACATAACATCACATATATAGTTAATGCTTCTGTCTTATTTTAGGTTCCTATGGGCTCATAATCTTGCAACTACTACTGACATACTCCGCATGATAGATGATGACCGTGGCTCCTCATGCCAACAGCCTATGCATCTTACTTCCTCAATTAATCTCTTATTTTTTTCCTCTATTGCTTCCATAGGAGAAGCCGATGGAGTGCATGGACACCAGTGCAGATTTTGAGAACTGTGGTCTGCCGCTAAGCTTATAGCACGTCACTGGAGCATATAAGGTAGGAAAACCTGCAGGAAGTGAACACTGCTCTATGCAATTATCTTCCCAAAGTACTTACTTTGTTTTTGCTGGTACTTAGCATTTGGTTAACACTCAGCATATATGTGTCATATCTGTTTGATTACTTCCCAATGACTTGCCTTGATGCTTCCCCTTCTGGACTTCAATATAAATACTTTATGGACTCACTATTATAAATTTATAATAGTTCCACATATGTGTGCAACAACGCTAAATGTTCTTACTAAATATTTCAATGTTTTATCTATTTTCTAAAATAGTCTGCATATAATTCATAAGTTGTTTGTTTAAGTGTTTGTAGAAAATATCATTGTGTAATTGGCTTAATTGAACTATGTGTCCTGGTGCAGAGTATTATTTCAAGTGTCTTCGCTAATCTGATTGAGATCAATGCAACAAGGTGTGATTTTTTTTGTTGTGCATACCATATTCGACAAGGATCGACATGATGATGTCGTCGAGGCCATTAACCATATGCCATTCAATCAATCTGCTAACTCAAATATCTCCTTGTAAATAATGTCTCATTTAACTCCACTTCTCATGAACTATAAGTAGACGGGTTGCCTACCGTTATTCCTGTGTGTTATATTGTTACTTCTGCTTTCGTATGTGTTTAGGTGTGAAAATAACATTTTTTTATATAATCTTTGATGCAATGAACCATGTCATGAAATTTGTCTTTTGAAATGTCATTTTAATGTTGATATTTAATTTCACAGTATTGTTATCTTATCATGCGATCCATATATTTTTTAAGTATAAAAGTTTAGTTATCCCGTAGCAACGCACGGGCACGCTAACTAGTATGTTAATAAAGTTCTAGTAGCAAGATCGTCATTGGTGGCAGTGCGTACCCAGTGGCTGTGGTGGTGGTAGTGTCCAAGAGACCACAAGGGAGGTAGAGATTGACTAGAGCTCCCATCATTTTTGGCCATCGTGTCTGGAAACCAAAACCATGTTTACCTAGCGAATGATTCATACAAGGCTATGGTGGGGCAATAAGTTTGCCCATGCCTCGACTCCTTGCCTAGTGTTGATTCATCAAGGAGGATCAATCGTAAAGTGGTGCTAGATGTGCAGACATGTAGCCCCACATCATGCCTAGGGAATGCCAGATTAGGCATCTTCCCATCCACCCAAGGATCTCATGGGAGAATGGCGGCGATAGCACAATTGCCTCCCTCATGTGACGTGCACCATTGAGTACTTCACCAGCAAATCCCATGACTCACTTCGTCCAGAGGTTTGACTACAGTAGACTGTCCATCATCTATTGCATCACGTGACAAACTGGACTAGTTATTTACACCCATGTTTCCATTACATGGGTTGTTATATATGGTATATGTTGGTCGATGGAAGTTGCACAGTAGATGTGTAGCAAGGGATCATTAGTTTGCCTGCCCGAGTTGATTAATTTGGATGTCACCAAAATTAATAATGAGTGCATACATGTATATGTATGATTTTCTCATGCATGATGTTTAATGATTCAAGAGTATTATTATAAGTTGTAAGGAAGGCTTTAATTATCTCTTAATATGTTTGTGCAACTAATTTATTGGTTGGGGTTATACTATTATGGATACGAGTTGTCAAACCTTGTGCTAAGCTTATGCCAGTGACATCATCTTCTTCAACAAGGCACAATAGGTTGTGACACGCGCCAACAGATAGTTGTGGGTATAATAAAATAGTACGGAAAAAGTCATAGCACAAATGACAAAATATGGATCAAGGTCCTCCTTTAATTTATAATATGTATGCCAACAAGTACTACTAGTAATATCATCATCGGTGGAGGCGCATACTAGGCAGGGGCGGTGGTGGTTGCGTCTGAAAGGTCCTAATATGGCTAGAGGGGGGGTGAATAGCCTATTTAAAAATTCTACAAAATCACTAGAGCAAGAGGTTAGTAAATAACAAAGCGAAGCTTTTTGCTCTAGCTCTAAAGAGGTGTTTGCAAGCCACCTATCCAACAATTCTAGTTGATATGATCACTAGACACACAAGAGCTATGTCTCTACTTACACTAGAGAGCTACCTAAAGTTTCTATACAAGTATGTAAGCTACTCTAGTTTGCAAGAAAGTAAGAGAGATGGTTTGAACTTTATACCACTACGTAGAGGGGATGAACCAATCAATAATATGAAGTCCAATCACCGGGAGAAATCCAAAGTACAATCACAATGGAGACACACGATTTTCTCCCGAGGTTCACGTGCTTGCCGGCACGCTACGTCCCCGTTGTGTCGACCAACACTTGGTGGTTCGGTGGCTAAGAGGTGTAGCACGAACCTCGTCCTCACTAGGACACCACAAGAACCTACCCACAAGTGAGGTAACTCAATGACACGAGCAATCCACTAGAGTTACCTTTCAGCTCTCCGCCGGGGAAGTTACAAGACCCCTCACAATCACCGGGAGATGGCCACGAACAATCACCAACTCGTGCCAATGCTCCTCCGCTGCTTCAAGCCGTCTAGGTGGCGGCAACCACCAAGAGTAACAAGAAAACCGTAGCTAGAACGATCCCCAAGTGCCACTAGATGCAATCACTCAAACAAATGCACTTGGAATCACTCCCAATCTCACAAAGATGTTTAATCTATGAAGGAGATGAGTGGGAAGAGTTTGCTTAGGCTCACAAGGATGTCAAGTATGTTAGAATGCCAAAGGGGTGAGCCCTAAGCTGGCCAAACACGTATTTATAGCCCCCTCAAACAAATAGAGTCGTTGACTCTTTCACTAGGCAAAACTCGGGGTCACCGGACGCTCAACACTTGCTTCCGGTGCTCCAAAGTCAGCCACGTGTCAGGGTCTAACGGTAACCTGCAGAGCACCGAACGCTGAGCAAGTTACCACCGGACGCGTCCGGTGCACATCGGTCCTAAACTCAGAGAGGTCTGCAGAAACACAAGGTCACCGGACGCTGAGCACCGGACCGTCCGGTGCTCACCGGACTTAAACTCAGAGAGCTCTGCAAAACGCTCAGGTCACCGGACGATTAGGGCGTCCGGTGCTTTCAGTCAAACACACCGACCAAAGTCAGATAGCACCGGACTCATGAACAGGAGCTCCCCTACGTCCGATTCTCACCATCCGGTGCTTAACCCTAGCACCACAGCACACCGGACACACAACCTCTGCGTCCGGTGCCTCAACGGCCAGCGTCTGGTGAGTGTTTCTCAGCGAGAAACACTCACACGACTTCTCCAAATTTCCCACCGCCGCAATAAAAGATATGCACTTCATTTTCTCAAAAAGCGTCGAATCCCGCCGAGCTTGCGAGGCGGGAGGGAGAGAGAAACCCATCTTCTCTCTACCCTTCAAACTCCACCTCCTTCTCAAAGTGTGCCAACACCACAATGTGTAAACCAACATGTGCACGTGTGTTAGCATTTTCACAATCATTTTCTTCGAAGGAGTTAAGTTATCTCACTAGGTTCTAAATGCATGCACATGAACAATGACACCTAGTGGCACTCGATAACCGCTTAGCCAAAGAATTCTCCTCTTTATAGTACGGCTATCTATCCTAAATGTGATCACACCCTCTATGGTGTCTTGATCACCAAAACCAAAACCCTAAGCAATACCTTTGCCTTGATCTCCATAGGGTTTTGTTTTTCTCTTTCTTCTTTTCCAAGTTGAGCACTTGATTATCTTGTGGTCATCACCATCATCACCATGATCATCACTTGCTCCATCACTTGGCATGTACCAACCTCATTAAGTCTACACACACTTAGCATAGAGGTTAGTACTAGGGTTTCATCAATTATCCAAAACCAAACTAGGGCTTTCAGTGTCCAAGAAGACACGCTTCCTTTCATCGTGTCGATAAACTAGGATCGTGCTAGCGAATGACACATAAGCTATGGTGGGGCAACTAGTGTGCCCATGGTTCAACTCCCTTCTAGGAGCCATCACGTCAAGGAGAATCAACGACATAGTGGTGTCAGATGTGTAGGTGTTTGTGAAAGGTCCTTGTTTGGTTTTGGTAATTGAGTGACAACCTAGGTGGACTAATGTGTTTAAATGTGAGATGCACAGGTGATTAGTCCATAGGTACACGTGTGTGAGCAACTCATGCCATGACGATGAAGATTGCTTGGATCTGTTGCTAGGCTCACACATGTGATAAATGAGCTCATTGCATATAAGACATGACATGAAGTCATGTGACTAAGGTGGAGAAGATCAAGACAAGACTTGGCTTGATGGACCTGTTGTAAGTGTGAAGGGCAAGTCGAAGACTTTGAAGTGATAGACCATGTGGCAGTGAAGCTTGAGAGCAAGACTTGGTGCCAATGGACCAAGGCAACAGTGAAGAGAAAGTGAAGTCAAGATTGATGAACCAAGAAGGTTACGTCATGATATAAAGTGGATCATATTATTTGTTGATCATGTTGGTGCATGTGTTGCATCGATAATAGAAGAGATAGAATGGAATGTGCAAGGCAAAGATATAACCTTAGGGCAATTCATTTCACCAGTCATAGGTGTGTAGAGAAGTTTATGACTAAGTTTAGGATAGATGACCGTACTATCAAGAGGGGCAAACTTGTTTACATACCGATCATCTAGTGCGACTCGAGTGAGCTGACTTTGCATCGTTTCTAGGATCGAGTGGTGTGGCAAGATGAGTGACTAATCCTTTTAGAAATGTTTGTGAAATGCTAACACACTTGCACATGATGGTGTACACTTGGTGGTAGGTGGTGATAATGGAGAATAAAACTATGCTAAAGTGATTGGAGGAGAGCACATTTGCATTGCAAAGAGAGAAAGAGAGAGAGAAGCTTGTGTGCGCTCTTCTCTTTCATTACATGCACTTTGAGAAGGGTGAGAATAGGCAAGCATTGCGTGCACTTTAAGCCAAAGAGAGGAAGTGTGTGGCTCCATGCTTGTTGTGTTGACCAACTGCACGCAAGAAGATTATGCGATGTTGCGGAGAAGGATTTGTGAGGGATATTGTGCTCACCCTGCAAGACCCGTGAAGAGCAACTCTAGTAGAGCATGTCAATGAGCTACCCTCACTTGTGAGGTAGGTTCTTGCAGTGGCCGGCGTGTGGGTTTGGTGGTGATGCTAATTAGCTGACGAACCACTGGGTGAGCGCTCAACACAAATGGGGACGTAGCTTGGTGGTAACCTCGCGAGCCTCAGGAGAAAAATCACCGTATCAACATTGTATTCGTCATCTCTTTCAGTGGTTTGCATTTCCAATATACAAGCTTGTAATTATATTTCTATACATTGTGTTTGTGTAGTTGCTCTTGTGACTAGTTAGCTTTAGTAGCTTGCTAGTTGCCTTCTTGTTTGTGTAGCTAGAAGTAGCTCCCTTTGTGTGGCTAATTTGGTTTGAGTAACCTTGTTAGTCACTTTGCTTATTCTGTGTAGCTAAGTAATTTGTGCTCTCTAATTTAGCATTGGTAGTCTTGTTATTGAGCTTTACAAGTGAGCTTAGGAGATTTATGTTGTTGCTTACTAGTTGTGTAGGAGCTCCTCCAGTGTGCAAAGTACTAGTGGCATATATTTGTGTGACCTTGCTCCTAGAATTGGTTAGGTGAGCTCTTGCTAGACTGGCACCTTATATGTTTGTTTAGGATCTTTTATAAGGTGCTAGAGAACTTAAATAGAGGGGTGTAATCTTGGCTATACCTTAGTTTTACTTCCACATTAGTTTCGGTTAGCCAATGTCATTAGTTTTAAGAAAGGATCATTCATCCCCTCTCTAGTCCGCGGTCTCAACCCTACAATTTGGCCCTAACACCTTTCTTGTGCACCAAAAAGATCTTAGAGGAACATGGTGCGGTAGCACAATCACCTCCCTCACTCTGTTGTGGACCACTGAGAACCTAACCTACAAATCTTACGATGAGCATTGCCTCATCTAGAGGTTTGACTCCAACAGAGAATCCATCGTCTACTACATTGCGTGACAAACTTGACCAATTATATACAACAATGATTGTGTTCGTCATATGGTTGTTATGTATGCTATAGTATATGCCAGTCAATTGAAGCTTGCATAGTAGATATGTAGGCAAGGGATTGTTATTAGTTTGCTAGTGGTGCCATAGTTGATTAATTTATGGATGTCAGCGAAATTAATATTTTTATGATCATAATTGGCATAACCCCACCAAAAGTCCTTAATGAATAATTTAGGAGGAATAGTATGTATGCGATACCTTCTCAAAAATCACATGGTAAAATTATGACATAATATACCTTGAATATCCCATTTAAAAACCAAGCCAATACGATAGTGCTTGTTCTGGTCCCTACCACCCGACAAATCCCGGTGTGTGTTAAACCCTAGGCTATTTTAAATTGTCTCTACACATTTGCTTGTCCTGGTGCTTGCACCCAGGGGCACCGATCATTTCCGGCCGTCTAGGAACTCCTGCACCATGCACCCGTCTCAATTTATTTTTCAAATTTGTGCTAAGGCCTTGTTTAGTTCCAAAAAATTTTGGAAAATGGACACTGTAGCACTTTCGTTTGTATTTGATAAATATTATCCAATCATAGAGTAACTAGGTTCAAAAGATTTATCTCGTCAATTTCGACCAAACTATATAATTAGTTTTTATTTTCGTCTATACTTAATACTTCATGCATACGTCTAAAGATTCGATGTGACGGGGAATATGAAAAATTTTGCAAAATTTTCTGGGAAGTAAACAAGGCCTAACTCTCCTAATGTGTTCCAATATGAACAACTTTATCCTAGTTATGGAGCTAGCTTTTAAAAAATATTTTCAAAGCATTTTCACTTGCTTCCTCACAATGTCACTAGGTTATATGTATATGCAAAGTTAGTTCAAATATAATGCCACTAGATATCTGTTTTGCATTGCTAAAGCTATCACCATCAATAGTTAGCTTACATGTCTTACCTTGAAGTTTGTATTATATCTGTTTTGCATTGGTAAGTTACCACCACCAATAACTAGATATCTTCTTAAGAGCGCCGACGCTCCATCTTCTACTCCCTCCCCCACTCGCGCTCGGCACCTGTGGCAGAGCTCGTTAGTTTTCACACCTAGCTCCACTATGAAAGCATGTATACTACCACACTTGGGTCAAAATATCGCTCACACATGATCTAATATTGATAGATAATAAAACTAGCTCATAAATGCATAAGTTACACACATTTAGATGATATCTCTCTATTTCATGCTTCAATCCATAATAAAATGGGTGGAAACATAAAATTAATAAGAAAAATACTTAACTAATGACGTGTTGGCGTAGGAGCAAGAGAGGAAAAAGAGATTTCATATCTTATATCCTTTAAATTGTGCAGCTCTACAAATTAATTAATAGTCATTCATGTAAGTTTTAAATTGGGAGAGAAGGGAAATATAAAAATACGTTACGAGAACTTAGAATTTACATCTCAGAAGTTAGACCGCACGATGAGTAGCCCGTGCTCGCGCTCCTACGGTTGTGCACTAGCCATGCACACGCTCCTGCATCCTTGGCCAACGACGGCAAACTCTAGCGATAGCCGGAGTTGTTGGCGAACGACTGCTGCCTGGGTCTTTTTAGTTCCTAAAATATTTTCAAATACAAACGAAGTATTTTCAAATACATCACATCGAATTTTGCGGCACATGGATGGAACATTAAATATAAATAAAAAAATAATTAATTACATAATTTACTTGTAATTTACAAGACAAATCTTTTAAGTCTAGTTAGTCTATAATTGGATAGTATTAATTAAATACAAATGAAAGTGCTACTGTTCTTATTTTGTAAAAAAAAATTAGAAGTAAACGAGGCCTCTGCTTGTGCTTGTTTGACGAGCGGCAGCGGAGAAGAGGCGCGGTATGAGGCGAGATAGATAGGCGCGGTATGAGACATGGTACGCGAGTGGGGGAATTGCAGCCGCGTTGGTGGAGTTGTGGACTCGATGCCTGGGCCGGTTGAGTTTGTTCCAACGTCTAGTGTCACGTTGAATGGGCCAGGAATTTACACGTGGCCCTAGTGGCCCTAGCCCAATATCCGTCCCTAGTCGGCACGAACGCGGGCACGCGGCGGAGGCAGCGCTCAGGCCTCAGCGACGGCGGCCGGCGGGGCAGTCCCAGGCTCGGCGGCGGCGTCAGCAGCTCCTCCTCCCGCCTCTCGCCAGTCGCCTCGCGCCCTCGCTTCCGTCCTCCGCACACCGGCCGGCGACCCTGCGTACGTACCTCCCTCTCCCCTCCCGCCTCCGCTGGACCGTCGACGGCGCCCGGCCCCTGCGGCTGTGCCGCGTGCCGCGCGCGGCCGGCGGGCAGCGGGAGGCAGCAGCCGCTGCTCCACCAAGGGGAGCGCTTATGCCCCCTAGCCAAGCGCTACCCGTCCGCTTTTTGGAACCCTGGATAACATACACCGCCCGTGTCCTTTACTGGTCTGGCCCTGCATGCAGTGCCTCGGGTGGGTTCTGAAATGGACGAAGCTGCAGATTCCTCCGAACTGCTTCGTCGCGTCGAGGAGCTCCAGCGCGGTAATCTCCAGCCTTCGGTGGTATCATGATAAATATCAAAATTATTGAGGACTTTGTGTGCCGCCATGCTGCATGTAGGTTGAGGACATTTATTGTGTGTTTGTTGCTTGGTTGGGGAGCTCTGTTTGTATGCGAGAACCGAAAGCACAAGTTGGAGTTGGACTACAAAATAAATGATGAAAATATTGAGGCTTACCAAAATCCATGTCAGGATATTAAGATCTTATCCGGCATGACTCTTGCATGCAACTGTTTATAAATTTGATTCTTGAATGAGTGTTAACATTTGTGGTTTAGACTCAATTCCTCCCTCCCACAATTTAAATACATTATAGAAGGATTACAGCAAATATATTCCCTGTCAAATATCACTATGAGGTACTTCGTTAGATCCCTGCCTTAAATTATGCTTCCGCTGTTTCCTTTGTCAGGGAACAAAAGTTGTTGAACGAATTGAACTAGCAAATTTTCTTTAATTTCCAATGATCCCTACTGTCCAACTGTTAGTTGCCTCTTGCATCACTTAACCTGACATATCTGATCCATCTTCCAGACAAAAAAAAATTATATTGAAGTTTTTTGGGCAATGACATGTGATTTCGTTTCTTTTTTGAGTACATTTATTCGATTGTGTTATACTTTCTACAATGAGACCCATGTAATTAAATTATCTTTATGATTCTAAACAGAAAAGGATGAAAAACAGAATTCTTTGGAAGTATTGTTACGACGGGTTGAAGGGCTACAATATGGTAATCCCAAATTCCACTTCAGATTACTGATTTTGACCATCCTTTTCTCTGAAATACTTCATCAATTAGAATATGTCTTGTTCAAGTTGCAAAGGGTAATTTCTTGACTGCAGGAAATATGAAGTTGTTTAAAGTGCAGGTTTACTTATATTTTCAACAGACTTTTGTCTAGATGATGACTTGAACTGCTATAATACCTTACAATGGTTTTTTCTCGAACATACCTTATGATGCTTTAATTTAATACTTCCTGTGTTCCAAATATAGTTCACTTTTTTTTAACGAAATTATAGTTCGCTTTGGCTTTGTCCTAACTCAAACTTCTTCAGCTTTGACCAAGTTCATAGACAATGCACCGACATTTAGAGCATCAAATTAGTTTCATTAAATTTTCTATGGAATCTGTTTCGATGGAGTGTTTATTTGAACTTGTAGATGTTAATATATTTTTTTCTGAAAACTTTAGAGAAGTTTGACTTAAGATAAAGCTAAAGTGAACTATAATTTGGAATGGAGGGAGTAGGATAGAACATGTTCTATGACTCCTTTTTCTTAAACCTAAGGTTCTTACTTCTGAGTCTTGGTCATTATGATTGCTCTTTGAAGTTGTTCTTGGGGAAGCTAGTCATTTCTGTTTTATTTTTCATCTGCATTCTCTGGCCTTTTCCCTGTTAGAATTAGAATAATGTCTGAACTCTGAAGCTCCTCTCTCCTAGTCATTGGTTCTAGTACCATTTCTCGTCATGGGATCATGCCCTCAGAAGCCATTTTCTTCACAAGAACCAAATATTTTTTTCTACCATACCTTCTCAGGATATGCTATAAATCTAAGTGCCCTTGCTAGTCTAGTATGTTTGTGCTTTGTGGGGCTAGTTTGATTGTTGAATCAAATAATTGTGTAATGACCTCAACATGCTTATATTTCTCATAAATTTGCTATTAAGTTTTTCAATTATGATATCAAAATGCTTTATGTCATTGAAGAAAAATTGCCTCCCTTTTCTCTGTTCTGTAGAGATGGATGAAAAAGTAGATCTTGTTGAAGTGTTAACTCGTCGAGTTGAAGATCTCCAGCGAGGTAAGAGTAAGACTCACATCACATCTGTGCACCGTGCTACACAACACAAGATTGTCATCTGTACTTATTTCTCTAATCAATGCCATCATATATCATACTACTTTTTTTTTGCGATGTTTATTAATGCAGTTCTCTGTAGATCAACTCTTCATCCTGTAGATTAGTTTCAATACTGTTTTTTTGTTGTTGCAGTTTGATTCAGCTGCCTCATTTAATATATAGGAAGACGTAGTATAGCAACCTATTAAATATGAAAAAAATGCAGATAGTCAACTGGAATTCCTTTGCTTCTATAAAACAAGAAATTATGCCCTCTGACATATCTAAGTACTCCTAGAATGAGGTCTTAGGAGCACACACTGAGATTAATTGCTTAACTTATTTTTATTACTGAGAAATTTAAGAGTTACTTGGTCATGCATGCCGTATGATGCAATTTCTGAAAAAGCCTGAAAGAGCTGCCCAAGTCCTTGGTTCATTCCATTATATCTGTTTCCAAATTCCAATACGTATAAGTATGAAATTTTGAGAAAACTGTTGATCTTTTGGATAGTGTGTTCTCTCATTTTTCCTGGATTGACTTACATTTATTTCTGGAGACAATAGTTGTTGAAGAGCTTTTTTGTTTAATGATTTTATCATCGTATATTATGTATATATATTCTTGTGGCACAGGGTGTGATGATAGATACTTTTGCTTGCAGAGCGTGATGCACTCAGAAAAGATATTGAGCAATTATGTATGCAACAAGCTGGCCCTGGTTATGTTTCTGTTGCAACTCGAATGCTTACTCAGAGGTGGTTCCATATCTAATTTAATTTTTCATTTTATTCACTGTGCAAACAAAGCAATATTTTTGTTGTAACTATTCAGGACAGCAGCTTTGGAACAGGATATTGAGAACCTCCAGAAAAAGTTAGGTGGTTGCTTAAGAGAGAATCAAAATTTGCAAGAGGAGCTTGCTGAAGCTTATCGAATTAAGGTGTGCTACTTCTTTCTCCCTACTGCTATTTATAGCAGCTTTAGTTTCTGTTTTCTCATTCTTTCATTTACTTAAATTTCAGAGCCAACTTGCTGAGCTACATGGTGCTGCGCTATCAAAGGTTTCTTACTTTGACTTAAAATATGTGGCTATTTTATTTAATGAACTGTACTAGCTTTTAGCAGTAACGGACATTGCTAAGGGATGTGTGCTGATTTTGTTCATATCCTCTATCTTTATATATAGGCAAAGAGTAATAGGCATGAACATGTGGTTATTAGATGAAATTTGGTTTAGTGAGTATGTCATCCCAACAGAGTGCCATTTTCCATCTTGATCTTGAGTACTCCTTACTGGACATTGCTTGCTGAGCACAAACTCAATTTCTTCATCGCTGATGAGGCAAGAAGCAGAAGTAACAAGTGGTACTCTGTATTAGATGTATTCAATGTAAAAAATGCAACTGTAATGACTCTGGACTACTAGTGGATAGGATATGCTTATGCTTTGAACCTGCCTGGGGTTGCAAGGCCTTAAAGGTGCAGCCAGTGTGATGGATTCTAGAAGTGTTTGATTTCAGGGAATGAAGCCCACCAATAGTATATATTGAGTTAGAGATGTTCGGGCCTCTTTCACACGTACATCTCAGATTTCCAGTGACGTCGAGAACAACCTTACTACCATGATTGCAGGTAGGTGAATCCAGAATGTGTTTGAATCATAGGGAGAGGTAGTGTTTGGTGGTGAAGACTGCCTTGGAGCGGCCAATGCTGAGGGTTTTATGTAACCCTGTGCAGCTTTTGAAGGGAGTGAAGTGCAACCATGTGAGCTATTAAGAAATAAGGATTAGTGAACCAAAGGGGCAAAATTGTCCCTTTAGACTATTTAGGAGTGGATCTGGAGCTCTACCAAACAGCAGCAACTTCAACTCTCTCCTCAAGGCTCGAGCAGCTCGGCCTCGAAGCATGTGTCCTCATCAGAGTTGGTGCTGGTGAGGTTGGCGGGGGTGGTGCTTGGGCGACGATGCATCAAAGAGTGGAGCTCGGTCAGTGAGGTGGGTGGGGGCTGGGGCTGGGGCTGCGTTGCTCAGGGTGGCAGAGCTCAAGGCGATGGTACGTGTGGGAGTGGTCGAGTGGAGCGCCAGTCAGGAGGGCGGGAGCAGGGTGGCATTGTTCTCCAAGTGGCCACAGCCCACGGCAAAGGAGATCTCCCTGGGTGGCGGTATTGTAGCGCTGATCGTGGCAGGGACTCGATACTGACCTTGCTGGGGTTGCTGAGGTTGGTGAGGGAGGACGGGGGTGTGGAGACGGGCTGTTTTGGTTTGCTGGGGGTGGTTCCACATCCACTTTTGTAGCGATGTTCTGGACACTCGATGAATTTACAGAGGATGGTAGCGATCCATGGATCAGTCTGCACCAAAAGAACATAGAGTTGCCCTGTTTAGGGTTGTCAACAAGCCAAGCTTGAGCGAGCCTAGGATTTCCTTTGAGCTCGCAGTCAAGCTCAAGCTTGGATCAAATGAATCTCAAAAAGGCTTGCGTTTGGCTTGGCTAAGCACAACGGTGACATCCTCTGCTGAAGGAATACACAAAATACTCAAAAGCTGCTGTATTGGAAAAATAAACAAATGCTGAAAATTGAAGCCTACAAATGCACAAGAAAAGAAGTACACACTAGTGCAGCTCCACCTGCACATACAAATGTACACATATTGCTCTGTTCTCCTTTTCTGGCCTTGTTGAGTATGGTCCTATGGAGACACGGGAAGCAGCATGTTAGAGTAAATAAGAATAGTACCAGTACCCACATAAGGTGTTAGTCCTATGTACCCTATATAATCAGCCTATGAGGCCCAATGCACTATATCCAATATTCCACCAATTATATTCTCCTTCATGGTATCATTTGCCTAGGTTTAGATCCTAACCCTAGCGACCACCGCTTCCGCACTGCGCGCCCCCGGGGAGAGGTCGATCTTTGCCGGGGGCAGCGCCCCTGTTT
The DNA here is from genome assembly GCF_000003195.3 of Sorghum bicolor. NCBI lineage: Eukaryota > Viridiplantae > Streptophyta > Magnoliopsida > Poales > Poaceae > Sorghum > Sorghum bicolor. Next base: position 47,544,244 of record NC_012875.2, read on the forward strand.
AGGCGCCGTATCCTATTGATCCGGCTGCCATCGTCGTCGTCGCACAGCAGATCGAGATCTCCCCTATGTCATCGCCAGGCTGCCGCTACCGCCTCGTCCCCGGGCTCGCCGCCGGCTGTCGCCATCAACACCTGATCTTCATCGCATGGAGGCAGATAGATATCACCCGTCTCGTGCCGCTATGGTGGTGGCCAGGGCTGGCCACATGCATCGACCTGCGTTGCCATGGAGGCAGCTAGATCTGGCGTGTCGCTGTTGTCGAGCGGATCTGTCCCTCCACCTCGTTGATCCGCGTTAGCGCCTTCGACCCCACGTGTTCGTGACCCACCGTGCGCCTTGCGCCACCCGATCGGGACGCACCGCCGTCGTCGTGTCGTTTTGTTGGGTACACCGGATCTCCTGCTGTTGTATCTTTTCGGTTTGCCCGATCACTAATCCGGATTCAATCGCCCACCGCCCGTCAACCTCGCGCATTCGACTCCGACATCGGCATCGACTTCATCGACACCGTCTCCGAGTACTATGTGCATCTTCTCCGAGCAACAGGGTTGCTGTTGTGTCGCCTCATCGGGCCACAACATCGCGTGTGTACACTTCGCCGTTGCAACTCCATCGTCGTCATCTGTGCATCGACGACTGTGCTGCGCAATCCCTGCCACGCCATCCGTCTGCACAAGGTCTTCGTCCTGCTGATTGGGTCTTCGTCATCGGGCTGCCACTACTCACGTCGTCGCTGAGACCTGCTCGCAAACCGTCTTCTCCCGCATTGCTTCTTCATCTAGCACCACCACATGATTGGGGCCCTCTCCCTTGTACGCTTGGTATTGGCAACACCGACGCGTGCTTTCGTCCCCGACGCGTTGCTGGATCTAGCAAATCCAGTTGCGCCTCGGTGCTCAGGCGGCTTGACTGCATCGACTTCGGCATCAACCCTCCGGTTCCTACCCCGTCTGCCTCGATTGCGTCGTCGCCTTTCTTCTACGACGGTCCTGATTGCATCTACTTCGGCATCGCCCCCTCCCACGATGACTACCTCGACGTGTCTTCGTTATTACCATGGCGCCCCTTGTGTGCCTGCAACTCCATCAACATGCAACCCAACCACAACTACGTCGACCTCGGCCATCTTCAGCACAACTTCTTCGACCACGGCTACTACGCCCTTACGCTTGGCTACCTCGACATCGGCACAAAGGGCTACCGCCTTGCATGAGGACTCATCGGCTTCTTCTCCAGCCATAGCATACGCCGCACATCGATTGTTATGACTGCGGGGGGATGTTACTTATCAGCTTCTTCTCCAGTCTTACCGTATGTAGCGCTCCCACTGTGACTGCGGGGGGATGTTAGAGTAAATAAGAATAGTACTATATTGTGTACCCACATAAGGTGTTAGTCCTATGTACTCTATATAATCAGCCCATGAGGCCCAATGCACTATATCCAATATTCCACCAATTATATTCTCCTTCACAGCAGAGTGTGCTTTGTGCCGACAGTGAGCCAGTAGCAAGGCATCAGCATGACAGCAGGGGATGCCATGAGACGGGAGGAGAAGATTTGGAAAAGAATGGAAGGGCACTAAGGCCTGAGGATAAAGATTGGAGAAAGGTATTTGTGTGAGGGTATGGCCGTGTGGGTGTACTGGGCTCACACACTGCTATTTCAAAACTGGGAATGCAGGATGGAATGTTAATGATCCTTGTTGAATAGCTCGTGCTCTGCTCGTTGGAGCTGTGAGTTTGATGGCAGGGTCGAGCTCAGCACGTTTTTTAACAGAGCTGAGTTCAGATTGAGCTATTGATGAGCTGCGTTCGAATAGCTCACGAGCTCCGAGTTTTTTTAACAGCCCCAGCCCCGTTTTACAAGGCTTAGATGTGTATTCCAGATCTGGACTCATGCCAAACAGGTCCTTAGAACTTCATTTGGATCTGGTGTTGTATAACAAGTCAATGAAGCTCTCCAGATCATGGTGAGCGCTAAGGGCTTTGCATGGCTACTAGCATAGCACGCCTGCTGTTTGTCATTATTTTATGTCCTAGGTTCTGTGCATGTTCTTGTGTTTTGGACCTGTTGGTTCTTTTATTTCCTTCTTTTGGTTAAAATGGTTTCTGCTGGGTTGGCACATTATTTTGTTGCGTACTTGCATTCCTTTACTCCTTAATATAATGATGGGCAGGTATTAGCTTGAGAAAATAATTTCTCCAAACATCTAGGGTTCAAAAATATTGCAAAATGTTTTGATAGAAGAGGGTAATTGTCATTGGTAAAATAGGGCATACATGGGAAGGTTTTGAATATCGGTGGCGCCTAATGCAGTCACTACTCACTAAGAGTAAATACTGTTAGATAAAGAATTTGAGTAGGGGAGATATTTGTTAGAGCAGAAGGTAATGGGGAAATACGAAGAACATAAATGAAATGCTTGTCCTTGTCCAAATCCTACTGATTGGAGATTGAAATCAAATTTCAAATTTCAGCAGTGTAGTCATGCTCACTCGTGCTTGGTCTTATTTTGTGAAGGAAACCTTTGAGGCATGTCTTTTGTCTTTTGTTATTGATATGGCCTTTCCTGTAATAACAATGCAGAACAAGGATCTAGAAAAGCAAGTAAGATTTTTCCAGAGCAGTGTTGCTCAAGCTTTTGCTGAACGGGACAGTTCATTAATGGAGGTTCTTTTTAGTTTACTTAATAAGTTAATTCTGTACTTAAATACAAATGCTGCGAGCGTGAGTTTGTTTTTTTGCTGGAATTTGGGAATCACATATTATTCTGTTTAATTTTCTAGTGTGAGAAAGCAAAAGAGCGGGAGGAAGCAGTGTCAAGAAAGTTTGCTGATTTTGAGGAAAGGTATGTTGCATAACTGTTATACTTATTACTTATATATATGTGATTTGTTTCTGTAACTGTGACATGGACCAAAGGACCTTACATACTGTATTAGTGAACTTATACAGTGTTTCGATCTTTTATTTCAATTAGTTCTCTGGTGGATGAATGTACCAGTGAGGTTTTAGTGGCTATATATGAGTACATTTATCTTGATTTTATGGTCTTAATTGTTGGTACGCACAAACCACCGAAATTCTATTGAAAAGAGCACATAATGTGGTGTTTTGATATTTTTTTTAAACCAAAACATGATGTTTTATTTTCTGTCTATTTTATGAGCATTTAACATTCAGAAAATGATGATGGAGTTGTAACATGAATACATGATGTTTTTAAATTCCATTCTTGTTTATCTTGTACTTGCCACTTATGGTTCTTTTAGATAAGGGCACGAAATATCATGATGCTTACTGATTGGCAGGATGAGAGAATATCAATTAGCAATTGATGAACAGAAACACTTAAATGATGACTTGCAGAGGGAACTGACAGAACTGAAGGCGCATACAGAATTGTCCTTGAAAGTAAGTAACTTTTGTTGATTGTCATTATGAAAAGTTGGAATTTGCGTAATAGGAGGATGCCCGCACCCCAGGACGCCAAAACACTAGTATTGATAATTTGGTATCTTTATGAAAACTGCTACATTTCTGTATCCACAGTGCATGTGTTTGACACGTCTTGGTTGAACCTAGGATTCAAATAGTTCTTTCTTTTCTTCTTCCTAGCACTCTAGGTTGTGAACGGGTTCGACCTAGGACTACTCTAATATATGTCTATGCAACAGTGATCTTAATGAACTCTCAAGTATATAAGAATGTCTTTTTTTAAAATAAATAAGAATGTCCTTTACCTATGTATTTCATGTACATAGTTGTTTATTGTCTGTTATATTCCTTACAGCCTGTTGCAATAATATTCTGACTTGTACCTATTTTCGACCTCTTTCTAGTCAGAAGCTGATATTTGATTCTCTTTCAGGTTATTCTAAAATTCTATGACCTTCGTTGCAGAGACTCTGAATGTTCTTCAAGCGTTACTTTTGAAGAGAAGTGTTCAATCCTTCTAGATGATTGTGCTGACAATTGGAGTTTTTGCTCTGATGGCGGAACCTCAACTTTGAAGTACATTGTAAACCTTAAGCCCTTATCTGCTATAAAGAATAATTCATATTTAATTGTGTTATTTAGTTTCTTTCATTAACATCATCTGGGGCAGAGCCAGAAAATTATAGATACAGGGAACAAATGTAAAAGATAAATTATTAGAAGGTAAAATCAACATTTTTCATTGAATTTCATGTGCATAAGAGGAATTCATCTATCATAAGGGAGTGCTTCCCCTCCCTCCTTCTGCCCCTGAACATCTTTATGCATTGTTGGCTTGTTGCTCAGTTTTTTTCTGGGAACTAAAGGAATGCGGAAGATAAGATAGGAAATGATGAAACTTTGCTGGCATCTGTTTCAGGACTTATGCAGTTATGGTTTGATTCGCAGTTTCTCATGCAACATACTGCTTCATACATGGATACAATTTACAAAACATCTGTGTTATGGATGGAACTCATAAATTTAGTTCTAATTTCCTCATTTGTCCTATTCAGCTATACTTAATTGTGACTGTCATGCCCAATTTGACCTAATTGTACCATGCACTTGAGTAATACAACATGACATGCAGACCCTAATTGGTTCTCAAGAACTGCTTTAATAATGGTGCATTTGAAGTGTCCATGAGTTACTGTTTATTGAAAATTTTTCCAGTTGATCTGGACCTAAACCAAAGTGCTTTGAATAATGGCATCTTGCTACTGATTTTTTGCATTAGAGATTTTCCCTTCAATGTGTTTACAATTTACATTTTTTGTAGGCATCTTTAGAAGCGGAGAAAGAGTCACTTAAAGCTAAAATATCAAAGCTGCAAAGCAACTTAAGGATGGTAAGATAAGCTTGCAAATGCTAAGGTGAAGTTTGGGTATAACAAATCTTTTTGGTTTGTTGAAAACTACTGCTTTTGGTTGTGTAGGGCCTTGAGATTGAACAGCATTTGCAAAGAAATGCACGCATATTAGAGAAAAGACAGGTACAGTTCTGAGGTATTATATTGTTCTCTCATGACCTCTTTAATTTGTATACTTTGGAGTGCAGGCACTGTATGATGGATTTCTAAGAAATGGATTGTCAGAACTTCAAAAGTTCTACACATATCAAAAGGCTGAAATTATGAAAATATTGGAAGAAGAATCATCGCAGTTGATCAAAGTTGTTGCAGGGATTCAGGATAAGCTAACTGAAATTTGCATCAACACTGAAGTTAATGAACATCCTGCCAATGAGATTCAATGTTGTGACAGCAGTTGTAAAGATGTGCATGTTACTACAGATATCAGTCCTAGCACATGTCCTAAGGTTTGCACATGTTGACAGCAAACTTCTTTTCCCTCTACATTAATGCTGAGCTTCTTCCTATGTTTACTGGCTACAGAAACATATGCTTTGAGGATATTGACAAATTACTCCATAAAACATAATTGAATGCTCTTACTCCTGAACTTCAGCCTTTAGGTCACTAAGTTAGAAATCTGAATGTGACACTTCAAATGTGTTGACATTCACAACCGCTAGAACTTAGCATAAACTGGAGCAAATATTGGAAATAGCATGTCTTAGCATCATAAGATGCTAGCTCTGTAAGAAACTGACAAGTGATGGCATTTTCTTTTAGGGCAAGCTTTCTAGTCAAATCAAATTAACTGAAAACTGTGTTGACATTGAACACCACTTTAGCAGTGGGTGTCGTCTCCTCTTGTCCTCGCTCGTCCACCTTTGGTCCTGCATCGTTGATGCACATCTGTTTGAAGGGGAGGGGAAGGGAGCAGAACTGCAGCAGGGGAAGGTCTTAGGGTCGTGGCGGCGTGGGGAGCATGTGTGACTGCGCTGTGGCTCGTGGTGGTGTGGGGAGAGTGTTGTGACTGGCCTGCAGCCCCTTACTTTTCTGAAACTTCCTTATTATGATTTCCCTTTACCCTTACATTCTGCTCCTTAGAAGTTCTATTTTCTCAAAAGACACTATTACAGATACTTCTATTTGTTATTTCTCCTCATAACCTCCTCTTTGGTACTGTAGCAACAACAATTACACACACATGTTGGTGTTTAATAATTCATAGTTAGTCAATTACAGTACAGACTGATGTAAACGCCTAGGCTCTAGGCAAAGGGTCAGCGCCTAGAGAGCGCCGCCGCTCGTGGTGATCTCGGGAGCACACAAGGCAGTCAGGGTGGGCAAAAAAACCGAGACCGAACCCGAAAGACCGAAATTTGGGTCCTCGGTCCCTACTTTGGTTCCTGTTCGCAGGACACCGATTTTTATTTTGGTGCTTCGGTCAGTAGGATCGCGTAGCCAAATAACCGAGACACCATTGGCCCATGTTGATCCATGAAGCTCATGCTCAACCACTCCAGGCCTTATCTACTAATGCACGCTTCCTAACCCTAGTACTATTCTAAAAAAATCCTAAGCCTTGTACCTGAACAGCCTGCCGCCGCACGCCCGGGTCGCGAACGCCGCCTGCCTGCTGATACGCGCAAGGATTTCCTAGCCCTGACGATGCTAGCCACCAATGACTGCCGCTTAGCACCCACTAGTCCACTACGCTAGCGCCCGCCCTTGACAACGATGACGAGTTGACGACGGTGCCTCGAGAGGGGCACCAGCAGTACTGCAGGCCATGTCAGTGGAGGCGTCTGGAGCAACACAAAGATCTTGAGGCTGAGAAGGAAGAGCGGCGGAGACCAGAGGAGTTGCTGATCAGCAGTTTTGTGCTGTTGTTCGGTCAGGCTCGGTTGAAACCGATGACCGAGACCGATTATTCGGGTGACTGAGCTGTTGATTATCGGTTTCTTGGGCACAAGCTCGGTTTCAAATATGTAAAGACTGAATTTTCTAAAAACCAATTTACCTGAACTGAATTTTCGGTTTAAGACCGAACGCCGAGCCCTGCAAGGCAGCATTGAGGGAGGGCAATTTTGTGATTTGGCCCCTTTTCTAAGAATTCCTGGAAACTTATTATGATTCCCTTTACTGATTCCTTACATTCTGCTCCCTAGAAGATATACTTTTATTTGTTATTTCTCTTCTCATAACCTCCTCTTTGGTACTGTAGCAACAACAATTACACACACATGTTGGTGTTTAATTCAGAGTTAGTCAATTACGTTACATATACATAGTACAGACTGATATAAACGCCTAGGCTTGCCTAGCCACACCTAAGCTCTAGGCGGGGGGGGGGGGGGGGGGGGGGGGGGTCAGTGCCTAGCGTGTTTTGTAACCTTGACACAAAGGCACATGTTGTGCATTTTTGTAAGCATGTTATAAGCTCACTTAACATGACGGACACATGAATGAAGAAAGTGATAGTGGATGAAGATTTGAACTTCTTAGCTCTTTGCCGAGGAATAATTCAGTAGTGTTTCGAGTGCTGAATTGAAAATGGAATTGCTTTTCCTATTCAGGGATCAGGGTTCTGATATGTACCTCACAAATTTATTTACCTTTTTTCTTTCTGAAGAAACACTTCATCTGATAGATAATCACAGCTTATTGTGGTTGCATGTGGTGCAGAGTGATTCTCCTGCTGATCTTAACTCCGTGTCGTTTGATGAATCTAAAGCACTTGCACAAGCCTTACAGGAGAAGGTACCACTTCACTCCAGTGATTCTTTTTGTTTTTGATCCTCATGAATCAATTTCTGATAGCCCTACTTAAGTTTCTTTTTCCCAATTTTGTTCAAAAGTTAGAGTGACATTTCTTTTTTGGGGCGGAAAAAGTTCAAATTACTACCTTGAAGTTTAGCCAGTGTTCATATAACCCCATGAACTAACGTTTGGTTCGATTTACTCCCCCCAACTATTTCAATTGGTCTAGTTTACTCCTTAACAAGATTTGTCATTTTTGTTTCTACACGTACAAGTTGAGTTTTAATTTCAAAATTTGTGAGATGATAGCGAACATCATATTTATGTTAAAAATACATTATGAATTTTTTCGCTGGAATTGAATAATCACACAATACAGTGGTGTCCGTTACAGATGGAAGCACTTATGCTCTTCTCACAGGAACAAGAAAGATACCTATTAGAAAAACAGAGAGACCTGATTGTTATTGAGGAACTCCAGAAGAACTTATCTCAAGTATTACCTCTACACTTTCTACTTGTCATTACTTTTCAATCACAACTACATATTTGAATGATATGACGAGTGTTCTAAATAGTGCAAGTATGGTGCAGTCTCATTTGGCGTTGTCATGAAGTTGATACTTTATACCATTACTATTTTGTGCATTTTGCTCCTAGCTGTTGGAAAAGGAAAACTGAACCATATGATTCTTTTCAAAAGTATGCACTAAATGACTAGAATTAGTTTTGAACTTGGATTTTTCTTGGGAAATCTGTCAATATATTGTGAACTTGACTATCTACACTGCTAACACTGGTGGTTTGCTAGTAGTATCTTCCTTGATTGACAGTAATTAGTTGTTTCCTACTCCTTGTATATCATCTATTTTTAGGTGTGAGTTTCTGTTGCACATCAGCACTCTTGTAGTGTTGGATGGGTGTGTCGCTTGACTAGCTTCATCTTTTTTGTATAGGTTAAAGATGAAAAGGTGAAGATCCTGATGGAATTAGCAAAACTGAAAGAACAATATTTGCTATTGCAGGGGTAAGTATTTTCTTCAGTAAGTAATCATGAGAAACCAATTTTGTTGTTAATGGAGTAATATTTTTAAGGGAAAAAAGGAATAGGTTTTAAAAAAATTTAAAAAAAAGGGATAGATTTTTGTAACATTGGTCAGAGCATTATCACTATAACAAAGCTTGGTTTTGTGAAGGGCCTCATAGAAAGTCACATACTAAACAGAAATGTAATAAACCTTAATCATATTGAATTAAATTTGGTTGATCTGTAGACTTAGTTCCTTTTGAGTTTGATGATTGAGCATGTAAGGACCATTCCGGTGTCCAACTTGGTGTCTTATACAGGCATAACACCTCCAATTGTTTGCATCAGACATGCAAATATTTGCATATGTTTTGTGGGGGGCCAAAATACACATGTTATTATTGTGACTTTATTATCTTTTCTGCTCAGCAGCTCTGCTGTGAAGGAAGGTCATGATACTGGTGATTCATCTAAAGTCATTCCTGGGCAGCATGACCAACAAGGGATGCTGAAGACTATGCTGAAGAGGACATCTTTAAGACACTGGATGAGAAAAGAAAGTAGTACTATTGGACATGGGAGCTCTGATGGAAATGATCATACAGTTTGCAAAGAGCATTCAGTGGATGTTGCAAGGTTTGTGACAGAGATATATTGTTCTACTTGCTCATTGTTCCCTACATTTTGTTTTTGGTCTATCATTCACTAATAATGATTTCAAAATGCTACATTGGTGACAATACTAAGTCACCCAGAACTGTCGCTTATTTAGACACCATCACAGATCTCTTTTTTTTTTGTAATATGTTTTGCAAGATCTGATAAAGAATTCAGACAGCTGGCATTGTGTTAGTCAAAGTTAAAAAATGATTGCATCTAGAGATGTTGCTTCGTATTTGTAAGACATAATCTGCTGCCCCCTTTCTCTCTTCTTTCTGTCCAGGACAGAGACATGGTAGTGGATCAGATCATCTCATGGCTGGTCAAGTCTCTAGCCCTGTAGAGTATAAGGCAATAGGCCATACTTGTACTAGTAGAAGTACACCAGCAGTATGGCTGGTACTAGAGTAGTTGTTGGCTGATTTCAGCCTTGTACCCTAGGTGTATGTAGTTGGTAGAGCTGTACCTTAGAAGGTACATGTAATGGTGTATATAAACCAGTCCAATGCAATGGAACCTGTAGTAAGTTCAATTGCCACTCATTCAGTTCCAGTTTCAGTTCAAGTCTGAAACTGTGTGTGTGCTGTGTGTGTGCTGTGAGAGCTCAGGGCTCTTCTTCTACCTTGGAGCAGGGGAGAGGGAGAGGGGAGGAGAGCAGGTGCTGCTCACCTCGGTGCAGGGTTGCTGTGCCAACAATTGGTATCGGAGCCGTACAAGCCGTAGCTAGGTCCCCTGACCAGCAATGGCGGAGAGTGCGGGCCGGAATGGTGGCGGGGAAGGTGGTGAGCGACAGCTCCAACCGGCGCCACAAGTTGAGGTGCGCGTGGTGAAGGAGTTCGGTGGCAGTGGCTCCTGGCCCATGCTCACCCGCACCAACTACGGTGAGTGGGCGACGCAGATGAAGTGGAAGCTTCGCGCGCGCAAGTGGTGGCGGGCGATTGAGGAGGATGACCGCACCGAGGACGCCCAGGTGGGAGTCATGGAGGCGCTCATGGCCTCAACGCCGGCGGAGTACCATGAGGCGCTGGGCGCGAAGGACACTGCGAAGCAGGCGTGGGAGATGCTGGAGTCCCTGCGCATTGGCTCGGATCGAGCCAAGAGGGCGAGGATTCAGCAGCTGCGCAGGGAGTTGAACGACATCAAGTTCAAGCCCGGGGAATCGGTGGAGGATTTCACCCTTCGCCTCCAGTCCTTGGCCACGCAACTGGCCACCTACGGCAAGAAGGTGGACGACGAGGACCTCGTCACCAAGCTGCTGTGCACCGTGCCGGCAAGATACTCGCAGCTCGCCATGTCCATCGAGACCATGCTGGACATCTCCACGCTGTCTCTGGAGGACGTGGCCGGGCGGCTGCGGGTAGCAGAGAGCCGCACCACGCCGGCGCCGGAGAAGGAGAAGCCCAAGCTCCTGCTGACCGAGGAGGAGTGGTCAGCACGCATGAAGGAGAAGAGGCAGTCCGGGGAAGGCTCCAGCCGTGGTGGCGGCGATCGCGGCGGTGGCAAGCAGCAGAGCAAGGGGCCGGCAGACAAGAAGAAGGGGAAGAAGAAGTTCACCGACCCGAATGCCTACCGCAAGTGCGGCAAGGTTGGGCACTGGGCGCGGGAGTGCCCGGAGCGCAAGGAGAAGAAGGATGAGGCGCACCTAGCTCAGGACGACAGCGACGGCGATCACGCACTCCTGATGGGGGTGTACTGCGCGGAGCAGAGCGGCAGAGAAGAAGTGTTGGAGGCGGAGCAGAGTCCTGCGCCACTGGCTATCCATCGCTTTGATGAGCCGCGAGCGCAGGTCCATCTTGGAGTCGCCGGAGATGAGTCCGAGCAGAGGTGGTACCTGGATTCCGGCGCGAGCAATCACATGACAGGCTGCCGCGCCGCCTTCTCTGAGCTGGACGAGAAGCATGCCGGGAGCGTCCGGTTCGGGGACGGCTCTCGGGTGGAGATTCGCGGACGAGGGACGGTGCTGTTCAGGTGCAAGAACGGGGAACACCGAGCGCTCTCGGAGGTCTACTACATCCCCGAACTCCGGTCGAGCATCATCAGCTTGGGACAGCTGGACGAGCACGGCGCGGAGGTGCTCATCCGCGGCGGCGTGCTCCGGATCAGGGACCAGGACGGTCGGCTCCTGGCAAAGGTAAAGCGATCACGCAACCGACTTTACCTCCTTGATTTGAAGATCGAGCAACCAGTGTGCCTAGCAGCAGCATGCACGGAGAAGCCATGGTTATGGCATGGCCGGTTCGGCCATCTCAACTTCGATGCGCTGGGCCGGCTCGGGAAGATGGTGGACGGCCTACCAGAGATTAGGCACGCAGGCGAGCTCTGCGACAGCTGCCTGGCAGGGAAGCAGAGGCGGCTGCCGTTCCCCAAGGCAGCCAAGCGTCGCGCAGAGGAGCTGCTCGAGCTAGTCCATGGGGACCTCTGCGGACCAATCAAGCCGGCGACCCACGGCGGGCGGAGGTACTTCCTCCTGCTCGTAGACGATTGCAGCCGCTACATGTGGCTGCAGCTTCTAACGAGCAAGGCCGAGGCAGCGGACTCCATCAGGCGCTTTAAGGCGCGGGTGGAGGTGGAGTCCGGGAAGAAGCTGAAGGTGCTGAGGACAGACCGCGGCGGCGAGTTCACGGCGATAGAGTTCGCCGCCTACTGCGCCGAGGAGGGGGTGGGGCGCCATCTCACTGCGCCCTATTCCCCTCAGCAGAACGGCGTGGTGGAACGCCGGAACCAGACCATCGTTGGGATGGCGCGATCGATGATGAAGGCGAAGAAGATGCCGGGAGCATTCTGGGGCGAGGCAGTGAGCACGGCTGTCTTCATCCTCAACCGGGCTCCCACCAAGGCGCTGAAAGGACAGACTCCGTTCGAGGCATGGCATGGGCGCAAGCCTAATGTCTCGTTCATGCGCACATTCGGCTGCATTGGCCATGTGCGCACCACCAAGCCAGGGCTTCACAAGCTGGAAGATAGGAGCACCAAGGCAGTGTTCCTTGGCTACGAGGATGGGTCCAAGGCCTACAGGCTCTACGATCCGGCTGGCGGGAAGGTGATGGTGTCCCGAGATGTCGTCTTCGATGAAGCGGCTGCCTGGAGGTGGGAGGAGGAGGAGACCGTTTTGGGGGAAGCTTCAGAAGGCGGTGGCATCAACGACTCCTTCGACGTCGAACACCTGGTGATTCAGGGCCATGGCGCAGCGGCTGAGCAGTCACCAGAGCCTGCAGCCGGGAGAGGTGTCGAGTCACCTGTTGCAGCAGAGGAGCCACCCAGTCCAGGCAGGACTGGGCACCTGGATACGCCCGGGCCGGCCTGGGAAGAGTTCCCTGGCTCACCCGAGCAGCGGACACCAGCTGCGGCCACCGTGGAGTACGCCTCGCCACCCTCCAACGTCTCAGACTTCGTGGATGCTTTCCATGAAGGGGAGGAGGTGCGGTTCCGGCGGGTGGACAACGTGGTCGGGGAGGCAGCCGTGCCAGGACTGGCCGATCGGCTGCTCGACGACGGCGCCCACACTTTGCTCTTGATGAGCGCAGAGGAGCCGGGCACGTTTGCAGCTGCGGAGCGCGATGGAGCATGGCGGCGTGCGATGCTCGAGGAGATGAAGTCCATTGAGGACAACCGCACCTGGGAGCTTGTCGATCCACCGGCGGGATGCCGACCGATCGGGCTCAAATGGGTGTACAAGGTCAAGCGCGACGAGCGGGGCGCCATCGTGAAGCACAAGGCACGGCTCGTCGCCCGCGGATTCGTGCAGCGGGAAGGAGTTGACTTCGAGGAGGTCTTCGCACCAGTAGCGCGCATGGAGTCGGTGCGACTCCTGCTTGCGCTCGCGGCAGCCAAGGACTGGCAGGTCCACCACCTCGACGTCAAGTCTGCCTTCCTCAATGGCGACTTGGCAGAGGTGGTCTTCGTCAAGCAACCGCCAGGATTCGTGCAGGCGGGGCAGGAGCAGAAAGTGCTGCGGCTTCGGAAGGCGTTGTATGGGCTGCGTCAAGCTCCACGCGCCTGGAATGCCAAGCTCGACGCCACCATGACGGAGCTTGGATTCACACGATGCGCCAGCGAGCATGCTCTGTACACCCGACGACGGGGGAAGGAGCACCTCATCGTCGGGGTGTACGTCGATGATTTGATCATCACCGGCGCGCGGGCAAGCGACATCGCTCGGTTCAAGGAGGAGATGGCCAGCCAGTTCAAGATGAGTGATCTCGGATCGCTGTCTTACTACCTCGGGATTGAGGTGAGGCAGGGGGCGGACTCCATCAAGCTTGGTCAGCGGGCGTACGCGCTCAAGCTACTGGAAAGGGCTGGCATGGTAGGCTGCAAGCCAGTGGCTACACCGATGGAGGAGCGCGTGAAGCTCTCCAAACAGAGCACGGCGGAGAAGGTGGATGCCACCTTGTACCGGAGCACCGTCGGTGGTTTGAGGTGGCTCACGCATACCCGGCCGGACATTGCGTTCGCCGTCGGCTATGTGAGTCACTCTGGGCATAAAACCCGCTACCCATTACCCGAACCCGAAAAACCCACACCCGAACCCGAAAAACCCGAACCCGCAATACCCGATTCCAGTTCGGGCAGTGAATCTCAAAACCCGCAATTTTTGTGGGTAATTCGGGTTTAGGGTTCCGGTACCCGAAAACCCGAACCCGCATATCATATGAACATCAGAACATGTGTTTCACTCTGCTGCAGCGCTGCTGTTATTTATCTTGTTTTCTTTGCCACCAAGTGTCGTTTGCACTTGGCCATTTTATAATTCTATATAGTTATGTATTTATAATTCTATGCCAAATTATATGATGTTTAAGGGGTTGCTTACATTCTACAGAGTTCGGGTAGAATGGGATTACCCGAACCCGAACCCGAAATTGCGGGTACCCGCGGCTGCGGGTAATGGGTTTTTGGGACTGAGTTCGGGTTCCAGTTTATATTACCCGAACTTTTCAAAACCTGAATTACCCGACCCGATCGGATCGGGTAACCCGAACGCCCAGAGTGATATGTGAGTCGCTTCATGGAGGATCCGCGGGAAGATCACTGGGCGGCAGTGAAGCGCTTGCTGCGTTACGTCCAGGGGTCAGCGGAGATGGGGCTCATCTTCCCCAAGCACGGCGGGCTTCGGCTGTCTGTCTTCAGCGAGGCACCACCCAGGACAGGGGAAGCAGAGCTGGTGGCTTACAGTGATGTGGACATGGCCGGGGACGTGGATGGACGGAGGAGCACCTCTGGAGTGCTTGTGTTCCTCGGGACTGCGCCGGTTGCCTGGCAGTCACTGAAGCAGAAAATGGTGGCTCTGTCCACTTGTGAAGCGGAGTATGTCGCGGCAGCGACGGCAGCATGCCAGGTGGTGTGGCTCCGGCGGTTGCTGAGTGAGCTCACAGGAAGTAAAGCTCAGGCACCGGCACTGAAGATGGACAACCAGCCGGCCATAGCATTGGCAAAGAACCCAGTTCTCCACGACCGAAGCAAACACATTGATGTGAAGTTTCACTTTCTTCGTGATTGCGTCGATGGAGGGCAGCTGGTCATCGAGTTCGTCGAAACTGGTCGACAACTCGCTGACATCCTCACCAAGTCACTCGGGAAGCTTCGGTTTCAGGAACTGAGGAAGATGATTGGCATGGTGGAAGTCAAATGAGGGCAGCAAAGATTAGGGGAAGATTGTAAGACATAATCTGCTGCCCCCTTTCTCTCTTCTTTCTGTCCAGGACAGAGACATGGTAGTGGATCAGATCATCTCATGGCTGGTCAAGTCTCTAGCCCTGTAGAGTATAAGGCAATAGGCCATACTTGTACTAGTAGAAGTACACCAGCAGTATGGCTGGTACTAGAGTAGTTGTTGGCTGATTTCAGCCTTGTACCCTAGGTGTATGTAGTTGGTAGAGCTGTACCTTAGAAGGTACATGTAATGGTGTATATAAACCAGTCCAATGCAATGGAACCTGTAGTAAGTTCAATTGCCACTCATTCAGTTCCAGTTTCAGTTCAAGTCTGAAACTGTGTGTGTGCTGTGTGTGTGCTGTGAGAGCTCAGGGCTCTTCTTCTACCTTGGAGCAGGGGAGAGGGAGAGGGGAGGAGAGCAGGTGCTGCTCACCTCGGTGCAGGGTTGCTGTGCCAACAGTATTTAGACAAGGATTCTAGACTTCTTTTTTACCCTAAATACCTGTTTGGAAAAGGGGGGATTGCTGGTTGCTCTTGAAACTTTGAGGAATCAATTCATTATTGATCCCAGTGTCTACTAAAGGTGTTTAGCTTTATTTTCCTGTTGCCTTTTCTCCATGTTAAAAGCATCTGACTGAAATTATTGCTGTTAAAAATACAATGATTGGAACATGTAGATGTGTAAACTTGGTGGAATAAACATTGGCAAAATAACTCTTTTTGGCGTTTTCCTGACTATTAAGATGTGATGCCATATTAAACTAGTAGCTCAAACTTCTCTTTTCAGGCACATGCATTTCCACATTAATTTTTCTGTTTCATGCTACTGCATTGCAGGTTAAGAGTTGAAAATGCTATGCTTCTTGAAGGTGTTGGTACTGTTGAGCGTCTCACTTCTTCAGTGCGTAGACTGCATATTGTGCTTTTGAAGGTATGCTATTTGAACTGACAGATGCAGCTTGTTATAATGGGATGAAATTTTTTCGAAAGCAATGCATGAATGATGCATAATATTTGCTACATCACTGTACAATGGGCCTATCTGCTTCTGATTTTTAGAAGGGTGAGTGTGGTGTTGGAGTGGTATTATTCTATCCTTCCATTAACTGTGGTCTGTTAAGACTTAAGAGGTGTTGACTGGAAATGAGAAATTGCATTTAGATGAGAACAATCTGAACTGATTGTTCCGCATGCTAGGCGATTTTTAAGATATATCACTTAGTCACTCCACCCACCTACACACCCTCAGCACCACCCTTTTTTGCACTTTATCCTCCACTAGTGAAACTTGGGGTCACCATACAGTTTAGTAGTTTGCTGTCAAATACTCAAATCCAGTTGGTAGGTTGTAAAGTTCCCCAAAGTGTCTGTTCTACTTTCAAGTACCAAAAGAAGAGACGAGGTCCTTACTCCCAAATCTTAGAAGAGATATCTCATTGTGCCTAGTGCCTTTCTGCCTCCCCTATGCCGGCCAACACTATTTTACTGTCAGCTCAACTTAGGATGTGTTTGGTTTGAGGAATGTGACTCCAAAATTCACTCCTCACTTCTGTGTTTGGTTTATGGAATAGAATGGGCTGATCTCAATCCACCATCTCATCTCTCACAAGCTAACAATTAGTATAAGAATGAGGATGGAATTATTCCACCAAAATTTATGGGATGAATAATGACCCCACCTCATATAAGATGGGGTGGTTTCTCAAACCAAACACCCTCTTAACT
Organism: Sorghum bicolor; assembly: GCF_000003195.3. Classification (NCBI taxonomy): domain Eukaryota; kingdom Viridiplantae; phylum Streptophyta; class Magnoliopsida; order Poales; family Poaceae; genus Sorghum; species Sorghum bicolor. The sequence goes on from NC_012875.2 coordinate 47,560,905, forward strand.
TAACTTGCTTAGAGCCCACTTGTTCCTCTACAGAGACTATTTGCTCACTTTTGAAGTCATTGTGCCCAAGCTTCATGCTGAGCAATATTTGTCATAGTGTGCACACTGGCTGGCAAAGGAAGTGGATCTTGTCTTACGGACTGAACCACTGCAACTGCTGTTGGTGTGTTACCAAAGCTGCTCCACCATCTGTCATTGACAGTATCTAGGAGACAGCCACATGTGTTCCTGTCAAACTGAAGGGTACGTTGGCCTAGTGTACTAATGTATGCAGAGATAAACTGAAGGGTACATTGGTCTAGCGCTCTCAATGGGTTACTGTGATTATTTTTCCCCAGAAGTAAACTGATGCGCTTCAGGGATAATGCATTCATGGAAATTCAACATTCTTTCTAAGCCATTTAAGTTTGATTTCCTAGTTAATGACACGCACGCACCAAATATATATAGATTATTGAGATAGTTGCAATATGGAGGTGCAAGTTAGCTGCAGATGATGTGCCCAATATATTAGCAATTACTACCTCCATTCTCTTTTATAAGGCACAACTTGATATGACACGGTCTCCCAAATTGCACTTTGACCATGTATTTATTTTATTTTATATTATTTATACTTATAAACTTATGATAATTAGATAGTAGATTTAATTACAAATCTAATCATATCAAGTTTATGTTATAACAATTGAAAATTGTTAGTCAAGTTATTGGTCAAAGATTCTGAAGTTTGAATCTTCGTATGTGTGTGCGCCTTATAAAAGAGAATGGATACACGAGCTACACTCGTCTGATGTGTGTTGCCATACTGTTAGGGGTGTAATCTTAGTTGACACTAAATATTCTTCTTGTTGGAATATAAGTGAATTGCCCACCTCTCCCCATCAGCTTGAGCTTTTGGGTTGAATTGGTTGGTGCATGCAACTCAATAGGGTATCAAAGCCAGAGGTCTCGAGTTCGAATCCTGGTTAGCGCAATTAAATAAAATATAATTGTTGCTCGCTCCTATTCCACATCTGAGGCCTGAGGGAGCCTCCACGTGAGGGGGAGTGTTGGAATATAAGTGAATTGCCCACCTCTCCCCCATCAGCTTAAGCTTTTGGGTTGAACTGGTTGGTACATGCAACTCAATACTTCTGAAGGCAGTACAAAAACTTTGATCTATTGTAAAATGCTTTAAGCACTTGGGTAGCATCACACCGTCCCATACAATTATCGAGTGGCAACCTCAATCCATATTTTATTTCAAACATTAATTTTATTAACTTTTGGATGGTATGGCACTTAGGCAGCCATTGGCACGATTGTTTTGGGTTGCATTGCTAGCTTATTAAGTAATTTGTGTTACATAACTAACTTTCGTAGTAACAAATTTATCAGGCTTATGATGATATCAAGTCAGCTGATTCTTTGGAGAGTACGTTCGAAGCGCTCAACAGTCTTATAACTGAAGCAAACCTTATGAAGACAGCTCTTAATGTGGTTCTTCCAGTAAGCTGGTCCGGGGATTCATCAGATGCAATTACATATGAAGCTCTGTGTGATCCGTCTGATTCACCCAAATCAAAGTCCTGGAAAGTAGATCCACTCTCTTCTGCAGGCATGGAGATGGTGGAGCTACTAATATTGGCTGCTGAGATTCTCAAGGAGAGCTTTCTGGTGAAGAAATAAGGCCTCCATGTAAGAACGAGTCTGGCTCTCCTTGTTTGTTTAGAAGCATGCAATTTAATCCTTAAATTAATTTTTGGGTGTATATACTTAAAACTGATTGCTAAAAGTGCACTAGTAGATTATTTCGGATGTAGAGAAAAAGCCAAATGTGTTCTGTAATTTAGGGTTCGCTGATATTGCTGTGTCCTGTGTTGGTACAGTAAAGGGTTAAAGACTTAAGAACCCTGTGTGCAAAATTCAGTTTACAAGCAAAGATCAAAGATAGATGGATGTTTGATATGCATCTGAAGTCTTCGGTATACATATATCAATAGTTTTTTAGAGGATGTCATCATCATTTGATATTACATAGGTAGATTGTGAATTGGGCTTAATTCAGTGGGTTGGTTTCTTGTGGAATTTGCATATTGTTTAGCCTCAAACAGGCACGGGTGATTGTATTTTTTCCAGATTTATTTTAGAATTTAACGACATCTTCCAGTGATTTCTGTTGGAGACCCCTATGACAATTTTATTTTCTTGAGATTTGTTGTCTTAGTTTATCGAGGGTGTTCATAGGGATACATGTATATGTGAGTGTACATGTGTGTTTATGCGTTTATAGTGTAATTTAAAAAATGGAGCTGTTTTTTTAAGTCAATTTGATCAGAGGTAATAATCACGTGGTTAGACGAACATATCATGTGAGCAACTACTACCAAAAAGTTCAACTTCTATTCTATAGTCGTGGTTGCTAAGGTACCGTCTAACGGATGGAGGAGAATGAACGCGATAAATAACCCAGTCATCATTTCATCAAGTCCTAGATTGGCGCTATGAGGGAACTGTTCAAAGTTTTCTTCAAGTAAAAGGAAAACGCAGAACCGCATATTATATTAGTGCGCTCGAAACCTCCACATATATTTTGAGCTCAATATAATGCTTACAAACTTCTGTCTGACCAAAAAAATAAAAAAAATATATACTTGTTCGTTTGAGCTTATCAGTCGAATCTATCAGCTATTCAACAGTATTTTTCTCTCATAATAAATCAGGTAATAGTACTTTCTATCATGGTTGAACAGCCAAATGAACAAGACGAGCCTTGAACAGTTTCCTTGGGAGCTCTTAAAGTTAGGCCTTAGTTGGCAAAATTTTTTGGCTTTGACTACTGTAGCACTTTCATTTGTATTTGACAATTATTGTCAACCATAGATTAACTAGGCTCAAAAGATTCGTCTTGCAAATTATAGGTAAACTGTGTAATTAGTTATTTTTTAGCTATATTTAATGTTTCATGCATGCGTTCAAAGATTTGATGTGATGAAAAATCTTAAAGAAAAAATTAAAAACTAAACAAGGGCTTAGTCACTTTTAGTCACTTTGTTCTAATCACATTGACTAAAGGTGAATAAAAATGTCATTTAGGAAAGTAGTAGCCCAAAGCTTGCTAAAAATGACTAGAAGCCCATCTGGGGACGCAATTTTTTCTCCCTAAGGGTACATGCCATTACAATGTGGACCATTGAATTCACATTGAGATTCGTGCCCACTAAAAAAGAGACAATAGAAAATTATCTCTCCTGCTGGACACGAAACTCAGTGTGAATCTTGTGGTCCACATTGTAAGAGTATGTGCCTTTAGGGGCAAAATTTACTTTACTTCCCATCTAGACACAGGATGCCCCTCATCATTGCCCCTATTCGAGCCCCACTCAAACCCTATCCCTTCACTCTCCCTCACTCTTGCTCACTCCCAGCTCGCTCACTCTCTCCCACTCTCAGTGCTCTCTCCATCACCGCCACCATCGAGCTCCATGCCCCCTTCCCTCGCTCCTCCCACCGTCTCTGTCATCGGATCTACTCCACTCGCCGCATCTGCCATGGACGGCCATAGGAACGAGTATCCGCAGTATTTCTCGTGGTTTTCTTCTCAGTTCAATCCCAGTGGCTCAGAGTCGCCCTAGGCCGACCAGGCGCACCCAACGTCAGGTCGCACGAAGCCGCACACACCACCTCCTCTGACCGGACACGATGCTCATTGTTAGGTCATATGATGCACTGGGAGTCCGATCATAGCGAAAAACTACACCAAGAGGTTCCAGGGCAGACCGAACACGGCTGACTTGTGTGATCCTCATCTTGTGTTGGCGTAGTCCGAGAGCGGACGGGCGTGTTGGACGGCTGCCATCGTTTTTGCGGCCACCGTCATTGGACTACGCCACGCCGTGCTTCCAGCTTACCGACGTTGAAGGCTACCACGTGCATCGCTCGCTCACGTGGAGGACGACATCAAGATCGTGCCAGAGATCACGCCAGAGGAGGTCACGATGGAGGAACTCGCACGGTCGCGCCAGAGGAGCTCACGGCGAACTCAATAGCAGAACTTCGCGTCAAACGGTGTCTCGGTAGAGGCCGTCGTGCAAAATAATACAACGCCTGTGAGGTATCAAACCATGCCCTCCTACCTTGGGCCATGGCGTGATAGCCACTAAAGCTGCGAAATGTTTGTTTCTTGGAGATACACACAATCACATTCATGGTATGTTTGGTTCCCCTTGCTAAATTTTTAGCTAGCTAAAATTAATTTAGCTACTTTTGGATGACTAATAGAACTAAACTATTTTAGTTCCTTTTAGTCAATGTGTTTAGAACTTTAGCTACTAAAGTGACTAAAGTTTAGCTAGCTAAAATTTAGCAAGAGGAACCAAACAGGGCCTTAATAAGGAAAACAGAAAAAAAATCCACTCTAATTAATTATTCTTTGGTATGCTAAAGGCTGTCCAAAATAACCTTAATCCCTTGCTCTTGAGCGGGCAAGGCGCTCAAGACGATGATTCTTGCTTCAAAACTAAAGGGAGAGCATCTCTAGGACTCCTCCTTTTTCTAACCTCCAATGATAAAAAAAAAAATATTATTTTGAAAGTCTTGTAACTTTAGCAGTTCCTCAAATCTAACCATAATAAGAAAAAAATTCTCGGTCCCTCGAATCATAGCCTCCACTCCTCAAATAAAGGAGAGACCTCTTCTCCTCTAATCCACTATTTTTCTCATTGGAGATTGAATTTTCTCATTCTGCTGCTAGAGAGAAGACCTTCAAAATCACAAAACACGTTTTGTATCTCCTCCAATAACTAGTTTTGGGGGTTGGAGTTTTCTCCTACAGCTGGAGATACTCTCCAACTTCAAAGCTGGAATTTCAACTTCAAAACTACAGGTTTTAGCCCTCCAGCTGGGTGGGCACTTCCTTCGTCTATAGCATGTCTGCTTGGCTTCGTCCAAAACCAAAGAGGCATGATGGTAGGAGAAGTGTTTAAAAAGAGAGAATATCGTCATATTATTTGGTCATTAGCGCACGCTAATCACTTGTTGGTAAAAAAAACTGCCCGCCGTGTGGAGATCGATCAGCTGCCCTGCAATGACAGATCCCAACGAACTTTTGACAGAACACACACACACACTGCATTAACCAACGTCGCAACAAATCATTGTCCAAAAGACTTTTCATTTACTGAAGAATTTCACCAAGAGCAACAACCAAAGGAATGAAAAAGGAAAGAAAATTGGTAAAGGTACAAACGTTAACGTTAGCCCTCCTGTCCTGCGACACCTCAGGTACATATATCTGCTTGCACGTCTGTCGATCATTGTACATACACACCAAAATGTACGTACGTGCCACTGCCACCTCACTATCGCTCCATGCCATGCCATGCCATGCCATGCGGCCTTTAGGACTTGAACCCGAGGATGTGCGGCGTGCCGGTGAACTTGAGCCACAGCGCGCCGTCGATGAACGGCCCGGCGGTGAACTGCTCGGCGTCCTTCCGGGTGATGACGTGGAACCCAGGCCAGTTGACCCTCTTGCTGGTGCCGGCGCCGGGCCCGCGGTTGTTGTACTCGGCGTAGAAGAGCGTCTTGATGCCGAAGTCGCCGTTCCAGGGCATGTACCCCTCCGGCTTGATGAAGTCGGCGATGGTGCTCTCCATGATGACGAGGCGCGAGAACTCCTTCCATGGACGGCCCAGGTACGAGGGGATCTTGAAGCGGTCGGCGAAGAGCTTCTGGTCGGGCACCAGCCGGCAGTTCTGGATGACGATCCCGGACTTCATGTTGGGGTCCGTGCGCCCGTGCGCCGTCACCGAGTTCTGCTGGTTGTCCATGGGCCGCCGCGTGATGATGAGGCAGTTCTGGAACACCGCCGCCGAGTTGCCGAAGATGAAGTCGATGGTGCCGGAGATGACGCAGTTGCGGAAGAACTGCCGCCTGGCGTGCACGTACAGCGTGTCCTGGAACGCGTCGAACCTGCAGTTGTAGAACGCCGCGAGGTCGCCCTGGACGCGGAGCGCCACCGCCTGGTGCTTCGCCGCGCCGGCCGTGTTGTGGAACCCCATGTTCTTGCAGATGAACCCGGCCGCCTCGATGGCTGCGAATCCACAGAAGATTGTAAAACAAATGCAGAATGGTACGGTGTTATATATTATATATATAAACAAGATTGATTTGCATTGCTGCTCACAGAAGGTGGCGGTCTTCATGGTGGTGATGCCGTCGGCGAAGCTCTTCTGGCCGGTCACGCGGGTATTCTTGGGCCCGTCGCCGTACATGAAGATGTTGACCTTGTCCTTGGCGATCATGACGATCTCGTCGTAGACACCGGCCTTCACGTAGATGACGTACCTCCCCTGCTGGCCCTTGGGCATGGCGTCCACGGCCTGCTGGATGCTCTTGAACTGCCCGCTGCCGTCCTTGGCCACCACGGCGTTCGGCTTAGGCTGGTTGCCCGCCGCCAGCAGCTTCCTCTCCGGCGACCTCATCCACACGGGCCACCCCTTCTCGTCCTGCTCCGACGACAGCAGCCGGCGCCGCGAGTCCTTCTTGAACATGTCGAGGTCCAGCTTCTTCAGGATCCCGCCGAGGCTGTTGGTGATGGCGAGCGCGTTGCTGCTGAGCTCGGTGGCGTTGCGCAGCACCGAGTGCATGTCGGCCCTGAGCTTCTCGTCCACGAAGCCGTCGATGCAGGTGTCCATGAACGTCATCACGCCCGTGAGCCACGTCTCGAGGTCGTCGGACCGGCTGAAGAGCACCTTGATGTCGCCGCCGGCCATATCCAGCATGCCCCTGAGGTCGTCCACGGCGTCCTCGAGGAGCTTCTTGCAGTCCTCGCGCGCGCTCTCTGTCATCTTGTCGCTGGCCTTGGCCTCGCCGATGTTCTTGGACTGCTCCACCGCCGTCTTCACCGACTCCAGCGCCACCTTGGCGACGCTGTGGAAGATCTCCTTGGGGTTCTCGGTTCCATTGGTGGCCTGGGAGAGCGTCTTCTCGCACGAATCCTTGTACAGCGTGGGCGCGCACAGGGACTTGACCGACTTGCCGGACGTGGCAAGGGAGGCATCCCCCGGGACGTTGAAGTTGTCGCCGGCCTTCTTGCCGGAGCGAGTGACGGTGGCGACCACGCCGACGACCACTGCGACGACGAGGATCGCCGACAGGCCACCTAGGAGAGCCTTTGCCATCTTGGGCCGCAAGCTTGTCGTTGAATCGGACGAGGATCAAATTTATAGCGGCCTTGAGGACGAAATGGCTGCGTACGGACGGACGTGGATGCATGGGTTCACCGTTGTTGTGCGGCAGGCCGTGTTCGTTGGGAGTCGCTATATTTTGACATGCTGAAGAGCATCGTCTATTTGAGGTGGTCAATGGGTTTTCCATTCTGGATTGAGGCATATTTGGGTAGATCTTGTCTGCTTCATAGCTGACCACTGTCTTGTAGCACCTTTTCTAAAATGGGTTGTGCTAATTCTGGAGGACGGCATTATGATGAGCCTAAATTGGACGAAGCTCTTCGCCAAATATATTTTTTTTTTCTCTTTTGCGCTTAGCTGTTTGTCTTTGCTCAAGTTGCTTAAAATGATCTTCGCGAAATATAAGTTCCTTACTATGGTTAGCATTCGTCACTGTTTGTTGGTATCTCGTATCTTACCATAGCCATTGGCTTGGACGACGCATCGTGCATTGTGCCTCATTGGAGGGGGAAGGGGGGTGAGTGGAATGGCACGTATATTGCAGATTTCAACACCAGGATATGTACAAGTTTTTTTAAAACATAATTCAAACGTGAACGGTCACGTACATGCACACACACCCATATGAACGCTCGAACATATCTATGCCCCAATTTTTGAATTGTGGTTTTAGCAATTGATGAACACGAGTGTGTGACTAACATGTATTTTCAAGGGGTCGTCTGACATTGCAATCACATGGTGTTCGTAGCCTCATAGATTATTTTGAGTATCGTTCCAAAGATACTCACGGAGATTAAGGACACTATAGCTTAGTGCTCAAAGACGTTCCTCCAAGCGGCTAGTGAGATTTTGGGTTTGCTTTAGTGATGAAAACAATTGGAAATGGTACTATATATGAAAACAAAAGCGATCACTACTGGATTTTTTCTATTTTTATCAAAAATAACTAATGGAAATGGTTGTGCTTAAACTAGAATCATAAAATGACAACTTCTATGCTTTGATAACAGAAAATAATATCAATTGTTGTAGGATTCCCCTATAACACTTTCACCATTTTTTTGAGAGTTCTATGGTTGTTAGGTTTAGAAGAGATATAAGAGCAACTTTGGTGTAGTCCTGAATCGTGGTAAACTGGAATCCAACCATAGATGTTGTAGATTTATAGCAGTCATTCTCTAGTTGTTAATTAGAGCAAATGGACTCTTGGAGACGCACTGAACAGAGGCAAATTGAGGTTCCCTAAGGGATTATTGGAATCTGGATTCTAGAATCTTTATTGTAGATAAAAAATCCCTAGCAGTTTGGATCCTAGATTATACATTGAGATTATAGTTATGGACGCCTTCTTTCTCCATAATGGTCTCAACCATTTTTACTTCCCCCTACTTGACATGCCTGCGAATTGGCACCAACTACAAGCAAACGGGCATACAAATGCATGCCTTCTTCCACAATATGTTCATAATTTGAATATAATCCAAGGGTCTAAAAAATGTGGCTGGCTTGTGGCCTTACTATAGATATTGTAGCAGTCGAACTCTAGTGCTAGCACCAAAAAAACTACTCTTGCAGACATAGGTGACAGGTGCAAATTAAGAGAAAAGAGGAGTGTGCTGAAAGAAGAAACAAAACATGCTATCTTCGGATTACAAAGGTGGGCCGGACCACAAACATTTGTCCGGTCCAAAGTGACTGCTGCTCTGGATGGGCCAGCCCGGAAGAAACATGGCCCGATCCAATGGCTTGACCGTTACTCCGACAGGGATGACAGCGGCGGCGAACCTGTCCCGCCGCCGGCGGCCACCGCGGGCAGTGACGCTCTCCGTGGCCCCCTGTTAGCAGCGGCCGCCCTTCTCAGCAAGGTCCGAAGACCCTAGTACAAGTTACAAGTAGTAGCAAAGACGAATCTTGGGTTCTCAACTTCTGGTCGTGGTGAAGCGTACACATCCAATTTGGGTCCAACATTTCATCTGAATCTGATAGTTACTAGGAGGGGATGATCCTTCTAACACCGCCAGAGCCGCCAGCAGTGCAAGCAGAAATACAGCATCAGTCGTCGGCACAATCCTGATTGGTTTACATCAAAACACGTCTTCCGGCCACGGTTGGGCCACGCCCACGCTACACCGCCCTCCAGCACGTATCTACACCGGCCGCGCGCGCCGGCGCCGGGAGCTGCACGTAGCTAGTACTCCGATCCAAGCGGGGCGCACGTATCAGCCGTGGTGCAGCTGCAGCTGCAGCAGCCGCGAGTAGGCGCCGTCGGGGCGGGACACGAGGTCCCCGTGGCTGCCCTGCTCCACCACGCGGCCGTCCTGCACCACCGCGATGTTGTCCACGCCGCGTATGGTGGACAGCCGGTGCGCCACCAGCACGGCGGTGCGGCCCTTCATGATGCGCTCCAGCGCCTCCTGCAGCACGCACTCGGACTCGGCGTCCAGCGCGCTGGTCGCCTCGTCCAGCAGCAGCACGGCGGGGTCCTTGAGCACCGCGCGCGCGATCGCGATGCGCTGCTTCTGCCCGCCGGACAGCTGCACCCCGCGCTCGCCCACGGGCGTCCGGTACCCGTCCGGGAGCGCGCTCACGAAGCCGTGCACGTTGGCCACCTTGGCCGCCTCCACCACCTCCTCCTCCGTCGCGCCGTCCCTGCCGTACGCGATGTTCTCCAGGATGCTGGCGGCGAACAGCACGGGCTCCTGCTGCACCAGCCCGATCCTGAGGCGCAGCGACTTGAGGTTCAGGCGCCGGATGTCCTTGCCGTCCACCATCACCTTCCCGGCGAGCGGGTCGTAGAACCGCTCGATGAGGGCGATGACGGTGCTCTTCCCGGACCCGCTCGCGCCGACCAGCGCCTGGCTCTGCCCGGCACGGATCCGCAGGCTGAAGTCCTTGAACACCATCACGTCGGGGCGCGTCGGGTACGCGAAGTCGACGTGGCGGAAGTCGATCTCGCCGCGCACCGACTCCACCTGCTCCGCGTCCGGGTCGTCGGGGTCGATGCGGGTCCGGCTGTTGAGGATGGCGAACACGGAGCGGATGGACTCGCCGCCGCGGACGATCTCCGGCGCCAGGCTGACGGTCTCGGCGACGGAGTTGGCGGTGATCACCAGGACCACGAACACCTTGATGACCTTGGAGAAAGTGGACACGTGGGTGCGGACGAGGTGCGCGCCGAACCAGAGGATGAGCGCCTCGGAGGCGTACAGGGAGAGCTGGGAGGCGCCGAAGAGCGCGCCGGAGATCTGGCTGCGCCGCAGGCTGTGCATCTGCGGGACGCGGAGCTCGCTGCAGAAGAGCGACAGGATCTTGTCCTGCGCGTTGAACGCCGCCACCGTGCGGATGTTGCTGACGCCCTCCCCGGCGATCATGCTCGTCTTGGCGTGGGCCTTGGCCGTGTCGCCCGCGAAGCCCTTCATCGACAGTTGCTGCCATTATTACCACACGAAACCGTCAGTCAGTTTGTCAGCCATCATCGTCGTCATCCACATACAGAAAGCAGCGCCTACGTCATCAACGTGATCATTACAGAGTAAACAGTAGCATACACATGCCCGAATTGCAAGCCTGAAAAGGCAGTGTACGAGTGACGCAATGATTCGGCAGTGCATTCGTTCGAAACTCTGAACGTGCTGCCGGCCCATGGACCATGGCCGTCACTGAAAGCGAGATGGCCCATGGACCATGGCCATGCACGCCTAGCATGGGTCACGCAATCTCCATGATTCACCGCAGCAAATTAGGCCCTGTTTAGTCCCCACCCAAAAATTTTTAATCCATCCCATCGAATCTTTAGACACATACGTGGAACATTAAATGTAGATAAAAAAATAAACTAATTACACAGTTTAGTTGAGAATCGCGAGACGAATCTTTTAAGCCTAGTTACTCCATGATTAGCCTTAAGTGCTACAGTAACCCACATATGCTAATGACATATTACTTATGCTTAATAAATTTGTCTTGCAGTTTCCTGACGAACTATGTAATTTGTTTTTTTATTAGTTTCTAAAAACCCCTCCCGACATCCTTCGGACATATCCGATATGACACTCAAAAAATTTTCGTTCCCAATGCCCTTATTGCGAGCAAGGAAGCCAAGGGCATGGCCCCTGGTCCTGTGGCGCGAAAACGAGAGGCAGGGGCGCGGCGCTCTGCGCGGGCACTGTCCCCGCGGAAACGACGCGATCACGGCAACAGGACACGGCCGCAGAGCCTGCGAGACGGCCATGTGCGTGACTGCGAGTCGTAAAGCCGGCTGCCCCCCGGCCCCGTGGAGCAGCAGAGGCAGGCAAAAGCCCCAGATTCCCGTGCACGAGGCGGCCGTGCAAACAGACACTGCCGCGGCAGCCTCGCAGGCCCAAAGGACGGGAGGACCACCACCACCACGGCCACGGGCGTGAAACCTGAAGCCAGAAACCCTTATCCATGGCGCCGTGCATCATGTCCTCGTCGCTCTGAAAATATAAACACATTTGCGGCAAGCAATCGAAGCTGCTGCCACCGCGATTAATGGCGCCGTGCCTAAACGCATGCACTCGGGGGAGCGTCCTTTGCGAGTTATTTACACCGAGTTCAATGAATAAGAACGTGCACTTGCGGATGGGATTCGATTAAAGAAGGGGTGAGAGCAGTACGAGAGGAGCAAAGCTTGCCAGTGGGCGCACATGTCCCGCACAGTAATCCATGCCAGTCGCGGCAGAGGCAGCCGCGGCATGGGCCATGGATCCTACCATGACGTGCTTATGAATTTAATTGTCCCCCTCTTGTCTCCAGCTGATTCAGAAGCCCAGCTGCAACGGCTGCCTGAGCCCCAAATGGGGCGACAGCCACGCAGGTGAGGGCGTCGTGTAAAGGGCTTGGTTTGGGATAAAATAGATGGGTCAAATTCTGCTAATCGAGATAAACCACTGAGTGGAATCCGACCCCGGCAGCATTTCTAAACTCAGATTGGCCATGACTGAATATTGCAATTGAAGTAAACGCGAGTTTTAGTAGTATTCCATTGCGTTTACCTGGGCAAAGTTGGCGAGGACGAGGAGAGGGAAGGTGACGAGGATGAGGAGAGCCACCCGCCATTCAATGATAAAGCCGACCACGAAGGACACAAGGAGGGATGTCATGTTCTGCAGGATCACCGATATCCGCTCAGCAATGGCCGACTTCACATCAGCAGCGTCTGTGGAGAGGCGAGCGGTAACAAGGTTTGAATTGTTCTCCTCCTGATCGAACCATCCGACGTCATTCCTCAAAATCACTGCATAGAAAAATTTTAAAGGGATTAAAGCATGCTCATCTTATCGCGTTGTGTGGGGATGCCAGGATGGGAAGAAGCATGTTGAGGGCAGCCTGTGGATTCATACCGGCAAGCATCATCCTCCGCACCCTGGTGGTCAGGTTTTCGCCCATGATGCTGAAGAAATAATGCTGGACGAGGTATGCCACAACGGCATACAGCCCAGTGCCGATGTAAATGAACACGTACTCCCTGGTCTTGCTCTCCATCTTGTTGGGGTTCCGGTAATAGAACACTTCGATCATGTTGCTCATCACAATGGCAAATGTCGGGCCGATAAACCCAGATAGGATGGACCCAATAGCACCCAGTATGGTGTAAGGCCACTCCGGTGCATTCAGTTTTAGGAGCTTGAAGAAGTAACCCCTTGGTGCTGGGTACTTCCGGTCATTGTCGGCATTGGAAACCATCTCGATGCGGCCATCAGCACCAGTGCTGTATGAGTAGCTCAGGTTCCTCAAGCTTCCTGACCTGAGGCTCAGTGACCGAGTGGAGAGGGAATTGCTCAAGCGGGATGACCTAGACTTGCGAGTTGATGGGCATGCACGGTTTCTGGCTGTCTCTTGGAATCTGATGAGTGCAGCATACGCTCCAGAGCTTCCTTTGGCGAGGAGTTCATCGTGAGTACCAGTCTCAACAACCTGGCCTTGCTGTATCACCGCGATCATGTCGACACATCTTATTGTTGATAATCTGTGGGCAACCACAACGGTTGTCCTGCCGACCATCAATCGATCAAGGGCTTCTTGGACAATATTCTCTGAACCAGCATCGAGTGCACTAGTGGCCTCATCTAGTAGCAGGAGTTTTGGATTCTTCAGCATCGCACGGGCAATGGCAATACGTTGCTTCTGACCACCAGAGAGCTGAAGTCCCCTCTCTCCCACCTATGTTCAGCAAAGGGTTCGCATTCAAGAAGTCAGTATTAGCTACCATAAACAGAATAGCGATAAAGAAGACATTATTTTGTTACAGGAAAAAATAAGTGCAAATGTGTTTAAGAGAAAATTGCAAAACATGAAATGAAGTGTTTTGAAATCAAAACAGAAATGAAGTGCAAATATCATTAGAATTTAGAATATAAATAGAATTAGAACCCACATGAGTGTTGTAGCCATTAGGAAGAAGAGCAATGAAGCTATGGGCATTGGCTGAAGTAGCCGCAGCCTCAACCTCCGCCATTGTGGCATCAGGCTTGCCATAAAGAATATTCTCAAGAATTGTAGTTGCAAAAAGTGCAGGTTCCTGATTCACCAAACCAATCTGCTCCCTAAGCCACTTCAATTGCAGCGTCTTGATGTCTACATTATCCAGCAAAACTTGCCCTGCAGCAACAATCATGACCACTTATTAAAAATTAAATAGACTGACAAGTGACAACAACATAAGGTGCACAGTTCATTTGCTCACCCTGATTAGGATCGTAAAACCGCTCAATGAGAGCTACAACTGTGCTCTTTCCAGACCCACTGCCTCCAACCACCGCTGCGGTCTTCCCAGCAGGGAAGAAGAGAGAAAAATCACGGAAAATCATGACATCCGGGCGGGAAGGATAGCTGAAGGCCACTTCCTTGAACTCTATGTTGCCATGTACTTCATCAAGGCACCTCCCGTCTGCCGTGTCCTGAACTATCGTTGGCCTCTGCCTTATCACTTCCAGCAACTTGTAGCCAGCAATCTTCCCTTTGCTGAATGCTCCAAGGTTTGAAAATGACTGCCCCAAGCTCCTGCAATACACAAATCAACACATTGGTTAGATTGGTTCAATCTGCGAAACTGCTAGAAAGCATAAGAGCATTTTTTTAGTACTGACAGGCCACCGACGATTGCTGAGAAAATTGCAGTGAAGGCCTTGCCACCATCTGTCTGGCCGTTCCGGATGAACACTCCAGCATACCAGAACACCAGTGCCCATGACATACAAGCAATTCCATAGGTGCAGCCAATGCCAAGCCCCTTGGCCATCCCGGCCTTGTAACCCAGCTTCAGGGTGTTCTGAATCGCCTCCGAGTAGGAATTCAGGGCCTTGGTCTCCCCCACATAAGAGTAGACAGTCCTCACCTGGGCAATGGCCTAGGCAACATAAAGGTAGAAACCTTGGCATCAAAATTACTAAAAAGTTTCATAAAAAAAAGTGCAAACAGTAACATTTCCTGCATTTGGGCTTGTCACCCCAAAGAACAAGTAGCCAAGTACAACATGGGTGAGAAGAGCTACTTCGTGAAAAGGTGCAAAACGACATGGAACGGGAGATCATCCCTCGAAAAGAGCTGGTTGGATCTAACAAGAAAGCTTGAAAGGATCCAAAACGACATCATATTGATGCCATGTGCCCAGCTACCTTGCTGCCTTGGACTCTTTGACCGGAACGAGCTAGAGCCCACACTCCACAGTGATGTTGCCCACCCAGCCATCTCGATTTGTTGGCATGGAAAGGAGTTCCCGGAAATAGTACTGCGTGCCCGCATCAGTGGTTGGGGGAAGCGAGATGCTACCTGCTCGGCTATGATTCCGGCGTTGGCGTACGAGTCCCGGCTCTTGGAGGTCAGGCCAGTAAGCGTGTACGCGTACAGCCCGCCGGCGAAGGCGATGCCGGGGATGACGGCGATACTGAGCAACGCGAGCCGCCACGCCGAGACGAACCCGACGACCAGCCCGGCCAGGAATGTCGCCAGGTAGTGGATGAAGTTGCCGACCTGCAAACATTATTCCATTTCCGTCGGCCACACCACAGTCGTCAGATCTTTAGGCACGCTGGAGTCATGGAGCCAGCTGAGGTGGCGAGAGAGGCAGGAGAGGGCAAGAGGGATTGGCAAGGTCACCTTCTCGCCAATGGCATCCTGCACGAGGAGCGTGTCGGTAGAGACGCTGAAGACGACGTCGCCGGTACGCGCGTCGGTGTCGAAGAAGCCCACGTCCTGGCGCAGCACGGCCTCGAGGTACCGCCTCCGGAGAGCGCCCACCTGGCGCTCGCCCGTGTACATCCAGCACGCGATCTCTGCACGGCAACGGAACAGGGGAGCGCGGAGGGTTAAGACCATGGAGACGCCGCGACGCCGGCGGCGAGGATAGGAGGAGTGTGTAACAGGGAGCAGGGGCGAGGCACCCACCTAGGTAGGACGAGGCGCAGACGACGAGGCCGAGGTAGACGAAGTAGAGCGAATACTGTAAGCACAAGCTTGAGCGTCAGCGTCAATAACCATAGCGGCAGCCGGCAGAGAGAAACAGCAAAAGAAGAAGAACGGAGCCAAGAATGGGATACATGCCTTAGACACCTCGTCCGTCATGCGGCGGAGGTTGTGCTGGTTCTTGCCGAAGCCGTTGACGAGCTCGCCGAAGAGGAGGAAGAAGACCGGCATGGCGGCGCCGTGCACGACGGCGCCCGCGCTGCCCGCCGCCATGAGCAGCCAGTCCAGCGGGTCCGCGAAACCGAACAGCTCGTGGAACGCCACGCTCTGCTCCGGCCGCTTCTTGACCGCGTCGCACCCGCCGCCGGCTCCGGCGCCGCTGCAGCTCCCCGCCTCCGCCTTCCCCGCATCGCCCTCCGCCATTGCCTACGCCTTTCCTAGCTTCTCTGGTCGACTCTTCTTCCTCGCGACACAAGAGCTAGCGGCCTCACGGCCTTGGCATTGGATCTAAAAACCCAGTGGGGGAAGGGGGTGTGACTGAGACCTCAGAGCGAGCTCAAAAGCCGCTCCCTCCCTCTTCTTCCTCCTCGAGCGGCACCCGCTGTTCGCCTTTGATCTTACTACCGCAGGCGAGCACCACTGTCGCCGCAGTGCACGGATTATATTTTGGCCGGGCACTTGGGGGTTCTTAAAAAAAGCTTCGGGGCGAGCGTAGGAGTTGAGGTTGAGCTCGAGGGGTCAGGTTCAGCCGTTCAGCTCGCGCGCGCTCGAGCAGGCTGCCGACGCGCCTCGGCATCAACCGGCTTCTCCCATTCTGGTGTGGTGACTGTGACTGTGCGGTGGGAGTGGGAGTGGGAGGAGAGGGCGCGGCTCTCTGAAACTTGGGGGCCCATACGTCAGTGAGATTAGTGTATTCACAGACCTGTACGTTGATGGGTATTGCAGTGTGTCAGGTATCGCAGCGTCTGGACGATGGGCCACGGGCCCACATGCCAGCGGTATCTGTAGACGGAGCCATGGAGTTTACGGCGGAACAAGTGGGTAGTACGCGACTGTGTACGTACTGTATGGCGTAAAGCTACACGGGCCTTGTTTAGTTTCAAAAGTGTTTTCGAACTGTAGCACTTTTGTTTATTTTATGATAAATATTATCTAATCATAGATTAGTTTTTTATTTTGTTTATATTTAATATTTTATAAACGTGTCACAAGATTCGACGTGACGAGAAATCTTGAAAATTTTTTGGTTTTCAAGTAAACTAAACAAGGCTAAGGATGCAATCGATTTTACCTTTTCCCCTGGGCGGTGGCTTTTGTTACACACAGGCAGGAGGGTAAAAAACAAAAACCGAAACAGCGCAGCAGTCTGCGTCTCGACCCGCACCCACCGAAAAGTTACCCACTTCTGTTACGGCCCGCAGAGCGTGGGACCACGCCTCGGGAGAGGCAGAGCAGGCGGGTCCCACAAGCGTGGGCATCGGCTTCAAGAGCGGGTGCAACGGATTTTCGTAGTAGTAGTAGTACAGGTTTTGCAATGGAGCAGCCTTTTTTAGGTTTTGCAACGGAACAGCTTCTTTTTTACCATGGCCTTGTTTAGTTCACCCTGAAAACCAAAAAGTTTTTAAGATTCTCCGTCAAATCAAATATTCTGGCACATGCATAGAACACTAAATATAGACGAAAACAAAAACTAATTACACAGTTTAGCTGTAAATCACGAGACGAATCTTTTGATCCTAGTTAATCCATAATTGGATAATATTTGTCACAAACAAACGAAAGTGCTACAGTACCGAAAACTTTTCACTTTTCGAAACTAAACAAGGCCCATGATGAAGAGAAATTGTACCATGGATAACAAACAATCGTATTCATACAGTACAATTACACTCCACCAAACTTTAGGCCTTGTTCAGTTTGCAAAAATTTTTGGCCTCGGGTACTGTAGCACTTTCGTTTGTTTGTGTCAAATATTGTCCAATCATATACTAACTAGGGTCAAAAGATTTTTCTCGCGATTTACAGATAAACTGTGTAATTAGTTTTTATTTTTATCCATATTTAATACTTCATGCATGTGTTGTAAGATTTGATGTGACGGAGAATCTTAAAATTTTTTGTAGTTTTTGGGAACTAAACAAGGCCTTAAAATATAAGCGGGATGCACCGTAAAATTCAAACTTTATTCTCTTCAACTAACAACTAGGCTAATTAGACTAAAAAATTGTGCATTAGATTTATATTTATAGTTTTAAAATTAAACTTTGTTGCCATGAATAATACGGTATATTATAAGACTGTCTCTTAGGGCAGTCCCTATGGTTGAAACTATGCACAATATCCAAGAGAACTAAGTCAGCAAATAATTATCTATAGAAACTATTCTTCCAATGGAGGAGTCTTTGTGTAATAAATATTACTCCATTAACAACCGTACTGTTCAAGAAAAAACCCAAAATAGATGGATATATGCAGAATAGCAGTGCTAGTACGAGTGGAATATGTACTGGCTAAAGCGGTTAAAATAAAAAATTCAACTTAAAAATCCAGAAGCCACTATAAGTGCTCTCGTCCACATATTCAATCACCTCATCGAGCCTTCTAGTCCACACAACCTACGCTAGTACAAGCAACCTCTGATGCCTCTCTCTATCCCCTCCCCTTCTGAAAGCTTTCGTTCGCTCCACTTCCACCCGAACACAGAGCAGAGCGCGTGCAGCACCATGGACGCAGTGGCCATCGGCGAGCGCACGCAGCGGCAACACAGTCGAGCGCGTGGCCAGTAGAGCAAGCGCACAACAGCATCGTGGGCAAGTGCGGTGGCCATCGGCGAGCACCGTGTAGCGGCTAGCAGAGCAACCGCGTGGCGAGCAGAGCCAGTATGCGCAGTGGCGTCGGGCGAGCGCGCTCAGCTACGACCGGCGAGCAATCACGTCCCCAACTTGATAGAAACGACTAGTTTCTTCCCAACGCTGAAATCACCATTTCTTGGTGCATCGGTTCAAGAGTCGACATGGTTTCCTATAGAAGAAACGGTTTCCTTTGGTTTTCATCTCTTTCCTCATTAATTATGATGCCACATCAACATTTTGCTTAGCTAGCAAGTTATTTAATAGGGATAGAAACTATCATTAATTCTCCATTGGGAGTGCCCTTATGTTCAATGTATCGTAAGTGCAATTTTATACTCTCTCTTCCATGTTACAATTCACTTTAAGTTTGACCCAAGTTAGATTTATTTTAACTATCGTCTAAGTTCAAATGAATGCAATATGAAGATATACTTCACATAGAATTTAAGAAAACTAATTTGATGTTGTAGATGTAAATGTATTGTTCTATAGATTTGCCTAAAGTAGGAGAAATTTGACTTAGCACGAAGCTAAAAATAAACTATAATTTAAAAAGTGGTATAGTGTACATTGAAAAAACTGATCTTTCACGGTTACCTCTCCATGTTTCTTCTTCATTAGTTTGGCATGGCCACACAAATAGTCCAATCATGACTGAGTCCGCACAATAATACGCACTTGCCCTAGTGTGTTTTTTTCAGAAATATGATAGCTTGTTAAAAGTTGCTCTGCCCTTGCCAAGTTAATCTCACGACACTATCCTCCATCCCAAACTAGCACCAACTAGATGTTTGGCACCACCCCACCCTTGAGCCACCATCACCCCTGATTACTAACCCAACCCATTTTTCATGTCTGACAGTATACCTCTCGTAACTAACTTTGACACCCAAGAAGATCTTGAGACTTCTAGCATTCCCTAAAATCTACGTCAATTTCATGTGTCTAAATAAATTATAATGCATGTGGTATCTTAAATAGAGGAAAGTTTCAACCAGCCTTCAAATGCACCGCCAACAAAGTGGTTGCATATTAAGCTTCTGAATATCAGTATTTTTGTGCCCCATGAATTTTAGAAATATGTTACTAGGATATAGGCTAGGCTAAGCCATGAGGCGTTTGTGGTGTCAAAGCAATGAGGTTGCGGAGTACAAGCAAATGAAGCCTAGGTAATGGAACACTATATAGCAATGTTGGGTGAGCATAAATCTAGCACCACCGAAAGCCAACAAGGAAGATTGTTGCACCATTGGACCGAAGATTGATAGCTCCCATTGTTTCCCGAATGTGTAGTGCAATCTCAGTCTTATGTGTAAACATGTAACTTATACTAAAAATATGCTCTGGTCATTAAAAAATAAAATTTGGTACATCCACAGTATGTTCATATATTTATTCGCAACAAAAGTTAAGATGCAACTCAAACTAGCAAAATTAATATAAAAAAGACAAATTGCATTTGCATAGGCTAAGTTATGATGTGAGTTAAATTTTTAGAGCGCCAATTCAAACCACTCTTGGACCATTCGAACTTTACAGACATGAGTGCCAAGAATCAACTTCAAACTGTTAGCTTTGCTCTAGCTTAATGAGAGGTGCAACAACCGTGGAGTGGATTAGTCTGGTACGCTCCCCCAATGAAAATAATGCCGATGGCTAACCCGAGGAGATGACATTTAATTGAGTAGTTACAGCAAAACTTGATCGGAATTAACCAGAGTTGATGAGATAACATACTCCCTCCGTCCCTGAAAGCTGCAATTTCTAGAGTTGTCCTAAGTCAAACTTTTACAACTTTGACTAAATTTATAGAAAAAAATACTAAGATTTATAGTACCAAATCAATACCATTAAATTTATTATAGAATATATTTTCGTAAGATACTTATTTTATGTCATAGATATTGATACTCTTTTCTATAAAGTTGGTCAAAGTTAGAAAAGTTTGAATGACACAGATTCTAGGAGTTGAAGCTTTCGGGGACGGAGGGAGTAATAGCTTACAACCAACAACTTGACTAATCTTGTTGTGGAGGTTATTTTAGAATTTGCATAGCAAAAAAGTAGGCTCCAACAGATGTGTTATATGTTTGTAAAATAGAAAATTGACTATTACTTGATTTTAGTTGGCATATATAGTCAACCACTGACACTAACTATCTGATTTTATAAAATAGTAAGACTATTGTGAACCTTTTCTTTTTAAAAAAGTTTTCTATTTTACAAAATGGCTAAACAATAGAATTTGGCTATGAATTTTAGCCAAACTCTTGAAGTTACTCTAACCGTAAAGAGCATATGGACTCAGTTAACAAGACTTAAGAGATGATACAGTTTAACCTGGACAAAGTACAATTATCAACCAAGGCTTGATTAGGACCTGTTTGGAACACATGATTTTTTTTTCCCCTGTTCCTGCATCATTTTCTGTGAAATTAAACTGGTTTTTGTAAAACTCCTATGAAATTTCAAAGTTGCAAATAGACCCTTAGAGTGATATGTTGCACACGTCGTTACAAGAGTTGCGAATGTGGCAATAGGCGTTTCCTGGCGCCGCAAAGTTGCCAAATGCGTAATAAACGACAAGGTCTGGCAAGTGGCAAGCAACGCGCCGGAGAATGCCTTCACATTTTTTTTCTTTTCGATGGACGCTTTGCCGACTGTAGGGAAGAGGATGCCTGATGTTACGATGGGTGGTGCTGTCACCTGTTGTCAGTCACGCGTTAATAATCACTCTTGTTTGTTTCGATTCAAGGTTATTTCAGGGACCAATAGGGTAAACAATGCACTCACATAAAAATACAGTGCATACTCACTAATTATCTGCATCTCTGGGTTTTCCTTATAATAACAAAGCACGAGCCGGATGCAAAAATAAAACTTCAGTCAACTAGTAGCACGTACCGCTAGCAAAGATTGAGATTCAGAGCTGGATAGAATAACCAAGGTAAAAACAGGCGTAGCTGCACGGCATGTGAGGCAGCATGCAGCGTGAAAAAAAAAAAATCCTAACATTTCAAACCGTCATCACGCGGTGGCTGTCAGATCTAATCTAATCCAATCGCGCAAGTCAAGTGCAATTTTTTTGTATCATTGCGGAACGCCGAGTGAAAAGGAGCTGGGATTAGTGGACGCGGACGAAGATTAGGCACGAAATATCAAGTTGCCCCCGCGGTGGCGGTGGCCGGTGGTTGGGGAGATTTTTCTGTCCTACTTCGGTCAAAGAATCCTAGGAGCACGAAGCGGAGCGCGAGCCGGTAGCTACGGCGGAGAGGGAGGGAATCAAGGGCGTGCGCCGGATCGGTCAGACCGGGACACGCCCCGACGGCCGCGATTTTGCGCCCTCGCTTGTGCCGTGTGCCTGCCCGTGTCACGGGACTCCTTGGCGGTGCGGCGGTGGCCCGGCCCCGCCGGGCCGTTCCATAACTCGGTACGCGCCAAATAGCTGTGATCGCCCGCCCCCGTTTCTCATCAGCTGGACTGGACACCGGCACGGCCGCATGCGGCGCGAGGATTCAGCCCGGATTCAGGTTCTCGCTTTCTCACCGCCCTAGAGTGGTGAAACAGGTTAGTGTGCGCGTCGAACAACTTCAGAACGGCGGAGATCGTAGCACAGTAGTATTCTACTGCTTGTGCTTGGACAGGAATCAATGCTCGAATTATGTTTGTCATTACGAGCAGCTTGCTGATGCTCTCTGAGCCGCACCATAGATGGTATGGTAGCAGCGTGCGGTGTCACGTGGACATATTGAAGAGGTAAGATGAATTGACAGCGCGTGTGGATGCCGGCGGCACATGTTGTAGGGAAGACGAGGATTTCCGGAAAGGATTCGTTTGGCCACTGAGGGATAGGCCATAGGCGGATGGAACTGCAACTCGCCCGATGCGCGCTTTGCTGTGGCCCTATTCCGGGCTAACCTGTGCCGGTCACTGGGCCGGGGACCATCGTGTGCAGCATGGTGCTGCAGACGCTGATCCGTGGACCACCGCCGGCCACGCCTGCCGAGCGAAACCGTAGAGGGATGAAAATGTCTTTGCCGCGCGCGTCTTGTGCTTGTTATAGTGTGATTGGTGCGTTAATCTCGTCTAACATAAAATGAGACAAATTCGAACCGAATGCCGTGCATTATATTAATATTTGGTTATCCTTCTCAGATAAAACTAGTAAACTACAATACCATGTATAATGTATTGTTGGTTGTTGCTAATATAATTTCCCATGTTGCTACGCTTTCATGGAGGTCTACTGCTTCAGAGTATAGGTGAAGGAGGTGAAAAGATTTCATTTATACGTGCTTGTTTCACGCCTAGTTTAGTTCCTCTCCAAAACCTAAAATTTTTTCAAGATTCTCTGTCATATCGAATCTCTAAACATATACATGTAGCATTAAATATAGACGAAAACAAAAACTAATTACATAGTTTACCTGTAATTTGCAAGACGAATCTTTTGAGACTAATTAGTTTATAATTGAACAATATTTGTCACATACAAACAAAAATGCTACAGCGCCTATTTCCAAAAAAAATGGAACTACACAAGGCCTAGTTCACCCCAAAAACCTTTCAAAATTTCCCGTCACATCAAATATTACGGCACAAACAAAAAACTAATTACACAGCATGTCTGCCCACACACACTGTTCCCTCAGGAGAAAAATGGACATGTGGTTTGTCCTTGCCAGAAATCGAACACGCGACCGGCCGCTGCCACACCTAGGAAGCAGATCAATCGAGCTATACTCTAAGGGCACTCCCAATGCAAGACTCTATCACAGAGTCCAAGACAATTAATTACATATTATTTATGGTATTTTGCTGATGTGGCACCGTATTTATTGAAGAAAGAGGTACAAGAAATAAGACTTCAAGTCTTATTTAGACTCCAAGTCCACATTGTTCGAGGTAATAAATAACTTTAGACTCCATGATAGAGTCTGCATTGTGAGTGCCCTAATACGACTAAATATGACATAGTAGTAGCTAATGCTATATTAACTATTTTTAAATATTGTATAAACCTATATAATAGCGTCTACGGATAATCCAAGACAAATAAATTGAGCTACATGTACTCTCTCTATTTCAAACTATAAGATAGTTTGATTTTTCTAGATATTATATCTATATACATAACATAGAGTATTTGATCTAAGCGTGTAGCAAATTTATATACGTATAAAAGAAAAGCCTTATAATTTAAAATAGATGATGTACCAGCAAATTGTGGATATGAATCCTAGCTAGTACTCTCTCCGATTAAAAAAAGATATAGTTTTAAGTTTGGATTGAGTAAATCTTTCTTGATTTGTACCAGTACATGCGTCTGTCGCTGTACGGAGTACCTCCGATTCGTACATCTACATACGCCCTCACATCCGTAGTGAATTGAACCTGAGTTGAGGTTGATAGCTACAGTAAGTTTTCTCTCTCTCTCTTTTTTTGGCCGCTATTTGATTTGTTGCTAAAATTTACCATTGCTTGACATTTAGCTTGGCAAATAAATAGCAAATATTGTTGTCCAGCTTTTGGTAATTTTTTTGTTGTCGAATCTTTGGTTTAGGCCTTGTTTAGTTCACTCCAAAAAGCAAAAAGTTTTCAAGATTCCCCGTCACATCGAATCTTATGACACATGCATGAAGCATTAAATATAGACGAAAGCAAAAACTAATTACACAGTTGAGCTGGAAATCGCGAGACGAATCTTTTGATCCTAGTTAGTCTATAATTGGATAATATTTGTCACAAACAAACGAAAGTGCTACGGTACCGAAATTCGAAATCTTTTCGGACCCAAACAAGGCCTTAGCAAATTTTCTAAGCAGGCGGCGCTTTGTCATGTGTGTGATGTCTCGCATGCTGCTGACGCCCCCAACGCTCGGCGCTTCGGGGGAACAGGATGTCGAGAACGGGGAACAGGCTCGCCGTTGCCTGCCGCTCACGAGCGCGATTTCTTTTCCGTTTCCGAAGCCCGCCGGCGCACTACTACTAGCGCCCCCAAAAAAACGCAGTCGTGCGGAGCTGTAGCACCTCGCTCTCGCTCTCCTCCTCTCCCTCCATCTCCATGTTCATGGCAACGGGGCACGGGCCCAAACTTGAAAACCGGCAGGAGGGACGCCAGGCGTGAATCTCAAGAACAACGGCCGGCGTGGAGTATTGCGTGACGCGATAACAACGTGGCCACCGAGGCAGTTCGAGGAAAAACCACGGCGAAATTCCTCGCTCGAATCGCACAGTCCCACTGGCAGTTCGAGCAAGAAAAAACACGGAGAGCTACCGCCGTGAAAGACTCTTCCGAAATTTTTTTTGTTTTAGGTACTATAATATTTTTGTTTTTATTCGGTAATTATTCTTCAATCATATACTAACTAAGCTTAAAAGATACATCTCGCGATTTACAGGTAAACTATGTAATTAATTTTTGTTTTGTTTATATTTAATGCTCCATATATGTGCTGTAAGATTCGATGTGATGTCGAATTTAAAAAAAAAATAGAGTGAACTACCTTGTTTAGTTGTTTAGATCTAAAAAGTTTTTGCATTTTGATATTGTAGCACTTTTATGTTTATTTGATAAACATTGCTCAATTATAGAGTAATTAGGCTTAAAAGATTCATCTCTCGATTTGCAGACAAACTGTGCAATTGGTTTTTTTCATCTATGTTTAATGCTTTAAGATTTGATGTAACAAAGAATTTTGAAAAAAAAAATTGATTTTTAGAGTGAACTTAACAAGGCCTAAACAATGCCCAGCTATTGACTGACCTACCGTAGCACCAGTAAAGTAGTACCGCCGCGGCCGCAGATGTGCGATCCCAGCCCAGGACACGTCGCGTCCAACAGTGGGACTCGATCCCGATGAGACGAGGCGACGTGATTGATTTTACTGATCGGTTACCGTTTTGCTAGTGCTGATGGCCGTCGGCTACCGTCCTGTTTTGCTAGAGTAGTGCTGATGGCCGTCGGCCCATGGCCACGGCGGCCTCCCGGCGGATTGGCAACGGCTGATGGGATGGGAGTGCAGCTGTCTAGGGACTGGAATCTAGGGAGGAGTAGCTCGACTGCTCAAGCAAGCGCGCACTGTTCCATTAGCTACGGACAGTCTTGGTCCTGGTCCTGGCCACAGCGTGGCAACTGGCAACCCTACTCTCCGCGTAGCCGCTCGAATCCACTGTTGTTGATGTAGCGACGCTTGCTACTCTGGCAAAAAAAAAAAAAAGGGACTTGCTACCCAGCAAAGTGAAAACTGTTGTGGAGTCGAGGTTGATCGAGATGTGAACTCCTGTACTCCTTCCTACCACTCGGGGTCCAAAACGGGGCCCGGCCATGCGCCCATGCATGCCGCCACTGCTAGTTTGCTACGCTCTCCACGCTGATATGGGTCTGCTATAGCCTACTGTATAGCTGGTGGTGCCATGCCAATTGCCAACGGCCATGGGAGGTACGAGGTGATTTGATGCGTGCTTTTATACCAACTCCCGTTTCTGAACGCACACAGGACAGAGTTAATTCCGCTGCTCCGGACATGTGCATATTTGGTACACATTTAGGCTATCTCCAACAAGAAGACCCATTTGGGAACCCAAACCTAAAATGGGTCTCCAACACAATACATATAGCCTCCAACAGAGTACCCATACAGAAGACCTATTTTGGGTATCAGGAGAGGCATAACCCAAATTTGGGTATCCTCTCTCCTCGAGACCCATTTGCAGAGAGTGTTGTCTTTTAGGTCTTGTTGTTGGAGAAGACTAAAAATAGGTATAGAACCTTTTACCTGTAGCGCTACCCAAAGGACAAATGGGTGTTGTATTTTGGGTGACGATTGTTGGAGATAGTCTTAGTGCCGGCAACAGGGCTCTCTTCGCCTGTTTGTTTCAGCGATTTGTTGTGCGAGAAAAATATTATTTCGATCCTTCTACCGTCGCATGCACGCACGTTGTAAAGCGATGGGATAGATTATAGAGGACTTGTCAATGACACGCACGTACTAGCCCAAGTACAATGTACGGTGTAGGCATCATAGAGTACGTGCCCTTAAGAGCAACTCTCTATCTAAGCCCTAAAAATTAAATTTGGTGGCTTAAGTAAAAAAAAACGAGCTCCAACAAGTTCTCGGCTCTCAGAGCTAGTCGCGCCCTGCTGTCCACATTCGATGCCGCGCCAATGCCCGTGAAGATCTCTCGGTTTTCCAGCTCCATTAGTGGCAACCTCCCCTCCTCTAGTGTGGCTTGGTTCTCCACTGAGGAGGGTCCTCCCTTGATGCGGCTCGATGAGACACATTGTTACGTGTTTGGCACGGTGATGACCGTCTGCCCCTAACTAGGTTACTAGGTCCCCAATTCCTCTTGACGGCGAGAGACCTAGCCTTTCTAGTTCACAGTTGGGTCCTCGGCTCCTCTCGGCGATGCGGTGTCATCGCGTCGAGATGTGGCAACTCGCGCCCTCAGCAAGACGGGCGGGATTTGGCAAGTCTTTGGTAGCTCAGTTGGTCGCATCAGCACAAGAGAAAATGAAGAGAGGAGTGAGTCTCATTTGTCAATGTACGGTGAAAAGGAATTGAGGGACTAAATTCAAGGGTACTGTTTGAGTACATGGGAAAAAAAAACCGGATCACAAAAATGGAGAACCCTCGAATCAGTACAAGGAATCATAATTTTGTGCTTCTATTGGAGTTCATGATAGGTTGGTATCGATAAAATGAGCGAGTGGCAAGCAAAGAGTTGAGCTGAGGCTGAGCATCCGTCGCTGCATACACGCGTGATGCGTGGCCCTGGCCGCTGGCCGGGCATGCACTCACGCTTGCTCGAGTCATGATAGCTGCCACTGGGGGCGCCATGGCAACGGGGCTTTTACAGCGACCGGTCATTGACGTGACCATGTAGTCCACGGGGAGGAGGAGCATCCAGGAGCGGGAGCGGCCGGGGTGCGTCGGGTCCGTCCGATCGGAGCGAGATGGAGCCCGACGGTGTCAGCTGCCGGCAAAAGCCCCGTACTGGCAGGCCCTCACATGCGCCGGGGGCGGGGCCGGCCGTTGCTTTGCTCCTCTCCTCCAGCCAGCCCTGCGCGCAGTCACGTGGGGGCGCCGTACCGCGCGGCCGCGCTCCGGCTCCCGCGGCAGCCGCGCATGGCGTTGCCGCGATGGCGTGCGTCCAAGTCCACTCGGCTGGCATGTGGCATTGCAGCGGCAGCCGGCAGGCGGGCATGAATCCATGCGCTCTCAGCTCTGCAACAAGTCTGCGAGTCTGCATGCTATGCGTGCATGACAGCAGGGCCAGTGCAGCGACCGCGCTCCCGCCGCAACCTCTTGTTCACCGCGGGTTGCCCGGTTCACACGCACGGCGGGGCGGCACTCGGGAGTCCGGTGAAGGAATGTGGTCTCTGTCGTCGGACGTGGCGCCAAGACTCGTTCGAATTCGCGCGGGTTCGTAAAGCTCTGCTGGCGGCTCAGTTCCAGAAAGATTCCCGTGCTTAAAAATTCCGAGATCACATGCTGGTGATGCCAAAGCTGTAGCCCGTAGATATGTACTAGTACAACGTGACTCCGAGCACTTCAACGGCGCGTTTCAACCGTATATGGCTCTTGCAGGTTGCTTGTCTCTTATGGTTGTTTGGATCTTGTATATACGTCTAGTATTTGCGGCGCTGGTGCTGGTGTACGGACGGAGAGACGGCGAGCAGGTGTGTGTGTGGGCCGAGGAGAATGAGCGGCACGCAAGCAAGTGGGCTATGTGATTGTGATCTTGGGCTACAATGGACCGGATGAAATTTATGTGCGCAAAGTACAGATTCCATTTGCCCCGCGACTTTAAAAGTAGATGGCGGCATCATGGGTCATGGCAAATATTGGCAACATCTAAAAATGTGTTAAGTTGAAGGAGGCTACACGAGTGATTAGGCTGAGGAAGATGCCGGTATCCCCCTAAGGGTGCGTTCGGTTAGAGGTGAATCAGGCTGGGAATCATTCCAGCTAATAAAAGGTAGTATAAATTTGTCTTGCAATTCCGGCCGGAAGAAGTTTTCCAGAGACCTGTTCCCTGCGAAACGAACGAGGCCTAAATTAGACGCTATACGCTAAGGAACTTAAGGGGTGTATGGTTAGGGTTGTTAAAGTTTAACATGTACTGTAACATTTTCGTTTTATTTGACAATTAATGTTTAATCATGGACTAATTAGACTCAAAAGATTCGTCTCGCAAATTACTCTCTAGCCATGTTTTTAGTATCATAAATAGTCTAGATTTAGTACTTCATGCATGTGTCCAAACATTCAATGTGACGAACAGTAAAATTTACCGCCACGAACCAAACAAGTCCTTAATCTATAGCCCAGCAATTGATCATGAAAAACAATAGAAGAAAATACCATGGCCCTTAAATAAGCACATGTTTTATCTTTACCAATTGGTTCACAGGTTACCGAGTTGTAACTAAGATTATGCCGAAGAGTCTAGGTAATCGTACAATGTCCTTCAGCCATAAAATTTCCTACCAGTTCTAAGATACTTTTAATTGAAATTACCCTACTCAAGTTGACATACTTGCAACTTAGCAAATCTCACCTAAATGCACAGACACACAGTTCCATCCTGACAAAAGGGCCAAGAGCACAACAAAACTTTGTTTTTATCATAGCACACCAAAACTCACCAGAACGATCAATTTAAATAATTGTTGCAATATATATTTTTTTCCCACATTGGCCAGAGCCGAATTTCATTACTGGTGTAACGAATTTACAAACCCAGACACATCCAGTGTTCATTACAGGGCACCTGCCCAGAATACTTGACAACCTGCAAAGGAGACACAACAGTCTTGAATGAGCAGAAATTGCAAACGAAATGTCAGATTAAAAAAATCAGCAAAGCAAGGTTAGAAGGCAATCGCAGCAGGTTAGCTAGATTCAGGGAAAGGGTTAGCCCATCTCATCCAGTTTCAGCACCTGTACTCAGCACAAACAAAGGGTGACTACCATTCACCGAAACATACACAAGTTATATATGCAATGGAATGATAGAAGGTGCTCACTGTACTGATTTGTGGTTTAAGTACACATCGAACCTGGCATATAAAAAGATTATGTCAAATAACCTGGCAGAAAAAGGATGCCACTAAACCAAATGCAAACATGGAACTATATGTACATTTAGTAATACTGAATCAATGTGGTTAAAAAACTGAATATAATCTGTTCAATCATTTATATGATTTATTGATTACATAAGGAAAGAGAAAAATAAAGTCGTCAAACGCTAATGATCAGTGAAGTTCTGAAATATGATATTGGCATGCAACTTTCTGACTGAGTTATGAGATCAAAAAGGAAATCCCATCTGAACTACTTATATATGAACATTAGCATGTCAATTGTATATCTACAGTTTATCTAATTTGAAAAAAAAAATGGACAATGCTACTATAGTATACTAACAACAGTTAAGTTTGACCACAATTTAACATGAACCAGTATTAAATCAAAACCTAAGCAAAACATTTCGTATTTCTTCATGATCAATGTTTTGGCAATATGCATACTTTGTACTTGCAATGGGAAATTAGTATCATGACATGGCAAAGCACTTAACAATCACCTGTATAAAGAAATTATAAATTATGTCGATCAGCAAGCACGGAAACAGTAAGCAACCTTCTGTGCACCAATAACAAACCAACCATTAGCCTCTTCCCAAAACTGATTAACCATATGCTTGATTTGGGACATAGTGGGATGGGATGATTTTGTTCCTGATATTTAAGACGGGATGATCTAGTTTCATGTTTGGTTTAGGGAGACGAGACCATCCTTGTTCCGTGTTTGGTTCAGGGATCAAGGTGGGACAATGCATCTGACATGTGAGGTCCATGTCAGCCTCCCCTTTCCTTCTTCCTTGCACCAAGAGCTCGTTCAAGCCACACGACGCTTCCTCTCACCCACCGGAGCTCGCCCTAGGACCCTTGCTGACGCACACCCTCCTCTTCCTTCCCACTCACAGGAGCACACCCTCCTCTTCCTTCCTCCTCACCGGCACCCCTCACTAGCGCCGCTCCCCCACCCGCACAGCAGCTCAGCCAGAGCTCACCAACCCACTCGCGGGTCGCGGTTCAGGCAGATGGAGCTCACCCGCTTGTGGCTCGGCTCGCAGTCTTGCACCTTGTTCCCTTGACACTGGGCCACTCACCGAGACCGGAGGTCATCTCACGCTTGTGCATGCCAGTGCCAGTGCCAAAGCCGGAGCTCGTATTGCCTACGCGTGTCAGTGCTGAACCCAAAGCTTGTCTGAACACCTGCGCTCGGAGCAAGCACTCTTGCTCCTCCTCACCTGCACGCACGCACGGAAAGAAGGGGAATGAGTCAGTCCGCTCGAATCGTAGGGACAGGCTCATCCCACATCTTAGGAATATTCCTCTAGTGAGATGAGAGGAAGACCCCGTCCCCTCTGACTCCCAACCAAACAGCCCCAGTTCGGGGATCGTCCCATCCCCAACCATCCCCTGATCCAAACACATGGTAAATGGCTAGAGACTCCGGGAATGGAACAATAGCATACAAGTTACAGAAAAAAAAATTATCCAACTTGCCAACAACAGAGTGATGTAATCTGATATGATATTGATGATGGTCAAAGAATCCTCTAAAGGATTGATACTATAACATGATATCAGAAAACAGATGCCATTCTCAAAGCCGATAGATAGCACACAAAAAGTTCTCATGAACAAGATGAGCAGAGCAAAAAGAATGTATGTTCAACCTCTCCAATATAACAATCGGTATGCTCGTAGACTCAACACTGTTACTTTTCTTCTCAATGTCTAAAATTAGATATAAAGAACAAATAAGAGTAGTCAAGATATCCTCACAACCATCTTGTTCTTCTTTCCAGCAGACAACAAGAGCACCTTCCCATCAACTATATCACCATCCTCAACCAGCTTATCCTCACTATCAATCCTAACGTTATTCAGGTACAGACCACCTTGCTTAATAAGCCGCTTGACCGCCGACTTACTAGTGAGCAAACCTGTGGAAACAGCCAAATCAACAAGTGGAGACTTGAACACTTGATCGTAAGCTAAAGAGCATGAAGGCACATCATCTGCTATCCCCTCAATTGTTTGTGCATCCAATTGTGTTTGAGCGCCAGGTCTCAAGGCCTCGGTTGCCTTCAATGCCTCCTCCAGTCCCTCCTCGCCATGAACAAATCGTGTAACCTCTTCTGCAAGCCTCTTCTGAACAGTGTTTGGCACATAGCCAGGCTTCTTCATCGAGTCTTCTAGCTCTTCAATCTCATCCAAGCTCAGGAACGTCAGGATCTTCATAAACCTGATGACATCGATGTCTGGCACAGCAAAGAAGTACTGGTAGAACTTGTAAGGAGAAAGCATCTTCGAAGAGAGCCAAATTGCCCCATCCTCTGTCTTCCCAAACTTAGTCCCGTCACTCTTCAGCAGGAGCGGGAACGTGAGTCCGTGCGCCCCCTCAACCTGCAAGATCTTTCTGATCAACTCAGTTCCCGCTGTGATGTTCCCCCACTGATCGCTGCCCCCAATCTGCACATTGACACCCATATTCTTGAACATATAGAGGAAGTCGTAGCCCTGCAGCAGCTGGTAGGTGAACTCGGTGTAGCTCATGCCGTCCTCTGACGCGAGACGCTTCTTGACGCTCTCCTTGGCAATCATTGAACCCACGCGTGCAAAACGGCCCACCTCTCTCAGGAAATCCAGCAGCGTGATTTCCTTCCACCAGTCGTAGTTGTCCAGGATCACGAAAGAACCCATTCTCTGTGATGAATCCGCTGAAATGGCCGAAGGCTGCTCTTTTTGACCGCTGTGGGAATGGTGGGCAGGCTCGGGAACGCGGCCGAGGATCTGGGCGACAAGGGACTTAATGGCGTCGGAGTTGGCTTCGACGGCAGCGATGTCCAGCTCGGGGCGCTCGGAACTCTTCCCCGAGGGGTCGCCGACGCGGCCCGTGGCGCCACCGATGAGCGCGACGGCGGTGTGGCCGCATCGGCGGAACCAGGAGAGCGCGACCAGGCCGAGGAGGTTGCCGAGATGCAGGCTCTCGGCGGTGGGGTCGAAGCCGCAGTAAACCTTGAGCTCCCCGGGCCGCGCTGCGGCGAGCGCCTCCGAGGTGGTGGCCTCGACGAGCCCTCGCTTCATGAGCACGTCCACGACGCCGGCCGACGCAGCGGTGGAGGTGGGAGCGGAGGCAGTGGCGTTGGTGGAGAGGCGGCGGCGAAGCGGGTGGGTGTGGGGGAGGAGGAGGCAACGGTGCGGGCGCAGGAAGGACCGCGAGGAGGCGGCCGCGGCCATGGCGGCGGCGGCGGCCATCGTGGGGAAGGAGGACGAGGAAGGATTTCGGCCTTGCGCTGGTGATAGGGCCCTACCTATGCTAGGGCTGGGCATAACAATTACCAATTTAACATAATAATTAACTTGAATTCTTTCAGTTCCTACTCTCGATTAACCAAAAATTAAATTATTGTACTCGCTTATTTAAATTTTGTAAGAATATATATTTGATTTATGTGTGATATGCCATGTTTTGAACTGGTGTGTATTTATGTTTCTCCAAGAGTACCCAATTTTGTTTTCCAACTCCTAAAAAGATATTAGAAGGAATAAATAAGATCATCGCCAACAGTTTCTATAAATCCACTCATAAAATAAGAATACAATTTATATCAGGAATCTTATACTATTTCTAAATTATTTTAACCACTTTTATAAATTGTTTATCTCTTGTATATTTGCACCAAGAATCTTTTACTACTCTTTATTCTTTTCATGTCCTTACAACTTTAGATTGTCCACACCGTAAGCGCATTTAGATCACCGTGAGGGGATACACATGGTTTCCAGTTCGCATAACTTTACGCGGAACGGATGGTTTTTTTTCCAAATGCTAAAAGATTAGAAGTTGTTGGAGATTATTTTCTTTCTATCCTTGTGAAAATCGTGCATTGGGAGAGTGTTTTAGATACACTGGAGATGCTTTTATATTGCTATATAATGCTTTCTTACCTGTTACTATTATCTAAAAGAAGAGGAATTGTTGCCAAATTTATTTTAGAAACACCTTTTTTTTTTGTTGTCTTAGTCTTTGCTAAAAGAATGTTCTGTTAGTTCAGCGAGGACCGAAACTAAACCAAAATAACCAAAATGCCAAAATACTTGTTTTTTCAGAACTGAATCCATTTTCTAGTAAGGCCTCCTTTGGAATGGAGAAAAAATATAGGAATTTTGAAGGATCTAAATCCTATAGGGGGAAAATATTCTATGACACCCTTTAGAACAAAGGATCTAAATTTGGAAGCCCTGTCTTTTTTGTTTTTGGTATTCTTTTGAAAGATTCTCTCAATTATGTCTCTGATAGTTTAATTTAGAATCTAGATCCAGTTGGCGCCAAGGCCACAAATTACGTGCATAGATGTGCACTGTTGGCGATGTGGCGCCAAGCTTGGCGCCAGTGACGATAGGGCTAAGTCCTACGTTCAGATTTTAAAATCAAACTACCAGAAATATAATTGTGAGAATCTTAAAAAAAAACCTTAAAAAAAGACGGCTCCCGGCCCCTGCCCCGAGCCCCAACGTCATCCTCCCTGACGGTGTCTTCTACACCCCTACTCGCACGAAGCTGGGGGCATTTTTAGGAGGCTCCACACGCCTGAATGAAGGAGCTGGGGAAGCCATTTTTTTAGCTCCCGTGTCCCAGCTGCAGAGAACGTGATTTTTGGGCGAAGCTGCGAGGAGCGGAGCTCTCCGACCCGTTTGGTAGGCAAAAGTTGCGAAGCTGCGCGTGAAGCGCTTCCAAATTCTGTACCAAACAGGGCCGTACTATCTTGGCTAAGGGAAGGAATTGGATAATAAAGAATGCATGTTTCGCGAGGAAGCTAAATCTGTGTATCATCTGTTTTTTTTTTAATGTTGTGTAGCAACTGAGCTTTGGTGTTTAATGTATGATATTTTTATAGATACAGATTGGTAAGAATCAGTTGCAGACGGTGGATTTCTAATAATAAAAATGCAGTGATCAACACATGCAATCTTACCATTTTATAGAGCTTATGGAAAACACGAAATTTTGTTTGTTTTCAGGGAGAGTGTTGTCGGGATGTGAAGGTGGTGATGCGAACTGCAGGGGAATACGTTGGGAGGATGATGGCGAGTGTTATATATAGTAGACAGAAAAATTAATGCCCCCAAGACGAAAGAATTGCTAAGAAGGCTATGGGGGATACCCAAGTCAGCAACCAGAATTGGCTGGGGGTATGTACCAGTAGCTACAGTACACTGGTGACAAGGCGAGAGCATACAAGCTGGCTAGGCTCGGCAACAACACGCGAGCTGTTCCAACCGTGCGACAATGGCACGGAGCAGGCGGCGGGAGAACGACGCTTTGCCGCACCCTCTCCCCATGAAAACTAGCGGTCAGTGTGAGCTGCAGCGCCAAAACCCCCAAAGGCTCACCCCCGGGACGGACCAGGAGTGGACGACGACCACAGCCCAGAAATCCTGCTGCCATCCCGTTCACGAACACGACCGCCTCACAAAAATTGGGAGGCCGGGGAGCGGGAGCGCGCACCTGACCCAAACTACCCCCCAACCACGATCGACCGACCAACCAACCAAGGCGACGTCGTGCTCGTGCAACGGCGAGCACCGCCAGCACCGCACCGACAAGCCCGGTCGCGCAACGGAAACAGCCGGCGTGGAACGAGTGTGGGGGGGGGGGCGAAGAACGAAAACTGAAGCGAAGCCAGCCACGGGCACGCACAACTCGACAAGTCGTAACAGGGGCGGGTCGGGCACGGGAAATGGGCCACACAATGATCGCGTCGCGCAGGAGGGGAGGGAGAGCGGCCATCGACAGCCATTCGTCGGGCGTGCTATCCGAAATCTGATCCCTCCACGAACCCCGACCTCACGATCTCCGTTCGCGGCCCCGCGCACCCCCCCAATCCGCCCCCAACTCACTTCGTATATACGCGCCCGCTTGTTGGCTAGCATCGTCATCTTGTCTTGATCCTCTCTTGCTGCCTGGTCCGTGGCCATGGCGTCGTCGTCCATGCTCTCCGCCACCACCGTGCCACTCCAGGTACTACGCATGCCTCCATCTCCCGCCATGCCCATGCTACGTGTACGATGCTTTGCTTAGCTTGCCACTCTATCTTAGCTTAGCTTAATTAGCTAGCTCCACCGGAGAGGAGACCGGGCAAGGACAAGCGAGTGACCACTGATGGTTTTTGTGATGTGTGTCAAGCAGGGGGCCGCCGGCCTGTCCGAGTTCTCCGGGCTCAGGAGCTCCGCGTCGCTGCCGATGCGCCGGAATGCCACCTCCGACGACTTCATGTCCGCCGTCTCCTTCAGGACCCACGCGGTACGTGCCTAGCTAGCTAGCTGCTCCGATCGTCCGATCGATCAACATCCATGCAATCGTGCTCTGCACCTCGTTACTAGCTAGGAATGTGTTAGTAGCTTTGTACTAGTAGTAGCACGGCTTGGGGAATCCGATTCACATGTCTGCGCTGCCGCCGCTGCCTGCCTTGCTTTCTGCGCATCACATCACTCAGGTCGGCACGAGCGGCGGCTCGAGGCGGGCGCCGACGGAGGCGAAGCTGAAGGTGGCGATCAACGGGTTCGGCCGGATCGGGCGCAACTTCCTGCGGTGCTGGCACGGCCGCGGCGACGCCTCACCACTGGAAGTCATCGCCATCAACGACACGGGAGGCGTCAAGCAGGCGTCGCACCTGCTCAAGTACGACTCCACGCTGGGCATCTTCGACGCCGACGTCAAGCCCGTCGGCGACAACGCCATCTCCGTCGACGGCAAGGTCATCAAGGTCGTGTCGGACCGCAACCCCAGCAACCTGCCGTGGGGCGAGATGGGCATCGACCTCGTCATCGAGGGCACGGGCGTCTTCGTCGACCGCGAGGGCGCCGGGAAGCACATCCAGGCCGGGGCCAAGAAGGTGCTCATCACGGCGCCCGGCAAGGGCGACATCCCCACCTACGTCGTCGGCGTCAATGCCGACCAGTACGACCCCGACGAGCCCATCATCAGCAACGCCTCCTGCACCACCAACTGCCTCGCGCCGTTCGTCAAGGTGCTCGACCAAAAGTTCGGTGCGTATCTATCTATCTATCTATCTTCTTCATTCACTAGTCAAACTTGATACTCCTTAGACTTAGACCTTGGTATTGCAAATCGAACCAAACTAGCTATAACGGCGCATGCATGAATCATCACAGGCATCATCAAGGGCACCATGACCACCACCCACTCGTACACCGGCGACCAGAGGCTGCTGGACGCGAGCCACCGCGACCTGCGCCGCGCGCGCGCCGCCGCGCTCAACATCGTGCCCACGTCCACGGGCGCCGCCAAGGCCGTCTCGCTGGTGCTCCCAAACCTCAAGGGCAAGCTCAACGGGATCGCGCTCCGGGTGCCCACCCCGAACGTCTCCGTCGTCGACCTCGTCGTGCAGGTGTCCAAGAAGACCCTCGCCGAGGAGGTGAACCAGGCGTTCCGCGACGCCGCCGCCAACGAGCTCAGCGGCATCCTCGAGGTCTGCGACGTGCCGCTCGTGTCCGTCGACTTCAGGTGCTCCGACGTCTCCTCCACCATCGACGCCTCCCTCACCATGGTCATGGGAGACGACATGGTCAAGGTCATCTCCTGGTACGACAACGAGTGGGGGTACTCGCAGAGGGTTGTCGACCTCGCTGACATTTGCGCCATCAAGTGGAAGTGAGGCGTTGCATTGTAATATTTTGTAACTCACCCTCGAGAGGGCTCTGGGATTCGCCCCGAAATGACCGAATTTCGGTGAAATTCACCCATTTCGGTGAGGTCCGAAACAACATTATACCGTCCAAAAATCTCGATTAAGTTCGAATTTTTAGTCAACTTTAGAGTTGAAACAAACCTACAAGTTCTTCATTCAATATAGGAATGTATACCTATCAAGCCATAATTCATTTGTTTCCTCTTGGTGCCTCTTGATCAAATTATGACCAAAATTCAGCCAAATTTTAGTTAAATCTGGACATTTTGACTGGTAAAAACTAGTGAATCCCAGTCAGAAATTTCTGAGATTTGCCCATTTCGACTAGGTCTGTTTTTTGGTTTTTTTTTTTTGAATCCCAGACGACTACAAAAACTCTCCTTAGGCTCTTCCCTGATAATAATTTGTAATGAGAAATCGATGCCTCAAACTCCAAAAAGTTTCCCTTTTTTTTGTTTCATTTTTTTCCTCCCTTCTCTGATTTTTCGTTGTCTGAGGAACGGATTGTAATCGACTTCTGGCAAAAGGAAATCACAACGTTGTATAATGTGGATTTGTAATATATCGGTCGCAGGTTCTCATGTGTATCAAAATTGGATCCGCCCTTTTTTTCCCAGGGTAATTCAGGATACAAACATTCAATTGTTGTTCATTGCAACTCAACCAAGTGTCATAACTTGAACCCCCAACTTCTTTCAAGGTGCTGAGTGCTGACATTGTTACGGTTGCAGAACCTCAATTGGAATGCCATGATCGTTCAATTCAAACGTTGCAGTTCTAGTATGAGACTCCCTATGAATCCAAATATAAGTCGCTTCAAATATTGAAACGCTCATACTTTGACTAAATTATCTGAATAGAAAAAGTTATACAGTATGAAATTACTTTCCATGATGAATTTAGTAATCAATTATACTTTATCAATCTTTGTTCATATTGGTGGACCAAGTTAAAACAAGTTTGGCCAACTAGAACAGGAGGAAGTATACCATCTATTAAAGTATTTAAAGTATTAATCAAATTACCAAGAGTGGTAGTTACTATTTTGCGTCGCTGAGTCCAATTGCAGGCTGGGATGGTCCACATCCTGAGTCACTCCCAACTTTTGTTACATCATTATCTTCCTTAGACTCCATAGTTCACATGCTCGTCATCCAGGATCCTTGGTGCTAGTAAGCCAGTGAGTGAGGAAGAGTATATGGTATCACGTAGGACAAAAATTGTCATGCCATACAATGAAATGTAAGGCCGGCATCTTTCCCTTACAAAAAAAATTCAGAAAACTGAAACCATGGTTGCATTTGGAATTTTGATAGCTTAAACTCTGATTCCTAAATTTAAATGGCCTATGTTTAACAGGAAATAACAGACTTGGCTTTACTGACAAAACGTCATGGACCATCTAGGTACAGTCCACTACAATCTAACCATGACAAATCCAACTAATGTCTAGAGGTAAGTTCAATAGGAGTGTTTGGAAGACACTACATAAGCTAGATAACATTACTTCTGAGATCTAGAAAACAGGTAATAGTTTTTTGTATGTCCTCCATCGGATTTTGGAGATACTATCCACTCTGGTTCAACGGTTCAAGGGCCACCATTGAAAAGGTTCCAATCATGCACATTGAAATTCATCACTGCAAGTTTGAAGATCTCAGACATTGGCAAGCATCCTGCTTGTTCAGCAGGTATTGCCGGACCAGCTGCAACTGCCGCAGTACTTTCACTCAGGGGGCTGAAATGAATCAGACAGCATAAATCAATTACGGCTGCTAGTAACACTGTAAAACAACAATCTCTTAATTTACTAAATATATCAAGGCCTTGGTAATTCTAGGATGATGTCTTGAACTTAGATATGTTGGATGTACTCATGTTTTGGACCTCTATCAATCATGTTTCTTGCAATACTTAAAATTATACTTATTGAATTTGTATTTTGGTTCTTCCAAAATCCTAGTACACTAGAATTTGGCATGCCGAGAGTACAAAGTTGAAAGAAATTCATGTATTTGAAGATAATGGTATTCCGTATTCCATAGTGCAAAGCTGATAGTGACTTGCAACAGAATGGCATGCTTAACAAGCACAACATTTAGTCATTTACTGTTACTAAATGGTTGCCATGTTTAACATCGTTGACCCTCATTTTAATATGTCAAGATGCATCAAACATTAATTTATGCAAGAAAGTTGTTTTAAATAGCGAGCTAAGGCTAAGGTGCTTAGCGTTTTATCAACCGTTATTAGCGGAGCTATATCAGACTATAGCGGCAAAATTGTGCATGAACGCAAATAGCGACACTCGGCCTCAAAAAGCTATATCAGGCTATAGCGACAACTATAGCGAGCTATTTAAAACCATGCAAGAAACAAAAAATAATAGATTTATCTTTTCATATACAGACCAGTAAATGCCAGTGGATGGTAGTTGTGTGATGAAAAATTGGAACACAATCCCAACCTTGACAAAGTATGTAATGTTGAAATATTTGTTCAAGAATAAAATACAAACTAATAATGTAAAGTGCTGTGATAGTGATCGAGAGGGCTTACTTTATCAGCAGCGGCTCATATGCGGTGATAAGTACATCGGTTGCTGCACTCTTGAGGCGTATGTTTGCCAGGTAAAGCTGTAAAAGTTAACAAGGAATTCAAAGTTTAAAGAGTGACTAAAATTACCACATAACATTACTCATGAAGGGTGGTTATACTCACTCGAACAATGTTCTGCGCTTCTCTGCCCTGCCTCCCTTTTGAGACGGCCTATGTAAATAATGAAAAGGCATGAGATCCTACAATGCATTTTATGAACACCTCTTTCTTATCCATTCTAATACTAGATCATTTCAATTCATATCAATGAACTGAATTAGAAATGCTAACATAATCATTCATACACAGTTCAAACAATCTCACAGCGTTTCCTGGATGACCACTTCTCCCAAATGAAGACTACAGATTGTTTCTTTCTCCCACTTATACAAGAGATGAGAATGATGTACTTATACATGTCCAGATCATATCTAATTCCTGAAGATGTAGGTACCATATGAATATTTGAGCAAACTAACTGATGTAGATTCATAATTACCGTTCTCAAGGATGTCAACTTTTTTTTAAGAGAATAGGATGTCAAGTTGCTACTGAAAACTAGTTTATTCTATGCATCACAACAATATAACATTACATTCCTACAAGATCAGAAACTTTCCACGATCCTATTCAAAGCACTGAAAAACACCAATCAGTGGGAGATACATTGACGATCGGGTGGTACAACATATTTGTACAGCAAATGAGCTTACCATCTGGCCAACTGCTGTTGCAGCCACCACAGGGGCTTCTCCAAGACGCAAAGCAGCTAGCTCAAGTGTCCCAGAATGCTCCACCACCTAGCAAGCAAACCGGCAAAATTTTACCAACAGGTCTCTTTTGTTCATCAATGTAGTACAATCAGGTAACATTGCCGCCATCCAAGGCACAGTACGCACATACACATAGTTTCGGAACAGATTGCTAATTCGCCCAATGAGTTAGCATTGGCTGTATTGCACGGACAATTACATTGCAACTAGAGTAGCAGACAGCCTCCAGCAGGCGGTAGCTGATCAGTCATTAAACACTATATAGGCAAGTCAAGGGACTATTGAGTATTGTTACCAACCAAGTTGTCCCCGGCGTCTTGCTCGTTGGCGATGTCGCGCAGGAACCAGAGCGCGCTGCCGGCGTCGTCCACCTCGCCCTTGAGGTCAAGTAGCTCGAAGACGAGGCTCTCGTCGCGGGATGGATCAAAGAGAACCTCCTGCGCAGCACAGCCAGCCCATCAGACTAAATTCAAACGGATTCTCTAAACAACACCCGAACACATCCATGTATAAGTAGATAAGAACTCGGAAGCGAGGATCTTACGAACCTGATGGTCGGGGACCTCCCGGATGTCGCTCACGTCCTGCACAAATCAAAACACGAGGGTCCAAACGAAGCGTAAGCACACAGATACACGCACGAGGCAAAACGGAAGCTCGACCTCGGAGGGCAAGGAGGTTGCGGGGGTGCGGCGGAGGGGAGCCTCGTACCTGGAAGCGGGCGGGGAAGGTGGTGGAGATGGCGCCGCCGAACAGGGGCCGAGGGACACAGCTCTCCGCGGCCATCTCTGCACCAGCTTCCTAGACTCTCGTTCTCGAGAAAGGGGAAACAGCTTCCAGAGCGTGGTGGAAGGTGCGCGGAGAGGACAGAGGAGGCCGCCGCCGCCGCCGATTCGGGCGCGAGTTATATAGGCGGCGAGAGTGTTGGGGGCCGGAAGCGCCGCGCGTCGATCTGACGCAGCGCCGCAGCAACGGCCCCGCGTGGAAGGTACGCACGCCGAGGTGCTTCCGTTCCGCCGCGGTCGCCGGTTGCGGCAGGGCGGGCGGCGGGGCGGGCAAGCGAGCTGTGTGGGCCGAGTTACGTAGGTGGGCCGAGTTACGTAGGCGGGCCGAGGCCCAGATTTTTTTTTTTTTGTATACGAAAACGGGCGCTACGAGGATGGGGTGTGGCCGAAGAAAGAGGAAGTGCACGAGCACGGCGAAGGAGAGCGGGAAGACGAGGCAGGCGGTTAGCAGCGCGAAGGTGCGGGGAGCCGCGCGCGGGATCGACGCCGAGATGCCGACCAGCTCCGCCGCGCCCAGCGCCGCGAGGTCGGTCGACGCCAGGTCCATCGCCGCGGGCTGCGGCGCTGCGCGCAGCAGAAGTTGGGGTGTGTCTGGGTGGTCTTCCTCATCCATATGGGCTACTGCGCCCAATCGGCCGATCGCTGGAAGAAGCGGACGCGGCGGAGATCTGCCGATCCGACGGGATCATGTACTGTACCGACCACACTTCTCTCGCCGACGGATTATACCAAGCACAAGGAGGAACCGAATGGTGAATCCGATTTAGTCCCCCACCCCCATAATTTCGTTTTTTTTTCCGTCGCCACGGCGGCTCAACTCAATCTGATAATCCTCTCGCACGACGGACTGCGCCAACCTGGAGCCCGACATCGTCCAGGACGTCGCCAGCCGGCTGCTCGCCGTCGACGTGGCTGAGTATCTCCGCCTCCGCGCGGCGTGCAAGCCCTGGCGCGCGCGCACAGCGGCTTCCGCCCTCGCGACTGGATCGCGACGCTCCACTGCGCCCCG
Organism: Sorghum bicolor; assembly: GCF_000003195.3. Classification (NCBI taxonomy): domain Eukaryota; kingdom Viridiplantae; phylum Streptophyta; class Magnoliopsida; order Poales; family Poaceae; genus Sorghum; species Sorghum bicolor. The sequence continues at coordinate 47,603,322 of NC_012875.2, forward strand.
ACGTCGCGCTGCACCCTCGTCAACGTGGCCACCAGCTCCCGCACGGACGCCGGCTCCCACCACCACTTGGGCTCGGTGGAGGGCCTCCTCGTCCTGTGCGACAAGACCACCGCCGCCATCCTACTCCTGAACCTGCTCACCGGCGCGCTCACCGAGTGCCCGCCATCAGCGACGTGCAAGCCTTGTGTGCTCCATTCGAGGCAAGGGTTACCTGGCCCGTACACAATCATAACACACTGTCATATACACAATCATAACACACTGTCATAACCTGACACGCTGAAACTCGTAATCAGAAAGCAGGTTCCGATCAGACAGCAAAAATCAGCTGCACCTCATCAAAACAGGGCATTAATCCAATGCCCGGTCCTATAGAGTGAAAATGCATCTTTAGCATAAACGTCAATTCATCAACCAAAACATTATCCATGCACATCATAGATTCGACTAACAGTAAATGATCCTCGACATAGAGCAAAATTTGCTCCTATTGACAAGCATAGCAAAAGCAACGCTACCCAGAGGCCAGTGGCAAGAGATGGCAAATAGCAAGGAAAAGACGCCTACAGCCTCCTTCCCCTCCTACCACCCTTTCTGCGAGTGCTGTCAGTGGGAACCGGGGTAACATCCTCTGCACATAACACAAATGTTGCCATTAACATACAGAAACAACAAATCATTTGATAATTGATGCAACATCAATGAAATTGGGCAACATCAATAAAACAGTTTGCCCTTGCAAGATTCAGATTTCTTACCAATGCGTCCAATTTTCATCCCAGAACGAGCAAGGGCCCTGAGAGCAGACTGAGCACCAGGTCCAGGGGTCTTGGTCTTGTTGCCCCCAGTGGCACGAAGCTTAATGTGCAGCGCAGTGATACCAAGCTCCTGAAGAAACGAGACCATCTCACAGATTACTTATCTTGACAGCAACCTAAGCAGCCTTACATAATCCTAATCGTCAATTTAATTTAGCAAACACCATCTTTGGATACACAGATGAAACAACGATTGATTGCAGTAGAATCTCTCTAACGAAATTCTTCACTTCACTACAAATACCTTGCAACGCTGTGCAACATCTTGAGAAGCAAGCATAGCAGCATAAGGCGACGACTCATCACGATCAGCTTTGACCTTCATGCCACCTACATAGTTTTGCACAACATGGTTAAAACTAAATACAATTGCCATCTAGGCCAAGTATGGACCAAGGTTGTAGGATTGTACCAGTGATCCGAACCAGAGTTTCCCTCCCAGACAAATCAGTGACATGCTGCATATTATAATACCACAGTTACAATGGGGAAGGGAATGGAAAATGTCCACTCACGGGGGAAAAATATAGCACTTACAATGAAGGTGTCATTGAAGGATGCAAAGATGTGAGCAACACCAAAGACATACTCTCCTTCACGGACAGTGGGTCCAAGTGTAACGTTCTCCTCCTTGGGCTCCCTGGTCTTCCTCCTCGACTGCAACATATACTACTATCAGATGAAATTGAACCTACTCGTGTTAACAACCACCAGAAACAATTTCACAGTGCACAAAAAGTGAACCTGAGTTTCTAATAATAAATCTAAAACAGCTGATCTTCTGCATTTTGGCTGTCCTATTTTCTGAAAACAATAGTATAGCCATTTCATCTGTTCTTCCTAAATTAATTTCTATCCAAATGCCTTATTGCTTCATGACTAAACTGAAGTCTCAGTTCCTGTTGTCGAAGTGCATTACCTTACCACAGTGCAATGGAATTTTGACATGCGCATTTCAATTTTGTCCTCTTGCACTTGCATTTCAATTGAAATTGGATTAGTTTGATGCTACTATTTATAAAAATAGTAAACTTACTTCAATTACTCCATCACCAACCAACAGAACGAAAACAAGCTCTGTGATACTTAGATTCTACAGACTGCCTACTTGACAAGGTAAAAGAAGGCAACAAATCTTTTCTCCAATATTCAGGAAATGCACATCTCTAAAGTTTTCAATATATCAATGATCTGATTTTACTTGTGTTCCTTTTCACAGTAATCTATAAACAGCAAAACAGCAACTCATGGAGTATTGTTATCTCCGAAGCCTAAGCTCAATATCAGTGAAGCAATGCCAAGCTAGAACTCGTCGCCCACGACATCCTGTTCCAGTTGAGAAGAGAGTCGGACCTTATAACCTCACTTCTTCAACCAACCAAATAGTGTCGAGCTGTTAGCCACACACGATTCCTAGTAGTGATATCAAAATTGTGTGCATTAGGAATTTAGATCCATACAGTTCTCGTATTGCTAGCTAAATACTCCCTCTATTCCAAATACACCCTAGAAATGCCAAAAACGTAGAGAGAGAAAGTACATGTTATGCTGAAATAGTGGAATAGTGGAGCAGAGCATTATACAATCAGAGTAAAACATAATTTATCTCTCCATGGTATGCTGATAAGCTCACAGCAGGATACGCCACGCTATTTGCAATAAACAAATAATTATCCTACTACATTCGGTAAAACAACTCCTACAGAATGAAAAAATGCTCATCAGCGTTGCAAGCAGCCCACACACTGGCCATACGCGGCAAAGCCGCGAGCGTTTCTAGTCGTGATTAGATTCGCAACAAAATTACCCCGGCACATCACTTCAGTCTTCAACGAATTGCAGTCAACTAATTCAGCGAAAGATAAATCACGATTGCGATGTGGCAGCCCATAGGGCATAAGCTCCCATCAACAATTTTTCCACGCAAATCTACCCTCTCAGGAACCTTAACCAGACGAGAAGAGGCTCGAACCTTGACCAGACGGGAAGAGGCTCACTTACCATGGTTGCGTGGATCGACGGGTGACCGGAGCCGAGCGCGCCTGGGGCTGAGATCACGAACACGCCGCCGCTGCCTACACCGCCGCCGAAACTTCTGGGGCGACGGGTGCGTGTGCGCGCGTTATATACGACGAGGCCGCAGCCCACTAGGGTTTAGTCCCACCTCACTCAACGCAATTACTCTTTTGCCCTCGCTCTTCCGTCGCTGCTGGCAGGCCCCACTTATTACACTAGGACCGTGCCGTAAATTCGGGAAAAAAAAAGAACTCCAATGGGCCGACAATGTTGGGCTATATGGGCTGTATAAGGATGCGGTCCATTGAGTCTCTGTATTCTGGCTGGATAAGCATGTGTTTACGTCTCTACATTTTGCCACCATTTAGGTTTTCACTAAGAGCAACTCAAACCGGATTTCTAACTGAAACTCTATCTTATTTGAGACACCAAAATGTAAACTTTACTCTTTAACCTAACTCATTCCATCGTCCACCAACAGATGAGAGACTCTCATTTCTTTCTCCTGAACCTTCAAATGTAGGGGCCTCTCATCCTTTAATCGGCCTGAGCATTCGGTTACTCGATTTTTTTGGGTCGGCTAATTCAAAATTTGGATAATGAAAATTGCTACCTAATATTCGCATGTAGAAACACTACTGCCGTTTTGGGTACTTGATGATTGGGGCCGGGTTTGGGACTTTGGGTAGATATACCTGAATTTACCGAAAACAGTGAACTGTACAAAATTTTAGTAATAATTTATACAAAATTTCGGCAGCGATTTGTATAAATTTTGAGCAGTGATTCAGAGAGAATCATACACTGAGTTCAAGTGTAAAACTCACGACACATTACAAACATAAAGACACATACACATCTTCGAGCAATTTGGGTAGTTCGGGTATTGGGAGATATTACCCTTATTGCCCAAACCAAATTTGGGTAATCGAATTGTTATCCAAATTTGGGACCAAGTTCAGGTAATTTGAGTCCAAATTCGAGCAATTCAGGTCCAAGTAATGGGTATCAGGTAATTTGTCCATGCCTATCCTCTCCCATTCTATACTCATTTCTTTTGCCACAAAGTTGACAAAATGGAGTCGATGAGCAGGGTCTATGATAAAGTAATGTAAAACAAAATAAAAATTAGATCAATTCAAGAGCGTTGAGAAGTATGAATGAGAGACTCTCATTTGAGGGGAAGTGAGCCAAAAATTTAAGGAATTAATTGGAATTGCTCTAAGGCGAGGGTTTGCCTCCGTACCAAGGGAGGATTGGCCAGCTTATGGTCGAGACAGATACAAAGATGGTGGTCCAAGCAATCACAACTGATGATTATGATGCTACTGTTGTCGGCGTCTTGATAGTTGAGATAAAATCTCTTGCATCTTCTTGTTTCATTAGCCTTGAGTGCTCTTTCAAGAGCCGAGTTTGTAATATGGGGCTGCTCATGAGCTAGCCAAGCTGGCTCTTTTGTGTAATCATGGGGATGAGCCAATGATGGTGTTCAAAAGTTCATATGTAAAGGAACTACCGATGCCATCTTGCTATTCTGGTGGGCGCGACAACAACGAGAACAAAAAAAAATTCATTGGCAAGCGTGGTGGAAACTTTGTAAACCAAAACACAAAGGCGGTTTATGCTTATGCATAGTTACAACTTAGCAATGCTAGCAAAATAGGTGTGGCGTTTCCTACCACACTCCCTGTGCGCTAGAGTGTTAAGGGCGAAATATTATCTTGATAGATGCCTTCTTAAAGCAAAAGCCAAGTCAGAAAGTTCTTTTTCCTTGCCAAAGTGTTCTAGCAGGCCTTGAGTGTTTCAAAAAAGGGTTATATTTGGAGAGTGGGTGGCGGAACATAGATCGATATATGGAATGACAGTTGGATACCATACAGCCAAAATCTAAAAATCCAAACTCCGAGGTCGAAACTTGGTTAGAGCAAGTATAATGAGCGTTTTTCAGCCGGCGAAATGACATCCACGTCATACAAAAGCAGCCATGTAGGAGAGAGAAGGGGGAGCGGGCGTTAAGGTCTTCACCGACTGCAACACATGTTACAAGAAAAAAAAGTTCTTTTGCTTTCTCTTATCCAATCTGATGCAGTTTATAGTGAAAAGATTAAATACTTATCTGTCTAGTAGAGCCATTCAAATAGCCAACCGTTTGCTGCCGCTTTTGTTTTTCTCTTTTTTTTTTCTTCTTCTCCGTCCTCACACGGGTCTTCCTTCTATCTATGAACTGTTGTAATTATGACCATTGATTTAATTTATTCATATCTCCTACGATCTGGTTTGCTTGGCACTTTAACTGGTCAGGCTTGTTTTTAGTGAGATCGGCGTACCACTGTGAGTGGACGACTGGACGTCAAAGTTCGAAAATGAGATTACTGCAGTAGATAAGAAAGATATGAGACAATCTATGGAAACTTTATTCCAGGGAAGATTCTAATTCTTGTTTGGCGAGTTCTTAATGGTTCATTCTATGTAACTGGGTACTCTCTCGATTTAGATGTCGTTTTAAACAAGGTTTAGATCAAAATTTGAGAATATAAATCATCAATAACTTTTAAATTATTGAGTTTACAAATGTAAACAATTATATCTTAAAAATATTTTTATAAAAGTATGCATATATCATTCTCTTCTAAATATTTTTATAAAAATAAGAAGTCAAAGTTGCGTTTCGAAGACCGTGTCGCTGTCCTAAACGACATCTAAATCCTGTATGGAAAAAGTATTGTTCAGCCACCATATTAGAGAAAATTATGCTGCGAGCCTGTTCGCTAAAGCTTATCTATCAAATTTATGTTTGCTTAAGCTTATCTGTCAAATTTACCAACTATTCAACAATATTTTTCTCTCATAATAAATCAGCGAATAGTACCATTGTACTACGGCCTACGTTGCACTAGTGTGTACCTATGTGCCACATAGCAGGCAAGCAAACTAAACTCGACACAATAAGGACAGTCCAAATGGTAAAAATTATTTACGATATCCAAGAAATACAGGTTAACAAAAATCATCATTAGAAACTAACTCACACAGGGGAAGAGTCTTCGCGTAATAAATATCATATTTTTTCTCTCTTTCCCGGCCTTGTTTACTTCACAAAATTTTTGATTTTTGGCTACTGTAGCACTTTCTTTTTTATTTGATAAACATTGTCCAATCATATAGTAACTAGACTCAAAAGATTCATCTCACAAATTATAGGTAAACTGTTTCAGTTAGTTTTTATTTTTGTCTATATTTAATACTCCATGCATGCGACCAAAAATTCGATGTGACGAGAAATCTTAAAAATTTTTACGAACAAAACGAGGCTATCCCTTATCCCTTTCTCTCTCCTCTCGTTCTGTACTTCTTACCGAACCACACAGATGCAGAACACATACTTCTCACCCAACCACACAGATGCAGAACACATGCTGCATTCAGCGAGCACGTGTAGCATTGGCTTGGCCGAATGTGCGGCTAGTCGAGCGAGCGCACGCGGCGGCCAGCGAGCGTGGGGCCAGCGGCAGCCAACAGTGAGTGTGGTGGTGGCGGCCCACAAACGAGCGCATACAGCGGCGACGGACGGCGAGCGCACGCGCGGGTCAAGCAGCGCAAGCGAGTGCGGCGGTGGCGGCGGTCGAGCGTGAGGCCAGGCCACGAGTGAGCGCACGGTGGCAGTCGGCGAGCATGCGACGTGGCCAGCAGAGCGAGAGTGCAGCGGTGGCTGCGGTCGAGCGTGAGGCGAGGCCACGAGTGAGCGCACGGTGGCAGCCGGTGAGCATGCGACGTGGTCAGCAGAGCGAGCACGCACAGCGGCAGCGCCTCCGGTGAGCACGCGTGGTGCAGCTTGGGCAGAACGCGACGCGGCGGGTTGGGCAAGCTCCCGCGGCGATGCGTGCTAGCACAGAGGCGCACGAGCAAGGCTCCCACGGCAGGCGAGCTCCCAAGGCGGTGTGCGGGTGCGGCAGCGAGCCAGTGCGGTGGCCAGCAAGCTCCGTTGGCGCTGAAGGCAACCACATCAATGCGAGCCCGGTCCCGACCAACCTAGAAATCAGCGGTTTCTTCCCAACGTGAAAAACATCATTTCTACATGCCTCGGGTCAATAGTAGACCTGGTTTCTGAAACGATTTTCTCTAATTTTTCTCTTTTCTCATTAGCTGAACTGCCGTATCGGCATTTTGCTTAGTATCATTTAATAGGAATAGAAATCATCATTAATACTCCATTGGGAGTGGACCTAAGCATCGAGAGCGGCAACTAGATTGCCCAGTACAGAACTGAACCTAGGAGGCTTGGCCATCGGTTCGTGAACACTACCCACGAATAGTAGACATGAACGTATAGCCATAGCATTATGCAAGAACACGCACAGCAGACAACGACCAGACCAAGCAGAACTTCCACGGTACATAATGGATTGCACATAAAGAAATCTGTCAAATACCAAACCCCATTGGGTTTCCTGAAAATAGGTCCTAAAACTCCAACCAAGTCAAGTACTGAAACACCGCAAAAGGGGGACGCCTTGTTTCATCAGCCATATGGAGGCTCGGTCTCACACATTCTGCAGACAAGTTGTCAAACCTGACCTAAGTGGAACAGGGCTCAGGGCTCCTCTTCATCCTCCTTGTCTTCATCTTCATCTTCGGCTTCCTCATCAGATCCCTAAAAAAAATTGCAGGGGCCATATATAAACAGAGGAAAAGAATGGACACATTGAAATCATTGTGTGAACATCTCCAGTTTGTGTACACAAATAATAGACAAGGTGCTCTGTTATCCCGAGCATGACTTGGCATCCGAATGTGCATAGTAATAGTAGACCAATCATGCATGTGACAGAAAACAGTATGATTAACCTTAAAGCTAGGTGCAGTAAAACAGTCATGATGTAAGCAGGAAAAGTTACTGCTACTAAAAAGTCAATATTATCAGGATAGGAAAGAACGCAATGCACTTTTACCTAATAACTTGATTAGAATTGGACATTACAGAACTGGTTTAGCGGATTACCTCTTCCTCATCATCCTCTAGTTCAAACTCGCCTTCTAGCTCCTGCAGTGAGAGATTTCAGCACAGAATACAAAGATATACAATACTATAAAATAAATGAAGAAAATCACTCATCACAAAAGAACAACTAACATTGTTGAAATACTTCAAAGGATTAGGCCACAAGTCTTCCTTGATGACATCTGCCACCTATGTAATTGAGGTCATCAGAGAACATCCTCAACTGGAATATATTTTTGAAGCCACAACCTCAACCTCAGCCGTAAGACCTGGAAACTGTTATACCTGATCCATCTCACCATGAGCAAAACTTTTGTCCTCTGTATTGCTGAACCAAGTGAAAAAACTGCAAAAGGAACAGAACTTTATAGGACCTCCAACTAACAACTCAATTGAGATATTTATTACTATTTACTGTATAAACATCACTCCCTCCAGTCACAATATATGACATTTTTGAGTTTTTGGCTCTTTGCAGTGCGATTTTGACCACAATATTTCTATGAAAATATATAGTTATAATGCCCAATAATGTACGCCATGAAAGTGCTATTCAAGACAAATTTACCCATATCATATCTATATCTCCAAACCAAATATCTGCAGACCGATTAGTAGTGGTCAGAGTTTCAAATTTGTGACCTGAAAGAGTATAATGCACAAACCAGGGTAAAAGGGAAAAAGAACAGCTTTTTTTAAAAAAAGCCATGGCTTCTCCAACATGTCAAGGTATTAGTCTAAGCATATTTTGTATGCTAAATCACAAGACCAAGAGCCGTTAAACAAAGCCATGGCCTCTCCAACATGTCAAGGTATTAGTCTAAGCATATTTTGTATGCTAAATCACAAGACCAAGAGCCGTTAAACCACTACCCACTAGGAACTAGCCTACAACATATTTCGTTTTGTTCCCTTTTTGGGCTTAGGTCAAACTCTTATTCTTTATTAATATAATTCTGGCAAAACTCCTGCCAGATTTAAGTTAAAAAAACATATTTTGACAAATATTTCAGCAATTTCATGTGCTGTTGACAAAATAAGACATTAATGGAAATGTGCTACATTGTAAAATCAAACTGAAGCCAACAGAACATAAAGAGTAACGTAGACTAATCTAGAGTGAACAAGAACGACAGAAAGAAAGCATGGAGAACATTAACATAAGAAAAGAAGATAGCAACATAGATTGTTTGATTATATAATTGTGCATCACTAATGGGCCGTTTGGATCCATTCATTTTGGAGGAATTGGAATATACTTAATGGATTAGGCTATTTAGTTTGGAATTTGACATTCCATAACTTTCTTAAGCTCACAAATAAGCCTATCTCAAATTCATAGGGTGTGAGATGGAAATGGATTCTATAGATCACTATGCTATATATTTCTACTTTCTAACTTATAGCACACTCTTGAACTCACTTCCCTACAATAGAAACCTATAAGTATTGTCCCTTGTATGGTTAACAGTAATATACAAATATATTCCATATACAACCATATTAGCTTAATTAATCTATGCCTAAATTGCAATTATTAGAATGAATTCAATTCCAAGGACCCAAACGGACCATAATAGGAAACTAGAAATGGGAAAATTTTGTCCTCATTGAAACCAGATACCTTTCATCAACCAGTAGTCGCTTGTCTCCCTTCTTGTCGCATGTCTTTCCATTGACAATATCCTAATATACAAATTAGAAAAATCATTAGGTTCTCTAGCAGAAACTTGGTATGTTACACACATAGTGTGATAGTCAAGGCACAATACCATTCCTGCCTTCCACTTAATGGAGGTAGCCTTTACTGTAACTGTTCCATCGTCATTGATGGAATATTCCTTCGTAAGCTTTTGATCTTCAAAATATGGATTGGGAGAAAAGCTCTACCAATTCAAGGTCAAAAGACAGTAAAAGCAAAGTTTTTAAAATATCAAGGAGAAACTGTAGCTTGCAGGTTCAAACAAATCTTACCAGAGTAATAGAGCAGCCCGATTTAATATCCTCAGACTCATCCACAAACATAGACTCCAAGTGTTTAAAAATCTATAACAGCATGAACATTGTAAGTTCCCGAGTTAATAAGAGATGCCAATTTACCGATTGGTTCCTGATAGTTTTGCACAATATGGCCTATTGCTTAATTGATTTTATTACTTCCTGAAAAATTATTGCAAATGTTCGAACAGCTAAAACCATGTCAAATAAAGGTACCTGTTGATCATCCTCAGTTAGAAGATCGCTAAGCATAGGATGGCTAAGGAACTGCAGGGTCAGTACACAGCACTGTCACGTTACTAATTAAAAGATGAGCCCATACGCAATACCAACCCTAAAAAAAGAGATGTCACATAATAAACAATAGAAATATATTACAAACCGCTGTCAGCCAGAAGTCTGGAATCTTCTGGATCATTTCATTGCGGCGAACATAAACTGGTCTGCGAATTTCATTGTACTTCTGTTCCACCTCCAATACTTTATTGCTTGCTTCCTCATTAACCTGTAATGAATTAAAGCTATGAGAGACACCCTACACATTTAAATACATCGAAACAGGCAATGTAAAAAAAAATGCACACTATGGTTAGCCACTCGTCCTGTACATGAGTAGCATAGATTTAGCCAGTGTGCTTCCACCATTGCATTTCACCATTAGAAATAGGAAGCTTCTAAGATTCGCTGATGAAATCTCGTAAAATCAAGTCAATTCTGACTTCAGAGCTCGCTGGCAATTAATACGAGGGTAGTGCCGAACTGCCGATCTAATTTTGTTTAGGGAGCAGAGGAAGCTTCGAATCCTCAGCGGCTTCGAGCTAAAACAACCCTCCCGTACCAACTCCACAGAACAATTCTTCCTCAGGCTGCAATCAACCAATCAATCACCCGATACACAACGCGGCAACACAACCAAACGCCGAAACCGTCGCACAGGTCACCTTGAACCGGCAGCAAAACCTCTACTGAATTTCAAGGGGAACCACACGAATGGCCAACAAAAACCTACAGCTGACCAAGCCCAGCGAGCCAATGGCTAAGCCATCACATCACAGCGCGTCAAACGAGGCGGAGAAAAAAGAATCCCGAATCACGTGGAAAGCGAAGCAGCTCACCTTCTCGATCTGGTCCTGGATCTCCTGGAGCTTCTCGATGGAGAGGAGGAGAGCGCGGTCGATGGGCTGTCCCCCGTCCTCCTCGGCGCCGTCCGTCCTCGCCCTCTTGCCCTTCTCTTCAGCGGTCCGCATCGCGAGCAAAGTGGAAAACCCCCCTCTAGGGTTTTAGCGCTCCCTCCTTGTCCTAGGGAAAGGTGAGACTGCTGCCAGTGCCACTGCCGTGCGCGGCTGCGCGCGGTGGGCGGGTGGAGGGAGGCGGGTCGGGTGGACAGGTGGTTGTGGTCTGGTGGGCGGGGGTTAATTGCGGGGTTTTTTTTTATACCGGGCCGCGCGGAGATTCGCGCTTGCCGCCGGTTTGAGTATAATTGGGCTGCGCCCCCGCGAATCGCAGAAATTTTCCGATGCTTTGAGCAAGCGTCACGGCCCACTTAAGCACCATCATTTCATCACCTTTCGGCTCCAAAACCAAAGTTCTATGCTATAATAAAAATAGCATACACCAAGCAAAAACCCTTTAAAAAAAATAGTGACCACAGACTGAATTCCACAACAAAGCAGAAATTGGCTTGCCGTGAATCACTGACCTCGGATCAACAAAACAGTTTAAACTCCAGTGAGATCACTTCTTGTATTCTCAATCGACAGCATCATATACATACTAATTATATCCTAACACATGTCATTTACCCTTACAAACAAGAAAAATAAATCTATATCTGCACTGAGTGCAGGACCCCATCCAAACCCATACAAACCCAGCAGTTTGTCTGTAAAAATCCTGTCTATAATAAAATCCAAAAAACACACACCAAGTAAAAATGCTGCAACCTGCAAGGCATATAAGATTATTGTGCTCTCCAAATGTTACAGCATAAGAAGCATGAAGGGTCACTACAGAACCACAAACATCCTGGATAATATTTCAATGAAAACTGTCGTATACCACAAATCTAATGTACTAGCACAGACAAAAACTAATTTAACTGTGGTTAACTTATTGGCCTACGTCAGGTTGTTCATTGGCGTGAACTCTACTCTTGCACAACAGCAAGTTAACATAAATCTCCCATGCTGCCATTGGAATAGGGTCCATTGAGGCAAATGCTGCAGCACAACTTGTGTCTTTCCAGGATGCCAAACCCAAGCTCCAAACAGACAAAATTCGCTTAAGTCAAATCTGACAAAACGGCCACGCCATGCCATATCATTAAACTTTCCAGGCGTTTGCAGTTGATCTAGTTGTCTTAACTTGGCTCAAGAGGGTATTTTCGTAGCATCCATTTGGGTTTGATCACCCCATGAGAACTTCAAGCTGCAAAGTTCATGGAAGGAGGAGGTTGGCCTTATCTTGCCATTTCCTGCAAAATGGAACAAAGCATAGATAACTGAGATATCTCAATGAAAACTCATGGAACTACAAGACATCCACAATCAACAGAACAAAATATCGAGGCACCTTATTCTAGTCAGGGAACTATAACTCTCAAAAGAATGATCACAGGAAATGCTAATGAATGTTCTCCTTTTGGGGAAATATGATCAGAAAACTTAAGTGAGCTTAATCACCGCAAGCAGCTTTCAAATAATAAAAAAAAACATGACACTGTTTATTAAGGGGGTGTTTGGCACTGCTCCACGAACTCTGCTCTACAAACTCCACCATGGAGCAGCTCCATAAAAAACTGGAGTTCGTGGAGTACCTCTTGAGGTGCTCTCATAACTCCATTCTTTTTTCTCAAACTGAGTGTGTGGAGCTGAAACTGTTTGGCTAAAAAACATGGAGCGGAGCTGAAAAACGTGGAGCAGAGCAGTCCCAAACACCCCCTAACTGTTCGCTGTTCCACTGCATGGTGCACACTGAAAAATGTTAAGTGTAGACAGGGAATTTGGCATATTGCAACTAATTTTATTAGTATTAGCTAATAAAAAATACCTAAGATACTACAAGCATGACAACTATACAAAAATCACTGAGTTATCAATCAGCTCCATTCTACAGACAAGTACCACTAAGAAAATCTAGCACACTAGCAACTTGACGTTCAACAACAGTAGATGAACACTAGATTAGACACCACAAGTTACAGACTTACAGGTTCATTGAAATCAATACATTGTCTATCCTGGTGAGATTTTGTAGCGACAAGCTGACAAGGATATATGGACTTCTCTTGGTGGTTCATGGTGTGATTATTTAACAGGTGCAAAAATATGGTTATGAAATATATCAATGCTTGCTCAGAGATATGCATTATATACCACAATAAAATTCATGAGCATTGGCACGAAACATACGTGGGCTTCAAGTTAACTCATTTACCTAAAGATGGACTCAAATTTGTTATAATTTTTTTTCTGGGAGCACTGAACAACTTCACAAGCAAGGGGCCATAAAAGGTACAAGCTCTGAACATACTGCAAGGCGAAGGACAATTTCGAGCTAAAAGTGATGTCAGGATGGGGGTGGGGTGGGGTGCGGGTTGGGGCATACTAGCTACATTTTAACATAATTGGTAAGTTCACAACAGGTAATTCTCCAATCAAAGGAGAGACAAAGAACAAAATCCAGTATATCTGAAAGAGAACTTACAAGTATATTCTTCCACATTGAATTACTTGGCAAGTCACTTGTTAAGGCAGGATGATTTAGGGGTTAGGATGGGTTGGATACCTTACTATTGTTTTAGCAAGTGCCATTGGCCGTTCATAACCATCTGTAGAGACATCTTTTGCACTGCCATTTGATGTCTTTTCCTCATTGTACTCATCCTTGTCCTCTCGTCGCCTAGCTTGCTGTCTTGATTCAGGCTTCCAGCATGCTTTCGCAAGTGACTTGCCAAGTAAATCAGCAATATTTATTGCCATGTTCTCAGCTTGCTCCACATGAGGGAAGTTATCTTCCTCAAAATGATGTGACAACCATAGATACATTGATAGGACCTGATGTTTTGTCTCAAGGTCCAGAAGCTCAGCGTCATTTCTTGCAGAACCCCTTGGCACTCCCATTGCGATGCTAACACGACGGCTTTGGCAATAGTTAGTTGCAAATCTCAGAAGATGGTACATGGCTTTTGGATCCCTTATATTTACTGGAGCAAAGCAAAAATTGTAGCGATCCTTGAGGGATAGCCCTTGCACCCTCTCAAGCATATTAGCAACCTTCTTGATACTATCCTGCTGGCACATGAAGTATGTCTTATCTATGCGACAAGTCTCACGGAATTTATCCAACAGATCAGTGAAAGCAAGGTCAGGGAATTGGCTGGCAAACTTTTCCACTTGCTCAAAGCAAGGAAAAAGACCAACTTTCTGTGCCTCCTCAAATGGCTGCTGCAGGCACTGAATCAAATAATCTAAATCATCCTTCAAGAAAGTTGTTGTGAGTCCATCTGGGTAAACGCTGCCCCTCCGACCAGCACGACCAGCAATCTGCTTTACCTGTGAAGCAGGAACTGGTACCATTCTTTCCCCATTGTATTTGGCCAAGCTATAGAACACAACCCTCCTAATGTTCAGGTTCAGCCCCATACCGACTGCATCACTTGCTACAAGCACATCATACTCATTATCCTGCTCGTTGAACAGCTTTGCTTGCTGTCGTCGTGTCTCTGGTGGCAGAGCTCCATAAATAACACAACACTTGTGCTTTGTAAACTTCTCAATTGCCAGCTTCACCTCGAATATCTCCTTGCGTGAGAAAGCAACAACGCAGTCACCAGAGCGGATATTCTTGAGGTCCCCAAGAAGCGTCTTTGCCTCAACAACAAGAGGCTTGAATCGCTCATATTGGTGCACCACCAAATCATCCCCAGTATCTGCACAAATCTTCCGGACAAGCTTGAGCACGCTAGGGTCACCGCAGAGGTGTATCTCATCCGCCTTGAGCCCAAGCACAGCGCGCGTCCATGCAAAGCCCCTGACAGGGTCAGCCATCATCTGTATCTCATCAACCACGGCGACTTCATAGAGCTCCTCAGTGGACACCATTTCAATGGTACAGGCAACATGGTTGGCGAAAGGCACTTCCTTAACCTCCTGTCCAGTGCGCAGGGTGCAGTAGACACCGAGGGCATTAACCTTGTCGAAGATCTCCATGGCAAGGAGACGGAGCGGGCTGCAGTAGACCCCAGACTTGGCTGCGGCGAAGCGGGTGAGCGCGTTGTGCGTCTTGCCGCTGTTGGTGGGCCCGCAGTGGTACACGATACGGCGGCGCATGGCGCGCGCGAAGGGGTACCAGGTGTGCGGCGCCGTGAGGTCGGCCGCGGCCATGACCGACCTGTGCTGCCTCAGCTCGTCCGCGAAGTTGGCGACGCAGAACTCCGCGAAGGCCGGGAGGAGGAGCTCGTGCGCGTCCTCCGCCGGGAGCGAGAGGAGGTGCGCCGCGGACTCCCGGGAGAGCCGCGGGAGGAGGAACGCGCGGAAGCGCCGGGCGTAGGAGGGGAAGGCGGACGAGGGGACGTAGAGCGCGAGCGCCTGGTCGGACATGGCCGGGCTCTTGGCGAAGCCGCGGACGAGGCCCACCACGGCGTCCCACGTGGCCTTCGGCAGGCGGGAGGAGCCGGCGGCGGGGTCCGAGTCGGATAGCTCGCGCCATAGCTGCTTCGGGTCAAGAGACGGCGGCGGTTTCCGGGTGGGATCGCCGCCGGCTGTGTCGCCGGTGGAGAAGAAGCGGTGCTGGGGTGGGAGCCATGGGGAAGACGGGGGTTGCGGCAAGGGGCGGTGGAGATGAGAGAGGAGAGGGAGTATGAGCCGGTGGTGCGTGGTGGAGGTGGAGCGGCGGAGAAGCGCCGCGGCAATGGCGGCGGCGGCGGCGGCGGCCATGGGGCTGGTCGGTTAGGCCGGCGGCATGGGGGCGGGGGGGCAAGAACGAGGGATCCAGTTCTCTTCTGAACTTGAGTTCCCTATACGTCATAGGAACTCCCGAACGTCCGATGCCATCCTTTGCATCCGACGGTAGCAAATAATCCCAGGCAAACAGAGCACGGGGTCTCGGCCTAAAAGCCCATTGAGGCCCAGGGAGCGGCCCAGGACTACCCATGGGCGCAAGCGGTGGTTGCTTTGCTTCTATCCCCATCCCCAAACTCCCAAAGATTGCAGCTCGTGCGCCACACACACACGGACACGAATCCTCCCCCACCTCGGATGCAGTGCCTACCCTGCGGACCGTCCACCAACGCGCCCGCTGCGCATGCCGCGGGCAGGAGCGTCAGCCGCCGGAGGGTTGTCGTCGACGGCGTCGCCTCGGCAACCCACGACAGTGACGAAGCGCCTTCAAGGTCTGACAACTTGTTTCCTCCCTCCAGGATTTTGACCGGCAGAATCAAGCAGTTCTGGGTTGCTACATACTTTGCTCGTGTTTGTACTTGGTGTTTCCATTCCAAGTTTTAATTCCCATTCTTTTTGTTCGTCTCCGTGTAATGTGTGCTGTGGGCTGTGGCACCTGGGATATACTAGTTCCGTACTTCCGTTTGGCATCTGACAAGTGGTTGTGGGGGTTGTGGTTGCTACAAGATAAGAGCGTGTTTATTAAAAAAAAAACCGTTGCGTGTTAGTTTGCAACCATCACCTCAGTGGAGCAAGTGTGGTGGTGATCTACATATTCTCGCATGTTATGTTATATTATATAATACTCTACATACCATTTCTACTTCTTCTCACTCTGCAGTTGCTTTAGGTGTTGCTAACGGTTTGCGTAGATTTAGTTTTATTATAATTTGATATTACTTGTTAGCTGGTCACTGGATTCTTCTCTTTATTTTTGTTTCTGAATCTTCCAGGTCAATGAGGGCAACATGTGATCTTGGTGCAATGTCAAGCAAAGCCTTATTGCTTGTGTCAAAGAGGAAGCTTATTGCTTTGTCAGCCTTCTGTCTTAGCTTGCATTCTTCAAGGTACTTTCCAGGTTCGGACCAAGTGACATCGTAATTTAGGTGTTCTTATTAGAAATACTCAGTACCTTTCACAATGACCAGACAATTTCCTCTTTGCAATAGGTTGCTTTTTAATTGTCCATGGTATATGGGCTCCTTTAATTTGACATTTTCTTACTGCAGCACTTGCCTTGGGTGATACGTCCGTCAAAATCGAGGATGTGACTCCCAAGATTTTTCCATCTGGGCCATTATTTCCAACTGAGGTCAGTGTTCAGTTGGACCTACTTGCTTGGTTTATCCTATAAGCTTGTTCTCAAGATATATTTACGCTTCTTTGGGCCATGCTCCTGAATGGCAGAAACGGATCGCAGAGCTATTCGAAACAAATACTTACTCAGTCGTCAACATATTTGATGCAACACTACGGCCACAGCTTAATGTTACTGGTGTTGTGGAGGTAAAGAATTACATGCTCTAAGTTCAGGCTCAAGGGTATTCTGTTCTCATCAGTATCTTTTGCAGATAGCCTTTAATGACAGATTTTTAATAATATAAAGGTGTGAGAAGCACTTGTTTGAATGAAACTTTTCATTCATTTTAGATCCCTGAAGGAAATGGTTCTGGTGTAGTGTGGGATGATTCTGGACATATTGTTACAAATTATCATGGTATGTTGATCTGAGATGATCACATCTCTACTGTATATGAGCATTACGAGCTTACATCTTTTTCTGTGTTTTGCAGTTGTTGGCAGTGCTCTCTCAAAAAATCCGAAGCCTGGTGATGTTGTTGCACGTGTCAACATTCTTGCTGCCGAAGGGTAATACATTTTGATGAATTAAGTATGATGAAGATACCAGCATTATTGTATATGCAAGCCAACTAATAGCCTACTGTATCTACTTGAAAGGATACAGAAAAACTTTGAAGGCAAATTGGTTGGTGCAGATCGTGCTAAAGATCTTGCTGTTCTTAAGGTAAGACATATTTTGACTGATTCTGAAGAATTGAAGATAGTCTACAATGTCAACATAGCTCACCTTTGTCTCATTCCAATATATGTCATCATGATCGTTATTCAATTTTGCATATCATCTCAGTCTTCTACATGCATCTCATTCTATTATTTTTATCACTAACCATTGAGAAAAGTAGAAAGTGAAAAGAGGGTGGAATGCTTGATAGCGTTTATTGTCACCGGAAAAATTCATCTCATGTTCGCCAACCAATTTAATCAAAGTCTGTTTTTTGGTATTCACCTGAGTTCACTACTTGTTTTATTAACTTTCACTATCCTTTGCATTTGAAAAGTTCATGTCAATCAGTTTCTTTTAGTACCTAATACATTGACATGTAATAGGTTGATGCTCCTACAGATCTCTTGAAACCAATTATTGTGGGACAATCCTCGGCCCTAAGAGTTGGTCAGCAATGCTTAGCAATTGGAAATCCTTTTGGTTTTGACCATACTCTAACTGTTGGTGTTATCAGTGGTTTAAATCGAGATATTTTCAGTCAGGCTGGGGTGACAATTGGAGGTGGAATTCAAACAGATGCAGCTATTAACCCTGGTAACAGGTTTGTAGATATGGCTCAAAATGCTTTTCTAATTGATTATCTTATCCGAACGAAATTTCGCAGCTTAGTTTTCAGAGCTTACTTTTGAAGATACTTTTAGCACGTAGCAGGGGTGGAGCCAGGCTATTTTGATATTGTCACTTAACAACAAACTGTTGTTGATCTAAGAGAAAACAAAACCAATAATCATTCCTTTGAACACTAGTAACATTAATTGTTCTCTCTTCTGGATCCACCTTAGCATTAATGCTTTTTTTTTCTTAAGCTCACTTAGCATTAATGCTCCAGTGGTAGTTTTATGCTTCTGTTGTACTGAGCTTAGCACTTAGACAATCCACTTTCAAGTTTTCCTCCTAACTTATCAATATACTACCTCTGTTCAAGTATGATAAGCATATTTTGACTAATGAAATGTCATATAAAGTAGATTTTGACCCTTAATTTCTCTTACAATATGTTGTCAATTGTTGAGAGAATCAATATCAACTCATAGGCTAATTGTGGACCAAAATTTGTAAATTTTGATTTTTTTTTTCTCGATCAAAATACGATTGTCTTTCTTGGGCGGATGGAGTACCATATATGGTTTATACTTTATACTCCATACCACTTTAAACATTGTAGAATAGTGAGGATCTTCGCCGATGGTAAAAGTGCAAAATAGTGAATGAGATTTTACATCAGTGATCAGTATACAGACTATTAATTGGTACTTTATTTAAGTGACTAGCATCGAACATTATGATGCACGAATTTGAAGACAAATTTCTGCTCTAGCAGTTTGCATAATGATTATATCAGTGGTTAGCATGTTACTACTCTGGAACTTGGGATCACTATAGTAAAGTTGGGAGCCTGACAAGCTTCAATTGATAACCTGTTTTGAGTTAACTATTTCTCTGCACTCATATGTTTAGCCTACTGCGTTCAATATACAAGCTCGACCTTTATCCTATCCATACCCGAACATTGCAACTAGTGATTTACATACATTAGGTCTTGCTTTGTTGAACATTTCTACTCTGTCATATCTTTTTCATTAAATATCATGCACTATGATTCCCTCTACTGAAAAGTTACTATAAAGCACTTTGCTAACCATGTATTTTGATGAACCTCAATGCAGTGGTGGCCCTTTGCTTGACTCAAAGGGGCATATGATTGGTATTAATACAGCAATTTTCACACAGACTGGTAAGATTAATCCCATTTCTCAAAACTGTGCTAGCAAAACATATGATTCGATAGCTCCATCCATAAAGTAGTCCTTATGCTGAGATGTTGCTGCAGATGTTTCTGTTTTTTATGCATAAACAGCTACACATACCTCAACATCTATGCTATCTGGCCATTATCGGTTAAAAGTACACATGTAACAATATTCCACAAGTGTTTTTGTCATGATCTTAACTAGCTTATTGCAAAGTTTAATAACTACATATGTTTCTGATTCATTTTCTAGATTTCTTTGTTCACTGTATTATCGTGATGACATTTAGTGACTTACTATATAAGATGGATGGAGTGCTGAGTTGGTGTTACTGTATGTAAAATCATTTCTTTAGTTTGGGATTGGCTTGCATCCTAGTCTCCTAGAGGCCAAGAGTTTCTACATGTCATTATTCTCTTTAAAATGGATTCGTAATAGTTGTATAGTCTTCACATCCTAGCTTCTATACAGACCATAAGTTTATTTTATTCTGTTTGTGTTGTCCTGGTAGTGCATAACTCAGATTGCCTCATATCTAATATATGACTTAAGTTTGTGTAGTTTCAACAGTTAGTCTGAGATGTGACTGTTTCTTCGCTGTTTCAGGAACATCTGCTGGCGTTGGCTTTGCTATCCCATCATCAACTGTACTTAAAATCGCTCCTCAGTTAATTCAGTTCGGAAAAGTATGTTGCATTGATGTCTTTCAGTCGCATTACCAACTTCATACTCCAAAGTTTTCTAAACAATACCTTGAGAGAGGTTCATAAAAAAAATACCTTGAGAGATATTTATCAATAAACTGTTACTGTTTAAGATGCTTTTATTCAATCTTTTTTTAATTCCAGTTGTCCCTAATACGTACGGTTAGCATAACATACTAACAGTAGATCAGATTCTCTGAACAAGCATGCAATTATTTGTAAGATATGGTGTTCTTTCTTTTCTTTATGCAAGACATGGAACATTTGTAGGACGAGGTTAAGGTTCAGCTGATCAGGTTCTTTGAATGGTATATTAACCTTTTTCAGTGGAAATGGAAGTTATTTTGGTTGCAGTTTGCCTAGCTAGAACTAACTATCCTTCCCTCAAGATCACGTCCACTATATATTTTGGTGTCTCTTGAAGGATTTTTTTTTTCACAAAACATATAGCACAAATAAGCAAATTGGGTTGCTTTTCTCATTGAATGTTACGTTTGGTTCAACTCTGAAACATCTGTCTACGTTCTGTATTTTATTTTATCCAAAGTTATGTTAACATTTCTTTCTTAATTAAGGTTCGTCGTGCTGGCTTGAATGTGGACTTTGCTCCGGATCCAATTGCATATCAGCTTAATGTTCGCAACGGAGCTCTTATACTTAAGGTAAACTGAAAAATCACTGGTACCCTTCTATTTTGTCATCCAAACAGGATGCTGTAGATGTTCGCTTGCACTGGCATCCCCGTTTTCCTAACGGGTATTCCTCCGATCCTTAGGTACCTGGGGGCAGTGCTGCAGCCAAAGCAGGTCTTGCTCCAACCGGCAGGGGTTTTGCTGGTAATATTGTTCTGGGTGATATCATCGTTGCAGTGGACGGCAAACCTGTGAGTTCCATTTTAATCAATGGTAGTCGTCTTTGTGTAGGCATTTAAGAGATCTGGATAGTCTTTTTTTTTAAGGTCACCGGGGGGGAGGCGTTCCCCACCTGAATATCCGGATAGTCTTATGAACATTGCTCATGTTTCTCGTGTCGTCATTTTGGGTTTGGGGACAGGTTAAGGGCAAATCTGACCTGCTGAGGGTTCTGGATGACTATGGCGTCGGAGATCAGGTGACCTTGACAATCCGGCGAGGCTCAGAAACCCTTGAGGCAACCTTGCCTTTGGAAGAGGCAAACGTCTGATCATCCAATTTCTGAGAAGTAGAACCCCGCTTATCCAAGGTGTGGCGGTGTAAGTTTATTGCACTGCATCGGCCAAGCTGCACTTCCCGTGCTTGTTATTACTATCACCGTATAAGATTATTGGTGAGCCAGCGCCAGCCTGATGCATGTTAGAGAACTCGCTGGAAGTCCGACCCTGTTGGGTTGAAGAAACCATTGTTGTCGTCT
The DNA here is from genome assembly GCF_000003195.3 of Sorghum bicolor. Lineage (NCBI taxonomy): Eukaryota > Viridiplantae > Streptophyta > Magnoliopsida > Poales > Poaceae > Sorghum > Sorghum bicolor. The sequence continues at coordinate 47,625,022 of NC_012875.2, forward strand.
GGTTTCCATCAGCTCATCCGACCTGTTTGTTGGAATTGTTGTCATTTTCTTGGTTGGCAAGATCATGCGACGGTGCCGTTAGCTCAGGTGGCCTCTGGCCGGACGTGGCGCCCGCCCGGGGAGGCCGGAGGGGCAGCGCGCGCAGAGGGCAAGGGCACGCACGATGCCACGCCACGGCACGGCCTCCCGGTCGCGGTGGTGATTAGGCGAATGGGATTCGCTGCTTTTTTTGCTTCGCCGGCGCGCTTTAAGTTAAAACCGGGGGAAGGGGATTTTACCCAGAGAAAGCGAAAGGGGAGGAAGGCAGGAAGAAGGCAAGAAGAAGAAGGGGAATGTCCCTGCGCGCGGCAACAGTGGCAGTGGCTTTTTCTCGCTGCGCGGCGTGGCAGTGGCGGGCGGGATTCGGCTTCCTGCTCGCTTTGGATCTTTGAACGGGGCCCCCGTAAGCACCGTAGCCCGTGCGAGCTTTGGCAGTTTGGCACCGGTCCCACTCCCACCCCAGTCCAAGGCCGGCGGAACATGCACAGGAGGAACGGCGGCACGCGACGTCGACGGGGAACAACTTGAGCCGGCAAGAGGAAGCAACGTACGTACTACTAGACTAGACTAGATAAAGCAGGCAGGATAGGAAGAAGCAGCGTGAGCTCGCGCTCGTTCTCTTTGTCCAGCACGGCGCGCACAGGAGGGCGTGTCCCCTCCCCTCCTCCGCTCTCGGCGCCGCTAGCTCTCGCGGCATGGGGAACGCCGCTCGCCTCGCCTTCGCTAGTCGCTAGCTTGAGAGAGAAGGTTCCAAAGGAGTACGCAGGTGCGAAAGCCACAGTTTGGGTTGGATGATTTTTTGCAGCCGATGCATAATCCAAACCTAGAAAAGACCAAAAGCGTACGTAGCCGAGGCTAGCTAGTGAGTGCCGGCCGCTTTGTTTCCCACCTGGCAGAATCTTCCAAAACAGCGTTCAAACAGTAACGACCCACCACAGTAATACGAGACTAGTACGATACAACCGCATGCATGCGCTCTCTTCTCTTCTTTTCTTTGCGGGCACGCTCACCTGCCTTTTCCTTTAGAAAATTTTGCTACTACAGGACACCGTTAGAACACGTAATATGTTGATGGACACCGTCATAAACGTAATATGTGTAGCTTTATCTGTCATCATATTACGCATTCTAATGGTGTCCTGCACCTCTTTTTCTTTCATGTCATCGTATGTTCGTCAGTGAAATAAAACCTTCCCATAATCGCCCAGTGATGTGTGTGATACACGAACGCTTTGTTTCTTTTAATTTTTTTCACTTGTAGTACGTACCAAGCTAGCCACGCCACGCCTGGGGATTACATACATACGTATATGCAAATCTACACCTCAAGTGGTAGTATGCAAAAAAGTGACGTGTTGCCTTGTTGGGTGTCTCTCTCTTTGTCTCTCCTTTTGCTTTTGGACCACCGCGAGATCTCACTCGCTCTCAACAACCTCACCCGTCTCTGTTACAGATGCCGCCTACACAGAGAGGGGGGCACTATATCTACCGGAACAAAGGCGCACAAGCCGGCCATTGGCATTGCAAACCAGCAACTAGACATGAGAGGGCATTGGCATTGCAAAGCTAAGCTTGGTCGTAGTGGCATAGGCGCGTAGGCAGCGGCAGTATCCACCTCGGCCCGGGCTCGCATTGCAAGAGCGCGCGAGAAGGATCGGAGGAGAGAATGAGAGTCCCCGGCTCGCTCGCGCTGGCGGCGGCGGCGGCTCTTGTCCTTGCTGCTCTGCTGAGCTCCACCCCCGAGGTTTCTGCCGCCAGAGTAGTCCCGGCGGCACATCTCGCCGACCAGACGAGCAGCAGCTGGCGTGGCGCTGGCGCCTCATCGTCATCATCATCACCGGCCGACGAGCGACCAAGGAAGCCGGCGAGCGATAACGCCGCCGCCGCTGCAAGCAGCGCCAGGCTCGACGCGTCCGGGAACGCCGCGGCGGCGGCGGCGGGCGGCTCCTCCTCTCCTCCGTCGACGGTGTTCGACCCCGACAGGATGAGCAAGCGCCGCGTCCGGAGAGGCTCCGACCCCATACACAACAAGTGCTAGCTAGCTGCTGATCGCTGAACTGGTACTACTGCTCCGGACTCCGGAGTACTCATCCGTGTCGGCGTTCCGAAGCAATCGTCGATCAAGTGTCAATTCTCTTGCTTTTGTTTTCGTCTCTCGATCGATTTTTAATCTTCTCTTCTCTCGCTCTTTTTTTTTTCTCTTTTTCTTTATTTCGTTCGTTAGCCCCTTTTCTTTTTTCTCTCTTTGAGGTTTGAGCTGGTGCACGTTCTGCTACACCTACTGTACGTTGTAGGGTGCAGACGATTTTGTGCTACAGAAATACTTGTACAGAGATGCATGATCTTGCATGCCAATGAAAGGCGAATGTCGCCGCAGCTTGCGAGTGGAGATCCACGTATGTAAAACTTGTGCGTAACTCAGAGCTACGTACTCACTTTGCACAATGTGTACTAGTAATAAGTTCATCAGACACACGATCGAGTTTTGATCCCTGCCGGCTGCGCAGCTCAGCTTGCCATGGTATGAACAAATTTGATTTCATGACCAATTGAGAGTGATGACAGGGGAAACAAGCAAAAACCGGGCGCGGCCGCAATGCTACCGCGCGCGTCGTCGCGTGCTCTCGTTTCTCAACCAGGAGCAATGCGGCACTACAATACAGCAGGCCCGTTCCCCGTTGGGGATCGATTCAGAGCGATGGTTTGGCGCCGAAAAATCGATGAGATCGGGACGGTGCAGTGCAGCCGGTTGCACTTTTTTCTCTCTCGAATACGTAAAAGATTTGTAGCCAGCTCGTACCAGCGGCTCACAAACCATATGGACAGTTCACATTCCACCTTTTCCTGGATATATCTGGATCTTTTGTAGTACTCAACAGGATTGAGGTGAGGTATCCGCAAGATATCAAAACAAACATGCATGGATAATATGTTTTTATGAACTAATTGATAACGATATATAGGAATAAAAAAAATTCTCACTGTAATAAGATACATTTTCATATTATAGTAGACAGAAAAGTTCTAGAATTTTTTAGGTTTGCATGAAACATTAGCAACCTATCTTTGCCTCAGCGATGTGAAAGAAGCTAATGTTAGAAGCAATGTAGTATAATATATATTCACCAACAAGCTTTAATAATCAAAATAAAGCTTACCAAGATTTTGGATGGGCAAGAATTGAAAGCCAACCAAACAAGCTCTACAATGTACCGTGTATTTTTTTTTAAAAAAAAATAGCCATGAATAAACGGTTCTCGGTCCTCTTGTAGTGTTTTTTTATTTCCTTCCCCGTATATAATTGTTGACTGTTGTGCTGTCCATGTTTCATGTGAAACAAAACAGGTAAAAAAGCATTATGAGATAACACGGAAGAATGCTCATGAGAGCTGCTACAAGAAATTTGATCTATGGTCTGCTACCACAAACTGAACCTGGTGGTATTTTAAGTTTACAGTATGCTGATGATACTCTGCTCTTTCTTAAAAATAGTTTAGAAAAAGCAGTGAATTTGAAATGGCTCTTAGTTTGTTTTGAAAATTTGTCTGGTATGAAGATTAACTAAGAGTGACCTTTTGGTTTTAGGTATGGATGATGAAAGAGCTAATGAATTTACCAAAAATTTTTGCTGTAAAAAGAGTGAGTTTCCTATAAAGTATTTAGGAGTTCCTCTACATTTTACTAAGTTGAAAAGAGAAGATCTACAACCTGTGATAGATAAAATTATAAAAAGGATAGCTGACTGGAAGGGCAGACTACTGAGCTATGCTGGTAGACTGGTCCTACTTAAGTCTTGTCTAGCTAGCATACCAATCTATCTTCTTTCTGTTATTAAGTTTCCTAGATGGGCTATTGACATGATTAATTCCCACATGGGACATTTTCTTTGGAACAACACTAAGGAAAAACATAAGTATCATCTTGCAAACTGGCAGTTGGTGTCCAGGAAAAGGATATGGGGGTTTAGGTATACCTGATTTGAGAAGCTTGAATTTGGCTTTGCTAAGTTCTTGGATTTTTAGGTACCATCTTAATAATGAATCTATTTGGACAAAAATTGTTGATTTTAAATATAAAACTAAAAAACCAAATATTTTTTCTGCTCTGAGGTAGGAACTTCACCTTTTTGGAAAGGTGTCATTTGGGCTATGCAAGCAGCACATATGGGTGTGAGATGGGTGATTGGGAATGGAGGTAAAATTCGATTTTGGGAAGACCAGTGGCTTTGTAATACTTGCCTTGCTATCCTTTTTCGGGCTCTATATGTTATTAATGAACAACATGGAAAAACTGTTAGGAAAGTTTGGAATGGTGAAGAGTTGCAACTCTCCTTTAGGAGGGGTGTCTCTGAGAGAATCATGGATATGTGGGAAGAGTTAAAAGCAGCTGTGGAGAATATTGAACTCAATAATGAGGAGGATCATATCCTTTGGACTTATAGCTCCTCTGGAAAATATTCTGTACAATCCTTATATGCTATAGTTAATCATAGGGGTGTGGTACCGATCTTTGTACATGTTGTTTGGAAGCTGAACATTCCTTCGCGAGTACAATTCTTTCTCTTACTTTTATCTAATAATAAAGTGCTCACTAGAGATAACCTAGCTAAAAGAAGAGAGTTGAATGATCCTACTTGCTTGTTCTGTAATGATAAAGAGTCTTTTACACACTTATTCTTTCAGTGCTATGTTGCAAGTAATGTCTGGAAATATATTTCTGGTTGGTTGAACAAAGGAGTGGGGGTTGATTTTGAATCTGTGGCGTCTTTGTGGATAGCCAATAAAAAGTATATGGTGTGCAATATTGTTACTTCAACAGTCATCTGGGTAATTTGGAAATTGCGTAATTCATTATGTTTTCAGGGAGTACCATGGAGTGGAATGAAAAAGGTGTTTGTTATGGTGGGAAGGTTGCTGAGAAACTGGTTGCCGATGTTCAAACTAGAGCTTCAGGAAAAAGTGGAGCCGGTGATCTGTCTGGTAAAGAACGAAGCAAGCTTAGCCCTGCGGATCAAGTGGACTGTGGATTCATCAGGATCGGATCAATCAATTGCTCAGCCTTTGGTGGTCTCAAGAGATGTGTCAACTCTACAATATAATAGGAATTAGAGTATGGTTGAGAGTGTTTTGTTTTTTGACGGCCGTTTCTTGGATTGCCTTGTGCTCTTTGAGTAGGGTTTTGGAGTTTTTTTGAAATGCTTTTGAGCTGTTGAATGCTATAAACTTGTTAGCTTTATATTAATAAAGCTGGGGAGACCTTTTATTAAAAAAAAGAGAGGGCTGTCCGGCCAGCCTAAATCGTAATAAAGGCAAAGAAAAACTGAGGCGCCATGAGCAGTAGGGGTGCAAATGAGTGATGATTAAGTGCACCTCTAAACATCTTTAGTTCAAATATTTATACTAGTTCTCCAAAAAAATTAAGAAGTAGTACAAATATTTGAACTAAAGAGGTTTGGAGGTGCACCTAAAGGTTACCCCTTTGCACCACTAATGAGCAGATAATAGAAATGCTTCAAAACAGGGACACTTAGAAATCAAAAAAAATATTGTCAAGTATGATATAGATATGGTTCAAAATCAAAATGAAAAAAATTGAAAAACTTCAAAAACCATTAGCAGATAATAAAAATGCTTCAAAGTGGAAACAATTTGAAATAAAAAATATTGTCACTTCAAAATGGAGACACTTAGAAATAAAAAAATGTCAAGAATGGTATAGAAATGATTCAAGTCGAAATGAAAAAAATAGAAAGGCTTCAAAACCATTAACAGATAATATCAATGCTTCAAAATGGAAACACTTAGAAATCAAAAAATATTGTTAAGAGTGCTTTAAAATCAAAATGGAAAAATAGAAAAACTTCAAAAATATTGTCAAGAATGGGATTCGAACCCATGCCCTTTCGGACCAGTACCTGAAACTGGCGCCTTAGACCAACTCGGCCATCTTGACTTATGTTCATGTCTTAAAACATGATTTTATATAACCTATGTGCGTAAGACAAGCCTGGGCCATTCCAACTAAAAGCCAACACACCGAGAAGGGCAGCAGAACCCAGCGCCGAACCAAAATGGCGGCGCTCCTAAAACCTATGTACCGGCGACTCGCCGTCGTGGGCTACCGCCGGATCTCTACACCGGCGGTAGAGAAGCCCCTGCTGCCCCTCGTGTTTCACTGGAGCTTCCAGGGTTTGTCCTCTTGTCAATCCATTTCTCATTTAGCTGGAAGCTAATGCGTGCGAATTTTCGGGTGCTTTAACCAGCTTTTTCATTTGGCGATTTGTAGTCAGTGATCGTTGCTAATTCATGTTCTGTTCATGTTTTATTGTGCTGGAATGTTCTAAATCTTAGATTTTGAGGGATCCCAACAATCTCGCTGCCCCCGATACTCCTGCTTCATAATTAATATTTGATTACACAGAACCTGAGATGCTCCCCTGAAGTAGAAAGGGAAACGCTGACTATTCTCTTACTGAAATGTTGTACAGAAAGACACAATTCCAGTTTGGTGGATGCGGGTGGAGGATTCGGCAAGATGCTTGCCTCTCCACAGAGGTACTATGTCTTTGGAGGCAAAGGTGGTGTGGGGAAAACAAGCATGGCGGCGTCGCTTGCTGTGAAGTTTGCCAACCATGGTGAACCAACACTTATTGCATCGACAGAGCCATCTCGGTCACTGGGTGATTTATTTGAACAAGTATCTGAAAGCCTCTGTCACCTTCTCGGAAAAAACTGTCTCTTTAGTACCTTTGTTGAATGTCTTGCTTGTGCTGTTTATAGGACACGAGTGATGGCAAAACTGTACGCGTCGATGGATTTGACTCTCTTTTTGCAGTTGAGGTAGGATATGCTATACTAGAGCTTTTGCCATTCTACTTCAAATTTTGTTCTGTGCTATCATGATTAAGCAGGTTCTGCCCGGTTGGGAAATGAAAGCCTTGGATTGCCTTTGGTGGTAGATAACATGATAAAAACAAACGCTTGGTTTTGTAAGAAATGGTTAAAGATCATCCAAATCATTTCGCTCCTGGCTGGACAGCTCCCAAGGGCGATGATTCATTGTGTTTTCTTATGTTACAGACCTCTTTCTTGTCCTGCTGGCTTGGCTTTAACTATCTGTTATATTGTCCGCAACACATTCTTTTGCAGATTGGCCATATGAAGTTAAAGGGAAAACCTCAAGATGTTGGATCTTATATCAACAATTTACTTGGAAAGATGGGGCTTGGAACACATCCTGATATTATGGTATACACCACCTAGAAATTTCCATTTTCCTTCTTCATTTTCTTTTGAATGGTCCTCCAATAAATTATTAGTCTCCACACTAAGTGAATGCAGAAACTATAAAGTTCAAGCTATATTTCTTTGTTGGCTCAGTGTATATTGATTGTTGCATTGATCTTCTTTTTATTGGTATCATGACCTGAGATAAATGGAGATGCTTGAATTTTCCTCGGGGCAATTAGTTTCATATCATTGTTTTTGTTCTTTAGCACGTCTCCTTATCAGTTCTTCAGCATTGTAGTTTAGTGGTCAGTTGATCCAGCATGGCACTTACACGTTTGGTTTGATGCTGTCTAATGCCAAGGGGATTGTCCCAAATAAAGTATTTATTTGCTGCTGCTCAAGAATAGAAGTTTTCTTTCTTTATAATTCATTATAGATCACATTACCTGTGCTTGCATTTGTCCTTTCATGGTTGCAAAGTCTATGCTTAATGAGATGCTGACTATAATACCACCTGGACTTGATGAAGCAGTTTTACTATCAGAGGTACCAATCGAAATTTACGTGCTTTATTGTTTCCTTATGCATTTTCCAAAATTACTCATCACTTGATGTGTATCCTTTGCAGCTGATAAAATCTATTGAAGTACAAGGGCTTGATAAACTTAGGCGTATAGTGCTGGATGCTCCATCCACTGTTTGTCCCCTTCTCACCACAATGTTTCCAATCTGATTATGTTCTTCATTTCATCCACTGACAGTTATTTGACTACGTGCGTCTTGTATAGGGACATACACTTAAGCTTCTGTCAGCTTCTGATTGGTTTCAAAAGTTCCTCGTTTTGAGCATTAAGGTGAGAGCTTTAATATATCTAGTGAGCTTACTTCTATGCTACCTTCGTGAATTTCATTTGCATGAGTATATGTTTAAGCTTGATACTTATTTTTCCTTGTGATATTAGGTGATGTAGACTAGGGATTATAAATTATTATGACATAGTGGCAAGGACAACTGGTATCGCTAACGTGATTAGGGACTTTCTACAATTATGTGCAGATGCACTTGAGATACTGTCAGTGCGAAAATTGTCGCATGGTTTCAATTTGGAGTTTCGGAGAGTGCACCTCTTTGAGACTGTAGACTGTAACACCTAACTGTTTGTCTAGGGTCCCCTGTTTTGACTCCTTTTGGCTCTGTCGTGTTATGGAGTTAATGCCTTTAATTGTGCTTCACTGAATCCCTTTATCCGCATGCTAGAGGCCGGGCAGTAAATTCCATGCAGCATGTGCTCACTGCTCAGAGTAAAAAATCACAGTATGCTTCAATATAGCATTTGTAGTATACTTGTGTTGCAAATGCAGTTGGGGATATTTAATTGTTGAAGAGAAACAAAACAGATAGAGTGTACTAGGCATTAAAGGCTACAAGTTACATGTACAACAAAACTTCTGCAAGCTTGGAAATTTGTCTTGCTGCATTCTTCCCTTTGAGTTTTTCTAGAACCTTGGAATCTGTCTTTTGGTTATGCAAATGTGTGATGCATGGTGCTGCACATTGTTATTTCAGGTCATTAATGTCGCTTCGTCCATGCCAACCTCTAATATGTCTCTTAAGAATGTCCAAGTAATCGTAAGTGTGCAACATTTTCTAGTTGATTTGTTTTAATGTGGGCTGAAAAGAAAACTGTGAGCTTATCATCCTCCTTGTTTCATCAAGTCTGCCAAGCTAGAGGAACTAAGGAAGCAGATTGCCAGAATGCGTGAGATTCTATTTGATCCACAATCAACAGAATTCATCATTGTGACAATTCCAACGGTAAAAGCTACCACCATTTTGCAATGGCGGCAACATTTACTAGTTTTAACTGTAGTTTTACCCTGTTGATATCTGGAGGTGTGTTTATTATTCTATCCATAGACTTCCATGGGCAATAGAAATTATGCTGCTTGGTATATTAACAATCTGATTCAGAAGAAAGAAAGAAAGAAAAATCCTTCAACAGGTCATGAAAGTCATATAAGGCTAGCTGCAGATTAGGAGCCAGTTTAATCTTGTGGATGCTTTGTTTGCTCAGATGATGGCAGTTAGTGAGTCATCAAGATTTCACGCGTCATTAATGAAGGATGGTGTGGACGCAAGAAGGCTCATCGTAAATCAGGTGTTGCCACCATCTGCATCCGACTGCAGATTCTGTGCTGCAAAGAGGAGGGTAAGCAAACTTCTGCTGTTCTGGCTACTCTAACTTTGCCCATGACTTGTAGCACTTGGTTTGGACAGGACAGCTCCATCCATGCACAAGTCTGCTGTCTACTGCCTTTCAATGGATATTAGTGTGGCATATATTCAATTATTTATTATCGAAGGCTTATTCACATCCCTTGTAGCTAGCCTTGCTTTCTGAATTTGCATCAGGATGCAGCTGTCTGAGTGCAAACCTTACAATTTCAGGAAGAAGCACGTGCCTTCCGTGCGATACTGGAGGACCATCAACTTGGCGGCCTGAAGCTGATCCAGGCTCAGCTCCTTGACATGGAGGTGAAAGGCGTCCCTGCACTCCGATTCCTCAGCGATTCAGTGTGGAAGTAGCAACGTAGTACAAACCTTTGCCCGTGTCTCACAAGCAAACCTGCCCTGCATAATTCATTGCGTGGTTACTTGGATCTGTCCGAGCTAATTGTAATGAGTTAGCTAGCTTTATTAGATTTAATTAGACGTGGTTAAGCATATTTCAATTAGAGTTGAATAAGCTCTAAGGCCCATAAGAAATGTTAGGTCAAATAGAAGATTAATCTCTGAGAAATCAAGTGGAAATTGAGTACTCAAGGTGGCTATTATGTGTATCTCTTGTGAGGTTAAGAAAGGTGGAGCGTGAGTCCTCCTGTGTGCCGAGCTATGTGGAAGTGTGGAACTAATGAAGGTTTTGAAGCTTCTTCGAATGGAGAGATGGAATAAGATAATTGGAAGTAAGAGATGGACAGGATGGGTCGATGGGAGAGAAAGTGATGACGAAATAGACAGATATTTGATATTATCAGTACCAATAGCACACCAAAGGATAACCCTGGCTTGACACTTCTGTTAGTATATTTCTTTTCCAAAATGTGAAGGGATAAGGTGGAATGGACTCAGCCTCACTTATCAGCTATGGTACATTGTTTTTCTCTCACAATAAATAAAACTTTTCAACCACGCTCCGTCGTTCTTTTGAAAAAAAAGAATGTGGGAAGTGTGGACGGAAGTCCATTTTTTGCTCACTCAACACGTACCCGTTTCCATGCCGTGTTGGCTGTTTGCCCCATCTTGTTTGCTCACTCAACACCATCAACCGCAAGTCATGGAAAACACCTTTTTTCCTAGCCATTTTTTTTGAAAAGAGACTAAAAACATCTCTTGGGCCTGATATATATATATATATAAAGAAAAATAAACATTTTGACAAACATTGACCAATAGGAAAAAAAAATACAAAGAGGCCTTTTGAGATTGTTCTCTTCCAAAAACATGTTGCTTGCTAGAGATTTATAAAAAGTATACTTTGCGCAAAAAAGAGAGATATTTAAAAGCATACTGTAGAGGTAATAGATGTAGATTTTCTCTTCAATGAAGATCGTAATAGCAACTTGCCGCTGAGGACAAGATCTTGCAACTACTGGAAGAGAATCAACTGGAGTTTCACCCCAAATAACACATGCTTGATCGATTTCTACCATTGCCACAACATAGGGTACCAAAACTTTGCTGTAGAAATCGAAGTAAGATGTCGAAGAAGTTATTGATTCAACTGAAACTTCAGATATGCAAAACCATTGCCTTGCTCATTAGGCTGCCAGCCATCAACAAAGATAGAGCCGTCAAGGCGAAGAGCCTGACGGATCTTATTATTCTCTAGTCGAAGCCGATGTCACCACCCTCACCGGTCTCGTCACCTGCTATCAAACCACGGTCAATCAGAAACCAAAGCTAATGACTTTCTGAGATGGTTTAACTCTACTTCTTCTCTGGCCCATGATCGTTCATGGCACGCAACATATATAGGCATGTGTTAGCACGTCTACCTGCTGGCGCGAATTGATTTTGGTTTTGACTTAACCATTTTATATAGAAAAGAGCTTTGTTTAAAATAAAGTTTTGGTCTCTATAACAAGACAGGGTACACGGTCATTGCCAAAAAAAAGAGACTAGAGACTAGGCCTCGTTTAATTGGCATAGCTTGTTCTAGCGCAATCTCTTCTAAGGGCACTCACAATGCAAGACTCTATCACAGAGTTCAAGATACTTAATTACATATTATTTATAGTATTTTGCTGATGTGGCAGCATATTTATTGAAGCAAGAGGTAGAAAAAATAAGACTCCAAGTCTTATTTAGACTCCAAGTCCACGTTGTTCGAGGTAATAAATAACTTTAGACTCTATGATAGAGTCTGCATTGGCACTCACAATGCAAGACTCTATCGCAGAGTCCAAGACAATTAATTATATATTATTTATGGTTTTTGCTGATGTGGCAACATATTTATTATTGAAGAAAGAGGTAGAAAAAAATAAGACTTCAAGTCTTATTTAGACTCTAAGTTCACATTGTTCGAGGTAATAAATGACTTTAGACTCTACGATAGAGTCTACATTGTGAGTACCCTAACACAACTATAGTAGGTGCTGTAGCAACATTTCCTGATCGAATCACCGTCCGCTTCCTGTTTTCTTGGGAGAGGACGAGAGGTCAATCTAGGCTCTCTCATCTTCAACCCGTGTCTTAGGCCACAGGAATGTCCAGCGCCTATTGCATGTATGCCAAACGTTTGTATGGCCTATTGCCCTAGAAAATCTGGGCTAGCTTCCAATAACACAACCCTTCATGTTCACCCAAACTATAGACTATACAATCATATCGCCACAAATCCTCCATGCATGCTTCTCCTCATTTTTTTGGGCTAGCCGCCGCCGCACGTCCAATCGACGGCGCGGTCCCTTCCATCCACTCCCTAAATTGCCCGGCCGCGGGAGGTGACCACTCGACCTGTTACCTTGCCAGATCAGTGCGACGTTACCATCGCCATGCTCATGGCGTCTCATCAACACGGACCGGTTCGTCCGGCGCCGGCGCCGGCGACCCTCCAAGAAACCCCCGTTGTTTGACTAGCTTGGTGATTTTCTTCCTCGTCCACGAAGTCCAGGCGACGGCGGCCAAATTGAGTTTTGTATCTGATGCTTTCAGCTCAGCAGCAAGCGTGGTGTCGGCATCATCGTTTTGCTGATTGCTACTACAAAGAGGCTTGAAGCATTTGGCTGTGTCATCTACGAGTACTACAACTCCAGAAGACCCAAAGGATGATTCACAGTCTCGTTGTGTGGCCTCGCGTGTTGGCTGCTCGAGTCTAGAGCGGACATTCCTCTTTGACCTGGCTGACGGGACTAATAGCCGGCGGCGGCGATCTCGACTGGATGTACTCACTCCGTGCAATTTCTAGAGTTATCTTAAGTCAATTTTTTAAAACTTTGACCAAATTTATAGAAAAAAATACTAAGATTTATAGTACCAAATTAATACTATTAGATTTATTATTGAATATATTTTCAAAAGATACCTATTTTATGTTATACATATTGATGCTTTTTTCTATAAAGTTGGTTAAAGTTAAATTGAACTCCTCATCTCCGTTGGCGTAACAGGCCGGGTTTGGCCGTTGGGCCTTCGATCGGGCCGAGCTCACCGAAGCAGAACAGGTTGCACATACACAAATGGTTTGTACGCGACGCGAAGCAGTCTTCGTCTTCTCTTCCTCGCGTTCTATCTACCACCACATGCGAGTATATACGACTGCGGATATGGATTGGATGAGGACTGAGGTGGCAGTGGCAGCACGTGAGGTCGCCGCCCTACACTCCAGTGTCCTCATTCATTCACGTACTGTACACTTGGGTTCTTCCCAAGTCGAGCTCCGTGCGTCGTCGTGAATAAACATTTTTTTTCTAGGAGATATAGATATATAAATACTATACCAGTATACCACCACATCGATGTCGTTCGCAGACAAAAACATCTGCGTTATGTGGGGCGATCGCGACGAAACTGTATGATTCGTGAAACCAGCCAATCCGACCAGGGGATCTGGACTGACTTTACCGTGCATGGCTGCCTACCGCCGAGGCCGAGCACATGGCCGCGACTGAACGGCAAGGACGCCCACTCTCCCGTCACCTTATGTATTTTATAAAAAAGATATTTATATTTTTTTATATAAATTTAGTCAAAGTTTAGACTATTTAACTCCTTAATTAAAATCCGAGAATTATATTCTTTTATGAATGGAGATAGTATCTTTAAAAAAGGTGGTTCTGGCCAGCCTATTGTAAAAGACGCAACTAAATTCTTAGTATCTACGTTTCCACCTATATTTAGCAGATGTAGTAATTAAGAAGGAAAAAGGAGAATACAAGGGGTAAGGGGGAGATTTCTCGGACGAAAATGTCTAGGGTAACAACCTCCAATTCCAATGTTTTGGCCATAGTGACAGCGGGAAGGAGGAAGGGGAAGAGGAGGCCGATGCGGGCGCAGTAGGATCAGGTGAGCAGCGCGAATGGCCTAAGGAAGAAGAAAAGAGGACAGTCATAAGATCTTGTTCGGATGACTTAGATTCGTTGCCTGAAAATTTTGAAAAAAAATGGACACCTGATGTATAGCGTCTCCCCTTTTTTTCCCCTAAAACGGACAATCTCTCTTGCGCCTTTACGCGGCAACAAATATCTATCATCTATTATATATCAGCATTGTAGTGGCCGTTATTATATATAACAACAAAGAAAAAAGCGTGCTGCGTGCAGCACTACTAGTAGTCAGTAAGCACGGCAGCATATGACAGAGAGAAAAGTTGCTTAGTTATCCAACATGAGGTTCACACATCTCTTATAACAAATATAACAGATAAGCATGCCTTATGTGTCATGCACGTGCTATGCATCGTATCCAGCAAAGTCAAACTCAGATGTATACTAATCAAAGCAAAAAGGTTTTCTAATTAAAAAAGTATAAACCACACGACAGTTTACCTAAAACCATTTCAAAAATTTGAAGCATTTCAATGGGTGATGCAACATATGTGTAGCAAATAATGCCGAAACGTTATATGGGAAGATCGTCGAATAATAAGGCCCCATTTAGTTACTGCTAATAAACTTTAGTCTTTATCATATTGGATGTTTGAACACATGCATGAAGTATTAAATATAAACTATTTACGAAACTAAAAATATAGCTAGAGACTAATTTGCGAGATGTTTTTAAGCCTAATTAGTTCATGACTAGATACTAATTGCTACATAACACATGTGTTAATGATGGATTAATTAGGCTTAATAAATTCATCTCGCGGAGTACTGACAGAATCTATAATTTGTTTTCCTATTAGTATCCGAATATCCCATGAGCCACCCCATGTAATATCGATGTGATACCTATTAAATTTTAATCTATACAACCAAACATCACTTAAATAAGCTTGTGTTGTATCCATCGTAGAAGATCCCTAACTTGTTATCATCCTCATATGAAGGTTGTTTCGTCATGTACCTATCACATCATCCAGTGTACCACATTACAATCAGCAATGTGATACTCAGGCCTTGTTTACTTCCACCCAAAATCCCAAAACTTTTCAAAATTCCCCGTCACATCAAATCTTTAGGCGCATACATGGAGTATTAAATATAGACGAAAATAAAAAACTAATTGTACAGTTTGGTCAAAATTTACGAGACGAATCTTTTAAGCCTAGTTAGGCCATGATTGGACAATAATTACCACAAACAAACGAAAGTGCTACAATGTCACGAAATCTTTTCGTCCACGAACTAAACATATGGCCTCATGTAGCTAGTTCTCTCATAGGACAAAATAGACGATCTAATATGGTGAAAGCTAGACATGAAGCATGTTTATGCACCACTTGTACCCTCTTCATCACGCCAAAAAAAAAGAGTTGAGAGACATTGGAGAAAAAGGTGAGAGGGAATTGAGTGAGATATGTGGCTAGGGTTCAAGAGTTTTTAGTTCCTTTGTGTCAACTAGCAAAGCCTAAAGGAGAGGATTAGAGCAGTGGTGGCTACACAACGATGGGTGGTACGTGTGAGACGGTGAGGTCGCTTGCAGAGCTATTAGCAGCAGGAGGATGGTAAAGCTGGTAGTAAAATCACGACGAGGATATTAGAGAAGCAACAATAAGAGGCATACCCAGAAGATTGTTGGTGCTGCTAGACTAGTCGAGGCGCCAACTACCGAGGTGTAGCAACGGTGTTGAATTGTATTGTCATCAGGTAAGGTGGGGAGATGGCGAGAAGAAGAGGCGGGCGGTGATGGGGAAGGCGAGCAGTGTCGGGGCACGGTGTGGCGGCGTGTGAAGCGGTGTGTAGGAGTTTGCGCATGGGAGAGAAACTTTTGAAAAAAAATAGGAGCCCATCTATTGAGCCAACAAATATAGGTAATGAGAGGAGAAAAGTAGAGGGGTCAGACACCACGGTAATCTGTTGGAGTGAATTTTTAGCTCTACTACCAAAAAAAATAGAATAAAGATTGTGTTTAGGTAACCTGGCTTTACCGTCCCTGAAAGAAACACACCTGGGATCATGGAAGTCGGCAACCAAAAGTTTGCCCGGCTTGTTCCTGGAGTAGCATCTTTCTCAAGGTTAAACGCTAGGGAAATGTCCGTCGTTGGAGGGAAAGACGAAAGAGTGAGGCAGGACAGACAGAGGACGCCCTTGAACGTGGCCGATTCGAGTGCAGCTGCACGGTAGCTCGCGTCGCAATCTCGGTGGGTCGCCAGTTCGGCCACACGGGCCGCGAGCAGGAAAAAAAAACCCCCGCCAACTCGTGGCGCTGTGCTCGTCTCGTCAGTCGTCAGTCATCACCGTGGCACCGTGCCCACGGCCACGGGCAGAAAAAAGAAAAAACGACGTTAGCTTTCCCCCTAAACAACGCATGCTTGTTATTATTTACGGCTCGCGCGGCGTTGCTCTGCTCGTCTGTGCTCGGTTCGCTTCTGCTCCACCGGTCTCGCGCGCGCCAGCTTTGCTAGCTGCAGCGGAAGCGGCCGGATAAGATATGGCCAATGGTGGAGCGGCGTCGCGTGGCCCTCCCGACGGCTCGCCGGCCGCGCTGGTGCAGCAGCCCCTCCTCCACGCCTACGAGGCGCGCAAGGAGGACCCGGCGGCGTGCGACGGAGAGGCGCACGGCTTCGGCCCCGCAGAGCCCGACGGCGGCGCGAGCTTCGTGCGGACCTGCTTCAATGGCCTCAACGGCCTCTCCGGTGAGTCATGTGTACACGCATGTCGCGTTTGCATCCTGCGCTGCCAGTGCCAGTTTCGTTTCTACTGGAGTTACAGTACAGGCTACAGGGTGGTGTTGCCATGCCAACAATCGTTCTTGGTTTAATTTCTCTCAGGCGTCGGGCTGCTGTCCATCCCGTACGCGCTGTCGGAGGGCGGGTGGCTGAGCCTGGCGCTCCTGCTCGTCGTCGCGGCGGTGTGCTGCTACACGGGCCTGCTCCTGCAGCGGTGCATGGACGCGTCCCCGGCCGTGCGGGGCTACCCGGACATCGGCGCGCTCGCGTTCGGGCGCGGCGGCCGCCTCGCCGCGTCCGCGTTCCTCTACGCCGAGCTCTACCTCGTCGCCATCGGCTTCCTCATCCTGGAAGGGGACAACCTGGACAAGCTGTTCCCGGGCACCAGCCTCAGCCTCGGACTCGGCCTCGGCGACGGTGGCGCCGCCCTCCTCGTGGTCTCCGGGAAGAAGCTCTTCGTCGTGCTCGTCGCCCTCGTCATCCTGCCCACCACGTGGCTCCGGAGCCTCGGCGTGCTCGCCTACGTGTCCGCCAGCGGCGTGCTCGCGTCGGCCGTCGTCGTCGTCTGCGTGCTGTGGACGGCCGTGGCCGACGGCGTCGGGTTCCACGCCAGGGGGAGGATGCTCAACGTCAGTGGCCTCCCCACTGCTCTGGGCCTCTACACCTTCTGCTACTGCGGCCATGCCATTTTCCCCACGCTCTGCAACTCCATGAAGGAGAAGAAAAGGTTCTCCAGGGTGAGTTGCTGCTGTGCATTGTTCTCATGGTCATGGCACCGAAGAGTAAGACATAACTGAAAACAGAATGCTTTGCTTCCTTTTAGTAGTTCATTCTACTTCTACCACTGCATTTTTTTTTTGTGTTGAAGTGGAAGTAACATTTGTCCTGAACAAAAGTTCCAGATACCAAAAGAGGGAACTCAATGCCTGACTGACTGGCTGTGAAGTAACGATCAGTAGGTTTCCTTAGAAAATCAAATAGCCTTCAGTAGCAGCTGTCATGGCCAGAGTATGATACTAGCTGCAACTGGTGCCTCGGAGTCAGCTGCGCTGCCATCTCCATGTGTGGTTCCAAACTGATGCGTCAAATGCTTTGTCTTATACTACTACTACAATGGTTCACTATTAAAACAACACTACACAGGATCGTAAATAAAATATCTGACAGTGACTGGACAGTATACTTATGCCATAGGCTATATGGATTATGCAGCTATACATTACAGTATTCAAGGATAAAAAATCCTTTTTACTTCCTCTGACTAGACTGAAGTTTGTTAAGTGTCTATCTTCCGCTCGCATATAGGTGCTTGTCATATGCTTCGTCTTGTGCACTCTCAACTACGGATCCATGGCGATCCTCGGCTACCTCATGTACGGCGACGACGTCAAGTCCCAGGTGACGCTGAACCTGCCCGAGGGCAAGATCGGCTCGAAGCTAGCGATCTACACCACGCTGATCAACCCCTTCTCCAAGTACGCCCTGATGGTGACGCCGCTCGCGACGGCGGTGGAGGAGAGGCTGCAGCTCGCCGCCGGCTCCGGCTCCGGGTCTGGCCGCGGCAGCAGCAGCAAGAGGTCCGTGAACGTGCTGGTCAGGACGCTGCTGGTCGTCAGCACGGTCGTCGTCGCGATCGCCGTGCCCTTCTTCGGCCACCTCATGGCGCTCGTCGGCTCGCTCCTCAGCGTCATGGCCGCGATGCTGCTCCCCTGCATCTTCTACCTCAAGATCTTCGGCGTGGCGCGCTGCAGCAGGGCGGAGGTCGCGCTCATCGCCACCATTATTGTTCTGGGCTCCGTGGTTGCCGCGGCCGGGACGTACGCTTCTGTGAAGAAGATTGTTCTCGACTACTGAAGAACAGAGGCACGTCTGAAAAATGTCGGTGACAGTGTCACAGTCGGCGTTCTTTTGCAGCGATCAACAGTTCCATATCTCAACACAGCAGATTAGTTTGAAGTTTGAACCAGTTAGAAGGTGATGTTTGTAGACACGAGGGAAGGAGATGGAGGAAACAGTGCTGTACTGATGAAAAGATAATAGGGTGATCTGTTTATATATGGGCGTGTGCGCTACTATTTCATCTTGAAGCTTGTATGACTGAGCATTAGCCATTGACTTCTTTTTGTAATAGAGTGTGTTTGGTTTAGGGAATCAACCCATTTTAGATAAGGGAATGTATCGTGAGTCCATCTCTTAAATTTAGTGGAATGACTTTGTTAGTCATGCTAGTACTAATTATTAGCTTCTAAGGAAATGATGTCTTCCTTAAACTAGTATTAATTATAAGCTTATAAGAAATGAGGTGTGATAAATCAACTTGTTCCGTTCCACGAACTAAATAATAACTAAGGATCCGAGTTAGATGATAATAGACTATCTCGTTCCAGGAACATTAAAGCAAACACAAAAGGGTGTAGTCATTTTGCGTAGGACACTTCAAACGAAACTAGGTAACTCAGCAACTTTAGTTTCACTGCAGTTGTGAGAAGAACTGCAGTCGCTTCCTGGTTCCTTTAGCTGAGGCTAAAAGCTTGTATGAAACAGCATCAATCATTTTGGGTGAATTCATGCCAATTTTATTAGTTCAACAAGGGAGAACAAACTCAATTACAAGCAGTTATTAATACTTGTACTCCTATATAAAGTTAACCTATAGATGGATTGGCAAGCCAAAGTGTCAGTAGGATTGGAACAACGGCAACACAAGGCTCAACACAATTAGGATTCGTGTACCAATATAATTAGCTAAAGAAGGCAAGCAAGAACTCTGCTGATCTGCAGTCTGCTGTTCTTCAAGCAGTACATACTAAGATACATCGATTCCGACAGAGTAGCCACAATCATCCGTGTCAACATGACTCAACCAAGCACTACACAAAAGTCACTACTATTACAGTGTTTTTTTTTCCAGGAACCTGAGCAAAACACAGCGGCAGCTGCGGGACCGAAGCAAGCAATCAGCAGAAATACAAACAGCGGAGACGAAGAGGCGATGATTCCTCATGGCTGGCTCAGGCGGCGCACCAGAGCTTTCAGAGGGAGATGAATCCTTCCTTGACGAACAGGGCGAAGAGGAGGACGACGAAGCCCGCGGCGACGCACTGCGTGCTGGTCACCACCGTCTGCTGGTACGCCAGCAGCGTCACGGCGGTGCCCACGCACCCGATCAGGAACCCGCTCAGGTTCCGGTCCATTCCGCCGCCGCTTCTTGCCTCCTGTCTGTTGGCTCTCTGGCTTCTCCTCTGCTTGGATGCTGTTGCGTGTGGAGACGAGATGGAGAAGGATTTGGGAGCTGGGGATGGGGAATTAAAGCTGAAAAGTCAACGGCTACGGCGCCGGTGAGGGGCCACGGAGTCAGCTTATCAAGGGCTCGGAAGGTCGGGATGGTGTTTTCAAGTTTGGGAAGCGTCGGTTCGGGATGAGAGGTCACTTGACAATTTCATTTCTGAGCAGAACTTGCTCTTCAGGCATTCAGAGGATCAATCTGAACTTACATAATCGTTTGAAGGCTTAAGATTAAGATTCAATGCTCTTTGAGGAAACGGATTCTATATACCAGCAAGAGTCGTATCATGTTAAGATTCAGAGTTTTAGTTCTGTTTCATGTCTGACAATTTAGGAATTTTTAAATTTCTTTTGAGAGGATTGAACGATTTTTTTTAAAAAAATCGGTTTTATTAAAGTAAAGGCTTTATTTATGGTTCCTGAGTCCTGACAGGTGATGGCCTTGGAGGAAGAGAGAGTGAGCTTCTGGAAAGCCCAGTCCCCCCTTAATGGGCCGTTGAAATCAAGTCAGTGCTACGCGGGTTGAAACTTAAGAATTTTGCTTGTAGCCCAGTACGGTACGGTGCCTTTTCGGCCTAGCCCAAAACTTCGGACCTTTGTCGTCTGAATGAGACGCGATGGCAGAAAGCCCAGGAAAGCAGGAAGTGATGCCCTGTACTTCCGGAAAGTGCCTTCATCATCATCATCAAATACAGCACGTTGCATTGGGTGCGATGCTGAACTGCTTCAACAGATGATGGCATCTTCAAGGACATCATCCAACCATCACACTACAAACATTCTTTAATCAAAACAAAAGACTGCATGATTCAACGCGGATGAAGCCAGGTCAGCTGGGATGGAAACCCAACAGAGTTCAAAGAGCAGTGTGCTAGCTGCTAGCACTGTAGTACTGTACTGCTGGAACGGACTAGGATTCGAGACATGCAAGTTTGGGTTCGGCACACAACGTGCTAAAGATCGTGCTCTGTTGAGCGTTGAGATCGACATCAAAAGTACTTGCAAAGCAAGTGAGAGCGGTTGCAGAGTCAACCAATGCGCAGTGGAGCTTTAGTTGGTGTTTACAATTAATTGTCAAAGCCACCTAAATCACTCACCACCTTTGCTCTGATCAGCATGATTGACTAAACAAGCTGTTGGTTTTGTTGAGGCACACACAAGCTGCTGCTCAAATTGCTTATCCCAGTGGAAGGAAATCTCAGCGCCATCCATGCGTATAAGAAGGTCTGAGAACCCGGCGTAGCAGCAGTCATCTCACATCTCAAGCAAAAATCCAAGCAGCAGCCAGCCAACATCAACCTCACTCAACATCTGGAACTGCAACCAAAGAATCCTTCTCCAAGCTCGTTGATTATCCTAGCTAGATAGAGGCTTGATCAGCAGGGCCGGGACTTGCTCGCACGCCATGACGAAGGACGTGGTGATCGAGCACGGGGAGAGCTCCAAGGCGCCGCTGGTGCCCGCGCCGGTGGCGGCGGGCGTCGGCCGCGCCGTGTCCATCGCCGACGTCTTCCTCAGGTTCCTCTCCATCGTCGCCACCATCGCCAGCGCCATCTCCATGGGCACCACCAACGAGACGCTCCCATTCTTCACGCAGTTCATCCAGTTCGAGGCCAAGTACAGCGACCTCCCGTCCTTCACGTAAGTTCCCCTTATCTGTCTGTCGCTGCCGCAGCAGGTTTCAGTTTAAGTGCTGACTGCTGACTTGATGATGCCATCCATGTCTCCACGGCGAGCAATCCTTAGGTTCTTCGTGGCGGCGAACGCGGTGGTGTGCACGTACCTCGTGCTGTCCATCCCGCTGTCCATCGTGCACATCATCAGGCCCAGGGCGCGCTACAGCCGCCTCATCCTCGTCTTCTTCGACGCGGTGATGCTGGCCCTGCTGACGGCCGGCGCGTCGGCGGCGGCGGCGATCGTGTACCTGGCGCACAAGGGCAACGTGCGCGCCAACTGGTTCGCCATCTGCCAGCAGTTCGACTCCTTCTGCGAGCGCATCTCGGGCTCCCTCATCGGCTCCTTCGCCGCCATGGTCCTGCTCATAGTCCTCATCTTCCTGTCTGCCTTCGCGCTCGCCAGACGCCACTGATCGATGATCCAGCCCCATGCATCTATATATCAGCCGTGGGTATCGCAGTGGAGACCAAGGAGCCTTGTTCTCTTTCTGGTCGATTTGATCCTGCATTGGTGCATGCACCAATACTAATGCTTGCAGCATCTGCTTCTGTTGTGTGGTCTCTTTTGTACTTTTGTTCTTCGTTTGCTCTTTTGTTCTGAATTGCTAGTAGCTCTCTTTCCAATCTTTGAAACTGTGTAGTCCTCCAACTATAAAGGACGAGTTTCAGGTTTGTACTTTGTAGTGTGATGATAATGGTCGGAAAGAAAGGGGAACTATACATTGCAACTGCATCTTTGAGGCGTTGTCGCGGAGCAGTCCTGTCCAGCTGCAGTGGTGCAGCCGTGCACCCAATAGGCACTCGGTACAACACTATTTCAGCAGTATTTTCAGCGAAAGATTTCCTCTCACAACATTTCAATATCAATATCATCATAAGTCAAATTTGAACGAAACGAACAGGGCGTGAGTAGACACATGAGATGAGACATATATATACTGTATATGGGCACTCACAATGCAAGACTCTATCACAGAGTCCAAGACAATTAATTACATATTATTTATGGTATTTTGCTGATGTGGCAGCATATTTATTGAAGAAAGAGGTAGAAAAAATAAGACTTCAAGTCTTATTTAGACTCTAAGTCCACATTGTTCGAGATAATAAATAATTTTAGACTCTATGATAGAGTCTACATTGCGAGTGCCCTAAGCTGCAAACAACTGGTAAATGTTGTAAGAATTTTTTTATGGGAAGATCAAAACAATTGGCCTTGTTTAGATCTGATTTTTTTAAAATTTTTGACACTTTAGCTTTTTCTTTTTTATTTGACAAAAAATATTCAATTATAGGGTAACTAGGATTAAAAGATTTGTCTCGCGATTTTTAGACAAATTGTGTAATTAGTTTTTGTTTTCATCTATATTTAATACTTTATACATGTGCTGTAAGATTCGATGTAACAGAGAATCTTGAAAAGTTTTTGATTTTTGGGTGAACTAAACAAGACCTAAGCTAACTAATTAAGATATTCTCGTTCAAAAAAACTAATTAAGATATGAAATCAAAATCATCTATATCTATTAATTTCAGCTCTCCGCTCGGCTTTTCGAGGAACATTCCAGATGCCGTCACAGACCTCCCAGTTTATGGCAACCGTTCTAGAGCTAGCATAATTCTCACATAATCAGAAGCTTGGCTTTAATCTGGTAAACTCTAACCGTCATTGCCAATAATGACAATTGCATCTACACCTTTGCCATTATGAAAAATACATCAAAGTAACCCTAATTTTTCATCTAAATTACCTGTTCCTACCATTACTGAAGACAACTCAAAAATAATCCCCAAAATTTGTATGTAAATTACTCAAAAATAATTTAATGTCCATTAATTTGGATCCATAAGACTAACAACTAATTAGACACACGGATGGGTTGGGAGGGTGTGTGTTGGTTCGTTTTTCATCACACAACTACAAATAATGACGTGAGATGAAAAAATATCCACTTTAATTTTAGAGAAAAGTAATCCAAATAATTTTAAAATTTTCACCCTCCTATATTTCACGTGCCTGAATTTTGAGATAATTTCAGGCAACACTTATGTCCACCACCAATTAGTACAAGTAAATTGTTATTCTTGTCTTTATATAGTTACTAGCAAAACATACCCGTGCGTTGCAACGGGGTATAGAATTTATGATTTGATAATTGTACACTTTTTGTAAAATTTAAATGAGTTTAGTCCAACCTTGAATCAAATAAATATAACCCCACCAAAACAAACAAAACTACCAAACTAATATCGGAAATCACCTCGAGAAGAAATAGAAAAAAATCATGTCCCATAAAAAAAATCAGAAATCTTCATGTACAATGGAGAAAAAAGAGTAAAAAAATGCTATAAAAATATGTATAGAAATTAAAAGGAGAAGAATATTAGGTAAAGAAAGCATAAAAGCATCAC
This sequence comes from Sorghum bicolor, assembly GCF_000003195.3. NCBI lineage: Eukaryota > Viridiplantae > Streptophyta > Magnoliopsida > Poales > Poaceae > Sorghum > Sorghum bicolor. The sequence continues at coordinate 47,648,998 of NC_012875.2, forward strand.
ATGAGGGAACAATTCCATTAAACAGCACGTCAGATCAGTCCACTTTTATTGTCGCTTAGTGCAATCCAAAGCAAAACCAGCGGCGCAGTTAGTGACGAAAGCCCACAGCCACAGCCGCCACATAATAATACAATTAATAGGTAACAGTTCTCAACATCCTTTCATCATAGCATTTGTTTGAGACATACATGAACAAAGCATATGTAATTCCGTATGATTAAGAGGAAGTACCTTGTGGCCAGCATTGATGCATCACAAGAGAAGGAGCAACCGATGAGAGGGCGATCATCTCCAATCTCGCTACACTCCAAGACAAACTCTCCGGCCTACTTCACGACGAGTTCGGCCTCCGCCTCTAGGTCTTCATCGGAATCCTCGTGGCAGCGCTTGGCCATCTCAATCCTGGCCTTGGCACGGCGCAGCGAGTACTGTGCAATGTCGACACGCGCCTTGAGAAGCTCCTGCGTGCCCTTGGTGAAGAAGGGGTACTGGATCTGCTCCTCCTCGCTGGTGCGTGCAGCGTGGTCGTCCTCCTGCGCGTGGAGGAGACGATCGACCTAGCCATCGGCCTCGAGCCGGACCATGAGGGCTCGGAGGCGGTCGTGGCGCTCCATTTCGCGCTCGCCGAGGCGACGAAGGCAGGCCCGCACGGCCATGGCGTAGGCACGGCGCCGCTAGAGGAGCTCCTGCACCGATTGCTCGTGACGCTCCCACGCGGCGCGGTGGTCGTCGGAGACCTCGTAGTCAGCCTCGCCTCCGCCCCCGGCGGAGGAAGTGGTGGCGGCGGGACGGGGATAGGAGCGATTGGCGGGTGGACGGGGACGGGGAGCGGAGCCATGGGAGGAGTGGGGGCCGGGGGCCACAATTTTTTTTAAAAAAAAAATTGCTTTTCCTCAATTTGGTAATATTGCAACGGAAGAAAAACATCAAATAACCCTAGAAAGTGATGACATAATGTTACATATCTATTTATATTTATCTATTTTATAAAATTTAAAGTCCATAATTTATTTTATTGATAACCATAACATCTATGGTATTAGATAGTTAATATTTACAATAATATGTAGCTTAAAGACATATTTATTTAATAATAAAAATAGAAAATAGTTAAATCTTATCTCACTCTAATATTACCTCTTAATATGCCTCAGTATTATATTAAAACATGAGAAGTTTGATGCTAGCATTATTTTTTTAATTTTAGATTAGGATTGCTATGAAATATGAATCAAGCATCACATTAAATAGGCTACCATTAAATTTTTATAATAATTGGAGCAAGATAACTACAATTTTAATTTTAGAGTAAAAAGGTATTAGATAGTTAATATTTACAATAATATGTAGCTTAAAGACATATTTATTTAATAATAAAAATAGAAAATAGTTAAATCTTATCTCACTCTAATATTACCTCTTAATATGCCTCAGTATTATATTAAAACATGAGAAGTTTGATGCTAGCATTATTTTTTTAATTTAGATTAGGATTGCTATGAAATATGAATCAAGCATCACATTAAATAGGCTACCATTAAATTTTTATAATAATTGGAGCAAGATAACTACAATTTTAATTTTAGAGTAAAAAGCATAGGCAAGCATTTTCAAAAAAAGTGTACTAAAATTTGTGATATTTTTTATTTACTGCATGGATCTACATATGTAGAGCTGAACAAAATTTGTTTTATAATTTTTAGATTTTTCTATGAATTACTATGTATTTATTAATTCTCAGCCGATTTAAAAAATAAAATAAAAGTAAATTGAAGATTTTATATTGGGAACCCTAGAAAATTTTTTATTTTTTTTCTACCTTCCATCGCTGGGCTGATTGGGCCTACAGAGGCGAGAGCGGACTAATATAAGATTTTGCATTAGGAACTCTAGAATGTTTTTTATTTTATTTTTGCCCTTCTAGAAACGTTGGACGGAGGAGGCGATCAGTAAACCGAACACGGACAGGATTAGGGGCAGAAGAAAATATTTGGCAAACTGAAATTTTCGCTCTTTATAGATAGGTATAGATAACCTATATTTTGTCCTTGTCTGATTATATAAATAATTATAAATTGTTAATTGTCTTTGTATCAATACAAACTAGATTTCTTGGGGTTTGTGGTTTCGTTTAATAGTTTTTTATTTTCAAAACCGAAAATTACATATTATGTCTACACAAAAACTACAACGAATTAATGCTGCAATTTTTATGCAATAAGCGTCCTCGCTTATAGTCAGGCACACGATTTTTTGCAAGTCCATTATATTTTCATCTAAATTATCCGCGTCCACTGATATTGCCGAAACTCAGGTTTGTAGCGTGATGATAATGGTTGAAACGAAATAGCATTTTTGAAGCGAAGATAATGTGAATTACACAACGCAACGCAACTCTCGCCCGCTAAGCCGACACGCCTGCCGTCCGTGCGGCAGTACAGACGACGCCGCACTCGGCCCCCTTCCCGGAGGCGGCGGCGCGCCGGCCGTCGAGGTAGTGCTGGTACACGTACGAGAGGAACCCCCACACGGCCATGAGCATGGCCACGGCCTTGATGCCCGTCATCCTGTCGCCGAACAGCACCACCGCGAACACCGGTACCAGCGGCAGCGCCACGGTCCCCGTCACGTTGGCGAACAGCGACGACACCCTCGCGGTCAGCCGCACCGTGCCCACGGCCGCCGCCTGCCAGCACACCGCCGTGCCGACCAGCGTCAGGACGTACCTCGCCCTCCCGTTCTTGAACGCCGCCATCTCCCCCGGGAGCGTCCGCCACTCCCCGGACGCGAACAGCCCCACCACCCCGACCGCCGTCGCCACGAGGTTCGTGCACATCTGCACCTTGAGCACCCACCGCGTCGTCCGCGCCATGATCACCTTCTCGAACGCCGCCTCGAAGAGCGACAGGATGAGCGCGAAGGAGGCGGACGCGGCCAGCGTGAGGACGAAGCCGAGCGCGTGCTTGCCGCGCGGCGCCACGTCGCTGCTGGAGGTGGTCTCGTCGTCGGAGGCGGACCCGATGCCGAGCAGCGCGGCGGCGAAGGTGAGCACGACGACGGAGTTGGCGATGGGCGCCGTGAAGCGCTGCGCGTTGATGAGGCGCGACGTGATGGCGTTGAAGCCCAGCTGCGTGGCGGCCACGAGCGAGAAGGTGGACACCGGCAGGTACAGCAGCGCGTACGCGTACATGAGGTTGTCGAAGCCGAGCAGGACCCCGATGCCGACGTAGACGGCGGCCACCTTGGACGGCGGCGCCGCCGGCTGCCGCTCCTCCGCCGGGTGCGGGGGAGTCAGGAGCAGCGGGATGGCCAGGAGCGGCGAGCCGCCCGACTGCATGAGCGTGGCCACCCACTTGCTCTTGCCGCCGGAATTGTAGTACAGGCGGCCCAGGAGGGTACCGACCGTCCCTCCGCAGAGCACCATCAGCATGTCGAGCACCACCGTCATCCACCATCGGGCGCTTCCTCTCGTCAGCCGTCGTTTGGTGGCTTTAGGTTCGTCATCACGGCTGTCCTGTTCACCATTGCCGGATTCCTGTTCTGAAAATATAAATTTTGATCGTTCAAAACATTTTAAAAATTAGCACATCCATAGCGCTGAAAGCAGGAAAGTCTGGTTTGATCTGGAACTCGGGAACATCTGCGATGAAGATGATGAAGGGATGTGGACTCCTACTCTACCACCGGCGCTGGATATATCTTTGTGGCCGTTCACTCTCCTGAGTATCTTTTGGAGAATTTGGGACACCAGGAATGGGCACGTCTTCCGCAATGAAACGTTCTGTAGCCGTATTATGTTAAATAGGGTGCGAGATGATCTAGTGACTTGGAGGAAACGTATACTTCAAAACCTTGTAAACAGCTATCTAAGCTGGCAGCCTGGCACGCATACATCTGCGCTTCTACTCTGAATACCCTGAATTCTTTTCGCACCACGGGTGACCGGTGTGTGCGGTCTTCTGTTTGGAATATAAAGGTGAGGAACCTCTTCCTCCGATCATTTTCAATATATATATATATATATATATATATATATATATATATATATATATATATATATATATATATATATATATATATATATATATATATATATATATTCACTCGAAAAAGTTTAAATTCAAACTCACATTTCAAAAAAATCACGAAAAGAAAAATTCTAGGTTCAGGTGCACTAAAAGACAAAATTCCTGAATTTCGTCTTTTAATGTAAATGAACCACAATTTTTTCATTTTTGTATGAGTACATATTTATATGCACTACTGATGTACTAAGTTTTTTTAAAAAAATTAAAGCGCCAAAATATATTTTTTGAATTGGTTTCCCTCTTTAATTTCTAGGGCCTTTTACTATCCTTAAAAGCCGAGTTTTCCATTAATTATAATGATAAGGGAGACACCTTAGGTACTCCCTCCATTTTTTTTAAAAAAAAAGTGATTCTAATTATCCTAAGTTAAATATCTTTGGCCACCAACTCTTATATTTCATATAGTTTAACATAATATTTTCATTTTTAGATTTATCATGAGAGATACTTTCATAATATATAATTTACATGATATTTAGTTAACTTTACAAGTTTATAGAAAGGCAAACATAAAATTTTTTGGCTTATTGATAAAACTAGAATCACAAATATTTTGAAATGGAGCGGGTAAGAAGTTGTGACACCTTCGTGTGGTGCCAAATTAAGTTATAAATTTGATAAGTCCCGGTACCTTTTCCACGGATTGTAGAAACCTTAAATTCTAAACCTATATCTCTCTCCTTGAAAAAACTATTCTTGAGAAGAAACATTTTTGTTGTCCATGCTATGATCTAAATCGGCTGAGATTACAGTGGCAGACAACTCCAATGTTACTACGTTGGTTTTCTAACAAATCTGCCGGCTCAGGACGGCAACACAATTAAGCATCACAAGCACAAGACAACCTGGACATTTGACCATTAATTTTAGAAAAAAAAGCACGAGGAAAGAAGAAAGAGGAACCAGTGTTTCCTGTCTCCAAAAGGTGACAAAAAATTTAAGATCGGAAGCCATCAACGACCACGGAAACGATCGAAACAGTTCTGTACTTTTTGCTTGTTAAGATCCACTTATAAATCATTCAAGCATAACGAAAGCAGGAAGCAAATTAAGAGGTTCTGTTAAGAGAAAGTACCTCTAACTTGGAGCTGAATTTCTTGAGCATGTGTCATATTGCTGGCTTAAACAAAAAACCAGGAATAGACGTTGAAAAAAAAATTACCAGGGGCATGTGTCCTCTGGTTGTCTTTGAAACTTCTTTTACTGGGCAATGAGCTCAAGGCTCCTTGGCATCCTATATATACTATCCCAACATTAAAAATTGTCAAAGAACATCTATTTGCACTACGATTGGGAGATATCTTTTTATTAGAAAAATATGTGACATTTTTCCTTCAGTCCAAGACCCCACTTCCACAAGGTAAACAAAATATAGACCTGCTTGAAGACTCACGGTCATGGACCCATTTTTTAATCAAATGGATCATGCACCAGCTATAACTTCGCCTATGTATATTCAAAGATTGCGATGCATTACTGCACGGAGGAACTTCCAGCTTAAAGTACGAAATATTTCCAAACATCTCCAAATGAGGTCTCTTCTTGTTTGAGGGATCAACTGCAGGAAATACAAGCCGACAGACAAAATTGTGCAATTCATATGCCAATTCGCCCAAAGCTTAAGCAACTCTAGTGCATTGAGTTCTGATGATGCACCATCCGCTTTATTGATGAAGGGTAAGTAACATACTCGAATAACAGCTCCACATATGGAACGGAGGGAAATATGGTTGTACATAATTTATTCTTTTCAAGAAAACGTGTAGACACTCATGTAATCACACCCACTTTTATAAACCAACGCATGCGCACATCCTAGCCGTATGAATGCATTGTCGTTTAGTACAGCTCGGCTCCACTAGTGAAGTTTTTTTTTTGTTTTTATGGCCCTGTATGACAAAACAGCTTCACATGATGAACTAATAAAGTATCATAATACCCATAGCTTTTCTTCTTTTCTATTTTTCTCTCATGTTCTTCTTACTATTTTTCTTTCCGACCTTATTGGTGAAGCTATGACAAATAGGGACTAATATGTTTCAAAGGTAAATGAATTATTGTTCTTTTAGGAAAAAGAAATATATTTCTAGAGGCAAACCAGACTCAAGGATTAAATAAGATAGGACAAAGTACTTAGCGGCGTGGAGTATTAATCAACAAGTGTATCTGAAATCGACGGATACCAATTTCATCACGCTGTTGTTTAATGAAAATGACAGAGACTTAGTATTAGTTTTTGCAACACAGCGGATTCATAAAAGGTTGAAAGCCATTGATTTGGTACCAGTGTCAATCACTCATGCAAGTAAAAAAATCATATCCTGCTGGCTGCTATAGTTTTTGCATGTCAGTGTCTTCTTATGTTGAGAGCGTTATTGCTCGGCCATTGCTTCGGCCTTGTTTAGTTCTGAGAAAATTCAAGATTATCCGTCACATTGATTCTTACGACACATACATAAAATACTAAATATAGACGAAAACAAAAACTAATTATACAATTTACCTATAATTTACGAGATAAATCTTTTGAGCCTAGTTAGTTCATAATTAAATAATAATTACCAAATACAAATGAAAGTGATATAATATCAAAATCGAAAAATTTTGCAACAAAGCGGGCTGCGCCGGCTGCATTCCCTCCCTTGTATATAAATAAATAAAGCCGGCTGGTTGGAGATATTTTTATTGGAAGCTAGGAGGCGACAGGGAGCACGACAACATATTCATATTCGGAGCTAGGCACACAGCTTTACCTCCATGGATACCATATCTATAGGATAACACATCTTTCTAAGTTTACCGTGATATCCGCGTTCTCATTTGACCACCGAGATTTTATGTTAGATCTATGTTTGTAAATTATATTTAAGGACCAGTTTGTAGCCATTGTCACCAAAGGGGAGGGGTGCTACTGGAGTACACTTCACGAGGACAGTAACTTCAGGTCATTGATCACATTATCAATGGTCATAGAAAGGAAATCAGGCTACATGACCAATTGAGGGTTGGAGTAGAAGGATCGGCAACCTATGTTGATCCGACCATGCAACTATACATGTTCTTTGATAATTTTAGATGTGTTTGGGCTAATTCTGTAATGTTGGATCTTACGACACGTTCAATGTTTTAGGATTATTGTTGAAAGCATAAAAACTGCGCTTTAGTTTCAGTGAGACCTGGTTTATAGTTACACCCAAAATCTAAAAACTTTTTAAGATTTACGATCACATTAAATCTTGCGTCATATGAATGGAGTATTAAATATAGTTAAAAAATAACTAATTGTACAATTTGACTGTAATTTGCGAGACGAATCTTTTAAGTCTAGTTAGTTTATGGTTGGACAATAATTGCCAAATACAAATGTAAATGTTATGGTACCCAAAAACTTTTTACTCAATGAACTAAACAGACGATGATGAAAAAACTGAATAAAATATTGTATCTTTTTTATTTCAAATTTTTCATTTGTAACTTGATGAAGATTGTGCTGAGTTTTAATATAATTTTTCCTTCGCTTCGAAAAAAGGTTAGATCTAGAGATACAAATACATTGCAGGTATTTAAATCGGTAATGATATACGGCGGGTGTCCATCCATCTGGACGCCGCTCCCGTATTCATCGAACGTCTACGGATTCGACCACTCACCTGTTCTATGCCGAACCAACCCACCCATGCACGCTATTCCCGCAATCATCTTTCGAGTTTTTTATCTGTACGTCATTATGAAAGATTGACTAAATCAGGAGACTACTAAAAAGTTGTTTCGCACCACTATGTTCAACTTCATCTTCGACTATACCTGTGTGTCATTCCATCCTCATTCCATTCGTTTTCTTTCGTTTAAAGGGTCTGACACGTGGGATCCAGATAGCACAATGTCCTTCTTACCCTTCCAGTCACGAGAGATAGAGGAGCAAGGGCTTCTTGACCGGTGTTGACCTTTGGGTCTTACCACGCGCCTTGGCAAGATCCACTCCTCCTCGCCTTCTCGCCGCTCGCGGAACCACCGGCGCCACCCCACCGCTCTCCAACCCCCGCCGCAATCGCGTCCCCTTCTTGACCCTTCCAGAGCTTCTCGACCACACGGTCCCCTCCACCTCCGAGCACCCCCCGCTCCGCCCCCGACTGGCCCGGCGGTGAACCCGACCGAGCAGGATGGGGTTTATCGGCGCGCACGGCGTCGAGACGTTGAAGCGGTACAGGCCGTTGAAGGCGCGCATGGGGTTTATCGCCGTCTTCGCATTCCAGGCCGCCGCTTCCGCGCTCCGCCTCACGGTGTTCCCGCGCGGTCGCAGCCACCCGCTCCTCGGCGTCCCCACCGGCCTCCTCCTCGTGCTCGACCCATTCCTCTCTTGCGCCACCAAGGGCTCCTCACGCTCCTCCTCACTGAGTCCCCGCACCGGCGACCTCCCCCGCTGCCGTGGAGCGCTCTCGCGACCGCCCTCCTCGCCGCGGCCGGCATGCTCTACGTGGGTGCCGCGGCGGCGATGCTACCCGAAGACGCCGGGTGGGAGGCCGTCGCTTGGCTCGGGTTCTGTCGGAGGTGGTTGCTCCAGTTCCCCGTCGCGCAGGTGAGTAGATTGGGGAAAACTGTGGTTTCTCATACAGAGAACATGTTTGAGTGTTCAATTCCAGATGAGCTATAAATGTCCACACACACTACTGCAGTAATAGAGGGAATATTTCAGAAGGTATAAGGAGGCCCTTAAGATTAAGGGCTTAATACGACTGAAATCGAGTTCCTATCTAAAACTGAAAGGCTTTACAAGTAGTTGTATGTGTGTTAGCTTGCTTGGTATTTTATTGTTTCCATTTTTTAGTATGCCACAAAGCAATAATAACCCCACCTGCTGCTAAGTGTTTTCTTGTCCCCCTGGTGCATGTTGGAAATGCACATGTGGTGTCAGTACTGCTGTTCATGGATCAATTATATTTTGGTGGAGCTCTGGCACCAGGCCTGGTTCTTTGACGCCAAAACTAGCAGTCAGTGGCACTAGGGATAAGAAGATTTCGTTGTAGAGACCAAGTGGCCCAGGGGCATTGAAGTCTATTGCCAGGCCACTTAACTGACGTTAGGCTTCAAAATGGACGAAATGACACACGGGTATAGCCGAAGATGAAGTTGGGCACAACGGTACGAAACAACTTTTTAGTGGCATCCTGGTTTGATCAATCTTTCATAATGACATACAGGTAAAAAGCTCTCATCCTTATCCTCTCGACTGCACACTCCCCAATGCTCGTGACCCTTCGGTTCGATTGCCTCACCGCGCTGCTCATCGGGACGGAGGCCACTCGCCGCCTTGCTATCACCCTGCCAGCTCGTCGGCGCTCCCTCCCTCCCTCCTTCCCTCCCTTCCTCCTCTACAAGCTCCAGCTCATCGGCGCTCCCTCCCTCCTTCCCCCTTCCTCCCTCCCCCTTCCCCCTCTGCGAGCTCCATGCGACCGCATGGCGACCCAGTTCTCGCTCCCCCACCGGAGACAATGACGACAATGACAGTGAACAACGAGGTAGGTCGGTTCTTCTCTAGATCAGAGCCCTCCTCCTCTAAATCAGAGCTCTCCTCCTCTTCTAGATCTAGATCTAAAGACGCGGCGGTGGCAATGGTTCCGGTGAGGCTTGTAACATATTAATATATCCGGCTATTATCTAATATAATTTTTGTTTTGTTAAAAAAATAATAATTAATTTCGATGTATCGATGTACCTGGCTATTATCTAATATAGTTCTTGTTTTATTAAAAAATAATAATAAACTTCGTAAGTTAAATCTTCTAGTCCTTGGGCCTTGGCTTCGCAAGATTTTCATAACATAATTATCTCCCTCATGCACGTATAAATGGAGGCCGCTCCAGGGCAGTTATCAGCAGCTCTTCCAACGGGTTAGTTGTTCCTATTTTGTTTGCATTGGATCGATTTTTGATTGGTGGCTAATCACGAATTTGTGTTTTGATCTATGTTTGATGTGGCACATCACAAAATTCTTTGCGGCGGCACGGCCGCGCCCGCACCCGCGTACATACGCCAGGTCCGTTTCCTCTCCGCTTCGCCACAGCCCACAGGCCGCCGCCAGCCCACCACGCCTCCGCCTCCGCCTCCGCCCCCTCCCGTTCCCACTTCCCAGCTCCTCCGCTCCGCTCTGCTCCCTCTGAGTCTCGTCCTGGATACGCCATCGGCGACCTTGAACAAGGCCGGTGCGCAGGCCGTCAAACGACCGAGCGCCCCTCCTCCGACCAACGTCTGACGCTCAACCGGCTGATCAAGTGAGTATCCACCCGACTTAGATTAGCAAAGTAATAAAGGGAGCTGTACCGGCGCAGGCCTCCATCGATTAGTCGGGATTTAGAATAGGATTGGTCGAATGGAGTGGGTACATCTCCAGATTGAATCGAGGATGCAGCAACCAACTCGATTGCATCGATTTATTCTTTTTTAGATGGGAGAATAGAACAGAGCCAGGTGGATTGGGGGCCTGGGAAATTGTACAGACGACGGCTTAGTGAATCACATGAGATTGAGCTTAATTTGCTTTCTCATGTTCTCTGAACTCCGAACCCTGAATTCCTGAAGATCAATCGGGTGGTTCCTTTTCTTTTGCAGCACGCTGTCTTTTTTTTAAAAAAAATAATAAAAACAAAAGAATTTGGTTCTCGCCATGAGTTGATACTGGGTACTCCTGGCAAAGGAAGGTGTTAAGCAAGCGCAGGGATGGATCTTGTTGGTTATTGCTTGTTTTGGTAGCGCCAGTTTGTGAAATCTGCCAGCACAGTTGCGCTGACTGAGTTATGGCAATCTGATTCAGGCATGATTTTAAGCAAGCGGCGTACAAGGTTGGCATTGGCAGCATATAAGCTAGCTGGCTGCCTGAAAGGTGTTTAGCTGGGTCCATCTCACTAGAGCACGGTGTTCTGTGCCACTGCATGCATACATTCATGAGCAAAGAGTGTTTTGCCTTCAGTGATATCCTGCACGTGTAGAGCAAAGAGTGTTTGTCCATCAGTGGAATCCAATAAACCATGGGCTCTTTTCACTCCTGTATAAAGGGTTTTATAATTGTCTAAGCTAAGACACAAATTAAATGGAAAATCATGTGATTGGTTGACATTGGTCTAATGTGATGGTGTCATAAAGGGTTTTACATATGTTTTGCCCGTTGCAATGCACAGGACTCAACTAGTAGTAACATAGAATAGAAGAGAGTAGCACCAATAAACTGGTTGGCTATCAAACTGATATAGTGAATACTGCGTGTACTGTTAGTAGGCGGCAGCATGTGCTCAGTCTGGAATAAGGCTGAGCCACATGAATCGCCTCAGGAGCCACTCATCCCTAGGCCTAGGACTCCTATGTGATTCAGTGTGCCCTCTCAATCCAATGTCAGAGTTTTTTTATCTGTCTATACAGGATGATCTGTTTCCTCCCCTCGATTTTACTGTTTTGCTTTACTGTTTGTTTTGGTTGGTGCTCGTGTCCATTACTTGTGATGAACCATGCGCCATGGGAGTTTAGCTGAAGTAGTGTGATGGATAGTTAAGTTCAGATGCAATTGTAAATGGATGTCTTGTCTTGTTTTTGAATCAAAATGTGACATAGTGCTTTGCCTGTTCTTCTAACAAAAATGGATGATGAAGTATCTTGACTAAAAGTAGATGGACCCTGCTTGATTAGTTCTGAAAATTGCTAGATGGAATTTGATTGTAACATGTGCGGATATTTAAATGAAAAATTGGGTTGTGTGCTCAGATGAGTAGGCTCCTGTGGCATGTACCACTTGGAATTGCCATTTATGTACAAAGTAAGCATGTCGTAAAACTTCTCTATGTTTCTTTGTTGCAGAACCATAGCAACGCTTTGGTGCGCTTAAGATGTCCATCCTCCGATCCTTTCTCCCAATAGTAGCAAGATCAAATGGTTGGAGATGCTTTTCTACTGGGGTTCCTTCTGATATGATAGCAGAGCTTAATAAGGTTAGGCATTTAATTATTTCTTCTGGATTTTTTTTTTCATTTTGTGCAATTATTTCTCTGCTATCGCTTACTTAAACTGGAGTACTAGACATGGCGTGTACATTGGCACATTCTACTTAATGAAACTGAATACAATGACAGGTTTGGTACTCCAGGTTCCATATATGTAGCTGTATGGCAATTTCAGTTAAAATTAAAACATTACCTGACAGTTCACAGTGGCTTCTGATGATGCGCTAAGTATGATATTTTGATGCCTCAGTTAAATAACATATGTGTGGTTCTTAATGCCGACAACCAAAAATTACACACTATATTTGCGAGTAGAAACACATAGAATTACCACAATTCCAAATAGAGAGATCAGAAGGGTGTTCAAAATTCTCGAGTTAGGTACCCTTTTGCTTTCCAAGTTGTGCTCATGAATTTGCATTGCCACTTAAATTTGCGGCCTTGCAGGTGCCGCATTATAAGGCAATATCCAGAAAAGCTAAATATTTGTTTGTAACTTTGTCCTATGCGATGTCGCATAAAAATGTGTTTAACTAATTGTTGTTGCATGTTCAAAGGAATATTTGTTCCTAATTATCTCAAATACTGTGATTGTAGGAAATGGAGTCAGTATTTGGTGAATCTCCGTCATCCAGTCCTTTGGGCTCAAGTCCATCCCAGCAACCAGCTCAACCCAGTTATGGAGCTGAGGATTCACATCTAGTGCTTACCCATACTGATAGTAGCGGACAGGCAAAGATGGTTGATGTCTCTCCAAAAGAAGACAGTAAGAGAGTCGCTATAGCTAGCTGCAGGGTCTTGCTAGGCCAAAAGGTGTACAATTTGGTGGCATCTAATGAGATTGCAAAAGGAGATGTTCTTACTGTTGCAAAGATTGCTGGAATAACTGGTGCAAAGCAAACCAGTAATCTTATACCCTTGTGCCACAACATTAATCTTTCACATGTTCGTGTTGATCTCACTCTCAATGAAGAGGATTCTAGTGTCATGATAGAAGGGGAAGCCGCTACCAGTGGAAAGACAGGGGTTGAGATGGAAGCATTGACTGCTGTAACCATTGCTGGCCTCACAGTCTATGACATGTGCAAAGCTGCTTCAAAGGACATTTGTATAACAGATGTCTGTCTCCAACACAAGTCCGGGGGGAAGAGTGGAAGCTGGTCCAGGAATTAAAAGCTTCAATTATTGCTCTGAGCATATGAACTGCATGCATGATTTCGGCATCAAATGGATTTGTAGTCCTTACACCAAAAGGTTTTTATTCTGCTTTGAGTGTAGGCTCCTTGAATCTTTTTGAGACATCATTTGAGTCTCTGTACTCCTGTGTTGTAGATACGCTGTTCAATGACTTTATAATAGATGGCCATATCAATTTATTTTCAGATTTATTGTTGGTTTCCTTGGTGCATTGTCCATTCTATATTTATCTGTTCTTTGTATTGGCCATCATTTCTTGGCATTCGAAATCAAATCATACTGAAATCTAAACACAATTTGCTATAATGTCTGTTACATATGGCATTTGATATTGTTTTCATTTTTAATATTAAAAAACAGCTTTATTGATCTGAACGATACAAAAATACCAGATGTAGCAAATGTATCCTTTTACGTCTTTGAGTATCATATTCATACATACTCTTTCCGTTCTTTCTGGGTTACTCTTTTTTCTTAACATAACTTTTGCATCATTTTGGTGCTGAAGTAACCTTGTAGGTCACTTGGGTAATTTGACATCAGTGCATGGTGTTTCAAACAACCATAATTGTCATGTCATGTCATTTTATGGTATTTTGGAAAAAATTAGATCCATCAATGTCATAGTGAAATAATTTGAAAGGACATAATTGAACCAAAATATATTTTTTAAATGGAATTCCTTGTTAAAACAGTATCTGATCTGTATTACATTTTTTCAGAAAAGGACATATTTATCTAATTAACTTATTAAATTTCTGTACTTATGAGATGAACTAATTGCCTATCACTCTGTATTCAGAACTGCTAACAGAAGATAGATGGAAGTAACGAATAATCATATTAAAATATTTATTCCATTGTATTGAAAAGGCTGCTGTGCAGAAAGAACGCTTTTTATTCCTGAAGTTTACATCAATTCCAATGACCACAACAAAGTATACACCTGATATCTTCACTAGTATAGCTTAAATCTTATCAATATTGTCCATAACACATTGATCTTATAGTGGATATGGTTAGCTCTATTTTTCATCTTGTATCCAGTTAAGTATTGATCTTATAGTGGATATGGTTAGCTCTATTTTTCATCTTGTATCCAGTTAAGTTTGGTTTGTGCATGCAATTTCATTTTTGAGGTGGGCATCTTTGTATGGGTTCAGTGTTTGGGGCCTCTTTGTCCAAAACATGGGAAATGAAAATCATAATGATCAAGTGGACTGTGGGTATTGTTATTTGCTTTCATCCAGCTACTTTTCTGATGATGAGGCATACAGACATTCAGAACTTTGCAGACTAGTTGTTGTCGACATGGTGGGTATTTGGGGTCATTGAAAAATCATAACCCTAACACTGCCCAACTACTGAGTTAATGCATAACCGAGTATATCAGTTTCTTCCTTCAGTTAATATTCCATTTGCTTTCTAGCATTACCATGTGTCCATGTTGATGTTGTTACTTTCTGATGATGCAGGGCAATATATATACTTTGATGTGCCCATATGTATCATTTTAACACATTGGCTGGACGTAGTGGAGCCTGGTGGTGAGATAATGACTCCGAGACAAAGGTACAGCAGCATTAGCCCACATCAAAATCATATTAGGTGGTACTTCATATTTGGTCCACCTTTATTATTCTGTTATGACATGATTCGTCTAGCATTTGTTCAGTGTGTTATAGGAAAAAATATCTGTTTTTTTCTTTTTCATGATAAGAACAGGAATGCTTTAGTTTAAGGCCAAAGGGCAAGCATGCTGGAGGTGAGACAATGACTGTATGAATAGAACACCAGAATACAAATATACTTTTAGACTGATCTGCACAAACGACCTCTGTCAGGTTTCCTGTCTCCTAGTTCTTATAAAGTTAGTTTCTGTGCTTTTAGACTGATCTAAACCAAACCTTTGCATTGCTTTCAGTTACTTATGCTGATCTGAGCTAAGCTTTTACTAATAGCTGCTTTCTTTGCGCAACAGCATGAGGAAAAGCTGTAGTCTACATTTTAAGTAGCGATGGACCAAGCACCAGCCCATGGCATGATGACAGTAGTGATGACCACTGCATATCTGAAGTAGTTGGGATTCTCGCATCTGACTGCCTGTATTTTCATTCTCTTTGTGGGAAAAATGAACACCTGCACTGAAGTTCGGTAAGTACATTGACCTGCATTATTTGTATACATATATTGTGCTGAGATATTGGCTGACATCCCGGTTTTTGTACTTCTGCTGTAATGCCGCCACCGTGTCGACGATTTGGAACCAACGCCGCAGAAATGTCTGGTACTTCAATTCTTTATCGCCTTTGACCACTGGACAGTACAGTAGGTGGCTGTCAGAACTGCTCTTTCTCTCTGGTGATGCCATCTGAAGAGGTCAACTTTCTCTGAGTCTGAGGCCTCATCCTAGCCACTCAGAAATTGTTGTGCTGGCTGGCGGACAGAACAGAAGAGAGTAAGCAGCTATGCATACAGAAATGCTCCATCAGCAGATTGCGGTCAATGCTCCCTGGTTGGTGTCTGCATCTCCACAGATCCGGCAGATCGTGGTTTGACCCGCATTTGATTATGAACAGTGAGTGCATCTGGTTTTTCCTATACCCAGTGCTGTGGTGTCATTTGGATGGTGTAACCACATGTCCAATTGATGCATGCACAAATATGGAGACTTCGAGCAAAGAGCATCTGCGCTGCGCCTCAGGTAAAAAAGATGCTCCATCTGGAAAGCGTGGAGAAATCCAAATGGAGCTGTGATGCTTGCTTTCTCGTCTCTGATTCCTGCTATTAGTTGCTAACAGCCTAACATTAGCATCCTGATCGTTTCGGTAAAAATGATTCCCTGCAGGTTTCTTCACCTTGAATCATCGAGTGTCTACTGGCTTGATATCATGTTCCTGAGGAAAAAAAGCTAAGGTTCCAGAAATGGCGGGAGTGTAGGTTAACACGTCGATTAGGATATGATGATGATGATGATTATGGACGCGATAAGCTGGCCGTCATTTTCGGCTGGGAGGTTCGGTTCGGTCCGTTTGTAAAGGCCAAACTGATGAGTGCGTTGCCGTGCGTGCGTGCTCGCGACAGGATGGGCGAGAGACGTGAGGATTCGAGAAGGCGTTGCAGTCAAGAATTGCAGGCTCGGACAGGTAAAGGGCGTTACATTTTTTTTTTTGAGATCGTGCGTAGCACGTTTTTCATTAAGTAGAAATCAGGGACAAAATACAAGTGCACTGCTTGGATGGTAACCACAGTTACCAAAACCAAGTGGCCAGTGGAAAGCAGGACAGCAGGAAGGAAGAACCTAGGAAATCAGAAAAAGCAACAAAGCAGCGACAGAGCAGCAGCACTTAATCCCTGAACGTCAAAAGCGACTGAAGACGATTGAACCCGGCTAAGCACCAAAGGTTAGCTTCTTCGAGGACCAAACCTTCCAAGATTGCCGGGGACTTGGAAACTCCATTGAAGGTTCTGGCATTTCTCTCTTTCCAAATGAGCCAACCAACAAGAAAGAAAAGCGAATCGAAACCTTTGCGAACTCCCTTCGGGATATGTTTCCTGGAGCTGATCCACCAATCAAGCACCGCCCCTTCCAGGTCCTCCACTCGATGTTGAAGATGCAAAATCCTGAGGCAACGTGTCCACAGTTCTCGCGCGAACGGGCACTGAAGCAGTAGATGGTCCAGCGTCTCAGGCGCTTGATCACAGAGAACACACGAATTGGATTCCTGCAGGCCATGACGAAAACGTCTATCCGCCGTCCAGCATCTACCATGCATAACCAGCCACCAAAAGAACTTAACCCGAGGGGGGCCCGGGGTTTTCCAAATCAGCTTTGCGCCAAACGGTTGCGACGACCCCAAGAACATCGCCCCGTAAGCCGAGGCCGCCGAGTAGTTGCTGTCATCAGTAAATCTCCAGAGAAAGGTATCCGGTTGTGCGGTCAGATGAACATTGTCAAGGAAATCGCAGAGGCAGTTGAACTCGAGCAAGACCTGGAAAGAGAGAGGACCAGTGATGTGCCTAATCCAGGCATCCTGATGTAGAGCCGTGGCAACTGTGGTCTTCAACTTCTTCTTGCACACAGACGCAAAAAGAGCCGCCATGAGGTCTTGAGGGCTTGAACCATTGATCCACCTGTCTGTCCAGAAGAACGTTGATTCACCATTGCCCAACCTGAGTAACGTAGCCGCCTGGAATACTGCAACCACCTGACGCTCGCTGGAACATGCAGTCAACCGATGCTCGGTCCTTGCTTTCCATTCCCATCGCACCCGGAGCGCGATGCCCGCACGTCGCAGATCCGAAATGCCAAGACCCCCCAGTTCCCTGGGACGGCAAACAGCCTCCCAGGCGACCTTGCAACGGCCACCACAAGTGGAGTCTGAACCCGACCAGATGAAGGCTCGACGAAGTTTGTCAATGCTATCGATCGCCCACTGCGAAAGGCTAAGAGCAATGGACATATGTACAGGGATCGCAGACAAAGTTGCCTTGGCCAGAGCTGTGCGGCCAGCGACATTGAGCATGTTCCCCTTCCATCTCGGCAACTTTGCAGCCACTTTGTCGATTAGCGGCTGCTCGACCGATCGCGTCAGCTTTCGCACCGATAAAGGAACCCCCAGGTAACGACATGGGAACTCCTCAATCCGGCAAGAGAGGGCTCCCTGCACACGAGCGATATCATCGGCCGAACAGTTGATCGGCGTAGCAACGCTCTTGTCCAGATTGGAAAACAACCCGGACGCCTTCCCAAAAATATCCAGAGCAGCTCGAATGGTTGCCATGTCCCTATCGTTCGGGACGATGAAGATCACCAGATCATCGGCATACAGGCTGGCGCGTTTGTCAACCACTGTGGGAAGTGGCGACAGCAGACGTTCATGCTCAATCCACCGAAGAAGGTGATTCATGACGTCCATTACAAGCACGAACAGCATAGGCGATAGCGGATCGCCTTGACGAAGCCCTCTAGCATGGCAAATTCTTCTACCGGGTTGGCCATTGAGCAGTATCTTTGTGCTTGCCGTTGATAAAATGGAGATCCAGTCCGTCCACCGCTGCCCAAAACCCAGATGCTGCAAGAGTTCCAACAAGAATGGCCAACCCACTGTGTCAAAAGCCTTGGCAATATCAATTTTGAGGAGGATTGCTGGAGACCGCTTGGCATGGATTGCCTTGCAGGTGAGCTGGACTGTCCTAAAGTTATCGTGTATGCAGCGACCACTGATAAAAGCACTCTGATTTCGCAATACCAAGCCATCAAGCACTGCAGCCAATCGTCGAGCAAGGCATTTAGAGATAAGCTTACCAAAGCTGTGAATGAGGCTGATCGGGCGGTAGTCCCCGATTTGAACTGGCTGGTCCCTTTTCTTTAGCAGGATCATGAACGCATCGTTAAGAAGGTTAAAGCTTCTTGAGTCAAGCGCCCAGAAAGCATTAAATGCGGTCATGATATCGTCCTTAATAATGCTCCAAGTCTTCTTGTAAAATAACCTTGTTAAACCATCCGGTCCAGGGGACTTTTCATTTGGCAGATCAGCAATGACAGCCGAAATCTCCTCCAAAGTGAAAGGAGCTTCCAGGGACGACAAGTCAGCAGTTGGCACCCCTAGTGCAGACAAATCCAGCCTCCTTGTGCGCTCAAAGTTGACCCCCAGGATGGCAACATAGTGGTCATACAAAGCGCTGGCCATATCAGCATCATCAGCCAACACAGAACCGTGGACCTGCAGCGAATGGATTCTGTTGTTCCGACCACGATGACAGGCCTGTAGGTGATAAAACCTTGTGTTGGCATCACCCTCAGCCAAAAACAGCACTCTCGAACGCTGCCTAGCAATGGTGCGCGAGAGGGACGCAAGGCCCTGCACCCGCAATTTGAGAGTCATATGAAGATCAGATTCCCATGGCGATAGTACCCTGTGCTCCTGCTCTTCATCGAACCTCTGGATAACCACCCTAGCCATCGCAAGCTGAAGGCGAACACTTCCAACCTGGGAGGAGCTCCATCGGCGCAGGGCCTTGGCCACAGCCCTGAACTTGATGTCCAGGATACGAAAAGGGTCCGCATTAGCCACGACCGGAGACCACGCGGCGGCGACGACATCAAGGAAGCCCGGCAGCTTGACCCAGAAGGACTCAAAACGAAATCTCCTTTTTGTCACTGAATCAAAGGACACCTGCAGCAACAGCGGACAATGGTCCGAGCAATCCGAAGAGAGGGGCTTTAGAACATGGATGGGGAAAGCCAAAAACCAGTCTGGTGACGCGAACACCCGGTCTAGGAGTTCCAGCGTTGGCCGCGACCTGTGGCTAGACCACGTGAATCGCCTCCCGACTAGGTTTATTTCCTCCAAGTGCGACCTGATGAGAAACGAGCGGAAGCGTCTCATGGCCCTCCTGTCCAGGTGGCCATTATTTTTGTCTTGAGCACGATAGATCATGTTAAAATCACCACAGAGTAGCCAAGGTCCCGCGTGAGACTGAGAGTACAGAAGTAACTCCTCTAAAAAAAGGACCTTATCCTGATCCAGTTGCGGTCCGTAGACGACTGTGATCCACCAGGGGTCACCAGGCAAATTGCAGCTGGTAATCTTCGCAGAGATAGAGAAACGGCCTCTGGTGATCTCTGATGCCGACCACCAAACTGTGTTCCAGGCAAGCAAAATCCCCCCCCCCCCCCCCCCCCCGCATTGTTCGCAGGTAGGAAGTCATAAGCAAACGGTCCGCCTAGGATTTCATTAGCCAAGGAATTACAAACGCTGGAAAGCTTGGTCTCCTGTAGGCACACAAGGGTCGGTCGCTCCTGGACCACAAATTCTCTAACGACGTTGCGACGCGCACGGGCGTTCAAGCCACGTACGTTCCAGACAAGGCAGCAAAAAGCAGACGACATGAATAAAGATAAAACGACACGCTACGGTAGGGCGGACGCTAGAGACTTAAGCCTCAACAGCGTTGCCGTCGACCCCCACCGGCTCGACGCCCAGGGACGCCGGGTCTAGGTCTCCAGAGAAGAGGACCTGCAGCGCCCGTTGCTTCCTGACCGACATGTCGCCATTGATGGTCTCCTTGAATTTGCGTTGAATCTCTGAGTCGACCGCAGCATCATCCACCTGAATGCCGAGCTTTTTAAGAAGTACCGACTGCGCTTGCTTGGTGGAGTTTGCGACCCTTGGCTTAGCCGCAATCCTGCCGCTACGCCTGACGGAGCGAGCAGACCTTGGCGTACGCGAACAACGCAGCCTCGGTCCGCTACGGAGAACCGGCGTGCGAATGGGGAGGCAGATCCGAGCCTCGAGTTCTTCGGCGACGGCTGCACATAGAGGCTGCGCGGGAAGCACGTCCTCAGCAGGCAGCACAGAGATAGCGGAGGCACGACACTCCATCTCCATAGCATCAAAGTACCCCCCGCTTGGAGTAGCCTCCCTAGAGCGTTGGCATGCCGGCCCAGAACCGCGAATAGTCGGGCTAGCATCAAAGGCGCGGCCGATGAATCCACATGGGCCATCCAACTGGGCCTGCCTGGACGGCCAAAGGTCAGGCGACGAACAGTGCAAAGAAGGTTGTTTAGCATCGGCGTGAACAGCCAAGCATTCCTCGAGCAACATTGGATCCGAATCAAATCTTAGCGCAGTAGCTGTTGAGTCCCTGTAGCAGGCGCCAAAGTCAACATCGACCGCCTGCGCCCGCATGACACAACGTGCAGGCGTGCCCTGCGCTTCTGGCCGAGCAGGCGACGTGAGCCCTGACCGGCGTCCTTTGTTGTAATGAACTGTAGCACCGAAAAGACGTGAGCCACACCAGGACCAGGCTCTGCCACCTAGGGAGATGCGCCCCTCATCGATCATGGAGGAAAGGTCAGCAGCCCGCAATGCGCCGGCGAGCGAAGGCGCCTCCCGCCGGCGTTGGCGGAAAGCCGGGCCAGAGCCACGACCGAGCGCCGGACCACCGGCGCCGCCAGGACGAAAGGTGGCCGGGCCGAACGGCCTGGACCTGGAAGGTCCGACCGTGCCAGGGTGGTAGCCATTGTAGCTGCTATCTCCACTGTCATCAGAGTCACCTCCCGAGAACGCATCCTCAGAAGAGCTGGAGGAGACGGCCCAATCCTGATATTCGACGACGCGAAGGCGCACGAGGTAGTGAAGGATCGGCAGATGCGAATGAATGATCTCATGCTCCCGCAAGAACAAGATGCCGGGTTCGTGGGGCTCCGGCGGCTCCGGAATGACCAGCAACTTCTGCTCAGGCACCAGCATCGGGTGAAGACACCAAGCTGCGACGAACAACTCACGCGCATCATCGTCGTCGACGCCGTCGTCATCCGAAGAGGCGAGCTCGACTTGGGCGCAGGAAGACCCAAGGAGCTGCTCAGCGACTGCCTTGGAGCGAGCATGGGCAGGGATGCCCTTGATGCCCACCAGAACACGGTAGGTGAACGAAGCTGCGACCGCCTGCGACAGCCGGGTCCAGCGTCGCCAGGAAAGCAAGAACGGCGCGAAGCTCAACGGCGGCGCGGCCAAGACACGCTCAAGGTCTTCACTACGCGCGAAGCGAGCGAGGAAATCCTCCGGGGCGTGACGGCAGACAGAGACATCCGCCTCACCAAACTGGAACCGTTGACAAAGGTGCTCCCGCACCGCCGCCGGAGACACCGGAGGCCTCGTCCCTCCCAACATGGCGACGAGGGCGAAGGAAAGGGCATTCTCCGCAGCCTGGATCTCGGCCGACCGCGGTACCACAATCACCTCGACAGATGGCCGGTCCACCTCAGAAAGCTGACGGCGACGATCACGCCACACCTGTAACCGGGGGCGCTCCGCCGGCGAAGGCTCACGCGCGGCATCAGACAGGCCGAGGTCACGACGTGCACCCCCAGGGGAGGAAGGGCCGGCCCGGTCATCCCCAGCGACAGACCTCCGAATGCCCACAGCATCAGCGGACCCCGACGCCCCAGGGCTGGCCGCACAACAGCGGGGCACCGAGGGTGAGCGACCCGTCGAGACGGAGCAAGCCGAGATAGTGTCGTCCCGGCTCGCTCTACGTAACTCGGCGAACTCACGACGACGGAGAGCACCACGGTCCGGCCCCCTCGCGAAAGCTGGCGAGCGGCCCCTCTTGGCGCCAGCAAGAGGAGGGGGACCGAGCGGGCAGAAACGCGCACGATGTCCCTCGGCACGGCAGGTCCGGTAGCGGGAAGGGAATCGGTAGTCCGCCTTGACGTGGCTGTCCGATAGGCAGTTGAAGCAAAGACCGATCAAGTCGGGTGGCACCGGACGCGCCGGCACCGGGGACGGTCTACGGCGCCAACGACGACGACTGTGCACCTCACGGAAGCCTTCAGCGTCTGGCTCCGCGGATAGCCTAGCCGGGTGGACCACCACCGAGCGCAGACGCGCAGCCTGAAGCGGCACGACCGGCGGGGGGGCCTCCAGGCCGGCCATGACACGTTGGCGGCGACGGCGACGGCGACGACGAGTCCTGCGACGACGCCCGCACGCAGCTCCCGCGGGGTCTCCGGCTGTCGCATGGACAGGCGGGCCAGAGCTCGCGGAGGCAAAGGAGGCCTCAGAGTCGGAGAAGGAGAGCCGCTCCGCATGAACGACGGGCGAGAACGGCGCCGCAAACGGATTGAGGCCAGGGGAAGGGGAGCGGTCCATGGCCCCGCAGGGGGAGGAAGGGCCAGAAGGAAGGGGAGAAGCGGCAGGTGGACGTCGGTGCCGGAGTAGCAGTCGACGGAGGCTGGTGGTCGGCGGCGGCCGGGCGGCCGCCGGCGAAGAGGGGAGCGGCTCGCCTTACCTAGCGAGCGGAGTTATTCGCGAGCAGCCAGCAAATCAGAACTGTC
The DNA here is from genome assembly GCF_000003195.3 of Sorghum bicolor. NCBI lineage: Eukaryota > Viridiplantae > Streptophyta > Magnoliopsida > Poales > Poaceae > Sorghum > Sorghum bicolor. The sequence goes on from NC_012875.2 coordinate 47,672,112, forward strand.
CTTTTGGTAAAGGGGGGGGGGGGGTTTACATTCGTGGTGTGCACCTGAATGACTATGCCATAGGAGTACATGTGATAGTCGTGATGTTGGATTTTGACTTGGCAGTAAATCTTGATAGCCATGGGGCCACATTTGTTCCCCAGTCAAACATGAGAAAAACGTCGCTGTGGTGTTGCACTGTTGCCAAGGCCCACAAAGGCAGTGCTGCAACTGCAACTGGACTAGGGCCTTGTTTAGTTGCCGACCTAAAAAGTGTTCACTTATCACATCGATTGTTTGGACACATGTATAGACTATTAAATATAGATAAAAAAAATAAATTAATTATACAATTTAGTTAGAAATCACAAGAGAAATCTTTTAGCCTAGTTAGTCCATAATTAGCTTATGCTAATAATAGATTAATTAGGCTTAATAAATTAGTCTCGTAGTTTTCAGCCGAGTTATATAATTAGTTTTCTTTATGTATCCAAACATCCCTTCCAACATCTTACAAAACATCTGATTTAACACCTAAATTTGTTTCCCTCTTCAACTAAACAAGGCCTCAGTGAACTGCCGTATCAAATCGTACACGTCCATTTATACTTCTACCGTGCCTTTCAGCATCTGCACTCACTGACCCTGGCGCCTCCGTGGCACCAGATGTTTTTGTTTAGTTGGCACTGAAACGGTACACATCAAACAGAAACACAACGAGCAGCATAAAATGTTTGCAGAATGCCAGAGTGGATGCACGTGTCGCCCGGCAGAAGCCCAGCAGCACAAATGCACACGCGATGCATCTTCTTCCACGCAAATACAGTATCATATATGGCGCAGAAAGGAACCGGAGACGCAGCACACATGGCGGCTTCGCATCGACAAAAGCCGCGACGCCGCAACGAAAAAAGAGCCGGGGATAACGTTGTTTAACCCAGGCACAGGATCAAGTCGTTCGTTCGGTGGGATGGCAAGCCAAGCGGCAGCGACGAAACGTTGCCAGCTCGATCGGGCTCATTTTTTCTCGCCGTGTCTCCGGTGCCGCTGCCGCTGCCGCCGATGCGTGCGCGCGCACGCCCGAAAGCGAACCGGCGCCCGTGCCGAGTCGCTGTGCGCGCGGGCGGGGCGGAGGCTGACGCGGATGTTGACGTGACGGGATATATGCGCGGACGCGGGGCGAGGGGTCAGGGGTGGCGATCGCCCGCGCGGGCGGGACTCCTTGCCGGCTCTCGGCTCGCCCGGGCGCGCGGAGGCCGCGGCACGCGTCCGGGTGTTGGCACGCACGTTGCCGTCGCCGTCGCGTCGCCCCCCCCACCACCATCGCCGGGAACGGAAAAGCCGTGGCGCGCCGGGCTCCCTCTCGGCTTTGACTTGCCCGTTTCGGCCGGCGCCCACGCGGGCCGGGGATCTGATCTCTGCGCGTTTTCTTTCCCGTGCCGCGGCGCGCGTACGGGGATGCCTACCGGCTACCGGCCGGGGGCCGGTTTTGCAAGCGGTGCCAGCGCACGGCCGGGCACAAAGTGGAGAGAACAGACCAGGCGCGGTGTGCCGATGTGGTTTGGCGCCGCGACATTGATCAGATGGCCTGCGAGACTGCCGGCCCGGGCAGGGGCAGGGTCGCAGGGATGCATCTGAACTGCCCCCAGGTATATAGCCGCAAAAACTAAGGATGCAAGATCACACATGCCATGTTTTGCTATCATCGAAGAATAATCAGAGCACGAGTTCATGATAGATAGAAATGAAGTGTCTAAAACCAGAGGCTAGATTCACATCCGTGGCCGTGCGATGACGAGGATCTGAAAGCCACGGATTCCCCTAGTCGGCTAGCTAGCCTCATGCGTAGCACGGCGACTGGTGAGACTTGCATCGCGAGCTATACCAGCTAGCAGAGCTATGCACATGATTACGAAAGATAAGAAAGGAGCTCGCCTGTCCGCTTCCGCTACATATCTCGACGGGATGGCAACCATGCCCACGTAGGAGGGGGCAAACCCTAGAGATTGCGCTGATAGGATAGCTCGATCATCATCATCAGTCATCAGCATAAGCATATGAGAATGACGCCGATTAATCATTCATTCCCTCATCCATGGGCTGCTGGGGCCTGGGGGGTGGGACCCACGTCAACTTGGTTGGCACGCAGCTCAAATCACAAGCAACTTATTGCTAGCTAGCTAGCTACTAGCTACTAGCCCGCCAGGGTCCGATCGATCCGGCAACGGCACATTTCCCTTTCGATCATGCATGATCGTCTCGACTCGACTCGGTCAGGGAGGGAAACGAGCGAGCAAAACGCACGAGAGATCGCAGAGTTCCCTGCAGCAGACGATGATTCGCGTGCGTGTCCTTGAGCTGGATTATATGCTGGCTCCTCCCGTCCGATTGCAGGCAGATGCGGCGGCCACCAGCTTTCTGATGAATCGATTGCTTCATGGGGTAATATTCGCCCTTTTTCTGCATTGCTAGCTGCTAAGTGATGCGGTTAGCTGCCTGAAACGCATCTGGAATCACGTTTTCTTTTTCAGGTTGGTTTTGTCTTGTCCCTACGTGGGTTCCCGCTGGCCGGCGGTGTAGCAGTAGCAGCACGGCACTCCGTCCCAACGGAAGACGCATCAATCGGCAGTCCAGTCTTCAGAGAGCATTTTCTTGATGAATTGACTGGAAGAAATGGCAGAGAAACTACTCCAGTATATATACCAAACCAAAGAGCGAGAAAAAAGTCACGTACGTTTCAGCCGAGCACTCCCTAGAATCTGATGCTTAATCAGCTCCTCTAATCTCAGAGAGAGAGAGAGAGAGAGAGCATCAACATTATTTCACTATCCAAGTACCTGGCCTACCCCTATCCAAATTACTAACCAATCAGCATGGCGAATCGTTTTAGAATCTACTATGCGCCTTCTTTTATACACAAGAATACAAATTAAAGATCACGAAACTTGTCGATCTACTTATATAAATCTATACATAAAACCAGGCATGAATTCGATCGTCACTACTCGCCATATATCATCATCTAGACGAGGCGACAAGCGATGCATTTCTCGCGTACACGTACGCCCGTGCAGTCCAAATAACAGAACATCGCAGCAGGGGGAGTGGACGCCCACACGGAATAATGTGCAGTAGCAGTAGCAGCCCTGTCGTTGTACGCGCACCCGTTGGAGCCCCACAGCGCCCAGGCCGGCCGATCCGTTGGTGCCACAAGCCAGATGGCTCCTGCGTTTTTCTGCACTAATGGACGGCCTCTGAGAAACGGACGAGCGTATAATTGGATTGGATTCTTGGCCTCCTTTGGATACATTTGCATGGATGCTGCGATCGTCCACTCCTCATCAACACCAGCTAGCTGCTGTGTTTGTGCTGTCTCTGATGAGCTGAGAGCTAGCTAGGGTTCAGTTCATCGCCACCTATGCATGCATGGACCCGTTGGCGTTTCAGGAGAGGATGGAGATCGACCAACAAGCTGGATGCCCCTCTCTCTGTTGTGCGCCCTCAGTTTTTGTCTGTAGGCCAAACTTTAGCAAGCGTGTGAGCGAAAATGGCAGGCGATTGTTTCTTTGAGGGAACAATGGCAGGCGATTGTTGGCACAAAGCTAATGCTAAATCGTCAGCTGTCGCGTACGTGTTTAGATTATTGGCGCCGTAGCTGGCTGAATCGGCCGGTGTGTGTGTGTGTGTGTGTGTGTGTGTTATCTGTGTGCTCGAGTTTAATTTCGGAAGGTGCATGCAGAAAGAATTGATTAGTGTGGTCGCTTTCCACAGTTAATACCGAGCTTATGATGTGCTCAATTGCTCAAACACACGAATAGTGGTGGAATTGATGCGTTCAGGAGGGCGTCATTTTCTGTAGCACTCATTCAGTAGAGCGCAGGACAGTGATTCTTCAGAATGGATGGAGGACAGGGTAAAATATTTTTTGTTGATCTTTTACCGGTACATGGAAATTAAGGCTCTGAATAAAACTGACAGCTGACTAGAAGCAAGCAGACTGGGGCTTTGTTTATGCACAATCTGCTACCAGATTCAGCGGTGGCTAATGGAATTTCTCTCATTTTCTTCTTACAAAAAAACAAGAAGAATAAGCAAGGCATGCACAACCGGCATCTAATTAAGGCCTTATTTAAGGTCTTATTTAGTTGCAAATTTTTTTACAAAATTGACATTATAGCAGTTTGTTTGTATTTGACAAATATTGTCCAATCATAGATTAACTAGGCTCAAAAGGTTCGTCTCGCAAATTATAAGCAAATTGTGCAATTAATTATTTTTTAATCTATATTTAATGTTCTATGTATATGCCGCAAGATTCGATATGATGAGAAATTTTTTTAAAAAAAATTCTAAATTTTTTCAGAAAGTAAACAAGGCCCTAGTCATCTTTATCTCCCTAGCAGGCTAGGAGAGGAGAGGAGTTCCTTGGCGCCACGTCTCTTTCTACTAAAAGGACGCCGTGCCGTTCCAGTATTTAAACCCGGAACCTCCCTCTTGCATTAGAGTTTCCCTCCCCTTGATCGTTTTGTCACTTGAATCCGTGCCTGCCTGCTCTAACAGGTAAGAAATTGGCTTATTGGAGAGCAGTCCTATTCTCTCTCTGTTATACTAAGAACTTCTTCAGTTAGCAGGTCTATGTATTGATCTAGTATTAATTAAGTACTTCTAGTTGCATCTATTAAAAAGTTCATGCGCGTTCTTAATCTCTGATTGTCCTGCCATGTACCTTTTCACCCATTTATTTATGCTGTGCCGATCTGTTTTACTCCAGAGGTTTGTTGCGTGTTGTGTCTATGGATTTTGATTTTGATTTTGATTAGTGCTGGCGCTTTTCGTTTCTACCTCGTCTCTGAATACGATCTGCAGCAGCGCACCTAGTCGTCTTATGCGAATTTCCATATAAATGTTCCAGGACAGCAGCAGCTGCTGCTCCTGGCACAAAGAGCGAGCAGAGACGACGCCAGCAGCTCTGCAATGGAGCAGGAGCTGCACCGGCCCATGGAGCTGCCCCCGGGCTTCCGCTTCCACCCGACGGACGAGGAGCTCATCACGCACTACCTCGCCCGCAAGGTCGCCGACGCCCGCTTCGCCGCGCTCGCCGTCGGCGAGGCTGACCTCAACAAGTGCGAGCCCTGGGACCTGCCATGTAAGCACCGGCACAACGCCTGCTGTTATCTCTGCACGAGTCGAATCATGCATGGCTAAAGGAAATATGCATCGATCGGCATGGTGGTTTGGTTGCGCATGCAGCGCTGGCGAAGATGGGGGAGAAGGAGTGGTACTTCTTCTGCCTCAAGGACCGCAAGTACCCGACGGGGCTGAGGACGAACAGGGCCACGGAGGCCGGGTACTGGAAGGCCACGGGCAAGGACAAGGATATCTTCAGGGGCAACGGCGGCAAGGTGCTCGTCGGCTCCAAGAAGACGCTCGTCTTCTACACGGGGAGGGCGCCCAAGGGCGAGAAGTCCGGCTGGGTCATGCACGAGTACCGCCTCCACGGCAAGCTCCATGGCGCCATCGTCCCCCCCAAGGCCGCCGCCGGCTCCAAGGTTGGTTGGTTCTTGAATTGATTTCTAGGAGCATGCGCATGTGCGTACACAATTCTCTCTCGCATCGCAACCATCGATAGATAGATCATGTCTCCTAATTTGGAATGAATTGGACCCTGTTTTCTTTCTGTGGGTGTGGGCAGAACGAGTGGGTGCTGTGCAGGGTGTTCAAGAAGAGCCTTGTCGTAGGCGGTGCAGCAGCAGCAGCACCAGCCGCAGGCAAAAGGGGCGCCATGGAGATGTCCAAGATGAACGACGACATGGCGGCCATCTCTCACCTCCCTCCGCTGATGGACGTGTCCGGCGCCGGCGCCAACGTCAACCCCGCGGCGGCGGCACACGTGACCTGCTTCTCCGACGCACTGGAGGGCCACCAGTTCTTCAACCAGCAGCAGACGCCGCCAGAAGCCGACGCCACGGACCACCTCGGCCTCGCCGCCTCCTCGCCGTTCCTGCTGTCCGGCTTCGCGCATTACGGGCCGCTGCACCACGGCGCGACGAGCCTGGTGCAGCTCCTGGAGGGCAGCGTCGTGTACGCTGCCGCCGGCGGTGGCGGCCTCCCGGACATGTCCAACAAGCAGCAACAGCAGCCCGTGCCGGCGCCGCCGTGCAAGGTGGGCGGCGAGCGGGAGCGGCTGAGCTTGTCGCAGGACACGGGGCTCACCTCCGACGTGAACCCCGAGATCTCCTCCTCCTCCGGCGCCCAACGGTTCGACCACGACCACCTCTGCTGGGGCTACTGATCGAGCCGCACATCATCGCGTACGTCATCGCTAGCGATTAGTATAGCACTGCTGTAAATAAGCACATCTACATCTGTGTGTGAGAGGTCTCGATCGATCATATCGATCTCGTGGCATGCATCGAGCTACATATACGTTCCATTATTCGTTCGTGTGATTAGACGATTGTATAGTATTAGACGATTTGGGGGTGTGTAATTAGCATTATTGCTGCATTCACGATTAATTTAGTGCAAGATTTCCTTGGATAATAATGATGCCAAAGCTATCGATGGCTACCTTCACTAGCCAGTTGTTTGTGATAAAAAGGGCCGGCCAGGGTCTAGTAGTAAGTATTACTAGTGTGCATGATATCATCGTGAACGTACCTAAAAGTTTGACTTGTAAATGATATGATACTCCTACTATAGTAGGGGTACGACCTAGCTAGCTAATCTAGCATTAAAAGCTTGATTTTGGTGCTTGGACAGCTTGGTTGCTTCCAGTCCCAGAAGATACATATATATGCTGCTGCCACTGCCATGGCCCATGACCAGCACGTCTCCACCGTCACGCACGCACGAATCTAAACGACGACGCTGCCGCCGGCCGCCGGCCGGTGCCAGTGCCATCGCCGCCGCCCCTAGACTACACAATACGTGACATGAGCACGGGTTACGATGGCGCAGGAGGAGGGAGCACGCAGCACTGCGGCGCCCGCCGGCGCCCATGTCACGGGTTGGTTCGGTTCGGTTCGATCCGTTGCCGTGATGCTGTTTCAAATTCTAGATTTTTTTTCTATATCAAATCTTGCGACACATGCATGAATCACTAAATTAGATTAAAAAATAATTAATTATACAATTTATTTATAATTTGTGAGAATTTTTTTAAAATTTAATTAGTTTATAATTAATATTAATTACTAAATATAAATGAAAGTAATACACAGTATGTGAAAAAAGAAAATTTCTCAACTGAACAAGGCCTTGTTTACTTCTCAAAAAATTTTGTAAAATTTTTAAGATTTTCCGTCACATCAAATCTTTAGACACATACATAAAGTATTAAATATAGACGAAAATAAAAACTAATTGCACAGTTTGGTCGGAATTGACGAGACGAATCTTTAGAGTCTAGTTAGTCCATGATTGAATAATATTTGTTAAATACAAACAAAAATAATACTATTTCTATTTTGTAAAATTTTTTGAAACTAAACAAGGCCAAAGCCAAACGCCGCCGGCGCTGTGGGCGGGCCGGGCGCCGGGCCCAAATGATCGGATGGATATGGCCTCGCGGGCGCGGCGGCCTCCTCCTATCCTTGTCACGAGGACCCCACGCCGCCTTGATTGATGGCGGCTGGCGTTGCTGTCCATAGGAGCCCTCGATTCACTGACGCCTTGTTTAATACACCTAAAAACTCAAAATTTTACAAAATTTCTCGTCACATCAAATTTTGTGGCATATACATGGAACATTAAATATAGATAAAAAAGATAACTAATTGCATAGTTTAACTGTAAATCAAGAGACGAATCTTTTAAGCCTAGTTGCTCCATAATTAGATAATGTTTGTCAAATAAAAACGAAAGTGCTACAGTGTCAAAATCTAAAAAGTTTTTGGATCTAAGGCCTTGTTTAGCACAAAATTTTTCAAGATTCTCCATCACATCGAATCTTGCGGTACATGCATGAAATATTAAATATAGACGAAAACAAAACTAATTACACAGTTTGCCTGTAAATCGCGACACAAATCTTTTGATCCTAGTTAATCTATAATTGAACAATATAATTGAACAATATTTGTCACAAACAAACAAAAGTGCTACCGTAGCGAAATCTAAAAATTTTGGAAACTGAATCCGGCCTAATATTTCCGCTCGGCGGCAGCGTGCGGGGCGGTTAGGTCAACTAATCGGCCGAGCGCCCTTGACAGCAGAGGAGGTCGCCGATGGTGCCCGGACACCTCCACACGCTGGTTTTGTATAAATAATAAAATCTATATCATATAAATATGCTTTTGTTTAGAATATTCGGTATCTCCATTACATCGATTATTAAAGATTTGGGCAAGACCGTAGAGGAGATCTGATTTGATAAGCCTTCGAGACTCTTGAATATCCTGATGATGTCATATCCATAAGACCATATCCATATCCATGTATGCGGCCATGGGTACACGAGCTAAAGGTCATGAAATGGATTGGCAATTCGAGCTCTCCCTGGGCTACAGGTGAGTAGATTTAATTTGGATAATCTGAAGTTTTATTGGACAATAGTTATTGTTTTGGAACACTTGCATGAGATTTATTTGGATTTAGATATCAACTTGATCTATAAAAAAATCCAAAATCCATTAGAAATTAACTAAAAAGGTTTATTGCCCATTAATTTTTTATTTAATCTTGAGCAATCATATTGAGTTATCTCTAACAAATTTCAAAAAAAAAATTAAAGTGAGTAGCACAAGATTTTAATTGTACTGTCTGACTTCTGACTTTGGGACCAAGTGTATATCTAGTTATACCAATCTGCACAAAGTATAGCAGTTAATCGTACCGAGTCAGCTTCAAGAAATTTTATCAATTTTGCTATAAATTTTAAGGCGCGAAGGCAGGATTTTTAATTCTAGGGTATGACTTTCAACATGGGGTCCACGTATATATTTAATCACACAAATCGGCACAAGTTGTGGTCAATCGGATTGAGACATCCCCAGTAGATTTTAGTCAATTTCTCTAAATTCTTGCCGTGGGGTCACGTATATCTAGTCACTAATTTGCAGAGACAATCTTATTAAGTAATCTGTCATAGAAGTTTAGAGACATATAAATCAAAATTTAAGAGTTAGGGGCCTACTAGATGACACCAACGTACAAGCGATAAATTTTACTCATTAATTAATGACAGTCGCTGTGAGTGTAAATGTGTAATTGCTTAGATAGGTCCATCGTGACAATATGGTCATCTGTTGTTCATATCGGTCCTTTTGGAACCTCAATGCATGGGTGATATGTTCTCAAATGTCAAATTCGATCAGAGGAAAAAAAAAATACTTTGCATGGAACATTCAACTGCTGTTGTTAACTTTCAACCAGAACAGAAAAGACTATGAGTTTTTGGAACAATTCAGGACAATATGTTCAAGCAGTGCAACAAATAGTAGTCCCTGAATTCAACAAGACGTTTGAGGGTAATAAGATAATCGTCGTCTTAAAATAGCTGAAAATATAAATGTCAAATGAACAAATCCAAAAATGAACAGCAAACTACAAAGGAGTAACAAATTACCACTAGTTAGGGACAAATACACGGCCGGCGAAGAATATGACTACACGCACTTTCAAGAAGTATGTTGGCAAAGACACTCACAGCGACTAATTCGTCAAAAAAAATTCCGGCAAAAGCTTTTTACCGCTTTTTTTTTTTTAAAAAAAAACACTCACAGCGATATGAACATCAGAAGATTGGGACCATTAAAATTGTCACGATGGTCCCAAATGCCACACACAAACTGATTGGACCCAATAAAATTGTTTTTTTTGCAACAAAAGAAGAATTATATTAGATAAGAGCTGGGTGCATGAATACGTTACAAGTACTCTGGATTACATAAATTTCTAGAAAAAATTCATCTAAATTATACTTAAACTGTGAATAGCTCCAGATCTCAAAATCAAACCTATATGATGTTTTGCAGTATGGATGACCGCACAGGCAAACGCTTGGCAAAAAGTCTGAGAACAGATGCCCAACAAACGACGGCCAACATTCATATAAATTGTTGGCAAAGACAATCCCGACTAATAATTGCTAGATTAGGATTTCTTTGAAGGAAGGGATTTTGTAAAAAAACAGAGAGGAGTGAATATATGTGTGGAAGAAATAAATTGTGAAAGAACTTAAACAAAAAAAACATAGCTATTGAAAAGGAACTCCAGGTAGCCATAGTTGGAGAATGAAGAAATGATCTAGATGTTGTAGCAAGCCTACCAATTGATCATATAGGTTCGGTAACATATGCTTGTCTAGAAGAAGAATGCCGATAGCTAAAACCCAGCATGTAGGCTCAGTAATACGAAGTGGAACAGCCTTTTGTTGTGTGCTAATATTGGATCTTAACAAAATTTCTTATTTGCCTTGATATGCAAATGCAAGTAATGCACATGAGCTTGTGGTGGCATAGGTGGAACTATCCAAACAGGCTTGAGAAAGCTGTACCTGAATATTTTAGTTTTTGCTTCTTCTTTTTTTAGGAAAGTTTGAGATCTGCTAGCTCAGTAAATTGGGCAAGAGCTCGAGTTCTAATTGATAGCACCCAAGCAAGATCTCTAATTAAAAGCCATACTTGAGCTTATTATTACATACATCTGAAAGTCAGATTTGAAGCGTGACACACACGCTTGCATCTCGATCGAGTCTCACATTCTCACCGGACGATGGGTATCAAAATGGCACCAGATAAACATTTTAGCAGTATACTAGTAGAGTAGTAGTACTCGTTTTCGCAACTAAAAAGGTTGTAGTGGTACGTTTTAATTCAAGTTGCTGGTATCAAAATGGCACCAAAACATTTTAGTAGTAGCATATACTAGTACGTACGTGCTAGCGTATAGAGCGACGTACATAACGGGTAGGAGTACTCTGGTTTACATGGCCATCCGCGTGCATATTTGGCGACCCTGACGTGTGATGGAACCCCAGAGAACAAAAGGAACAGCAAGAACAAACCTCGAGTCGGGGCGTGCGTTGTCCAGGTTCGGACTCTCGTGCGTACAGGGGGGACGAACTTCAACTTACCAACTGCCCCCGGGCCAATGCCCTGCCATCGCTCTGCGTGACACGAGAAAAATATTCCGCACCCCTCAGCATTTTGTAAGCTTCTCTCCGGTCATCATCACTAGCCTGCTCCTGCTGATCTGTTGGCTATTGCCATGCACAACGAGCAGCGCAGCAAGTGATGACAGGCTTTGCCACCGGCCGCCGGGCACCGCAAATGCGTTCGATTCGACACATGCATACACGTACACAGAGACACAGGGCGTGTCGGCATGGGTGGTGGATCGGGCGGCGTCAGCAACGAACGCTGGCAGCCTGGCACGTAGTAGCGATGGATCACGCACGCAGTGAAAACGATCGAGTCGGCATCCATCCATGTGCCTGTCACGGTCACACGGGACGTAGTACACTAGTACGTGGGGGAAGAATTTCTCCGTCGACGCGCGCGAGGAGACGGATGATCAAGTCAAGCACAAGTCGTGGCTCTCTCTAGGCACGCACATCGCACATCGGCACATGTGACAAGGTAGCAGATACGCGTGCCCCGATCGCCACGTTGTTTTCACCCCCGCCCCCCTGAGACGTCTGCGTCTCCGCGGCGTGCACGTTAGTTTGCTACTGTACCAAGGTTTTTAATTTCGTTATCGCAAAAATTTCGGTCATCATCAAAATTACCAAATTTTGCAAAACTCGATTGAAATTTCGCTGAATTTTTTTAGAGACTAATATATGAAATATGCTTTTTTAAAAAAAAAATATATATATATATCTAAACAAGTCTCAGTATAATTTATGAGTACACATCTATTGAATAGAAGAATATACAATATAAACATAGAAAATATGAGTCTAAAGTTATATAGCACATGTATTAGTATATAATGAAATTTCGAATTTTTTTCATTCAGCCACCCTCGAAATTATTAAAATTCGTGAAATTTCAGCGAAATTTTGTCGAAATTTTGAACCCATCTGTACGTCGATGCCTGCCACAAACTGCATAGTCGTTGATTGGTTAGGGGGTATTTGGTTAGAGGAACTAAAATTTAATATGTATTGTAGCATATTTATAACTATAGCTTAGTATCTAATTATAGATTAATTAGATTTAAAAAAATCGTAAACTATTCTTTAGCTCTATTTTAGTTTTGTAAATAGACTATACTTATTACTTTACGTATGTATTCAAACATTTGATGAGATATGCATTAAAAAACAAATAGAATTTTAGCATCTCTAAGGGTTTTGCGTAATTGAGTTGACATTTGTTGTTGTTTGTCACTCCCAAAACAAAATATAAAGTCTAAAAATAGGTCATCTCCATGGATTTTACATAATTGAGTTGGCAATTAGCCAAAGTGAACCTAGCCGCGATTTTTTTCTTCGCGCGCGCTCGCAATCGTCTTCCCGCGCGACTTTCCTTCGCGCGTGTAAAGTCGCTGGCGATTCTCGCGTTTTCTCCATAGGTCGTGCCACCAGTTCTTCCTGCTCCCCATCGCTCGTTGTAGGTGCCGCCGCGATGTTGCAGGCGCCGCCGCGGTGCTAGCCCAACGGATGCGACGTACCCATGGCGTGAGGCAGCGGTTTTCTATCGCGATGGAGTCTCTCGCGAGTTCTGTAGCGGACGGCGGCGATGGTGTTGCTCGCGATCGCGATATATGGCGCGAAGAAAGTCTGGGTCGCGCAGGGGACCGGGAGACGCACGTGATCTGCCTTTTGCTAAGCCGTGCGCGGCTTGGCATATATGGCAAGTTTGCTCTCTCATTTACTAAATTTCTCAAAATGCAAACTCCAAATGTAAAATTATTGGATACATCTTTTTGTGATTTTTTGACAAATTACAAAAATACAAAGTCTAAATGCAAAACCTTGGAGATGCTTTGCTCTGTTTTTTTTTTGAAAAAAAAGGAGTCAGTTGCTCTGCTGCTTACATGGATATAGGTTGTTGGATTTGTGACCCCTCAAAAGATAAGTTCGATTGTGGCACTGTGAGCGACTGGCGAGAGTGCCGGAAGCCCAGGAGGGTGGCGCTGGGCCTCCGGATTCTAGAATATCTGGCCCAATAAACTGAGAATCCTGTATTCGGCCCAACACGAGACAGCAAGTCGGAAAAAATATAATAAAAAAACAAGGAAAAAGTCTACTTTAGGTCCCTCAACTTTCGCGAAAGTCTAATTTTCATCCCTGAACTCTAAAACCGGACAAAATACATCCCTCAACTTTTAAAACCATGCACATTACATCCTTGACCTGGTTTTGAAAGCGGTTTTACCTTTTTCTTTTTATTTATTTTGGCTGAATTTTTTGAAAAATCACAGTAAATCACATAAAAATCATAAAATAGAAAACTCAATTTTTGTTGGACTTTAGATCAGTAGATCTACACATTGAATATATAATATAGTATGTTCTAGTACAAATTTTTTTGATGTATCTTTAGATCTATGTTTTTCTCTAATTAATTAGATTAATTATAGCTACATTTTCTATGGTCTAATCGTGATGAAATTTATATGGTGAGCTAATTATTCTATGTTTGAGTTATAGTAAAAATTTTATACTCATTGAATCACGTATTAGTTAGTTATAGATTTATTTAGGTTTATGCTTGTTAAATTATAATAAATCTATAACTAAGTTATACATGATCTAATGAGTATGAAATTTTTACCATAGTTTAAATATATAATAATTAGTCTAACATAAAAAATTCACCACAATTGCACCATACAAACTATAGCTATGCATTATTCTAATTAATTATAGAAAAACACAGATCTAAAGCTACAATAAAAAATTTGTACTAAAGCATACTATATTATATGTTCACTATGTAGATCTACTTATCTGAAGTTCAACAAAGTTAGAATTACTATTTTATGAATTTTATGTGATTTACTATAATTTTACAAATATTTAGCCAGAATAAATAAAAATGAAAAAGACAAAACTGCCTTCAAAACCGCTCATAACCATGTCAGGGACATAATATGCATGGTTTCAAAAATTGAGGGATGTATTTTATCCGGTTTTGAAGTTCAGGGATGAAAAACAGACTTTTGCAAAAGTTGAGGGACCTGAAGTGGACTTCTTCTAAAAAAACAAAAAGGGAATCCGAATTGGACCGGGGTTTTGAACCCGACGTGAATCGAACACGCAACCTTCTGATCTGGAGTCAGACGCGCTACCATTGCGCCACGGATCCGATGGTGACGGTACGTTCCACAAATCTTATAAGTATGCTATATAATAGCACCGCTTTTGACCATAGCCATTGACTAGACACCCCATTAGTTTAGGTCTTGTTTACTCCAAAAAATTTTGCAAAATAGAAATAGTAGCACTTTCGTTTGTATTTGACAAATATTGTCCAATTATGGACTAACTAGGCTTAAAAGATTCGTTTCGTCAATTTTGACTAAACTATACAATTAGTTTTTATTTTCATCTATATTTAATACTCCATGTATATGTCTAAAGATTCGATGTGACGGAGAATCTGAAAAACTTTGCAAAATTTTCGAGGAACTAAACAAGGCCTTACCTTGATTTTGGCAATCAAATTGTAGGCATCAACCAACCGTGCCCTGCAACTGAAACGAGGCTTCCGTCGAGAGATGAATCCTTTCTGCACGGCAAGTGCATTTCCGTCAATGGAGGCCGGAGGCCCAGACCCAGGTGACCAAGTGCCCACTAATCCGTATGCAGAGCACAGGACACGACCGAACTGACTGCAGGTACATCACCATCAGCTCAGCTGACCGGCCTAGCTCACCCAGTATTCCAATTCCTATACTATACAGTATTTACCTGTCCGGTCCTGCTCTCCCGGGGTGTAAATAACATGGTGGACACCTGCAGGATCTCTGATGCTTTGACCACGTACGCCCGGCCGCGGCATACGATACAGCAACAAACAAAAAACATGTTGGAGTACACACACTGCCACCCAGCGCCGTGCATTAATACACCGGACGGACACGATGCGATGTCAAACCGTCGCACACCGCTGGTCGTGGTCTCGCGGCCGGACCGATCGACGAGGTGGACGGAGAAAGAATCCTATGCGCCGCGCCGCTGCCTGCGCTAGACCGCTGATGCCGTGAAACTTTTCACTCCCCATCAAATCTTTTAAACAAAAAAAAATTAGTTACACAATTTAGTTATAAATTGGAAATGAATCTTTTAAGCTGACCACGATTAGTTACAATTACTACAGTAACTTACATATACTAATGACGATTTTTATTTCGTGTAATTTGTTTTTTTATTAATGTGTAAAAACTCCTTCTAATATCCTTCCATACATTCGTTATGACATAATAAAAAAATTTCATTTCTCAGACTAAACAAGGGCCCTGTTTGATTCTCCTTGCTAAATTTTAACTAGCTAAATTTTAGTCACTTTAGTAGATAAAGTTTCAAATACATTAACTAAAAAGAATTAAAATAGTTTAGTTTCATTAGTCATCTAAGAGTAGCTAGCTAGTTAAAATTTAGCAAGGGAATCAAACGAGGCCAAGGCCTGATTATTCGCTCCTGAGTGTAGCACGGCCGCCCGCGGTTATAGTCGGTTACGAGTGCGGCTGCAGCTCATCAGGACGGACGGACGGACGGACACGAGACCGGTCGAGTACGCCCATCGACGCCGGACGAATGGCCACGTAGCCAGTACAGTAGCCTACCTAGCGGCTAGCCCCGCGGTACGGTCCTTCATCCCGTCGCAGTAAACCACCGGCACGTGGCGCTGTCCTGCGGCGGAACCAACCAATGCAACAGACCCGGCCGCCGTCGGTTGCGCCCGTCGTCGTTCCGGCGGGGCGCAAGCGTGTACACTGTAGCGTCATTCGCCGATCCGGTGAACTCCCCGGCCGCGCTAAGTTTAGCGCGCCTTGCTCGATCGCACACGCTCCCAGGCAGCCAGGCTGCACATTCCGGCGTCCGTGGCTCCTCCGTTGCCATGACTAGTGTGGGCTAAGAGTGAGCTGAGTTTACAAATGACAGGAGCAGAGTTAATTAAAGAAAAAGCAGAGAACCAGTACGTATGTACACTATACGTTTGACCATACGCGTACAGTTTCAGTAGTGTTGCTGTTCTATACACGAGCGCGAAATCGACTTAACTGAAAAATATATACGTGGCATTGCCATGTATAATAGCCTCGTACGTACCACAAGTACGTACCAGTACATCTTGAACGAAGCTGTTGTTGACTGAACGTACGCGTACGCCCAAAACATTCGACTACGCGCGACTAGTAGCCGCCAGTACGGCAATACTACATTTACCAGCCATTAAGCTGGAAGACCAGCCCTGTCATCACCTGTCTCGCTCGCTATACTTGGTAGTTACTGACCGGCTCCGGCCGGGAGCATCTCTAGGTACGCGGTAGGTACACGTACGCCTTTGCATGTCATACACAGATACACTCGTACTAAAACCTCCGACCGGAACGATCAACTTGTATTAACCGACGCAGCTAACGCCTCTCACGCTCCCAGCACTGAGTAAAAATAACAGTGCTGTGCTTCACTTGGCAAGCTAGCGGTCTGTCAAGAGTCGTATATATATGAAGCACTGGAATGTCTGACCATTCCAATCCAACAATTACATATATAAACTTATATCAGACAAAATTTTACCTGTATAAGCCTTTCTACGATGATGGAGTAAATAAACCGACTTGCTGGGTAAGTGTAGCTAGGGTATCTGTCAAATACTCTCTTTTTTTGCGACGAATCTGTCAAATACTTGTGATGTTCACTTACAACCTCTGTATTAACTATTAACCGATCCTAGTGGTTGGCTTAGGTTAATGGACAATATAATGTGACCTACATGCATGACTCAATTAGCTAGAGCAATCAATTAACTATTGTAGACGATCCAAACATATTGGACCAAAGTATAGTATCTAATCGACCAAGTAACTACTAAGACAGCCATTAAAAGGGCATAAATGAGATGTCTATTGGCATATACATACTAAACTATAAGAGTGAGTATAATAAGATGTAAATGGGGTATAAGAAGTGACACATCAGATTTGCGTTGATGAGGTGAAAAAAAAGGAGAGAAGAAAAACGGAAGGTACACAACCAAGTGATGCACTTGACTCCAAGAAAATCTATGACAACGAGATAACAAGGTGGGGCAACTATTACATGTGTGACCTTTTAGATGGGGTGCAAATAATATATCAATATCATATAACTAACAGATAGCTACTTTATTAGCCATGGCATAACAAAACATGTGTAATATGTCTCCTTACATCATTAATTTTATCTTGGTGTGCCCGTATATCAGAGAGGTAGTGCAGATTTAGCAGATGAAATCAAGTTGTACGCACGTTAGCCCCCATCAAAAACGATTTTTTATATAAGTAATGCCAACTGAACTAGACTTTCTATTCAACATGTGGACTGAGATTTGATTCTTTACATTTTTTATGTTGTTCTCATTTAAAATATTACATTCAGGGCCTGTGTTTTTTCATGCAAGGGCTAATGGCTACCTAGCTAAAAATTAGTTAAAATTGGCTCTCGTCCATCTAAATCGGGGCTAATAGGTGGGCTAATTTTTTAGTCAGGTCATCAACTAGTTGTTAGTCAACTAACTCAACCCTAATTAATTTGTGTTATTTTTTAGTCGAACTAGTAACTAAACCTAGCTTATCTATACATGACCTTAATCTAGGCCAATTATCAATGACTAACGTCATATACAATTTTCTTTCCCTACAGACCATGTAGTAAGGCCTTGTTTAGATGCAAAATCGCACTTTCGTTTGTTTGTGACAAATATTGTCCAATCATAGACTAACTAGGATCAAAAGATTCGTCTCACGATTTACAGACAAACTGTGTAATTAGTTTTTGTTTTCGTTTAATTTTAGTGCTTCATGCATGTGCCGCAAGATTCGATATGACAGAGAATCTTTAAAACTTTTTGAATTTCGGTGGGAACTAAACAAGGCCTAAAGCAACAAGTCTCAACAAATGTTTCAGTATTAAATATTTGAAAGGAGGTTTCAACTAAATAACTATTTAGCGAGTTGGTTATAAGATCATTGTAGAAGCAGTAGTATCTAACTTAGGTACTAATAACTACTAGAACAACCATTCAAAAGGGAATAAATGTGATGTCTATTAGCACCATGGGCCAACAAAAACATGGAGCAAATCTGTGGATGCTACTATCTTCATGGTTCTGGTACTTTTTGTGCTTGCAACTATGTGTTCATGAAAAAAAATGGTGAAGATATGTCTCACAACCCTATTTTTTTAATTTATAAGAGAACATAAATAAGTAAGATTTAGATTTTATGGCTATTATTTACTAAAATTATGTTGGCATCAAGCATAGCCATTTATAAGAAACAAACTTAAAACAAAAATGTATGTATTCAAAAAGACAACAACTTTTCGAGCCAACTTTAGTTTCATCAAGCATACTACCAAGCCTAAACAATTTTATTCAACCAACTTGCAAGCAACATGTGTTCCTACCATGCCATTGTTAGCACTCAATTAAAATTTGACCATGAATCTGATTTTGTAGTACAATAGTATGCTCGATATCTAAGGATGTCCACTCATCTTACATCAATCATTGGATCAAAACACTCTTCGTACTAATAGAAAGTAATTTTTTGGTGTCTACATGTTGAATATTGCTTATTTACATTGTTTAGTATGCATCGAGATGTATGAAACAATAGAGATAGAGTATGTGAAATAGTGGGGGAAAGTGTAGCAATACGAATCTCAAAGCATATTTGGATGGTCCAGATAAGCAATGCTGAGCATGTACATGCTTCATTGTATTATTGTTACTATTACTATTTATTAGCAATTAAAGACTCCTTTTGGGGCCTTAATATTAATCTTCAAGAGATATGCTAGAAAAAAAGAAGATAAATTCTGGAAAACCCGCTCAAAACTTACCATCAATTTAGTACATTATTTGGGCCTTAATGATGTCTCATAAATATATTTACCGTTAGAGATATGTAGGAGGTTGAAAGCCCTAGTTTGGTTTTGGATAATTGATGAAACCCTAGTACTAACCTCTATGCTAAGTGTGTGTAGACTTAATGAGGTTGGCACATGCCAAGTGATGGAGCAAGTGATGATCATGGTGATGATGGTGATGACCACAAGGTGATCAAGTGCTCAACTTGGAAAAGAAGAAAGAGAAAAACAAAACCCTATGGAGATCAAGGCAAAGGTATTGCTTAGGATTTTGATTTTGGTGATCAAGACACCATAGAGGGTGTGATCACATTTAGGATAGATAGCCGTACTATAAAGAGGGGAATTCTTTGGCTAAGCGGTTATCGAGTGCCACTAGGTGTCATTGTTCATGTGCATGCATTTAGAACCTAGTGAGCTAACTTAACTCCTTCGAAGAAAATTGTTTGTGAAAATGCTAACACACGTGCACTTGTTGGTTTACACGTTGTGGTGTTGGCACACTTTGAGAAGGAGGTGGAGTTTGAAGGGTAGAGAGAGGATGGGTTCCTCTCTCCCTCCCGCCGAGCTTGCGAGACGGGATTCGGCGCTTTTCGAGAAAATGAAGTGCATATTTTCTATTGCGTCGGTGGGAAATTTGGAGAAGTCGCGGGAAACACTCACCGGACGCTGGCCACTGAGGCACCGGACGCTGTGTCTGAGCGTCCGGTGCAAACAGTGCCTGGCCCAGCTAGGGTAAGGCACCGGACGATAGGCACCGGACGCTGGCTTGAGCGTCTGGTGGTGCGCGTCCGGTGTGCGGGCGTTTTGCGACCCTCTCTGTGCATGGGTCCGGTGAGCACCGGACGCTACCGGTGCTTAGCGTTTGGTGACCCTGTGTGTTTGCGGAGCTCTCTGCGCATGAGTCCGGTGTGCACCGGACGCGTCCGGTGTGCACCGGACGCGTCCGGTGCTAACTTGCTCAGCGTCCGGTGCACTGCAGGTTACCGTTAGACTCTGACACGCGGCTGACGTTGGAGCACCGGACGCAAGGGCTGAGCGTCCGGTGCCCCTTTAAGAGCGTCCGGTGACCCCGAGTTTTGCCCAGTGAAAGAGCCAACGGCTCTATTTGTTTGAGGGGCTATAAATACGTGTTTGGCCGGCTTGGGGCTTACTCTCTTGGCATTCTAACATACTTGACATCCTTGTGAGCCTAAGCAAACACCTCCCACTCATCTCCTTCATAAATTATACATCTTTGTGAGATTGGAAGTGATTCCAAGTGCATTTGCTTGAGTGATTGCATCTAGTGGCACTTGGGGATCGTTCTAGCTGCGGTTTTCTTGTTACTCTTGGTGGTTGCCGCCACCTAGACGGCTTGGAGCAGCGGAGGAGGATTGGCACGAGTTGGTGATTGTTCGTGGCCATCTCCCTGTGATTGTGAGGGGTCTTGTACCTTCCCCGGCGGAGAGCCGAAAGGTAACTCTAGTGGATTGCTCGTGTCATTGAGTTACCTCACTTGTGGGTAGGTTCTTGTGGTGTCCTAGTGAGGACGAGGTTCGTGCTACACCTCTTAGCCACCGAACCACCAAGTGTTGGTCGACACAACGGGGACGTAACGTGCCAGCAAGCACGTGAACCTCGGGAGAAATTCGTGTGTCTCCATTGTGATTGTACTTTGGATTTCTCCCGGTGATTGGACTTCATATTATTGATTGGTTCATCCCCTCTACGCGGTGGTGTAAAGATCAAACCTTCTCTCTTACTTTCTTGCAAATTAGAGTAGCTTACTTACTTGTATAGAAACTTTAGGTAGCTCGCTAGTGTAAGTAGAGACATAGCTCTTGTGTGCCTAGTGATAATATCAACTAGAATTGTTGGATAGGTGGCTTGCAAACACCCTTTAGAGCTAGAGCAAAAAGCTTTGCTTTGTTATTTACTAACCTTTTGCTCTAGTGTTTTTGTAGAATTTTTTAAATAGGCTATTCACCCCCCCTCTAGCCATATTAGGACCTTTCAGAGGTGTTTTGTGTTGTTATCATCTTCTAATAGGTTTTTAGTTTTCGACCTTTGAAACTAGGTTCTCTTTTCTTTAAACACATGAAAATTAATCTCTCTCTCTCTCTCTAAGCATATTGGTATTATTTGCTAAAGCTTGAAAAAATGAATTTAAAGCTTAGTAAACTTGCATAGTGAAGTATTTCCCTCTTTTTTTTTTAGGCTATTGGAATCCACCACGGAGTTGGTAGAAGAAGAGGACCCTAGAAAGGTTTGGTAGGACCACGATTTTTGCTCAATAACCATCAAAGATGACGACGACCCATTCAATTGCTGCTATTCCTTCGCTGCATGTGTTCTGCTAGCATACATGCACATGTACACTACTGTACCATACAGCCCATTGAGGCATACCACTACAAGTCCAATATAAATAACCGAGTTTCAAAAAACGAAGTCCAATACTATATAGTTTTCCGCATTCTAAAACGGAAATCGAGTGCGGTAAAATTTATCGTCCGTCACATCAAATATTTGAACATATGCATAAAGTATTAAATATAGATTATTTACAAAACTAAAAATTCAGATAACGAGTAATTTACAAGATAAATTTTTTAAACATAATTAATTTATGATTGTAAAGTAATTATTAAATAAAATAAAAATACTATCGTATCTGTTAAACTTTATCAATCTCGATCAAACACCCTTTATGCTCCGCCTATATAGAGAACAAACTTTATCAATCTCAATCAGACACCCTTTATGCTCCGCCTATATGGAGAACGAGGAAGCAGTGCCGGTCCGCGCGTGGCTGCAAAATATTCAGAGCTATAAACACGCGTGGGTTTGGAGATTCCTCTCGCGATGTCAATCCGCTGGTCCAGCGAGGCACGCAGCGTGAACATTGACTGTGTCAGTGTATCAACAGTTGAAATAACTCCACTTCTTCACCTTTGGTACTGCCTGTGGCAGCCCGCTGCAGTGCGCTCGCTGTTCGGTCTGTGCTGTGCCTCTCAGGGCCTTGCAAACTCAAGTCCAACAGTAGTACGTACTAGGGGAGAAATCCCCAGCTGGAGCAGTAACTTAGGCCTTGTTTAGTTGCAAAATATTTTGCAAAATGTAAATAGTACCAATTTCGTTTGTATTTGATAAATATTGTCCAATCATGGACTAACTAGGCTCAAAAGATTCGTGTCGTCAATTCCGTCCAAACTGTGCAATTAGTTTTTATTTTCGTCTATATTTAATACTTCATGCATACGTCTAAAGATTCGATGTGACTGGGAATCTGAAAAATTTTGCAAAATTTTTTGAAACTAAACAAGGCCTTATACACGTATTTACTGCTAGGATAGAGAAGCGGTAACAGTCACGTCCATCCTGATCCTTCCCTTTGCTGCCTGGGAGACTATGTACTTACTGTACGCCATGAATTTGACCCATTGGCGGAGCCCACTGTCAGCTGAATGAGCCGAATGGCGCGTCTTCTTGTCTGATTAAATTAATGCCGTGGCCATTTCCACGCGCACGCACATTGCTTTCAGTTCCTAGGACCGAGAGCAATTCAGGAACCTACCCGTCCGAGAAAACAAACGCAAACGTCGTCGTCCACACTGCGCAGTCGGGTGGCGAGCCCACATCGATCGGCTTTGCCGAAACGGAGCGAGCGCGACGGACGACGCATCGGGTTCCCCTTTAATTTCCCGTTGCAGAGTAGACACAGGGGTTAGCTCGTACCCATGGCAGTGATCTACTTCAGCAGGCGATTGATCAGCTTTTAATTTTATCTATGGCGCACGGCATGACCATTGACCTGCACCACCCTTGCCCCTAATCAAGCACCGGCCGGCGCTACTCGTAGCTAGCGCCAGCGGCCGGCCTAATCGCCGCGCCGTTCGGTCTGCCGCTGCGGATGTACTAGTACGTGCGTACTAGTACGTACGTATACGTACGCACGTCGGCCGTCGTCAAGTCGGACATCGACGGCTGCCCAGGACGGTCTAGCTCTAGCACATGCACTTGTGCTGCGCTGCTGCCGTGCGTGTCTGGAATGGCTAATAGCAAGGCCCGTGATGTGACTTTCTGCCGTCTTGCGTGCAAACCATGAGGATAAACATGGCGTGGGGGCAGTAGGCAGTAGGCCAGTAGAGGTCTGTGCCGTCTGCCGAGCTGCTGGCGGGCTCGGATACGCTAATTGCACTGATCACGCGCAGAAAGCTGGCGTTTCCGTACGGAAATTACAGGCTTGTTAGAGAGGTGAGAAGAGGTTAGTAATCGTAAAAATTCCTTGGAGGAACGCGGAAGAAGGCGCACATGCCCGGTGAATGATTCCGTCCCCCGCTGCAAGCGGTGGTCCTCGTCCTCGCCGTCCCGCGGCAATGGCCATGGGAAACAGCGGAATAAATGGCAAAAGCCATCCGGCGTACCGCCACCAGGGTCCAGACCCGGGCGCCGGGCCTCGCAATTGCAGGTTGGCGGAATTTACAGGGTGTTCAGTGCCGGTACAGCACCAGTCCCCCAGTGCTGCTGGACTGCTGCTGCTGCTGCTGCTCTCTCTTCGTCGCAGCGTCGTTGGTGGTAATGGTATTAGCATAGCATGGTTGAGTTAAGACTGGTGGTGCGATCGTCACGAGCTTGATGGCGACGTACAGTGTACTAACCGCGTTATTAATTACGGATGGCGAAAAAGGACGGGGGAGAGGTTAACACCGACAAATTCCCCTGATGGCAATAGTTTACTGAAAGAGTAAACCTGCAGATAGCTAGAGATAGCAACAGAGAGCATTTACTGAGGACACACCAGTAGTGGCATGAGCACTCCTGGTTTCAGAAAACCACTTGAGCCCTGCCCACACGACGCATGGGCTCGACGGAGCAAATTCAATTGCACGCATCAGCAGCTGTAGTACAGTATTATTTTGACCAGAGCATATATGATACGCGACGAAATCTGCCACGCCAGGCCATCAGCACGATGCATGGCCAGTGCCCAGTGCCCACACAGTCAAGACAGACACTCGATCGCCGCTCCCCGGAAACGGCAAGTGCAGCCCGCATCGGCATGTAAAACCAGGAGCCGACACCGCGGCGGATCCATAGCCGAGCAAGGAAAGAGAGCTGGAAACCGACGCCATTTTCCTCCGATCGAGCGCGGCACCGAAATCAATGAGTAAAACAAAAAAAAGTTTCCCGAAAAACGCCGCGGGATCGATCGCAATCAAGTCCAATCGAAACAGATGGGGGCAAGGGCAACTGGCAAGGGTTTCCTTGCACGCCCGTCCAGCGTCCAGTCCAGAGCCACCGGACCTTGCCCCTTGCATTGCATGCATATGCATACGCATGTCGACGTCGATATATGGATGGATTCAAGCAGCAGAGCGAGCAGGCAGGACCAGCGCCGGCCGGGCGAGCAATGCAGCTAGCGTCCCGCGCCACGCGACGCTGCCGCCGTTTACTTCTTCTTAATTTCGTGCTAGTTGGTGGTGCGACGGAGGTGGGGAAGAGGAACGCGTCGTGAGCAGCGCAGCCCCAGCTTCTCTGTGGCTCCTACGGCCGGACCGGGGCCGCCGAAATCATTGCGAGATCGGATCGATCGCTAGCTGCCCGCAGCGCCGTGCCGTGCCTCCGCCGTCGTCGTCGCCGCCGGGCCACCGGCTGTCTCGCGCCCGCCGGACCACACACCCAAGACGTCGGCGGTGGCGCTCCGAAAGAAACGTACCGGTGCGTGCGTGCGTTTCTCACAGAACCGACGAGCGCCGCCGCCGTCGGCCACAAAGCCAGAGCAAAAAGCGGAGGAGAAAGATACAGAACACAACAACGTACGTATAGGTGCTTTGATGAGACGCACTGTGCGATGCGTGTGCGACGATCGATCAACACAGTTTTTTCCCCGCTCCTGCTATGCGCTGGAATCGAGCTTAGCATCATCATCATCATCATATCATACAGTGGATCGAGCCGTGCGAGATTCGCATTGCCTACGAGGAACCCAGCAGCGTCGCTTAATGGGATGGCCGATCCCGCGACGGAGGAGGAGGAGTAGGGCCGCAGCCAGCGCGCGTCGTCGTGCCGGGTCGGCCATGGGCCACGCACGGACGGGGCCGGCTGGGGAACACGATCGATGCGCCGTGCATTCCGGCGTCCACACCACGGTGTGTGCATGGCAAGGCAAGAAGGCAGAGAAGAGAAGACAGCCCGGGAATCTGGACCATCAGAGCCGAGCCCCCCGGCGTCCCGACCCCAGCCGGAGTGTTAAATGCTCGCCCTCTGATCGGGTGGATCGCGATTGGCAGCGACGCTTCCGCGCCGGGGTGTAGGGGGACGCGCGGTGGCGAAATCCCCGCACTGCCCTCGCCCGCCCCGGACACGCTGACAGCCGGGGCCCCCTGTCTGCGCCGGGATCGCGGCGCCCGAAGAAGATATCGTGCCGCCCCCAGCCGGCCGGCCCCCAATACAGGCAAACGCCACCGCCACGCCCCTGCTGGGCCGGCCCTTCCCTTCCTCTACTCACTAGTCTATTTATGCCTCACACCGACCTCGGCGCACCACGCCACGCCCGCCCCCTCGGTGATCACTGCGTCGCTTTCTCGCTTTGGCACCGCCCCTGCTCTGCTCACTGGCAATTGCTGCTGCTGCTGCTGCCTGCGCTGCGCTCGCAGTAGTCACTCACAGTGCCCGCTGCCCCGCCCTGGCCCTGCTGCCAAAAGGAAAGGAGGATCGCGAGCAGTCAATTGCGCCGATCCCCTGGGGGTTTTTAAGGGGAAACGAGCGAGGAGCGAGGCTGAATTGCTGCGAGTGAGGCCGGCCGCGCGAGAGGGAGGAGGATCAGGCGGCGAGGGGTTGGGCTGTGTTGCTGCGCGGCGGCGCGCGGCGGGCGGGCGATGGGGCGATCGCCGTGCTGCGAGAAGGACGGGTTGAAGAAGGGGCCGTGGACGCCGGAGGAGGACCAGAAGCTGCTCGCCTACATTGAGCAGCACGGCCATGGCTGCTGGCGCTCGCTGCCCGCCAAAGCCGGTGAGCGAGCTCGATCGCAAGCCTAGTACTCGTTCGTAATCGTAGTCCCTGCGCGGTCCAGCGTTGTTCGGCTACGCTGCCTGGTCTTGCTCCTTCGTAACTGAAACTGACATGCGTATGCGAATGGTGGCCGGTGGCGCAGGGCTGCAGCGGTGCGGCAAGAGCTGCCGCCTCCGGTGGACGAACTACCTCCGGCCGGACATCAAGCGGGGCAAGTTCAGCCTGCAGGAGGAGCAGACCATCATCCAGCTCCACGCGCTGCTCGGCAACAGGTGAGGGCTCCATCCATGGATTACTTGGTGTCCTAGCGCTGGCCCGCCGGTACCATGCACGGCTGCACCCGGAATTCAGTTAAAATCGCACGAATTTTGACTGGTAGCTCGAGAGCGGCTGGCCGGCCGGCCGGCAGGTCAAGAACTCCACACTAGCATCCGTCCCACACCCTAGTCTTGCACATTTATGATGATTAGGTAATGCATGAGCGGGTACCTAGGCTAGGAGCACCACGAGATGGGGAACATGTCCAAGAACTTTTCTCGGAGTACGCTAGCGTCACCGTACACATGTTTTTCGCAGCGGTTTTACATGAACCAACAATGCATTTTGGCACCTAGTAACTCCACTAGTAACTGGAAATTTTTGAACCTTAGCAGTAGTATATATATACTGTATGTACAAAAGGAGCAATGTAAACTTGTTTTCTCTAGTAGTAGTTGAGTTTAGCAGCGCTGCAGTGCATCGTTCATTGTTCATCTTTCGTGTGTCCAACACCTACTGCTGAGCTTGCACGAATTGATCCATCAATGCATAGGCATCATCTCGGGAAAAAGCGTGAGAAAGCTGGGCCACGCAGGGCTCCTCCCCGAATTTTGCTTTCTTTTTTCACTCATGATTCGGCATTCAAGCTTGCCATTCAATGAGGAGCCCGGCCCCCGTCCGTCGCCTGTGGACCAAGGTCCACTGTAGCCACCTGCTCTCTTGCCGTTTTGACCCATAGTTCCTGTCACCTCTGCACCGTGTCTGTATGCCAGGCCATGCACTCGTTTACTGTCACGCACGCCCGGCCGCGGTGGTTTTACGCTCGCCGCCGATGCAGATTTGTCAAGGCGCGAGCGCGATTGCATGCTGAGAATTTTTCTTTTTTCATGGCGTCCGCGCCGTGTTCGTGCACGCAGGTGGTCGGCGATCGCGACGCACCTCCCGAAGCGCACGGACAACGAGATCAAGAACTACTGGAACACGCACCTCAAGAAGCGGCTGGCCAAGATGGGCATCGACCCGGTCACGCACAAGCCGCGCTCCGACGCGCTCGGGACAGGCGGCGGAGGAGGGCCCGGCGGCGCAGCGGGCGCGCAGCACGCCCGGGCCGCGGCGCACCTCAGCCACACGGCGCAGTGGGAGAGCGCCAGGCTCGAGGCCGAGGCGCGCCTGGCGCGCGAGGCCAGGCTGCGCGCGCTCGCAGCCTCCGCCGCCTCCGCGTCCTCGTCCGTCTCGGCGCCGCAGCCGCAGATGCCCGGACACGCCGCGGCGCACCGGCTCGACTCGCCGACGTCCACGCTCAGCTTCTCCGAGAGCGCGGCGCTCGCATCGGTCCTGCAGGAGGCGCACGGCGCCGCAGCGGCTGCGGCCGCGGCCGCGCGCGCCGCCATGCATCCCATGCAGGCGTACGAGGTGGCGTGCAAGGAGCAGCAGCAGCAGTGGGGCGATCATGTTGTCGATGTCGCTGACGCAGGGTTCGCAGCGGCGGGGTTCACGGGCCTGCTTCTCGACGGCTCCTTGAGCCAGCAGGATCTGAGGCCGGCGACGAGGAACGACGAGGACGCAGCCGAGGCGGACGCCGGGCTGCAGGAGACGGAGGAGGAGAAGAACTACTGGGACAGCATAATGAACCTGGTAAACTCGTCGTCGTTGCCGACATCATCAGTAGCAGTGCCCGCTGCCGAGGCGTTCCCGTCTTCGGCGTCGTTACCGACGTCAATGGCGATGCCCGCGCTCGAGGCATACTCGTCTCCGGCGTCGTTGCTGACGACGACAGTGGCGATGCCCGCGCTCGAGGCGTACTCCTCGTCGTCGTCGCTGCAGACGTCAGTCGCAATGCCGGCGCCCGAGGCGTACTCGTCGTCAGCCTCGTTGTCGACGTCAGTCGTCGCTGTGCCCGCGCCCGAGGCCTACTCTCCGGCGCTGGAGTTCTGACTCGTGAGCCCTGGACATGTTCGCCGGCATCCGGGAAATGACACAGTAAATAGCTAGCTACTTATTTCGGAACAATAAGGTCGAAGTACTACTAATATTGATGGTTAAACTCGCGGTCTTGGGTTAATTCTGACAGCACCCTGATTAAACATGTGAGAAAGATGGTTGTACCGAATTTAGAATCTGTTACTTGTTCACCAGTTGCCAAAGCGTCTTCTAGACTGTAGAACAGTGACCAGAGCGTCTCATCTTTGCTCTGTATGTAATTCGACAACCACTTTCATCAGCAATATAGTGGAGCTAATCGAAATGGGAAGAACTCTTTTCTATTTTTTTTCCCGTCTAAGCCCACATATCTTAGAATCCAACTGTTCAAGTTTGTATATTGTGGCACTATACTACTGATAATGTACGTACTTCGCACTATATTGACTCTTTGTGTTCTTGTCATTCTGAAAGGAGGTCTTCCTTCTTTTTTACTCTGATGAAACAATGGAGAAGATGCGGATAACTCTGAATTTCAACAGATTGGGCCTGCTCTTCAAACAGGCCAAGCCCATGACAGGCCTAGTCCAAATTTTATCCAGCCCGCTCAGTTTTTCCCATTTGGAGTCGAGCGCATCCAGTCGGGAAGAGAAAAAAGGGGCGAAGATAAGAAGGCTCTCGCCTGTCGCCTCTCGCGCAGGTTCGTTGTTCCTCTTATCCGCGGAGGAAGAACCTTGGCCCGACACCATGCTCCCAATGGCCGTGCACCCCACGACCACGCCGGCCTTGTCCCCGCGCACCCGCGTCTCCCCGCCCAGGCCTTCCACCTCCCTGGCCGCCACCTCGTCCACCCCCTGCTCTCGCACTGTCAGTTTGAAGAGCAGCAGGCTGCGACTTCGCTCGCTCCGAAGCGTCGTCGCCGCCGCCGCCGCCGATGCCGTCGGGGCAGAGGAAGAAGAGGTGCAACTAAGTGGAGGTGTGGATGCGGTCGACGAGGAGGAAGCGGAGGTAATGATTGCTTTTCGAACCCACTAGGATTCGAGCTACTTACCCGGCTCAGTCGTCGTTTGTACAACTTGAAATTATGCAGTTAGAAAGTTATGTTTCGTTGGTTGCACCAGATGCTCAGTAGAACTCACTCCCAACGAATTGGACCCTGATTCATCAATTTTAGCTCTTGAATTGATTAGGGTCAACATTCAGTGTAACACCAATCGCCCTTGGCTTAGCTTACTGTTTACCATTAATTTGGTCACAACCGCCCATGCTTAGCTTACTGTTAAAAAGTTATGTTCTGGTGTAGCTTTGAACTTCTGCTGACAATGATGTATACTTTTGTTGAAAAATAGTGTAAAATCATTTACCTGAGCTTGCTGTTGTGCCATAGCTGTTGCTTATGTGGAAAGGAGCTGTATATTCTGTTGCGCTGAAATGTTGTGAATGTGAATGTAATGAGAGTGCCTATAATTCGGTTCCTGGGTGGTATATATGAATAGTCTTTGTTTTCAATGTCGAAACATAGTTGTTTGTATTGAACTAAAGTGAGTATATGTTTTACCAAAATTACCCTTTAGAACACTAAGAAGTGGGTTTTGGTGCTGAAAGACCAATGGTAGCAGCATCACAAAGCTAACAAAAGGGGAACACTAGCTTTAACATTTGATTTTTCCGGCTTATTTTTGTGATGTGGGTTGTGTTAAAACCACACACACTTAAGCTTTACTAGGATGGAGATATTTTGTTTCATCGTCAGAATGAAAATTGAGATGACCTGAATCTTGTATTGCAGAATAAGGTGGTGGTGCCTGAGAGACAGGACCCGATGCTGGTACTCAAATTCATCTGGATGGAGAAGAACATCGGCATAGCACTTGACCAATTGGTTCCTGGCTATGGCAGCATCCCGCTAAGCCCATACTACTTTTGGCCGCGGAAAGACGCGTGGGAGGAGCTTAGAGCGAAGTTGGAAGAGAAAGAGTGGATCTCGCAGAAGCAGATGATCATCCTTCTCAACCAGGCCACCGATATCATCAACCTCTGGCAGCAGGGTGGTGGGAGCCTGTCGACATGAGTTGCAAGCTTGCATTTTGTTGGTTTCATTACATGCCCTCTCTGTTGTTGATGTTAAAGTCATGGTACGTGGCCTTGTAGATCGGTTCAATCTGTTCTCACGTATGTTTTTTTCCCATGGAAACGATCTTGTGATTTATCATAGTTATTATGTGTATCAGTCGTTTTTCGTTGGGAAAATCAAGAAACAGACACCCTTTTCGGTATGGTTACAAGTCAATTTTTTGTTTGCCAAAAACAAAGGGAAAACCAACTGTCTGATTCGCTAACAAAAATCAACACATATTTTCCACAACACTATGCAAACCAGGTAACATCATGATATCTATTCTGACCTTGTCAATGTCCAAAACACCTTGTTGTAAAAAAAGTCCAAAACACTACTATTCTAAATATTACTCAAAATATTGTTCACTGTTTTTTTTCGAGAGAAAAATATTGCTGAATGACTGATAAATTCGGTAGATAATCTCAAGCGAACGAGACAGCCCATGATAGGCATGGCACGTCATCGATAGAACTTTTTGTAGCATCACGGCGTGGAGAGGACATAAGCCATCCGATCAGAAACTATAATAGACCTTTGATCGCGCTAGAAAAGAACCTTTGAGTCCTGAATTAAAAATAGCGGGCTAGCAGCACGTACTATCAAATGTTTAGCTTCTATAAAAAAAGTTTAAACTTATTTCAAATCATTTTAAATTTAATTTTGAATTTAAACATAATTTGGAACATGTGCTTTGTTAAGAAACTTTGGATTTTACTTGAGCACATTTATAAGAAATTACATGACAAAAATACTACTTCTTGGACCATGAGTTTATATGATTTTTTCTAGATTTGTTGATACATTTTGGGGCTAAATAGTAAATACCTTTAAGAAAAAACTCAAATATCGCTTTATGTGAAGAATTTTAATTTCAAAATCAAAGAAGCAATGAAGCTAGATCCAAGAAAAATGGGTTACCCTTGATTTTTAGCATCTATTTAAAATATTACAATATTTTTAGAGGTCTAGTATTTTGTTTGGTCGATCAACATAAAAAAATCAGGAAAAAAATGAACCAGAGAAGAAAGGAGTGAAGGAACTGTGTCACACTTCTGCTACGATGTGACCCAGTTTGAAAGTCACGTCAGGCCCAACAGCATGACTCAACTGAATTGACGTGGCCCATTACGATGCACGTAAAAACTGGCCAGCGTGTCCATTTAATCACGTATACCATCCGTCCTTTTTAAATGTCAGGCCTTGTTTAGTTCACCCCAGAACCAAAATTTTTTCAAGATTTCCCGTCACATCGAATCTTACGCCACATGCATAGAGTATTAAATATAGACGAAAATAAAAACTAATTGCACAGTTTATCTGTAAATCACGAGAGGAATCTTTTAAGTCTAGTTACTCTATGATTAGATAATGTTTGTCAAATAAAAACGAAATTGCTACGGTTCCGAAAATTTTTCAGTTTTCGGAACTAAACAAGGCCACTCTCATAAAGTATCAAACATGCTCAACTTTATCCAAATATATAGATAAGATTACTAATATTTATATTATGTAATAAATATAGATTAATCATTAAATATATTTTTCATAATACAATAACTTATACAAAAATGTCACCAATTTCTTATAAATATAGTCAAACTTAATATAGACAACTGATTGTCCGCTGATTTGAAAAGTCATGTCTAAAAATACTGTTCGCCTATTTATTGTGAGAGAAAAACATTGTTGGCTGAGAGAAAAAATACAGTTTATAAGATAAGCGAACGAGCTCCACTCGCACAAAAGCCTATGGCATAACTTAAAGGATTAGTTTCTAAAAAAAGTTTAGGATATATCTTTTTTAGTAATTTTAGGTTAAAAGGGTGTTTTTTTGTGTGCTTCTATACCGGGTTTCGAAATGAAGCAAAGGACCCACATTTGCAGTTAAGCGCTTGATGCCCTTCCTAAGATGCCCTTTATTCATCGAGTATTTAAAATCCTCTGTTTAGTCCCTATAGGTTAGGTTCATTTCTGTATGAGTCCATGTCTTGCCTTTTTTATTTAATAACCCTCCATCTCCATATATACCGTATTTCATTCATCATGCTATCTCATTGGCGGATCTATAGGGTATGCCGTATATGCCACGACATACCCTGCGATTGAGCCATGCACAATACTAAATATAAGAGTTTATAGCGATTGAGTCATGCACAGTACTAAATATATGAGTTTATATATACTGAGTCAATCACACATTCGCAAGTATGGAATTGCCACCACATGCGCAAGCAGGATCTACTGCTTGATTCACGGTCACCACAATCCAACTATCCTCTAGTAGTCATCGACTCATGCACTGCTATTTGCAGCGTCACATCATGCATGGATCCGTCGGACAAATGGATCGGAACACGCTTCAAACGCTGCACACTGAGCCCTGGCCACGAAGACCAAGCATCCTCGGCTGGTCAGCGGTCACGACAGCATCACGCCTCACGTGGAGGCTGGAGGCGGAGCCATGGAGCCATGGCGTCGAGGCTAGATACTGCGAAGGGTTTGCTATCTAATGTATGCATAATATTGCTTATTGGATCGCTAAATGGTTTTACCGGTTTAGATATAACATTTTGATCCGGCAATACCCTACATAAAAATCCTAGATCCGCCTGCTATCTGATCCATCCCTGCATGTCATAGCTATTGGCAATTATGTTTAATCAGATTGCAAGTTTTATTCAGCTAGATTGAATCATTTCTATTTCTATCCAATCAAAAAACTTTATTGATTTTTGTTCTATTCTAGTGAAATTCATTTCATTTAAGTGATTTTCATCCTAATCCTATGCATTCATGTCGTGTCTTATATTGTCCTGGAATATTAGTTTTCATGACCTCCGACCATTAACAATACGAAGGGAAGTGGGAACTACATTTGGTTTAGAATTGGGTGTGTTAGATACTCTACTGGGTTGGAGGGCATTGATCTGATGATTGGCACTTGTGCTGCTATCGACTTGCCCCAGACCCCTCGGCCCTCGCGACTCAGAGCGCTCAGCCTCCCCTCTTATATAGAAAAACTTCTTATCTTTTTTATTTTTTTTCACAATCCTCGGTAAATGTTTCTTAGAGCATCTCCAAGAGTTTCCTAAACTCCCTCCTAATCCTTAGTTTTTAGAAAGATGAAGAAAAACTTCTCTCCAACAACTTCTAATCTTGACTTCTAAAATTTACGCAGTTCGGAAAAATAGAGGCAATCCGCGTAACTTTACGCGCACCTCCAACTGCGCGCATCCTTCCCTCGACACCAAATTCTCCCTTCGCGCGGTGTCTCCTGTTGCCCGCGTTCTTTTGCCGTGCTTTGTCGATGGAGCCCTGATTAATTAATTGCTCGATCGACCGAGATGACACACGCTTCGGTTTCACATTACCAGCAGCCCCACGCATTTATCTTGTCCACGTTCGCACTTTTCTTCGATGTGTTAATTTCGTCTCTCCTAGTAAGTAGTGACTGGTGAGTTTCAGACTTTCAGAAGTAGAAGATGCTACCGAAACCACCACGTGAGAAAAAAAAAAGACCACAGGAAAAAAACGCCAAGTGGAACCAATATTTGATTTTTTTAGAAGTCAAATATTAGGAACTATTGGAGAAGACCTTCATTTTTTCTCCCAAACACTTTTTAGGAGTTGAGAAATATGGATTTTTTAGAAGAAATGTTTAGATAACTCTTGGAGATACTCTTATGTAACATTCTAAAATTTTAACACTTGGGCTAAATTACAAAAAATAACTATATGAGTACAAAGCACTTGATAAAAATTGAACAAGAAAAAACTCTAGTGCCTAAACAATTGGGACATGAACTAATTCAGAATCAGAACCAAGATTTACAAATTACAAAAAATTAAAGGGTAGAATAAAATAACCAAGATCAAATGTTGTTAGTCCTCGCTAATCCTTGTTATAATTAGCTGGTCGCCGCTGTCGTTTGGATTTTGAAAGACTGATTTTGGTATTATCCACTTTGTACCCGGTGATCGCGTGGTGAATCGGGGCGTCACGCTTGGCTGCCGATAGCTCGCCCTCGCCATATCAAAAAGTGGCGCAGCGCACGCACACCGATCATCTCGGCCACGGGCAGCAACATGGACGTGCAGAGTCGCAGGTAGGGAAATGGTGCAGCCGACGT
This sequence comes from Sorghum bicolor, assembly GCF_000003195.3. Classification (NCBI taxonomy): domain Eukaryota; kingdom Viridiplantae; phylum Streptophyta; class Magnoliopsida; order Poales; family Poaceae; genus Sorghum; species Sorghum bicolor. The sequence goes on from NC_012875.2 coordinate 47,706,547, forward strand.
ACAGTACGTATTCAATTTTAGAGGCTGTACTTGCTCTGTTGTTCAGCACTGTTATGATTGATCATTCGTACGCAACCTTTAACCTGCAGCCGGAAGACAGTTTCTCGTGCAACTTTCCTTGAACCCTGTGGCTGGCAACTTTGGAGCTCGGGCTCGGCGGCGTTGGACCAAGGGCTTGTTTAGTTCTAATTTTTTTTCAAAGTAGATATTATAGTATTTTTGTTTGTATTTAACAAATATTGTCCAATTATAATTTAATTAGACTCAAAAAATTCATCTCTTAAATTACAGTCAAACTGTGTAATTACTTATTATTTTTATCTATATTTAATGCTCGCCACAAGATTTGATATGACGGAAAATCTATTTTTTTTAACTAAACAAGGCCCAAGGAAAATATAAACCTGGAAAAAGCGGATCTGCCGCATATGGAAATGTTCCTGCACGCCCGCAACCTCGTCACCTTGCCGTATTCACCCATCTGATGATCGACACTTGTGCTGCCAAGGGTTAATCAAATTAAAGTATACCAAGACCGAGAGCGTCGTATCCCTAATCCTAATGACGGTGACCGCAGCGTGGTCAAGGACTCCTATTTTTAGGAGTCTGTCTACCTGGCTGAGTCGGACGGCACCGCGGCATCGCCGCATGATGGGTGCTCACATGCATGGGCTACACCCTACACTCGAGAAATCGGAACCCTAACCTAGTCTCGTTCCATTTGGCATGCTTTACTACTATAAAGCATTTGAATTAAAAAAACAATCGCATCGATTACTTAGGGTATCTCAATGGTATAAGCTAAATTACTAGTTCTAAGACAACTTCTCTAATGATTCTAACTTTATCACATAGATCATAGCATTAATAGACTCACGTAATACTTTCACGTAACCTTGAAATATATATATGAAGAAGATCGACTAGCTCTTGATCGATAGATAGATTTTCTATCACTTCTATTAAAATATGAAATAATATGATTTGTACTAGCTCATAACTCGTTGTTAGAGCTACCTTTAGACTATGTTTAGATCCATTATTATGATTATAATAATCAATAAAAATAATCTAATTGTGATCCAAATATGCTAGATTATTATAATCAAAATCTAGATTGCAATAATCATATAATCTAAGTGAGACCTACTTTTTGGTGATTATTATAGATATTTCTTACTGTAATAAAAAATAATCTAGGTATCTAAGCACCTTAATTATTGAAACCCATAAACCTGATTTTAATGATCCTATACATATCCGTATTATGATAGTTCAAATGTCATCCAAACATGCCCTTAGAACATGTCTACCTAATTTTAAGTTCTTAACTTGGTACATGTACTTATGTTTGATTTATTCTATAATTTAATGATATTATCTTATCCAATATGTCCGTCAATAAAGATACACTTACACTGACTTTGTCAATATCAAAATATGTCTATCACTCTTTTGAAGATGCTCACAGAAGTAGAATTTGTGTAGACATTCTTAAGGGGTGATTGTACGTATGTGTTAATTTGTGGCCATTTGTGTCTGTAATCTATGGTTAACGAAGAAGTTTTTTAAAAAACAACCATTTTACTTTTCCTTGTTTGTCAAAGTGTCATGTTTTTCTTAATATACATTGGGTTTGAGACATTTATTTAGTCTGCCAGGCTCATATATATATATATATATATATATATATATATATATATATATATATATATATATATATATATATATATATATATATACCCGTTGTCTATAGTTTTTCTATATCCACCGATAGTAATTGGTTTAAATTTGGGGCATCCATGGCTGGTGGTCATGCTTGGGGACATTTGCAGCTTGTAAAGCAAGTGGTTGTATAGGTTCTGAGCTCAAGAAAAATATAGGCATATATGCAGGTCTCAAATAGTAGAGGGATCTATTGTTTGAGATGCATATAGTTTGTGCAGTTATAAAAAGATGAATTAATCATACATGACACTATGATTCATGTTGACGACAAAATAGCCGAAGAAGACAGAGGCTACTGATACGGGGATCTTTCTCTGCGCGAGTGTGCTCAGACCCATATTTTAACCAACATAAGACTATGGACGGATCTTTAACCTCCATCCTCTCCTCAAAGCAATTATGGCAAAAAAAAAATTAGAGAGGCTCTAGAGGGCCTTCATGGGATCAGCGGCGGTAGAGGGGCTTGAGCCCCCTGCCTAACCGCTAGATCTATCTCTGCATGAGACTATTGAAGTTTTTGCTTCTACTAGTGATAGCGAATTGTTATTTATGATGATTATGTTTCTTTCCTTAATTTAAAGTTGTCTGTTATATATCGTTCTTTAAGTATTACTGAATGTCTATTTAAGTATAATGATATATATACATTAATTTTTATGTGATTATTATGTATTGTTATTGGACTTTAGTGTCCGTAATAGTGTAGCTATATGGGATTCGCTACCTCAACATCAAATCACTATGAACCCACTCTCTCTCTCTCTCTCCTTCCTTTTTAAATATAAATTTGACCAAATATACACAATAAAATATTAACTTTTATGATACATGATTAGTATCATTATGATAGAACATTGAATCTATTTTTATAATAAACTTATTTGAAGATAGTTAATATTTTTTTTATAAATTTAGTTAAGTTTAAGATAATTTGATTTGCATAAATATTATAGCAGCACTTACAAGTTACAAAGCAACTGAGAAAGTATTTACCCTGCCGGACTACCGGTGTAGCTCCCTCGTCATCTCAAAAGTGGCGAAGCGCATGCACGCCTATCATGTCGGACACGGGCAGCCACATGGACTTACAAGTTTTTACCTTTAGTTTATAAAAAATCTGGATTCTAAGTAAAAACTGTTGGGGGGTGTTTAAATCTCCTAGATTTTAAGAATCTGACTTCACTTATTGCTCACACTACAGGAAACGCGAGATTTGCCTGGTGCAAAATGATTTGCCTGGTGTTTTTTATCGGACACCCGGTAAATAATTTATTTGCCTAGTGCCGGGTGTTGTTTGCCGGGTGTTGCACGAGGCAAATTAGTTGTCGGGTGTTTTTTGACCTTTGCCTGGTGTTTTAGGCACCAGGCAAATTGTCCGAATCCTGTAGTGTCAGTGGGGCAAAAGATAAGTATCATTTTTTTTTGTTTTTAAGAATCTGGCAAAAACTGGCAGCAAACGCTGACTTTGTTTGGATATCAAGTCTGATTCTTAAAACTAGAGGGACGGGATAATGGGCCTGTTACGTTATCATCATCTGATTGGCCAATCGGTTCAAAAAAAAATCGTTAATTAAGCACGTACGTCACCCTCTACCTGCGGCCGGAAGAGACATTTTTCTCGCAAAGTAACGTGCAACTTTCCTTGAACCCTGCGGCTGGCAACTTTGAGTGGAGCGGCAGCGTAGAACAAAGGGGAATAGTACGGTGTCAATCTGGAAAGGCCGGATCCGGATCTACCGCATATGGAAATGTCCCTGCACGGTCGCAACCTCGTCACCTTGCCATATTCGCCCGTCTGATGATTGACACCTGTGGTACCATGGATTAAAGTATACCAAGACCGAGAGCGACGTACTCCTAATGATCTACCTGGCTGACTCAGACGCATGGGTGGAGTACTCAGGCCTTGTTTAGATGTAAAAAATTTTTGGATTTCGATATCGTAGCACTTTCGTTTGTTTGTGACAAATATTATCCAATCATGAACTAACTAGGATCAAAAGATTCGTCTCGCGATTTACAGCTAAACTATACAATTAGTTTTTGTTTTCGTCTATATTTAATCCTTCGATGTGATGGGGAATCTTGAAAACTTTTTAGTTTTTGGGGTGAACTAAACAAGGCCTCAGTATATATGTCCCAGAATATAAGTTATTCTCATTAGAACTTTGACCAATTATAAAAGAATATTAATATTTGTAATATATAATTAGTGTTATTAGGAAGATTGTTGAATATGTTATCATAATAAATTTATTTAAAGATATAAAACATTATACGATTTTTTTATAAATTTAGTTAAAGTTGAAAAAGTTTAATCAACATGCATCTCATTACGCCATACATTCTAGGATGAAGGGAGTATGATGTATGGACTCTCCACCCGAGAAATTTGGATCCCTAACCTATAATGCATTTGGTAAATAAAATAAAATAAATCATTAAAATCGTTGCAGAACATTACAAGCAGAGTACTAATATTTTAGGCAGAATCACTTGAAACAGCTTCTCATTTTGTACCAATCCAGAGAAACATCTAAAATATGATTTGTCATAATTCTAGTTTCAAGACTCCAACGAGAGCCAGCGAGCTAGCCAAACGATTTTATGGAGAAACATTTGTAGATAGAGTATGGATTTGAAACATTTCTAAAAGAATATGGATTCCTAACAAACGCATCATCGCTCCACCTGCCATTTGCTTTATCTACTAGAGCATTCGAATTAAAAATAATCACATCAATTGCTTAGAACCTGTCTAGTGTCTATCCAATTTTAAATACTTGACTTGGTATGAGGGCTTATATTTGATTATAGTGATAGACACGTCGGCTATCCTTGTTGTAGCCTTTAGGCGGCTAAGTGTAGAAAATAAATAGTATGATGTGATTATAAAGCATAACACTTACAATAGCACTGATAGACACGTGGGCTCTCGCTATTATAAGTTTTTGGCGTGTCTATCAACAACGAGACACTTATAATGAGGGTCTGTTTAGCCAGACTTCACCCTTGGATGGCTATGGCTAAGCTGGGTAAGCTGTGGAAGTACTATGGCTAAGCTGGGTAGAGCCACGAAAGCCCAACTTGGATGGCTCCTCTCTTCTCGCAAGTGGAGCCAGAGCTATTTCTTCCAATGCTACAGTTATGTGTAGGAACTAGTGCGCTTCATGGTCCTGGCAGGTGGAGCCAGAGTCATCAGCCGTGGCACCAATCAAGCACTAACCCCATTAATGTCTAGATACGGTGACTATTCTTTTGATAGTGCTCATAGAGATAAGATTTGTATGTGATGGTTTTTAGATGTGAGAGTACTTGTGTGTGTTTGTGGACGTTTGTGTCTATATTGTATGATTCTAAAAAAAAATGAAGGGTCATTTGTCCTTTTCTTTTTCATATTTTTCTTAATATATATTAGATCTAAAATATTTTTATTTTTAGCCTGAACAAAGGCTCTATGTGTACATATCCCCGTTATCTATAGATTTTCTACATCCACATTTATTTAGTTGGTTTAAATTTGCCATACGTGGTTCCGGATCATTGTCGGGACACCTGTTGCTGGAGCAAGTGGTTGTATAGATTTTAAGCACAAGAAAAAAAAGACGTAGATGCGGATCTAAAGACAATATGAGATATACTGTTTGAGTTATAAATTTTGTGCAGTTCTAAAAAGATGAAGTATGCATACATGACACAGTACCATTACCATTCATGTTCGCACATCAGTAAATAGTCAAAGAAGACAGATCCATTGACTACGATTTTAGCAATGATTTCACCTATTATATCGAACAAATACCAATAAATATGAAGAGTTACTTAGTTACTTGTTGAATAAAAATTTGAGTTTTTATATATAAAACAAATAAAAGTTGAGATGACTATCCCTATTTGGGCTCGCTCGAACACCTAGCTTGAGCTATGTAAATCTAGAACCTAGCCCAACATAATATGCTTGACGCCACATTGTGGGCTTCGGCCTAAAGGTTTTATTACAACACCTAGAGGCGAACCCTGTACCCAGCAACCCTAGGCCCTTGCTGGGCTTCTCTCCTGCCTTTCTCTTATAAGACCTAGTACATGGCCTTTTTGAGAGAGTGGCGTACTAGAGGCTGAGAGTTGCATTGCCCAGTCTCCTCTGTTTTCCTAGGTGCGCTACTAACTACACCGACAGCTCGAATCTCTAATATGTGATTGACAAAATCTACACTTATATATTTAATTAATTATGGATCTATCAGCTACAACTATTTCATAGCCGCCGCTGCTGATTCCAAAGTTGTTGCTGCCATTATAAAAAATGGGTACCAAATAAGCTCTATGTTATCTTTCACTATCGCATAGAGATATCCTTTGCTTTAAAGTTGACGCTGTCACTATAAAGAATGGGTACTGAACAGATCCATATGTTATGCCTCAAGAGAGACTTTCCTTCAACAGTACGACATTTTTGTTGGTTATGTATGGTCGAGCTGCGCCTAAGCATCTATAAAACTTAACACTTCGTGACTCTCTGTTTAATTTGCTCGATGAAGTTACTTTAACTGCTCGAGTATCGAACAATAGCGAATTAGCGATACACTCTTGTTGCATTAGCCATGTGCTCGTGTCACACGGTAACATTTTTAAGTTGCAAACCACTCCTACTTGCCTGCATCCCCTGCCCCTTTATTTCTCCGAGAACCAGGACCAAATTAAAAGAAGAAAAAGAAGGTGGAAATGAAACATATATAGGAGTAGGAAATTAAACAAAAGGTACCCACGGTTGTGTTTCGCATCTTAGCCTGCCTAAACTGATGTTCGACCGATACCGATGGCTCCTAAAACTACTTTTGCACGAAGATTAAAAAAAAAAACTACTTTTACCCGGTGGCAGGTAGCGCCGCAACCGTCTCAAAAGTGGCGCAGCGCACGCAGGTATCAACTTTTATCATCATCTCGCCGGCCACATGGGCGTGCAGCACCTCCCAGGACCCAGGCCTTGTTTAGTTCCGAAAAGTGAAAACTTTTCGGAACTGTAGCACTTTCGTTTGTTTGTGACAAATATTATCCAATCATGCACTAACTAGAATCAAAAGATTCGTCTCGTGATTTTCAGCTAAACTGTGTAATTAGTTTTTGTTTTCGTCTATATTTAATGTTTCATGCATGTGCCACAAGATTCGATGTGACAGGGAATCTTGAAAACTTTTTGGTTTTCAGTTAGGAAAAATGTGTGTACGTACAGTACTATTCTATTTCGGAATCTGTACTTGTCCAGTACTGGCTGCAGCACTGTTTTCAGCACCTGATTGGCCAATCGGTTCAAGAAAAGCGTCTGTTAATGCAGCCGGGAGGAGACAGCTTCTCGCAAAGTAACGTGCAACGAGCTCGGCAGCGTAGAACGACGCGAAATAGGAAATACGGTCTCGACCGGGAAAAGGACGTACGGGATCTGCCGCATATGGAAATGTCCCTGCGTGGCCGCAATCTCGTCGCCTTGCCGTTTTTCACCCATCTGATGATTGACACTTGTGCTGCCAAGGATTAAAGTATAGCAACCCTCGAAAGTGAGAACTGAGACGGCGCCGCGGCATCGCCGTATGCCCATATGGGTGCTCACGTGCAAGCCCCCACCCGAGAAATTGGATCGCTAAAACCTAGTCGGGCTCGAGCTGCCATGTTTAGTTGCGCATCGAAATAAAGGGCTGTCCTACGGATCCTTGCGCACTGCTTTAGGCCAGTCTCATTTTATTTAAGAGTTTTGTAGCTCGTTTAGTACAGTACCACAAAAGTAAGAGTGATAAGGTGATATGGAAATCAAGAAAAGTAAGAAATGAGTTTTATCCCGTAAACTCTAGTTGATATTTTCTCCGAATGAATAAAACTTAAATGAAACCTACATTCGGAGCTCATAGTGAATGAAACTCGAATGAAACCTACATTCAGAGTTTGAGGTTTCATTCCCATATGTTTTGGCCAATTTCATGTGGCCCAGGTTCATATTGTACATTGTGCTTCCCATATTAATGATGCGCTATATGTAATTTATTTTACATGTGTTACTCTATTTATATATATTTTGTATATCATATGAATATTGAAGTAAATTAAACTATTTTGATAGACATATATTTATGCTAGTGCTTAGTTAGATAGTACTGGAAGTGACAACATTATTCATAAATCACAATTTATTACACACCCCTATAAGAATCAAATGATTCAGCTAGCCAATAATGTAGTGAAATGAAAATTTGAATTGAGAGAGAATATTTCAGGTCCTAATTCCAAGACTACCACATATTAGAAATAGGAACATGAAACATCCCACTTAGCCTAGCCTCAAGGGATTTTCTTTATCCACTGGTGTTGATTTAATTTGGCCTTCTATGTGTTTGTATGAAACATCCCACTTGATATAGCTTGCAAAGCAAATGAATTTATAGGCCCTAGGCTCAAGAAATACATAGACGTGGCTCTCAAATAACCACATCTAGTACTATACTATGTGATACTAGTATTATACTTATGATCAATAACATGTTTTATGTGATTAGTAGCCATAGTCATAGTTAATTAGCTTTGCAAAATAGATCACATCCTTCTTGTGCTTGTAAATAGGCTTCTAAAGCCACATGCTAATTTAGTAGTTAACCGACCAGATGTTCATCTACCAAACAATAATGTGTGATCATCTCCAAAGGTTTCGATCAAAGCTCCAACGATTTCTCTAGAGCTAGCATATGCCAAACATTTGTTAAACAGTGAAACATTCTACAAAATCTTCCTTTTCTTGAGACTAAAAGGGGGAAAATGTCCCCCTATTGCTAGGATAATAAAAAATAAAAATCTAGTTGCCCATAAATGCAAAATCCATAGAGAAAGTAACCGACAACTCGAATCTCCAACATGTGATTGATTGAATTTGCACTTATTTATGTTATCTTCCTTATCGCACCTAGTAGGAGGCACATGCACAACTATTATCCTAGCTTTGAGAGACTTCCCTTCAATGACAACTTGTTGAAATGGTTGAGTGGTGGTTCAAAGTCCAATGTTATCTCTACCTACAAAAGTCACACTACATGACTCTATTCGCTTGATACTCACATAGTATTAACTAGGCCATGATGACATATTTAAGTTGCAAATATGTCCTGCTGGCTTGTGCCTTTCTCTCGAGAATCAAGACTGCCACAAAAAAAATGGAATTCAAACATAGGAAACACAAAAGGTATATATATCCATGGTTGTGCCTCGTACCTGTAGCCTAATAACTAAATCAACAAATGGCTTCTTTTGTTGGACAAGGTCTTGTTTTTGCTCTATGATAGGTAGAGGATGTTGACACATGGAATCCACACAACTTTACCATGCCCAAAAGCTAAGGCTCCTAGAAAAGTTATGTTGTACTTGGATGATCAAGCTACCATGTGTACGTGTTGTCACATTGAGAATTCTACATCCTATGCTCATTTACTATGCTGCAAGTGTTATCATTACGTGGAAGCATGGACCTCATAGCCTCACATGATGATATCCATATGGCCACCATTTTAGGACATTGTGCAAAATGTTACTGATTGCCAGTGTTCAGGTTCAAGAGTTGTTGGGTCGATGCTACCATAGTGATCCTATGTGCTACTATCAGAGTATGACCATGAACGTCTTCATATGTGTGGATGCAATTCCTAGACCAGCTAAACCTTGTCTCTATCTACTCCATCAACATGTTTGGTTAGTATTGGTGGCCCGACTAAAATAAGATCTATTTGAGCTAGCTATACACACCTAGAAATCTACTTCATTCGACCTTTTACTACAAAAAAGATCTACTTCCAAAGAAATGTGTATGATTAGATAATACTAAAAGCATACTAGGTCTATTATGCTACATGGCCAATGATACCAATACAACAAATGAAACATCATTTTCTAGCATAGTGGGTCCCATATTTGCATCGGATGCGGTTGATTAGCCAAGTGGTTCTAGAACTTATCAGGAGACGGTAGAGCGATGCTTTAATTGATGCTTAGTTGCTTACCTCATAAGCAATCGCTATAGAGAACAAGGCTATCTAGAACTTAATACACGAACGTATGCATTTATCATAGATAAATTTATTGTAAAATAGTCCATACAGTTTTGATAAAACTATATGCAATTTGGAAATAATAATATATGCTACCTTTGCCTTTCACAAATGGTTTGTCTATGAATACACTAGGCACGTCATAGATAGAGACATCCATAGTTTCCCCAACCAATGCAAAGCACACAAGTCAAGCGCTTTCTCAGACAAACTCCACCATTCTTCTTAATCCACCACATCATCTTCATCGATGTAAGGCTAGATCCAAACCCCACCCAGCGGCTGGTCACTTGCCCCAAATATTATCACATAAAATCCACTAAACCATGCCCTAGAGTTTGCCTTTGATGAGTACATAACACACGAGTATCACCATGGATGAAAAAAATTGACCCCTGGCTCTAGACATGGATGGACCAAGCCAACTGGTCTCACATCTACCTGATGCACAAGGCATAGATCAAAACATGTGTAAACTAATTTATTGAATCTTGTAGTAACCAAATAGGAAACATATCAGTAAACTGATCATGATATGATATGATGTCCCTATGACCCTACCCGCTGAACTATATAAGGTGGGTAGGGTCCCCCTAATTAGCACTTGGGCACATCTCTAAACACCAACCTTAAACAATCTAGCAACTAGTAATGTAACCCTAGTTATCATCACCATATGATGTACAAGATATATATGTATGGCATCGTCTACTTAGACCAGCATAAATATGTGTCCCATCTGCTATCCTCTAGATTTGCTACATGTAACATGGCCCATTATCAGGTGCATAAAGTACTGAAAGCCCTAGTTTGGTTTTGGATAATTGATGAAATCTAAAGTACTAACCTCTATGCTAAGTGTGTGTAGATTAGATGAGGTTGGTATGTGCCAAGTGATGGAGCAAGAGATGATCATGATGATGATGGTGATGACCACAAGATGATAAAGTGCTCAACTTAGAAAAGAAGAAAGAGAAAAAAACATATGGAGATCAAGGAAAAGGTATTGCTTACGGTTTTGGTTTTGGTGCTCAAGACACCATAGAGGATGTGATCACATTTAGAATAGATAGCTATACTATAAAGAGGGAAATTCTTCGGCTAAGCGGTGTCATTATTGATGTGTATGCATTAAGAACCTAGTGTGCTAACTTAACCCTTGAATTTTTTTGTGAAAATATGCTAACACATGTGCACAAGGTGAAACACTTGGTGGTTAGCATGTTTGAGCAAGGGTTGAAGTGGTGGAGGGAAGTGGGGTATCTCTCTCCTAGTGGAAAATGAAATACATATTTTCTATTGCACCGGTGGAAAGTTTAGAGAAGTCGTGGGAGTTTCTCTGTTGGACTCAGCAGCGTCGGATGCTGATCCAGCATCTGGTGCATTGTGGCCGAGCAGCGCGCGTTTGAATGGTGCGTTAGAGCGTCCGACAGGTGAGCGTTAGACACGGGCCGACCACTGTTCCCACGTCTGGTGAGTTGTGACGTCAGCGTCTTTCATGAGTGCGTTTTTGGCTGTATGCGTTGGACGCCAGGGGGTGACCGGTGAGAGACAGCGTCGGGCGCGTCTGACGTCCGTGCAATTTGTAGGGCTCCCTGAGTAGTGTCCAGTGTGTGAGGGTCATGTCCGGTGCGTTGCACCTGACGCGTTCGACACGTTGTTCCTGAGAAAGTGAGCGTTTTAGTGATAGTTAGAGATCAGCGAGTCATATTTGACTGAGAACACATGGTAGCAATCCGTGCGCCTGTCAGGGAAGCGTCGGACGCTGAAGGCGCGTTCGACGCCTCCGACAGGGCACCCCCGGACGCTAAAGGCGCGTTCGACGCCTCCGACAGGGCACCCCCAAGTAAGTAATGGCTCTATTCTTTGGGGTCAGTGGCGGAGGGAAGGGGGGCTGGCACCCCCAAACTTCCCATAACTCCCTTAATACATCCCATAGATTAGATGCTAAATTGTCTAATTAACTAGTTAATAATATTATCTGTACTAAGATTTTTATTCTTATTTCATATTAATCTCTAATAGTTTCTTATACAAATAAAATCTAGATCTTTCTAATATTTTCTTCATATCTTTTATTTTTATTATTGCCTACCCTTAATACATCCCATAGATTAGATGCTGAATTATCTAATTAACTAGTTAATAATATTATCTGTATTATGATTTTTATTCTTATTCATATTAATCTCTAATAGTTTCTTATACAAATAAAATCTAGATATTTCTAATATTTTCTTCATATTTTTTATTTTTATTATTGACTATCAAACATTAGTTTGTCCCCTACTACATACTCTAATTAGCTAGTTAATTAAAAATCAGTGTTTTTCTTGTTTAATCCTTCTGAATTGATCTCCAACAATGAGATTTATATTATTTAGCATTAGTCTTCCTATTATCTTTCTTATCTCCTAAGTTTTTGTCATTATTTGTCTAAACTCTAAACGGTTATTTAGCTCGTGCACTCTATTTTTAAATACTAACAGTGGTATGATGTTTCTGTTTAACCTTCTATTTAAATGACCATTTTACCCGTTTAAGTGATCGTCTTGGCTGAGGCTAAACGACATGCAACTGGTTGTTTGTCATTCAATGTTAGGATCTAATGCTAATTAATTTTGCCCCTGTTTAACTACTTGATTTATTGTGATTCTTTTCCTGGCCAAAGAAATAGATTGATTAGGTGAAAGTTAGAGGCCTGAGACTAATTAATTTATCTTTTTTTTAGTTTTTCTTCTTTTTTTATCATAACACAGACGTTTATTTTGCTGTTATATATACCTTTGTCATATAATATTTTGATACATATGATTGTTCTTGGTTTGCACGGCCCCCCCTATGTTAAAATTTAGCTCCGCCCCTGTTTGGGGTGGCTTATAAATAGTGTTTGGCTAGCTTGAGGCTCACCATCTTGGCATTCTAGCATACTTGACATCCTTGTGAGTCTAAGCAAACACCTTCCACTCATCATCTTTATAGATTAACCATTTTTGTGAGATTGAGAGTGATTCCAGGTGTATTTTCTTGAGTGATTGCATCTAGTGGAATATGGGGATCTATTTGGCTGTGGTTTTTTTGTTACTCTAGATGGTTGCCGCCACCTAGATGACTTGGAGCAGTGGAGGAGCATTGGCACGAGTTGGTGATTGTTCGTGGCCATATCCCAATGATTTTGAAGGGTTTTGTGCCTTCTCAGGCGGAGCACTAAAGGAAACTCTAGTGGATTGCACATGTCATTGATCTACCTCACTTGTGGGTAGGTTCTTGTGGTATCCTAGTGAGGATGAGGTTCATGCAACACCTCTTAGCCACCGAACCACCAAGTGTTGGTCGATACAACGAGAACGTAGCGTGGTGGCAAGCACGTGAATCTCAGGAGAAAATCTTTGTGCCTATCTCTTGTGATTGATTGGATTTCTTCCGGTGATTGGTCTTTATTATATTGATTGGTTCACTTGCCTCTACACGTCGGTATAAAAGTTTATTTTTACTTTTTACATTCCCACAAACTAGAGTAACTTACTTGCTTGTATAGACACTTTAGGTAACTCTCTACGTAAGTAGAGACATAATTTTTGTGTGCCTAGTGACAATAGCAGCTAGAATTATTGGATAGGTGGCTTGAGGAGGCCATAACTTAAGACACGTGTAAGATTTCGTGGTGACGTTTAGGCACAGCATAAGATATTGTGCATTTGGCAATGCGCGTTGCTTTACCCTTTCGTGCGTGCGTCCAATTCCAGGCAACCTCTCTTTCTTTCCAGAAGCTACCAAGCCTTCTTGGTTAACCACCATTAGTTTAGCATTTCCAATAAATTAACCAATCTGGTGACCCTAGCCAATGGGGAGGCAAATCTGTCTCCATGATTTCCTTGCTAAATAAAGGAAGGAGAAAGCAGCTAAAGGAAAGACGACTTGCAAAGCCAACAGCAAGAGACTCCTCTATCCCGTCGTCGTCTTCCTCACTCTCTCCCCCTCCAATAATTCGTCTGCCTAGGAAACCTGCTGTGGTAGCCTTCTCCTTTTGCAGGGCTCCTGCTGGCCGGGCTTCCCAGTCTCTCCATTGCTATCCGTGCGTGTACCTGCGCCGTGTGTGGTGCGCGTGCAAGACCGGCCAGACGCAGCTTGACGACGATGGGGCGCGGCAAGATAGTGATCCGCCGGATCGACAACTCCACGAGCCGGCAGGTGACGTTCTCCAAACGGCGGAACGGGATCTTCAAGAAGGCAAGGGAGCTCGGCATCCTCTGTGATGCGGAGGTCGGACTGGTCATCTTCTCCAGCACCGGTCGGCTCTACGAATACGCCAGCACAAGGTTAGAATTGACTCCACGCAAATCACGCCCATATTTCGGTCTTCCACTTATGCTTCATTTTGATTCGGTTTCTCTAGAGACATGTTTGCTTTTAGCTCGTGAAGTTTTATTCTTTTTGGAAAACCATCTGTGCATACCTAACTTGAATCTCTTAGCTTGGATCCAATAGATTTCCCCAAGTTATCACATAGCAGCTGCCGCTAGCTAATCAATGGCTATAGAGTTTGATAATGCTTTGGCAGTGGTTTATTTGACCTCTCAAGTCAAAGGCCTTATTTAGTTCCAAATTTTTTGGTAAAATAGACATTGTAGCACTTTCGTTTGTATTTTACAAATATTGTCTAATTATAGACTAACTAGACTCAAAAGATTCATCTCGCAAATTAGTTATTTTTTTATTTATATTTAATGCTCCATTCATGTGCCGCAAGATTTGATGTAATGAGGAATCTAACAAATTTTGAAAAAAAATTTGGAACTAAACAAGACCTTAGCTACCATACAAAGTTTCTTCATGAAAATCTTGCCATCTTATGGGAGCTGCTCGTCGAATGAAGCAGATGTTGCACGAGTGAACACTATTTCTCTTCCTCTCGCAGCCCACAACACGGCTCACAGCGACACGCGGCCCACAACGCACCACCATTCCTCTCTCATCTCCATCTCTAGTAGCTCTCTCCCTAGCGATGGTGGGGATGGTGGTCGAGGGGGTTAAGGGCCCTGCGGCCAGTGGAGACGGCCAAACCAGGTCACGGCTTACCCTGGGCACACAAAGCTGAGAACCGAGAACCGCTGAAATATCGAGAACCGAACCAAAAATACCAAAACCAAATTTTTCGGTTCCTAATTTCTAGGAACCGAATTTACCGATATAAATTTAGCACTATACCTTAGGGAACCGAATTTACCGAAATGTGTTGAGTTTGAGTGCAGTTATATTATTAATACCACTATTTTAATCTAATATATTATATATATATGGTACTCTACTCATATTATCTTGTGGGCTTGTATATGTATGTATTTGGCACTACTATTCTTTATGAAATTATTTCCAAATTATGTCAAAATAGCTTTTGAACATGTTATTACATGTTCGTGCAATCAATTTGGTATTTTTCTATAAATACTGAAACCGAACCGAAAGTATCGAAACCGAATTTCCTCGGTACCGATTTTTCGAAGGAATCGATTGGTACCTAATTTCTGAGGAACCAAATAAATTTCTATGAGAATTGAGGTACTGAACCGAACCGAAGTACCGAATGCCCAGGGTGAGTCACGGCGGTGCTCGCCAGTGAGCGTGGCCGTAGAGGCAGTGGCGGGAGTGAGGGTGGTGAGGGGAAGAACAAGGCCGACGTGGGCGCAGTAGGATCTCGACAGAGCTTTGTGGTGACAGAGCTCCTATGAGACCCTACACCATGGGGGGTGCGGTGGGCAGCACCGAAGTCAAGGGCGGTGTTGAGCACGAGGAGGAGGCAAGTACAACTGCGAGCGCGAGGAAAGCCGCGCGGAAGATGAACAGTATCCCGGCTGGCGTGTGGATTGGGTCCGAATAGCAGATCCTAACACAGCCACTTTTTTCTCATATTCTCTGGCCTTTTGGTATATGCACCTAATATGTAATTTTTAGAGGAAGAGAACTAAAAATTCCTAAATTACACACTTTTGGACTTTTTTTAAAAAAATCCATTAGTGTTCTCTATTCACATCACTACATACGATGGAGGTGGTATATATTATTAGGATTGTAATTTGCTTAACCTCCAGCCTTAGGTTTGGGTTGATATCTTGCTATGGTGACTGGCGATGAGAGATATGGAAAAGGGCAAGGAGGTCGATTAGTGAGTTAGGTCATGTGCTCCGATCTATAGATGGTGGCTCATAGTAGCAAATCTACTAGTTACTAAAAGTCGAAAATGCGAAAAATAGAGAGAATGTAGAAGACTAGAGGATCTGCAATTTGGTCGATAGGCACAAAGAAGAGGGGGATTATGCCTGTCATACTCAGAAGCATTAGAGCAATGGTAGTGGTTAGACCGAACTATGTTGAGGTTGGTGGCATTAAGGTGAGAGTGAGGAATAAGGGTAGGAAAGAGTGGAAATATATTCATGTATTAGTAGGGAGATCTAAAGCTTATCATATGAAAATTTAAGGAATATTTTTTTGGAGGAATAAGTATAACATACTTTCGTGTACTCATCCTAGGTCTTGCACTCAATATGTTAGATATCGAAAGTATGGACGTAGCTCAGGCACCACTTGTGTGTACGTGTGCGCAAGCGATATTCATCCATAGTATTACTCATACATTTTATATGCATTATTGGTATATATATGGCATGTCTTTGTGCAGCATGAAGTCAGTGATTGATCGATATGGTCGAGCGAAGGAGGAGCAGCAGCTTGTAGCAAACCCCAACACAGAACTTAAGGTATGCCATTATAAGTGATATCAATATAACTTCACTAAATGTTGATCAATTGCGTCATGTTTTCTATAGTAACACTATGTTCTTGATTTTTCTTGTGTTTCCAAGAATTTCTATTGGCGGATTAGCAAATAAAGGTGGAAATAATGAGAGTGATAAATCATAACTAATGTACAACAAATCATTTAAATAAAATGTTTGGCACAAGATATATATATATATATATACTCTGACATCCTCGGTGTTAAGTATATGCATTTCATGAGCATCATCAGTTGCCATGCATGGTTGAGAATATTCTTGCACTTTTTTGCTCACTATGTCAAGTCTAGTAAATCTTTAAAGTGATTAAGAACAAGCTCCAAAACAACCTACACACATCAAATGCATATTGTTTCACCAACAAACTCAAAACAACCTTCAATCAACCTTACTAAGCAGTTGGTATCATATTCTCTACTGACATAAGGTTTAAAGTCTAAACTTGTCTAACTTGCATGGTTATTGAGATGCCATGTTCAAGGGCGAGTAATAACTTATTTCACTTAAACACTTAATCAAGTTTAAAGATGAAAGTTGAAGAACTAAACTCTAGCTTTAGTTTGGCATAGGTCTCCTTGAAGGCTAATAATGTCCTGACCAAGCCAAGTGAGTCAATATGAGTGGTACACTTAGATCGTAGGAAACTAGTTTGCGATGGAAGGTATAAATACACAAATGTCTGACCAAACATCTTTTGATTCTATGTGGAAACTTAGCAGGGGGTTGACCAAGATTTCTAGAGCCTCATTGCAAAAATATCCTAGCCTCATTTCAATTAGTTTAGTTATTTAAATTTGAAACTTTCATTTAGATAGATCAATGAGTTCTATTCTTGATTGTGAGAAAATAGAAGTTCGGAAGTTCGGAACCATAATCATGTGACTAAATCGTCCATCATTTAACTAGGACGGTTGTTCACCCCAACCAATCATCCAAGCAACTCAAAACTTTAGTGCCATGTGTTGTCACCCATCTAGCCTCTTGGCCACGTTGCACCCATGAGCACAGGGGAACGCTTTGTGTCTTGTACTGCCCCCATGTTCTGCTGAAAGGTCCTATTGGCTAGAGAGGGGTGAATAGCCTATTTAAAAATCTACAAACTCACTAGAGCAAAAGGTTAGTAAATAACAAAGCGAAGCTTTTTGCTCTAGCTCTAATGAGGTGTTTGCAGGCCACCGAACCAACAATTCTAGTTTGCTATAATCACTAGGCACACAAGAGTTATGTCACTACAAGCTACACTAGTGAACTATGCTACACAAGGCAAAGTAAGCAACTAAACTAATTACACTACTTTGCGGTAAGTAAAGGATAGGATGAGATATTTATACCGCCGTGTAGGGGATGAACCAATCACCAATATAAACAATCAAGCACCGAGAGAATGCCAATCAAACACAATTGAGACACCAATTTTTCTCTCGAGGTTCACATGCTTGTCGGCACGCTACGTTCCTGTTGTGTCGACCAACGCTTGGTGGTTTGGCGGCTAAGAGGTGTAGCACGAACCTCGTCCTCACTAGAACACCGCAAGACCCGACCCACAAGTGTGGTAACTCAATGAAACGAGCAATCCACTAGAGTTACCTTTCGGCTCTCCGCCAGGGAAGGTACAAGACCCCTCACAATCACTGGGAGATAGCCACGAACAATCACCAAAATGCTCCTCCGCTGCTCCAAGATGTCTAGGTGGCGGCAACCACCAAGAGTAACAAGAAAACCGCAGCTAGAACGATCCCCAAGTGCCACTAGATGCAATTACTCAAGCAAATGTACTTGGAATCACTCCCAATCTCACAAAGATGTGTGGGAGGTGTTTGCTTAGGCTCACAAGGATGTCAAGTATGCTAGAATGCCAAAGGGGTAAGCCCTAAGCCGGCCAACACGTATTTATAAGCCCCTCAAATAAATAGAGCCGTTGGCTCTTTCACTGGGCAAAACTCGGGATCACCGGACGCACTGCAGGTGAGGCACCGGACGCTGGAACAGAGCGTCCGGTGCTCCAAAAGCAGCCATGTGTCAGCTCTCTGAAACTCACGCGTCAAACTCTAACGGTCACTTGCAGAGCACCGGACGCGGTTAAGTTGGCACCGAACACGTCTGGTGCACACCGGTCTTAAACTCAAGGAGGTTCGCAAAATGCGTAGGGCACCGGACTCTCTTCACCGGATGCACCCTTAGCGTCCGGTCCCTTACCTAGAGAGGTTTGCAAAACACGCGGACACCGAACGCACACCACCGGACGCACCTTGAGCGTCCGGTGCTCTCAGTCAGAGACTCTTGCAGAAGTCAGGCAGCACCAGACGCACAAACAAGATCAAGCCCGCGTCCAGTGTCTGGCGTCCGGTGCCTAACCCTGGCTGAGCCAAGCACTACCTGCACACCGGACGCATAGACACAGCGTCCGGTGCCTCCACGGCCAGCGTCCGGTGTTGTCACCCATCTAGCCTCTTGGCCACGTTGCAACCATGAGCATAGGGGAACGCTTTGTGTCTTGTACTGCCCTCATGTTCTGCTGAAAGGTCCTAATACAGCTAGAGAGGGGTGAATAGCCTATTTAAAAATCTACAAACTCACTAGAGCAAAAGGTTAGTAAATAACAAAGCGAAGCTTTTTGCTCTAGCTCTAATGGGGTATTTGCAGGCCACCTAACCAACAATTCTAGTTTGCTATAATCACTAGGCACACAAGAGTTATGTCACTACAAGCTACACTAGTGAACTATGCTACACAAGGCAAAGTAAGCAACTAAACTAATTACACTACTTTGCGGTAAGTAAAGGATAGGATGAGATATTTATACCGCCGTGTAGGGGATGAACCAATCACCAATATAAACAATCAAGCACCGAGAGAATGTCAATGAAACACAATTGAGACACCAATTTTTCTCCCGAGGTTCACATGCTTGTCGGCACGCTACGTTCCCGTTGTGTCGACCAACGCTTGGTGGTTCGGCGGCTAAGAGGTGTAGCACGAACCTCGTCCCCACTAGAACACCGCAAGAACCGATCCACAAGTGAGGTAACTCAATGACACGAGCAATCCACTAAAGTTACCTTTCGGCTCTCCGCCGGGGAAGGTACAAGACCCCTCACAAGCACTGGGAGATAGCCACGAACAATCACCAAAATGCTCCTCCGCTGCTCCAAGATGTCTAGGTGGCGGCAACCACCAAGAGTAACAAGAAAACCGCAGCTAGAACGATCCCCAAGTGCCACTAGATGCAATCACTCAAGCAAATGTACTTGGAATCACTCCCAATCTCACAAAGATGTGTGGGAGGTGTTTGCTTAGGCTCACAAGGATGTCAAGTATGCTAGAATGCCAAAGGGGTAAGCCCTAAGCCGGCCAACACGTATTTATAAGCCCCTCAAATAAATAGAGCCGTTGGCTCTTTCACTGGGCAAAACTCGAGATCACCGGACGCACTGCAGGTGAGGCACCGGACGCTGGAACAGAGTGTCCGGTGCTCCAAAAGCAGCCATGTGTCAGCTCTTTGAAACTCACGCGTCAAACTCTAACGGTCACCTGCAGAGCACCGGACGCGGTTAAGTTGGCACCGAACACGTCTGGTGCACACCGGTCTTAAACTCAAGGAGGTTTGCAAAATGCGTAGGGCACCGGACTCTCTTCACCGGATGCACCCTTAGCGTCCGATCCCTTACCTAGAGAGGTTTGCAAAACACGCGGACACCGAACGCACACCACCGGACGCACCTTGAGCGTCCGGTGCTCTCAGTCAGAGACTCTTGCAGAAGTCAGGCAGCACCGGACGCACAAATAAGATCAAGCCCGCGTCCGGTGTCTGGCGTCTGGTGCCTAACCCTGGCTGAGCTAAGCACTACCTGCACACCGGACGCATAGACACAGCGTCCGGTGCCTCCACGGCCAGCGTCTGGTCCCGTGTCTTCTCCACATTTCCCACCGGCGCAATAGAAAATATGCACTTCATTTTCTCAAAAAGTGTCGAATCCCACCTCGCAAGCTCGGCGAGAGGGAGAGAGGAACCCAAACCCTCTCTACCCTTCAACCGCCACCTCCTTCTCAAAGTGTGCCAACACCACCAAGTGTGTACCAATAAGTGCACGTGTGTTAGCATTTTCACAATCATTTTCTTCGAAGGAGTTAAGTTAGCTCACTAGGTTCTAAATGCATGCACATGAACAATGACACCTAGTGGCACTTGATAACCGCTTAGTCAAAGAATTTTTCTCTTTATAGTACGGCTATCTATCCTAAATGTGATCACGCCCTCTATGGTGTCTTGATCACCAAAACCAAAACCCTAAGCAATACCTTTGCCTTGAACTCCATAGGGTTTTATTTTTCTCTTTCTTCTTTTCCAAGTTGATCACTTGATCATCTTGTGGTCATCACCATCATCACCATGATTATCTCTTGCTCCATCACTTGCCATGTACCAAGCTCATTAAGTCTACACACACTTAGTATAGAGGTTAGTACTTAGGGTTTCATCAATTATCCAAAACCAAACTAGGGCTTTCATCTGCACCCCAACACATCCATTATGTCACCATGCCATTCTCTCATAGCGTTTGTCTTCTTCCACTATTTTCTCTCACTAGCATTCATGGAGAGATTCCACGACAACCACTCCACCTTATCTCAAGCCCTCATAGCCATAGTTTTACCACACATTGAGTTTCATAATCAACCAAGCCTCATCAAAAACTACCACCAGTGAATACCTTCTCTAGTGGATCCTTGAGTAGGTAGCCACCATTGATGCCAGTGCTCGAGTTCATCTTGTATAGCTCAGTCATCCTATCCTTTTCCCTTGATAATCTTGTGTGGCCCCGTTATAAGCCTTGATGGAGTCACACTTACATAATCTTTTAGGTGGTTGTGACCTTTGTTACCATTGTCTCTACAATAGTACATGACTCCAAGCCCCACAAGTTGAAGGAACAATTCTAGGACTGTTGAAGCTTTGGAGTCACTGTTCAACCATACCTAAGACCTAGGTGTTCAACTTCTGCTTATGTATCCTTCGGTTGTCTAGATCTGCTACCAACCCAATTCCTACCTAGCCCTTTAATTGGATGCCTTAGATCTAGCCTCACCAAGAACACTAATGCAACTGGTGTGCTTGTGGGTGTACCACGGCACTACTACGACCACTAAAAGATCAAGTACGTTACAACTGACCTTGCTAATTACCCCGCCTTACAAACAGATAATATAAGCCTTTGTTCTCTTATCCAAATTGAACATTGAGTCATAGGTGTTGTCCTCCCAATTTTCCAATTGAAATACCAAATAGCTTGTAGTATGAGTCTTGTCGACCACCCTAACTAGACCGTTGAGCAGTTTTTAACCCTACACATCTTGTGTAACCAACATGGCATAGTTGAACCCTTAAGCTAAGCACTTCATGGAGTATTACACTATAAAACCTAGTCAACCAAGTTGAAGTAAATAAGAATTTGTCCTCTCCATCCTAGCCAACTTGTATCTTAAGTTATGAATCTCGATGTTCGCCAACTTGAATACCAAACAATCTTAGCCACGCATGGCTAATTCCTTATGTGTGTGTGCATTGGTTCAAACTATCATAGTCAAAGCCAATTGAAGTGCCCGAATATGCTTCCTCAAGCCTCTTCCACAACTTGTGTGTCATCTCCCAATATTTGATAGACGTGACGTGAGTACCTTGAGATAAAGAGAGTCATATATAACATTTAGATCTTGATCATTGAGTTGTAGCTTTTACTTCTCTCTTTGGGTTGGATCCTTCATAAAAGAGCACTACAAACTCCCTCTAAAAAACTCTCCAAGTCGTCCTTCCCATTGCCTTCAAATTGGCACACATCCTTCTCATAATAATTTGTGCCATAAAAGTTTGTCACATTGTTGCTTGCCATCTTTTACTCCAAGAGTTTGTTGGCACACCTCCTTCAAATTGGCACACTATTGCTTGCCATCTTTTACTCCAAGAGTTTGTTAAATCTTGATTTGACTGGTGACTTAGCTCTAATACCACTTGTAAGGATCATTGGAAGCCTAAAGGGGGTAAAAACCCTAACTAAAAATTCTTGCAACCACAAACACTAGGCAAACTTGTTAGACACATAGGATGCCCTAATAAGCACTACAAGCTAATGCAAGCCTAGGGTGATGGTAACCTACACAATTATAGTGATCAAGAATGTAAAATGTGTCACTAGTATTGATAAACTAGCTAGGTTTGCACTCTATGATGACAAGTCGTATTGTCACTACTCTATGAATTGAACAACACAAAGTACATTGCAAGAGAGAGTAATAAAATAAATACCACAAGAGGAACATGCAAGATATATCCATGTGGTTTAGTGACTTACTAGTCACTTACATCCATGTTGAGGTAAGCCTAAGGATCATCACTACTCTATCAAGCTCAACAACCCCGCAAGGTTGGCTTCGACATGAGTGTTTAATCTTGAGCCAGCTCGATCATGAAGCACCAAACCTCGATTCCACTAGAGTGGTCCTTTGCCTCTCCAGAGGGGATGAACCTAATGACTCCTCACAATCAACTGTGGAGCACCTCGCAATCTTCAATTGAGTGCTTCAACAGTAATAGCTAGTCCAAGCCATCTAAGTGGTAACAACCACCAAGAGTAACAAGAAACTAGTGCCACTAGATATTACTACCGCCATTCCATTTTAGACCAAACGCACTAGATCACTCCAATCTCACCAAGAATGCAATCACTAGCAAACAAATGTGAGTGGAGGTGTTTCTTGGAAGCCCAAGAGTTCTAGTTTCCCTAGCCACACACTATCCATAGCCTCTCTCTCTCTCTCAAGAAACTAGCCATTGGAAGCTTAGGGCAGCATTATCAGTGTCGCCGGAGACATCCGGTATGTCACTAGAGTCTACCACTAGGGCTGCTTTAATTGATACTGACACTATGTTAGAACTACCCATTGCAGCGCTCGAAACTCTGGTGCTTGCTCTCCGATCACATGATAGTTCTAGTGAATACAAACTCCCCATGCACACAAAAACATTGCATCTAATGTTGCACTCTAGTGGTATCACCGGAGAGTTCTGGTGACCTTTATGAAACTCCCATGCTCTTTTTTAGCACTATCATAGCTTAAGCTCTGGTGCCCCGCTCTCTATTAGCATCGCAAGTTAGGGTTTGTGTTGTTGTTTTCAACAAAGCTAGGTCAATGCTCTAACCTTCGGTGACCTAACCTCTAGTGGTCAACGAAGGGTTTTGATGGACGATCGAACCAAGATGATTACCACTCTAAGATCCTATGACCTAATTCTATGGTGACCAAAGAGCTCAAGTTAGGGTAAAAGCCATGAACTTCTTTTCTCAAACCTTTTAAAATGGCTAGCTCCAATAGGTCTTCCATGGGATGACCAACACCTTGAGCACTAGATAACTACATTAGCAATTAAATTGCCCCTCTTTATAACACAACTATCTATCATATCAACCTATACATTTGTCTTCTCTAATCATTACATGGCCGATGAAAGGCACGACCTATTGTTATACCTTTGTCTTGCATATCATCCATCATCTTCATCTCTTCACTTGTTGAGCTTTTGCACTCACAATCATCGACATCTTCATCACCATGGCCTTGTGCAACTCAGCTCTTTCTTGTGGATCAATCATCACCTTTTATGTCATGAATTTATCACTCCACAAATTCATTCAATTACCAAAACACAAACAAGTCTTTCACATATATAACACTAACTATAGGTGTGTCCAACCATATAAATTTGATCCACACTACATGCAAGCTATGTTATAAAAAGTTAAATCATCATTAAAGTAATCTCTAAAAGGATATAATTCTTTATTGTTCGTGTGTGTATATATATATATACGGCAGCGTTATTCTACACCCTAGGTGTAGAATATTATTCTACACCGCAAGTTAAATCTGAGTAGAAAAAATACTGAGCAGTACTGAAACGTCTAATACTAGACTCAGGACCACGAAATACTGAACAATACTGAAACGCGGATACTGGACGATACTGAATTCTGCTCAGTATAACAGTTTGGTGTAGAATAGTATTCTACACCTAGGGTGTAGAATAGCGCTTATATACAGTTTGGTGTAGAATAGTATTCTACACCTAGGATGTAGAATAGCGCTTATATATATATATATATATATATATATATATATATATATATATATATATATATATATATATATATATATATACTCGCATGTCTTCCCTCTAGTACAACACGGCCCATACAACCGATACAAAACCATACGTACAGATAATTCTTGGTAAATTGTCTGTAGAAATGAGAATTTTTCAACATATGGGTCAAGCAACAATGGTTTTTTTTTTTGAGAGAAACCGGAGCTTCATTAATCAATGACAGGATTACATTCACAGTTTATGATATCCATGAGACCAGGTGGGGTTAACAGCCACTCCGCCACTTGAGAGTCACGGGATACCAACCGAGTACAGGCATGTGCTAACATATTGCAGTTTCTGCTAATAAAACGAAAACTAAATTCTTCAAAGCTCCGACTAAACTCCTCCATCTGTGTGAGGAGGGCTGAAATCTCAGAGCGCTGGTGCGAACGGTTCTCCCATAAGCTAACAAGCACCTGACAATCAGTCTCAAGAATCAGGCGTCGCACACCTCTGTCCCGAGCCAGAGTCATTCCGTCACAACACGCTAAGGCCTCAGCAGTCAACACATTCAGACAATATTCATACCATTTAGCTGTGCCACCACACGTCCTTCCATCTTGGTCACGAAGAACCGCGCCAGAAGCCGCTGACCGGGTGCCGTCATAGAAGGCTGCATCAACATTGCACTTTACCCAGCCAGCAGCCGGCTGTTCCCAGGACTTCAGCTTACTTGCAGATAGTTTTTCTTTTACCGGGTGAAGCACCTGCCAGAGATCAAAGGCGGTGTCAATAGCCCATTGTGCTGCTACTTTCACTGGTCGCGGCTCCTCACCATGACGCCTGCTGTTTCGCGCCATCCATAATGCCCACATTCCACATAAGATCACCGCTGCATCTTTTGGAGGAACACATCCTGGATCAATCAAATCCCGAGCCCAGGTAAGTGGGTGCAAAGACGGAATTTTGACACCAGATAAGCTCTTCGTTTGATTCCAGAAAAATTTTGCTATCGTGCATTCTAATAGGACATGCTTCACTGACTCCTTATCATCACCACAGACATCACAATTTGCAGTGGGCTCAATGTGTCTGTGATTCAGGATGTCTTTGGCCGGGAGAAAGTCATTAACCACGCGCCACCAGAAGACACGGACTTTTGGCGGCACACATAATTTCCAGATTCGGGACCACGTAGTGTCACCAGATGAGGATGCTTGTGCCGCTTCCTGTTGCTGCCACTGCTCATCGAAGAGGAGCCTGTATGCCGAACGGACAGAGTATAAGCCATGCCTCTCTAATTCCCATGTCCATGAATCAGTTCCTGCACCTGTCACCGGCAAGCTTAGGATAGCCTGGGCATCAACATCAAAGAAGAGCTGTTTTACGAGCTCCTCATTCCAACTCCCACTCGGGGTCAAGAGGTCTGACACCAAATCGACCTGCAACTGAACTGGTGTAGTGATCGGTTTCCCATTGAAATGTCCAGGTAGCCAACGGTCCTGCCAAATTCTCGTTGTATTTCCATCACCGATCCGACGCACAAGCCCCTTGGACAGCACATCTCTGCCCGCCAAAATAGCCCTCCAAGTATGACTCGAGTGTTTCTTTCGACTGGCCTGCAGAAAATCCGAGTCATGAAAATACCTACCCTTCAACACACGAGCACACAGCGAGTCAGGGTTTTGGATCAGTCTCCACCCTTGTTTACCCAGCATGGCCAAGTTAAACAATCTCAAGTCTCTGAAGCCCATACCACCAGCAACTTTGGGTTTGGTCAGGAGTTCCCAACGCTGCCAATGTATGCGCCTACTGTCTGCCGAGCTCCCCCACCAGTAATTTGAAATTACCGATTTCATTTTCCGGCAGGTGTCCTTTGGGATCAAGAAGCAACTCATAGGATATGTCGGCACAGCCTGAGCAATAGACTTGATCAGCACC
Source organism: Sorghum bicolor (assembly GCF_000003195.3). NCBI lineage: Eukaryota > Viridiplantae > Streptophyta > Magnoliopsida > Poales > Poaceae > Sorghum > Sorghum bicolor. The sequence goes on from NC_012875.2 coordinate 47,733,228, forward strand.
TCCCTGCCAGCACAGCTAGCTTCACGACCACTCCATGTTCCAACTAGATTCCTGATCCTAGTGGGCATAAATTCAAAGGTGTCTTTAGTTGAGCGGCCTAGGGTGGTCGGAAGGCCCAGATACTTCTCCGCCAAGGCCTCAGTTTCAATATGTAGAACTTCCTTCACCTCTTGCTTGCAGGTGTCATCACAATTTGCACCGAAGAAGATCGCTGATTTGTCTCTATTTACCAACTGTCCCGATCCTCTACTATATATATTCAGGATGTCTTGCAAACGTCTAGCCCCTCTGAGGGAGGCTTCTGAGAAAATAATGCAGTCGTCTGCAAATAGAAGGTGTGAGACCCACGGGGCATGGATTCCCACCCGCACTCCCCTGGATAAGTGCACCGGTCTAACTGCTCGCAGCAAGCAGGAGAGTCCTTCAGAGCACAACAGAAAAAGATATGGGGAGATTGGATCCCCTTGTCGAATCCCTCTTGACGGCTTAAAAGGAGTTGATAAAATCCCATTCATTCGTATTGAGAAGGATACCGATGTGACACATCTCATGACAGTATGCACAAACCTTTCAGCAAAGCCCAATTTCAGCATCATGCCTTGGAGGTAATTCCACTCTACTCGGTCGTAGGCCTTTGCCATATCGAGTTTAACTGCACATGCCCCCAATTTCCCTTTCTTCCGCTTGAGATAGTGAGTACATTCATAGGCAACAAGTACATTGTCCGTGATTAGGCGACCTGGCACAAACGCACTTTGTTCTGTAGAAATAATTTCATCTAAAAAGACTCGTAGTCTGTTAGCAAGTACTTTGGAGCACAGCTTATAAACCACATTGCATAGAGATATCGGCCGAAAATTCTTCAGATCCTGAGGATGTTTTACCTTTGGGATCAGCACAAGCGTTGTCTGGTTGATGGCCTCCGGAAGTTGACCACCATTCAGAAAATTCAGAACAGCTCTAGTCACACTTGGACCCACTGTGTCCCAGTGCGTTTGGTAGAATCCAGCTGTAAATCCGTCAGGACCAGGGGCCTTATGAGCACCCATCATAGACAGTGCCCGCACCACCTCCTCTTCTGAAAATGGGCTCTCCAGTGATTCATTCATCGCCTGAGTCACACGTTGCGGCACATGTGCCAGAATTTCATCTGGCAACAAGATCGGTTGGGCTGTGAATAGGTCCCCATAAAAATCTATGGCCATTGACTCTAATTCGGACTGCCCAGTGACCAGATCACCATTCACTGTCCTCAAGGCCGAAATGTGGTTGGTCTTCGCCCTTTCCTTCGCTTTCGCTTGGAAAAATTTGGTGTTCCTGTCACCATCTTTCAGCCAGGACAAACGTGAACGTTGCTTCTCCATTATTTCCTCCCTCGCTAGAAGTTCAGAAATACGAGTCATAATTTGTCTTTCTCGTCTAGACGGACCCGAGAAGATGGAGTAACTCCTCTCAATCTCTAGCTCACGACGTAGCTTGCTGAGCTCCTTCCTGACCGAGCCAAAGACAGAGTGATCCCATTCCTGGAAGGCCCATCGCATCCTCCCCAGCGAGGTTTGCAGCTCATCTAGATCCTCGATGTGATTAGCATCCCCCCAGGTATCTTTCACTAGCTGCAAGTAAGAGGGTTCTCTCCTCCACATGTTTTCATATTTAAAATTCTTCCCTCTCCTGCCCCTACCCCGCTTGGAACGATTGCACTCAATTACTAAGCAGCAATGATCAGACTCCGTTGTTTGCTCATGGTTTACCTTGATTTGCCTGAACAGATCCGCAAAAGTTGCGTTAGCAAAGGCTCTATCAAGTCTAACTTTGATGTTATGATTTCCTTCTTGACGGTTGTCCCAGGTGTACGGCAGCCCGGAGAAACCCAAGTCAAAAAAGCCACATGCAGACAGAGCATCACGAAAGCCATCCATCTGTCTTTCTGGCCGCTGCACTCCACCAAACTGCTCGTTAGCTTCTAGTATTTCATTGAAGTCCCCAGCACAAAGCCAGGGAGCATCACTTTGGACACTCAGAAAGTGCATGAGCTCCCAACTTCGATGCCGGTTTTCCTTCCTAGCTTCACCGTAGAACCCAGTGAAACGCCACTTATCTGCTCCTGACACTGGATCCACCACCATCACATCTATATGAAGCTTGTCGTACGTCTGCAGCTTCACACAGACCTCGTTCGTCCATAGTAGGGCTAGACCCCCACCACGGCCAAAGGTTCCAACCCCCACACCATTTTGGAAACCCAAGCTACTCCGCAAGCCTTGTACATCGTTGGAGAAGCGTCGAGTTTCTGAGAGAAAAACCACCACCGGGCGGTGTAGCTGTACCAAGCTACGCACTTCATGAACTGCCTCGGGCTGCCCAAGGCCCCGGCAGTTCAAACTTAAAAGTTTCATTGTGCCCGGCGGGGACTGCCGCCCGCAGTCGCCGCCGATAGCGCAAGTGTTTGAGAATTCGATCTCTTTTGCTTCTTTGGTGACACCTCCGAAGCGGTTGCTCCCAACTCTCCACCAGTCTTACCCAGTTGATTCACTCTCTCTGACACCAGTCCGGTTGGAGCCAAGCCTGACGTATCAATCACCGGGAGATTGAGGTCCTGCGATGATGAGCTACCTCCCGTGCCTTTTGCTTTCCTCTTCCTCAGCACAAAATGAGACTCAGCTTTCTTGCTCTGGAAAAGCTGAAGGCTTGCATCCGCATCCTTCCTGGTATCACAATCTGACTTTGAGGCTTTGTTCTTCAAATGTGAGAGAACCTCCTCCTCTTCCTCTCTCTCAACTCCATGGGCAGGGATCTTCGAGCGCAGGTCATCAGACCTTGGCACTGAGCCTTTTGAATTCTTTGAGCTGGTGGTTGACGAGCCACTACCAAAGGATTCTGCAGCAGCTTCATGGAAGCTTTGCGTTTTCTTTTTCCTCACTTCCGATGCCCTAAGTTTGATGTCATAGGGTAACTTGCCTAAGTCATTCCGGACTAATGGCTTATCACATTCCAACTCCGAGTGCCCCATGATGCCACAAGATAGGCAGAAGAACGGCAGCTTCTCATACTGCAGATCAAACCATTCCGGTTCAACATCTTTTTTTGTCCTCAGAAGCACACCTCTTCTCAGGGGTTTTGCCACTTCAACCGCCACTCGGGCACGTAGGTAGGCTCCACTAGCTTTGCCGTCTTTATCCACGTCCATCTTCTTTACCACGCCAACCAGGCCCATAGCACGTTCACCACGGTGCCTGTTCATCCAGCCTAGCGGAAGGTTCAAGAGCCGAACCCAGATATCCATTCGATCGAACCTGATTTCCGAAGGCTTGAGATTTTCGTCATAGGTTTGCAGCAGCAGAGCGTGCCGACCCACCATCCACGGCGAGCCACCAAACACCCGTTCCATGTCCTGCTCAAACTTGAATTCTGCGACAAAAGAGGTTCTCCTCCTTTTCACCAATTGACCTGACCTTCAGACCATAGGGATTCCCCCAGGCCGGCTTCATCGCACGAAAGATTGTGGTGGCGTGCACAGTCGTTGGTGAGAGGACCTTCCCGACCAACGCCCACTCCATCCGACCAGGGTCTTCAACATCTTCATCATCACTGAATTCCACGACGTCCTCCTCTTCTGCTGTCAGATTGAGGTTCTGAAGCAGATCGGCAACGTTCGCATCTGGATCAACCGGTAGTCCACTCCCGATCGGACGCAGATTCAGTAACGTTGCTTCAGTAAGTCACAACGTAACTTTAGCATCATCTGCTACGTTGCTTTGCCATCCAACGGTCTGTCGAGAATCTACTAGAGCTGAGGCTGCTGAAGGCCGGACGCGGACTCTATAATGCCACTTCACATGCTCGCTTGATTTACAAATACAAATGCCCTATTTAGTTGTGACTTTTTTTTTCAAAATATCTACTATAATATTTTTGTTTATATTTGATAATTATTGTCTAATTATTGACTAACCAAGCTTAAAAAATCCGTCTCGTAATTCCAGATGAACTGTGCAATTAGTTACTTTTTTATTATATTTAATTCTTCATGCATGTGCTGCAAGATTCGATGTGACGAAAAATCTTAGACCATTTTACAAAATAGTTCAGGAACTAAGACCTTGTTTAGTTCCAACTTTTTTTGCAAAATGGACACTGTAGCACGTTTGTATTTGACAAATATTGTCCAATCATAGACTAACTAGACTTGAAAATTCGTCTTGCAAATTATAATTAAACTATGTAATTAATTATTTTTTATCTATATTTAATACTTTATGCATGTGTCGTAAGATTCGATGTGATGGGGAATCTGAAAAAATTTTCGGGAACTAAACAAGGCCTAAACAAGACCAAATAGTTCACCCCAAAATCCAAAAACTTTTTAAGATTTTCCGTCACATCAAAATTTACGGACTATGCACTGAGCATTAAATATAGATAAAACTAATTACACAGTTTGACTATAACTTATAAGATGAATCTTTTAAGTCTAGTTAGTCTATGATTAAGTAATAAATGTTAAATACAAACGAAAGTGCTACAATATTAAATAAAAAAATTCAAGTCAGCCAAAAATTATGCAAAATTGCTTGATTCAGCGCAGGATGTCCATGAACACGAGCACGCTGTAGAAGCAGAGTAGAGCATCACAACTTGCCTATAAAATAATAATACTTTACGTTAGATTATTTGTCAGCCGTTAGATCTGTGTTGAACGGTGCATAGAGGTAGGAAAGTTACGCTGTGACTTTCCCAGAGGAAAGTCACTGAATCCATCTCCCTTCCGATCGCGGCCATGGCTTCTAATCGGAGGGAAGAAGGGATATGCGGTGTACAGACTGTAGACACACTGGTTCAAAATACCTTTTTTCACTAGATCCACTATGAAAAGACTAAATACACTTGTATTGTTGATTAAATCACGTGTGCTCGATCGACTGCACACCAAGTTCTCTGCAAAATCTGGATCATATGGTAATAAGAAGACTGAATAGTCCATTCCTAACTCTGAATTTAGTCTTCATGGTTGGTATCAAAAATACTATATATTCCACAAGACTTGGCGCGTGTATCTACGCAATATCATAGCCAATAAAGGGAAATTCCAATGGAATACCATATAAATGGAGAAACTGCTCACTTGAATTGAAATCCAAATGGGTTTCATACCTATATACATCAATCCTCACCCCTAAGACTAATCATTATGTACCCAGGTCAGCCCACCAAGAACAGTTATTTGGGTCATGTCTCAGCATCCCATGACTCACACCATGAGAAGGCAAAACAGCACATAGCCTGTCAGAACCTAGATAGGGCAAGACTGTACATACTTGGACTTTTGATAATTGCCATTGTTTGCTACATAAGCTGAGAGAAATTTAACCAAAAAATTAGGCCAAGGTTTACAGCTTAGATAGGGTAGGAATGCCAATTTTTTTCTCCCATTCATCATACCATCTCTTTTAGAACTAAAACTGAAGCCACTCCAACGAATTGCTTAGCCATCTTTTGATAGGTCTAGTTCGATAGAATATGCCATCTTTTGTAGGACCAGAGTATGCCCTTCTGTAACTCTGGAACTGCTTAGCCAGCTCTGAAGATTCTCAGAAAACAAAGGTCTACATCAAAGTCATCCTGACATATGCTATTTATAGAGAAGATAAAATACCAAGCAAATATGCAGGATTGCATTAGTTTGTATGTAGGAGTATTTCCTCTGTGAATATCCAAATGGTCAAGTTTTTATATACTTTGTCCCATTAACAAAAGTATACACCTAATACAGTCAAATTTCATTTGCAAAATAGAAAACAATGTACAGTAGGATTTATGGGTTGAAAAAAAGTGACTGCAAATGTGTAATTAATACATACTGGTAGTCTGAACATTAAGAGCAATACAAGGAAACCTTCTGAAGCACAATACAGATGGTTCATATGCCAAAAGCAGACTTCCAAGCAAATCCACAATACAGATGGTTCATATGCCAAAAGCAGCCCTCCAAGCAAATCCCTTTTACTAGAGGAAGCGAAAACCTCACAGGTTCATTTGAACCCTGAAATACAAACATCCTGAGACAGAAGTGATAGGAGATACGGAAAGACACAGCAGTGGTCAGCAGGAAACACAGGTACCTGGTCTAAGCTCCCATAATCCCATCCTCTGAACTGAAAAGATCTTAAGATCAGCAGCCAATATATTCTCCAATCCATACTCCAAGAGGGTGAGTCATGCATGAATCCTTCTTAGTTTATATTGAACCTTTAAAGAATATTATAGCCTTTAACTAAAGCCTAAAAAGGTTGAAACCATCATCAGTTTCATCATAAGCTTGTTCCAGCAAGTTCATCACCAATCCCTGACTTGTTCTGTTTCGTCCTTCAAGCACATGCGCCATTAGGATTTCACATGATCTGGGACTGATTTAGCTCCATTGAGACATCAGCACTTTGTATGTGAGAAGTGTAGAGAACAGTAAAGAATTATATAATCATAGCCTGCCAACACAAGATGAAGAGGTTTTGTATTTGCCTTAATTGCTTTCATACAATCATTGTTTCTCACTAATTCCCATCTTGTGATTTTGTATAATATATCATTTCTTGAATCAAACAATTGCATGCCAACACATCTACTTCAGTTATTTCATAAAGGCATACAATTTACTCTGCCGAAAGTTCCATGGCGCTTAGCAACTTTTTATATCAACAATACCTTTTGGATTCTCTGGATGTGGCATTACTTAACTGTGCTTTCACATTCAATAGTTCTGGCAAAGGGAGGCAACAAGCTTGAGACAACAACTGCACAACTTGCAAGAAAATCATCGGTACGTCACAAAACCCTGCAAGTTTTATAGATGTGTCATTCAGAAAATTTGCCAAATGTAAAAAAGATCAATAAAAGAATTGTCAGCATGAACATAAATGCAACAGTTCAGAAACACATATGAATTTGTTTAAACAAGGAAGAAAATCCATTCTGTTTTTTTAAGAAAAACATACAAAGAAGTTTAAAACAATAACAAATCTGCACTGCTGACACAACCTAAGGACCATGAGGTAACTAGAACACCTCCAACCCTGAACTTGTGCAGAGTGCATGAATTAGTATAGCAATATGTGAGAATAAATATAGCATACAAAATGCATAAGAACAGAACCTAGTTTAAGGACGTGATACTGACGCCACAGGATAATGCATGGCTTATGCAGACATCAGTTTTCACAAACAAGAGATGTAAAAGGATGCAAAGATTTGTGACTTCATGGCAAACCATTTATCAATAGAAAAGTGTAATTTAAACAAGAGATAGCAGATAGACACCATCATTTTACTTATTTATATTTATTTTAATTTTTTGCCTAGTAGTTTTTGAGCACTCTGATTTGTAATCACTTTATTCCAAGCAACAGTACTAAAGGCATCCGAAGTGTAGGATGATGTGATTTAACCCAAAAGGCTTAGAACCAGACCTTTAGCTTGAGACCTGGCATCAACAAATAAAGAAATCATGAGCAAAGGCAGGAAACTCGGGCTCTCCCACAGGCGGGCAGAGGCCAGGGGCCTTCCACCATCCAATCAGTTCTCCTCGGATTCCAATCCAATCTCCCAATCAGTGATAAATAGACGGTCGGATGAGATCTCGAACGTTGTCCCTACCTAGCAGCCTCCCACAGGAGACGGAGGCAGCTGCCTTGCGCTGCAGGCGGCAGAAAGGGTCTCCTACAGTCCCACCGATGGCGACAATGGCCACACACGAGTAGATGGGCAGAAGCCTCACGCTGCAGATGGCAGCGGCGCTGTGAGCAGGGCGCTAGGCGATGGGGGAGACAGCAGCAGAGCGAAAGAGGTTGCCTGTGATTTTTTTTATTTCCATGTGGGTCCCACTTTTTAGGGGCTCCCTTGGCCTCAATCATAACAGATGATGCCCTTATCTGACATGGGCCTCACTTTAAGGCCCTTGGGGCATATATAGCAAGAAGCTGAATCCTTAAAAACGAACACGATATGATCAAGCAACAAGACCCTACTACATTAAAATACAGTCAAAATTGAAACATAAAAAGTAAGTAAAATGAATTCACTGACTGTAGGCAGTTGATGGGACAAGATCTTTCCGGATTAGGTGTCAAGGGACTTCAAAATCTAGAAAATCAGCTAGAGATGAGCGTTCGTTGCATCCGGACAAAAAAGGTAACCATGCTAATCATTTTTTATCCTTCATAAGATTGCCTCATCCAAAAATAAAACTGAGGATCATGGTTATTACTTTCAGGACCAACTCCTGGTTGATGAAATTCACGAACTGAATCGAAAGGTTCTGGAACACTCCACTATTCCTATGAAATATGATGTCTTTGAGTGGACTTCAGCAAGCTCATTCTGAACTGGCTCATTTGTAGGGAAGTCTCATCCAACAAGACAACATGGAATTACACAGAAAGGTCAACCTAATTCGCCAGGAAAATGCCGAATTATACAAGGTATTTGATAAAGACATACAATTTTTCAGGATATACGTCCTATCACATGATTTGTTTCTATGCCCAGCTCTATGAGAAAGAAGCAGCAGGTGAAGTCAACCGAGATTCAACAACTCCATACAACTTTGCAGTTGCAGAGAATGCCAACATTCCTATCCATCTTGAGCTTAATACTACACCGCAAGAACATGATGTTGAGCCACCTGCGGCTCCTAAATTAGGGTAACCCTGCTTTTTCTGCATAGGACCTATTGACTCTGTTCTTAGTTCTTTAGTGGCATCCATTTAAGATTATATAAAAACTTGCAGGTTGCAACTAAATCCATGAAGACATGCAGTATGACATTGCTTTTGTTCTCATTGTCCTTGAAGACTGGAACTTGAAGCAGCCAGAAATGATTGCTTGTAACGGGGCTAAACACATAGCAAGACAAATAAAGTATACATGCCACAGACTATTGGCAATGGTAGTATAAATCTATCTCAAATAACATGCATTGTATTGAAACTTGAAAGTTTATCCAGCAAATGGTGGTATAAATCTATCTCAAACAAATCTATGCAGCAATGGTTTGTCTTTTCACACATTATGTAAGTTTGTTTGACCAAAATGGGTATGTAACAGGTACAAATTTCCAGGTGAACTTATTTACAAAAAGAATAGTGTCTCCAGAAAACTGAGCTGCTGCTTATCTTGAAAGTTGTGTGTGGCCGAAGAGCAGAAATGTTTTTTTTTCATTTTATCTATGCATTTATTCTAGAATAAAGGAGTACAATAAAAAGGGATCCAAAAAAATATATGGATGTTCACTAATCATTTTGTCATTTGTGAAAGTACAATAACAGTTTAGCCAAATACAGAGAATAAAAGGAAGCAACGAATTGCCATATGAATGTTACAGAGAACCATGTTGATGCGGTCAGAATATGGAAGCTCCTTTTTATTGACCAGTAAACAATAACACAACTTTCAGTGTTTAATAGGAGCAATCAAGTAACTTACGTTTTTCTTGCAAGTTATGCAGTTGCTGCCTCTAGCTTGCCGCCTCCACTTGCAGCAACTGTCAGAAAAGGGGAGGAAAAATGTCAAATCAAAGGCTTCCAGCCTATTAATTCAATAGCATTAGCTGCTAATACCATTAGCAGCAATAAATTGCAATATACCCAACAGGGCGGCTCAAAGTACCACAGACCAATCTTTTACTTAGCACATAAAGAATTTGCACTGAAGTTGGTGCAGTCTTCCCTTCATATATTTAGATTTTGTAAAAGTTGCTATTCAACCGAAAGTAAAACTTAAAAAAAACCAGTTACTTACTAGACCATACAAACAATACAGACTAGTTGCATTTCGCGCTGCTGCAGAAACCTGAAACTATAAATGATGAGACGGTAGTGCCTAATTACAGAGGAACTTAGTCCTAGTATATTGCTAGGTTTCATCAGTATTCTGGTATCCATTAACAGCTACTAAAACAAGCAAACTCATGTGCATTGTTCAAACAGCAGAGAACACAAAATCCACCAAGGTCAACACAAACTCTCAACTCCATTAAATCAAAACAAAAAAAACTACAGACCAAATATAATAATAGGAAGAAATGCCATCAGTCCTCATAAAACTTCTATAACAGTATTAATTTCATGGTTATTCGGAAACCCACCAAAGGGCAATTTGGAAGCTAACTCAGTTATGAGACAATGAAGAATCATGATTCAGAGCCATCCAAGAATGCTGACATGGTACAAATAGAACCCTACCATGACTACAACATACCAGGTATGGAAGAACTTTAGGGTCACATATAGCATTACAAAAGCTTAAGTCAAAAGTAGCCCTGGAAAGAGTGCAAAAAAGGGAAAAGGGACAAAAAACTAGGTAATTCTGGCATTTGAGACTGACAAACCACAGTGCAAGCAGCTGCAATGCATACTTGGGTTTGTCATTGCATCACACAAATGTTATGTGCGGGGGAGGGGGAGGCTGTTCGTTGGTGGCCATCGACAATCTAGGGAAGGCCAAACCGACAGCATAAGCAGACCTGCCTAAAGAAGAAAAGGGACCCAGCTGTGCGCAGGTGGTCATCAGCAATTCAGGGAAGTCCAAACTGAATGCAGAGGCAGACCTTTACATTGTGTTGGAAGGAATCTAAATTTGGTGTCATTCCATGGCATCATCTGTCAATTACAGAATGAAATGTGTGGTAAGATAGATGATCTAACGCTCTCTGCTACTGGTGTATGCCTACTATTTTTAGTTAGATATGGTTAGAAGATAGATGGCAAAAAAAAGGACTTAGCTCTTCTATTTTGTACCAAATCCGCTCAGTTTTATATAATATATGACAACATTTACTGAACCTTCAGCAGCCAGAAAACAGTACTATTAAATATAATGAATTATGCTCCTTGATGAATCTTCTTTTAAGACAATCCACTAATCCAGTACAAGCATTACTGTACGCTTTATTGCATTGATATATTCAGCTCCACAAATCGAGGACAGGAGTGAATATAGTTCACTCAAGTGGATTGCAAAGAGCCAATCAAACTTGATTTGTAGTATAGTAGTAATTAGTAAAGTAGTAATATGTATCTAACAAAGAAAAACACATCAAAATAAAAAACCATGATTATCCCATCTTAAGGACACCAAGTCATGCAGGTAAGACAAGAAAACTATTTCCCAACACGCTACTTGAGCTCACAATTAGCCAAGCTTGATCCTAGAGAAGGTACAGTGACCCTTTTTTATATAAGATAAGAAAGCACTGCAACTTCGATATGATGTCCATACTCCAGTCCTAATGGTTTTCAATGATTCATTAGTCGCAGCGCAAAGCCTCTATGCAATTTCAGCTTCCCTTACTCAGCAGCCAATATAGACTTAGCAAACAATAGTAGATCGCAAGATCACAGCTGGCAAAGACCTGAAAAACTAGCTGCCTTCATGAGATTCGTGCTAGTACATAAAAACGGTAGTTCATTGACCGCTCTCTCCCCCTCTGCCTGGTACCACCGAGACAGCTACTACACGTGACTACAAACCACAACCAATTCATCTCAATGTTCTTTTGTTAACATGAAAAGTTATTGGCCCCTAAGAAACATTTTTTATGTCATTGTTATTGGTCAAAGTTTCTTGCTGGACTGTGCTAAATAAGGTTGCAATTTTGTAGGGTCAAATAACATGTTCTCTCATCTAGATATAACGAATGTTTTGTACTGTTTTCCTGTTCCTTTTTGCCCTCGTTATTGTGATTCTAGGCATTCTGCTTTTGCAAGCAACATAATTTCTAAGTTTATCAGTCAAAGTTCGAACTCCTTGCAAGATTCCTTATTTCTTTTTGTCAACCTATTCAGCCGAGCTTCGATGAGCAGAACTCAACCTTAATAAAGCTTAGCCAAGCCAAGACTATGATAGTAAGATCCATACCAGGTTCAAAAGGTTGACTTCCAAACCTTGGCTCACTCGAGCTCAGCCAAAGATAGCACTAGACACAGGTGCTGCAGCGAGTGCAAACAATGTTTAGGGGGTGTTTAGTTCCAAAAAAATGCAAAATGCAAAATGTCAACTATTTTGGAATGGTAGATTGCAAAATGCCAAAATTTTTAGGGTCATGTTTAGTTCCATCCAAAATGCAGAATTTATTGTCTCATGAGAGACTCTTGAGGATCATTTTGGGTTTTTTTGGTCTCTTGAGGCCAAAATCCAAAATGGAGAATAACCACCTTTTTGCCAAAAAAATTTGCATGGTGTTTAGTTCCATTTTGCTAAATGATGGACCAAAACCCAAATTTTTTTGGGAAAAAAGGGGAACTAAACACCCCCTTACTTTACCAAGACTTCTCGTCATCATATGAATGAGGCCAGTTTAGTATCTCATTAAGTCATTATACACATTCATTTTATGATTTACTCATGGTAAAACAAAAGAAAAGTCCAGAAGGCTTTAGGTGAATAATATATGTCTTGTGGCTTAGCAGTGAGGACCTGCTGTTTTGATTTTTATCAATATAGCACTATGAATGCCCTTGGTTATACAAATCAAAATTAACCACAAAGCTCTACAAACCTTATCATTTGAAGCATGACATTGATTCAAAAGTAAAACAAAACCAAAATGAACCCATGACAGTAATCCTCAGAAGAATCTACAAGTAGCACCGTACCTAATAAATTAATGTGAAGTACTTCTGAAGACATACTAGTATCATTTTCATAAATCCAATATACATGATCACAAACAGGTTATTCCTTAAAAATTTAAGTAATGTGATAACATATTTCGCATGGTGAAAGTCATGGGCTGGCAAAATAAAGGTGGAAACTTATGGATTATATGGCATCCAAGCATGTGTCATGTCCTTACAAATGACTCTAGTTTATATTTTCAACAAACTAATTTATCACATTTTACATCATTCAATATTGGTGCAATATTATGAATTTTTGAACTGCCAACTGCCATGCTTATGCATGCACCTCCATGAACATATATAGCAAACCTACTAAACAAACAAAAGCACCTCAAGGTACTGGATAATATACGCATTGATCACTGCCAATGAAAGAATATCTTAATGTTCTCATAGAGTAACCCATCCAGTGAGGTGTATCTTCCAATAGCACTTGCTGTGTGTTAAATCACACATGCACAGTGCACCACAGGGAGAGGAAATTGTTAAATTTCAGCAGCATGTACCAACACATAAACAAGATGCAAGATGTGTGCAAAAACAAGTACATAACATATTTGCATACTCACACATTGCTGTGGAGAGAAGGGAGGATTGAATTTTTAGTGGTATATAGCAGCACACACCATGCCACATGTTATTTGTACACAAGTACTATCCACACTGAGACATGACTCATCAAAGCACTCACGACTAGAATTGGTCACCTTTCCTAACCCACAGTTTGCAAAAGGAAAACAAGCTGTAAAAAACAATGCATTTACATGGATTAATCAGAAACAAATATCATCTACCGTGCCGAATTTGAAGAGGTATCCACAATCACTGGAAACTAAGGAATCCAACAACAAAATAACACCGTAAGCTCTCCTGACATCATACCACAGCCCAAAACCTTCAATGTCCACGCACGCTGACCAGTGACCAGCATATAACTCACAAAACTAAAAAAACAACAAATAGATCTGATTCGAGCTCACTTCTAGCCTCCAAAATCTAGGATTCACGCATGCCAGGATAAAGCAATATGCTCGTAATTTTATGCTGCGACACAACTAGATTAACTTCAAACACGGGTGACAAAATAGTACGCACAACTGTACACGACCACAACTTACTCGATACTACCAAGCCCTTAACGGTGAACGATAGCAAGCAAATTAGAAGATCAAAACAGATTTCTCACCTGAGACGCCGGCGTGGAGGTCGAGCTCGAAACCCTAAAGGCTATATGAACGGGATAGACAGGCGATGCCAAACCCCGAAACTACGCAGAACGAAGCGAGGGGGTGTCAAAGGGAGAAGCGAACGGGGAAGCAACGGCACACGTCTGCGGCAAGCCCGATCTGTGGAATCGGATCGGCCATGCATGGCATGAGCTGTGGACGCAACAAAGGGGGCGGCTCCCACTGCCACGGGACAGTAAAGCATGCCAGATCGGTGAAATCCAGGAGCAGGGAGAGGCGCGGGGGAGATGGAGCAGGCGGCGAGCGGCGGCGCGCGAGAGACTCTAACCTGGATTTGGATTCGTCGAGGGCGCAAGGGGCCTGGCGGGGGTGTGGCTGGTGTATAGAGAGAGTGGGGATGGTGGGTGAGAGGAGGAGCTGGTGCGATTTTGGGGAGTAAAAAATGGTGCGGACGAGCGGTGCGCCGCCCGGCCACGTCGCCCTGGCGCGATTTCCAAAGGGGACGCTGCCGCTGTGCTGCGTGCACCCCGACAGGTGTACCTCCGCCTCCGCCGATCGGGAGCAGGAGGGCTGCGAGGCGACGCGACACGGCTGCCTTTTGCGGGGTGTCGCCGGAACCGAGCATGTGAACCACCGTGCGCGACTGTGCGACCTGCTCTCTTGTCCACCGGCCTGCGCTGCAGCCAGTTGTGGAACTGATACGGTCGGATGGGAGATGGAGGGAAGTGAGCGCAGCCAGGCCTTGTGTAGTTCCAAAAATTTTTACAAAATAGAAATAGTACTACTTTCGTTGGTATTTAATAAATATTATCCAATCATGTACTAACTAGACTCAAAAGATTCGTCTCGTCAATTCCGACTAAACTGTACAATTAGTTTTTATTTTCGTCTATATTTAATATTTCATGCATGCGTTTAAAGATTTGATGTGACAGTGAATCTGAAAAATTCGGTCGGATGGGAGATGGAGGGAAGTGATTTAGGCCTTGTTTAGATGTGAAAAGATTTTGAATTTCGGTACGGTAGCACTTTCGTTTGTTTGTGGTAAATATTGTTCAATTATAGACTAACTAGGATCCGTCTCGCAGGTAAACTGTGTAATTAGTTTTTATTTTCGTCTATATTTAATGCTTCATGCATGTGCCGAAAAATTCGATGTGACGGGAAATCTTGAAAACTTTTTGGTTTTTGGGTGAACTAAACAAGGCCTTAGACCTCCCTTTAAACGAAAGAATGAAAACAGTACAGAATAGAAAAAAACAGGAATATAGGAATGCGATGTAAAGCAGAGAAATAAAAAATATAAAAAATTTGTATGTCTATTCTCTCCCTCCGTCACAAAATAGATGTCATTCTTTTCAAAAAAGTAGACACTTTTAACTTTGACCAAATATATATCTAAAAAATTATTAGTATTTATAATACATAATTAATATCATTAAATAGATTGTTGAATATACTTTCACAATAAACTTATTAAAAGATATAAATGTCACATGTATCTTCTACAAACCTAGTTAAATTTGTAAAAAATTGATTCACACGTGTCCTATAACGCCGTCTATTTTGGGACTGAGAGAGTAGGTGTTTTGATGAACAGTGAAGAAACACATAAATGTAAAGATTTGTAAGTTTAGGAGCAAAAATATATTGCTTTCTTAATTAACCTACTTATATTCCATATAGATACTAGCAGCTCTGATGTACTTGATTTGTACGCATTGTCCCGCATGCATAGAATTTTTTACATAATAAAGTCCAAGTGGATTCTTTTTTCATATAGTTTAGGCCCTTTCACCCAAAAATTTTTCGCTAATGTTTAGACACATGCGTAGAGCATTAAATATAGTTTAAAAAATAACTAATTACACAATTTATATATATGTATTTTACAAGATAAATCTGTTAAGTCTAATTAGTCTATAAATAAACATTAATTGTTATAGTTACAAATATGTTATAGTATCAAAAAAATCGCGAACTAAACAAGGCCTTAAGAGAAAAGAAAGTTTTCTATAAATTTTCTATGAGCAATTCCTACCATCCAAAGGCTATTACAAGCATTGACGGAGGTACATTAGGGCGAAAACTGGGTTGTTGCCCCCCTTGCCTCGGAATAAATCTACATACTCCCTCCGTCCCCAAATACTGCTATTTCTAGCAGATTTCAGACAGATTAGTGTGGCAAACAAAAGACTATTCTACCCTCAATTAATTTGGGTTCCACCATTTAATCATACACGTTAACCCATGGTTCTCTAGTTCCAACGAGCTGCATTTAATACCAACTAAACAGACTCAACCAATTACCATGCGCCAAAGTACTACTCCCTAGAAGAAATTAAATGGGTTGTTAGACCATGGAAGTTCCGAGGAGAATTAAATGGGCTGGTGGACTGAGTATGCTAGTAGAAATAGCAGTATTTGTGGATAAAATTTTCTCCTAGAAAATAGCAGTATTTAGGGACGGAGGGAGTACATACATGCAAGCAAGTTGGTGCTTGTAATTGTGCATATGGTTGTATGTAGGTAGTTGGAGACTTAGAGATCATATTGCTATGCAGAGATGGAACTTTCTTTCATAATCATTACCGAAATTAGCGCCCCCCCCCTAATTTCTTCACATGCTCTACCACTGGCTAGAGGAACTCAATCCATAGGAATTTGAATCTTATGTTTTCTCTTTGTTTTTCCTCCATTCCAAAGGACGTCTTACCGGGGCAGCAACTAGTGGTAAAAACTGATACCGTCATATGGGAGATTGAGAGAAGTAATCTCTTGTTAGTGAGGGTTTGTTTTGTCTGACTGTTTTCGGGTGCGGCTCTAGCATCGAAGCAAGTGAAGCTGTACCAAACGAGATCGCGCTGAGAAGCATTTCTATCCTTCCATGTGTGGAGCTAGAGACGTTTTTGGTGTTCGGAGTCGGGGCGCCAAAAAACTGGCTTCGTCTATAAAACTCCTGCTCCCGCAGTTGAGCACCTAGCACAAAGCCACATCAATCGTACCTTGAATCGCGATTCACAATGTTAGTTTGAGGGAATAGGATAGTTAAGAGTTTTCTATGTAATGCAAAATTCAGAAGCAGCAGGAAATCAAAACCCATGACCCAGTCGACACATGAGCAATGTCAAATTGTTAATCGAACTGTGATCTATGCCCCGTACTGTCGACGAAAGCTAGTCGGCAGTCTACCTTGGGGTATACCCACGATAGTAGTTTATCGGCAGACAGGTGCACAAGCTACGAACGCGATGGTGACGCAAGACACAGACAAGGATTTTATCCAGGTTCGGCCACTGTGTGGGCGTAATACCTACGGCCTGCGTCTGATTGTATTGCTGTGAGTTGAATTGAATCGTGTTGAGTTGTCTAAGGGGGTCCCTTGCCTCTCTTTATATAGTCCAGAGGGTAGGGTTACAGTTCTGGAAACTAATCCTAGTCGGTTACAATTGCCATAGATAATACGATATCAATTCCTATTCTAACCGACTAGAATCCTGCTTGATCTCCACGTCTTGTTTCCTTGCGCGAAACTCCGAGAAGTTGGATCAAGACTTGAACTTTCTCGTGATGGGCCAAATCTCCTGGCCAAAGCCTAGCCGTAAGGGTATAGGAATTTATACCCCCACAGCTAGTCCCCGAGCTTCATGTATTATGATGTGACACACCGTCTTGAACTTCTTCAACCAGTGAGGTTTGACATCTCCAACCAGTAGAAAAAACGTCTGAACAGTTGACAGTTGATCAATGTCGACACCGAAGAAGCAGGTTGTTTGAATAATGCATGGTGCTTTTGAGAAAAAAGATTTCTTTCTCGGTGAAGTGTGCCCACTTTACTTTTTTGAAAAGTATAGACCTTAAAAAAGTAAGCATATTCACCGTAAGGTGAAGTGTGCCCACTTAGTCCCCGAGCCTTGTAGTAGGTGACGTAGTCACGTGGTGCCAGGGTCTAAAAAGAAAAATCCACATAGAAATTTTGATGCTGAGATGCATCGCCAGATGCATCATAACGATGTAGTCCCCGAGCTTGCTGGAAGGCGATATATGAGCCTTGTAGCAAGGTCTAAAAAATTAAAATTATCCATCAGTTGTATATGAGTCCAATTCATATGTAACTGAGAAAAGCAGTCCCCAAACTATGGTCGGAGAGTAATCGAAGCAAGTCCCGAGCACAGCGCAAGGAGTGATTGATGAGTCCACGGGCACGGTTGGGAATGTAAACGTGCTCGGTGGTCAGCATAGTCTCCGAGCACGGTATAGAGACTGGTGGACAAGTCTCCAAGCGTGGTTGGGAACGTAAACGTGCTTGGTGGTCGGCACAGTCCCCGAGCACGGCGTAGAGACTGATGGACAAGTCCCCGAGCGTGGTTGGGAACGTAAACGTGCTCGGTGGTCGGCACAGTCTTCGAGCACAACGTAGACACTAGTCGACAAGTCTCCGAGCGTGGTTGGGAACGTAAACGTGCTCGGTGGTCGGAGCAGTCCCCAGGCACAACATAGGGAATAGTCAACAAGTCCCCGAGCGTAGCTTGTTGAATGGGCCAAACTCCTAAAAAAATATAGAAAATAGGTAGTACATGATGTATAAATAAACTCTAGATAAAAAAAATCAGCATTGAGATAAGTTTTTATATTATTGTTATATTAAAATTAGCACGAGTAGTTAATTCATCCTAGAGCTTGTACCAGCTCTGGTCTAGCCAATAATCAGCATGAGGTGCGGAACCTAGGCACGCGTAGGATTACCAACCTCGTCAGAGAGCTAGTGCCGACCACCCGGAACGCAGAGGGCGGATCTCATGCACGTGTAGGGAGAAGTCGGAGACAGTGCCGGCTCTGGTAGGAGAAAAAACTAGTCTTGACTAAAAAAGTTGTTTCGAAGGATAATAAAAACATTATGCCAAAAATAAATAAAATATTAGAAGTGTACTTATCTTTAGACGAAAGTCTGGTCGGTGGTGACAAAATTTTTTATTTGTTGTCATGACGGTGGTCGCGGTTGTCGTAGCGTCGTTCTTCGCGGCGATTATTATCGCGACCGGTGGTCAGAGCAAGTAGGCCAAAAAACTTGATCGATAGCACGAGTAGGTCGGTGTCGTCGATCTGCCTCTCTTTGTAGGAGGGAAGCGGGTGACGCGTCGTCGACGTGGTCGGAGACGTTGCTGGAGTAGTTGGAGTCATAGCCAGCGCGGTTGGAGTCACGACCGACGTTGATGAAGAAGTGATTGGCGCAGATCGGATCTACACCTCCTCCGTGGTCGTGGCGTGAAGCTGGTGAAGCCGACAGTGAACGTGAAGCCGCCCGCCATGGCGGCGAAGTCAGAATGATGACCATCTTGTTTGTCTGGGAAGCTGTACGCACATCGCCTACCTGGCGCGCCACTGTCGACGAAAGCTAGTCGGCAGTCTACCTTGGGGTATACCCACGGTAGTATTTTATCGGCAGACAGGTGCGGCAAGCTACGAACTCGATGGTGACGCAAGACACAGACAAAGATTTTATCCAGGTTCGGCCACCGTGTGGGCGTAATACCTACGTCCTGCGTCTGATTGTATTGCTGTGAGTTGAATTGAATTGTGTTGAGGGGGTCCCTTGCTTCTCTTTATATAGTCCAGAGGGCAGGGTTACATATCTGGAAACTAATTTCGGTTACAATTGCCATAGATAATGCGATATCAATTCCTATTCTAACCGACTAGAATCCTACTTGATCTCCACGTCTTGTTTCCTTGCGCGAAACTTCGAGCAGTTGGATCAAGCCTTAAACTTTCTCGTGATGGACCAAATCTCCTGGCCCAAGCCTATCGAAACTTCAATTCCTCTAGGATCTCAGACTTTTTTCAATTCCATAGAGATTTAATTTTAATTGAGTTTTCTATCCCTGAGTTTTGCTCTACCTTGCTTAAAGAATGACCTAAATCTAACCCCGCCGATTGCCACGAGAATCGAAATTCGACCACAAAGTCATCATAGAACATCACAAATACTCGATGGAACCAGCTCTTTCTTCCACGTCATTTTGCATCATGAGCATTGGAACTGCATGACAGCCAACATAAGCATGAAAAAAACTTTGATTTGCACGGTCTAAGTCTATAATGTCTCAAGGTCAGAAGCTCAGTTCGGTGACACCAATTTTCTCTCGCCAAGACGCATCTGTATGGCCTATTATGGGACATCAGCCCTATATGTTCGCTTGGCAGAAAAGTAATAGCTAAAAGCATTGTTCGCTGATTTGTAGTGAGAAAAAAACACTAATAAATGACTGGCAGATTCGGTAGATAAGCTCAAACGAATATGCTCTAAGACCAACATGACTACATGGTAGTAAATGTTAGCTACTGATGAGTGTGTTTGATACATGTCCTAGCTAACCAGTAAAATTTGGCCATGGCAAAATCAAAGTGTCATCAAATTTTGGTCATATTAAATTTGTTTGGATGGTGGCTGAGCCAGAAACATTACAAGTGTCAATAAAACTATCGTTTGGCTGGTAGTCATACCAAATTTTATTATGCCTGAGATGACATGCAGGGTTCGGATATTATCATTATTACTCGTATTAAAATATTGCTACGTGGGATTTGTTTAGTATATAAAATCAAGGAATATTATGATAAAGACCAATTGGAAATCAAATATATATGTTGGTAACCAAAACTATTTATTTTGTTAAGTTATCAAAATGTGAATTAGACCTTACAATTGCATTCATCTCGTCGAGATGGGAAAAAAGCATTAATGGAACATTCAATTCGGAATTTAGATGAAATACGCCCTTGGGAAGATGCTTGAATGTCGGACATCGAAACTTCTGACAAACCTAGAAAAACTTGTTTGGATGCTCAGGGTCATCCCCACATGGACAAATGTTGCAACATTGGTAAACCTAAGAAAAAAACCATGTTCAGATCTGGCTTTTGGATTCTCTAAACTGTTTTAGACTCATGAGAAACATAGAAAGGTTTTGTACTAGGATATATTGGAGGATCATGGCCGATTAAGTAATCCAACATCCAATCAAACTTTTTTACATCTACTACTCCTCTTTGCCTTAATCTCTTCCAACCCTCATGTTGTTGTTCATCGCTTAATCCGACGATCAAGGATGGTGCCTGAGGCTTGCCGGCCGACCTAAGGCAACTCGACGAGATGTCCTTGCTCTCATGGGTCCCTCTTGAACAAAAGCTTCGACGGTTTCCTTGCTAGTTTGTTTAGAAACTAACCCACATAAGCATATGATTGGTTATCTTTTTGTTGGTTTGCTTATAAACTCTGTTACGTTCCTCGGTCCGTGGTGATCCAGATGATCGGTAGCTGATGTATGGCCGATCTTTGCGTCAACAATATGCTTTTGTAGACACCATCATTAGAAGTTCTGATAATCTGTAAAAGTTTGGGTCATGTAGAACCATTTACGGCTTGTTTAACTACATTCGTGTCCAACTCAATTAACATGTGTTCGGGCACAGTGACATGAAAACTAAATTAATTTATACTTCAGTCCATCTTAATTGAGCCAAACATCAGCATCATAGTCCGGCCAAAATGGGGTGGTCATTGTTTTCCTCATCCGGGTGAACGGCCGCATATGTATGCTATTGCTTGTAGCTGGCGTCGGCCACTTTGGACCGACCAAACTTTAGCCTACAAACAAAATCGCGGCCAAAATTACCAGGTTGGTTAATATTGGCTTGGCTCGTTGGAGGCAACAACGAAACACCCCGATGTTTAAAAAACTCGTAGTTCCGTAGAAAAAACAAATAATTTATGTTTAGCTGTTGTTGACTAATTTTTTATAAGAGAAAAATATTATTTAATGATTGATATATTTTGACTGATAAGCTCAAGTGAATAGACTGACTTCTTATTCCTCGAAAACAAAACATACGTAGAGATTCTGGACCAAATGCACTTGGCTCCTGCTTTTGTATATGAAAAAATGCAAAAAGATCTTAATATATATAGGGACTGCGAAGGATTATTGCACCACCAAAATAGTACGATAGCTTGAAGCAAGAAACGCAACGACAAGGTCGATGTAGACGTAGAGGTCGGCCAGCTTGACATACGTGCACATCTGGCACCCGCACGCGCGCGTATATATTATATATATAGGAGTATTCATCAGTTTGTACTCATTAACGCGACATCCCCGGGTTCGGCTGCGGCGGGGCGGTCACGGCGCCTTTCCCCATCCTCTCCATGTTGTCTTGCCATCCTGCGCGCATGCATGCGAGAGACACACAGAGACGAGAAATCTCATCAGCCATCAGCAGAAGCTATGTACCTGACGCAAAACCAGAAACTGATGCGCATATATACGAGTCATCCTTCCCGATCGAGCAGGCCGAAACAAAACAAAACAAAACAAACAAACAAAAATGGTGACCAAACCCATCCACCACGCGCCGGCTACGGGCGGCCGGCGTTGGCGTATGTGCGATAGCTGTACCATACGCGTGTGACGCCTAGTATACTACGTCGTCGTCAACCTTGAGTCCTCAGAAGGCCGCGTGAAGGTTTACAAGAAAGACGCAGGTACTGCACGTACCGGCGGACATGTCGAAGCCGCGGGCCTTGAGCTCGCGGTACTCCTGGCAGAGCGCGCAGGCCTCGCAGCAGAGGTGGACGCAGCAGTCGGCGCAGGGCTTCTCCGTGAGCCCGTACTGCGACCGCAGCTTGGAGCGGTAGATGCAGGAGTAGAGGCAGGCGCCCAGCCCCGTCACCGACGCCAGCAGCATGTACAGCGACCCGCTCACGCAGCACGCTGCATCAGATATATATTAGCAGCGAATTATACAAGAAGAAATTAATAACCGGCCGCCGGCCGGAGGATTAATTAGTTGGTTCGTTAATTGTTCAGAGAGTAGTAATAGCTGGCTTCGTTCGGTTCGATATATACGTACAGCTGCCTCCCTGGTCGACGATGTGGGCGATCCTCCCGAAGGTGACGCACGGGCAGAAGAACGTCAGGCAGCCTGCACGGATGAACGATCGATCTCAGCTCGCGCATCAGAGAGAGTTCTGTCTCGGCCAACCAAGCTCAAGCTCGGCAACACTCAGGCGAATAATTAATGTTGGGTTGAAGTTGGGCGGCGATGGACTTACAGCCGCCGACGTCGTCGAAGCAGTCGCAGAGGCCGGAGGACCACGCGCCGGCCGCCGCCGCGTTCCCCTGCACGCCAAAGGCGGCGTTGTTGGCCATGGCGAGCTTCGATCACCTTCCGCTGCGGAGTGGTAGCACAGCACTAGTAGACTAGCAGTGAGTGTCCTGTCCTGGCGCCTGGCTGAGAGAGCCCGCGCTCTGCTGCAGTGCTGCGTGCTCTCAGCGAACTCGTGTGCGTGGTGGCGGGGACGGCGCGGGGTGCGTATTTAACCGCCAGTACAGCACACGGGTTTGGGCCTTGTTCAGTTCTCAAAAAATTTTGCAAAATTTTTAAGATTCTCTGTCACATCGAATCTTTAGACGCATATATAAAATATTAAATATAGATGAAAATAAAAACTAATTGTACAGTTTAGTCGAAATTGACGAGACGAATCTTTTGAGCCTAGTTAGTCCATGATTAGACAATTTTTGTCAAATACAAACGAAAGTGCTACAATATCGATTTTACAAAAAATTTAAATTTTAGAACTAAACAAGGCCCGTGTTGACGACTTGAGGTCGCTGTTCCTGCCGCCGTCGGTCGTGACGATCAGCCGTCACAATCAAATACAGCGGAGCCCAACACACAGCTGCTCGCTCGCTGGCCATGTACGTATCTTAACACAGCTTGTTGCCGCATTGCATGACCAGTTGACCACGTTGATCCAAATAACAGCTGAACAGCACGCACTGCGAGAGTGCGAGTCCCATGCTACGACTGGGGAGAGGATAATCGATAGTAACCGTGCCCTGGAGCAGCCGTAAACGTACGTAACGGTACTCGTACCATTTGCGTACACGGCCAAAAAAAAAAAGAAAGAAAGTGCATCGCTTCCTCCGCTAGACCGCTACCGTGCTGTACTGCCCGCCTCTGCTTCGCCGGTGATAAGACGAGAGCCAGACGGCAGTCGAAAGAGTAGGAACTTTTATCTAATCTTGTGGTATATACATAAAATATTAAATATGAATTAAAAAAATAATTAATTATACAGTTTATCTGTAATTTACGGGACAAATCTTTTAAGTCCAGTTAATCTATAATTAGATAATATTTGTTAAATACAAACGAAAGTGCTATAATGTCCATTTTATAAAAACTTTTGCAACTAAACAAGGCATAAGAGTAGTTATATGGTTTGATTCCAATGGCCTAAGTTGCTTAGATCAATTTGTTCTATTCGGCTGGCTTTTTTTTTGTTGATGTTAATTTGTTGTGAGAGAAAAATATTATTCTATATTAGCTGACTTTGACGGATAAGCTCAAACTGATATCTAGTAAGATCAGAGTAATACTCCCTCCAGTGGAAAAAGTAGTAGTAGTATGTAATACTCCCTTCATCCAAAAAAAATATGAAAAGTCAAACTAGTTTAGTTTTGATTATGTTTATAATAAACACTATTAACAATTTTTCTTTAACTAAATTTACAATGATAATATATTTTATAATTAATTTAAGAGTATTTATTTTGTATTATAAGTGTTAGTGTCTTTTATATAACTTTATTTCAATTTTAAATTATTTGACTTCTAGAACAGTGAAAATTATTTTTTTTCTGAATGAGGGGAGTACATGACAAATTTGGCATTTTCTATTTCTCCGGAAATCTTCCGGTCCGAGCACTCCGACCGTAACAATGTGCCGACAATTCCGTCGCAGCAACTCCCATGTGTTGGCGAGCAAGTGTGAAACGGCTTTATGCGGCCCATAAGCCGATTAATCAGTCACCGACGTCGCTGACGGGAAGCCCACCCACGTTAAGTTTGGGGGTTAGGGGATTTCCTCACTTGCGGCTCTAGAAGAGGGTTTGGGGGACGACATTTGTGACATGGTGGTGATGGCGGGGCAAAGCGGCGGGTATCGCCCAACAGGCTATGAGAGACGATTTGAAGAGTTGGTGAAGCTAATCAACAGTTTAGCCTCACATGGAAAATGTGGAATGACAATGGTTTATGATTGGGCATTGATGGCTCAATGGCATGCGATGTCTTTTGCCACCTTTACAACGAACTCTTTCCAGGACCAGGAGGGAGGGAGGGTGTCATCAGCATCTAGCTTAGAGCTAACTAAATGATTTTTTATTTGCTGGATAGTGCAGCAAGGAAGAGACTAGTGCAGAGCAAAGAGCTAGAGCTTGTTCGCTTGGCACAAAGGCATACTGTTTGCTAATTTGTTGTGAGAGAAAAATATTATTGAATGACTAGCAGATTCGGTAGATAAGCTTAAACGAATATGCTCATAAGGTCGACACAATACCTCTCTCACACAAAAACAGTACATTGCTAGCCTGTACTGGAGACACCCTTAGTCATACTGGGCTAACGACTAGAGGCCTAGGCGAAGTCCAGTACTATTGGGCTGGATGAGACTGTTGTGAGCCTGTGAGATTGGGCTACGTGCTTCGTTTGCAGATAGTATCTAAATGGGCCAAGTCCGCAATGACCGGCCAGCTAGGCAGCTACAAGTTGCGGAGGCCTCGCAGGGCCTGCAAAAGGTCATGGGCGGCGACCGTAAAGCACACGAGCGGGTCGTGGTCCGTGGGCGGCACTGGATTGCGCCTCGATCCGGTGGAGCGGGCACGTGCCAGACAGAGCTTAGGATCTGAACGTGGCGCTCTGAAACTTTGCAGGTGACGCATATACGAATTCAAATTCCACAAGGGAAAAAGTAAAGCGCGTGGAGACAAACGTGGATAAAATGAGGAGACAGACAAACACCTGATGTGTTGCAGATCGTGTGGGGGATCGTTCTGTCCCAAGTTTGAATTCATCCGCCACACATCTGCACGTTGAAGAGGCTAGATTCCCTAACACAGTTTCAGAATTTTGTTTACTGTGAGCTTTGAAGCATCAGATTCTGTTTAACTGGTCAGCTGCTATGATCGTTAAGGCTACCCTATCCACGAATGCACGGTGAAAATGAAGACGCGACGCGAGAGATGCTTCTGAACTACAACGAATGCATTTCTAACTTCACAAGACCGAGAACAACGCAAAACCAAGAAATTACAGTGTCGTTCTCTTCCAGTTTCTGCAGTATCGACCAGTCACAATCTGTTCAGGGTAGCGTTTGGTTTGATCCGTGGCAACCCCTGGCTCCCCTCACCTCCTTGGACACCCTCTCCAGCATCGCCAAGAAGTCCCTGACGATGACGAAGATCCGGAGCGGGCTGGCCTCCTCCTTGCCGACGTCGCCGTGGTAGTACTCGGTGATGTCCCTGACGTGCGCCAGGACCCGGCGCTCGCCGTCCTCCAGCTCCCGGATCACCTCCTCGGCCTGGCACACGAACGGGGCCATGACGGCGACGAAGCGCTGGCCCTTATCGTCGCCTGCCGCCAGCTGGTCGGTCCCCAGTAGCGCCTTGATCCGGGACAGGCCGTGCGAGAGGCTCGACACCGAGGTGGTGAGCACGTCCAGGTCGACGGTCGCCGTCTTCCTGACGTTGGTGAGCTCGGCGGCGAGCCCGGTCACGATGTCCGGCTGCCCCTCCGCGGCGCGCGCCGGTGGTGGCTTCCGGGAGCGGACCATCTCCTGGACCACGAAGTGCAGCAGCGTCGTCTTCCCGTCCGTGCCCTTGACGTCGGCGAGCTTGAGCAGAGTGTCCAGCTTGAACGCCATGGCGCCGCCCCGCGCCGTCCCGACGTTCATCCGGTTCCCGGTCTTCAGCACGGCCTCCAGCAGCTTCAGGAACAGCTTGCTCGACATCAGCTCCCTGCACGCGTCCTTTCACACGAACAAGAACGACATTCACACGTCGGCGTTAGTACCAGTACGGTTACGAGTAGAATTTCGTCGCTGGGAGCTCAGGGAGGATTGCCCACCTCGAGCATCGCGAACGACTTCCTGATGTGGCTGACTTCATCGGCGAAGGTCTCCCGGTACAGCATGGCCTCGACGCGCGCGAACGCGCACGGTATCGTGAGCGCCACCTTGAGGAGCCTTTCCGCCGCGACCAGGCTGCCGACGTCGCCGTCGTAGCTCTCGAGCTTCTCGACCTCTTCCTTGGTCGGCGCCATCTTGATCAGTGCCTCCAGCTGCTGCACCGACAGGCCGTTCCCTGAACCCACCCGACAAAACCATGTAAAAGAGGATCGAGACGAAGATCAGCGAGGTATTGTTTCGCGCGTACAGTAGTTCATTCGTCACAGTACCTTGCAGCAGCGCGGCGTAGATTTGGTCGGCGGTGGCGTTGACGGCCTTCATCAGGATGGTGATGTTCTGCAGCCTCTTGGGGTCCAGGACATGGTGTCCGAGCGAGGGGCTCCGGCTCTGGCCTTCCTCGAGCTTCGCCGCCGAGCACCTCGCGGCGGCGTTGTACCCGAACAGCGACTCGATCATCTGTTCGTCCAGCCTGCGCAGCGCCAACCAAGCAGCGCCGGTTACGTTTCGAATTCGTCCGTGATCAGATTACAGGGGCAGAGTGCGCGCGGCCGCGAAGGCGATTCAAACTTACTCGAACGAGCTGGAGCGGATCCTGTCCCACACCATCCGCCGGTTGGGCGCGGCGCGCACCTTGTCCCAGTGCAGGGGCTTCAGCTTCGGCAGCGGCGCGCCGTTCTTGCCCACAGGCGCGGTCTGCCTGAACAGTCCCGGCGGTGCCTGCGGCGGCGGGAGGATGGGGCCGTTCATCCTCTTAGCATTCTGTTGTTGCGGTATTAGCAGCGGCGGTGGCGGCGGGGGCGGTGGAGCAACGGCCGGACCACCACAGCTTTTCTGAACGTTCTGCTGCTGTTTAACCATCACCGGTGGCGGAGGTGGCGGGGGTGGTGGTGGTGGCGGTGGCGGCGGTGGCGGTGGAGGTGGTGCTGTTTTTCTACTTGCGGCGTCGGTCTCTGCTCCTGCTTCTTTTGCGTGGCACGCGCTGCCGCCGCTCTGGAATTTCAGAGACCTGACGGAATGAGCGGTTCCCTGGAGCTCATGGTCATTGAACGACTGCTCCGTCAACACGGACGCCGACGTGCTCGACGGGGAGTGCGCGCGGCGGCCCCGTTCGTCACTGCTCGGCGTGCGCGGGCCCAGAGGCGAATACGGGCTCGCAACCTTCGTCTTGTCTGAAGGCGTCGTCGGGGCAGAGCCTCGCCGCTTGGACCGGACGGACGGCGACGGCGACACGCCGTCGCCCTGGCCGCCCTTCGCCAGCTCGGAGTAGGAGAAATGTGACGACTGGAAGCAGCACGAGGAGTGGACCGACTCGGCGCCGTCGTCCTCGGAGCAAGCTCCACCGCCGCCTTCCTCGTCGTCGCACTTGGGCTCCTCGCCCTTGGGCCCGGCCATCTCCAGCGCCGCCTTTCCCCCGCCGTCGCGGCCGGCGTCGTCGAGGTACGGCTTGATGGCGTCCAGGTAGAACATGCCCGGGCCGGGCTCGAAGCTCACCTTGTTGGTGCCGCCGCTCTGGTCACCGCCGCCGCCGGCCCCGCGCCTGCCCTGGAACTTCCTGCACGTCAGGAACACCACCAGGACTGCGAGGAGCACTAGCGCCGCCCCCGACAGAGCGGCCGCCGCGGCGACGACCACCAGCGGCGTGCTTTTCTTCTTGCTTCCTTGTTCGCCTCCCCCGCCGCGCGGCGGGCTCTGCCTCGCTGCCGTGGCATTTCCTCCTCTCGTATGGTTGTCGTTGTGGGCGACTTTTCCGGGGACCGGTAGCCGCGCGTCCTTGTGGAGCAGAGGTAGGCGGGCACGCGCCGGAGCCGGGGCCGGAGAGATTCCATGGCCGTGAGCGTGACGCTGCTGCTTCTGCCTCAGGCCGAGAGTGTCAAGACCACGCAGCACTCTGAACCTCGCTTCGCCATTATCAGTTTCCTTGGTCCTCCCGGCGCGGTCGGCGATCGAGAAGAGAAGAGCGGCGAGGCATGCGACCAAGAAGAGGCAGAGCAAGCGGCGTCTGGAGAAACTGGGCATGGCTGCAGGCATCAAACCATTTCAAGGGGGCCCGGAATGAGTGGATCAATGGTGGGAGATCAGAGCGGAGTGCTGTTTGGTTTGGACTCTGGAAGAAAGCTGCGATTGCGAAGGCTGTGAACGTGAGATACAATACAATCATACAGGCATTGGCGACGCGGCGGCGGCAGCGAGGGCAGCCAAAGCTCGTGTAGCGAGCGGCAATGCTACTCCAAGGAAACTGACAATCGCTCAGCATAGTGGGGGGCAGTGTAGTGACGGACTTGACGGCATTGTTGTGGCTTTTGTCTTGGAATACTACAGTAATTGCCAAACTTCCGTTGAGAAAACTCTAAGGATTTTTTCCTTGATATTTTCAGAACAAGATTAACAGATACTAGCTAGTTACCTTCGAATTTAGGAAATGGTTGACAGCCTGAGCATGCATTACGGTCCTACACTCCTAGGCCTTGTTTAGTTCCCAAAATATTTTACAAAATTTTTCAGATTCCCCGTCACATCGAATCTTTAGACACATGCATGAAGTATTAAATATAGACAAAAATAAAAACTAATTGCACAGTTTGATCGAAATTGACGAGACGAATCTTTTGAGCCTAGTTAGATTATGATTGGATAATATTTGTCAAATACAAACGAAAAAGCTACATTGTCGATTTTGCAAAATATTTTGGAACTAAACAAGGCCCTAGTACGGTGCTACCAAAGTAGCTTCCAGTTAACTATAAGTTGGGTACTAATTTTTTTTAATAAGGGATAAAATAATATCCAGCCTCTACATCTATGAATGTATACAGTCAATTATTACAAAGACACCGAACGTGAAAAGAGAGAAAACCAAAAGTCTTAAACATAGGCTAGGACATGTTTTGATTGACTAAAAAAAAGTTGCTAACTGCTAAAAAGATCTAGCTCTGATCCAAACATCTCAGCTTTAACCAATAGTTGTTAGATGCCCAGCTACGGCTCTTAGAAAAATTGTTAGATGACCAGATAGATGGACACAAGTGCGACCTTATCCCGTACCAAGATCCGTTAGTACTCAGTTTCAAACTCGTAAAAAGAACAATTCAGCACAGAAATTCACATCGTTTCATATTGTTCCATGCAGTTGTATTTGTTCACCTGTCCCTTTGTATGTTTGTTGTGTGACCTGCAGACTTGTTTTTTACCCCAAGGCTGCCCCGGTCCCCTGCAACAACATTACCCCCATCGTACTGCTGATCTGAAAACCACAATTATCTGTGACCTGGAAATGATTCAATGCTCCTGGTCTCAGACATTTGAATTGGTCTTACTGCGTGTCAGAAGTTTGTATTTATAAACTGTACCATACCCTGGCCCTGTGTGTTGTTGGATTGGTGGCATCTAGCATCATGTGTGGGGTCCTGGCTGTGGTTGGAGTTGAGTACCGCCAAGGGGCCTCAAGCCCTCATCCTTGCACTTGCACAGCATGGAAATGGATTGCCAGGTTCATCTGAAGAATGTTGTTACAAACAAGGCAAAAACAGCAAAGAAAATTGGTAGCAAAAGAAGGCACGGATTTAACCAGTAAAATCTCGAGAAAGGGGGAAAAAAGAGGATGCAACCACAGGCTTTAACTGAGACTGAGAACCGCAGAGAGCTCATCAAGGACTGTAAGCAGAGATGATGCGTGCGCAAAGGTTGCTGGGCTTGCGCCGATGCGTATGTCCATGTCCATGTCCATGTCGACGACCTCCCCGGATCAGATACGATAGGACAGTTATCCTTTCTCCATCAATGGTGACAGCCGCATCAACAAGTAGTCGCATGATTTGGTGGGTTACCAAACCCGCCCCTCGCCATTGATGGCACTGAAAGCCTTGCGTTTTGTCAGCCTTGATAACCCCCTTGATCATCTGCAGGCGCAGCAGAGCGCTGCCCCAAATGGCAAGTGGAGATGACTTTCTGATGCCGACCTGTATGTTTTTCATTAGCCTTACCACCTCTATACCATTTGACTTCAATTTTCTACTCCATGCACGTTGCTCGTGCAAGAAAGCAGGACTTGTACTAGCACTACCATCCTCTGGTCATGAGTAGTAGCAAATTAGCAATAGTACCGTCCTCCCCGGGGAAAAGCAGAGAACGAAGCCACAGTTGCGGAGGACGAGGTACTGTGTAGAGCAAAGCTTTGTTTATGTTGACTTGGGTGGCTGATCGGTTGGCGATCATGATTACATCAGGAGCATGTTAAATCACATAATTTAGCCCTAAGTATGTCAGCTAGGCACCCATAAATATGGCAAAGCTACAGTGTTCACCGCCTAGCAGATATTGCACTGGCAGGCGGAGAGGTTACCCCGACTCCTGCGGCCCAACAAACAAACATGGTCCATGAAGAGTCCAACGTTGTTGGATCCTAAAAGAGCTCCTGCGACCCAACCAAACAAACATGGGCTTCGTTTATGCGCTCGTAACCAAAACATGAAAGAGTCCAACGCTGTTGGATCTGAAAAGAGAGAGCCAGACAGCCCAACATCTCCCGCGCAAATCGAAATGAAAGGTAAAGAACTAAGAACTGAGGGTCTGAGAACAATGGAGTGCCAAAATTAGCCTTGCAAAAGTTTGGTTACTACTCGTAGTATATTATTTCTTGCTAAAATTCGGTAAGACAGTTACCTCATTTCGAGTGATCTGCATCCATCAGTTTCAACACAAGCCGGTAAGATAGACAGCAGTTCACATGGCACGCACATGGAACACGATCCGGCGACGTACAAGCACGGAAGCACACCATCCCCGTGCTTCGTTGCCCGTTGATCATTGCCGGCTACTCCACCGAGCGAATCCTAACGCCGCAGCGGCTCACGCGAAACTCTCCTCCCCCTCCATGCAGGGCGTCACGCGAATCTGCCAAGCCCGGCCGCAGCCGCCAGCCCGCCATGCATGCCAGGTCCCGGTCCCAGTCCCAGTCCCAGCTCAGGAACACACCATTACGGTGCATCGCCGTTGCTATAAATCCACTGCAACCAATCACCACAAGAACAAATCAAGAAAACAATTTCAATTCCTCCAGTCTCCACTCTCCAGAACAGAAAAGATCAGATATAGTGAGAAGCAATGGCGTCGACGGCTCCTGCGTTCTGCGTCGCGCTGCTGCTGCTGGTGGTTTCCGTGGCCGGCGTCCGCGCGGTGCCCCAGGACAGCGGCACGTCCACCTGCAGCACCGACCTCTTCCGCCTCCTCCCCTGCCTGCCCTTCATCGAGGGCAGCGCCGCCGTGCCGGCGGACACCTGCTGCGCCAACCTGGGCAGCATGGTGCACGACGAGCCGCAGTGCCTGTGCCAGGCCCTCAGCAACCCCAGCACGGCCCCCGTCGCCGTCAACATGACGCGCGTGATGGCGATGCCTCGCCTCTGCCGCCTCGACCTCCCGCCCGCCACCGGCGCCTGCGCAGGTAAACTCCTCCCATTTGAGCCTTTTTTGTCCCGTGTCTGTCTCATCGTACTCGTACCTCGTACAGGCGATCTCCATTACGCGCTTGCACATTTTGCCCTTTGTTCCCCCTTCGTGCCAGGGATTTGAAACCGCACTGAAAAGTTTGTGTTTGATGATGACACCTCTTTGCAGTTGCAGGTCTTCTTCCCCATGGAACATCACCGCCGGCGCCGCCAGCACGCGCGGTCACTCCACGCCCAAGCGCCAACTCCACTGCTCCAGCGACCCTCACGCCGGCGACGCCAACGCCAACGCCGACGACACCACGTATGATTCCGTCACCGTCGGTGAGCAGCCAGATGCCGCGATACAGCAGGGGGTCCAAGGTGATAGCCGATGGCTTTTCTGTCGCCCTTGGTTTTGTGGCATTGGTGTCAGTCCTAGCTTTCTGAAGAATTGGGCCACATCCTACAGCGATGGGTGGTATTTGTGTGGCAATTAGAATTATGTCTTACAGAAACTTAGCTGTTTTCTGATGGGCTTGTTTCCTAGAGAGATTAGCAGTCCAAGGAAATACTACTGTTTGTCCATCCCGGTTGTTCGGTTAGCAGATTGTTATTTTCAGTAGCAAATGTGGCCATTAATGAATTCTTGTTCATTCAAACAAGCATCCCTGACAGGAAAATTCTTGCACAAAACCTACTGCCACCAAAAACAGAATTCACTCAACTGTATACTGATCAACAATCCAAATGATCACAAAAAATTACAAAAATACAGTTAACAGCTAATCCTCTTCCTCTAAGCAAAGAAGGTAGACAACTAAACCAACAACGGGGACGAACCTCACCGCATTCACAAACTCAGTAGCATCTGCCTTCACGTTCCGAAGATTGTCCCCGATCAGCCATGGCTGGAATATGGAGTACAGAAATATATCCCAGAGAAACGCGTAAGCAAGCCGCTCCGAGAAGAGGTAACTTTGCACGTACTGCCAACGTTCTGCAATGCCTCCAAAATCAGCATCTCCGCGGCCAAAGAATGCCCAAGCAATCGAGAGAACACAGACAAGACCGCCAACTGCGCCCACAAGTGGTGCACCGTTAACCATAACTGAACCCAGTTGTGATCTTTGTGCTGGAGACTGGTCCGCATTCGCATCGTTCAGTCGGATTGCCATGTAAGGTATCAAGAAAGCTGAAGAGATGACAATGAAATGTTGTTAGGGAACCTGACATCTTCTATCCATCAGCTGCAAGTTTTTTCTTATTTTTTTTTTCAGTGAGATCATGGGATCATACTGTTTGTGAGGAACATCTGAAAGCCCCACAAGACGTCGAGCGATCCCTTGAATCGGTCCCTCCTATAATCCGTGAAGAGAAGTGGTGCAAAAAGCAGCGTCCAAGCGATCACAAAGTTGAACAATCCTTCTGCCATCTGGGCAAGCAGGCAGGCATATATAATATAGTCAGTGCACGCAATGCGTGTGCAACTGCTGCATTGCTATCTCGCAATAAACGTGAATAATCGGCTGCTTACAGGGTGAAGTACCGGCGATTCCAGCAGGCGAACGCAAACTACACTGCCCAGTAAAACTCACCAACAGAGTCACGCCCATAATTACTTTGGGGAAAATGCAAATACCATTGGGCTTGCTTGGGCTGGTAGATAAGGAAGTTACTGGATTTCAGCGTACCTGAGTTGAGCAGCGGCAGGACGAAGAAGAAGTTGAGTGAGAGGCCGATGAGGTCGCTGATTGTAGCCTGCGAGATCGCCCAAACCGGGTCGCCCTGCATGATGATTGCGATGGAAGTTACAGACTCTTTTTCTGCCGGAATTATCTCTCGGGACGGGATGGCATCAAGATGACAGCGTTTGAGCTCATAATTTGGATTGCTCAGCGTATCGTAAACTATATGCTGATCAGAACCAGCAAGTAGATGAAGGACGGGCAAGCTCATCTGCTGAGAAGACCTGGAAACGAATATGGACTATGTGTGTCCCTCCGAAGGTACAGGTTTTTTGGTGGCGGGTAGTCAATGGCTTCCTACCAACAAAAGGAGTACTGCATAAGAGACACATTGAACCTGTTCCACATTGTGAGGTATGTGGTGCTGACGAAGAATCAATCAAGCATGTATTGACGGACTGTACTATTGCCAAGAAATTTTGGTGTGAAGTAAAGAAGATGACTGGTGTCAAATTGCCAATACTGAATCCAGTTAATTGGGCACATGACCTAGTTGATCCGGCTCTTTGTTCTTCAAAGGATGCAGCTACCATATTATGTGGAATGTGGGCCCTATGGATGGTAAGAAACAAGCGGCGACATGGCGAAGCAGTATACCCTGTGCATATTACAGTACAATGGGTTCAGGATATGGCTTACGATCTCTGGCAAATTGCTCACCCACCAAAAAAACAGAGACTGACACCAGCAGTCTGCCAACGATGGAGGAAGCCAGATTCTGGATGGATCAAATGTAATGTGGATGCATCGTTTAATGATGGTGATCGCACAGGTGCGACAGGAATGGTTCTCCGTGATCATGATGGACAGGCGTGTGGGGTTTCAGCCAGATGGTATGAGCACTCTCTGAATGCCCTTGCCACTGAAGCAATGGCATGTCGTGACGGCATGCAGTTTGCTCGAGAAAGGGGAGTGCGGAAGCTACTGGTGGAGACTGATTGTCAGGTTCTGGTGAATCTGTGGGAGAACCGCGCTATGCAAAAATCGGAGATAGAACCCTTTATGCACCAAATGGCGCAACTAAGCCGGAGTTTTGAGGTTTTCAGCTTATGTTTTGTTAGTAGAAATTGTAATAGGTTAGCTCATGAGTGTGCTAAATTGGTTTCTCGTGGCAATCCGGTGGAAGAGTGGCTGTTAGCTCCACCAGGTTTACGAGTTATCATTGATGATGATTGTAACCTTGCTCATGGCTAATATAAACTCCGGTTAATCTCAAAAAAAAAAAAAAAATGGATTGCTCATGGCAAGAACCAACTCCTGAACGCAAATGCAAACCAAAACGAAATCACAGATTCGCGTGCCGAGCTCACGGTACGGGCTTACTGACCGGGGCGTAAGGCAGGAGGAAGAGCCAGAGTATGTAGGCTGCCTCGGCGCCCCAGAGCGCCGCCTGGAGCAGCGCGCGCGTGCCATCCGCAGCTTCCGCGGCGACCTCGCCGCGGCGCTTGGCCGCGAACGGCGCGCGGGCGCGCGGCGAGGGGCCCCCGCGCTCGACGCAGAAGCCGAGGGAGGGCAAGGCCTGCGGCCGCGCCGCAGCAATGGTTCGAAAGGCAGGAGGGGCGAGGTGGGTGGCGACGCGGCAGGGGGAGGCGCTGCAGAGGACGGGGACGGGCGGCGCCGCCATGGTCGCGGACTCACGGCCAGGCGGGAGGCGCAGGGACCGCCTTTTTGCGCGCGAAGTGGTGGTGTATGGTGGCCTGCCATGCCAGCAAGGCGATACTATCACGTTGCTACGTGGCTTTTGACGGTCGCGCCATCCGTGCCCGCTACTTCGGACCGTCGGATCCATAGATGGTGGTTGCTTCCGTTCCGTGATAAAACTGCAAATGCCGGGCGGCGTGAGCTGGAGCGGGTGCCCTCTCCGCAACGGTGCGGCACTGCGGCTGCGGCCATCGACGAATCGAGCGCGCGCAGCCTCTGTACTTGCGTCCTTGCCGCACGGGTAAAAACAGAGTAAACGACAGATATCACCAATATATATTTTGTTTTTATATTTTTTATCAAATTTAAAATTTAAATACAAATAATATCAACCATATATATATATATAGTATTACAATTATATATTAACATCATAAATATATATATATATATATATATATATATATATAAAATATTACATGTGAAATATTCAGATTCAAATACAGACATATTTGAATTCCTCTAAACAAATTCAGTCCCGAAATATCCGTGTAATTTTCATTCGGGAGTTGAATGAGTGGGGAGCTGGTTGTGGTTGTTTAGGGCGTAAAGAGCTTCAGCTACTGGATTCGATAGTCATTCCAGTTGATGCTTAAGATGGAGCATGGTGGAAGAGCATATAAAAATTGATTCTAGAGTATTTTGATGGGTTTTAAATGGGGAGACTCTCAAGTCCTTGTAATGAAAAATGATTGTCGTGTGTCCCTTACCTAAATTTATGTAAGATTCTGTTGTTTGGCTAGGGATAAGTGATTCTTGTGGAAAATCTGCTCCAAGAAGCTCTATCAAGCGCTCCCTTAGGCTTGCTAAAAAGCACAATATCAACTAAACAAATGAAGCAAGAAGTTGCTTATCTAGAAATAGAGCAACTGCTCCGGTACTCTTTTTTTCAAAATTTTGCACGAATCTTAAAGCACATAATTTAAGGAATTAATTGTTTTATTATTTTGCTTCTGGGTCCCGCCTGGGCTCAGCCCGTCCAAGCCAAAGCCCCGGTCCAGCCCGTCCAAGCCCATCCCATGGCCTCCGAGATGGCGTTCGACGGCGTCGGCAGAAAAAAAAACTTCTACTCGTATACCGGGGGAGGCGCCGGCACTCACCCGCCGCGGCACCAGCGGCAGACGGCGGCTGGCCGCGACTAGCCGCGACACCGGCGGATGGAGGAGGACCGCCGCGCCGGACGCGTCACCAGCCGAGGGAGGCCCCGTCCCTGACCCTGCCGCCCCCCGTCAGCAGGAGCCGGCCCTCACCTCCGTTCAGGCGGCGGCCGGCCGCGACTAGCCGCGACACCAGCGAATGGAGGAGGACCGCCGCGCCCGACGCGACACCGGCCGAGAGAGGCGCTGTCCCGGACCCTGTCGCGCCCCCGTCGGCAGGAGCCGGCCCTCGCCTCCGTTGCGCTCCTCTCCGACCCTGAGGACGACGACATCTCCAGCGGCGCAAGCCGCATGGCTGGTGGAACGGAGCTTGCCTGCCGAACACTGAAGGATCACATGCATCGTATGGCTGCAGCTCCTTCCTTTGCAGAGGTTGGCATGCAGCCATTCAACCAGACATCACCAGTGCCTCGCCTTCAGGTATGCAACAAAGACGCCCAACAAAGCGGTTGAATGCGTATTTGAACAGCATCAACAGAGACTGCAAATTGGAAGAATCGATGCAGCAATTTCCTCCAAAAAAAAGAATTGATGCAACAAGCATAAGGATCAGAATAACAGGAGATGGTTCTCTGCAGCAAACCAGCAAGCAGAGAGAGAAAGAGAGAGCTACCTGATGTGAGTGATGATATTTTCTGGAATGAGCGATGATATTCATATGCTTGTGTGCGAGATGTGATCATCTTCTTATGACATGAGTGATGATAGATAGGCATGCTGCGGTGTGCAGTGTACTCTGTTTTTTACTGGCCAAGCACTATACATACATATATCTAAGTATTCTTCTCTCGACATGTGTTCCCACTAGGGGAGATGGATGAAGTTCGCTTGTACGAGTGTGCCATGAGTAGGATATGGAGAAAAAGCCTGTCAAATGGAGGGTTTTGAAGAGCCGCCTAACAAGTTTTAGTTCCGGTGACAAGGATTCACATGACTCCGGAGACCAGACTCTAGTCCTATGTTTGGTAACTCATCAAGTAAAGATTCATTTCACTGCTGTTAGGTGGACTGAAACTTGTGAAATATGCTTGGAAGTTAGTTCGAAAGAAGCAGACAAGTGTATTAGTAGTAACTTTTTTCCCCATCTATGTAACCTGCCAAGAACTTTTGAAAGTATGGAAGACAGACAGATCACGAGATTCGTCTTCTGGAATTGGGCAGCCTTGGAAGGAAGTCTTCTGGAATTGCATATATTTTCTCAAATATACATGTCGATTTCCAGATAATACAAATTGAAATCTGTCACTGATAGTAAAAATTTGGAGCCTCAATCGCACAAGTTTAAGGCTAATCATCATCATAAGTGTAGAATTTGTTTGTTGAGTACCAAATAGCTGCATTCGAGTTCCATCCAAAGCCTAACAATCTAACCAAACTAATATTATTTGTAATCCAATAAGTGACATGAGTAAGGTAACAAACCATTACAACCAACCAAAATAAATATCTATTCTCTAACGCTTCAATTCTCGCATGATGCCTTCAACGCGCTGTTTGGATTCTTCAATATCATTTGTCGGGGAAAATATAATGTCCGCAATCACACTCATCCGAAAGATGTGAACGTCATCCTGATTATAACAATTCCTTCATGAGTATTCCCTCAATCAGAAAAGTACAATGAATGTTAAGTACAAATCAAGTGTTGGCCTAATGACTGACCTGTGTGAAATCTCGGACTAGCCTTGTTCCATCCCAGAGCTCCATATACTTGAGCACAAATAACCCACAGGAGGTTCTGTGAGTCGGAAAAAAATAAGTTTACTCTAGATACTAGAAGAATAATAATTAGTGTTGCATTGTAATGGTTCTGTGAGGATGGTGATGATAGTAGGTTAGATGATGCGGACACCTTTATGAATACAAGTTGTCCATTGAAAGGCAACCATTCTGGTGGTGGCAAGGCCAACTATGGAAAGGTAAAATTAATAACAATATCAGTTTTGTGCAACTGATGTCCAATTTAGTAATGTATGATGTCAAGTATTGAGCAAAATATTTGACATTTTCATTTGCAGCAAGCTGACACGTACAAGAAAATGGATGAGTTCTGGAGCATAGCAAATCAGACTTTTCAAGTGAAGATGAGGCATTCACATTCTATAATAATTATGCAAGGGACAAGGGTTTCAGTGTTAGAAAGGAGAAAGTGAGACGTAGCGAGAAGTCAGGGGCAATTGTGTTCAGGCGGTTTGTGTGTTGTAGAGAAGGCGAGCGAGATGGAAAATGGCTGGATAAGGAAGAGTACAGCCGTAGACCACGAGCCCTAACTCGATGTGATTGCAGAGCATTACTTGATATTAGACTACACAGATCTCGTGGAGTATGGTACGTGAATAATTTGTGGATGAGCATAACCATCGCCTAGCTATGCCTGATGAAGTTCCGTTCCTATGGTCTCACCGGAAGATTAAGGATTTCCATAGAAATGAGATCATGTCAATGGAAGCTGCTGGAATCCGTAAGCATGTCATAAGAGATGTTCTTCAATGCAGATATGGAGGATATGACAAAGTTGGCATTGTTACTAAGGATATTTACAACTATTGTTCCAAGAACAAGAGGTCAAGAATCGCAGAAGGTGATGCAAGGACAATTCTAGGTTTGCTGCTGAAGAGGAGGAACACTGATCCAGATTTTTACTTTGATTATAAAGTAGATGATGACAGTCCTCTTATGAGCTTATTTTGGTGCGATACTCAATCTCGTATGGACTACCAATCATTTGGTGACGTGGTCGTCTTTGACAGCACTTATCGGATGAATAGGTATAAGATGCCATTTGTCCCATTTGTTGGGCTGAACCATCACCGCAACACAACTGTTTTTGGTTGTGGCATCATTTGTGATGAGCGGGCTGATTCGTATGTATGGGTTCTCCAAGCATTTCTGAAAGCAATGTGTCAGAAGAAACCACAATCAGTAACTACTGATGGCGATTACTCCATGATTAAAGCTATTCGGCAAGTGCTTCCTGGTGTAAGTCATCACATTTGTTCATGGCACATGGAGAAAAATATTCTGAAGCATTTGCATAGCAACTGCTTGGATGGGTTCCGCACACTTTTGTATTATGCTAGTTCAGAAACATTTGAAGCCAGATGGAATGCCTTTCTTTCGGGGTACGAGACTGGAACAAATAGAGAGTGGCTTGCAATGATGTACAAAAATAGAAAACTATGGGCTGCTGCTTTTCAAAGGGACAAGTTTTTCCTAGGTATGAGAAGTAATCAGAGAAGTGAAAGTCTCAATTCTAGTCTTCATAGGCACCTGGACATATATATGTCATTACTTGACTTGGTTAAGCACTATGACAACTGCGTATCGCGCCTTCGTGAAACTGAGGTTGAATTTGATTGCCGATCTTCACAGTCGAAGGCACTTCAGTGCCTTTAACAAAATACAAAGAGATTGAAGTGGCTTGTTCCCATATATTTACGGCCGCTAACTTTTTTTTGTTGCAGCATGAATTATTGAAGATTAATGATTATCGTATACATGATAGGATTATTGAGATATTTTCTAGTACACAATGACAAGAAAAAATCAGTGTTTGAGGTGGACTACTGGTCTGATACTTCAGGCCACACAATTCACTGCAGCTGCCGTAAGATGGAACGTGATGGTCTCCCTTGCGCTCATATTTTTCATGTTTTGGATCATCTAAAAATATATGAAATACCAAAGTGTTGTATGTTGCAACGACACTTAAAGGACGCCAAGGGTGGCCTTCCTTCCAAGAGAAAAAGCGCTCTACATGTTTGGACCACGAAGAGATCAAGGTTCAGTGAACTTATTGTGCTAGGGGCTGAAGCATTTGATGTTGCATCAAAGAATCATGAACAGTTTTGTGGAGTTAAGCAGTACTTGGGGAACCTCATTTCAAAAAAACACAAGACTGACCATGATGCTAGAGATGAGCAGAGGTCGGTTCATTTTAATGATCAAACTTGGCATACTACAATCGGTTCAGTTTTTGATCTAATTATTGCTGCCGCCAAAGGTGCACCCAGGAAGAATAGCAATGTGCCAAACAATTCGAACGTAGATGGTTTGTCCAAGAAGAGGTACAAATCATTTGTTGAGAAACGGCAATACAAGTGCACTCTATGCAAGCAGCAGGGCCACTCTATGCATCGATTCTTCCAATTTGCACTCTCTGTTGATGCTGTTCAAATATGCATTCAACCTCTTTGTTGGGCGTCTTTGTTGCAGTGAAAAGGACTTGAAGGTGACGCACTCTGGTGATGTCTTGTTGAATGGCTGCATGCCAAGCTCTGCAACGGAAGGAGCTACAGCCATACGATGGTTGTGATCCTTCAGTGTTCGGAGGGCCCGTTCTTCTGCCCCTAGCAGGCAAGCTCGGTTCCATCGGCCATGCGGCTTGCGCAGTTGCGCCGCTGGAGATGTCGTCGTCCTCGGGTCGGAGAGGAGCGCAACGGAGGCGAGGGCCGGCTCCTGCCGACGGGGGCGCGACAGGGTCAGGGACAGCGCCTCTCTCGGCCGGTGTCACGTCGGGCGCGGCGGTCCTCCTCCATTCGCTAGTGTCGCGGCTAGTCGCGGCCGGCCGCCGCCTGAACGGAGGTGAGGGCCGGTTCCTACTGACCGGGGGCGGCAGGGTCAGGGACGGGGCCTCCCTCGGCCGGTGACGCGTCCGGCGCGGCGGTCCTCCTCCATCCGCCGGTGTCGCGGCTAGTCGCGGCCAGCCGCCGTCTGCCGCTGGTGCCGCGGCGGGTGAGTGCCGGCGCCTCCCCATACGAGTAGAAGTTTTTTTTTCTGCCGACGCCGTCGGACGCCGTCTCGGAGGCCATGGGATGGGCTTGGACGGGCTGGACCAGGGCTTTGGCTTGGACGGGCTGAGCCTAGGCGGGACCCAGAAGCAAAATAATAAAACAATTAATTCATTAAATTATGTGCTTTAAGATTCGTGCAAAATTTTGAAAAAAGGAGTACCGGAGCAGTTGCCCTAGAAATAGATACTTTCACTTTCACATAATATATTTTTGGTAACTTCCAGATTTTGGCTTCCAGCCTTACCCTTTCTTAATGGAGACGTTTTACGACATATAGCTTATAAATATTTTTTTTATAGTTCCCAACTCGAAAACGGTTTTTTCATAGCTCACAGCTAAACTAAGGCCCTGTTTGGTTCCACCAACTAAATTTTAGCTAGCTAAAATTATTTTAGCTACACTTGAGTGACTAATGGAACTAAACTATTTTAGCCTCTTTTAGTCAATGTGTTTGGAACTTTAGCTACTAAAGTGACTAAAATTTAGCTAGCTAAAATTTAGTTGGTGGAACCAAACAGGGCCTAAATAAACACTGACTTGAGCAAGAGATGGGTAGAAGTGGAACAGTTCCTTGTAAGCGAGGAAAACGACAGCGGCAGGTAGGACGATGACCCTATCCACATATTTAGAAGTGATTACACATGGTTAATCTCAACGTAATATGGGGTAGTATGTAATAGGCAAAGCTTATCTGCAGTCGACTACAACGTACAGTGGAAAAGTCATGTACCAAGAAGACCCAAAATATCAGTTGTCGCGGTCCAAATCAAAGGTTTAGGACTAACAATCCCCAATGTCTCCATTAGCATCCCACCATTGCACGCGTAAGAAAGGACATTTCATGATGGTGGCTTAGGATGTCAACATGGAATTCCCCACCAGGTGTTGAGTCCCGTTCCCGTTCCAAGGAGGATAAAATGTTATAATTCTTCTTTTGCTGTCATTTTTAGTTGAAATGAAATTTGTGGTCTTCACCTTTATATCATAACTCCATCTTGGTGGTACATTTAAATTTAATCTAAATTTACATGGTGTTTATTGTTTAGTTGCTTATTGTCTGAATTTACAATTTTTAACGTACCTCTGTGCTTAAATGTACTCATTCATGTCCTCCTTAGTGCGCTGCAAGTCGGCACGTCGTGTAAAAGTTTTTCCTACTTAATACAAAAGATGCGCAAATCTTTTGCGTATTCGAGAAAAAAATATACCTCTGTGCTTGGTTTGCAGCTATGCAATTCATGCTTTTGAAATAACAAATGGGTACCTCACTTTAGTGACTACAATATCTAGTTTATGTTGGCCGTTATAAGATTGTCGCTAAAGTAATATATGTTAACATTTTCTAATTAATTTGGAGTCATCCAATTGTTGTCTTGGTTTATGATTGACTTGGACAGTGGACATGTTATGTGGGTTTGTTTTTTACTTTCAACGTAATAGTTCTTGTGTTGTAAGTAATTAATTGGACCAAAAATCACAAATTATATTGAACGATGATAATACCGAAGCAATTGCAACTACGAAGATCATAGCCATGGTGGCCTTGTCATAGAAACCACGACAGAAATTAGACTACCTTTGTGCAGCAGTAAATGTCAAATATAGAACTTCATGCTTCTTATGTCACCAAGTTTCTTTTTTTTAATATCTCTACTACTATGACTGACCTCATAAAAAATGGTACTCTACACAGGTATTCTAACACTCGTTGGAGAAAATGAACATGCAAGAACGAAGAGAAGAGCTGAAATGACCATAGAATAGTTAGAAACAAATATTTCTGATTGGAATTGATTGTGTTTAATAACATTCCCCAGAGATAGCCGTAGCGTTAGCAAGGGCATTATACTAGTATATATTAGGGATTAAATTTTGTTATAGTTAATTTTCTATTTATGCTATTTCCATCGATATACAATTTGTACTAATGTTGTGTAGGATTTATATTGATGTAAATATTTGTTTTTGGAGCTAGAAATTGGCGGTGTGTTATCGAAATCACTTCTTATTTAAAAAGTTTTTTTTTGCTTATGTGTTACGTGTCGTCTTCTGATCTTTCTAAAACCTAACATGTCTTGATAGAGAAAATCTGTCACATGTTAGATGATCGCATTACATGTAGTACCATGTAAGACGCGAATGTAATTTACATTTTACTATCGCTAGATTATTCGTCTAATCTGCACCTCGCAACCACACCTTGCAGAAGTTCCAACAGTTTATTATTAAGTTCAGCGCACAGGGAAGGCTCCTTCCCTGAACCACACGCCAATTCTTGCCTCACATTTTTCGGCCACGCCATGCTATGACAGTAAAACTCTAATACTTTGTGTTATATAAGGTACGTACAAAGTAGTACAAAATACATACGGCGCCGTGCGTGGCACTCGCAAAGAGACACAGCTACAAGCAAGTTGGAGTCCTTGGGCACGCTGTACGCGCTGTCTTGTATGAGAACCCGTAGAACACACCACATACCGACGTAGCGAGTACAGATTAATTGTTGCATTGCATCGTCCTCTGCGTTTCGGCAGACTGCAGCCACACCGTACCCCCAAAACCTGTAAGAAAAGGTAGAACGAACGAACTGCGTCCACGAGGGCGACGGTCTGCTGGAACGATGTCACGTACTCCTCCTACATGCAAGCATCAGGATTTTCAGGAGTAGAACTGGAACGTCGACGCGTCTTGGACGATGCTCCGTAAGCCGCCGATGGTGGACACAATCATCAGCAGCACTCCGACGACGATGCAGCCCTGACAAAGACACACGCGGACGAAGCAAACGTGAGCAGGCAGAGGCCAGTCCCATGTCC
Source organism: Sorghum bicolor (assembly GCF_000003195.3). Classification (NCBI taxonomy): domain Eukaryota; kingdom Viridiplantae; phylum Streptophyta; class Magnoliopsida; order Poales; family Poaceae; genus Sorghum; species Sorghum bicolor. The sequence goes on from NC_012875.2 coordinate 47,777,754, forward strand.
CAGCTCTGAACTCTCCCAGTTTGGAAAAGAACGCGAGGAAGAAGAAGAACAGGCGTCGCTTAATTACCCAGTTGGCACACCACGACGCGCTGAACCTCGGCGGCTTCTTGATCTTCAGCCACAGAATGCAGGGGAGCTGCGAAGATAATCCAACAAGTTTCGTCACTGGTAATAAATCTAAAGAATTGTTTGGCCGTGTCAGTGTGGAAGGCTGCTGCAGCTTACGAAGTAGGAGGTCGGCGTGAACCCAAACCCTCCGAAGAAGCCGAGGAGGTCGCCGAAGAACGGGAAGGTCACCGCGATGAACAGCGTGAATGCTGCAAAGCAATGGCGCCGCGCGCCGTGGTTCACAGACATGAATGATGTCAAGTCCAGTTGGCAGAGCATGCGAAAATTGAAGGTTTTTTCAGTCTCTCTGTCAGTTTCAGTTCATACGTACCGACGTAAGCCGATCGGGCCACGAGACGGAGGAGTAGTCCTTGCGGCAGCCTGAATCTTGTCACCAGAATCGTCTCGATGCTTTCGAATATTGGCATCGCATACACCTGTCGGATGTTCATGTTGCAGATTCAGAGGCCATTTTTGTGTTTCGTCTTCAGTAGTTGAGTGACATGTAGTATGTACAGACCAACAAAGACAAACCTAGCTATCGAACACTTACCTGGTAGCTTCCGACGACATGGATGACGACCATCATGTTGGCGGCGGCGACGAGCCAGGGCGGGCGCTGCAGCGCGACGAGGACGTTGTCGCCGACGTCGCGGCCGAAGGCCCAGTACCCGAGGAGCGCGACGGGGAAGTAGCAGGCGGCGGTGACGAGGTACGCGGCGACGGTGCCCTTCCACATGGGCGCTCTGGACGGCTTGGTTGGCGTGGACGGGATGGTGGCCTGGATCTCCAGCACCACGCCGTGCCCCGCGTACGCGAACGCCACCTGCCCCAGCGCGCTGAACACCCGGAACGTCGAGTCCGCCGCCGTGCCGGCCTTGTACGCGTAGCTCACCCCGCGCACCGGCCCGCGCGCCACGCACGCCGCCCACGAGATGGTCGAGTAGCTGCACGCGACGCATATGCCATCGAGTTCGTCACTGAGATCCACGCATATGATGCACGTAGCTGCTGCTCGTAGCTCAGCACTACAGTACCAGAGTGACATGGCGGCGGCGGCGAAGGACACGGCGGTGATGGCGTCGAGGTTGGGAAGCTGGGAAAGCAGGAACTGGAAGGAGCCGAAGATGCAGATCCAGTAGGACTGGTGCAGCGGCGCGCAGCGAGGGCACACGGACTCGGCGAACTTCTGCAGGCACTTGCCGCCCGTGACCATGTACACCATGTCGCAGCCGAGCTGCACGATGAGCTGCTGCGGCACCACCACCCAGGGCCCCAGGCGCGGGCCCAGCGCATGCGCGCCGAGGTCGCGGAGCCGGTCGAACCGCACGCCCGGAACGCACTCGTGCAGCTCGATCAGCAGCCGCAGCGTGTACAGCGTGATCCCCCACGACGCCAGCAGCGCCACCAGCCCGGGTCCCCTGATGATGAACCGGAGCAAGAAGAAAGAAGCACTGCTCGTGTCAGCGAGCCATTAATTTGCATGCCGTGACCGTGAGAGCAGGTCGTTGGTCAGGGTCAGTCGGTTAATTACCATCCTAGGTGAGCCATGGCGTACGGCAGGCTGAGCACGCCGGCGCCGACCATCGCCGTGACGTTGTGGAACGTCACGTACCACCATTTGGCGCGGCGAGGGGTGGCCTCATCGCCGGTCGCGTCATCGACGACCTGGAGCACAAGAAATCAGCACCTGCTGGTGAATGATCGTCGTCTCAATCAAACCGGCCCATGCATGCATGGAATGGAAGTCAGTCGGCCGTGTCCAAGAACCTTGGGGAGAGCTGACGAAGGGGAGACCATGGTCAGTCAGATTGCTGCTCGCCTGCTCCACACACTAGCGCTGATACAGGACAGGAGGGCAACGCAATGTGGCATGGCAGTATGGCACCGTGGTATTTATAGCAGCAGCTCGCCAGCGAGCAATGGGCATCATGTGCCTTGCTCATTTTTTCTCGGAAAAGAGTCCTGGAATTTAGGTACCCGCACCGCAGACAAGAAAAAGCTTCTGTAGATCATTAGCGTTCTCGGTAAGAATGATGATTAGGTGCCGAGACAAAAGCAGAGGCCTGCGTTCATCCGCGGATTATCAAAGCTTATCGTGGCTGCAAAGATGTGTTTCGAATAAATCGCAGGGAATCTTTGTCGCGTCAATCCCGGTGCATAGTTAATCTATCCGCGATTAAAGCAGCGACGGATTTGATATGATCGTTTATTCGTTTCCGTTACCAGTAGGATTCTTCTTCGGACAGTGCAAGTACATGCCCGGACGGGGAGCTGAATGCCACGGCGACAATAGCTGTGCTCAGTGGCTATTCGAGAAAAAAAAAAGCTGTGCTCAATCAAATGCAAAGTGAAATCGTCGTACGTGGTTTAGGTGAAACACCAAAAGAGAATCCAGCTTCAAGTCATTAGGAAGTCCCGGAAATTGAATGAACTAAGTCCATTAGTTCGTGCTTTAAGACAACATAGGCATTAGAAATCTGTGTTTAAGTATCTACAGCTGATAAAATTTAGTTAGTCGTGTGCTTTTTTCATCTTCTAACATCATATGCATATAAATACTTTGAACTTGTAACGAGTCGTGATAAACTTACCAATCACTCTATAAGCTATTTTGTGTTCATATTCATAGTTTTTTTTGTCTATGTGGTGTGGTATCTCCATATGTCATCATTTTGCATTCAGATGGAACTTTAGCTTAATATATATATATCTAGCGGTATCTTATTAGTATGTTAAATATTAGTAAATTTTTATTTAAATTTGGTCAAACATAACATATTTTAACATAGCATTGCTAGGTCTCTTTACTTTTGTATAAGTCAGAATTTGGGTTTTTCGTCCAAAGTCCCAACGTGCGCAAGTAGAATTAACTTTGGTTGTGCAGGCTCATACTAGACTAGCCCTTTCCTTGCTACTCCCTCCATTATAAATTATAAAACGTTTTGCTACTTTTAATATCCATTTAGATATATAACATGTTTAGACATAGAAAAAACAGTGTATCTAGAAAAGACAAAACGTCTTATATTTTGAAAAGAAGGGAATACTACCAATTATTTACTTTTTTTAAACTAAAAAAGATAAATTTATCTTCAAAACCACTCCAAACCAGGACATGGAGATAATTTAAATGGTTTTGGGACTTCAAGGATTAAGATATTTCATATTTGGTTTTAGAGTTTAAGGTGAAAAATAAGAATGACTATAATTCAGAAGAGGTAGAATAATTTATTTACCGTTAGTCCGAGTTTGATGGGCCTCAGCCCAACTAAGAAATAGAGGGAGGGGACACGGGAAAGGACAACCAGAGCTAGGCTCAACCCAAAACAAATAGATTTCCTTTTTTTTTCTGACCTGAAACCTTTAAATGAAACGAGAATAGAGCTTTGTATGGACAGAAAATTCAGAAACTAAAATTAAGCATGCAGAAATAATAATTGCAACGGCAATGAATGCATGATGTGTGTGGCCTATGAAACGAGTACTGTCAACAAACTATGCTGCTCCGTGCTCCCCAAATAGATTAAAGGCAAATTGATTAAATTGCAAAACCTCAAATTTAGGGTGTTACTTCTCATGACTAGTGTTAGATACATCAGGGGTAAGATTATGAGAGCGTTGTTCATCAAGCTCACGAGTAGCAACATAAGTCAGCCTTCTGCCTCAAAGAGGATAGGATCCGCTCCAAGAAGGATCTCAGAAAGAGGCATTTGGTTTTAAAGTGTGACTAAAAAGCGTCGGAGAAGTTTCACCAAATTGTAAGTAACACACCAAAGATCAGCCCAAAAGAGCCTCTTAGTTAGCTTTGGTTGAACTGAATTTTTTTCTTTGTTATAAAACTATGTCTATATGTCATAGGCTTAGAGCTCCTTAGGGCGTCCCCAATGGCTGACAGCATGCTAGCTAGGAGGACTAGCTCGTCCAATCAGGAAGAGAGAGAATGAGAAAATTTGTAGCGCTAGCGACGAAAAAATCACCTAGCTCACATGTCTTTCGAAAATTTCTGAGTCTCTGACCTGCGTTCAAAGCTGGCTTGTTTTATTATTTTATTATTTTCGCTGACACAGTAGCCGGCGATTTAACTGAGGCCGCTGGAGACGCCCTTATAGACATCATATTCCACGGCACCATCTGCCAACCAACCTATTGTCGTACAATAGCATATTAAAGATTACAAGGTGCAGAAATAGCAAAAAAATTATTATGATGCATTGTTTCTAGTTCATATGATACTTTAGTTTTAGTTCATATGTGTTGAAAGAAATGTTTAATTGGAACTTATTTCTAAAAATAATAGATACTCTATCCATTCCAAATTATAAATCACTTTGACTTTTTTTGATACATCAAATTACTACGTATCTAGACATCTAGATAATTAACAAATTCGATGTATTAAAAAAAGTCAAAACATCATATAATTTAAAATTGTGATTCTGAGTGTTAGGATTTAACTTATATTACCGATATGTATCAAAAACAAGATAATACACCTGGTGAGGACTTGTGGTGACCGATTAAGTAGACACTAAATCTCCAACGCCAACATTGGTAGAACTTGAAAGTAATACTAGTCCTTAGTTAGAACACATAGCCAACGCAATCATTGGTTGTCAATCCATAGACTAAACTGTTGCGCTTAGTAGCACTATGCTATTTAGAATTGACTCTAATATTATAGCGATAGTTCAACATCGATGGCTCAACTAGCCGTGGGAAGAGCCGAACTGCGGAATGGGGAGGAAATGAGGGAGGAAGAGAGAGTAAGTGTTCAATTACCCATTCTAACCTCAAACGCTAATACTATATCACCTAAATAAAGGAAGAAGACAAATGATGGCAACTGGCAAATGTGATCGGTGTGCAAGGTTGCAGGCGGAGTAAAAAAAAAAACAATGGTACCAACACAGAGCGTGCCATCATTAGCCGTATTTTTGGACCAGGTAAAACGGGATTATGTTCAAACTTGTCTGTTCTTATTTGTGAAACGGAGACTGGACAAGTGGACGTTCCCACCAGGAGAATGACAATGACCCGGTAACAATAGCTAAATTTTCTATCAGACGACTTGGCATTTTCCATATCCAGGTTCTCACATAGGAGACAAAATGTGTTTTTCTTAATTATAATCACATTTGAGTGATTTTCACATTTTGATGCATGTTTCTTCGCATTAAAACGCAGAGGTAGTTTTTGCTTCTCAATTTCATCTCGTATGAATCATGTAATGACAGGTGCATATAGTTTATACAAAGCTCCTACTTCACTTTTTGGTGCTATGAGTTAATTTTTTTTTTGAATTGAACATGGTTCTAACTCAGTCCCAACCTCATCTCTTAGGAGTGCATGAGGAGCTCTCTACTTTTTTCTAGATTTTTTTTTCATCGTACTCCTTCTTGCATGTCTTTCTTTCGATCCTAACTCTTTCCCGTGCCGCGCCTCCCCCATCGTGCCACCATCGAGGCCAGGCCTGGCCCTCCCTGGTGAGCCCTTGGCCTATATCTCCTTCTTGGCAAGCCCCTCGTCGCTAGACAGGGACACGAGCAATGAGGGGAATAGGAGAGGATAAAAATAAGAGTAGATGAGTAATAAATAAGTCTAAAAATGTAGGGGCCTTAATTTGAAGTTAATTTTGTGGCTGAGTCTAATAATCTAAAAAATAGAAGAATCTCTCAAATCCCAACCAGGAGCCCTATATTAGAGGTCATTACTATAGTTGCTTTGAATCATGTGGGACACATAGTTTATACAAAGCTCCATTTCTAGATTCCACGTCGAAGTACCAAAATGCCACGCACCCCCACATTATACCGAGGTGTCTACCAAAAACATGGCATGCCAAAAACGTCAACGGCTGCCTCTGAGTGGCTCAAAATATGGCGGTTGGTTGTCGTGCTGTCAAGCCCAACCCTGTTCATCTCGGTTTCGCACCACTCACAATCATAGCTAGGATGGACTCCGATGCCTAAATATTTAGAAATTACCCAATATATGTATCTAATAAACAAATTAATATAGATATCTATATTTAAACCAATTCTAATATGAATTTTAAGTAAACATCTAAAATTCATTTTTTTTTTTAAAAAAAATGGTATTCAATTTTAGACCAATATTAAAAAAATATATGAAATACTCCTATCCGATAAGATCAGTATATGTGAAGAATAAAGTAGCAAGTGAAACTATATTTAAAAGTTGTACCTAGGACTAATAACTAATGGTAAATTATATTAATTATAATATCACATACGACTAAACTTTTTAAAGTCCATCTCTATGGATAATGACATAATATATAAAGGTTAAGTTTAATCAATTTTAATATGGTTATAATTATGTTAAGTTTAAATAGTTTAAAGTATTTATTTACATATTGAAGATTGATTTATACATTTACTATATTGATGAAAATATTTATCTATACTAAATTATTTATTTAAATCTTTGTTTTCATTTGATATACTTCAGAAAATAGAAATATTTATTAATAAAAATGTTGCTTCTATGCATCATCTTTATCTACATGTGTTATATACTATAACTATATAATATAACTTAAAATTCCTACATATATAATTATTTGTTTTATTAATATCATCAATAACACAAACATATTGTTCTTTACAATCAGGTAGGGATCTGAATGTGAATCCAAATTAAAATTATATTTTTTACTTACAGTCAAAAACATTTTTATCCACATTTAGTTTTGAACTAAAATACAATATTTTAATTTCTACATGTATAATATTTTTTATTAACATAATCAATAAAACAAACATATTTGTTCTTTACAATCCGTTAGGTATCTGAATGTGAATCCAAATTAATTTATTTATTTACATTCAAAAATTTTTGTATCACATTTAATTTCGAATTAAAATTTAATCTCTCTATTCTAAATTACAAACCGTTTGAACTTTTCTAAATATATAATATTTGTTACACAGTTAAATATACACTATATTTAAACATATAGTAAAAGTAATGTATACAGAAAAAAACCAAAATATCTATAATTGAGTTAATCTCAAATTCATCTTGACACAAGTCCATTAATCCGTGTCTCCATCCGACTGGCAGTCGTTGCCGCGCGCCACACGTCACGTGACGCTCGCGCAGGAGCGGGCCCCGCGGCCTCCTCAGCGACACGCCCCGCCGGGCCGCCGTCCTGTGTGTCGTGACGCCCCGTCCACAGGTCCAGATCCATCCCGCCCCGCACCCGCCCCGCCAGTTCTTTACCCGCACCCGACGCACGAAGGGACGTCACGTGGCCAGCGAGCCACGCGGGGCCACGGGTCGGTAACTCGGGCAGCTTGGCGGCCCGTGCGAGAATCATCATCATTTTTCCTTTTTTCCTTCGCAACCCCCCCGCGCCGCCCCCTCGGTCCAACTCCTCCAACGCCTCCAGGCTGTCGTCTCGCTGCGTGGGGCCCGGCGGCCGGAGGCGCCCGACGAGCTTATCGCCACCGGAGCGGCACCGGGCCCACCATCACAGCGGGAGGCAGGCAGGCGTGCGGGCCACCCTGACATGTGGAGCAGGCAGTCCGGTCCCCACACGTCGTGACGGCCTTGAATTCGTCGATGGCTCAGCCGCCCGTCCGTCTGCCAGGTGGGCCAGATGACCACATGCACCGCGCGGCCGCGCGGGATTAGGGCTGCCACGTTGGCGAGGACACGCGTCACCATATGATTGGGCAGCGGGACTCGGAGACGGCCCTTTTCTAGACCCCAGGCAGCGCCGTCTCTTCGCGCACCCCCAATTCGAACGCCGGAGCTCGACGAGGACGACAGCACGCAGAGGTACCCTTCGTGCTCCCCTTCTCCTGCGCCCCTCGGCTTCTCCTCCTCTCTTGATTTTGGGCCGCCGCTGCTTCGATCCCCTTTCTCCACTGACGCTCTGCTTGTTTTTGCGGTTGGATTTATGACCTAAACATCTCGTTTCCGCAAGGGGTTGGGGCGCGTCTAGTGGTGGTTGGGTCCTTTTAGATCGAGTAGGAGCGAGGACGGGATCCATGCCCGCTTGATCTGATGTTGTACGCGTACGGATCCGTCAAAAGCCTGTACTCCAGCCGAACCAGTTGATTCTGTGAAGTGCTTATTAAGCGGCGGGGTTTTACCGCTGGAAGTTCGTACTTAGGTACTCAGATCTGGTGGTTTTCAAGGTTAGAGGAAGTGTTGGAAGCTAATAGACATGCTTTTAGCTAGGTTTAGTTGTGGTTATTGTAGGCAAAATTCGCCCAGCAGATACTGTAGTAGCCTCTCCTTTTCAAATAATGTTAAATTTGCCGTGACTAGAACATGAATTTCCTTGTTTCATGCTGAGAGTTGTGCTGTTTCCTCTGAGAAATTCCCCCGTCTGAATATGACTAGCTGGAGATCTCGACTAGCTAGTAGCTATTCGTGCCACTGATCAATGAAGTGTTGTCCCATATATTGATGTATGTTAATCGTGCGATGAAGTTAGCTCACTGCTTCTCACAACCCTGCAGATCCGGCCTACTGCAAGTTTTGAAAACCGAACTGTAAGATGGCATCAGCAGAGCTTTCCCGTGAGGAAAATGTGTACATGGCCAAGCTCGCGGAGCAGGCAGAGAGGTACGAGGAGATGGTTGAGTTCATGGAGAAGGTAGCCAAGACTGTTGACTCTGAGGAGCTCACTGTGGAGGAGCGCAACCTCCTGTCTGTTGCATACAAGAATGTCATTGGAGCCCGCCGCGCCTCATGGCGCATCATCTCCTCCATTGAGCAGAAGGAGGAGGGCCGTGGCAATGAGGACCGTGTAACACTCATCAAGGACTACCGTGGCAAGATTGAGACTGAGCTCACCAAGATCTGCGATGGCATCCTCAAGCTGCTCGAGTCCCACCTTGTGCCCTCTTCAACTGCTCCCGAGTCCAAGGTCTTCTATCTCAAGATGAAGGGTGACTACTACAGGTAATATGATTATATGAATCCCAATAAGACTTCCATTTGCTTTGGGATTGTGTTTTCGTTTGACTGATTCAGTTGTCATGATTAGATACCTTGCTGAGTTCAAGACTGGAGCTGAGAGAAAGGACGCTGCTGAGAACACCATGGTGGCATACAAGGCTGCCCAGGTGAACATTTTTTTTAATTTATTAATCAGTGTGCAATTTTGTTTGTGATGAAACATTATGCTTGTAGTTTTTTTTTCACATCATTATTACAAGTTTGCTGAAAAGGGGTTTGTTGTGCATTCAGGACATTGCTTTGGCTGAGCTTGCTCCAACTCACCCTATTAGGCTTGGACTGGCACTTAACTTCTCAGTGTTCTACTATGAGATTCTCAACTCACCTGATCGCGCCTGCAGTCTTGCAAAGCAGGTTTGTTTTTCAGCATTTGCTGTTTTGTTAGTATATTATCTATGTGGATGTGCAGTGCTTGTGTGGGGAATTGCTGATCTGTTTTTGATGATATGCTGTACTTATGAAATGACTTAGACCATTGTTAATTGAGCAGTAAGGGGAAAATGGCATATAGGGAATTAGTGTATCACAATATGATCACTAAAGGACCATATTTGCTATGTTGCCTTTTTCTCCTTCGATGCATCTCTAGACTCGATGCTGCAACCCTTTACTTTGGTGAGAATTTTAAGTTATTTTTTCTGGTGTATGAACTATGAAGCCCTCCAGATATTAGATATTAAAAGTTTAAAACTGCATCAATGAAAAATACTACTCCCTGTATTTTTACATACATATATTAGTTTTGTCCTATGCCAAATATTTCTATCTTTGAGCACCATTTTTTTTAAAAAATATATATAGGCTAACAACAAAAGATTTATGTTTTTAGATTCACTATGAGAAATACTTTCATAGTATATGTGGTTCACATGTTGTGAAACTACCTTTTTTTCTGAAAATTGTTGGTCAAAGTTAGAAACACTTGAATTAAGGCAAACCTAATACATTGTGCAAAAAATTGAGGGAGTAATTGTTTTTCGATGTCACACCTGCAGTTATAAATGTGTTCTTTTTATACATGGATTGGTTGGTGCACAAGTTGTGATATGGACAGGAAACCTAACGTTTTGGTTCACTATTCTGTCATTGACTTATACAACAATGGAAATTTCTTGGAACCAAGTATTTTTGGGAGACAACACCTTTTAATTGCAGTCAACTGTTGTGCTGAGTGTGTGCACACTAGAGCATCCTATTGGGTGTACCTAACCTTTTGTTATTATGTCCTTTGGTTGGCTGCTACTTTGTATTAAGCTATTATCTGCAATGAATTTAAATATGTCCTTGAACAGTTATTCAAATCCTTTTAGATCAATGTCAAATTGACTTTAGGAAAATAAAATATTACAGTATATTCTGCACTTGTTGAAATTGTTTGTTCTAATAGTTTAGGTTTTAGGTCCTCAGTGGCTCACAAAAAGTTGGGCATTAAGCAATATTGGTATTCTCCATTTTTTTTTTTGGGTATATGTATTTGGTCAGTTTTGTTTCTGTGAGTAGACTTTGCGTAGTTTGTCATGCCATTAAATCGCAATGTGTTTGATCTTCTCAAATATTGTAGCTAGCTCATGCGCTTGAATGTTTTTTTTACCGTGTCTGGTCTGAAGTCTTCCACAACTGGAAAGAAGAATGGACATCGTAATTGTTTTTATAGTTCGTTTCTTTGTTGAGAGCTGAGACCATTGACATGTGAAAGACATCATGCTGATGTTCCCTCCTGGGCAATTTGCAGGCTTTTGACGAGGCCATCTCGGAACTGGACACCCTGAGCGAGGAGTCCTACAAGGACAGCACTTTGATCATGCAGCTCCTCCGTGATAACTTGACCCTATGGACTTCTGACATCTCGGTAAGATCCATGTCCCTAATACAAAGTTCTGTTCGCACTCTTGAATTGGATCTTCCTGAAATCAACCTTTTCCTGAACAATCGCATTTCCCTAATACTAACTTGACCCTATGGCTGCAGGAGGACCCTGCTGAAGAGATCAGGGAGGCACCCAAGCGTGACTCGAGCGAGGGGCAGTAAAGCCGGCTTTACGTGCCTAGAAACTAGTAGCTAGTGTTTGCTGCTGTCTAATGACACTATGCAATGTGATCTGGACCCTAGTTTCTTGGGTGCGACCCTTGTAGCCGTGTTATGATTATTGTCGGGAAAATTTGGGGGCTCCCCATATGAGATGCTGCCGGGCAAGGCCTCGGTGTCCCACCTTGTTTCAGGCGGGGGCACTGGAGCCAGGCCTGGTTGGGTTGGGAAGCCCTTTAAACTGTTGTCACTTGCATTTTACCTTTTCATCGCTGTTTATTGTGAGTGGTCCTAAATCAATGGCTGGTCTCTGTGGTCTTGCTTTTTTGTTCTCTTGATTCCTTACAGGGTCAGTGGGACATTCACATTTGTCTGTTCCATTCTCAATGATGAACGCGTTCTGTTTGGTGACTCTAGAATCCGTAAATCGCTGAAATCTAGATGATCTATCTAAACACTTGGATCAGGCTAAAATTCTAGATCTAGAAATCTGTACAGACGTACAATTCAGGATACTCTCTGTCTGAGTTGAATATTCTTTTTGTGAGTTGTGTAGTAGGACTAAAAAGAGATCAAATTGATATAGCGATTCCGTGATTCGTTTCATACACATTGAGTGCCTTTGAGCCTGAGCGAGTCATATGTCGCTATTCCATCTTTTTAAAAGGAAGTTCTCGACCTTTGAGAAGTCAATTAGACTTCAGTTTAACTAGGTCTTTGTATACAAAAATATCAAATTTATATATATCAAGTAAATATCATTAGAATTGTCATGTCATATATATTTTTATACGTAGAATTGGTTTTTTTTTTTGTGGGGGTGGGGTGTAGGTAGTATCCTAAATACCATTGTTTTCCATATACTTTATTATTAGTGTAATGAAATACTCACTCTATCCCAAAATAAGGACTAGTTTGACATGGCTCTGATTTTATTTTGGTACAGTTTTATGCCACATTTGTTAGGAGCCAAGAGAAACCACGTTATAGCGGCTCCGATTTCTCAGTACAAAAACTATTCTGGCTTCTCTCTAGTTTGAGCTGTTTCGGCACCCACCGTTCGGCACAGCGCAGCAGGAGCCGCTAGGAGGGACCGTTGAGGCTTGAGAGATCATCACGGGCCCCACTAGCTCGAATGAGTAACCACAAAGTAAAGCTGGAGATTGAGATCTGACAGTCAGGCTCTGTAACTCCAGGACACAGCACAAGAACGTTTACACAGCAGGTCAGCAGCACAGTACAACGCAGAAGTTACAGAGGCATGGCTGTTCTACGGTTTTGTGTACAGATGAAAATTAAACGCGGCACCAAGGTGTGTTGAACATCATCTATTCTGTTCAAAGTTACAATTTGCGCTGCATCTACACTTGTTTGAGTAAACAGAATCCCAGGTCTCATTGCGGCTGAGCAAGTGGCTGGACGGCAGTTCTGAAGAGAAGAATGTAGGCCTTGTCAACGGAGAAGTACAAGAAACCTCCCAATGAGTGAGTAACATAGGAACCAAAGCTTGTGCCGACAATGCAGTGCCATGCAGGCCCATATGTTGTATCGAAATCCTTCGAATCACAAAAAAGAAGGAAAGGAAAAATCAGTCATCAGATATCATGAACAGCGAGAACCGAAGAACACAATCATGAAAATAAAACCATTGATACTTCCAACCAAACACAACAGCAGGTCATCAAGCACGTCGCATAAGGCATACCCTGTGACTTGAGAGAGAAGAAAAGGACCACCGATTTAGCAGGGCCAAACAAAATCCAGGGAGCAGTGCATGCTAACATGAGAAACAGTTTTTTTTTAATTTTTTTTAAAAAAAAACCAACAAATTTTGTTTTCTTGAACATGCAAGAGAATTGTGTAAAACACAAAGGAATGCTCGTGGACAAAAAAAAACTGGCTATTCTAGTAACATATTCATAGCAAATTGCCAAATTTTAACATTAACCCACATGGTCACATGTACATCAAGCCTTTTTCTTTCTGTGGAAATCTAAAAAAGTTTTTCCAATGATGCCAGCATTCTAGTTTCTCTAGATAAGAAATATGGATAAATTCAAGAATACAAAATAGGGATCACAAGTGATACTTTACATGCATTAGCAGTTAAACGAGACCAAATACTCAAGTAGAAGGGGGGAAGGAACAAAAAGAACATAATTAGCAACAACTGAGGTTGTTTGCTCAATATTGTGACAGAACCAACCAAATCTTATCACCTTAGTTTCATGACGACCCATAACCAACTTACACCACAAAGGGTGCAGATAAGGAATAAGGAAGACACTCCAACACAGACAAGTAGAAGTAGTAGCTATGTGAAAATTAGGAGCACATCTAACTCAGTAATTCTAAGTGCCTCCATTATTGTTTAACAGGGAAAGTGAAAATGGTTTTTTTGTCTTGATTTTTTTGCAGCCCCATATTAATTATTTTTGAGTGATAAGTGGGTTGTGTTGTGCCTTCCACAGCGTGAGCGTTGCCTAACTGTTCATGTCCGCCACCTCACAGTTTTACACTGTTTCATCTTAGTGGGTCCCATAAATAATAAACAGTGGCATAGTTAACTAGCCTCAGGAAATTGGTGTGCAATGAACAAAATATTCCTTTTACAGTTTGGGCATTGACGCATCTACTTGCTTTGGTCCCCAATTTCCTGGCATCGTCACCGGTAGTTGCAGTCTGAGAAGTAGTGCCTGAAAACTCTGTTTGAAGCATCTTCGTAAGCCTAAGCTGTGGAAGGCCTAAGGGACTCTCCCTCCCTCATACAAAGATACAACTCATGCGTGCTCGACAAAAAAAGGTTGGTTAGACAATCAGACATGAGTTAGACAGAAAAGAAAATGAAAGAAACCTGCCAGAGTTAGAGAAGTGGATGATATTTTGCTGTGCAGGTGTACTTTGAGCACTACAGAAAACGAGGAACGATATGGTATCAACAAGACAACAACAAGCTGATGAAGGACCCAACAACAGTGATGCATAGAGCAAAAAGCTTAGTCAATCAATTGAAGATCATCTTGAAAGGGAAAGAGTCTGTGGAAGTGGACAGGCTAATGGGCAAGTTTACTGATGCTCTGAAGCAAGTCTGAAGATGGTGGTGGCTAATAGTTGGTGTTGAAGATTAGTTTCTTCTTGATGTTGTTTTTGATGGTTTTTGCGGGAGGATCATCGGCAAGTGCTGTGGAAATTTGCAGTTTGACTTATGTGGTCTTTTATATTTTTCGGTGGTTTGCTAAGTTTGTTGAGGACTTGAGGCAGGAGTCGAGTCAGTTTCAGGCAGTGCTGTGCTCAATGACCTGTGTTTAGAACTGTGTGGTAAACTGTTGTCCCCCAGTTATGTACTCTGTTAACCTTTCAATAAAAGCTGGCCCTTTGATGGTTTGTTATGATAAATAAATAAATAAAAATGGAAGAAGTTCTTGGGCAAACTTTGTTTGGCATCACCATTTTGATCAGATCAATGAAGCCATAACGTGCACAGTTGCATGTTGTCTTGCCAACTTAGTTGACAAGAAAACATGGAGTAACTCTCAGTGATAACAGATACAAAGACATCACTTACCAGTCAGAAACTGAGCAGTTTCCATCTGAAGGTGATCTAGCTGTGTGACTCCATGATCATATGACTTACTACGAAATAACATATTGCTCTGTCAGCCAACCATCACCGATCCTCACATTTACTGGTTTTCTTCCAATAATTCTCCTATACCCCTCCCCGGCTGCCCCCTTGCCTTCTCTATTTCCTTGTCGCACAAAAACATCAGCCCTTCATTGGTGGACCACTCTCCCAGTTCGTAAAGCATTCTTAATTTGAAATAAGATTGCAACAAGAAACTGCTACAGACGACCTATAGTAGCAAAAGCATTAACTACTCTTGCACATCCTCTGAGCACTATATATATCTCATAAATAGAGCTATTTGTCAGGTGCATAGTGGACCATCTCTCATAAAATGAAAGTCTTGAACCACATGATCTGGCATCGTCTCTGCCTCCCGTTTGATTTGAGGCCAGCCAAAGCAGCACGTGCATCAAATTTTGAGAGCTAAACATTTTTTTCTACTTGAATCCTACGCTCTAGATCTTATTCTGGATCGAATTAGCCACAAACCTGTGTATGCATTTGTCCTTGATTTGTGGTGACATAGATGAAACGAACATGCTTTGATTTTTTTATTTTGACATAATAACAGTTGAGAAATTTGTTTAGCTGAGCATAAACAAATCCACAAATAAAATACCACTGGTTCAAATAAAACAAGAAGAAAAAAACTTTCTGTCCAGTGTCCGCGGTTTACCTTCTTGAGCGCGAGCGCGAGGCGCTTGCTCTCGAGCCGCGGCATGGCGGCGACGGCCTCGACGGCGATCCGGACGGCGCGCCGCTGCAGCGGCAGCGGCATGTCCGCCGCACGCACGCACACCGCCACCTTCCTCCCCTCCGCCGCCTTCACTTCACCCCTGGCCTTCACCGCCGCCGACGCCTTGGCCTCCTCCTTGACTCCCTTACCCTCGCCGCCGACGTGCGGGCGCGGCGACGCCTTCAGCTCCGGCTCCACGCCCGCCTTCGCCTTCGCCTTGGTCTCCACCACCTCCGGCTCCGGCTCCGGCTCCGGCTCGGGCTGCGGCGGGTCGGCGAGCTTGGCGCGGCGCACGAGCGCGCTCAGGTAGCGGCTGCGGCGGTCGAGCTCTTCGGAGGCCGGGTCCATGCGCCCCGGCGCGCGTGCTCCAGACTCCAGCGGAGAAGCAGCTGGCCTGCGCTGCGGGCGGATCCTCCCACGGCGGCACTCAGCAGCGGCAGTGGCAATGGGGCATGGCGACCCCGCGTGCGAGGAGAGGAGTAGGAGGGAGATGGCGAGGTGATCTGCAGGGAGACAGGGAGTGGTGGTCGGCTGGGTTTTTCGTTTTCCTTGGGGTTTGGCCGCCTTCGCTCGCCTTGGGGTGCGACGCGAGGTTTGGTTGCTGCTCCACGAATTCGTGGGAGCAGCTTTTGAGACGAGGCGTGTGAGTTTCCTTTTCCTCCTTCCCCAGACGAACCTATGGTTTTTGCTGTTTGGAGCCGCTTCCTTGTTTGGGTACGAATGACACCATGCACCTTTGAGCACGACGCTGATGTCTTTCATTCATATACGTACAGTCTGATCGACAGGAGGAGGGGTGAGTGAGATTGTTGTAGCCTGTGGCTTGGTCACCTTGGCAGTGGCCACTGGCCAGGCGGCGTCGGCATGACACGGGATGGCTAGAGAATTTGCAAATTTGCAAGGGCCAGCGTCACATGGTCCCGCCGCACCTGACTTGACTATCCGTTGGATTCGGCCTGGGCGTTTGACAAACTGTCGGGCGGGCGAGGCCACCACCACCAGCAGTTCACCGACTGCTGCGTCGCGTCTGTCGGCGTCGCCGCGTCGCTACCCAACGGCCCCGCCACCACGACGCAGGCGAGGCGAGGCAGCGGGTCGCGCTCACGAGACGGGCCATCCGCGATGGGCCAAACTGTGCAGAGCTTCCAGCGAGACTGGCCAGGCCGGATGCTCTCCTCGGTCGAGTGCACGACGGGGCACGAGCCGGCATGTTTGGTTCCTCGCCCAAACCTTGCCTATCCTTGGATGTTTGGTTAGGGCCTTGTTTAGACAAAAAGATTTAGCATTTTCGTTTGTTTGTGATAAATATTATCTAATCATATATTAATTAGGGTTAAAAAATTTGTCTCACGATTTACAGACAAACTGTGTAATTAGTTTTTGTTTTTCGTCTATATTTAATGCTTTATACATATGCCGCAAGATTCGATGTGACGGAGAATCTTGAAAACTTTTTTGGATTTCGGTGGGAACTAAACAAGGCCTAGCTTTGTCTCAGTTCTCATGCTAGCAACAATTTTCAATGTTTCAGCTTGCTATTAGGGGTGGGCTTGTTGTGTGCAAGCTTGCCCTCACCTCAGTTGCAAAAGCAACGAGATCCTTGCCAGGATAGGAGAATTAATTAAGGCTCACCTCAGTCAGCAAGAAAAATCTTGTCTACAGGAAAATCAAGGCCATCTACCTACAGAACCATACAACTTGCCAACTTCAATTTGACTAGTAAAACTATTTTTTTTTAGAAAATAGCTTCATGAGTAAATTTCTAGATAAAGCTATTTAAAAAAAATATTTAGTAAAATAGCTTCACTAACTACTTCTTGCATAGATGGAAGAGAGTAATGAGGGAGAGAGTTAGAATAAGCTACTTTTTTCAGCTTTATCCTAACTAATATTTTTGTGAGAGGGAAAGAAAAACAGTTTCACCCATGAAGCTGTTTTGGAAACAAGTGTTTGGAAAAAAAATAACTCAGAACAGCTCATGAAGCTGTTGTTAGCTGTACCAAATAGAGCCTATATAGTGTTGCCGCTGCAAATAATCCAAGCATACACTAAAATGGTTATCTTGGCCAAGCAAATTTCTTGAAGCTTATGCTGGCAGGGTAAAATAATCTTGCTTCGGAACCAAACATCCCCTTACTTCTTTCTGTTTCATGAGATGCAAATACAACGTGTTATTTCAGTGTTTCTGAGATGCCAGGTAGACGTGTTATGCAAAACAGATGCATTGTTCGAGTGTGATGAGATGAAAACGATGGAAAACAGGGTTATATAGTTTGCGGAATCTAGAAGAAAGATATACAAAATGGTTACGCCAAAATTGTAAAAATGACAAATGATCGTGTTGACAGCAGTCTCCCAAGGAAGCATGTCAAAAAGTGTGACAAAAACACGATCCCGTAACAAATTTTTGTAACTTGCCACACTTACCTAAAGCTAAGAGCATCTCGAAGAGATTAGCTAAAAATATTAGCCAAATTTACTGATTTAGCTACTATCTAAAATAGATTTGAAAAAAAAAATATTAGAGTATTCCAACAGACTCTGCAAAAGGATGGCTAGTGAGGTAGACTATCCAAAAGTAGAGAGCAAATATAGTGGGATGGAGAGCTACTAAATTTGAAGAGTCATTTACAGAGTCTGTTGGAGAAGTTTTTTCTTCAATAATAGCCAAATATACCTTTAGAAAATGATTTGACCAGTGTTTTGGAGATGCTCGAACAACCAAACATGTCCCAAATTCACCTAACAGTCCGACGGTGGAAAAAACGCGAACGCGCCGAACAATTCCCCCAGTCCGACGGTGGAAAAAATGCGAACGCTTTCGTAGAGAAATTGACCCAGGTCGAGTCGAATTTTGCCCCGTCCAAGTCCAACTAATTTTAAGAATAATTTTGCTGAATCACTTGGCTTGGATTTCGTGAGAGATGTATTTCCTAGTGGGATAAGACCTGTGACTAATACAACATCAACAGATCACAGTATCATAATATAGAAATCTAGAGATAAAATTTGAAATCACGATTGGATGTTTGCCCGTTCTACGGCACATCAACAGATCAGAAACAGTACCATAATATCATAATATGTAAACGCAGAGATATAAAATTTGAAATCACGATATGATGTTTGCCAGTTGAACGGCACCGTGGTGTTTGGTGTTTGTAAATGGGTCATTTTGGCATGCATGTATAGCCGAATATAGTTAAGACTTCAAAGAAATCACATTTTATGGATAGTGGCATTTATAAAGAGTTTTGATGGTGCCCTTTATAAAGAGTTTCTTAGGTGACGGTCTGACGGATGAGGAAAGTTTTAACCAGTGCTGTTAAACTCTTTCAACTCAACTTTGTTCTAGCTTCGCTGCTGACCATGAGCTCTCACATAGTCACATGTAATATATGTCAATGCAAGGTTTATCCGAAGTACCAAACAGTTGGTAGAACATGTTGAGTTTGCTGGTCAATTTAGGTTACAGCTATAGAAGTATAGAACTTGTTGAGTACTGAATTTAAGTCACATAACACATTATGCTAGAAACCGGAAATTAATCTGCTATATGAAGCTCACTAGCTCAGTAGCTGTTACCAGCGGCAAAGCCTACAATCAGGTACTGAAGAAAGGCTAACATTTGAAATATGAGGTCATAATTACGCTGCAGCGCCAAGTTATGAAGAATAACAAGCTACCAAAGATCAAGATAACAGCACCAATGTACATACTACTATGAAGCTAATATTCAAGAATACACCAGGCCAACCTGCAACTTGACCCGATAAGAGCTTAACCTGATAGCAGTGCAAAACACCAAAATCAAACACCAGAAAGGCAGATTAACCCATGATAGCACCGACAAGCACTCAAAATTTGCCTACTCAAGATGCCACAGGGGTGAGTATAAACAAGATAATGGACATCTAATATTCAACACATCAGGAAAAAATAGAATCATTGCTAGGTAATTCCTTGAAGCTCAAACTTAACAGGCTCAAGTGTTATCCCGCACTATTTAACGAACACCCAAACAAACCTGATGCAACATCATATTAAGGGCCTGTCTGGTACAGCTCGCTGTTGTGAGCTGTTTTTTTTGCCAAACACTTATTTCCAAAACAGCTTCATGGATGAAGCTGTTTTTCCCCTCCTCTCACAAAGAGATAAGTTGGGATGAAGCTGGAAAAAAGTAGCTTATTGCAGCTTCTCCCTCATTTCTCTCTCTCAACTATGCATGAAGTAGTTGGTGAAGCTATTTTGCCAAACACTTTTTCCAAAACAGCTCAGCTTCATGTAGAAAGTCACTCATGAAGCTATTTTCTAAAAAAACAGCTTTACTAGTGAAGTTGAGCTGTGCCAAACAAGCCCTAAGTTGGCATTGTTAAATCTGATAACAGCCTCCCAAAAGAATAGAATATGCCTAGGTTCATCAAGCATCAATGAATGAACAGTTCATGTATTGCAAATTATGAGACCAATCACGTATAGCACAACAAGCAAATAATCAACTAATTAGGCACAAACAAAGTATTTAAATGTCATGAGAACCTATTTAAGATGACAGGGCATATCAAAGCAAGTAATCAACCAATGAGGCACTTACAAAGCATTTAAATGTCATTAGAACCTAATTAAGATGACAGGGTCATATCACTGCAGCATAGCCAGGTGGAGCAAGCCTAATAGAAACGTCCCAGCTACGCCACTACCACTAGCTTATCAATCCAAGACCTAACTAGAGCACTTCAGAACAAAGATGAGAAAAGGCGTCTTAGACAACTACAGGCTCAACAACACAATAACACAATAGTAATCAGAAGATATATGCTTAAAAGGTCACAACATATAGAAGAATATCAATGGCACTAGCTGTAATGCAGGAGCAATATCAGAAGGTTCAAGCAGTTTTAGATATCAATGAACTTGACATGAGAATGGAATGCAAGAGGAATTAGAATGCACGCTCAAGACAATATGTCACATTAACCCTACCAATTGAAAATATGCCCACTTGCCCAGAGTCAAGACCAAACACTTATTTGGAGCACGAGACAAAACACATTTAGTTCCAAGATAAGGGAAACTTAACATAACCAAGGGTAGCAGATACCACTGTCCTTCGAACCACCATTTTAGTCATGCATCGGCATAGCACAAGCAGGCAGATGCCCAAGCACATAAGGCAAAACTAAAACAGAACGGTGAATCACCGACCAAATCCCGCAGCATTGAGACCAAGCAGCATCTTTCCGTTTTCCCCAGAAGGAATGTATGCCACATTTGGCGAGCGAGCCAGCTCTGCGGCAATCTCCTTGGCCGCCTCGATCCTCCTGAGCTCGATCAGCCCTGTCCCAGCCATCGCCGTGGCCTCAGAGATGAGGCGCGCGGACTCGCTCTCTCCCTCGGCGCGCACGATGGCCGCCCGCCTCTCCTGCTCCGCCTTGGCGACGAGGAACTTGGAGCGCTCGGCCTCCTGCTGCGCGACCTGCTTCTTCTCAACGGCCAGGGAGAACTCGATACCGTAGGAGAGGTGGGTGATGGCGACGTCGTCCAGGATGATGTTGAACTCGCGGGCGCGGCGGATGAGCGCGTCGCGGACGAGCGCGGAGACGTGGGGGCGCTCGGTGAGGAGCTGGTCGGCGTTGAACTGGGCGACGACGGCCTTGAGCACCTCGTTGCCGATGGAGGGGAGCACCTTGTCGTCGTACTCGAGGCCGAGGGAGGTGAAGATGGTGGGGAGGTGCTGGACGTCGGGGCGGGAGAGGAGGCGGAGCGTGAGGTTGACCATCTGCAGGTCCTTGGTCCCGGAGTTGGAGGAGAAGTTGTGCGGCCGCGTGCGGATGTCGAAGATGAAGGGCTTCTGCAGCCACGGCACGAGGAAATGGGTGCCCTCGCCGACCGTCTCCGGGAGCACCCCGCGGAACCGGTCGAAGATGACGGCGCGCTCGCCGCCGTCGACGGTGTAGAGCGACGCTGAGGTGAGGGAGGCCGCGATTCCGAGCCCAGCGGCCGCCTTCGCGATGTTGGTCAGGAACGACACCGCCGCGGGACCGCCGGCCATGGTTGCTTCGGGGGGTGGATTTGGGAGCGCGGCGGCGCGGGGACGAAAACCCTAGAGAGGGTGGGGATTGTGTGTGTCTGGGGGGCGGCGCGGCGCTATGCGGATCTGAGCGTGGCGGGTTCTAGCGGGTTTTGGCAGGGGTTTATTGCGCGTTGGGTCCGCCCATTTCTTGCGAGATAAGAAGGTTGGAAGCGGCGGTCTGTGTCATGGCACGTGGGCCCGCCGACCGTTTTTGTGGATTGGGAAAGAAGAAAGAAAATTGTCCGAATTTTTGCGTTAAAATTCAGAATGGGCCGCATTGTGGCCTACTAGAATGACAAAGCCCGTGCCGCTTCACAAAAGTGGGCCTAAGACCCAACACTGCTGGTTCCTAAGTCCATGGGCTAGTCGCTAGCTGGTACTTACCCTCCACTCAAAAAAAAAAAAAGACTGCTCCTTACCCTTGGCGTTCGAACTTCGTACCAACAAGGCAACAACACTTCGCTGCCACTGCCAAGTCTGCAAAGTGTTAAACACCGATGGCCGTGGTGCCGGAGCGCACGCGTGCTCACTTAGGCCTGACCGGCCACCGCGGGCGAGCACACCGGACTAGTATAAGAGCAAGTATAGTAAAGTACAAATTGTCAAAAAAAAAAGTATAGTAAAGTACAGTCAGCAGGCTAAACGGTGTTACACGTCAATCGAATCTGAGGTGGAGGGGTGAGAATAGAAGAGAGAGAATGAAGCGGGCGGCTGGTGAAACGTCGGGCTGCATGCACAAATCGAGAAATTAACAGTCTGCTTACAGCCGGCAGCGAGCGCGTAGTTGAAGTTTTTCACGGGACATCTTTCTCTTAACCAATTGACTGATGGCATGTACTGCAACTATTAAATGCTTGCACTTATATTACAGTCGACCTTTTAGCCATCTCACTATATGAGCCGACTATGTTACCGGCGGTAAATGACATGGTAGGTTTATTTAGCCAGCAGCCGACGGGCTTATTAGCCATGCTCTAACGGAGGAGGCGGCGCGCTGTTCGCCTGTTCCGGAGGGGACACCCATCGCCTGCACGGCACGTGGTGGCAAGCACTTGCCAAGTGCAGCTGCTGAGGCTGGCCGGGGCTCCACTACACTACTGATGACTGCACCCCATCCCTCACCCTCAGGCCTCAGCCGGTTCCGGGCCCGGCCAACGCTCCCCACCCACCCGTCCCAGCGCTCCCCACGACGGACGGCGCTGCTGATGCTGATCTGATGTGCACGTCCCAACCCGGCCGGCCGGCGGGCGGGGGCCCGCCGGCCCTGGGCGCAGCGAAAAGGCGACCGAATCGACCGATCGGGCCGTGCAGGAGGAGCGCGCGCACTCGCGCTAGCTGCAGCATCGTTCCGAAGCCGGGCATCAGTTACTGCTCCGCACGACGCCTGCCTGCCGGTGCCGCTGCCTTGCCGTGCACACCAGTTCCTTCCTTTGGACGCGTCGCTTCCTGTTCGTGTGCCTCCCTAACCGCTCGGTACACTGCTGCTATCACTGTGCCCCTGCACGACTCGTCCCTTCGGAGTTCAGATCCAGCTGCCTCAAAGCAAAAGCAAAAGCAAGCGCCATTGCTGCCCGGAAGCGATCGAGCCCTATGCAGCGAATGGCACGCACGGTACGGGGTGGCACCGATCGAGCTGCTGTGCCGGCGATCCGGCCGGCGAGACCAGCAAGCAAAGCAATAATGCAACGGCGAGCATTATTGCCAGGAAATCGCCCACTGATTGTTGTGGACTCGTAGTGGGGGAGCGACTCGGCTCCATGGACCCGCTTTTTCTTCTTTTTATAAAGCCTGACAACTAACGTGACAGGCCGTGCATGATCTATCCAGCTCCCCAGCACCCGATCTTCTTTGGCCTTGTTTAGTTCCGAAAATTTTTGGAAAATGGACACTGTAGCACTTTCGTTTGTATTTGATAAATATTGTCCAATCATGAACTAACTAGACTCAAAAGATTCGTCTCGTCAATTTCGACCAAACTGTGCAATAAGTTTTTATTTTCGTCTATATTTAATACTTCATGTATGCGTCTAAAGATTCGATGTGACGGGAAATGTGAAAAATTTTGCAAAATTTTCTGGGAAGTAAACAAGGCCTTTATTTCCTTCGAGGATATATAAGAGGATTATTAATAAGGGCCTGTTTAGATTGGGATGAAAATTTTTTGGGTGTCACATCGGATGTGTCGGAAGGATGTCGGGAGGGGTTTTTAGAAACTAATAAAAAAACAAATTACATAGCTCGTCAGGAAACTGCAAGACAAATTTATTAAGCATAATTAATCTGTCATTAGCATATGTGGGTTACTGTAGCACTTAAGGCTAATCATGGAGTAACTAGGCTTAAAAGATTCGTTTCGTGATTCTCAACTAAACTGTGTAATTAGTTTATTTTTTTTATCTACGTTTAATATTCCATGCATGTGTCCAAAGATTCGATGGGATGGATGAAAAATTTTTTGGTGGGGAACTAAACAGGGCCTAAGAGGATTGTTAAGGATTGATGATGGATACACCAAACATGGCGGGAGTTCGTGGTCGGCAAGTACGGTACGAACGCGCCCCATGTTCGTGTTTGCTTGCTCCGCAATCTCTCCTGTGTGTTTCGCAGTGCACAAACGCCAAACCAGCATTACGTCAGTGAGATCGCGTCTGGTTGTCGTCTTCGCCCGACTCGGCCGCTTGTTCAGGAACAGGTCGCTCTGAGCTCTGGTGGTTGCCTGTGACGACGCCGTCACTGACTGCAGAGAAACAGTTTTTTGCAGCTTGTGATTACTCCTGTTGGAGTACATCGCCGATGCAGAGCGCTCGTCAATGAGGCGAGCAGTGGTACTGCGTGTTTTCGTGGTGCAGTTGGTAGGTGACGAGACATGACACGCACGCACGATTCAGACATGAAATCAG
Organism: Sorghum bicolor; assembly: GCF_000003195.3. NCBI lineage: Eukaryota > Viridiplantae > Streptophyta > Magnoliopsida > Poales > Poaceae > Sorghum > Sorghum bicolor. Next base: position 47,802,224 of record NC_012875.2, read on the forward strand.
CAGAGACGATCGCACCATTCAGGTAGAGGTAAAGTAATTACACATTGCATGACTGACTTTTTCCTATCACCACCACCAATTCAACACCATCAGCACACTCACCGCTGCTAATAAAACGAAAGAATTGATCTGAGGACGAAGCAGTGTCAAGAGACTTCATCAAAGAATAAACAGCACACGACGAAACGCCCTACGACAAACGCAAGAAGACAGAACAGAAAGATCTCTCTTTTTTCCCCCTTCTTCAGAACCTTCCATGAGTTACCGAATGACCACTACAGTACGCTGCTGCCTGACAAGTGACAGATCGGACGGACCTCAGCTCTGGCGGATCGATCCGGTGGTCCTCAGCGGCCGGTCGTCCGCCTCGTCCATGGAAACACTCCGGCCGGCGGACCGCGCCGTGGACGCCGACGCCATGCCGCCGAGCGCCTCGATGCGCGCCACGATCTCGGGCATCGCCGGCCGCTGGTCCGGGGCGGGCTCGCTGCAGTCCATGGCCAGCTGCAGCATCTCCACCATCTCCTCCTCGGCGCCCGGGTGCCTGAGCAGCTCCGTGTCGAACACCTCGGACGTCCACTCCTCCTTCACCACGGAGCGCGCCCACCGCGGGAGGTCCACGCCTTCCTCGTGCAGCACCGCGTGCGTCGGCGCCTTCCCCGTCAGCAGCTCCAGGAGCAGCACGCCGAAGCTGTACACGTCCGCCTTCTGCGAAGCCCGCCGCGGGTCCGCCACCACCTCGGGCGCGCGGTACCCCGCGACGCGGGTCGTCGGCGCGCCGGCCGGGCCGACGAGGTGCGCGAGCCCGTGGTCGGCCACGCGCGCGTCCACGGAGCGGCTGAGGAGGATGTTGGAGGACTTGATGTTGCCGTGCGTCACCATGGAGCCCGTGGCGTGGATGTACTCGAGGCCGCGCGCCGAGGCCAGCGCGATGCGCCTCCTCGACTCCCAGCTCAGCGGCGACCGGCCGGAGCCGCGGTTGCCTGCAGTACAATGCAATGCAATGCAATTATTAGGAATCCCGTCAGAAACACCTCATTCAATTCCACCATGAATACAGAGATGGGTCGCTTCACATTGGCAAGAACAAACAGAGCACGTACCGTGAAGCATGGAGGAAAGGCTGCCCATGGCCACGAACTCGTACACCATGAGCTTCTCGTCCTTGCTGAAGTAATACGCCTGCAGGGGCACGACGTTGGGATGGTCGATCCCGCCGATGGCCGCGACCTTGTCCCGGAACTCGCGCTCCGGCAACGAGGTCTCCTTGAGGCGCTTCACCGCCATGACCGGCCCAGACTCGATCGCGGCCTTGTACGTGGTGCCGTACGTGCCCTTGCCGAGAACCTCGGCGGACGCGCGCAGCAGGTCCTCGAGGTCGTAGGGACGAGGAATCCTACCGAAGAAGAAAAGCTTCTTCCGCCCCGCGGGTGCGGCTGGCGGGACTGAAGGCAGCGGCGGCGGCGGCGGTCGCGCGTCTGAGACACGTGGAGTGTAGCCGTTGGGGCTCATTGCCTCCTTGCTGTGCAGGGCCAGCTCCGCCGCAACGGCGTCGTGGCTGCGGTACGTTGGTCTCGGCTCCCGCCGCAGCGCGCCGCACGCGAGGACGAGGACGGCCGCGACGAGCAGGAAGCCAAACGCGCAGCCAATCACAATGCCAGCGATGGCGCCGCCGGCGAGGTGATGCCTGCCTCGTCCGCGGCTGTCCGTCGTCGAGGCCGGTGCCTCGGGCGGGAGCGTGGGAGACTGAGAGGAGGACGGCGGCGCTTCCGAACCCGGCGCTCGGCACGGCGAGAGGGGCTTGCCGCACAGCGGCATGCCGAGGAAAGACGTGGCCGGCATGCCGCCGAAGCTCGTGGGTATCTCGCCGCTGAGGTTGTTGAAGGAGACGTTGAACGAGGTGAGCGACGGCATGCTGACATCCGGCAGCTCTCCCGTGAGGCGGTTGCCGTCCAGGAAGAGCAGCTGCAGCCGCCCGTTCTTGGCAATGGCCGGCGATACCCTCCCCTCGAAGCGGTTCTCCGCGAGGTTGAGCTGCGTCAACGCCGGCAGCGCCAGAACCTCCGCGGGGAGCTCGCCCGAGAGGAGGTTGGACTGCAGGTTGATCACGCGGAGCTCGACGCAGGAGGCCAGGTCCCGAGGCAGCGCGCCGGAGAGCGCGTTGTACCGCAGCGACAGCACGGCAAGCTTGTTGAGCCCGCCGAGCGCGCCGACGGGGAGCGCGCCCCGGAGGCCTTCCCCGGGCAGGTGGATCTCCGTGACGCGGCCGCCCGTGCAGACGATGCCCGTCCAGGAGCAGGTCGGCGTGGACGAGTTCCACGACACAGTCGCGGACCCGAACGGCGCCAGGAAGGCCTGCAGCGCCGCGGTGTCCGAGGCCAGGTCGTCGGCGCCCCGGGCCGCGCTGGCCGCCAGGGCTAGCAGCAGGAGGACGGTGGCGGCGCGAGGCGTGGGCATGGCTGGCTGTGTCGCGCCTTTTCCTTCCACGCCGAGCGGCCTGATCACACCATGCGGGGTGCTGGAGGAGGGAGGGAGAGGGGAGAATGGAAACAAGACAGCCGAATATCGGAAAGAAGCTTTTTTCCCGGCTTGGCGCTGCTGCAGCTGGCGCCGGGGCAGCAGTGGGGAAAGAGGGGGCCGCAAGCCCGCAACGGGGCGTGAATTCTGATCCACGGTGAGATTTGGACGCCGCCTGATAGAGAGAGAGAGAGAGAAAAAAAAAGAGAGGAGTTGCTACGTGCTGAATGAGAAACAGGTGTCGATCTGAGCTGGAATCGTGTCGATCAAATCTACAAGTGTTGTTGTGTTTAGGCAAGGTTTGGTATGACAGATAACAACCTACACAAATCATGTACCGCATTCCTACTTGTAATAAAGAAAGACGATGATCCTAATCCAGCTCGCTTGATAGACGGACGTCATGCACCTTACGGAGAGATGCATTGCATGCACACCAAGAGTTTGTTGCTACGGCGCGACATAGAGAGAGAAAGTAAACGGGCGCGGCGAGCTCGACCTGGTCTTGGAGCCGTAACCGTCAGCTAGCGTTGGTGGGCAGTAAAATGTCGTGACGGTGGCGTAGTCGTCGGGACAGTTTCGCAGTAATCACTGTCACCATAGATGCAGTGGTGGTGGTGCTCCCCAACGTCAACTGCCTTTCATTTCTGTTAAGCCTTGCCCTGTCGTCGGAACCAGTACTCCCTCCGCAACCGTAAAGCTAGTTGTTTTTAGTTTGGAAATATAAAAAACCATACGAATAGATTTATGTTGGAAAAATATGTTTACAAAAACATGCATATACCATATTTGATAAATATTTTAATAAAAATAAGGAGTTAAAGTTAGGTTTTGAAGACCATGTCGTTGTCGCCTCGTTCGTTTGAGCAGTCATTCAACAATGTTTTTCTCTCATAAAAAATTAACGAACAATACTTTCGATCATGAGTTACCAGTCAAACGAACAATAAACAATTTTCTTTATAGGTACGGAGAGAGCACTGTTGAAGAACATGCGTCATGCATGACAATGAATGAACTAAATGAAGCATTAAATGTGGGCAAATCTAGCCTTTTTTAGTTCGCAAAATCTTTTGAATTTAGCTATTGCTACATTTTTTATTTAGCAATTATAGACTAATTAAGTTCAAAAAATTCGTCTCGCAAAATTATAAGCAAACTATATAATTAATTTTTATTTATATTTAATATTGTATGTATATGTCCAAAAATTCGATATGATGAAACAAAATGTTTTTTTGGAATAACAGGGCCTCTGTCTTGTGTTGGTGCCCAAAAACTTTTTGGATGATAAGTTTTTGTCCAAAAGTTCTTTTTTTTCAAAAAAAAAACGAACTAAACAGGGCCCTAGGCTTCCCTTTTCACTCGTCTGCACGCACCGTTTGTGTGACGCTGTCGTGTCGAGTATTTTAGAGGTTCAAAAGGCAAGCTGATGCCTGATGCAAAGCGTAAGCACGCACAGGCGAAGTGAAAATGCCGAGAGAAAAGAAAAGTCAAACGGCCGTCCAGCGGAAACCCCAGACGACTGCCGCCGTGCCGATCCTGCCCCACTTTCGGCTGGAGCGGCGGCAGTAGCCTTCTGCTCGGCTGGCCTGACCTCGACGCGTATGTATGCGGTGTGCACGCCATGAACGGTGGAGGATCACCAGAGGGCATCCGGAGGAGAGTGCCTGCCAGAGAGGGAGAATCCGGCATAAAAAATGCTACGCTTTCGTGGACTTTGGTCGTGCACGAATACGCTGACTTTTGCGTATGAGAGCATTTTCGGTTGGCGGGGGGACCCAGCGGCCTCGCTCTTCCTTTTGCGCCAAGCAGAAGGGTTCTGCTGATGCCACCGCCATCTCATGTACGCGGTTTGGGCGTCAGCAGCTCGGCTGTACACATGTGCTGGATGTAATGTGATAAGGTGTGTGTGAGTGGGGTGTTAAAGTTCGTTTTATTTGACAACAAGTGTCCAAACATAGATTAATTAAGATTAAAAGATTCATCTCTTTAATTATTCTCTAGCTATATTTTAAATTTAGTAAATAGTCTGTACTTTATACTTTATATATATATATCTAAACATTCTATATGATAGACAATAAAGTTTAGGAACCGAACCAAACAAGGCCTAAATTACGTCCATTTTGCTTGCTGTATAAGCAAGGGCTCCACGTACAGCCTTCATAAAAATTTTGCTTGAGATACCGTGGGACAGAGTACATCAGAGAATAATCGCTTGATCTAACGATATAAAGGTAGGTAATTCATTCACTTATGCCTAACGCTGGATAACAAGCCAGGCTCAGACTCGTTACAAGTTAGAGTTGTCTCGTTAAGCTTGTAAAACATGTATAAAAAATATAAAATATAATATTTATATTTATCTAAAGCTTAAAAATAGTAATAAAATATATCCAATAGACTTAAGTTCAACAAAATACTTATATGAGCTAACATATCAACCATTTATAAAGTTTAAGACATAAAGTAATATAAAACTAATATAAATTATGATAACATTTCTCTGAAACTATAATTCGTTTGGTTCGTGAGCAGCTCGCGAGTTGGCTCGAGTTAGCTCGTTATAGCTAATAAACTAAAATTTTGACTTGACTCGGCTTATTATCATAACGAACTAAGGCCTTGTTTACATCCAAAAAGTTTTTTAATTTCGATACTGTAGCACTTTCATTTTTATTTGATAAATATTGTCCAATTATGAAGTAACTAGGTTTAAAAGATTCGTCTCGCGAGTTACAGCTGTACAATTAGTTTGAGTTTTTATCTATATTTAATGCTCTATGCATGTGCCGCAAGATTCGATGTGACGGAAAATCTTGAAAAAGTTTTTGGTTTTTTAGGGTGACCTAAACAAAGCCTAAGCCTAAGGCTGTCTCCAACAGGAGACTCATTTGGGAACCCAAACCTAAAATGGGTCTCCAACACAATACCTATAACCTCTAATAGAGTACCCATATAGAAGACCCATTTTGGGTATCAGGAGAGGCATAACCCAAATTTGGGTATCCTCTCTCCTCGAGACTCATTTGCAGAGAGTGTTGTCTTTTAGATCTTGTTGTTGGAGAAGACTAAAAATAGATATGGAACCTTTTACCTGTAGTGCTACCCAAAGGACAAGTGAGTCTTGTATTTTGAGTGATGATTGTTGGAGATAGTCAAGCCGAACCAGCCTCGAACCAAATGAGCTAACGAGATTTAAGTTTTTGGTTCAGTCTTACTTATGCCTCTAAGCTAATGCAATGCAGGAGTGTTTCGTTTTTCTTTTGACTTTTGACTTTTGCTATTTATTATTTGTTCACAGAATTTTTTTTCTCTAAATCTATTAGATTTTTCATATGTTTGATTGTGTTTTAGGATTTGTGCTACAAATTTTTAATAGGTGATATTTATAGAAAAAACTGAAAGATTTGGCCACATAATATTTGTTGACAAATAACTAGACACTAGGTTTGACTAGCGTTTGACATATCCTCTTTGTAGAGTACTTAAGGCCTGTTTGGTACACCTCATAACAACTTTATGAACTGTTGTGAGCTGTTTTTTTTTGCAAAATACTTATTTGTAAAACACTTTCATGGGTGAAGCTGTTTTTCTACTTCTCTCACAGAAACAGTAGCTTGGCCTTGTTTAGTTCACCCCGAAAAGCAAAAAGTTTTCAAGATTCTCCGTCACATCGAATCTTTTGGCACATGCATGAAGCATTAAATATAAACGAAAATAAAAACTAATTACACAGTTTACCTGTAAATCACGAAACGAATCTTTTGATCCTAGTTAGTCTATAATTAGATAATATTTTCCACAAACAAACGAAAGTGCTACAGTACCGAAATCTGAAATTTTTTCGGAACTAAACATGGCCTTGTAGCGCTCTCGCTCATTTCTCTCTCTCATCTATGCATGAAGTAGTTGGTGAAGCTATTTTACCAAACATTTTTTCCAAAACAGTTCAGCTTCATCTAGAGAGTTGCTCATGATCATGAAGCTATTTTCTAAAAAAACAACTTTATTAGTAAAGTTGAGCTATGCTAAACAAACCATTAATCTATTCCAAATTATAAGACGTTTGACTTTTTGACACCAACTTTGACAACTCGTTTTATTTAAGAGTTAATACAAAATATTACTTCTTTTTTTGTCGTGGTTTGGTTTGTTAATCAAAGTTTTTTAAGAATAACTTAAATTTGTCTGTGTTTGTATATTTTTTTTGAACAAGATGAGTTGAGATAAAAAATTAAATGTCTTTAGAATGTAGAAGTACGTAGCAAATTGGGAGCAGCATTGGTTTTCAGTGATCGTGAGCCCAGCAGGACCAATAGTTCCAGTTTGGGATCCAGTGGGGGGTGGGGGGCGGTGGTATTAACCCCTAGAATACCCGTGGGGCTCCTCCAGAGAACCACTGGCCACGTCTCCTTAAAAATTTTCAACCGTTTGATTTGCTATCCAGTGGCTCAAAAACGTTGTAGCTGATTCTATCATGAATTACCTGCTCCTGTGATTTCTTATGTTCCTTTGGGTTTACTTCCTGCTTATCCCTGATTTTTACAGCTTCTGTTCGTAGCCACCCAGTCAAATATATGCGTCTGTCTTCCTGGCTTCCTTTTCCCCACGCCTTTCTTCTCCATACTTGTCATCTCCTTCCCGACTCTTCCCGTCTCCAGCATCGCGCCGAGCGCCGCATCCGCTCCCGCCTCCATCCTCACTGTCGCCCTCAGCGAGGCCGCGCTCGGCAGTGCCGTCGTCGTTCCCCACCGACGTCGTCGCTGTCGACCACCGTGACGCCCTCTCCGGTCTTGGGTCGGCACAAACCCGACCTAGGGTTTTGGCCCTTCATCAGGTGGTAGCAGCAGCACCGACGGCCCCCTCCCTTACCCTCCACCCCGCGCGGCGTAGCCCTGTGACATGGCTCCTCGCAGGGCGTGGGTCCCATGCGGCGGCGCGACTTGGGCAGACACCATCGTTGGCCATAGTCGTCTCTTTCCATGTGAGCTCCTGCACACAGGCGGCGCGGCTCTGCTCTCCCTCGATCCATCCACACGCTGGTTTACTCTCCCTCTTTCCCTTCCTCCCTCCCTCCCCTCTCTCCTGATGTGGGATATGCATGGACGCAGGATCGATTTCACCGTAGATGTGGTGTTTTAATTCTATTCTCCCACCAATCTACACATGGTTATTGTGAATTGTTGTTGTTATTAACCCCTAGAGTACCCGTGGAGCTCTTCCAGAGAACCACTGGCCGTCTCCTCAGAAGTTTTCAGCACTTTGATTCACTATCCTGTGGTTCATAAATGTTGTAGCTGATTGAGATGATTCTGTCACGATACCTGCTCCTGTGATTTGCTATGTTCCTTTGGGTTTACTTTCTGCTTATGCTTGATTTTTACAGTTCTGTTGTAAGTCCTGAACTCTAAGCACATGAGCATGCCCACTAATATTGGTTTCACACTATCTGCACTGCAGTAGTACTGAAGTTTTTGGGTTCATTGTTTCCATTTCAGCCATGTGCGATGATGAGTATGATTTACATCTACAATTGAGGGAATGGGCTACTGCTATGATGATTGTACCATAATTTAGGTTTATTTGTGTTCAACATAATAATCATTATGTAGCTTTCCATAGGTTACATCTTGATGTTTTTAGATGCCTGAGGCAATGCTCGTGACCTAAGATCAGTCTTTCTCTTACATTGTTTGTCTATATTGACAACTTAGACAATCACCATGGCCAATGTTAGTGCTATTTTTGCCAACTCTCTCTAGCTGTCCCATGATAGCAGAGGCAATGGTCAATTGGTTGTCTAGGTTTCCTTGCATCTATTCCTACCTGATCTGTTTTGTTTACTTGGACACATCAATAAGAGATAATACTGATTGCCTGTCACATGCTATGCGGCTGGAACTTGCTCTTGATTATGAGATTTGAGGTTGTGTTGCCATTGTCTTTGATAATTTCTTCCTTTGCCTGTTTGTTACGTGTGAGCATTGCCTGTGATGACATACTATTGCTTCTGAGCACATGCCCTATCCCGATGATTACATTGGCATACACTTTGGTTGTGTGCAGTCACTTTTAGTTTACCTATTTCTTTGATTTTTTGGGGGTATGAATCTTGTGCTTTGTTGTGCTCTAATTGCTTCTATCTTGGTCCAATTAATGTTTTTTTTGATATTTTTGCGAACATTGGTGATGCTTGGCTGGTACTTGGTAAGAAAACACCTTATGTATCTTTTTTGGACCTAGAACAGTATGATATATATTTGTTGCTTATGTAGTTTGGAGCATGTGTCAGATTAATTTTAGGTGATATGGGCACAGCTGAAGGTCACTGATTTGTAGGCACTTATCTGAGTAATTCATACAACTTTTATACACTTGGATTGTCTTCAGTTTATTCCATTTCACTTGAGTGTCTACTATCTGTTTTTTTACCATGCCTCTGACCTTTGAATATAGTGTTACCGGCAAACATGACTTGGTATTTTGCCTATTCTTCCCATGCATACAGGGACAGTCGATGATCATATTTGTAATATCTAGCAAGATGTCACTTGATTAGTTGACCCAACAGCTGCAAACAAAATAGATATGTTGTAGGTTTTAGTAGTACCTGAAACACTTCTTTGTGTAATTTATATGATGTTACTTACCATTGATTGTTTTTCTATTTTTTGGATATGGTGCAATGTTCTTATGATATCAGTACTTATTGTTTTTAGTGCTAACCTACCAATGGAACACTACCTTTAGCTGACAAAAAGCTAGCTTCTGTTATTTATATTCTATATTATATTATAGCAACCATGTAAAGGAATTATACTTTTTGGCCCACCTGGCATGGAGAAGGCAATGCTTGCTAAGGCTATACCAACTAAGCCTGGTGGTAATTCATAGACATATCGATGTCGACCATCTTTTCAAAGGTATTTATCAGTTGGCTAAGTGTCTGTTTTTTGAGTAATTTGAGTATATGCATTGTAGAATCTAAATTTTCTATTTTTAGTGCCTTTTGTGAAGGACATTTTTTTTTGAAAGTCGTGTTTTCACCGGCAAGTGAAATTGCTCCAAGTGTAATTTTTGTGCATGAGGTGACTTATTATAGCAGTATGGTGATCCATGAGTGTTTCGTATTTTTTCAGCTGTACGAGGACACCATACCTATAGTTTCTTGCCAATCCTGTATTCATGCACACTTCTCTCCTCATTTATCATGTCCTTTTTTATGCTTACCTTATGGTCTGTACCTCATACTCATACAGTCTACAAATCAACCTTGTTCCTATAAATCTTTGGTTTCTACTAACTGCAGCAATTCTTGGTTGTAACTAGGCTTCGAAATTATAGTGTCCTCTTCGTACCAGTCATCAACATAACTTCCTGTTTTCATGATATATACCTCCTGAACTTAGAATCTATTTCTGTGATTCTTGTTTCAAGTTTTTTTCCGGTGTGGGAGAATACCGTGTCCCTCTCTGCTTCTATGTTCTTCTTCGTCCGCATACACACTATGTCTCTTGGTGTTCCTTTGGGAAGGTGCTTGCTCTTCCTTGGATAGAGCTCGCTTGTCTTTTCGATTACCTATGTTAATATTTTTCTTATATTGTGACTCCATTTTTTTAAGGTACTGCTGAGCAGAGAGGGCTTCTCATCCTGTGTTCATCCAAAGTGCGTGGGAGATCGTCTGACGTACATGGGAGACAGACAGGAACGATGGCTTGGCATGGTATGTCTGTATCAAAAAGTTTGATTTCTGAAAGTATACGTATTGCTTATACAATAGCCTGGCCAACTGAGATATATTCAGATTAACATCGATTGACTAAGGTAAACCAATCTTCGTTGTTAGTTTTTTATTTGTTACTCCTATTCTTTTTTCCCCGTAAATCGATTTACATTCAAAATGCTCCAACGAATTGCTCTCTGTGTATTCATGAAGATGTCTGAACGTTGCAATTATCTCAAGCCTAACTTTTTAAGATATGCATAGGTTTAGCATTTGCTTTACTCAACCAAGGCACTACCATCCATTGCACAGATATATGTTCCCACCATAATTTGTTCTTACTACTTGCAGTTATTGACTTCCAAATAAATTCAGGAGTAGTGCGTTATCTATTTTTAGTCTTCTAATATTTGTTTCATTTTATATAAAATATGTCAAGTTATGACATCTCCAGTGATCTATATTGTTAAACAGTTCGTATTATGTTTTGCAAAAAGGATCTATACCCACTGTTCAGAGCAAATTCCTCTCAGATCTTGGTTATTGTCTATGTAGCATCAACACGTTATGAGCGAACCACTGGAGTGTAATCCTGATGTAAACATGAATAAACATGTGCTTCCTTTCTTATTTGTTGTCTGCTATTTAGACTTAATTTTAACAGGTGTGTTCTAAATCCAGGGTTGAGGACTAGGGAGTGCTATGCTGGTGGGTGTGGCACCAAGGGATGATGAATTCAAGATTCACCCAATGAACTTCCTGTCCGACTATAAACCGTAGACTTACATGACCAATTTCGTAAATGCAAAGTGCTATTTCCTTTGTAGCATTAATTTTTCCTTGAGCAGTACTGAAATTGCTACACCCCAACGCAATGTTGCTCATGTTGTGGATATAACGACGTATACTTCCTAGATTAATCTATATTCCTTAATTTACTAGATTTATTGTTGTCTTGAGTCGAACCTCAGATTACTAATGTTTCTGCATTTTTTTGATAGTCACTAAGATGGTGACTACCCCTGTACGCTCATCATTAAGCAATGTTGTATATGTTTGATTTTTGTTCTACAATGTATGGTGGCGACATGCCTTCACCACATCTGCAGCCATGTACCTCAAGGCCCTTGGTGGCATGAACGAGATTGACTCCTGCTAATAACTTGATGATCGTCTTTTGCGCTTCAAATGTATAGACTTGCCTAAATTGTTGAGAAATTAGCATAGCTGCATGCATTACCTGTCAATTTTAGCATATTTTTACCATCTCACAAACAGTCCCCGCGCGCGAGTGCTCGCGCTTTCCACTAGTGATTTTTTCAATCAGAGTGAAGCATTGATTTCCAAATCAAATCCCTATAAAAAATGTGCCTAACTCTAGTCGAAGTACGAAAAGGCCCTTTGTCCGGAACGCCTTAACGCTGGATCTTGGATCGCAAGATGATATCTGTACTTGAGAAAACGACCGGGCTGGCTGCTGTAGCTGACAGCAGTAGAGGAGCTCGGAGTAGCACCTACGGCAAACTTTCTAGTGATCAAAAGCATGTCCCGTACCGTATGCACGGTTTCGTACCCACCTTTGTTTTCCCCTTATAATAACAAGTTAACGTTGCATTACTACATATAGGCCTTGTTTACTTCAAAAAAAAAAACTCAAAATTTTTAAGATTCTCCATCACATCAAATCTTTAGACGCATGCATGAAGTACTAAATATAGACGAAAATAAAAACTAATTGCACAGTTTGATCGGAATTGACGAGACAAATCTTTTGAACCTAGTTAGTCCATAATTAGATAATAATTACAAAAAAAACGAAAGTCCTACAACATCGCGAAATTTTTTCCTTCAGAAAGTAAACAAGGCCCTTGTTTAGTTCGCAAAATTTTTCATTTTTTTTTCTATCACATCACATCTTTAGATATATGCATGAAGCATTAAATAAGATAAAAACAAAAACTAATTTCACAGTTTGTCTGTATTTTGCGAGACAAATCTTTTAAGCCCAGTTAGTTCGTGATTGAACAATATTTATTAAATAAAAACGAAAATGCTACAATAACCAAAACTAAATTTTTTTTTGGAACTATACATGGCCTAAATATGGACGATGAATGCGGCTGTATGATCCGTGCTCGATGGGTGTACCGGAGCGCTCTTTGGCGAAGGACAGGCGCAGCACGGCTCATGGCATGGGCATCGGCGCGGCTGGCAACCAACCGGAGAGGCCTGAACGGATCCCTCGGCACACTGGCACAGGGACCGCTGGACCGCTTGTCCGCTTGGCGTTTCCACCGCGCGGACGTGGTTCTGTCGTTTGGCCGCGACGAGAGGAACTCACGGCTCGCGCGGCCGGCGCCGGCGTGCGTGCCGGTTGAAGAGACGTACGGGAATGGCGATGAGACCGATGGGGAGTCGATCACCGTCACCGATCAGCCTTGCCCTTGGACGTCGACGTTCTCCTCTGCTTCCGGGGATCTTGCGGTCGGCGGTCATGCCGCATGGCATGGCCCACGCCGGCGGGTGCCTACACGGTGCCACTTTTTGGGATGGTCGTTTTTACTCGCATTTTCTTTTGGTTGGGTCTAGGGTTGTTCCACGGAGCTACGGAAGTGGGATCGGATCGGTTTGTCAGTTTTAGTGAGATATAAGAGCTTCTGATATGGTACAATATAAATGAATTGAGATGATCAAAATTTCACAAGTTAAAATGAAAATATATAAAGGTAAAACTAGTATACGCTGTTTTCAACATATGAGAGTGTTGAAAACCGGAACACGAAAATTTTATTAGGACCAGCCATGTAATTGGCTATCTATTTGGTTTCACTAAGATTACCTTTGCAGGGATAGGTGGTGGCCTGCCCTGTTGCTCGAGAAAAATATATGTCTCGTACCTTTTCCTTCGAGAAAAAAAAAGTGGTCAGTCAGTTAACCATGTGCATGATTACAATCATTTTGCGCTAATCCGTTTACTTCTAATCCTGCAAACCATGACCATATGCAATCCTTAATAACGATTTTCTTGTAATGCTGCATAAGTGCCCATAAATAGGTGTGGATTTCATATACTCCGTATGTGTTTATGTTTGACAGTATGAAGCAAATATGTTTACTGGACCAATGAAGAGACTGCTAACAAAAGAGAATGTGGGATCCTATATACTTCATGGGCCAAAAAGTTTGAGAATTCATGGGCTGAGAAAAGACCTGGAGAATGGTTCGAGAAGTCTCTGTGGGCTCTAGGTTCACATTGGTAGTTAGGTTCCGTGCAGCTTCATTTTTTGTGCCTTTTCTTTTGTTGAAAAAAAAGGCCTTAGCTTGAGGACGGTGAACTATCTTGGAACGTATGTAATAAGTTCTTTGAACTGTAAAAAAACTTGTAGATGTGCAAACGCGTTGACCAAACTGAGCTCTTGGCATGGGTTATTTCCTTTTCTTTGTTCGATGTTCTTGCTCTTATTAGTTATTATTAGTATAGTGTAATAGCTATTTTTTTGTTGGATTCATTGGATTTTCCCATTTTCTGCTGCCTTCTCACCCCTTTGTAAAACCCACAAGGACTTCCTTGTTTTCATGCAAATTACTTATGTCATTTGCAATAAAAAATTTCAGGTAACCTTTTTGCCTGCCGCATCCTTAGAAAAGTTACTGAAAAGAGGAATGAAACTTGCCTATGACATTCATAGACTTGCGGAAACCATATGAAGCTAGTTTCAAAATGATGAAATTGCATCATATCGAATTTCACGTAGTAAGTTTTAGGCAATTTTCAGTGAAATGTGCCAGTCCAAACCGTCACAAAGACTTGCGTGTATGCCTTCTCGAGTTTGATAGATTAGACGTAGGTTTCGAAAGATGTGGATGTGGTATCACAAAACTGTTGTTTTAAATACTATGGGTTCGCTACTTCTTTATCATTTACTAAAAGTATTTTACACACAAACCTTTGTCCCTTTGCAAATGACGAGTCACAAGCCATACGATATCAAGTGGCAAGAAACCCATAAAAAAAAACCTCCATTTTTGAAGTTGAAAATCTTCGGCCCTTTGGACCTTCCCAAGCCTTTCTGCATGCCCACGTATACCATACTCCGTCGTGACCCCATATCGTGTGTGGCTATGGCACATTGGCATGAGCTCCACATCATACACAACTGGGCCCATACGGCCATACCCCGTCGTGACCCCATTTGTCATGCTGTATACCACAAGTACTCGGCTCCGACTTGTCGACTACCCACGTCCGATCCTTTTCTCCGGCCCCACGCTGAACGAAAACCATGCGCCACGCACCGACGTTCGGGCCCACGGGAAATCTGGGACCCACAGGCCAGCGACACCGCCCACAACTTATCCGCAGAAACCTCCAACAGAACCCTACGTCTGCTACTACTCCATTGGCATTGCTACGGACTACTCCTCCTCCTCCCCCCCTAGTTTTCCTGTTTCCAAGCGCTTCGCCAGTTCGCCTCCCTCCTCCAATCTCTCCACGCCCGCTCGCCATCGCCGCCGTTCGCCGTGCCTCCGCTCGCCCACGCCACGCCTCCGCGCCGCAGCTCGCCCGCGCGGATCCCCGTCTCGGACCTACGAACCAACTATCACAGCCCCAGGTTTCTTCCAGTTCCAACCGATTCCACCCGAACCGCCGCACGAGCCTCCGCACAGCTCGCATCCTTCCCTGCGTTCCCGTATCAATTTCAATTCAAATTTCGGAGTGTTCTTTTGCCCTAATTGGGTCGCAATGGGCGGCGATAAGAACGGCGTTTCCGGTGCCGCTTGCTTGAAGCCGCAGCTCAACCGCGTCTCCCCTGCCTACTTGCCGGTCGCCGGCGCCGTGTACTTCCTCGTCGGCTCCGCGCTCGGCGTCATGGCGGTGCTCCACGCATCCGGGCTGGCGGAGTTCGGCGGAGGCGAGTGGGCCTCCGCCGCGCGGTGGGCTGAGGTCGGCGGCGGCGACTGGGCCTCCGCGGCGCGGTGGGCTGCTCAACTGGCCGGATCGATCGGCGCCCACCACCGCCTGCTCGGCGCGATCTCGCTCCTTCTCCTGGCCGTCAGTGTCTGGCGCCTCGCCAAGCGCTGCGCCGCCGTGGAGGTGCGCGTCGGCAGCACGGACTCCGCGGTGCGTGCGTTGCACCTGGGGGGAGTCGTGTGCGCCGTGTGCGGGTCCAAGATTCGGGCCCTCAAGAGAGGCCGCCGTGGCGTGGAGCGCACCCGCTCGGACGACTCGAGCGCTTGTCCTGACAAGTCGGTCTCGAGGTCGCAAGCTCCTGAATTCGAGCAAGAGGACGACAAGGAGGAAGAGGACAATGCTGCTTGCAGGGAGGGAGAGGACAATGCTGGAGAGACCAGCGATTCAGAAGAAGGCAATGTGCAGTATCTGAGGAGGAGGCTCAAGGATGAGAGGCTGCTGAAGCAGGTTGCCCTCGAGGAGCTGGAGAAGGAGAGGCATGCTGCAGCGTCTGCAGCTGACGAGGCCATGGCCAAGATTGCGTGCCTGCGTAGCGAGAAGGCACTGGTGGAGAGGGAGGCGCGGCAATTCCAGGAAATGATGAAGCAGAAGCAGATGTATGACCGGCAGGTGATTGAATCACTTCAGTGGGTGATCATGAAGTCTGGAGTGCAAGGCTGGGAGCCTGAGGCCATATCTGAACGAGCCGTGTCGGAAACAAGCGAGGATGACAGAGATAAGAAGTAGCTAGCTCTTGGTTGTTGGTAGTTGAATGGAACAGTGAGGAAGGCCCTGTTCTGGAGAAGTCATTGCTTGCTTGAGTTCATCGTCCTCTGATCAGCTTTTAGCAGCCAAACAGGGAATACCCAAGTTTTCAAAACTCGGATGTTCCTCTATTATGCAAAGCTCTTCAGGAGAAATATCTAAAATCGACCTGTAAATATACCATATTTTGTAAGCTACCTAGGTACTTATCTAATATGAACAACACCTGTACTTGATCGCTCTACCTTGCAAATGCTTATTGGTATTTATCAATGGCCTATTGTTCTTGTGACATCTGAAGTCTTTTTAGTACAAATTTTGACATTAGAGGCTGGATTTCAGCATTAGGATTGTCAGATATCTGTCATACTGCATTCAAGCAAAGCATAATGAACTGTAGGAATGCGATATATTTGTTCCAATATAGTTTTAAGATGCTGAAATTAACTTACAGAAAGTGCATTAGGTATCTATGTCATCCTATTTGAATATTGACCACACTCCAGTTTCCCCTATCTAGTGCTCAAGCCTCAAGCACCTCAGTGTCGATGGCTTGGGCACACTGTGCACATTGATTGAGCAGAAATTCAGTGATCACTACATGTTGATAATTTATTTGCCTGATCTGAGGAAAATAACTTCAGAATCAACGGTGCTTTTGTTGCAATTCTTCGGTATCGATGGGTCCTATTTCTCTTTTGCCTTATTCCATTGTTTTGGACTATCAACTGTTGTGAGCGGGTTACTCGTTACCTAATGTGGGATTCAGTGTTACTATTGTGATATTTCTATTTTTACCTTCAAAAGGAAATATTGTGTAAATGCCTATTCTATTGTCGATAGGGTGAATATGAATGCTCTCTATGGTATGTCTCCATGCAATAGCTCTTTAGGCTGATGACTTTTGTTCAAAAAGGCTGATGCCTTGTTTTATAACGACAGTGTCTTCCACTCTTCAAATCATGGACTGTTTTGTTTGTTGTAGTCCCTATTCTACCTTCGTTTGAGGTGGGGGAGTGTCTAGATGAACCGACGACAGTAGAATCGACCAATTTGTCTCGCAGCTCTGAACTGCTTTGTTAAGGCAATGCTTGAGGCGTCCCTAATCATTCAAGACTTCAAGTCGGAGATGATCGCAAGACGAGCTTTTGGACTCATAGATGGATCCAGGGCATTAGGGATTTGGCCCCAAACCTTTCTGCTTGTGCACAGTCTGCGAGGGTCTCACCGACAGACGCTGGGTGAGAAACATTACCGGAGCACTCACTGGTCCGGTGGCACATCTGAATCAATTGCAGGGGATCGTGCTGGCCCCTGCCGTGAGTGAATTTTATTTGCGGAAGAGGTTTGTCTGCTTTCTATTACAAAACAACGAAATTTCTTTCAAATCGTTTTGTCCATTTAGATTGACAAATGTGTCTATAGACTAAGGACCTATGAACACTGCACTTGTGGATATATTTTGAATTTACCATTAGCTGCATGCGCAAACTACAAGTAATTTTGATAAATCTTACTTACGTTTGCACGATGACAACCTGATTTACAAAAGGTATCCCCTGTTCTTGAAAGCAGCAATACTTGTTAATTGTTTATTCTGATTTCCCGTGCAGATTTACAAACTGAGAATCAGTTTGTTTTCTGCACCAGTCATCTTTAAACTTGGCGCTCTGCCTACCCCACCGATCAGCCGACCACAATGCACAGAGGCAGAGCCCTCCGCCCTCGACCCATCCAGCGCCGCCCGCCGCCGGCGTCTGAACCCGCGCCGCCCGTTTCTCCCCCATGGTACGCCGCGCCGCGGTCGACGCTCCCGCCCCCGCACCCGCCCGCGGGCGAGGCCGATCCGCTCCTCGTCGCGGCGTCCGAGGTTGCGCTCGGCCTCCCCGTCCACCCCGCGCCGCTCCCGGCCGCCGCGCCCGCGCCCCTGCTCCGCCTCCTCCCGGCCTTCACCTCCGCGCATTTCCTCTCCCTCCTCCGCCGCAACCCGCTCGCCCTCCAGCCGCTCCCGCTACTCTCCCTCTTCCGCGTCCTCCTCGCCTCGCCGCCGGGCCTCTTCCGCCACACCCCGGCCTCCTTCCTCTCCATGTCTCACCTCCTCATCGCCCACCGCCTCCCCCACCTTGCACTCCCCCTCCTCCGCCTCCTCGTCTCCCGCCTTGGCCGCGACTCCCCGCCGCGGCTCCTCCCGCTGCTCCTCTCCGCAGTCTCCACCGACGACCCGGCGCCTCTCGTGTCCGCGGTCGCCAAAGCATACGCCGATGAGGGCCTCCTACCCGATGGATGCTCCCTCCTCCTCCTCCTCGCTCTCCGCCGCGGCGTCCGCGTCCCCCTGCCAGCGTGGTCCGATCTCATGAATCGGCTCCCCTCTGTTCCTGAAGCCTACGCCTTCTACCTGCAGCTGCTCGACGCAGGTGTGCCCCCGGAGGCCAAGCAGTTTAACATGCTAATGCGTGACATGATTAGATCAGGCAAGCTTGCCAGTGCACGGAACATGTTCGATGAAATGTTGAGGAGGGGTGTGCCGCCAACGGTAGTGACCTTCAACACATTGATGTCTGGGATGTGCAAGGCGTCTGATCTGAACAGCGCAAACGCTCTGCGAGGGCTAATGGCGAAGGCAGGGGTCGCACCAGATGTGTACACCTATGGTGCTTTTATGCAGGGGTTGTGTAAGGCAGGGAGGATACAAGATGCAGTGGAGATGTTTGAGGAAATGCGTGAGAGAGGTGTGAACCCCAACACTGTTGTGTTCACGACATTGATAGACGCACATTGCAAGGAGGGGAATGTGGCAGCTGGGTTGGAGTTGCACCGAGAGATGGCCACAAGGGGCATCAAGACGGATTTGGTGGCATACAATGCTTTGGCTAATGGCCTTTGTCGGGTGCGAGATTTGAAAGCAGCCAATGACATTGTGGAGGAGATGAGGAACAATGGTCTCAAGCCGGACAAGGTTACTTACACCACACTCATCGATGGCTTCTGCAAGGAGGGGGAGTTGGACATGGCAATGGAGATGAAACAAGAGATGTCAGACGAAGGGGTTGCATTGGATGAGGTCACATACACTACGCTCATCTCGGGACTGAGCAAGTCAGGGCGTTCGGTTGATTCAGAAAGGATCCTATGTGAGATGATGGAGGCTGGTTTGGAACCTGACAACACGACTTACACAATGGTGATTGATGCCTTCTGTAAGAATAGTGATGTGAAGACAGGCTTTAAGCTACTGAAAGAGATGCAGAATAAGGGCCGAAAACCGGGAGTTGTGACATATAATGTGGTTATGAATGGCTTCTGCATTCTGGGGCAGATGAAGAATGCGGACATGCTGCTGAATGCGATGCTTAATATTGGGGTGTGCCCAGATGATATAACATACAACATTCTTTTGGATGGACATTGCAAGCATGGAAAAGTTAGAGATGCTGAAGAACTGAAAAGTGCAAAAGGAATGGTTTCAGATTTTGGGCTTTATACTTCACTAATCAATGAATTTGTCAAGAAGAAATCAACTAAGAGTTACCATGATAATGGATAGTTTTGCTAGGTAAAGATACTTATTCTACTCCCCTACCTGCGATAACTTTAGAGCTTGAAGGTTGACAATGCAACATGAATATGATTTTCATGCTCAAATGGATGAATATGATAAGGGAACCTTATTGAGTAGTGAGCACACATACTCGGCTTTGAAGATTGCTGTCTGGGAGGGGAAAAGCAGAGGTTCTAGCAAATCAAGGTCTAGATATGTTTCATGATTCTCTGTTTAGTCAAAGTATCTTGATGAGAACTAGGTCTGAGATGTCTTAGCAATTGGTCTATCTGGTGCATGGCTCTGGTTGTGCATGTTGGGTTCAAACTACAAGTACTGTCTTGCAGTCAGGCTACAAGATAAGATAGCAGATTTGCATCTGTTCAAAGTTAAGACATCACAGATTCACAGCAAATTCTCGGAGATGGTCAGATACCTGAGATGATTACAAGTAAGGTGTTTCTTAGTAAATTACTAAAGGACCTATCTCTATCTAACCAACTTGTGGCTAAGATCATTTTTTTTCCCTTGAAGGAGCTAAACCTGTGCTATCATCAATTCATCACCCATCTTGGTTGGATGCCCCATACAGGCTTCTGTGGTAATCTCAATTTGCTTGTCATCATATTTTACTTATTATTATCTTCTCCTATATTTATTGAAAATTAAATAAGAGTAGACTACCATTAGATTCTGCAATTAGATAATGTAATGGGATGTTCCGAAGGAGAAGAATTACAGCTTTTTTTAGTTTATTGCAGCCTACTGAAGTTTTTGTTTACAAATGCTTGATACCTTCAACAACTATCTAGCTTGAACGGCCTTTGCCATCCCATATGCTGCTGCTGAAGCTAGTGCTCCAATAATAGCAGTTTGGACAGCACTGATGAATGGCCGATTCCCAGTAAAGCGACCCTTGATGTAGCCAAAGAAAAGTAGCGCGACCAATGTGACTCCAACAGATGTGAGCATGGCATTCTGGGCTGTGGAGAGGAACATGTAGGGCAGGAGAGGGACCAATCCACCGATCACATAAGATAGTGCGATTGTAAAAGCACTCTGCAGAGCCCTTTTAGGATCTGGTTTCTCCAATCCCAGCTCAAACCTGAACACATTTCACTGGTTAGTTGAGAAAACCAATTTATCTTCCGTTAATGATATTTCTTTTGTTTATGACTAATAAACATTATGTTTTATGTTTTTCATTTTCAACAGTTTTATGAACTACTGCAAAGCCACTCAATTTCTGTCAAATCATGATTCATGGCCATTTGCTTCCAAATTACAAAATGGGAACCAAAAGTGGGAACCAGTGGTAGTGGATGTAACAGTTGATGATAATGATACCTCATCATGAAGTCTAGCCAAGCCTGAGGGTTTCTCCTGAGCCCGTCGATGACAGGGCCATACTCGTGCGGTTCAAGCCCATACTGTGACATGATCTCTCCAATCTCAGCAGCCTCTGGAATGGATGATCAATCAAGGATTCAAAACACCAACGGGTCAGAATGCCAGTCATATATTATACATACACACCAAAGGTCAGGAGAAATGCTCCTTAATATAGTGGCATCCATGTACCAGTGTCTGGGACAGTGATGATCTCCTCCTGCTCCCTTTTCATCTCCCGCTTGTAATGATCTGCCTCGCTCTGGGCCGCAAGGTACCTACCACATGGTGCGCAAGCGACGGATCAGAAATTCAGAATCATGCGTTAGTGGGACACCTTTTCTAATTGAAAACAATGTGGTGTTTGTCTTGTTTTCCACTTTGCTCGGCCTAAAAGTTGTGATGAATAACACAAAGCGTGCTGGAGGAGCACGTGAAAGAGGGCCACACACTTGTCTATCACCAGCTAGCTTTTGTCCTGACGAATAACGATTTCCTTTTCGGGTTTGGATGAGGGCCAATTTACAAGTCGAGCTGGTGTAAAGCACATGTCCATATCTGCTGGACACTGCAAACTTACAGGCTCATGTTTTTCCAGTTTAGTGATCGCTGTGCTATGATTACTAATGCTATATATACTAAAATTCTAATTCTTTGCCAAAGACGCCCGCGAAATTGGGGATGTTAAGACTGAACGATCTTCAAACTAAGTTTACAAAAGAGCTGATCTGGCACCGAACTATGGACTACCCGAATGCGTGCATGAATTGAACTTTTTGTCTCATATATGTAATTCAATATTAAAAACTTAAAATCTCGTGGCCAGTAGCGTAAAAGGACAAACGGAAGTCGCTGGTAGCTTCCGCTTAGATCAGTCCGTGACGAATGTGAGAAGCAACTGCATACTAGACAAGAGCGTGATGAAGCAGTTACCCTCCAAGTCCCATGGAGATGGCGCCGGCGGCGACCTCTGCGAGTCCGGCGGTGAGGACGAGGGATGAGGGCGCGCTGGCGCCGGAGAGCCCCGCGGCGAGGGCGAAGGGCACGGTGAGGCCGTCGGACACCCCCATGATGACGTCCCGCACCACCTCCCCCGCCGTGAAGTGCCGCTCCCGGTGGCTCGGCCGCTTCGCCAGCATCGGCTGCCCCCGCGTCGCGCCGCCGCCGTCCATAGGTTGCCCGACGCCGCCGCCGGTGAAGAGGGAAGCGCGTGCGTGGCGGACGGGGCTCCGCAGTGCACGCTTGTTCGAGTTTCGGGTGGAACGCTGCGTGGGCGTGGGACTGCTGGTTTCTGAATTCTGAATCTGTTCTGTTTATAAGTAGGAGTCCATGAAACCGTGGGCTTTTGTTCCTCAAGTGGACCTTAGGGGTGTGTTTGATTCGTCCTCTATAAGCCTGGCTAGTAAAACTAAGTCAGGCTAGTCCAAGCCTGTCTTTAAGAAGTCAGGATGGACTTGTTTAGTTGCATGTATCAACTAAGTCTGGCTAACAACTAGATGTGTTTGGTTGTCTGATTTGCACTGCATACAATTACCTCTTTCTATTACGGTGAGCTCATCCCCTCTTAGATATTTCATCAAACACCTGGCCTCCTCTACTGCTCGTCGGCGCTAGAGCCGGAGCTGCAGGGAAGGGACAGGGAGCCGGAGCCCGTACTGCTCGTCGGTGCTGGATCCCACAGCGCTCTGCCCGCCCGTACGCAACCGGAGCTTGGATCTTGTCCGGCCGCCCGTACGGGGAACGGACAGGGAGCCAGAGCCCGTACTGCTCGTCGGCACTGGATCCCACGGCGCTCCGCCTGCCAGTACGCAACCAGAGCCGAAGCCCATACGCAACCGTCTCGTCCGCCCTCCCGTACGCAACCGGAGCTGCAGGGAAGGGACAGGGAGCCGGAGTCGGAGCTTGGATCTCGCCCGCCCGCCCGTCTCGTCTCTCTGCGCGCGAAGGGATAGGGAGCCGAAGCCGCGCGCGCGACCGCCCTCCGCGTCGTTGCCGGAGCCGGAGCCACGCGCAAATGGAGGCGGCCGCCACGTCGCCGTCGCCGGAGCAGCCGCTGCTCTCGCCGCCGAATCCCCGCCCCCACGGCGCTCCGTAACCCACCTTCTCCTTCTCCCTCCGCGGCGAGGCTGAGCCGTCTGGCGCACGGCGTCGGGAGGTGACGAGGAAGACGACACGGCGTCGGGAGGTGACGAGGAAGACGACGTCGGGAGGTGACAAGAATGGTAGGAGACGGCTGGCCAGAGCTTGGCTCAGTTGGCCCTCTTCAACCAACCAAACACATATTTTTTTTGATCCAAGTCAGCCCTAGCCACATATCGAGTGCAACCAAACAGACCCTAGGTGTGTCATTGGCCCACAGGAAAGATGATGCATTTGCTGGCAAGCATCAAGCAATTATTTGTTCCCGTACGGCCCACCGCTAAGGACTGGGATCCATTCCGACCGTAAGCGTGCAGGTGCAGCCGTGCAGAACAGCACAACGGCACCAGCATAGAAACGCCTGATGCTATTACGGCAGGTCTTGCTATCGCCAGAACTCAGACAAAAATGTGCCAAGGCTTCCCTTGCCGAAAATTACCGGATATATATTCATCTAGAGAGCACTAACACCAGTGATTATTTGAACAGCTGGACTTTATTCGAAATTCAGTCCACACAGATTATATTACCACGAGCACAACGAATTAAGGGAGGAAAAAGGCTGTTTCCTAGCTAACTTCCACTGCCAGACCCGGTACTACGCAGCTTCAAGCGCCTTTGTCTCTGCTTCTGACTGATCTATGAAGCCACCGGTGGCATCTACCTCCCTAGGAACGCTGCTTCTCCAGTTCCTCAATGAATCTGACGAAATTGAGGATGATTTTCTTGCCGTCAGGGGTGATGATGCTCTCCGGGTGGAATTGGACACCCTGAAAACAGTTACCGTTAGCAGTCACTATAATACATGTCCAGAACTCCACGGAGAACATCCTCAGCAGGAGTCAAAAGGCCAGCATAGGCCATCCAATGGCAAAATGTTGGGAAATAGCAGTACCTGGATGTGTTTGTACTTCTTGTGGCGAGCAGCCATGATAAGTCCATCTTCAGTCCATGCAGTGGCCTCTAAAGCATCATGCGGGAAGGTTTCTTCCTCAATGACCAAGCTGTGGTACCTCGCAGCGGTAAAAGGGCTGTCCATGGAAGCAAAGGATGATGTCAACTCCAAGGCTTACTTAGGAGTACCAATAAACTGAATTAAGTATCTGACATTGAATTTCGGCCAGAGATTTTATCAATACTAAGTAAGAAAAGTTTTATTTTAAAGAAATATGAGGTTAGGAACTTCTCATACATGGCTGAATGACTTATCAATAAAAGCAGAATGACCTACAGAAACAGAGTTAGTTTGTCATGTTGTTATATAAAAGGCACTCCATGAAAACTAGTAAATTGTCACAGTATAACAAGCCATGAGAATCAGTAAGAATAGTGAACAATAACAAACAAAATTCAGATGATCCAATGGTTCAGAAATTAAACCATACTGAATATTTGCTTCCTTAAAAGCAGAGAAAAGTCTTTTGTTTAAAAAGAGGAATTAAACCATACTTTGGCAAGCCATTGAATAAGGCCTTTCCTAATTCCTCGTCGTAATAAACTGGAGAGCTTTTCCCATGCATCACTCCAGAAGGAGCACGGATAATCTTTCCTGCATATTCATGTCATAAATGTTTGAGAGACAAAAGCAGAGGCCATTAAAAAAACTAGCAACCTGGTACAAAAATAAATGTTACCCCCAAATGCCTCCCCAATGCACTGCAGGCCCATGCAAACTCCAAAAATTGGGATGGTTGGGCCTAATTCAAGAACAGCCTGCAATGATATTCCTGAATCTTGTGGTTCACCTAAAGAACAAATACGAAAGTATTTTATTACACTCAGAAGCTTAAACACTTGTGAAGTTCAATAAGATTAAACTTACCAGGCCCTGGAGAAATAAGTATTCCTCTTGGGTTCTTCCTATAATAAATGAAAGGGACCACACTCATCAAACTGAGATTAGTTGAAACAAAGTATAACAATATTTTTTTTCTCTTTTTGGTATTGGGGGAAAATACAATGCTGCTATATAAAAATTGAAAATGTTCTCAGAGAACTAAGTATACCTCTTTACATCTTCTATGGTCAGTTCATCATTGCGGTATACTTCAAAGTTCAATCCAAGCTCCCCCATATACTTCATCGTTAAACACAAAATGTCAGCAAAGACATGTTTTGCTGATAGCATATGTTTATTTTATTTTCTTCTCTATATTATGTTTCAATAAAGTGTAATATGAAATTGTGTTTCAAAAAAAAACGATAAATAGATGCCACCTATGAGGTACAATAGAAATGCACATTATGTGGCCTAATTGTCATTAATAGAAAGTTCTAATCTCACAAAGCAGTATCTCATCCTACATCACACAAACATTGCAGCATTGCAAAAGCCAAATTAGCTATGGCAAGTGAACTTATCGGTATTAGCAAAGTCAACATTTGAAACCTAACCATGTCATGTACCCTGGTAAGTGGTAAGTTACTTGACAAAATAGTAAGGAAAATTACAGAGGATTCAATAGTTACTGATATGTCTCACAAAACACACTTCTGAACAAACAAACCAATTGCCTAGAATGACCTCTGCATACATACTTCTTAACAATGTTGTCCTTTTAGTTATTATTGCGTAGTGTTCTTCAATTAATGGGCACTGCTGCTGAAGAACCAAGAGACGCTGAAGCGTCATTTCCAAGCTTTTTACTTCCACACAAAAATGGCATTGTAACACTCAAATGCATACTTGCCCACCAAAGCAAAAAATATTTTTCAAACAGCATACCTTTTATAGCTTTATTGCAAAGGAGTATGTCAATATCAATATTAACAACTGTTTTAAAAGGCCATCTAACCTGACTAACCACTGGCCGTCAGCTTCCCACCTAGTGCCTAATTGCCACCTATGCATATGCCTAACCCTGATCAGGAACTAGGAGACACTCCATTGGCAACCTGATCCTAACCCTTTTGATATCTAATCCCATGAAAAAATAAATGTACACTAAGGTGCTGTTTGGTTGGCTTATTTTGTAGCGTGTCCAATCACAACGGTACTCGATTGTGTTAGTTATTGTTAGTTACACATATAGTGTAATCAGATTGCACGGGAATAGATACGTACATTCCGCATGTTGATTACGCTCAATCCTGGCGGTAACCGCTTACGCTCGCGTCAGCGTCAAAACAAACTTGCTTTCCGGTTACCGTGACTGAACCAAACAACCCTTCCCCTTCGCGCCATTTAACCATTCCTTTTACGCTGACATTGCCTTTGCAGAAACAAACAGTACCTAAGTTCCAGTACAAAGCTATTCTCGGCAGAAAAAAAGAAAGGTAGCAAAGATTTGATGATACTCAACAGAAATGGGCACAGAATCTGTTGAGTCGATAGCTACCAAACAAATCTAGCGTTCCAGTTTTAAGTCCAAATTTTGCAATAAAGGAATGTTATAAGCATTCTGTGGAAAAAGAAACACAATAACACATGATCCACACATCGCCAAGAATAAAGAATGCACTTATGATTCTGGTTTGCCGTTTTAGTATCGACATAAAAGTGCAATTCAAGCAATATAGATATAATGTAGAGCTGTGCCTACAAAATGTTTCTTATGCAACTTTGTTTACACTTTACAAAGAGTGACAACATAGTCATTAAGGACTTTAATGTGACAGATAGGTATTTCCCACGAAGTATGGATGCCTACTTATAACAGATACAGATTCCATAAAAAGGTTCATAATAATGTATAACAGCATCATGGAATACATTCCTAGCATCCTTGTGATCATATACTCCATCAGTTGATCTCAGTACAAGCACAATCGGAAAAAAAAAATCTTAAAAAATCATAACACTATCACGGACAAACAAAATTACTCAAAACACAGACAAAAAATGCATATATATGCATCTTATTCTAGAACTAACATCCTGAGCAAACGTGAAAGAAACTATTCCATCTGCGCACAGCAATTCATTTTGATTCTTCAACTAACATCGTGAGAAACATGAAAGAAACTATTCCACCTGGGCATAGCAATTCGTCTTGCAACAATCAAACACTATTTAACTCAATGGGAAAATGTTCAAACAATTATCCAGAAATGCTTGCTGCAGCTGCAACCAGAGATTTTCAAAATCACTTTCAAGCAGCTCCTATGGAGGGCCAAGAAGAGCTACTTTCCTGCTATTGAATCATGGATAGAGCAAGTTGTATAATTGCCCTGATCTTTTTTGTCTCTTTTTTTTGTTTCTCGAACTCTTGCTCTAGCTGCTGTTACTGTTGTTGTTTTTTTCCTCTTCTTCACTGCTTGTAATCTTCTTAGTGGCTTTTCAATAAATTTTCAGTAGAGGCTCTTCGAGCCTCTCCTGTTTGTTCAAAAAACCAGAGGCATAACCGCAAATAAAAACTATGGTACGTGCGAAGTATGAACACACCCACAGCCCGCAGGCAGCCGCCACACATCTCCACTAACGAGGGACACCGCACACACAGATCACATATAATCAAACAATTCGGAATGGACCACGCCGCAAAACAACATAGAGCGCCAAAATACCTGGCAGAGGTTGTAGGTGAAGCTGTCGTAGTTATCGATGACAATGATGGGCTGCTTCTCCGTGGCCGGGGGGCCGTCCAGGTCGGCCACCGGCGCCGCCGCGGCCGGCCCCGCGGCGGCGACCAACGGAAGAGCCGCCCTGTTTCCCTTAACCGACAAGCCAGCGCTCGCAATGCCTGCGGGCGGAAGAAGCAGATACAGGCAGTCCGTCAACAATGCGGCGAATCAGGCCAGGATGGGGGCGGATGAGGTGGAACCGGGTAAGAGCGATTCGTACGAGGCGTCGACCGTAGTTGCGCGAAGGCGGCGGCTGGGGAATGCGCCCGGGAACGAACCGCTGCGGTGGCGAGGGAGGAGGCCCCCGCGGCGGTGAGCTGGGAGCAGACCATCTCGGCGGTGGCGGGCGGTGAGAGGGAGCGAGGGTGGGGAGGCGGAGGTGCCGCGCGGGGTGTCACGTGTTGGAGGTGTGGGGCGAGGTTTGCTTGCCTCTATATATAGAATTTTATGCATACAGATCGAAAAAAAAAGTGGTTTTTCTCAAAAGAAAAAAACGTAGATGGGTCGGACTTCCATTTAAAAAATACTATAGAGAAATCCAACACTTATGTTTTTTCTTCTTCTCTTCTCTTAGAGCATCTCCAAGAAACTTTGTATATTTTTTCTAAATGTTAGGAATAGCAATTTTGGTAAAAAATTACCCTCCAACAGCTTCTCTAAATGGCCATCCAAATATAGCCATTGTCTATTCTAGGTTTTTCACTAGCCAAATATAGAAGACGAGAATGACTCTCTAGAGTGCGCTGTGCGCATGAGATTTAGCAAAACTGTTGCAAAGTAAAAAAAATATAGAAAACGATTTTTATACAAATGACTCTCCAAATGATGATTTAGAGAGTGAGATTTAGAAACCTCCCTTCTTCTCTTGCTACGACGCAGCGCACTTACAAAAGGAAATTGGGGAGACAGCGGCAAGACGAAGGTGATAATAACGAATTAACGCCACTCAAGCAGACAGCAAAGTAGGCGGCCAAACTAGGTTGGACCGGGGCGACCATAGCCATGACAACGGTAGGAAAAGAAGAAGAAAGAGGTCATGGTGGGCATGGTAGGATTTCGCTGGAGCTCCATTAAGCTCCGAGACCCTATCGTGTCGCGATGGGGCAGTGCACGGTGGCGGGGCGTTTCGTGGAGACACAATGAATGACCATGGATCGGAGATGTCTAGATTTATAAAAAAATATTAGTAATATTTATATCTTATTATAAAAATATATTTGATAATTTATCTAATTATATTAAATATGCATTATAAATGTTAATATTTTTTAATATATATTTGATCAAAGTTAAGCGTAGAAGAAGCGATAATGACTTTTTTTGGAGGGGGGTGACGGAAGGAATATTTGGGTAATTTTTCTGACGTAGAGTAGTAGTACAGTAAATAATAATATCTTATCTAGAGGAAGAGGAGAAAAAAAAAAGAGCCTGGATATGAATGGATGGTGCACGACAGATCGAGCACTAGCCGCGCCGCGCTTAGCCCGTTTTCCACCTCACGCCCGCGCCGCCGCCGTGCCCGTGCGTGCGTTGGCGTCCGGTACTGAGTCAGCAGCCTACTCGGTCCGGTGCCTTGGCGTCCGCGTCCGACGACGGCCCCGGCCCCGGCCCCAGCAGCAAAGTGCCCCACAGTTGTACAGGTCCCCCAAGGCCTGGCCACGCCACGCACGGGCTCCGCAGCCGGACGCATCGCGCCTGTGGTGTGTGTGCCCGCCGGCCGCCCGGAAGAATCCAACGGGTGCGGCCGTGCGGGGGGTGCCTGCTCGCTTGCTGACGCGGCGGATCGGTGTCCTGCTCCTGTCCGGAAGGGACCGGTAAACACCTGCGGAACTCTGGTGCTGCCGGCGATGTCGTGGTCAAAACGGTACCATGAGCGAGTGATCTCGCCGGAGACGACGCCGGTCTTGCTACGATACGAAGGACGGTGTCTGGTACTGGTAGGTGACGTGGGCAGAAGAGATGGGATTTGCGTGATTTTATTTAAGCATGGCGAAGAAGTATCTGTTTGTCAAAACTCTGATTCTACTACTCGCTGTTGAATGAAGTTCGGTTGACAAACGCTGCTAGCATTTTCAATTCCGCCCCGACTGCGTGGCAAACGTTTTATATGATCTTTATACTACAACGGCAAACAACACGTGCAAGGATGTTCACTGCCGTTTTACCACGCTAGCAGCTGTCCCGTCACGGACAGGAAAAGCACGTACGTCCCAAATTTTGTGATGCCAGATGAATGAAAATGACCGAGGAAAGTTCGAGCAAGACAGAAAAGTCAGAAAAATGTTTGTTCACCCGGTTCACCGATGAAAAGCAAAAATCTATTCTTCTCCATGTGAACGGTGTTATTAGGGCACGCGCCCAAGCCCAACGTGAGCTAACACCATCGTATGCCCCAGCTTAATTCGTCGATCCACGTACATAAGAGAATCTCCGGTGTATATCAAAACCGAACCATGGGAAGAGTATGATTTGATCTGTACACTGGATCAATCGAACCATAGGAAATCTTTCTTCGGTTCGGAGGTTGAAGATGGTTCGAACCATGTTGAATAGAAAAATGAAAGAGCGGTAGCCATTCATGAGGTTTAAGCCGGTACTTTGCTCTCCCAAAAGCTGACGTTTTTTCATTTTTCTAATCTAAAATGGAGGTCACCAACGAACCAAACACTACAGCTATATATTGAACCATATCTTAAACTGACAATTTTGACAATTTGGTTCGGTTGGATTGGATCTCCACACTGGAGGTGTTCTAAGGAAATCTCAGGGGCATATATCTTGCGGCTTTTGTAGACATATGCTTTTTGTCAGAAGCATTTGACAGTGCATGTAACAGCCTTTGTCCCTTTCTCTACTTCGCAAGCTTCGGCTTTGTGTCTGGCGAGACTACCGCTTCTTCTACAAGAGACTACCTATTTGTTTCCACTCAATCGCGCGTTCACGGTGGCCCATCGTGGAGAATCCTGCCGAATGACATACGTTGCGTCAACAACCACCCATCGCCGAAAATAAACTACATCTCATGATTCGTGAAACGCGGCCGCGGACCCACGTTCACTCAATCGCGCGTTTGCGATATCGCACTGCGGAAATAAACAAGGTCTCTAAACAATTGTGGATCACCACTCTAGACGGCATGGAGTCTTGACGCCTACATGGATCGTGTTGCGTTGGGAAAGCTCTTGGTAGCCTATAAATTAACACATCTTTTGATAGTGGAGATAGCCCATGGAATTTAAATAGTACTCGTTTGGATCTATCCACCCAATTATTTGATGTATTAGCTCGAAAAAACTAGTTAACAACTAAGTATTAGCCGGATAATAGGTAAGACATTAGTTTACCGATTGATTGATGATCCAAACATGATCTTAAATTTTTATTTTGGCAACAACATGATCTCAATTAAGCTAACTAGTAGCATGAGGTAGATCCAAATAAACCCTAAGGTTTTTTATGCTTGCTTATATTAGAGCAATAATATTATCATGTAATGGATTTCTTTTTAAAAAATATACAACGTCTAATTTTATTGAACAAGGTTTTACAACCAACATTTAATACTACCTCGGGTCAGTTTAAAGTTGTGATTTTACAAAATAAAACAAATTGAAAAACAAGCTACTTCCTCCATTCCGAAACATATGGTTGTATCATGAACACTTCTCCTTATCTCATAACTATCAAAACGGTAGAATTCTCCTAGTGTTTTTAAGTAGTAATAAAACTACACTACCACTAGTCATAGCACATGAGAATCTCACTAAGAGGCATTTAGTAGAGAAACTTTATACTAAATTTTGAATGTCAAAACACTAGGAGAAACCCACATTACAAGGAGAAGACTAAAATTCTGGAGGTCATATCGGATTGTAATCTCCATGACTTGGGATATATATGACAAATTGACAATAAACAAGAAGGTCCCAAAAATGTTAAAGTCGAATTGACAGGGTTGTAGTTTGCCCAGATGCTTCCCTACAACACAGTCTATTCATCTACCTCTCTTGCTCAATATGTTCAAATCACATGCACATAGAAAGTTAGGCAGTGTTTACATATATGAGGCCTTTTGGAAGAGAACCACTAAGAAGGAAAAGGCTCCTGGCTGAGATGGAGGAATTGCTATAAGAGAGAGGGAGAGAGAGAGAGAGAGAGAGAGGTTATGACACCAACGCTCTAGAGCCCTATGGCTAAAGGAAGGAGATAGAAACACCTGGTGTTTCCAACTTTCCATGGGAAGGCATCCTGGATGCTAAAAAATAGAATTTTTGACTATATTATTGAGTTATTGTGCTAATTCCAAAAAAAAAAGATGTAAACGAGCTCAAAAATATATTGCAGACCACTATGGGCATGAGATGTGAGTTTAATTCAAAGACAAGACAATAAACCAATTAAGACTCTTATCTCTAATTTATCATGTACTGCTATTTTTTTATTGTAAAACCGGCTGGAACTCCCAAGAACAGTGGAACACTTTGGAAGAAAGTGCAATGGATGACAATTTGAAGGGCGCTAATGTTTTCTTCTATCACTGCATTCTTTCTCATCCGCGTCGTACGAATTCATGCATTCGCCATTCCCAACATCCTGCAATGTGACCTTATCTCGTTCCTGGTGGCTTCAATTTGGGTTTCTCCGTTCCAAACAAACACAAACCGCCAATTCCAAACAGGCACTGTCTCTCGTGTCTAGTCGGATCGTGATTACGAACCCGTTTGGCTGGTGGGTACCGAACAGCCGGGTTCCAGCACCAACCCAACCGCGGGGGAAAGGGGGGGAACCCTACGGCCCGGAGCAGCGCTTGGGATTGGGAACCGCGGGCACGCGAGGCGTCGACGCCGTTGAGGTCGAGCCGACCGGCGGCTCGCGGCCCCGCCACAGCGCGGAGGTAACTACAACCCGCTCTCACCTTTGCCTTGTCCCTGCTCTTGCGGCCCCTCGCCGTTTAGGTCACCTTCCGGGCGGGTTTGAATCCGCTGGGGACTAGATTCAGGTGGGTTAGTGCGACTCGATCCGGTGAGTCCCCGGACTCGACGCGATGATGCTGATAAGCGTTTGCTGTCGAGGCGGCGGCTCACTCCGTGCTCCTTGGTGATGTCGAATCGGTGGTTGCTGGATGTGGTTTTGATCGTGCGGTGGTGCCACATACAACTTGTTCGATTAACTTCGGCTCGTGCTTGTGAATTGGGCGCGTCTGTTCATGCGGATCTCTCTCTCTGTTACTGATCAGTAGCAGGTGGAGTAAGATTTGTGCTTGGACGCTTCCAATGCAATTGGTTGCCTATGCTGCTCGTCTCTATTTGTTCCTGTAATCTGAATTTCTGTCTTAGTGGAACTTAATAAAGCAGCAATACTTGCTTATCTCTCTCTTTTTGTTGGGGTCTTGAGTGTTTTGGTCAGTATATCAGCTGGCACGCACTCACGAATGAAATGGAATCGAGTACCAATGTGCTTATTATGTGTTCATCAATCATCAGAACAACAGAATTTTCATCTATTCTATGGTCGATTTGTTGGCAGCATAGTACAGAGCAACTTGCTCGGGCTTCCCTCCTATCAACATGCTTGCTAGTCCTTGCAGCCACATGGCTTGGCGTGCTGCTGCCATAGCTGCCATAAACCCAGCATCGCATGATGGAAGTGCATCCTTTCAGGTTTAGCATCATGCAGGCAATGCTAAATGTATGGTCTATAGAATGTTAGTAGGTTCTGGATGAGATATCAGTTGAAGATAACCTTTTCTTTGGTACATTTTTGTTCACCGTATGTAAATGTATGGCATAGGAAAGATATGCTAACATCACATTCTGTCATGCACTCATGCTTCCTTAGCTTTTAAGTTTTAACATGAATGAATAGTTATAATTATAATTGTATGTTTCTTTCTCTGCTAGAGAATACTGTTAGGTTCTGGTTTATATGTTAGCTGTCCTGGCACTAATAGAACTGACTTATTCCAACAAGAATGCCATGTAACCAGCCATTGACTTGGTATAGAAGTGTTATGGTTCAATTGTGCTTGCATTAGAATTTCAGTACTGAATGGAATGTGGGTCTTTTTCTTTGTCTTTAGCATTTTATCCATTTTAGTTTTAGCTCCCTCATGGCCTCGTCACGAGTACAATAGATGTTTTCTGACCTATTGCAGTTTTCTTTATAGGCCTATTGCAGGGTTAAATGGCAAATAGAGCAAGATGGATGATGAAGTACGAAAAGGGTCTTGTTGATATACTTCATGAGAACAATAATTCACACTATCGTACCCCAAACGGTTGGAGAACCGATGGGTGGAGGAAAATTGTTAGGGATTTCACTGTGAGGTACCCTGAAGCAAAGTTTAGTAAACCGCAAATCCAGGAACATGAGACTCAATTGAAGAAAGACTATAAATTGATAAAATCTGTCCTCCAACGTGATGGCGTCTCATGGGACCAGAGTGCATCCATGGTTAGAGCAACAGATGAAATCTGGGATGAGATAATCGAGGTGAGGGCTTAGTTCTTCTACCCTTATCTCATATATATGCAAACTTTTAAAATTCTTTTAAATTTTGTAGGAAATGCCCAAGGCACGAAAGTACCAAAGCAAGAGCTTTCCGTTGCTTGACTCACTTGAGCTGTTATTTGATGGTGAGCACCTCCATCCACCTCACCGGGGCACATGCATAACCACCCTACCTACAGCTGGAAGGCTGAGGAGAAGAACTGTGCTATACACTGATATCTTTTGGTTTACTAAAAATATGTTACTCTGATAGGTCCTATTCCTGAAGGGGAACAGAAATCGCCTTCCAGCATACCTCAGAATGTTGGTGGAAATGACGATGGAGGCAACAATATTAGCACAGTCCCAGGCTTGTCTGAAAGACCTAGTGGTGCCTCATGGGACAAGAGTGCATGGAATAATATTAGCTTACTTCAGCAGACAGCATTAGGACCCCAAGGTATAGACGATATCGACATGCTGCAAAATCGTGATGAAGAGGTGCTGGAGCTACTACAACATGGTGCGGACCGAAGGCCACAAAGAGCTGATGAACAGGCACAGTCAAGTTCTTGTGTAGAACTACAGAGAGACAGGCGCAAGAAGCGGAAGGTCCCAGACGTCCAGCAGATCATGGAGACCTACTTGAATTTCAGAATGAAGCAAGCTCGCGTCAAAGAACAAAGAGCAAAGGATGTTGATCAGTTCACGATTTCTAGCTGTATCAAGGCTCTGCACCCTATGCCAGATGTGTCGGATGAGGTCAAGGTATTAGCCTCTGATGTTTTCAAGGACCCTGAGAACAGGGAGATCTTTCTTTCCTATGAACCTAGGCTGCGCACCTTGTGGCTGAAGAGAGAAGTTGGCAAGCTACTCTCCTGATAGTGGTCTTAGCCTCTTAGGTTGGTCTGTTGGTGTGGAGAAGTGGCAGCCCTTGCTTGTTCTTGTTTGTTGTCAGTCATCGATTCTGGAGGTTGCTATTTTAGGCCTAGGCTTCATTATAACAAACTCTGTTAGTAATTTTAACTTGTTCCATGTGCAGTGCGTCACTGTGCTTCCTGAGATGTAGTCATTCATGACCAATGTTGTGCTTGCGGCGTGTAGTGCTTCCAAAATTTTGCATCTGTGCCAATACAATCTGTTGAAAAATGAGACAGAATGCGTTTCTTGACAACAGAAATTCAGGATTATTCTCCCATTGTGTACTAAAGAAAAAGAACCATGGAATTGTCCCAGAACACTGAGCGTCACTGAGAGGTAAAACCACCATGATACCTGCAGATTAATGGACTTCAAACCATTCGCTTAGGCCTCCTTTAGTCCCTCCTCCTAAAGCTTACTATCTCATCGGATATTTAAACACATGCATGGAATATTAAATATAGACTACAAAATAATTAAATGGACAGATTATGACTATTTTGTGAGATGAATAATTTAAACCTAATTAGTATATAACTTGACAATGTGGTGTCACAGTAAAACTACAGTAAACATATGCTAATAACAAACTAGGGTTAATAAATTTGTCTCACGGAGTAAGGACTTATATAATTTGTTTTACTATTTGTGGTAATTATTGTCTAACCATATACTAACTAGACTCAAAAGATTCGTCTCGTCAATTTCGACCAAACTGTGCAATTAGTTTTTATTTTCGTCTACATTTAATACTCCATGCATGTGTCTAAAGATTCGATGCGACGGAAAATTTTGAAAAATTATTGGGTTTTTAAGTGGAAGTAAACAAGGTCTCATACGAATGAGAACAAGATTGCAAGAACAAGTGGGCAATGGCAATAATATTTTTCACCACATGCTCTTTTACGACCTTTTTGAATGCAAAATATTTTTAGAAGTACTGAAGAAATGCTACGATTTTACGAAGTACTTTGGTTTTCAAATGCTACTGGGTGTTTAGATACACTAATTTTTCATAAGTTTTAGAAACTCCAGTCACAATCTCCCTTTTTTATCACTAAGCCATAGTTTTGTGATACCCCAGTTCTCAAAAAAACTGTCATCCAAACAGGTATGTAGAGCCACTCACTACAATCTCTTTCTCAAGCACATTCGATGTTATGTGTGGCTAGGGTTAACCATGTGTCAAACTTAAGCGAAGTGTCTATTCATGCTGAGAACACAGCTCAAACAAAACGTCCAGACTTGGAACCGCAAATAGAATAGAAAATAAGACCTCAACAAACTGCAAGGATGATTAGCCAATTTAATCGAATCTGCTGAGTCCAAAGAGCCATTCCATCATTCTAAAAATTGCTGCAAGGTCTGTCCGATCTACCTTTGAGAAACAGGAGCTCATTCAGTTCATACCCACATCAAGGAAAACACGCCTGATAAAAATGGTTCAAGATTTGCAATGAATGAAAGACCAATAGGTTGCTTCATTGTTGGCAGCAACCAGGAGTCCAGGGCAAGAAAACATCCAACATTCACAAATGAAACAGAAGCCAACACAAGCGTTCATAATATTTTTAAGACACTTTTCACTCAATACATAGTTAAGGCTAAATTTAAGTCTTACGTAATATCTAGAAGATAAAACACTTTTCACTCAGTACAAAATCCATAGCTAAGGCTAAATTGAAGGCTTCTATGTCATTTGCTAAACTAGAATCTCTTTCTCCGGCAAAATCAAATGGTCATGACAGTACCAAGCAAAGCTTTGAACTTTGAAGTTTTTTACCTCAAATCATGTGAGTCCAAACAAATTCTAGGTCTGCCAAATAAGTCAACAATTCAACGTACAGGGACACTAGGTTTGACACAGACACTGAATACAAACTAAATTGAAAAGCACAAATAGAAATTTATAATGCATATATGTGGCTCAACATGAATAATGGAGTCCAGATACAGAATCTCCATGCACACAAGGGCAAGCTAACTAGGCGGGGGGGGGGGGGGGGGGGCATAAGTTTGTGCCAGCCTTCAAACCTCGACTGCAACAGTCTAACCAGCGTAACTCAGGACAAGCTGGCAATGGCAACACCATGCCAACCTCACATGTAGCAAGCTTGAACTGACTGTAATATGAGCCCATGAGGTTAACAGGTAACAAGTTACTTTGATTGCAACGTTCAGTCTGAAATAATCACTGTTTTGTGGTTGTCCCAAGTCAGCAATTTTAAGATTTCGTTGCATATAAATTTTTATATGTTGAGTTCAAATATATTTTGAAATGATAAAAGTAGACTTGTTCTGAAATTTAGTTTAATAGAAGTATACTCTTGCTATTAATGTAACAGGAAGCACTAGTCAAAGCTGAATTCTGGGGATCATGTTGATACCCAAAGTCACTAGTCAATGTTTCAGACATTAGGTTCAGGGTTAGATACATGGAAATGAGGTGGAGATACAAAATACACAATGAACTAGAAGATCAGGTGAAGGAAGATAAGACATAATATAATGCCAACTTACAATATGATTTCATCCCTTCTTGCCTTTAGCAGAATAATAAGAATACCAACACTGGGAAGGAACAGTGAATCATCATAATATGAAATGTCAACTAAGACCAGCTCCATTTTAATGCTATGTGCAAAAGATCAGGCCCATAGTAAAAGTAGAGAAGTCCAACAAACAAACAATGCACAGTATTAGAACCTACACTCAGCAGATCAAATCAGGTACAACCAACAGATAAAGAGAATAGATAATAATTCCAAAACAAAGAATGAGATTGCGAATACCTAAACTTAGTGCCTAACATTAAATAAACAACAGTTACTGCCAAAGTGCTCATATACTTATAGATAAGGACATAACAGTCACCTTATATGGCATATATATTATCTCACAAACTGTAAGCAACAAACAGTCCTCTCCAGCAACATATGCATCACATGCAACGGGAACAGTCTAAAACAGATGAGTTTCTGGACAAGTCTATATGGATTCAGCACCTATTCCGATATTCACATTTCTTTATACCAAAAGCAGACGATACGCAAAAAACAAGCATATCTGATAGTAACATGCAATGGGGTAGAGCTACAACATAGAACTAGTATAACCCTGGCAGTCTAGTAACTTGGACCCATGCTACACGAACGGGATAGCCGCTTCTCCATCTCTCGTCCAGTCCCAACTGCTGCTTTTGCACCACCTCCACCGCCGACGCCTTCTGCTGCAGAAACTGTGTTGTATTGCTTCCTGCAACCTGGGCAGCGCCCATCTTCCAACTTGATCCTGTTGTGGCAGAAGAGGCACATGTGAAACCCACAAGGGCAGGGGCAGAAGCTCGAATCCGTCGGGTCAAGATCATCGCAGCAAATGGGGCACGACAGCGGCAATGAAAGAATTCCCTGCTGCGCAGCGCTCATTCCCATCTCCGGCCAGCGGTTACCGATGCTTGCTGGGAAGCTGGCCTGCTTGGATATGCTGGGTAAGCTTTGGGGTCGAAATATGTCATCTGGTGCCCAAGCCCTTGTCTTGCTTCGAATCGGTTCTGGTCTCGCTGCATGGGCAGGTGCTGCAGTGGTCAGAGCTGGTGGGGGTGTGGGTGTGGGACCTGAACTCTGGTTACAAGAACTGTCATCGATATAAAGCGCATCAGCAGCCATTTCCCAATCATCGAAGACTTCACTCTCATCCTCAGGGCCGCCGGTATCCTCCTCAGCATCACTCACACTCCTTGAGCTGGACCAAACACTGCTTCCACTGCTGAGGCTGCGGCCACCGCCATTGCCAGAGAACCCTTTCCTCTGATGGCAGTCACCACCTTGGGACTTGTCTGAGCCTGGGGAGTCAAGGCCACTGCCGTCTACCTCAAGGCCAGCAGCACCAGCCTCCTCCCTGTCCTCCGGATCACTACCCCTTGATCTGGAATCAACCCGGCGACGAGGAAGTGGAGGGTGCGGGGAAGCAAGGATGGGTGAGCCAGCATTTGAACCTGCTCCTGTTGGTGAAGTTGCAACCTTGGCATCATTGCCATCGTTGCCTGGACCAATCCAAAACGAAAGAATATATAAGATATTAAACGAATCCACAACAAAAAAAAAGAACACAAACTTATTAAACTTTACAGCTAAATCACCCCAATCAACAAACAGATATATATATCATTCAGAAGCAGCACCTGAAAAACAAAAACAAAAAAATCCAGAACTATGTCTCAGAGAAGATCATAACGTACTTCTCACATAACAGATGAACAGATCATAACTTGCATATAAAACCTGAATCCGACACATGGAGAGATCAACGACGCATGGAGAGATCAAC
Organism: Sorghum bicolor; assembly: GCF_000003195.3. Taxonomy (NCBI): domain Eukaryota; kingdom Viridiplantae; phylum Streptophyta; class Magnoliopsida; order Poales; family Poaceae; genus Sorghum; species Sorghum bicolor. Next base: position 47,841,551 of record NC_012875.2, read on the forward strand.
GACCGCATACACACCACTACCACTGCCACTGACGAATCCCAAATACAAAGACAGAAATCCCCAAAATCACAAACACATATTAATACAACGGACAGACCAGGCATGAGATCAGACCTTGCCCCTTGGACAGAAACTGCCCGCGGCGCGTCTCGCGCTTGCTCTGCTTCAGCTTCGCCGCCGAGCGGTTCCCCTGCAAGGCGCACCCCGGGGGAAAAAAATAACACAGAACTCAGATCAGATCAGCAAGCGGCGGAATCAAATCAAATCAAATCCAAACCAACCGGGAACCCCTCGCCCCGAATCGAACCAGAGAGATCACCCCGACCCCAACCCCAAAGGCGAACAGCCCCTCTTACCCTCTTCTTCTTGGCGTCGCGCGCGGCGGCCGCCGATGCGGGGGATGCGGCGTCGCTGTTCCCCATCACTCCTTGTGGTGAGTGTCGGCGGCGGACTGGTGCGCTGCTGCCGGGACGGGCTCGTCGACGCGCGTGCGTTAGAGGGGAGCAGGAGGAGCGAGAAAACCCTAAAAAGCGATGCGGCGAGCGGCGAGAGGGAGGCGGAACGATGGGTGGATAGATAACACGCACACGAGGGCGGGGCGGAGTTAATGGAAAGAGAGGACGAAAGGGAGACGAAATCTGTTGGGCCTTTTCCGTTTGCCGTCCATTGCAGTTTTATTGATCCACGGCGGCGCCCGGCAAATGACGGGATTGCCCTCCGCTAACAGCAACTGCAAGCAAACCTTCGTGTTTTGTCTTATAACGCCAGGTCTGGTTTAGTTCTAAAAAATTTCGTAAAATAGAAATAGTAGTACTTTCGTTTGTATTTGATAAATATTATTTAATTATAGACTAACTAGACTCAAAAGATTCGTCTCGTCAATTCCGACCAAACTGTGCAATTAGTTTTTATTTTCATCTATATTTAATACTCCATGCATACGTCTAAAAATTTTGATGTGACGGGGAATCTGAAAATTTTTGCAAAGTTTTTGAGGAACTAAACAAGGCCCCAGTCTCAATATATGTTTCATGAGAGTGTCATGCACATTAAATAGAATATCACATAAGTAAAATTGCTGACTTGGCAGGGTCATTAAATAAAAGAGTTTCATCAGATGAGAGAGGAGTTTCATCCTCATAAAACTCTTGTGGCTTGGTTACCTAGTTTATAGTTTTGGTAACTGTGCTATGAAACTATGCATCGAGACTGACCTAAAGGGGTGTTTGTGCTCCACGTTTTTCAGCTCTCCTCCACGTTTTTTAGCCAAACAGTTTCAGCTCCATGCACTCAGTTCGAGAAAAAAGGGTGGAGTTGTGAAAGCACCTAAAGAGGTACTCCACGAACTCCAGTTTTTTTAGAGCTGCTCCATAGTGGAGTTTGTGGAGCAGAGTTTATGGAGTAGTGCCAAACACCCCCTAAATTCCTTCAAATTCAAATGAGGGACTCACGTCCATATTTTATCCCCCTAATAGCCTGTTCGCTTGGCTAATGGTTATGGTTACAAATATTATTCGTTAATCTGTTGTAAAAAGATACTATTAAATAACTAACAGATTCAACGGTTAAATTCAAACAAACAAACTATAAATCTATCTCCTAATATTTTCCTACTTTACACTGTATTGCTATGAGCTTTGTTCATTGATCCCACTTGTCTCATAAGAGAAAAGGAGGAAGAGAGAAAAGGATGAGGATCTCCTACGTCTATGACTTCATAAGAGAGATCTCGGAGTCCCTTGTCCATCGGGGCTTGAATAGTGGCTTGGTTGGAGAAATTTTTTATATATTTGAGCTCTTAAAATAGGATGAAAGGTTCAGAGCTGCTCTAAGGGCTTATTTGTTTTATCCCTAAAATCAAGGAATTGATTTGGATTGGAGGAGACTAAGAAGGATTTGACCTATAGACGAGTGTTGCTGCACTTTTTTATATATTTTTATTGGCAGACGTACACATGCATTACAATGAAACCCAATAGTATAAAAGTTAGACTATGTCATCATTAGATGCGAGTTTAATGCAGTTCATGAGTTATAACCACGTACGAGATACGGAGTACAGAGGGCGTGACCCAATAATATTGGAAACAAATCTTATATGTATCATCACTAGCATCTAGTTATTCTAACTTATATAAGTGTGCCATAATTCCGGAGCAAATAAAAAAAACCTCGACAGAAACAAATATCCACTCTTTAAGATGGGGTGGAAATAAAAAATGGAATGTTTTTTTTGGTTAAGATAGGGAAAGAAACTCCCTATTATTAAGGTAACTAGGTAAAGGTGGTCAAAAAAATATTTTCCTCTATTTTCGTTTACTTATCACCAACCTTTTTCTGTAGCAAAATTGACTATCTATTTTTTTCTACAAAATCTTAGATACTTCAATGTATATAACACTAACGAAGTATGTTTAATAAAAAGAATTATATATGTGAAAACTTGATGTATCTAAAAAAATTTTTGTAGAAAAAAAACATATGGTCAAAATTACTAAAGTAAAAGTTCAATGACAAGTAAATGAAAATGGAGGTAGTAAATTTTTGGATCCTAAATATTATATATATATTACTAAGGCCCTGTTTGACTGGATTGGTAACTTTATTGTTTATCACATTAAATGTTTGAACACATGCATGAAATATTATATATAGACTATTTATAAAAATAAAAACACAATTAGAGAATAGTTTGTGAGATAAATTTTTTAAACCTAATTAGTTTATAATTTGATACTAATTGTTAAATAAAACAAAAAAACTTCTATCCATATTAAACTTTAACACCCAAACTAAAAACCCACTAAGTTAACGAGGGGTATTTTTGTGAGGATCTTTTCTTTGGCTCGTGGTGAACGGTGTTTTTGTTGTCTTTAACGAGAAAAGGCGTGGTAACGTGCGGCGCGTTTGCGACGTCGCGGGCCGTTGCGACCATCCGTTGGTAGATGGTCGGCGCCGAGGATTTTAACGAAGAGCATCAATTCCGAGGGAAGGTGAGTCGGCAGAAGGTGCTAGAAGCTTCAGGTCGTGGTCCTCACGTGATCAAGCGGCATCAGTGCTTATATCTGATTTTTCTTGAACATATAAGGTTTTGTTTAGTTCCCACCGAGTCCCGTTGATAAGCATTAAATATAAAAAAAAATAATTAATTATACATTTTGCATGTAAACTATTAGACGAATCTTTTAGACCTAATAGTTAATAATTAGCTATAATTGTTCATAATTGTTACAATATCATACATGTGTTAATGACAGATTATTTATGCTTAATAAATTTATCTCACGGATATTTTATGAAATATCTGATGTGCCTTAAAAAACTTTTCACTTATAAACTAAGCCCTTGTTCAGTTTCTAAAAAAATTTGGTTTGTAACACTTTCCTTTTTATTTGGTAAATATTGTCCAATTATGGACTAACTAAGCTCAAAAGATTCATCTCGTAATTTACAATAAACTGTACAATTAGTTATTATTTTTATCTATATTTAGTGCTCTATACATGTACTGAAAGATTCGATGTGACGGGGAATCTTAAAAATTTTTAGAAACTAAACAAGGCCTAAACAAGTTTAGTTCACCCCAAAAACCAAAAACTTTTCAAGATTTCTCGTCACATCGAATCTTATGGTATATGCATAGAGTATTAAAAATAGATGAAAATAAAAATTAATTACACAGTTTGCCTATAAATTACGAGACGAATCTTTTAAACCTAGTTACTTCATGATTGGACAATGTTTGTCAAATAAAAATAAAAATGCTACAGTTCAAAATCCAAAAACTTTTTAAATCTAAACAAGACCTAAAGGAGGAGCTGATATTTTTTGTTCTGTTGATGAAGGGGTTATCTTTTCCTATGGTCAAGAAAGATAGAGATGCAGGCTTCTCGAGCAAGGTTTGTGAAGATACACTATGGCCTTGTTTACTTCACAACAAAAACCAAAAAGTTTTCAAGATTCTCTGTCACGTCGAATCTTTCGGCACATACATGAAGCATTAAATATAGACGAAAATAAAAACTAATTACACAGTTCAACTGTAAATCGCGAGGCGAATCTTTTGATTCTAGTTAGTCCATAATTAGACAATATTTGACACAAACAAACGAAAGCGCTACAGTAGCGAAATTTAAAATCTTTTAGCATCTAAACAAGGCCTATGCATATCATGAATATGAATATGCCATTTGTATTTACAAGGTGTCAGCTTGCATTATATTCTTTCAGGCCCGCGCGACGAATCCAAGACGTGTTCAGTCAGCCATACCATACGTCATCAACAGACAGCCTAAAAGAACGACAAGTTGGTCAGACATTTTCAGCTGTGTTGCCACGGGTAGCCGAGTGGTGCCAGTTACGGATCATCGCGTTCATGACTTCTCATCTCACCCTCGTCAACCAGGACCACTACTTCATCTCAGTGCCGACGTTTGCTCCCGCTGGTACCAGTGCCACTGCTAGCTCTGCCTCTGCATCAACGTGGGCCTTATTTAATTCACCCGAAATCCAAAAAGTTTTCAAGATTCTCCGTCACATCGAATCTTACGGCACATGCATGAAGCATTAAATATAGACGAAAACAAAAACTAATTACATAGTTTGTCTGTAAATCGCGAGACGAATTTTTTAATCTTAGTTAATTCATGATTGGACAATATTTGTCAAATAAAAACGAAAGTGCCACGGTAGCGAAATCCTAATTTTTTTTGAAACTAATAACAAGGCCGTGGCATCAAAGGCACGTGAAAATGGGTTCCAATATCCAACCCTACTCCTACCTCATAATTCTGGATGGCGACATGCCCTTCCCTGCAGGAAGTTTCTGTGCTCCTACATCAAGACAGCCAGACAGGAGAAAGAGGAGAGTATCACCCATTAAGATTTTTCCGTTCAATGATCGCCCAATAAATTGATGCAACAGAATCAAGTGGTGAAGAACCAAACCAGCAGCTACAGAAGATCAATCATGAATGATGCTAGTTGATCGTCAGGAATGCAGGAACGCGTGGACGAATGCTTAAGAAATCAGAGATGATGATTGTGATACTACTGTCGTGGGTTCTGACTTCCTTTATGTTCCCTAGCATTTGCATGCGCTCCTTTGTGTTTTGTCATGACTCACAAGGACTCTGCAAAATGCATTTCCCTGATTATTCGAAGGCAATATTTAAATTAGCAGTTAAAAGAAATGGCAGCCACGCCAAACAATGTATCACGAGGACAAAAGTATAGGGCAAACTGGACGCGGCCATAACAAACAATGCATCACATGAGAAAAGTAACAGGGTTAATTGGATTTGCAACTGAACCTGGAGAAGTGTTTGCTCCATCACACCACCATGTCTAATCTGCCAATAAATAATAGTGTAAATAGCATAAAAAATACTGAAACAGATAATGAAGCTACGAGGATTACAGATAGAATATAAAAAATTAGACCCACGGGCAGAACGAGTTACCTTATCATAAGCAGTCGGGTACAATTTCAGATGTGTCATTCTTTTGCAACTGACAACTGTCAACTGTAGCAAGATAACACTAGCACCATAATCATGGCAAAAAATGTAGCGATCAGTACTTCTTACAGCAAACTGCAATAGTGACACTGACACTATTATCATGGCCAAATAATATCGACCAGTCGTGCTTCTTCAGCCAGAATCATTGCGAAATCTACAAGCGATGCATCTGCTATATATGCCAGCCTGGCGCACAGGTCTATTATGTGCAGAGTCACAACTTTAACCGAGTGATTTCCACATCTATTTAAATTAGCATCTTGTGTGTTCTCCAAAAGCAGCACGGTCACCTGTTTTATGGCCTTATAACTTCTATGATGTAATCATTCACATATATTGCTTCCGAGACAATCTTACTTCATGCCATTCAAATAATCCATATGCCCAAATCTTCCAAGCATTTACCTAAGATTAGTGCTAACAAACAAATAGTTTCATTCATCAGCAAATTTGTACTTCTGTCTACGAGACCACTATCTGTTTTTGCAAAAGAATGTAATTATGAGTAAGGAAGGAGCATAACTGAAATTGATGTCACCCACAATAATCAACTGCACTCCAACCTGCACCTTTTTGAACTCCATGATTCTTCATCGCTTCCCTAAGTTTCTCTATCTCATCCCATTTTTTAGCACTGCCATAAGAATTAGATATTAAAATGTAATATCCCTCATTTTCTGCGTCAGAAGCAAATGCCTTTTTTGCAATCCTTAAACCCATCTCAAAGTCATCATGCAATTTGCAGGCACTAAGCAAAGTTCCCCATATCCCGCCATCAGGTTCTACTGGCATGGCTAAAACCATATCTTCTGCTTCTTGGAGATGCCCAGATTTCCCTAGAAGATCCACCATGCAGGCGTAATGCTTCAGGTTAGGCTCAAGTGAGTATTTTCCCATTCTTGTGAACAGCTGCCTGCCCTCCTCAAGAAGCCCTGAATGGCAGCAAGCAGATAGAATAGCAAGAAAGGTGACACCATTAGGCTTAATACTTCCTCCTTCCATCTTACCAAATAATTCTAATGCTTGTTTTGCTTCTCCATGCATCCCGTACCCTGATATCATAACATTCCATGCAACAACATCATGTTGAAGCATAGAATCAAAAATCCTTCTTGCAGTTCCAAGCTGCCCACATTTAGCATACATGTCAATAAGTGCTGTGTTGATAGATACATCATAGTCCCACCCCATTTCTTTAACGTAAGAATGTATCTTCTCTCCACGTTCCAACGCAACCAAGTTTGCACAAGCTGAAATGACAGTGATCAAGGTTGTTGAGTTGGGTGTCAAGCCTTCAGTGAGCATTTGATCATACAGCGACACCGCAGTATTTGAATGTCCCAGATGAGCATAGCTAGATATCAGTGTATTCCATGTGACAACATCCCCCTTCAGTTTGGCCAGGCCAAATATTTTGCATGCATGATCAAACTTTCCGCACCTCCCATACATGCCTATTAAAACATTTGCAACTGATGAATCCTCATCAAGCCAGTGCTTGATTGAATAACAGTGTGCTGATCGACCTAGTCTTAGTTCCACTAGCCGTGAGCAAGAAGAGATTGCAGAAACCAAGCTGTTGGCATCACACAGGAATTCATATGTATCTCTGAACTGCATCTCACGATACAGCTCCAAGCATTTGACATCACATCCAGCTTTGCAATATCCTACAATCATCAAGTTCCATGAATCCGCATCTCGTTGATGTAACAATCTAAAAACTCTGCCTGCATTGTCCACCAATTCAAATTTTCCATACATTGATATCAAAGCATTTCCAACCAAAACATTATCTCCAAAGTTTCTCTTCATTATAACCGCATGAAATGCCTTCCCTCCGTGTACATTACCACTGTTACCCAACCCAGAGAGCAGACAACTAACCAGAACATCATCTGGCTGCAGACCTGACTCCATCATCTCCTGGAACAACTCCATAGCCTCCCTGATAAGCCCTCTCCAGCAGTATATTCCAATCAAACTTGTCCAGGAAACCACGTCTTTCTCTGGCAACTCTGGGAATAAAGAGCATGCATCCTCAGTGCTGTGACACTTCGAGTACATAGAGAAGAGGGCAGAAATTACCATGGGGGAATCGCCAACCCCAACCTTCACTGCATACCCATGCAAGCATCTACCAGAATTCAGCTCATCTAGCACCCCGCACGCCTCCAAGCCACTCTCCATCGTCCGTGAGTTCGGTCTCGCCTTGCCATCACCCGCAAGCCTGACCATCTCTACCAGATAGCGCAAACCATCTCCACACTCCCCGTTTCGCACGCACCCGGATACCACCGCGGTCCACGCAACCACATCCCTCTCGCGCATTTCCTCGAACAGCTTCACGGCGTCTCTGACGACACCGCACCTAGCGTACATGTACACCAGAGACGATGGGACTGCGACGGAGCCGCCATCGACGGCGAGGAGGCCGTATCTGACGCAGTACGCGTGCACGGAGGCGCCGACGCCGAGCGCGCCGAGCTCGGCGGCAGCGGAGGCGGCGAGCGGCACGGTGAAGGGGGAAGGCCGCGCGGAAGAGGCGAGCATGCGGCGGTGGGCGTTGAGCGCGGCCACGAAGTCTGAGGCGCAGTGGTGGGTGCGGATGAGGGAGTTCCAGAGGAATGCGTCGGGGCGGGGGCAAGCCGAGAAGGCGAGCGCCGCGAGCCCGGGGCGCCCCGCGGAGGAGTAGGCGGAGACGAGCTTTGCGACGATGTCGGGGCGTTGGGAGAGGCCCGAGGTGACGGCGAGCGCGTGGACGCGAAGTAGCTCGGGCACCGGCGAGGGAGACGGCGACGAGAGGAAGCGGGAGAGGACGGCAATAGGGGTCGCGGCTTGGGGCGGCGTCATTTGATCGCGCGTTCGAATAGTTCACCCGTCACCCGTAGCCAGAATTCAGAAACGGATGCTCTAAGATAAGAATTCGGAAACAAGTCACGTACTCAGACAGTCACAATGACATACCCATAGGTGGGCTTCGATTCAAAAGAATGTATTTTTGAATGCATAATCTGATCCTAGTTGACTATAGAAAAACTTCCAATTTTTTTTTTAAAAAAAAGGAGAGGAAAAACTCCGAAGCGTACTAAGTTTTTTTTTGTTAAATAGTTAAAAATGAATCCTTGTGATGCTGCTGTTTCTTTTAGCTGATGCTGATTTGTTGTGACTTGTGAGGGAAAAAACACTGTTCTGAAGAATAGGCCTGATTTTTTGGCTAATAAGCTCAAGCACAGAGTGTATACGAATTGTAAAATAATATTAGCAAGTCTTAAGATTATCCAATTATCTTTATTAACTTCGAATGATAAGAATGCAGACTAACAACCCATGATACTAGTATAGTACTCTTCAGTCCTGAATCCTATAGTAGTAGTGCAAGTAGAAGCAACTTTCTCATCAGAGAGCTTTTATTTACGAGCACTGTACTATACATAAGCTCCTGTCCATGAACAGGACTGATGCTGTCTTCAGTTAATGATGATGCGCTCCATTCTCCTGGAATGAATGCCCCTTCACAGCTTGGATGGAGGCTGGTACCATCCCCACGGTTCATCCGAGCAATACTTGGTGACTTGCTTCACGGTCATGTAGTTATCAAGGCCCCTGAAAGCAATAGTGAAGGCAATTCAGGTGATGCAACTTACAAAACCTTTGCTTAGGGAGTATAATAGCTACAATTTGCGCAATTTTTTACACTGCAGTCAACACTCACCATTCTCCGAGCTCCCGACCAAAACCGCTCCGCTTGTTCCCTCCCCATGGAGCTTGGACGAAGCATGGTTGCGAGCAGTTTATCCAAATAATGCCAGATTGAAGAGCCTGCAGACGACAAATTTAAAATGTGTTATGGTATCTAATACTTCCATCAAATTATAGTTTTAACAGCTTTGCAAGTAAACAGGAGGTCAAATCAATGTCCAGGTCATACTTCCACTTTCAGTTACCTTTGAAATGCGCTCGCACCTCTCTTGATCATCGGAGATCACGGCACCAGCTAAACCATACCTGAAAAGAGTTTGTGCAGGTAGTGAATGAACAATATAAGCATCAAAGGTTTCTTTTCTAATTTCTAGTGCTATAAAATCAAGCAAAAATGACTCACTGAGTATCATTTGCAAGTTCCACAGCTTCACTCTCTCTCCTGAATTCTTTAACGCAGATGACAGGTCCAAAGACTTCCTCTCGCCAAATTTGCATTGACGTACTAATATCTGTTATAATTGTAGGTTCAAGAAAGAACCCTCTTTTGAGATGCTGCCAATTCATCAATGTAGCTTGGATCAATGGCTGAGAAACCAAAATGAGGCAATGAAATTAAGGATGCTTACCTGTGGTCGGGCACCTCCATACAGAATTGTGGCACCTTCACTTCTTGCAGTTGAGATGAACTTCTTTATCTTTTCGTACTGAATAAAACAAGGATTTAAAATGTTCAGAGTTGTGGATGACACATGCAATTGGGTTATGTCCATAATGTTCTATGTTGATTTCAAAAATATAAATGAATAAAATTACTTTTTTTGAAAGGGTGATGTGCAAAGAATCATTTGCTAACTCTTTCCTGGCTATCCATTTAATTTGGACATAATATCCTCATTGAAGTATTTACATAATAAAAAAAAGGTACATCTCTGCAACAGAACTTCAACAAGTTTGATATGCCTCGTTTTTACATCACCTGTCCTTCACTGACAACTGAACCCAGTCTGCAGCCTTCCTCCAGTGGATCTGAGACTTTTATATTCTTTGCCCATGCAACCAATCTATCCAAGAATTTCTTTGCAATTTTCTCCTGTATTAGAAATAACTTGGTGTGATTTCATGTATCAGAAGATGACTTGATCTGCCCAAAACAGCTAGAAGAAATACATACATGCAGCAGTAGACGAGAAGTAGCACTGCAGACTTGACCAGCATTTGCGAAGATCCCAAACATGGTCCATTCAACAGCTATTTTCAATCCAGTTATAACTTAGTACAGCTAACAAACTTGTGATAATATATGTAAAATTGACTTTTGCACTTCCATAATGCTATAAACCTTATGAATTGAGCTGAAAATAGATTGATTTTTGAAACATTAGATAAAATAAAAATAGGGGCATAGTGCAACATGAGGAAGAGACCTTTGTCAATGTCACGAATGTCATCAAAGACAATAAGAGGACTTTTGCCACCAAGCTCTAATGAAACAGGCTGTTGAAGATTACAATAAACAATGAATAAGGATTCTGTTATACAGGTACATAATTTGAAGATTTCTTGCATCAATGGATCCACAATGATCAAGTTGATGGAAAGTTAATTTAGGAACTGGAAATTTGCTGAGAAAGGATGGCAGCTAAATATAGAGAAAAAAAAGAGAACAAACCTTAACCATTTGGGCAGCTGAAGTCATTATCCTCTTACCAGTTTCTGTACTTCCAGTAAAAGCAATCTACAACATGGATGCGTAATTTTGATAAGTTTATGATTTGACAGTAATTATTTCAATCAAGTGATGCTTAACAGCATATGTACTCATTGAAAAAGAGGTATGATTGTCTTGACCTTATCCACATGGGGATGTGAGGATAATGGAGCACCAGCTTCAGGGCCCAGACCAGTAATTACATTGAAGACACCTGGTGGTAGGCCTATTTCCATACATATTGCACCAAGCTCTAAGCAACTCCTGAATTTTAAAAGATTTTATTCCCAGCTCCGAGGATAAAACAACTGCTCAAGTAACTTGAAAAGCATCAAAGCCTTACACAGAAGCCAATTCTGAAGGCTTTAATACAGCTGTACACCCAGCAGCCAAGGCAGGTGCGACCTTCCAAGTTGCCATCAACAGAGGATAGTTCCTTCATTTACACGAGAAAGATAAGGGTTAGAATGATCATCTGATAAACTCATTGTTCATGTGCAAAGCACAAACATAAACGATAGTAGTTCTAGCCTTTTAGGATGCATGTGAAGGTGCACGTGTGAGTGATGGGGTTAACATATTCCTAACCTGTAGAGGGCTCAACAATTGATAAATGAGCATAATAATGACTAAAAGGCTGGTATATGGCCCAAGGGGCTTCGAGAAGAAAAGGCACATTTCTAGCTGATCATGTTGTGCTTTTCTTGGATATAAGAGAGGTCAAAAGAACCAATTTCAGTTACCATGGAAGCAGCTACTAGCTTCAAATATGTTAAACTATGAAATACAAAAGCGAACAAATTTAAAATGCACTGGAATACATATTAACAGGTTTTGCTCTGATAGGACTCAGAATGTTCGCTTGTTTGACATGGATAAATGAAAGCATGTGGTAAAGATAGAAAATAAATAATCACTCTGGTTTAACCACATAACAACTGACCTTAAGAAGAAAATGAGCCATGGAATGTAGAAATAGAATCAGCATATGCTCATGAACTGAAAAACTAGAAGCATACAATGAAATGTTGGAAAACTTGTTGAATTAAGGTGCTTGAATGAAAGCAGATGTCATACCAAGGAGTGATCAGTCCAACAACCCCAATGGGTTCTTTAAGTACATATGACTTGAAGTTTTCCATAGGCAGAGAGATTGGTGAACGTTGCTTCCCATCTAAAGCTTCCGCCAGATCAGCATAGTACTCAAAGCATGCAGCGACATCATCCTAATATAAAATGTTAAAACATTGATTAAAACATGGATCATCTTCTTTCTCCAGACACAACAAACATCATAGTGCAAAATGCAAACTGAAGCTACCATGTCTGCACTTGCTTCATCCAGAGGTTTCCCAGAATCAAGTGTCTCCAGCAAAGCCAGCTCAGATTTCCTATCTTTAATCTGCACCCAGCAACAAACATTTCAAGAAAATTACTGCCAGATAAAACAACCGTGGCAGTTAACAGAAAGAAAACAATCAGACGTTTTCCTCATGATAACAGATGTCCATTTTTGCCAACTTTTTCTGCTGAGTTACACTGGTTAGACCGTTGAAGTCCGGGGGGGTCAAATGGTCAATGAAAACCCTGTCACTGGTCCAGGTTCAAAGGCTGGCACAAACTTCTTAAGGACAAAATCAGGATGACGTCCCTCCCCCTGGTCGAGTCTTTTAACAGATGCCCATTTAAAATGCAGTAAACAGCATTAACTAGTAAGCTTTCGACATGCGTCCATAATTTCGACTACAAAAGACAATCTACAGACAATTTCAGTGTCATAGCATGGCACATAGCAGGAAAAATATTGTCCATAGGAGCCTGCATTGTTGCAATCCTGCTAGGCAGCTAAGGCTTCTACTCTACAATATGAGATTAATAGACCAAGATTAAGGTATCTACTTTAGTAGGCCAAAGATTAAGGTATCTGATATAAAGCTACAACCACACCCCTTGTAGATGTTCATACACAACAAATCAACCTAACCAGTAACCAAGAGGTGTAAAAAGAAATCAGATACTGGCCAAATAAAAGAGGAGACATTTGACAATCGCTCAACAGTCATGCATCTCACGTTTTTGTTTTTCCCAATAGCGATCTCTATGGACTCCAAAAAACACTAGACAAGAGCAACCTTCCTAGTCGCCCCCAAAACTAACTATGTTCACACACCAGCTAGATGTTCACGGGATATGGTTGTGAGTTGTGATAGGACAAGGTTGGCACCTTGGCGGCGATCGCTCTGAGAAAGTTGGCTCGCATGGCCCCAGAGGCACGCGACCAGTGCCTCCCGCCGTCGCGGGAGAACGCGTCCCGCGCCGCGGCGACCGCGATCTCCACGTCCTCCGCCGTGCCCGCCGGGATGTCGCCTTCGCGGATACCGATCAGTGATTACCACCACAACAAAAAGGTCGAGTTCAGTACGGTGCTTGGCTGCTTGCTAGGCTGCTGCAGGTACGACGTCAAAGCGATCGGAGAGAGGGGGGGGGGGGGGCGCGGGCAAGCACGAACCGATGGTGGCCTCCGTGGCCGGGTTGACGACGGGGAGGCGGCGCCCGAGGCACGGCTCCCTCCAGGCCCCGCCAATGAAGAGGCCGCGCCGGGGGACCGTCTGCGGCGGCGCCATGGCGATGCGGTGGACTGGAGACGAGAGGACAGAGGAGTGACCTGCTGCCGCCGCCGCCGCCGCCTTTCAGGTTGGCCTGCGCGTGCCCTCCGGTGACTGTTTGGTGGCCGACCTGTAGCAGGCTAGCAGCTCCGCTGTGCTACTTTTTGATCTGGACTCCGGTCGCCGTGCTTTGCAATCGATCGATTATTTTAAAAGGGGCAACGGATCTAGTGCAAACTCATTTCCCGTGCAAACTGTGCAAACTCTAATCTGGATCGCAGGATGTTGATCAAGGGGGCACATGAGAGAGGTGGAAGGAGAGGTTTGTAAAAGTGTGATTAAGAGCGGACGGTTAAGTGCAAAATTACCCAATCTATCTGTGCCCCTTGGATCAACATCCTGTGGTCCAGATTAGAGTTTGCACAGTTTGCACGAAAGATAAGTTTGCACTAGATCCGTTGCCATTTTAAAATGGAGTATATTGGCGAAGGATATGTTGGGCGAAGAGGTGACCCACCTGCCATGTGATGAAGGATATCTATCTTGGCGCACGCGCACGTTGTCGCGTACGGGCACGCATGCCTCGCCAGTCCACCACCCGTGCACGGTGGCACGGCTTCGGTGGGCGTGTGAGTGGTGCGGAGCCCACCATGCACCAGCGTCGCCATCCCTCCGCGACTTTTTGTGATTTGTCTACAGCTCAGCACCGTCTCCGGTGACAGTAAAGCAGCACAGTGGGCGGAAAGGCTAATCTCTCTGGGGAATTTGATGTTGCCAGTTTATAGAAACAATCGTGTGGTAGTAGTAGATCGCTTTCTGCTTGGCTTGCTACTGTTTAGCGGCAATGTTTTTTTTCTCGAATACGCAAAAGGTTTGCGCATCGTTGCATTAAGTAGAAGGAATGTTTACAGGTGCGCTTTAGCGCTGAGTACAGACGGCGAGGAGTGGGGGGTGTTTTAATAGCAATAAACATTACAACTGACACCTTCTCCCCCCCCCCCCTCCTCTCAAAAGGAAAGCGGACTACTCACGAATCAAACAACCAAGGTGCCGGGCTCCTCCTTCGATCCAAAGGTCGGCGTTGGCCCTGATGGTGCTCAGTAGCTGTGTAATGTCGGAGGATGCGTTACGAAAGCATCGAGCGTTACGCTCCTTCCAGATCTCCCAGGCTACTAATGCGAATAGGGTGTCGGCTCCTTTTTGACGTTCACCGTGCCAGCGCAACCTCCAGTGGTCCCACCATGCCATTAGGGTCTCATCACCAACCAGGGATGCGTCGACTCCAAGAACTGATAGTATGGTCCACCAGACCTGCCGTGAGAACGAGCAAGAAGCCACGATATGATCGATAGTCTCTGGGTCTTGATCGCAGAGGTAGCAACTGTCGACGGCTTGCAGGCCGTGGCGTCGCCTCCTGTCCGCAGTCCAATGCCGACCTCTGATGGCGAGCCAAAGGAAGATCTTAACTCGTAGTGGCGCCTAAATTTTCCATATCCTCGAGCAGCCGCGCACCGGGAGGGAGGCCGCAAGGAGAGCACGGTAGGCTGACTTAGCTGAATATTGGCTGTCTGGTGTCCATCTCCAGACGAGAGAGTCCTCCCCGACACTCAACTGGCACTGTGAGACCGCATCCCACAACTTCAAGTAATCCGGGAAGGCCGCGGAGGTGATCCCTCCCGAAATCTGGCGAACCCACGCACGCGCTGTGAGTCCTTCGGCGACCGTTGTAGACTTGATATCCGCTGACTGACGAAGGCCAAGAGAGCGGGGGCGATGTCCTTGACTGACTGTGTCTGGATCCACTTCCCCGTCCAGAAATGTGTTGAGCGCCCATTAACGAGCACAGTGTACGTCGAGGCATTGAAGAATGCTCGAACTTCTTTGGAGGATGCAATGGGTAGACTGGACCACGCCCTGTCTTGATCCACCTTCTGTAGCCAAAGCCATCTGGTTTGCAGGGCGATGGATGTGAGTCGCAGATCAGGGATGCCCAGACCCCCCAGTTCCGTTGGTCGACAAACAATGGGCCACGCGACCATGCATTTCCCCCTAACTGAGCCTTCTTTCCCCGTCCACAGGAACCTGCGGCAAATGTTGTTGATTTCGTCTAATGCCTAGGGTGGGAGGCCGTCCGCAATGATGGTGTAAATGGGAATGGCGGAGAGGACGGACTTGATCCAGATGAGCCTGCCGCTCCTCGCCATGAGCGGCCCATGGCAGCTCGGAAGCCTTCTTTCGATGACGTCTATGGTGGACTGAATCCGCGCTTTTGGGATTTTTTTGGTACTCAGCGGCAAACCAAGGTACGTGATGGGGAAGTCGGCTCGGCAGCAGCCCAGCACCTCCTGCAGCTGCGGCAGGATGTCCTGTGGCATGTGGATCGCCGTGATGGAGCATTTGGCAAGGTTGGTGTGCAGTCCGGATGCTTCCCCAAAAATTCTTAGTATTTCCTTGACCGCCCTCGCCTCCGTCACATCCGGGTACATGAACATGATGACGTCGTCGGCGTACAGGCTGCAGTGGTGCCTGATCACCGGCACTCTGATAGGCCTCAGCAAATTCTCCGCTGCGGCCGTCGCGACCAGCCTGGCGAACACTTCCATGGCGATTATGAAAAGCATCGGCGAAAGCGAATCACCTTGGCGGACTCCTCTCCTGTGGCTGATGGCGTTACCCGGTCGACCATTAAGGATTATGCGCGAAGTGGCCGTGGATAGTATTGTGGCTACCCACCGGCGCCAACGTTCGCCGAAGCCGAACGTCTGCAAGGTGTTCAGCAGGAAGGGCCAGGCAACGGTGTCGAATGCTTTGGAAATATCGAGCTTCAGCAGTGCCATGGGGGTCTTTTTTTTCCTGAGGTATACAGCAGCACGCTGGACGAACTTGAAGTTATCGTGAATTGTCCTTCCACGAATGAAGGCGTTCTGGTTCGATGAGATCATGCTTTGTAGCAACGGCGCTAGCCGCGACGCAAGGAGCTTGGACACCAGCTTCCCGAAGCTGTGAATCATCGAAATTGGCCGGTAGTCTCCAGGAGAAGCGGCGTCTGGCTTTTTGGGCAGTAGGATGACCAAGGCGTTGTTCAGCCGTTTGAAGGCGCAGCTGTCTCCGAAAAGGAACGCGTTAACGGCAGCCAGGACATCCAATTTGATATGCGGCCACGATGATTTGTAGAACAGTCCTGTAAAACCGTCCGGCCCTGGGGCCCTATCAGAAGGCATCTCACGCACGGCCACCTCAACCTCCTCCTCGGAGAATGGCATATCCAGTGCGGACAGGTCGGTGGGTGAGATCCCAATCGCTTGGAAGTCGATGGTGAAAGAAGCAGGACCGGCTTGACCAAACACGCCTCGGAAGTGGTCGAAGATGGCCACCTCCATTTCTTCATGTGAGGTGCAGACTGCGCCAGTGTGATCTCTAAGGCGGGTGATCCCGTTCCTGCGTTTCCTGCCCCTGGCCAGCAAGTGGAAGTATTTTGTGTTGGCGTCCCCATCAGCGAGGAAACGAACTCTTGCCCTCTGGCGCGCCATGGTCCGTTCCAGGGACGCGAGGCCTAGGACCTTGAGCTTCAGGTCCTTCCGCAGCTGGTGCTCACTGTCTGAAAGCGCCCGGCGCTCTGCGGACTGGTCCAAGCGTAGGATGATGGAGCGTGCCATCAGCAGCTGCTCCCTTATATTTCCGATCCTGGACGCCGCCCACCGCTGTAGCTCAATTTTTAGATTCCTGAGCAGCTCATCAAGACGGCGCAGTGGATCAGAGGTTGTCGGCGCACATGTCCAGCCTCTGACTACGGCTTCCTGGTATCCCGGCATTTTAGGCCAGAATGATTCGAAGTGGAAGCGCCTCATGTGTTGGATGGACAGCTGCGTCTGCAAGAGGAGTGGACAATGGTCGGAGGCGTCCGACGAGAGAGCCTGCAGGTGGCAATCCGGGTGCATTGCCTCCCAATCCAAGGAGACGAGCGCACGGTCCAGCCTCACCATGGTGGGCGATCGACGTTCGTTACTCCAAGTGTATCGCCTTCCGTGCAAGTGGATGTCCACCAGCTCCAGCTCAGCTACTGTCTGTCGGAACCGATTCAGGTTACGCCTGTTGATTGCGCCGTTGCTCTTGTCTGCTTCATCCAGGATCAGGTTGAAATCACCAACGACCGCCCACGGTCCGACGCACGCATCTCTGACGGCTGCCAGCTCTTCTAGGAATAGCAACTTTTCCCCATCATCTTGTGGCCCGTATACAGCCGTGAGCCACCATGGTGGACACACCGTGTCTATTCCCGTGTGCACCTTGACTGTGATGGAGAAGCAGCCGACATGGACGTCATCCAGGCGAATGTCCGGCTGCTGACCCGCCACCAAGATACCACCACAAGTTCCCGCGGCCGGCACGAACGCGTAATCAACAAAATTCATTCCAAGAAGAGAGGATACAAGCATTTGGGATACAGACGATAATTTAGTTTCCACAATACAGACCACATGCGGCCTCTCAGACTGGACGAGGGTGCGGACAGAGTCCCGCCGCGCGCGCCCATTTAATCCGCGCGCATTCCAGCATAGTATCGTAGTATTATTCATCGTATTACAACTAGTCTGTGTCGCTCAAACGCGCACGGCGCGGCGACCCGAGGAGCGCAGCGGGCGAGCCTCCCCAGGGAAAAGCTCCCGCATTGCCTCGACATGAGACTCCCTGTCGCTTCCCTCGAACAAAGCTTCAAAGTCGTGCTTACTGCTTTCACCGTTCTGGGCAGGAGCAAGACCCAGCCTCTGCATGATGAGAATCTCTCCACGCTTGGCCACCGGAACCTTGGACAGCGGCTGCGCAGCGATTCTTCTGCTACGCAGCGGCATCTTTGCAGACGAGTCGAACACCTTTGTCGGCAGCAGGGGCGAGGTTGCCTTCTTGAGAACCTTGGACGCGAACCTCCTCAGGCGGCCGCTGATTGAACTTGAGGCCGAAGCCGAGGTGCTGTCTTCCTGCGTTGCAATTGGTGTTCGGGCGCCCTCCTCTGGATCCCTGACGGCACTTTGCGGAGAGGCGAGGGCACCGCGGACTGCGCTCTGCGGCGTGGCGAGGGCCTCACGGCCACTGTATGCCGGCGTCCAGTCCTGGACTGGGCAGCATACAGCAGCAAGGCTTGGAACGTTTGGCGCCGAGTCCGCGTCCTGGCTGGCGCCCTTCTGCTGCGCTTCCTGGGCAGCGCACGGCGAGGCAGCGGCCGGTGCGCCAGCGGCCTCGGCTGGCTCGGGTGTTGCCCAAGCCAAGTCCTGAGCTGGCAGCCGTTTGGTTACTGCTCCAGCAGTCTTCGGGTAGGTAGCAGGCGGCGATCCTGCCCACATGGTGCTGGCCGGTGTCGCGGCCGGCGTTCGTAGAGCTCCATCAGCGGGTGCGGCGTCCGCCGGCACGTCGAGGCCGTTTGACACGGCTTTGGTGTCGGACGACACGGAGGCAGAGCTCCTGGTCCCCTGCAGATCGCTTGCAGGGCCTGAAGCTGGAGATATTTCAATAGGCCTGCTGCCACCGCATGCAGCCTGCTTGGCGCACCGAGCCGAATCCACCGGTCTTTCGAGCGCCTGTGCCCAGGCGGCATCCCAGTAGCAGGCTGGACGAGGGGCCTCTTGGACTGCAGCCGTCGACGCGCTCGCAACGACCGCCGGCCCTGAGTCACCCTCGGCCGCTGCGTCCTGAACGGCAGCCGGAGTCTCCACGCCGCATGGCGGCACGAGCGCGACATGCCGAATTGGCCGCCACACCCATCTTCCCTGCCTGTGCCCGCCCGGCTTGAGGGGCGACCGTCCGCGCTGATCGTCGAGGTTGGCGCTCCGCAGCGGACACTGCTGCCTCGACGCGCCGACCACGGCCGGCGCTGGTTGCCTGCGCCGGTGATTCCTGCTCCGCTCCCGCGCGGACCCGGCATCCGGAGGCGAGGCCGTGGCAGGTCCCACGAGCCCCCTGGCGCGGCCAGCACCCGCACCTCGCCGGTGCCCTCCAGTCCCGAGGTCGGCGTCCCCGTCTGGGATGCCGCGGTCGCAGGCGAAGGTGTGGATCCTCGGTCCACTCCTCCGGCCGAAGCGGTAGTCCTCGTGATCGCTGACGTCGTCCTCAGAGGAGGGTAGCCCCCTAGGCGGCGGAGACGGTGAAAGCCCTAGTTTGGTTTTGGATAATTGATGAAACCCTAGTACTAACCTTTATACTAAGTGTGTATAGACTTAATGAGGTTGGTACATGCCAACTGATGGAGCAAGTGATGATCATGGTGATGATGGTGATGACCACAAGATGATCAAGTGCTCAACTTGGAAAAGAAGAAAGAGAAAAACAAAACCCTATGGAAGATCAAGGCAAAGGTATTGCTTAGGGTTTTGGTTTTGGTGATCAAGACACCATAGAGGGTGTGATCACATTTAGGATAGATAGCCGTACTATAAAGAGGGGAATTCTTTAGCTAAGCGGTTATCAAGTGCCACTAGGTGTCATTGTTCATGTGCATGCATTTAGAACCTAGTGAGCTAACTTAACTCCTTCGAAGAAAATGATTCTGAAAATGCTAACACACGTGCACTTGTTGGTACACACGTTGTGGTGTTGGCACACTTTGAGAAGGAGGTGGAGTTTGAAGAGTAAAGAGAGGATGGGTCCCTCTCTCCCTCCCGCCGAGCTTGCGAGGCGGGATTCGGCGCTTTTCGAGAAAATGAAGTGCATATTTTCTATTGCGCCGGTGGGAAAATTGGAGAAGTCGCGGGAGTGTTTCTCGCTGAGGAACACTCACCGGACGCTGGCTCAGAGGCACCAGACGCTGTGTCTGAGCGTCCGGTGTGCAGGCTGCCTGGCCCAGCTAGGGTAAGGCACCGGACGATAGGCACCGGACGCTGGCTTGAGCGTCCGGTGGTGCGCGTCCGGTGTGCGGGCGTTTTGCGACCCTCTCTGCGCATGGGTCCGGTGTGCACCGGACGCTCAGGGTGCGTCCGGTGACCCTGCGAGTTTGCGGAGCTCTCTGCGCATGAGTTCGGTGTGCACCGGACGCGTCCGGTGCCAACCTGCTCAGCGTCCGGTGCTCTGCAGGTTACCGTTAGATTCTGACACGCGGCTGACGTTGGAGCACCGGACGCTGGTGTTGAGCGTCTGGTGCCCCTTTAAGAGCGTCCGGTGACCCCGTGTTTCGCCCAGTGAAAGAGCCAACGGCTCTATTTGTTTGAGGGGCTATAAATACGTGTTTGGCCGGCTTGGGGCTCACTCTCTTGGCATTCTAGCATACATAACATCCTTGTGAGCCTAAGCAAACACCTCCCACTCATCTCCTTCATAGATTAAACATCTTTGTGAGATTGGGAGTGATTCCAAGTGCATTTGCTTGAGTGATTGCATCTAGTGGCACTTGGGGATCGTTCTAGCTGCGGTTTTCTTGTTACTCTTGGTGGTTGCCGCCACCTAAACGGCTTGGAGCAGCGGAGGAGGATTGGCACGAGTTGGTGATTGTTCGTGGCCATCTCCCGGTGATTGTGAGAGGTTTGTGCCTACCTCGGCGGAGAGCCAAAGGCAACATTAGTGGATTGCTCGTGTCATTGAGCTACCTCACTTGTGGGTAGGTTCTTGTGGTGTCCTAGTGAGGACGAGGTTCGTGCTACACCTCTTAGCCACCGAACCA
This sequence comes from Sorghum bicolor, assembly GCF_000003195.3. Taxonomy (NCBI): domain Eukaryota; kingdom Viridiplantae; phylum Streptophyta; class Magnoliopsida; order Poales; family Poaceae; genus Sorghum; species Sorghum bicolor. The sequence continues at coordinate 47,862,737 of NC_012875.2, forward strand.
CCAAGTGTTGGTCGACACAACGGGGACGTAGCGTGCCGGCAAGCACGTGAACCTCGGGAGAAAAATCATGTGTCTCCATTGTGTTTGTTGATTGGATTTCTCCTGGTGATTGGACTTCATAATATTGTGATTGGTTCATCCCCTCTACGTGGTGGTATAAAGATCAAACTCTCTCTCTTACTTTCTTGTAAACTAGAGTAGCTTACTTCTTGTATAGAAACTTTAGGTAGCTCTCTAGTGTAAGTAGAGACTTAGTTCTTATGTGCATAGTGATCATAGCAACTAGAATTGTTGGGTAGGTGGCTTGCAAACACCCCATTAGAGCTAGAGCAAAAAGCTTCGCTTTGTTATTTACTAACCTCTTGCTCTAGTGTTCTTGTAGAATTTTTAAATAGGCTATTCACCCCCCCCCCCCTCTAGCCATATTAGGACCTTTCAGACGGCGATCGGGGGTCGAAGTCCGCCACAGTCTTGACGTGTATGATGACTTTGTAGGCGAGGGTCTTCTTCTCTGTCAGGTAGGGAGGCAACGCCGGCCCACCGGCGAAGAGGTGGCAGGGGGGTTCATCCTCCGTGATCCCCAGCCAGCAGATGAGCGGGATGTAGGAGTGGTGGGCTGTCCAAGCCGTTACCTTGAATGCGGAGAGGTCGCCCCCGGAGCTCGTGGCGGCGTCTATGTCCTGGATCCAGCACGAAGGGGTGAGGATCTTGGCTGCTGTGTCCTCGCGCCACGCGTGCGGCGGCACCCTTTCAAGCACGATGTTGACGCGGAACCGTAGGGTTGCTTGGTCGGCGTGTCGCAGTTTTGTCCAAGGCCTCAGCACAAGCGCCGTGGAGCCGATGGGCAGCGGCGAGGCGGCAAGGACCCGATCTTTGACCGTCTGGGAGGCACAGAGGATGATGAAATTCTCGGGGTAGAAGTGGCGCAACATCACCTCGTCCGGCCGGACCCCAGACGCGGCAGCGATGGCCTGATGAGCGTCGGCGATGGGGATGTCCGAGGCGCCGCAGCGAGTCTGCGCCACGACTGAGAACCGCAGGCTCGCCTCTGCATTGTTGATGGCTGCGTCGCGTGAGATGTAGCGCCAGCATTCGCGCGGACGCGAGCTCGGCGCGCCCGGCTTCGCCAAGGCACCGTCTTCGACCTCTGAGGGCGGGCTCGGCGAAGGCGTCCTCCCGCTTGCATCCTCAGGCGTTCCTGGGGACGGCGGCGGCGGCGTCGGCCCGCTCGCCCCAGGCGGCGTTCCTGGGCTGCGCCCTCCCTGTTGCCTGACGAAGCGCCCGTCGTTCCTCGCCGGCGCCTCCCCGCTGCTCGCTGGCCGAGGTCGCTTGCAGTCTCTGGCGTAGTGGTTGATGCCGCGGCAGTTGAAGCATCTCATGGGCCGCCGGCAGTTGGCGACGCGGTGGGCCGAGGAAAGGCAGTTGAGGCAGCGGTCCTCGACCTCCCTGGGGAGGACACGCTCCTCTCCGCTGCGCCTCTGGGAACCCGGCCGCCTCCCCTGGACTGCAGCGCCGCGCGCCCGCGCCTCCATCTGGCCGGTGGCGCCACGCGGCCGCACCTCCTGGTCCGGTCTTTGCGGCAGCACAAGCTGCCAGCCGTCTCGGTCCGGGGGGGACGCCCGACGCCGGGGGCCAAGACGCAGGTGGGCGGAGACGCGGTGCGTCTCGGCGTCAGATCGGGGGACTGCCCCAACCGAAGCCGTCGCGCCCCCGTGGCCTCTCCGCCGTCGCCTTCTGCGCTGCCTGCGGCACCGTGGCTTGAAGGGGTCCTTTCCAGCGCCTGGCTCCCCGCGTCCACCTGCCACTGCCGGTCCAGGCCTCTCAGCCGGCGGGGACTGCAGGAGGGGACGAGAGGGGCCGATCTGCACCGGAGATGCTGCTGCGGGGGAGACGCCCCTGCGGGCGGCGGCGACGTAGGAGGCCTTCGGGGCAGGCGCCTCATCCTCGTCGTCGGAGCCGTCAGTCGTGGAGACCTCCCCCCACCTCATGGACTTAGATCTGCCATGGGAAGGGGGAAAGAAGGAGGGGGCGGCCGGGGAGAGGGCCTTACCTGAGCCACCAGCGGCAGGGAGGGGGGGTCTTGGGTGGCTGCCGAGGTCTGAGTGACCGGCGGCAGGCTGGTCTGGGCGATGGCCGGGGTGGCGGCGGTCGGGGTCGGGGTGGCGGCGCTGCGGGGGGGAGAGCCTGACGGAGCCATCCAAGGGCGTCGCCCACCCAGTCACTGTCTCGTCCGCATGGAGGATTAATTTCTTGTTTTTTCTATCTTAGCGGCAATGTGAATGCACTTACGCACACAAATCTTTGTTGCGTGATTGAATCTCCAACTTCTATATGTGTGAATCCATTGTCTAGGCCTTGTTTACTTTCAAAATTTTTTACAAAATAGAAATAGTAGTATTTTCGTTCGTATTTAATAAATATTATTTAATTATGGACTAACCAAAATTAAAAGATTTGTCTCGCAAATTACAGATAAACTATGTCATTAGTTATTTCTTTTATCTATATTTAATACTCCATGCATGTACCACAAGATTCGAGGGTCATAGGGTATGTAAAAAATTCTACAAAATATTTTAGGAACTAAAACAAGGCCCTAGTGCTGATCCTTCTTTTTATTTTCCTAAATTAAATGTTTCGTTCATGGTTCTCTAGGCTTGTTAACCACTACTTAGCGCATAAAGGCATGTACAATAGGTCTAAACGCCCCTTTATCTCCTTTTTTAAAAAAGAAGATCCCTCCGTCGAAGCCCGGAGATGGAGCCACCATCATCTCGTGAGATGATAGGGCGCCCGTGCTCCGAGGCCGAGAAGACGACCTGAGCAGCATTGTATGACGTTGTCTTCCTGTCTCGACGCTGTGCAGATTTGGGGTGCTCCTAAGGGCATGTACAGTCCACAGACGGGTTATTGTCTGTAAGTTATTATCATATGAGATGTAGACAGGTAAATAGACAACTCATACAGTGGACCGTCTATTTGACTGTCTATGAACTATTTAATGTGATTACACATCTAGGATCCATCGTGAATAAGCTCTACGTGTGCTCTCTTGTTGTTTGTTTATAACAATGAGTCAAGCAAATAATTTTCATTTCAAAGGATCATAACAACAGCACTGAATAAATAAGCTAACTGCAGGCATCTGTACGTATGTAAACACCGAACAAAACAAACTACCTGCGGGCATCATTCAAGGCATCTGTATGTATGTGCAACCGAACAGAACAAGCTAAATTATTTTTGTTTTTTTGAGCATGTGTGTGTGCTCTCCGAGTACTGAACAAGCTAACTGACAAATACGACACGGACTGAGTGTACTGAAAGTCTAAATCATGGCGGCACGTGTGTGTGCTCATGGCAGTGCCCAGCGTGACTTCCTCCGCGCACGGCCATCCTGGATCCGCCCAGCCGTCGACTCGTCGTACAGCGCGGCTCTCTGCAGACGAGAGCTCCTTGGGCCACGAGCCGCACTCGTCCTCTCGTGAAGCGACGGAGAGGGGTCGTCTTCTCGTGCGCAGGGTCTGTTTTGCAAAATAAACAACATACAGACGGGGCTTACAGCCGCGCTGTACATGCCCTAACCGCGGTTGAGGTTTGGGCGCACGCAAGATGGAACCATCGCACCAAAATGTTCATCACTGACGGTGCTCGAGATGTCCGCGCGAAGGCACATCATCGGCACGCGGCTCGCTTCCTCGGTCGCGTAAAGGCTTCGCGCTAGGGGCGGATGCGGACGACCTTCCAGCTACTAGCCTACTACTGCATGAAGAAGGATCCCTGCACTGGTCATTGGCGGCGACCACACTAGGTTCCCCGCTCCGGCGTACTCTCTAACCATGCCATCTTAGTTTCAGGTGCGACAACGGGCTCTGTTCGTTTAAGCTTATCAACATATCGGCTATTCAACAGTGTTTTTCCCTCACAACAAATCAGCGAACAATATTTTTCCACCATGGTTATCTTCTGATTCAGGCACGGGTTGTGATGGACTCATGGTGTCGTCTTTCTTTTGCATAGAAACAAGAAGCAGTGAAGAAGCATATTGAACTACTCTGGTATTACTATACTATGCTGTGATGCATGTATTCTGAGCTACGCTGTTTCTTGACAGCATAGTGATCTATTTAATTTCTCTGAGTTGCCATGTACTTGCTGAAACTGACTCCTTGTCAATAGAATTATTTTCAGTTATCATCTATTATGTGAATCTAATTATATTGTTTACTTTGATGTTAACAACAATTAATGCATGTTTGTTTATTCAAGCACATATACAACAAGTCAAGTTGATGTTTATGGAATCATTTTTCATCGAAAACAATACAATGGTATACAAATTGATATTCATCATTAATCTTCGCAACATGCGAAGCACTAAAGTGCTTTCAAGCGACATCTTGTCTCTGAGTTATACGACCTGTCCTTTTAGTTATCTATATATCAAATTTTAGTTTCATGGAGACGACTTCCCATCTCTGGGTTGTACATACCCTAATAATGTGACTATGTGAGTTACTCCGCATAAAGAGAACAATAAGGCGAGACAGCAAGGCAGATGTATAATGCATTTACTTTGTTGCACCCATCAATGCAGAAGTGTCAACACACCGGTTTACATTCCATTTATCTTTTTAGAAATAATAATGTATTACAACACGATGTATTAAAGTAATTATTAGGAGTTTGAATCATGCGAGATCTTACAAGTTGTTATCTAAATTGCTACAACACATTAGCATGCATGCCCAAATAAAAAAACACCTTGCTCTTCCGTACATAACTCTATTCTCTAAAACAATCCAAATGCAAGCATTTTTCTACATCCAAGTCTCCAAGTGCGAGTGTTCTGCACGTTTCATGTTTAACTCTGAATATTCTCTCTATAGTCATAGTTTACCATGTTTGTGTGAGTCATATGCTCCAACAACCTTGAGTTAGCACTGACTTGTCTTTATTAGGGTAGACGAGTACATTGAGCAAAGGAGTCAAGGCTGCGGTGACATGCAACGGACTGCTCATAGGGGCGACAGCATAAGGCGCGTGCCAGTTTTGAGATGGCAGGACGCCAGGGCAGCGACTAATGAGGACATAACTTCTTTGGATGCACATATCGCTCATACAACCACTATACAAGGACCGATGAATAGAGCTCTGATGCGAGAATTATATCTAGAGGTAAGCTCGTTAATCATTTCTAACTAATTATTTTTTACGATTATGAGAATAGATGTCTCCACCAACTAAATTTTAGCTAGCTAAAATTATTTTAGCTACTCTTAGGTGACTAATGGAACTAAACTATTTTAGCCCCTTTTAGTCAATGTGTTTGGAACTTTAGCTACTAAAGTGACTAAAGTTTAGCTAGCTAAAATTTAGTTGGTGGAACCAAACAGGGCCTTAGAAAAAATATTGGAGATTATCATGATAGTTGGAGAGAGGGATGGAGGAGGACAAGATTAGCAATAGCATCCAAGTCAAGAGAGATCGGGAGTCCAAGTTGATGTTGGGTCCAGTTTGACTTTTAGGAGTAGTAGACCATGCTAAAAATATCGTCTTTGTTACATATGAACTCCTTTTTTCTACATGTGTATAGAAAATTAAGAAGATAAGTTTTCCAATGGCACGAGTCTCACATTAAAATTCCATTGAAGTTAATGAAAATCTTAAAAAAGTCTACATCCAGAATTGGTTAGAGTGATGCAACACCATCTTTTAAGCTATTAGGACCGTGTAGTGTCTTTAAGATACTAGGGACGTGCCTAAGACTCTAGGTGCTATGATGCCTAAAGACTTTATAATTAGTAGTTGCCGCTCATATTAGGATTTGAGTTTTGATTTAAATAAAACTGTCTCTAGAAAGTCATCATTTATTGTTTTGTTATACCCCGGTTTTGAGTGCTTAATCATAATCTACGATTCATATTGAGAACATGTTTTTTTTAGTTATCACCGGTATTTCTCGATTTATAGGTATGAATTAGTTTTTTTGGCGAGCTCAATTGAATAGTGACATAATTAATAACTAGAGAACATATATCAGTATGTCAAGCCTCCAATCATTGTTTATCTCTGCTTAGCGGGAGATGGGCTTTTTAGTTTTTTGCCACCACATGTCATCGTTATAGGTGGGTTCTTGCAAATTTGCCATTCATGACTCATATATCAGTAACTTATATGGTCCCACATGTCATTGACACACACAGGTTTGACACACTTAAAGGTGGCAAATAAATAAAAAATCCGCGGGAGATCGGGACCTCCTTTCACGTTAGCAGCACGCGGTGCTTGAGGCGCACGATGACGTGGATGGCGGCCTGAGCACCGATTGGGACTGGGAAGGAAATTGAGCGGATCTGTGGGTTTGAGGGTGATACGCGGAAGGAAATTGAGCTACCATTTTTTTTGTGAATCAATTGATACCAAATTGATAGTCTATCTACCCTATTAATAATTCACCAACTTTTTCTTTCTTAGATCCACACAAAAAAAATGTCTCCGCTGAGAAGCTTTGTCTTAGTGCACCCAAAAAATTGTACCCAAAAAATAATACCTTTAAAATAAACTGTCCAGATTTACTTTTGAGTCTTCTCTCTCCTTACTCACTCAAATCACACGGTCAAGATCATTTGTATCGACCTTCTCCTCTCATCTCCCAGGCCCGCAACTAGACCCACGCCCGCGCTCCGAGTTCGATCGCTCAGCTTGTCTTGTCTTTTCATCGATCAATTCTTTCCTGGAGTGACCATGGAAAGAAAAATTTACCACGCGACTTCTGATCTGATCCGACTGCTGGTGGCGTGACGGCAACACGACAGGGAAGCGGCGATGTGTGGAGACGTGGAGGCACGGGTGCTCGGATCGCGGGGGCGCAGCGGCGACGCAAGATTCACCGGCGCGGGTGGCCGCAGCAGGGCGTGTGAGGATGGCGGTAGTTCGCCGTGCGGACGCCAGGTAGCGCAGCCGCAAGGTCAGGTAGGCGAGCGCGGAGGCGATGGGGCTGTGGCAGCGCCTCGAACGGCACTGCTGCGGTTCCCCGGCGGCGAGGCGCCCACGATCCTCAAGGTGCCCGGGGGGTGGTGGCCAAGTCTTTGCACACCAGCATGTTCTATGCCTCTATCACGCCGGGGAGGCCATCACGCTATTCCAGTTCGTGCGCGGCCTATGCCATGGCGCTGCGGTGGTTGCACTAGCCGCGCGCGGGTGCTAGGCGTTGTGCGAACTGCATCAAATGGCGCGTGTACGACAATAGTAGATCCCCAGGCTGCTGGCGGCGCCCATCCCATCTTTCCCGGATTGTGTGGTTGTTCGTCAGAGCAAGTATTATAGTGGGCTATAAGCTGGCTAAATGCTGAGTGGAGGAGAGAAGGAAGGAGAGAGAAGAGAAACTTGCTGCTTACAGCCAGCTTAGACATAGGAAACAAGAAACTTTGTGAGAGATAAGTGGACCATGTATTAATAGTGAATAGCTAACTATTGTATAGATGGGCTGAAATAAGGCTACAAGAAATCATACAGCCAGCAATAGACTGTATTATTAAACTTGCTCTCATGATGCTGTCGGCGGGACGAGGAGGCCGCAGTCGAGGATCTGTTGCAAACCAGGCGTGTTCATTCGGGCCTTGTTTAGTTCCCAAAAAATTTTGCAAAATTTTTCAGATTCTCCGTCACATCGAATCTTTAGACACATGCATGAAGTATTAAATATAGACAAAAATAAAAACTAATTGCACAGTTTGGTCGAAATTGACGAGACGAATCTTTTAAGCCTAGTTAGTCCATGATTGGACAATATTTGTCAAATACAAACGAAAAAACTACGGTGTCGATTTTGCAAAATATTTTGGAACTAAACAAGGCCTCGGTGTTCCCCTTCTCCCTCTGATTGTCTTGCTCTTCTGATATTGCTTGTTTTTAATTTGTTTGCTATGGTGTGGGCGTGGGTGTGCTGAAGCACGAGAATAAGAAGCACGAGAAGGATCTCAGTGATTTGTTCAAGGTTGTCATCAGCAGCAACACAAGGTCCCTTGATACCGCCTCCTCCCCTTTGTGTTGTGTTTAGACATATTATATGTTCTCTATCACTTGTGCTCTCCACATATAAAAATATTCAAGATTTCACATCTCATTGTTTGGACACTATGGACTTGTTCAGTTCACGAAATTTTTTGGTTTTGGCTACTGTATCATTTTCGTTTGTATTTGATAAATTTTATCTAATTATGGACTAACTAGGCTCAAAAGATTTGCCTCGTAAATTACAGACAAACTATACAATTAGTTTTTTATTTTTATCTATATTTAATGTTTCATACATATATCTAAAGATTTAATATGACAAAAAAATTTAGAAAATTTTGGAAACTGAACAAGGCCTGCATGGAGCCATGGACCTTGGAACCATGCTGAAGATAAAATATGCCTTGGCTGCAAAAAGATAGCCATAGATTTAGAAGAATCACTAATGAATCTTAGTGATTTTACGTATCATACCACATTTCTATTTCAACAAATAAATTAGCTGAAATATACGAGAACATGACATTGTTATGCCTTGTTATGCATTAGCATTTTCCTGAATTCAGAGTGACTTATACTAACGGAAAATATCATTGGTTGGTTCTTTTAAAGTGTATCCCTGAAATATAAAGCCGTGACATGCCACGGGCACTATACTAGTCAGGTCATAGGAGGAGGCAACGTAGTGTTTGGCACGTGTTTTTAACTGTCGACGTGGCGAGTGACAAGGAAAAGAGAAGCTTTCGCAGCAAGGAGTTGTTACTGCAGCTGGTGGTGTGCTTGGCCTTCGCGCGCACGGCTAGGCCTCGTTTACTTCCAAAAAATTTTACAAAATATGAATAATAATACTTTCGTTTGTATTTGATAAATATTATCTAATTATAGACTAACTAGGCTCAAAAGATTCGGCTCATCAATTCCGACCAAACTGTGTAATTAGTTTTTATTTTTATCTATATTTAATACTCCATACATATGTCTAAAGATTCGATATGACGAGGAATCTGAAAAATTTTACAAAATTTTTAGGAACTAAACAAGGCCTGGCTTACAATGCATGGTCCCGGTAGAGCTTGACGAGTTTCCGATGCATGTGAATAAAACAAAAGGCTTACAGTAAAGCTTTATTATGAGGGTATTTAATTCCTCTTCCATCTAAAAAAATCTAGGTTTTAGGCCTTGTTTAGTCACCCCAAAAACCAAAAAGTTTTCAAGATTTTTCGTCACATCGAATCTTGCGGCACATGCATGAAGCATTAAATATAGACGAAAACAAAAACTAATAACACAGTTTGATTGTAAATCGCGAGACGAATCTTTTTATGCTAGTTAGTCTATGATTAGACAATATTTGTCATAAACAAAGGAAAGTGCTACAGTAGCGAAATCTAAAAAAATTTCACATCTAAACAAGACCTTAGTTCATCATAATGAAAGTAAATATCATATAAATTTTTTGGTAACCACCAGCAACCAGAAATTTTTTACATTTTAGATGGAACTAAAGATACTCATAAATAATTTGGTATTTTGTATTTCATTGTTCCAAAGCATATGACATTTTATATTTTGTATTTTGTGAGAATTAAACACACCCTCTATTTCCAAAATATTGTTTTAGTGTTGTTAAATAAAAAGGGCATTCCGGACTAGCCTAGTGCAACTCCAGCAGGGCCCCTACTCAAGCCCTAATAGCTAAATATGGGTGCCCGGGCTAAAAACATTACTCCAGCAGGACCCCTACTACAGACCGCATATTTGGCTGGGCACCTATATTTCTCCTCCAGACCCCATTCCTGTTGGTCCAACAGAACAGCCCCCATCCTCCATCGCGTGTCCTAGCCCCAGCGCATGCTCCCTCTCTCTCTCTTTCCTTGCATGTGCATGACACCCTACGGTAACCAGCTTGATGCTCTAATTGTGTCCCTGTCCAAATGAAAGAGGAAGAAGAAAAATACAATGACGAGTGGGTCCCTTCTATCATTCTCTCTAGAATAGGTTTGGAGGCCCAAATTTGGGTGCTACTGTTGGAGTTGAAGCAAAAAAGTTAAACCCTAAGAAGTAGGGATGAGCATCCAAATTAAAAATAGAAGCCTAATTTTGGGGGCTAGTGCTGAAGTTGCTCTTACAACATGTTCCTTCATCTGGATGGTTTTGTTTTTTTTTCTCTCTTTTTGATCAGGCCTGTTTTCTCGGGCAAATTATATGGTGAAAACCACCTACTAGGTGGAACATAGAAACAACTAAAATATATTTTGATCGTTTTAAAAGATTTTGAAACTTGGCACATTTATAGTGCACACAAATATGTACTCACAAACAAAAGTTGAAATTATCACATTTGAGAATTTTACAAAAAATGATTTTTTTTAGGCTCATGTGCACTAAACTAGAAATTTCCTATATTTTGTCTTTTAGTCCACATGAACTTATCATTTTCATATGAATTTTACTAGTTTGAGTTGGTGTGGGGGTATAAACTTCTATACCCTTACGGCTAGACTTGGGTCAGGAGATTTGGCCCATTACGAGATAGCTCGAGGCTTGATCCAACTGCCTGGAGTTTCGCGCAAGGAAACAAGACGTGGAGATCAAGCAAGATTCTAATCGGTTGATAACATATTATATATGACAATTGTAACCGACTAGGATTAGTTTCCAGATCTGTAACCCTGCCCTCTGGACTATATAAAGAGAGGCAAGGGACCTACCTTACACAACTCAACACAATTCAACTCATCCCAGATCAATACAATCAGACGCAGGACATAAGTATTACACCCACACGGCGGCCGAATCTGGATAAAATCCTTGTTTGTGTCTTGCGTCACCATCAAATTCGTAACTTGCGCACCTGTCTGCCGATAAACCACTACCGTGGGTATACCCCAAGGTAGACTGCCGACTAGCTTTCGTCGACATTGACGCGCTAGGTAGGGGTGTGCGTACAGCTCTTCAGACGAACAAGATGGTCATCATCTCTGCTTCCACTGTCGTGGCTGAAGGCCTCACGTTCACCGTCGGCCAGATCACCTGGACAACTCACGACGATGGCCTCACGACCACGACTCTAGAAGAAGATCAGATCCGACCTAAAGCAGCAGAGGTGGTAGTCCCGACCACATCTACTGCGACCACCTCCGCTCCGACAACATTGTCGGTTACGCCGACAACTCATCCTCCGCCTCTCTGTTACAAGGGAAAACGGGTCGACAACTCCGACTTGCTCGAAGCCATCGATCGCGCTAACCGCAAGCTCTCCGAGGCTTCCGATTTGGTAAATACAATTTCAAGCCAGATCACCTGGATGGCGCCGCCTAATCGTCGCGAATCCCTTCGACCAACTCGTGTCACCACACACGAACGGCTGGGAACGTCGTTGGCGATCACGACCACCCCCGAAGGACGGAGCGTTCGTTTCAAGGTGGCCCCTCCAAACGGGGGTTTCCCTCTCGGCCTGAGCAACGCAGCCGACCAGGTCGTACGCTTTGCTCGGCAGTTGCTCGGAGCGATGGATCTGTCGCCTAGACAACCGGCGCGACCGGTACGCCACTTCATCAGCGTGGTTTCTATCCGAACATTACCGGAGGGCAATACTGCCAACACAAATTCAAGCACGGGCTCCGTCCCCACCGAGGTCCTACACTCCGAGGACGAAAGCTACGACTTGGATCTCCTCCCATATCCCCCGGGTTTCCCCGATTCTCGGTTTTTCCGCCTCGACGAGGAGACCTGGTCCTCAACGTCATTAACGACGAACCAGTCATCGATGGAGAAACCGATGATCAAAGACAGCAGCGTAAGAAGCGCAACGCCGATTGCGCTCAGCGGCGGGCGGAAGAAGAACAGGGACAGTTAGTCCCAAACAACCTCGACGACGTCTTCGACATGGTGGGGGACCAACAAGTGTTCATGACCCCAAGCGCCAACGTAGTTGTCGCCATGACAAATCTCGAACGACTCCCAGATACGCCAGAATATCATGACAATCTCAATTTTTTTTGTGTGTGAGTACATATTTGTATGCTCTATAGATGTCTCGAGTTTCAAAAAAAAATTGAATGATTGGAATAATTATTTGAATTGGTTTTTATGTTTTCACGGGTTTCCATACATATTTTGCCTTTTTCTCGTGTCGGTCATCGAACACCCAAATCTATTTATGTGGTTGTTCATTGATTTCTGGGCATGTTTAGATGTACTCAAAACCTAAATATTTACAAGATATTCCATTATATCAAATCTTACGGCACATGCATGGAGTATTAAATATAGATAAAAAATAACTAATTGCACAGTTTAACTGTAAATCACGAGACGAATCTTTTAAGCCTAATTAGTTTATGATTGGACAATTTTTATCAAATACAAACGAAAATGCTATAATATTAAAATCTAAATTATTTTTGCATCTAAACAAGGCTTAAATATAGATTTGCCAAATTTCAAAATATTTGTATGCTCAAAATATGGATTTGCCATTTTTTCTCGTGCCGGTCATCGAACTTTCCAATCGCGTTGGTCACTCACCACCCGCAGTTCTGCACGGCCGACCTTCTGTGGGACGGTTGGGGCACCGACGTCCCGCCTCCGTACTTTCGGCTCTCCGCAAATGCGATGGTGCGGATATTTATCCCACCTCCCAAGAGGTCAGGACCCTCCCTAGTCCCGAGTCTCTCTCGACCCACCAAAGCAGAATCGGCTCGACTCGCCGAGTACACGCGACGCGACACGAAACCAAAGCGCGGACCGAACCCTACCCCTCCGCCGCGACCCCGATCCCCCACATCGTCGGCGATGAGTTCCTCTTCCAACGGCGGTAAGAAGCCGGCTGCCAGCGGCGGCCGTGGGGGCCCCACCATCCGCACGCTCTCCGACTTAAACCGCGGGCCCGCCGGCTTCCCTGGCGCCGGAGGTCACGGCAGCGGCAGCGACGACGACGAGCCCCAGGAGTACTACACCGGCGGCGAGAAGAGGTATATCTTTCTCAGCCCCTCTCGTGGGCCAGTGTTTCCTGATTGACTCCGCTGGGATTTGCCTGCGATCGTGCGTACGGGCATCGGAATCGCCTCCTCCTAGTTTTGTGATCTAGTTAGGTCGTCTGGATAGAGTGATAATCGGCTTCAACCTTCAGGGTGAAATATCTGATTCTCTGAACTAGGGTTTATACGGTGTTTCGCGTGTTACTTTTGCGCGGATTTGACTTTATTTTCCATGTGAGCTGTGCTATATAGGGCAGCCGTGACTTCTGTAGATGTGGTATGGGCGGTAGCAGTAGCAGTAGCGTTTGTTTCTCCCAAGTTGCAACACACCAGAAATCTGTGTCTTTCAGTTTATGTGTCTGTTTTTTTTATTCGTCAGAAGAATTCTTCTATGCACTATTGGATTGTCCTTGGCGTGCTTTGGGAGCGAGCCTGCTTGTATAGATTTTGGATTACAGGATATTTCTGTCTCTGGACACGCATCAGGTGAAATTGCGAGTGATCTGAACTAAAGTTGTTTGCGCATTGAACTGACAATGCTAAATCAATACAACTGCTATTTAATAAAAAAAACATGGAGTTCAAACTTGGGGCACATGTGCTCTGATGACTGAAATTGAATGGAGAATTGCCCAAGCCCTTTGGTGCATTAAATTGTACAATGTACATACAGCTCAAATCACGATGATGCAAATTTGGTCACATGTAGATGTGCTATTCAAATATTATTGTCTTTAACCCATAATGTACTTATCCTTATTGCTTTTGAATTGCATTGTGCTTTCAGCGAGGAATAATAAACATCGTTAGTAGCACACAAATACAATTATATGAAAAGAAAAACATGGCATTCCTCTGGCGTTGAGGGAATGGCTTTGAGTATATCAAATGCCAGTTTGAGGGTGTGCTTTTAGGTCTTGATCGAGAGTGCTTCCTTTCGTGCCTTGGTTAGCAGAACTAGAAATGCCAGGACTATGGGGAAGGGTCCCTCAGGTGAGTCGTGAGATGGCTAAATGTGTATGACGAATTGTCTATCTGAGAAAGGTGCTGATTACAACTCATTCCTTGGATGGGCCATAGGCCTGGTGCTAGAATCCGGTGCTGTCGATGGACTTATTGATCTGGTTGACACTCTTAGGTGTGTTGCTGGAGGAGGGTTTTTATGCAGGCGTAAAAAAGAAGGCAAATCCCCACAAGAGGAACAACAACTCTTGAGCTTATTTTTTTGGCTTCAGATTGAAAGGCTATCAAATAGAAAGAAATATTCATAGTTACTATTCCACTTAAAAGTGTTTTTTCCCCTTTGAATGAAAAGGAAATATATTGTAGCTTTACGGTCCATTACTTCCCTTATTTTCAATGGCATCTTGTTCTATTTTTTGGACCACACTTTTTCCATCTAGATTTCATGCAGAACATTGACAAGAAGATCTCCTTAATCTTTAGCTCCACATGTGGCTTTAGAGAAAATCTCCACAAATTAATAGGGGATTTAAGTTTGTAAGTTGACCTTGTGCTCTTCTTCTGTTGCGTGAGTAATTTTATATTTATCTTTGTAACGTGCAGTGGAATGCTTGTTCAAGATCCAACAAGAAGAAATGATGTGGATGCGATATTTGAACAAGCCAGGCAGGCGGGTGCTCTCCATGGAATGCCCCCTTTTCTTGGTGACGAGTCTTCTGGCTCTAGGAGCTTTTCAGGGACTGGCCGACTTCTTACAGGGGAGACAGTGCCATCTGCTGCACCTCAGGAACCAGCACCAGTTCGAATACGCCACAATATACATTTGTGGAACAATGGCTTTAGTGTGGATGATGGTCCACTGAGATACTACGATGATCCTGAAAATGCAGAGTTCCTTGAGGTGATTCCTTTTACATGATGTTTCTGAATGATTTGATATATTCCAAGTTTTCCCTCTTTTCTCAATAATAAGATACTGTTTAAGAATTTGTGACATATACACAAGTTTCAAAATGTCACTAGTATAAAAAATATCTGTAACTCATAAGTGATTGGATTTCGATAACTTCAAATAATAACAATTGCGTGATACGGAGACTGTCTGTCCAAAAAGAAACAAGTAAAAAGGAAGAGAGGGGGGGGGGGGGGTACAAACTTATTTTCCCATTAGTCCTGACTCCTGATTAACTAATATTTGAATTATACTGTGCATTGTTCCGGAGATGACTATTTAACAGTAATAACTTTATTATGCTTGTACTGCTCATCTCCCATGCTGTCATTTGCATTTTATTGTGGAAGGTTGGACCACTTGCCCTTCACATGTTCCAGAACATTTTGGTTATGACTTAATCAGTGAGCTATCATGTTCAAAATGTCAGTCACTCCCTCTGTCCCAGAATAGTAGACATTTTGGTATCTATATCACTGATACCTATGCTCAAGGCAAAAGACCTTAGTACCCCTAGAAATAGAGATAGTATTGGGAAAAGAAAAATGTGTTGGGGAGAAGAGTGAGGTACATTGAGAAGTAAGAATTACAACCATTTTGTGACAAATTTTGAATGCTATAAGGTCAAGTATTCTGGGATGGAGGGAGTATGTTACTTCCATTATTACTTGAATCTGTTCTCCACCTCTTGAACTCTTACTTGAGGCAGATCTCAACATTACCGTGCCATATTGCTATTTCTTGTGCCTGAAAATCATGAACTGATTTGTCTACATCCTATTGTTATCTATAACTTCCGTTTTCCTAATAGGCCATGTCTTAATGACCATGTAGGCTCATAGTGTTGGGCTGTTTGTTTTGTAATCTTAGTCATAAATAAAGGTTTGTCAAGCTATTATTAAGTTCTTAGTTAAGTATTGTAACAGGACATCACAGTATTTTTTGAATGGGGCATGTAAACATGAATAATTGAATGCCTTTGTCGTTCTCTCACTAATTGTATGCCGTTTTGGGTTTTCAGAGCCTTAAGATGTCAAAGTGCCCTAGGGAGCTGGTGCCTACTGATGGAGAACATGTTGATGTTTCTGTTATTAAAAGGATGGAAGATTACAGGGTGAGAGCCCTCTTCCTTGCATATGGGCATATGGCTGTATTCTCATTGATTGCCTTGATTCTACTTATATGTCCCTTCTGGTTTTGTTCATGTAGGAACCTGTAAGGCCTCGATCAGCTTTCCAGGGTGTTGGAAGAACCCTGGGTGGTGGACCTTCCCCAGATGAGAGTGCAACACCTGCTCCTGCTCCTGCACCAGCGGCCCCTGCTGCTTCGAGGTCTGTTGGCATTGTCGTGGATGACTCCCAGCCATTTACATCCATACAGCTGAGGCTGGCTGACGGCACTCGCATGGTCGCCCGGTTCAACCTGCACCACACCGTGGGAGACATCAGGTCCTTCATAGACGCATCTCGGCCTGGAGCTACAAGGCCTTATCAGCTGCAGACAGGTTTCCCACCCAAGCAGCTGGCTGACCCAATGCAGACCGTGGAGCAAGCTGGGCTGGCGAACTCGGTTATCATGCAGAAGATGTAATGCTTCGGCAATCTGGGGAACTCGGATGCGTCATACTGCATCTTTTGAAAACTGTCGTATTATGGTTGATCATGTTATCAGATACTGGTTTGGCGCATCATTTATCGTTACAGTAGCATCTGATGCCTCATTGTGAGCTTAAGAGTTTATAATTCATCTATGAACTGAAGTAATGCTTTCTGATCTACAGCAGATACTTAGTGCCGAGTTAAAGTTTACACGTCTGGTCATAATGAACAATCGTTGCTTGCACGACTTGTTTTCATTTCTCATGTTATGGCGTTATGTTATTTTGTGTTGACATGACCACTTCCTTGCTTCCTTGTAAGTTGAAGCACAATTTGCAACATAAAGTCAGTCTTAATGGAGAATTTTATATCTTAGGCCTTGTTTAGTTCCGAATTTTTGGTTTTGGGTACTGTAGCACTTTTGTTTTTATTTTACAAATATTGTTCAATTATGAAGTAACCAGATTCAAAAGATTCATTTCGCGATTTACAGATAAATTGTGCAATTAGTTTTTATTTTTGTTTATATTTAGTACTTCATACATGTGCCGTAAAATTTGATGTGATGAGAAATCTTGAAATTTTTTTGGTTTTTAGGTGAACTAAACAAGGCTTTAGTTTTCAACACATCTTATTTTGGAAACGGTGCAGAAGAGTTTTATGGGGATAAAACTCTCTACTCATATGAAACTTTTATTATCTTTTACTTCATTAATATAGTGTCACCTCAGCATATTTAATGTTTATGATACTCTAATAAAATTATATTGGTATTGCCACATCAGTATATTTAATAGTGCCACATTAGTATATTTAATGCTCATAAAACTCTAATAAAATTATATTAAGACCGGCCTAACATGAATGGAATAGGAAAAGAGGAATCGAATTGAGACTGTGAAAGGCGAATTTCAAGTTGAAGCGTGACCCAATGGGAATGGATAGGGACAACATGAATGGAATAGGGAAAGGCAAATCGAATTTTTTTTGTTGAAAACAAAGGCAAATCGATTCAAATTGAACTGTTGAAGCGTGAGTGCGTGACTCAATCAATGGGAATGGGATAGGGACAATAAGGGCCCGTTCGTTTAATCTGGATTGGATGCCTTGGAATTGTTCCAGGTGGATTGGTAGGTTCATTTCTACTAATATATATTAGCTGGAACCGTTCCCACCCTCAAACTCTGCCAAACGAACAAGGCCTAAATGGGAATGGTATAGGGAAAGACGAATCGATGGGTTCAATTTGGGATTAAGTCTTGAACACTTCCTGTTGTTTGGAAGTTGCAACTTTGCTACACCCTCAGTTTCAAATTATAAGTTATATTGAATTTTTTGATTAATCTATTTTGTTATGTATTTAGATATATTATTATATCTAGACTAGATGTATAATAAAATAAATGTAAAAAGAAATAAAAAAAAAATCAAAAAACGATTTAGGCCTGATCTAGTTTCTATTTTTTTTAAAAAAAATTACGTCATATCGAATCTTTGAACGCATGCATATAGTTAAATATAGACGAAAATAAAAACTAATTACACAGTATATCTATAATTTATTAAACAAAATTTTTAAACCTAATTAGTTTTTACTTAAATAATAATAATTAAATATAAACAAAATTGCTACAAAGTTAAAAATTTTTGTGAAGTAAACAAAGCCTTGGGCGTGTTTAATTCCAAGTCGACATTCGTGCACAATCCCTGGTGTGGCCGAGCATCTGCTGAGAGGTGGAAGTGGAAATCTGGAAGCATGGAAGCATGCCATGGAGGCAGATCGTAATTCTTCCCCGTGCGACCTCCTCCCTGATGTTGCCGCCGCTCTCTCCCCTCCAGCGTCGCCTCCTCGCGGCGGGCCCAAAACTCCTTGCTCCGCGTTTCTTCCGCTCATTCTCCAGCGCTACCGCACCGGCAGCACGCAAGCCGACCACCGCCGTGGCCGTCCTCTGGGATCTGGCCGCTTCCCGTCCCCCGTCTACCATCCCGCTCTACGACGCCGCTGTACGCCTCCACCTCGCCGCCACCTCCTTCGGCCGCCTCCGCCTCTCCGCGGCCTTCGTCCACCCGTCCCACCGCCTGCCGTCCCGCGCCGCCGGGTCCGCCGCCACGACCCACCTCTGCCGCGTCTGCGGCCGCCGCTTCCGCGCCCGCGACGCGCTGGTTCGCCACTTCGACGCCATCCACGCCCGCGAGCACGCCAAGCGCGTCGCCCGCATCGACTCCGCCCGCGGCGGCCGCCGCGTGCGCCTCGCCGCCGCGCTGTCCCTCAAGCTCTCCAAGTACGAGAAGGCCGCGCGCGAGCTCACCGCGGGCGCGGGCACCGCCTCCCCGTCCGACGAGCTCGGGCGCGCCGGCGTGCGCGTCGAGCTCTCCCGCACCCCCGCGGCGTCCCTCCGGGAGCACGCGCAGCTGGTGCTCGACGAAGGGTCCGCGCGGTGCTTGATGCTCGTCTCGGACCACGAGGAGCTGACGCCCCTGCTGCGGGTGGCGAGGGAGAGGGGCGTGCGGTCGGTGGTTGTCGGCGGTGAGTCCGGCCTGGCGAGGTGGGCGGACGTCGGGTTCAGCTGGGCGGAGGTGATTGCTGGCAAGGCTAGAAAGGCCGCGCCGTCCGTGTCCGGCAAGTGGCGGGATGGGGACGTGCTCAAGGGGCTGGAGTGGAGGTACGAAGAGGACGACGACGAGGAAGAGGTGGTGTTCGAGGACAGCGACGACGATGGGGTTGAGGAGCTTGCACGGAAGGCCAAGGGGAAGCCGTGGTGGAAGCTGGACTCTGACGACGAGGACTCCAGTGTTGGTGGTGAAATTGAACGATGATTTGATTTGCACATAGCTCGTTTGCCGTTTTGGGATCTTTGATGAAAGGAAAGCATGGCCATGGCATTCCGGTGGTTGCTGTCATGAGATCATGAAAGTCTAGTAAGATTTTGTGCGTTATGTAGTGGTTTGCACTAATGATCCTGTAAATTGCAGTTGCTTGCCTGGTATGGCTGTTACAACAGCGATCGGTGCTGCAGCAATTGGAAGGATCGTGCCAAGGCGGCCAGGCCTCATTTCCACTCCAAAACATTAAACATGTGTGGCTGACTAGCAGCACTGCAGCAGAGCGCAGGCACATGCCTGGCGTACGCTAGTTGTTCAAGCGTACATGACCTCGACACGCTGAAGTATCCGATCGCATAAGCAGTATAACCAAATACTGCCAGCATCCCCTCTTTGAGTCTTTGGCACAGCATACAAACATTTTCTTTTAACACTGGATCGACAGTAGTACAAAAGCGCTGTTAATTGTGCAATCTCTGCAGACAACCAAATGGGCGTTACAACATGTTATGTTACATGTACCAGTACAGCACTATCTTAACAGAGGTTCAAACCAAATGTGCCGTCGCGGCTAGATTCCGGCCAGCCCGCTCCAAGAACGCCAGCATCCCCTCGCACTCCGCGATAATGGCCTTGTCCAGCCCGCTCCGGATCACGGGCGCGAAGAAGAGCCACGACCCGGTCCCCGTCACGAACGCCAGCGTCAGCGCCGTCGCGACGGGCCGCGGCGGCCGCCACGCGCCGCCCTGCTGCCGCGCCATCCACCGCTCGGCCACCGCGCACGCGCCGTGCAGCGCGAAGAAGGCGGTCACCTCCCCGGTGCCGGGCTCCAGCGTGATGTAGTAGAACATGACCTCGTGCATGGCCCCGGACACGAGGAACGCCGCGAGCACGCCCGCCGCGGCGCCGAAGCGGGCGCGCACGGGGCGGTACACGCAGGGCCGGAGCACGCCGGGGACCATGAGGTTCCACCGCCGGCCCCAGAAGTCGCCGAGGGAGGAGGCGAGGTACGGCCGGTCGAACTGCGGCTCCAGCTCCGCGCCCAGCAGCGCGCGGGCGAGCGCCGCGGCGGACGCGAGGAAGAGCTCCAGCATCAGGTACACGTGCGCGCCGTCGAACACGGGCACGGCGTACGCGGGCATCCGCGCCCTGTAGCACCGGACGGAGACGAGCGCGGAGAAGAGCGCCGCCTTGGCCGCGTACGACAGCAGGAATCCGGAAGGGAGAGAGGAGCGGGATGCCTGCTGCTGCTGCTGCTGCTTCTCGTTCTCGGTCTCGTCCCGGACCTTGACGGGCAGCGCGGCGCACGCGACGAAGCGCACGAGCGGGAGGGTGGGGTGGAGCGGCCCGTGTCCCGCGGCGAGGAGGAGGAGCTTGAAGCCGCAGAGCCAGACGAGGAAGAAGGCGGAGATGGTGCGGAGGTGGATGGAGGAGAAGGCGAAGGGGAGGACTGGGAGGAGTAGGAGCACCGGGAGGAGCGCCGCGAGGCGGGGGATGCCGGGGCCCAGCCGCGAGGTGGCGAGACGAGCGTAGGCCAGGGCCACGGACGCGGCGGCCGAGACCACGGCGAGCCCGGTCACCTCGGACGCCATGCCTGCCTTACTGTACTGACCACGGCGGACACCGGCCGATCGAGATCCGGACGAAGCCGCGTGATGTCGATCGAACTGGTGATGGAATAAATATGTTATTAGTAGGAATGGCGATCAAGGAAAGGATTAAAAATGCATCATGTGCTACGTATGGTGAGCAAATTGTATCCTCAACTGTCATCTGCGGTGTGCATCTGAAAGCGTCGTGCCTTCTCCATCCTTTGTGTTCGTGTTGTTGAGCATGACGATGCCTACGCGTGTCGTGCCAGTGGAAGCACTGAAAGCTGCTCGTTGATCTCAGTTAGCAAATTTTATCCTCAAGTGTCATCTGCGGTGTGCATCTGAAACCGTCGGGCCTTCTCATCTTCGAGAAAAATAAAATAAAAAGAGTCTTGTGCTGATAACATGTTTAACGTAGAGCGTTTTTGATGTAAAGCAAACGACTCAAGGAACAAATGCTAATATAAACTTATTTATTGATCCATGTACATGTGAAGGGATAACTTTTAAAGAAGTGTCTTCTAAAAGAGCGGTTGATCACTAATAAAGTAATTCATAACAGGCGCAAGCACTGAGTGAGTGGATGATACAAGCGTCTATCATTACAAAGTGTTGGTTATATAAGAGTAATGCAGTGATAAATCCGGACGTTGTAAATGGATAAAGTACGTGATAAAGTACCTGCAGGTCAGGGCTACTAGCATTGGGTCTACTGTAACGGGTCTACTGTAACTGTAATCTCGGACCTACGTTTACTCTTTTTTCTTTCTTTCTTATTACTTCTTATTATGAGGGCCGTTCACTCTTTTTTTGATTACATAGTACAACACATACACTCAATTACAGACACTCACAACGCATCATAGGTGTCTCGTTATCGACATGAACATCGTCTACCACTAAAAATATAATATCATTAAATTCTAAAAAAAATTTGCTCTCAGAGTAGGCCAAACCTATGATTTTGCAAGTTGTAACCACTAGCCCTTTCGCCATTCACTCTTTCCTTAGTCACTGCTCAGTACTCACTAGAGGTATCACTTTATCTGTTTATCAGCAAACTCACTGTATGGGCCGCGGAGGCTAGAGTGTAAGCAGCGTTAGGCAAAATAGCAAGAGCAGAGTACGGGCAAAGCAAGGAAGAAAGTCCGGTGAACGGTAATGATCTGACCCGAGCGTCCGACGTTCCGGACGCGTGTTAGACAACGATTCAATACAGCAGTCGCGCGTCCTCTTCTGCTCATCTCTCACGTCCTTATCCCTTCATCGCACTGCACTTCATTAACAGCCAGTGCTCTCCATTTTTTTTGAAAAAAAAATCCCTGCTAGTGTCCTCTCCTCTTTTCCTCTCCCATGGATCTAGCAGCGCCGCTTGCCCTCGACTTCGCTCTGCAGTACCACGAACTGGCGGCCGTGCTCCTCCCCGTCTTCTTTCCGTCCTCCACACACCTCGCTTCCTCCATGACTGGCGGCGGCGTCCTCCTCTCCTACTCTATTGTCCTCCTCCTCTACCATGGTGGCTCCTTCCCCCACATCAACATCTCCTTCCCCAACCACGGTGTCCTTCTTCCCCACCACGGCGGCTCCTTTCTCCACATCGACATCTCCTTCCCCAACCTCAGCGTCCTCCTTCCCTACCACGGCGACTCCTTTCTCGACCCTAGTGTCTTCTTCCCCAACCTCGGCGTCCTCCTCCCCACCTCGACGGCGGCAGTGCCCCTCCTCGACACCAGCGTCCTCCTCCGCAGGGAACTGCTGACGCCCTCAGATCTAGCAGCCATGGCTCCCTGTGCAAGCTCTCTTCTGTTTCTCCCCCTTCCCATGTTGCAACTGTGTCTTTTCAGTTATTTTAGAAGCTTTAGAGGTATGTTGCAGTAGAATCATATGGTTGTTGCACAAGTAAATTTGGGGACGTGTTTTGCCCATGTTGCAGTTGTTTCAAAGGTTTGTTGCAAGTACTATTTCAAGATGTTTCATTTTGTCTCTAGATGATGTTGCAATCGTTCTATCGTTCTAATTTGGATGTTTCATATGCTTCCCACAAATGTTGCAATAATACTTTCAAAATGTTTCGGTTACTTCAATCTCATGTTGTTGCTCGTGTTTTTATTTGAGTGTTGTTTCAAATGCTTCACACTAGTGTTGCAATAATATGTTCCAAATGTTTTACCTCCTTCAACTTATTGTTGCAGCAGTTGTTCTGTGTTATTGCAAGTGTTCTATTTTAAGTTGTTTATGTTGTTTGGTCTGGGAGGGGCGTGTCGGGGCAGACGGGGGCGCGTGGCTCATCGAGGGCCTAACGGATGGAGGCGTTAGGGGTTGGTAGATGGTGCAATCATGGGGGTGCTGCCGCGCTGGGTCCTGTGCTTTTGTGGTGGACGTGGCAGGCTGCGAGGGGAGTTAGAGGCGCGTGGCACGTAGAAGGCCTAGCGGACTGGGCCAGGGGCCACGGGCGTACTCAGGCCATATGCGTGGAGGAGACGAAAACATATGCGGGGGTGATGACTTGAGCAGGCATGGGCGGATCCATGTAGGAGATACTGGGTGCGGCCGCACCCAGACCAAAGTACGAAATACACTATAGTATGCATGTTTCTATGGTATTCGCACCCCCTAATCCAAACGTCTGCACCCATAACTCTGCTGAGTCGACCGAGAGAGGCCACAACAGCCCACAAATCCCCAACACATAGCCCAATATCAGTCAGGCCCCCGTCCACATGGAATCATTGGCAACTTGGCCATCACTTCGACTCATGCGAAATTGCCGACGCATCATCTCCCCTTGGCGACAGCGCGAACTCCGGTGGATGGTGACCTTCTGCCACTGGTCGTCGACTGTGGCTGATCAGCCATGGGCATTGTTGTGCGCTGGCCAAGCATGTAGCCTTAGAGTCAAGAGCACCAAGAGCACATCATAGTCCGCCCCATTGCCTTAGCTGTAATCTTCTCTATTATGTTCATATTTCAAAAGTCAAAGTAAGCAACTTCTAAAGTTCTCTATTCTTTCAATTTCAGTCAGTATGAGCATCCAAATTGTCTTCAATTTTGTGGTTCTTTCTTTCTCACTACTTTGTCCAGATTCTAGGATTAGACTTTTTTTCTTTCTCTGATGTTTGATAATTGATATTTATGAAAAATATGAAGCAAACAAATTGGTTTCGGTTGCTTGTTTGCTCAGCCCACTTTCCATCCAAGAGATCTATTTCATGATTTTAATATGAGAAAACTGATGGAGCTAGAAAATGATGTAGAATTAATATATAAAAGTAATGCATATATTAGTTTGGGCGAGGCACCAAAATTGGTACAAGCACCATCCCTAAAAGACCAGGAAGAAAAACTACAAGCATGACCGCAACTTCATAGCTCCTTTATATATTATGAGGCATTTATTCTAATGTATCGGATCACCGTACAAAAGAAAAAAAGTTTTTTTAGCAAACTCCTATTATGGTCTAAAAATGCGTGATCGGTGGCAAGTAGCAACACACCATGTTATGAAAAAAATAAACATGTGATCGGTGACTAGGTGCATTATGTATGGTCGCACCCCTCTCTAAATTTCTCTAGATCCGCCATTGTGAGCAGGACCGCGTGGTTAGACACAACTGCCACAAGCGTCCGGACGCAGCGCCCGGATCGGACGTCCGGGCGGGCGAAAGAAGAATAGTTAACAGGGGGAAGGATTATAATTAACAGACTTCTGTTTGATATACAATGATATTCGTAACCCTCTCCTTCTCACGCTACTAGCCCTATGAAACTTGCACTCAGAACAAGCGCAACTATGCCTATTAAGGGTCTGTTTGGCACAGCTCGAAACAGTTTCATGGGTAAAGCTTTTTTTTCTCTTCCTACGAAGAAATGAGTTAAAATAAAACTGAAAAAAGTAGTTTATCCTAGTCTTTTATCCTATTTCTTTTTTTCATCCATGCATAAAGCTGTTAGTGAAGCTGTTTTTGCTAAACATCCTTTTAAAAGCAGCTCAACTTTACTAAAAAAAATGTTTATGAAGTTTTTTTTCTAAAAAAACACAGTTTCACTAACAAAGAGTTGTGCCATTCGCCACCCAGCAACTTTGTATTGGGCTTCACGACCCGAGCACTCCTTCCTTGCGCTGGCTCCAGTAGTACCACAAGACGCCTGCGCAGACTGTCTGGAGCTCACACAGACACAGAGAGGCACACGGAGCGTTGGTATGCTTCTCGGCCCAGCGCGCTTGCGGCGAGTGGGCGCGCGGGCGCCCGAGTCCCGCGCCCTCGCCACTCGTTTTCCGGCCCTGTCCCTCCCGTGCTCTCGGATCCTATCAGCGGCGCGGCGGCTACTCCTCGCTTCCTATCCCAAGCTGTGCTAGCTAGCTTCCCGCGTGCGCTGCCTTGTGCCTCCCGTGACCGCAGATCACGTCGCCTCTCTCGGTGGACGTCTTTCACGCTCCGGTGACGCGCGGCGAGAGCCCGTGACCGCCGATCGACCTGCTCCTGGGGTACTACTGCCCGTGGGATTTTTCCACCGACGACGCGTGCATCGACCGATTTGCCGCCGGCCGGACCCAGCAGCCTTTATCTTATCTTCTGCAGAGAAACGTGTACGACCAATCCCAGCGCCCCCGCCGGCGCCGTGCCAAGCTAGCACAGCCGCGCGCGGTGGTGCATGCATGCATGCCATTGCCACCGGATGATGGATGGATGCTCGATCGGTACCCCCAGTGCAAGCCTCGCGCGCTGAACGGTGAAGCAGTGTACAGTAGGCCCGCGGCCGGGCCGCCGGGCGTGCGCCAAAACGACGGAGGGCAGTCGGTGGAGCGAGCGCCGGCCGAGCGCGGGATCAAATGGCGCGTGGCATGTCATGTGAAGGCGCAAGTACCTGGAATAATGACGGATCAGCGGCCGGCGGGAGGGAGGAGGGGGGTCCATGATTTCCGTGCAATTACGCACAGCGAAAACACTGTCCCACCGGCCGGCGCCTCTGATCCCCTGGCCCTGGTCCTGGCTCGCTCCGATCCGTCGGTCGTCGGTCCGGAGGACGGACGGGATCGAAGCACACACGCGACCCGCTACGTACCGGGCTACAGGATCCACCGTCCACGTCATTTGTTACAGTAGTAAGTACAGTACGTACTACTCCGGCTAATGCCTTGAAGGTCGAAAGCTATACGTATATGATGAATTTAATCATCGATACATTCCTTTCATCATTTATGGATCTACCCCGACCTGACCTGACCTGACCCGGTGATCTCGGGCGAAGGATGGTCACGCCCGAGACTTCCATCATGTCCCCTGCTAGCTAGCTAGGCCCATGCGTCCGGCTCCGGCCACCGCCGTAAATGCCATGCATGCTCCTCACAAACGATCGACAAATCCTTGCTGACATTGTAGCACTGGTCCATGTAGTATACTCTACGTTTTTTTTTGCCTTGTTTAGGTTCATTTTTTTTTAGATTTTTGATTTTGACACCGTAGTATTTTTGTTTGTATTTGTCAATTACTGTTCAGCCATGAAATAACTAAGCTTAGAAAATTCGTCTTGTAAATTACTCCCTCCTTTCAAAAATCTCCAGCGTATTAGCAAATTTTTTTTTCTTCAAAAGTCTCCGTCGTTTAGGTCTGGAACCACGCTCCTGCATCGTTCCAGGCACCCGCGTAGCTCCTCGTACGCGTACACATTCACTTCTGCAATGTTGCCCATCGCTTCGACTAGCCCCTCTGTTTCCTCCCGTTAGAATGCATACGTGAGTGCGGGCGTTCGGTCTTGCGTGCGCTAATGGCTGCATGTTTCCATGCTTCTTGGTCATTGCGTCCAGGGCTTAAACGCTGGAGATTTTTGAAAGGAGAGAATACAAGCAAACTGCGTAATTAGTTATTTGTCAATTATTGTACAATTAGTTATTTTAGCACCAAACTAAACAAGGCCTAAACAAGACCTTTGTTTCCAATTTCCAGAACGAGAGTGAATTAAAAGCTTCAGACTTCAGAACCTAAAAGTAATTAACTCAAACGCAGATCACGCATGCTGCTAAAATCTAATACGGTATACGACAAATCAAAATTTTGGCCTCAGAGTCCGCATGCATGCATGATCATAGCTAGACGACACATAATGTGTTGGTTTACAAACACCCACACGTACGTACGAATACGATGCATCTTATTCTCATACGCGACCACGCACACATGCATATAAACATAACACTTTCTCTTGATAAATAAATGGCCAAACACTTTAATAAAGGTCAATATCACTATCGCTAGTCACAAATAACTGTCATTATTAATAATTAATTCGGTTGCAAGGAAGCTTTAAAAAGACTGAACTGTGGACGCCAAACTGTTCGCTTTCGTTTGAGTTTATCTGCCAAAATCTACCCGTCATTCAGCAGTATTTTTCTCTCACAATAAATCAGCGAACAGTACTTTCAGCCATAGCTTACCAGACATATTCTAAAGTAGTTTCAATAAATTATAGGTTTTATACTATCATGATCAAATGGTCATACTAGTGTCTTATATTAGTGGTTGTGTTCATGTCCTAAAAGACAATAGACCGTGATTAGACAAAGTACTAATTAAGGGGTTGTTTGGATCTCATGGCCTAACAATTAATAGCTAAAAATTAGTACTGCTCTATCCAAAAAGGAGGTACTAATAAGGGGGTTAATTTTTAGCCAATCCCTTAGCCAATTGTTAGTTCAATAGCCAAGTATAGTGCTAAGAGAAACTCAAGAAACTCTTTATATATTTTCTAATTTATAGAACTAGAGATTTTGGTTTAAAAAATACAATCCAATAGTCTCTTTAAATGAATATCAAAATATAGACATCCTCTGTTCTAAATTTCTTGCTAGCCAAAATGGAGAGTGAGGATGACTATCTACAGCGTGCATTAGACATAGAAAAGTTGTTAGAAGGTTCAAAGATATAGAAAATGATTTTTACTCAAATGACTCTTAAAATGCTTAATTAGAGAGTAAATTGTAGAAAGACTCTTGGAGATGCTCTAATAAGAGCTAATAGTTTATTAATTGCTATATGCACATCTTAGCCTGGGATCAACAGGCAGGGGCTAATAATTAGATGGTTAATTTTTAGCTAGCCAAGTTTTAGCCCTGACTAAATAAAACCTAAGCACCAGAGGCGTCTAGAATCCCAGATGACTGAAAACTCAACATCTACTCATCAGAACTAATTTAATCTTCTAAGTAGTATTTTACAAACAAGTTTCCACTACACTTGTAGTATCTTCAGCACGTAGAGGTACTTCCTCTAGCACATACAAGCAATTCAAAATTTGTACTTAAATACAAGAAACTGTAAGGGACAAAAAAACATTTGCATTAAATAGTAGCATTTTTCATTTATCAAATGATCACCATTAACTATGTCGACGATAGCATTTGATTAGGAAGTAAAGTGAGTGCATATATGTCCTTTTTGTTCACTCTTAATCTATTCTAAAATCTCTGGAATGCACTATATTACAGGACAGAGAAAGTACATATATATGGCGATAACTACATATATATCTATCTACTTAACAGTAGGAAATAAAGCATGCACAGCTGCACAAGAAATAACTAGTGGCAACAAAGTTAATTAAATATATAGACGAGTTCATCTATAGAAAAGAAAGTATACATATGTGATGTCTCGCTGGATCCCATATGAACCAAAATGTCTGCATTAGAAATAATTCTCTACTTTGATTCCGATCTTCCTATCTTGCAGCAAACTAACCAAAATGTTTTAACCTAAAGAGTGCTATATATAGACCTATCTAGTATCTACGTACTATACTAACTTAGAAAACCATTAGTTATACCAAGATATCGTGCACGAGACAATTAGGATCTTTGTAATACACACAAGACAATGTTTAACAGAGGCCAATAGCATATACATGGAGAAACAACAATAAAAAAGTGATACTTAATAACCACAGCTTATTTCTTTCAAAAGAAGTTGTCCAGATGAGTCTCCGTCGTCGTATATACCAGGTATGCACAACATCTAGGTAAAAGTTAAAGAACCAGACGTACCAAATCTCTACGAGGATACATATTTTTGAACCATTTAATATCTTTTGCATCCAATCCTAACTAAAAAGGAAATCACATACTATTTTATAATAACACTAAGATCAGAGTTCTCCATCCAGAAACAAATAAGTAGTCTGCTACGCTGGTAGTGTTCTTCAGTAAAGAACAAATAAACACTTCCCCATTGTTTACTGACGAGCTATAGGTACCAGTAGCCCAAGTAGATGAAACGTTGAAGCCCCAGCTCAAAAGCTGGACAACTTTTTTTTAGGAAACATTAACTGAACAAGTATTTGAGATTATACATATATATGAATCCATAATAATGAAATGACACATAGTATTTGAGATTACACATATATGAGAGTTGATAATAATGAAATGACAGATAATATATACTACTCTTCAATGATTTTCTCTTTAATTTTAGCAGTAAACGTAATCCTCAGATTGGGGGTTGTTGCGTAGGAAAAGACTGAAAGAGGTGCATGCATGTGACGCTAGGAGGACTGGCCAATACGATACCATGGCATGCTAGCAGTAGCAGGGGTAGCTCTTGCTAGCTTTAGCTTGGCACCAGCTAGCTGCACCTGGACCTCTCTCATAGATACTAGCAGTATGCAATGCCCAAGAGAGATTTGGGGCAGTCAAAGAATCTTGTTTAGCAGGCTGCTGGTCTTTCTCAAGCTCGTGATTCGTGAATACGGTTGGGCTGATCGGGTAATGTGTTGCGTGTAGTTCCTAGTATAGAGTACTAGCATGTAGTGAATCTTATTATCTTACTTCTTCTTCTTTTTTCCCTCACCCACAAAAACAAAATGCACATATTAAGGTAAAGCTAGACTTGCAACATCTTAGAAATAAAGCGCGTTTCATAAGGAGATATCAAGGGAAGGTATGGATCGAACGAAGCTAAAAGATGCACATATATTTCATGTTGTTCATGTGATCTTATCTCTCTAGAAAACAGCTGGGCTAGTTGTAGCCGTATATGTTCGGGTCATGGATCATATCAATCAAGAAACACATCGTCTCAAACTGATCTCTCTGAACGAAGTTCCCTCAACTAGAAAAGTAGAAAAGCTCAAAGAATATAACTAGTGAAATATTACATGAATCAAACTCCAAATCAAAGAGTGATCGAACTGAAATAAATCAATCAAAAGACAAACGAATCTTGCTGTCTGCACAAACCATATATAGAGACAGATCGAGAATAAGAACATGTAGGAATAACATATATAGCATATAGCATGACATACTCTTTCACAAGTACGTAGATCCTAGCTAGGAAAGAAGACACGGATGATTTCGGACCAAGACGCTTGATTCCCCAAAGCCATGGCGACGCAGTGTTACAAAGACGAAGCTGAAGAGGAGCTGGTGGAAGGAAGAAGGAGAAGGAGGAGGAGGAGGAGGAGGAGGAGGGAGGGAGAACTGCACCGATCTGATGATGGCTTCTTGACTCGATCGAACGATAGATGTACTACTAGAGTAGATCGAAGAGATCAACCACGCCATCATCATGCACCATGCACCTCTCTCTCTCTCTCTCTCTCTCTAGCTTTCTGTCACCTCCCCATCTCCCTCTCTCTCTCTCCTCCGATAGCTGCCCCGGCCGGCCCCGGCCCCGTACGCTGCCGGCCCTCCGCTGAATTTCTTCATGGACTATAGCTTCTCCGGCCTCTTCCTCTTGGAAGTAGGTGGAGGCGACTCTCTTGAGGAGGCGGTGAGGCAATCATGGCGGCCGAGGGCCCGAGGAGCTTGGGGCAGCATGATTGCATCTTGGAAGTAGGGGGAGGGGGATGAGAGGCAGAAGAGGAGGCCTCTCCTCGCATCACATGGTGTGGTATGATGGAGGGGCACATCTCATCACTAGTAGCCGGCCGGGCGGCCGCACACATCTCTCCTTGGTTTATTGGGCTCGCGCGACCTGCTTGCTGCTGGTCTTCTTTCTAGGGGGTCTCCTCCTCCTTCCTCCTGTACGGAGTTCAGGTGATACCGACGGCAGTGGATTATGACGGACTTTGGCCAATCTCCGAAGGTAGCTAGGTCATTTGCATTTCTACACGGCCGGCCAACGTTTTTCTAAACGCTAAACGGTAAACGGTCGGTCACCTGCCGTTTAGCCATTATTCGGGCTACACAGTCCATTAAACGGGCTAAACGGTCAATTAAACGGACTAAACAGATGATTAAACGGAAACGGTGTACCATTGTGTAGCGTTTACACGGCGTTTAAACGGTCTAAACGGCCGTTTAAGCGAACAATGCGGCCAGCCTTTGGCTTTAATCGGAGACGGTAAAGCAAAACAGCGACGAGAACACCAAAAAACTAGTTTTTAAAGATTTTCCGTCACATCAAATTTTGCGGCATATGCATAGAGCATTAAATATAGGCCTTGTTTAGTTCACCCCGAAATCCAAAAAGTTTTCAAGATTCCCCGTCACATCGAATCTTGCGGCACATGCATGAAACATTAAATATAGACGAAAACAAAAACTAATTACACAATTTGTATCACGAGACGAATCTTTTGATCCTAGTTAGTTCATGATTGAACAATATTTGTCAAATAAAAACGAAAATGCTACAGTAGTGAAATCCGATTTTTTTCGGAACTAAACAAGGCCTAAAAACAAAAACTAATTGTACAGTTTGCCTGTAAATCGCGAGACGAATCTTCTAAGTATAGTTACTTCATAATTGGACAATGTTTGTTAAATAAAAACGAAAGTGTTACAATGCCAAAATTCAGTCCAATAAAGCATTGGTACTCTGACAAATGATTTTTTATATCACGTTTTTTATAATCGACTAAAAACTAGGATACATTAGCAATTAAATATTTTTTAAAGAAAAAACTAGAAGTCCAGTTCATGCTAATAAAACAAGAGGGACGTTCAATTTGTTGCATGGTTGTCTAAACCATTTGTGACTTTGAGATTTATTTAATAATCACGCCATACACGTTTCATTTCGTCTAGAAATCAAACTTTGCTCGGAATCACGCCATACATTTTGTATCCCAATTCTTTTTCAAAACGAACTTTGTACCATGCATGTGATTGAACATGCTACTCTAACTCGTGCGAGCATGAGAGAGATTGAATACGGCAGTTGTGCGACTGGCCAGGGGAGACGCCCAAGAAAAATCTTGTGGTGGACCTAGTTTTTAATTAAACATAGCTATTAAAGTCAAGAAATCAGCTCACTAGTCATTTTTGCTGCTTGAGTTGAAGTAATCAATATTTTTAAGTGTTTTTATTAAGAACTCTTGGAGATACTAATAACTTCTTAGAGCAACTCCACTAAAACCTTTATATCCTTTCTAATTTGTCGAAATAGAAATTTTTTTTGAAAAAAATACCCTCCGACACAGCACTTTAAATTGATCTCTAAATATAGATAGCCAAAGATGGAGCGAGGATGCCTCATGTCTACTTTAAAGTACGTGCATACAAGATATAGAAAAGTTATTGAAGATACAAAGATATAAAAAAAAATTTACTCAAATATAAATTTTCAAAAGACGACTCTCGAAGATGCTCTTAGATCATACAATTTTTCTAATAAATTTGGGGTCTTCATTAAGTTCAGTCTCAGAGATTTGAAATCTGAAGTTAATTAAAAAGTTTCACTTGTATTTTACATTATTTACTAAATAGGAATGCATTTGACCTCAAAATTGTCTAGCTTAATCTTTATCAAGTACTTAATTAAATGGATTAGTTAGAGTAGCCCTAAGATCATCACATAAGCAAGAAAATGTTTCAATTTGCCAAAGAATATGTGGTTTACATATTACTTTTACAAACGAAGTGGCTTGGAGCGACAGGATCAAAAGTACTGACATGATCATTTTTTTATGGAAAAGTAAAAAGGTCAAAAAGAAGAGAAAACAGCCAAAGTTAAACTGGCTGCTTTTGTTTGAGAATACTACACTGGTGGTGAGCACAGAAAATAAGGGGTAGGTGGCCGGGATTTCTGTTTGGTTGGTGGTTGGGTTCTCAAATCTCAAGGATGTCTTCTTTTTTTTTTTGCGATAAAATCTCAAGGATGTCTTGCCGCCATTTCTCTACCATGAATTATTCGGTGCGGTGTGTCATACTGCTAATTCATTTCCGTAAGACCATAAGTCACGTTAATCAGTCAATGTTGCTTACAGTATGGACAGAGTTAACGTGTGACTCAACGTCGTCAGTCGTCTTATTCGTGCCGAACCCACTACGCCCCCACCTTTGATGTTTGTTACTACTCTTATTGTTCGAAATTATAAGATGTTTTGATTTTTTATAGATAAAATATTTTTACTACACATCTATACATAGCATACATCTTATAATTTGGGAGGAATTTTTGGGCCAGGTGGACTCCAAAAAATTGTGTCTATGACCATTCTATATGCTGAAAGAGGTTGCTATTTTCAGACTGGGCGCAGGATGAGGCGGATCGACCGATAGTTTTAGTATAAAATAATTTAAATAAATACATTAGATCAAGGTCGAGCTGAGAATTTTGTTTTCGAGTTTGTATTTCGTTGTCCAGGTCCTTGGACAATCTTCCGCCCTTTTTGCTATGCTCTACGCCCAAGTTTTTGTGGTGCTATTCAGTGGCGAATCCAGCTATGAAGTTCATCGGAGTCATCACATTTATACAGTGGGGTCGGCTCCATTGTTTAGCTATGATGAACAATAATTCTCTATTAATTTTTTTCAAAGTCATCGGGGTCAGGTGACCCCAATAGTATAGGCTAGATTCGCCCCTGGTGCTATTTGTAACCTCTTTATGCCGGTTCTTGCAGGGGGTACTTGTAGACAGAGCTAGACGATGTTGGTGGAGCTTCTGGTAGGGTCGGGTGAATAGAAATAATTTGTGTAATAGTGTGTCATTAAGCTTGTATAAACTTGAGCTAAATGTCCCAAGGCGGGGGAAAATACTTTTTCCAGGTGAGATACAGATGCACCATTGTTTTCTAAGGTCAAATGTAGCTCTCTTGTAAGTGCATCTTCAACAAATTACCAAAACCTTCCTAATATTAAAAAGTGTGATCTAGGTAATGTGGAGTGCTCCAAAGGATTACCAAAGCCATCCCCAACACCTAAATTGTTTTTTGCAACTATGAAAACTCCACCTCCTCGCTTTCAAATATAAGGAATGAATCCATGTCACCTATCTATAGGTAATTTTGGTGGCAAAACAGTTCTGGCTCCCACATCACCGCCACCACCAAATTGGACGTAGACGATGGAGCTCTTCATCCCGTGGCGACTACCACCAAGCTAGACGCCAACGAGCTAGCTAGTTACACATGCCTGAGCCGTTTCGCCTCCCTAGCAGTGACCTCACACTCCAGTGAGGCTAG
Source organism: Sorghum bicolor (assembly GCF_000003195.3). Lineage (NCBI taxonomy): Eukaryota > Viridiplantae > Streptophyta > Magnoliopsida > Poales > Poaceae > Sorghum > Sorghum bicolor. The sequence goes on from NC_012875.2 coordinate 47,897,070, forward strand.
TGGGGCTGAGCTGGAGCTCAATGTTGTCACATTCACCCTCTGGCCTCCTACATAATGCCCTGTAACGAGTTCGAATGGCCCGTGCAGTGGAGGAATGGATGTAGCCGGAAGTCACAAGGTGCGATGGCGCATGGAAGGGGCACAAGCGGAGGAGGAGGGGTGTCGGGCTTGTTGTTGCCTGCCTTCTCAGTGTTTAGGATGCCTGCCCATGGTCAGCAGGTATGGATATCAATGGGTCCTAGGGGGGAAGACATTCGTGATGGGGTTGGCAGCGACAAGGATGATTCTGTATACCGCATTGTTTTATACGTGCACCTATGTATCACTGAATGTGTGATTTATTTATTGTGTAGTTTTGTGTAATAGTATTAACGACGGACTATATGTGTTGAATTCATCAATCATACACTTTTGCTAAAAACTATTGCTTACTTATATGTTAAATTTGAATTGACATATATATTCTGATATGTATCGATGTGAGAACGAGGATGATCCTCATGGGATTATTCCCCGGTAGTAGCAGGGGTTGGGGACCACATCTCCCCTGTAAGGGGTTTTCTCCCTGCAGGAATTGTGATGGGGAGCCATTCCAAAACGAGGTCCCTAGCCATCTCTATCAGTCGCGAAGGCAGGAAGGCCAGTGGCTGATCTGCACAATGGAAGGAAGGACCATGGGAGGTGGTGGAGGCAGCAGCCAGACCATGGGCAGTGATACAAGAGGAGAAAGGTGGTGAGACCAAGAGAGGAGCGAGTAATAATAATATTGGACGTGGGACTTACAAGAGAGAAAAATATTGGAGATGGGTTTTTGGTAATCTAGGGAGGGGTTGAGAAAGAGATAAATTAATAATAGAAGACATGTATGGGGTCTTTGGGTCTTCTCCATAAACTCTATCTAGAGCAGCTCCAAAAAAAACTGAGTTTATGAAACACTTCGATCTCACAACTCTACTTTTTTTCCCTTGCTTGGAGCCAAATCTGTTTGACTAAGCGGAGCTATTCGTTTGGCTGATAAGCCATGACAGAAAGTACTGTCGGCTGATTTGTTGATTTGTTGTGTGACAGATTCGGGCTGATAAGCTCAAGCGATCAAGCACGGATTACAACTCACATGTGATATGTCTGTGCCCCCTCCGACTTTGCCTATTGCCGCTTCCAGATTGCAGGCCGGGCACTGCCAGCGTGCTGTTTGTTGTGCTTGCCTGGTTGGTCTAGTACTGCTTTTTTGGTGATATGTGGTCAAGGTCTCAAGGAGAATCATATGGGGAAGGTGTGCAGCACTGACCGGAAATGTCATGGTTTGTGCACCCATCTATCAAACGTGAAAGTGCCACGCGGTGCAGAGATCTCTCACCAAGATCTTTGAGCTATGAGTATTGTCCTTTCAAAAGATTTGGATCCTCGAACTGCTATGACAATAGCTACCCGGCTACGTTATATTGCAGCAAGAGTGAATGCATTAGCGTTGTGCAGAATTTGCTTAGGCCTTGTTTACTTCTAAAAATTTTTGCAAAATATAAATAGTAGCCCTTTCGTTTGTATTTGACAAATATTGTCCAATTATGGACTAACTAGGCTCAAAAGATTCGTCTCATCAATTCTGACCAAACTGTGCAATTAGTTTTTATTTTCATCTATATTTAATACTTCATGCATACGTCTAAAGATTCGATGTGATGGAGAATCTGAAAAATTTTGCAAAACTTTTGGGGAAGTAAACAAGGCCTTAATGAAAAGCCCGTGGAAAGCACATTCTGCTTTACCTTATATTGATAAATCTGTCGTAGTAGAATCCTACTATTGGCATAGCTTATATGCTCTGTCAGTGAAAAGCAGAGCTGTTCCCAATAAGTATCCACTAGATTAATTCTAGAATAAACCCATTTAAGAAGATAAAGATATAAACTAGTCAAATTAAAGATTGTTTGACTTGTTGGAAAACAAGATTCACATTTCCTCTAGCTCACACAAGCTGTGACGGTGTGACCGGATAGACTTTTACATGATTGTTCTGAGTTACTCTCTCCGGTCCGGTATATCTGACGCGGAGAGGCTAATTGCAAAAACCAAGACACTAATTAGAGTCTTGTTTGGCACAACTCAACTTCACTAGTAAAACTTTTTTTTAAAAAATAGTTATATGAACAATTTTCTAGACGAAGCTGAATTATTTTGAAAAAAAAATGTTTGATAAAATAGCTTTAGCAACTACTTTTACATAGTGAGAGAGAAACAAGGTAGAAGTGTTTGGCAAAAAAAACAGACAACAGAAGCAGTCGTACAATCCGTGTTGAATACAGCCGCGCCGCTCGGCCACGCGGTAAGCCGAAGGCCTTGTTTAGTTCCGAAAACTGAAAAGTTTTCGAAAACTGTAGCACTTTCGTTTTTATTTGATAAACATTATCCAATCATAGAGTAACTAGGTTTAAAAGATTCATCTCGTGATTTACAGGTAAACTGTGCAATTAGTTTTTATTTTCGTCTATATTTAATACTTCATGCATGTGGCGTAAGATTCGATGTGACGGGGAATTTTGAAAAGATTTTGGTTTTTTGGGTGAACTAAACAAGGTAGAAATGTCGAAACGAGTTGGCCCTCCGTGGCGGAAACGGAAACGAGTTGCATTGCATTAGTTGGGTCCCGGCCGGCCCTGCATCGTTGCAAATCCTCCATACATGGAGCCAGCCAGTGTCCCCAGAAGCGAAAACACAGGAGAAGAGGAGAGGACGGACCGATGAGCTCATGGCCCGCGCGCGCGCGGTCACCTGTAAATTCTGGGGGGATAGATGTCCCAGCATAGCAAAGCATTCATTTTCATGTGCCCGGCCGGCTGACGAGTGACGACGGGTTGTCTCGTGCTGCTGCCGCTGCTGCTGCCTATCATGATGTCCCATGTCGAGCGCCATGACTGCACCGCGGCAAGGACCAAGAGGAGATGGAGATCTCTCAAGGAATAATTGGTGGGCGCACGGCGGGCGGCCACACGGACGGCCGGGGCATCCGATGCAGCTACTAATAGCCGGCCGGGCCGGGGAGAGCTGATCGAGCTCGCGGACCCATCTGGATTAGACTCGCCGGCGCTAGCTGCTGTCCAGCCTGGTGCCGTCGTCTAGTCGATCATAAAACTCGTTGCATGCATGCATGCACTGTACGTACGCATAGGAATCTCGCAGTGGCTTTGCAGGAATGATTCCTCTTATATGTAGGAGTACCATGAAATGCTTCGGTTCCCACAGTCTACCAAGCAATACAAATGTCGTCCTCCAAGCTAAGGCTCCAGTCCATGTCCCGCAGAGTGCATAATCTCATCATGACTAGGAAGAGCCTGAACAATCACTCTATCCCGGTTGCCGACTAGGAAGAGCCTGAACAACCACTCTATCCCCGTTGCCGACTCTAGAGCAACTAATAATCACGCTCCTAATTTCTCTAGTCCTACTAGTATGTACAATGTACTACACTTTAGACCATCTTGCTTTTGGGCACACTACCAGTTCGGTCATGGTACGCATGATGTGATGATTGCTGAACGCCGTTATACTTATACTACGGGTGAGGCCTCACGTCAGGCACATCGATCAGATCAGCTAGTAGGCCTAGGAGGAGGAGGAGCATGTGTGGACTGATGATTCCCTGAACCAGAGATGCGCCAAACAACGCAAAGCATGCAGCAGTACCTGTACGCCCAGGTGCAGTCTTTTTAGAAGCTTTGCCTTTCTTTTCGTGCGCCCGCCCGGTCTCGGTCTGCATGTCAATGTCCCAGGCAGGCAAAGCGATTTCGATCCATGTACATGTACAACAACTTGCGCCCGCACCAGCACCAGCACCAGGCTGAAAGCCAAAAGGCGTCCCTTTGTCCTCTTGCACAGGCAAGGCAAAGCAGCAGTCAGGTTTTTTATTATAAAGAAAATAAACATGCGAAAGCTGTGCTCCACGTCCTTGTTCTTTTCGTTCACAGGGCAGCAGCAAGATACGGCTTTATACACGTACTGCACCAGAACAGCCGTGCACTAGTATATTCAACAAGGCTGCTGCTTCTTTAGCGTACGACAGATAAATACGTACTATACTCAGAGCCCAGTTCAGGGAATCAGGGCAGCTGGCCAGCTGCAACAAAGTGCAAGCCGCGCAGCCCCAAGCAATGGCAGTTTGCGAGGATAAACAAGCTCCCGTGTGTAATAATAACTCTACAAAAAAAGAAGCGAGTGGTTTCAGAGAAGCCAAAGCGCCCAACACAATGTTTTCTGAAAGCTGGTGCCCAACACATTTGTTACCCGGGTTTACAGCGGCAGAGTGCAGTATAACCTGAAGAAAATCTGGCAGCAACAGTAACAGGCTAACAGCACATGCACAACTTTGGTGTCGGCAGTGCCGAAACAAATCCAGAGTTTCCTGTAGCACCCACTGTTCTTACCCGTCAGCATGCTGCAAAGGCCAAAGGCCAGGGCAACTGGTGCAAGCAAGGGGGCAGCAGGAAGCAGCCCAGCCGGATTCCAGCATAACATCACCCCTGGCAGGTCATTTGCCAGATTCCAGCAGACGGCACTACCTTTTGCCGGATGTCACCTGCTGCGCTGACGAGTTTCTTACGGGAAATTTCAACTTCAGGCCGTTCGGGAGTAGTACGTACTCAAAGATCTACGAGAGGACACCGACAAAGCTAAAGCAAGCTCATTTCTGCTTTCTTACAAGTTACAACTATTCCAGTGAGCAGGGTTCCACACCTTGCGTCTATGCAGCTTCAGTGCCTCACTGCATATACATGCCCAGAATTATGAGTATGGTCCATTTATCCGCGGGCAATGATTGTACGATCCTTTTGAAACACAGGATGTGCTGGGAGGCTATCCGGATCAGCTACTCTGAGTCGCCAGGGAGCAATCCACACTCTAACCTGATAGCTTCAAGGAGCTGAGGTGATATGACCTCCTTTTCGCCTTCATCTGCGCTGCTCTCCTTTGAGCTTTCCTGGGCCACTTCTGCACCCCAACCTCTGTACAAAATCACTTTGTTTGTTTCTCGTGACACTAGAACCGATCCTGTCGCCTCCTGTTTCCATTGGATGTCAAAGGAGCTCAGATGAATATAGTGCATCTTGGATCAAATTGTTCTCTGTTACAAGTTACGAACCTCTAGTTCTGATATCAGCTGCTGAATTGGAGTTCCATCCGCTCTGTTCTTAATGTTCACAATAGCAAGGGGATGCTTCTTGAAGTGTGTTTTTATTGTTTTTGCAACTCCAGTGATGACATTATTCCTCCCTACAACATTTATCAGATGCTTAGCGAAGCAATTTAAAGTGAGTGCAAGCAATAACTGGGATAGGATCAATGAAGATACCTATGGAAAGTACCGGTCGTTTCTTCATTTTAAGGGCCTGCTTCCTTAGCACAAGTCTTTCTTGATTTGAGAGTGGTGTACCTCTCAAAGGCAATACAGAAGAAGATTCCACATCCAATTTTATCCCATCCACATCTTTTGAATCATTTTCACAGTGACTATCAGGACTGAATGTCACAGTAGAGCTATGTTGGTTTTGCTGCAACAACAGTTCATCAGCGGCAGCAGGGAACAAAGGCATACAGTAGGAAAGCAGACACTCACATGTCTGATCAGATTGCTGAGTGAAGCACTTGAACTCCCAGTCAGACATGGACCTGCAGCCGCAGAAGAATCATCTTCTAGCTTGTCGAAACAGACTTTGCTCTGTCAAATACAGTGTGCAGTAGATTCATTAGTTCACAATATAGTGATTCAAATGAGAAAGGACCAATCTACAGCATAAAAATCCCATAAGGGAGGACTAGTAACCTGCATATCTTCCACAGGGACTCCAGACTTTGTTAAATTTAAGGCTCTATCCATCTCAACTGAAGCACACTCAACCTCAGGCTCTGAACTCATGGGAGCAACTTCAGGCACTTCCTTGACCATTTATATTGAAATAAACAATCAGATATTCATGGAATAAACTAAGTGGTAATGGAACTACATTCAAGTTAGAATATGTTTACTTCGTCATGCTGCTGTAGTGTTCCAGAGTTGACACTAGGATCATGCATGTCCTTGTGATAGTAGCTGGAATTCATCTGATCCTTCAAGTAGTCAATGTTCTTTGACAGCTTAAGCACATGAACCTTAAGGGACTACAATGACAAGAGAAATTACTCAGAATCTCAAAGAGTATCTCCACAAAAGGATCATAACAATCCAAGGATATAAGCCACACCTTACAACGTTGGTTTTCCACAGAACGCTTCAAAGCATCTCTTTTACTCAACAAAGTTTTTGGCCTGAGTTTTGATGGCCTCTGGTAGTTCTTTCCTCTATATACTATTATAGCATGCCCTTTGCTCACTTTTTCCACTGCCACCAAAATACCACCACTCTCTGCCTCTAGAGTTCGAGCAGCATATTCCACATCCTCAAGGCGGTGTTCTTTACATATAATCTTGACAAGTTCTCGATACTTCCAATGAAGATGCATATTTTCAATAGTTCCATCAAAAACTCCCCTCCTCCCTGCAAACCAATCAATTACCAAGGGGATTAAAGGACACAAAATGGAGATGAGTGTAAAAGCACAGATGAGTAGGAAAGACACTTTGTGGAGAAACTACAGGGATCTTTCAATTGCCCTAGCTATGCAATTTAAACTTTCCCTAAAGATGATCTCCATAATAGATGCCCAGACTTAACATTTGTCTATGTGTAACCAAGATGTTAGATATGTTCCTAAACTAGTGTGCCGCAGCTTGTTAAGTGCCTTGGGCCCTTGGCATTGGCAGACATCATGCTATTATCCTTTCAACAGGTTGTGTCCCTCCCTCTTGCCATGTTTGGAGTTTGGACAGGAGAGCTGTAGACGAGTGAGTTATTACTGCAGGTAAAGTGGTAACAGACACATTTTTTTTAGAGTAGTGGTAACAGACACATTGCGATAGAATGGCATGAAAGAAGAAGTTCCCAAACGATTCATAGGGAATGAAAGAATTATTCAAATTTATTCTCTTCAAGCAACATAAAGCCATATAGGATCACCCTGTCCATGTCAGAACTGGGAAAATAATCAGAAATGATTGAAATATTGTTTAGCGTCACTTAACTTAAAACAGTTCCAGAAAAAGATCGTACATGTCATTTCAATCTGATAATGTAGTTAAAGCTAAGAAACAGACAATTTAATTGTTAGCTACATGGAGGCAGGAACAAGTTTCCATTTTTAAAAACAAAATGGTTAAGTTTGGAACAAAAGCATGCAGGGCAAGGTTGAGGAGAATACCCACCTAGCAGCAGAAATTGTTTCATCTTCAATCCAACTTTCCTTAACATGTACCTCTCATCTTCTGATATAGTCTCTCTAACTTCAGCCTTTGAAAGCGGAGATGCCTTTTCTAGTTCTTCAAGAAGTTTTTCAGCTCTCTCTTTCTCTGCTATGGCCTGACAAATAGTTTGGATATATATATTTATTTAGTCAGACAGCAAATTGTGTATAAAAGAACAAATATGACAGCTGAAAGCATACCTGAGATAATCTGGCCTCAACATTCTTCGCAACAGTATTAAGAGATTTTGCTCTAACCTCTGTGACAGAAGTTCCCTCTTCACGAATGTGTACTGAGACATCATTTGATACCTTCAGTACAGAGTCATCTTGAGTAGGCATGTTTTCTTCAATGTCAGGCTTCGGCTTGTAGATTGTAGAACTGCCCAGCTTTCTGCGTTTTTCTATTGCCAGAGAGACAGCCGGGGGGAGGAAATCTTTCCCTCTGTAGAATACAATTGACTCCTTATCCCTTGATAATAGGGTTCCACCTGTCAAGTCCTGCAACACTTAAACATAACCGCTGGACTTACCATTCTGGTTTTGGGAATTGATAGTCCAAGTACATTAAAAAGAACAGTGAGATATGAAAGTTCTGGGTAGATTTGGATTGCACCAGATACTAACATATATTTCCCTGATTTCTGATCATATACGGAGGTGATCAACAAATGCACAAGGAAGAAGAATAACTGCACTTTACATGATGACACATGACACATGTCACACAAGTTAAACTCTATGCCTCTTTTACCAGAACATTGCAGGGGGACACAAAAAAATGTATGGCACTGGGCACTGGGCAATGGATGGATTAGCACCTACCTACCTTTATTTCTTCAGTTATGAGCTCACTGTCAGTGTTGTGTGCATCTCTCTTGAGTGCAATCTTTGCTACCTCGCATCTTTCCCATAGCTTGATCATGGATGCAGCCAATCCTTGAAGGTTGCTGCTTCTTCCTGGAAAGTAGACACAACAAAATTAATGACAGCGATCCTTATAAATAACGCAGGAGACAATCTAAAAAAGCAAAGTTTCAAACAGTACCGAGTGCGTAGTGGAAGGGTAAGGGATGAGCTAGTCTCCTAAGAATAGTCATTTCCCTGTCTGTTAGCTTAGGCGGAACACCTGAAGGAAGTAGGCGAAAAGGCCTACGGTATCCTGGCACAATAGCTGGCAACAAATCAGCATCCACCGGAAGGGGATCATACCCCCACCAGCCAGAAAACCTTGGGCCCAACCCATCCAGTAATTTATCTGCTTCCTCTGCAAGTTTGACCTCCCCAGGCAACTGTAATCGAAACTTATTTGGAGATCCAACACCAGCCACTAAGGATGAGCGTTCTCTAGGACCAAATTTACTAGGACGATCAGCACGAGTGTTTTCCTGCAATCTCGCATGCTGTTCGTTTGGAGCTCCAGTTCTAATATCTAAATTTCCCTCATTTGTATCAAAAACAAGCCGTTTGGTAGATGATATCGGGTGAGTTGTATCTTTCTCTCTACTTAAGCTCTGATTCAAATATCCTACAGTCTGACTCTTCCCCTCTCCAGCATTAATCTGTTCTGTGCATGCTACAACAGGATTCTCACTACTTTCCTCGTGACTGCTATCATGTTGTGAACTAGTCTCATCCTCCTCATCCTCGTCCCCAGAACTGCTCAGATCTGATGATTCTTTGTCAAGAAAACTATCCACCCTTTCACTGTAATGGAAGTAAGGATACTTATAGTTGGTTCCTCTGTACAATATGATGGTACTCCCAGATCTCCAAATGACTAAGCCTCCAGTTTTCCTCTGTCATGAAAAAAAGAAATAGAGCATGTTGAGCTGATAAATGCAAGTCAATATAGTTAGTTCCAATTATATACTGTTTCTCTTCTACATCTTATTAGTCAAATGGAACTCGAAATAAAATCTACGATAACGAAGCAATAGTTTTGTGCGGGCTACACACTACACCTTGATCATATCACTTCAAGTCATCAACACAGTATTTTTAACCAAAGATTCTGCTCATTTTTTTCTCTCAAACTTTTATGAAGGAGAAATGTGTGTCATTTCATTAAGAATATTCTGGTCATTTTTCCCCAGTGACAGATTCATAGCAATAGTTTATAATCATGTACTAAAAACCTATTATCCTATAAAATCGTGACGCGGATTTTATAGTGGGATTTGACATAACCAAGCAGGCAAGCACCGTTATACCCAGCAATACCTCTAATTTCCTGAGCGTGTTACCTAAGAAAAGACAAGAACATGGCAGCTAATGTCAATGCATCATGGCCGGTGCATAATTGCATAAACCAGTGCACGGCTTCCTTTGATGATTGGTGGGACACAAGTTCAAATGCAGTGGCTGTTCACTTAAGAAAGGGCCTCAACTCCATCACCATTCTGGGAGCATGGACTTTGTGGAATATTCGTAATCGGTGTGTGTTTGATGCTGAATCTCCTAAGCTAGCTAGAGCTCTGTTGCTCACTAGTGAGGAACTTATTTATTGGAGCTTGGAAGGGGCATGAGGTATCAATAACCTCCGGCTGAATGGGTCGAGGTCGCCTATTTTGTGTGTCAAGGGCACATCTGTTTGTTTTGAACACAGTGGTGTGAGAAGGTGTCTTGTATGGGTTCTTATCCCACATTTTCTTCTTAATATAATGATACATCGTTCTCCTGCATGTCGAGAAAAAAAAAGTGCACGGCCAACAACAAGAGAACCAATGTTGCCGTTGGACATGTACAGCCAGAAGAAGAAACATAACAGGGAGCACTCACCTCGAAAATCTTGTGCGTGCGCCTCATGTTCACTTTCACGCGCTGTGTCAGTGTTCCACATGATCAAAACACCATGTTTTTGCATTCTCATCTAAGTTCTCTTATTGCATTGAAACTTTTTCAGCTACTGAAGCAACACATGACACATTGCATAGTATGATAATGTAATAAATAGTGGAAGAGTTAGTCCTCTCTTCCCTGGCTAGACCTTCCTGGCCAGCATACTCATCTCTATGCTGCTTCATCTATTTATTTTTTGTTAATTTTTCTCACTGCCTACATAGAAACCATTGGGCCAACAATGGGTACCCATTTAGTTTTATACTACAGATCAATATCTACTTGTACCTCGCATTTTAAAACCAATGTATACAGAGGATAAAATCGGCAGCCTTTCCTTCCTCAAAAATTTCATATGTGAAATCTTCTCTTTTTTTCACTAACTGATGGATAAAATGTCGAATATATTAGTTCACTTTAGACCAATATGTACCAATGCCAATATGCCACTTGACTGAACGAAAAAAAAAAACTCGACCCCCAGGGGTAAGACCTCCCCTGAGGCATTGAAACATAGGTAGAATACTCTCTTCTGCAGGGTCGAGAAAAGGCCATGAACCCTGGCTAATCAGGACGTGCCACCAACAGCAAGTACGCGCTTGCGGCCGCGTATCATGCTGCAATAATTAGTGGACCACGTAAATCGCTGAAAAAAGCCCAAGGAGTGGCCTTTTTTTGGGTGGGCTGAGCTTCCTGCATCTCTAACTCTGCACTACATGCATGTTCTCCACTTGACTGAAGGAGGCTTGTATGTGCAATCTATTATCTTTATCTATTATTATATTATTATACCTAAATAGGAGATCCCCACTAGGATATCTCTCTGCGATTTCGTGAAGCCACGTCAGCAGAGCCTTTAACCGCATGCTACTTTGCCTCCCCCAATCTGAAGATCAGTTTCACATGCTACAGCTGAACCTGTATGCTTCCCTCCCTCCATGAATAAGAAACCATGGAATGCCTCTTTCCTTCCCCCAAAATTAATTATTCTATACAGGTTCAGTTGCTTTTTTGTCCCGCTGCTCCGCTTGCCAGTCACAGCTCCACTTCTCCAGTAATCAACAGCAATCAATGTAGAAAACCAGGAGTCTCCATCATTCTCATGGATCGGATCAACAAGGCCAGCCAACAGTCAATTAATAAAAGAAACCGATGAATCTCCATCCTCATCGAATATAAATGACCACCACACAGGGACGTGAGGCCGCAACCATGGCGCAGGGACGTGAGGCTGCTGCTGCTGCTTGATCCTCAGGCGCTGCCCAATGTTGATCCCCACTCCTGATTGCTACCAAAACAATTTGCAATCAAGCCACCAAATTTTCACGCTTGATTGCCAACAACAGCTCCATAAAGGTATGGCATGGTTACCTCCTTCAGGTAATTGGATTGTACTCCTGATTTCAGGTAATTTTGCAGTGAGCTGGGCCAGGGTATTGGCTCCATGGCAGCACATGCGCTGGACCACTTGTGCATCATCCTCTCTGCGAGCGTGTTGGCCAAGATCGGCAGCACACGCACTGGACCCACCTATGTGTCCTCCTCTCTGTGGGTGTGGTGGCGAGCGTGGCAACGGTGTGAGCAAAGCTGATGTGTGTCGCTTGTGCATTCTGATGATGGGATACATCATACATCAGGAGGTTATAAGGGCCAGGGCAGCATGGTCCTTTCACGGGAGTTACATGACAGGGAAGGTAGAGTATACGAGATAGAAGTGTGTCAAATAGAGGCTCGCTGGTGGCACAATCAACAGCAAGGTTCTGTCACCATTTGTGATTCAGGTCTATTCCATGGTCCAAATAAGCTAGATGTACATATGTACATATGTTCTTGGTCACATGAGAATCCAATATCAAGTGCCAGGTAACTATTATTTTTATGATTTCATCATTTCACACTCAAATAAGTTGCAAATTCCCGCAGGTTTAGTTATAAACTAATGCACGGCCAACAACAAGAGAACCAATGTTTTCGTGGGGCATGTACATTTACAGCCAGAAGAAGAAGCATAACAGGGAGCAGTGGAGCACTCACCTCGAGAATCTCGTGTGTGCGCCTCATGTTCATGGCCCAGACGTCCTCGCACCTGAGCTTCACGACTTCCGCGTTCCGCCACCGCTCGTGTATCCCATTTACGATCCCCTCGGTGATACCCGCCTTCCCCACCTTAAGCCGCTTCCTCACCCTGATCCCGATCCCCTGCAGCCGCCGCAGCTCGTCCCGCGGCAGCGCCAGCTCCGCCGCGGACGGCGGCGCCGAAGCTGCTGACCCCGACGCATCCCGCCCGCGGCCCCTCCTCCGCTGCCGCGCCGCGGAGCCGGCCTCGCCGTCGCCCGTGGCCCAGCTCGGGTCGATGGTGGAGCCGACGCGGTGGCGCGGGAGCTGGGCCGGGGTGGGCACGAATATCTCGCCGGGGGAGGGGGCGTCCCCGCTCTTGTTGGGGGCCGGAGTGGGGGTCTCGGAGCCGGTCTCGAGGTAGCCGAGGCTACGTAGCTTCTCGGAGATGCGGCGGAGCGCGGACTTGCCGAGCAGCTCCGGCGAGGGGGGCGCCGAGGCGGAGGCGTGGACGGGGCGGAGGCGGGCGTGGGGTTTGCAGGCGGGAGTCGAGGAGGGTAAGGAGAGGAGGAGAGGGGAAGGGTGCGGGGAGAATGAGAGGAGCATTTGCGTGGCGAAGGTGGGGCGGGAGTGGAGGGAGAAGGCGGGTTTAACTGAGCCCTGGCCGCCTCGTCGGAGGGAGGAGGATAAGGCCAAGGCGTCGAGAGGTGGGAGACGGAGGAAGGGGATGACTTGTGCCTCGAGATTCGCGCAGTCGTGTTGGATGTTAACAGATTTTGTCAAACCTCCGTGCCCGTGTGCTATGGATACTGAATCATGATGATCGACGGATATTGCCTCTCTTGCTCCCACGACGAACGCAATTTTTTCATACGCCCTCACATTGCTCTGAGATTCGTGCCCAGCAAAAGAGAGACAATTATCTCTCTTCTGCTAGGCACGAATCTTAGAGTAAACCTTATGGTCCACATTGTAAAAGTATGTGTCCCTAAGGATAAATTTAACTTTACCCTCCCACAAGCAAAGTTGCACAAATCTATCTTCCTCCTCTGCACTCCAGTCAAACACCATGCCCAATAAACACTAACATCGAGGTTGTGCCACACCAAGAATTTATTTGGCTCAAACCTCCTCAGTACGCAAAGCATTTTTCAAATACTTCATTGTTTTTTGATTGTCAGTGGATCATATTTATCATGAAAGTTGTTTGTCCCAAAGTTCAATTCAAATATGCCACACGTGTAGGTATAATGGTACTCACACTGGCGAGTGTGAGGAATCAAGGAGGTCATCACCATACGACCACGTAGGAGACAATGGCGGATGTTGAAGAGTAGTTAAAGAAAACACAAATGCACTCTGTATGTTTGAACATTTTTTAACCACCATAAAAGTAACATGCAAATACATGAAAGTACACATTCAATCAATCAACTAGTAGAACCCTAAAACTAGAATGAAATAAATTCTATTACTCTGTTCGCTTGGCTAAAAAAATCATGGTTGAAAGCACTTCGTTGATTCGTTATAAGAAAAAAAACACTATTGAATGGACAGATTCAGCGGATAAAAGTTATGTGCGTTTATACCCTGCATTTGCACTTTGTGTTTTTGTGCTGAATTGCTAAATGTGGATATGCCTTAAACAAACTACGCTAGCACTTGCATCTTGTGGCCCTTCTCGTATAGCTGACCAACTATCATTCGTTCCCGAGCATATCCATTTAAGGGAAAAAGAAAGAACAATATCACAAACAAATGAGATTTATATGCACTTTTGTTGGTAGTGGTCGCTGCTTGCTTGATGACCACATAGTTGTCGCTAGTGGTTAGCAGAGGCTTGAAGCGCAGAGCCTAGACACAAAGACTATAGGCGATAAGTAATGAGCAACTCAAGCAACTTACATAAACACACGTAAAAAAGAATAGACAATCAACCGAATACGTCAGTCACTTTTTCAATAAACTAATTGGCTTAAGCCAAAACTATTGTAGGATGGTCTATGTCTCATGACTGGCCCTAGATGATATAAAAATGATAATACTTTTGAGATAGTAGAAATAGAACATTAAAATATGGAGAGATATAATTATCTGAGATATTTTTTTAACGTAGGATACCTATGCAGTCCTATACAAAACTTTCCTACTAACCTTATTCTTAGGATCATGATGATGATGCCCTCAAATCAGTTATCTGTCACAAACCATGTTCGCCATGAAATGAAGCCCATGAGGGCTTCACCAACGCGGAGGGCAATGTCTGTGTTAGCCTCATCTAAAAGCTAATGTCCATGTAGGGTGAAGAGCATTTAAGGCTACAATTTTTGCAACGTAAGCATGCAACGGTCATCTACTGCTATCCACACCTTGTTATCACACATGTTGCATGTGCATTATTGCTTGGTTCCTTACCTTGTCTAAGTGTGGTCGTGTGAGAGACAAGTATCACCATAGAGCACTTCATTTTCCTAACATTTTTCCTTAGCAGCCGCCTCGTTCTTTTGTCAAATGGAGATATCACTGCATCCGTAAAGTGCATATAACACCTTGCGAGACTACCAAGTGATATGACGTGGCCGCTAAATATTGATATGAAAGTTTGAGCGGTACGCCACAATGGAGCGTTAATAAAAACTCAGCATATCACCCTAATGCGCAACACAGAGTATTATTATAACCAAAACTGTAAAAAAATAAACCGAAAGCTAAATGATTTTATAAAAGTATATACTTGGTATAATAATATAATAGTATATAAAAAATTATAGACGCGGTCGAAATCTGGAAATCTGGAAAGCGCAAAAAGGCCCGCACGCACACGCACCTGCGTCGGTGTGGGCGGGCACTGGGGTGGGCAGCGTCACCAAAGCGAGTCCCTCGGCCCCTCCCTTCCCCCGTCCCGACTCCCGAGCGCCGCGCCGGTAAACTCTGTCTCAGCGCACGCCCCCAATCTTCATTCCCCCCGAAACCCTAGCCGCTCTTTGGCCCTGTCCCGGTCGCCCCGCTCCCCTCGCCTCTCTAAGGTTCCGGCGGAAGCCATCCTGTGTGCGTCGGCGGCGCTGGAGATGGCCTCCTCGTCGGCGTCTTCGAGGCACCAGGTCACCATCACCCTCGGCCGCAGCGGTCAGGTGAGCCGTCCGCTCTCGGTCAACCCAAGGCCAGCGTGGTCTGTGGTCTTATTCTCCGTTGCGGATTTGTCTAGGGTATCATTCAGGGTTTTAATGTTGATTGATTAGCGTCAGAGCAGATTGTCCCGCAAGAGAGAACAGGGCCGACGGTCTGGTTGAGGTCTGTATTGCATTGGTTAACCTTAGTTTGGGTCTAGAGTGCGGGGTATCAGGTATTATATGGAGGGATCCTGTGCGATTTGGTGTGTCAAGTTGGTTGCATGGTGCATTGGTGTTTGATTTGTTTGTTGACTACCTAGGGTACAATCTTGCTGTGTACCTCAAATCAAGGGATGATGCTGTGATTTTGGTAAGGTGCCTTACTCTATGTGTGATTGCTCACTTGGTAGTTTTGAGTTTCTAACTAGCGTGTTTTTTTGGGGGTGTTGGGGGTGGGTGGGTGGATGGGGGTTGACTGGTTGAGCTACCACGAGTAGTACCTGTATGGGTGATCCGATGCTGTGAGATATAGTAGAGAAATCTCTGGATCTCTTGCAGTGATATATCATCTATTTTTCTCCTCAAGATATATAAGAGAGACTGGAAATGGTTGTGAATCGTAGCAAGTGCATGGCAAAGTTAAATGTTGAGGGGGTGGAATTTGCTGGTGCAGATTATGTTTATTCTTTATGTTGCTCAATATGTGTATACGAGATAAGTAGCACTTGAATCACTGTAAAATGGAATTTTTCTGACATTGGGAGAAACAATAGAAGCTTGCACAATGAATGTTCCCTTGCAAGTTCTGTTTAGGGCACACCCTTTGTAGTATGTTTATTTTGTACCTGCTGGTCATATCAAAGATTACCAATCATTTGTATGCACAATTGCACATTCTGCATTCAGATCTTCTATGCTGTCAGTTGTAATGTCTAAAGAACATATACGCAGACCATATCATTACTTGTTAGTATGATTTAATTATTATTAGCAGCGTAAGCCACTCACGCTAGCACTAATATTATACATGTTTTTTTCCTTCAATTTTGTCTATAGTGATTTGCTTGTAAACTCTCTTGGACTTGATAAAGTATACAAGATCGGTTTTAAGGTTTTCCATGATGTGAAATGCTAGCTAACTGATGCCAATCCCTCTGTGTTGCATACATGTTTTTTTGCATCTTAAGCTTTCCCAAACTTCGATGAATTCTGATATCACTTTCTTTACAAGTTTACCTTAATTTTCTTCACCGTAGGTTGTCAAAAGGAGGGCTATGTCTGATGATATTAATGACCATGAAGTGCCATCGTCAGGGAAAAAGCGATCTGTGAGAGATAGGTTAGGAAGTAATGTGTCTGATTCTGATTTTTATGAAAGCCAGCACCAGCAGAGAAACAAAAGGTATCTTTCTTGGTTCTGCTATTTCCATCCTTTGTATAGGCTTCAAAGTTTTGAACTACATTGTAATATATACTCCCTCTGTCCCAAAATAAGTGTCACTATGGTATTCGTGCCGGTCAAACTTTCTTATGTTTGACTAGGCTTGTAAAAAATATTAGCAATATTTGTATCTTCAAATAAATTCATTATGAAAATAGATTCAATGATCTATCTAATGATACTAATTATGTGCTGTAAATATTAATATTTTTTTGTATATATTTGGTGAAAGTTAAAAGCATTTGACTTCTTGACTTGAAAAGCGAGAATGACACTTATTTTGGGACGGAGGTAGTACAAAGGATGTAATATACAAGGATTCTTTCCACATCATTAGGGACAGAGTTTGTTCCTTCGTGGTAATTTGCTCCCAGTTGTGAGCCATGGCTTCAGCTTCATTACAATGTTTCAACCACACCAAACTAAATGCTTTTCATAGTTTATACATTAGTGTAAACTCCATCACCCTGCCATGTAGTATATGTATCTCGGTTATCGCTATGGCGCTATTACTAAGAATAACTATTTTACAATTAATTTCTGAATCTGATACACATATTTGTGAAACCTTAAGCAGATGTGTATTAATTTATGGTATCATCTTTACTTCTCTTGATCATAGTTTAGCAAATTATTAGCTTATCTATATATATGGAATATATGGACATGCACACCAATGTCGTCCTTCTTTTCAATTGTGCACTGCACTGCATGCTCCCTGTTTTTCGTTTTATCTTATATATTTGTGAAGCACTTGCCTTTGAGATCATAGGATGTGGTTCCATTTACTGTGTTCATTTTGTTACATTCTGTCACTGAAA
The DNA here is from genome assembly GCF_000003195.3 of Sorghum bicolor. Classification (NCBI taxonomy): domain Eukaryota; kingdom Viridiplantae; phylum Streptophyta; class Magnoliopsida; order Poales; family Poaceae; genus Sorghum; species Sorghum bicolor. Next base: position 47,914,666 of record NC_012875.2, read on the forward strand.
ACAGGTCACTCCTTGCCTTTTTCTTCTGTAAAATGTAATCGGTTCCTTGTGGCTCCACTCTCACTTTGCAGGCGACAGACAGAAAGTAATAGCTCACATGGAGATGATGGTTCAGGTGATGATAAACCTTAACTTCTTGTCAATTCACTAGGGCTTGAATTGAAGATATCTGGCACTACTTACTCTGTTGCATTGCCATGCAAAATATTTGAAGATCGCCTGGTTGGCAAGGATGATCTGAGACTGAAACTCATGAGGAAAGGCTTGTTACAGAGGAGCAATGGTGGTGCAGAACAGAATGGAATTGATCTCCGTGAAAAGCTTTCCCGAAATCATAAGTTACCAAGATATGATTCTAGAGGCCACGCTGCAGAATCAAGGGCTAGTTATGATATGAGAGATGAGCCTCCAGAGTTAAGGTCCAGATATTCTTCGAGGGAGGATGTCCTAGGGTCAAGGCACTCTTCTGTTGTAAGTCGAGATCCTTATACAAGAAGTGTGGATGATTTGCTAAAGTTGGACTCTTCAAGAAAATCTTACACCTCATGGACAGACGATGGTTTGAGGCACAGATCACCTGAAAGGATTTTAAGTGCTCGGAGTGATGTGTCTCCACCGATAGCTTATGATCAGATTAGGCCCATGCCACCCCTTAGATCTGCCGGTTCCTCAAGACCTCAAAGTTTTATTACAAGAGATGCTCCTGACACGTCAAGGAGTCAACCATATGCTGGCAAATCCACCATTTCTGTTGATACAGTACAGAGAACTAATGGAATCACTCCATCTAGTGCAGCTCTACCTAAGGTCCCTGTTATGGTTTGTATCTGTACTTCCTCTCATAGACCCTAATTCACTGATGCTTCTGAGGAAACATAAGGGAATTTTGGAGCAAAATTCTTTTTTTTTTCAAATTCTTTCTGAGATAACATCTGCCTGTTTTCAATGCTGTTGGGGCTATAAAATTGGCATAGAATCCAGAGAGTTAAATTATGACATCCATTTCTGACAATGATGTCCTTGTTGCAATTTGGGTTGGTCCCAGTTGTATATTTGCTCATTTGTGTGGTTATTTGCTGGTAGTATGAACAATCTTCTTAGAATTTAGAACACCAACAACCTTCTGAAGTTAACATTGTTCAGGAATGATTATTTGTTGATACATCTGATATAACTTATTGAAACTAGCTGTGAATATCAAAGAAAAAAAAACACTTTGAAGAGGATGCAATTTTTTTTTTTTGACATTTGTTAAGTTTGCTCATGGTTATCTAGGCATCTAGGTTTCACATCCGAATTATAATAGCAACTTCTGTAGTCTTAGAATTTTACTGGTTCAGTATGGTTATGCATTACTATACTGATGTTCATACAAGCATACTTGAAGCTTAATGACATTGCTCTGCAACTTTGCAGGCTGAAGCCCCACTTACAGTTACTGGATTGCTGAATTCGTTGGGTCTTGAGAAGTATCTTGTTCTCTTTCAGGCTGAGGAGGTAATCTTTGATTACTTCTTTATTTGTTTCATTCTGTTTAAGCATTTTTTTCTTTGTAAATATCATGCATTACATTTTCTTTCTTGTACCTTTGCATGGAATTAAGAACTTGTGCTCCCTAGAAGAGATCAATGTTTTCTGAAAGCTTGTTAATTTGTTGGCGCTTTGCGATTATTTCTTTGCCATCTACAATTATTCTTGCATGGTATCTATTCACTGATATGGCTTCATGTTTTCTGCTATATTCCAATGGGATATTCTAAGACTCATCAATGATTTTGTAAAGTTTATGACAGATCCAGACATTCTCAGCCCATTCAGCATATATTTGAATTTATGAGATTATATATTCATTCATGTTTAAAGCAATAAGGAATAACTTATGGAGTGATTATTATGACAATAGTATCCTCCTGCTTAATGAAAAACATGCCACGGCACGATCGCTAGTTTTTTTGTTGACAATAGTACCTTTTTTTTTTTCCTACTATTTACTTGTTTGCAGGTGGATATGGCTGCATTGAAGCAAATGGGGGAGAGTGACCTCAAAGACATGGGGGTACCAATGGTAGGTTGGAAGTTTACTGAATTTTGGTTTACACCACGGTTGCATATTAGCATCCCTATGGAAAAGCAAATACTATCTTAGGATGATAGCCCCCCCCCCCCCCCCTCTTTTTTTTTTTCAAAAGGACACTTGTGCATCTCCTAAATTTCTCAACAGATTTGTAGACGATGAAATATTAGAATGTGGACTTGCCAAATTGTGTGCAAAAATGTGACCATATGTGCAGAAAACTTCAGAGTTTACATGTTTTTTGTACTATTTCTGCTAGTGATTAAATTGAATTAAATATTATGAGTAAGAGACTCTAGCTGAAGTTCACCTGAAGCATGAATTTGACAGGCCACTCTGTTCATGTTTCTGTCAAAAAGTTGAATATAATATTTCTATTAGCAAAGTCAATATGTTAGCTCTTTTTTTCCCCTTTTGCTTTCATTAGAAATGGAGCTCAGAACTCATCTGAAATACAGGTTACTATGTTGCATGCTTTTGTTGTTCCAAGCATATCCCTGTCATATACATCCATCATGAGAATATATATGGCCAAAAATGTAGGCAGAAGACAACTATTCTTAAGTCTCTTCCCAAACAAGAGGGCTTAATACCTCTGCTAGCAAGTTCATCTAATAATAAACATTAATGAGTTGAAGCACAACCTAGGTTAATACTCCCTCTGTTCCAAATTATAAGATGTTATGGTTTTTGTAGATACATTATTACTTTAACTATATATCCACACATAGTGTATATCTAAGTGCATAGCAAAAGCTATGTATCTAGAAAAGCCAAAACATCATAATTTGGAATGGAGGGAGTAAGTCTCAACTCTCTAGATTGGTAAAAAAGATGCAACCTGCATCAAGTAATGAATCTATCAAAGCAGGCCTTTGCGTCCTTGTCACCACTATTCTCCAGTTGATTGGTTTTCTTTGCCTTAAAGCAGGAAACATGATTTAGCAAGCACCAACATTCTTCAGGTGCAAACGTTTTTGACACAGACCCCCTGTTTTCTACAAGGAAAACAATGTTTTGTATGTGTTTCTGTTTTCTATGCTAGTCTGCCTTGTGCCCCCATGTATTTTGGTGGCAACCCTAAATCCTCCAGTTGATTCTTTCCTATACTGAACAATTTCTCAAAAAATCCTTTTTTTCCCTGAGCCAATTGTTTGTATTGCCTTGCGTATAGTTAAACATGATTGTGAAGGATGTTTTTTTTTTTCTTGTTTTACTCAGGGCCCGAGGAAGAAGATTCTCCTTGCAGTTGGTCCTCAGTTGAAACAACGGCATAAATGAGAGCAACAAGGTGTGGGACTAGAAACCATTTGTTGGCAACTGAAAATATTGGTGTAAGAACGCCAGATAGCAGATATCGTATATCCAATTATGCATAGTGGCTGTCTTAATCCACCCTTTTGTTGCTGATGGCCTTGTTTCCCGTAGTTGACACGTGTAAAGTCGATTCGGTCAGCTGTTAATCCAGGTTTAACGGCCTGTCCGCCCACTGTTATTGTTTCGAAATGGATGGATAGGCGTGGTTTACTCCCTGACGATTGGTTTGTGAGCGGAGGTTTCGTTCAATTCCTTTTTTGTGTCACAAGGCGCCGTTCAAAAGGCACGTAGGTGGCGAGACAATGAAGACGGGCAGACGGCAGACAGAATGTGCTCTGTACGGGTCGTTGTCTCCAAGCGACGAGGCGCAGATCCGACTGGCGCGCGCCGAGAATTCAAGCAGTGCACCATTTTTTTCGGCGCGGCAAGCGTCTGAACTGACGTCCTCCTCTTCTTCCCTGCGGCCGACTGCCCCTCTTCCTCCCCCGCTGCCCCGCTGCGGTGCGATCGGATCTCACTAGAACTTCGCCGCCGCGCCCGTGAAAGTTGAATGAAAGGACTAAAAATTTGGGATGGAGTAATATCCTAACATGGCCGTGAAGAGAAGATAAAGCACTTTAATGGGTGATACCGTCTGTTTACCACTAATTGATAATAATTCGAAGACTTCTTGTTAACGCGACCTCAACAAAAGGCAGACATATTATCTGTTTCAAGCATGGTTTTAGATGTGTGAGCATTCGCCTCGTTACCATGCTAATTAACTTCTAATCGCTATGTTATCAGTTATGTGCGATACATGGAATATGCCGCAAGATTTGATGTATGCTAATTAACTTTTTTTTTGCAGAGGCTGCAGTAAATTAATGCGCCGAATCAGTTTCCAATTTAAGTTTCACCAAGTCAATTCAAATTTGCACCAGGTGGGGGCATTTGTTTGACATGATTCATTTACATTTTTTTTCGATCAAGGATTTTATTGATGAAGGATCTTGTTCATTCACAATCATTGCATCATGTTTTGATACACTAAAGGTAAATCATTTCCAGCTTCTGCATAAACACAATACCATACGCCTAAATCATGATAGCAAACCAAACTAGACATGCTCGTGTTCGGCGATGATTCCATGTATCGCTATGGTTTTAGCATATTCCATGTATCGCTATGGTTTTAGCATATTCCATGTTAACTTCCACAGAACCACAGGTAACGTGTTCGGCGATGTATCGATATATGAGATGAGGCCTTGTTTAGTTCACCCCGAAATCCAAAAAGTTTTTAAGATTCTCCGTCACATCAAATCTTGCGGCACATGCATGAAGCATTAAATATAGACGAAAAATAAAAACTAATTACACAGTTTATCTGTAAATCGCGAGACGAATCTTTTGATCCTAGTTAGTTCATGATTGGACAATATTTGTCAAATCAAAAACGAAAGTGCTACAGTAGCGAAATCCGAAATTTTTTCGGAACTAAACAAGGCCTGAACGTTCCAGTTGGTGTGACAATGTGACCAGTGATTATATATGCTTGCTCTTTCAGACTAATGACGAGTTATTGCCCCTGCCAGCTACCGATGGAGATTTCGATTTTTTTTGCAGAGGCTGCAGTAAATTAATGCGCCGAATCAGTTTCCAATTTAAGTTTCACCAAGTCAAGTTCAAATTTGCACCAGGTGGGGGCATTTGTTTGACATGATTCATTTACATTTTTTTTTCGATCAAGGATTTTATTGATGAAGGATCTTGTTCATTCACAATCATTGCATCATGTTTTGATACACTAAAGGTAAATCATTTCCAGCTTCTGCATAAACACAATACCATACGCCTAAATCATGATAGCAAACCAAACTAGACATGCTCGTCCAGGGAAATTAGATTTGGTATACATTCACAAAATGGGTGACCAAAAAAAGAAGGTGCCAGGTCACAAAGAACAGTTATTGAACATCAGATGCGTGCACGCCACATTTGTACGAGATAACAGTACTTCAGATTCTCCGTCAACACAAAATCATCAAGTACTAAATCATTAGATTAAACAGCCAGTAGGAAGTTCCAAACCTTCATCAGTATTTTTTTCAACTAATTTAGAAACGGGACCAATAAACAGTGACTTCCAACATACAGCTACCAATTAGCAGTTCCTTAGAGCTTGTACCCATTTCCAGAGGTTTGAAGTCCGTTACATCCCTATAGACAACAGAACCATTCTTAGCAGCAACGAAAACTACCAGCTTTCGATGAGTTTCAACAGAAACAACCTGCCGTGCCAGCCTGATCTCATTACCAGTAAGAGACACTTTCTTATCTCCAGAGTCGAGCAACACAAGATGCTGTTTCATGCTGCCAGCACGGACTGCAAACCGACCTCCAAAACCATCTGGCCATGTCCCAGAAGCAACTCGCACTCTGATTGTAGCTTCCATAGAATCAGTAAGATGGCCAAGCATCAATTTCAGTGTGCTAAGCCTGCTCGTGTAGGATCGCTGAAACAAGCACGATTCCAAGGTAGGGTTTGGTCCCACTGACGTAGCTAGAAGGCTTAATTCTTTATCATCAGATATAGTAGCACCCTTCACATACAATGAAGCCTCAAAGATCACAAGACCATATGCCATGACAGCACGCACGGGGCCTGTCAATACTAAGCATGGATTCTGCATGCAACACCATAAATAAACAGTAAGTAAACTAAAGTAAAATAATTGAGCAGCATAATAAATACACACCAAAAAACTAAAAGAGGCGAAGGGCATTGCATAAAGTATACCACAAATGACGGGAGACAGATATTTGCTCCATGGTTTCAGCCATACACAATTTAAAAGGGACATTTGTTGCATGTTTGTAACACAAGATCAAAGAATGTTTTCTTAGAATAATTGTTGCCACTTGCAAACAACCATGAAACATTTTCTTGCTGAAATACATTGGAAACTGCTGGCACCAAAACATAAACCACAGAATTCAAACAGATTTGAGGGGTAAATAGCAAAATAATAAAACATTGTTGGGGCAGATGCAAATGATATACAGTTATTAGCAAGGAAATAAGTGACAGTAACATACTTTCTGTTTCCATCTACAAGGATACATAACATAGTTAAAATTCATTCCCACCTTATATTCATCTACCAGTATGTTTGTACAAGATCTGAGCTCTCTACATAATTCCAATATAAGTAATGCATGACAACTCTGGGGATGGGAGTCTTGGCAAAATTTTACAAAGCAACAATACAATAACACCATCTATAATTCATCCTTCTGAGGATAAAAGAGCAGTTGCCTGGGAAACAGCTACCAAACCCAAGGATCAGGGTGGCCTTGGAATTATTGACATTAAGAGCCAAAACAATGCCCTCCTAATGAAATTCCTAGACAATATGGTAGACATCCCCTGAGTTTCCCTCACCTGGTCCAAGCTCTACTCCAACAATCAGACTCCTCCACAGGCCAGGAGTCCTGTTGGTTCATTTTGGTGGAAAGAAATCATGCAACTCTTCAGTAAGTTCCAAAAGTTTGCTGTTTGTCACCCTTACAAAGGTACTACTGTATTGTTCTGGTCTGATGATTGCGCAACACTCAAAGATCTTTACCCACAGCTCTTCTCCTTCACTAGAAAACAGAAATGTAGTGTCAGATTTTTCCTGGATCAGAGCATACACAGAATTTTGAGTCTACCACTCACAACATTAGCTGCCCAACAGCTTGAGGAAATAGACAACCTACTCCAGCATAGATTGTTGGATGAAGACACTAATGATGTATGGAGCTACTCCTGGGGTACAGCCAACTATAGAAGCAAAAAGGCTTACAAGGTGCTGATTGGTCATACTCCCTGCTCCCCTCTTTTCAATTGGCTTTGGAAATCGAGCAACTTAGGAAAGCATAAATTCTTCTTCTGGCTACTGCTCAGAGACAGGCTTAGCACAAGAAATATGTTAAGCAGAAAAAACATGGCACTTGAGGACTATAATTGTGTTCTTTGCAATGCTGGTTGTGAGGAAACCAGTTTCCACTTGTTCTTTGGATGTTCTTTCAGTTTAGACTCCTGGAGCTTTATTCCTATCAAGTGGGGCACAGACCTCCCCTGATATGGTCATAAAAGCAAGAGCAGAAATTTTGGGAGACCTTGTTTCAGAGAAATCTTCATTACAGCTTGTTGGGCGATCTGGACAACTAGAAACACTGTCATCTTTGACCATGAGCAGGCCACCCTCTCCATGTGGAAAAGAAGGTTTAACAAAGGCCAAGACCAGCAGACGTGAAGCCATCAGTTCCTGGAGAGAGAGTTTCTCTTAACTTGGTTTTCCTTTTTTTTTTTCCTTTTTGGGCCTATGTACCTTGTACTCTCTTTGTTTTTGTTTCTACTTTTGTCCTTGCTGCACATACCCAACATTCTTTCATTCAATTGAAATGAAAAAAAAATATTAGGTAGGGGGTTCCCCTACTGATTCGGTCAAAAAAAAAGGATAAAGAGCAGTTGGTAATAGAATTAGAAGACCATTTGGTTCAGAGAAACAATGGGTACAACAACAGCATAGTACTAATTACTAAATATATACATGCTTGGGTGCTAACAACAAGAACAAGTACACAGGGAACATAAGTTAGCAGGTAATAGGCACATTGGCAAGATTAAAGAAAGAGAAGTGGAAGTGGGCACACTTTGGACCTGATCTGTGAGTATCTGACAGTTATGTCTTTCACGCTTGAAGATAATATTACGACTGAGATCAATCGAGTCCCGTAGAGCAACCATACCAAACACCTCAAGCGGCCACTTTAAACCTTCAATTATTTCATCAACTTTGACTGAAAATACTTGTAGAGTACTGCACAGCATGCCACCCCGTGGGGCAAGATTATGTGTAAAACATTTGCAAGGGATGTTAGCTGCATGTAGTTGAAGTAGATATCAAATGAGTTTAGGATGTACAACCCCAGTTGGCAGTACCTAGTAAGCACTAAGCAGTAACAATAAAACTAAATATGTGCATAGATTGCATATAAGCTCATTCTTGTTCATTGATCCAGTTCTGATCCTTTTAGATGTATATCATTTGAGATCAAAGGAACACCATTATAGATTGATATTATAGGATTATTTAGTATGAAATTCAAAAATACAAGGAGGACCAAACCAAAGCAACAAGAAGTCAAGATTCAAGAACCAACGAACTAATTAATGCATGAGTCAAGAATGAGATAACTGAAAGTCTAACTCACTGTTCTTATCGAAGCTACCGTAAACCTCCAAATAAATTTTGTCCCACCTCTTTCTGAACATCTTAGCTTCGAAGGCTAAAGGATCTGTTATCTCCTCTGGGTCCCGATCACGTTCTTTCTCATCCTGCCTCCTCTTCCACTCCAAATATTTCTCATACCCCTGCTTTACTTCTTCCTTGACGGGCTTTATCTTCGTCGCTGCCATTTCGCTTCTCACTTTGCCTTCTCCTTTGAAGGTTCCTTTCCTTGCAGTTTTCCTCCCCTCCTCACCTTTGGGATCTCCCTCTGTTTCCTTCAGCCTTCCCTGCTGATTTGCATCGAAATCGACCTTCCCCATCTCCTCACTCTCCCTAGACAGCTGCTTCATCTCCAGGACGTCTGGATCATCCACTTTTTTCATGCATCCAAATCACCCAGTGGCAGATCTACGATTTTTACATGGGGTATGTCAGATAAAAAGTTTCATATTCAAACCGGTAAAAGTAGCATAAAAATTGCCCAGCAACTCAGTATACAAATACTAAAAACTGCCACGCGATTCAGAGCATATATGCATAAGTAATCAACCATACATCCCCGCTAATTCTATAATTCTACTACCTACAATCCTACGTGGCTACATCTACAAGCAACAACAAAATATCAAATTAGATCAGAAAAAAGTTATAGGTTAGAGATTTTGCAAAGAAGAGAATGGAGGGGAAGAGGGTTCTCGGTTCTCACCAGGCTTGCCGCAGGCCGGGCTGGAGAGCGGACGACGCAGGAGCGCGGGGACTTGGGGGCGGGCCGGCGCGGCTGAAGACGACGGCAGACAGCGCGGGGACTGCGGGCGTGGAGGCGGAGAGCTGGGAAGCTCCCTGGGGAGTCCGCCGGCCGGGATTGGGGCCTACTCCCGGCTGGGCCGTCGTCGCCCGTCGCGATGAGGCGGACAGGTGTCGTTGCGATGAGGCGGACAGGTGTTACCAGAGTGGTCTATCTATGCGAGTTACTTTTTTTTAAGGAAATACTCCTTCCGCTTACGAATAAATGCATGTGCTTTCCAAAAATCATTTTTTTAAATTTAACTAAAAATATATTAAATAATATTAATATTTGTATATGCAAATAAGTATATCATAAAAGTATATTTAATATTTAACCTAATGATATATATTACATATGATAAATATTTGTATATTTTTGTACATATTTGGTCAAACTTAAAAAAAAAGTTTGACTCTTCGGGAGACAATATTTTGAACGGATACATTTAACTTTTTCAACACCAAGTTTGATCACTCGTCTTATTCAAAAATTATGTAAAATATTACTTGTTTTGTTGTGGTTCGATTTATTAATAAAAGTTTTTCAAGAATGACTTGAATTTAACTATGTTTGTATATATGAGAAGTCAAATTTAAAATTTAAAAGTCAAATATTTCATAATTTAGGAGGTAGAGTGTAATATCTGGGATAACAAACTTTTGTTGGGCTTGTAGAAAAAAACAGGTCAAGTTGTGCCGCACGGCATGCCTAGAGAGTGGCCCAAGCATGGCATATACTTAGTGTGGGCCAACCCGGGCCCATATAGTACCGTGCCATGCCATGCTTATGACTAGCCAAAATAATAGATTCAGGCCTTGTTTAGATGTCTTCAAGATTTCAAATGTTTATAAGATTCTTCGTCACATCAAATCTTTAGACATATACATAAAATATTAAATATAGATAAAAAATAACTAATTGTATATTTTGTCTGTAAATCACGAGATGAATCTTTTGAGCCTAGTTAGTTCATGATTAGACACTAATTGTGAAATACAAACAAAAATGCTATAATAACCAAATTCTAAAAGTTTTTTCTATCTAAACAAGGCCTTAGTACCCAGACTATCAAGCTGCATGTGCATGGCCATCTATAGCAACAGGTGCTCGATCAACTTACCCTCTCTCTGAAAGCTTTAATCTTTAGAGCTGCCTGAAGTTAATTTTTTAAAATTTTAACGGATTTTTTAGAAAAAATACTAAGATTTATATTATTAAATTAATATTATTAAATTTATCATAAAATATATTTTTATATGATACTCATTTTATATCATAGATATCGATGTTCTTTTTTTGTAAAATTGGTCAATTTTTTTTTTAAAAAAAATTGACTACACGAATTCTAGAAATTAAAGCTTTTAGGATAAAGAAAGTACATGATTGACGCTGGTGAACACAAGGAACTGCAGGGAAGCGCGGCTAAATAGAACAGCATCGGGATCAAACTCAAAAGTGTGGAGAAGAGTTGGACGTCACTATGGCGTAATATAGCATTCTGGCAAAAATCAAACCCTTCATTCGGAGACTAGCGACGTCTTTTCGTTTGGGTTTATCAGACGAATCTGCCAGCCATTCAACAATATTTTTCTCTCATAATAAATCAGCCAACAGTACTACTCCTGAAAACACTGGCTACTCGAGTGCACTATGGTAAAGTGTATCTGGGCTCTTGGTGATGAGGAAGTTACTTAACATATTTCCTATGTATAGGAACCTGATGCAACAGGTTGGATTTTCTCATTGATTGATATTGAAGCACGACAAGCTCATTCGCGTGCTATTCAGGGGCAACTGGTATGCATGCAGGAAGGCGATACATGAAAACATTTTCCAAAGGCCATTATCAACGTTCTCCTCTGTGAACTCGTTCATCTTTCATCTCTCAATGGCAGAGGAGCAGATGACCGGACATGTGCAAACATGTTGTGTTCTAAAAAAAACACCCCTCAACATGCTGATGCTGTTTGGCTACCTCCTCCAGTCGGCATAGCGAAGATTAATGTGGATGCGGCCACGTCGAAAAACAACAATGTGGAAGCAGTTGCTGCGATCGCAAGGTCGGGAGATGGCGGGTGTTTGGGCGCCTCGGCAGTGGTATTTGATGGCACAACCAATGCAGAATCCCTTCTTGGATATGAATCAATAGATGTGCTGAAATTGGGCTGCCAAAATTGCTGAAAAAAAGCTGCGAAAATAGCTGAAACTGAGCTGAAAATTAGCTCATCTAAAATTTTGGCATGTTAATAAATGGGCTGAGATAGTGTCCATGTTATCATCGACGCAAGCATCCATGTAAGCAATTATTATGATGTGGCAATTCATTCATAATGTTTATTTTTCGTCATAGGAAATGGACTTGGACTGGGTTAACTAGGACTCGGGCTCTACCGTGACGATTTAAGATTGTCACAAATTCCGTTAATCCGTGATGATTTTCGACAAAACATCACGCAGGTTGATCCATGAAGCTCAATCCATAGTGATATCTAAAATCATCACAAATGCTGCTTTTGTGATGTTTTTGGTGATCCATGACAAAAAAAATTCATCACAGGATTCTTGTAGTGAAGCCTTAGCGTGTAGAGAAGCGGTAGCTTTATCACGTGATTTCCTTCTCCGTAAGATCCTAGTGGCATGTGACTGTCTACTCGTGATAAAAAACTTAAACGAAGGATAGCTCTCATAGCTGGGAGCTTATCGACAAATAGTCCAGGAGATCAAGGCGCAGGAAACCTTCTTTGAAGAGATTTTGTTCATTCATGAGAATCGCCAACATCACACACATGCACATAATTTAGCAAGCAGTAATATTTATGCTAGTATAGGTTGATGTCACTTTGTGGCTGCTCAGACCGCCACAAGGCGTTTGTATCCTAGAAACAATTGTTCTTTCATTGTATCTGAAGTTTCTCAAAAAAATCTATAGCAACAGGATTAGTACAGTAGTCCTCAGAGGAGAATTTGAAATGATTCTTGCCATTAAGGAAGGCCGAAATCTAGGCCTACTGATAGAGAAAAGCTCTACTGGTAATATTTCTAGAAGCCAACAACAATTTAGTGGAAGCAAAACTTCAGAAGTAGCTATTAAGACCACTAGTAACATGATCATCAGTATAGTAATTGTCAGAGGAGAATTTGAAATGATTCTTGCCATTAACGAAGGCTGAAATCCAGGCCTACTGATAGAGAACAGCTCTACTGATAATATTTCTAGAAGCCAACAATAATTTACTGGAAGCAAAACTTCAGAAGTAGCCGAACAGGGCACCAGTAACAGGATCAGTACAGTAATCGTCCGAGGAAATTTTGGACATGATTCTTGCCAGTAAATTATTGTTGGCTGAAATACATGCTCTACTGAACCAGATACTAACATAATCAGCTCTGCTGTTAGTGATAGTGAGAAGGAGCAGCAGAAAATCCACGCTCTACTGAAGAATATGCTAACATAATCATCTCTGCTGATAGTGATAGTGAGAAGGAGCAGCAGACTTCACTCCGCAGCATCAGGTTGAGGGGGAAGCTCAGGATGCTGAAATCCAGGCTCTGCAACTGGTTCAGTGTTCCTCTTCATCATTATCTTCTGCAGTCGAGTTCTCTCCTCGAGACTTGCTATCAGATTGGGAATCGCCTTTACAAGCATCATCTCGCCTGAAGCTCCAACCACGTCATCTAATGTGTTAAGTGCCCTGAATTCATGTGAGCCTGGTCTCCTCACTCTAATGTTGTGAAAAGGAGCTGGGGCAGCAGTATGCAACGCTGGCAACGGCCCCTGGTTGCACCGGAGCAGCAGCTCAGACGAAAACAGGCCCCAGTCGTGCACCAGGATCCATAGACTACCATCAAGCTCAGATGAATCCTCGTCATCCTGAATTCTGGCTCGCACAGCAAGGTATATCGAACGGAATCGAAATGCCTCACCAAAAATCACTATAGCCTTCAGTAATGCCTCCTTCACTCTCTGGTTGTCAGTTGGATCAAGCAGTCTTCCTTTTTTGTCACGCCCACAATCTTCAAACCCAGATAGAACTTCAAACATGTCATGCATAACATAGATGCCTCCGGGCTTTGTTTCATCGCTGCATGCAGACATGGGTCACCATCATGTAAGCAACTAAGAAACACACACAATTAGTTGCATTGGCTAATGCAACACAGAGTAGAGCAACTGACCTGTCACCATGTGAAGACTTGAAACCCAAATCGACTGCATTGTCCTCTGTTTCCTTTGGCAGATCATTCACGTCTGTATATCTGTACCACATACCAGGATACCATTTGCTCTCAACTAAAAGTTGCCGACGAAATGCCACGATGTATGCATCGATGTCTCTTATCAGAACATCAACGGCATAATCGGCTTTCCAGTCATCGATCACGTTGATTACATGGTAACTGTGACCGCTCCGCGGGTTGATTAGGGGGGTCACTGGAATTCCATGAGGACCTATCACCTTAGATGAAATCTCCGTGGCTCTACGCCACCGGCTCTCCATCAAGTTGCAATAACCTGCATCTCCGCTTTGAATGCGAAACGTGCGAGATGGTATAGGACACTGTCCCTAAAACACATATAAAGCATGGTAGATGATGAGTAAATTGAGTAAATTATACTTCCATCTAGATGATGAGTAAATTGAGGCAATCTTTTAAAAAGCAGACCAATATAATTCTATATATACTTCCAAATTACTTAGTTATTCTCATTGTTAATGTAGGCCATATATACTAGATGGATGAAAGCAAATGAGCATTTCAATTCTGCAAAATAATACTAGCTCCAATATTTTTAGGTAGTGCTAGCTAAACCAAAATTGTACTGACCGAAATATCATTTAACAAAGATCCGTGGGAGTAAAAAAATATTATATGTAAATCATCCATCTATAAATTTATATGGAAGTCATACCCATCTATAAACACATGTCGGAATGCAAAGGGAAAATATATGAATGAGACTGAAAGTATATGAAAGTAGTGCTGGCGTAAGATTGCAATTAGTTGGGTCTTACTCTGAATCCGGTCTGCTCAGGTGCGTAAATCATACGTTTTGCAGCCATCTTAGCCATCCTAGCAAAGATGAACATAAGTTAATTATTCTCAGTGTCAAAGAAGGAATTTTCTCCCTTGTGATTCGATGAGTTATTTGTACAACATATGATAGAACTAGTAAGTGGCAGATTGCAGTTGCTCATGGTAGTCGTATGGAATACCAATTTAGGTGTTGGAAATTTAGTAATGCTAGCTAAGAAACAATTGTCTAGTGCTGAGAAAAGAAAAAAAAAGATGAAAAGTAGCAGATCAATTTATTCCATCACAAAAGGGCTTTGTTAGCCTTGGAACGCTCATGTTGATCATCAAGAACTGTTGTAACTTGGCTTCGAGCGCAATCCTCTGGAACGAAGTACACTGTCTACAAGCGTGGCACCACCGATTCTCTCCTTTTGGTAGGTGTCTTGTCTATGAAGACGATTTGATCATCGACGGACAACACAGAGAAGGTGTCATGGCGCTCAATGAGCAGATGCAGGAGCATGAGCGACCTTCGGTTCGGCGGCCACCTCAAAGCTGCAGGCTTGAGCTTGAGCTTGATCGCGAGCTGGGTGCCTCGGGGCGGGATTTGGATCGAGATGGGATTATTGGACGTTTGTCCACACGGAAATGCGTGATAAGTTTGGTGCAGGTGCATTTATATGGTGGTATTACAAACAGAAGAAGACGATGCTTCTCCTGCAAGATTGAAGCCAAATCTCTACTCCGCGCCGCCAGGCCACCGCTCTTAGCGGCGCCAGAGCGCCGCGCGGTCTCGCTGCCCTCCCCCGCCGGCGGACACCCTCCGCGCCGCCCCGGGCGCCTCCATCCCGACCGCGGCCGCTCGGAGCGGAGTCCGGCCGCCTACCTCCAGGACGTCCATTCCACCCGCCGGCCGCCGCGAGTCCGCCTCGCCATCCGCATCTTGGACCTCCTGTACTCGATCCATGGCACCCTTCCCCAATCAGCAGCTACGACCTCGCCTCTGCAGTACACGTCCCCTCCTAGGTGCCTGGCGGAGAGGGAGGTGGTCCGAGACGAAGCCGGGACGCTGTAGAGGAGAGGGGAGGTCAGGTGCACTGCCGCTCGCCCCAAGTCACAGCTACCCTCCGCTGCTCGACGCCGGACGAGTGGTGCAGTTCGGCTACGGTGCATGATGCAAGTCGATTTCAACCAGCACCAGGTATTGTCTTTGTCCTCTGACCTGAAGATTTGGGAAAGAATAGTTAAAAGAAAAGTCAAGGTAATCCTATGAAATGCTATATACTGTAGCTATGGACATGGCTAACAAGTAACTACTATGAGATGAAGAGTATATTGACATATATCCTGCGACTAAACAACAAGTAATCAAATTTGCTTCTCAACTACTTGAAAGTGCCAGCAGAAAATGCTAAGTTGTTTACATAGTACATCTATCATTGGGTATATCAAGTGACTGATTAGAAAATGCTGGGCATTATAGCCAACAATCCAAAAATCTAATAATAAACGATTGCCAGGTTAGGTATTTGAATGTGCATTCTTGAGAAACAAAAAGGGATGCAGTGCTGCAAGGAGTTTGTGACGTGCTGTGTTGTAAATGTGCTATGAGATTCCCCCCCTGCAAGCAAGCTCAAATCAAATAGCCATGAAGCAGTTTTCAACTAATTAGAAACCAGATCGCAACAGCTAGATAGCATGGTTCTGAATTCTGATCCACGTACAGGTATCAGAAACATTCAAATTCAGCTTTTTATGAACATGTCTAACAAGTAACTACTATCAGATGAATATGGTTATATGCTTTCACACATGCATAACTGCATCCATTCTGTTTCATGTTTCTCAGTAAAATCTAAGTCCTACTTTTTGGCTGCTTATATGCCAATTGTTTTCTGCAGGATCTTGTCAGACTGCATTCCAATTAAGCAGAGGAAGCATATATGCTATTTGATCATTTCTAGCTGCCTTTCTCTACTTCCGTGTCTTATCCTTGGACTATCACAAACTTTAAGGAGCTCAGCCAATATGCTTACTGACTTGCTTGTAGTACAGAATCTGGGATCTGCGATGGCAGATGTTGTTATAGATGCAATGGTTGCGGAAGCAGTTCGATCAGCAGGGTAGGTTTCTTGATGTATCCTCTATCCTTCTATGCTTCTAAGCCATAGCAGTTTGATGTATCCGCTATGCTTCTAAGCCACAGCTGGTCACATTTAGTTACTATTAAACCCCTTCTAGCCCAACTTTGCTGTTTTGGTAAACAAATAAGGGTTGTAGGTTTTGTTATTAGTTACTCTTGTTCCAAGACACGAATTAAACTTTTAGAAGTCATTGGCCACAGACCAAAAATGTAAATATCTATTCAAAGCTGTTATGTCCGCTACTTTTAACATGTGCTGTTGATTTTTCCAGGTTTGCTCATGTCGGTCCTGCGGTAATTACCCTACTGGACATTGTTTTGCTGTCACAGTTACACGTTCAGTATGGAATTGCTGATAAGTACATGGTGCTGTGGGGTTCTGCTTTGGCTGATGCAATCGACCAGTTCAAGTATGCTTTCTTTTAGTTGTGAACTAAGTAGCTCTATGGCATTTGATCTCAGACCATTTTCAAGCTTCTGACAAGAATGCTTCTGTTTGGCAGGATGAGTTCCTGATCCTGTCAGGACAGCTTTACCTACCTGGAATCGAGGGCACAATGTTTGCTCTTTTCATGTCAATCAACAACCTGGGTTCAACACTAGGTTCATTCCTGGGGTCTGCTCTGGCATCAGCTTTGAACCTCACCACAGGACACTTTGACAATCTTGCTCTGGGTTTGGGGGTACAGATGATTTGTACTCTCCTACCAATTGGGTTCCTATCTTTGATTCCAAAGGAAGTCACAGGACTAACATTGGTTGAGGGTAATGTTCTGCGCTTTTTTCTACTTAATGAAACACATGCCGTTGCATGTTATCGAAAAGGGGGTAATGTTCTGCGCTTGAACCTCAAATTCCTGACTCAAGCCACATATACTTACAGCTCTGTACCAAAGTGAGAGGAATATACACATTATAGGAAGGAAATTAAAGCTAGTTGGAAGATAGACAGTTTTGTTGACAGATGTATACAGCTCTGTTCCAGGATGAGAGGAAAGAAGAGTGCATAGATTTTTAGGCAAAGATGAAAGTTACTTGATGTTGACAGATGTTGATGCTACTTGACATGTGTAGAAATGAGAACATGAAAGTGATGTTACTAATGAATACATCTGTGCACGTCTTTGGTTTCTGCTGTGCATTTCCAGCCAAAAGAAGAGCTTCACCTTCGGAGGCGCTCTGGTATTCCACAACTCTTTATTACACCCTCCATCCTAATTTATAAGTCGTTCCAAGAATCTTGGAGAGTCAAAGCATCTCAAGTTTGATTAGCATTATAGAAAAAATTACAAAGACTTATGACATAAAATAGATATGACTATGAAAATATAACTAACGAAGAACCTAATGATACTTAGTCGGTATCATAAATGTTATTATGTTATCATGTAAGTTTGGTCAAACTTGAGGTGTTTTGACTTTTCAAAAATTTTAAAATAACTTATAATTTGGGATGGAGAAAGTAGCTCCCAGCAGCTCAGTCGACCCCGTGAAGAAAACACGGTAAGTGGAGGACACCGAGTACTGTTTGTCCAGCGACCACTTCTAGACAAAACGATCGGACTGCATGGGGTCCAAGTCCATATTGTGAACCGAGCTTCATGTCCTGAGGTAATCACAGAGTACCTGAGTTGTCGTGACCCCGGTGATGTTGCTAACCCACCTCTGATTGAGCAATGCGTCCCTGATCGAACGACCGCGACCAGTCCTCGAAGTTGCATTGAAGAGGGCCGGCGCGAATGAGTGTAGAAGAGTTTTATTCCCTTGAAACTCTTACAACACTCCCAATGCAAGACTCTATCACAGAGTCCAAGACAATTAATTACATATTATTTATGGTATTTTGCTGATGTGGCAGCATATTTATTTAAGAAAGAGGTAGAAAAAGTAAGACTCCAAGTCTTATTTAGACTCCAAGTCCACATTATTCGAGGTAATAAATAACTTTAGACTCCATGATAGAGTATGCATTGTGAGTGCCCTTAGGGCACTCACAATGTAAGACTCTATCACAGAGTCCAAGACACTTAACTACATACTATTTATGGTATTTTGCTGATGTGGCAGCATATTTATTGAAGAAAGATGTAGAAAAAATAAGACTCCAAGTCTTATTTAGACTCCAAGTCCACATTGTTCGAGGTAATAAATAGCTTTAGACTCTATGATAGAGTCTGCATTGTGAGTGCCCTTATCACATCTCTCTTCATTAATACGGTGTCACATCAGCATATTTAATGTTCATGAAACTTTAGTAAAACCCCATTGAGACTGGCCTTAGCCACCGGTCCATCCAGAAAACTTCACATGGAGCTAGGCTCAACGTCTTCTAGCTCGTTTGTTTCATAGAATTAGTGGCAGAAGAGATCGGAGATGCTATCATCCTGCATAAAGTGTGGTCAGCACGAGTTTGAGGTAAAAACAAACAAGAATAGTAACCAAGGTCATACTTTTTACAGGTGCCTAGATCGGAAGGTTAGTAGTTTTTCTTAATTTGTTCATATTTGACTACTTTGGTTATGTTTTAATGTGTGTCTCAATAAATTTGCTTGCAATAGTGTTTGTGCTTGAAGATGGATGGTTCTTGAAAGTGACCATGACGTCTAAGAAGGTGATGAATTGTGCTAGCTTCCTTTTGGAGTTCTAGAGACGCGCCGACTCCATAAGGGTGAATTCAAGGAACAGGGACGGTATGATCCTCCTCTCTTCGTCTTCTTGCTTGCTTCAACTTAAGACAGTTGCTCCTTTATGTGCAATAGAACACGAAGTGTGTTTGGCAGCGCCCTACTAGCACATCTAGATAGATTACTTTCTTACATAGGTTTTGACTAGGTGGTATAGCCATAGTTTAGAGTAGAATTTTAAGTTTCCTAATTCAACCCCCCTCTTAGGTATCACAAGTTCATAGAACGGCCCAGACATAAGGGTGGTGGAAGGTGCCGCAAGCCACGCTGCATGCTCTAACAAGAGGGGGTCATGGCTGGGTGGACGACACGCCATCATTGCCAGCCACAACGGTAGCTTGATGACGGGGGACCAGATCACCCTCCAACGAGGCTCGTTTGTGGGGAAGGAACGACACCACCCACGAAGCTCCTTCCCCTGCACTTCTCCTTGTATGCCAAGGCTCCTCTGTTGAACTATAAAAGGGAGGTCTTGGGGCTCTTTTAGAGCAATCTCTTTGTACTTCTAAGGCCTTGTTTAGTTACATCTGAAATCTATTTTTTTTTAAGATTCGCTATCACATCGAATCTTGTGTCATATGTATATAGCATTAAACATAGATTAAAAAATAACTAGTTGCACAGTTTTCCTGTAATTTGTGAGACGAATCTTTTGAGCCTAGGTAATCCATGGTTGGACAATAATTACCGAATACAAACGAAAGTGCTACAATATCTAAACTCAATTTTTTTTTATCTAAACAAGACCTAAAGTTCAACAACACACAACACCGACGTTCGTCTCATATATACTATTTCCAAAACTAAAACAACAGCTAGAGGATAATTTATGAGACGAATCTTTTGAGCTTAATTAGTCCATAATTGACACTAATTGTCAAATAAAACGAAAATGCTGCCCTGTTTGTTAAATTTTATTACCCACAACCAAGCACTCACTTAGAACAATGGGGCACTTGTGAATGTTTACAGAAGTCGAGTGACAGTTAATACAAGCCGATGACACTGATCGTAGTCGATAGTATTATTGATTGAAAGGTAAAATGTACAAGCTATACAATTTCTTTCACTGGCCATTTATCAGAACAACTATACAATTTCTTTCGCTGGCCAGGTTGGTCGGTTTAATGGAGGGCGTCGGGCGTCCCATGGCCCATTGGTGGCATCCAGAACCGATCACGAGCACCCACGCAAAAAGGCAGCAGCCAATGCCGCCCTTCGGCTCCGTGCCGACACAAATGGCTGCAGGTGCACCGGAGGGCGTCCGCTGCTGCTTGGACCCTTCAGCGCGGCTTGAGATACTCCTGCTTCGACTGCAGCGAACTGTTAAATTTCTTGCGCTACTGATCGTGCAGTAACAAAGGGGACGTGCCACTGTCAGATGCGGACGTTCTCATGGAGCCATGGACGACGACAGCAACAGGATGCAACGGCCTCACGTGAAACGACAACGAGATGATGGCGCCAACAACACCGACGGTGCGTGCGGCAGGGAACACGACGAACAAGCGTCGCTGGTCAGTCTCAAGGTCTGGGAGATTTCATCCATGGTTGCCATTGCCAAGCCCTCTGTCAAAATGTAACCCCATTGGTATGCAAATATGCAATTCAGAATTAGCTTGCCCTCAGTTTTCAAGTACAGACAAGAGCCCCTCCCATAATCGAATCCTAAAGCTATCGAATTCGAACCCTTACAATCACCGATCGACCCAATGCCACACCCAAGCAACGCCGTCGGCGAACGCCTGACTCAGTCGAGCGCGTCGCAGCGGCGTCTGACGACGCCCTGGCGCCCGGTCTTGACGCCGACGGCGCCGAGCCTCTGCATGGCGGCGGCGAAGTCCTCGAAGAAGGCGGTGCGGTTGGCGGAGTACCGCTGCGCGAACACCCTGGTGGGCGGGTACTCCCAGATGGCGGCGTCGGAGGCGAGCAGGCCCAGCCCGTGGGGCAGGTTCTTGTAGTATGCCTCGTCGAACTCACTGGGCGTGACGATGTCGTTGAAGATGGAGACGGTGGGGTCGGTCCGGTACCCCGCGCAGGAGCGCTGCAGCGCGCGGGCGAACTCCGGGTTGAGCCGCGGGTCGTGGCCGGCCCCGGCGCCGGCGGCGCCCGGGCCCCGGTATCCGTAGATGCGGTGCGCGAACTCGGCGCAGTGGGAGAAGCCCACGGTGTGGGCGCCGGCCAGCGCCACCATCTCCCGGGCCGAGAGCCCCTTGCCCGCGAAGAGCCGCACCATGGCGCGCGCCGACATGTTGGTGCGTGGCAGGTTGCCCTCCACGTCGCGCGCCTCGGAGCGGGCGGAGTCGCGGCGGCCCAGCGCGACGGGGAACCGTGGCCCGCCAAGGATCCCCACGAGGTCCCGCGCCGCCAGCGCCAGGACGTCGGCGCAGGACACCACGCCGGGGCAGGCGGACTCCAGCGCCGCCTTGGCGCGGGCCACGGCGTCGAAGGCGTCCCCGGGCAGGGAGAGGTTGATCTCCGCCGCGCGCTCCGGGGCCGCGGTGGAGGAGAGCGGGGAGACCAGCACGGAGGCGTCGCAGCCGTTGACGAAGCAGTCGTGGAAGAAGAGCCGCAGCGTGCCCGCCGCCGTCGACGGGTTGGCGCGCTGCTTCGCCGCGATGACGTCCGACACGATCCGCTGCACCCGCGGGCAGCTGTGGCGGTAGTAGTTGGGCGACAGCCTGGGCGCTTTCGCTTTCGCCGCCGCCGCTGTCCCCACCGCGGCGCAGCAGGCGGCCAGGAGCGCGAGGGACAGCAGGAGGCGGCGGCGGAGCAGCGGCGCGCCCATGGGCGAAAGCTAGAGCTTGGGGGGGAGTGTGTGTGAGAGAGTAAAGGCGACGGCGGCGGTGAGGTGACGGTGGTGGTGCGTGCCCCTGGCTGGCTGGCTCGATTTGGGAGGGGTGGGGAAGGGAAAGGTGGTGGAGAGAGAAGGGGAGGTGGGGGTGGAGGATTAGTGACGGAGTGAATTGATTGCGGGGTTTAAGGGGGGAAGGAGTGCGGTGCGGTGGTGGTTTGGAAGCTCGAGGCGGCAGGAGCAGGACGACGGACGGATGTTGTGCATTTTTGCATTTGTTTTCTCTAGCTGCGGTAGATTAGTGACGGCCGGAGTAGTAATTTTCTGTACTGAATAGTGTTGTTTGGTGCAATGGTCCCTCTAGTTGCCGGGTTAAAAATCTGCTCATGGTAGGCATCAGCCATCAGTTGTGATTTGAGTTTAGCAATTCAGAGCGTCCCCCAATTCCGTCGTGTCGCTCTCGCTCTACTACGGGGGGTGCAGTAATTTCAGAAGAAGCTAGTATTGCCCTCCCAGGAGAAACAAGGGGCGGGGATAGGGCGGCAGCAGCACTGATGAACTTTTTTCTTGTAGACTTGTAGTAGTGCAGAACCAAATTCCGTTGTCATTCCATCTGGTTTTATGGCGAATCGTGGTGAGGACCAGGCGGACACAGGCAGGAGCAGCAATAAAGCGGAGTGGCTCCAACGTACCAACCGTGTCTCATGGCCACAGTGCGGGCGCGCAACAAATTTTGGACTGGAGCCATAGGGCATCCGAGCCGGCCGGCCCGGTGCACGCGGAGTATGTAGGAGGCCCTGCACATGCACGAGCTCCCCATGGCGTTGGCGTGTGGAGGTATCCATTTCCATCCCGGGAGCTCCCGTCCAAAGCAGCATTCTTTGCGTGCCGTTACGATAGCTGAGGTTATGCTTACTGTCATGGTACATTGGTAAGTAAGTACGTAATTTGTTAGGAGTACTTACTGTATATATAGGGGATTACTCGCTTGTCTTGGAGTTCTGCTCGAGGGGGTAACATCGGTGTTACCTTGTAACTTGTCCTTCGAACTATCTACTGCTTAATGAAATACGCGCTTAAGCGTGCTCTCAAAAATATACAGGGGATTAAGGCCTTGTTTAGATATAATTTTTTTGAATTTTGATACTGTAGCACTTTCGTTTGTTGATAAATATTATCCAATTATGAACTAAGGCCTTGTTTAGATGTGAAATTTTTTTGGATTTCGCTACTGTAGCACTTTCGTTTGTTTGTGGTAAATATTATCCAATCATAGACTAACTAGGGTCAAAAGATTCGTCTCGCGATTTACAGTCAAACTATGTGATTAATTTTTGTTTTCGTTTATATTTAATGCTTCATGCATGTGCCGCAAGATTCGATGTGACAGGGAATCTTGAAAACTTTTTGAATTTCATGATGAACTAAGGTCTTGTTTAGTTCCCAAAAAAGTTTGCAAAATTTTTTAGATTCCCCGTCACATCGAATCTTTAGACGTATGCATAAAGTATTAAATATAGATGAAAATAAAAACTAATTACACAGTTTGATCGGAATTGACGAGACAAATCTTTTGAGCCTAGTTAGTCCATGATTGGACAATATTTGTCAAATACAAACGAAATTGATACTATTCACATTTTGCAAAAAAAATTTGAACTAAACAAGACCTAAATAAGCCTAAGTTTAAAAAAATCGTCTCGTACAATTAGTTATTTTTTATTTATATTTAATGTTTTATATATATGTGCTGCAATAGCACGGAGAAGTTGGTCGTTCGGTTCCATTGGTGCAGTGCACCGATTCCAGCAAAAGGAAAAGCCCATCAGCAGCAGTGGTGCCTACTGGGCACAGTGGACAAATCTCAGAAACGTGGAAACGAGCCAACGGCCACCACCCATACGGCTAGTGACGAAAACGGATACAGACGGATATCATCGATATCATATTTGTTTTCATATTTGTGGTCGAATTCGGATTCGAATACGGATAATGTTAATCATGTCGAATAAAATATAATTGGATGTCGACATCATAAATATACGATTTAAGTATTCAGATATAGATACGGTATCGGATGTTGAATATTTGAACTCGGATACGGACAGATCTAAATCTCTCTAAACGAATTCGGTCTCGAATATGGTCGGACAATATCCGTACCGTTTTCATCTCTAATACGGCGCATCCGGCGAGACACGCGGCGCAACGGGCTGGACGGTACCGCCACGCGGTCCGCGGATACGGCGAGCGCACTGCGTGCGCCGTGCGCGTTAGGTTTGCCGGTACTCCCAGCTGTCCCCCCGATCGCCGATCGCTCACGGCTCGCGCGCGCGCGCGCACTTGTTCTCGCCGGCCGGGAAGCCCAGAAGCATCCATCTCCGCCGCGGTCGTCGTCCGTGTCCCTCTCCGATCCTGCTAGCGCACAGCTGTGTAGTATCCAAAATCGATATCGTTATTGCGTCGTCTTTCCCTTTCCTAGAGCCATCGCCATGCCATGCACGGTTGCGCTAGGTAGAGGGACAGCGACGCTTGCGTTGCGTCGGAGTTCGGGAGGGGAATCATTTACACGCCCGCAAAATCTTTTAGGTCTCGTTGGATGTAGTCGGATTCACATCAATCCACATGTATTGAGATGGATTGGAATGAAACTTGAATTAAATTCCACTCTAATCCACCTCAACACATATGGATTGATGTGAATCCAACTACATTCAAACAAGGCCTTAGCGTTCAGGGTTCACATGCAAGCCTTGCACGACCGTCAAGATGCCGCCATCACATTATCAACGGGTTTTGTTGGAGTTTTGACCCGCAAGCATGGCAGCATGGACAAGGACGAGTAAGGAGGGCCGTGTACCCAGGGCAGGCACAACCGCACAACGGTCGGTCGGTCCAGGTCTTTGGACAGCTGGTGATGACGCCGCCAGCAGGTGGTGCACAACACAGTGATACAGCTCACGACGATGGGCCAAGGCGCGCCCAGGCACACAGGAAGGATAGGATTAAGGATGAAAACGGTCGGAAACGGTCGAAAAACTCCTAAATTGTTTTCTATTTTTACATTTGAAATACGAAAACAAAAACGAAAACGGTAAAGTCGGACACGAAAACGAACACGAACTTACGAAATATCGAGAATTTCGAAAACGAACCAATTCGATCGGATTTATGTCGAACACGGTCGATATACGAAAACTCAATACGAAATACCGATATATAGTACCAAGTGCATGACTAAGTATATATATGATCAAGTTCAAGTGCATATAATAATTAAAAAGTGCATGCTCCTTAGTCTTAGATATTTAATACAATAGCCCACACATAAATACAAGTCTAGAATAAGCAATTAATAGCTAACATGAACACAACTAGCCACTAGTAGAAAGAACGCAGATGCATGGTGATTAGTCTGTAATTGGGCTGTGTGACCCTACAGTTGACTAAATTCGGTTCAAACCAAATTTTGAATTCGAAATATTTCAAATTAAAAGTAGAAAAGTAGAAAACGGTCGAAAAATGTCAAAACCGTTTTCTACTTTTATATTTGAAATACGAAACATCTAAAATACGAAAGCGAAAACGATAAAGTCGGACAAAAAAATACGAATTCGATCGGATCAAATATAGAAAGCGGTTCGGTTCGGTTCGGATTCATCCTTAGATAGGATAGGCATACGCTATACGCTAGCTGGCTGATATGCATACGCATACAAATACAGGTGATGACAAAAAGTCCCGACCTGATCGAGGACGGGAAATGAATTGCTCTGCTCAGGGGACCAGCTGACCGACACCGACCCCCCGCGCCGCGCATACGTACATCGCACATGACACATGTAAAGACAAACATGCCTTGCCTGTATACGTACACCGATATAAATTTGCATGCACGCCGTTTGAGTTTTGACGACGCGTCGGTCTCAGAATTAACGAAGTGGCCTACTACTGGCTCGTGCTTCTGGGCTGGCTGGGATTTTCCGGTGCGACACGGCCAGGCAAAAACCTCCGCGAGCCACCCAGTCCAAGAAGAATCCATGGCTGCTCCATGCGCGTACTTATGCGCGCTGTGCGGCCGTTGATGGACCTTTGGCGAGATAAGCTGCAGCTCGCGGGTGGGCTTTGCTGTGCTAGAGCGACCGGCGGACGAGGGCCCGCGACGTGGGCAGGCCACCAATTCATATGGACCGAATATGGGCTTTCAAGTAGAGGATTCCCAGCTCCTTCGTCACATTCAGACCTTATTTGAATGTTATCGGATTCAATTTCATCTATACGTGTTGGTGTAAATTAGGGTAGAATTTAGTTTAAATTCCACTCCAATTCACCTCAAAACATGTAAATTGATGTGCCTCAAAACATGTAAATTGATGTGAATCCGGCTACGTTTAACCTCACACTGCTTCTGTTTCCCTCGACAACATCAACACTTCGCTGGTGGTGACCACTGACCACGCACTGCGGCACGCTCATCCACCGTCCTCGTGAGTCTCCAATCCATCGACTCTCACGTAGAGTAGTGACATGCCGTACGGGCGCGGCGCACGGCAACGACAAAGCTCGGTGAGAGTTGGTGGCGCTGCAAGTGCTATGGTGATGATGCAGCCAGGTGCAGGGGTGCGTGCACAAGCGACATCTTTTCATGACCGTTCGTTCCATTCAAGCCATCCTGATTTTTTTTTACTAGTACCGCCATGGCCCATGGACATGCATTACTATGTGCGGCCCGAGCAACACGACAGGAACAATGCTACAGAGGCTAGTACGAAATTGGAGAGCAGATAGACTTGACAAGTTGGCATTTGCCTCAGCTTGAGTTGGTCGTCCGTTAATATTTTTCTTTCACCGTCTTGCTGTTTCATGCAAAGACCCACTAAGATTATCTGTAATCTCAGTGGCCACGCCAGACTAAGGCCTTGCTCAGTTCGTAAAAATTTTCAAAATTCCCCATCACATCGAATCTTTGATCGCATGTATGAAGTATTAAATATAGACGAAAATTAAAACTAATTGTACAGTTTATCTGTAATTTGTGAGATGAATCTTTTGAGCCTAGTTACTTCGTGATTGGACAATGTTTGTCAAATAAAAACGAAATGCTAACAAATAAAAACGAAATGCTACAGTACCAAAAAAACAAAAAATTTTGCGAACTAAACAAGGCCTAAGGTTTTGTTTTGATGTGAAAAATTTTTATCTTTCGCTACTGTAACGCTTTTATTTGTTTATAACAAATATTATTCGATCATAGACTGACTAGGATCAAAAGATTCACAATTTAAAGATAAACTATGCAATTAGTTTTAGTTTTCGTCTATATTTAATGCTGTCGAAAGATTCGATGTGACAAAAAAAACTTAAAAACTTTTTGATTTTTTTTAACTAAAGGCCTAACTTATGCATTTGCAGGGGTGGCCGGTGGGTCATTAAACAATCATCGTGTCCTCCGGGCGACCTGCTGTACATTATGGCGTCCATGAGCATGCGAACACAGGTCTTACAGCCAGGACAGATTTACTCTTTTTTTTTTGCGAATAGATTTACTTATTTTTTAACCCCTTTTGCGATCCATGGTGGTCAGTAGAATGCTAATCCGGCACAACAAATGAACAATCGGCAGCTAATAATAAGCGAAACATTGGCAAACAAGCTAGAAAATGGGCACATTGATCCAACCCAGATGGATTTTACTGCTACAGAAACTGAGAAAGGCACGCCCTTTTTACAGAAAGCCCATCGACATCATCACAAGGATAGAGCAGTACTACCAGCAAACAAACAACACAGCATAGCATCATCAACCAGGAGCTAGCTACTGTAGACTACTACGGAGTAGATAGCTAGTACATCTACGGCGCGGACGGGGTCGGATCATACAAGACGTGGCGTGGCAGTGGTGCGCCCATGGAACTCAGGCTGCTTTCGGCCGGGGAACACGCTGACCGCCGCTGCCACCCCGCAGCCGCACTCACGGGCACTTGGTCCTGTTGCCGTGCGTGATCCAGTCGGTGTAGCACTTGCCGCACGTCTGCTGGTTGCCGGCCGTGCCCGCCGGCACGCAGCGGCAGACGCTGCAGCACTTGAGGCACGCCCGGGCGCACCGGTTCTTCCGCGACTGCGCGCCGCACCGCACGTCGCACGCGCCCCCGCAGTCTGCAGCCACAGCACAGCAGCACCGACGAAAATGCCGGCAGCAGAGCGTCGTCAGGCGACGCGGGAGATTTTTCGCGGTGGGTGGATGGGACGGAGTAGGTACGTACGTACGTACGTACCTTTGGCGGGGTCGACGATCTGGTGCGGCGGAGGGCCGAGCGGAGGAGCCGGCGGGTAGCCGCCCGGACCCGGAGCAGCCTTGGTCGAAGAAGTCGAACAGGGCAGGCACAGAGAGAGGGTTTCAGTTTTCAGAGAGAAATCAGGAGGGAGGAGGACAAGAATTAATGCTGAATGCATGATTCATCGGGTTAACTACCTTGGTGTTGATGTTGGTGAGCAGGAGGAGAGACGCCACCAAGGCGATGACCACGGCGAGCTTGCTGGGAGCCATTGGTGTGTGTGTGTCTGTGGTGCCTCTGGAGTCTGGAGGAAGGATGGAGCCTGCCCTCGACTGGATGGAGGTTTCTCGAGAGCTGTGGAGAGAGGCTGGGTCCGCCTCCTCTTCTTGTGCGGTGAACTGGCGAAGGCGAAAGCTGGGCAGGGTTAAATTAAATAGCCAGATGGAGTGAAAACCTTCTTGTGCCTGTGGGTGAAAGTGTGCTGGCGCGTGGCGCTGCCGCTGTAGGCCTCTGGGGAGTGATGGTCTGATGGAGATCATGAGCGCGTCAGCTCTGTGTGCGATCCTTGGCGCGGTCAATGCGCCAGGTTGGCGCCGCGCCCAGCGGGAGTGCGCAGGTGGCCTGCACTGCACTTTACGGCTCTGCGCTGCCTCGCCCAATCGCCTTAACACGTACACTGTACCACCGATTAGTGATTACTGATTAGGGAGAGCTGCAGTGTCATGAAAAGATTATATTATATTTATACTCTAAACAAAGACACAGCTAAACTTCTCTGCCCATAACGTCGATGCTAGACGTGTTTGGGACAGCGAATGCAATGTGTATGTGTACCACACTGTACCAGTAGTAGTAGTACGGTTCAACCTGTGCACCGCGAAGCGTCTCTCCGCACACGCACGGTGGCGCGGCGCAGTGTGGTGTCACTGGTGTGGTGCTCGACGCAAGGGCGGGCGCAGCAGTGGGGCTGCTGGCGCTGAGCTGCGTTCCACTCCCACCGAGGACCGGGAAGCATGTGCGGGCGTGCGCTGCCCCGGCTGCCCTGCTGCGTCCTGTGGTGTGGGCGAGCTGCCCGTGCCTGCTGCCACTGCCACGGAGTACGCATTCCTGTGCGGAGGCGTCACGCACTCACGCGTCGCTACAGGCCTTGTCGGATCCGACCAGGGCCTAGATGCAATTTTTTTTTCAAAAAATGGACAACTTAGTATTTTTATGTATATTTAATAAATATTATTTAATTATAAACTAACTGGCCTTAAAAGATTTGTCTTTCAAATTACAGATAAATTATATAATTAGTTATTTATTTTATTTATATTTAATACTTTATTTATGTACTGTAAGATTTAATATAACAAAAAAATTTTAAAAAATTTTACAAATTTTTTAAGAAATAAACAATAAAAGCACAAACGGGTACAGTACCTCACACCACAGCCCGTCAGCCCAGTGGACCCGTGGAAGGAGGGAATCTTAGGTGCCAGAGACGGGCCCAGTATCTGTCGTTTGTGCTGGTTCGCGCGTGCGTCATCCAGGACATCCAGAGCGAGAGAACGCGTGAGTTGGGCCGGATTTGCTTTATGGGCCCATATTTTAAAATTTAGTGTCATGGGCCACTGTTGTTTGTATATATTCTCCAGAGATATTTGCCGGTGCTTGGCCACTGACTGCCGAGCTTACCATGTCCCGGTAGGGCGAGAGAGTACCTCCAACAGTTTCCTAATAACCAATATTATTTTTTATAATACTGGCTGAGTTAGTACAGCAGTATCCTAATATATCTTCTCCAATACACATATAAAAGATGAATTCCACAGAAATATAAGAGAAAATATAGCTAAAAAGTGTTAGTTAATATAATCCCCATGATATTAGGAGAGTTATATCTTCCCCTTTATTTGAGAGGAGATGGGAAAAATACTGGTGGTCATTGCTGGAGTAAAAGAAAAACATAGGGAGATAGGGAGACGTACCGGGTACGGATAATCCCACTAACACCCAAACGGAAAACAGTTCAGTTTCAGTTTTCACGTCTGACGGTGATCGACACCGTGACAACAAATCAACAAATAATATTTTTATTATAACTTATCAGCTAAATAAATAAAACGTACTGCCGCTGGGCAGCCAGGCCTTCAACCATCTGTCTGTCATCGGAGGCATTGCCGATGACTAACTGGTTAGCTCACGGCGTGACCCACACCGTAACCCACTTAAACCCGTGCTGCAAACCCACTATTCTAGAGTGGCTCAACGCGTCTCGTCCATGTAGCCCAACGGCGCCGCAACAACCCGCAAAGGAGACGACTCTGTCGTGCCTTGTTGCCCGTGCCCCGTGCTGAGCCGCCTCCTACCTACCGGTCGCGGAGCCAATACATGGCAAGCATGACAGATACGTGAGCACTCTGGTCCGGAGGCCACGGTTGCCTGCATGACATCGCGCCGTGCGGCAGTGTTTCTCCACGCTTACTCGCTGATGGCCATAGCAGCGTTTCTCAACTATTTATAAATCACCAGCGTTTCTCAACTATTTATAAATCACCATAGCAAGTTCTGTTTGTGTAACTAGATGAATCCCATCGCTGAAGATGTCCATGACAGAGAGGCGTTGCAGCAGTTAAGAAGTCTGTTTGTAAGTGATGCTACAAGCAGCGTTGTGCGGGCTGCCACATAAACCCGCAAAAGCAAGCGCCGTTTGCGGTCTGCCGCGTGCACCTGAAAAATCTTTCGCGGCTCATGTGGACGCGGGGCGGGCTGAGCGCCGCCGCACCACTTGCATCCTAAGCTCACGCCTTCGTGAAATGAAAATTTTTTGGATGTTACATCAAAAGTATGTCGGAAGGGATTTTCAATACTAATAAAAAACAAATTATATATCTCATCTGGAAACTATGAGACAAATTTATTATGTCTAATTAATCTATTATTAGCATATATACATTACTGTAGCAATTATAGTTAATTATGGACTAATAGTCTTAAAAGATTCGTCTCGTGATTTATAACAAAACTATACAATTAGTTTTTTATCTATATTTAATGATCCATGTATGTGTCTAAAGATTCAATTGGATAGATAAAAAAATTTCCTTGTTTAATTCATCCCGAAAACCAAAAAGTTTTTAAGATTCTCCGTCACATCGAATCTTGTGGCACATGTATGAAACATTAAATATAGACGAAAACAAAAACTAATTACACAACAAACTGTAAATTGCGAGACGAATTTTTAACCCTAGTTAGTTTATGATTGGACAATATTTACCACAAACAAACAAAATTGCTACAGTAGTGAAATCCAAAAAGTTTTCACATCTCAACAAGGCTTAGGTGGTGAACTAAACAGGGCCTCAATATGGTCCATGCTCGGGACTGTTGTTCAGCCAGGGCCGTTCACCACATTTCGTGAAAAAAAAATCGATCCTATTCGGAAGCAGAGAGCCACACTTGATGACTTCTGTAGTTTGGAAAAGCATGGCAGGAAATATTGTTCACTAATTTATTATGAGAAAAAAATACTGTTAAATAACTAACAAATTCAGCTGATAAGCTAAAGTGAACAAGACGAGAAATAAGCTGATATTAGTACATTCAACTTCAAGAAATAAGCATCACAAGTATAAAAATCCGACTACTATACACTCCGGTGTAGTAATTTTTTCTTTGATCTATATCCCATCTACTAGTATTTATAATACTTCAGGAGCTAATGAAACTATTTTAGTAAAATTCAATTCTCTTAATTCTTCGACTCTCAGCTTTGACTTTTCAAGAGAAACTCGTACTGAGACAGCGTCTGACTGATTTCACTGTTGCTGAGAAAATTCAGATTGAAAACATCAAGGCATAACACGACTATAAAATGTCACATGCTTTGATTAACGATTCCTAGTGATCCACCGTTTACCATCATAACCATTGAACTTGGCACCCCGCTCCCTTGATTCCTAGGAGAAAATAAAAAAAAGTAGGACCAACATTGAAAAGAAAATGCACATATGTCTATGCAAGCATTGCTTGCCCTCATGGAACTTGGAGCTAGGGGCATCAATGGCGCCCAGTCCCAGCAGACTTGCAGTGACTTCTTTATCACGGACAAAGAAAACAAATGAAGAAATGCACATTTGTCTAGAGTCATCAATGGCTCCCAGCAAGTTATAGAATATATATGATGAAGATGGTGGCTTCTTTACCATCAGCTTACGGCCGCCTTACCC
This sequence comes from Sorghum bicolor, assembly GCF_000003195.3. Taxonomy (NCBI): domain Eukaryota; kingdom Viridiplantae; phylum Streptophyta; class Magnoliopsida; order Poales; family Poaceae; genus Sorghum; species Sorghum bicolor. Next base: position 47,947,234 of record NC_012875.2, read on the forward strand.
ATGGCCATGGCAAAGGAAAGCGTAGCACCTCCGGATCTCCATGGCCGAAACCACACCAGAAGGCCTACCCATGTATTTCCTGGTGGAAGAACAGTAGCACTAGCACTAGCAGTGATGGTCACCACAGTGTTATTCGTCCTTCTTCTCCCTACGCAACATCCTGCGACTTTGTACCGCTCTCCGATGCCAACTCATATCTCTCCTCTGGAGACGAAGACTGGTATGCATCTACTCACTAGCATATTTATCTGCTCTTTCATCATGCAGCATTGCTACAAGTGTTGCATCCTTAGCCAGATTTCTAGAGTACCTGAGTTCCAAGTGAGACTTCTTTGCCCCCCCAAAAAAATTACCGGTTCCTTTTTTTTCCCATTCTGAATATAAAATTAGCTGCAATATAAGATACCAGATCAATGCACTACAGCAAGTCAAGTTTTGATTTCTACCAAAAGCGTAGACAAGTTTAGCAAGCCTGCGATTTGAAAAGCATATCAAACCCACCTCTCTGCATGTCCAAGTGACTTCTTCAGCTTTTGGATAATCTGTATATAGTGGACCTTGTAATGGTCTGCATGCCAGATTTAGATTATGAGAAAGGGGAGAGTGCCAAAAGGAACATTTCAAAACCTAACGTATGTAAAAACAAAAATAAACAAAGAAAAAGAAACCCCTTTGCCTCCAAAAATATGAATGCATCACGATACAATTCAATTGTCACTTGTCAGTAAACAAAGATTGGCGACCGCTCACATTTCCTAGGAGTTTCAAAAGAGCTCTACCCAAGAAATATCATAGGATTTTGATCTTTTCTATAGGTCACGAAGACAAAGCCTGCAATCCTTTCAACGGCACATGGGTCAGAGATTTCAGAGGTCCACTCTACACTAACATAACATGCCCTACAATGCCAGAGTCAAAAAACTGTGGGAAGTATGGGAAGCAAATGGATTATGTAAACTGGAAGTGGATGCCACATGGTTGTGACATGGTAAGGTTTGAACCTCAGCTGTTCTTGAATATTGTCCGTGGGAAGACACTGGCGTTCGCTGCAGATTCAATTGGACGGAACCAGATGGAATCACTACTTTGTTTACTGTCTCAGGTGAGGAACTTGTGTTTTGAGCCACTTTGGTCTATTGTTGCTCATATCGTATGACCTTTACGTAGCCAGATTCATATGGTCGAGTGATCTAGAGGCTACAATAGACCAAAGTGGCTCAACTACTCAAGGCTTGATTTGTTTGTGTGATAATCTAAAATTGCATGACATTAATTTCCATGGTGTCATGGATAGGAACAATAATAAGTTAGCCTACCTTACAGCAATAGAACAGTGATTATCAGTTCTTGTATAGCCAATAATTTCAAATTCTGTGAGTTAAATAGCTGACATCATAATTTATGTTAAAATATACATCATTATTTTGATAGGTTAGGACATCTAATAATAACATCATAAATAAAAAAACTGTATGGAACATGACAATGAAAAATTCATAGTGCATTTTTAACACAAATTATGATGTCTATAACCTCACAAAAATTGAAATTCAAAGCCAAATTGTACAGAAAAAAATATTGGTAAAGTGTAAATTTGACCTACTGAAATAGTTGGGGGTGTAAATTGAATCAAATATTAGTCTAAGGTGTTATCTAGACATAGGCCAAACTTAAGGGAGTAATTTCGACCTTTTCTAAATATGAAATGAATTATCATAGCAATTCTATTTTATTTAAGTTTGCACCTCTAATAAACTTTTCTCCTGTTTGGTGTGAAATTGTGACATGATAACCTGACACAAACCCTACAAAATATTGCAGGTGGAAACTCCAACCAAAGTGTATAGTGACACTAAAGATAAATTTGTCACTTGGTACTTTAGATCCCACAATTTTACACTCATGGCACTGTGGACCAAATTTCTAGTAGAAGCATCAGAAAGAGAGATCAATGGCACAGTAGTTGAAATGCATGACATACACCTGGACAAACTTGATGAAAGATTAGCTGCAAACTTGCCTGAGATCAATATCTTAGTCATATCCAGTTCCCGATGGTTCTTCAGGAAAAATTATCTCTATGAAGGTGGGAAACTCACTGGATGCATATACTGCTCAGAGGATAACATCACAAGCTTCGATGTCACTACAGTTATTCAGAGGGCGCTTAGGACGGCCCTCAATAACTTGAGCAACTGCCAAGAATGTGGATTACAGTTAACATTAGTAAGAACAGCAACACCAGCACATTTTGAAAATGGCTTCTGGAATACTGGAGGATATTGCAATAGAACTGAACCGATGGGAGGAGGAGAAGCAATGACAAGAACAGTAGAATGGGCAATAAGAAATGCACAGGTTGAGGAAGCTAGCAGAGCACAGATCGAAAACAGACACAGGAGGCGGATGAATATAGAGATTTTAGATATAACCAAAGCTATGTCCATGAGACCTGATGCACATCCAGGGATCCATTGGAATAACAAGTGGATGAGGGGTTATAGTGACTGTTCCCATTGGTGTTTGCCAGGACCAATAGATATGTGGAATGAGTTATTACTTTCTGTGCTTAAGAAATATGAGTAAGACTTGCAAAATCAATTATGCAAAAACAATGAAAAGAAGTGAATTGGCTGGTCAAATTAGTTTAAGGCTTTTCCTAATTCAAGGTCCCAAAAGGTTTCCTATGTTAGCATCAACACCACACCATTATCCTGATTAGGTCTGCCATTGGAAGGATGCGACAAATGCAAACCATGTTAGATACTTGCACAACATGACAATATTCGTTGCTTGGATGACACACAGGCTATCAATTTGCATGGTTTCTCTGCATTTAATATTTACTAATTCTTCATTGTAACGATCACCCTCACCCAAAGCATGATATGATGTAAACAAGGTAAAAACTAAAGAAAAGGCCAGGATTTGAAAGATTACTTTGATAGACATGATGTTCTAGTGTGGTGTTGATGTTACTGGGACCATGTTTTTTCCTTTGTTCTAGCCTACAAACAGTGAATAGCGAACCTCATATACACATATTTGCAGTGCACACTCCTTTTTATTGGAGAAGCAGAGTATCACTACAATGTAAGTTAATGTCAGAGAATCCTTGGACCAACACTACCACACCCAAAATCTAAATCATAAACAAACAATACCTATTTAGAAATTTTGTCGAACAAACTAACAATATTGAATTAAAATCTAAGTCTAAGAAAGTAAGAATGCAAAGAAAATGAGAAGAAATCTAGGATCTGATAGGCAAGCAACACTGTTATAATTCATTTATTTTTGTTATCATAGCAACCAAATGGATACATTATGTGGTGGAGGAAGATGAATAGTGGCGCACAAGGTTTTCAAGTTTTCATGAGAACAGAGTGGAATGCATATAGTTTATTCTCTCTTCCCTCTTTAAGACCACCAGGCACAAAACCTGGGACTGGGATGAAACAGTGACAGAAATCTCGAGAACTGAGTAAATCATAATTATCAGGAGAAAATATTGGATATGCACTACTACAATAAGAGCATGTACCAATGGTTCCAAAGGGCTTGCACTGGCAGATTTACAATTGATGGTACACAAGCGTAAGTAGAAATGGCCTATATTATTGTCGGTTCCCTAGTCGACTTTGAAAACACATTTGTACCATAGGTTCTAGAGAGAGAAAAACTACCAGTACCATTCTTATATGTATCGTGGGACGTGGATTCTCATAGAACTCCAGCAAAACAAAGTTCATTTCCGTCGTTAGTTGTCGCATAACTTCAATGGTATAAATGCCATATGCATCAACAGTTCCATTTTGCCAACAGTCTAATTCAGTTTTGTACTGTCATTTTTATCCACCAGCCGACATTAGTAAGCAGGCCCCCAAAGCATTCAAATGAGATTAGATTCAATTCACATACAACAGAATCAACAGAAAATTCTTCCAATTCACACATAAACAGCAACATAAGTTAAATCATAAACATCCAATTAGTGAGTTGCATGTGGAAGCAGAATCCATTTCTGATTACTGGCCATATGGGTTAAAACCACTACCAACTCATTTTCAGTTAAAACATCTTGTGATGGCCAATTAACAATTATGAATGGCAGTTGATTTCATCACAAGTTACACAATAGTGGAAATGTGAGGTAAACAGAACCCATTTATACACAAAAACCATTCTTATGTGTACCTGTTAGTCCCGTAGCACATTCAGCTTGTCAATATTATCATCAAAGTTTTTGGTTGAAGTCTCACTAACAACAGAAGCTTGGGGTAATTCCTTGCTCATCAAGTACTTCCGCTTTTGAAGGCTCAGCCAGACCAAAATACTGTCAGTCTGGACAATAATATATCCAGCTTTCCTGTACATGTTGAATGGGACTTGGTCGATTATTCTACAATGAAGATACACACGTCTTCTGGCATTCATCTTGAAAACCAGATCCTCGCATGCCTTAAGAAGTTGCTTTCCAATTCCTCTCCTATTAGTTCAAAAGCAAGGCAAATTTTGAAGCATTACAATTGACATATTTTCAACATAATATATTGAATAAACTACTTAATGTGCGTTGAATCAACAGTGACTGAGAACAGATCGTCTCCAATGGTGACTGATCCTTCATCTAAACACAAACTGCATCATGCAGCACAAGGTTTCTCCAAAATTGCTTTTATCACGCATGTGATGAGAAGGTTCTCCCCACTGCATCTTACTACTTACAAGGATGCATCTAACTTATTTTCCACAAGAAATAGTCAACGTGGTTGCTCGACCCAGAACATACTCCATTACCTTCTCAGTGGCGTCTTCACAGTCATGTTGCAGATGTAGGGGAAGTCGAGCGGCGGAGTGGGCGTGGGCGGGGCCCCGGGCGCGCCCACCGCGTCAAACGACACCTCCGCGGTGCACGCCATCTCCCCTTCATCTCCACCCTCCCCTTCGCCGCCCTCATCATCCCGGCCGCCCTCCTCCGAGGCGGCGCTGTCGTCGCTGCCGGCGTCAGCGGGGCGGTAGAACCCCACGAGCACCGCGGCGTGCGGCGCGAGCCCGCGGCGGTCGTGGAGGTACCTGCGGATGACGAACGTGAGGAGCTGCGCGTACCGCTGCGCCGGGGCCCAGCGCACGGTCTCGGAGAAGGAGGAGGCGAGGAGGCGGACGAGCGCCTCGGCCACGGCGTCGTCGTCGGGGCCACGCGTGAGGGCGCGCACGGTGAGGAGGCCGTGCGGGAAGGCGTGCTCGTAGCGGAACGCCGCGAGCTCGTCGAGCTGCGAGAGCGCGCGCGGCGACAGGAAGACGCCGGGGCCAGGGCCAGGGCCGTTCCCGCCCGGGGAGGGTGTGGCGGCGGCTAGAGGGGGGGCGAGGCGGACGTGGCGCGGCGGAGGGCAAGGGGAGAAGAGGAGGTGGGGGTGCCTGGAGACGGCGGGGGTCAGCGAGAGGAGGGCGGGCGACGCCGCCATGGGAGATTGCGGATGCTACGCCTATGCGGAGCGAAATGGGGGAAACCGGGAATTCGACCGGCGATTTTTTTCCAATCTTTTTTTTTTTTGTTTGTAACCGGCTTACGTGGATAAACGTCAACTATATATGCGATGATGCTGACAACACGACACCAATCTCATATCACCAGGCTGCAAACAAGATGAGGCTGCATCAACAACCTTTTGCGGCTTGAGCCGCACAAGTAACTCAGGTACTGAATCGCTCACTATTGCAGTTGGGTCTGGGTGACACTCGCTGTCCATGTTCCCAAACCTTCACCTTCTCCACGACCACGACTCTGCATTCGGTTCATCAGAGTTTGTTGTAGTACCACATTTTGCCATTGGCGCCTGCACTGCACCTTGAGTCCTTTGACAAACGCACATTACTGTTTCGGCCGGAACCGGAGCTCCCTCGTGCTGCCAACTGCCAACCAGACCGCAGTATTTCGGCCTTGTTTAGTTTGCAAAAGTTTTGGTTTTTGGCTATTGTAGCACTTTCGTTTTTATTTGACAATATTATCCAATCACGGAGTAACTAGACTCAAAAGATTCATCTCAGGTAAACTGTATAATTAGTTTTATTTTCAACTATATTTAATGTTCTATGTATACGACCAAAGATTCGATGTGATGAAAATTCTTAAAAAAATTTGCGAAGTAAACAAGGCCTTCATCGGTCCGGCCTGGCCTCATCTAATTTTTCAGATCAACCCTCCCATTACTCCAGCCTGTGCCTGTGCGGCGACGACCGGCGACGCGATGGCGAGCCCTCAAATTCCACGGGCGGGCACACGGTGCAGGCACGTTACCGTCAGTCCGTCATCAATCGGCCTGAAACGGCACGGATCTGCACCGACGGAGGCAATTGAATTCGAGCCTGATCGAGGTGGTTGGATCGTGCAGGAGAACCTTGAATGGCCGGCATCAGTAGCAGCGGCGGGCAGCGGGCTCCTCTGAAGACGAAGGTCAGTCCCGATCTGAGCTGGTCCCTGGCTCTGTACGTATATATACACGAGGTCTGGGCATTGGTCTCACCATCGCCAGATCACCACCACAGGCACATCACTGCCTAGTCACCTACACTACGAAGCTAGGTTGGTAGAGGCCGGCCGGCAATGGCGTCCAAGGTTGAGCTGGTGGTGGAGGTCAAGTCCCCGGCGGACAAGCTGTGGGCGGCGCTGCGCGACTCCACGGAGCTGTTCCCCAAGATCTTCCCCGAGCAGTACAAGAGCATCGAGACCGTCGAGGGCGACGGCAAGTCCGCCGGCACCGTCCGCCTCCTCAAGTACACCGAGGGTACGTACGTACCTAACCTAGCTCTGCGCTCTCGCCGGCCGCCGATGGGAAAGAGACCATGCATGCATGTCGGTGCCATCGCCGTATCTGAGTATCTATATCTCTCGGATCGGATGTGTTGCAGCGGTGCCGATGCTGACGTTCGCCAAGGAGAAGCTGGAGGTGGCGGACGACGAGAACAAGGTGGTGTCGTACAGCGTGGTGGACGGCGAGCTGGTTGACTTCTACAAGAACTTCAAGATCACGCTGAAGGTGGCCAAGGCGGCGGCGGCGGAGGGCGAGGGTGAGGCCGGCGCCGTCGTCAACTGGTCCATGGAGTTCGACAAGGCCAACGACCAGGTGCCCGACCCGGACGTCATCAAGGAGACCGCCACCAAGACGTTCCACGACCTCGACGACTACCTCCTCAAGAACTAGCAGATGGAGACGGTCCAGTGTCCAGTTTACTGCTACTACTACTACTAGTGCTCTGCTGCTAGTGCACGTCGCTGGTGTGGTGTTGGTTGGTTCGATCGTGTCCATGCTGGTCTATTTGCTACCTAGCTACGTAGCTACCAAGGTCCGTGTCCTCGTACGTCTGAGGTTCATGTTGCTGCGGCGCCGCGTCGTCGTGCATCTGACGACGTGTCGTTGCACACTGGTCCTCCTCCCGCGTCAATAAAGCTATCCGTGTTCACGCCCGCCGCTCTTCAGAGTTCGGACCTTGGGACTCTCTAGGCACTCTGGATTGTTGAAGAACTGATTGCTATACTCGATGGGATGGGAGGAAGAGGACACCACTGCCGAGCGCCGAGCGCCGAACGCAGAACGCTAGCTAGGAAAGAGCGCGCAGAGGCAGAGCACGGCCACCGCGCCCACCAACTGGGGCGCGCGCATCACACAAACACCAACGCGCCCCAGCCGAGCCACCATGCCGCCCGCGACGCACAGAGCGAGCGAGCGCGAACGACCTAACAGCACACCATGCGTGCCAACACGCGCGCACATGCACGCAGGTGGCCGATGAGCCACTCCGAGGAGGCATGTACACCCCGGCCGGCAGGTAAAGATCAGGGTGCTAGTGCCTTTTCTCTTGACGCTGCTCCTGACACGTTGCTCAACGATAAGTGGCGAACCAATCAATCACTGAAACCAGCAGGCAATTTGCCAGATCAAGAATTCCATCCATACATTACACCGCCTGCACAGCTTTCAGTATCCCTCTAGACATGTTTTTTTTTACAGGTATCTCAGGCTGCCTGCATGTGTTGCAGGTGATAGGTGTTTGGGTAAATTGAACTATATTAAAACCGGCAGCCCTTCTGTTTCCGATTGGCACATGAATTGTACATAAAGAAAATTGGAATATATTAAGGCCCTGTTTAGATTGGAGATGAAAATTTTTTAGGTGTCACATCGGATGTGTCGGAAGTATGTCAGGAGGGGTTTTTAGAAACTAATAAAAAAACAAATTACATAGCTCATCAGGAAACTACAAGACAAATCTATTAAACATAATTAATCTATCATTAGCACATGTAAGTTACTGTAGCACTTAAGGCTAATCATGGAGTAACTAGGCTTAAAAGATTCGTCTCACGTTTTTCAATCAAACTGTGTAATTAGTTTATTTTTTTATGTAAATTTAATGTTTCATGCATGTGTCTAAAGATTAGATAGGATGAACGAAAAAAATTTAGGTGGAGAGGGCCTAAAATTGCCATGCCCTGATCATGGTGGGGCCTAGCGGGCATTGGTGCTGCTGGGGTAGCAACAGTAGTGACGAGAGGGGTTGGTTGTGGCGGTAGCCTAGTCCGTACGAGAATTGCCTATGGTGGTACAGCAATAATTTTCTCAAGGAAAGTCGCCAGTTAGGGAATGGAGGATCAGTTGTTAGTTGTATAGGCAGCGCCGATGCAGCAGGGTAGAGCTGGGACTTTGAGCGTTCAGAAACAATGACAAGAATGGTGGATGGGGGATATGTGTTATTCGTGATGATAATGGTGGCATGCTTCTTCAGGGTGGCTACGTTTTACAAATAGCCCTTTGCAGATGGAAGTCCTGACGTGTTTGGAAGGGGTGAAAGCAGCTGTGTCTTTGGGCTTTGGTGATGTGTGCTTGGAAACCAATGCGCAGCAAGTGGTTTGGGTGGTGCAAGGTGATGAATTTAGATTGTCTCTGGTTGGTGGCCTGGTGCTTAACCTGAAGGAAATTATAGCATTTTTTTTTTGTAAAATTTCATGTTAGGTATGTACCACGCCAATTTGACCATATTGCTCATGAACTAGTTTTTATATGGAGTAGAAGTGTTGAGTTGGACTCGGTTGTTAAGGCACAACCAGATTTTTCAATTTCTCCTAGTGATGTGGGGTTCTCCTAGTATTTTAGCATTCAAAATTTAGTATAAACTTTCCCTAGTAAATGTCTCCTAGTAAGGATTTACTAGTGTTTTGACTAGTGGTAGTGTTTTATTACTAACTAAAAACACTAGGAGAACTCCACCATTTTGGTAGTGAGGCCTGAGTGTCGGATTGTATATTGTACTTAGGACGTGTTTGATTAGCGTCTAACTCATCCTGTATGTCATCGTGCTGCAAGTGTGGCATGCCGCATCATCCAAACACCCGCCCCGTTGTTCGCCACATGTTTGTCAGCCACAACATAGCGTTAGTTCATTTTTGTGCCACTTCTCGCCAACTAGAGGATGAATCGGCCACCAAACTCACGGGGCTCCCGCAGCTGTGGTGTGTGCAGTTGACAGCAAACGCGCTCTTAGGATGTCCGCAATAGAGTTGACAATTTCGTCGGCTGACCTGGAGGTAAAAGTGAATAGAAAACAGAAATGTTAGAAAGCTCTGACATGTAAAATAGGAAAAACATGAGTGGATAGAGACTGGGGCCTTGTTTACTTCACCTAGAAAACCAAAAAAATTTTAAGATTCTCCATCATATCGAATTTTTTGGCATATGCATAAAGCATTAAATATAGATGAAAATAAAAACCAATTACATAGTTTATCTGTAAATCGTGAGACGAATCTTTTGATACTAGTTAGTCCATAATTGAACAATATTTATCACAAACAAACAAAAATGCTACAGTAGCGAAATCCAAAAAAATTTCGCATCTAAACAAGGCCCGGGCGGTTTTTGGGCAAGGTGCGAGACTAGCTCTTGTTTTCACTCAAAAACTAAAAACTTTTCAAGATTTCATGTCACATCAAATCTTGCGGCATATGGAGTATTAAATATAGACAAAAATAGAAAACTAATTACACAGTTTATCCGTAAATCATGAGACGAATCTTTTAAACCTTGTTACTCCATGATTGGATAATATTTGTCAAATAAAAACAAAAATACTACAGTGTCAAAATTCAAAAACTTTTCGTATCTAAACAAGGCCTAGGCCGTGTTTAGTTCATGAACCAAAAAATTTCGGAACACCGTAACACTTTTGTTTGTTTTTTATAATTATTGTCCAACCATGGACTAACTAGGCTCAAAAGATTCATCTCATAAATTTTGACCTAATTGTGCAATTAGTTTTTATTTTTATCTATATTTAATACTTTATGTATGCGTCTAAAGATTTGATATGATGAGAAATATTAAATTTTTTTGGAGTTTTAGGTGGAAGTAAACAAAGCCCACGTGCAGAAGCGCTAGCGAGTTCTCTTTCCAGCTCTCACTCTTCTTCACGTTGAATTCTCAACACAGGCCTTATTTAGTTTAAATTTTTTTTAGTTTTCGCTACTATAGCATTTTCGTTTGTATTTGACAAACATTATCTAATTATGGACTAACTAGGCTCAAAAGATTCGTCTCCTAAATTACAGGCAAACTGTGTAATTAGTTTTTGTTTTCGTTTATATTTAATGCTTCATGTATGTGTGCAAACATTCGATGTGACAGAGAATTTTGAAAATTTTTAGGTTTTTGGTGGAACTAAACAAGGGCACGGTACTCAAATAGCTAGCACAATCGTCTTGTTGGGACGTCGATAGTATCCAACAAATTAGGTATTGTTTAGAGCAACTCCAAGATACTCTCTAAATCATTCTCTAAATATGAAGAATAGAGATTTTAGTGAAAAACTATTCTCCAACAGTTTGTCTAAATGATTATGCAAATATAGTCATCTTCTATTCCGTATTTTTCGCTAGCTATAAATAAAAGACGAGAATGACTCTCTAGAGTGCGCCATGAGAGATAAAAAAGCTATTGGACAGTGAAGAATATAGAAAACGATTTTTATAAAAATGATTCTCTAAATGATGATTTAGAGAGCGAGATTTGCTAAGACTCTTGAAGATGCTCTTAAATACTAAAAGTTTTTAAAGTTATACACTGCAACATTTTTATGTCTATATTTAATGTTTTATGTATGCGTTCAAAGATTCAATGGGACGAAGAATTGTGTAATCTTTTAAAATTTTAAAGGCATCTAAATAAGGCACTAGCGGAGTCGGTTGAGCAATGAAATTCTGAATTCCTATAAAGAAAAAAAAACGAAAAAGAAAGAAGAAACCCTCTTTTGGGGGCACAAAACCCCCGGCCGTGACAGCCTGACAGGGATCCCGGTCCTCCAGCTCCACGCCCGCCCGCCACTATGTCGATGGCGGCTCCCGCGCCGGGCGCCACGGCCACGGTGCGGGTAGCCAACATCCCGGCCTCGGCCATCGCCGCCGAGCTGCTCGCCTTCTTTGACTCCGCCGTCACCACCACCGGCGCGGCCTTCGCTTGCGAGATCGCCGCCGCCCACCGCGGCTGGCTCAGCCGCGGCCACGGCTCCGTCCAGTTTGACTCCTCCGCCGCCGCCATCCATGCCATCGACCTCGCCTCCTCGGGCCGCCTGCCCCCTTTCCTCGGCTCCTGCCTCTCCGTCTCCCCCGCCCACGCCGACCTCCTGCCCCGCGCGCCTGACCTCTCCCTCCGCGCCGCCGACGCGGGCCTCATTCTAGGCAACCGCGTCGCCGAGCGAGAGCTGGAGGCGGCCTACTCCTGGGACGGCGTGCGGGCCGAGGTCATCCCGAGGAAGCGGCGTGTGGACCTCTACCTGAAGCAGGATTCCCGGAGCTACAAGCTTGAGGTTCTCTTTGAGGACATCAGGGAGTGCTTTGGGTGCCACCTTGATGGGACGGGCGCCATCTTGCTGCAGGTGAGCAGCTTAGACCGTGCTATTCGCTTCGATGCACAAAGTTCCAAAACCTTGATGCGCCCTTATATGAATTAAAGTGTGCCTGTTTCGAATTAATAGTTGACACGCAGATATCTGATTGATATACACTGTCATCACTCATCAACCCTCATTTTCGGTCAGTAGCCAGGGCCCAAGAGATTCACCCAGTGATTGTGATAGAGTAGCTTATTATGGGTAGAGTTGCAAGTCAACAAGTAAATCTACAGATACTTTCAGACCAAAGGCAATTGGCCCAGCTTTATTGAAAGCCTAAGAGGAGTTTTACTGGTGTTACCAATTACCAGTTTATTACAAAAGACAAGCCTTTGATAACTCTACTCGACTTTGACTTCTCTCTGGACGGAACACCTCTGAACAAACCTTCTTAAGCAACTATCAGTGAAAGAACCTCAACTACTGTCCTCAGAACTCAGGAAATGAAAAGAACTACACCAAATGTCCAGCAAAAGGCAGCCTTGCAGAAGAGTTCTTTTGACAGTTGAGCGATCATCTCCACATCAACATATAATTGAATTTCTATTCTGGCCTAACAGCCCAGCAGAATGGGAGCATACCCAAGTGCGTTGCAGCCTGCAGATAGAGCTTTCTTCTTCCTCTAGTGCTGCACAGAAGGATATTTTTGCATTCTTCTATGGCCTGCTAGAGTCCTCTATGTCTGCTATCGCATATGTTGTGTAGCAGCATTCAAATCAATCACACTATAGGTTTTCATATGATTCATTTACTGCATAATCTAGCCATTTTCCATTTTGAGTAATTACTCAACGACTTGAGATATGCACAATAAATGTAATCCTCATAAGGGATAAGAATAAGATCTTTTACTTTGAAGTTTGAAACTGATCAATTTTTTTTCCACCTGAGAAATTCCCATTTCCATTAAAATATTAAAGGAAATAAATAGTTTGTGAGATAAAAGACAGAAATAAGGAAAGAAGAAGAGTTTAAAGGCCTTAGAGCCTGCAGCCAAAGCTACAAAAACTAAAGCCAAAAGCTCTGACTAAGAGCACCGACTACAGAGATTTAACCTACCAACCTTCTCCATCTCTCAGAAAGTTTCAGCAGAAAGGACATAACAGGAGTATCAGCAGCAGGATAGAAATATATCAATTACAGAAACCAAAAAAGACGGTTTCTCCTTCAGTGTGATAGCCTTTTGAGATTCACAGCCTGTCCTTAAGCCGGAGCATTGCCTTGCCCATCAGGGTCTCCATGAAACTGATCAATTAACTTCATATTTATGCAAGCATACTCGAGTTTCCTCTGCATGTTATTTGAAGCATGTCTTTTTCATCATATATTGAGAGTGTAAGCTGTTTAAGATTTATTAACTTAATACATTGAGGTAGATTTTACAAATGCTATTCTATCAATTCTCCTGTTAATATTAAGCTGCCCTGTTGAATACATAGTTATAGCTGCAATGATATAGATTTAATGCTTGTCATATTTCTTCGACTATCAATTTGTTTCAGCTGCAATGTTCTTAGGGCATCTTTTTTAATGAATCTGAAGCTACTCTTCTGATAAAATTAATATTATCCTTGCTTCAGCTGACTTATGCACCAAGAATATACACTGCAATTTCTGGGTCAACAGTTAAATCGAGGTTTACAGATGACCGCTTTCATGCATGCAAGGAGGATGCCAAATTTGCATGGGTCAGAGCACTAGATTTTACACCTAATAACTCTTTCGGCGAGTGTTCCACTCTTGTCCTGAAACTGAGCAAAGGTGTACCAGTATCAGATATTCTTGAAAGTTTACCCTTCTCAGGAGAATTAGAGGAATTGGCCATTTCTTCGATGCTTGCATTTGGCTCCTCCTCCAATGTGGTTCCTCTTGTTGACTGCCCGAATGGCTTTTCCGTGCCTTATGAAGTTCTTTTCCGTCTGAACTCTCTTGTTCACATGGGGAAGCTAGTTGCCAGGCATGTTAATGCTGATCTGTTTAAAGTCCTTGAAGAGCTGTCAATTGATACTTTAAGGAGAATATTTGAGAAAATGAGCAAATTAAAATCTACCTGCTATGAACCTTTGCAATTCATCAGACATGAGGCTCATAGCATGAGTAAGAGCAAGAAAGCCTTTTTGTCCAACAAGAAGGACGGTGGAAAATTGATGAGGTGTTACAGAATTCACATCACACCATCAAAAATATACTGCTTGGGACCTGAGGAAGAAGTTTCAAATTACGTGGTTAAGTACCACTCTGAGTATGCTTCTGACTTTGCTCGAGTTACTTTTGTTGATGAAGACTGGAGCAAGCTTTCTCCCAATGCATTATCAGCTAGAACTGAACAAGGTTTCTTTTCTACACCTTTGAAAACTGGCCTGTATCATCGTATTCTCTCCATTCTAAAGGAAGGATTTTGCATTGGCCCAAAAAAATATGAATTTTTGGCCTTTTCAGCAAGTCAACTTCGTGGTAATTCTGTTTGGATGTTTGCTTCAAATAATTCTTTGACTGCTGAGAGTATAAGGAGGTGGATGGGCCACTTCGAAGATATCCGTTCAGTCTCCAAGTGTGCAGCTAGAATGGGCCAACTGTTTAGCTCCTCCAGGCAAACATTTGAAATCTCATCATATGATGTAGAAGTAATTCCAGATATTGAAGTCACAAGTGATGGCACTAAATATATATTTTCAGATGGTATCGGGAAGATTTCTACTAGATTTGCCAGACAGATTGCCAAGTTATTTGGATTAGACCCTGCTCACCCTCCTTCTGCTTTTCAAATAAGGTATGGGGGCTATAAAGGAGTCATCACTATTGACCCTACTTCCTTTTTCAACCTTTCTCTACGACCTAGTATGAAGAAGTTTGAGTCGAAGAGCACTATGCTGAACATTACAAATTGGAGCAAGTCTCAGCCATGTTACGTGAACCGTGAAATTATTTCTCTTCTTTCGACATTGGGGATAAAGGATGAAGTATTTGAATCGATGCAACAAGATGACATGCACGAATCAGACGGAATGCTAACAAATAAAGAAGCCGCTTTGTCTGTCCTAGGGAAAATTGGTGGTGCTGATACCAAGACAGCTTCTGAGATGGTGCTGCAAGGCTATGAACCAAGTTCAGAGCCTTACCTGTTAATGATTCTTAAAGCCCATCGGGCTAATAGGCTGACCGACATAAGAACTAGGTGTAAGATTCATGTCCAGAAAGGCCGTGTTCTTATTGGTTGTTTGGATGAAACCTGCACATTAGACTATGGCCAAGTTTACATCAGAATTACAAAGAATCGCAAGGAGCAGAAGTACAGTGAACAGCCATTCTTTTGCAATGATGATGGCAAAACAGCTGTAATTGTTGGAAAAGTTGCAGTCACAAAAAACCCATGTCTCCATCCTGGTGATGTCAGAGTACTTGAAGCTGTATATGACCCTGCATTGGATGCTAGGGGTCTTATTGATTGTGTTGTATTTCCTCAGAGAGGGGAAAGGTATGTTTGCTATTCTGAATCTGAAAAATGACTTATCTTTAGAATGTGGAGTTCAATTTCTCTGTCCATGGCTGTGAAGCAGCCTGTCTACTGAACTAAGACACTGTATCTGTCTCTGCTAGCAATGTTATCCATGTTATGTTGATCTTGTAGTTTACAACTAACCATTTGGATTAATGTTGTCAATGCTTGCTCTATCCTTGAAATCTTCAAATTAATTAGGCCTCATCCAAATGAATGCTCGGGTGGCGATTTGGATGGCGACCTCTTCTTTATTACTTGGGATGACAAACTGATTCCGGAGAAGGTTGATGCACCTATGGACTACACTGCAACGAGGCCACGCATAATGGACCATGCTGTTACACTCGAGGTACACTCCATACTCGTGAGTGTCTTTCATTCGCTCATTTTTCTGGATTATATATGTATATACTATGGTTGATTTGCTGTTGTTCTTATTCGGTTAATAGGATTTCTATAGTCTCAACATATCAGTTTATAAGCGATCTTTCCCCTGAGACTATTGATTCAGGCATTTTAATGATAATGATTTTGGAGCTAAGGATCCTTGCATGTTTCTAAAATGTGTGTATGCATTTAGGATTAACTTCATGAAACAGGTGCTGATAGGGCAATAATGAGCATATAGAACTCGCTGTTAAGACCACATTTTAGTCCAGTCAGCATGGTATTAAGATGGTATGTGAATTATGCTCGCCGTGAACATTCAGCAAATGCCTGCATATTTCGCCATCTTGCGTGGTTATTCTCGCTTGAGCAAAATGTTACAAATGAACATCTGCATGCAAATGCTTGCAGGAAATTCAGAAGCACTTCGTCAATTACATGATAAATGACGCCCTCGGTGTTATCTCCACCGCCCACTTGATCCACGCAGACCGTAATCCGCTGAAAGCTCGCAGCCCCGAGTGCCTCCAGCTGGCCGCTCTGCACTCCATGGCGGTCGACTTTGCCAAGACGGGAGCTCCAGCCGAGATGCCCGTGGCGCTGAGGCCCCGGGAGTTCCCGGACTTCATGGAACGGTGGGAGAGGCCAATGTACGTCTCCACCAGCGTCCTCGGCAAGCTCTACCGCGCAGCCCTGCGCCATGAGGAGAACGCAGAAGCGCTCCTGCCTGCGGGCCCACCGCGCTGCGTGTACGACCCGGACCTCGAGGTCGCTGGTTTCGACAAGTTCCTGGACACCGCGGAGGAGCAGTACGAGGTGTACGCCGAGAAGCTGGGCACCCTGATGACATACTACTCCGCGGAGCACGAGGACGAGATCCTGACGGGCAACATCCGGAACAAGCTGGTGTATCTGCGGCGGGACAACAAGCGCTACTTCGAGATGAAGGACCGGATCATCGCCGCCGTCGACGCCCTGCACGCTGAGGTGAGGGGGTGGCTCAGGGCTCGCAAGGAGGATGACGCGTCCAAGTTGGCGTCGGCGTGGTACCACGTGACGTACCACCCGGACCGCCGCGGCGAGAAGCGGTTCTGGAGCTTCCCGTGGGTCGCCTGCGACACCCTGCTGGCGATCAAGGCGGCGCGTAGGTGCCGGAAGCGGGTGGAAGACGCCGCTGCGCCCATGGACTGCGACGCCTCCTAGACGGAGGTGCCACTGTCAAAGTGAGCTTGTGATGCAAGTGGAAAACCGTAGTAGTAACAGTAATAAGACGCACCACTGCTCGCTGTAAAAAGAATTAGTGCGGTTTGTCTTGAGGTCCTCCTAAAAGGCGTACACTATCGTACT
Organism: Sorghum bicolor; assembly: GCF_000003195.3. Lineage (NCBI taxonomy): Eukaryota > Viridiplantae > Streptophyta > Magnoliopsida > Poales > Poaceae > Sorghum > Sorghum bicolor. Next base: position 47,964,407 of record NC_012875.2, read on the forward strand.
GGTGGAACCGTGGAATCATGATTTGCCGTTCTTGATGACTAGAATATGCGGAGCATCCGAGCATGTATGATTAGCTAAGCCGGATTACCGCTGGCCCCGTTTGGTGGTTTGTTGGTACTTGGGACGGACGGCTGCTCTGAGATGTTCTCTGGCCTGCTGGTCGGCTGGTCCTGAGATCGTCTACTAGCAAACTTCGAGTGCTACTCTCTTGATTTTGTTGACTTCCCACAGCCACAAATACGTTCTGATTAAAGTCTGATCGAGCTTTTGAAACTTTAGCAGTCAGCAGATATCAAAAGTATTAAATTTATAGAAGCATAATTTAGCAGTTACCAAAAGTGTTAAATTTAGAAGTATAAACGTCAAATATGTATAGCTTTATATCTCATAAAGTAATTACATACATAAATCATCATTAGTATTAGAGCTATATTTTTTGCTAAAAATAGTGGTCCAAGTTACAGCTGAAAGCTAGAACGACTTGGATGGGGTGCTATATTTATGACCATGCTGACTTTGGTGGTTCGTTGGGACGGCTGCTTGACCCGCTAGTCGGCTAGTGACATGTTCTGGCCACCTAGGATCGTCTAGCAAACCTCCATTTGAGTTTTGACTCCCCACAAATAGTACTTGACGTTTTGATTAACAAAGTTTTGAAACTTAGCAGTTAGCAGTTATCAAAAGTATTAAATTTAGAAACATACTTCCTCTGTCCCTAAATATATCGTTTTCATTTCGAGAACCAATTTTGACTAAATATATATAGAAAAATATTAATATTTATGATATAAAATTAACATCGTTAGATTGTTGAATATATTTTCATAATAAATTTATTTAGAGATATAAATGTTACATGTTTTTTCTACGAATTCTGTGAAACTTATGACACGGAAATCAAAAGTGACAATTATTTAAGGTACGCGTCAAATACGTACTAGCTTTGACTCATACAGTGGTTCCTAGTACATAAGCTCTTATAGAAAGTTAGGCCTTGTTTAGTTCCAAAATTTTTTGCAAAACAGGTACTGTAGTACTTTCGTTTGTTTGTGACAAATATTGTCCAATCATGGACTAACTGGGCTCAAAAGATTCATCTCATCAATTCCGACCAAACTATGCAATTAGTTTTTATTTTCGTCTATATTTAATACTTCATGCATGCGTCTAAAGATTCGATGTGACGGGGAATCTAAAAAATTTTGCAAAATTTTTTGGTAAGTAAACAAGGCCTTAGAAGTCATCACATTAGAATTAGAGCTATATTTTAGCTAAAAATAGTTGTCCAAGTTACAGCAAGGACTATTTAAGAGCAGCTCTATAACCTGCAACACATGCTGACCAGGGTCGAGTCCAGGTCAAAACACGTGACCGTTAACCGTTACACTGGCGTCTCGCGGAGTCGCGGTGAGCCGGAGACAGCAGCAGAATCGGAAACCGCGCAAGGCGAGAGCGAGACGACTACGCAAAGCAAAAGCTCCCACCTAAAACCAAACCAGAACCTATCGTCGTCGTCGACTCCAGGGAAGCTCGCCTCCCGACTCCGCTCTGCTCTTCCCACCAACAAACACCACCGCGCTCCACGCCACCATCGGCCGGCGTCCGGCGGCGACCGAGCCAGCTTATCAGCGCAGCGGCCAAATAAAGAGCGGGATGCCGGGGCCAGGGGCGCACCTGCTGTACGCTCTGTCGGGCGGCGCGGCGCTGTCTCGGGTCGCCGGCCCGGACCGCCGCTTCGGGCCGCACCACTGCGCCGTCTACGCAGCGAACGCGTTCCTCGGCCCGGACCTCGGCTCCTTCGCGGAGTGGCTCTGCTCTTTCCTCCCGTCGGCCTCCGCAGCGGGGGACCTCGCCATGGCCGCCGTGCACCACCCCTTCTACTACCCGCTCCTCCTCGGCCTCCCGCTCGCCTGGGCCTACGCCTGGCTCTCCCGCCGGCTGCTTCGCGCCGGCGTCCTCGACTCCCCCTCCGGGGTGGGTGCTGGAATTTTCAATTCCTCATGAATCTTTCTTTCGCCGCCTTGGATTTGGCCCTTTTTAAATCTACTATTCAGTACGGCTGCGTCTAGAGTCTAGCAACTTGGTGTCAATGCCATTCCAAATGCCGCATTATCTTAATCTTCTGTTGCAGAATAGTGTTGAGTAGCTTCAGAGTTCAGAAGCCTCTGTATCAATCTAGTGTTGCGTGCCTGATTTGTTTAATCTTGGTGTTGTTGCAGGTGCCATTAAGAACGAGGCAGTGTTTCTTGCTGATCTCTGCCGGCTCGCTCTCTCACTTTTTCTTGGATCACTTGTTTGAGGTGAGCATACAGTAGTTTGGAATTTTTGTCAACTGAAAGTCGGCAACGGATGTCTCGTGCATGGGGGAGGCATAGCTCAGAATTGATGTCCCAACTTTAACAGTGTGTGCTTAACAGCTTGGAAAAAAGTTGTTCTAGAGATATCCACCTAATCCAACTGACATGATGTTTCTGCATGTGAATTAAAATTTGTTCAGATCACAAATAAACCTTTCCCTTTGATACTTTGGAATTGAATGTGCTATTTTCCCCAAGTGAGTTCATGTTATACTGCTGCAGGAGAATGGACATTCTACAATGTACACTTGGATCCTGAGCACTGGTTGGTGGAAAGGTCGTGCTCCTATCAATCCAGATGCAGTGCTCGTCGTAGGACTTCTTTGTACTTGCCTCATGGGGGGGTTTGTGTACATCAACAGGTGATAGTTTTTTTATGCAGGATAACTAGTACAAACTAAAAAATGTTACACAGAAACTAGATTAGGTTACTTGCAAGTAGTGCAGCGTATTTTGGCACCTAGCCGCTATGCCACTACAAATACAATTTAAATTCTTGATTCCTTGTATACAGAACAAGTAATTCTAATTGATTCTCTGTAGAAGTTATGGTTTTCCTCAGTACATTAAATAGAAAAGGAAAAACTTTTTATGTACAACTCTAGAATTTAGAACATCTACTTTTGGTGTCTGTGGTTTTCATTACCCTGTTTGGTATGGAGCTGATTATGCTGTTTGGTCCATTATTAGGCCTGGGTATGTTCAGTTGTATCACCTTTTTTTCCCCCACATTTGTAATGGATAGAAATAGGTAATCCTTATCACCCCAGAGGTGTAAAGTGTTGGCACCAGATCATTCGAAATTCTGTTTGTTTGTTTAGTTTGACTGTTGTATAACTTGTCTGTTTTATTTAGGTTGTTTCCGTTCTATTTTTGTATAATAGTTTCAAGTGTTCTGACCAGCAGACTGCAAGACAGCAGCCTAGTGTTGTATCGAACCTGTCTTTCTTTCTTTTTATGCAAAGATAGTATGTTCTCCTGTGCATTCTAGAAAAAGAAATACAGACCTATCTTACATATGCTCACTTGAATTTTTAATGTTCCCATCACTCCATTCGTTACAAAACCTTTTCCCTTCTGAAAAACATTACAAATCCTTATTGCAGTTCTGTAAACACAAGTTCCTTGTTTTGGCAGAGTGAAGCATGGAAGGTCTGCAGCAGAAAAATCAAACCAGTCTTTCTTTCTCATCCTGATGATAGCCACCCTGTACTGTATGTGGTGTGCCAGTCAGATATACTTGCGGCAACCCCCTCAACCTGCTATTGGCGAAGAAGCTGATCTCGGAGTGATAATATTTCTTGCCATTTATCTTTTTCTCCCGCATGGCTTGTGCGTCCTTTCGATGAATCAAAAGGATTATACAGACGCACTGAATGAACTGCCACTTCAATAATTTGTGTCGTTATTGTGCATTTTCTTCCAATCTGTGCAGAATATCAGTTTACTAACAGTCTGGTTTCTGCATTATGTTGTAATTAGATTTAATTCTACCTGGATGATTGCTAGTGCACCTACGTATAGCCCTGTAATTCTTGAAACATATATTGTTATGGAATAAAGTTATATGGATGGCATTGACTTCTGTTGAAAAAGAATTTCATGTTTTTCATTGGGCATATGGAGGTGGATCATATGATTGGTAGTCAAGGCACCCATGACCATATTTTTCATTTGGCATATGTCTGCCAAGCTAATTATCCATGTTGTGCACTTACCGGTGTTTCCTTTTGTAGTAAGTTGAGAGGGAGCATATTCACTTGGATCATCGTAGTGAATTCAAGTGCTGCATTAAACTCATTATCATTATCTGGATCATTGTCTTTTCTAAGAGGTATCATGCTTGACTCTTTTTATTGGTTTTCCTATGCTGTAGTTATACTTCTCTGTATACTGTGACAGAAAAGGTGCTGAAATATCCAAGCCTGTGTTATAATAGATGTCTGGATTGTAGTTATACTTCTCTGTATACTGTCTCTAGATTTGGTCTTTAACTGTCTCTAGTTATGTGCATGAAGTAACTAATGTAAATTTCTCGCCACTCAATGTCTCAATTGGTTTTTTGTTCACTTAGTGCACGAAAATGTTTATGCATGGTCATGTAAACATCAAGGGGCTTATAAGGATTACACATAGTAGCTATGCAAGGGATTCAACAATGCTAATGTTGTTGCGCTTTGCATCATCTCTCATGGAGATCTCAAGAGCCTTCTCAAGCCTTGATACAACTTGCTTCATGGATGGCCGTTGCTTCTTGTGGCCAGTGCATAACAGAGCAAGCTTCAAACTGAGATCAAATGCCTCCGTTGAATAATCTCCATTCAACCTAGGATCAGCAAACTCCGATACATTGCCATCTTGGATAAGTGTAGAGGCCTGGGAACGACAGGTACACATATTCAGCTCAATCAATTATTGATCTCAGAATGTAATATCTTACTTTAACTATTTATGATCTTACCATTTTGTCCAGTGACATTGGCATAGCAGTATTCATGATGTTGATTGCTCGTCTTCCTGACAGGAGTTGCAGGAGCACCATGCCGTAGCTATACACATCCCCTGCAGCATTCACCCTGTGGTTGTGGCGGTATTCTGGATCAACATAGCCAAACGTTCCTCTGACTTCCGAGCTTACATGTGACACACCTAAGTCCATGACTCTTGAGAGTCCAAAATCCGACAGCTTGGGTTCCATGTCAACCCCAAGAAGTATATTGGTTGGCTATCATATATAGAAAGTATGAGTTTGACTAAACATGAATCTATAGATGCACTGAAGCCTTTCAGATCATGCAACAAACCTTGATGTCACGGTGAACAATGCAGCCTTCAGGATATATGTGCAGGAACCAAAGGCCACAAGCACTTCCAAGTGCTATCTGAAGCCTCTGAATCCATGAAAGGTTCTTATCTTTTCCTACAATCAAATTACTCTTTTCTTCAGTTATGCAATTAATGTATAGACTTCTAGAGTTCTGCTCATCACTTTAAATGTTTAGCTATGTTGTTACTCACCAAATAACCATTCTGATAGATTACCGTTGACGCACAGCTCATACACAAGAAAACACTCCTCTTGCCCGTCACAGTAACCTCTTAATGACACAAGATTTGGGTGCCTGACATGTGACAGGCTTTTAACTTCCCTTAGGAAGGTTTCTGCATGCTCATTCTTAACGATGTGCTTCACTGCAACAGGCCAGCCATTTGCAAGCACTCCTCTGTATACCTTCCCTGGAACCACAAGAGGAACAAGTTGCACACCGTAAAGAACAACATACTTTAATAGTATGGTTTCTAAGTCTCATGTTCTTGGATGAAAAATATACTTTCTGCTTGCTTTATGGTACAGATACCATAACCGTGAATCAGCTATTATGGACGCGTACCTGCAATACCCTGTCCAATGATGTTTGATGGACTCAAGCTTTCAGTTGCTGTGTATATTTCTTTGATCGACATCGGCTTGCAGGTAGTCTCCTCATACTCAAGGGATGTCACCGCAACCTCTGCAAGAAAAAATAACATGTGCGACTTTGTAAGTTCATATTACTATTAGTGAGTAAAAAAACTCATCTCAGTAACTTCGATATGCATATGGATGTGCAATTAATTAATTAGTGAAATTACCGATATCGTTTCTTGATGGTTGAAACTTCCTGGCTCTTCTCCTGACATGGCAGAAAATAGCAATGGCCCCAATTATCACCCCAGCAATGAGGCATCCTAGCAACGCTTCATATCCTGCTGATAAATTTTGAGGAGCTCAAATCTTGAAAGATCAAGTAGAAAGGCATGGGAGAGAGAGGTAAAAGAAACCAACCTCTATGCATTCTCTTCAGCTTACGGGGCGTATGAAGAGAACACAAGATTGCTTCTCCCTCACCTTGTGGTTGTTCTAATAATCAAAACAAGTTTGTCTCATGGGCAACCTATAAGCAGCCGTTATTACCAATGAAGTGTTATGATTATTGCCGGCGGCCAATGGCATAGGCATGGAAGAAGCCAAAAGCACACAAAATATTATATCCCAAAATTGAAGTGTTAATGACTGACCATCGCCGGCCAAGGCATAGGCACGGAAGAAGCCAAAAGCACAAAAAAAAATAATATTATATACCATAATTTGTTTTGGGTCTGGATCAGAAATTCGGGTTCCAACATCAATGTGTCAACTATGACTTGGATTGGTGTACAGATGGACTTGGATTGGTGTGTTGTTGGGTTTGGGTTAGTGGAGATCCATTAGTTTTCACCCTTTCTATTAATCTGTGCATTTGCAATAAAGCAGAGGATAGATGGACAAATGTCAAACGTGGCAACTCTATATGCATAGTTTAATAATAATGTAAAATATAAAGTAGATTACTGGAACACTCCTCTATTTTGACGACTTCAAATGCGCCAAATCAGGAGTTAGAAACAACAAAGATCTTTGTTCTTTAAACATTAACTGATCATCTAACCACCAATAAGTATTTTGTACACTAATGTATCCTCCCTGCTTTTTCCAGGCACACTTTGTCTTCTTCAACTGTCTGTTGGTTTTTTTACTGCTGTTCAGCTTGATGTTGATTGATTTGTTGGATATGTGGATGGTAAGTTGTTATAATCGTCTCGAACTCGCCAGATGTACTACGATGTACTACTTCACAATTTCTTGTTTGGATCTGTGAACTGAACACCCAGTGATAATTTATAGGGAGTGATCCTGTCCTATTTCATTTCAAAAAGATGAAGACTAAATTGCATGACGCCATCAAATGTAGGCTCCTTAGTAAATTACTATTGGTGGGAGAATTTGATACCATATTGCTTCAACTGTATTTATATGCCTTGAGATTTGATACCGTGTCATTTCACATTTCAATTTGAACAGTACCTTTAGGATTTGATACTGTGTTGTTTCAGCTTTCAACAGTATATATAATACCTTCGAGTGCTTCTTGAGATAGATTCTTTCTCCAGAAAATTCCTGTTCGGATGCATCTGATTCTCAGGCAAACTATTTTCTCTACAGCAAAAGCCGGCTTGAAACGGCCTTGAGAAGGGGTCTAAAAAAATGAGCCAGAGCATCGCTTTCGTGGGTCCACAGTTACCATGAAACAATACTACAACCATTTTTTTTTTGATAATACTCCCTGCATCTCAAACTATAAGTCATTCCAAGAATCTTGGAGAGTTAATTTCTCAAGTTTGACCAAAATTATAGAAAAATATGACACCATAGATATGCTATGAAAATATAATTAACGAAGAACCTAATAACACTTAGATGGTATCATAAATGTTATTATGTTATCATATGAATTTGGTCAAATTTGAGATAGTTTGACTCTCTAAAATTCTTGAAATGATTTATAATTTGGGATGGAGGGGGTAGCTAGGTCAATCATTTATAATCTTATAAAAGAACACGCGGTTTTGAGAGAAACAAATGGCTGCTACGCCTCTTCCTAAAAATGAATGTATCATCTTTTTCTTGTCTTTTTTTTTTTTTGCTTCATGTGAGAATCTAGACAGTATCTTTGTTGACATCCACAAAGGCTTTTTTTTTTTTTTCTGTTTATAAGTCGTCTTCTGGTGATCTCTGTGTCTGATACTCTGATTCGAAGAATAAAATGTTGTAGATTGATTTGTTTAAGTTCAGGTTACTATGTTAGGGAAAACCAAGAGAAATTTTCAGTCTCACAACCTTGAACCTTGTTGCTTGTTGGCGTATTGCTATTGTATTTGTTGATAGTCAACTTCTTGGACTGATTTATCAACCCTTCAATAACCAACGCAACTAACTATATTTGAGAATGAAAATTCATAAGGTGCCATCTGAAGCCTGTAATTTAGTAAAATGCGAATGCAACGAATTCCTTTTCGATATGCAATTCATGTTAGGTTATAAACTAATGACTTGGGTAAAAAGACTACTAGTAAATAGATGAAAAACTATAGAGGACTGGTATTTTAAATTACTTCTTTGCCATCGCTTTTCTTGTGCTTGTGAAATTAAATTGATCATATATTATTACTTCAGTCATGATGTCACGCTATTTCACATGTCGTGTCATGCTGACATTAACCCTTTCTTCTTAGGCCTTGTTTAGTTCCACCAAAAACTTTTTAAGATTCCTCGTCACATCGAATCTTGCGGCACATGCATGTAGCATTAAATATAGATAAAAACAAAAACTAATTGCGCAGTTTGTCTGTAAATCGCGAGACGAATCTTTTAAGCCTAGTCACTCTATGATTGGACAATGTTTGTCAAATAAAAACGAAAGTGCTTAAGTAACGAAATCCAAAAATTTTTTGGACCTAAACAAGGCCTTAGTTGGATCCCACATATGGCCCTCTTGATCAACTGGTTAAGTCTGGAGGCTCCAAACAAAAAAAATCGATGAGCAGACACCCTTGACCAACTGGGAGATGCAAATTCAGATTGCGCATCAAGCCTCAGATCAAGTGAGAGGCAGGTGTTCACCGCAGGCTACAAGGTGCAGGGCTCGACAGAGACAATACAACAGCCTCTGCCCTTTTGTGATTGCAACAGCGCATCTGCCAGTTGTGTGTACACATTACACACGATATATATAGAACGTTGAAGACTAGATTGCAGCATATCTCATCTTCTGATTCACTGCGCTTAGGGCTTAAGGATGTATGGATTACTGCTACATATGATGCACATTTGTTCCTATGGATAAAGGTGGTCGAGCTAAAACAATCTTGGGCCGTGAGATATACTCCACCCATTCCAAACTATATGTCACTTTGCTTTGTTCTAAGTAAAACTTCTCTAATTTCACAATATCCACAACATCAAACTAATTTAACAAAATTCTCTATGAAATTTGTTTTTATTGTACACTTATTTGAAACTTATAGATGCTAATATATTTTTCTAGAAAGTTAGCAAAGTTTGATTTAAGATAAAACTAAAGTGAACTATGATTTGAAACTTGGGGAATATTTGTTAGGGGTAGTTTGTTATTGTTGCCTAGTGATCTCTAATGCTAGGGGTACGGTTCACCCTTTGGTCATGTTTTTAGAGAACCATCATCATATAAGCATTATTGAACATGTCAAACCATTTTTAGGGAAATTTTGTTGTAGAACACTATTCAAATGTGTAATATGCTGTTGTACACTGCCAAAACCAAAATATGCTTAATACCACTACAAAACCTTATATATTTGTTGTAACCACTGTTTGCCTAAACGGCCGTTTAGACCGTTTAAACGCCGTGTAAACGCTACACAGTGGTACACCGTTTCCGTTTAATTATCCGTTTAGCCCCGTTTAATTGACCGTTTAGCCTGTTTAATAGACTATTTAGCTCGAATAATAGCTAAACGGTAAGTGACCGACTGTTTACCTTTTAGCGTTTAGGAAACATTGGCCGTAACACACAGCATCAATTATTTTATTCATTTATCATTTTTCCAGAGAGGCTGTGTCATTTTATACCTTTGTATTCAACCTTGAGCTCTTCACCAATATTTACGTACCCTTGTCTTTAAGGTGTGTTGTGTCCAGCTGTTGCTACTAGATTGGATTACCTACCTCATTCTATAAGGGTAAGGCTACACCTCATGTGTATAAACTAGTACCAAGTGGGTGAAATTGTAGCCATAGTGATCTATGTACTAGGTTGGTGTGTGTGCGTGTGATAATTTTGTGAAGCTAAATTGGCCTGAGTCGTGTGAAGAATAAGGTCCAAGGATTAATAATTGACTTATGCTTTTTAAATATCAAAGTGTGGCAAACTGTGTCCAGCTTTTGGTAATTGATTTATTGTGCATTTAGCTATGAGTAGCTACTAGCTAAAATGGTGGGTCGTTATACAGTTTATGACAACCTGCATTTTTGGAACTTAGGGAGCATTGATGTACAGGTTTGTCCATCTTCGAGCCACTTATTTGTAAGCCTCAAGGCAACAAAAGCGACGGACCATTAGCTTTCTTTATTATTATTTTTATAACTCTCGCATGTACATCTTGTCGCTTGTCAGTTACTTTTGAGGCAGAAAAAAAAATGCAAGCCTAAATAAACAAGAAAATTAATTGACGTGACCTGGGAATTTGATTTGGTTCCTACACTTCAGCTAGCTAGCTATATATAGTACCTGCGTCTGCGTGCACCAAAAAAAAAAATACAATTTTTACTTTTCAAGATGAAACAAACGATTAACATTATAATTTGATTAAAGTTAGAAAAAGTACCAACATTTTCAATAATATAAAATTAGTAGTGTTAAGTTAACTATAAATATATTTCCATAGCAAATCTATTTAAGACAAATATTAATATTATCCACTATAATTTAATCAAAATTAAGCTAATTTTAGGACCTATTTGGTTTTTTTCTTGCTAAATTTTAGCCAGCTAAAATTATTTTAACTACTCTTGAATAATTAATGAGACTAAACTGAAATTTAGCTACTAAAATAACTAAAATTTAGCAATGAGAACCAAACAAAACCTTACTTACACAAATCTTATAATTCATTGTTTTTGGGGACGAATCGATCCTTGCACATCAAGTCCCGACTGCCATCTAGTTTGCAACAATTTCACCATACATACAAAATCATAATTCTCTTCATATATTTGATATTTCTGTCCACTGGGCGTGTACGCGTACGGATGTACCTATATATGTACATGCATATGTGCCTTGAACGACGTACGAATCTAAATAACGTGTGGTTCCTTTCAAAACGAAAAGGTCTGGAACTAAGGAATGGCCTGGGGGCAGCTAGTATCTCTCATGATTGTGCTTTTGCTGCCTTAGCTTTTGAGACTAATAATGCGATGACAGCCATATAAAATGTTTTATACTGGTGGGTAAACACAACAGTCGGCAGAGATGCTATAATGGAAAGTACGACGTATTATCCCACATCTTGATCGATCATTCAGCTTATATATATTAATAGTGGCATGCCAATTAGCCATGCACGGCTCTGAATGTAGGAGTAATTAAAGTTGTGTAGCAACTAGCAAATTTGAATATTGTAGTGTTGGATGTCATATGACGATTGCCTTGGGGCTCGATGCAACCAAACTATGAAAAACTAACAGCACCATACTATTTTCAAATTAAAGGAGGAGGGAAAAAAACAAGCTAGCTATAGGATTATTCACTCCCACACAGAGAATCATCATCAATACCCACAAAGAATCAAAAAAGGCAGAAAAAGCTTTTGATCGACCTCCATATATTACCTTGGAGCGCAATAGCCTTAATTACCATAGTTATGCAATGCGACTTAATTAATAACCTCCACTATATATTTCCTATAGTTTTTTGAATAAAGAATTTTTTATGAAAATCTTAAGAGAAATACGTCAAGATGATACACAAAGGCTTCAAATAGGTCTCCGGGCCTCTAGACGACAAAAGGCACACAACCAATGAAAAAGTTGAGCAAAAAGTATTCCCTATATATAGCTATGTCTTAGCATTGGCACCGCCAAAATGAAAGTTCGTCAAGTACTCGTAGTTCAAAAACGATTGTAAACAAAAGTATAAAAGAAGGGTCTTGATGACACTATATATACCCCTAACTAGGGGCGGATCTAGCACCATACCGGGTTGAGTTGGGTTGGGCTTGAGCCTCCGCTACCACTACTCGAAGCACGAAGCTCCCCTGATACAAATTGATACATATGAAAGCTTAGAAAAGGGGGCTAGAGGTAAAGATAATGGGAGAATTCCCTCCTAACTTGTTTTCCTAGATCTACCGCTAAGTGTGTGGACCAGAAACAATCACAAAACTTCTCGTGGAGTGGTGTTACACTAGAAGAATTGAGATGAAATGATATAGCATAGTGGCTTGAAATTTCTTGAATACAGTGATAACTCCAAAATACCTCCAAGAGGGCACTTGTGTGAATACTCATCATCCTTCTCTACATGGATCTCATATTCCATCGAGAACAAAAAATAGGAGTCACACCAAAACTAAAGGAGAAAACAAAGGTGTTGATCATATATAGCATAAGCAAAGCGACTATGTTTTTTTCTTATGACCTACCAGCCTAAGCCTAGCTCTTTTTTTAACTCACCTCTTCATACTCTCTTTTTCTTGAAATATAATGAGCTTATCCCGAGTCAAACTACCTTAAATTTTACTAAATTTATGTAGAAAAATATTAACATCTACAACCTGAAATAGGTAAACTATAAAAAATACATTTTATAAGGTATCTAATAATGGTCATTTGACATCGTAAATATTATCCACTCTTTCTAAGAACTTGGTCAATTAACTTAGATTAGTCTGACGTAGGACAACTCAAAATACAATACATATTTCAGGGTATAGGGAGCATATACAATTTTTTTTGCGAATATACTTTAGCACGTATTTCATTAAAAGGAGTAGACAAACACTGTCAAAAACAATACAAGGACCCGCAAGTAATCCGAGGATTTACCGCCGCAATCCCAAAGACACAAAAAAGCAAGAGAGGAACTGTGCAGAATAGGCATTAGCTACGAGCCTACGACTTCTGTTCTAAAATATATATATGGGATTTTGGCTATGCAACTGGACAATACTATATATGCTGCGGAAATAATGGGCAAATGGCAGCACGCATGCACATTCATTTATTTCCATATAACCAGCGTATATACGTATGTGGAGACATGCAAGGCAGGCAATACTTGACATATATATGGAGATCGACCAAACAAACATTCAGGGACATAGTTTGATGAAGGTCATATTCATAAAAGACATTCTCCTTAATCTGTCTAAGAGAGGCTAAACATATATATATAGCTATATTATTCTAGTCTGCTAGCTAGAGTATTGCAGGGGAGGCAAATGACGAGGTAATTAAAACTTGAGCACCAGGTGACCACCGCGCTAGCTAGCTCTCTCAAATCCGTACGTCCTCAGTATAATGCAAAGCTGAGGCTCGGCAACGAAACCTCGCTTTGCTTTTTCGTTCAATAATAAAGATGGCTTATCATGCGCTACAGAACATCCACAGGGGCACTTTAGCATCTTATCGTTTCAAGCAGCAATCCCCACCGTTGGATCTCGTCCCTTTACCAGACCATACGATCCAGGCCGTCCATGCTCGATTTCCTCGATCAGGCGCCTTTGCTTCTGCTGGCCTAGCTAAGCTAGCTAGCTAGCTAGACCGGATCGAGATGAACCCTAATCCGCTCCATGCATTGAGCTAGCTAGCTCTCGCATTCCATGCACACATACAGGCCCCCTCTTCCGATCCGGCCACGACCACACTCTACTATAAATTGAGGTCCGGCCTCTTCTCAGCTTCCCAACAAGCTAGACAGCAACGCTCCAACCACTGCCTAGCCTATAGCTAGGGCGCTAGTAGTAGGCACAGCGCGTAGCTATCTGCTAATATCTCCGTCTCTTTCTCTCTCTAAACTACAAGCAGAGCTAGCTTCTGAGTACTCGAGCTCGAGGTAGAAGAGGAAGAGGAAGAAGAGGAGAGCTAGGCTAGCTGCAGGGGCTAGTAGTATATGGGAGGACGGAGGTCGTTCTTCTGCATCTTCAGCTTCTCACGCAAGTCGAGGCGTTACACCGTCGACGAGGACGAGGCGATCGAAAGCTGGCCGGAGGTCCCGCCGGCGAGGCTGCGCAAGGTGCGGTCCAGCGACGAGGACAACGGGTGGTGGGTCGGCGAGCGCGACGTCGACCAGAAGGCCGCCGACTTCATCGCCACCTTCCACCAGAGGCGCCGCCTCGTCGTCTAGCTAGCTAGACGATGCTGATGCTGCGGCTGCTGCTGCCGCATATCTATGCATGCGTGCTGGCGTTAATATATAACTTCGACGTCGTCGTCGAGGTCGACCACCATCGTCGTCTACTACTACAAGAATTAGCTATAGCTATATATAGATCGACGGCTGATCTTCTTCGAGCATATCTCAGCATATATATACATATATGGTAGTCACCTACGTGTGTACTTAGTCATATATAGATCGATGCTCTCGGTGATCGACTGAACAGGAATAATGTAATGTAGCCATATAGGGGTGTGTGTAAGAGATCTGTGCATGCATGCATGTATGATTGGGTGAACAATAAGTTGATGATGGTGGTATGTAATATATGGGTGCTATTATTTGAACTGATCTCTCTCTCAGTAATAATCGATGTATTATGAAGTTATGTGTTTTATAATTTTCAAATATTAATTGCTTCTGGTAAGCCAAATACAAGAAATGTATATGAACTGAGCGTAACTTAGTTGGTTGCTTGTGGTGAAACCTATACACGAGTGCTCAGAGTGACATTTTTATCGATAACTGAAACGACTGTATTGACTTCATTACTCTCATGATCAACCGACTCAGTCTCTATCTTTTAGAGGTGCTCATAGCGGTAGGGTGAGTGTCCGTACATATATGAGTGTATGTGTCTATATTGTTATTCACAAAGAAAAAAATTACAAAATGTATACAAGGATATACCGTGTGCAAACAACACTTATATAGTCATCCATGCGTGTAATTTTACCAATAGCAACATACTTTCTTATGAATCAAGACAATGCTCTCAACATTGTCTATATACATCATGCATTTCTCATTTATATTTAAAATTTTCAGAAGCTGTCACACTATGCATCATGATACCAATCTTTTCTGCATAACTGGATGTGTCGTATTAGTAAAAGATATTAAAATCACTGCTGGCACCTGCAAAAAAATCTTATTACTAGTACGAATTTTTAATTTGTCTATCATTTCTCGGACAATACATATGTGCATGTGAACGTACGGAGAGGCATTTCTTCTTCCGCAGTGGATATATGAAGATACCTTCTTTTTTTTTTGAAAGGATATGAAGATACCTACTCAAACTTCTGGAACCATACATATGAGTGGTCAAGGGAAGAGAGGTGGACAATGAATGTTTCATGCCTTATTCACAAATATATAACATTACATTTTCTATTATGATGCACACAAATAAATATAGATATTGAATTTACATGTACGCTGAATTGAAGAGTGAGCATTCATGACAACGTCTTGTTACGGCAGTAAGAATTTAATTACGTGTATATATACTGAATTTAATTACGTTTAATTCTGTTGGATGCAGGGCACTCACAATGCAAGACTCTATCACAGAGTCCAAAACAATTAATTATATATTATTTATGGTATTTTACTGATGTGGCAGCATATTTATTGAAGAAAGAGGTAGAAAAAATAAGACTTCAAGTCTTATTTAGACTCTAAGTCCACATTGTTCGAGGTAATAAATAACTTTAGAATCTATGAAGAGTCTGCATTGTGAGTGCCCTAAGTCATCTAACTGTCGTTTATGACAACGCGTCAGTCACCTGCAGAAACTAGTTTGACATTTGTTAATACTTTATCTGGTCCAAATTATAAGTCATTTTAGCTTTTTTAGGCACATAGCTTTTGCTATGTATGTAGATATATATAGCATATATCTAGGTACATAGTAAAAACTATATACTTAATTAGAAAAGCTAAAGCGATTGTAATTTGGAATGAAGGGAATAGTATAGAACATATGCAATTATAATTTCTTGAACTACTATTGATGAAGGGAAACTGAACCATACTATTTTTTTTTCAAAAATTGAAGTTGATTTGAATTTTCAAAAGGGATATTGATGTTCAGAGTTAAACATGTTGCAATTCAAAAGGATGAAATATTTGTGACCTGAGGGAGTATATACACCCCAGTTGAAAAAGTATAACAGCTTGCAAAAATAAAATATACGCCATGAGCTAATTACCATATATGCAAAGGCAGTATGAAAAAAAAAATGAAAAAGACAAAAGTCATAGATGCTTTTACTAAACGCAAGTAAAGTGTTGTTAGTTCATGCATGAACTTAATTTTTAGTTAATTACCAAAGCAATCGGCAGTGTCATGCAGGACGTAGGTGATCGACGGTCATTGTAAAAGCATCTGAAATGGCGTTATACAGGGGACGAGTGGGAATGAGCTTTTTGTCGGGAAAGCAACTCAACCAGAAGCCTACGAGTAAAGTATTCGGCTCAGAGCTCTAGGTCTTTCGCAGCTGAAAGTCACTCATCAGTGTGCACCGCTTTGTTCTTGCTTTCGCTTCTTGTCTCTTACAATATTCTCCGTCATCTCACTTGTCTTCTTCCTTAATCCTCTTGTTCCTTATCATCGATCTCATCTCTTCCCCCTTTGGCTCTGGGGGATATATAGATCCAATTATATATGGGAAAAAAATTGTTTGCCTATAACTCCTCGTGACAGCATGTAACTTTTATCTGTCTTGAAAAATAATAACTTGAGTTGTTAAACACTTGGTTCTAGTAATAAGTTGGCATCTGGGCTTCCAATCAGTGCCAACAACCAAAGGCCTTCACCTTCAGCATTGTGCCATAACAATGTTGTATGGTCATCTCTAGGTTCTGCCCAGCTGTTTTTTTTTTCTGAATCCATGAGAAAACTGCAAAAAAAAAATGCAGGTGTGCTTATCTCTGGTGTCAGCATCATGTCAATGTCATATCATCATATAGCATCCTGCATTCCCAATTTCGTAGCAGAATACGGCTAAGGGTTTACCTTTACATCTGTCCTCAATTGGCCCTCCCTATATGTATGACGAGTAGCTGTCATTTGTACACGTATTTTGCATAAGCCTCTGAACAATATTCCTCCAACAATTCCCAAATCTTGGTCACAGACCGAAGGTACCCGCCACTCCCTTTTGTTCCAAATTATAATTCGTTTGGACTTTTCTACATAAATAAGTCTTACATAATGTATATCTAGATCTATAGCAAAGTTATGTATTTATAATTACACTAGGACTTATAATTTGGAATGGATGGAGTACTAGTTATTCAAATATATTAACAGGAAGCGTACAAGTCACAACATTTATATAGTTCACCAACTGTTGCCAGATGACTCTTTGACAGTAGCTCACAATTTGCAGGCGATTGCTTCAAGCAATCTTGGTGGTCATGTGTCATCTATTGATCTACATCATATCTGAAAACTACTGCAGAATAGTGTCATACCAAATTGCAGCACATTGAATTCTGTCTTGAAGGATAAGTAAGCTTCATCTAGCAGTCATAGATAGATGCATGCACTGGGAATAAAAGAGTGAAAGCTACAAATCAGTTCCCAATTTTTTTCCTCTTCTGAGCTTGTGATTTGATCCTCAAGAACATGGTCTCAGCAGCAAGCACACAGAGCCCAGAAAAAGTTAACATAGTTGATTCCTGTTCATGACATTCAGAATCTGCTATGCCAAAGTTCTGCCACCTTTCATCCCCTTTTCCTTGCTGAGGAAGAGCAGGAGAAGCTTCCTTTTTGCCAGGGGTACATGTCCTGATTCTGCAGCCCTTGCATGGCTTCCCAATTATTAAGGTCATGTCGACATCCCGCAGGATATGCGTTTCTCTGACAGCAGAAGGCGCTTTTCGAGGTCAATCAGGTCGCGTCGATCTCCGACTAACTGTCAAGCTAAGGAATCCATTCAGTCATGCAAGAGGGTCCCTATGGCCGAAATATCACTATTGAAGGGCCAACGAACAAGCAGACTCCAGAGAAAATGGCACATAAATGAGCAGAGTAAAGATTAGTACCATGATTTGATTTTTAAAAACATGTGCATCGAAGAAATTATTTAATTTATAGGGTCTCTCTGGTGAAAAAAAACATACCGTTTAGATATAATTTTATTAAAGCTGAAAGACTACATTATTTAGTTCAGAAACAAGTAAGATACACATGTAGATTTGTATTGAACAATACTTGCAAAACTCAAACTTGAAGGACTAGCTGGAAAAATGAATGATGCAGATGCTGATTTGTTTTGAGAAAAAAAACACTGTTATTTCACTAAAACGGTACAGCTAATAAGTTCAAGTGAACAAGACAAGCTAGAAGATACTAGTGGTCAAAGATGTGCATCAAAGACTGCAGAGTTAAATGTGACAAGTACTTTCAACCATGGGCAGTGCATATATTTTTAACCAGAGGGAGTGCATACATGTTGACAGATTGAGTGATTTCACATCTCAAACTGCTAGAGTTGGAGTTTGTTCTTGATAGTAATTCAATGAATATACAGGATAGAGATAGTGTAAATTAACAGGAAAGAAATTAATTGTTGCTCAGTGTGAACTGTCAAATATGATGCCGTGTATTTCTTGCACATCGCTGCAAATTCAGTTCCCATGTGCACTTGACATTGCATTTGTAAACTTGCACATCCAACTCGCAAAACTTCCAGACTTGGGAAGAATCAGATGAATGACTGTTCTGTGTACAGCAGCAGGAGCGCCACTAGCTTGCTAGCTATTTAGCCTATTCTATCAACACTGTAGGCTATGTGACGAAACTTGGCGATGTTTCTAACAAAAATACAAAGCATGAAACTGATTAGCCCCCTTGATATCCAAACAGGCCCTAGGAAAAATCCTGGAATTCTGTATTCACAAACTGTCCTCATGTAGCTTGTAACAGCTTTCTTCTGAAAGTACCAATAGCCACTGACTGCAATTTGCAACATCCTTCGTACATACAAGATGTATATTTGCTGATATACATAAAACTACAGGAAACAGTTTCCCAGATTTAGTTTCAGTTTATATTCTTTCTCAGTTCTGCACAACACAAGCAAAAGTCAAATAAGACTTCAGGCAGACAAAGGTCATCGATTTCTATAAGCTGTATGGCATACTGAAATCGCAGGTAGAAAAAGGAAGCATGTACAAAAAGGCACGCAACCGATTCAAATGATGTAATCGCCCTAAAACTTAAGAATTAAAAAGGTAACATCTTGTAAGGGATAACATAGCAACATGGCACATCCAAGGATAAGAAAATCAAGACATGATGAAAAAGTGGATGTGTCATCGGGTTGTTCTAACAATCAATAGCCTCCACTGTAGTTTTTTGGGGGGAATGTGGGTGATATTTTTCAGTACCCCATCATCTAGGTAGCTAGTCCCAAACCTACACAGTGTGGACCCAAAACTGGTCGGGATCTGGTTAGACCTGGAATGTGTGAAGCGTAGCTCTCCTGCGTTTTCGAGGAAAAAAAACATCCTGGTTTCAGACTTCATTGAGTTTGCCTGCTACATTCTTTTCCTTTCAAAGGTGCATGATAGATATTGAGTTCTTGATCTTACATGTGCTTAGGCTTCCATGCTACATATTTTTAGGTGATTTCATGTGCCAATCAGGTGACCAACACGCTGATCTCTGAAGCTGATGGGGAAAGGTGGTGAAATATATAGAAGCTCTGTTGATCCAACGAAAGGAATTAGGGAAAACCTTTTTTTCTCGAACACGCAGGAGAACTGCTCATCATTGTATTAATAAGAAAAAATGGGGGAAGGTACCCATACAAGACACCCACTCACACCAATGTGTTCAAATTAAACAGACAGACCCTTATCACACAAAGCAGGCGACCTTGGCCCAAAATTAACTCCCATTCGGCCCTAGGGCAAGGAGGTAATTTATTAGAGATATACATAGATATATATTAGATATGTATAGCTAACTCATAGAGTACGTGTTGTACACGACTTGTAAAGCCGTCCAGGCTTGTAACCAGCCGTCAGGCTGGCTTGTACCCCAAGCCGTTCAGGCTATATAATGAGAGGCCACCCCCCCCCTTTGGGTGTGCGGTGTATTTGCCCTACAATACCTTTCTACATGGTATCTGCGTCCGGGACAGTTTAGGGTTAGGGTTCCTGTCTTCCGCTGCCCTCTCCTCCACGGTGCCGCCGACCTCGCCCGGCGCGCCCTCCCTGCCCGTTCAGGCTGCATCTGCACCTGTTCGCCACCGCACCATCCGTCGCCATGAGCTCTGATTCATCCAGTGCGTCCTCCACCTCCAGTATGGCCGGCTCCCCTTCCATGCCGGCCTTGGGGGATGCTCCTGCACCAGCGATCTTCTCCTACGCCACCATCAACGTGAAGTCTCACGTCCCGCTCATCCTCGACCTCAAGCTGCCAAACTTCACCAAGTGGTCCGCCTTCTTCACTGCCATGTGCGGCAAGTTTGGCCTGCTAGGTCAAATCGACGGCTCCATCCCACCCCGGCCCACTGATCGCAATTGGTCGCTACCCTACGCCTGCGTCCGGAGCTGGATATATGGCTGCGTCGACGATAGCGTTCTTGACCTCGCCATGGAGCCAGATCAGACGGCACGTGCTCTCTACGTCGCCATTACGGCTCTGTTCCAGGCAAACCAGGCCACCCGCGCGGTTGTCCTGGGCCAGGAGTTCCACACCATGGTGCAGGGAGATCTCACCATCGACGCTTACGCCCAGAAGATGAAGCAGACTGCCGACGCCCTCCGCGACGTTGGCCAAGCCGTCTCCGAGCCTCAGCTTGTGCTGAATTTGCTTCGTTGTCTCAACCCGCGATTCGCAAATTCTGCGGACATCATCGCCAACTCGGCGGTGCTTCCGTCCTTCACCTCAGCGCACAATACCCTCCGGCTCAAGGAAATTCGCCTCGCCTCTGACGCCAAGGTCTCCTCCGACACTGCCCTTACTGCAGTTGACACCTCCGTCCCTGTGCCCAGCCCCTGTTCATCCCCTTCCTGTCGCTCCACCCCTGCCCAGCCCAACCGTGGTGGCAGTAACGGTGGTGGTGGCAAGGGTAAGGGCAAGGGCAAAGGCAAGGGTAACGGCGGTGGTGGCCGCTTCCAGCAGCAGTCCGCCCCGTCTCAGACTTCGTCAGGCGGGCGTCCCGGCGTCCCTCCAGCCGGTCCTTGGTTCTGCATGAACCCATGGGCTGGTATGCCCTCGCAGCAGCCGCAGTGGCAACATCAGCCACAGTGGCGTCCCCCCCTTGCGCCTCTGCCGCAGGCGCACACGGCGTTCGCCCCCCCTTCCATGACAGGCGGCTGGGATCAGAGTGCCCTCATCGCTTCGCTGAACCAGATGGCACTCCAAGGCGGCGCAGGACCAAGTCCCTGGGTCCTCGACACTGGCGCGACCTCTCACATGGCCGCCAGCGACGGTATACTTCTTTCCCGTCTCCCTCACTCGCCGTCCTTCATAACAGTCGGCAATGGGGCATCTATTCCAGTCTCTAGTCGTGGCACTTCTATTATTCCTATAGCTGATCATCTCTTCAAACTCAATAATGTTCTTGTTGCTCCACATCTTGTTCGCAACCTCCTTTCAGTTCGTCAATTTACTCGTGACAATAACTGCTCTATTGAGTTTGACGCCTATGGTTTTTGTGTCAAGGATCTCCAGACCGGGAACGTGATTCTACGCTGCAATAATGGAGGGGACCTCTACACCCTTTCATCATCCAGTCCACCAGCTGCCACCTGTCATGTTGTTGTTCCATCATCCTTGTGGCACTCTCGTCTCGGTCATCCTGCACCCGCTGCCCTAGCTCGTCTCAATAAAATTTCAGCTATTTCATGTAATAATTTAGATCGCGCTGTTTGCCATGCCTGTCAACTTGGTAAACATGCTCGGTTGCCGTTTACTAGTTCTTCATCACGTTCGTCTATTCCCTTTGCTCTTGTTCACTGTGATGTGTGGACTTCTCCAGTTCTTAGTGTGTCTGGTTTCAAATACTATCTTGTGCTTGTGGATGATTACAGTCATTATTGCTGGTCGTTTCCTCTTCGGCATAAATCAGACGTGCACACTCAGCTTGTCAATTTTGTTTCCTATGCTCACACCCAGTTCAATTTGTCAGTCAAGTGCTTTCAGGCAGATAACGGCACAGAGTTCATTAATAACACCACCTCTACCTTCCTTAGTAGTCGCGGTATCCTACTTCGAACCTCTTGCCCCTACACGTCAGCCCAAAACGGCAAAGCTGAACGGATGTTGCGCACCCTTAACAATATTGCTCGCACCCTTTTGCTGCACGCTGCTATGCCACCACAGTATTGGGCTGAGGCTCTGGCCACTGCAGTTTATCTGCTAAACCGGCGCCCATCCTCCTCCATCCTTAATGATATTCCTCATCATCTACTTTATCACAAGATGCCAGATTTCTCCTCTCTTCGAGTTTTTGGCTGTCTTTGCTACCCCAATCTCAGTGCCACGACACCTCATAAGCTCGCCCCTCGCTCCTCTGCATGTGTCTTCATCGGCTATCCCTCTTCCCAGAAGGGTTACCGATGCCTCGATCTCTCCACTCGCAAAGTGATCATTTCTCGGCATGTAGTCTTTGATGAGTCTTATTTTCCGTTTGCGGCTGCAAAACCGCCTACGGAGTCGCTTGATTTTCTGTTGCAGGATCGACTACCGGCGCCTCCACCAGCACCCCTGGTGCCCGCCAGCCATCCTTCTCCACGCGTGGTGCACGATGACAGTCTGGAGCAGGATTCGGCTATTCTTTGGCTCGGTCCAGTGCTCCCGACCCCCGGTGCTTCCACGGCTGCTGCTGCTCAGCGGCAGCCCCCTGCTGCTGCCGGACATCTCCTGCGCCCAGCTGGAGGACCAGCTGGAGTTCTCGGCGCTCGACCGCCGATCACGCAGGTTTACAGCCGGCGCCGTCCTGCTCCATTGCCCTCCAATGCTTCGGATGCAGCTCCAGAGCCGACCAGGTCTTCCTCTGCTGAAGTTTCTGCACCAGTCTCACCTCTAGAACCTGTCATCTCGCGCCCAGTCACTCGCCAGCAGACTGGGACTCTTCCTCCGCCAGTTCAGCGCTTGGGTTTCTCAGCCACGATCGCTTCACCACTTCCTGCAAATTATCGCAGTGCTCTTGCTGATCCGAACTGGCGAGCAGCGATGGTTGACGAATACAAAGCTCTGATTGATAATAGCACTTGGCGTCTAGTTCCTCGACCACCCGGTGCCAACATCGTCTCAGGCAAGTGGATTTTCAAGCATAAACACCACTCAGATGGATCTCTTGCTCGACACAAAGCTCGTTGGGTTGTCCGTGGCTTTTCTCAGAGGTATGGCATTGACTACGACGAAACTTTCAGTCCAGTTGTGAAACCTGCCACGATTCGGGTTGTTCTCAGTATTGCAGCATCTCGTTCTTGGCCTATTCATCAACTGGATGTTAAGAACGTGTTTCTTCATGGTCATCTCAAAGAAACTGTTTACTGTCAGCAGCCCCCTGGTTTTGTTGATCCTACTGCCCCAGATCGTGTTTGTCTCCTTCAGAAATCTCTATATGGCCTCAAGCAAGCACCTCGAGCTTGGCACCAGCGTTTTGCATCCTTCATTCAGACTCTGGGTTTTGTCACTTCAGTATCTGATTCATCGCTGTTTGTGTACAAAGATGGCTCCAACACTGCTTACTTGTTACTGTATGTTGATGACATCGTTCTGACTGCCTCATCGCCCGCTCTTCTTCGTCGTATCATGGAGCGACTTCATTCTGAGTTTGCTATGACGGATTTAGGAGAACTTCATCATTTTCTTGGGATTTCTGTTACTAGATCTGCCAGCGGTCTCTTTCTGTCTCAAAGGCAGTATGCAGCTGATCTTCTGCAGCGTGCTGGAATGTCTGAATGCCATCCCACAGCTACTCCTGTTGATGCCCGTATGAAGCTTTCTGCCACAGACAGCTCTCCTGTTGCTGATCTGACACAATATCGCAGCCTCGCTGGTGCTCTCCAGTATTTGACACTGACTCGTCCTGACCTTGCATATGCTGTTCAGCAAGTCTGTCTATTTATGCATGATCCACGGGAACCTCATCTTGCATTCCTTAAGAGGATTCTTCGTTATGTCAAGGGGACACAGTCTGCTGGTCTTTCTATCAGTGCTGGACCGATTGATAGCCTCACTGCTTATTCGGATGCTGACTGGGCTGGTTGTCCGGATTCTCGCCGTTCGACTTCTGGATACTGTGTCTATCTTGGTGATAACTTGGTGTCTTGGTCCTCTAAGCGGCAGACCACCGTCTCTCACTCCAGCGCTGAGGCAGAATACAGGGCTGTAGCACACGCTGTTGCAGAAACATGTTGGCTTCGTCAGCTACTCCAGGAGCTACACACTCCGCTACCTTCGGCGACGATTGTTTACTGTGACAATGTCAGTGCAGTATACATGACTGGGAATCCTGTTCATCATCGGCGCACGAAGCATATTGAGATTGACATCCACTTTGTCCGTGACAAGGTTGCTCTGGGTCAGGTCCGAGTGCTCCATGTTCCCTCGTCGCACCAGTTTGCGGACATCATGACCAAAGGCTTGCCTGTACAGTTGTTTACTGATTTTAGGTCTAGTCTTTGCGTCCGAGATTCTCCCGCTATGACTAAGGGCTGGTATTAGAGATATACATAGATATATATTAGATATGTATAGCTAACTCATAGAGTACGTGTTGTACACGACTTGTAAAGCCGTCCAGGCTTGTAACCAGCCGTCAGGCTGGCTTGTACCCCAAGCCGTTCAGGCTATATAATGAGAGGCCACCCCCCCCTTTGGGTGTGCGGTGTATTTGCCCTACAATACCTTTCTACATAATTGATACCATACCTCGTGTCCCTACCAAACCCCAAAATATAAGCTCCTCACTAGCAAGCAACAGAGCTCTAGCTAGGTTTGGATAATCAGCATCAAACACAGGGAAAATCTGAACAAATGGCATAGTCATACCAGGCAAGGTAAGTAAAAATTCAGACTATATGTACATTTTGTAAAGCAGAATATTAGTACAGTTTACACCAATTTCTCAAATGCATTTTTTCTCCAAAGTAATGCTGTTAAGTAACACCACCGACATCTTTTAAGTACACCATTCCAAATTGTAAGTCGTTTTGGCTTTCTACATACATAATTTTTACTGTATATCTAGACATAGTGTATATCTGGGTACATTGCAAAAGCTATGTATCTAAAAAGGCCAAAATGACTTACAATTTGGAATGGAGGGAGTACTTTTAAAGAGGGAATAGTGTTCATCCAACTGATCAAGTAAATCCAATTAAATGAGTTTGGAAGGAACATTTTCATGAACATCAAGAATATGAGGCAGTGTTATTCTGAAGGATAGAAACAAGTGAGGCTGTGCTCAAATTTGAACATACCTTGCAAGAGCTGCTAAGTTAGCTTAATGTATGATAACCCATCAGTCCTCGGAAATCATCAGGGCTTGATGGTTTATTTCCAGATTTAGGTAACCATGGAAATAACTTGGTGAGGCCTTGCCTTTCAGAATCATCAGTTTCTTGTCTCCCGTTGACCCCGTATTTCTCCCTCTCAATTGCATCCATAATATCCTCCCGGGACACAGTATTCCGACCTGGAAGATCAGCACCAATAAGTTCCATATTAATATATATTCTACAATTGCCTTAAAACCCATTCATTAGAGATTAACCAATCCACATTTTGAAGTACAAAAGTAGAACACGAAACAGTACGTGGAATTATGACTACTCCAGTAATAATTTCCATTAGCATAGTAGGAAAATATGCCAGTAACAGGTTTCAAACATGGACAAAAAAATTGTTAAGTTTTAAACCATGTAATTCAAAGCAGCACTGAATCTAGAAATAATTTCATTGGTATCAACAAATATCTGATGCATGAGAAACAAATGATATGTAATGTACCTTTCAGTACCTTAGATAAGTGATCTACTTACCTCTTCGTGCAGCTAATAGAGCAGCCTCATTAACAATGTTTGCTAGATCTGCACCGACCAATCCTGGAGTTACTCTAGCAACCAGATCACTAATTATTTCGGGATTCTCTTCCAAAGGAATATCCCTTAGATGAACAGCCAGAATCTTTTTACGGCCCTCCACATCAGGCCTACCAACAACAACCTTTCTGGAGAAGCGGCCAGGTCGACAAAGAGCAGCATCCAGTGCTTTTGGCCTGTTAGTAGCAGCCATGACAATAACTTTCATGTCCGAGTCAAAACCATCCATTTCAGTAAGCAGCTATTCATCATAGAGAAAATCAAGAAAATATCCTTTTAGTGATATCATCAGACACAGGATATGAAAGATCATCAGAGTGCCAAAAACCACACCTGGTTTAGAGTTTGGTCCCTCTCATCATTAAAACTTCTACCTCGACTTCCACCCACAGCATCAAGTTCATCAATAAAAATGATTGACGGGGCAGCTTCTTTGGCCTCCTTGAACAAATCCCTGACTCGGGCTGCACCTCGTCCAACGAAAACTTCAACAAACTCACTAGCAGAAACAGAGAAAAATGGAATTCCAGCCTCTCCTGCAACTGCCCTTGCTAACAGAGTCTTCCCAGTTCCAGGAGGGCCAACAAGCAGAACACCCCTGGGCAATTTTGCTCCAAGCTTCTTGTAGTTTAGTGAACCATGCAGACAGCTCACTATCTACATTGAAAAATTGCCATGTTTTACTAAGGTTGTTAATGATCATCATCCAGATTGAGTAAACACTAATACAAAACTAATTCTTCCAATGGAAAAAGAAATAACTTCAGACCAACGCAAACACGTAATTCCTAGTTACTGAAAAAAAAACAGCATTCAACACATAGTCACTAAAGGATATTTTTTTTAGGCCAATATAAATGCAGGATAGAAGTTCGTATTAATCATCCAACAGTTTATATCTGTACTGCAGTCCCAGACTTCCAGGAGCAATCACATTTCTGTTCATTTTCAGAGTGCTTCCAGCATCTACAATTTTCATTAATGAATATGTAACCAAAATAGTACAAAGGCATGATTTACTACAAGCAGCACATCGTAAAAGTAAGAAACTACGGGGCAAACAGGCTTCATTCCCCTCAATAAAACTTAAAACATCCTATTGTAACATTCGTATTACAAAGTTTTGCTTCTTCTTCTGATGTGACAAAAATTACTTCAAAGTGCTCACTGATCCAAATGGTGCATGAAGCCTTCAAATTTGTGTCATAATGGACAAATTAGGCTCTTATAGGAGTTTAACAAATGTGAAACAGACATTGTTGAAGTTAGTCATATGCTATCTGATTAATGCAGAACACAAGAGCGAGTGAAGGCAACATCAAAACTTGACATTTCCGTTTTCAATTATAAATGGATCATAGTTCTGCTGTGAATTGTGGTGTACGCACATGACTAAATGGTAAAGGTGAGCGTCATTAGATACATTCCTAGTAATTGTGAAAAGAAAAAACGAAAGAAAGCCCACGGCAATACAGTATGATTGATTCACACTTTCTAAACTGCTATATCAAATGTGCATATACCATCTCTGTTCCTATTGAAACCTATGTCTAAATGCCTTTCATTTAAGATGAAATGTCTCTTGCCTAATCGTTTTTGTCTTCCCACATTCATCAAGCATCACAAAGAACATTCAATGAGTAAGCAATGCGAAAACCACACCTACCTCAACAAGCTCCTCCTTCGCTTCATCTACACCCTGAACATCGTCAAAGCCCACCATCTGCTTCCTCGGTTTGCGTCGCTTGTCAGCACTGCCACCACCAGACATCTGCCGCTGTATGAACCACATCATGGGCACCAGCGAGACCCAGAGCGTGAGCAGCGTGCTCAGCATGTCGACGAGCAGCCTCCCAGCAGGCCGCGGCGCCGATCGGTAGTCCACCCCGCCCTCCCGCATTAGCCCGAGCAGGAAGCCCTCATCGTGCGACACCCTCCGCGCGTAGTACGGCCACTTCGGCGCCGCCACAGCAGCGCTCTCACCGGCCTCGCTCGTGTCGGAGCCGCCGTCGTCCCCATCTTTCTTGCTGAAGTAGATACGGCGCGAGTCCTCCTCGAACGCGACGGCGGCCACGGCGCCCTCGCGGAGCCCCGCGACGAGGTCCGAGTAGGCCACCTCCCGGGCCACGTTCTTGGGCAGCGCGAGCCGCGCGACGGCGAGGAGCAGCGCCAGGACGACCGGCGCGGCGGCCGCGGGGGGCACGCGTCGGACGGCGCGCCGCAGCGCTGCCCCGGCGTCGGCCGCGAGCTCCCGCGGCGACAGCCGCCGGAGCCGCCACCACAGGAGGCGCAGCCGCGGCCGCAGGCGCAGGCGCAGCTTCCGGCGGCGGGGCGGGGGGAAACCCAGACCGGCGCCCGTGTCCTTGCCGGCCTCGTCGATCTTGGCGCGCACGGGGCTCCTCAAACGCGACCGCAGCCTCGCGTAGCCTCCAGCGGGCAGAAGCCCACAGCCGCAGGGACTGGCATTGCTCGCGGTCGCGGCGAGGCCGGTCCAGGGAGCGGGGCTCCTGAAGCTTGCGGCACGGCGAGCGCGCGGGACAGTGGGCGCGGCGGACAAGGGGCAGAGCGAAGCCATGGCAAGCATCGCCGCGCGCGCCCTTCCGCGGCGTTACGGCATTCGATCGGACAAAGGACGAGGGCGGTGCGAGAGCGCGCACGACGGAATTACTCCGCGGAGGAGGAGACGGCGGAGCAAAGCGTGCGGTGACTCTCGATTGGGTTCTGCTTCTGCAGCGTGTGCTCGTGTGATGTCCGAATTCTCTGAGATTGCTCTGCTTGGTGATTGATCGACGGATATGGCCGAGGAGATTTTTTTTTTTGTCGGGAAGAAGAAATTGGTCGCCGTGGGCTATTCTTGGTTCGGCTGATCCATGGGCTGTGTGGTTACGGGTGAAGGTCCAGGCGTCTAGCTTGGGCCAGACGACCAGCCCAGTATGGATGAGACGTGTTTGAATTTGGGCCAACTTCCGATCAGCTCAAAGTATCCTGCATTTCGCACGGGATAATCTTTGATAATACATATTTGTAGGGATTTAAAAAAACATACATATTTGTAGGTGTTTCTAAAAAAATAAAATTGAAGGTCTAGAAGTGGTTAAAATCAGCCCTAACCATTTCCCGTTGAGTTTCCTGCGAAGGTCAATGCCAAAAAGGTAGTGAAGGCAATGCCAAAAAAGAATATGAAGACCAAACAGCAAAGGTGTTGATAGGGGAGGTGCAAAGATTGATATTTGTGCCATTTGATAGTCCAGGAATGGCCACAAGAAGTAAAACAATAGCCCTTGACAGCCCTGCAATGGCCACAAGAAGTAAAACAATAGCCCTTGACAGCCCTGCAATGGCCACAAGAAGTTTAGCCTGTGATCTCAATATGAATATCCTAACACTGTTTATGTATGATGTTGTGCCATGAGTTTAAAACGTTGTGTATGTGTGAACTTTAAAATTTTTGTCCAAACTTATTTATGTATGGAAAACCTAGTTTGTAGCAAAGCTTATTCGCATGAGTTTATCTGCCGAATCTACCAGTCATTTAATAGTATTTTTTTCGGTCACAACAAATCAGCGAATAGTACTTTCAGCCATGTCTTACTAGCTCAACCGAACATGCTATGTGTATGCACTTGTTCTAATTCTAAGCTTGTGTGAATTGTTGATCTTAAATGCTATCTTAAAGCTCTTGTGTATATTTGTTATGATTGTCCATTGCTTTTTGTTATAAAAAATGTTGTCTAGCGGTGCATATATATATTTAGTCATACTTACTGTACATATGTCCAGCCATACCTATAGAGAAGTAATATGGTCTTTTCAGCTTATGGCCTTGTTTAGTTCACCCTGAAATCCAAAAAAAATTCAAGATTCCCCATCACATCAAATCTTGCGGCACATGCATGAAGCACTAAATATAGACGAAAACAAAAATTAATTGCACAGTTTATCTGTAAATCACATGACGAATCTTTTAAGCCTAGTTACTTCATGATTGGACAATGTTTGTCAAATAAAAACGGAAGTTCTACTGTACCGAGAACCAAAATGTTTTCA
Source organism: Sorghum bicolor (assembly GCF_000003195.3). NCBI lineage: Eukaryota > Viridiplantae > Streptophyta > Magnoliopsida > Poales > Poaceae > Sorghum > Sorghum bicolor. The sequence goes on from NC_012875.2 coordinate 47,994,450, forward strand.
GAACTAAACAAGGCCTATGTTTAACATTGTTAGCCCTCAGCGGTAATGTCGATGTCATTTTGAAAGCCGGACTCTGATTCAGCAACAAAGGATAAGAGATCGACTCTGCAGGGTAGAGCCTGATCCGATGGCTACACAAACCGATTTGGTGGTAATAGAGGCTGATTTGGGTGGCTAAGGACTTCGATTCAATGGTGGCCTTTGAAAGCCCAAGTTTGGTTTTGGTAATTAATGACACCAAGTTGCTAATGCCTTGTGTTTAAGTGATTTGAGTTAGGCATAGCAACACATGTGATGAAGGTGCATGGTGGCATGGAAAGGTGGCCACATGATTACAAAGAGATGAAGCATGATGTGGAGATCATGATGATAAACAAGGGAGAAAGTAAACAAGGCAAAGGTATAAATATAGGGTTTTACTTTTGCCGGTCTAAGTTAAGTAGAGAAGTGTTTGACCGGGTTTAGGATAGATAGCCGACTATCAAGAGGGGAAATCACGGTCATCTCTCGAATCAAGTGCTACTAGGTCCATATCTTGAGCATATGCATTAAGATCTAGTAAAGTGCTAACTTAACTCCTTTGGTGAAAATGTTTGTGAAAAGCTAACACACGTGCACTTTGGTGGTGGACACTTGTTGGTGTTAGCACATTTGCAAAGGAGGTGGAGTTCCTAGGGTTGAGAGGGGTTTGGGTTCCTCTCTCCCTCCCGCCGAGCTTGCGAGGCGGGATTCGGCGCTTTTGAGAAAAAATAAGTGTATTTTTTCTATTACGCCGATGGGAAATTTGGAGAAGTCGCGGGAGTGTTTTCTCATTGAGAAACACTCACCGGACGCTGGCCTCAGAGTCCGGTGTGCTTGACCCTGCTAGGGTTGAGCACCGGACGCACTCTGAGAGCGTCCGGTGGTTAGCGTCCGGTGTGAGGGCGTTTTGCAACTCTCTCTGTGTTTAAGTCCGGTAAGCACCGGACGCTCTGAGGTGCGTCCGGTGGCTCACGTCCGGTGACCCTGCAGGTTTGCGGAACTCTCTGCGCATGAGTCCGTTGTGCACCGGACGCGTCCGGTGTGGACTTGTAGAGCGTCCGGTGTGTTGCAGGTAGCCGTTAGAATCTGACACGCGAGATCCAAGAAGGACACGTGGCCAGCCCCTGAGCACCAGACGCTAGGAGTCGAGCGTTCGGTGCTCACTTGGTAGCGTCCGGTGCCCTCGTTTTCTGCCCAGTAAAAGTGGCCAACGGCTAGTTCTTTGAGGGGACTTTTAAATAGGAGGTGGTCAGCTTTGGGAGGTTAACTCTTGCACATTTGATTACTTGAGACTTACATTGAGCTAGAGAACACTCCCTCCACTCATCTCCTTGCTTGATTGCTAATCCTAGTGAGATTGAGTGAGATTCAAGTGCATTGCTTTGAGAGTTGCATTTAGTGGCACTTGATTCTTGAGTTTGCTGCGAATTTCTTGTTACTCTTGGGTGTTTTCCGACGCCCTAGACGGCTTGGAGCAGCGGTGGTGTTGAGCTCGTGATTGGAGATTGTTTCGAGCCTCACCAAGTGATTTGTGAGGGGTTCTTGAGCCTTCCCCGCGGGAGATCGCAATTGGCTACTCTAGTGGATTGCAAGTGGCTTGGAGGATCCCCATCTTATGAGTGGATGTGCGGCACCCGCTGAGGGTTTGGCTTTGGATTGCCAATTAGCTCGTGATCCATCAAGTGGGTGTATCGCCACAACGAGGAGTAGCTTGCCGGGAAGCAAGTGAACCTCGGTAAAAAAATCTTGTGTCATCTCTTGTCGAGGTCTCTCTTGTGATTGTGTACGAGATTGATTGGATATATCTCATCTCTACAACGTCGGTATAACAATCACTCTCCTCTCTTTACATACTTGCCTACCTTGTTAGTTTAGCTTGTGTAGCTTAGTTCTTGTTAGTATAGAGTTGTTGTGTAGCCTTCTCTAGTTGTTGCGGTTTAGTGTTTTAGCCCTCTTGCTAGACTTGTATAGGTGGCTTGCATAGCTTAGTTGTGCTAGTGCTAGAATAGCTTCGCCACTTATTTTACTAACTCACTTGTTTAGTAAAGTTTGTAGATTTTTAAATAGGCTATTCACCCCCTCTAGCCATTTGGACCTTTCAACCTTGCCTAGGCGGAGAGCCGATTTGGCTTGTCTTCGTTGGCAAGCATTTCTTTGCCTAGGTGAGGAAGCTTGCTGGGCAAATAGGTGGGACGAGGAACAACCAATTAGCTTTCCTTGCCCAGCAAGGCTAGGCGAATGGCTAGCAGGGTTCCTTATTTCCAAACATGTCCTCTATGTTGGCTTGTGCCTTTGCAGTTGGGCTCTAGTTGGATTCATCCTCCTCTATAGGCATATCTTCGCACCATTGGTCCCATGGGCCGGTGTGAGATTCACCTGTCCATCTCTATGGCTCTCCCTTGAGTCCTTCGTCGGATTTCTTGCACCATTAGGGCTTGCGGCCTGACAAAAGGGAGAAAATTAGAACTTAAGATTGACTCTATTATTATGGTGCCACTCAAAAGGATGACAAATAGGGTTCATCTGTTATTCAATGACAAATCTCCGAATGACCAGACCTGTTCAAGCTATTTAACAGTATTTTTTTTGTCAACAATAAATCAGACATAGCTTAGCAGGCAAACGAAAGTAGCGAGGCTACTGAGGCCTTGTTTAGTTCCCAAAAAATTTTGTAATTTTTTTAGATTTTCTATCACATCGAATCTTTAGACGCATGCATGGAGTATTAAATATAGACGAAAATAAAAACTAATTGCACAGTTTAGTCGGAATTGACGAGACGAATCTTTTAAACCTAGTTAGTCTATGATTGAACAATATTTACCACAAACAAACAAAAGTGCTACAACGTCGATTTCCGAAACTAAACAAGGCCTGAGGCTGCGGCGCAGCAGAAAACGCCCAGCCGGCCCAGGCGCATCGGCATCGCCGCGGGGCAAGGCACTCAGGTCGCGATATATAAAAGTGGCCCGCGGGAGCACGGAGCAGGCGAGCACCAGCCCAGCGGCAGATCAGTTGAGGCGGCCGATTCCAGGGTTTAGAGGAGAGAGGAGCGGAGATGTTGAAGGTCCTCGAGGGGCGGCGCCAGGCCAAGATGGGGTTCAGGATGCCGGCGGAGTGGGAGCCGCACGAGCAGTGCTGGATGGGATGGCCCGTACGTAATCTCCCCCCTCCCTCCCTGCTTCTCCCTCTCCGATTCGCCTCTCATATTCATGTTACGCCTTCCATGTTCTTCGTGCTTTCATTTTGGGGCTCCGTGCTACGGGGTTGCAGTTGGCAGCCATCCGTGTCTTGTGCTTGTGACGCTCTGTGGAGAAATTGGCTATAGAAATGGTTGATTCTGATCTCGACAGTGCCTCAAATGTTTGGTTCGGAAATGTCTGGTTCAAATGTTTGGTTGGGAAATGGTTTGCTCGTGCTCCTGGAATCGTGGTTCAGGGTCAAGAAACTCAGTGCTGCGCGTGCGATTTCTCGCATCTTTTTGCGAGGAATTTCTCTCGCCTTTTCTGGAACATGAGACGGTGCTTCTAGGAAAAGAAAACAAAAGTAGGATGGTTCTTTCCAACTGCTTTTGCGCCACCAAGACTTGTCTGACAGTCTCTTGGCTTGCCGTCTATCAGTTCAGAGCAGAGGTTCAGTCCGGATGAACTGGATAGTCTGGATCAATTATGTGCGGCCGCAGTGCTCTGCGAATTGTCTGGTCCTAGGCTACCTTGACACCTGGTCTTATAGGCTTCTCTTCTGAACTCCGAAACGGATCAGTCGGTTTTTCTGTTGTAAATAGAATTGGCATCCGTACATTCCAATTCGCATGTTGCTGGGAGCAGTTAGCGTCTCAGAGACGGTTCCACTGGTCAATTACTATTGCTGTGTGAAGTTGGAAACTGAATACTTTGTTCTTGGAACCTTGAGCCGTAATTAGACTCAGTCCCATAAATGAATTACCGCAGTATCCAAATTTTAATATCCTGAATTTGAAGGAATGGTTGCCAGCGGCGGATAAACTGGAATGATGGCCTATGAGGATACATAAATAGTAACCTGATCCTGCAACTTTGCCAATATATATACTAAATTGAACATGATGTTCATTGTACCAAAGAGGACGTGCGAGCATAGTATAAGATGGTCCTAATAATTCCTGCTCCATTTTGTTGTCCACTACTAAACATGTATATGAATGTGTTCATAAGACGCGAACATTTCCAAGTTCATTATCATAATAAACATTTTCAAATTTCTTTTGAATGCCAGGAGCGTCCAGATAACTGGAGGGAGAATGCTGGTCCAGCTCAAGAGGTATTTGCTAGAACTGCAATTGCCATTTCAAAGTTTGAAAACGTCACGTTATGTGCAAGTGCCAAGCAGGTATCAGATAGTCTCATCTCTGCCTCATTTCAATTTCAACTATGTTGTGGGCTACTTCATTACCATACAACATACATGTCATATTCAGTTTCACATTTTTGTTTCTGCTAGTATCCCAAAGTCCACGAGCTCATGGAACATCAGACCAACATCAGGGTGGTTGAGATGAGCATGAATGATTCCTGGTTCCGTGATATGGGACCCACTGTGCGTCACTTAAATCTTTGTCTTCTTTTATTCTCATTTTAGTCTGGTGTTTTTACTTGCTAACAGTTTTCCTGGTTTTCAGTTTATCACTCGTAAAGGTGATTCAGGAAACGCAGAAAAAACAATTGCAGGAATTGATTGGCAATTTAATGCCTGGGGAGGTATGTTTAATTGGACTATGCATGTTTGTTCTGCATTTTTTCATACTGCTTATTTCAGTTATGATGTCTTTGTGATGACATGTTCTTTTTCTCACAAAATATCTAGTCAAAGGTTCCAAATTTCCAATTGTTAATCCATACTTAACAAAATAACTATTTTTAGTAGCAACTAGCAAGTGATTTCCAAAGGTAATAGATGGATCATGTATAGAAGCACTTATTTGTTTTCTGAATAAGAATTTCTTAACACTAAAATCGATGATTCCATATCAATTACTTTCTTTTCATGAAAATAAGCAAGTTTTGATACTTCTGCACTACAGGAATCTATGATGATTGGAGTCTTGACAGCGATGTTGCCAAGAAAGTAAGCAACTGAGCCCTGTTCAAGAACAAACTGATGTTTGTGCCAGACTATTTTCCGTACTGATTGCTCTCTTTACTGTTTCGGTCATGGATTCCAGATAGTCGAGATTGAGAGGATTCCTAGGTTTCTGCATAAAATGATCCTTGAGGGTGGTAGCATTCATGTAGATGGAGAAGGTTGGGGATATGTCATATATTTGTCAATGTATAGATAGTTTCTGTCTTCTCTGCTGTTTTCTTCATGATTAATGGTCGCATTTCATCAGGTACATGCATAACAACAGAAGAGTGCTTGTTGAATCCTAACAGAAACCCCAACATGACCAAACTGGAGATAGAGAATGAGCTAAAGGATTTTCTTGGAGTCTCAAAGGTCATCTGGATACCTCGTGGACTTTACGGTAAACACTAAATTGGCTCTTAAAGATGTACTATACTGTACATAAAACATTTCTGTCTCCCACATGTGGGTCCTCGCTTTATTACTTGATAAATAAGCCTTTGACCATTCCCCAGGTGATGAGGATACGAATGGCCACGTTGACAATATGTGCTGTTTCATTAAACCCGGTGTGATCCTACTGTCGTGGACCGATGATGAGAAGGACCCTCAGTATGAACGGTCAGTCGAGGCACTGTCTGTTCTCTCTCAGTCCATTGACGCGAAAGGACGGCAGCTCGAAGTGGTGAAGATCCACGTCCCTGGGCCTCTGTACATGACAAAAGAAGAGGCAGAGGGTGTTGTTTCAACGGTCAGTATCACAGCTACACTGGTTACTAGTGCTAGTATATATATCTGCCCTTTGCATGAAAGTATCGATCCCAGGCGTTGCTAACAGCGAAGAATGTCTGGACGGGGTTTCAGGGGCATGCTGTGCCGAGGGAACCAGGCACGAGATTGGCCGCCTCGTATGTGAACTTCTACATCGCCAATGGCGGGATTGTAGCACCTTCTTTCGGCGACAACAAGTGGGACAAGGAGGCATATGCGGTTCTCCAGAAGGCGTTTCCTGATCACGAGGTAGTATATCTTGACTGTGCATTCTACCCCCAAACGTTTAAGGGCTTAAGGTTGGCTCGCATTATTGTGCGCTGTGGAACTTCATTGAGGTTAGAAGCATTGTGTGGTGAAAGGGCTGGTGTGGTTTGGCACGCAGGTGGTGATGGTTGAAGGCGCTCGAGAGATCGTGCTGGGAGGTGGAAACATTCACTGCATCACGCAGCAGCAGCCCGTGCGCCCGTCGTCCTAGGTGCAACCGACGTCGACGCGAAGGCGATGAAGAGCATGCTGGTAGCGTCATTTTGTATACTACTAGTATTTAGTAGGTGAATTGATCTCGCTCTAGAGATACAAAAATAATTCCCGTTTCCTCCAGGCCCATGTGACGCAGAAGCGTCCTGGCTGCGCTAGGAGAGAAAACGGCGATGTAGGACGAGCGCGTGAGTGGGGTAATCAAACAATTTCTTCGTGTAGCTTGGCTGAAAAAAAAAATAAGCAAATTACCCACTCCATTCTGAATTATAAGTCATTCTAACTTTCTTGAAGAGTTAAAGCATCTCAATTTTAACTAAAGTTATAGAGAAATACATAAAGAGGAAGGAGATTGCTCCTCACGACCCTTGGGCGCCTCCTAACCATCCACAACCCGTGTGTCTATGATTCACTCTTTTGAACGCAGCCGTTGAGTTCACATGGAACTGTCCATCCATAATTAGCTCACGAAAGTCAAATCTGGTGTTAGAAATGTCATGACTGAAAGTACTATTTGTTGATTTGTTATGAGAGAAAAACACTACCGAATAGGCTCATGGCTGAAAGTATTATTAGCTCCCAGTAGTCACATGTAGATTAGCAAACGTTCGGATGCATCGAGTGTAACCTGTGCACTCCTTCGGATTCTAGCCACTTGGCATTAAATTAGTGTTTAGCCGCAGGTAGGATAAGATGCATCAAGTGTAACCTGTACGGAATTCATGTTGTAAGGCCTTGTTTAGTGTGCACTCCTTCGGATTCTAGCCACTTGGCATTAAATTAGTGTTTAGCCGCAGGTAGGATAAGATGCATCAAGCGTAACCTGTACGGAATTCATGTTGTAAGGCCTTGTTTAGTTCAAAATTTTTTTGCAAAACAGGTACTGTAGCACTTTCGTTTGTTTATGAAAAATATTAACTAGGCTTAAAAGATCTGTCCCATCAATTCCGACCAAACTATGCAATTAGTTTTTATTTTCGTCTATATTTAATACTCCATGCATGCGTCTAAAGATTCGATGTGACGGGAAATCTGAAAAATTTTGCAAAATTTTTTGGGAACTAAACATGGCCTAAATTAATGTTGTGGCAAGCAATCAGGTCAAATGATCTACGATTGACCGATAGGTCAACAAAACTTCCACGAAGAAAATAAAATGAACTAGGAAAACCAATGAGACTGGAGACCGGAAATAAATGTCATCAAAATTTTTGCATTTACATGGCGGTACAAAGTTTGGTAAGTCCACCTATAAGGCGATCCGGCCGCAGTCTACATGCAGTAAGTGATCAGTTTCAGGTACACATTTGGTTGACACAAACAACACCGATACGAACGATTGTTCAACACTTTGGTCAGTGGCGTTAGGCAATCTGTATACCACATCTCCAGGTCACACCTGCAGTAACACGACTGACATTGGATTAACAGGTAGTATAAGTAAGCAACTACAGGCAGGATCATTACTATAGATCTACTGGAAGGTTTGTGCTTCAGTTAACTGATGAGTGGTAACAGGTTCGTTAGGCGTTACAAGTATATATGGAAAAAATAAGAAAAATATTATATATGGGTACATCGATAAACAAGAACCATTTCTTCCCATGCTTTACTGGTTAGACTATTGAAGTCTGGGGGGTTGATGAAACCCATGTCTACAATTCGACCCCCACCCCACCCCGAGTCTTCTATAAGGTTATTCCAAATCGAATCTCTTTAGAAAGAAGGTCTTTTGTCTCATGGTAGCCTGCTCCAGTCCCCTTACGAAACTTTCGTTATTGAGTTAGCCATACACTTCACATGTTTCGAGCGATTCACGTGGCATCATCAAATGATACAAGTCTTGGATAAGAATCTACAACGCACTAGAACACCCTTGTTGATGATTCTTTACTGCGACAGCGTCTAGGGTTCCTAGATTAGAGTGCTCTTATCCTAACCTTAGAGCCTAGTTTTTTACGTGAACATTCATGATGACTTACGGGCATAGCCAGATGAAGTTAAGAGTTACCATCTGTATCTGAAATTCTAAATGCTGACCTTTGTACCCTATCCGTAACAGCCGGAACCTGGGGTGCACAGATGTATCAAGTTGAAAATGGCATGCACCCTGACTGTGACCAGAGACAGAGACCCTGATCCTCTCTTGTGAAACTCTATCCATCTCTGTCAATCATGCAGAAGAAACAACAATATGGTGTTGCGCATATCCTGGAATACAATTGAAATGCTCATTTGCATTCAACAAAACTAGTAGCATCATATAGTAATAGTAACAAAAAAAAAAACTCTACATCATGTAGCACTTGAAAGCCCCTCCAGCTCACTTCTAGCCCAGCAATTCAACTGCAATGCTTTGGTCTTGAGTTGCTCAAAAGCAGACTTTAACTTTTGTTTTTCTACATGTGTTACATCAGGCACACTAGAATCCTGCAGCAGGAACCGACATAAAGTGAAACAACTAGAAGAACAAGTCTGCATGAACTTTGAACAGTAGTATATATCCCAAACTCCCACAGCTACAATTTGATCATGATAAAATATAAATCAAGCAACTGATTGAGCTTAGCACAAGTCAACTAGTTCTTTTTTAAGCTAGGAAATCCGTCATTAATTGGACATCAACAAACAAAACAATTTCTGTTGGGAGTTCCATTACTTCTTTTCTTTTCTTCTTGGGATACACTCATCCACAAACTGACATTAAATAAAAAACAATTTTATGACTAGGAAATTTAAATTTATTAATCAACATATGACAATTAAACAAAACCATTTCTGTTATTGCTAACCATCACTTACCAGCTGATGCTTTATATATTCCAGGATGCCTTTAATAACCGATTTGCCAAGAGAAAGATTCCTATGGAGTTTCTGGTCATTGCATAAGAAAATGAGTATGGTTGTGACAACACAAACTCGACATGACAGCTCTCCTGGTCCTGGGTATGTTAAGTTGGAGAGAGATGAAAGTAGATGATCATCTCCTGTTACAAAAGATTTGAGTATCTCCAATGTGCTGCAAAGAACCTTGTCATTCTTGTCAAACATGATGGTGCATGGCTTGATAAAGTACTGAAATAGTCTTGTCTTATCGGGTTGAAAACCAAATTCAATGGTTTTAGACAGATCCTGCAGATAAAACATATTCAGTGGGGGTGAGATATATTCCTATTCAGAACCAGACATGTACAGTAAGAAAACAATCACAGGGAACTGGGAACATCTGCAGCCAGTTCAGCTAAATAAAAGAGTGGTGCTTCGTATCCAATGTGCCATATCCTTGGACTTGCTAGATAATGCAAGTATTAGCCATTATACGATTCAATGTGATTTTTTCAATCTTACTACAAAGTATGCACTATCATTGAAACTGTGATTTATATTTGGGAGGTGCCAATACTATTCCTCCCGTGCCAAGTTAACTACCCTTTTGAACTTTGAATAAAATAATATGCGTCCCTGTTCTCTTGAAGATTAGTTAGTTAGAGCAAAATAATGGGGAAAATTTTATCAAATCCGTTCAGAATTTCAAGTAAAATGATATTGCTCCCATGCCAACTTAACCACCCTTTTGAATTTTCAATAAATACTATGCCTCCCTGTTCTCCTGAAGATTAGTTAGAGCAAAATTTTGAAAAAAAAAATGTATCAAATCACCCAAGTATGAGTGTCATAGCTCTAAAATTGGAAAAAAAGTACGCACCAAAGATGCATCAACCAAGTAACCAGCTATAAGCTTTACAACATCTCCATTCATGAGCTTAGTAGTTCCGGCATCAAGTGTAACGATAATTCTAAACAAGCCATTCATGTTATGCAACGATGGTTTTTGTGCCTGCAATAAAGCAAATGACAGGTGAGTTTAATGGTTGTTGCGATAAAACATGAAACGGAAGCAAAGTTTAGAAAAACTCACAATTGCATTAGATAAGTTATTCCATATCAATTCAAGGACCAGAGAGCCATCGCCCATTTCAGATAGGGAAGTCAAAATTAGGCGATTCAATGACTTGAAAGTATCCCAATTTGAGACCTTGCTAGAACCCTCCAGAGTAACTAAGTCCCCTAGATTAATTTAACAATGTAAAATATACTTGTCAGAGGGGGGAAAAGGCCCAAGTAATGAAACACCAGAATTATTGAAGACACATATTCAGATAAAATAATCAATCCATTAAGAGCAATATCTGAATTTTACTAGCAGACGGTAGTAAATGGAAAGAATGTTCAGTAATCACCAGGATGAACTCTGAATCTTGCCATTAGCAGCAACAAGAAACTGAGTTGCTCTGTTATATGTAAACTACCAGCCTTGTATGTTGACTGTAGGACCTCAATGGCCCTGAACAGTATGAGGGGTTCCAGCACATCACCTGGATTTCATAGGTTATATGGAGTAACCAGAATTTATAACATGAAAATCAACTATAGTGCTACAAAATCAAGTGGTGACTACTTAAGCAAAATAGCTTACTTAAGCAAGCTGAGCCCAATGGCCCAACGATGTCGGGGAGCAGACTGGGGAAATAATAAAGGCATGAAATGGCAAGTTCTTGGCAATCGCGAGGAAGTTTAACAAAAGGACCAACATCCATAGTTCCTGGTAATGCTGTCAGTAAAAGATATCAGTTCAAAACAAAAAAGAATGATAAATATAAATAAATGGATAAGATGATCACTGAGTAGTAATTACATTCAACACCAAATAACTTTGTGAAGGGGCGTAGGCTTCCACAGTCCACTGTGGGGAAGTATTGCCCAATTCTTAGAAGAAGCTCCAAAGCAACCTAAAATAATCCAGACAGCCATGAAGTAGACAAGCGACAAAGCTTTAGTATGCTCAAAGTATACAAACTCCAGATCACATATCAAGTATAACAATTCCTAGTGGATAAATAAAACCTACAGCAGACCTTTGTAACTAAGGGGGCTTTATCAATTGATTGTAGCAAAATTCCTGGTAGCTCATGTATCCATGTGTCATGATAGCCCAACACACCTGAATCATTTTCAGCAAGCCATATGCCTGTTTTCTCCTAACCATAGACAAGGGGAAGATGTTATGCATCATATGTCAGGATCCACAAACATCTTTTTTTGTGTAACTGTTACCAAGAAGTTCTAGGTGTAATTATCTTTTCTTTTCTTTTTTTGTGTATCATCAATGATTTGGTGGTTTTCATCAGGCACGCCACATGCCCTCCGTCAAGCCCTACTTACTGTTGTATGTATAAAAATGTGAGGCATTTTAGACCTCCAATGGTTTCAAAGAGCCAACTTTGCTTTAATTGCAATGTGCTAGTGAAACTTTCAAAAACATAGTGTGATGAAGGCATCTTTTACAAAGAACATATCTTTACCAGTCAGGCAACAAGTCAATCTATAATCTGGATATATTTTCTCATCATAATATTAGTCAATTTTTAAAGGTTTGATTGAATCTTGTTCAAGATGCCATACATTTACATACAGAATAATTAATACTTAAGCATGTAAATGGTATGTTTAGCATAGTGTCAGATAAAGAACCTACAGGAAGCAGCATTTCTCCAACTGCATCCAAATATGGCAACATTAGCTTGCAATCCACCTTGCAATCTCTAAATGAGTCTGTAAATGCCTGCACTTGAACAAAGCATTTTATTTTGGCAAATGCAATATATAAAAATATTACAGACTAGAAAGCAAATCAATCAATACCTCCAACACATATCCTTTTGAGTCATCTGGGGCATTGGATATAAGACCTGGAATGCAAGTTATAAGTGGGCTCAAATACATCTCGATGAGATCCTTATTGCGAAGCGTTTTTGCCTGATAAAAACAAAAGATGTTAATAGATGATGCAAATCCATAAGATAATGAGAAAGCAGTATCCATGAAGTGAAAATTGGTGAGCAAGGAACAACCTTTGCGAACAGAGAAGACACAAAAAGGCAAAATTCTTCAGCTGAAAACACAGTGTTATCTATCCATACATTCGAGCGCAAAAATATTTCAGCAATCCTTAAATTGAAAATGAAAAATTTGTCGTCTCCCTGCCATGAGAAAGAAGTTCACAATAAGTAAGGTGCAAAAGATACAACCATAATTTTATTCTAAAGCATACACAGATATCTAAATCAGAAAATTAGCTCTAGATAGGAACACATGATCCGCGAAAAAGTCCAGTAGAATGGTTGTTTAGTCATGATCCAAGTGTTGTCCCAGAACTAAGTCTAGAAACAAAGCAAACATCAGTGCGTGAAGTCTGTATTCATAGGGCAGCAAAAAAATGCTCAAACATGAACTGAGCCATCAAAACATGTGATGCATGTAGCGCTGCCAAAATTTTTCAAGCTCAACAAGCTATCTGAGCCCATGCCTTGGACTCAGCTGTGCTGAGCTCACTCAAGCATAGCTTGATTGGGCTTAAGCATATGCAATTATACATAAATACAACACAACAGTAGCATGGTATATTGTAGTTCCTGAGTTCCATCAAAAGGTACTCAGTTCCTATAACTCTACCAAAGTCTAGCAAATCAAAACTGTTCATGTTTCTTCTTTTTCTTTGCAAGGAAAAGAATACTTATGTTACTCTCTTTTGGGTTGATCAAGAAGTTATTTTAAAACCAGTTGGTGGTGGTAACATCAAGGGAACAACTTCCGTACCTTTCCATGAAACAAACGCTTCACTCCCCATAAATTCTTTAGATGTACCAGTAACGAACTTCTCAACCAGTCAGGCCCACATTGAGTTTCGGATATGGGGAATTTCAACTGAGGTTTCTTCACCTCATGAACAAATATCCTACATATTAGATCCAGACAATGAAGAGCTGATAGCAATGCTTCACTTGACTGAGCATCAAGAGCTGACTTTGCACAGAGATCTGAAGCTGAAACCTCTACAGAATTAATGAGGATTTGGACAAGGTTCTGAAGCTTCCCTGATAAATTGGACATTGAAAATGCCCCTGCAGTACAGAAGAAGTATAAGATAACAGTAACAAAGTTGAATGAACAGGACATAAAGAAATAACATCAAATCAGGTAGTAAGTACAGTGATTCAAAAAGGAAAAAGGTATGGAAGGGTTGAAACAGCTGTTTATATTATGATGAATTAATGATCCTTAAGAGAGTCATTTCTTTAAAAATATCGTCTCCACTCTTGGTATATGAATTAAAAGTACCCGAATTTCCATAAACTCTCGATTAAGTAACCAGAATGCTCCAATCCAATGATAAGAAAGAAAACAGAAGTGGTACTCTGACAGAGCCATCTAATATTATGCAATATTTATGACTTTTAACATTCTGTCACTCATTTCAGGAAGGCCAGCAAACTAGAAGTACCATGAAAACAAGAATAAATGTAGCAAACTGTGAGTGATTTGTGTAATCTCGGGCAATCTCTGAGGATATTGGCAGGCAACATTCAATTCACATTCAAGTGCTAATTTGTCATATTAAAAGATGGCGCAACAACATAAATTGCATAGCAGATTCTATAAACGAAAAGACAAGGAGAGGGTTGGGAAGACATAACTACCTCCTGCACTGTCTTCAGCAGTGGTAAATTTCCAAAGTTCCCTTGCAGAGAGGTTATGAGTCTGTAAGCGATGAGGAAAGGCTTTCATCAATGGAGTATAGCTATAATGCTTTTTCACACATACACATTCCAGAACACATAGATTTTTCTATTTTATCAAGTTCCTCACTGAAGCTACAAACGTGTGAGGAATGTACATTTTATATTTTATTAAAAATACAAAAGATTATTTACTGAAGTCAGGGTACAAACCTGTCGATTTGATGTATCATCATTTTCTATCGCTTTAGCAACCAAGGAAAGGCAGTGCCCAAGCCCACTAAGGACACTGTTAAGTTTATTCCTATCATGTAGGTTGATTCTGTCATTGCTCAGTACCGCAACAAAGTTGTTGAAGGTCTGTCAGAAAAAGATAATACAAATGAAACTATAAGTTGGTAATGGATATGGTCAGCAAATATACAATGTCTAGGAGTGAGAATCAACTCAAATAAAACATATATTCCTTAGTAGGTATAGTTACTTGATTAAAGTTGGACTATGAAACAAGTTGTGGTAGTTAACAGATGCATGTTTTAGAAAAAAAAAATACTCTCTCCATAAATTAAACATTTGATGCTGGTTAGTTCAATTAATGTCAGATATTAATGGATGGAGATAGTACAACTAATTAAGCAATAGAAGCAAGGAACAGAGCAATAGAAGTGTCTCATCATTCAATACAACTGTGAAAGCAGCCCACTTACCTGTTCAGCATAACTAGAAAAGGATGATGGGAAATTAAGAACCACAAGCTCCAAAAATCTGAAAGCCATTAACTGGATATCCACAGATAGATGGGTCGTTCCGTTCAGAATATTAGCCATCAGCAAAAACAGTGTGCTCCTCATAGATATAACATTATCCTGTAAGCAGAATTGCAATCTCACATCTGAAGCCAAAAGCTAGAAAATTGAACTGGACAATGCATAATAAAGCTATGCAAATAAAGAACGATGTGCTTTAAGTAGCCAAAAATAAAAAGAGAAACTTATACAGTGTATTTGTGAATGCAAAAAATATGCAGGCGTCATACTGTGGTTAGCAGAGAGCATGATATCACACAAGCAATATTAACTGTTACTAGCGTATATTTACAGAAAACTGGAATGTCAAGATGCAATGCAACATGTAAGAACATCATGAGTAACCATTTCAATTAAAAGATCTATTTCTAATCCAGATAAAGTAGATAAAAGGGGGAGAAAGAGATGTACTTCTTTCAAAGATGGGAAGATCAGAGACTGCAGTATATTGTATAACGATTCACGGACCACCTTATCAGTATCGCATATCCTTTCCTGCAGCTTCTCAATTATAGCAACCTTGTGCAGTTTAAGCTCTGTTGGGTGCTTGACAACAATGTCCTTTATTCCATTCAGTGCAGCTTCAACATTAAGACAAAACATATACACAGTCAGCTGCTAAGAATGCATTGCGACATCATGATAGTTTATCCATTGTGTCACCGTACAGACTAGGGAAAAAAACTCACCTCGCCGCACATTGGCATTGTAGTGCCCCGTCTGCTGCAGGAGCTCCCGCAGCGTGAGCCCACGCTTGTTCACTGCCATGCCCGTCCTCTCCGAGGCCATGGTCTGCTCCGGCAGCACGATCGCTGGACGCACACACAACACGAATTCACAATACAGAGCCCTAAACTGAGCAATTTTACACCTCAAAATTGCAGGGCAACTAGGGAAAAAAAAAGGTTGCTTTGCTGGCGTACCTTTGGACTTGATCTCCGTGTTGGTAGCATTCTTCGGCGGCGGAAGCTTGCGCCCGACCTTGTGCTTGTACTTCTGCAACCGCCAGGAAAAGGCTTAACACGGCGACTTAGAGTCAGGTCTCGGAGAGAGCGCAGAACCGGTGGGCTAGTGGTACCTTGAAGTCGACGCCGCCTCGCTGTTTCTGCTTCGCCTTCGGCTTCTTCGAGGAGGAGGACGCGGCGCCGCCCTTTGGGCGCCCCATGGCGCTGGTACGGGAGAGCGGTGTTCACTGCGCTGTGCGCTGGCGCTTGGAGGGGTCTAGGCCGGAGGGAGGTGAGAACAGGCGGAAGCGGCGGCGAGGCGGCGGCGGAGGAGGTGGCCTTTGCCGGGATGGACAGCCAGACCAAGAGAGAGAGAGAGAGAGGGTTGAGATATGTAACGGCCCACACACAGGCCCATTAGGCCTAACATGCGGCCTGGAATGAAAAAACAATTCGATCCGGGACGAGAGTGAGAAGAGTTTAGCAATTTTTTTCAGTACCCCGCACGAAAAACATATACTAATTGGGTAAAGTTCGTTTAGCACAGGTATTAACACGATAAATCTTAGATCCAACAATCAAGTTGAAAACTTATATGAATCACAATACAAAATTGTCAAACGTCACACTAATAATGGTTTACAATATGCACAAAAGCTTATACAACAAATAAGATTATATTATAATCCTACTTCTTGGGCCTACGCTTTTCCTAATGGTCATGAAAGTCTTGAATATGTTGTCTTCATTCATCCATTTTATAGGAAGTTCCTAATTCTGACTGGTTGCATCTTTTTTGCTACATTAATTCAACTAATTCAAGGTAAATCAATAAATTGAATATGTGAATAAAAAATAGGTTAGGGTTTGTATCTCTAGGAACTTTAGGAAGTTTGAGGTTGAGCACTTGAGTCCACTACAATTTGTTAATGATGCCGCACACTTCATGCTCCACAAACAATCATACAAGGGGTGGGACGACACTACAATAGAAAGAAGAGAAACAGAGACACTATATAATGCCCTCTATAATGGCGTACAAAGTCAAATTGGAGAGAGGGTGGTTAGACGTTTGGAACTAGAGATCTAGGATTTGGAGAGAAAGATGTCACACAATGAGAGGGGAATATACATTGCTCATCTCAAGAATCTCTTCGAGCAGTCGTGCTCACAGCTATCCTTAATCTATGGCGCGCCTCCACACCACGAACACTTAAGGTGTGAGTCTTGCATCCTCTGAGCTCCCATAGCATTACATGGAAAAAAATGATGCTATGTGTTTGTTACTAAATGCCTAGTTCATTTGCGCAGTATACATCTTCTAATTAGCTAAATAACTTAAAACAATGTTTTGCTTATTTTCTTTCTTCAAACAATCCTCAACCAACTCTACATTATTTAGGATTAGTCTTGTTATCTTCTTTTATTTTCTTTGTTCATATTATTATCGTGATTCTTGTTCTAGTCTCACTACAAGAAATGTATGATTTTTTGACATATTTAGTATGACAATAAACCGTGATGTCATTATATCATCCATATTATGACATTTTATAATAGGCATTTTGACCTAGTGACATAAAAAAGTTGGATGTCATAATAAATGTCATAAAACTATTCTAATTCTATACCATGTCATCCACTATGCTAACACTATACCACAGCCAACCATTAGCGTCGGACAATGGTCGGTAAAACGTAATATTAACGTCCAACTATTGTTTGGTATAAAGTTGTAACTGATCATGATCGCTATTTTTATTTGAAGCAACTGCGGATAGGTCGGCACATATATTTAGTTGTTTCCTCAGATCATCGGTCGCTAAAAACATATATTACGCCTTGTTGAGTTCCCAAAATTTTGGGGTTTTGGGTACTGTAGCACTTTTAATTTTATTTGGCAAATATTATCCAATCATAGACTAACTAAGCTCAAAAGATTCATCTCGCGATTTTACAGATAAACTGTATAATTAGTTTTTGTTTTCATCTATATTTAATGCTCTATGCATATGCCGCAAAATTCGATGTAAGAGAAAATCTTGAAATTTTTTGGAAACTAAACAAGGCCTAGTCAAACAATAGGTCGTTAGAGCCCGATTTCATTTTAGTGCGGTAGGCCCAGCCCACTCAGGCCTTGTTTAGTTCGCAAAAATTTTCAAGATTCTCCGTCACATCGAATCTTTGGTCGTATGCATGGAGCATTAAATAAAGATGAAAATAAAAACTAATTACACAGTTTAACTGAAATTTGTGAGATGAATCTTTTGAGCCTAGTTACTCCGTGATTGGACAATGTTTGTCAAATAAAAACGAAAATGCTACAGTAGCCAAAAACACAAAATTTTGCGAACTAAACAAGGCCTCAGCCGCAAAGCAATTTTCGTGGCCCACCCGTCGTACATACAAAACCCAAAACCCTATCCCTTCATCCCCTTCGCCTACACACCAGCAGTTGCACAACGCTGCTCGCCTCACGCCCCCGACACCCCTTCCTCTCCCTCGCGTCTCTTCTCGGACCCATCCGCCATCGCCGTCGCCCTTCTCCACCATTGTCGTTGCTGTTGCCGCCACCGCCCTCCTCCTCCTCCTCCGCCACTTCCGTTCTTCTACCCTAGATTTCTGCGCATGAGTACCTCCCTGCCAGTCATGGATCTGGCAGTGCAGGCTGTGGGGGGAGTGAGTTGTGTCCCCATCGTGGGTGCCATGGCTTGCTTGGGGAGCCTTCGTGGATCTGGGCGACATCAAGGTGTCCCCCGCTCTTTGCCCCAACTCCTCGGATCGGCTTCCTGTACAGGCGGAGAGATCCAGCATGGTGTCAGACGCTTGTGGTGATGACGTGCCTTCTTCGTCTTCGGTAAGCTCGACAGGCTTGCCAAGCCATGCATCCTCTCTCACGGTGAGTGCTCCCCTTTGTCCATATTTGTACTAATTTAGAGTTAAAGGATACCAAAGAGAGGTTTGCCAAGATCAAAACAGGGGCAAAAGGAAAAAATTCTCTGCTAATATTTAACTGTTCTACATCCATGATTGTAGTTGCAACTGTAATTTCTTTTTTGTCTATATCTGGCGAAATGGCGATATTAGAGATCTCAATTAGGGCCTTGTTTTTCTACCAATGTCCCAGGTTCTCCACCTTTTTTTTCTTTCTGCAATTTTTCTTATGTATAACTGCTAAATAAATGTATCATGTGTGGTGAGGATATGAATCAGTGCATTTCAAATTCCCTGGAACCTTTTCTCTATGAAACCAGTCACTAAATAAATATGCCTTTTTCTGTGATGGTTTGGTATGGTCTATCCTCATTGTGTTTCCATTGGAAATGTCTGATGCTATACTTAGATAGATTAGATGTAATGCTTGGTGTCATGTGTGAGAGGATACTGAAGGAAGAGCGCATTTGACTTTGTTGCTCTATACCTATATCTATTTCAAGATACTGCTTTCTCCTTTTAAATTATTGCTAAACTAACATTGTACAGTGTAAGAGGGGAGCACTCACTGTAGTGACATATGTCCCAATATTTCCTACTTGCTTATCTATTACATTTTCTATATATATGTTGTGTATTTCAAGCATGCATGAAACATATACTGTACAACAAGGCATAAGTCTAGACTTCTTATCTAACTTAACTCTGGTTAACCATAGAGGTAAAGACTATTTCTTCTGCTTGCAGTTCCCTAAAACATATCGGTGGTGGCGGTGGCAAGGACAACCGCCAAGAGAATGGTCTTCTACTAGATGGAAGTGCCATTGCCAAGTTCTCGCCCCTTATACAGGTAGTGTAGCAAGTAGCGGCATGTGCCTTTTCTCTTGGTTTGCCTTTTCTTTTGCTGCCCAACAGTCAGGCAAGTTGCTCAGCTCATTTTTTTGTTCTCCTCTACCATTTTTTGCTATCAGTGGCACAGGAACTTGAGATCACCTTGACCTCGTGTTTTCAGAGCTGAGAAATTTGAGGTATGGAATATGTGATCTAGTATTGTCATTTTTTAAATGTTAATCTGATGCAGATCGTGCTATATCTCAGGTAGACTACAATTTTACATATAGTGCTGTGAAAGACTGGGCTGCTGGAAGAGAAAGAAATGGTCCAGTTAGATGATGTTGTGCCAGGTAGCTGGAATTTTTAACTTACTATTTGTAGTTGTCTCTAGGAACAATTCGCAAGCCATAGTGAAAGAGGTTGCCAGAACTTCAATTGATGTCTATTATAGAACTTTGAAGAGTTAATGGCTAGGACCTGCTTGATGACACATATTATGAACTTTACACTGTAGTGATTTGCGAATATGTTATATCGAGCAAAATTGATCTGCATGGAAACTACTGATAGTTTGTAATTGTTGCAGATCCAAAATTACTACGAGATGTTGGGCTACTAGGACTCCGGCAAGGACATTGGCACCTTCACAGCGGCATGGCAGTAGTCTGCAAAATTCTAAACTTAGATTTCTCTATAGCCCTAGCACAGTGTAGTCTTTTTTCGCAACCCTATTGACCTATTTGGATGGAATTGAGATTGTGAATCTTGTATTAAATGAGTGGATCTTTGAAAAAGTGTGGATTTGTTTGCTATTTTGTTGTATATAAAATCAGTGATCTAAGTTTTATCTTTTTTATATCTGTTATCAGAGACGCGTCTTCCCTGTATGCGTCACTGCTAAGGAGTCATTAGTGACGTGTATAGACTGAACAGGTCACTCATAAAGGCTCATCACTGATGCGTATAGACTGAACGGGTCACTCATAAAGGTTCATGGTCTCAGATATTATGACAAATAACCAATGTCATACCTTATGACAGAGAATATACAAATGTCACATGATCCATTTATGACAGTGATTTTTTGACATATAGTTTTTTGTCAACTAATTGTCACAACTCTTATGTTGTGACATTATTTTCATATGTAATGACATAAATAGAAAGTCAAAAAATCACAGGATTCTTGTAGTGTCTACGAACTAGACTGAGCAGGCGAAGGTTAGAGACCTTCTAATTGATTTTATCACCTTTCTCTCTAATATTCAGTGCTCTTTTTAGTAGTTTTTTATTAACACAAACATTTATAGTTGTTATGTATTCTTCTCGTGTACTATATTACAATCAAACATTTTGTTGTGGGTTTGAATAATTCCCCTGTATCTAAATAATAATTCTCAGGTTTGACTAATACATCACTGCTGGTCCGCATTAACGATTAATAGTAATATTTGGATGTAATCATTTTGGGCTGAGTACGTACTTATGAGTATGAGGAATTAGAGGCAAGGAACAACCAATCAATAGTAAAGAGACAATAAATACAAGTAAGTGGTAGCCAATAAATAGCAAAGAGACAATAAATGTAGACAAATTCCAAGTTAATATAAAGAAGATTTTTAAATAAAAAGTTTTTATTTAGACGAAGGAGATAAATGAATGGAGGGAGTAATGACTTAAAACAACCAGTAGAGATGTTACTCTCTCTGTTTCACAAATAAATGTATTTTTTTGACTGGTACACTTATTCGTTTTATTTAAATTTTTTGTATACATAATAAAATAAATAAATTATTATAAAAATATATCTAACAATAAAAATAAGTTATAAAAAATAAATAATATTTATTAAATTTTTTAAATAAGACAAACGGTCAAACATAAATTATAGAAGTCAAAAAAGTGTGTTTATTTGTCTAACGGAGGGAGCAGCGTGGCAGCTCCGCAGTTGTGCTATACTGCTAGGCCTTGTTTAGTTCCAAAATTTTTGGCAAAATGAGCACGGTAGCAATTTCGTTTGTATTTGACAAATATTGTTCAATCATGGACTAACTATGTTCAAAAGATTCGTCTCGTCAATTCCGACTAAACTGTGTAATTAGTTTTTATTTTTATCTATATTTAATACTCTATGCATACGTCTAAAAATTCAATGTGACAGAGAATCTGGAAAATTTTGCAAAATTTTTGAAGAACTAAACAAGGCGTACCACCACGGGAATCCGTTTACTGCCGAGGCTCGGAGCGTAATTTTATGACGACGAGGAAGGGGATCGGCGTCGCAAGGCGAGCGGCACGTGGGCGCCCGGCGACGGTGCACACAGCGCCTTGCTGCCTTTGCTAGCCCTGCGCGGCTGCTCTCTCCGTCGTGCGGTCAGCACCACCAGCAGGCAGCGAGCTCGGGCCCCGAAAGCCACCCACCACTGCGCTGCCACAAGGTCGGGCTTGTTGGGCAGAACGCCCTCGTGCTGCATCTCGTGCTCTGCCCAAACCTGAGAGGCTGAGGGTGAGGCTGCCGCCAGCTCACCAACTCGGCAACCCTACAGCTGGTAAAAAAAAATAATCTAAAAGGTAAGAGCTGTCCGAGTGTTTGAGACTGCTTTATTAAACCGTTTCACCTCCACGCATTTGTTTGCTAAAGAGATCTAGCGCATGTTGGGACTGCTTTGCTCTATGTTTTTCAGCTCCGCTTCATGTTTTTTTAGCCAAACGATTTCAGCTCCACGCACTTAGTTCGAGAAAAAATGGTGGAGTTGTGAGAGCACCTAAAGAGTTACTCCACAAACTTCCATGGTGGAGATTGTGGAGCAGTCCCAAACACCCCCATAGTACTCTACAAACTTCGCTTTTATGGAGTTACTCCACAGTGGATTTTGTGGAATAGAATTTACGAAAGCAGTCCAAACACCCCCTATTGTTATACTTCACATTTGTTAGCTCTACTCTTTATCAAAAAGTTTCAGCTTCACGCACCGAGAAAAAATAGTAGAGTTAGGAAAACATCTAAAGAGTTGTACTATAAACTCTATTTTTTTTGGACTGCTCCATAGTAGAGTTTATGAAGCAAAATTTGCTAAACAATTCCAAACACCCCTAATTGTTAACTAAGTAATTACGTGCCACGCCTAACTACACCAAATAATGACGTAGTACTACTAACTCTCAAGGGCTCAACCGCGGCCACGGATTCGTGGATTCAAATGTGGAGCTGGGGATCGGATCGGATGGTGTCCACACGTCAAGCAAGTCGTCTAACACTCGCAGCTTTTGATGCATGAACTTGTTACACGGACAGTGTGTACCGACCAGTGCCGACTGCCGACATTTGAGTCTCGAAGAGCTAGCTAGCTCGCATGCCAGAGTGGCGGCGTATGTACACGTGGACCCAAAAAAACCGAGAAGAATCCGGCCGGCCGGCGCATGCAACTGGATTCGCCCTCGCCGGCCGCATGCGTGGAAACCTGTAAACAACTGAGCTAGCCCTCTCTGCCTTCTTCTTTGGCACACATTACGTTTTGAAGTCTGAAACACTACATCTAAATTCAAGTTTCTTTGAGGGAAATCTAAATGCAAGTTTGGGAGGATTATCCTGAGCGCTGGGTGCATGAAGGATGATCACATCTCTTATCCAACCAATTAAGCTAATCGACTTTTTACGTAGGCTAAAAAAATGATATACGTACTCCTACCAAACCTAGCTCAAAAAGGTGGTAACGTATGTGTTACACACTTACACTCTATACATGTACTTGCCTTAGTCATGGGCGGAGCTATATGTACTACTACACCCATGGAAAAAATAAAAAATAATGACAAATGTTAATTTTTTACTATATTTGCACCCATAAATTATAAAGTCTTGCACTCACAAGATAAGCGCACCCTTCTTAAATTTGTTCTAGCTCCACCACTGGCCTCAGTAGGGCTTTCGACCTCAACACACATACTTGTCTCACAGTAAGGCTTTCAAGCTTATGCACACCTCAACGCATCGAACATCAGTATATGTTGTTCTAAATCCCTAGATGTTATAGCATTTAAAGAAGGGCCTCCCCCAACAGTTATTAGTGGAGCTAAATGAGGCTATAGCCACTAAATTATATTCCCTCCATCATGGAATGATAATCATATTTTAAATAGAAAAACTCAACTTATACAAACATTAACTAACAGTTGTTCAATTTATATACAAGTTTAGAACATATTCAAAGTGGCTATAATATTAATTGATTCTTTTGCAAATGACAATATATAGTAAGAGAAATGAACAGTCAAAATCTATTTTGCCTGACTTTTTCATGATTAAAGTATTTTTATCATTTTAGGACAGAGAGAGTATATGGATGTAAACCCTGTCTCAAACCATGCACCCTATATAGCTGGAGAATAGTATCTCAGCATATGTTTGTTTTGACATTTATTTTTGAACAAAAATGTTTGTTTTGACATTAGAGGAAATCAATACTCCTAAGTTATTAGTACTTGTTCTTGTAATGTCATACACTCATACTATTATCAACTTATCTCTCTCTCTCTCTCTCTCTCTCTCTCTCTCTCTCTCTCTCTCTCTCTCTCTCTCTCTCTCTCTCTCTCTCTGTTTTTTTGCTAACACATTTGAATCGATGAAATACATGCAGAGGACAAATCGTGTTCAGACTTAATTCAAAGACTCTTGGATGCTTGGGTTAGGTTGACACCTTGGTCAGGCGCAATCAGGACCAATCCATAAACTATTCCTAGGGTTTGTTAAAGAAAACTAACGCAGGAGTACGGTTGAAACAGATATTCCTAGCTCTCCTCTGCAGCTTGCTTTGACTGCATATCCATCCATGCCCATCCATCCCTAGCTGAATGTACTACCTACACTAAAACTCCTACAAGCATTGTACCACCTTTGTCTCTATAAAAAGCCCAACAACCCCCACGCCGCGCTTCCTCTCCTCTCTTCTCTTCGGTAGCAAATTCTTCTTCCTAGCTTGCAATTGCAACTGAGGGCATATATCAGTATCACACACACACAAACAACCACACGAGCGATCGACCAATCGAACTGATGCGTGCATAGTTTGCAAGAAAAACTCCACACCATGGTGAGCTTCATCAGAAGAACTAGTGCAATGGGTCTTGTTGTAGTCATCTTGCTCATCGTCTCCTTGCTCACTATTCACCTCCCCGCCGCCTGTGCTCGCCATGGTGAGTCCTGGTCCATCTTGTTGTGCAGTCACACAGTCTATGCACTTGAGATTTTGCCTTGATCCGTGCCCATCTTCACTGTTCTTGCAGTTGTCGTGCTAAACCCAGACAACAATGGACTGAACAACAGAGGAAATAAGGTTAGTGAAAACGCCCAATCTACTCTCATATATAGTTGGTTGTTCTGATCACAGAGCAAGTTAAATCTAGTAGTAATCTACTGACGGATTCTAGTAGATGTGCATATTTTGCTCAAGTTACTAGAGGATTAATTTGGATGACTGTACGCAGAACCTCGGCAAGGCGTTGGCGGTCACCGATGACGATGATTTAGCTGCCAACAAGGTAATCTCAGGGCGGAAGCTCGGTGCGCCGAACAACAAGGAGGGAACCAAAGCCACCGTGGGAGCGACGACGACGGCGGCGGCGGCGGCGGCGACTTCAGCAGGCTCACGGCCGCGGACGGTGAAGATGCGCGCGGCGGCCAGGCACGGCGACGCGGTCACCGAGATGTACGACATGCTCAGGAGGGACTACGCGTCGAGGGCGAGCCGCCGCCGGCCGATCAACAACGGCGCCACGCCGCTGCAGGTGAATAAGAAGCCCTAGAGATAGCTAGTACAGTACGTAATAGCTAGCTTCCCAAGCATGCTCTCAGTCTCGGGCATGGCGTGACTAGTTCGGTACATATAGCTGCTTCCTTCTTCAGGCTTTTAGTTGTTATAGTCCTAGCAGATTAGGAGGGTTTATATACACTTAATTGCCCCTTGCCCATATGGAATAATGTCTTGTGGCCAGCCTTAATCTAGCCTTCAAGCTGGACAACCTGTTTAGCCCAATCTGCAACAGCATGAATCATTCATGTGCAGCTGGGCAATTTTGTCGATGGTGTTCATGCTTGAGGATAGATGCCATGTAGTAGTATGTACATCCGCACCAGTATCAGGTCGCAGATGTGCTCATATGCTTGTAACAGATTCCGTGATTTACATGTATTTTTCACCAATTTACTGTCAAGTTGTTCTGTCGCTTCACTAGCTAACATAATTTACTTCAGTGATTCTCGGCTACTCGCGGCAGAGTATCACGGCTCAAAAGGCCGACATTTCACCCTCCATGGATGTTCATCTGGAATATTACTTCAAAAAGTATCCACAAATCCTATACCAAAGCTATACCTTAATTCCTCACTCATCATAGTGTTTTGTAAATTACAAGCCACTACCGAATCCGACAAGCCATTAACCTGCTAGAGATAAATAAGAACAGCAGGGCATTGGGGGGGGCAGAAAAGAAAAGGAGAGAAGAGAAACATTTGAATGAATTTAACATGGACCTCCACGGGCTCAAGCGTGACAGACACGAAGGGCTCAGCTCAACAGGCAAAAAAGGATGCAGGGCCAGGCGCATTCAGAATTTACAGCAGAGGATTCTGTAACCCCAGCCTCGGTCTTCCTTCAGACGCCTGCGGTCGGCCTTTGCCATCTTCACGGGGCTGCTGTTCCACTCGTTCTGTAGCCTGTGAATTGGACAAAAAAATGGATGCTTAATCCTATGAATGATGCTTGACAAAAAAGAAAGATGCTTGAACCCATGAAAACAAAACAAAAGAAAGTTTTGTATATGGACAACATTTATGAAGAATTCCTACTGATTGGTCTATAAAAGTTCAGAAACTGCCATGAGCCTGACAGTACAACCAAGTATGAGGTTATGAGGTATCAGTTAGCATAAGGGAAATTATATCCATGACTGACTGATATTCCTTTAGGCAGGGGAATTTATGTTGTTGACTATTTACCATTATAGAAGAACGAATTCAATGCTGTCCAATTCAGATGTATAACAAACTATGAAGTTGCTTATATGGGGCTAGATTTTATCAATTACGACAAGTAGATGTATATAGAGAAGGATTGATTTATTTAATAGAATTAAGCAACAATATTGTGCGGGCGAGAAAGCAGTTCTATGCTGAAAAGAAATAATCAGAAAGTCTGCACTTACACTGGAAATGCAAAGGACCGAGTACTTGTTGTGCTACTTTCTGATCGAAGAGAAATGTTGCCAGAATAAGGTATGTGACCAGAGGGCGTTAGTGGACCTGATGTAATGCTAGGTCCAGAGAAGCTTGACTCAAAGGGGTTGCGAATAACAGTTTGTGCAGTCACTTTTGCGCTATCAGGTCCATTTTGCTGAACCACGGATTCTGTTTGCACAGGAGTTGAACTCTTATTATCCGTTATGTCCTCACTTACTTTTGTGCCAAGCTCCGCATCTCTTGGGTTGAAATCATTTATATCTTGACCATCAATCTCATGTTTCTGACCTTGCTCACTTTTGACATCACTATGCTCTCCATTGCTAGTGGATAGAGATATAGCAGTGCTCATTTCATGTGCTACATCAGTTTTCACATCATTATTAGTGAGACTCTCTACCTGATCATTACATTGTTCAGATGCTTGGACATCCAATGTATTTGAATTTTCTTCAACAGAATCTAACCTATTCTCTTCAATTATGGCTTCATCTATTTCAATAGGATCAAATCCTTCCAGTGCTCTGTTGACAAGATCACTAAAACTATCTGTCTTTTCAACAGGACAGATGGGTGCTATAGAAGCGGCATCCACAATAGTAGGGAGAGAGTAATTAGATTCCCATGTCCCGTCTAGTGATCCATAGGCAATAAAAGGGTTATAGTGATTAACTTGGTTGGATCCTTCCATATCCAATCCAGCACTGACAGCAACTTCCTCAGGTATCACCTCCGAGAAATCAGCAGCGGTTGATTCTACTGGTAAATCATTGTGAATGATGTTACTGGTCTCAGACGCAATACCAATTCCAGTTTCATAACAATCATTCGATGAAACCTGTAACAAAGAGCAATCATGTTATGTGCTCGAATGGTGTATAGAGGTATATAAGTGATTAAAATAATTAAAACTATATGGGCAGTTGCTCATTTATTGAGCCAAATAAACTACAGATGTAATACTAAATCATGTTTTTTTGGAGAACAGAACAAACAATTTACAGTCTACATATAATCACCGAACATTATGATACACATAAAAAATGAATTGTAAGGGTTAAAGTGGTGATCATACAGATTAGTTGCAAATGTTGTACTGTATACATTTAGTAGTTGCATACCTGATGGGTTGCTTCTCCAGTTAAAAGCCGGTCCTGATTTTCATTGCTGTCGCAAATGACACCGCCAACATCCTGGCAATCTTGTGCAACTTCATGACATGGTAATTGTTTGGGATTTAATTCCTCGTCATTAGAATTGGTAGATACATCTGCAGTATTGTTATCTTCAAGATCATGCTTTTTACATGAGGAGTTCTGTTCCCCAGTATTGCCATCAGTATCACACATGACAGGTAGGATAACTATTTCTGATTTTAATTCATGTGCAGTTTTTGTAGAGCCAGCACTTATCTCTTCCGTTAGGTCACCATTTGTATATTTTGAGGAATCAAAGTTTATGGACACCTTTTGATCTACTTGTTTTTCTGATGAAGTCTTTTGATCAGGAAGAACCCCTTCATCAATGCAGACATCCTTGACAAAATGGACACCGTAATCAGAAGAAAGAACTGTGTCGGGCAGTTTGATTTCTACAACATCCTTGTCATACGAGTAATCCTCAATGCGTGTCTGCCCAATTTTACCTCCATTCAGATGCTCAGCCTTCACAAAACTAAGTTCAGATTGATTGGTCTGTTCAACCATTTTATCTGCCAAAAATTTGAGATCACCTTGTCTTTCAGCCTCACAGTCTAATTTAGGACTGCCGTTAGATGAAATATCATGAAAAATATGACTTTGGTAAGTCCTTTCATCATCTGCATGCCGATATCAAAATCAGCTATTAAGAGTGAACAGAAAAGAAGAAGAAAAAAATCATAATGAAGCAAACATATTGTAATCGGCATTTATTGTTTCTAGTTTGCAACGTCAATAAATGACTAAAACTATTTCTAAGATTATAATAGTAATAATTGATGACCAACCCAACCAGGACAAGAAATATCTGGAAAGAACTTATTACCATGGAATTAACATTAGAGTACTTAGGTAAGTTCAGCTGTAGTTTCTCTTTCCTTTTAGTTGCGCTGTCACTGTAATCATATGCAAGCATTAAACTTTCCTGCAGTGACTCACAACTCAAATAAAGCACATCTTGTCATAAAGAAACCCAGAAAAGTTTATTTGCTTAAGTTGTTGTTGGTAGTCCTGAAGGAACAAAAACCAAGAACCGAAAATCTTCCTACCAAATCAATGAAAATCATGATTCAATACAAGCAGAATAGTTTTTTTGGTTTTTTTAGCCAAGAATAATGTTTTTCTGTCGCCATCAAGTCAATATAGAGATTGCATTAAAATTAAAACTGACTGAAATTGGTATGATGGATCCTTCTACGAAGATTAACGCGAAATATAACAGGCGTACGGAAGATGAGGTATTAAAATCACAACAATGAGATAACAGTGGGGTCTAGCAAATCACATGACATATCTCCCCTCTGAGTTGTTGTTCTGCTCCTGTTTGTGGCTTTTGTAACTTTCTCGGTTGCATTTTTTTTCAATAAATTTCAGTAGAGGTCCCCTCGGGCCTCTCCTGTTCTTTCAAAAAAAAAAAAAACGATGCGATGTGATGCACATTTCTCAGTTCAGTTATCCTAGCAAATGAAATGCATCATGCAATCAGATCGCAATCTATCAACAGACTACCCTATAAAGGCACACAATCAGCCTTTGCCACAGCCCAAAACCTAGCATCAAGAATCGTAGAAATCAGAATGCAACCGTGCTTAACTGACGCAATTTTGCAAGTGCCTTTACAAATAAGAAGACTAGATGTGAAACTGACTTACCTATCTTCATGATCTGCACATACAGTATCCTTAAGTACTACCCATGCCTCAGAACTCAGGAGCTGCCTTTGCTAAACAGTGCTGGTTATTTCCTGAAAAAAAGAAGAAGAGAAAGAAATATTAGAAGTCAAATACTCCCACGATCCACCCAGACAAAAAAGTGCATGCTTCCTGTTCTCCAGAACGGAGGACAAAAGGCTGCGTCTGCGAATGCCGATGTCCATTCATCTGCAAACAAATGCCGCGTTTCGCGTAAACTAGATTCCCATGGGAGGAAAAGTCTCGCAGCGTCCTGATAGAACAAGACACTTTACGCCCTTTCAGAGACAGCCAAAAGAAAAAAAAAAAGAAAGGATGAAAAAGAAATCAAAAGACGAAACCATGTCGCAAACGCATAACGCTAAAGGAAAAACACAAACTGAAGAGGGATAGCAGAGGAGGCAACGACCGGCCCGCCCAACAACTCCTTCGCGGCATTTGGACACACCAAACATCAAGCGTTTCCAGGGAGAGAGAGTCAGCCTCAATGTACACACGCATTACAGCTAATACTACACAGCACAGGACAGCAGGAGCACCAGACAAGGCACCGGATACCAAAACTGCAGGTTTTCTATACGCGTCGATGCAGGAGACGGTCGGTCCGGCATACAGGCAGACAGAGAAAGGAACAAACAAAGTAGCGGTACCATACCATAGGAAGGAAGCAAAGGGGAGACAAGGACCTGGTTGGATCACAGGACAGGCACGCCATGGTTTCTTCCTTTCCCCTCACGGAAAGAAGCAAGCGAGCGAGCGAGGACGACGATGGACAGGGAAACAGGAGCGAAACCACCAACCGCGCACCGATCCACCACTTGAAGCCTTGAAGAAACTTGCAAGGGCCCCGAGGAGCTCCGGACTCTGATGGTGATGGCATGGCTTTAACTGCGCCGCATCAGACTGTGTCGGTAAGGCCTAGGGGGGAGTAGTACGGAGGAGTAGGACTGTGCGGCCCAGCGCAGTAACTACGTGCAGGCAAGAACAAGAGGAAGCTTGGATCAAAGACTCTCTATTTTCCCTCTTTCTTTTTGGGTGAGAGAAATGATGCACCTCCAATCCAGAGTCATGAAACATGCATGTCGAATGCTACTTCCGCGATTCTACCACCCATCCACCAGTTCTTCAGATCAGAGCTTCTGAAGAAACAATAACAGAGCAAAAACGAGCAACATGGGAAGATGAACAGGGCCAAGAAACAAGTCTCCTCCACTCCCCACTCGCATGCAGAACCAGTCCAGGCGTGGGCGAAGGAGGACGATAGCACCACAAGAAAGAAGACCAAGAACAGGAGACGGAGTGAAGGATCGGAGTCGGAGGAGCTCTGACCTTTGCGTGTGCAGACGCCGCCGCCGCCGCAATTCTGTTTCGCCTTCTCTCTGTCTGCTGCGCCGGCCAGAAAGAAAGCTCCGGGAGAACCGGCGGGAGCAGCGGCAAGGCGAGGATCGGGATGGATCGCGGCGGAGCCCGAGAACCCAAAAAATTCCGCGATACGTACACAGAAAAGAATTCCCCGGGGCGGAGGGTGGAGACTTAAATAAACGCCATTCATGATAGGCAGCAGAGCAGTGCAATAAATTTGATGCGCTGTGAGGGGAGAGGGAGAGGAGGCTCTTTTGCGAATAGGACCTCGGCGAGGTGCACGAACCGAAGCCTTGGATCGCTTCGAGAAGAAGGGCCTGCAATTTTATTTTTTTAGTGCAGTGCAGGTGCAGGTGTCGAGGAAAATTTTGCGCGGTGGTTGACTGCGTAGGCTTGTGTGCTATTCTTATTGTTTTGGGGTGGAATTTGTATAAATGCTCTAGTCATCCTGAGTTGTCATTTTAAAATATATAATAACACAATATCTTATATAGTAAAATGCCAACAGTACAACAATGGTATTGGTACACTGGATTTTTTATGAAAGATATACAATAAATGTTACTACTCCAAAATATGTACAATATATTTTTTTTATGTTGTCACTATATAGCATCAACAATGAATTGGTGATATGTGAAGATCTTCGCAATATCAGTCGAAACAAATAAAATGAGGTCACCGAGATTAGTAAAGGGTTTCTATATAACTCTAATAGAATACTATACTGACAAATGGAAGGCACCAACAAGAAACATATTTAAAAACACACATGTTAAATTGCTGGCATTCCAACAAACTGTCAAGATCTCCTCTTTCCATGTGATTTTTATATTTCAATTTTTCTTGACAAACAGGCTTACTTTATTTCTCCACATAACCAGAGTGAACATTAAATTTCCTGGGAATATATATATATTTCCATAGCTCAAATGGGCATTATATAAGTTTAAATCTTACTTGATGGCTTGATGCATGAGGTAGGTTGCATAATACTAGTACTGTACCACCTTGTACTGGAATGTTAATGAATCCTGGACATGAAAATCTTTTGTTCAGTGTTCTTCCATTCATGTGCTGCTGTACCGGCCGGGAGCAAATCACTGGACAAGATAACCTGGAAAGTACTGCTAGCAGTAATTACGGACAAAACCGGGGTGTACATGCGAAATGCCAAGAAGAGTCAAAGAAAAGGAGGGGCATTGTTTCTCTAGGAGCAAATCACCGGGCCACCAAACCGGAAGGAGGAGACAGCTCGGCCGCATTTAAGTACTAGTAAACCTCCATGGACCCCAATCCATTAGAGACAAAGACAAAGTAGAAGCCATGCTTTCAAGTTCCATCAGCCAAAGGCAAGACTCAAAAAGAGATGATTCTAGCATAGGCTAAATTATGGGTTTAGTAGCAGCATTCAGAGTCTGAAAACATTTTTACTTGTGTCATGTGGGCCAAATGTGCTTGTTTATAGGGAGAAGATTAAAGAAGACTACTACCACCTGTCCCAGATTGAAGTCCCTCTTTTTTTGGGATTGTGCTCTTGCCAAGCATTTTGCTCTCTAATTGTCAACCGAGGTAGTGCAGTGCGCTGGTAGTTGTGGGTTACTACAACTTAGGCATT
Organism: Sorghum bicolor; assembly: GCF_000003195.3. Classification (NCBI taxonomy): domain Eukaryota; kingdom Viridiplantae; phylum Streptophyta; class Magnoliopsida; order Poales; family Poaceae; genus Sorghum; species Sorghum bicolor. Next base: position 48,027,024 of record NC_012875.2, read on the forward strand.
GTTTAGTTCCAAAAAATTTTACAAAATCGACACTGTAGCACTTTCGTTTGTATTTGATAAATATTGTCCAATCATGGATTAATTAGACTCAAAAGATTTGTCTCGTCAATTTCGACCAAACTGTGTAATTAGTTTTTATTTTCGTCTATATTTAATACTCCATGTATACGTCTAAAGATTCGATGTGACGGGGAATCTGAAAAATTTTGCAAAATTTTCTGGAAACTGTTTAGTTTGAGAAAAATTTTGGATTTCGCTACTGTAGCACTTTCGTTTGTTTGTGGCAAATATTATCCAATCATAGACTAACTAGGATCAAAAGATTCGTCTCGCGATTTACAGGTAAACTGCGTAATTAGTTTTTGTTTTCGTCTATATTTAATGCTTCATGCATGTGCCGCAAAATTCGATGTGACGGAGAATCTTGAAAAATTTTGGGAACTAAACAACCAAAATATTTTGCAAAATAGACACTGTAGCTCTTTCATTTTTATTTGACAAATATTGTCCAATCATGGACTAACTAGGCTCAAAAGATTTGTCTCGTCAATTCCGACCAAACTGTGCAATTAGTTTTTATTTTTGTCTATATTTAGTACTTCATGCATGTGTCTAAAGATTCGATGTGACGTAGAATCTGAAAAATTTTGCAAAATTTTTTGGGAACTAAACAAGGCCTAGAAAACTCTGATGGCATAATCACCGCGCGTGAACACGTACTGACGTCCATCTGTGAATGGCGTGTGTTTGACTGGAACCTGACAGTGATAACGTGTTTACCACAAAAGTGGCGGTAGAAACCTCATCCACAAGCCTAGCATCCTCTAACATGCTTAAACTCGGCAAGCAAGCAGGTATCATCGCTTGCTTCGTTCAATCTTCAATCCTTTGTGTAGCTTTATGCTGAGGTCTGCAATGCAAGAAAGCCAGGTCTCAAGCATATCCATCAGATACTGCTGACTGAGCGCTACCAATCCCTTGTCCCTTCCCTGTAATGCCATCGTATCTTTGCTGACCTATTTTTTTTTATATCCTACTACTATATAAAAAGCTTCCTTTTAAGGATTATAATAAGCTACTAATACTAATACTAGTCTGTTTGTCCGTAAGGAGGTGGATCTCAAGAGGATTAAGCGGCGACCTCGCGGAGATCCTCATCTCATGATTTCGCGGTGCCCGCACACAGCAAGGAGCGCAATTTTTTCAAGGGGTGCGGAAAAGAAATCCGGGGGGCGGAAATGATGCCATTGACTTGTGCACCTCTAGGCCATTGGGCATTGGCCATTGGGATTTGGGAGCCGAGAGGCGGTGGTGAACCGGATGATTGGCTGCCGGTTGCCGCGGCCTGCGAGAGCAGCGGAGGCCACTGGCGTGCGTATCGCGGTGGGTGGACGACGGGGGTGGTGGATATGGGATGCAAGGCGGATTGGCAGAGGCTACCTTTTCTCTGGACTCATCCGTTTGACCCCGGACGCCTCGCCATGATGCTGGCCTGGCCATCATGCCAAACGGCCTTTTTCGTTTCCGGTGTGTGTTCCAGCCTGCAGGGCAGGTTCCCGGTTTTGGGACTGGCCGCTGGATCTGGATCACCGGAGGGAGATCTTGCAGCTGACATGTGTCGACGCCTGACGTCATGCCCATGTTTCACATACAATTCCCCGAAGAATATGACATGATTTTGCAGTAGAGGATTTTTAGCTCCGCGTGGAATTGGCTATTTTCTTTACAAAACCGTTATGAAATTCTAGCATTGTTTAGGTAGGGTTCCTAGAAATTACCGCCAGCTTGGAATTGCCCTAGGCCTTGTATTTTCTTTACAAAACCGTTATGAAATTCTAGCATTGTTTAGGTAGGGTTTCCTAGAAATTACCGCCAGCTTGGAATTGCCCTAGGCCTTGTTTAGTTCACCCTAAAAACCAAAAACTTTTCAATATTCCCCGTCACGTCAAATCTTACGGCACATGCATGGAGCACTAAATATAGACGAAAATAAAAATTAATCACAGTTTACCTGTAAATCACGAGATGAATCTTTTAAGCCTAGTTACTCTATAATTAAACAATATTTGTCAAATAAAAATGAAAGTGCTACAATTCTGAAAACCAAAAAGTTTTCGGAACTAAACAAGTCCCTAGTAGAAATCGTCAACACAGAAATGCACAATTTTGAACGACGTTATGCACTCTGGCCCATTTTGGATGAAGTGGAAAGCTCCCCCTTGTCTCACTTTGCTTCTTGTTGGACGGCAAGCTCGACTATTTTGGACGGCAAACTCAGGAGCTGTTTACTTCTCTAAAGTTTTGTAAAAATTTTTCAAAATTTCTCGTCACATTGAATTTTGCGACACATGTATGAAACATTAAATATAGATAAAAAATAACTTATTGCATAGCCTGTAATTTACGACATGAATCTTTTGAGTCTAGTTAGTGCGTGGTTGAACAATAATTATCACATACAAACGAAAATGCTACAGTAGCCATTTTGCAAAATTTTCAGCACTCCGTACTGAATGAACTATTTAGGCATTGTTTAGATCCAATTTTTTTAGATTTGGACACCGCAACACTTTTATTTGTATTTGATAACTATTATCTAACCATAGACTAACTAGGTTTAAAACATTCGTCTCACATATTACAGGCAACTATACTATTAGTTATTTTTTATCTATATTTAATGTTTCGTGCATGTGTCACAAGATTTGATGTGATAGGAATCTTGAAAAGTTTTTGGATTTTGAATGGAACTAAACAAGACCTTAGCACTGAAAATTCATGTCGCACGCCCTAGTGTGTGGCACGATATTTCTCTGTTTTTTTTTCAATTAAAAAATGTAAAGAAACACAGTATTTTCTTTTCCGTCTTGCATGATGAGCATGAGCCACACAGCAAATAAAGCAAGGGCACTAGTACGAACAGTAGGTCCTCTGGCCCTTTTTGGGCGGGGGGAGCTGGCCTGCGCGGGGAGCCGCGGACACAAAAGGTGCAACCAAAGCAAGGTTGAAAGCTGAAGGCGATCGAGTTGAATGGCTGCGGAGGCAACACCTCAAAAGGCAGAAATTGTCACAAGGGTGCTAGCTAGGTATACTGTACATGGAGCAGTGGGCCAAGCGGTAACGAGTGCAAACAAGCATGGCTATCCATAATCCATCTATATATCTAGGTCTTATTTAGTTTCCAAAAAAATTTACAAATTTTTTCGGATTTTTTGTGACGTCGAATCTTGTGACACATACATAGAGTATTAAATATAGATAAAAAACTAATTGTATTATTTACCTATAATTTGCGAGATGAATCTTTTGAGCCTAGTTAATCTATAATTGGACAATATTTGTTGAATACAAACGAAAGTACAACGGTGTCTATTTTTTAGAAAAAAATTGAAACTAAACAAAGACCCTAGCTAGCTAGGGTCTATTTTGTTTCTTTCTATTTTTTTTTTGCCTCGGCCATTTAACTAACCCATTGAAGTTACAAATATTACTCTTCATTTTTTGAGTACTATGCAACCAGTTTTTTCCTCAAAATTTCTATAATACCGATTTAATTTGGAGCTTGCCTCTCCCCCCCCCCTTCTTCTTCCTTCATTTCTTTCATTCTCCATCTTCTTCTTCTTCCTCTTCTTCCAAGAAAATAGAGGGGCTCAAGGAAGGGTTCCACTGTGCAGGAGGCGATAGGGGAGCTCGAGCCCTCCTGGTTCCATTTCTATGGTTTTTTTGGCACATCTAGCAGTGGTTGGACTGGAGGATTCATCGCTTCCTTTTCAAAGGAAAGTTTCCTACACCTATACATTTTGGAGGAAAATACTTAGTCCAAGACAATGAACCACGATGTGGCATCATAGTGTGTGTTTGTTGGTAAGCTAGCCATAAACTCGTATAATCATTTATCGCTTGGGAGCATGACGATGAGGAGCTCATCCCAAGCGGAGCATGACGATGAGGAGCTCATCCCCAGCGGAGCCCGTCTTGCTACGAAGAGTAGGTTGTAGGAGCCAAAACCGGAAGCGCGGGCAAGGAAGGTCATGATGAAGCGCCTGGGTGTTGAGGTAGAGACGCAACTACCTCACGAAGCATCTTTCCAGGAATTCTAGGAGGCCTTCACTCTACCACTCATGCCATCGAAGCGAGAGGCAATGGAGGGGCTTTTCCCATGCATGAAGCAGTGGGCCGTTCACACTGACTAGTATGACAATAGCTTTACTGTATGTGGTCTAGTCGTAAAATTTGGATCATGTGTAATAGACATGCGTAACTTCAGTAGCTAGGACCTGACACATCGCCTTCAATGGCCCCTGGCCAACGCCATTGATCGTCTTTGTAATATTTTCAAAAATTCCCTTTCCTCTTAATGAAATATGAGGTAAACACCGATCACACAAAAAATGTTGTTACATTTTTTTCCCAAAAAGCTACCCTAGCTAACACATGAGCCATTTGATTAGCCTCCCTATTATAATGCTCACACAAACATAATCAAAACTATGCCACATAATGTTGCATTCATCATAGATGGCCACAAGAGCCGTTGATGAGAAACCACCATCTCTCATCATCTCCACCAATTCAAGGTAGTCGAATGGGACAATAAGCCAGTTCCCCCAAAATGCTAGACCAAGAGTAAACCTTTTATGTAGGCCAACTGCTTCTGCCATAGTAGCACATCTATTACATGGCCTATTCATCTGTTTTAATACTACCCCTCTATCCTGTAATATAGTGTATTTCTAAGAACATAAAAGATGTATGTATCGTCATTTTAGTTTTCTAATCAGACGCTATTGTCAGCGTGATTATTGGTGATTGGTTGATAAATGAAAAATATTTAATGCAAAATTGGTTTTTGTCCTCCAAAATACATTATATTTGAAGACAAATTTTGACTACAGGACAGAGGGAGTACATTTCCTATCACTTTCTATATAATAGTTTATCTAATCTCTTTGCCTGCGTGTCACGAACCTGCACGGTGCCAACTGGCATACACATACCGGCCACTGGCATTTTTTTTTTTTTGGAAACTTTTGGTCTCTCTCACGGTATCACCTGCTGGCTGCGGGAGAGAAGGCTTGTGCGGGTGTGCAGTGGTGCACGGCGGGCGGCGAGAGCGTTCTCTCTCGGCTCTCACTCACGGTACCCCGTACCGTGTGGAGTGGCCTCGTCACGCGCAGGATCGGAGGCGCAGCGCGCATGATGGTGACGCGCGGGCTGGCCTGATGAATCGTGATGGGGGCAACACGCCCACTTCACTGCCCCCGCTTTTGCTCACCGCCGCAGGCAGGTTGGGTGGGTGGAAGCGGAGCAGTGCTCAGTGGGCCTTGGAGTTGGGAGTTGGAGCGAGCGGACGACGGGTGCCGGCGGCGTGCGTGCATGCGTTGCCTTTGCCTGATCGCGTTCGGTTCGGTTGGGTTTGGTGGGCATCGATCGATCATGCCCGTGCCACAAACACCCACCTGTCACGCATACACATGCACAGTACTACAGTAGTACCTGCGCTGCGACTTTTGATTTGATTTGATGAGTTCACGAGCTCTCGGCCCCACGTCACATGAGCTAGCGGGGGAAAAAAAAAAAGGGAACTGCTTTGGTGCTCCTCTATTAGAAAATTATTTACACGCATCTTAAAGCAGCTACTGAATTAATTAATTATTATTTTCTCAATTCAGAGTATTATAACCTGAGTCCCACAAGGCCCAGCCCTAAAAACGAGCCCAGCCCAAATGGATCCCATATCCATCTCCCTGCAGATCAGCCTCTTCGTGGTGGACGTCCGCAATCGTTGCAAGAACGCGGGTAGGTGAGGACAGCCATGGCTGCACCTTGCATGGACACCGCCAGGCGATGGGCGAGGCTGCTCCTGGTATCACCGGCCATCACTGCAGCCATCCATGGATTGCCCCTCTTCACTGGTGCTGGGGATGTGAAGGCAACCATGCACACTCAGATGTTGGTGCTACTTTGCCGTGGCCTCACGCGGCAGCATTCATGACGAAGGGTCAACAAACGCTGCAGATCTCATACGAAATGAAACAAAGGGATTTAGAGGGGATGCATTTGCCGCTGCGGAAGTGCCGTCGATGAAGTTCGTTTCTTGCCGCTGCATGATGTTGATGGGTTTCGATTTTGTTTTGGGCTGCGCGGAAGCAGGAACCATCCAGATTCATAATAAATTAAGTAAGAATATAATTAATTAGTTAATTAGGTGGGCTACTTTAAGATGTGTGCAATTTTAAAAAATAGGAGTACTGGAGCATTTCCCAAAAAAAAAAGGTTAGAACCTTTTGCCAGTTTCCACTACCCATGCGGCCATGCCTCACTCAGCCTGGAGTGCCTGACCCGGGGCCTGCATGCGATGCGAGTCCAACGTTGACATGCGGATCGAGCGGAGGTCCATGCATGCATGGAGGATTAGAGGTGGAGGAGGGCCGCGCTTTTCAAAAGACAAAAGGGAACCTACGCCTACGCTATGCTATGATTGATGATGATGATGATCCATGTCGCCTGGCAATGCAATGCATGCTCCATTTGTAGTTGTAGGCCATCCTTGTTTAGTTCACCTCGAAATCCAAAAAGTTTACAAGATTTCTCATCACATCGAATCTTGCGGCACATGCATGAAGTATTAGATATAGATAAAAATAAAAACTAATTATACAGTTTGTCTGTAAATCGCGAGACGAATCTTTTAAGCCTAGTTACTCTATAATTGGACAATGTTTATCAAATAAAAACAAAAATGCTACAGTGTTAAAATCCAAAAAGTTTTTGAATCTAAACCGGCCTTAAACATGAGGTGTTTACGCTTAGTCGAGGAGGAGAAAGCGGTGGTGCCGTGGTGGTGGTGGTGGACATGCACAGTACAACGATGTTTACGCTTCGGGATCACAACGTGACGGGTGTTTTTCAGTGGTACTGTATTATATATTATTTGCAAGTACCCACGTGGGCAGGACACGCATTCAAGGGATCGATATCATCGCTGGTAATCAGCGAGAAGAAGAAGAAGAAGAAGAAGAAGATTTATCTCAACCCAAAACACGGACGGTCGGATCTCGGATGCCATAAGTTCGTCTCCTGTGCACCGAAGGTCCAAGGATTTCGCACACAGAGAGTACTCTAGCTAGCTAGTTAAACAAATCTTTCTGGACGTACGTACGTCTCCGTGCCGGACGTACGTCTCGGCATCTTCTGCGCCGTGCTGCTTCCAGTTCGATCGATCGGTCAGTCTCAGGCTGCTGCCGGACCAGCTCGTGTAGGAGTACGCGTACTATTGAAAGATGCTAGATCGACGTAAGTGCAGCACAAAAGCACACATGAAATGCCTGCAAAGAAAGAAACCAGCAGAGGAGAAAATAAAGAGACGCACGCACAGAAACATGAATGCCGGCCTGATCCTTCCTACATGTCTCAAAGTTTCATTTTCATGCATGCAGAGTGCCGGCCATACCACCAGTTAGGCCTTGTTTAGTTCATCTCAAAATCTAAAAAGTTTTCAAAATTCCCTGTCACATCGAATCTTACGGCACATGCATGAAACATTAAATATAGACAAAAACAAAAACTAATCACACAGTTTGACTGTAAATCACGAGACGAATCTTTTGACTCTAGTTAGTCTATGATTGGATAATATTTACCACAAACAAACGAAAGTGCTACAGTTCCGAAAACTTTTCAGTTTTCGAAACTAAACAAGGCCTTGCATTATGGAGCAGGGCACAGGAGCAGCTGGGATGGGATGCGTGATCGCGCGGGCATCTGATTTGATGGTGGAGCAAGTAGCTTGAACTTATTAGCTACTATATAGTCACAACAAACCTGTAAAAAGTATTTATAGCATATATAAGCTAATTTTCAACGAAAACAAGGTCAACGCCGCAGCTTTCACAAGTACTCCTACGACTCCTACTCGGAGGCGGTCGGATACGATCAACCTGACAAAATGAACTCACCAACCAGTAGCCAGCTAACTAGATCTCTGTAGCCTTTTTGAGTTGATGCTTGCAGTCCATTACGGTATTAATACACAAAACTACTAATAGTATGCTGTTGGTTGCCTGCATCGTCGTATGTACGAACCAGAGGCCCACGCTGAACAGACTATCTTTATTTGGTTGGCTACATGCATACGCATAGAACATGGCTGAAAATATATAGTGTTTGGTTTACCACGTAAAGTTGTACCTTAAAAACAGGTAACAACTAATCTTACAATTCTCCAAGAAACGATCCACATAGGAACTCAAATCTAAAATGAGTAGCGAGAGACCTAAAATCAGCCTCCAACAGATTATTTATACAAAAAACCTATTTTAGATTGCTTGAGAGGCACAATCCAAATATAATTATCCTCTCTCATAGAAATCCATTTGTAGAAAGAATTCTCTTTTGGGTCATATTGTTAGAGAAAATACTAAATAGGTATTGAACTCTTTCACTGCAGCACTACCTAAAAGTCAAATGGGTTATTTTGGGTGCTGTTGTTAAAGATAGTCTAACTATTTGGATACTATGGCTAATTGCTAGCTACCTAAAAATTATCTAAATTTAGCTCTAATGCATCCAAATAAGAGAGCTAATATAGTTTGGCTAATTTTTTAGTCAAATCTTCAACTAGTTATTAACCAACCATAGCTATTTTTTAGCCCTAACCAGTAAGTAGTCAAGTGTATCCAAATATGTTCACTTGAGCTTATCTGCCGAATCTGCCAGACATTCAGCAATGTTTTTCTCTCATAATAAATCACCGAACAATATTTTCAGTCATGGCTTTTCAGACAAGCGAACAGACTCACGTCCCTACTTTACTTCTAATATATTAATCTATTTCAAAATACACTACTATCACTTAGTATACATTAATCACATGTTAATAGCGCTACTAAGAAAATTTGCACTATACTAAGCGAGCCTGACTCGCTAGAAACGCTACTGAAATTCATATATGGTGAGCGATACTGTGGGCTGCCTTTTGCATTTGGGAAGTCAGATCCACTACAAGAATTCTGTTAATTCATGACAAAAAATTTCCGTCATGGATCACCAAAAAACCGTCACAATACAATATCTTTGATGGTTTCATCAGATATCGTCACGGATTGAGCGTCATGGATTAACCTCTGTGACGATTTTGACCAAACCGTCACAAATTGACAAAATCCGTGACGATCTCACAGTTGAACCCAAAGCCTAGTTAGCCCAGCCCAAGCCCAATACCTATGACGGTTCTAAACCGTCACAAATAAATTGCCACATCATCATCAGACTGCTTACGTGGATGATAACATGGATGCTTACATCACCAACTGGCCCATCTATTTTTGTTTTAAGAAGAAATCCCAACATTCATTGAATGACAAATATGGTGAAATTTCATTATAGCATTCTGAATTATAGATTTACAACCATTTGGTCAAATATGTTTATATAAAAAGATTTACAAATTGATGATGAATCAATTTAAAAACTACACTAATTCAAACAGCTAACATTGTCTATCCACCATGCCGCGATAAGCAAATAAGCAATGCAACCGCCTTGGTGAAATGATGTTCCTTGGTCAAGCACTTCTCCAATATTGTTTTATCCACCAATTCTCTTCCTAAAAACCAGAAAAAGAAACGTTCAATCAAATGGTGATTCAAAGAACTTAATAGATAGCACTGCAACGACAAGATAATGTAACACTACTAATTGTTGAATTATAGATTAGAACACAAAAACTATTAATTCATGTAAGAAAAACTTATGTATCTACTCAATAGTCTGGCAGCCGTTTTATCAAAACAGGAATAAATGCAAGTAACACATACACGGAAGATATATTGCCATAGTCAGTGCACCTAGAGAAATACATGATTTGCCAAGGGAGCATAGCTTTGAATTAGGGTGGCAAAAAGAGAAATAACAGGTCAACCAGCAAACTTAGAGTTTTCTGAAATCTCAATTACCACACTTGTTTTTTGTGTGCCTGCTGAAAAATAAATGCTAATGTTACTACATACTATACTATCGAAAATGTCCAGCATGCTTTAAAATTATTAAACTTCTTGTTTAGCAAACAGGAGGTTAGAACCTATAATACTCACTCAAAACTCACTAGTTAGATAGAACAGTGATTGAAAGCATAGCGACTGCCTCAAACTAGTGCTGAAACCTATTCCAAATGGCCTGTAGTTGCACAATAGATAGCAGTCATCGTCAGATTTATTTGTCATACATATATGATGCTTAAATCCCTACAGAAAGTGTAGATGGAAAAATAGAGGGCTACAAGCAGGAAATAGTAGTACACTTGCCATCAATTTATTACAAGTGACATCACAACAGTAGGAGCTAACTAACCATGCTAACTAGAAGCAGCTCCGTGACTACCTATGGTCGAATTAATAAGCAGTTGTAGTATACTGAACTTCCAAAGATTAATTTAACTAGGAGCAGTACACTGAACTACATCTTTAATCTAGACTTTGGCCGATGGCTATATGCATCCAGAATACAAGAGACCACCAGCAAATTTATAGTTTAATGGTGAACTACAGAATTAAGTATATTAAAATCTACACTACTGCATTACATGCAGAACATATCACTGTAAATAGCCTAAAATTATTATTCATAACACTATGAGAATGCACAGTTTCTTGGGTGTTAGATAACCTGGGACAAAATATCACCACAATAGTATAGCTAATCATCTATTGAACACTTCATTGAAAAATATATACAAGAATAACATGTATAACTTTAGTATCGAGTATGATTTTTAGAGTGTTCTCCGAGCTTGTCAAATTTATGTTTTTATTGATGCTGAACTGAATTCATATTAAAAAATACAGAATCATGTTGCTGTTGCCGGTTAACAGATGCAAAGCCAACACCATTGAACTGCTGCTAATTCAGAAGAAATTCAAAACCTGAAAAATTCAGAACTGCAAAAATTTAGAACCCTAACGCATCATTGCAGGACATCAGTGAATGGGTTATGCAATTTATACTCTGAATAGGATGAATTTATGTTAGCATATATTGGAAATTACTAACCTCTGGTCTCCCAAAAACAAAGGCATGAGAAGACCTCTGCCAAATCTAACCACAGAGAAGGCCGTCATCGCCAGCATCCTGGCAGAGCTTGTCACGCCAGAGCTACACGTCACCATGCCTCTGCATGTGCCGGAGCAGCATGCTGCTAGGCAGGGCAGCGTCCGCCCAGAGCTGCACGCCTCCAAGCCGTTGCATCTACCCGGAGCAGCACTACCAGGCTGCCTCTGCCCAGATCTCGGAGTCACGCGCCACCAGGCCACATCTACCGCCGCGCCACCATGCCGCATCTACGGGAGCCGCCTGCTCCAGGCCGCGTCCGCTAGTGTGGCGTGGGATGTGCGTGGCACCTGCTGGAAGGGAGAGAACTGGGAGAGTGTGGGTGTGGGTGGCGGCTGGTGGAGGGAGGGGGGCAGCTGCGGTGGGTAGGATTAGGTTTTGGGTCTCTTACTATATACGTGAGCTGTTAGCGGGCTTTGGGTTGGATATCCAAAACGCTATCTCCTGTGTTGTAATTGATAGTGTACAATTGGTGACGTTCTCAAAATCCATCACCAAGAAACCGTCACAGATTAACACATTTCTTGTAGTGTCCAGATTTCCGAGCAGACAACCAAACACTAATATCTCAAGAACCTTCTGGTGTACGTCGAGCCTTGACATCATTTGGTTTTTGAAAGTAAATTGGCATGTTCGTTTATTGGCTTATGTCGATGATAAAAAGTACTGTTTACTGATTTATTATGATAAAAAATATTATATAATGATTAATAAGTCATTCTGATAAGTTCAAGCGACCAAGACCTTAGGAAGGTGTCCTAAGCTAAAACATATACAATGCCATTGTTTGGTATGGGAACAGCCAAAAAATAAAGATCATGTTTAAGGCTAATTTAGATCGCATGAGCTAGTAGTTAGCTGGTAAAATTAGCTCTAGTAACTGAGACACTCTAGCTATTAGCATAAAATGAACTATTTAGCTAATATGCCTCCATTCTAAATTATCAGCCGTTTTGACTTTTTTTATACATAAAATTTGTTGTACATATACATGTCTAGATGCATAGCAAATTCAATGTATCCAAAAAGTCAACATAATTAATAATTTGGAACAGAGGGGCTTCATAAAAAAGTTATTAATTAACACTTTACTAGCTAAGTATATTAGCTGGAGGATCTAGATGGAGCTTAGCTAATATGTCCGTTAATATCTCCCCTAATAAAAAACTATTAGCTAGCTTCCTTAGCTAGCAGCTAACAATCAACTGTCTGGATCCAAAGAGGCTCTAAACTAGACGCAAACGCAGGCACAGCCGCTTGCTCCCCGGTGATTCGCAGAGCAAGAGCAAATTTTCTTGTGTGTCTGCTTGCTTGCGATCTCCGCGTGGGCGTGGCTAGGTTTCGTTGGACTGTGGATATATATGCAGCACACTTGGCTTCTCCTGGGTTAATTTCCAGAAAAGATGGAAGTGACATGACTGCTCAACTACTAAACCAACCGGCCGAGCGAATTGAAGAGGTGCAAACAAGACAGCTGACACGCCCCGGGAGTATATATACACGGGTTAATCAATTCAGGGCTTCCCTTCCAAGGAACCGACGTATATACACCATTTTTCATACAAATATATTACTCGCTCCAATTTGCTTGTCTTGATAGGAACCTACCCTGATACTAGCTTAAGATTATCCATCGAACCACCAGTCTTTCATCAATGTTTTTCTCTTACAAGTCACAACAAATCAATAAATAGTACTTTCGGCTATGACTTTTTTAGACAAGCAAATAAGTACAACACTATCTGCCAGCCTCTTTAATTGGTCTGGTATGATGGTGCTAACTAATTAACGGGATTAAGCCCAAATGCTATACATTATTGTTTGGGGAAGGGGGGATGTTATTCATTGGCTTGGATATGCTTTCAGTACGGATATAACAAGTAGTACAATGGAGGAGGAGCCACTATAGGATGTGGTACACGGCTTGATGCTTGTTAACCACACAGATTTTGTACTAGGCCTTGTTTAGTTCCGAAAAAATTCAGATTTCGCTACTGTAGCACTTTTGTTTTTATTTGATAAATATTATCCAATCATGAACTAACTAGGATCAAAAGATCCGTCTCGTGATTTACAGACAAACTATGTAATTAGTTTTTGTTTTCGTCTAAATTTAATGCTTCATGCATGTGCCGCAAGATTCGATGTGACGGAGAATCTTGAAAATTTTTTGGATTTCGAGGTGAACTAAACAAGGCCCTACTCCTATGTTTGTTGACCAATGGGCGGAGATCCTAGACGACGCACGGTTTCATTCAACAACGGCCACACGCAAACGGCAGGATGGTACTGCAAACACGAAACTGCACATGATTTTATTTTCTTTTCGGAAGAAAACTGGAGAAGTTTTCACATTGTTTACTTTCTCACTCATGCGTCCTTTCGATTATTTATATATATATATATAATAAAAAAAAGAACCTAGAAGTCCACTGTACCCTTCACTTCCGAGAGGGACAAAAGCTTGAGATCACACGCACACACCTCGCCTCGCCATGTGACAGTGTGTCTGCCGTTTGACCGGGGATTCGCTTACTTCGGCCTTTTTATAGTTAATGGCTGAAAAGTTTTAGGTGGAATATTTTCATTTGTATTTGGTAATTATTATCTAATTATAAATTAACTATGTTTAAAGAATTTATCTCGAAATTATAGATAAACTATGAAATTAGTTATTTTTTATATATATTTAATACTCCATGTATGTCCCACAAAATTCGATGTGATAAGAAATCTTGAAATGTTTTATAATTTTGCGTGTAACTAAACAAGACCTTAAGCGCAAGGGGAACGAAAGCGAAACAGAAAAGCCTCATTACTGTACTACATACATACTGTACTCACCAAACGCACACGCATGGCATGTTACCCGGCTGGGGTGGTTCCGTTACTCCTGTGTCTGCAAGCTAGTGGCTCCAGCAGCGTGCGTGCGTGCGTGCGCAGACTGCAGAGAGAGGCGCACACAGGAGGCCAATCATTTGACCGTGACTGTTGGCAAAAGTCCAAGGCCTGGGAATTTTCCATGATCTCGGTGACACCACACGTCCACACCACCGCCGCTCCATGGCTCCATGTTCTGAAACCAGCCGAGTTTGTTAAGGTTTTCCCTCGAGGGCAAGGGTCACGTGACGCGCCTCGCCTCCCGGCCCGTGCTTTTTATTTGGATCCCCCTACCGTTTGGTTCTCCGCAGGACAGATGCACGGAACAGCCGCTCGCTAGCCCACACCACATGGGTGCTCGCTGCTCAAGGTAACGTAGCGTGCGGCCAAGCAAAACGGGCGGGCAGGGGCAGCTCCCGTGTTCTCTGCGGGGGCTTCTGCACGTGTTGGCTTTTATGCCAGTCCGCGAAAGGAGGCATTTGGCGGTTTGGCCAGTCCGCCGACGATGCGACGAGGAAAAAAAAAAGATAGTTTTAGGTAGCCAGGCAGGCAGGCGCCCGCCAAGCGGAATGCACGGGCTGCCTCTTCCGGCTCCATCTGCCGCCTGCCGGCGGGCGGGCGGTGGCCGGCGGCATAGAGCTGTGCCACTGCCAGCCACGCGCACGGGCGCGTCCCCGTGTGCATGCATGCGCCGCGCGAATGGTTGGCTGAGGCCGACAAACTAAAGCCTTGTTTAGATTAAAAAGTTTTTAGATTTTGACTCTAAAGTATTTTTTTTTATTTTATAAACACTGTCTAATCACGGAGTACGCGAGAAAGATGGCATTGCGTTGCCCGGTCCGCGGCCCGTTATTTTGGGCGCGGGCGCGCCAACCTTTGCTGTTGCTGCCCAGCCCCCAAGTGCCTGCCCGGCCAACCAATCCAATCCCAGAGCAGGAACGCCCCGCCCGCCGGCCGCCGGCCGCCGGCCGCCTGCCTATACCTATCTGTCTGCGCCTGCCCTTGGAAAAATAATGGTTGGGTTCTCCAAAAAAAGCAGGAGCAGCACCCAACGTCCCAACTGCATGCACATGCATCCGTGTGTGTATGGACCAGGATAGACCGACCGACCTCTTAAATCCGCCGCGACCATTACACCCGCCGGCGGCCGCGCCGAAATGTGCCGGTACTACAGACGTAGACGTGTATGGTGTGTGTACCCGGCGGAGATCGGCCAACTCGCAGTACTTTGTGCTTCCGTTCCGGACCATGAACAAACACAAAACCGGTTTTTACGGCCCGGCCCATGAATTCCCCTGGGCGCGTTGCCAGTCGATGTAGCGGCCCAGCCCAACTAACAGCAACAACTATTGGCCCCCCAGCACCGGCACCCTGGCGGCAGCCCACCAAACCGACACTCTCCGTGTTCTGATAAAATCTCAATAAAACCGGTCTAAAGCCAGTCTCAATATATAATTTTATGACAGCCTTTATAGGGATAAAACTTTTCTCTCATCTGATGAAACTCCTTCATTTAATGATGCTGCCAAGTCAGCAATTTTGCTTATGTGACACCTTATTTAATGTGCATGACACTCTTATAAAACATGCATTGAGACTAACCTAATACGTTTTGAAAAAACGGCGGATTCCTAAATATTTGTTCCAAATAAATAATTGAACGGCGTAGGGAAACAGACATAATTATAGTTAAGATGCGAGGAGTACAGAGCAGAAAAAAATTGCAGCCCGATTGTAACAATGATCCGTGTGGCCTTAGCGATCCGCTTTAATCAAGTGGGTCGAATTTACCGCGTGTACTCATTTCGTATCAGATTTAAAAGTCGTTTTGATAAAATTTAGGCCAAACATTAAAAATATAAATCATAAGTGACTTTTAAATTATTGAGTTTATAAATGTGAAAATTATATAAATAAATTTGTCTTGAAAAATACTTTTATAAAAATATGCATATATTATTTTTTTCTAAATATTTTTATAAAAATAAGAGGTCAAAATTATATTTTATAGACGGTGTCGCTATCCTCAAGAGAGTATTAGGTTGGACCGGAAGCGTTGCCGGCTGTTCCAGTTAGCATGCAGGAGTACAGGACACGGGGCATACAGGCTATAGGGACATTCAATTTGATCTCAACATTCGCACGTGTTCGGCTGATATTATTTGCAGCAGCAGCGCCTGCCGCTGCCGAGAGTTAAAAACATTGAGGAATCACCATACGCACAGCGCCAGGGCAAACATCAGAAAACGAGCTACATCACGCACCCACAGATCCACATGATAATCCAAGTTCAACCAAACAAAACAAACAGTTGTCTGTCAACAACAAAATAAATACTAAGGCCTTGTTCAGTTTGCAAAAATTTTGGGATTTCGACACTGTAGCACTTTTGTTTTTATTTGACAAACATTGTTCAATTATGGAGTAACTAGGTTTAAAAGATTCGTCTCGCGATTTACAGATGAACTGTGCAATTAGTTTTTGTTTTCATGTATATTTAATGCATCATGCATATGCCGCAAGATTCGATATGACGGGGAATCTTGAAAATTTTTGGAAACTAAACAAGGCCTAAGTCTATTACCGTAGTCAGTGATCACCAACATTTAAATAACATTGTAGTCTGCACCTAAAGCAAAGTCACCAATCAATCCGCCATCTTAAGAGTGGTTTTTCCAACATCATCACAAGTTAAGTTTAACTACTGCATAAGATAAATTTCTCGTGCTGGTTATCTCTACCAATTCCTTTTAGTCAGTTGACATTTGGTACCAGGTAAGCCTGGTGTCTGCAGCAAACTCCAGGGAGAGCAGAAGTTGCCGAACAGGACGGCTGCAGAGGACAATGAATCTGCCTGCAGATATGAATGAACAGAGTCAGCGTATTTGAACAGGAATCATAACAAATTAATCCACATTTGCGAGAAAGCACTACAACCGCATGATCAATCATGTAAATGGTGTTTCGATCCAATGGAGAACATGAAAAAACGCTAGATTGAATGAAGATCTGTGGAAGAAACATCGCTGGTGAAAGTCAAATGTGAAAAAGAAAAAGAAGCAAATATACTTGCAAGTCGTTACTCGAAATCTCTGTAGTTTAAACTTTCGAAATGGTTAAGGAACGAGACTACTATACATTCAAGCCCTAGCAAAGAAAGAACACCACTTGTAGACTTGTAGTCGGTATCCTGACAAAGTCTAGCAAGAATCTTCTTCATGAGACACACTTCATGAGACACAGGGTTCGCTTGTCTAACATCGAGCACTAGCATGGAATGGAAATACCAGAATTCTAATGTTTTATGAAGTGGCACCAGAACCTGGAAAGAACAGAGCAAGCACAGCGGGTGATAATATTGAATTCTATAAACCTGGAAATATCAGGTGCTAGTTGGGAGGCAATGCTCCAACGTATGCTTGACAAGCCAAGGCATTCCTAGCAAAGAAGTAGTCTTTTTCTCTCCCTTGCACATGGTGCTAACTTAAGCAACTGGTGCTAGCATTTGTGAGCTAGCACTACCTGCTTCAGCATATTGCACCCTCCCTAGTTTTCTCTCTCTTGCTAGCACCCCTAAAACACCAAATCACTAAAGTTTGTTCATCTTGCATCGGGTATGTTTCAGTAAACCAAATGGATCTTTGCCCAATCGCCAAAAGAACAATATGGTGTATCCCACCTATTATATTCCATACAACACATTGTTCACAGTGTATTGTGCAAGCAGTAAGTTGAAACTGCTATGTGAGAATTTGTTGCATGACAATCAACAAGCTCTATCCTAGTACAACTCATCATTTTCTATTCGATTCCCTATAGCATCCACAGTCCACACTTACCCCTCGTCCTTAACTCCTTATCCTTTCCTCTCTCTGAACATTCTCACGGCAATAAAGCCAAGCTTGCCTCACAAAAAATGAAGCAAAAACAAAATACTTAAAGCTAGCTCAAAGCGGAAAACAATAAGCAACTGGCATAGCATTAAAATCTAACATTCACTTTCAAGATTTACATGAAATAAATTATTCAGTTATATTCTCTCCGTTCCAAATTATAGTTCACTTTGGTTTTGTCCCAAGTCAAACTTCTCTTAACTTTGACCAAGTTTATAGAAAAATCCACCAACATATATACCATCAAATTAGTTTCATCAAATTCTCCATGAAACAAGTTTTGGTATTGCATTTATTTGAACTTATAGATGTTATTATAATTTTTAAACTTGGGGTCAAAGTTAGAAAGTTTGATTTAGCACAAAGCCAAAGTGAACTATAATTTGGAACGGAATGAGTACCTATTAACTCGAGAGACAGTAAATAATTAGCTAAATTACAATGCAAAAATTTATCTTTGGCTAAGAAAATTATAATGACCTTTTGCAATCACACAGAAGTATAAAAATTATTCTAATATGTTGGCAGTCATGTATGATAGAACCGACCAAATCAAGTGCTTTGTTTAGTTGTGAGTAGCATGTCAAAACCATATGCTAGTAGATGGTCAGTCAGTATACGCATGGAAGATACGCATGAGCGCAGTTAAATATTATACATGCCCAAATATGTATGCTACTAACTGTTAAGATGAAGCACTAGAGGATCACCACTATTCTGTGCTATGCTGACAGCATGGTATTGTGATAAGAGACGTTTATTTCATTACCAAGTTTCTGATAAGTTCTTTCTTAACTGTACAGTACCATGCAACACTTAATTAGCACAAGTGCTCAAAGGTGGCAAAAGACAATGTGACCAAAAAATGCCAGCATATTGTGTTCTGACTCTGATTAATTAATTGCATGGAGATAGGAACAATGACTAGTGAGTTTACAATTACATGTTCCCATGAAGAGAGAACTATATGTAGTATGACATGGCATAAACACACTTGAGTCAGGAGAAAATGTCATGCTGATAACAAGTCAACAACAAGGCAATGGTTTTCCTAAAAAAAAGGCAATGGTTTAAGTAACCAATGCTAAATAGTCAAACAACATGATTATGATGAATGTAGCAGCTGTTTTTGCACTAAGTCCAATGTAACTGACTAACGAGAAGTGGCAAGAATTCACCACGCTCAATAACCAACTAACTACTACCTGCTCATACAAGATGCAACCTAAAAGGAGGAACATAATAAATTAATAGAGATCAATCTCTTATCCCTGTGACAGATTGAAAGTAGAAAAAGGATCATAGTTGATGCTTATAAGGAGATAAAAACATCAACCATTCAAGTTTCGAAAACTACACTCTTTTAGACACCATAAGGCATAATGATGCTAAAGGAGTTAACTTAAGGGTACCATCCTGTCAGTTACAACAAGAGCTGCCTATGTACATTTACACAAGAATATGACTAAAGGGAAGAGCTTCTGGTTGCAATATAGATCTAGGGATATATTAAATCTACCAATCATGTACGAAGCTGCAACTCAGAACAAGAACACTATGAATGATTGCTCAAAAATGAAGCAAACAAAAAGAACTAGAAGAACAATAACTTCAGATATACACCATTTACACTAGTTATAGGAGGAAATAAAACACAATACTAATAGAACAATGTGTTTCCAAGAGTTTCAATTACCATTTAGCTGGAGTTGCTGCCTGGAGTGCAAAATTAGCGCCTTCTCCTTGGATGATCATCATCACCATCATCCCTTGATTGGCTCCTTGACCTTGCCCGTACTCTCCTATCCTGGTCAGCACGCTCAGTGTACTCCTGGTACCTCCTATTGCCACCACCATGTCGATCAATCTGATTCCAGTGCTTCTCCTGCTCCCTTTCCTTGTCCACAATGTGCTCGTGATGGCGACCCTTCTCACAATCATTCTCTTTGTAATAATCATCCCCATCACGGTCAGCCTGCCTTCTATCCGGATATCTCACATTGCCAATGCTCCTCTCCTCGTTCTTATTACTTAGTCCTTCGCGTCTTAAGCAACGCCCCTGCTTCCCGTAGTTCCCATTTCCAAACTGCTGATGTGCCTGTTGGTGCTGCCTTGGTGCTCTTAGCTGCTGCCATGGCATTTGACAACTTCTGAAATTATATTCCTGCTGTGCACCCCATAAGCCCCCAGACATCCCCTGACCATGCCAGACTCCTGAGCCTTGCATCCCCATCCCACTAGCTGCAAAGAACGGTGGGTTCATGTGGTGTGCCAATGCCGACGACATCATACCATTGCCCATCACAGCATTGTACTGTGCCATTGACTGAAACCCACCGTACCCACCAACGCATCCCAAAATGCCAGGGAATTGCGGGCTAGGAGACGACCGTGGAACCACGGAGCGCTGAGGTGGTGCCCGAGGCGGCCGATCACCCAACACGGGGGCCGCATTGCCTCTAATCGCCGTCGCATTGCTGGCACCACGACCGCCGTTGCCGAGACCTCCGGTAGGGTTCGGGGACCGGGCGGCTTCGGCGTAGGAGTCAGAGTCGTCGCCCAGGCGGTGGAGGAAGGGCGGGCGGTCGAGCGAGGCGACGCAGTGGCGCCCGTGGAAGGCGTGGCCATGGAGCGCGATAGCGGCAGAGGCGGCCGCGGCGGGATGGAGGAAGTCGGCGCGGCAGATGCCACGCGACTTGCCGTTGAACTTTTCGGCGTAGAAGTGGAGGCCGTATAACGCGGCGGCTGCGCCGTGCGGCGCGGGCGCGAGCGCGGCCTCCACCTCCGCGTCCGTCGTCCACCAGTGGAGCTCGCTGATGTAGAGCGGCGTGCACCTGGACGGCGACGAGTAGGAGGCGCCGCCACCGCGCGGCCGGCGCTGCCTCTGCGTCGGCGTCATGTGCTGTCTCGGCACGGGCGGAAGAGACCGCGGCGGCTCTGGCTCGCGCTGTGGGGCGGGCGCGGGCGCGGGCAGGGGTTCCGGAGGCGGGAGACGGTGCGGCGACTGGGGTGGGAACTGGATGGAGCGGCCGGGGGATGGGGTTTTGGGAGGCGATGTCGGAGCCGGAGACGGGGAGAGCGGCAGCAGGGGGATGAAGCCGACGTTGACGTCACCGTAGAGGTCGTCGTAGTCCTCGCCAGCGGAGGGGGTTAGGGGGATGCGGACGTCATTCTGAGGCGCGGCGATCGCCTCCTCGGTGCGCGGAGAAGCGGAGGCCGGGAGGAACTGGCCGCCGGCGTCGTCCCCGTCCATGGGGAAGGAGGCCGACGCGGCGAGGAGGAGGGTTTTAGCGTGTGGGGTGGTTGGGTGGTGGTAAGTACCAAAAGCGACCGCAGCGGCGCAGCCGCCAGCAACAGACCACTAGCACTAGGGGAGACCAGGGTAAAGTTTTCTTTGCCCTTGAGGGCATATACCTTCACTCTCCTACTTATTGGATTCGCTTTGAAAAGTATGTAAACACACATCTCAATGTGAATCTGCTTTGAAATATGTGTTTGCACACTTCTCAATGCGAATCCGACCAGCAGGAGAGACTGGGGTGTTTTTAATTACTCGGTCTTTTTTAAAAAAAAAACTAAGGCTTTGTTTAGTTCCAAAAAATTTTGGAAAATTGATACTATAATATTTTCATTTATATTTGACAAATATTATCTAATCATAGACTAACTAGGGTCAAAAGATTCGTCTCGTCAATTTCGACCAAACTGTGCAATTAGTTTTTATTTTTGTCTATATTTAATACTACATATATACGTCTAAAGATTTGATGTGACGGAAAATCTGAAAAATTTTGTAAAATTTTGTGGAAACTAAACAAGGCCTAAATCCTTGTGCTAGATGGTACGGTTGGTCAAACCTTTTCAGAGTCGGCTCACGGTGACTGATGTATAGTTACTCCGTTCACATACAAATGCACTCCTAAAATTAGGCCTTTTTTAGTTTCCACAAAAACAAAAAATTTTCAAGATTCCTCGTCACATTGAATTTTACGGCACATGCATGAAGCATTATATATAGATAAAAATAAAAACTAATTACACAGTTTACTTGTAAATCGCGAGACGAGCTTTTTGAACCTAGTTAGTCCATGATTAAACAATGTTTACCACAAACAAACGAAAGTACTACAATAGCGAAATCCAAAAACATTTCATGTCTAAACAAAGCCTTACACTGTCAAATTGTCTTGAGTTTAACCAACTATGTTGTAATAAAGAATAATAACATTTATATATAACATCAAATGAAAAGATTATGAAAATATATTTTATAATGTATCAATACCTAATAATACTATTTTAGTATCATAAATATGAGTATTCTTTTTTTGAATTAGTAAACTTTAAAATAATTTGACTTAGAACAAATAGAATTAGTATCATAAATATGACCGTGTCATTTTGTTTCGTAGGCTCATGCACGCTGGTCTGATTTGTTGTAAGAGAAAAATATTGTTGAATGACTAAGAGATTCGACGGATAAATTTAAGCGAACAAGTTTTTTTTATTTGGGTTGAAGCATGAATCGATGTTTTTAGCACTTCTCTAAACATATTTTAAATGTGACACTAATCTTTTTAAATCTAACTCTTTTGGTCATACTACCGGCCACGGTGCCGTATTTCAATACTGCACCGCTAACGCTGACTTGGCATAGGGACCCATTATTCAAAGTGACAACCTGATTTATGCACCAAAAATTTCTCGTCACATCAAATTTTGAATGCATGTATGAATCATTAAATATAAATAAAAAATAACTAATTATATTGTTTATCTATAATTTGCGATACAAATTTTATAAGCCTAGTTAATATATGGTTCAACAATAATTATTAAGTACTACGATAGTCTAATAATTTTCGCGAACTATGGCCTTGTTTAGTTCTTAAAATTATTTAGTAATTATTATTTAATCATAGACTAACTATACTCAAAAGATTTATCTCGTAATTTATAGACAAAATATATAATTAATTTTTGCTTTTGTGCCAAAGTAAGATTACGATAACAAATGCGCCTGGTAGCTGTGACTGAGAGCCTGTGACTTCGAGAGAGCCATGCCGTGCAGCAGGCTCTTCTCCTTCGCTCCCCCAATGTCACTCCCTATTCATGCTGCCTAAATTCCTACTAGAGCTAGTGCTAGGTCTTGTTTAGTTTCCATCTAAAAACTTTCCACATATCATATTAAGGTCTTGTTTAGTTCCTAAAAACTAAAAGAAATTTCAAAATTCTTCATCACATCGAATTTTGCGGCACATGCATGAAATATTAAATATAGACGAAAACAAAAACTAATTGCACAATTAGCATGTAAATTACGAATGAATCTTTTGAGTCTAGTTATTCCATGATTGAACAATATTTACCAAATAAAAACAAAAATACTACAATACTTAAAACCAAAAAAAATTCAAAACTGAACAAGGCCTAAATCTTTGGACATATGTATAAAACATTAAATATATATAAAAATAAAAATTAATTATATAGTTTACTTGTAAATCACGAAACCAATCTTTTAAGTCTAATTAGCAATACAAATTATTAAATAAAACAAAAATACTATAGACCTTGTTTAGTTCACTCAAAAATAAAAAAACTTTTCAAAACTTTCCGTCACATCAAATTTGTGGCACATGCATACAACATTAAATATAGATGAAAAAAAAACTAATTACACAATTTATCTTTAAATTACAAGACGAATTTTTTAAACCTAATTATTCACAATATTTATTAAATAAAAACAAAAAAAATACAGTATCAAAATTTAAAAAACTTTTTAGATCTAAAACAAAGCTCCGTCATGTCCTCCTCTCCTCTCTCTCGCTCTCTCTCCGTCACGTCCCTTCCATCTCTCTTCACACACGGCAGCAGTAGCCTAGCGTAGCAGTAGCAGTAGCCTACGTAGCAGGCCTAGAGTAGCCATGACAGGTGACAAGAGGAGACTTGACAAGAGGAGGCCGGCGAGCCTGTGCATAAACTGGCATGCTCGTATATAAATGCACGTATTATTTTCCAACAAAATATTTTTAAGTTTCATCAAATATATCAAAATATACTAATATTTATCACGTACAATATTTATTTTAATTTAATTATGAAATATATTTTTATAATGTACTCCATCCGTCTAAAAAGAGTGTCATTTTAGAATTTCAGACATCTTATTTGACCATTCGTCTTATTCAAAAATTTTACATAAATATTATATATTTTGTTAAGACTTATTTTATCATTAGAGATACTTTACCTATGATTAATTTATTTTATAATTTACATAAAATTTTTGAATAAGACGAACGGTCAAACACAATGTCCGAAAGTCAAAAACGTCACTCTTTTTGGAACCGAGGAAGTACTTATTTATAAATATAAATATAATATTATTTAATATATTTCTCTCCTTGAAAAAAAATGATTCTAAAATCCCGGGGCATGGAACATGGATACACGCCGATCCTACTACCTTGCCGCCTATCTAACCTGCTGCGCGGTGTGCCATGGCACGGCTTCCCTATAGTCACCGCTTACCACGCCCTTGTTTAAATATGAATTTTTTTATTCTTACGCTATAGCACTTTTATTTTTATTTAACAAATATTATTCAATTATAAAATAACTAGGATTAAAAGATTAATCTCGTGATTTACGAATAAACTGTATAATTAATTTTTATTTTTATTTATATTTATATTTAATACTTCATCATGTGCGACAAGATTCGATGCGACGGGTATCTTAATTTTTTTTCCGAACAAAACAAGGCCCACGTCAGCATTCTTACCGTACCGGCATGTACGACGCCACAGTGTTGAAATGCTGCGTCGCGCGACCAACTAGGGCCTTGGCCAGATCATCCTCAAAACCAAAAAGTTTTTAAGATTCTCTGTCGCATCGAATTTTATGACATATACATGAAACATTAAATATAGACGAAAATAAAAACTAATTACACAGTTTAACTGTAAATCACGAGACGAATTTTTTGATCCTATTTAGTCCATGATTGAATAATATTTGTCACAAACAAACAAAAGTGCTACAGTATCGAAAACTTTTCACTTTTCGGAACTAAACAAGGCCCTTGTTTACTTCGGCTCAAAAACCAAAAAGTTTTAAATATTTCCAGTTACATTAAATCTTTCGACACATGTATAAAGCATTAAATATAAACGAAAATAAAAACTAATTACACAGTTTAACTATAAATCACGAGATAAATCTTTTGATCCAGTTAGTATATAATTGGACAATATTTGCCACAAACAAACGAAAGTGCTACAGTAGCGAAATCCAAAATCTTTTCACATCTAGTTCACCAAAAAAACCAAAAACTTTTCAAGATTCTCCGTTACATTAAATCTTGAGACACATACATGAAACATTAGATATAGACGAAACAAAAACTAATTGCACAGTGCCTGTAGATTACGAGAAGAATCTTTTGAGCCTAGTTAGTCCATGATTGGATAATGTTTGTCAAATAAAAACAAAAATAATAGAGTACCGAAATCCGAAATCTTTTCGCAACTAAACAAGGCCTAGATTTCTAAAAAAGAAAATTCAATGTCAAATTTGAAATATATTTTAGAAAATGCTAAAAATAAAAAAATCTGTTCAGGTAGGGTTAGGATCAGTTCATCCTAATTATATGTTTATAACAAAAGAAAACCCTAATGGTGTTACATTGTTGTCTTTTTTCTGATGATGAGTTGACTCATCGGCAGCGATGCTCTTAACTTAGAGTAACAAACATATTTGATTAAGTTTGACATCTAAAAATTTAAATAGATACCTTATCAAGACGTATTATAGATGTTGATATTTTTTTCATATACTTGATCAAAGTTTGAATAAACTCAAAGTAAGGACCGTTTTGGAATACAAAAGTTTCACAAGAATTATATAGAGCTATCTCCTCCAACTAAAAAGAAAGAAAGAAAGACCATCTTTTCGTGCGATAATTGTCGTTCAGTCGGTCCGCTCCTCTTTGCGATCCCGCGCTAACCAATAGAGGTGAAAGGGTGCGAAATAAAATAAATAATAAGCAAGGATTCCTGATGCAAATGTACCAGAGAAAGAATATAAATGTAGAGGTGAAAAGGTGTTAAGAAAATAAAGAATAATAAAAAATTCCTGATAGTATACAAACTCCAATTAGTTGAAAAAGTCTCGGCGTATAGGTTTTCCTAGGCGACTCGAGTGGTGTCGCGTCGTCCGCCGCCTTCCTTCTCTCTCTTCCATCTCTTTGTGCCCTCCGGCAAGGAGATCGTCCCTGCTAGGTGTCCCAGACTCGTTGCCCTCGTCGTGGGGGTGGGTCGTCGTCCCTCTCTTCCTGGCCTTTCCCCCTGAAAGTCCACCAAAACTTTTTTTTCTTAAAACCCTAGTTTGCTAGCCTGTGCATCCGGTGTCCACTAGAAAGCTTTTCGGTTGGCGGGGGTCTGTCGTCCAGTCCACCGTGCCAATGGAGGGGATGGAAGATCTGCTGGGGCGGCTGAACCTGTCTTCGGAGGAGAAAAAGACCATCAAGATCGGGGCGGGGAAGGAGTCGTCAGTGGTCGCGAAACCCTACCGGCCGCGAGCAGTGGCCAAATTGCTGACAGAGAAGAATGTTGGGACTGAGGTCATTGTGGACTCGGTGGGCTGGATCTGGTGTCCGACGAAGGGAATTTCATGTAAGGATATGAAGGACAATATCTTTTTGGTGACTTTTAACCAGGAGTCAGGATTGCGCAAGGCGGTTGATGATGGACCATGGACAATCTCCAAAGAGGTTCTGATCGTCGAGGTGTTTGACGGGTCCAAGGCAATTGAGGAGTACGAGTTTAAGACCATTCCAATATGGATGAGGGTGGAGCGCTTGCCCCTGGTCTGATGAACAGGGAGGCAGCAGAGGCTATTGGGGATGATGTGGGATAATTTGTGGAGGTGGATGTAGATGGTGATGATTCTGCAGTGGGACGTGCCCTTCGCATCAAGATTCGGTTGGACATCAGCAAACCTTTGAGGCGTGGGATCATGGCTGACCTCGGAGAGGAGAAAGGAGAGCGTTGGTGCCCCATTGCATATGAACATCTACCGGAGTTTTGTTATATATGTGGCCATATTGGTCATGTGGATCGCTCATGTTCCAAAACGCTGGGGAAGAAAGAGCTGGCACCGTATGGGAGAGAGTTGAGGTTTATACCCCCGCGTAAACCTTTTGTCCATAGAACTCAAGGGTCAGTGTTGTCAGGCAAGCAATGTGGTTCGGGTTCTTGGAGGGTGGGGCGCTCGGAGTCTGGAGGCAGTGGTGGTAAATCCCGCTCGGATGGGCCGTCTTGGAGAAAAGACCCGGTGAAGGAGATCGCGAAGGTGGGCGGGAAAAAAGTTGGGGAAGAAGAGGAAGTCACAAGTCCTCTGAAGCTTACCAATTCGAAGGAGGCAGGTGCAGAGAAAGCGAAGAAAATGTTGTTTGGTGCTAAAGACAGGTTGGGTAGGGAGGGGAATAATGAAAAGGAGGGTGAGGTTCTAGCAGATAATGATGGGATAAAAAACAGGGTTAAGGTAGAAGCTCGGGGGGGTTTGGACTTGGTTTTGGGTAAGAGGAAGGGGGAAGAGGATGGTAGGAGCTGGATGTGCCGACTGAGGTGAAGAAGTCGAAGCAAGGGGTGCTGGAGGGTACCCAAAACTTTTCTCCTGAAGCGGGGCTGGAGGCGCAGCCCTGCGGGTCACCATGAAGATCATCGCTTGGAACTATCGCGGGTTAGGGAACGGCGCGGCAGTTCGTGGCCTTCTGGGTGCCCAGAAGGAGGAGGACCCCGACATCCTTTTCTTGTCCGAAACTAGAATGGACGAGAGGAGGTTGGACGGTTTGAGGTGGAAGATGGGGATGGCAAATATGGTGGTGAAAGATTGTTCACCGACTCGGGGTGGCGGTCTTGCCCTTCTATGGAGGAGGGGCATCAATGTGAGTGTGCAAGGCATCTCGCGTTTCTTTATTGACGCGGAGGTGACAGAGGAAGACGGCTTCGTGTGGCGGCTCACTGGCTTTTGTGGGCAACCGGTTGATAAGAAGTTGTCATGGCAAGCGTTAAGGACCCTCAATGCATCACGTACACGGCCATGGCTGTGTTTGGGGGACTTTAATGAGATTTTAGTGGCAATTGAGAAGGATGGTGGACCACCAAGACCTCAAGGCTGCATGGATCGTTTTAGAGAAGCTCTGGAGGAATGTGAGTTGGTGGATCTAGGGTTTGAAGGTGATCCTTTTACTTGGCGGAATAATAGTCACACCAGCGTTAACTATGTTCGAGAACGCTTGGATAGGGCTGTGGCAAATAAAGGTTGGATGGAGAGGTTCCCCTTGTACCATACAATAAATGGGGAGCCTAGGCACTCCGATCATCGCCCGGTGATTGTGAACACCAACCCGCCCTTGGTTAGACGGCCAGGAGGACAGCAACACTTCCGTTTTGAAGCTTCGTGGGTGGAGGAGGAGGAGTGTGAAAGTGTAGTGGAGAATGCTTGGAAAACAGCGGTAGAAGCAAGGGGGGAGAGGGTTGGGGGTGCTATACAGTCGGTGGCAAGGGATCTGGGAGAGTGGGGGAGGAATGTGTTAGGAGAGTTGGAGAAAAACGTTAAGAGAGCTAGGAAGGCGCTGGAGGAGTGTAGAAGGAGGGTTGTGACGGATGACACTGTGAGAAGAGAGGGGCTGCTCAAGTTTAAGCTAGAAAAATTAGAGGAGAAGAAGAATCTCTATTGGCGCCAGAGAGCTAAAGTGCATTGGTTAAAGGATGGAGATAAAAACACTAGCTTTTTCCATAAGTATGCTTCGGAGAGGAAGAGGCGTAATCGAATTAGGAGGCTTGTCAAAGAGGATGGTGTGGCCGTCGAAGAGGAGGAGATGAAGAATATGATTTCTATTTTTTACTCTGATTTGTTCACAGCTACCCCAGGGGAACGGATGGAGGAATTACTTTCTCAAATCGCCCCAAAAGTCACGATGGATATGAACTCTTCTCTTCTCCAACCGTTTACGGCAGAGGAGGTGAAGGGAGGGCTAGATGCCATTGGAGATCTGAAAGCACCGGGAGTGGATGGTATGACCTCTTTGTTCTATAAGAAGTATTGGGCCATTGTTGGGGAGGATATTACAAAGGAGGTACTGCATTTTCTGAATGGGGGGTCGCTCCCCAGTGGATGGAATGAAACGGTCGTCGTGCTGATCCCAAAGGTACCAAACCCTGAATCCCTCAAGGACCTTAGGCCAATAAGTTTGTGCAACGTTTTATATAAGGTTGCTTCCAAGGTCCTAGCTGCTCGGCTCAAGCTCATCCTCCCTGAAATAATTTCCCAAAATCAGAGCGCCTTTGTCCCTGGGCGGCTTATCACGGACAATGTTATGGTGGCCTATGAGCTAACACACTTTCTTCAGAATAAACGAAGCGGATCCGAGTGCTTTGCAGCCCTCAAATTAGACATGAGCAAGGCCTATGACCGTGTGGAATGGCATTTTTTGAGGGGAATGATGGAGAGGTTGGGTTTTGATGAAAGATGGATAAATCTAATTATGCAATGTGTGAGCACCGTCTCCTATCGTTTTAAGGTGAATGGTGAGTTAACTGAGGAGATTATTCCTACGAGAGGTTTGAGGCAGGGCGACCCCCTATCACCATACTTGTTCCTGATTTGTGCTGAGGGCTTCTCTGGCTTGTTAATTGAGGCTGAAAGGACCGGAAATCTGGAGGGGGTCACTATATGTGCGAATGCACCGAGCATTACTCACTTACTGTTTGCAGACGATTCTTTGCTTCTCTTAAAAGTGAATGACGAGAATGCAAATTGCCTGCAACATGTGCTACAACTGTATGAGGAGTGTTCGGGGCAAATGATAAACAAGGATAAATCGTCTGTCCTGTTTAGTAAGAATTGTGGACATGGGAGAAAAGCGGCTTTTATGTCACTGCTGAATCTAAGTCATGAAGCAAGATCAGATAAATATTTGGGCCTACCGGTTTACATGGGCAGGTCGAAATCAAAGTTATTTGCATACCTGAAGGACAGGGTTTGGAAACGCATTCAAGGATGGAAGGAGAAATTGTTATCAAGAGCTGGGAAGGAAACTCTCATCAAAGCAGTGGCCCAAGCAATTCCGGCCTATGCAATGTCGTGCTTTGATCTTACCAAATCCCTGTGTGATGAAATAAGCACAATGATTTGTAGATTTTGGTGGGCTCAGCAAGAAAATGAAAGGAAAATGCATTGGCTGTCCTGGCAAACTTTATCGTGTAGGAAGGAGTTGGGAAGCTTGGGATATAGGGATTTACACCTTTTCAACTTGGCAATGCTGGCTAGACAAGGCTGGCGTCTTATTCAGACTCCGGACCGTTGTGTGCACGACTCCTGAGAGCAAGATACTTCCCTGATGGTTGTCTGTGGAAGGTGAAGGAAGGTCCGGGTATATCTTACACCTGGCGCAGTATGATCAGGGGTTTAAGAGCACTGGAAAAGGGGATTATCTGGAGAATTGGTGATGGCAGTCAAGTCCGCATTTGGGAGGATCCTTGGATTCCAGCTGGGTTCTCTAGGCGACCAAGGACCCCGAGAGGTAATATTATCTTGTCAAGAGTGGCAGAGCTAATTGATCCAATTTCGGGGACATGGGATGTTCAACTTGTGAGAGATCTATTCTGGGAGGAGGATGTGACAAACATTCTGGCTATCCCAACTCATACTGATCGGGATGACCACGTGGCATGGCATTTCGACAGCAAGGGAGTTTTCTCAGTTAAGTCGGCGTATCATGTCCTGGATGAGGATAAAGCCAACAAAGCTGTCAAGCAGAAAGGCGAATCATCTAGCCGGCAACCAATGATAAACCAAGTCTGGAAGAAAATATGGCGTATTCCAGTGACACCAAAAATCCGGCAGTGTGTTTGGAGAATTGCCCATAACAGTTTAGCTTTCAAGATGAACATAAAACACCGTGGGGTTGACCTTGACACAAGGTGCCCAGTATGCTTCCGCTTCGATGAGGATGGAGCTCACTGTTTCCTGAAGTGCAAGGAGGTGAGGAAGTGTTGGCGGCTGATGGGTTTGGAGGCGATCAGGCGGCAACTGCTAGAGACTCCCTCAGCCGAATCCTTTGTGGCTGAAATACAGAAGCTGAGGAAGGATACGTGCATCACTGTGTGCGTCCTACTCTGGAGATGGTGGGAAGTTCGAAACAAAGTAAACCTTGGGGAGATGATGCCGTCAGTACAGGCTACAGCCCACTCGGTCATGTCCACGGCGATGGAGTTGTTGAACGGGGAGCTGGCGACCAACCCGGTAGGGGTCGCAATAACAGAGCAACGGTGGTCGCCGCCGGCAGAAGGAACTTTGAAAATAAATTGTGATGGGAGTTTCCAGGCTGAAACAAAAACAGGAGCCTGGGGCTTCATTATCCGTGATCACGAGGGGGGCACTGTGGTGGCAGGAGTGGGAAACCCAGGTCACGTCCATGATGTGTTCTTCATCGAAGCTTTGGCGTGCAAACAAGCTCTGGAAGCTGCGATCCATTTTGGTATATCAAGGGTGGTCATTGAGACTGACTCGAGCGAGTTAAAGGAAGCCCTGTTATCAGTGACGCATGACTTGGCCGTTGGAGGTGGTCTCGTCCGTGAGATCAAGGTTCTAGTTGAGGAGAATTTGGCTAGTTTTAGATGTGCTAAGATTCCACGTTCTTGTAATTTGTGTGCTCATGAGCTAGCTAGTGTGGGTGTGAGTTGGGACCCGGGGCAGTACCATTTCTGGACTGACCCCCTCCCGGATTTTGTAAAGCGTTTAAGTGCTCGCGATTGGGCTGAGCATCAGTCTATTAATCCAAGGCCATAGAGCCAAGGGCAGTTTCAAAAAAAAAAAAATTCCTGATGTAAAGTTAACGTGGAGATGGAAGGGTGCGTAGGTTTTTTTAGGAAGGAAAATTTATCTTCCCTGCGTTCCGCGCGATCTCCACCCTTGCTCACCCCAGCTGCCCAGCACGATGCGGAAAGGATCGAGATAAAAACAGGGATTTGTTTAGATGCGAATTTTTTTTTGATTTCGCTACTATATCACTTTCGTTTATTTGTAGTAAATATTGTGCAATCATAGACTAACTAGAATCAAAAAATTTCGTCATGCGATTTATAGGCAAACTGTGTAATTAGTTTTTGTTTTCATCTATATTTAATGCTTAATGCATATGCCGTAAGATTTGGGTCTTGTTCAGTTCACAAATTTTTTTAGATTTTGACACTGTAGCATTTTCGTTTTTATTTGACAAACATTATCCAATCATGAAGTAACTAGGCTTAAAATATTCGTCTCGCGATTTACAGATGAACAGTGCAATTAGTTTTTGTTTTCATGTATATCTAATATACCATACATGTGCCGCAAGATTCGATGTGATGGAGAATCTTGAAAATTTTTAAAAACTAAACGAAGTCTCGATGTGATGGAAAATTTTGAAAACTTTTTTATTTTGGGATGAACTAAACAAGGCCCAGAAAGGCAATGCAATCACCGCGAACTTTGCCTTCCACGCCTCACACATCACCCATGCTCAAGACGCCCTCCAGCTATAAATGGCAACGGGCAGAAAATATCCACATACTCGTGGGCACCCGACCCGGTGGGCGCGAATACAAGCATCAACCTGTGTCCGCGGGCACAGGCGTGGGCATAGAACTGTGCCCAACAAGCAAAGATACACGGGTAAGAAAAGAGTGTGCCCGCACCCGCAAATCCGCCAAACCCGCACTGACATGTGGGGCCACTGCCGAAGAAGTATATATCCTTTAGCTTCTAGAGTTTCCTCATCCCAAATTCCCAATCCTCACTCCACTCCACCAGCGCCGTCACCCACCCTCACGCGTGGACGCAGACCTCACCTTCCCCACATCGCGGTCGCGGCCCCACGGGTTGGCATCGCGCCTGCGCTTCTAGCCTTCCCAACCACGACGAGCGCGACTCCTCCACTCGCAGCATGCCTCCCGACTCCCTCAAGCGGCTAGGTCTGCTCCCCGACGCCTGAAGCCTGCTTCCTCGTGTCGAACTCTGGCCTCCCAGTACCGGCACCGAAGCTCCGACCTAGGACGACGGTGAGGCCTCCAGTGTTTAGCCTCCTCCACTCGCAGCGAGAGCGGCATGGCTCCTCCACTCGCGGCTCCCCGACACCAGCCGCCGGCCTCCCCGTGACCCCGGTGACCCTAGCACCATGCGAGCATTGCGCCTCGTAGACGGGTATGCGGGCATGCCCGCGGACAAAACATGCCCGTGGGTAGTGGGCACGGGCGCGTAGTGCTGCCCGTGACGGGTGGCGGGCGCGGGCACGGGCATGGATTTTTTCTCGCGGGCACGGGTTCATGATGCCAGTATCAGCACGAATTTTACCCGTTGCCATGTTTACCTCCAGCACACCCTACCGACCATCGTGGGCACGACCTTCTTTAGTTCTAAAAAAATTTTGCAAAATTTTTCGAATTCCACGTCATATCGAATCTTTAGACATATGCATGGAGTATTAAATATAGACGAAAATAAAAACTAATTGCACAGTTTAGTCGGAATTGACGAGACAAATCTTTTGAGCCTAGTTAGTCCATGATTGGAGAATATTTGTCAAATACAAACGAAAATGCTACAGTGTCAATTTCGCAATTTTGAAAGATTCTTCAAAGTCAGCGGGCGTAACAGACGAGAACTTCACTGTTGACGTCAGCATGTCCTGCATGTTCATCTCCTACACCTCCAACACCTTTCCCACCGTAAGGCCTTGTTTGTTTAAAAAAATTTTACAAAATTTTTCAGATTTCCCATCACATCAAATCTTTAGACGTATGCATAAAGTATTAAATATAGACGAAAATAAAAACTAATTGCACAGTTTGGTCGGAATTGACGAGACGAATCTTTTGAGTCTAGTTAGTTCATGATTGGATAATATTTGTCAAATACAAACGAAATTGGTACTATTCCTATTTTGCAAAATTTTTTGGAACTAAACAAGACACTTAATACCACATCCAGATACGACATTAGATATGTAATTAAGTGTATTGGTACTATTCCTATTCTAGCGCAATCTCTTCTAAAGGCACTCACAATGCAAGACTCTATCACAAAGTCCAAGACACTTAATTACATATTATTTATAGTACTTTGCTGATGTGGCAGTATATTTATTGAAGAAAGAGGTAGAAAAAATAAGACTCCAAGTCTTATTTAGACTCTAAGTCCATATTGTTCGAGGTAATAAATAACTTTCGACTCTATGATAGAGTCTGCATTGTGAGTGCCCTTAGGGAGGTGATTAAGGTGAAGCTTTTTTATGTTAGGAGGCAAGGCTACGCGAGTAGTGGGTTATCAGGTATATTTAAACATTATGATTAAAATCTTGATTGAATATGTAAATTCTAGGAGTTGTAAATTACAATGTTTAAAGGAATAGTGTGGAATTACTAATAACACATTTATTGATGCTACAGTAATGTAGTCTATAGTTTTGATCTACGAGTATACATATGTTGCAGACCCAGATGCTTTCTAGATATGGTTCTTTCGACAGTCTTGGAACCTTAACCATCCAGGTGTGAAAAATCAGCAATTTGTTTATTATTATTCTTGATTGCTCACTCTATCTGCTAAGCACTGAAATATTTTTGATGATAAATTGATAATCATGTTGATGTGACAAACTGTGGATTTTGGTAGCTCAGTTGCATACCATTGCTTCTTCCAATTTGCAATACATTTTTGAGTTTATAATATCAGTTAGCTATTATGTGGCTCTCAAACATTAAGCAATGAAGTTTGGAAAATATTGAGGATGTATTTGCTTCTTAGCTTACTCCGAAGAAATGGCATGTGTTGCTTGAAATGTTTTATGTAGGCAAAATTAACTAGCCACCGATCCAAAAAAAATTGTATGCTCCTTTGCCAAAAGCAGATGTTTCAACTAGAGTGAGCCTAATGCAAATCAATATCATTGCAGATAAATAGGTCTATTTTTGCTTAGGTTATCAATAATGGACTGCAGTTCCCATCCTTCTGCTTTGTTTTTGTTGTATTCTTTTTTTAGAAACTACTACACCCTAATTTTAGAGGATGAGCAACTAGTTGATTTCTTTTTTTATATTTTGGTTTTTGTTGATACAAGACTACTCTTATCTTGTATGTTTTTTGTTTAAATTTGAACTTTATGCATGCTTTTGAAATCAAGTTTGTGTTTTAAATTAATTAAGACACTGAAACAATAGTTCAGATTGCACATTGTATGCTGTAACACTGCAACTGCAGTATGTAGGTGCCTCTCTATTTGTTATTAGATCACTTTCTCAATATCACATTTGAAGTTGCTGCTCCTCGGTATTGCTCTTATTGCCGCCACCACAGGCCAACCAGGGCACCACACCGCCACCGTGCTTCTCATAGGTGATGATGTATCTCATCTCTGTTCTCCACTTATGTCTATTATTTGAACTTATAATGCTCTATTGTCTATTGCTTTGAAGTCTGAACCTACGACGGTTCTGAAGTCTTAAGTTAGAACCTGTTGTACTCATTGTTGTCACCCAAAGAGCCAGGCCTGGAAGTAAACATTTGTGGAGCTGCTGCTAAAGATTGATTAAGTCCAACTACTAACATTCCCAAAATGCCTTTGAAAACTGCAGCACTTACATTTAGAAAGCTTACGACACCGAAGCGTGTTGCCTATAGTGTGATGAGAATAGTGAGGAAGAAGGATACTATGGTGTATATGAAATTATTTTTTATAAGGGCATAGCTTGAGAAAACTATACTGAGTTGTAGCTATGCATGGATCAAACAATGTAGGGTGTCATGGATCAAATAATTTTGAGGGAGGTTGTAATGAACTTGACTATCATGACCACTTCCTTTAATTTGAACTCCGTGCTTGTATCATGTGTTTAGTGTCCTTTCTTCAAGCAAGCAAGCTTGGATGCTTTCATGTAAAATTGGTGCTTATACATCTAAAATGTGTCTCAAAACAACATGTTGCTAAGATCAAGTATATTATAGTGTTTAATGAGAATATGTAATTTTCTTGACACCACTTAGAATATGCACATTGCAGTATTGAACATCTTGATCATTTGATTTGTATGGATCTTTCCCCTTGAAGCTTTAACTATGGTTTTGTACATTGCGATCCCTGTGTGTTTTAGTACAAAAAATTAGTTATCCCGTAGCAACCCACGGGCACACTACCTAGTCATAGAAAAAACATGAAAAACGGGAAATTTTTTAACAATGTAAAAGGCCCTAAACTATAATTTCAGCAGAAGGAGAGTCCACTCTACAAGTCTATATATAATTAACGAATGTCTAGCACTTTTTATCACACCCCTCGGCTCTATAGCCTTGTATTAATCAAGGCTAGCTCAACCGAATCGTAGTAACGTTTACATGTTGACTAAAAAGGTTATCCAACCATATTTGCACCTGGCCCGGATCCTATACTCTAGCTAACTAAGCAGCCTCATGCATAGACGATTTACAAGAGCGAGGTATATGCTTTAAAGCTAAGAGATTAAAACACAAAAGTAAAAGATGACAAATGGCTTTAAAGATCATTCCGCTAGGGTCGAGATCTCTGGAACAAGTTGATGGCTGCCTCCAATCGCATTGAATCTGTCTCCAAACTCAATATGAGAGATGTCGTATTGATCAGCAAGATCCAGTGCCTTGAGGCAGGCTGTTGCTTCAACCATTAGTGTATTACTAGAACATTAGGCGCCCTTTGGGCGCCCTACCGTGACTTCTAATCACAGCCTTAAATTTCAGCAAGTTGATTAAGGAGATTGATAATGAGATAAATGCATAATAATAAATATTATTTTAAAGATTAATAACAAAATCACATCCAACATAATTTGTTTGTTACATGTTGTCCGAGAGTAAACATTACATAATGTTAGATGAACAAAGCTTAATCTTTTATATGTATTCATATGTGTTTGAATTTTTTTAATCTTCAGCCCTCCAGTTTCTTACTGGACAACATTCCACCCTTTTTTTGTTCCTTCTGCTCGGCATCGTCATCATCCTAATCCACGACTCTTTTGTGGCCCCAAAAGCATGTATTTTGGAGTTTGCAAAAAGAAAAAGAAAATGTAAAACATATGTAGAAATCACATGCAATGTAAGAAGTCTAGTTAATGACAGGCATACAAACCATGTTTTATTGGAGGTTCGTACACATGAAGGTTCCTGGAAGAAGAATAGTTTACATAACTTGTATTTGAAAGGTGCACAGCTTGGACAGAAATATCTTCTTGTCCGTATGACATGTAAAATGACAAACTTAGTAACTGTCCTAGAAGCAGATTTGCCAAAACAGAAGCCAATTCAAACAACTGGAGCTCCACCCCTTTCACCATCTTCATCACCTGGTCACTAGAAACCACCTAAACTGCCTTAGGGATTTTTTTATGACATATGGTTTGAGCAGTGATGAAATGTATTAGTAGTCTAAAAAAATAGCAATATGTGCTGTCCACTTAAGTAGCATACATGGTCAAATCATGTTGTTTCTTGAACTGGGAGCAGAGGATAGCAGAGAATTTATTGTGTGCGTATGGTGGTGAGGCGGGGTTGGTGTGGATCAAGGAAGGGCTTTCAGATTTGTGATGTTCCTGCATCTTGAGCACCATCTTGTCTTCAACCAATTGTTTTCTTTCAAAAGAAGATAGAGAGAAGAGGTGTGATGCACTTCGACTGAACAATCCATCATTTAACATTTTTGAGGTGGCATCCAACAAACATGTGGAATCATGCATAAACACTACATGCTTTGATGAGTAAGGACATATACAAGTGAGTTGGCACAATCAGGTAAGAAACAACAAAACATAAGATAAAACTGGAGGGTACAGAGAGCCACTTAGCAACAACAGAACTGCGAATAAAGAAATGCTAACCTGCTGATAAATTTGTGCACGGAAACTGATAAAGCCTCATTTGTGAGATATAGAACAAATAAGCCTCCAATAACTGGGAAGCAATAACAGGTTAACATTTTCTTTTGGAATACTATTACAAAAATCCAAAACTAATATATTAGTTTGCTACAGATAGTTTCTTAATAAGTTTAGTTCGAAACCAATTTCACAAACCAATGAATTTGACACAGCCATTTTGATGGATAGTAAGAGCAAAGCCATGGGACTGAACAAAGTCCAATAGTGCAGATCAGTCATTTAGAGAAGTTAAATGGGCATAGGCACTCAAACACTCGGTGAAAAAAAATCTAGGAACACATATAGAGAGAAGGAGGCTCAGAAGGAATCTCACATCTCCATCAAAATCACAGTTGAATTTGACGCCATCATCCTGCTCTTCTAGTTGTTATCAGTTTCGTCCTGTGAGCATATATGCATATGGAAAAAAATCAGAAGCATCCAGCCAATAAAGAGGTAACACCATCATTCATATTTGGACTTGAGCCATTAGAAATTGTGTAGTTATGAAATCTTGACAACTTTTGCACCAGCATTGCAAGCAGATAAAGCCTATGAATGCAAAAAGCAAATATGCCAAAGAACAAAAATATGGTTGCATAGCTCAGAAGTGCTTTACCTGAATTTGATGGAAGTTCACACATCAAGTGATACATACTTAAACTGGTGTCCGCAATCCTGGAATATACAGAATAATTACTTTCTTTAAGAAAGCAAAGGACCATCCTAGTGTGCTGCAGAAGCACAGTGTACCACAGTACAAAAACAATCATTTCACAATTACATGACATGGGTGGAACCATCAAAGCAAAGGTCTTGATAATTTTTTAAACAAAAATCCAAGTTGGTTGCAAACACTTGTTTGCAAGTAAGTCAGACCTAAATATAAATCCTCATGTACCAAGCATATCGACAGTGTCAGGTAGAGAAAAACAAAACAATGGGTATAAGACACATGATAAGTGATTGCAGAATTGCATAGCTAAATTAGTGTGATAACTAAACATGGGCAAAGCTGTTAATACGACAAACAAGAGAGCAATGACTATATGGCATCATTCTGGATTCCACTCTCAACGAGTAACATTCCAACATTGTAGCTCTCCTCATCTGCTAATTTTAATTTTAATTTAGGAATTATCATGAAACCTTCCTGCTTCTCTAATTTCCCCACTACATTCACTTGCTCCCACAGTTACCTGAATCAACTAAGATACAGGTAAGAAATCAGGGAGTCTATTTGTGAACTGACAAATCCCCAAATCAAAATAATTCACAATATCTGATGAGTGGGATGAACCTGCTACAGCTCATTTTTTCCTATAGAGTCCACTCCAGCATGCATCGGATGCTCAAGGCA
Organism: Sorghum bicolor; assembly: GCF_000003195.3. NCBI lineage: Eukaryota > Viridiplantae > Streptophyta > Magnoliopsida > Poales > Poaceae > Sorghum > Sorghum bicolor. The sequence continues at coordinate 48,066,257 of NC_012875.2, forward strand.
GCTGCTAGATGTTTGAGATCCGTGAGCCACCCTAGTTGGACATCGCCTCCTCTCTGATCTCTGCTCCCACACGACGAGGAACTCGCAGATCCGGTGGAAGGAAGAACGCTCCAACATGATGGCTGGGGAGCTAGCAGATCTGGTGGGAGCGACGAAGCTGTCGATCTTCATGTGCTTGGACTGTCCTAGCCCATGGGGCGAGATGGAGCCGTTGAGGGTTTGGGTTCCACTACTGCACCACAGTCCTCCCTTCACAGTTCGAGGAGTGAATCGAGGCCACTACACCAGATCCGGAGGCGGAGAGCTCACTTCGTCTTGATAAAGTGACATTCTGCTTGTGCCAGCATGGAGGTGACACGAGGAGAGGGGGGAGAGGCATGGAGGCGGCACGCCGAGGAGAGGGCATGGAGGCGCCCGTGCCGGTGGTAAGAAGGAAGAGAGGAAAGGGAGACTATGAAACAGATGGGGGAGATGTCACTGACCTGTAGATCTGTGCCGTCACCATGAGCAGAGGGGAGCTTGCCCCGGCACCGCGAGCGGAGGGGAGGGGAGAAGAGGAGTGGTCTCTGCAGATCCGTGAGCTCCTCTTTTAGAGCATCACCACGAGTTGAGGCGAGAAGAGAGAAGAAATGAGGGAAGCTAGGGTTTCGGGTGCCACCCAGGCCGTGCGGCAGTGAGCCCGATGAACATCAATACATCTGGACTGCGGGTTGGTTTTCAAAAAGCTAAAAGGCTTTTTTGTAAAAGATGTAGCACGACGTGTCGACACACGAATGAGCCAGCAATGCTCTGGATGCTGTGGTGCTCCCAAAGTCGAGTAACTTTTAAACAACCCTGATGCGTCTGTCCGATATTTCCAGCAGCTCCAGTGAATCCAACACCTCAACATTGAGTTCAGGTTGGAGTAATATATTGCAACTACTATTTTCTTTGAAATATAAATGTACGTGGTTCTTCTATGTATTTGATTTGACAAAAAAATTGGGTAATGCCTCTAGCGTGATGACTTGAAAATCTTTTTTTAAAGAAAGAAACATAATTTTGCCATGACATACGATGTGATAACTGTTACTATGTTTCATCTATTATTATACTTTCTCCGTCCCAAAATAAATGTAGTTCTAGCTTCCATGACTGAATTAATATGATAAAATATTTATATTTATATTACATAATTATTATCATTAAATATGTTGTCAAATCTATTCGCACAATGAATTTATTTGGAGATCTCTATTTGGCTTGCTAAAAAAGGCTGCTACTGATGTTGATTTGTTATGGGAGAAAAATATTATTCTATGGTTGAAAAGTAATGCTGATAAGCTCAAGCAAACATGGCTATGTTGCTAATATTTTCTATAAATTTAGTTAAATTTTAAAAAGTTTGTCTCACACAAATATCATATAACAACACTATTTTGAGATGGAGAGAGTACTGATATATATAGTACTACTCGAAAAATATGAAATGATGCATCATGAAAATAAGAAACATAAATTGTTAACTTTTCAGAAGAAAACTATGGATGCTGATGCATGATGTACGAGTAGGTGAAAGGTCCTAATATGGCTAGAGAGGGGGGGTGGGTGATAGCCTATTTAGAAATTCTACAAACTCACTAGAGCAAAACGTTAGTAAATAACAAAGCAAATCTTTTTACTCTAGATCTAAATGGGTGTTTGCAAGCCACCTAACCAGTAATTCTAGTTGCTATGATCACTAGGCATACAAGAACTAAGTCTCTAAAAGTTACACTAGTAAGCATAACTATACAAGACAAGACTAGCAACTAAACTAGTTATACTACTTTGCGGTAATTAAATGAAGAGGAAGAGATATTTATACCGCCATGTAGGGAATGAAACAATCACCAATATATGAACAATCATGCATCGGGAGAATGCCAATCAAACACAATTGAGACACCGATTTTTCTCCCGAGGTTCACGTGCTTGCCGGCACGCTACGTCCCTGTTGTATCGACTAACACTTGGTGGTTCGACGGGCTAAGAGGTATAGCACGAACCTCGTCCTATCTAGGACACTGCAAGAACATGTGGTCACCGGACGCACAACGGGTGACCACCGGACGCTCAACCCCTATGTCCGGTACTCCAGATCCAGCCACGTGTCAGCTAATAGAACCTCGCGTGTTGATCTCTAACGGTAATATTTGAACCACCGGACGCGGTAAAGTAGATACCAGACGCGTTCGGTGCACACCGGTCATGTACGCAGAGAGATTGTCAAAAGCATGGGATCACCGGACGCAGCCACCGGACTCACTCCTGAGCGTCCGGTGCCTTCAGTCAGAGACACTCGCAATCTCACAGCTAAAGTCAAGTCACACCGGATGCACAAACAGGGTCTAACCCGCGTCCGGTGCATAGCGTTCGATGCTCGCAGTAAACTTCGCTAGAGACTGACAGCACACCGGACGCGCAGGCTCAGCGTCCGGTGCCTGCGGTCAGAGCGTCCGGTGAGTGTTTTTCAATGAGAAACACTCCAGCGACTTCTCCAAACTTTCCATCGGCGCAATAGAAAATATGCATTTCATTTTCCCAAAAACCCTCTCTACCCTTTACACTCCACCTCATTCTTAAAGTGTGCCAACACCGCCATGTGTGTACCAACATGTGCAAGTGTGTTAGCATTTTTACAAACATTTTCTTCGAAGGAGTTAAGTTAGCTCACTAGGTTCTAAATGCATGCACATGAACAATGACACCTAGTGGCACTCCATAACCGTTTAGCCAAGGAATTTCCCTCTTTATAGTACGACTATCTATCCTAAATATGATTGCACCCTCTATGGTGCCTTGATCACTAAAACTAAAACCCTAAGCAATACCTTTGCCTTGATCTCCATAGGGTTTTGTTTTTTATTTCTTCTTTTCCAAGTTGAGCACTTGATCATCTTGTGGTCATCACCATCACCACCATGATCATCACTTGCTCCATCACTTGGCATGTACCAACCTTATTAAGTCTACACGCACTTAGTATAGAGGTTAGTACTAGGGTTTCATCAATTATCCAAAACTAAACTAGGACTTTCAGTAGGGCCATGTTTGGATCCACTAGCTAAATTTTAGCCAGCTAAAATTAGCTATGGTGGATCCAAACAGTTCAAACTAAAACCTAGGTAGAAGTGTTCTGCTGACACTCACTAATATCAGTTATAAATCATTAACATAACCTGCATATATACTTAATTCCATCATCAAACATATGTGTAGGGGTTTAAACTAATAAATTCCATAAGTTTTGGTAAATCTGTATTTTTAGCGGAGTTTATCTAGAAAACTGTCAAAGGAAATCACGGAATACCACCACAAAAACTACGTGGAAGACTCTATAAGACTCCAGGAGGCTCTCCATCGAAGATGATCGTGAGAGGCGGACATGGGGGGCCGACTGGCTCCACATGTAGGCCGTCCGGCCCGTGAGACCCATGGGTCAGCCTATCCTTCGTATGTCGGTTTTCCACCGTCTTTAAGATTGCATCTCTATTGTTCTTTCAAGTCGGTTTGATCCGAGGGTCTAGAATGAAGCTCGGACCTATATATTGCAGCCCCTACCCCCTAACTCAGGCATCCTAAAACCTTAATTCATATCCTCATCTCAGGATCAAGGCATCAAGAGAGATTAATCCTCTAGTTAGGTATATATATATATATATATATATATATATATATAGAGAGAGAGAGAGAGAGAGAGAGAGAGAGACAGAGAGTAAGGGAAGAGATGGGGGGGTACCGGTCGTGATACCTCTACGGCCTGTACTTTGGCGGATCTAGGCTTCTCCAAGTCTACATTTGAGATACCTCTGGCAATTGATTTCTATTTAAAGTATTTGTGCTCATTTGTTCAGGGATTCATAGTTCTTTTGAGTGCTATAGTTCTTGCTAGCTGGATTAGAGTAGTAATGGTTACCATAAGTGTGGTGCTTAGGCTACCAGCGTTTGCTCCCTGCTCTCTGGTTGTGTGGTAGTAGCGGGAGGTGATAGCCCCGTCTATCCTTTGTAGTCCATACCAAATTGAGTAGGTTCTTAAATTAGTAGGACCGTAGTCGCATCGGTAGTTATGTTTAGAGGTGCCTTTACTATCTAAGCGACGTCCCAAAGTGAACATTAGAATCATAAGCCTTGCTTTACCTAGGATTAAAAGCGATAGGAATCCTCTCTACTCATACCTTAAACCTTGATTGCTACCCCTGGACAAACTAATTGTTAGACAACACACGTTTCCATATGGATACAATACTTTAATACTTCTGGTGAAAACTACTTCGATACCCATGCACTTGCGGATTTTATTTCTGTGCGCCTCCACAGGTGCCAACATGCTCTTAGCTAATGGGAACCCATTATCTCATTAGCTGTTCCAACCTAACTAATGACAACTAAAACCAGTGAATGATGAAATTGCCCTCATGGCTTTTCCACATCAGCGCGCTAGGACCGCATGATTTTTCCCCAAATCGCATCGGCACACTGCTTTTCTCTTCACCGCACGCTCGCCTTCACTGCTGATGGCGGTGGCTTCCCAACGCTTGACAGTCTCCCCCACCCAACGGTAGCCACGGTGGCCTTTCCCCACCCGACCCGATGGCGGCCGTGACAGCCGTCGCCTTAAGATCCAATATATAGATAAATATTTCTACATTAAAAAAATACTTCCGGCTCCTAAGGGCACTCACAATGCAAGACTCTATCACAGAGTCCAAGACAATTAATTACACATTATTTATGGTATTTTGCTAATGTGGCAGCATATTTATTGAAGAAAGAGGTAGAAAAAATAAGACTCTAAGTCTTATTTAGGCTCTAAGTCCACATTGTTCGATGTAATAAATAACTTTAGACTCTATGATAGAGTCTGCATTGTGAGTGCCCTAAACTTTTTTTAGCTATATCACTATATACTCTAGTCATGTATGCATGTCCTCATGCATGATCATTGTCGGTTTGAACACCTCCATATTCAAACTAGCAGGTATCCCCGTGCTTCGCACGGGTCAGGAAGCCAGAATTATAATACATGATACAATTATACATTAGGAAAAAGATTAGTGACATTAGTTATAGATGGGTTGCCATTTGGTTGGACACTGCTGGCATAGTACAGTGCTATTTCGGTTGTATATGGAGACTCATATTGTTTAGGCCCAACCACTGAGGAGTAGGATATCTGCTAGCGTGCTTGCAGATGTCCAGTATTAGCCCTGCACCAAAAAGAGTGTTATATGTTTGTCGACAGTTGAATAGATTGGTATTGATCAAGTATGTCAATAATGTAGTGGTATATGTAAGGCGAAGGATTGAACTATTTTATTAATTCGCAGCTGATGCTGGACTGAGGTAAGAAGGTAGAATACAACGTCAACCTAAACCAAAGGCTTTTACTATTGCAGACTTGCATTACATCACCGAGGAAACCAAAAGGGATAATTATTTCATGGATTATTGTTCATGAAACTGTAATCTCTGTACTAAAAACAGAGGGTCTGAACGGAGAATAGAAGCTATTATATTTGTTCCTGAATATACAGCTACGACAGTAGATTAGATTATCAGCAATTGGGTACTCAGTGCAGGTAAGATTAAGTACCTGATGTTAACTTCAGGAACAAAAACTTATATCGATTCAGCTACTATCAATATCATCGGTAAGGAATAATAGAACAGTTGGGTAACATAGGCTGTCTTCCATGATCCTTAGCGCTGCTAATGGCAAGGATTGAACTATTTAATTAGTTGGTAACTAACATAGTTGTGAAATAATAAGGCAAAGGAAATTATTTGGGTAAGGTAAAGGGAAAACAATATGGGATGATTATTTGATCAGCTGAGGTATAACAGGATTAAAAAAGAGAGCATACCTAGTTCCCACTTTTCATGCCAACGATTTTGCTTTGTCAGCTGTGCAACAGCATTGTATGCAGGGGTGAATTGTTGCGCAATAAAATATGAGGAGTCTCTAAAGTGGTGTGTGGGCTGCAGAGCTGTACGACATAAGTTTACTCATTAAAATAGAGGCAAAATAAAGTTGTGTGAGATATATATGTGTATAGGAAAATGACCATTTTATTGTAGTGTTCCATAAAGTAATGGGAGAATAAGACAACGTGAGCTGTATATCTGATTATCTGTATAGGGAAATGGCAGGCTCTATAACGCTGTCGACTTCAACACATCGTTGACGTCGTCGATTGCGGCCTGTGTCCACAGGATGGCCCTGAGCTTCAATTTAGTATTTCACAAATAGATAGAAGCACCGAGTAGCAGGTAATTCAGGTAGATGTAGGTGCCTGTGCACATAGGAAACAGGGAAAAGGATTTTCTGTGAGCTACAATAAATTTAGTCAGACTGAGAAAGACCGTAGAAACAGGTGCACAACTAATATACAGAACAAACAATCTGTGATGCATATAAACTGGGAGATCAAAGAAAAGTTACAGCTATTGTTGGAGGGTATATTAAGTTGGGAGGTGGGAAAAAAGGTCACAGCTATTGTTTGAAGCTATACCCAACAAATATACATGCGACATGGCATATATACTAATATGGCTGTTACTTTGGAGCCGAATAATAATAATTTTGGCAACAACCTATTATGAAAACTAAACATATAAGATGTTTGGAGTTCCTATTGCCGAAGCAAAGGAGCACCTATAAGAACGCAAATCGTACAGGCAAGTTTGTAGTGCAATAAAATTTACCTAGAATTTGTACCCTGCCTTGAGGGAGAACAAACAATTTATGTTGCATCTAAGCTGGGAGGTAAAAAAAGTTGCAGCTATTGTTGGAAGGCATACTAAGTTGGGAGGTGGGGAAAAAAGTTAAGGTATACCCAACAAATATACGTGGCATATATACTGATGTGGTTGCTACTTTGGAGCAGAATAATATTACTCTGAGTAATAGCCTATTAATGGCAGAAACTAAGCATATAAGATATGTGGATTTCGTATTACCGAGGGAAAGGAACACCTATAACAACCCATAGAGGCAAATCTGTAGTCCAATAGAATTCACCTGGAATTTGATGTCGTCCTTTGTACTTATCTAAATTCAGTAAGGACGCAGTATTATATGAACTCTGCATTCATCCCATCGTGATGTTTAGCTGCTATTTTGTATGTAAGAGTCCTTTCTATATGAGTAGAAAGTGGTTTAAACAATGGGACTCCAAAGTCAGTAATTAAGGTGATGTATTTTTTTTGTACGACGCTTTTACAGTGGACTGAATACAGAGTGGTTTGGACTCAGAGGTCAGTAAAGAACAGCTTTTCAGTAATTATAATTCGTCGAGGTGAACTGGAATTGCAGAAGTAAGTGGTTTTGTTGGAAGGAATGCGTCCTCATGATTCTTGGAATTGCAGAAGTAAGTGGTTTTCAAGATTCCTCGTCACATCGAATCTTGTGGCACATGCATGAAACATTAAATATAGACGAAAATAAAAACTAATTACACAGTTTAGCTGTAAATCACGAGACGAATCTTTTGATCCTAGTTAGTCCATGATTAGATAATATTTGTCACAAACGAACGAAAGTGCTACAGTTTTGAAAAGTTTTCACTTTTCGGAACTAAACAAGGCCTAAGAGTATAGTATAGATACTAGCTCTGTCCATGGACCTCACAGTCGCAGACTTGCGGCTTTTGAGGTCAAGGAAGGAGTAAGAGCACCTCCATGTTAGGATAGAAGCGAACCGTGAGCTATCCAAACCGAACCGTGCACACTAGGAGCTACGAACCGTGAGTGTCAGATTCAAAAGCGCACCTTACAGACATGGCACACCAAGCCCATAAAAATATTATATACATACATGCACATGGTCCTTTCTTCTCCTTTCTACAGAGCACCCATCCGATTGCCCAAGAAGTCGTATGTAGGTCCCTCAAAACCGATACCTACACTAGATTAATCAAACTTTGATTCTATCTAAACCGTTCGGTTCGGCTCACACTAGAGGCGCCCTAAGGGAGAAGAGATAACGATGACTGCCAGATCTCACCATAGGTCTTACATGAAGGCTCTATCCATATGTAGTACCCATTGGTCAAGTAAGAATCCACCACAGCCCACAAGTCGAGCGGGTTCAGGCAAATTAGGGGACGGGGACTCACGTGATATTTTTTTTTTTTTGAAATGGATATTTTTAGATTTAGAACCTAAATGACACCCAAGACATGTGAGTTCGAGGAACTAAAGTATAACATGTAACAAGTTTACGGACCACCAATATTTTACTCAATAAAAGTTCACAGCCACTACACCAAATATAGCTGAAGTTAGAACGTCTCTCAGTGAGCAAAGGACGATGTAAACAGTGCATTAATCATCCTTGTAAATGGCATCAAGAAGAATGCTTCCCTGCATAGGTATAGATTTACTCTGTAGTTCAAAGCTTGCACAGTGCGGATGCGAGATGGCACTGTGCCTAGACATACTGGTAAAATGAATACTCATAAAAAACATTAGAGTAATCCGTGAGCCTCAAATAAAAGGCCAGGCCAATAACCTGCTGAAAAAGGCCGACGGTAATAATTAGCTTCTGTTCTGATCCTCAGATCATTTGGGGATATGGATAACTGTTGCCACGAAGATGGCCGAACAAAGTCAGCATGAAGGGAGACTGCGAACAGGCTCTAGAGTATTTGGGGGAATCGGATTGTTTGTTTTTTCTTCATTCCCCTCCTTGGTACATCACCTCACCTCTCTTATAGAGAGAGGACCCCAGGCCACCTAAGGAAGGCCTAATCAAATCGTAACAAATCATATCCAATCCTATCTCTAATTGACCCAAATCTAATCCTATCTGTAACTCATCAAATGCCTCTAATTGATCCTGTGGCCCCTGTGCCCCTAATTGATGCCCCATAACAGCTTCACATTCGTCTGCCCAACAATGCTTTGCCATCGTGTAGAGCATCTAAAATATCGTGACATGTAACATCAGCAACGTCTTGATTCTTGGAACCCGATAATATTCCATCTCCCTCAGTTTCAGAGGTGAGTGCAAATCCATCAAGAACACCAGATATAAGATTATCATCAACATTTTCTTTGAATTGATTCTTTGAAGTTGCACAAACTGCTTCAGCTTGATCAGCAAAGAGAGATTTTGATTCAGAAGAGCTGCAGATGTCTCTGTAGGTATCATACTTTGCAGCTCGTGTTTGGCCTCCTTCCAATATAGTTGACAGGGGGTGTAGAATTAAGACAGCACTATCTGCCCTCTCCAAAGCAGACTTCAAATCCAAGAAATCGTTTACGGACTCTTGTTTCTTGAACTGCACAAGGGCAGCAGTGGAATCAATGGAGAAGACGGTTGTAACCGAACCTGAACCAAATACTTTGCAGATGCAATCCTTAATTTCCTTTGGTCTAACCTTAGACATGAATCCCCAAATGACAACGATGTTATCATACACAGCAGCAGGGTACCTTCTCATATAACCTGGATCTGGTCTCTCCATGCCAGTGCTCAAATCAATCACTGTTCCACTGTTCCAGCTAGGGGACAAAAAATTGATGTGTTTCTGCAGCCTAGTGTTCGTTGCTAGGTCATCCAGAGGTGAGAACTGCTCAAATTTTATGCCAAGATAAGCACACAACTGCGCAAAAATACATCCAGTCATGTATGCATCATATCCAGCTTCATGCTTGGCACCTGAAATGAAGGAAGAAGACCTGCAGGGTAGCATGGGAAACAAAAGAGTACTAGGTCACTATGTTAATTTATGAACCAACTAAGTTCAATTAAATGGAAATCTCATAGCAATGTTCTCTGTACATGCCAAAGAAGTTTTGTGTAAGTGTGTTAAATGTTATCAAAAGCATGCAAGTGTATCAAATATCAAGGATCCAGACAAAACGTACGTCGTTTCATCTCCTTCAACTTCAATTGTCACAGGAGAATGACTGGATGCCTTCTCAGCCGATGAATAAGATGCAGGGCACAACAATGAGAAAGCTGAAGATAGTGATTTGCTTTTCTGCTTCATCAGTTCCTGAACTGCTTGATTGACAGACAAAAGATGCCTGGTATCTGCAATGTGTGGGAAAATTTTGTGGAAACTTAACGCAAATTCCTTGATAGATGATGGAAGAGGACCTACAAACTTGCTGTACACTTGGGCAATATCTGTTTGAACACAAAAGAAAATTTTGAAAAGCAGGAAAGTTAGTGTCAGAGAAATCAACAGTTCAATTGGTATATATTGGTCCAGGTTCACAGAACATCTGAGCAGAAATTTCCATGGTAGGAAATCATAAATTTTAAAATTGACTAGCAATATCTATAAAAATATATTATCTTAAATGATGGTCACAGTTAAGAAAGAAGGTCTGACTTGAGATTTGAGACAAACGAATAAACGACTTATATTTATGATCGGAAGAAGTATCTGTATGCACATAAGAGAACTACCTAGGAAACAACTATGTCCAATAATCAATTTCCTTTCTGATGAAAGAAGGTCGATGACATGGCGGATTCCTATTGCTGATTTGACTCTTTCTTCCCTGTTTTTTAGTTGATCTTCCTGCACATCTTTCTGCATTGAAGTAGAAAACACCTACTGCTTAGATTAATGGAATAATGATCATAAGGATAGTGATGTTTCATAGATTGAGCCTCTTCAATTTAAAGATAAAAGAAAGGAGAAGTGCCAGTTCCAAAAGTTGGATTGCATCATTCAAACTATGACCTAGCTTTTGCAATATGTTTAGTGTAGATAGAAAATTTAAAGAAACATGCACCATTCCAAATAAATAAATAAATTCTCTTACCATTAATAACATTCTGTCCTCATCAGTGTCTGAATAAACTACTTTCTTTTCAGATGTGTCATCCTCACCAAATGTACAGACAAAAACAAGATCCCTAAAGTTTTTTCTCAAAACCTGCATGGGAAAATATGAGCAGAAACAGAAATAGGTTACCAAGAAACATTATTAATGTAGTAAAACATTGTGCAACAGAAAACACAATTAGTATGAAAATATTCTAAATCAATTACCAAAGATTGCAAATTCAACATGGCAGAGTAACTAGCAAAATGACAACAGCCAAAAGTGTTGGACTTGGACCAGGACTATCTTACAAGGTTTAATGCATACCTTGATGTTTTAGAAGTGAAAAGGTATTCATTCTCTTTAATGTTATAGTTAATTAAAAAAAGAGATATGTCTATGTTCCTAAAGTGTTCCAACCCACATTCAGCGCATGCTACGGGCTTGTTTAGTTCCCAAAAAAATTTGCAAAATTTTTCAGATTCCCCGTCACATCGAATCTTTAGACACATGCATGAAGTACTAAATATAGACAAAAATAAAAACTAATTGCACAGTTTGGTCGGAATTGACGAGACAAATCTTTTGAGCCTAGTTAGTCCATGATTGGACAATATTTGTCAAATACAAACGAAAAGCTACAGTGTCCATTTTGCAAAATATTTTGGAACTAAACAAGGCACATTGTACAGGTTATGAGAATTTGGCCATTGGTTACTGTAAGTGTTTTAGGACGCAAAATAAATTGGACAAATTTAATAAGGTAGCAAGAGACAACTTTAGTAGGGACATGTCTTCTATTTATTTTTATTTTCATAATCATGTGTAAGTCTAATACACCAAATAAAGAACAAAAAGGAGGGTAAGAGCACCATTCAGCATTTCTTAACGATATAACTCAGGAAGAACTACAGTAACTTTTCACAAATTTGCTGCCCAACTATCACTATATTCCAAAGTAAAGACTGTGTTCTACCTGTTGAATTAACTTCAATTGATGGGATGAGAATCCATTAAGCATAATAGCTGGGCGCATTTTGAAGAAAACTGTCTGGAATTGTCCTGCACCACATTTAATGTTTACTGACAAATGGTTGTCAACCATTGGCTTGCTGACTATCACATCACGCCATTCCTTGAAGTTCATTTTCATCCTTTCTGTGAAAAGAATATCAGAAGCACTCTTTAAAGGTATGTCTCCGTCCTCTTCAGAATTGGTGGAAGATGTAGCGGTTTGACCATGATGCAATGTATTAAATTTCTGTAGCGCCTCTTCCTCTTGTGCTCTGGATAGATAAGATATTCCTGAGATTAACCAAATATTGTAAATGAACAAATGCTCCGGAATAACATGCATGGAGCATGGTCTTATCTCTAATGTACTGGACAATGAAGAACTACAAAACGATTAGTGTGATAAGCACATCTTGCAATCTCCATTGACAGAGAAAAAGGCATGAAGTAAAAGCTTAGCAAACTATTATAGGTAAAAGAAAGCACCTTCACGGAAGCATGTGTTGAAATCAAACTGGTACTTTGCTAGGAAGTCAATTGAAGTTGTCTGACAAAGAAACTCATGAGATGAACAATCACTAGGGAGCTCCTTGCGAGGGAAGATAAAGAAGTTATGCCTGCAAGAAGAAAAAGGTTATATCCTGAAAAAAACAGCTGCAAATCTGATTAGCAAGTGATCAAGCAATCAACAACTAATGTCGATTGTCGAATTACAAAGCAGTAATAAGGCAATGACTCAATATACTGCAAAGTACAAACCCTCACAACTAAGATACTCAAAGAGGGAATGTCATGGTATGAAAAGACTGATACAGACAGAGATACAGAGCAAACTATATTGGTAGTGTTGGACATGTGTCAGGACAGGGGCGGGGACCCCATAAGTTAGTACAATTTCCACTGGAAATTTTTAAATTTGATCAAAATTTTGACAAAATTTGTACTGCTGTCACCCCCTAACAAAGGAAAATTCACATTTGCCTCTGGTGCCATCAGTGTGCACCATGGTAGACGAAACTACCACACGGCAATTGGAAATTCATGCAAGGTAAAACGTGTTGATGATCCATTCTTGATCAACAATTCAACATTCCCCATAGGTTTCTCAGAAGTCCATTTTCGTTGCTATCTAGTTTGAGCTTATCGTTGCAGAGCATTGCACGAAGCACGGTAAGCCAAACTAATAATTGCTGTTTTCTCACACCTGCTCAGAAAAAAAAAAGCCCCCCCTATTGTGGCTTCTCCTCCTATCAGCACAAAACTTTCAATAGGAAATAAGGCCAAAATGTTGCCTACGGCACAAAAAATGTGCGAGTCGCACCCCCAAAACCTCGATAAGATATTCAGAATCCTCAGCTACTAGTGGGTTATTACTGGAACATGAAGGAGATTCGGGCGAGACAAAGAGGCACGCACGGATGGGCAACGAAGGCGGACTTGGCAGGGTCCCATCGGAAGGGGCAGACGCCGAGCTGTAGGGCGGCGAACCGCTCCGCGGAGTCGCGGAGTTTGAGGTAGCGCACGTCGGCGCGGTCGAACTCGAAGGTGTCTCTCCAGGGCGCGCTCGTGACGCCGCTCATCTCCAGGTCCACCCCTACGAATGCGGCCTCCCGCACGCGTCCCCGCAGCTTCTCCAGGGCCTCCGCCATGTTCCCCCGCGTCACCTGCTTCACCGCCACCCCGCTGCCACCATCGCCACCGCCACCGCCGTTGCCTCCGGGCGGCGGGGAGGAGATCGCGCGGTAGAGTAGGATTCTAGGCGGCGGCGCCCGGAGGACGCGCCGGAGGCGGCCCTGCATCTGCATGGCCGCCGCCGTCGCTGGAGAGAGAGGGTGGAGCGGTGGAGGCACGCGGCGGTGCGTTGGGCTTGATTTGGTTTGATGGATGGATGGAGTCCTGCTTACCATATGGCCCATCTTCTGGAGACTAAACTTGGGCTGTATCTTAAGTTTCGACATTGTCGCAGCCCGGTTTTTATTTGATTTATTATCTATCTTTTTTTTTATTTACTACTATATAAGAACAGTACGGATCAAGCCTAAATAGGCAAAAATCAAGCTGCTTGCAATTTACATTCAACTCATTGAACATATCTTGTGCACTAAAATCTGTATTTATTTTGAGATGGTTCGGTCACAAAGAAACAGCAGCATGGGGAAGTTGCTGGTCAGGTAAACAAAACGACCGATCAAAACTCTGCGGAAGGGTGGTGGATTTCTGATTTGCACCGCTCCATTTTCTCCCCTACACAAAATGATGCAACCTGGAGTTGCGTTTCTCGCTTATTCTGGTTGCTCTTCTGCGCCTTTGCTCTTTAGGTAGCACCAGCGTGCGAGATATCTTTGCCGAAAAGCCCAGCGATTGCTTTCCCTGGATCCTCCTGCTTGATGAGGGATTCCCCGACGAGAACCTTCATCAGACACAGCGGAGGAGTCAGATCAGAAACACCAAGGAATGGCATGTCGCCAGTTCAGCCTGCTGTAAGTCTACAGTATCTCTGTCTCATGGCTTACCGCTTTGACCCCAGCATTTTGAACAAACGAAATATCATCAGGAGTGAACAGCCCAGATTCTCCTACAACCTGAAACATAGAAAACAACGTGAATGCTCGATGCAAGTACTACTTCCTGTTTAGATGACATTAACAATGTGATAACTGTCCCAATTGTAGCGAAGATGACACAAATCACGTGATAACTGTCCCAATTGTAGCAAAGATGGCACAATTCACTAAGTAAACATAGTTGTAGAACATAAGCATTGCAAGGTTAGCATTGTACTTCACCGATTCATTCTATCTGTTTGTATAAGAATCTGTGCAACAAGGTATTATTTGTGCAAGTGTAATCTGTGAATAGCTCTGCACAGGTAACATGGAGCGTGAATAGTCATAGCCAGAGACAGAGAAAGCATACTTTCTTTTTCTTTTTTTGCTTTTCCCTAGATTCGTGTCAAAGAAAATACTTACAATTACATCCTTTTGAGCTATAATTTGTCCTCGTTCACCCTCCAGAAGCTTTTTTGTGTTTGTAATATCAACTTCAAATGTCTCTGGAAAAAGGAAATGTCCTCAATGACTTGTTCAGCCTAATAGCATGATATGGAGCATTTAGAAATAATGTCTATACTAATCTATTCCAACAATGACCACATTATCATGTTATGTCTAGATTGACCATACATTTCCCCCCGGTCACTAATTTACCGTGCAATAGAATCTTCATAGTATGGTGACGTTTGAGATGTATAAGCCAATGGTTTAATACCCTGAATGAATCAACAAGCTTCCAGGTGATAAAATAGACAAAAGGCTTGTCTGGTATCACTAGGTGAATTCAGTATTAAAAGTTTAAAAAAAAACAGCATACCAAGATTACGGTTATTGATGCCGATGAGCTGTACACCATCAATCCCTAAAACACGGTCCATTTCCATTTCATCATGGACCTTCAGTAACACAGTCCAGTTGAATCACTAACTCAAATGACTCAACACTCAAGAGAAACAAGAGGTGACTGTTGAAACAACATAAAAAATATATAGCAAGAACAACTCAGCTAACCTCAACTAAAGCAGCCATCCCAAGTATCTTGCAAATTTTCAACATATATTTGATATCGCGGTCAGGTAATACAGCAGCAATTAGAAGAACAGCGTCTGCACCCTTGGACCGTGCATAGTAAAGTTGCCAAGCATCAACAATGAACTCTTTGCACAGAAGAGGGCACTGCATTTAGTAATTCGAACTTGAGCTATTCATGCACTTAAACAGCCCTGTCAGGATATCATTGATTTCCCAAATCAAATATATGTATGTAATTTGGAGACAGCACCTGGACTCCAGCATTGCGAATAGCCTCCAAGTTGTTAAAACTTCCCTGATTACATGTTGAAGGAAAACAAGTGTCTTCAGCATATATCACTTATTGATGATACAAATGAGACAGAACTTCTGAAGGTAAAGAATAAATGACCTGAAAGTATTTTTCGTCTGTAAGAACACTAAGGCATGCTGCTCCGTTTTTCTCGTATGCCTGAGCGATCTGAACCTGTTTATATCCCAACAAGCATTATCAGACGGCAAGAGAAGCAGTTTGGTTTGAAAAACAACATCATGTATGTTCATTCGGATTTCAGAATGTCAACAAGTAAAATCAATAACTATCACGAGGCATTGTTCAAAAGCAACATGAATCAGATGACTTCTACCCACTTATTTCCCAGTTTTTTTAGCAGGCGTGCAACATATATGGGCCAACTTCAATACTTGGCTACTCCAATTTCCAATCTTTGCATCTCTCTGAAGGTTCATAGCACATATGTGATGTAAAGGAATGGCATCCTGGCATACTCAGGTTCCGTTGTGTTATTAATTAGTAGTTGCTGTCGGACTTATTTATTCTGTCACTGTCAACAATCAGTTCAGTCAATAATAGTATATATCAGGTTCAAATTAGTGCAGCTCCACAAATGAGTTCCCAGGACAAAACATAAGGATCAATGGGCATATTATATAACAAATATATGAACTTATACATAACAAGAAATGAAATGATTGGATTTACTCCTGCCAAAATTTAGTCATATGCTAAACTCACCGGATCAAAATTCTCCCTGATAACACCCCGGCTTGGTGAAGCCTTCTTGACCTCCGCGATCAGAGCAGGCAAGCCAGTTCGATCATAGGACGCCTTGAGCGCCCCAACAAAGTCCCTAGCGGGGGGAGCAGCCTCAAGCGGGCCCTTCAGCATGTACAGGGGCCTCCTCTCCTTCATCTGCCAGCACAAAAAACCGCGTGAGCACGAGACTAACCCCACGCTCGGGCTTATCTTCACCTCATTCTCGTCCAACCATCCAGACGTGCCTGCGAAACCTCTACATCCTTGTCCCAGATGATCTTCTCGAGGATGTTCCGCGGCGTGTTCCCCTCGTTCTCGAGGCGGAACTGGAACGGGCCCACGTAGTGCACCGCGGGCCCCGTGACGGGCCGCCGCCGGATCCTTATCCCGTCGACGCCCGGGACGACCTCGGCGGAGTCCGCGGCACCCGCCACGGGGCTCCCGTTGCCCCCTTGCTCCGTGTCCGTGGTGGCCCCCGCGGCGTGCGAGCTCGTCGCGACCTCATCCACCTCCACCTCGGCGTCCTGCACGACAGCCACACGAACCTCACAACTCGGAATTCGAGGCGAGCCGAGATCGAGAGCGGTAGACACGGGGGAATCGAGCGCGGAAAAGCTGACCGTCTCCGCGCTGGTGCAGCGGATAGGCGCGGGGCTCGGGCGGCCACCGGCGGCGGCGTCCATGGAGGCCGCCGTGACGGGGCGGCGCGCAGCTGTGACTAGAGTACCGGTGACGGTTCCGGGGCGGCGGAGGTGGGAGTACCTTGCGAGGGCAGCGAGGCCCGGCCGGGGAGGCGCGGATCCGATAGCTAGTGCTTCCATCCGAGGCGCCCGCAGCGCAGAGCAGAGGTGGTCTGGCTAATTGGATTGGGGTGGACGTTAGCCGTTGGGCGTCGTACACTTGCGAGCCTTCCCGCTGCTGTCCTGGTGGCGTCTATAGGTGCCAGTCGTCCACGGTACTAGCGCTAGCAGGGCAGCGCCTGGGCGCGTGACAAGTAAAAACTAAAAACATAATTAAAAAATAATTTACGAGACAAATCATTTAAAACTAATTAGTCTATGATTAAACATTAATTATTAAATAAAACAAAAAGAACTACAGTTATAGAGGATACCTATTCGGACCTATAAAAAGCTTTCTTACTCAGAATCATGATGATGGTGCCCCCAAATCAGCCATCTATCGCAAACCTCGTTTGTCATGAAACGAAGCCCATGAGGGCTTCACCAACACACACTTGTTTGTTTAGTTGATAAGCCATGGTAAAAAACAATATAACTGACCGGATCAAAATTCTCCCTGATAACACCCCGGCTCGAACAAACAATATAACTGACCAACCGCGAGAATAGCAAAAGCGCAGCATAGCAATTAGCTAGAGCAGTCCATCACAAGCTTCTGATTCTGAAACTGAAAACTGCAGCATTGCAAACGCGCAGAAAAATTCACAAGAAACACATCCATTTTGCAGAAATGTAAGGCGCCGAACAAGGGGTTCTTGCCACGTTCCAAGCCAAAAGATGGTGATGTGTGCACTAACATTTCATAAGATAGAGTGCAGGCGCACAATTGGCACATACAGACTACTACGGAATGCCACCAGTGTTCTGGACAGTATTCACTGATTGTACATAACCAGATGGCCAGCGACAGCACTGCAACTACATTACATAAAGGGAATAGCACTGACAATAGTAGCGTTTACCACTAAGTGTGTCGCCCTGCGCCCGTGCTTCCTTGCAAAACGCCCCCTCCAAGCAAAATGCCAATGAGAGCACTGGCAGCACATAGAGATACTACACAACATTTGTTTGATTCGTTTGCATAGTTGTTCCTGCAAATTCAAGCAGCATCCCCACTCAATCCTTGATCTCTGTGGCAAAGATTTGGTACGCTCTGCTGCCCCAGATATCGCTTTTGTCCCTATAGTATGATTTCAAGCAACACCATATCCAAGGTGGATTCCTAGTCAAGGGGACACCTTCCTCGTGGTCTTCTGGTTCTGGGTAGCCCAGTAGCTTGTTCATCTTTTTTATTACCGCTTCTGCTGTCAGAAAACCACCGAAGAATTTGACCTGCCAAGGATTCAGACGTTTAAGCATCCATAACCCTTTTACCACCAACACTGATTTTTTTCACTAGTGATGAATGTGGACACCTGGGACGGTCTGTAGACTATGACAAGGAAATCAAGCATAAGGGTTATTTACTAATATTACCATCTCATCCTTATGGACTAACGCATGGATTCTCGCTGTAGGATCCTCAAGAGTCAACCGCATAGTATATGTACCAGTTGAAAGCAACGAACGGACTACACTGGGTTGACATGGAAATGCTCCCACAACACGGACCAAGGTTTTCGCTTTGTGTGTCACCTAGCACAAAGAAAAAGGAGATATTGAAGCTGTATTAATTAGGGAAGCAAAATATATAGTTTTCTCTTGAAAAGGAAGAGATAAATCACTGAGATACAACTTAAAGTAAACATGCTCGCATGTTCTCAGGGGTGTTGGATAATATTAGACAAAATCAAAAACAGAAATAAAACTAATAAATAACTGGAGAAAAATGGGAAAGAAGTAATACCTCATCATGAGTTAAAGACTCCATTAACGTTGAGTAACCTTCTTTCTCATATTCTACATCTACACCTGACAGAATTGATAACAAGTTGGCATGAGGCAAAGCCTTTGTGGGCAACAGATGGCAGCAAAATGCAATACAACTTTATGCAGCGCTTCATCATCAATATAATACATGTAAACAAGCACTTTGACAAGATCATGTGCTCCATTTAGATCTCCATATATACATACCACATGAGAAAAAATATTGAGGTTTGTTTTTATGCACAACAACATTCATATGCAAATAAAACAGAGGGATGCTATATTATACACTTATTCAGGTAACAATGAAGATAAGGCCTGATGAACAAACTTAAATATTGCTATTTTAATCAATTATAGATGCTAAATCAGAAGCTAAATTCATGATCAGAACGATGAAAGAGAATATGTTCATCAGTGATTCAGAGTAGCTGTGCAAACTATCGGACTATACTCTATACCAGTAACATTAGAGGGGAAGCCTGTCATCGGCTGGCAGTGAACTTTGTTGGCGTTGCGGCTGTCATACATCCTGGAGGTGTTCATGCAATTGGTAAAATACTAAAATTTACTCATATAATGTCCAAAGAACATTAAAATTTCATCAGAAAAGAAGATTACTTCAGACGATCAACAACGCTACCATCTTCATGAGATAAAAGGCGAACTCTACTAGTGGGCAGCAAAATGCCTTTCCATATGCCAAACTCTTCTTTGCAAGTAATGTTGCAGAACTTGGCCCAATAAATACCCTTTTGCATGTGTAGTACTTCCTTGATAAACCTGTTTGAATAAATCCTCAGAACAGTTCCTACACATGGCATTGTGCACAAAACCTCCCTGTGTAGAGGTGGTCCTTCAAGTAGAGGGGGCAATTGAACTGCTTCAGCATCCGAACTATATGTTCACCAATCAATAGCAGAGAGGAGACCAAATAAAACAGATAAGTTTAGTGAAAATAGTGACGTGGCTGACATCAGCAAATGTTTTTTCTAAGATAAGACTTATTTTCTTTCTATTGACCATGCTTAAGTTCAGTGCACCATATAAGAACAACCAAATAAAGATTAAAAGCTGCAACAGTATTTCAAAAACACTTGAGCACCATCCTATATTGCATAGATGGTTTTCTTAGTTACTGCTGAAAAAATTATTAGAAACAATAAATAAACAGATAATCTTACATTGCCTGAAACTCAGCTGCAGGGGTGTCAGTTCCATCCCAAACATAAAAAATCCATTTGCCACTATCTTCACAGACATGAACAACCTACAAGAAGGCAGAGAGAAATTTTTGGAGCACTCCCTGTACCAAAATAAGTCTTGAGTTTCAATATGATTGAATAAAGAACTAACCTTGCATACTAGATCAAAAGTAGAATCAGACTTTAAACTCCTTAACTGCAATTCAAGATCTTTCAGACCTGCGGTGCAAAATAGTTAGATAGAAACAGATGTTACAAAAGTTGTTGGAGGCATTGTTAGGGACATACTAGTTAAGTATTTCATGAATCTCTGCACAGAGACAAAGATAGACACAGAATACATGCTATAATAAAAGGTATATATCCTAAAGAAAAAGAATAGAGTAT
Source organism: Sorghum bicolor (assembly GCF_000003195.3). Taxonomy (NCBI): domain Eukaryota; kingdom Viridiplantae; phylum Streptophyta; class Magnoliopsida; order Poales; family Poaceae; genus Sorghum; species Sorghum bicolor. Next base: position 48,086,904 of record NC_012875.2, read on the forward strand.
ATCGCTTGTACTTGTAGGGAGAGCAGGTAGTTAAAAAAGTAATATGAGTTCATTGCAATAAGCTGACAATCTAACAAAATAGGAACAATTGTAGACAGAAAATTCAAACTTTTGTTGTGTTTGATTGAAAGGCAGGCAGAGACCCTCCTTAACTAAGGACTAAAATGAGATAATGAAAGTTCTGTTGCACTCATAAATTTATAAAATACTTGACTCCTTTGGGTAAGAAGAGTTTATAAATAGAATGGCTGCAGTATACTATTTGATCCTACATAAATTCAGGCGAATCATGCTAATTGGTGGGACCAAGAAATCAGAAACTGAATTAGCCTTTCACCCCCCCCCCCCCCCCCCCCCGCCCAAAAAAAGTATGATAGCTAGGCTGGCTTCTCATTTGGATAAGAACATGTTCACCACCATGATATTTCATTGACACATAAAAATGGAGTGGAATGAGCACAAATAAGGCACCACAGAAAATATCATGCATATGGGTGGACCAAATAAATCATCAAAAGTATTTATCGATAAGGAGTCACCTAGAAGATTATATGCAAGCCATGTTCTCTGCTGGGTTAAAAGTTCTTTGTCATCTATCCTGCCACGATATTTCATAGAAGACTGATATGGGCTGCACTCAGCAAATACTTTGCTTTCAAATAGCGCGAATGAAGAAAACTTTTTGTTAAATGTAACAAAGAACTCCCCATGCATTGTTATCTGCAGATCAAAGTAGGCATGAACGAGGTGTTGTCAAATGTGTTATGCTTAAATAACCACACATAAAAAGGTATGTGGAAGTTTATAGCTCTGAGAAATATCCAGTGACGAATGGCACAATTTAATAGAGTTTTATGCTGTACCGTGACGTTATGGAGACTGATCACATCTCCACTTGACTTAACACAGGGCAATAGGGCAGTGTCCTCAGCAAAAAATGTTGCAGAGATTCCAGCCGGGCGTGATTGATCCACAATCCTCAACGTAAGAGTGAAATCTGCAAAAACTATAGCCATAACCAAGGGTTCTAGCATTGATTTGAGTATCAAAAGTGAGACTTAGAAATGAAAATGCAAAAAGTTGCAAAAGAGGCGATCTAAGGACAAGCACACGAGCTAAAGCATGTGTCCCCTCACAACAAGCAACCAACAATTTGAGCAGAGAACTAATCATAATCAACACTATTCAACAAATCATTTCAAATATACACTTCTCTAATTTCACAGGGAAAGATCACAACGCAACCCCACAAATTACCGTGGCTCCACAGCATTTGCCATCAAGAACAAACCCTAGGTGAACACTTTGTGAATCAGACTGAAGAATAACTGAAGAAGGAAGCATACAGCCTGCAACAGCTTAAGCACAAACCGTCAACTCTCAGCCTGCTAAAATCCGAATAGACCCTAAGATGACGCCGACGCCAGGTGCGCCGAAGGAGAGAAGGGAGGGGTTGAGACTTGAGAGTGAGGCTCACCCGTGCCACGGCTGCGGACGGCGGTGCCGATCTCGGAGACGACGGCTAAGATGCAGACCCGGACGCCGGGAACCTTGAGGGCGTCGGCGATAGACAGGTATGTGTACTGAGGGTCCCTGGCCGCCGCCGCCGCGGCGGAAGTAACCGCGTCGCCCTCGCGCAGCCTCTTCCGCTCTCCCGCTGTTGCCTCCTCCATAGCCTGGGTGTGATTGACTGTAGCGTGCTGCAAGCAAATCCTGGACCTGAAGGTGCTGTTTGGTTCACCACAAGGGACAGGAACTTCCCGGCGCTACCTGTCGCAAAAGCAATGGATACCGCCATTTGTTTGAAAGTTCAGCAAAATCAACGGATACTGCATTAGGGTTTAGGTATAAGAATGCATCCAAAAGAACACACGCACCTTTACATGATCCTCCCTGATCCAATTGGTACAGGTCGTCCTCTCCCCATGCCCCCTCTAGCACAGCTTCCCTTTTTCACTGAAAATCCCATCACAATCAAGAACAGAACCCACGGTTAGGGTTTAAGAAAAAATGTTGATGCCAAAGGGAGAGGAGTGGGGGGAGGGGAGGGGAAGGGGATGGGATAGAATGCGCCGTTCTCACCGTTGAAGACGGGGCCGGAGCCGGAGAGGAAAGGTGGAGATGCGGCGCGGGAGAGTCGAGCGGAGCGCGCCGCTGCGAGGACAGGGTCCGTTGGCTGCGGCCTGCGGCGTCGCGACTTGGGAACGGAGCGGGTAGTGCTGGAGTTTTTTTTTTTTTTGCCATTATAACCGTTTCGCGCCTCTTCAAAATTCCATAGTGCCTTAATATTAATAGATGCAAATTTCTATCCATTTTTTGTCTTGTACCCAGTCTTACTCTTTTTTTTTGTCTCCTCCACGTTTCCGATTTGTTCTTTTTTTTTGTTATGATCGGCTTTCAAGTTTATGATTTATTTTCGCTTTTTGTTACCGTTGTGCTTGGTTTTTTCGTTTTTGTGGGTTGTTTCTGTTTTTCACTTTGAAGGTTGTTTCTATTTCTCTTTCCACTTGGGCCTTGTTTAGTTCCCAAAAAAATTTGTAAAATTTTTCAGATTCCCCGTCACATCGAATCTTTAGACGCATGCATGGAATATTAAATATAGACGAAAATAAAAACTAATTGCATAGTTTGGTCGGAATTGACGAGACGAATCTTTTGAGCCTAGTTAATCTATGATTGGACAATATTTGTCAAATACAAACGAAAGTGCTACAGTACCTGTTTTGCAAAAAAAATTGGAACTAAACAAGGCCTGGGTTTTGTGACCGGTTATTTGTCTTACATTTTTTGCGTCTTCTCCATGTTTTGATTTGTTTTAGTTTTTATTCTTATCCTTGGTCTGCATATTTCTGATAGTTATTTCCATTTCTTTTGTAACTTTTACGTTTTTTTTCACTTGGCTTTTGGAAATGATTTTCTATACATTCCTTCGTTTCTGATTTTTTTTATCTTAAAAATAGTAACAACAAATAATAAATACAATATTATGAGAACCATTGATCTCTCATTGAAAAATAAAGATTTACGTCACTAAATTATTGATGTAGTTATAATTGTAGAAACATCCTTATTAAAAACATATCCTAATCAACCTGTGAACTTAAGCACTTTGTTGCTAAACTCAAACTAAATAAATGTATCTATGTAAACCCTGACAAGGACTATTATTGAAAATTGAGAGGGGTCTCCTTCAGGGGCGGGCCTAGAACTAGGGCCACTAGGGCCATGGCCCTAGTTGTGGCCCAAAAATTTTGGGAGCAATTCTTGAGGCCTAGTTTAGTTTTTAAAATTGTTTAAGATTTTTCGTCATATCGAATCTTTGGACACATACATGAAGTATTAAATATAGACAAAAACAAAAACTAATTGCACAGATTACCTGTAATTTGCGAGACGAATCTTTTGAGCCTAGTTAGTTCGTATTTGGACAATAATTGTCAAATACAAACGAAAATGCTATAGTAGCAAAAACCAAAAAATTACGCGAACTATTAATATGTGATATATCGTGTAGTTACTCCTATGTCTATATCTGTATATTTAGGGTGCATATGACCGGACGAAATGTATATAGACGAAGTATGTGATTATATTAGACCATTTAGGATGATATGTATATTAAGTATGCATACATACATAGAGTATGAGGTTATACTTATTATATATACTATACTAGTGGCATTTTAGTAATATTTTTTTTAAAAAAATATGAATTTCTTTGAAAAAATTTCGCGTGGTAAGATCTAGAATATGAGTATATAAATATATTCAAATCGATAAACAAATATGAACACATACGCAGTGTTGTTCAATAGACTATACTTTAGGCTATAGCTTTTGGATTTTGGCCGCTATGATTTGGCCCTAGTCTTCACTAAATCCTGGGTCCGCCACTGGTCTCCTTCATAATAATCAGCAGATAAACCAACTTTAACTTTAACTAACTCCTTACTAACTTGAACTTTAATCTGTATTAGCATATTTTTATGGGCCCTCAAAAATAAGTCACGACTTCTTCCATGGCAACGCAAGCTACTATATTAATAATAATATAAAGAACAAAATTGATAGGAAGCAGTGCCTTCAGTTTTTCAATCGCCGCTGGAACGAGATGCTGCAGTACAACATTAACCCCCTACATTTTTACATCGCGCATAAGAGAGTAAACTTTGTGTTTTCACGGGAGCTTCGTGGAAACAACTCGACCGACTTGTGTGATGCCATCCTGATGAAGTGTTCTACACGGCCGTAGAGCCTACATACGGATCGGACCACAGTCCACTGGATAACAAACAACCAATGAAAGAATTGCCTGGCTGACGAAACTAGCTAGATTCACGCAAGAAGGTTCTTCCCGCGCGGCAGGGAGACGCTGCGCCGGATGTCCGGCAACGGCACATTGGTCCTCTCGGCGTATGGCGGCTTGCTCCAGTTTCGGCGTTGCCTTCCTTCGGTCAGAGGCTCCATCTCCCGGACAGAGGCCCTGACACTGCAAGGAAAAAACAAGTATGTGAGTTTCATCACCTGTCAGTCTATAATAGCCTACTATAAATCAGCATTTGGGGACATGTCAAGTGTATCACAGTAACCACACAAAGTAGTGAAATGAAGTAACTACGAGGGAACACAGAAATAGCTGGTGAACCATACCTGATATCTATGTTCTGGGACTGTCTTGTCACCTGTGTGGGTAACTTCTTCGCCTTTCGGTTGAAGTGGAAAGTGGGTTCATCGCCTGAAAACTCGTTTTCGATTTCGGATGAGTCCCTCGTGCTCCTGACCTCTGACCTCACTTTGGTACCCGAGTGTCTGTTTGCCGATTTCTCTTCATTGTGAGCCTTTGGTGTGCTTTCAGACCTGTTCTTCACCATGCTTTGCCGGATGGGCGGAATTTTGGTTCGGTTCTCTTCAGAGTCCCGGAATTTCCGTAGACTCTGAACTGTCAGGACAGATGAAGGTGTGTTCTTCGAGTTGCTGGACAATACTTTTGGAGGCACTTCGACCTTCGATATAGGTGTGCAGTCGATGCTTCCAGTGTTCTCCACGATTTTGGCAAAGCTGCCTCTCTCAGCAGAGAGGGAACTTCTAACTGGAGGAGATGGAGTCTTATACTTTCGCGCACTCAGGTACAATTCCCTGGTGATGACAGGTGACTTATCATCTAGCTCTCTCACTGACAATGGTGAACGGAACCTTCTTTGCTTGCCAGATGATGAACTTCTTATCTGTCAATGAGCCAAGTTATATCTTTAGGATGATGCATACATGTATCTTTTAAGATGTGAGCAATTGTGCTGCAACTCCAAAAAAACTGTAAGAGTATCGTAGTGAAAAATAAACATAAGAATTTTCAGAGAAACAAAATACCTCACTTGTACAGGTGTCTACACTGGATTCTTGACTAGCTTCAGGTTTCAAGGACATGCTGGCGGTTAAAGGTGATCTTGTTCTTGCATTTCTCATCTCAGAAGTTACACGGTTAGCAAGATCTTTAAACTGTGCCGCTTCATGTTCCTTTTCATCTAATGCCAATTTAAGCTTGGCAATCTGACAAAAATAATTCTTATACTATTGAGTTACGAAATCGAGGTTCTAATGGTATTTGGTAATTATTATAAAACAACATCATACCTCTTCCTTTAGGTCTTTGACCTGGCCTGCTTCCTTATTTGCACGGGCGGCACCAAGTTCTATTGTAGCTACACGCTCAGCAAATTTGAGAGTGCTCATTGTTTCACTAAAAGAGTCTGTTTCAGGGTTCACATGCACAAACATCAATGTTTTTGCCTGACCACCTGTATTGCAGGGAAACAAGTGGTTAGAAAAGTATTTTTCACAACAGCATCTCCAACAATACAAGGGCTTTTAACAATACCTAAGGCATCCTGCAGCACTTGTGTTAACTTGCTATTTCTATATGGAACATGAGAACTCTTTTGGGCAAGTGCAGATATCACATCACCAAGAGCTGATAGCGATTTGTTTATGTGCTTGGCTTCAGTTAGTCTTTCTCCAGTCGCTTCAGATTTGTCTACCCTCTCACTTCCCGCGAGATCCACTAGATGCAGGCACCCTCTTAGAATTGAGCCGGAAATTACCTCCTTTCCTTGTACATGAACCGTCAACACACTAAAAAAAAGTAATACAGTTACCAACAATACAGTGACACTAGGTATACCATCCAGATAAACCAAAAGAATGCATAAACTGGAGAATGAGATAATGCAGTTCTTTGCGTTCTTTGGATGACCTTTTATTTCTAGAATGATGCCGGATGCTACATTCCATTATCTAAAAAAAGATAAATCAAGAGAGAGTATCTCTAAGATAAGTTTAAGAAGACTACAGATTATATGACCTTATTCTGTGCCGAAGTATGGTGCATGAGTTCAAGAATACCTGTGTGAGCGGCTACTTCGTTCATTAAGAGCAGTTGATCCAACTGCTCTGTTTCTCTGGCCAACTTTCATCAGATCCAAAACATCTTGTGCGCACTTGACTGGCACAATATTTGCATTTGGGATGTTTAGTCCATTTACATGAGAATTATTGCGTATCTCTAATGTGTTTCATGGTTAAGGAAATAAAGAAGAAAATGCATGAAAACAAACTTTTGTGCAAAGCAAAAAAAATGTCAGGCAAATTAATGTATTTCATATTATGTTAAATAGAGGGAGTCTTTCAGCATGAAATACATATCAGTTACTATTTTCACTATGACAACTTTGTTCATATTATTATATTTATTATTCAGAAATAATAATATAACTTAACATAAAAAAGGATATCTTTTGTTTGCACCATCCGTCATTAGTAAATCCCTCACTTGTTCATTGTATATTTCAATCATCTGAACTTTAACATCATATGTAATGGAATCGGCTCTTGTTTGAGAAATTCCAAACAAATCATTCAACGACCGGTAGTTTACACCCCAGGTTTCCTCTGCTGTTACATCTGGACCGCTCTGAATAAGACATACAAAATAACTTATTATGAAAGTTAATAAACTTGATGGTATGCAATGAAAACATATATTTTCTATGAAGAAGATGTTGTAGTTCTCTACCCAAAGATAACTACTAGTCTACTATCTTGTTACACTATTGTGCCCCTGATTTGAACTTTCCACACAAAGGTCATCATTTGAAGCAAAAATACTAATGAAGTTCTAAGAATTTTTTTCCTATGAAGAATTACCATTGTGTAAGTTTTCCCAGATCCCGTTTGACCGTATGCAAATATGCATACATTATATCCATCCATAACAGATCTAATCAATGGTTGGGTATCAGCAAAAACTTCAGCTGTTACAAAAAAAAAAATCAAAAGTCAGAAACATGAGGCAGATTGAGAGTAGGCACAAAAAATACACAATGAAAATTATGAGAGAGTGATTATCTACATTGTGAAACACTAGGTCCAAATATTTTGTTGAATGTGAATATTTTCCGTCCATCCTTCCCTTGCTTTTGAGGATTCACAATCAGGATTTCTCCATTTTCCCCAATATGATCAACAGTAGACCTTTGATCAGATTGTGTCTTTGGGAAAGGTTTCACTCTGCAGTAAACTCTAATGCTACCTGACAATATGTACTTTCTGGGATAGTCAGTAACCAAATATCTTTGCTACTAGTAAAATGAAATTAAAAAAATTGAATCTGCATGTTACCTTTAAGATCTTGTACTTGGTTATAAAGCTTACGGTTTTCCTCAAGCAACTTGCGGTAAGCACTATGGTTCTGAGCCTCAAAGTAGCTTTCTACATTTTCAAAATGTTTGTTTCAGAGATGACAGAACTAAAGGTTAAATGTTAAGTTCAATTCCAAATCCAGTACCGACCTAGCCTCCTCAAGTCTTCCGCCCAGTCAGCACGAGTCGATTCAACTTGAAGCTTCATTTCATTGAAAGACATCTTTAACTTCTGAATTTTCAAGTGTCAATAAACTAAATTAGTAAAGTGCAACAATGCACACATGGCTTTACAATTACTGTAGTTTCATATCTTGAGTAGTTGTGTTGTTAAAAAAGGGTTCAGTTTCAAAGAACAAACAGAGGTCATTTAATTAGAGAACTAGAAAAGGGGTTCCTAGTATATGAAGCATGCAGCTGACAGTAGATCAGATTTTTGTTAATGCTACAAGGAAACAATTAATAATTCTGATTCTGCATTCGACATATTGCCAAGTAACAAGCTCACTGGCGCATATAATTTTGGCATGATCTTTACCTCCAGCTCTTCTTGTTGGCTTTCAAGTAATCCCTCACCATCCAAGTGTTCATGGCTGCCACGAGGTACCCTCAATGAAGAGAACATGCACTCACTATTCTCCTTCAGGCATTTTGAAATAGTTTGGATCAAATCCATTTTAGAAAGAGTTCCATTGTCATCCTTCATCATCTTCCTTAGAAGTGACCTGACCTGTTAGAAATGGATGCCTTAAAGTAAGTAATAATCTATTGTCATGGATGTTTTAGTTTTCATAGTTACCAGTGACAAGACTATTTTTAAATTTTGTAAACGCTTTTTCTCGAGAAAGAAATATATGTGTCAATATTATGTGCATAGGAGCTACATCATCATAACAAAGAAATGCAAGCAATAGAAATTAAATATTCCATCTTTTATCAACAATACAGTACCTGATTTCTGTGAGAAGCGAGCAAAATGGTAAATTCTTTACAAGCTTGTTCGAGTACTGTTTCAATGACCTGAAAATTCACCACCATATGAAAGTTCAATCCAAATGTCATTGTGGTCAAGGTTTGGCGTCAACAACGGCATCATCCTGACATCTACTAAGAGGGACACAACAATATAAAACTAAGCAGAACTCACCTACCATATCATCTAGAGGTAAATCTTCAGCTTCACCCCATTCCAGAAGGAATGCTCGTACAACTTGAAGAACAAAGCGCTGAAAAAGAGAATGCTGAGCTTCTTCAACTCTTGATTCCTCAAGAGAGACCTCAGAGAGAAGATGCACAAATTCCAGCATTTGTTGGTCTGAGCCTCCACCTCTGTTTAAATGTGAAGCAGGCCTTTTACTTGAGGATGCAATTTTCACGATGCCACCATACCGCCATATACCAATGCCACCTGAGATCTTCCACTCGTGGTATCCCTTGAGGCAGAGTATGCAGTCGACAACTTTCATTGACGAACCTCCCTGTAAGCATTGTATAGATGGTGGATTCAGATAGGACTAGTTTAACATAGTGAGGATAACCCTGAGTTTGATCTAAACAGAAAGGTGAAATCATAAGATAGAATTCCGCATCTACTATGAACTAGCAAACGGCATCATGGGGATTTTCTTGATTGAATGATTCAACCTATATATGGATTCACTGTATAATACTCGGGTAAGAAAAATAGAATAACTACAGTTTTCATGAGAAACAGCCACCTATTTTCTTCCAAATGGACAAAACAATTCAGCTGACCCCTAATAAGCCCTACAGTGTAGCAAATCAAACTGCCCATAATAATAAAAGACTTTCATGACACGTATATATAGCAATGATGGGATCAATGCAACCCAACTATTTACCTTCTCTATATCAGAGGTTTCAAACATCAACAGGTTCATCGCACTAACTGCAACAAGGAAGTTCCTCATGTTCTCAAAGTACTGTATTGCAGACTGTGCTGGGCCATCGAACGTCTGAACCGTGATGACAGGATTCTCCACAACCTACGGGCACAAGAAGAAAGAAGGGAGGATAAGTTATTACTGACACGAAATTAGTGACATTTTCTCCACGATTTGTTGCGCATCTGACACGCACCTTGGGGACGGCACCGGGATTGACGCGGTTGAGAACCTTGCAGAGGACGAGGCCGTTGCGCAGTGCCACGCAGAACTCCTCCTCAGATGGCCTCTCCGGAAGGGACTCTGCCGCCGCGGGCTCCATCTGACGCAGCCATCGCGCCGCCTCGCACCTCCGCGCAGCTGCAGTGGCGGCAGCATTGTCAACAACAGATCAGAGAGGTCGCATTTCCGCATTTGTAAATTGTAATAGAGAAACAGTAGCCAGGAGAGTAACGGTAAGGAATTTTGAAATATTACTGTATTATACCAAGTAAATCACAATCCACTCCGGATCACATCGAAGAGATCGAAAATTAATGTTGCGTGGTGTTAAGTGAATGCAGTACACCCCTTGCATGCTTGCATACGCATTGCTTGCCTTTTGTGGGAGGCAGTGTGCTTAATTGCAGAGACGTACGATCAGCAGCCCTACAGTAATTACACTCCCGTGCAGCACTAATCCACTTGCTAGCCGCAGCCGTGGAAATGCCGTGACCAAGTTTCTCCACATCCGCCGCCGGCGCAGCTCAGCTCGCCACCACCGAAGCACGAAAAAGCACGCGGTGGCCAGCGCCGCGAGCGCGGACCGCCCGCCCGGCCGCACGCACGACACGACGAGGCAGAACAATAGAACTAAAGCAAATGCGAATGGAACACGAACACCCACTCCCCCGCATTCCGCCATTCGCACGCGCGATCGGGGACGGGGAGCACTGTGAGTCGACTCACCGGCTTCCTCGGCCTTGCGCAGCGCCATCCCGACGTCGTGCGCTCCGGCGGCAGCCGGGGCCATCGCCCTCATCACGGGAGCGGGTGGGCGAAGTCGAAGTCGAAGTCGATCGCCTTCTCGCGCCGGCGACTCCGTCCGCCGTCCTCTCCCGCTCCTCGCGGATCGCACGCAGCTCGGCTCCGCGCACGCGCTCGCAATCGCAACGGCAGGGAGGACGAGCGGTCCACACTCCACAGAGCCAGGGGCGTTTGAAAAGCTCCGACCCCGAGGCAGAGGGCGGTGCGGGGGGCTCTTAACGGAAACTCCCCAGGGGGGCCGCTCGTAATATTTCAAACTCACAGGGGGGCTATACTAACAGCGAGTTAACTGACCGAGTGACCGTGCTTGCGGCGCTCTGAAAGATAGGCGCGTCAGGCGGTCCGCTGCGGGCCGCCGAACACGACGCAGTGGTGGTGGCCGGTGGGATCGCTACGTGTGTCAACGCCCTATCTCTACCGCTCGGGGCTTTCTGGGCCGAGGTGTCGAGCGCTCACGTGCGTGCGGGCCGGAGTCACAGTCGCGTGGTGGATTCAAAGTTTCAAACGCTGGACTGCATGGAACGCACTGCAACTTTCAGTTCCAATTTTCCTTTTGGCGTGCCGTATGTGGGGGGGTTTGGGGAGGGATTTCGAACGGTCGACTCGGGTAGATCCGGCATGTGGCAGGACCGGTGGCAGAGGCAGCATATGGCTTTCGTTTTTTAATGAGTGCAGGTGCAGTAGATGAGAATGCGTGCACAGTAGTAACTGGCAGCTGATTAGTGGCACTGGCAGTGCAACCTGGAATAGTGATGGGTATATGCATCTTCCGTTTTCAAAGGTCTTGTTTAGGCCTTGTTTACTTCCCAAAATTTTTCAAAATTTCTCGTCACATCGAATCATGCGGGACATGTATGAAGCACTAAATATAGATAAAAAAAATAACTAATTGTAAAGTTTACCTGTAATTTGCAAGACGAATCTTTTGATCCTAGTTAGTCTATAATTGAATAATAATTGTCAAATAAAGCCGAAAGTGCTACGGTAGCGAAACCCAAAATTTTTCGCGAACTAAACCAAGCCTTCTTCCACCCTAAAACCTAAAATTTTTCAAGATTTCTGTCACATCTAATCTTTAGACGCATGCATGGAGTATTAAATATAAATAAAAATAAAAACTAATTGCACAGTTTGGTTGAAATTTACGAGATGAATCTTTTGAGCCTCGTTAGTCCATGATTGGACAATAATTACCACAAACAAACGAAAGTGCTACGGTGTCGCGAAATTTTTCGCTTCGAAAACTAAACACGGCCCAATGCAGCAACGCTCCATGCTGCTAGTGCTAGGTTGGGGGGTTAATGCCTGGTCCAGTCCTCAAGCCTGTCTTTGCTCCAATTTTGAATTTTCAGAACGGATGGTAGCAGTTTTGGATTCAGTGGCAGATCAGCATCTTTGGCGAGCCTTGGCTTTGCTACCCTTTGTACAATGCTCAGGCCACTGAATAAAGCCAGTAATGGATTTAGAGGATTGTGAGCCCAAGTGACGGCATAGGTTGTATTGTAGTATCTCTGTTTAGTTCGACCAAGTTAGAATTCGATAATGTACAGTAGTATCTTTGCCTATCATGGGTGCATATATAGGTTCCACACTTCCACTGTTGAAAAGAACAAATTGTCTCGTATTTTTTTAGATTATGTCGACTCATTCTCTTAATTACGCTCGTTTAAAAAAAACGATAAATTTAATTTACTAGCAGGCAGCACTTGTCAACTTTCAGAATATGTGTGTAAGCACGTGCGCGCATGGAGATACGGATCTGTGCGCCGATATGTAAACTCATGTGTCGGTACTATTATGTTTCAAAAAGGCTATTTATTTTCATGACAAAAAAGGTGAAAAATGTAAAGAAGACCTTAAAAATGTCAATGAAAAGGAAGAAAAATGAAAAAAAAAAAAGGTAGGATGGGCCGTCAAGTCTCCTTTGAGGTGCTTTTAAGTCGAGGATGTCAAAGAATTTAGATTGGTCAAGGAACAGGCTGAAATCAGCATTGGAACATACACCAGACGATAGAGTTAATCCCTGGTGGATCGTTCAGTGGTGCTGTTTCCTATAGAGAAGTGATTTTATCTCAGTGACTAGTGACTAGCGAGCATCTTATTATCCAGTGAGGATAGTATGACCCTGGTGGATCATCCGATTGTGTGCGACTTGATTGGGTAACTCGTTGGCAAACTCTGTATTATTTGGTGGGGACAGTTGTGACTCTGTCTCTGACAGATCATCCAAAACATATCGTATGCTGGTATCCTCATGTTATTACCATATTTCCACACTTACGATTCTACAATGCTCAAAAACTGCCATGTTAGGATGAGACATAATACTTTAGAGTTTTTTAAGATTTATTTACTCAATTTCTGTGATATGCACAGTGTAGCCGATGAATTAGAATTATATAATAACAGAAACTCAAATGTTAATGGATCAAAATGACCTTGTTTTTTTGTTAGGGATCGACTTGGCTTACATATAACCGATGTCTTGTCTTTTCGTTAGGGTTTGATAATCAGGGGATTGACCTGGCTGACTTTACAAGAGGACAAAAACATTAAGAGTCTGTCTACTGCACAACCATGTGTTTCACTAGAAATCAGCACTCGGTTGTTGGCTACAAGTAAAACACATGAATTTCATCATAGACAAATCCGTGTGTTTTAGGTGAAGCTAGCACTCAGTTGTTGGCTTCATATAAAACACACTTGATTTCCATCTAGGATATATATGTGTGTTTTAAGTACTTGTAACACATGATTCTACCACCTTTAGATCAAAAACCAACGGCTGACCACAAAAGATAAGGAAAATCTATAATATTCCTTACACACACATAAAGAGATGTTCTCAGTAAACAAATGCACAATGAATATGATCTTCAGAAATTACAAAACACAAATATAAAAATTGCACACACCAAATAGTGCAAATAGTATGTGTTCTTAATGCAATTATACTTTATATATAAAAATACAAAATCCATCTCATAAATGAGGAGTCTGTTGACAATACAATTAAACAGGACAAAATGGTGTACATAGAAAGAATGGCAAATTGGAACACAACCACACAAGAATAACAAAAAACATTGATGACACATCTACACACTGCTGCCAGCAGGCTGACTGTGCAAACAGGCCACAAACGGTGTTGCACCTGCAAAGAAAAACATAAAAATATAATTTACATATCTCACACTACCAGGTGCCAAAATTGTACTCATATGGGAGCATACAATTTCTATAAGCACAAAAGACCTAAAAAGATCCTTCACATGAGCCTCCACTTGCAACCATATTTGGATCATCACATCCTAGTTCCTCAACCAAGTACTTGCAGACCTCCAAATGACCCTTGCATGTCGCTCGTTGACATTTCCTATGCCAAGAATTCATAGTAGGTCTAGGTGGCACATGAGATTAACGATAAAAATAGATCACAACAATATACTGGAACCAGCATAGATTCAAGCAAGATACTAAAACTACACACAGATTCTTTATAATGCTCCAACTTTAACATAGACATATCATTTGTTTCTAAATGCATGTAAATTAAGAGTGGAGTAGGAAGTTTATATATGTTCAAATAGATGTTGGGCGGAAAGAATGCATTTGCAAATTCTATGTTCATAAATCTATCCGACATCAGTTACAATGACAGAGAGATGAGCAAAATATTGCCTCTGCTTACTTTATATTTTTCTTCCATGTTTCTTCCCCTACTGCATTGCAGAGAACAGGATAAACACTACAATTCATGGTGCCAAACACACTTAGAAAAATAAAAACATAATATAAATTACATAACGATAATGAAAAAATTGCACATTACAATAAGTGCATTTTATAATATTAAAAATGCAATATTAGATATTGTAGCTTACTTGCCAAATCATATCCTTCACAAGTAAATAGGGCGGCATTTCTCCTTCTAATGCAAATCTGATAGTAGCTGGCACCTGAATTTAAAAACAAAACAGATCAAAACATTATATTCTTTTCCAGCAGTTGACTCAAGTGTAAACACAACATATTATAATGTGATAAGATCATGCACAAAACAAAAATAATAGGATAGAGCTATTTTGCACAAATTCCACCGCAAAATAGATCACATGGTAAGGAAATAGTCTAGTCAAGTTTCATCTAACAGCGTATGCATAAATAATGATGAGTGAGAGAGGATAGAGCTCTGGATGTCCTCTGGCTAGCTACTGCTGGGGCACGGACACAGAGAGAGACTGAGAGTGTAATTGTGAGTTTATGGGGGTCTGTGTTGCCACAAATGACAATAAATAGATTTTAAGATGTGTTAGTACAAATCAAGAGTGATTGTACTTTTAAGTTGTGTGTTGCCACAAATCACAAGTTACAAAGATGTGTGTGCAAGCACAAATCACAATAAACATTTTTTTCTATGAAAGAACAAGGATAAGAACAAGTACTTGCAGACCTACAAATGGCCCTGGCATGCTGCTCGATCACCATTTTCTATGCCAAGTGCTTAGTTTTAAAAATGCCAACATAAATAAGGTTGTTATTAAACTAGAATATATTTGAATGCAGGGAGGCTACACTAAACTAATGTTGGAACATATTAGAAACTCATAGAAAAATAATCAGACTAGCATGTAAAAATTATACTGCATGTATATATAAATTACAATGCACACATATAAAAATTACACCCATATATACGATGTAAAGTCAACATAATAGGAGTGCAATTTTCAATGCTTCATTACAAACTATGCAGCTACATGATCATTTCATCTAGCACCTAAATCAAAATTTATAGATTTTAAAATGTGTTAGCACAAATCACAAGAAACAATTTTTTTCTATGAAAGGACAAAGACAAAAAAGAGGTGTGGACGGACAAAAATCACAATAAACAAAGAAAAAGTTGTGCTAACACGAATCACAAGAAACATTTTTTCTATGAAAGGAAAAGGACAAAAAATTGGTGTGGGTGGACACAAAACACAATAAACAAAAAAATGTGTTTACACAAATCACAAATAAAGGTGCCCAGGCAAACTTATCAACTCATAAGTACTCCTTAGGTATTTAAAATAATAAAGTCCCAGGAAATCACTTGTGTTTCCTTGGTACTAAAATTTCCCAACCCCAACTCCATCTCTAAGCACCTCAAATCCATAGCATTCCACTCCACCATGTGTTTCATGGTGGAGTTGCCTTTATTTTACACAAGAAAATACAGACTGTAAAAACCCACTAAAATTATAGAAAAGTAGCAGTGACAACACAGAAGAAAATACAAGAATATATAAGCTGATAAATATATAACCTGTTTTACAAAGTTGCAGGCATGATCAGATGAGTTCAGGATCTCATAGTACAACACTGTGATGATCAGATGGTACTTTGCCTAAAAATGATAATTAAACAGAAAATTTCAAGATGTGAAAACAGATTCTAAGATGCAAAAACACAAATCACAATTAACATATTCCAAGATGTGTTAGCATAAAACACAAGAGACAATATTTTTCTATGAAAAGACAAATAAAAATAAGAGGTGTATATAACACAAAATATAATTAACAAATTTAAAAATGTGTTAGCACAAATCACAAGAGACAATTTTTTTCTATGAAAGGACAAAGAAAAATAAGAGGTGTATGTTAACACAAAACATAATTAACATATTTAAAAATATGTTAGCACAAATCACAAGATACAATTTTTTCTATGAAAGGACAAAGAAAGAAAATTGATTTGTGTTGGCACAAATGATAACTATTAGGCCCAGACTAGATGCCTGGGCAATCAGATATCACCAAAATCTTTCTGTACTGACCTCTTTGCAAAATCTTTCAGTGCAACAGCTTCCTTCGTCTAGTCCCCACCATCATCCTGATGGTGAAAGAAACAAGAAGAGGGACCACCACAATCCCTTAAAGTGAGTTGTGACTGAGATTACTGCATGTAAAATTTCAATGAATTATATTTTTCTAGCATCATATAACAATATAATCTGCAAATAAAACGTAACAAGGTAATGTTGCACTGGTTAACAGCTTATAGGTATTCGATCGAAGCCATATTTTTATTGAGTATGGAAGATTGCCATTGAAACTGTTGCTACCCAGATTCCTACATCACCATTTATAGTGAAACGCCAGATACTACATAACAAATATACTAGGAGGGACACAAGACACATACAAATGAGTGAGATTAGGTGGCAGCTGGTAATGGATTGAACCATGCAACTTGTTATTGCTCAAATCTCTGCTTGTTATGAAATTTTGGATCAAAATGGTGATTATATAGGGGAAAAATACTATAGACAAGTTGTAGCTCCCACAATGTTTCAGCGAGAACATGTTACGTAGTTAGTATCCCATAGAACCATCCAGCCCTACCTCTAACAGAAGAAATACAAAATTGATGAACATGATGCCTTTTCATGTATAGAAATCTGCATAGCCACAGAAGTAAATAAAGGTGTTGTGAAACATCAATTTGAATTGCATCACAGTTTACTAATCCAAAATTGTCATAGCATGAGTGCAGAGACAAACGAATAAAGTTGAAAAAAAAATCATAATGCTAGTAGTTTGATTGCCTTGTAGTACCCTCTAAACTTGAGACTAGCACAGATAACATTATTACGTTAAGTCCTTCCATTCCTACCAACTCTCACAAGCCACAAAAGATTATATAATTGCTTGTGAAAAGTTAAAGATGTACACTAAAATCTTTGAAACATGGTAGTAAACTGTATGTAAAGCATAAGTTAGCTTTGCATGAGGGAACAAAGCTTAAACGACACAACAACGGCAATACTGAAGCACACTTCTGCCTCTACTATCAATTTTGAAGAGCTAAATACTGAGCATTGTCGTGCAAGTGCACCTACGTAATGAAAGGGAGAAATGATTTGCCTCTTGCTATTAGAAAAGTACTAGTATTATTACTACTTGATGGATCTCACATACAGATCATATCATTAAAGGATCAACATGGTTGCAAGGGTTCAGCAAACCATCAGTTTAATTAGTATTTGATTCAAAAGGGAAAGTTTGGTTCAGTCATAGTCTCACAACACAAAAAAAGCGGCATTCCCATGTTCTCATTTGGATCAGATCAAAGAAATGGAAACAGCATGGGTAAATTTTACAGGATCAGAGCTTGATTCACAAAATAATACCAGCAGAATTCAATCAATCCCTAGATGGCAACAACAGAAACAGAGATGTCACAGTTCATAGGAAAGAGAAATTTCATTATAGTCAAATTACAGTGGCACAGGACAAACTAAAATTTCATGCTCTAGATCAATTTGTAATCAGATCGAAGAAATGAAAGCAACATGACTAAAATTTATAGAAACAGAGCTTAATTCACGAAATATTATAAGGAGAATTCAATCGACTCCTCGTCAACAATAACAGATATAAGAAGAAATCTCTATGACTATATAGATCATTCAGTTATTGTTGTTGTGGTAGTACTTTTTCTCTGAACATCAAATCAGAGAGCACTCGTGCAGGAGCATCAATGGACAATAGGTAGATTAATATATTTCTGGAACTAGACATTCAGAGATCAAGCAACTACAATCACAAAGTGGACTTAATGTTCCAAGTACTGACATTCAGAGAAAAACCACTACTACAGCCGTGCTACTAGAGTAGTAGCCTAGTACGTACTCCATAAGAACAACATTGCTGCTAGTCTGCTACTACTGGGGCCATGTAGGTGCAGCGTAGTGGCCAGCAGAACCAGACCATTCGAGTTTACTACTACGAGGAAGAAAATGATAGAAAGACAACAAATCGCATACATATCCGCTTCTCTGCAACTACTACAAGGCGTTCCTTCAACACGGCGCTATCGGCAGCCTCAATGGAGCGGGTGGCCGCGGCCGCGGTGAGGGTGCGGCTGATCTGATGACAAGGCGCCACAGTTCGTCAGACAAACCACCCGCTACAGCTCGCCCTGCGAGCTCTCGCCGTCATGCCGCTACAGCTCACCCCGCACACTCTCACCCTCCTGCAACCATAGCTCCACTCACTGTTCCGCCGCTACAGCACACCCCCACGCGTCCTCGTCGTCCCACTGCAACGCCCCACGCGCATCGCTGGGCCTTAGGAAACAAAGAAATACAGATCTATAATCGGTGGACAAGGGGGATGAGAGTGACGAAGAACTCAAGGGAGAAACTGGCGAACTCATACCTCAAGAGCTTGAGAAATGGCAGATGAGAGGGAGGCTCGCCGCGACGCCGGGACAATCGCCACCCGTCGGGACGAACCCTTTTCCCCTCTCGACGGGACGTTGGGGAAATCTCTCGCCGGGACGATGAGGAAATGAGACAGCTAGAAAACGAACAGGCCATAATCAGAGAAAAAGGAATTCACAGAACCATAATCAGTTTCTCTCAGTGCTTGCCTATGCACACGAGCAACCTACGATTCTCAATCGGCAAATATCATGAGCTCACACGCAACGTACATCTTTCGGTCATCTGCCATTAATAAATAATAACACGGCAAATGAAGCAAAAAAAAAGGCAAATGAAAAAAACGCGCTATAATATCGAGCAGCAGTTGGGCCCTCCGCCGCCACCGAGCTCTCGCCGCCCGCCTGCATTGCCCGGGCGGTCGTGCCGCGCGATCATCGGCGAGTAGTTCGCGGGGTGGCTGCGCGCCACCTCGAGCGCGAAGCTGCTGCCCCCCGCGTAGCCGTACCCGTATCCTCCTTGCCCAACCATCGGCGACGACTGCTGGTGGTAGTATCCCGGGCCCGGGGTCCGGCGGTGGTAGTAGCCGACCGCCTGCTGCCTGCCGTGCTCGCCCGGCCACTGCGCGGCGGCGGCGGCGGCGAACGGGCACTCGATGCGGCTGCCTCCGGGCACGCTCCGGCCGGGAGTGGCGGCGTGCCGCTGGTACGCGGACTGCGTGACGACGGTACTGCTGCCCGGTGCCAGCGCGCTGCTGGTACTGCCCGTGGCCGGCAGAGTCCGCAGCTCCAGGATGTCGGCCTCCCCGACCTCCTTCTTCAGCTTCCTCGTCAGCTTGCCCGCGTCCACGCCGTCGCCGATCAGCAGCAGCATGTCCCTGCTCTCGCCGGCCACCGTCACCGACTCGACCCCTGACGACCATGTCACGCGCGCGTGCTTCCATGTCATTGTTGCGCAACAAATTGGGGCTGGTTTTGGTTTCTTGACGAAGGGCGAGGAGGAGGAGGAGTAGCGTACCGCTCACTGAAGCTGCCACCTTCAGAGCCTTGGCACGGCCTTTGTCCGAATCTGGCTGCATTCGAATGATGATCTCCTTCTGAACAAGTAAATTTTAGCAAATCAAGGTGTTATTAGTTGGTGCTAGACAGGAGCATCGTCTACAGAAGTTGAAAGTTTGAGGAGAAACTAGTTCTTACCCTCATGGCTGTGCAGTGTGCACTCGGTGCAACACCTCAAAGAGAGCCCAATTGTGATATGCTGAGGACACAGGTGGTAGAATGTTTCTGCTGCTCCAGGTATGTAGATGGTACATTCAGAGTACCGGCAGACGTATACTGGAAACAGAAACAGGTTAGATGGGCTCATATATACTACCTCCCATATTTTTGATGGTGATGGTGATGGTGATGTTGAAATGTTGTAAGAGGAAAACACTATTTCTTCTTGAAAAAAAAAATACTTGTGTAGCATATATAGGACCCCATCTTCAAGATCCATGTATGATTTGGAGTTTGCAAAATAAAATAAAACAGTTAGAAATGTGTTCTTTAATATAAATAATAACAAGATTTAATTTGTTAACCAAATACCTTCAAGCGTGTATTCATAATTCTACTTCAAGCGTGTATTCATAATTCCACTTCAATCGTGTATTCATAATTCTAGCTCCAGGAATTTCTAGAGCTAGAGATGGCCAATTTTAAAAACTCTAGCTTTACCAAACAAGCCTAGAGTATCGCAATTCTTTTTTACGCTGACTATTAAGACTAGTAAACTCATACCTGCTCCAGGCGACACTTGGCTGAAAAGAATTCAGCAGAGGCTAAACAAAGTTCAGAGCAATTCAGATGGTGACTAGACGTCGCAGACTTTGTTCCCAGAGTCAAACAATGCAATCTCAAATATAGCCCAGCTTTATGCAAATAAAGTAACTTTTTAGACTACTGAAAGAATAATCGCGAACATTGGTGTTGATGTCATGGTCTAGGATTTGGGTAGTCGTTCAGCAGTTGGCTTTATCTTCGTCAGCCACACGGCCCCACAAACTAAGGACAAAAACTTGTCCTGGGTTTACGTACCGCCGTCACCGTGTGGGGGCGAAATGAAAAAAAAAACGCCATTTGTTAAGATGCAATTCGTTTGAGCACAAATGACCGTAGGATGATAATCCTGTATTCAGCCCAAGATGCACATTTCTGCGTCGTTAACTTTGGCTTTTCTTCCATCGGCCAGGGAAGTAAGCATGGCCGGGGTCGTCCATTCAATCCATCTGCCCACTGACCGCCATGGCATGTTTGTTGTATTATTCCTATCTCGGTTTGTATATACGCGAGACAAGTCCGTTGAATGGGCTTGGCTGCCAAGAAGAATCTTTAGATTAGATCAGCTGGTGCGAGGTGGATGCGGATGCCGTAAATCTGACCAAACCGCCCTACGTGTGACGTCTCCGGGGCTGGCGAAAGCGAGGGCTTGTCATGACCACGTCATCGTTTTATACGCGTAAAGAAAATACCACGTACACTAGTACTGTACTAGTAGAAAGGTGGGGTCAGCATGTTTGATTTTATACTTCGATTCGAGGTCGAGGACACGGTTTTGTGGGAGCTTGAAAGAATTGACTTGTAAACTTTGGTTGGTTCCGCTAACTGAGCAAGCGTGCTTATCTCCTCTCCATGACATAGCAGTGGTGTTGACGTAGTACGTACTATATATATATAGAACAAGTGGCCAGAAAACTATTCTGCGACTCTGCGAGGGGATACGAAAGGCAGCATTTTGTGTAGCGGATGCTATCAGAATCGGTGCACATGAAAATAAAAATCTTGCATACGACGAAGGACAGAGACGATAACGCGACTAAAATGGAGACGATATAAAATATGCTCTTATGTATTCTTCTATTTTTTTTTGGATGAAACATGTATTCTTCTATTTTTTTTTTGGATGAAACATGTATTCTTCTAATTAGGCAGGAGACAGCCGAGGGTTGCTGTATTTTAGTGAAATTTTGGAGGGTTGTTTTCTATTCTAAGGTTGTAGAAACAAATTATGAGTTTTTTTTTTGTAATTTACTCTCTTTACTAGCTAGAGTACATCGTAGATTCCAATACTCTTCTCTATAATTTAATTAAATTGAAAATAATTTGATCTAGAATAACAAAAAATATATTTTTTTATTTTTAGTGATAACTGAAATGAAAAGTCGGCTTATGGGTTGAGTGCGCCCTGTTATTTCTCCCCTTTCCTAAGCTTTGCCTGTGTACAGTTGTATTTTCGTTTTGGCTCCAACACAAGTGGATATGCATGTACGTGTGTCATGGCGTGTTGATGAAAAGAAACTTATTTTTTAAGTGGATATGATGCAGTTATTCCGCTTCGCTGTGACAGAGGTTACACAGTGCACACATTTTTTTTTTTGAGAACGTGCAGATCACATGCATTTTTTTCATCAACAGAACGGGAGAAATAGTGTTACAAACTGACCGGAAGAAAAAGGGTCATGTTCTTCCTTCAATTAGTTCGTCCCAATCAAGCAGTAAAAGCTTGCACTTGGCACCGTACGTACACACTACACAGATTGACGCATCCACGGATGCACTGCTTATGCTGTACACTGGTCACACAGAACAGAACCAGAAGCAGAAAGTAGCGCGCGTAGTGTCTGCATGTGAGTGACCCGCCAAGTCACTGCACCGCACCGACGTGTGACACGAACACACGTCGACACCAGGTGGCCATGCCATGCAGGGTCACCTACCTCCCAGATCACAGGATCGAAACACCAACGGCGCCATCACATGATCGAGCAGCCGTTGGGGTCGCTGGCGTACTCGTGGTGCACCACCGTGTGCGTCTTGGCGCCCGCCGGGTGGTACAAGTAGTCGTGCTGCTCGTACTGCGCCTGCGCCGGGTATCCCCCGCCGCCGCCGCCGTAGTAGAGCGGCGGCGGCGCCGGCGGCGCGTACGCGGATCCGCCACCGGCGTAGTAGTGGTCCATGCCGCCGTAGTAGTGGTCGCGCGCACCCGAGTGGTGGTGATGCCTGTAGGGGCTCGGGCTCGCGTGGTAGCGGTACGCGTGGTCGGCGGCGGCGATGGCGCGGCCGCCGCCGACGAGGTCGTCCGCGAGGGCGGCGGCGTCGACGGTCCGCAGCTCCACCACCTCGGCGTGGCCCACCTTGCGGCGCAGCTTCTTGGTGATGCGGTCGGAGTCGATGCCGACGCCGATCACCAGCAGCAGGTTCTTGTCCTCGCCGGCGATCGTCACGGACTCCACCCCTGCTCGACCCACCACACCCATCCAAAGCATATATGTCACCATCGTCACCAGTAGGACAAATTTTTGGGCGACTAAACTTATTTCCTGAGAAAAGAAGAGGGAATCGACTAAAAAAAATCTGTTTTTACCTGAGATTGCAGCAGCCACCTTGATAGCTTTGCTGTGGCCCTTCTCGGAGCCCGTCGTCTGCACCCGTATGATCATCTCCTTCTGCAAATAAAGGTTTCCAACGATCAAAAAAGAAGCAGAACAACTTCACTAGTGGTTATGAAGGACGAGACCGGAACTAGCTATCTGGGATTTCTTACCCTCATTTCTCCTGAAGTACGTACGTAGGACTCAGGCGAGGAAAGAAACAAACAGAGCAAGAGCCAGACACACTGCTCTTTCTGCAAGCTCGAGCAGGAGGCTTTGCCTTGGCGCTGGCAGGAGTAGTGTGCACACACACACACAGACACTACCGCTGCTTCCTTTTTGTAAACACGGGCGCAATTAGCAGAGACACTACTAGCTTAGTTACAGCCAGTGGAGTTGGTTAAACTAATAACAAGCTAGGTCGTCGCACTGAGAAGGATATCCCGTAGCGTACAGTGCCTGCAGAGAGCAGGACGGTGACACAAAGACTTGACTAGGAAGACCTGGCTCGACTAAGCTTCAAGTTAAGCATGAGAGCAGGTAGAGTCGATGCCACTTGCTTGATTATTATGGCGACGCCCCGACGCGTGATTTGGCTGGGATTTCAACGGGAGAATGGGCTGGAAATTTCCGTTGCGGCCGGTGCAGCGGGCGACTTTGGTGGCCCGGGTTTTAGAATAGTACTACTACTAGTACTACTGCCCGGAGATCGCTGTCGTCCCGGGGGTTACATTACACTACTGATGATGAACAAGTGAGGGCAGTAAATAAGTGTGGGTCGATTGGGTATTTTTGGGGACCAGATGCAGATGCGGGTGAAGAGGTTGCTTCTCGAATTCTCTATTGGAGGAGGTTGCAATAATGCAATGCTCCGTTGGGTCGACGGATCAGCCGAGCAAACTACTTTGTGACAAGTCGACAGCATCCCTTGTTTCTAGATCTCACGACGGGCTGAAACTGATGCCTGAGTGACGATGGATAGGGATGATGATGATGTCCTCTTGGATGGCATTCTTGCCGTTCTCAGGCACTTTTTAGTGGCCGTTTGGCAGGGCTTCTGGATTCTGGAACGTCTCCAGCTTCGGCTTCGGCTCTTGCTGAAGCCCTGGCAAACAGAAGGGCTCCGGCCAAGGAACCAGCCGGAGCCGGCCCAGAACTAGACAGCCGGAGCTCGAGATTGAGGCTTCTGCGGCAGTGCGGCTCCTCTCCTTTTTCTCTGGCCACGTGCACAGCCATGGTTGCCTGGAGGAGTATGATGTCTGAGCAAATGAAAAGACAGTGGCCCATGACTATACAATTTCGAAATTTTGAAAGCAATTTTCTCCTAAGGCCTTGTCGGTGAAAAATTTTGGTTTTAACTATCGTAGCACTTTCGTTTGAATTTGATAATTATTATCCAATTATAGACTAACTAGATTTAAAAGATTCGTCTCGTAAATTACAGACAAACTGTATAAGTAGTTATTTTTTATCTATATTTAATGTTCAATGTATGTGTCTAAAGATTCGATGTGACAAGGAATATTGAAATTTTTTTAAACTAAACCAGGCCTAAACCGTGTATCCATTTCCAAATCCGTTTTGATCATGATGTTATTTATAATTAATGGAATAAAATAAGATCAAACATGATTATATTTTGATTTTTTATTAAAAAGTTAGTATTTTTATTTAGAAATACAATTTTCTATTTTGCTTGAAATAATTTTCTTTATTCTCATGACACATTTTGTGCTACCTCTTCAACGTAAATGTGGTGTAAAAATAGCCTTTTTTTAACACCAACCATTAAATAAGCCAAAACATAAGCAGCTGTTTTACCTAACGTTTTTCAGAACAACTTTTGCTCCTCTAGAAGAGCTGTTCCTTAAGAGGAGCCAGCCAGAGCCCTGCCAGATAGGCTTTTAATAGACTTGCTGAAGTCCGTACAGGAGTACTACTAAATAACGGACAATTGAAATTAAAAGGGAAGAGATAATGTAGAGGTTTCGTGACTATTGCATTGTGTGCTCATCACAAAATGGCGAGCACAGCCTCAGTACATTACGAAACGGATTCCATGGATTAAAGGCCAAATTCACGTGTTCAGTTGTGTAATCTAAATTCAAAGTTTGTTTATTTTTTGGATAACCAAAATTCACCGTTGCTTTTTCTTAAAAAAGAAAATTTTCACAGTTGCTTGGAGGCAACGAACCAAAGGAGGCAAGACCCAGCCCAAATTCATGGGTGAAGTTTCGGGTTCCAATGTTATATGGGCCAAAACCTAAAAGCCCATCTGATCAGTACCCTATAGCCGGAAAAGGCCTTCTGAATCTATAAAAAAAATGGACCAAATTAAGCTAACCACACTTGCGCCATCAAATCCATCGCCCCTCCTTACTTATTATAGCTATAATAAATGGACGATCTATATAAAAAAAGCTGAAGGGTCGAATTTCACCAAAACTAAATTTAATCACATGTTTGTTTCTTAAGCACTGCGCTTGCCGTTTGATTGATTTTAGTTTTGGTGGAATTCGTCTATTTTAGCTTAACCCAACTTAGTACCACTAAGGATTTATTTGGTTTCATGGATATCCATGGACAGGAAATAGACTGTTCATATTTTGAAAGAGATAATTCATTGTGTGTCCCTTAAAAAGATGGTCGACCCATATTTCTTCGATGTCATTTTCGTCAAATGGGTATTAAGACCCTAGCTAGCACGATTTGTAGTTACCGAGTTGCTCACTGCCCACCTAGCGTACAATCCGTTAGCGACGAAGTGATCACCACCGCCAGTATGGCGTTTCACGTTTGGTGTTGAAAAACTCATCATCGATGTGGCATGCGATCCATCGGTGATGATCAAATCATCACCATGGCGTTTGATCCCGCGATGATAAAAATAATGGTTAGCTCTAGCCAATGCTCCATTGCTGACAAGAATGTCTAGAAACATAAGAATGTTATAAGCAAACCAAGTTGATTATCCAGGGTAGCTAGTAAAATATACTCTCTCCATCCTAAATTATAAGCCATTCCAAAAATCTTAAAGAATCAAAACATCTCAAATTTAACCAAATTTATATGATAAGATAATAACATTTATGATACCAACTAAGTATCATTAGATTATTTATTAATTATATTTTCATAACATAACTATTTGATGTCATAAATATTTGTAATTATTTCTATAATTTTAGTCAAACTTAAAATACTTTGACTTTTCAAAATTTTTAAAATAACTTATAATTTGGGATTGAGGGAGTACTTTTTTTGCCCTCTAGGTCGAAGAGATCGATCAGATATTCAGATGCTGCTGCCTGTGCTCGATCGTTCCGTGCCCTACATGATGGTGCACCACGGATCCTCGTCGGCGCAAGGGTCTTCGATGGGGTAGCAGTGGCCGGCGTACGGGCGGACGACGCCCGGTCCTGCTGGGCAGTAGTAGCCGGGATGGTAGGGGTACCACCACTGCGGCGGCCACCCGGCCACGGGATCAGGATCGCTACTGCTGGCGGCCGTCTCGTCTGCCGGCTTCGTCGGCGACCGCCTCCACCTTCACGATGTCCGCCCTGCCCACCTTCACCTTCTTCCGCAGGCAGCTCGTCAGGCAGGTGGCGTCGACGCCGTCGCCGACCACCACGAGCTGGTCCTTGTCCTCCCCCTCGATCCCCACGGACTGCACACCTGCATGCATGCGCAACCAATACGTCACAGTACATGCATATCGACACGATCAGTTGCTCTCTCTGCAGCCCCAACCATGAGAGGCAGGCTGGTCGTTCAGATGGGTCGTCTCTTGCAGGTTGCAGGATATGCATGGCCAGTAGTAGTAGGCAGTGCTTACCATATGTCGAGCAAGCAAGAGCCAGAGCGCTTTTCCGGCACTTGTCACAGGTCATCTGCACCTTGATCACAATCCTTTGCTGGAAAAGGAAAATTTGCACAAGAAGGTGTTTCAGTTAATTAGAGGCACAAAAATGGAGCTAGTCAGCTAGATGCCGTGGTCCATGGAAGAGAGAAACTCCTTCCTGGCAGGAAAAAAAAATGTTACCTTCATATTTTGTTATACTCTGTTGATAATTTCCAATGTGAGTTTCTCTGTGGTCTGACAACTCGATCGGAAACTTGAAGGAACTCAAGAGTTTGTTTTGGGAAGAGAGGATCCCTTATCCAACTTATATACAACTAGGACTAGGATAGCTACGACCGTAGGCCCCAGGAATGTACTTTTACTACTTTATACGGCCCCACTAAGAGTAATACCCAGTGCTGAGAAGATTCCTGGCAATTTATATCTAGAAGAGATCTGAACCAAATTAAACAACCGAGTAGCCTTTTTCTATATACATGCCGTGTTGCTAAGCTTAATTAGTTTAAGAATTGACGTTGAGGAACTCTTCATGGTCACTGCACTTTTCTGAATGCGTGTTTGATTACTTTCATTCAGTGGAATAGTGCTGATTGTTGATTCTTTGGTTTGCAATGAGGTGTATGTTGTGGAATTTGATGCATATAGTTGTTTAAACAAACCTTGGCGCTTGACTACGACTTGAATGTTTGACATGTTAGCTGAGATATAATTGTAGGTGTGGAGCTTCAGAAACAGAAAGAAAGAAACAGGTGGTACCGTAGGCTACACACTGGATTCTTGACAGTTAATTTGTCATGACGTGATTGTAATTGGGTTGTTTAACTACAATATTTGGTACTAAAGCAACACTGATTGCGCATGAGGATTTCTTTCAAATCAAATTATATCTGAGGTCGTTTCAGTATTCTCTCGGTCTCCACCAGAGGAACCCCCATTGTTCACCACAAATCCTATTCATTCGTCATCACATAGGAAGTTGGCAACAAGGAACTTACGAGGAAAGAAGAACTTAATGCAAAGTGAAAGAATTATTACCTTTTTACACGTACTCATGGAGCAATTAGACGCTCCTTTTTTTCCCCATGAAACCAAATCTACAGCACTGAGCTCTTCATTATTAGTGCGCTAAGCACACGCTTTCTGTTAACGCTTAGGGCCTGTTTAGATTGGAGATGAAAATTTTTTGGGTGTCACATCGAATGTGTCGGAAGGATGTCGGGAGGGGTTTTTAGATACTAATAAAAAAACAAATTACATAACTCGTTAGAAAACTGAAAGACAAATCTATTAAGTATAAATAATCTATCATTAGCACATGTGGGTTACTGTAGCACTTAAGGCTAATCATGGAGTAACTAGGCTTAAAAGATTCGTCTCGCGATTTTCAACCAAACTGTGTAATTAGTTTATTTTTTTATGTACATTTAATGTTTCATGCATGTGTCCAAAGATTCGATGGGATAGATGAAAAAATTTTGGGTAGGGAACTAAACAGGGCCTTAGGTGCCGGGAAATGTACAAAGTTACTTTCAGAAGCTGCACTGCACAATCTGAACATACTAACCGAGGTGTAAACCCGTTCGTTCCAAAGCGATCCTTACGTTGAATTCCACTTGCTATTTTAATAAAATTACTTGACCATATAGATTAATCTTGATCGTTTCATTCTGTCTTGAAGTAGATATGTATGATGGTGATTTGGTCAACACCCGATCCTCAAAAGGCACATGGCCCTGACCCCTGAGCTCATACGACCATTTTTGTAATAATGGTTGAAATTTCTAGTGAGCTGTATCTTTCAGTCTATTTGGCAACCACACGTTGCTTCGGCCAGTCTTATTAGAAAGTAGGACGATCGCGAAGTGAAACATTTCACTATCATATATGGGAAAGAATAATACTACTTTGATTTGAAATGAAATTTGGTGGGGAATCTCTCCCCCCCGTTGCATCAAAAAAAAAATATATATATATGGGAAAGAAGTTGTTTCAGAGAGAAGGAACTGTGTGTGTACACAATAAATGGAAGGAGGTGCAGTCCTCGTTAGTTACTATTACTAAGAACAATTTTAACATTTATTTGCCAAGGTGTTCACGGCGCAATGGCAAAGGCCATTGGTTGGGGGGCTCCCACCCAGGGTTCAAATTCTGGGTGCGGCACTTTATTCTGGATTTATTCTAGGATTTTCCGGCGCTATGCATTAAGTGGTAGGCGACGTGCCCGTCGACAGCGAGGCGCCTGTGGTGACTTCGTGAACTTTAAGATTTGCCGGCTCAGTCCTTCGAAAGGTGATCATAGGGGTAGGGTTTGCGTACGTGTGTTCATAGGGGTGAGTGTGCGTGCGTGTTGAGTGTCTGTGTTGTACTGTGTAATCTCAAAAAAAAAATTTAACATTTATTTTCTTAAAACATTCAGACATATTCTGCTAAAATCATTTCAAATGGAACATTCAAAGAAAATCTAGGGAGGAGCCCCAAAGAGAATAATTTCATGTGAAAAAAGTAGCATGTAGCAATCTTACTATTATTAACTCGAGGCTCGCAATTATGTCTTCATGTTAATTCTCACGAGACGTGATAGGAACATAGATAAGTTCAAGAAATTCTCATAAACAATATATCTTAGACTTAATCAACGTGACAACGTTGATGATAATAAATCTATTTTGTACTTAAAAGATTACCCCATTTCCATTATAAAAACAACACAAAGTAGCCTCTAAAACTGCATGTAAAGTATCCACATATGCTATTAATGAAACATAATCTAAAGTAACCTCAACACCCAATCCTGAATAAAGGGAATACAGCCCTGAGCTGATACGACCATTTTGTAATAATGGTTGAACTTTCTAATGAGCTGTATCTTTCGTCTTTCAATTTATTTGGCAACTACAAGTTGGTTCGGTCACTCTTTACTACTCCCTTCATTCTAAATTATAAGTCATTCCAAAAATCTTGCAAAATCAAAATATTTCAAGTTTAACCAAAATTTGAGACGGATGGAGTAGAAAGTAAAGTAGGATGAATGGACAATCGCAAAGTGAAACACTTCACTGTATCTATATGGGAAAAGTTCTTGTCTCATAGAAAAGGAACTGCATGGACATCTGATTTTGGTTTTAGATATTTGGTATATAACAAATGGTAGGAGAAATCCTAGTTAGTTACTAAAAATGATTTAACATTTTTTTCTTAACTCGCGCAGACATATTCTACTCTTGCAAATATAACATTCAAAGAAAATCTAGGAAATAGCTACAAAGAGGAGAAATATTCATATGAAAAAATAGCATGTAGCAATTTTACTATTACTAAGTAGAAGCCTCCACGTTAATCTTCATGAGACAAGCTAGAAACATATGTAAATTCATGAAATTCTCACAAAAATCAATCCCGAAAACTTAATCAACCTTGATGATAATAGCCATGGAGTCAATTTTGTTTTTCAAAAGATTGCCCACCATTCCCATTATGAAAAACAACACAAAATAACCTCTAAATTAAAATTGCATACAAATTATCCACTTATGCCATTATGAGACTTAATCTAAAGTAACCCCCAAATTTGCATCTAGATTATCCACCATCCTATTATTCTAATAATCTAAATAACCCGCATGAAATATCATAGTACTTCAACCATTATTCAAATAAACTAAAATATCCCCTCAAATCATCTAAAATAACAATGTAAGGAATTATGAAAATTATTCAACAACTATAAATTATTTCTATACATGCTTATAATTACCCAATTCTATTACTATTACTATTAAAAAATAATTTAAATTAAACATACATGTTGTTCTGTCATGCTACTTTGTTTTATTGTAAATATATTATTAGTATAATTATTTTATAATGATTGTATGTTTTAAAACAAGTGTCTACTTCCAAAAAGAAAAAAGCAAACACCCGTTTACCAAAAACAGGAGGCAATGCTGATCGATGGTGAGTGGGGAGGTGTGGGAGCAGAAAATGAGTGGAGAGTGTGTCCACGCATCTAACTCTTTTTTTTACGGGAGATGATAGATATGCAGCGGCAGGACAATGAGTGGACAAGAAATTTTTCTTGTTTTCTTATTATTGCTGTGGCCGGCGCTCAGGACAAACTTCAAACTCCCCAGCAACAATCTTTAGGGAGTATGTCTAGTGGAAGAGCACATGTTAAATTGTTGATAGACTAGCTAGTCAAGCCCTCCTGATTATATCCTAAAATAGAATAGAAAAAAGATATACCTCCGGATAAAATAAGTGATGTTTACTGGGTGGTTATTGATTCCTGATCAGAATTTGGGGGTTCTGGGAAACGATGACGAGTGACTGCTTCTGTATAAACTGTAAGAGCTTTTTACCTACATGGCCTCAAAAAAAATGCTTCATCTTTGTATAGCCTCTTTTTTTCTTTGAACTCACATGTATGGTCTCAAAACAAAATTTTCTTCCTTCTATGATTTTCTATCCGTTTTTGACACTTGACGGTATTAATGCAAAGTTTTAAAAAATAACAGTATTTTGCTTTGAAAAAACAAAAATAATATATTAAAAAAAATAATTTTTTGCTTTCAAAGCAAAAAAAAAATATTTTGTGTTTTTTCTGTCAGGGGTAAAAAGGTCGTTTTACTCTTAACTTGACACCGTTAAATGTTAAAAATGGATGAAAGGCTATAGGAGGAAGAAAATTTTGTTTTGATGCCATACAGATGAGTTAAAAAAAGGCTATAGAATGAAGATGCATTTTTTTAAGGCCGTACAGGTAAAAAGCTCAAACTGTAATCTGATTGGTCATCTGCTTCACTTGTGAACATTGAACATCACCAACTTAATTAAGGGAGTGTTTAGTTCCTCTTTTATCGTAAAAAATTCTGAGTTTTGGTTCATCATTTTACATAACGGAACTAAGCACCATGCAAAAATTTTAGCAAAATTCTTGACATTCTTCATTTTTAATTTTGGCCTTAAGAGACAAAAAAAAACTCAAAAAGAACCTCAAGGTGCTATAATAAGAACAATAAAATTTACATTTTAAATGAAACTAAACATAATCCTAAAAATTTGATATTTTATCTTTTCTTATTCTGAAATAGTTGACATTTTATATTTTGTATTTTATTATTTCGAAGTAGTTAATATTTTACATTTTGTATTCTATCTCAAACTAAACAGACCCTAAGATAACGAAACCAACACGACATAGGCCAGCTGTGTGGAAACGGCATTATTGCGACTTTCTCCACCTTTTGTCAAATGATCCATCCATCATGGTTGATGTTGGTGGGTGACGTCAGTTTCTTTGTGACAGATGACGTCAGTAACTTAGCCCTTCGAAAGTCGTTGGACTTTCAGTTCTCCTTGCAGCTAATGATGATCTAATCACAATGGGATCACGGATTGAATCGTGCCGAAGCAACTGAAAGTCCTTGGGACTTTCAACACGTGCACGCTTCACGTACAAGCTACCAACTGAGAAATGGAGATGCAGAATAAAGCCAGTTGAAACCGTAAACAAAGGCTCCGCAAATTCAACTTTATTTTGCACAAATCCTTGAATTGCTGACAAATACAGGTCTACCTATATGACAAAATCGATCTCAATTATTTATGTCAGCTGTTTTAGTTACATGATGGGGCAACCGCTCGGCTCCTCGCAGACGACCATCGGCGGCGGGTGGCGGTAGTAGTGGTAGCCTCCGGGATAGCAATGCGGCGGCGGGTGCACGGCCACGGGCTGCGGCGGCTTGGGCTCCTCCGGCTTCTTCTTCTCCTCGGGCTTCTTGTCCTTCACTTCCTCCACCTGCAGGATCTCGGCGTGGCCGACCTTCCTGCGCAGGCAGCTGACCAGCCTGACCGGGTCGACGCCGTCGCCGACCACCTCCAGCTTCTCCCTCGCGTCGCCGGTGATCGCCATCGATATCACCCCTGTGCGCAGACGCAGAGCACTGTTATTAGCTAACACTCATGGCCACCTTTTGCTAGCTAGTACGGGCCAAAGACAACTGACGGCGTACCATCTGCTCTGGCGGCAAGCGTCATGGCTTTGGACCGGCTCCTCTCGCACGGCATGCTCACCTTGATCACCATCTTTTGCTGCAAGCGGCAACCACACGATGCAGTTCAGAAGCAAGAGAGCATCGCAAATCAATTTCAGAGCTCTGAAAAAAAAAAACTGAAGCAGAGAGAGGTTTCTGAAATGATCGAAGGAACTGTCCAGCCCCTGCTGCTTTACCTTCATTGCCCGCTGGCGGTGATCTCTCCGAAACCGACGAGAAAATTGGCAAAAACCTCTCGCGACAGATCGGTGGA
Organism: Sorghum bicolor; assembly: GCF_000003195.3. NCBI lineage: Eukaryota > Viridiplantae > Streptophyta > Magnoliopsida > Poales > Poaceae > Sorghum > Sorghum bicolor. Next base: position 48,120,322 of record NC_012875.2, read on the forward strand.
TCCCTTGAGGCGAATTGGGTGGCTGGTTATTGCTAAATGCTAACTGATGGAGCTTTCTTGTGACTTTTGAGGTTTGACTGGCCGGCGCCGGGCTCTTATATAGAGTGGGAGGGAGGGAAAAGGGGGAGAGAACGAACGCTGGTGTCAGTAGCGGACGAATCACCATCAACTGACTGAGACGCGTAATTGGCGATGGTTAGCGTGTGAGATCCGAGGCGGGCAAATTGTTATCGTCAAATGGCCTGGCATGTGCGCTTCTCCGAAGGCGCGCTGGCCCGTCCGTTTACTAGCTGCAAGTTGCTGAACTTGAACCACACCAGCGAAACAGGAATGCAATAGGTACTTTCGAACTAAAAGAAGACTAATATGATGGCAGTACCAGCTTTGAGTGGTGGTACGGGTCACTGGAGATCCAAAACTTGACACTCGGACCTGGGAGTTAGCAACAGCAGTAACCATCTACAAGGCGACCATATTCCTCTCCTTAGTGAAGTACGGTTTCGAAAAAAATCTACAAGGCAACCACTGGACCTCTTGCTGACTCTTCTTGTCACCTACTCGGAAACCTCATCTTGTCACCTACTCGGTCACCTCAGGCAAACCATTTGACTCGAAAAGGCGCCCCCCCCCCCTCAGCGGGCGGCCAAATCTTAGCCGTGCCTGCCCCCTCCTCTCCTCTCCCGCCATGCTACCGCCAGAGTGGGCCATCAGCAAGGCCGCACAGCCTGCCCAGATGGCGGCGGCGGGGCTCCTTCTCTTTGGCAGCGTGCAGTGGCGTGGGTGGCGGCGGACCGCGGCCTCGCGCGAGCAGCGTGGTGCTTGGCGGTCGCGCTCGCTAGCGCTGCGGCAGCACCGGTCGGAGCCCATCCGGCGCAAGCTGAAGGTGGCGTGGCTCTCTCCTCTGTTTCTCCCCTTCCTCCATGGTGTGGCGCGGCGACGGCATTGATCGGTGCCTCTTCAGTGCCTTGGTGGCCAGATCCGACGCTTGGATGGTTGGATGAGCCGCCTAGGCCGGCGACCGCAGCGGCGTCCATGGCGCCGGTTTGAGGCATCAGATCCTCAACCGTAGTGGCTGGATCTGAAGTCCTCTGGGCTAGGGCAACACCAAAGATGGTGGTGGGCACTTTCTCTTGGTAGCGGACGACAGAGGCAGGCAGTGTTGGCAGGAGGTGCTCGACCTAGTGCCGGTGGTCAGTGGTGGCTTTAGTGTCCGCTGCTGGTGGAGCGGGGATGGACCTGCAGTGGAGCGAGCATGCAGTTCGGCCATGGGCGTGGTGGTGGTGGGGCAGCATGCCCGCTTCTTCTTCTTCTTCTTCTTCTTCTTCTTCTTCTTCTTCTTCTTCTTCTTCTTCTTCTTCTTCTTCTTCTTCTTCTTCTTCTTCTTCTTCTTCTTCTTCACTCTCGTGTTGCTGGGGCTCAACAATTGTGCGATGCGCACAGTCTGGCCGTGGGCTTGCCGCCGCGGGGCTGTACGCCTGTGGGTGTCTTGCTGGTGCGCACCTTCCACCATCATGGGCAAAGTCTGAGAACGGCTCTGCAGGGTGTGGCGACGGCCGACACACACTGGCTGGTGCGTGCCTCCCTTTGTTGCGTGCGAGCCTAGCAACGGCTCCGCGCGGTATGGCGGTGGCCGATAACCCTATGAGTGCTTGCTGGTGCGCACCTCCCACTATTGCGGGCAAGTCCAGAATGGGCTCCGTACAGTGTGGCGGCAACCAGCAAGCCCCACCCTCAACACATACACCTCTGTCCTGGCGTGGACGTTTGTTGGTGCACGCCTCTCACTGTCGCGGGCGAGTCCGACAACAGCTCCGCATGGTGTTGTGGCGATCGACTTCCGCCTCCTCTGGCCATGTGTGGACATTTGCCGGTGTGCCACCTCTATCTTGGGGCAGGTCAACAGGAGTCTACCAATGGTTTTGGGCATAAGCTATTAGTCTAGGCCAGTGGCGAGACCTCCTTCTTGAAGGCACTATTATAGAACCTTTAGTTGCGGTCCCTTGGATTGACTCGCCGATCATCTTGACACAAGGTTTGGGCGAAAGCCTCGCCAAGCTCCTGCAGAGTCACCTCTTCTTGCTTGGCCAACGATGATTACGTTTCGACGTCATTCACCTCCTTGGAGGTATTGTAAAGAGTTCTTGTGTCTCGGTGTTGTTCCTTGTGCACTCTTTTGGTGTTTTGTGGTGCTGGTTATGCCATAATGTACAAAATGTAAACTATCACTACTGGAAACGCGTCCTGTCGAGGGCCTGAGGCTTTGCCGAGGGCCAGCCCCAGGAACCCTCGGCAAAGCCTGGCCCTCGGCAAAGATAGGCCCTCGGCAAAGGCGCCCTAGGCAAAGCTGGTCGTTGGGTCACGGAGGCCAAGACCTCGTAACTATAGCCCTCGGCAAAGAATTATTTAAAAAAAATCTGCACAATTTCTTTGCCGAGGGCCGTTGGTGGAGGCCCTCGGCAAAGATTTGTAGCCCTCGGCAAAGAATTTTTTGGAAAAAATTTTGGTCAATTTCTTTGCCGAGGGCCATGGGTAGACGCCCTCGGCAAAGACTCCATCCAAGGAAACGGCGCCGTCACAGTTACTTTTCTTTGCCGAGGGCGAATTTGGTCCTCGGCAAAGACTTTGCCGAGTGCCCGATAAAGGACCCTCGGCAAAGGCTCTCTTTACCGACTCAAAATTTTCCGAGAGCTCTTTGCTGAAGGCTGTCCTCGGCAAAGCCTTTGCCAAGAGTTTTTGGCAAAGACAGCGCGTCCAGTAGTGTATATAGAGTGTGTTTGGTTACCTATATTAGGGCCTAGCCAGGCTTATGTAATACAAGTTGGGCTTATTTGGATGCCTGCTTGGTCTCTTAGCCAGGCTACCGCAAGCCAGATTGGGAGGATTTGGGTGGCTTCCTGTAAACGGCCGAATCGGCCGTTCTCCCGAAGCCTGGCTTGTGCTCGCGATGTGGATGAGTCTGCTCACCTTCGGAGCCTACCGCCGCACCTGCATCCCGTCGCTCGAGCTCGTCGGAGCCACCCGCATCCCGCCGCTCTCCCCCACCGGCCACCACGCCTCCACCCACATCCCGCGCTCGAGCTCGTTGGAGCCACCCGCATCCCGCCGCTCCGCGTGGCCGCAGGTGCCGCGCGGAGGAGCTCACGCCGACGCTGGCCATCAGGTGGTGCGCGGCAGAGGAGCTCGCGCCGGCCTCCAGGTACCATGCGGAGGAGCTCGCAGTGGCCTCGCGCCGGGCGTCACGTGCTGCGTTGGTGCAGGAGCTCGCGCCGGCCTTGCACTGGCCATCAGGTGCTGTGCGACGAAGAAGCTCGTGCCGGCGACCAACACCATGGGATGAGATTCGTGAGACCTCCAAGTAGCGCTCTTCTACTAAATCAAGATGGCGTGTGTGAGCTGTGCTCTGATTGAGTTGGAGAACATAAAGGCAACAAAGAAATTGGGACGGAGATGGTTGCGGGAGTGGGCTCGGAATGGTGTGCCGTTGTTGCTTGCCATGGCTGCTGCGACTGTGAGGTGGAGCTCCGAGGGGCGAGGTGGGCGCGGAGGTGAGCTGGACGAGCATGTCTAGTACCTGTTCGAGAAAATGCCTCAAAAGGGGTGATCTCACCACTTTAAATAAGAGGTGTCTGTACGCAAACTGAACCAGGCAACCAAACACACAGATTCTTAGCCAGGCTTAACTAGTACAGACAACCAAACATGTGCTGCTTACATTACCTAAAGCTGGCTAGAGCTAGCCTGTCTTAGTTTTGTTAGCCAGACTTATCTAGAAAACCAACCAAACACACCCGTAACAAGTCGTTTTGGGCCAATATATGAAATTAGGTGGGGGGATGCCTAAGAAAAACTTGGTGATGACCCTTCTGCGTTAGTGACGGGTCGTGGAGACCAGTATTGACCATGGGAAACTGGATTTTCTATTTACGAAAATCGCCACAAAAACTGGATAATTTCTATTTACGAAAATCGCCACAAGCAGACTGACAAATTCTTTGTTTAATATTTCATCGCTGAATAATAGAATATTTGCCATTCATAATATTCGTAGTAGAATGTGGTTACGTCTGAAACCGTATTGTTTATCATCAGATTGTTCATATGCTGCCTAAGGCCATGTACAATGCAAAAAAACATTTAGATAGCCTAGCACATCAACGTGTGCTTCAGCATGTCCGAGAATCTTTTGATATCGCAAGTCACTAATTTTTACTTTTATTCTTAATACTTATTTATATCAACAATAAATGAAATTCGAATCGTGTTATCATGAACTATGTGCAAATAGATGATGAATTCTCATCAACAACACTACTACAGAATGAGGCATTGGTCGATACCCAAAATGGCCAAAAACCTCGGCCTTTTTGCGGCCCGGGGTTAAAGACCCCTTTAACACCGGTTCGTAACACGAACCGGTGCTAAAGGGTCCTGCCCAACGGCTACTGACAGGTGCTGTCGGGGCAGAGACCCTTAGCACCGGTTCGTGTTACCAACCGGTGCTAAAGGGTCCCCTTTAGCACCGGCCAGCGCCACGGGCCGAGGCAAAGCCTTTAGCACCGGTTTGTGTTAAAAACCGGTGCTAAAGTGTTACCCTTTAGCACCGGTTTTGTTTATGAACCGGTTCTAAGGGTCCGGTTTATAGGCCGGATCACTCCTCATCTCTGCCCATTTGAAACCGAGAGCACCATTCACCATTGTTGTTCTTGGAGCTTCTTCTTCCTCATTTGTTCTTCGTCTCCGACGCCCATTGTTGATCTTCTTCGACTCCGTCATCGTTTCTTCGTGTTTGGAGGTGACTAACTTTTGTCTTTCTTGTCTTTTTCATATTGTTTTTGGCTTGTGATGTTCCTATTATTTTTAGCTCAAATCCACGTTGTTATTTTGAATCATTTCACATGAATTAGTATCCATATATATATATATATCATATTTCATGGTTGACCTAGTATTAATGTAGTTTGCAAGAATGAATTATAGTATATTTTTATGATCTTAGAAAGTAGGATAGTTCAAATTAATTGGTTTGTTAATATCACTTGATTTATTTTTATTACTACATATAATGTCCATTGTATCATACATGTTTAAATGTGGAATTTATAATTGTTTAAAAATTGAGTATGGATAGTAGATGGCAACCGTGACCGGGTCTTCGGTCTCTCAACGGGTTCAAAAGCGATACCGTCCGGAACTCCCTCTCATTACTTGTGGCAAGTGTGGGCAGAAGATTTTGATGGAGTACAAAGTGTCGAAAGAGAGAGTAAACAAGGGTCGTATATTTTCTACAAGTGTCCAGATCGTAATGTGAGTTATTTCCAGACATTTGCTTATATATGTGCATATTTTTTTAAATGATATTAATTAAACTTTTGATTCTCTCTTTTAATTTCAGTGGGACGGTACCGGCGGATGTACAGGTTGGTACTGGGAGGAAGAATACATTGAACACATTAAGGCACAGGTGGTTGAGGCTGAAGGTGGTGAGGCAGTGAGCCGACGAAAGGAGTTCAATAATGTTGATCAAGCGAATGATCTATCTATTATAGTTAGGATCGGACGCGAACTAATTATGTTGCTTAAGTGCATTTTAGTTTTGGTTTTTTTAGTGCTAGTTGCGATTGTATTTGTTGTAGCCAAGCTTTCCTAAATTAATCAACTATGTATCTTAGACATGTTGTGCAATAAGATGAGAAACTATATGTGTGCATGGTTTTCATAATATATATATGTTATATTTAATGCAGATGGTAACACGTAATTGGATGTATAATGCCGATCGACGCTCCGAAGAGTTCATTAATGGCGTGCACTATATATAACAGTGCTAAAGGGTCCAGCGCTATATAACCAAGCAGTTGCCCTGGATCCGCAGTTCCTTCGTCTTCGTCTTCGTTCCAGCGCCGCCGGGTTCATCTTCGCCGCCGTCGTTTCGACTCCCTCGCCGCCGCGTCTCCACCAGCGCCGCCGCGTCTCTCCACCAGCGCCGCCGCGGCCCTCCGCCAACGCCGCCGCCGCGGCGATCCACCAGCGCCGCCGCAGCGGGCCACGGCCAGATCGAGCGCGCGGGCCACACATCATCTTCCACGTCGATCTTCTCCGGCCGGCTGTGTGCTAAGTATAGATCGAGAACGCCGCCGCATCTCTCCATTGATTAATTAAGTATTTATATACACTAGCTAGACCAGAAATATATATATATATATATATATATATATACAAAAAATATTACATATATATATACTTAAAAATATATACAAAAAATAATACTACAAATCAAAACACCATATATACATATATATATATATGGTGTTTCCATTTGTAGTATTATTTTTTTATATATTTTTATGTATGTAATATTTTTTGTATGTATGTATATTATTTTTTGTACATATATACACATATATATAGTTTGTATGTATGAATTATAATTGTTTGTATGTATGTACGTATTATTTTTTTAATATATTATTCTATATATATATATAGTATGTATGTATGTTTTATTTTTTGTATATATGTATTGTTTTTTTATTTATGTATATTATTTTTTGTACATATACACACATATATATAGTTTGTATGTATGAATTATAATTGTTTGTATGTATGTATGTATTATTTTTTTAATATATTATTCTAGTATATATATAGTATGTATGTATGTTTTATTTTTTGTATATATGTATTATTTTTTGTATGTATGTATATTATTTTTTGTACATATACACACACATATATATAGTTTGTATGTATGAATTATAATTGTTTATATGTATGTATGTATGTATTATTTTTTTAATATATTATTCTAGTATATATATAGTATGTATGTATGTTTTATTTTTTATATATATGTATTATTTTTTGTATGTATGTATATTATTTTTTGTACATATATACACACATATATATAGTTTGTATGTATGAATTATAATTGTTTGTATGTATGTATGTATGTATTATTTTTTTAACATATTATTTGTAGTAGTTTTTTTAGTATATATTTGTTGTATATTATTCTTGTATCATATTTTATTTTCTAGTGTTTTGTATATATTATTGTTTGTACTATATTATTCTAGTATTGTTTTTTATTCTAGTGTATTACTTGGCTTAAAAGATTCTAGTATTATTTTTAGAGCACTCCAACACTTTCATTTGTAGTAGTACTAGTAGTAGTATATAAGTCTCTAATATATGTTCTAGTAGTGTTTAGCCACCAAATTTATTCTAGTAGGGTTTTGTATATATTTTTGTTTGTAATATATATTATTCTAGTATTGTTTTTTATTCTAATATATTACTTGGCTTAAAAGATCCTAGTATTATTTTTAGAGCACTCCAACACTTTCATTTGTAGTAGTATTAGTGTATTTCTTATCTTATATAGAATATATATATATATATGTATGGTTGCAGACATAGAAATGGCTGACCGTCCTCATGATGATCCTGATTATATGGAAGATGCCATTCAAAATATGATCGACGACGGTAGTCAGTACTTTGTTGATTACCACGACATCATGCAAGGCAATCCTACTGAGTAACAAGAGGGCAATGCCCCTGAGCAACAAGAGGGCAATGCCCCTGAGCAACAACTTGTCGTGCAACAATATGTAAATACTGGCGAGGTATGTAAATGTAAACATATATAATTAATGCATCTCTTACATTAGGTTTTAGACTTATTACTTGGTTATTAATTTAGTATTTTTGTTTCTATATGTACGTGTAGCCTTCTGGATCGACCTCTACGGGGAGAAGCGTACCTCCACGAGGGCCAAAGAAGCCGTTGGAGGGCCGCTATGTAATCTCTGAGTTTGAGATAGCTACAGGCAGACCACTTGGTGAGCATGCAAATAAATATGTTAGTCACTGTGGATATCTTGTGAGAGATCAAATACCGATCAGTGCTCGTGAATGGAGAGAGAAGCGAGGTGCTCCTGAGATCAGTTTTGTCTCTGTCGTGACAAGAAGTTAGTTTGGAAAGCCGTCACAGACGTTTTCACCTTCGACACCAACGATGAAGAGTTGAAGGTGCGAATTTATGACTGGACTATGAAGAAGATGGCAGTACTCTTCCAGAATTGGAAGAAGTCTTTGTACAATAAATATGTCAAGAAAAACGAGACTCCAGATTTCAACCTCAAGCAATATGTAAAGCTGAGGGCCTTCTGGGATGACTTTGTGCAGTACAAAACATCAGAAGAGGGCGAGGAACGAGCCAATAGAAACAAAGAGAATGCCAGTAAAAAGACATACCACCATCATATGGGATCAGGTGGTTATAAGAGTGTTGTTCCCAAGTGGGACCGAATGGAACAGGAGATGCTTGCTAGGGGGGTCACACCCGAGACAATAGCAAAGAATTAGAGCGAGCGCTCCAAGCATTGGTTCTACGGTCATGGGGGAAGCGTGGACCCAGACACCGGGGCGCTAGTTTGGGGCCAAGAAATCTCTAGAGCAGCAGAGAGACTAGTCCGTGCACGAGAGGCGGTTCAGTCTGGTGAGTTCAGGCCTAACAGGGAGAAGGATGAACTCACCTATGCGCTTGAAAATCCTGAGCACGGTGGGCGTACGAGAGGCTATGGAGCAGTTCCGTGGCTGCAATCATTCCAAGCCGATCAAGATACCTACAGAAGCCGCCAGAGAAAGAAGGATGAGGAGGCAGAGCGGATCCGCCGCCTCGAAGCTTTTGTTCTGCAGTCACAAGAGCGCGAGAAAGCTCGTGAAGAATGGATGCAGGCAGAGATTCAAAGGCAAGTGCAAGCAGCACTTAGTCAAATGACGAAAGGGCAAGGTACATCACAGCCTGAGGTCAATGTTAGCCCCCCAGGCCAGTTGAAAAGCAGCTGCGCATCCACGGAAGTACCAACCATTCAGGATGACACGAAGCTACACTTCCCCGTGGATGATGTCACAGAGGCTTTTACTACCTGTGAGCTGCATGTACCAGATGGGAATGCCACTAAAAAGGTGGCTATCGCTGTTGTCAACCCTATCGACCGAACGAGAACTCCAAGAATCCATAATCGACCAGTACCTGGTGGATATGCTAGCGTCTCGGTTGATAGGGTTGAGAAAGGTTGTGGCAATGTGCCACTAGACATAGAAGGGGGAGACAGAGAGAAGACCTTAGGTGAAGCTGAGAAGACATTTATTTGTTGGCGCAAGCGCTTCATAATTATTCCTCAGCATAGGTTTGTGTGTGATTTTACTTCTTATATTATTTATTATGTATTGAAATTAAAAAAAAGTTTACTCATAAAACTTGTAATTGTTTTCTTTGCAGGGACTCCTCCAACCTAAGTCCAGTTCTCTCCCCAGCGCATCATAGTGCTGCGGGCGGTGACAATGCTGGATCTCCTCCAACACCTGCGGTGGCCACACCGACCCCGCCACCGCCTCCACCACGGTCTCCACCTCCTCCACCGAGGTCTCCACCTCCTCCACCGAGGTCTCCAACTCCTCCACCGAGGTCTCCAACTCCTCCACCGCGTTCTCCAACGCCAAAAAGATCGGCCCCACCACCTCCACCGCCTGCACCGCCCTCTCCAAAGAGTGCACGGTCGGTCCCCTCGCCTCCAAAGCGAGGTAGTAAGAAGCGGTCCGCCCAAGAAGGACCGAAGTCATCGGTCCCACCTCCAAAGAAGGCTGCCTCAGCAAAGAGAGCTAAGACGTCAGAAAAATTACCTTACGAAAAGAGTGAAGAGGAGGTAATTGCTACATCCAAAGCTGAGGTCAAACAATTTTTTGATAAAATAAAGGAGGATAGGAAAAAACGGCTTAACCCAGAAAAGCCGTACTTTTATGTGAAGCCATCGGAACTGAGGCAGAAGGTGGCGGACCATCAAAAGAAGCAACGCGAAGCTCAGAAAAAGCCAGCACTTTCGGACTATGAGCGGTCTCTGGTCAAGTCTTCACAGCCTACTAAGAAGAGAGTAGGAAAGGGGGTCCCACAACTCGGAGAAGTATCAAAACCGGTGCCCCCTTTGATTGTGCCAAATCAATACGACTCAAATGAAGACTTGATGCCAAAGAAATCCTTAGCGTTGTCTGAGCTAGACTCGCTTGAGCGTTACTTTGGACAGAGCGGTTTAAATATGGAAGAAATTGCCGCCATTCTTGGATGCCAAACATTTGAAAAAGCCGAGATAGTTGATCAATTGAGGGCAAGATATGAACCGGGCAGGAGTCTATTCGACCCTAAGCGTTTACACGAGCTCGGCACACAAATGTTTGCAATAAACAAATGGTGCATTGAGGCGTTGAAAGCCCTAGTTTGGTTTTGGATAATTGATGAAACCCTAAGTACTAACCTCTATACTAAGTGTGTGTAGACTTAATGAGGTTGGTATATGCCAAGTGATGGAGCAAGTGATGATCGTGGTGATGACCACAAGATGATCAAGTGCTCAACTTGGAAAAGAAGAAAGAGAAAAACAAAACCCTTTGGAGATCAAGGCAAAGGTATTGCTTAGGGTTTTGGTTTTGGTGATCAAGACACCATAAAGGGTGTGATCACATTTAGGATAGATAGCCGTACTATAAAGAGGGGAATTCTTTGGCTAAGCGGTTATCAAGTGCCACTAGGTGTCATTGTTCATATGCATGCATTTAGAACCTAGTGAGCTAACTTAACTCCTTCAAAGAAAATGTTTGCGAAAATGCTAACACACGTGCACTTGGTGGTTTACACGTTGTGGTGTTGGCGCACTTTGAGAAGGAGGTGGAGTTTGAAGGGTAGAGAGAGGATTCAGCGCTTTTTGAGAAAATGAAGTGCATATTTTCTATTGCGCTGGTGGGAAATTTGGAGAAGTCGCGGGAGTGTTTCTCGCTGAGAAAACACTCACCGGACGCTAGCTTCTGGAGCACCGGACGCTGAGTCTGAGCGTCCGGTGCAAACAGTGCCTAGCCCAGCTAGGGTAAGGCACCGGACGATAGGCACCGGACGCTGGCTTGAGCGTCCGGTGGTTAGCGTCCGGTGTGCGGGCGTTTTGCGACCCTCTCTGCGCATGGGTCCGGTGAGCACCGGACGCTGAGGGTGCGTCCGGTGGCTTGCGTCCGGTGACCCTGCGAGTTTGCGGAGCTCTCTGCGCATGAGTCCGGTGTGCACCGGACGCGTCCGGTGCCAACCTGCTCAGCGTCCGGTGCTCTGCAGGTTACCGTTAGACTCTGACACGCGGCTGACGTTGGAGCACCGGACGCTGGTGTTGAGCGTCCGGTGCCCCTTTAATAGCGTCCGGTGACCCCGTATTTCGCCCAGTGAAAGAGCCAACGGCTCTATTTGTTTGAGGGGCTATAAATACATGTTTGGCCGGCTTGGGGCTCACACTCTTGGCATTCTAGCATACATAACATCCTTGTGAGCCTAAGCAAACACCTCCCACTCATCTCCTTCATAGATTATACATCTTTGTGAGATTGGGAGTGATTCCAAGTGCATTTGCTTGAGTGATTGCATCTAGTGGCACTTGGGGATCGTTTTAGCTGCGGTTTTCTTGTTACTCTTGGTGGTTGCCGCCACCTAGACGGCTTGGAGCAGCGGAGGAACTTTGGCACGAGTTGGTGATTGTTCGTGGCCATCTCCCGGTGATTGTGAGGGGTCTTGTACCTTCCCCGGCGGAGAGCCAAAAGGTAACTCTAGTGGATTGCTCGTGTCATTGAGTTACCTCACTTGTGGGTAGGTTCTTGTGGTGTCCTAGTGAGGACGAGGTTCGTGCTACACCTCTTAGCCACCGAACCACCAAGTGTTGGTCGACACAACGGGGACGTAGCGTGTCGGCAAGCACGTGAACCTCGGGAGAAAAATTGTGTGTCTCCATTGTGATTGTTCATTGGATTTCTCCCGGTGATTGGACTTCATATTATTGATTGGTTCATCCCCTCTACGCGGCGGTATAAAGTTCAAACCATCTCTTTTACATTCCCGCAAACTAGAGTAGCTTACTTACTTGTATAGAAACTTTAGGTAGCTTTCTAGTGTAAGTAGTGACATAGCTTTTGTGTGCCTAGTGATTATATCAACTAGAATTGTTGGATAGGTGGCTTGCAAACACCCCATTAGAGCTAGAGCAAAAAGCTTCGCTTTGTTATTTACTAACCTCTTGCTCTAGTGAGTTTGTAGAATTTTTAAATAGGCTATTCACCCCCCCTCTAGCCATATTAGGACCTTTCAGGCGTCTAAAAGGGGAGAGAATTGGATTTCTGTTCGTATTAGACAACATCACTACTTCCGTGGAGATGACCTCATATACGTGCAGTTCGAAGAATTGCACCAATTATGCCACCTCGACGCTCTTGACAAATCTCTTGTCAGCTGCTTTTGTCTGTAAGTATTTTTTTCTTTTTATTATACTTCTAACTTCTTTAATTACATGTATATAATCCTTACACACTTAGGATTTGTATGTATATATGCAGGCACCAAATGAGAGAGCTCAGAATGAGAAATGACAATGGTTTTGGGTTCGTTGACCCTTATATTGTTTTCAAGGCTCCGCAGGCAGTGTGGACAGCAGATCATGAGACAGAAATCTGCACCAATCTTATGAGGTTCTTTGTGAACCAAAAAGAAAAACAAAAAATACTCTTCCCCTTCAACTTCGAGTGAGTTATATAGTTATTAAGTGCATGCATATTTTATTTTACATTATAGGACTGACCCTATATATGTGTGTGTAAACAGCTTTCACTGGATACTCATGGTCATTGAAATTCCCAAGAACCGATTGATAATCTTTGACTCAATGAGAAAACCACAAGAAAATTATCAACAAATGGTAAACGTTATTCAAAGGTACGTAATGTCGATCTCAGCTACAAAAATATTATAATATGACTCTGTAATTATTAGTTCACGATCCACAATGGCTGTGTATAGGGTTTAGGAAAGATTCATTGACCGTGAACATCTCAGTGGATGTAAAGCGCCGCTTAACATAATACATCCACAAGTAAGTTCTACTAGCTAACAAACTTTCGCTAACTTTTAGCCTTCTTATTGTCGTGGTCGTGAATATTTATATATATATATATATATCGTACAGTGGTGTTTAAGACAAGAAGGGGGAACAATCTATGTGCATATTACGTGTGCAAATTCATGATGGCACAAGTCAATCAAACACCCACAGAGACGCTCAGAGTACGTTACATGTCTCTTTTCATTATCTCCTGAATTATATTGAATAACTTAGATAACTAATACCTTTTTTTATTTATTTCAAATTAAAGACGGAATGGCTGAGGAAAAATGTCCTACAACAAGACCGAATCAAAGCTATCCAAGAGACGATAGCAGGATTTCTCCGCGACCAAGTGATCAATCCAAACGGCGAGTTTCACTTCAACGGCAACGAAACTCTTATTCCAAACAACGATGATCATTTGTATCGTTTGTAGACATTGGGAGAAAAAACTCTATGTATATATGTGTTACGAATTTTGTACATATAAAACTATATATATATAAAGCTTTTTACATATATATTTAATTTTTGATTTGGTCTATTCATTTTATTATAGGCAAAGCTTAATTATTAAGCAAAGCCTATAATTTTCATTTATATATGCTTAATATGCGTGTAATATAAATATATTATTGTATCAGCAAAATATGTATTGAAAAACCTATATATTATATATAAACAATAAACAGAACCGAAGAAGTGAACCAAAAAAAAGAAAAAGAAACCTTGGTAATACCAACCGGTGTTAAAGGGTCCTGCAACGTGGCAGCCCTGGCAGGACCCTTTAACACCGGTTGATGTTACCAACCGGTGTTAAAGGGAGGGGCCTTTAGCCCCGGTTGCCCGAACCGGGACTAAAGGGTGGGCCTTTAGTCCCGAAAGGGCAGCACCGGCTCGGGAACCGGGGCAACAGGCCCTTCCCGACCGGTGCTAATGACCGAACGTGTGGCAGTGCAATTTCGATCATTGCTATTCGTTCAAAGTGAAAGAAACTTCTAATACCACATATGCGTGACGTACGTGCATCTATGTATATTACAACTAAGGCCCCGTTTGCTTGCCTCTGTTAAACTTTACTGTCTGTCATATCAAATGTTTGGACACATATATGAAGTATTAAATATAGATTATTTATGAAATTAAAAACACAGCTACAGAGTAATTTGCAAGACGAATTTTTTGAGCCTAATTAGTCCATCATTAGATACTAATTGTCAAATAAAACGAAAATGCTTTAGTACTTGTTAATCTTTAACAACCCCAACCAAACACCCCCTTTAAAGCTTCAATGATTGCTTATGAGATTATTCTTCCAACAAAATTTTATCTGATACCACTTAAGCATTCTCACAGTCATATATAGAGTAGTACTTACCTTATTCAACAGAAGTCGTACCGTATCCAGCACATAGCAAATGACAACTTGGAACTTGAGAGAAAATGGAGAACTTAATTAACGCAAAGAGAAGAATGGTGACGCCCAAGAAGCCGAATTGACGATAGTAGACCAGATCTTTAACGATAGTAAAAGATAACTGAGCGGTAGGACAGTTAACTGAGCGGTAAGACGATAGTAAAAGACAATTAATCAACACGACTGCAAGAACTTTGGCCAGCAGAGAACGAAATTCAGTCATTCTGTGGAGCCGCAGGACAATTGAGCGGTCGAGCTTTGAAGAAACCTACTCCTAGTTTATTAGACGGAGAAAGTGCAAATTATTGATTCATCATGGCATATGTCGGCGTACGTCAAACACTGATGTTGGCGTGACGTTAATTTCTTTTTGATAGATGACATTAACTTTGCTTGCTTTGCTTCTTATAAATGAAAGCCGGTAAGATCTTTCGAAAAAAAAAGACATTAACTTTGCTTCCAGTTCTCTTAATGCAGATAACGATGCAAGTGGTATCCAATAGTTCAAAAAAAAAAACGCGAGAGAGAGAGAGAATGGTATCCATTAATTTTAAGACTTTACTAGCTCGTTAAATTGTCCAGTTACACGTGAAAGCAGATGGAAATTTTGAAACCGTAGACGGAAACGGAACCACTGTTTATTTACTTACAGAAATTACGATTCCCGACATGGCAAAATCGATCTTACTTATTCAGTTATTCATGTCAAACTGTTTTTACATGACGGCGCAATTGCTTGGTTCCTCGCAGATGACCATTGGCGGTGGCGGGTGGTGGTGGTGGCAGCAGCAGCAGCAATCCGTGTAGGTGTAGTCTGGATGCGGCGGCGGCGGTACTGGCTCGGGCGGCGGCGTCGGCCCGTCCGGCGACTCCTTGTTCGTCGGGTCATCGGGCTTCACTTCCTCCACCTGCAGGATGTCGGCGTGGCCGAGCTTCCTGCGCAGGCAGCTGACCAAGCAGACCGTGTCGACGCCGTCGCCGACCACCTCCAGCTTGTCCTTGTCGCCGCCGGTGATCTCCACGGAGATTACCCCTGCACCGGCCGGCACTGTGAGTCTACCGATCACCGATGCGATTCACGTGAGTCGATCGAGAGACTAGCTAGGACACACGATGACACGGCAGTAGAACGCGCGCGTACCGTCTGCTCGGGCGGCCAGCGTCAGGGCTTTGGACCGGCTCCTATCGCACGGCATGCTCACCTTGATCACCGTCTTTTGCTGCAACAAGAACATCGGCGGACAAGAAGAATAAATGTGATCAGTCTACGTGCCACAGCAGGTCGGACGAATTAACAGAGCACGGTTAGTGCTGCTTACCTTCATATTGTCTGCAGGTGGCTTAATTTCCGTGTAACCACCAGTGGTGACAAGTTTAGTGGACGTAATGTGTGCTAGGGTCACTAAAGGAGGAGGTGGCTAATAAGCTCGCTGCAGGAAGCAACTGTGCCCACCGCCATGCTTTATATATAACCCATTCTAAATTATGAAACATTTCAACTTTTGAAGATATATTGTAAAAACTATATGTCAATCTTTCTGCACCCCTTGGATCAACATCATGCGGTCCAAATTAGAGTTTGCACAAGAGATGAGTTTGTATTAGATCCGTTGCCAAACTATATATCAAAAAAGCTAAAACATCTCTTGATTTGGAACGGAGGGAGTAGGAACAAACACGGAACTTAAGGGTTTTTCGTTTTTGTGATTGTCTTTGGAAAGTAATTATTTGAGAGATGCGATTATGTGGATAAAAGTGTTTATCTGGGATAAGATAAATTCTATGTAGGATGTAGTATAGTACTAGTGTAATTTTGTGCGAGAAGTAACTCAAAATCTCTTAAACTAGTTTTTTCAGCTTCTAATTAAGAATTTAAGCCTCTAGTTGGTTTTGTAAAAATCACTTTGCAAAATCAGCCTATATAACCATTTCTGTGTAAAATTCAGTTGGACGAGCAGCCCTTAAGCTGAAGAGTTGTGGCAAATATAGGCTCTTCCACTAGCTACTGGTACTCTGGTAGTAGTATATCTAGAGGGGAGTACGACTGTACGAGGATAAGGACAATCAAGAAGGTAGGTTCCGGGTCAGAGCAGAGCAATGTAAAGATCTTCATGGAGCAAAGAATCCAACTGGCCACGCTGTTAGATGGTGGGCGCGTGGGTGACTTGACTCGACGGGGTCCCGATCGGGCCACCCTCCTCGGCTACGTTAGTCAAACACAAGAGCAAGAGTGCCTCCATGTTCCAACCGGTAGTCCAGTACCAGTTCAGTCGTAGCAAGACCGTAGGAATACGGTACCACTGATTCTGTCATAGTCAGAGCACACAAGTACAGAAGTAGTAGAGTACACAAGCAGGCGGCCCTGATGTATGTATGGTTCATATATAGCCCATCAAGAATACAAGATCCGACAAAAAAAAAAGGGAGCCCGTGTTGGAAAACTTGCAGCAAGCTGTGGGTGACCTCACGGCTCACGTAGTCCAGGTAGACGCTCGAGTGTGCTCGGACTCATGAATAAAGATACTTGGTTACAAATTGTTCAATAGACTAGATATTCTTTGGGTGCACCATATATGTGTGGGAAAAGCTCTACCCACATGTGTCAGCGTCCTTGCCCCTGGGTCACGGGTTGGGCGGCTACCAACGGCTAGGGCTAGGGTGACAGACGGTTGCAATGGGGCATTAGCGGCAATGCGGCATTAGCGGTAGGACGACGGTGGCACAACATAGGGGTGGAGAGGGTGATGGCGGCGTGAGAGAGAAGGGGAGAGAGAAGTAGGGAAGACATTTAGGCCCCTTTTCTTGTTTAAGATTGAAAGGTTTCAACGCCCCATATATTTATAGTCCTGCGAGACTTGACCCATAAGCAATCTAGACTTAACCTCCAAATAACCTCTAGGTAGAGTCATTATAGAGATGGACTTCTACTTTCCAAGCAAACCAATCTATTTTTTAATCTTTCCTAAAAAGTTATGTTTCATTCTTCCTTTATCCTAGACTTTTCAGTCGGGATGTGAATAACACCTGCGCTACTATACCTCTGAGTAATGTTCACGCTAGTCCTGTTTTGGGCCCAACGGGCGCCTTGGTCTAGACCTTGGGGGCCTCTCTTAGTCTGCTTGGCCCGACTTGGGGGGTGGCTCTAATCAAACATGTGACGACATGACACAAGGTCCCGATCATATATCAAAAAGGGATCGATCTTTTTGGTTGAGAGAAAACTTTAAAAACTTAGAAGCCTTCAAACAAGTTGGTACTGTGTAGGTTAGGAATGGTAGGAATTGTGTTACCTATGGGAAGATAATTGGAACAATGAACTCTTTAGTCTCTTGATGCAGGAACTTCATTCTTTTGCCAAAAAACAAGAACTCTAACTCATCTTGCTTGATTGATTCATCATTTATAGTGAGATTGGAGCGCATCCAAGTGCATTGCTTGAGTGATTGCATCTAGAGGCAGTTGGTGATTGTTTTTCACCGCGAATTTCTCTTGTTACTCTTAGTGTTGCCGACACCTAGATGGCTTGGAACAACGAGGATCGTTGAGCAGAGGGTGATGTTTGTCTCTGGCTCTAATCGATGGATTATGAAGGGTTCTTGTGCCTTTCCTATGGAAGATCACAAAAGTCATCTCTAGTGGATTGTGTATGGCTTGTGGATCCTCATCTCCTGTTGCTTGTGCGGCACCTAATTGCAGGTTAGGCATGTGATGCCTATTAGCGTGTGAACCTTCAAGTGAGGGATTCGCCACAACGGAGACTAGCTTGCCGGCAAGCAAGTGAACCTCAAAGAAAAAATTCATTATGTCATCTTGTCTTTGTGGATTCATTGGTATTCATTGTGATTAATCTCTTGCCTGGCATGGTATATCATTGATAGCACATATCTTTACTTTCTCATATACTTGTGTAGTGCTAGTTGTAGTTAGTGAGTAGTATGCTAGCTTGCTCACTAGTGGTAGAAGTAGTGACTCAGCCATTGTTTGATACATAAAGATCATAGCACATTAGACTTGTGGATAGGTGGCTTTGCAACCCTTATAATACTAACGCTAAACTCGCATTACGCTATTTAGTTATCTAACTATTTGTCTTAGTGTTATTGTAGAAAAAAAATATAGGCTATTGACCTCCTCTAGTTATTTAGGATCTTTCACCTTTACCGCTCCTGGTCCATCTCATACGGACACCTTGCTTGACATTCTCCATCGTCATTGGCCATCTCACACTCAATCCCCCTGCACACCACAAAGCTAAGAGACATGTTGTAAACACCACTTACACCATAGTTAGTCTCAACATATTAAACCAAAGCTCTCATCACCACTTGACTCATCATGCATACACATATATGGGCACACATCCACCATGTATTTGCACTAAACAACATATTTTCTTCCTTTTTTACGGCATATTTTCTTGCTAAATTGGCTTATTCCATGAGAAAATACGTAGAAAATGACCTTAAATGGATTCTTGATACGTTGGGGCACTAGTAGTTTTCTTTCTCACGTAGCCACGCCTTGCCTTGTCTAGAAGGGAGCTAAATTGCCTTGCCTAAGACTTCCTCAACACAGGTACCTAGAAGTAGGAGTGTTTGTCCCAAGAAAAATGCAATAGTACTCCATGTTACAGAGGCCGAGACCGTTTTAATCCAATACTCCATATAGAGATGATCAACGGGCCGGCCCGGCCCGGCACGGCACGGGCCCGTGCTAGACACGGCCCGATAAGGCACGGGCCCGTATGGCCCGCGTGCCACTGGGCCGTGCCTTTATAGGCCATCGTGCCTGCCTGACGGCCCAGGCATGGCCCGTGGGCCGATTTTCGTGTCGGACCGGCCCAAAAAGCACGAGGCTCAATAGTGCTTTGGGCCGGCCCATGGCCCATTATATAAAAAATACCAAATTTAATACAGAATTTAATAAAGCATAAGTAAATTACATTTAATTCGTGGACATTAATATTTCACAATTTAAATAACACAATATATTCAAAGATTATATTTCACTTGTCAAAAATTACAAGTTTGACAAGTCACATAACGATACTTCAAGTTTCACAAATTTCCTGATACCGGGCCGACACCGTGCCTGCTGTTAAAAGCGGGCCGTGCCGTGCCGCCCGACGGGCCGAGGGGTCGGCCCAAGCACGGCCCATTACGTGCTTCGGGCCGGCCCGGGCCTGGTTAGGATCGAGCCGTGCCGTGCTCGGACCGGGCCAAATGACCGTGCTTTGGGCCGTGCCTTCGGCCCGTGGGCTGCATGCTCAACTTTAACTCCATGTTATAGAGGCCGAGACCGATTCAATCCAATGATGCGGACGCCTGTTTGCTTGATCAGCCAAATCTATAAGTCATTCAACAGTATTTTTCTCTCACAATAAATCAACAATCAGTGCTTTCTGTCATGGCTTAACAGTCAAATGAATAAAAATTATTCAATTTTAGTTTTGTGTTAGCGTTTTTTAGCACCTATCACATCGAATGTTTGTATACATGCATAAAGTACTAAATATAAATTATTTACGAAACTAAAACACAACTAAAGAGTAATTTGTGAGACGAATCTTTTAAGTCTAATTAGCCTATGATTGAACATTAATTTTCAAATAAAACAAAATGTAACACCCAAAATTTTGCTCATTTTAAAAATAGGTGAAAACGATTTATTTATGAATTTTTGTGCTCATGAAACATAGGAAAATAATATTTTTCATTTAATTAAAATTTATCATATGATGTAGCAACTTGTTGTGCATTCATATTGGAGCATTTATTTTTATTGTGTTGTGTGATTTTGGGGAAAGTCAAAATATTTTCAAACTGATTTTAAACTGTTTTGAAAAGGCTTTAAAATAGAAAAAAGAAACAAAGAAGAAAAAAAGAGTCACCGAGCTCGGCCAGGCCAGAGGCCATGGCCCAGTTTCCTTCCCCTTTCCCCCCTGCCCCTTTCTCTCCCCGCGGCCCAGCTTGCTTCGGCCCAACAGCCCAGCCGCGCGCCCCACTTCCCCTCTCTCCTCCTTCACTGACCAATCGGGCCCGCGTGTCAGTCCCTTCCCCTTCCTTTCCTCTCACTGCCACTCTGGGCCCGCAGGTCACCGACATCCTCTCCTTTCCTCCCTTCTCCCTCGCGTGGACGAGCCGGACACGAACACCGGGCGGCATTTCAATCCCGGACTCCACGGGGTTTTCTCTAGGCGAAGATCTCCCTTGCCCTTTTAAGCTTCGTGACCTCCCCCGCATGCTCCCTTGGCTTGGACGCGCACTAAAGGAACCCTAGCCACCCTGGACGCCGAAGTACGGATCTCGCCGTGCTTACAGTGTCGCCGCCGTCACCGTGGAGCTTCCTACCCGCTGCTGTAGTGACAGATTCAAGCCCTTGTCGAGCTTCGCGTTGGGGTAACGAAGTTTCAGAGCTACTTCTCTTCTTTTTCTACCGCCTGGGTTGCTCGCTAACTCGGCCATGGCTTGCAGTGAACATCGCCAATCCACCATAGCCGTAGCCGTCGTCTTCGAGTCCGCTTCGCCGAGATTTGGTGCCCTAGGTGAGTTTCCCTTGAGCTCTTCTTGCTTCCTGTGCTCTCGGATTGAAGAACGATGCACTAAAACGTCGAATCCACCAACTCCGGCGAGGAGCAAGGCTCTCCGGCCATGGCGCCACCGCCGGAGCCACTGTAGTTGGCCGGCGCCCTCTTTTCCTCTCTCCCCGATCTAATCTGAGCCGTCCAACGGAGATCCAACGACCCAGATTTCGTGATACCCCTTCGACCGACATTTTTTCTAAAGAACCCCTGTGTTTTCCTGAAAACAACCCGCAGTTCAAGGCGCCACAGTGGAATACGTCAACGGCTTTTGAAAACGTATTTCAGCTCGGTATGATTTCAAATACGCTTTCACAAAATTTCAGATTTGCCACCGAGATTGTTTTAACCATAAAATACTTGTTTTAATTCCGATTTGACCCATTCGAATTGCGTTAGGTTCGTATTAATGAGCTCTACATGTTAGTAACATTGTTTTCTCAGTTTGAAACCTTTTAATTTCGTGATCTTATTTAATTAATTTCTTTTCTATATAAAATCTTAGAAAATTCATATCTTCTACGTTTTAATTCTGATTTTCGTGAACTTTACGTTTGTGTGATCGTAGCACTGCGTAGAATATTTTTATAAACTTTTATATTTGTTTTACTACTGTTTGGTGTATTGTTCTAATAATAGCTTGTTTGCTTCGTGTATGATTGCCTACATTGGATTGTGTGTTGTGATTGATGTTTGGGAATAGACGGTGAGTCGTACGTTGGTGAGCAAGATCAAGCCTTTGAAGACCAACAGGCTCAGGAGAGCTTTGATCAAGGCAAGTATAACTTGGGATCATTCTTGTTACCTATACACAATTAATACAATATTTATCATATGCATGTGTCCACCTTGATGACCTTAGCAAAATCATAGATGATTGTTATCCTAAATTCCTTGATTACCTATTTGGATATGCATTTGGGTAGTTCTTGGTAGTGCTTGATTAATAATCCATGATCTTGTAACATGAATGTTTGGATATACAATAAACAATAAAATAAGCTTTCTAACAACTTGAACATAAAGGGTGGAAAGAACTCTAGCTTTTGCTAGATTGATCTTGACCCTCCATAAGGACTTATCCCTTGGCAAAAGCTGGGACAACTCGTACAACCATGAGGGCTACATGGCTCTGGTTTTAGCTCAGTATGAGGACCTTTTTCTAGCTTGTTAGCGGTTACCTTAAATGGCGTAAGAATGGCTAGACACGTTGGGTATAGTGCGGCCTCTGTCCATGTGTATAGGCTGCGGGTTATGTGCCATGGAAGGGGGGCTCTATATCTGCCTGTCAAGTGAATCTAATGGCCCTAACTTGTTAGACGAAACCTTTGAAAGGCTTCATAGTGAACCCTACCGACCTCCCTAGGAAGGGGGTTAAGAGACTTGCAACCTCGGGCGAAAGGGTAAATCACGACTCATGGGTAAAGATGTACAACCTCTGCAGAGTGTTAAATCTGGTATACTAGCCGTGCCCACGGATACGGGCGGCCCGAAATACTGACGGAATAGATGGACACTGATGAACATGATTAATGATGATAAATGATGGTGTATTATGTTATTTATATTTGTTATTCTTAATTCTTGTATACATTGATCATGTGGTTATGGGATTAATTATGCTATCTTGACATTTGCTATCTAAATATGAACCTGTTATCTATATATAAAAGCTAAATGCAGTCAAACCAGTGTCAGATGTTTGAGCCTCATGAACCCCTGGTTATACTTATTGAGTACGATATGTGCTCACTCTTGCAATTTCTCCCACACCGCAGGAGAAGTTTTGGGCTTATGATCAACCAGTCAGTTGGATCCTGTAGAGAGAAGTTAATACCCGAAGTTTGGAGTTGTCATTCCGCTGTTTGATACTAAAGGTTATATCTTCTATACTAAGTACGTTATATAATTTATGCATTGTCTTTTGATATTACCCCTTATTTGTAGCTATATGTGAGATTTGACTTCTAAAACTCACATATGGTAAAATCGGGTATCACACTATAAAAGAGCGAGTTTTTTTTTTGAGAGAGCTCTCCCTTTATAATAACCGTTCGATTTAATTGACGTGCTATATAAGCCCTCTATTATTTAAAATCTTACATATATAAGATGTAAGACTCCTCTCAATGTAAGACTCAATCTCACATTACTTCGTATAGGACTCGTATAATATATATCTCATGTATATCTCATGTAACTACGCTCCCAGGAGAATCGTTTACATAGTCACGATTCAGATGTTGGATTCAGGCGACGGTTTCACACGTGCATGCGTCACCGTCTGTGTCCATCTTCGTCCCCGGCGGGGCAGTGTGTATTCCGGATCACACGTATCAGGTATGCATGGACGACACGCGCGCATGGCAGGTGCAAACTACGTACGTACACGTATTAGGCGATCGGATGGTATGGATTATCCGTTGTGAAGTATACCATGATTTGCTAACTGTTTTTGTGTTATAAAAGAAAAAATTATAAATTGATAAATCAGTTTTTTCAAATTTGTGATCTTTTCTAATGGGGTTTTTATTCTCAAAGAAAAAAACTCAGATTATATCTACACAAATAGCAAAGGATAAAAACTATAATTTTAACATAAAATATATGCAATAAACGTTACCTGGAAAAAGGGCACCTGGATTTTATAAAGTCCCTTACATAGTACAACTAAACTCGGGTAAAAAAAAGTTGCCCACAGAAAACAAGTCCACCACAGAACCAAAGTTGAATAAAAGAAAACAAGTGCACCCTAAGAGAAAAAAATATCAGATTACATCTAAACTGGACAAAAAAAAGATAGTAATAGATCGGATCTAAATTCGGATTATACTTCTTCGTAGAAAAATATAATTTAATAAATATAAGCAAATAGACTTATATCAGTTAAAAAAATAGATTGTAACAGATCATACTAAAAAATCGTAGCTTGTGGTAAAAAAAAAACTAATTTAAATTAACAAATAGATCACTAAGAAATATAATCTAATTTTAATTAATAAAATAGACAAAGAAAATAGAAAATTCTTCAAATAAATCAAATTGATACATCAACAGGCCAACTACAATCTGCACGTAGGTTGTCGGTACTTGGCTCTTGCCGACGCCTTGACGCTGCAAGCCCTGTGCACAAGTAGCTCGCCGCTAGCAGCCCACCACGTGGCGGCCTGTGCGGACACGCTCGACACCGCGTTCGCGGACCATGAGGTGCCCGCCTTACCTCCTGCCACTGGTCGCCTTTGCCGCCTTGCTGCTGCTCGGCTAATATAGGCCTGTCTTTCTGCAAAGGCCACCACACGCTCAGCCGACAACCGCAGGGGTTTGCACTTGGGAAATGAGAGTCTAGAGTCGGGAATTCCAATCTTCAAACAAAGCTACGCGAACAAAACTTCCCAATCATGATATGATGCTTGGATTTAGGTTAATATTCCTAATCTTGACCAAGGAGACCACAACCGCCCAGTTGATCCTAATCGTTGATGATAATTCCATAGACTATCTACGAGTACTAAGTCAATCAAGTCACAATTGTTTATGAAGATTGTTGTGGATTCATGAATCTTGGTACACATAACTAGAAAATGAATTTACCAAATTATATATCGATCGCTTCATCATCAAATTAATAAAGCACGACTAGATGAAGGTTATGTATTTTTTTTCATTCTTATCCAATCTTCGTTATATTGCTAATTGATTAGTGTTATTTGCTCATATATATAGGCAAATATCTTTATCCTTCTTATAGACACTATTGATTTTTATTGTTATTTTTATTGATATATACATCAAGAAGAAATAAGGAATAGAATTTTATGGAGTCTGAATCTCATTGAAGCTAATGATTTAGTCTTTCTAGCATAATATTAATTGTGCAATGGTGTTTTTGATAAACACGTGCGTGCCGCACGTGCATATTTGCTAGTTACACAAAAGCTACAGCTAAATTTTAACACCTTCAACTAAACACCTCTTAGATGAACCCGTGAGAAAAAAAATTCACAGCGCGGGTAGCAAACTAGCAAAGCATCAAACAACCGTATATTGTTCCAGGTTTGCACACCCTTTGTTGTATGGCTGCGGTGCTGCTGTTTTGGCTTTGTTTTTTAGCAACTTTTGTCAAAGGGTTTTGGTATCCTTATTTTTTTAGCAAAAGAAGGAAAAAAAAACTCTAACAGTTTAGCAAAGGGGTTGGTATTTTTAGCAAGTTTGCAAAAATTAGTCCTCTACGCGCATATATGAGCGCTAGCGCTACTCATCCGCGCGGATCCACGGTCCGGGCGTCCGGCTTCCGTGGGCGCGAATCACTTCGTTCCCACGCTATTTCTCGGCGACGTGACTCCTCGTATGGTCGATGCGACGCTTTCTGCTCGACGTGACTCCTCATCCGGTCGACTATGCGAATAGTGATACACACACGGACACATCTAGCTTTTGGGATTTGTTTTGTCTGATGACTAGTGTAAATGTGCAATCCTGGTACTAACACATCTAGCTTCTGTGTATATAGTATATGCTTCTCTGCATATGCTTTGTACTAGTGCATCCTGTATGTGCTGCTTTTGAAAAAAAAATGCAGTACCTTTTCAAAACCGGACAATCTGCAACCGTTTCAGATGGCAACAAGTCTGTCATTTAGCTCCTGTTTTGTTTGAAATAAACAATGCACTGATTACACACTTGATTACTACATGATTTTGTATTTGATTGTTCATCGAAGATAGCATTGATTTACTGTTCTGTAATGATTACACACTTGGTTACTACATGATTTTGTATTTGATTGTTCATCGAAGATAGCATTGATTTATTGTTCTGTAATGACACAGGACACTCAACAATCATGTAATGCCTTATGAACTTGAACAACCGCGAGAAAATACTAGATTGTTGGCTCAATTTTGATTTTGCAAAGTGAATTATGACAAACTATTGTAGATTAATCTTTTTTTTTCCTTAGGCATAACATTTGGAGAGTTGCCAAACTCTAAGGTTTAGAAAATAAAAATCCCAAACTGTTTGAATTGCTCGGCCCACCTTATACATATAGGGGATCTTGTAACCGGCCAATCAAATTAATAACCCAAACACCAAACAATATACCGTTCCGGCTTCTAGCAAATGCTAGGCAAGCTCCTGGCAAGGTAACCTCCTCTTCCCGTTGCTATTTCCACGGAGGTCATAGGTAACAAATTTCCAGGTGTACTCTGCTTTTTTCAGGCAGCTGGTTCAAGAGTCTTGACGTGCGTATCTTTGTTGCTACGGATCGGTTTAGAAAAGCTGATAAACATAATCTTCTTAGTGGATAACACCGACGTCCAGTATCTAAATGTTTTCAATCTTCAGCTATAATAGTGCGAGAACGATTTAGCTTTTTTTTTCAATGTATGATTTACTGAGGATTCAACCTTTTTAATGTAGAATTTAGCTGTTAAATGCCACTATGGCCTACTGGTATAGCTGTTTAAGAAAAAAATAGCTATTTTTAATGTACAATTTAGCTGTTACCCGCTCTGTCCTGTAACAGTACCTTCTATTAATTTTAAGACAACTTAAGGAAACACTTAATTAATGACGTATATACTTATAGATTATTTTAATTATAGAGTTTCTTTTCAAATCGTGGCTTTATTTTTAATAAACCTTGACAAATCGAAACATAATCATTATGTAAAGTGCATTATATTTCAATATAAATTTTAGAAGTCATAATATACTTTATTTTCAGGACCGATGGAGTAGGTGTCACTGTAGCCCATGATAACCAGCTATTAGCTTTCTCTGGAGACAGATCACTAAATATCTATCTTAGTTGACGATCTAAAACACTGGCATCTACAAAATCTGAACGCGCATAAATATGTGTAATTTTAAATTTGGAACGATGTGAATGCTCTGTCAACGATGAATGTTCGTCTAGAAGTAATCCATTCTAAATGCATTATTTCCATCTGATGCATCTATGGTACAGGTTACACATGATAAAACATAGATAAAACATAGAGAAAGATGTTGGTGCGTGCGTCATTTTCAAAGGCCACGTCTCTAATTTCGTTTACTTTTATCAAGCACTGCATTCTTTTGTGACGAGCGGCATGCCACTTGCTATTAGTTTTTGTCCACCGTGAACGTTTTTCTCCTTGTTTAGCTCTGAAAAGATTTTGAATTTGACTATTGTAGTATTTTGTTTTATTTGTTAATTAATATTTAATCATGAATTAATTAAACTTAAAAGATTCGTCTCACGATTTACAAATAAACTGTATAATTAGTTTTTTTTGTCTACACTAAATCCTCCATGTATATGTCCAAAGATTTAATGTAATGGTTGAAAAATTCTCGGAATTAAAACTAAACAAACTCTTGCTCTCACCAACCCTCGCGTCAGCACCTTCAGCAAATACTGACCGGTGAAGGTACCAAGGCAAAACTAGACAACTTCAGCTTGTGCAGGCTACAACAAAACTTTTATACATGGTCTTGTTCAGTTCTTCACTCAAAAACATTTTACCTATCCCATCTAATCTTTCATTATATGCATAAAACATTAAATATAGACAAAAAAACTAATTATGGTTGTAAATCACGAGATAATTTTTTAGGTCTAATTGATTCATGATTAGCCATAATTGCTACAGTGCTAATGCCGGATTAATTAGGCTTAAAAAATTCATCTCGTAATTTAACGAGCGATGTAATTTTTTAATTAGTCTACGTTTAATACTTTAAATGTGTCGGCACATTCGATGTGACACCCAAAAATTTTCTTTTAGCGAACTAAACAAAGTCTATATTAAGCCCGTTCGCTTGTTTTATAAGCCATACTTTTTTACTGGCGAACAGTATTTTCAGCCATGATTTTTTTAGACCAAGGAACAATGTTTTTTTCATGCAAGGTCGCTAGGATCTTGACCCTCACGTCGTCTCTCCGTGAGGCAGCTCGGGGCAACACATCATAGCGCCTCTCCATCGGCTAGCCCCTTGGTTGACGCCGCTCTCCGGCAAGCGGTGGCACCGGATGCGGTGGTCTTTAGGAAAACAGCCATCTGCAGCCCCTTTCCTCCCCCTCTCCCTCCGCAGCCTCTCCCAGCTCCTCTCATTGCCGGTTGGCCCGCGACGGATCCGCGCTTGTCATTGCCGGTTGGTCGACAACGGATCCTCGCCTGCTAGGGTCAAATCTAGTGCCCTCCGCTCTAGATTGTCGACCTCCAGATGCTTCGCCATCTGCATACTCGCTCGCTGGCCTCTAGGCAGTCGAGGGCTTGCCAAATAAAAAAAATCCATAGATAGATCCACTGGGCCCATCAACGCGTCGTCCCAACCATTCGCTGGATCGGGACACCAGCCGCTGTCGCATCCAACTCGAGGCCTCTGCCACTGGATCTAGACTTGCCGAGGCATGTGCGCGCTACTGCCAGGAGGGGCTGTGGCCGCCCCTGCGCGACAACTGGGAGGGGCTAGGCCGCCCTGCACACCTTTGGTAGAGCCCTGCGCCTTGGTCGTTTGGCACGCCGCCTGGAAGGGGTCACGCCGTGGCCGCCACTGCACGCCGCTGCCTCACAGAGAGGCGGGCGCTAGGGAGGACGGAGGCGGTCAACCAGCCTGCCCGCCTCAGAGGCCCAAAGGCAAACACCACAAGTTTTTTTTTTCCTAGCACATAGAAGCAAATAGCTTTAATCTCTGCATGGAGATAGCGACAACTAGAGCAGGAGATTTAGAACGATTGCTTTCATTTACTAACCTGGTCGAATTTAGAACATTTTAACTTAACAAACTCAAAATATTTATATAGTAGTGATCTAAATTTCATATGACCACTTACGATTGGAAGAAGCCAAAGCAAACCAGAACCACGTCTGTGCACACATGGACAAGCCGATTCACGGAGAGAAGCTGACCGGTCGATGTGGCAAAAAGTTCAAAACCAAAATCACAAGCATATTAGGCATACATACGCAGGGCAAAATCCATCTTAAGCATCTTCACAGGATGTGGCATAATCCTGGCTGATCCTCGCAGAAAACCGTCGGCAGCGGGCGCCCGTAATAACCGGTGCACGGCGGCGGGCAAGTGCAGAGCTTCCTGAGCTCTTCTTCCGCCTTCTTCTTATCTTCTTCCGCCTTCTTCTTATCTTCATCTGCTTTCTTCTTTTCTTCCTCCGCCTTCTTCTTCTTGGCAGCTTCTTCTTCCTTCTTCTTCTTCTCCTCCTCCTCCTTCTTCTTGTCCTTCACTTCCTCCACCACGACGATGTCGGCGCGGCAGGCCTTCTTGCGCAGGTGATTGATCAGGCAGGGGATGTCGACGCTTTCTCCTACCACCTCCAGCTGATCCTTGGCGTCGCCGATGATCGCCACCGAGTTCACTCCTGCATATAAAATTAACACGAGCGTGTATTCATGGACGATATGTGGAAAGATCCCGGCCCGCATACGACGTTCAAGATAATAGCTAGCTAGTGTGATGGATGTGTACCGACAGATTTGGATGCCAGCTGCATGGCTTTAGACCGGTTCTTGGCGTTCGGTTCGCCCAGCCTGATCACAGTCTTTTGCTGCAACAACGACGACGACGAGCCCAAGTTAGCTAGCATCAGTGAGAATTCTAAAAATTGTCTGACTTATTCTCAACAAGAGATGGAGCATCAGCGAGAATTCTAAAATTTGTCTGACTTCTCCACAAGAGAGAACTGTATTTTTTTTTTTGAACATATATGGGAGCACACATGCATGCATGGCTAATCAAGAGTTTCTAGAATTTTTTCAGATTTCACGTTACATCGAATCTAACGGTACATACATGTAACATTAAATATGGATTGAAAAAATAACTAATTATACAGTTTTACTGTAAATTGCTAGATGAATCTTTTGAGCCTAGATAATCCATGATCGAACAATATTTATCAAATACAAACGAAAATATTACGGTATTCATTTTGTAAAAAATTTTATAACTATAAACAAGCTAGGCCTTGGCTACTACCTTGGACATCGCGTCGCCCGCAGCCGATCGATTTACCTGCCGCAAATGACGATGAGCAAAGAAGAAACTGTGATGGTGGCTATATACGCAGCTACGCTGATGGGCTGCGGGTGCTACTACCTACCAAGAGCAGCCTATATAGGCCAGTCTCAATGTATGTTTTATGAGAGTATCATACACATTAAATAGGATGTCATATAAGTAAAATTGCTGACTTGGCAGGGTCATTAAATGAAGGAGTTTCATCAGATGAGAGAGGAGTTTCATCTCTATGAAACTCATGTGACTCGCTTACCTAGTTTATAGTCTATGTAACTGTGCCATGAAACTATGTATTGAGACTGGCCTTATACACGCACGCGCGCAAGTGGGCAAAGGCCTTGTTTAGCTCAGCCTAAAAATCAAAAAGTTTTCAAGATTACATGTCACATCGAATCTTGTGCTACATGCATGAAGCACTAGATATAGATGAAAATAAAAACTAATTACACAGTTTGTCTGTAAATCGTAAGACGAATCTTTTGATCCTAGTTAATCTATGATTGGACAATATTTGCCACAAATAAATAAAAATACTACAGTAGCGAAATCTAAAAAAGATTTCGCATCTAAACAAAGCAAAAATGTGGTGCCGAAGCCAGGAGCCAGGAAGAGACGCCGCCGCCTGCCGAACTGCAAATAAATTAAAAAGGCGGCTAAATTAAAAAGTGAACCGTAGTAGAAAAGGGACCATTTGTAACTTGTAAGTACGTGTTTGGGGTACCGAACTCTTTCGGTCAGAACGGCCGGACGGAAGCTTGTAGGACCTGCACCGGGGCCAGCCCACCACGTGAACGAGCGAGTGGCGGGATTTATGATTATGACTACAAGAACAGCGTCCAGGTAGGTATGTACGTGTATTTTCGTATATTGTAGTACGTATGTTTTCTTTTCTTCTTTTTCTCTTGTTCTTTTTTCTTTGTATGCTTCACTTTTTCTTTTCTTTTCTTTTTTTGTACTTCATTTTTTATTTTATTTTATGTTTTATATATTTATTATTATTTTTTTCTTTTCTTTATATATTTTGTATGTTTGTTTTATTTTGTTTCATTTCCTTTTTCATATTATTTTTTATTTCCTTTTTTCATTTATCATTATTTTCATTTCATGTTATTTTTTTTATTTTGTGTGTTCCTAACACCTAATTTCTTTTCTTCTCTCGATGTAGATGTAGGCTGGTACTTAGCAGCCATGTTCCCGGAACGTCGGGGACGTGGTACGGGAACGTGGTACGCGGTACGGCGTCTTCAAAACCTATGGAACGAGGTGGGTATACAGCTGCTGCTCGTACCAAACCCAAAAGGAACGCGTACCAAATTGAAATAAAACGATGACATGGAACATGTTCCTGAAAATAAGGAACATGTTCCCGGAACGTCTACCAAATCAAAAGGGGACGCTACGACATGAAATAATTTTGTCTCTGGTGGTCGTTCCATGCAGTTTTGCACGTTATGAAATGTGCAGAGTTCGAAGTCTTGTTGGGAACCTTTCATTTTTGTGACTTTTTTTTTATTGGGCCGTCGGCCGTTTAAAACTTTAACCCTAAAGCCCATTCCGATTCGGGGCAGCTGAAGTGCTGAACTTTTGCCGACCGCCGCCGCCACGGCCGCACGGGCACCGCGTGCACGACGCCACGGCCAGTGGCCACAGCACACACTGCCACAGCCGCACGGCGGCACGGGCAAGCAGCAAGCTCTATGCATCCGCGCGCACGGCCAGTGCCACTGCCGCGCCGGCGGCCTGCCGGCGGCCACCTACTCGATGCGGCGGCGTACAAATGGCGGACTCGGCGTCTCGGCCTCGACGATTCTTGCGGCGCTGCGGAGCAGGAGCAGCACGTTAGCACTTCGCCGTTCGCCGGCTCCGCGTCCTGGAGCGGGGCTCCGGCACTCCGGCACTCCGGCCTCCGGCGACCGCAAGCGAAGCGATGCGACCTGAGGTGCGTTTTCTTCACTGCCTAAGCATCGTTTGTCCCCGAATCACTATGGCTGCGAGTCACGTTCCATAGGCGTTTGATACTCGACGTTCCTCTTATTGCTTCTGGATTCAATTCGCGTTCCATCGCGATTGGGAACGGCGTCCCGCAATGTCCCCGTCCCGGGTTTCGGGACGAAGTTCCCGGAACAGGAACGTGCCCACGTTCCCGTACCCCGGCTGCTAAGGGCTGGTAGTTATTTTTTCTGTTTATTTTCTTCTTAATTAACTCCTAGTTGGTTGTTATGTTAGTTTTTTTATTTCTTATATTTTTCCTTTTATTTTTCATTACTTATTTTCTATTCTATATTATTTTACTCTACTCAATTATTTTATTTTTCATGTTCATATTTATTTCTTATTTTTCTATATATTTATTATTTGTTATTCATGTTTTATGTGCTTTTTTCTTAGCTATTCTTCTCATTTTTATATTATTTTTTTTACTATAAGTTATTTTTAGTTTAGTTTTTTTATTTTCTATAATCTATGAAATGCTATGTTCATATAATATAGATGTGATATTCTATGATATTTTTTATGATGTTCACATGATATATAATGTCAGGTTCTGTGATATTTTTTGTGATGTTCATGTAGTATATATATATGTAATATTCTATGATATTTTTTTGTGATATTCACGTGTTATAAATGAGATGTTCTAGGATATTTTTATGTCCACGGAGTATAGATGTGATATTCTATATGTATTTTGTGATGTTTGCGTACTATATATGTGATGTTCACATAGTATGTAATGATATTCTATGATGTACTCTGTGATGTTCATATAGTATACATGTGTTGTTCTATTATGTATTATGTGATGTTCTATTGTCTATTTAGTGGTATTTACTTAGTATACATGTGATATTTTGTAATATATTTTAGGATGTCTGAAAAGTACCTATGTGATATGCTTTTAAAATTTTTCTTATGCTTTGCTCTAGATTTCAATATTTTTTAATTATGTTGTGTATTTGTTTATTTACTTACTTATCTTTATGTATACTGTAATATCAATTTTATTAATCTAAACTTAGAACATTCTACTTACCAAGATGGAACATTGTTTTTTGAAACTAGAACATCGTCTCTGCTTAATAAAATAAAATGTTCTATTTTAATAAGACAAATATTCATTATATTTTTTTTAAATATATTTATGTGAGATCTTGTTTTAAAGAATTTATTGCAAAAAATTTAATGGTATTGTCAGAATTTAATTTGGATATTTAATTTTAGAGGTATGACTTTTTTTTAAGTTGGATAAAACTTATGTGTCAACTGTAGACGTGATGGGGCCCTTATCTGAGCAAATTAGTTCTCGGGACCATATCGACCCGCACGCGCTGCCTGCTGGGAGGTTGGGAAGGAAAAGATTCGGCTTTGATGCGAAAAGATTTTAGATTTTGTTACTGTAGCATTTTTGTTTGTTTGTGGTAAATATTGTCCAATCATGGTCTAACTAGGGTCAAAAGATTCGTCTCGCGATTTACAGTTAAACTGTTCAATTAATTTTTATTTCCGTCTATATTTAATGCTTCATGCATATGCCGAAATATTAGATGTTACAGGGAATTTTGAAAACTTTTTAGTTTTTAGAGTGAACTAAACAAGGCCGAAATATTCTTGAGGTCTTGTTTAGTTCCGAAAAGATTTTAGATTTCGGTACTGTAGCATTTTGTTTGTTTGTGACAAATATTATCCAATTATAGACTAACTAGGATCAAAAGATTCGTCTCGCGATTTCCAGCTAAACTGTGTAATTAGTTTTTGCTTTCGTCTATATTTAATACTTTATGTATGTGCCGCAAGATTCGATGTGACGGAAATCTTGAAAACTTTTTGCTTTTTGGGATGAACTAAACAAGGCCTGAGTCTGGGCGGGATCTGGTTTGGTCTGGCCGCCCGGACCGTAAGAGGTCACTTCGAGGTAGCTGGTACCTTCAGTTTCCTATGTAGAAAATGGATATCTCGTTTCTTGGAAAATCAAATCTTTTCAAATTTAACTACATTTATAAGAAATAATATTAATATTTGTGTATCTAAATAAGTTAATTATGAAAATATATTTATATATATCATGGTTATTCCAATAATACTTACCCTATTATAATATATTTGGTCAAACTTATAATTAGAAGCGAGGGTTTCATTCTTTTTTAGCATCAAGATCAGGAAAAAGCTTCTAGTAATTATAAATCCAAAAACACTTTTTTCATATAACAAAACTTAGAGAAATTTTACTATACATGGAAATAATGAGAACCCTCCATTAGACTAGATCGGATGGTTAAAAAATAAGAACCATTTAAAAGAAACTGCGTTGAGTTAATCCTCCAATATAGTATGGATCCCTTCCCTTCCACTCTCTCTAGACTATCAGACTCCCTCGACGCTCTCCACCTGTACACAAGCTATTCTCACGTCTCGCTGCAGACACGCTACAGACACGCTGCATCGTCACAAGCCGTTCCTACAGGCACGCTGCATCATTGCCCTGCATCTCGCTGCAGGCACACTGCATCACAACTAGGGATGAAAACGGTAAGGATATTTTCCGACTGTATTCGAGACCGAATTCATTTAGAGGGGTTTAAATCTGTCCGTATTCGAATCCGAATATTCAACATCTGATACCGTATCCGTATCCGAATATTTAAATCGTATATTTATAATGTCGACATCCAATCATATCTTATCCTGGTTGATATTATCCGTATTCGAATCCTAATCCGATCAGAAATATAAAAACAAATATGATATCAGTGATATCCGTCCGTATCCGATCCGTTTTCATCCCTAATCACAACCCACTCGTCATGGCGGACGCGCAGCTTTGTGTCACGACCATCGTCATCTCCCGAGCGTCATGGTCATCGGCGTCACTATGTCGCCGACCATCGAGGAGCTCCAGCAAGCGACCGAAGAGGCAATCGCTGCTGCTGAAGCAGCCACCGCCAGGCCCGGGCGGGCACTGCTCGTGCGGAGCCAGGAAGCCAATCGCCGGCTCGCTGAGTATGAGAACACGGAGCAAGCACAGCTCCACGCTTAGGCCGTCACAATGAACAACATCAAGCTGATGACCCCCTCGTCCTCGAGCAGACGTCCACCTTCTACAGTCGTTGGCATTCGGTCTTCCTTAATACCTTGTCCAAATATGCCCTTGATTGTCTCATGCTCACAGATGATGATTTCTCCATGGATCCTCACTAGCATCGCATGGATTGTACTGTCAAATCATAGCTTTTTTGGCATAGTGGTGCCCGACCTCATTGAAGTTGTCTCTACTGCCTCCTTGACGTCGTGCACCATTTGGCTTGGGCTTGAAGAGCAGTTCATCGGCAACAAAGAAACTCGTGTCATCATTCTTGATGCCGAAATTTAGACCCTTGTTCAAGGGGGTCTCTCTGTCACTGACTATTGCAATAAGATGAAGCATATGGTAGATGCTTTGGGGACTTTGGGTGAGCCGGTCTTGGACCGCACCTTGGGCGTCAACATTCTTCATGGCCTTAACGAGCAATACTCTCATATGGCAGCCATGATCAGCACGTCTGTTTCTCATATTCTGATGTTTGTGCTGCTGATTTACTCATCGAAGAAGTGACTCTCGCCAGCAAGACTACCACCTGATAGCGTTTGTGGCATCCTCTTCGTCACGCTCTTCTACACCACATCCTCCCTCCGGCCATGGCACGGCTGGATAGGGCGGACAGGGCAGCCCCGCTTATGGTGGACATGGAGGCTCCACACCTTGGGGAGGCTCCAACCAGCAGCACCGGCGTTGGCGCTCCAACAGGTTTGGTGGTGGCTGTGGCGGTCAGGCTGGCACGCGCCCAGTCAGTGTCCTTGGCCGGCACACTGGAACCTGCTCACGGGAACTTTTGTTGTCTGGCCTAGCCAACCTAGCGCCCGCCCACATCCCCCGTTTGCTCCACTGCCGCCACGTCCTCAATATTTCATCGCTAACACCCAGCAGCGGCTGTACATCGGTACCCCATACGCTGTAGGCAGGCAGCAGTAGTATGCCACCGACCTACAGTACGTCGACACCTCCACCCCAATAGCAGTCCTGGACATGGGACCCTCAAGTCTTGGCGAACAACTTCAACACCATGACACTCACTCCTCTGCCGACCGATAACTGGTGTATGGACTTAGGCCTTGTTTAGTTCGCAAAAAATTTCAAGATTCTCCGTCACATCGAATCTTTGGTCGCATGCATGGAGCATTAAATAAAGATAAAAATAAAAACTAATTACACAGTTTATCTGAAATTTATGAGATGAATCTTTTGAGCCTAGTTACTCCGTGATTAGATAATGTTTGTCAAATAAAAACGAAAGTGCTACAGTAACCAAAAAACTAAAAATTTGCCAACTAAACAAGGCCTTAGGTGCTTCCTCTCACATGGTCTCAAACTCTGACTCCCTATCCCATACTCATCCTCCCAGCCTTTTTACACCATCCAATATCATCGTCGGTAATGGCTCTTCTCTACCCGTTACTGCGATTGGCTCCACTTCTTTTCCTATACCCGGCCGCTCATTATATCTACATAATATTCTTATTTCTCCACATATTATTAAGAATCTTATATCTATCCGTCGTTTCACTATTGATAATCATTGGTCTGTCGAATTTGATCTTTTTGGCCTTTCTGTGATGGATCTGGCAATGGGGAACGTGATTGTTAGGTGGAATAGTTCTAGGGAGCTATACTCTTTTTGACCCTCAACCCACCATCACTCCTTCACTGCTGT
Source organism: Sorghum bicolor (assembly GCF_000003195.3). Lineage (NCBI taxonomy): Eukaryota > Viridiplantae > Streptophyta > Magnoliopsida > Poales > Poaceae > Sorghum > Sorghum bicolor. The sequence continues at coordinate 48,157,060 of NC_012875.2, forward strand.
CACATCTACACCTGTTCTTTAGCATCATCGGCTTGGTCATCTTGGACATGAGTATTTTTGGGTGTGTCCAAGACTTCACGTGTGGTATCTTGCTACTAGTTCGTCTCATAATTTTTAGGCGAGCTATGTAATTTTTTAGTTAGTCTACATTTAATACTGTTAAATATGTGCCGACATATTGATGTGACACATAAAAATTTTCTTTTCGCAAACTAAACAAAACCCATGATAAATTATTTTGCATTAACTTCTAGAAGGTTGTTAGGATCTTGACCCTCATGTTGTCTTTTCGTGAGGCAGCTCGGGGCAACGCATCATAGTGCCTCTCCATTGGCTAGCCCCTTGGCTGACGCCGCTCTCCGTCGAGTGGCGGCGCCGAACATGGTGGTCCTCAGAAAAGCAGCCATCTGAAGCCCCTTTCATGCCTCCTCTCCCTCTGCAGCCCTTCAACACGTCGCTGCAACCACTCGCTAGATCTGGGCACCTGCCGCTGTCGCGTCCAACTCGAGGCCCCCGCCACCAGATCTGGACTTGCGGAGGCCTATGCGCGCTACTGCTCGGAGGGGCTGTGGCCACCCTGCACACCTTTGGTAGAGCCCCACGCCTTAGTTGCTTGACGCGCCGTCAGGTAGGAGTCATGTCGTGGCCGCCACCGCACGCTACTGCCTCATAGAGAGACGGGCGCTAGGGAGGCTGCGCTGCCACCGAATAACGGAGGCGGTCAACTAGCCCGCCCGTCTCGGAGGCCCAAAGGAAAACACCACCTGAAAGTTTTTGTGTTCTAGTGCATAGAAGCAAATAGCTTTAATCTTTGTATGGAGATAACGACAGCTAGTGCAGGAGATTTAGAACAATTGCTTTCATTTACTAACCTGGTCGAATTTAGAACATTTTAACTTAACAAAATATATATATATATATATATATATATATATATATATATATATATATATATATATATATAGTAGTGATCTAAATTTCATGACCACTCACGATTGGAAGAAGCCAAAGCAAACCAGAACCACGTTTGTGCACACATGGACAAGCCGATTCATGGAGAGAAGCTGACCGGTCGATATGGCAAAAAAGTTCAAAACCAAAATCACAAGCATATTAATTAAGCATACATATGGAGGGCAAAATCCATCTTAGACTTTGTTTGGATGTAGTCAGATTCGCATCAATCCACATGTGTTGGGGTGGATTAGAGTGAAATTTAAACTAAATTCCACCACAATCCACTCCAACATATGTGGATTGAGATGAATCCAAGAACATCCAAACAAAGCCTTAAGCATCTTCATAGGATGTGACAGGCTCCTGGCTGATCCTCGCAGAAAACCGTCGGCAGCGGGCGGCCGTAATAACCGGTGCACTGCGGCGGGCAAGTGCAGAGCTGCTTGAGCTGTTCTTCCGCCTTCTTCTTATCTTCCTCCGCCTTCTTCTTGGCAGCTTCTTCTTCCTTCTTCTTCTTCTTCTCCTCCTCCTCCTCCTTCTTCTTGTCCTTCACTTCCTCCACCACAACGATGTTGGCGCGGCAGACCTTCTTGCGCAAGCCGTTGATCAGGCAGGGGATGTCGACGCTTTCTCCTACCACCTCCAGCCGGTCCTTGGCGTCGCCGGCGATCGCCACCGAGTTCACACTACAGGATCCAGGGTCTTGGCCAAGGGCTCAAAATGCTCGGCAAAGAGGGCAATACCGTCGGCAAAAACTTTGCCAAACGTAGCCTTTGACAAATGCAGTTATCGGCAAAGACGTCTTTGCCGCAACCTTAGCTCTTTGCACAATTAACTATTTAAATTGCAAAAAAATTTACGAAAATGTAACATTGGGTACCACATGTAGTATGTATATAGAACAAAAATTTTAGAGAGCATAGAATAAAAAAGAAAATTCTTTGCCAAGAGTCTTGGAAGGGCTCTCAGCAAAGGTGGCTTCACATCGTGAGCATATTTTTCAACGGTGTTGTGGCTTTGTCGAGAGCTCTCCTTCACCGGCCCTCGGTAAAGATCTTTACGCCGAGAGCTTCGTTTTACCGAGGGTCTCGGTGTTCAACTCTCGGCAAAGGTGATGTACACCAAGGTTTTTTTCTTTGCCAAGAACTCTGTTCTCAAGCTCTCGGCAAAGACATCTTTACCGAGAGCCCGTACCTTAGCTCTCGGCAAAGAGCCGAGCCTTCAGCAAAGGTGGCTTCGAGTAGTGTCACTCCTGCATATACAACACCAAGCGTGTATTCATGGATATATGGAAGTATCCCGCATACGACGTTCAAGATAATAGCTAGCTAGTGTGATGGATGTGTACCGACAGATTTGGATGCCAGCTGCATGGCTTTAGACCGGTTCTTGGCGTTCGGTTCGCCCAGCCTGATCACAGTCTTTTGCTGCAACAACGAGCCCAAGCTAGCATCAGTGAGAATTCTAAAAGTTGCCAGACTTCGACCTCAACAAGAGAGCATCAGTGAGAGTTCTAAAAATTGTCTGACTTCTCAAAAAGAAAGCATCGACCTCAACAAGAGAGCATCAGTGAGAGTTGTAAATATTGTCTGACTTCTAAAAAAGAGAGCATCAGTGAGAATAGTTCTAAAAATTGTCTGACTTCTCGACAAAGAGAGAACGACTGTATCTTTTGTTGAACATATATGGGAGCACATGCACGCATGGCGAATCAAAGTAAGAGCTAGCAAAACTGAAGGCCGGGCTAACCTTGGACATCGACGCAGCCGATCGATTTACCTACCGCAAATGACGATGAACAAAGAGGAAACCGTGACGGTGGCTACGCAGCTACGGTGATCGGCTATACTATGTTTTGCGCTGCCGGTGGAGTACCAAGAGCAGCCTATTTATTACACACGCGCGCGAGCGGGCAAAATGATGTGGTGCCGGAGCCAGGACCCACGAAGACGCCGCCGCCTGCCGAATGGAAACTAAAAGGCGGCTAAATTAAGGTCATGTTTAGTCCGCGAGAAGAAAAGTTGTTAGGTAACACATTTGTAACTATAGTAATTAGTGCTTAATTATAGACTAATAAGGTTTAAAAAATTCATCTCGCATAATACATACAAACTGTGTAATTAGTTATTTTTAGTCTATATTTAGGGGGTGTTTGGGATTGCTCTCCTCCTTCGTTTTAGGTTTTTTAGCCAAACGGTTTCAGCTTCACGCACTCAGTTCAAGGAAAAAAGTAGAGTTGTGAGAGCACGCCTAAAGAGGTACTTCATAAACTTCAGTTTTTTTAAAGCTACTTCAGGGCACTCACAATGCAAGACTCTGTTACAGAGTCCAAGACAATTAATTACATATTATTTATGGTATTTGCTGATGTGGCAGCATATTTATTGAAGAAAGAGGTAGAAAAAATAAGACTCCAAGTCCACATTGCTCGAGGTAATAAATAACTTTAGACTCTATGATAGAGTCTGCATTGTGAGTGCCCTCACGGTAGAGTTTGTGAAACAGTTCCAAACACTTTCTTATTATGTCATACATGTGTCTACCTTTTCAATATGATGGGACAAAATTTTTTGAGTGGAAACTGAACCATAGGAATCGTTGTAATAAGAACGTTCGTGGTAGCTGGTAACTTCAGTTTCTTCCTAGGTAGAAAATGGATATATTTTTCTTAAAAAATCAGATATTTTTAAATTTAACTAGATTTATAAGAAATAATATTAACATTTTTATACCTAAATAAATTAATTATGAAAATATATTTATATATATCATGGTTATTCTAATAATACTTACCATACTATAATATATTTGGTCAAACTTATGACTAGAAGTGAGATTGTTTTTAGGGAATAGGAGAGGTTTGCGCCCCTACTGAAATTTATTGAAAGAAAACGGTTTACAGACAGACAGAGAAACAAACTTTAGGAAACAAAGAAGATGAAAGCTCCTTTTTAGACCGAAGGAGTATATAGCATTAAGATCAGAAAAAAGGTTCTAATAAATATATATCCAAAAACACTATTTTCATACAACAAAACTTAGAGAAATTTTACTATGCTTGAAAATCATTAGAACCATCCATTAGACGTCAGATGGTTAAAAAATAAGAACAACCTATTTAAAAGAAACTTAAGTTATGGACCCGAATTAATAAAAATTAGTGGGTTAGGAACTAATTTCAAATTAAATTCAAAGGGTATTTACGGTAATTTCATAGGTGAGTTTTTTCTTTGAGACTTTTGTATATATGGCATTATAAAGTTGGTAATTAGCTACAAACCATTAAAAAGGTTGAGTTCTCACAAGTGCCACTGATCTGAACTCTTTTGCTCTCTATGCCACCTCCGTCAGATGTAGCTCTAAAGGTGTCAAACTGCAAGTTTAAAGAGTCAAAAATACCCTCAAGCCTGAATATGTAATTAATTTTTTTGAGCATCTTAATGACCTCAAATGAAAAAACTCAAAACTACAAAGTTATAGATCTCGACAATATCAGTAATATTTGTACAAAAATTATATTCATTGAATTCCATACAAAAAAGATATGATTTGATATGATTAATATGTCTTAGAAAAAACATATTTTTATACGAAATCAAATAAAATTATGTTTTATATAAATAATGTAGGCCTTGTTTAGTTTACCTCAAAAACCAAAAAGTTTTCAAGATTCCCCGTCACATCGAATCTTTCGACATATGCATGAAGCATTAAATATAGGTGAAAATAAAAACTAATTGCACAGTTTATCTGTAAATCGCGAGACGAATCTTTTGATCCTAGTTAGTCCATGATTGGACAATATTTGCCACAAACAAACAAAAGTGTTATAGTAGCGAAATCCAAAATCTTTTCCCATCTAAACAAGGCCTAGATCTCGATGAGATCTACAGCTTTTTAGTTTTGAGTTTTTTCATTTAAGATCATTAAGATACTCAAAAAAGTTAATTGGATATTCAGAGGGGTATTTTTGACTTTTCATACGTGTAGTTTAACACCGTTAGAGTTAAATCTGACGGAAGTAACGTAGAGAGCAAAAGAATTTGGAGCAATGGCATCTGTGAAAACTCAACTTTTTTAATGGCTTATTATAGATAATTACTAACTTTTGTAATGATATATACATATGTAAAAGCCTCTTTTTCTTTTGCTTGGGCAGGACCCGAGCCCGTGAAATATTCGGAGGCCGTGGCTGCCGTCTACGGACGATCGAGGGGACGCGGGCGACGAATCCATGCCTATCTCGATCAAGCGCAGGCTGCTGCTGCCCCGGCGACCCCTATGAACGTGTGGGCCTCCTGCGCACGGCTATGAACCTATGACAACTAATGATGGAGAATTGGGGTGGGGGTTGTGCTCGGCTCCTGTGACTGTGAGGATGAGTAGTAGCTGCCTTGCTGCCACTTCGACTGCAGCCCCAACTCTGACCGCTAGACGTTGTTATGATCTTTGACGGGATCGCCAAGATCGATGTGGAGCGTGTCTGTAGGATCAAGAGTCAAGATGGCAACGGGGAATTTCCCGTCGGGTATTAACTTCCTATCTCCGTCCCTGTGATCTAAAAATCTCTCCGTCACCGTCCCCGTCCCCGTGAAGGCTCACTCTGACCGCTAGACGTTGTTATGATCTTTAACGGGATCGCCAAGATCGATGTCGAGCGTGTCTGTAGGATCAAGACTTCAAGAGAATCGGAAGGAAGGTGATCCCCACGCAGGTGGTAGCCCAAAGCTCCAAACAGATGATGGTTGGTTGCGATGATTCTCAGACAAGCGGACGGCACCGTGAGCACCATCCTGGGTTCCCGCAGATCCGTGTGGCGTTCAGTTGTGCGCAGACAGAAGAAAGAAGATATCGGTCTAAGTGAATATCCACTAAAATAACTAAGATGCCTCTAATTACCTTAGACGGTTGAAAAAAATTCTACGCGGAGAAACCAGTAGGAACTATAAAACTTTGGGCGCGGCGTTGCCGCGCCAGCTCAAGGTAGCCTTCTGATTTTTGAACTTGTTGTAATGCCACTGAGAATATACTCCCTCCATCCCAAATTATAGACATTCCAAGAGTAGAGCCAAAGAATCTCAAGTTTGACCAAAATTATATTCATAAGATAATAACATTTATTATATTAACTAAGTATCATTAAATTCTCTATTAATTATATTTTCATAGTATATCTATTTGAAGTCATAAATTTTTATATTTTTTCTATAATTTTGATCAAACTTGAGATTCTAAGATTCTTGAAATATCTTATTATAATTTGGAATGGAGGGAGTATATTCCAACAATGTAAATCGTTAAATGGCACTTATCCAATGGCAACATGAAGTAGTAGCGTGCCTTCAATAATCAATAAGATAAGATAAATTCTATGTAAATCCCTTTGTCAAAAAAAATCTATGTAAATTAGAATATATTCAAACGAACAGAGCATTCAGGTGTTTCATTTATGGCAACTTGGCAAGGATGCTGATGACGATATGGTTTTGATAAGTACATGTATTTAACTGAACAAAAGAAAATCGAATTATGGAGTCAAAACCACTTCAAAGTTGAGAACATGATTTCCTCTGGGTGGAAGTAGTTACAGTGAGAAAAGAAAAAGAGAACGACGGGTATATGCAATTGGCAAGCATTGGCATTACATCGATGTGTGTTATATTTATCAATTAGATAAAGGAACGAATTTGATTATATAAGCTATATCAGGCTGCACAGGAAGCAAATTATGTCATGTTTGTAGTATCTGATTATATGATGGGTATATATATTATTTTTGTATTTGTATAACTATATGAACTGGATTAAACATAATTATGAGTATTTCTGTTCTTCTCAAGGTCTAAGAATCATATGCGATGACTGAATATTACTTATCCAGTTTGGTTTGTCGAATCATATGTACATTCAAGCTTCTTTGTAAGTGGTATGGAGATATAAGGTCAAAGAAAACAATAGTAATAGTACTAGGAGCAAAAGCAAAATCATAATATCAAGCAGAGGAGAATGTTATACAAAGGTACAATCCGAGCTAGTTCTTGTTGGGCAATTATCATACTTCGTGAGATTATGTAGAAAAACATATGTAATACTGATGCATAATTATCATACTCCCTCTATCCTAAATTGTAAGTCATTCTAAGAATCTTGAGGGTCAAAGCATCTCAAATTTGACCAAAATTATAAAAAAAATCATAAAGTTTTATGGCATCAAATAGATATACTATAAAAATATAATTAATGAGAACTTGATAATACTTAATTGATATCATAAATGTTATTATCCTATCATATAAATTTAGTCAAACTTAAGATGTTTTGATTCTCCAAAATTTTTGGAATGACTTATAATTTAGGATGGAGGGAGTACATTCTAAGATTTACATGTTTTGTGAGCTTGCAAGTTATGTGTGAGTGATGAGTTTGCTGAAATTTTTCGATATTCGGTCATGCAGATTGAAAAATGATTTTAGTATCACTGAGCACGTCTTTTTGCAATCCCTGCGGGAGTTGGGGACAGGAAACAGACCTGGGCCTTGGTCTAAGGGGGCGTCGCTGCTGCTCGTGGCTCAGGGCTGGCCTAATGCGGTAGACATCAGCAGCAACTGGCAGCTATGGAGGTTGGCGTCGGGTTGGAACGTGAGGAAATAGCAAGGGCGGCCTTGTTGGCCAGGCGGCGCCAGAGAGATGTCGCCGGTGAGCTCGCCCTGCCTCGGTGACGGACCATGCGCGCCTTGCCGGTCACCTGCGATCCCGCCCTATCCATCGACGCCGAGCGAGCAGGCAGGCGTCGCGTAAGACGCCGAGCGAGCGGATGGGCCAAGGCGCCGAGAAGATTCGTGAGGTTATGAGAGCGTGATGAAACGGGTGAAGACCCAACCCGATCCAGCATCCAACGGATGCTGTCGCAAGTTCATTGGATCGAACGGCCACAAGATTAACGGGCGACGTGGCACGATCTGGTAGCTGGGTTTTTGGGGCAGATTTCGTATAGTAAGAGATTCCTTCATTCCGAGCACAATAACAAACCTCCAGTTATATCATGTGAGGATGTCTGTTCACTGAAATTACAATGTTTGGCTTTTAAATCCATGCATGCCCTCTCTCTACTCAACATGTGCGCACATACAAGCACACCACGTTCAGCCTGCCACGGATTCATGATAAGTTGAACACCTTTGGTTTCCTTATTCATGTTGGCCTCGCCTAGAAATAGCCTGCTATAGCTGCCGCTATGGTTGTTTTGTACAATGTATCGCTATTTATACTCATTTTGAATTTAGCTCTTTTAGCCTCGCTATATAACCAGGTTTTAGCCATAGAGAACACCGCTGCTATAAATGCCTATAGAAAGAGAGTCAAATTGGCTTATCGAAGCAAATGAGAATTAGTTTCACTCGTCGTCAGGTAGCAAAACATCAAACACCTTATATTGTTCCAATTTTTTGTCTGTCTAATAAGGCTAGGCAAGATCCAGAAGGTCACCTTGGTATTTCCGCGGAGCTTCACAGGAAACAAATCTCCAGGTGTAATCTGCTTTCTGCAGGCAGTTGGCTCATGGGTCATGACGAGTGTCTCTTTGTTGGCGTGGATCGGTTTTAAAAGCATGATAAACATAATCTTGTTTGGATAACACCGGTGTCAAGTATGTACAGAGTCTGAACGAGCATAAAGATGCGTAATTTTAATACCACGATCGATGTAAACGCACGAGTCAACGATCGGTCTCACTCCGATAAAGTTTGTTTAGAAGTAATCCATTCTAAATGCATCTAGTGGTACATGTGTACTTGCACATGATAAAACATATAGAAAGATGCTGGTGCGTGCGTCGTCTTCAGAGGTGGTCTCAGACGTTTCGTTTAGGCCATGTATACTTATAGCGAAATTTTTTAAGTTCGACTACTTTTTTGTTTGTGGTATTTGGCAATTATTATTCAACTATAAATTAACTAAGCTTAAAAGATTCGTCTCGCAAATTATAGATAAAATATATAATTAGTTATTTTATTTATATATAATTAATACTTTATTTATACATTTAAAATTTTAATATGACGAAAAATCTTAAAAAATTTTAGAAACTAAATAAGGCGTTACTTGTCAAGCCATTCTTTTGTGACGAAAGACCTGCCACTTGCTATAGTCTTTGTCCACCGTGGACCTTTTTCTGAGCCTCCTTGCCGTCACCAACCCTGACGTCAGCACCTTCAGCAAATACTGACTGGTTCTCTGAAAGTCTGAAGAGGGTGACAAAGGAAAACAACTCCTAGACGGCTTCAGTTTGTGCAGACTGACGATTATATGTTGAACTGCTGTACATTTTAGCTTGGGCCTTGTTTAGTTCCCAAAATATTTTATAAAATTTTTTATATTCTTCGTCACATCAAATCTTGCAACACATACATAAAGTACTAAATATATATAAAAAATAACTAATTAAATAGTTTACTTATAATTTTCGAGATGAATTTTTTAAGCCTAGTTAGTCTATGATTGAACAATATTTGTTAAATACAAACGAAAGTGCTACAGTTTCTATTTTACAAAAATTTTTGGAAGTAAACAAAGCCTTGGTCATATGTTGCCTGGTGGAGTATACATTGATGCAAAAGGCTAGAACACTACCTAAAAAGAGTAGTTTATATATTGCCTAATGACATATGCTCTGTGCAAGGATAGAAATGGTTTGCGCACAGAGTGAGAAAGGGGGGCAATAATGGATCAATTATGTTTCTTTAGCAAACCGGTCCAGTCATCAAATCTTCAGGATTTACCTCCAGTCAAGATTCATCCCATCATAGTCTAACTAGACTAAAAAGATTCATTTAGCAGATTACAGGTAATCTGTGTAATTAGTTATTTTTTAATCTATATTTAATATTCTATGTATGTGCCGTAAAATTCGATATGACGGAGTATCTAAAAAATTTGTAAAATTTTTTGTAACTAAACAAGGCCCAAGTTCCTTTAGCTAACGTGCCAGAATATCGTTGAAAATCCGGGGTACAGATGGTGACTGTCTGCGAATACAATTAGTGGCCGATTGTCTGGTTCTGAAAACCGATACTGATCAAGCCAAAATAGAACAATTTGAATTTGCGAAGGCTGGTATAATAGATGGGCATATTTGGCTGTTTCTAGTAATAACATTTTGTTGCTGAAAAGTTGAAGCTTTTCCTTTCACACATGAGTACTGCGCTTGTCCAAATCCTCAACCATTAAGCCCGAAGGGACCCATATCAAAAACGCAGAAAATGTTCCATTTCCTGAAGAATTTGAACTGCGGTATTATGCATTTGACGGAAATTGAAAGAATGGAATACTCAATATATTTCTCAGAGATGCACAGTGCTTACATATACGCTAGGTGGGGAGCCAAGATAGGTAGGCTCACTAACCAAATTACATCCAACACTCCTCCGCAGTTGGAACTAGGAGCAAAGCGAACATTAAGACTTAGACAAGTAAGCTTTGCCAATTTCCTTTTTTTTTCCTCCTTTTGTTGCTTTTTCATATATATATTTCATTCATTCGCACACCGGTACAAGTACAATCATAGAGCTGAATGGCAACTGTATACCAATCCGTCAAAACGGCTTGTATGCTATCACGAACAGCTTCGCTGGTGACCAGTCACCACCACTACCAGTGCGGGTGGTACTGGTAGTAATTGGGGTAGCACCAGCCGTACGGCAGCGGCACGACCTCGGGCTTCTTCTCCTCCGGTTTCTTCTCCTCGGGCTTCACCACCTCCACCTTGACGATGTCGGCGCGGCCGATCTTCTTGCGCAGGCAGTTGACGAGGCAGACGGTGTCGATGCCGTCGCCCTCCACCTCCAGCTGGTCCTTTCCGTCGCCGGTGATCCCCATCTTGCTCACCCCGTCTGCTTTGGCCGCCAGCACCATGGCCTTGGACCGGCACTTGTCGCTCGCCACGCTCAGCCTGATCACGATCTTTTGCTGCATGCAGCAACGAGAGCACGAGATTGATGAGTCGGGTGCATACATGATGGGGGGCACGAACAGCGAATTCGAGGAGCTGAAAGATTGTTCAGACGGCTAGTAGCTAGCTGTTCTTTCAGACAGTTAATTACCTTCATCGCGGCTGCTGCTGATCTACGCGCCGCCGCTGAGGATTACGATCAGATGTAGGGAACGACGACAAGTCGTCTGAGCAGGAAAGGCTGAACGGACGGGATGGCCGCCGCGACGAATGGCGATGGACCGATGCTCTGCAGTGTGCACTCTGCAGGAGCAATTCGGCAGCTGCCTTGTGAATTTGTGATGGAGCAACTGGCTGCAACAGGTGCGCGCGCGGCATTTTTATAGACGAGGCGGGCGGGTGGCAATCCGGGAACAGGTGAAGGCGGACGATCCTTCGTCGGAACGATGATCTTTGACTCCCTCCAAAGTCCCAAAGAATTGCAAGGACACGTATACTACACGACGACGACGACGACGACGACTGACTGACTTAGGAGCGTTACTGTACGCGTGCTATGTTGTAGTCATCAGTCATCGCATCATCAACTACCGAGCTAGCGAGTCAGAGACGGGTCCGTTCGGTCCTCATCGAAAGGGACGGCGTGTTCCTGGAGAAAGAAAGAAAAATATATATATACTACAGTAGTATTAGTATACAATGACTTGACTTGACGGCAGTTGGTGCTGGGTGACGCGCTCGCAGCTGGCCTCTTCTCTGCCCGGAGCCCTTCCAAAGCCGCGGCAACGCAGATTTTTCAAAGGAAGTACAGGTAGCGTTTGGTATCGTTGGCAATCAGGGTGGTACGGTGCGAATGTGAACACGCAGAGTCAACGAGCAGTCTTTCCCCGCTCAAAAAATACACTCATGAGTACTACTTGAACAAGATAGTGGGCCGACACACAGTGGGCAATGATCTGTTAGGTGGTGTTTGGTTGAGTTGTTAAACTTTAATAGGTATTATAATATTTTTGTTTTATTTGATAACTAATGTCCAATCATAGACTAGGCTTAAAAGATTTGTCTCACAAATTACTCTCTAGTTATGTTTTTAGTTTTATAAATAGTTTATATTTAGTCATGCATGTGTCTAGACATTTGATACGACGGACGGTAAACTTTATCGCCCATAACCTCCATACCTATAAAAAAGTTCATTTTGAACAAGATTTGAGTCAAATATTAGAAATATAAATTATGAATAACTTTTAAGTTGTTGATTTTTTTTTTGCGAGCAAGTTGTTGAGTTTGAAAATGTGAAAATCATATGAATAGATTTGTCTTAAAAAATACTTTCATAAAAATATACATATACCATTTTTTGATAAATATTTTTATAAAAATAAGAAGTCAAAGTTAGGTTTTAGAGACCGTGTAGATATAAAAGGAGCACGTGCCAAAATAAGAGATATTGGACAGACATTGTGTCGCTCAAATGCCTGAATGAGCTCGTCCATCACTCCTAGGTGGTCCTCTTCCATGGTCTCTCAACCCCACCTTTGCTTTCACTCCTAAATACGTCGAGGGGGCTGCTAGGGTCTACCGGTTCAGACTGAAGCTGTGCGCCGGCACTAGTGCTCTTCTTCTCTCCTACCTTACACGTGCCGTCCCCACCATCCTTCATTGTGCCTGTGGTGACCTAGCTCCTTCTTTCTCTCACCGCCCCCACTCCCACCATCGCTGCCATGGCCATGCTCTCCAGTGAGCCACCGGAAGCCTCCTGCCCTGACTTGGCTCGGCCGTCACCGCCGTCGCCAGGCCACAATCATTACCACCTGGCTTCCCTGCCTCACTTGAGCCTCTTCCTTCTAAGCCCGCCATAGATGGAGACGAGGGAGGGAGAGAGCTGTCGGAGATGTTGACAAAGGAGGAGCAGTGGTGCAGTGGGCCGCCCGCGTCGGTGCTGCGAGGAAGAAAAATAGCGCGCCCTCACCTCCATTCTGACGGAGACTTGACTCTAAATGTTTGGACATGATGATTTCCGCATCAATATGTATACGTCCGCACTTCAATTTCATATGTCTGTTGCCTCATCTTTCTCACTTTCACTCGTGTCGTCTCTCATCACCTCTTGCACATGACCAACACCTGAACACCAACACACCTAGCCGCACCAAATAACATGTTATCGTTGCCAAGCATCGTCGCGCCCAACAAGAAGCAGCGCTGACTTTGCCTCTACAAGCACAAACCATGAATGTTGACCATCCACCAAAAGCAAGAAGTGGCCCATGGATGCAAAGGCCTCGTCATTGGGCACAAACACAAGAGGTGAAGACCCACCATAGATCATCGTCAAAGCTCTTCGCAAGAGCAAAGAGCCGCTCTAACTTCCAACGACACGACCACAACCTCACCAGACCAAGCGCTAGCTCGGCTTGCCCACGTCGTGCATTAGTTGCACACGACGCGCGCTCGCTATGCTCACTAGCGCCTCACTTGTCTCCCGCATAGGGGTTTTTCAGTAGAGGTTGCAGTGTTGTAATTGATCCAACTATGTTTCAGCAAGGACATATTTCCATAGCAATCACTCATCATACATAATGACAAGGACACATCTCAACCTTGCCATCTCAGATATCATAAATATTTTATTTGAGTGAATTTCACTAGCAGTCCCCTGTGCATGTTAGGGAGTGCTCATAAATTTTGCTCTTTTTTGTTTTAAATTTTGTCAAATTTGGAATAATTTGACTTAGGGTAACTCAAAATTTCTTATATTACAGGATAGATGGAGTAGATAGTAGCTTGTAGACATATGTGTAATAATTTGACTTTTTTTAACTCCAAGTTTGACCACTTCTCTTATTAAAAAATTTTTGTGCAAATATAGTCAAATTTAAATCATTTTGGAAGAACTTTTACTAATAAACCAAGCCACGACAAAGAAAATGGTATTTTACATAACTTTTTGAATAAGACAAGTGGTTAACTTGCACTAGTACAGACGCATACTGTACAGGCGGCTGAAAACCCATTTCTACTGGCGTTTTTCAGCACCGCCTGCGCTGGAGGCCAGTAGAAATGAGACATTTCTACAGGCGGTAACTAAGAACCGCCTATGGAAATGCATTTCTACAGGCGGTTCAGTTATGCCAATCGCCTGTAGAAATCTTTTTCTAGAAAATAGGAAATCGGTTTTTAAAAATAGGAAAAAAAAAATTTTAATACAGGGAAGGCCTATCGGCTACGCGCAGCTCGTCGTCGAGCACGCCCACGGACCCGAACGACGAGTTGGAGCCCCGCGGGGACGCCACCACGGTGATCGCGGTCGCGTTGGCGCCCTTGAACGTCTCGTGGAGGTAGAGGTGGATGTGCGTCACTGCGTCAGGCCGCCGTCGTCTTCGCCGCCGGATGCAAGAACGGTGGTGGTCACTAGTACATAGAAGCACTATACAGGCGGTTTGGAGAACCACCTGCGCTGGGTGCCTGTGGAAATCAAGAGTTTCCACAGACCGCCTGTGGAAATGTATTTCTAAAGGCGGTCGCCTGTAGAAATATTTTTCCATAAAAATAGGAAAAAAAACATTTTATTTCAGGAAAGGCTCACTGGTTATTCGTGCTTTTTTTCGCGTAAAATCGCGTGCTTCGTGGCCGGTGGGATTCGAACCTGAGACCTTGCCCTTAATCGTAGCCTCCTCTACCACTTCACCTATCACTCGCTTGTGTCTATATTAGAGTTTAGTTCCCTACATATTATCACAAACCGAGCATATATTGATTATTTGAGGCCCTAAACGGATTCCAATGGAAAAGTTGTCAACTACAAAGTTTCATAACTTTTTAAGATCTACAACTTTTATATTGGAAGTTTTTCCATCCGAGGTCATTTACAAAATTTGAATTTCAAATTTAAGAAATTCAAACGTAGTTTTCGACGACAAGATGATGTCAAATGAAAAAATTATCAACTACAAAGTTTCATAACTTTTCGAGATCTACAACTTTTATTTTGACAGTTTTTTCAAACAAGATCATTTGAAAAACTCAAAAAAATTAAATTTCAAATTATTTCTACAGGCGGCTTTCTTAACAAACCGCCTGTAGAAATATGATTTTTACGGGCGGTTTCTTAGGAGAACCGCCTGTAGAAATACATGATTTCTACAGGCGGTTTTGTTAGGAAAACCGTCTGTGAAAATGCATCTTCACAGGCGGTTCGTAATTCTGACATCGCTCTTTTTACACTACAGGCGCGTGATAACTACAACCGCCTGTAGTATAAAAAAAAGACGTCGGCGTTGTACTCTTTTCTACTAGTGTTGATATAAAAAAAGTCAAACGCCTTATAATTAAAAATGAATTGAGTACTTAAGAATTCAAATGAGCATCATTAATATCTTATATGAAATATGCTTTCATAGTTTACATCTGGATGTGGTTCTGGTTTGCTTTCATTTCTGCCAACTGCCAGTGATGGTTTGTGCACATGCGCCCAGCACGATTCACGGAGAGGTCAGAAGTTCAGAACCAAAATCACAAACATATTAAGCATATACACGCCGGGCAAAATCCATCTTAAGTACGCAGCTCCAGTTCACATGATGTGGCAGCCTGCTGCTGGCTGTTCCTCGCATACAAACGTCGCCGGCGGCCCGGGGTAACTATAATAACCACCGTTGTACGGCGGCGGCGGGCACGCCGCCCAGAGCTTCTTGAACTCTTCTTCCGCCTTCTTCCTTGCTTCCTCCGCCTTCTTCTTATCTTCCTCCGCCTTCTTCTTCTTGGCTTCTTCCTCCTTCTTCTTCTTCTCCTCCTCCTCCTTCTTCTTGTCCTTCACTTCCTCCACCACGACGATGTCGGCGCGGCAGACCTTCTTGCGCAGGTGATTGATCAGACAGGTGATGTCGACGCTTTCTCCTACCACCTCCAGCTGGTCCTTGGCTTCGCCGGCGATGGCCACCGAGTTCACTCCTGCATATACATCGAGGCGAGAGGTGGTAAGTACTACTGATGAACAAGATGAGTGTATACTGTTGTTCATGGATATGTGGACAGATCGATCCCGCACACCGCAGTGCGCACACGACGATCACCAAGACAATAGCAAGCTAGAGTGTGATGGATGTGTACCGACAGCTTTGGATGCGAGCTGCATGGCTTTAGACCGGTTCTTGGCGTTGGGTACGCCCAGCCTGATCACAGTCTTTTGCTGCAACAACAACAACAACAACGTAACGACGAGCGCAAGCTAGCATCAGTTTCTTTTAATTTGGCAGGGGCATGTACGTACATATATACTCCGTTCGTCTAAAAAGGACATGCATGTGGCGAGCCAAAGTAAAGAGCAAAACAGAGAGGCCTTGGTATGTACCTTGGACATGGCGTCGCCGGTCGATCGCCCGCAGCCGATTTACGTGCTCCGACAGATGATGGGAAATAAATAAAGAAACTGTGACGACAGTGGCTACTACGCTGATCGATCGGCTACAGAGACGACGACCAAGCAAGAGCAGCAGGTTGTGAATGAGCAAAGCTACGGTCTCGGGGGTCGATCATTTATGCACACGCGCGCGAGCGAGCGGGCAAAATGCCAAAATGTGGAGACGGTGAGACGACGATGACGCCTGCCGAACTTTTGGCAAAAATTCAAAGGCGGCTAATTTGAAGAGATTACTACTGGTATAACCGTGAACTTGACTAGAGGAGACCACGTATCGATCCGATCCGAGGAGGCCCCAGCAGGAGCCGATCGAACCGGACCAACGGTGTGTTTTTGTCTCCATCTCGCTAGACAAAGTTGAGCGCGCTGTCGCCGCCTTCTCTCCGAGGGCAACGTACAGCAGTCAGCAACACGATCGAGCACGGCGACCACAGAGTACATCTTCGGATCTTCTTCCCCTTCCAAATCGTTGGACTACTGCCAACTACTGTACAAGCCAACGACTGACTTAACTGACGTACCGCGCAGTTCAAATCAAAGCACACGCGATCCGGAGAAACGGACAAAGATTTACCGTATTTTCCACAAAATGCATGCCCGCAAGCCGAAGGTATTAGAAGGTAACAGGAATTTGCTTCAACGTATCAAAACGTCTTACGTCTCGTAGACACTGTGCCAGCCAGGGTCTGTAATAGCAGAGGCGGACCTCAACTGCATCAATTCGTGCATGCGTGTGTGAGCTGTGAGGATGCTTGATTACATCACAGACGGGCCGGGTATTTACCCGTCTGTGATGACCGCAATCACAGACGGGTTTTTGCTGTCTTTGTGTTAACGGTTCTTGCGAGTTTTGCGGGTCTCTTCTCTTGCTCACCTTTTCTCTTTGCTAGCTTGATGTATTGTTGCTTTTCTTTCTTTTTTTTCGTGAACTGCGTTGTTTGGTCCTTGCGGTTGGCTAGCACAGGCATATTTTCTCCTCACTCTTGCTCAGTTGCTCTCTATGCTATCTTGTATACAAACTGTGTACTCTAGAAGTGACAAAGATGTCGGTTCCCAGAGCTGCTAGGGCTCACGCCTTAAGGTCGTCGCTGTGGCCGTCGCTCCTACCTCTATCATCGTTGGTCTCCCTCTCTTCCCCTGTGGTGATAATCACCAGAGGCCGAAGGGAGTGGGGATCCATTACTTTTAATATGTTTTTTCACTAGATCGAGTCTTTAGGGTTAGAGTCTCTTCATGCTAAGTTTTTTGGTTTTGGTGATTTATTTTCTCCTCCTTACTCGTCCAGTGACGGTGAGATGGTAGGGTGAAACCGTTTTTTTCATGGCGGCTCCGTTGAAGATGCGGGCAACAACTACGGCGTTGGGATCCTCATGGATTTGATAACATATAGACTTTTATTTTCGGATGGCGATATCAAGACAGAGATGGTGTCGCCGTCATGCAATAATTTTCTCTGGTCTCTTCTTCGTTTTATCGTGGTTAGATCCGGCAATGATGAAGGACTAGGGAGAATAAGTTACAGATCAGTCTTTCTCATTCTTCGGTGGCAGAAAGAAGAAGAAGAAGAAGAAGAAGAAGAAGAAGAAGAAGAAGAAGAAGAAGAAGAAGAAAGACATGAGAAAGAAGAAGTTTATCAACTCTGCCTACATGAATGTTGGCTGTCGTTTGTTGAGCATTGGTTCTCAGGCCTTTTGCTGAGAATTTACCTATGTGGTCATTCATACTGCAAAGCATCGTATAGGTTTGGTTTTGAGATCGAGCTATTCACAGCTTGTAATTTTTTTTGGGTATTTATGTAATCTAGATGTGTGTGTGTGTGCGCGCGCGTGCCCTTAATCCAGATGGTGATGCAGGAAGAGATACACGGGGTTTAAACTGGTTGTTGACGGTCGATAATGTCAACTTTTATTAGAACTTTAAACCCAAAGGAGAACATGAAAACACACTAGTCTAGGGTTTAAACTGACAATTTTCACGAGTTTTGCATATTTTGTATTTTCCAGGGTCTATTTTCAGATAAGCTGAAAAGAGGGATTCAAGTGCATATTTACCACAAAACTTATCTGCCACGAAAAATACCACGAACGGGACGGGAGAAGAGTCTGGAAGACACCGGAGGAAACCGGGGACCAGAGGCCGCCAGGTAGGGCCGGCCGGCCCCACCATGGCGCCGGTCGGCGCCCCAACTCTAGGGTTTTGGTCCCCCTTCTAGAAGCTTCCTCCACTGCCTCCGAGGAGTCATCTTGGCCTTGGTTAAGTCGGTTTGATCCTACGGCGCGCGTCGATCCCACCGGGCTATAAATAGAGGGGCAGACCCCCCCTCCCTGGAGGCATCAAGTCATTTGGAGATCCATTCATTAAGAGCCTTCTCTAGTTCATCAGAGCCTCTCTAGTTCATAGTTTTAGCCTAGTTAGATTAGAAGTAGAAGAGTTCTAGTTCTTCAGCGGGATCCGGACCCCGTGGCGTCTGTCTGGAGCGCGGAGTTTGGTATAGCTCTAGTACCTTTCTCTTATTGTATTCAATATTATGATTCAGGCAACATTGTTCTTAATCTCTTATATATTCTTAATTGCAATAGTCATTGTCTACTTTGATTATATGTCTAGGATAGTTGGTTTGATCTTATTGAATTCATGTAATTGCTCGTATAGCGTTTACCCAATCCATGGGTGGGTAGATGGTAGACAATATGTAGACGTGGTGTCTAGATATCTTGTTTATCTGCGAGGGCACCCTGACGTGCCGGGTCGTGTGGTAGTCCGCGCAGGTGACAGCTGCATTGGTTCCTCTGTAGTCCACCCCTCGTACGTAGGACTAGCTTAGTTGATGCTTCTTTGTATGTGATTATGATATAGGGTTGACTCAACATTGGTTTCTAGATGTAATTGCACTAATTAGAGTTATTCATTGACGTAGTAATAGAATTACCTTAGTATTTCTTCCTGAGTTTATCCAATGGCTAGCTATTACTTTGACTAGAAGAGCTCTAATATTTATCTATTTATGATGACTGATCATTATTTATCTCATATCTTTTATCAAGTGACTTATCCCTGTTATGAATAGAATTTTAGTTATGGTTTATCATTCACATCAATAGTATACGTTATAGTTATAAGTCCTGCATCTAGACCTTCCCTGTGGATACGATATTTAACCCCCCTCCCCCCGGTAAAATGTGACATTGATACGATATCTGTGCGCTTGCGGATAATCTTACTTAAATCTTATTTAAAGCAGTGCAGTTAATTTCTGCCAACACTGGTTCAGACCGAGAGTGCCCTATGTCTATTGTGAAGAGGTGACTTGTATTATCCTACACCCGAGATAATCGTAGTAGGTTTACAAGCAAGTTGCGAGAGAAGGAGTATGTCCCAAGTCAGCTTGAGGTGTGGTGTGTGAGACTTAGCTCGTGCTCGTGGTGTGATTGATTGTGTCGACCTGTGTGTGTATGTCTGTCTGGATCTCTCCTTCTTAAATGAGGTCCTCCCTCCCCTTTTATAATTTTAAGGGGAGTAAGGGGATATATGTGTTTGTGCTATAACGTCGTGGTGTTGATCTGAGGCGTAGGTCAGAGTATGGCGTTGTTCGGGGGTAAGGTGCTCCATTCCTGATGTTGTAGTTGATTATGGTCGTGGTATGAATGCTCTTGTTGTTCGTGCCGAGCCAGGTCGACGCTGTAGACATGACCCTCGTTTCTGTTCTTGCCATGCCGACCCCTGTTTCCCATCTGGGTTATCCTCCGAGGCCTCTTCCCATGATCTGTGTCTAGGAGTTCTGACGGGTTCGTGGCTGCAGTGATTAGGATTTGATGTTTCCCATTCTACTTTACTCGTCCGTACGTACAGTGACAGGGGGCAGATGCTGCAGACTGTAGTGACGGGAGTTGGTAGCACAATATATGTCATGTGGTGCGGGTTTGAGGACATGTCATGCGTCCTATCTGTTGTTGCAGTTGTTTGGCGTGCGCAAAAAGCCTGGAGTGCCTTTATTGGGGAGAGGGTGCGTGAGCCTGGGCTCGGTGAGGTGGAAAAAACCGTCCTAGGCTTTGCCTCGGGCGAGACGGAAACCGTCCGAGGCTTGGCCTCGGGCGAGACGGAAATCGTCCCCTATCGCTCGAGGCCTACCTTGGCGTGAGGCGGAATAGTTCTGGTATTGTTTTAAGGCCTAGCTTGGAGATGCTTTTTGGGTGGCCAGCTGTCCTCCTTTCTAAGGGTGATTGGACCCTGGCCTTTGCATTGTTTTGTTTTAAAAAGAAGATCTGGGTCGTTATGACATCAGTTTGGGTGTCCTGGTTTATGGTACCCGATAGGAGTGCTTGTAACGTATTCATGTACTCAGCTATTATCTAATATAATTCTTTTTTTTTCGCAAAAAAATCTATGCCGAATCATGAGCTTAATAGGTGGCTTATTTCTTTGTGCTAAAAGCTGATGTTTTGGTTTCTGTAGTAAGAACCTAAGAATATACTGAAGGCCGAACCGTAGAAGACTGGTTCTCATCACGGTTCCAGGCCATTACTCATTATTCCATCTGAGTATAGAAGTGCTAGTGATACTAGTACATAAAAGATCTACGCTAGCAGTGGCTATTTTTCTTTACACACAGTTTCAATTAAAGGAAGTCTGTGGTTCACAAAAAAAAATTAAAGGAAGTCTGTGGAAAAAAATTGGTGGGCTAGACTCAAGAACCGCCAGTAGGAACACATTTTCACTGGCAGTTTTCTTAATATATAGAACTGCTAATGCAAATAGTGTATTTCCACTTATGGTTCACTTAAGTGAACCGCCACTAAAGATCATTTCTATGGATGATTTTCCTACTAAAACCTCTAGTAGAAATCATGTATTTCTATAATTTGAAATTGATTTTTTGAGTTTTTCAAATGATCTCATCTGAAAAAACCACCAAAATAAAAGTTGTAGATCTTGAAAAGTTATGAAACTTTGTAGTTGATAACTTTTCATTTGAAATCATCTTGTCATCGAAAACTACGTTCGAATTTGTTAAATTTGAAATTCAAATTTTTGTAAACGACCTCGGATGGAGAAACTAACAATATAAAAGTTGGTTGTAGATCTTTAAAAGTTATGAAACTTTATAGTTGACTACTTTTTTATTTAAATTTGTTTAGGTCGTCAAACAATCAATGTATGATCGGTTTAAGATAATATGTGGGGAACCAAACTCTAATATAGATATAAGTGAGTGATGAGTGCAGTGATAGAGGAGGCTACACGCGAGAAGATGGTCGTGGGTTTGAATCCTGCTAGCTATGTAGCGCGCAATTTTACGCGATGAAATATGCGACTTGCCAGTGGGCATTCCCTGGGACACGATTTTATATTTTCTTATCCATTAATTACCTTTGTGTATTGTAATTGTTGAGCTTATCTGCCAGTCATTTAACAATGTTTTTTCTTTCACAATAAATCAGCAAATAGTACTTTTAGCCATGACTTTTTAGGCAAGTAAACAGAAAATTATACTCCTTACATGGTAGACAATGCATTTATCTCTAAATTTGATTGAGGCGTAAAATAGTTATGTAGCAGCTCTGCTTTGAACCTTTAGATCGGATATTAATGCGTGTTAAGTTTGTTATCTTCAAACATCTTGGTTCTGCTTTGTACTTCTGTTTTACATGCTTTGTGCTTCTGTTTGGTATGCTGGTATCCATAATCAGTATATTTTTTGAAAAAAAAAAATTATCCTGCATTCAAGGACTCGCGCTCGTCATCACTAGTACTTCGAAATCAAGGCAAGAAGAACAAGGAGAGTTTAACAGGTACAGGTACGTTAGTATTTTTGTTTTATTTAGTAATTAATATATAATTATAAACTATTTAGGCATAAAATATTTATCTCATAAATTATTCTCAAACTGTATTTTTAATTTTATAAATAATCTATATTAAATACTTCATGTATTTATCTAAACATTCGATATGATGGAAGTTAAAAAAAATAAAAGTAACCAAACAGTGCCAAGAGGGCCTGGACTGGCACAGCACGCCGGCCAGACCAAGTCGCGCGCCTGTGCAACGCGTACCTCAAATTCCAAAATGGGTTTGATTAGTCTCGTTGTCGTTGATTGGTTTATTCCATCGCTGACTTGACCTGGTCACAGTTAGTTGCTGAAAAGGCAAGCACAACTCTGAACCGTGCCTGACATGCATAATTAACCACGTGCTACTAATTATTGAATTTTCTCCATTACATATGAATATGAGAGCATATTCGTTTAAGCTTATCTGTTGAATCTGCTAACCTTTTAGCAATGTTTTTTTCTTACAGTAAATCAACGAACAATATTTTTAGCTATGAATTTTTATTCACTTTATAGTTTATTAGTAACCGTGTCCTGTGTATTGCAATAGAATTTATATATATCTTGCATGATTCGTTCTAAAACATTCTGAAAACATATTGTACGGTGATTAGACATACACTATTCAAACAGTTCCTTATTTTCAGCTTGCTAAAATAAAAGAAGCCGGGATTATAGAGGAGAACCACTTTGCAGCCCCTAGGTTTTTCTAGAATTAACCAAGCCTATATTAATAAATCTTTGAGTCTAGGCATTTTTGCATTTAAATCCAGAAAGTGTAATAAAATTCTGTTGGCATCCTTGCTTCACCACGAGTCGACGACGGACAAGGCGAGTCGCGTGGCTGCCGGGGAGCCCCGTCCGCACGGGTGGAGTAGCGCCGCCTTCCTGGGTCGCTGCCGGTGGGGAAGTTCGCCGTGGAAGAGAGGGGGTGCGCCTTGGCCGGCGAAGAGGAAGGAGCGCCACCGCCAGGTGCCGTGGACGGCACCGCTGCCTGAATTTGCCTCCTCCGAATCCTCTACAGCTCATGAGGCGCCCTCGCCGTCGCTGTTGGAGGACCGGGCACCGCCGCGGGCTCTCCACCGCAGATGGTCGGGGGAGGAGATGAGGCCGGGAGGAGGCTCTCCACATAGGTCGTCGAAGAAGGAGCCAGGCCGCCTGTGGGGAGAAGGCACAACGCCGCCGGTGGAGAGAAGCTCGCTGCGACGGGAGATGGCGCCGTCGAGGCAGGGAAGGGGACCGCCGCCATACTGGGACGGGTGAGGCGCGCCACCGCCAGGGGCGTGTAGGCGGCCGCGTAGCTGCGCAGGCGGTCGCGAGGGTGAGCGGCGATAGCAACTTGTTTACGCGTGCGGAGATATACGCGCGCGAGCCCCTCGAATAGGAACTTGGGATAAATAGCAAGTTGGTTTGAGGAGTTGTTGGAGAGAGTTTTTTGTGTTTTTGCCAAATTAATAAGAATAGCAACCTCATTTGAGGAGTTGTTGGAGATGCTAAGTTTTCAAAGTAAACTGCTACGACAGTCCAACTGACGGGCACAGAAAATGACTGCACAAGGCCATGTACTCAAGCAAACGGTGTGTTTGTCTCAACTGGACAAGGACACAACGCTGTGCGCTGCTTCCTATGAGGTAAGCACGGCAGCAGCACCTAGGACTCTACGAGTTGATGCGGCAAGTCGTTTGGACTAGGAGCCAATGCAACGACTGACTTTTATACTACAATTCAGCAACCACGCGCGATCTCGCACTGGATTTTTAACAACATGATAACACAATAATATACAGCTCGGGTAAGTGTGTGAGCAAACGCATCCACACACAATATAAGAAAGATGATTTTAGGAGGCAGCTCTTTTTATTATTATAGAGGCAGTCAAGAAACTACATGTCTCTTCAAAAAATACCAGTAAATTTGCGAGATGGTCGGAAGACAGTAAAAAACAACTGTCTTTATAAATAGATTTTTAGAGACAGACTAAGACCACATCTAAAAGTGGCTATTCATTAATGGATGCAGCCATTTTAGAACGTCACCTGTGTAAATTAATTTACAAAAATGACTTATATGAGGCCTGCCTCTATAAATCTTTTTTTCATATCAAAATTGTATTGCTTAAGGAAATCTACAAATTTGTAGTTGACACTGTTGAAAACATTTAGAGTTTTCAAATTTTGTTTTAAATTCTTAGATTTTGAAATTTAAATTTTAGGATTTTCAAATGACTAGGGATGTTGACATGGTCTAACAAAAGTTATAGGTTGTCGATCTATAATTTTAAAATAATTGATTTTTTTTAATTTAAATTCATTTAGAGTCCTAAATATTCATTATGTTTCTTTTTAATGGAGATTTAAAATCAGATTTCGCATATATAGAAATTCAAATTTTGGAATTTTCAAAAAACCTTATATGTTGACATGATATATATACCAATATTTTAGTTGTCAACACGGATACAATTTTGTAGTTGACAAGTTTTATATTTTTCATTTTGAAATTCATAGATTTGAGATTGAAATCTTTGAAATTTTCAAACGGGTGATGGATGCAGACATATTCCAAAACTAAATAGCAGTCGAGAAGATCTAAAACTTTGTAGTTAAAAATTTTTACATTTAAAATGTTTAGGGAACGAAATATTCAATACAAAGTTTTTAAACATTGTAGTGGTAGGAAGGAAATGGGTGAGGCAAATAGGTCATGTAGTAGTGATTGTCCATAGGATTTAAAAAAAATACTATTTTTTCTGTTGCTTTTTTCCTAAAATTTATTTACAGACATGGACATCTTCGTGATTCTACTGTTGTTAATAATCGATTTTTAGAGACATTAATGAAGATGATATCTCATATCCCTAGATACTCATACAAATTTGGTTTTTGAAAAAACTGGTACCGATCGGTTCCTAAAAAAAATTTGAAACTGAGCTAATTCAGTATCGGTTCTTTCGGTTCAGTTCTGGAATTTACCGAAGAAAAACCGAACATGTTAGAGCAGCATGTAACAGTTTAATAGCTAATTTTAATAAAAATTCAGCATGATTCTTATAGAATAACAGTGTCAAAATCGTACATATAAAAAGCCATAATATAATAGGAGTATATTAATACAAATATGTAACATAATTGTCTATGATAGATCAATCAACAATATTACATATTGCTAGTAGACATATTCGGTACTAGTTCGGTACTTCGGTTTACTGAGGTACAGAACCGAATATACGTCGGTAAATTTGGTTTCTGAGAACTAGGTACCGAACAGAGAACCGAATTTTTTGATTTCGGTAATTTCATTCGGTTCTTGGTAAATTCGGTCTGGTTCTCGGTTTTAAGTATTTGATGCCCAGAGTGAACTAGTAGAGCTGTAGTACAAGAAACAGATCGTGCCAGTTGGTTGTTGGCCGACACGCAGAGAACGAAGACGAGCCCAGCTCCCCGGCGGGCGCGTCAGCTGGTCTCCACAGGCATCTGTGCTGGGGCAGAAGTTTGGCCAGGTCGTCGCCAAGTCGCGCACGCCGCGCCACTCGCCCCGTCGCTCAGACCCTGGCATTTCAGGTCGGATTGCGCTGTCGCGTGCTGGCCGCGCCGTGCAGCATCCGGTTCCACTCAAGTTCCACCACCAAAAACGAGCGTTTTGGACTCATAGTTGAGTGCCCGTACGTTTAGAGCAATTTGATTGGATGAGCTCGATGATGAAGAGGGTAGTGATATTGGTGAAGTACTGCCATTGGCAGAGTACCAGACGGGCGTGTTGAGGATCTGATCAGGGAGAATGTGACACTGCGGATGACTGAGCTGCTCCAATCTGGTGTCCGAGAGACTGGGCGGGCTGTCCAGAGCAAGGTGTAGCACAGGGCTGGTGAGCAGAGGACGGACGTTGCTTCTCATGTTTTTGACTTTTTGGTAACAGCAAACCAGGCGTGGCATGGGGTATGCACGGTGAGTGTGGGACGCTACTTCTTGCGTTTTTTAAGGAAATGCTATTGCTCTATTCTTAATCTGCATAGCAAATTGGCAACAATGGAGAATCATGTTATGTATGAACAGAATATAAGAAATGAGGCACAAGAAAGAAAACCATAACTCACCCAACGTTGCCTTAAGTAATTTTCAAGAAGTACACCTGCTGAGGCAATAAGAGGAGCATGAAAAAATATAACATTTTGAGGTTGATGTTAGTTAACCGTTTTTTATAAATATTAATAAAGTATGACAAAAATAACTCTGAAACACATTATTCAGGAATGTATAAAGAAAAAGACAATTCAGAGATAGCGAGAGGGGAGCAACAAGAGGAAGGGGGAGGCGGCCGCAGCGCGGTTACCAGTTGTGAGGGAGTAGTCCACAATGCATCACACAAGGGAGGCCCACTTGATGGCACATTAGTATCAGAGACGGGGTTAGGCAGACCAAAGAGGGGGGGGGGGGGCATGGTTCTTAGTGAATTATCACCATATAGTTCCCCAAGAAAATATTTGAACTGCAAATTGTCAAGGCGCTCAACTTCTACAAGAGCAAAATGGTTTATAGATGTGAATATTAAATATACAATAATCATGTAACTTTACATAATCACAAGTGAAAACTGAGATCCGTACCTCCGGGAATGTTGTTGTTCGCCTTCATTTACTTCTCCTAGTCCAGTGAGGTCTCCTTCTCCAATGCAGGTTAATAGAAGGTGGGAATTTATGCAGTTCCTCCCAATTCATGTATTCTGACAGGAATTTATGCAGATCCTCCCATACCAGTGACAAAAGTATCCGACATTATGCGAGAAAAGGCAAATTCAAGCACTAAACACTAAACTGAGCTATGAACTCTAATGAGCAATACTTACTCATGCAATCAAGCTGCATCATGGCCCCTGCATTCCACCACAAGCACTTTCTCTCTCTTCCTCTGTCACATAAGCATCACAACTTTATGTGAAAAGCAAACCTCAGCTAACAAAGATTATACTCAGGAGGAATTAAATCTCTGCCACAGAAAGCCCACAAAATAAGAACATTTTTTTTCAAGATGAAACAAGATGTCTAAACAAACAATTCATACAGTGACCGTTTTTTTTTGAAGATGATTGCTAAGAGAAAGAAATATCATACCAAACGATGCTACAAATGCTTCAGTCAACTTATATCAAGTGTGCTCAACAATAATCCCCTCTTGCATTTTGTCAAGCACATGTCAGACATGTCGGATGTGCTCCCTTGGAGGAGCTACGAGCTAGCGTTGATCCTGGTGCAGCAGCCAGTTATGCGACATGATCTGCTCTGTTCACCACTAACCGGCTACTTGCCAACACATTCCATCATGCTACCAAGTCCTAAAACCATCATAAATCAGTACCTTGCTCACCAACGCAGCTCTGCACATGAAAGGAGCGGCAAGAAAAACACCTCCTAATTCACCAAGCTGTAAGCACTGAAACCAACTATGGAGCACATATAAACAAGGAGAAGGCAGGCGTGATGTGCCTTCGTGCTGGACGGAGTGGCGGTGACCGGCTGGGGACTCGGGGAGTGGACTGCGGAGGGTGATCGTGCGGGCAACACTAGCGGGCGGCGGGGCACTGAAAATTCCATCTAGCATTGAACAATTGCTGCCTCCTCTCCACCGATTTGTGCACCGGTCTAGGCCCCTGCCTCAACGGACCTCCGCGCCGCGCGACCGCCGCTGGCTGCAGCCGCCGTCTGTGCCTCCCACCGTCCGCCGAGATTGATAGCCATAAGAAGCTTACAGACTGTAACTGATAGGCAGGCTTTGTATGTATGTTATTTTCATGCACTAGTCCGTTCTCATTCCTTAAACTGCTCGAGCAGGCAAAAGGCTACTTAAGCTGTTGGAGCAGGCAAGAGCAAGTGCTTAACCCCCATGAAGATCTGTTAAAAGTACAGCAAATTAGCAATACTAACCATTGTTGGAAACTTGGGATCTGAGGAGACCATATCCAAATAATACTAAGTTGTATAAAAAAATTAAGGTATCTAAGTACGTAAATAATACACGAGGCAGTGAGTCATTGACATCATGGATCTCTTGGGCTAGGCAGGAGTTCTCCGATGTGTCTTCCGCTGGTGGTCTGCTATTGTCACCAGTCACCACTGCTGCATTAGTGTAACTTGCATTTATCAATCTTTGCAATTCACAAGGCCACATACATGAGAAACGAAAATTCCATAGCTGACCTATCACAGATTTTTTATTCGACTAAAGAATTCATTGATGAAACAATGTTTACGAAATTATCGGATCATAACTTTCTTGATTTCCTTCTGTTGGTGAGGACTACTATGTAAAAGTGAGAAGGAATGAATAGAGAAGAGGTGTGCTGTTGGCACACCCAAGAGTGAGTCTTCCCCAATTCCATCATGGTATTCAGAGCCAAGAGTAAGGGTTAGGGTTACCGGCGACGGCGGCGCGTGGAGCTGAGCTGAGCGCCGGCGTGCGGCGGCACGAAGCACAGGCAAGCGGTCGCGCGAGGGTGCGGCTGCGGCCTGGGCAGTGGCCGCGTGGTTCGCGTACCCGCGCACGCAGAGGGTGCGGCGGCGGCCTGGCTCGCGTGCCCGCACGGAGGCCGCGGTGGTCTGCGGGTCCGAGCGAGGAGGAGGTGCGCCGTGCCCGCGCGAGGAGAAGGAGGCCGCGGCGGGCTGCGGGCCTGAGCGAGGAGGAGGTGCGCCAGGTTGGCTCGGCTCTGTGCGGGTGCCGGTCTGCGGCTTCGTGCCGTGCTGGTGAAGAACAGCTAAGGCTTCGTGCGGTTTTGGTGAAGAACAGAGGCCCGTGTGGGTGCTGGTGAGAGGGAAAAACAAAAAAAAAGAAGGGAGGAAGGTGCTGAGACGTAGGGTTCTCTGCTGGCTGTGTGAGTGAGAGAGAGAAGTGCTGCTGCTACTGCTAGGTGCTGGGATCTGGTGACTTGAGGATGGTGGAGGCCTTGTTGGTTGTGTGTGTATTGTGGTGTTTTTTTTTGTTGCTGGCCGTGGTGGAGTTGAGACTGGTAACAGGTGTGCGTGCTAGCTGGAGGTCTAAACAGAGGAGGAAGGTATTGGTTGTGTTGGTGCTGCTGCTCTGTGTTGGCGGTTGTTGTGTTGGCGGTTGTGGTGTGTAGTTTATGGAATTGGGTGATCTGGTAAAAAAGAAGCCAGCAAACTAGGATGAACTTTGAGAGGGAGATGTTTGCGGTGGAGGTTGCGTCAGGTGTTGCGGGGTCTGTTGACGCAAACGTGACAGAGCATTTGGTGGAGATGTATAAGGAGGCGATTCGGACGGTGTCCAATGGGAAGGCGGAGTTAGAGAAGAGTCTGCAGAAGTTTAGGATGGCAGCTGAGGCATATCGGTTGGAAATGGAGGCCAGGGTGAGAGCAAAGACGGAGGAATTGTGGACGTTGAATGCTAAGAAGGCGGAGTTGGAATTGAAGGTGCGGTTCTTAGAGGCGGAGCTGATTGCTGCCTTGCCTAAGATGGGGGAATTGGAGGATCTGAAGAGAGAAAAGGCTCCTTTTTTCACTTTAATAGGGGAGCAAGCCAAGCAGTGGGAACAATGGCAGAAAATGGAAGGGTTGGAAAACTTCAAAACTACTTCAAATGGTCCTGCGATTGCCACTACCGGTCACTTTGGTAACTTTGCCAACTATGCCCACTTGGGCAAACGTACTTAGGCACAGACACTTGCATCCACATGTAGGCATAATATTGAATGGGTCATAGATTCAGGAGCTTCCAAGCATGTCACAGGCATATCTAGTCCTTTCAAAACATACACTCCACACTCATATTCTGAAACCATTCAAACTGCTGATGGCACCTCTCAACCCATTCATGGTGTAGGATCTATAGAGTGTACTCCATTCCTCTGCTTATCATCTGTTCTACATGTTCCTTCCTTCCCAGTCAATCTACTCTCTGTCAGCTCACTTATTGATCAGTTCAAATGCACTGTTACGTTTGATGAAAATTCTTGTATCTTTCAGGAGAAGAGGACGGGGAGAGTGATTGGGACTGGAGTTAGGCGTGATGGGTTGTGGTTTATCAACCATGTGGAGTCAGCATTGGCAGCAGCTGCTGGGGCAAAGGAGAGGGAGATCTTCTTGCTTCATCGTCGGTTAGGACATTTCTCTTTTGAAAGCTTGAGTAAACTATATCCTGAAGTTTTTAAGGACGTGGATAGAAGCAAACTTGTGTGTGATGCCTGTGAACTTGGAAAGCATACAAGATCAACTTATCCTAGTATTGGTCTTCGAAGTTGTGAACCTTTTATGTTAATACATTCTGATGTTTGGGGTCCCTGTTCAGTCACATTAGTGAGTGGATTTAAGTGGTTTGTCACATTTATTGACTGTTATACTCGTATGACGTGGATATATATGTTGAGGGGTAAGCATGAGGTTCTTAGATGCTTCCAGGACTTCCATAAGTTAGTCACAAATCAATTTAATGCCAAGATCCGAATTCTCCGTACTGACAATGGAAAGGAGTATGTGAACAATGACTTTGGGGCATACCTGTCAGATCACGGGATTATACATCAAACCACTTGCCCCAACACTCCACCCCAGAATGGTGTTGCTGAGAGGAAGAATCGACATTTGTTGGAGGTAGCAAGGTCACTAATGTTTCAGATGAATGTACCAAAGTATCTGTGGAGTGAGGCGGTAATGACAGCAGCATATCTCATTAATCGGATGCCATCAAGGATCCTTGGCATGAAGTCACCAACTGAGCTTCTTTTGGGACAACAAGAGTTTAAAGTACCCCCTAGGGTATTTGGTTGTGTTTGCTTTGTCAGGGACCATAGGCCTTCAGTGGGAAAATTGGATCCTCAAGCAGTGAAGTGTGTTTTTGTTGGATACTCATCCACACAAAAGGGATACAAGTGTTGGGACCCTGTTGGAAAGAAGTTGTTTGTGAGTATGGATGTAACATTTCGTGAATTCGAGCCATACTACACAAAACCGTGGGATCTTGATCCGTTGCTGGAGGAGTTCTCTTCAGTCACTGAGAGTGACAGTAGAGAGGGGGAGAATGAAGGAGCTGATGCTCAAAATGAGGTAATTGTTGGTACCATCCCATGTCCAATGGATAGGTCTAGAATTCAGGAGATAATTCATCAGGATAATGGTGAATGTGAAGGTGAAGAAACAGTTGGCGATGAGGTAGTTGGTGATGGGATTGAGGAGTCGATTGATGAAGGAAGTGAAGAGAATAGGGAAATAGTTGCAAAGGAGCCAATTGTGTATCAAAGGAGGCGGTTCAGAAGTCAGGGGGAGCAAACAGCTAAGAAGGAGCCAATTGTGTATCAAAGGAGGCGGTTCAGGAGCCAGGGGGAGCAAGTTGGTACACCACAGCCACAACAGCCTATTTCACCAGTCCCAAATCTCTCCTCAGACCTCTCTCCATTGAGCTCCTCGACCCAATCTGAGTTAACTGGTAATGTCTCTCCCACTCCTGAGCATGTGTAAGTGCAATCAAGCCTATTGTGGGTTTTGGCGTTGATGACCACCGAATTAGGGAACTAATGAGTTTTGCTGAGATGACAAGCAGGGAATATAACAAAGAGGTTGTTGAATACCATGGAGGATCCCCCATTTCTAAAGGATGGCTTTCCTAGCTCCAAAGGAGGTTTAATTCATTTTCGGTTTGAATTTGAGTATAGGAAAAGCCATACTATAAAGAGGGACTCCAAGGTTGTGGATCAAATTGTGAACCAAAGGCTCAAAAGCTCATCAACATCCTCAGACCCAAGCCTAGCCAGCATATCTTTCTCTCTACACTTTGGTGTTTTCAGGCTGGTTCAGGCAAGGGCGGCACTGCCGCCCTACCCTGTGACAGTTGGAGAGCTGGGTATAAATACCCTTCCAGACCGTCTCAAACGGTAACCTGCTCTTCTTCCTCGCTCCCAACCGTTGCAAACAGACCAGAGCTCACCTCTCTCTCCCTCCATTGTTGCTCCTCAAGCCCCCAAGCCAATCCTTGATTCCAACCATCAAAACTTGAGGGAAAAGGCAGCAAACTTCGATTGGAGAGCAGATCCATTGATTCTCAGTGTCAAAAAGAGCTTTTGGTTCACGTTTGGCCGGCAGCCTTGAGTTTGTTACTCTTGGAGCTTGCTCCTAGCCGGCTAGGCATCGCCCTAGAGCTTGCCAACTTGTGTGGCAGCCAAGGGAAGGTTTGTAAGGTTACCCTTGCAGCTAATACATTCTTTACTCTTTGCAAGGGGTAAAATCCTTGCTTTGAGAACGAGGAGAAGGTAAGCCTGTGTGGCTAAGCCGGTCCTAGTGTGGGCACCTCAACAACGTGGAGTAGGCCAAGCCTTGTTGTGGCAACAGCTGAACCACGGTAAAAATCGTGTGTCTTGTGTGCTTTCACTTGTGTATGAGTTTGTGTTAGGATTTGAGGCCGATCTACTTGGTGGGGAGGCTCCAGCACATTCTAGCCACGTACCTGTGCTCTAACATCTTGCAGGAAGCTTGGAAATTTAGTCGATCTAAATTTCCCTGGGTAAACTTTGAATCAATTCAATTAAGCTTCTGTCTGTTTTTCTGTTGAGGCCATCAGTGCCGCCCTGGGAGGGCCTCACTGCCGCCCTTGCCTGTGTGACTGATAAACTTTGCTGAAAAAGTTTGAACAGGCCTATTCACCCCCCCTCTAGGCCACTTCCTGTACATCCAGAGATCCTACAGCATGTAGAGTTATCTCTTGCACAACGTAGAGATATTAGATCTAATTTTGGAAAACCTCCTGTTCGATATGGATTTGAGCATCCTAGTACAGATCATGACATTGCCAATTTCCTCTCATACTCTCATCTTTCACCTGCATATAGAGCATTTGTTGCATCTTTACAAACAGCGCCTGTTCCAAGGGACTGGAAGTGTGCAGCAGCAATGGAAGAAGAAATGCATGCTCTTCAAAAGAACAAGACATGGGAACTAGTCCCACTACCAAAAGGGAAAAGAGCTGTGGGCTGTAAGTGGGTCTTCACTGTGAAACAAAACCCAAAAGGAGAGGTGGACAGATACAAGGCAAGGCTGGTTGCAAAAGGGTATAGTCAAACATATGGCATTGATTATGATGAGACCTTTGCTCCTGTGGCAAAGATGGGTACCGTTAGGACCCTAATCTCTTGTGCGGTTAACTTTGGTTGGCCTCTACATCAGATGGATGTGAAGAATGCATTTCTTCATGGTGACTTACAGGAAGAAGTCTATATGGAAATTCCACCGGGGTTTGCTAATAGTCAAACTGTTGGCAAGGTGTGCAGACTTAAAAAATCACTCTATGGACTAAAGCAATCACCCCGGGCATGGTTTGACAGGTTTAGGAGGGCAGTCTGTGGAATGGGCTACACTCAATGCAATGGTGATCATACGGTCTTTTATAAGCACAAGGGAACATTTATCACCATTATGGCGGTGTATGTGGATGATATTGTGATTACAGGAGATGATGTGGAGGAGATCAAATGTTTGAAGAAGAATTTAGGAAAAGCCTTCGAGGTAAAGGATCTTGGACCACTTAGGTATTTTCTTGGGATTGAAATTGCTAGGTCACCTAAGGGGATAGTTCTCTCTCAGAGGAAATATGTCCTTGATTTATTGACAGAAACTGGAATGCTAGGATGTAGACCGTGCAGTACTCCTATTGATAAAAATCATCAAATTAGTGCTGAGTCAGGAGATTCTGTTAACAAAGAAACATATCAAAGGCTGGTTGGGAGATTGATATACCTGTGCCATACAAGACCTGATATTTCTTATGCAGTGAGTGTGGTAAGCAGGTATATGCATGATCCTAGAACAGGACATATGGAATTGGTCTACAGAATATTGAGGTACCTAAAAGGAACACCTGGAAGAGGGTTATGGTTCAAGAAGAACATGTATTTAGATCTGGAGGGATATTGTGATGCAGATTGGGCAAGTAGTAGGGATGACAGAAGGTCCACATCTGGTTACTGTGTGTTTGTGGGAGGCAATCTTGTCTCATGGCGTAGCAAGAAGCAAGCAGTTGTGGCGCGGTCTACTGCAGAGGCTGAATATAGGGCAATGGCATTGAGCTTATGCGAGATGTTGTGGTTAAAAGGCTTATTGAAGGAGCTGCGAGTGTTGAGAAATGAGACCATGATGCTTCATTGTGACAATGTTGCTGCAATCAATATTGCAAATAATCCGGTCCAGTTCGATCGAACTAAGCATGTTGAGATTGATAGATTCTTCATCAAAGAAAAACTTGATAGTGGGGTTCTAAGGCTAGAGTATGTAAAATCACGTAGTCAACTAGCAGATTGTTTTACTAAGGGCTTAGGACCTAGTGAGAATGAGTTGAGTTGTAACAAGATGGGCATGCTAGATATCTTTAGCCCATCTTGAGGGGGAGTGTTGGTGTAAATATAAAGATGTAAGAGGACTACTATGTAAAAGTGAGAAGGAATGAATAGAGAAGAGGTGTGCTGTTGGCACACCCGAGAGTGAGTCTTCCCCAATTCCATCACCTTCCAACAAATAGAATCGATTGATTATTTCATCAATGTACCTGCAGTTGCAGGTGCCTGGAGAAGAAGAACATGCCCCAGATCCTTCTTAGCCTTTGTCTCAGCAACAAAAAATAAATCCCCATAAAAACCACAACCAACACGAATTAAAACCAAGCCAACACGAATTAAAACCAAGACCAAAAAGCAACGACAATGGAAAAAGAGACGATTTCGTACTCGCCCATGTTGCATCCTGGACAATGAGGGTTGCCGGCACTGCCTCTCCACCGGGCAGGGGGTGATTAGCGCAGGTGGAAGATTAGTGGGACAGCATCCCGGTGAGTCAGTTTTACTTTTACAGTGGAGAGGACAGAGAAGTCGATGCAAAATTTGGCATCATGGTTCATAACCTTGTTCGTTTGGCTAATAAGCCACGGCAGAAAGTATTGTTCGTTGATTTGTCGTGAGAGAAGAATTCAGCCTGAATCCCGCTTGAGCTTACCAGCTGAATTTATTAGTCATCCAGCGAACAAGCGAGTATCACACTACTTTTGCTCGTTTGTGATAGTAATTAAATAGATATATATCAGGCTGCAGCGCAGTATATACATCTATTTGTGCAACTGATGATCCCTGTCCAGTCGAACCTAGTCACCGTGGGACCGACTAGGACGATTATAATTGGACGACTGATGACAAGAATAAACTAAAGAACAAAGTTTCAAGTATTCTTTCTAAGGAAACTATGACATCCTTTAATTATCTACAATCATCTCTACTTGTGAAAACTGTCCTACTATACGATCAATGGGTGCTTCATCCATCCACCGAAGTAGCAAGAGAACTTTGATGTTGGCACCACAAAAGTAGCAACCAAACTATGGATGCTACTTAACTCGATCTGCAGGCTGATTATCTTTTCTGGAAATTTAGAACCTTGATAGAAGTCGCGTAGATGGCAAAGAAGAAAAGAGAGAAGCCAATGAGCACTGCAACTGTGACACCAGCCATCCCCTGTTGAAATCCCAAGGTTTCCTCCAGGAACTCCTGCACGGTCCCATCGAAACCAGGGCCGACTATCCTGGTTTGCACATCACCCAACTGCGATGTAATGATGCCTCGCAGGGTCCAGGCCACTGGACAGATGTAATAGAACCAGATCCACCAGCCAGGGATCCTCTGCATGATGAATGACAAAGTAAAACGTTTAGAAACAGATAAACATCAGTACTGAAACATTCTCTGGATTTATTGAAAACTGATGAAAAAGTCCGGTTACCCACACCTCTTCAAGATGAACAATGATTTCTTTGACTTTAAGAACTTTAAGAACAATTGGAAGAATAACAATGTAAGAGCAACTCCAACAGCTTTGCTATTCTTATTATGGAAGCCTTTTAGAACTTTTATAGTAGAAAAATATGCTCCAACAGATGTGCTATTTGGTTTTGTAAAATAGAAAATTTGCTATCCCTTAATTTTCGTTGGCCATATATAGCCAACCACTGGCACTAGCTATCTGATAGCAAGGCTGTTGTAAATCTCTTCTTTTTTAAGAAGTTATCTATTTTATAAAATGACTAAACATTAGAATTTAACTACTCATTTTAGCCAAGCTCTTGGAGATGCTCTAATACTATATCTTTTGGCAATTCAGTAACTTACGGATTGAGGGATGAGGAACCCAGATAGAAGATTCCACAAGGAGTAAAAAGCAGATGATACTACTGCTGCCACTTCTTGTGTTTGGGTCAAGCCTACCGCCACCATCCCATAGAACGTGAAATAGGTGAAAGTAAGGAATAGGAAAACAAGATACAAAAGCAATTTTCCTGTCGTAAAATAACAAGTTTATTAGAATACAGCAAACACACAAGAAGCAACATCATGTGTAGAAAAAGCATGGTGCCCATTAGTGATGAATGACTTACCTATGTCCCTCTCATAGTTGATCATGAAGTACGTGATGAGGCCAAATATCAATGCCTGAACTGCAATGTAAGGAACCTCTACAAGACCCTATTAATTTAAAGAAATATTAGAAACTGGGTTAGGAAAAACAGAAAAGGTTGCTGTGAGCTTGGCTAACCTGTGCTGCAGCATATGGGAACGATGAGTACATTCTAGCAGCACGTTCCCGGTAGTAGACAGTCCTCTCAGTAGATACCACAGGCTGCACGGATGAGGCATTATTTACACCAAGAAACAGGCATGCAGCGTAAAGAGATCCCATGACAAGCATCAAATCTTCTGTTGTGTCTCTGCATAGTTACATTGGTATTAGCCTATGAACCATGTGCTCTAAACTGAATGTGTAAATTATCCTAGGTACATTTCGAGCAGGGAGTAAATATTTTTATCCCATAGTCATTAAAACCAATTCCTAAGTCAAATTATTTATGAACATAGAGACAAGTATGGATATTAAATACAGGATCCTAGAGTTCAACATTCCAACCCCTAGTTGTTTGTTGAGTTGTTTCCATTTCACGGTTGTAAGTTTTTTGGGCCTAGTTTTCCCTAAAAAAACTAAGCCGATTTCTCTGTTTTTCTATAAAAAATTATGGCAAAACTTTTATCATCCTTTATAAGCAAAAGAACATTCCCAACCTCCATTGGAATTACTAATAAAAGAATAAGATAACATGGACAACACTATGGGATGAAAGATCATTTGCCACATCACTTGGGTCATGAATATTACTAGGGATATGAATAAGGTGAAGTTTCGATGCTTGTTGTATGACCGATGCCTTTTTCATGGGTTATTATTGTTTATTATTCTAGTCCTTTGAAGGCAACACATCGTAAACAACAAATTTATACTTCAACAAAAATGAAAATAACATGCTTCGCTAGCTATGAACCAATGAAATTAATGTATATTCATTTTAAGTGTGAATTAAAAAACCAAAAACAAATGTAATATGACTAAGAGATAGAATTACCTTTTCGTCCCCACATTCCAAAATATTGATCCGAATATGATAGCTGCAATTGCCGTGAAAAATAACCGCACAACATTGTACTCTGGACTTCTCCAGTAAACAAGTCTTTGCTTGCGCAAGCAAGCTCTGAACTGAGTAAGAAAGTTCTGTGAAAACTCTGATGAGAATTTCAAAGGTTCCGTGCCAATAGCTGGAATACTTGATTCTTCAATTAACTCTTCCACTTTCCTAAATTATTGTGAACAAGTTCGTTAAAAAAATGACTCAAAAGTTGCATAAAGTTGGTGTCCTTACAAAAGAAAATTGAAACAAAATTACGTAGGCCAAGAAAACCACAACAATAACACTTCTTTATGTTCAATAGAAATCACCTGAACTGATCGGAGTTTTTGTACACCACTGCAAAATCTAAACCAAGATTCTCTTCACATGCTTGTGTGGTGACTTCAAGCATCCAGGTTGCTGGATTGTAGCCTTCAGTGATATGATTAACACCAGTAATGGACTGTTTTGAGAATATTAACAAAATGTATAGTTGTTAAGAATAGAGTGTTGGTGTAAGCACGTTTAGAGATCAAGATTTTTTAGGATGCATATTTCATCACTTCATAGGTATTTTTAGTACAGTGAAAGATGAATGTCAATATAATTGGCATACTTTTTAAGCAAACCGAACCTTATAAGAACTAATTCAGTTGTTAAAATCTTTTATAAAGTATAGAGATAAAAAGAGTAACCTGAAAGTAATCAATCATATCAATTGAATTGACACCTAGAGAACCACCATATATAACGTGACCTCCACGTTTCAGAAGGAGGAGCTGAAATTAGGAGAATAGTCAACAAAGGGAACAAAATGGTGGGCAACTAAGACAAATAAAAAAAAAGCATACCAACCTCATCAAAAGCTTCAAAGATGTCAATGCTGGGCTGGTGTATAGTGCAAACAACAGTTCTTCCAGTATCAACAGTATTTCTAATAGTCCGCATCACAATGGCAGCTGCTCGAGCATCCAAACCAGAAGTAGGTTCATCCAAAAAAATAATTGAAGGATTTGCAACTAGTTCAACAGCTATTGTAAGGCGCTTCCTTTGCTCTGTTGACAATCCAGTAGAACCCTGCTTCCCTACTAATGCGTGTCTCAGTTGATCAAGCTCTACCAAAGCCATAACTTCCTCAACAAATTCCTGCAAGATAGTTTAAAGTGTGCATAATCTCAAATAACTAATTGCACCCTAGATTAAAAAGGAGTTAGTAAAAGTCATACGTGTCTTGTTTTTGTACTTGTATCTTTCGGAAGTCGTAAGATTGATGAAAACCACAATGACTCTTCAACAGTTACTTGTGGCGAGTGTATATCATTTTGCTCAACGTAACCAGCTATCCTAGCAAAGGTTCGTTGTTCTTTCTTATGGCCAGAAATCTTGATATCACCTTCAATATAACCGCCTGTTTTTCTACCAGCTAAAACGTCAAGAAGGGTTGTCTTTCCAGCACCACTTGAGCCAACCAGTGCTGTTAAGACACGTGGCCTAAATACTCCACTTACTTCACATAGCAACTGTAGTCTTTTCTCAGGTGCACCTCTTGCTTTCATTTTCTATATGCATGTAGAAACCATCTTAGCTGGTGATCAACTATAAAAAATATAAATAAAAAGTTTTAGAAGAACCTTTGGCATATCAACAAAATAGTTAATGTTATGAAACGTCATTGTTAGAGGTTGAAATGGTAATATCATTCCCTTCTTGAGTTCGCCTTCAATCTGCGCTTTGACTTCATAATTTCTGCAATTACTTTCTGCGATCCAAGAATAATATAACTTTTTTAATCAAGTACAATATTTTATCCTCACGTTGAGAAGAAAATTTTAGCTTGGCAAAAAATGCACACTATAACTAATTAAGGTAGAAAAATCAATAGATAATAGAAACATAACTATTAGAATTTATTTACTTCTTAAATAATTATTTTCCACCACTCAAAGATATAGGTATGTTTTATTTTGACCCAACTGTCAAAGTTAATCTTTGGCCCTTATTTCTCATATAATATACAAAATTATATAGGTACAAAGTCCATATGTGTATGAGCCCTTGAAATATCAATCAGTTAATCAGTTTACAAATGTTCTTGTATTTTATTTAATTGCTACTGATACACACACACACACACACAATGTTGGACTTGTATAAATTAAAATAGACCTTGTTTTAATGGGGGGGTAATATTGAACTTCATATGCTTATAATGTTCAACAAGAATAAGCAAAACAATACATATCTTGAAAGATGTTAGAACATACACAATGAAAATCATACATATCTTTTTTAAACACATTATGCGAAAAATGTTATAGTAAATACTGGAATCATGATTGTTAAGAAAATAAAAATCACCTGCAATTGCATGTCCTTCTGATACACTATCGGTCAGTGCATCCTTTGTTTCTTCAGAATTGGATGGAATAATTGCTTGGGCTTTCCGTAGAGCTTCAAAAACAATTACAATTTAGTTTTAAGAAGTCAAAAAGCAGCTTACTGAAGACGGATTTAGAATTATAATTGCATTTCCACACTTACGGTTAAGGAATGCCAAAGCAAGAGTAAACAAAGTATTGAACAAGACAGCATAAGCCAATAAAGCACAAACTCCAATCCAGTACCAGTAATCTTGGGTAGGGAGACTGTGTGAAGTAAGAACATTGGATCCAACAGGATTGTTGCCAGCACCAAATACCTATAATGATACATGTCAAAATAAATTTTATCGAACAATGATGTCAAATGATTCTTATAGTAAAAGAGAACGATGTAATAGATATGCATGCTTTTAAACCAAATTATGTTTGACCCCACAATAACAAATTTAATCTATATGTAATTTCAAACATTCAGTCCTGAAAACATATGGCGTGAGATCAATGGAATATCTATCTAAATCATATATATGGAATTTGTGGAAAGAACAAAACCATAGTTTTTTTAGAACGAGCACGTAACAACGTAGCAGGTAACGGAAAAGTCAAAGGAGTGTTTAGTTCAATTTAGAAAGGCTTCCCAACCAGGCAACCACACATTTAGTTCTATGTTGTATTGTGAGGCTTTGTGAGGTAGTTTGTGCTTTGTCACAGGGTGTGGTGGTCTGGATGCTGTTGAGACAGCGCTGGTGTTTTTTCTTGTAAATAAAACTCTATCTTATTTCCTCATTACGTTCAAAAAAAATCCAAGGATTCAATTTTGTTTTGTAACCCTTCTTAGATGCACTTCGAAAAGTAAAAATAAGGAGAAAGAAAAGGTGATTCCTACTAGTAAACAGAGATAGTGAGAAATAACAATTCCTGCTAGTATACAGACCTTTGACCATCTCGATGCTGAGAATTCGTTAACTGAAATAGCACGTTGTCCATACATCAAGGGGGAAAGCCAATAAGCCCACTGCCACCATGGTTTTATAGCCTCTATTATGCAGCATAGAAGTAACAAAGTCACAATATGTTGCACCAAAAGTAAGAGTCATTCTTATCTAGATCATTAGAGAGAGAAAACAGCTAACTCTTCTGAGATGTCTACCACAATTCAATATACCACAGGACATAAATATATGAACACTCACCTTTAGGGATAAGAAACCCTCCTAAAAGAAAAATTGCCAGTAAGGCAGCTGATCCAAAAGTATTAGCAATAGTCATGTCTCGTGCTATAGCCCCCATCATCCGGAAAAGGCCCAAAGCCATTTGATGGACAGAGAACAACAATAGCATAAAGCGAAAGAACCTGCACATAGTTTGAATTATTCTGACATGTCCAAGTACAAAAGTAATGACACTACCTCTAGATGGGCTAGTAAGGTACTTGTTGGTACCTATCAGCAGTTGGTGCAAAGCCTACTGTGTAGTAAACAACACATGACCACACTGCAGCCTCAATAAGAGAATATGGAATTCTTAATATCCAGTTGGGGATTGAGAAAGCCCATGCAGGATGAAAGAAATTGTCTCTCTGCTTATAAAACACTGGAAGTCGTGAAATAGTAATGGGCAATTCTGTAAAACCATTGAACAGCATATGTACAAGCCCATAGAACAGACAAGAGAGATAAAGATTGCCATTTTGCTCATCAATAGGGTGCAACCTTGTGCGAAGAAAGATCGTGCAAGTGATTACCCCAACAAAAGCAACCTGCACAAAATTATGC
Source organism: Sorghum bicolor (assembly GCF_000003195.3). Classification (NCBI taxonomy): domain Eukaryota; kingdom Viridiplantae; phylum Streptophyta; class Magnoliopsida; order Poales; family Poaceae; genus Sorghum; species Sorghum bicolor. Next base: position 48,198,833 of record NC_012875.2, read on the forward strand.
CATTATTTTCAAATGCATGTGAGGAAGCTCTTTAATAAATTGTAGAATGGGGCATACAAAGAAAGTATTAGTTAGATGGTAATTAAACAAAAAGTAAATCCCTATATTCTTCTGTTTTCAAATTTTATTTTAGATGCATGTAGAATTATGGCAATAATTTGGAACAAAATAATGTTAGAATGTAAATAAATGACAATGTAGCACAGAACATTCTTGTAGTTTTGCCTTTAAAGAATAGTACCTCCTAAAAACATATTAGGTTGACCATGGATGCAAACTAGGGCACATTTTCTTCCACGACTCAAAAGGAATGGAGAGATGTAGTCTTGGACATACATAACATTTAAAATGCTATAACATAAGGTCACAAAATCTGTGCATAAACCTTCTTTTCAGAATATATGTTGTGTGTGTGTGTGTGTGTGCGCGCGCGTGCGTGGGTGTCTTTGTTGAGCTTTAAATAATTTTCATTTCGACTACTCACATGGTAAAAACAGTTATCATCTATGCATCGATTCTGTATTATCAAGTATTCAAGTGCTCATAATGTAACCTTCATCCATCTACTATCATGGAAAATAAAGAGATGGATCATATAACCTTGTGTTGCCTTGAGATTGAGAGACTTGGAACAACAAAAAGGACATTTACCGTTAGGGCATGTTTTGTTTCATAGACAATACATTGTTATTTAACTGAAAATACAAAGTTAAATAAACTTTATACACACTGATACTAGATATGGCTCATGTCAACTACAAGTTCATTTCAAATAAATTATCACAGCTGAAGTAAAGAGAAACATAAACATACTTGGCATGTCCTGAAAATGTAGAGGAAACGGTTGCGACTTATTAAAACAAGCTCCCTGTAAAAGCATGCTCTAACAAGGCTAAGTTTTGACACTGCAAACTTTGATCTGGCAAGCACCTTCAGAGATTTTGTGCCATCATAAGAGTTGCTTAAAATAGAATCCAGAGATCTGCCATAGTCGGATTGTTTAAATGCAGAAGCCATTGTCGATGCGGAAATAAAAGAATAAGGTTTTGACTTGTCAGACCAGTACTGAGCTTGGTCTTTCCTTGATGTCACCTGATACAACAAAGTTACTTAAGTAGATTCTAGCATGCTCCAAATTTTATGTTGGAATTAGCAGTCACCATACAATACCTCTTGGAGAAAATCCGCAATTCCCTTACGAGGCGGCAGTGAAAATCCTAGCGAATTGAAATAGTTCACAACACGCACAGTGGGGCCTTGATAAATGATTTGTCCTTCTGAGAGAAGAATTAGATCATCAAAAAGATCAAATGTCTCTGGTGCAGGTTGAAGAAGTGACATCAGCACAGTAGCCTCCATCTCATGAACAAAGTTCCTCATGCATTTAACTATTTGATAAGTAGTTGAGCTGTCAAGACCAGTAGATATTTCATCCATGAGAAGGGTTTTTCTTGGTCCAACAACCATTTCACCTGCAAAAGTACATCATTTGTTACAGATCTGCCACTAAAGAATATCAAAATGTATTTTGATCAGTTTCTTACAGAAGCCATTAAAGTTGTCACTTAGTTATGGGCATTTGTAATATGACTCTTCTCACCTTATGTGGTGTTTTAGTGGGAGGGATGAAATAGATTGGGGCTGGCAAATAAGCCTAAGATCATGGCAACTGGCCGGGTTAACTTACCTAAAGCTAAATAGTGTGTCAGATGATTGGAAATGTGGATTCTCCATGCATATAGAAGGCAACAAGTGTATTTTGAGATTAATTAACAGGTTTATGTAGTATGTTAGGTTCAGAATATCTTTTTCGTCCAATTCATTCCCTAGATTGTTTGGTCAGGAAGGCAAGATCTATTTAATAGGCCTCTTCTCTTCAACTCCATCTCTAATCTACAAACCCATAAAAAGCATGAACTGAGGTTCAGTGCAAAACCACTAAGAACTAGCTCATGGAACAAAAAAGTTGTGGGAATGTAAGACAAAATATTAAATTTGCAATCCTACAAACCTGTTGTGACTCGTTTCTTCTGTCCACCAGAGACACCTCTTTCCATATCAGTACCAACAGCAGTATCAGCACATAGATCTAGTCCAAGCACTCTAAGAACATAGTCTGTAACAAGATTGTGTTTCTGTCCTACAACTGATGCTGTCTGGTCATACAGAACAAAACATTATGTAGATAAACAAAATGAAATATGAGAAGTTTATATGTGAATAAGATAAGAACCTTCATAAAGGCATCTATTTCTGGATTTGGTCTTATTCCTCTCTTCCCTTCAAGATCGCATAGCTCCTTCAAGCACTCTACACATATCATCATTTTGTGTAAGTTAGATACTTTTTTGAACTACATCTAAGCCATTACATGATAACAAAACAGAGAAGTTTAAAGAAATTGTTCATTGTGCTCCTATTAGAAGCATCGATATAGCTTTTAACAAAAAACACAATAGATACATATGTACTACCGTAAAAGATCTCAAAAATAAAAGCTGAGATCTTCAAACTTGATGACAAAAGTATATAGTACCACTAGATTCTGCAATCTTAAGGGCATATTTCACCATCAGTGATACTTGGGATAAGGAAAGGTCAAAATATCTGCATGTAGATTGTTAGATTAGATACTTGATGTAAGATGCATGAACCTCACCAAATCTGCAATTCACCATGTCATGAAATAAAACGAAAACAAAAACTGAATTATCTTTGTTGGCTACTGCTTAGTTTCGTTTAATTTCTGGAAAAAGGTTAATTCTATTACACAAGCTAGATTATGCTTTGACACACTCATGCAGGTTGTAATAAACTAGCCACAGCCAATTGTTTTATAGAAGTAGAAATGCATAGATAATAATAGAAGTGACAAAATCATTCAAATGTGAATTAGTAATAAAGTAATTAAGTGCCTTGAAAAGTCTAGATGCAAGTTTATTCGTACCCTTGGCTATGTGTCCTTGGGTAATCATAACAGAACTAAACGAAGTATTTGCAAAGCACAAGAAAGGGAGCCTTACCTTGCCAGTTTTCGCTTGCACCCTGGCATTGTGCAGAAAAATCTAATGTTTCCCTCACTGTCAGTTCTCCAATATGGTTGTCTGTCTGACTGATATAAGCAGAAGTTCTTTGTACACAAAATTCAGTAAGTGGAGTTCCATTGTAGGTCACTTCTCCACTTTTCTGTCAGAATATGAGAAGGTAAATGAAATGACAAGAATGATACAGATCATAATAATGGCATAGATTAGTCAACTGGTTTGATTGTGTGAGGGAATAAAAACCCTCCCCAGCCGGCCAGCCCCCCAGAAAATTAAAACAATTCACACAAACAGAGAGAAGATGTCAAGGTCACCTTTAGCTGAGGATCCAGTTTACCAGCAAGGGCCAACAAGAGCGTTGATTTCCCAGATGATGGTGGCCCCAGCAACAGTGTCATTCTTTCACCACACAAAACAATACAAGAAAACAACATCAGCAGTTACCTATTTACAAAACTTCATAAATGAGTGCATGCAATCCTTGACACAACAGAATTCTGAAATAAATTATTTTATTGGTAAACAAAAAACGAGCTAAAAGTTTCTAGTGTAGTACTACATTAAGGTTATTATTGCAACAGAAAAAAAACAAAATGTTGGCATTAAAAGTGGAAGAGAGATAACCACATGCATGATCAAGATGAGTTGCACTAAATACCAGTATGGCAGATCGGGACTCGTGCTTTTTTATATTTGTATATGTATATAGAGATGAGAATACAGAGCAGGGATACATATAGGGGATGACTTATCAAGTGTCAGCACACACTGCACAATAGGCATCATGCAAATATACTAACTTTTGACTTTTGTGCCTACATATGTGTTTGCATTCATATAGAGCCCTGCAGTAAGAAGTACTCCTATTGTTTCTCACCTCCCAGGTTTTAGAACTCCACTAACATCATCCAGAATAGTGAGCTTGGTCTTCTTAGGATGTAAAAGATGGCAACAAATTAGAAGCCTCTGCACGAAGATAGAAGGTACACAGTTGTCAATAGGTCGCGCAGGTGTAATAAGATCAAAAAAATGGCACACAATTGTCATGTAAATTATGGTATGTATATAGTCATAAATGAAAATGCTACAAGCTATAGCTAAGCTAGAGCATATATATTTTACCAGCGTATGGAAATTTTTTTGAACTAGAAGCGTATGGAATTGTTGATGCCTGCAACGTAACTGCAGTTGCATGCCTCATCAAGGTACGTATGATCAACTCATCGCCAACTAACTAATAACTATGGGTATGTCAAACTTATGAGTTGCATCTGGTAGCCGTAACTGCACGTGACAAGATTTAAGAACCCATAGCGTTCAAAAAGGAAACTCTAGCAACAACGCATTATAAGGCTACTAGCTAGTTCTGAGGCTGAGCTAAATTAAAAAGTCCTGACGTGCACAGTTTAATCACATGCTGACATGAAGCAGCAGCAGCAGTCGCCATCCCGAGCAAGCAAATGATGCATGAGATCCGCGCTTTGCCCTACCCAACACGTAATTATTCAAACCGCAAAAACCAACCATATGTGCATGCATACCTCGGCAATGTCATGGACGTAGTTGAGGAGCGTCGGCAACGCCCGGCGGCCGTAGTGGACCTCCGTGGACACCGTCAGGTTGCGGAACCTCACCTCCACCCGTGGCACGTCCAATCCCGCCCTTCACGATCGAGATAAAAACCAAACAGTTGGAGAATCGGCATTTAGTAGAGCACGTCGTAAGCAAAATCATCTCATTAATTAGAAATCGATCAATCTGTTTATAGTATAGATGAGAAAAATTTTAAGTGTAGATCGAATCGGGAATTGAAGCACGCAGCAGCTAGCAGCATGCATTTACTTACGCGTCAAAGCGGGCTCTGATGCCGTGGAGGAGTTTGGCGTTATCGGAGTCGGCGGTGGCCAACGCCCTCTGGAGCACGCGCTGGACGCCATGCCGGTCGAGCCTCCGCACGTCCACGACCTCGCCGCCGCCGGCGGCCTTCTTTTTCTCTGCACTGCACTCTCCGCCGCCGCCGCCGGTGGTGCTGCCACTGCTGCCAGGGTCGGGCACGACGATGGCGAGGTTGCGCCGCTGAGGGGAGGCGACGCGCTCGATGGTCGCCCAGAGCTGGTCCGCCGCGGCCTCGCCATCGTCGTCCTCCCCGTTGTCGACGTCCACCGCCACGTGGTGAGGTTGGACGGCGCCGCCGCTCGCCATCGCCGGCCTCTGCCGCCGCCGCCGCCGCCGCGATCTGATCTGGAAGTGCAGCAGTACCAAGTCTCTACGACTGTCTGTCTAGGTTGGTGCAGGAACTAATAAAAAGATGAAAACAAGAGGCACACGGTTCTAGTCGAGAGTATATATATATGAGATGAGAGTTGGAGGCGGCAATGGGATCGGATCGGGGGCGCGTCTTCGGGACGTGAAAGGTGTGGACGACGAGCACGGTGACACGGGCCCTTTGCCGGTCGTGAGAAAGTAACCAATTCCACAACTAACACTCCGATGTGTTGGCGGTGGAGACGCGAGGTCGCCGCTGCCTCGCATGCAAGGCTAGCTTGGTCCACCACCACCACCACCACAGAGACGAGGAGGCGGCCGCGGCGGCTCTTGGGACTTGCAATGGGACACAGCTACGTGCTACGCGCCCGAGATCAAGGGCGGCAGGAGGGGCGGCGACCATGCATGGCGCAGTGATCAATGCTTGCCGCCCGATCTTCAACAGTCCGCGCCCGCGCGCGTGCCACCAAAAGCACACGATCGAGGGTCCGTTTGGTTTAGCGTGGAACGTTTTTTACGTTTTTCTTTTCAAAAAAAAAATAATTGCGATATGTTTAGTTAAAACAAAGGGTGAAAACGTTTTCTTCGTGGCAACAATTACAGGGTTGATATCCTCACCGATTTGACGACATAGAGAATTTTATTTTTGGACGGCAATATCAAGGTGGAGATGGTGTCAGCGCTATGGAATAATTTTCTCTGGTTTCTTCTCCATTTTAGGCCTTGTTCAGTTTCCAAAATTTTTTGTTTTTAGGTACTATAGCACTTCCAAAAACTAATTGGACTAACTAAGCTCAAAAGATTCATCTTGTGATTTACAGGCAAACTGTGCAATTAGTTTTTGTTTTCATCTATATTTAATACTCCATGCATGTGACGTAAGATTCGATGTGATGGAGAATTTTGAAATTTTTTGGAAACTAAACAAGGCCTTATTGTGGTTAGATATGGCCATAATGAAAGACTAGGAAGAATAAGTTTCACATCGGACTTACTCATTTTTCGGTGGCAGAAAGAAGAAGGAAGAAGACACAGAAAAAAGAAGTTTCTTAACTCCGCCTACATGAACATATGTTCTCAGGCCTTTTGCCGAGTGTTTGCATATGCGGTTATCCATACTGCAGAGCGTCGTACAAATTTAATTTTGAGATCCGGAGCTATTCATAACATGTGAACAATTTAGATAAATAAAAGAAATCTTTTTCTGGAAGTGCTTATAACGTGTTCATGCACTCAGTTATTATTTAATATAATTCTTCTTTCATCTCAAAGAAAACATACTCACTCTCTTTATCTCCCTTTAAATAGTTGTACATAAAACGTCTCTCTATTTTCACGCATTTGAAGAAGTATATACAAAGTTAAAAACCAAAAGCAGGAGTCAAGATGCTGTGAAAATTATACTACGCAAAAGAAGCTCTGGTTTTACTTATTTGGTTGCCGTTCTACTTTTTGGTAGCAAAAGCACTTTCTAAAAGCCAAACCGAACAGTCTTAACCTTAAGTACCCGAAATCCATGGAATCCGCTCTCTCTCACACACAATCTTCTTCCTTCCTCCTATCAACATATGTCGCAACGCACCGCCACCATCCCTTGCCCCAACCATGGCTCTCCAATCTGGGTGTTGTTTAGATTCGAAAAGTTTTTGGATTTTGACAATGTAGTACTTTTATTTTTATTTAACAAATATTGTTCAATCATTGAGTAACTAGATTTAAAAGATTTGGCTCACGATTTACAGACAAACTGTGCAATTAGTTTTTGTTTTCATCTAAATCTAATACTCTATACATATGCCGCAAGATTTGATATAACGGAGAATCTTGAAAAGTTTTTGGTTTTTTTTAAGCTTCGGGCCTTGCCGCCTCTCCCGGCCCTGGCGACACACACACTAGTTCGAGGACGCTTGTCAGAGTTCGTGTCGGAGTCCAGTAGTCCACACATAGCTCCCACCATCAAGTTCGAGGCTGCCCGACAAGGAACGGACCCGCTAGTTTGGGTCCGCCTGGAGTCTCACCACCGCAAAAACCCATGCCACCCGACGGCAACGATCACCTCATGCAAAATGACCGGGCATCCAACAAAAGAAAGAGAGAGGCCAAACAGAGGCCAACGCCATCGCCAGGGGACAGCGCAATCTGCCCAGCTCTGTGGGTACCACAAGGGACAACATTTTTTTTAAGGAATCAGGAGGAGCTAGTGGCTCCAACTGTATATTAAAAAAACCAACAAGTTTACAGAAGAGCAGGTTAAAAGAAAAAGAAAACAAATGGAAAACCTAAAGCAGTAGGCCTCCAAGAGGGACAGAGAGGATCAGGGTACATCAAAAGAAAGAAAGAAAGCCAGTGTTACAAATTTGCATTGATCCATGATTCTACAAGGATATGAGACGATCTCCAGAAGAGAAACTCCAACAGTTTGCTAAAACTCACTTGGCAAATCTATAGTTTTGCCAAGTCTCAAAACCAAATGCCAAGTGAAAAAAGAGGCATTCTCCAACAGTTTGCTATTTGGGCTTGGCAAAAGAACTTGACATCCTAGAATTTTTGCCAAAATCACAAAATTGAGCCTCCAACAAATTGGCAAAAGTAGTTGGCAAATTGGGATACATGTAATGCCAAGCGATGGAGGACTTGGCATATTTGCCAAGTGAAGGGGGAATTTTGCCAAGCTCATAAAATTGCCAAGTAGTTTTGCCAACTTGTTGGAGACTATTTTTTGTGGTTTTGGCAAAAATCCTAGAATGCCAAGTACTTTTAGCAAACTATTAGAGTTGCTCTTAGATGTTGTCCCTTGTAACATAACCATCTCAACTTCAATTCCAAATGGGAAAGTTTTTAGATTTGAAAATTATTCGATGCAGCACCCATCTTTCCTTTAGAAGATAAATTATTTGGAATTGAAGTTGAGATGGTTATGTTACAAGGGACAACATCTAAGGAGTATATTCTCTTCTAGAGATCGTCTCATATCCTATTTTCAGAACCAATAACATTGGGATGAATTGCAATATCCCATCTCGTCCTAGTCTCACCCCCAACTAAACATAGCTTACAACAGACTCCTCAGCAGTGGTTGGCCTCTCACGGTATAGTAAAGATGAGGACTTCAAGACAAAACCCACACTATCATCCAAGAAATTTGATTTTGAGATGTCAGTGGAAAACACAAAGTAAAGTAATAGTTTTATCAAGTTTAAAAATCTTGAAACACCTTTAGTGAATAGTTTAAAATTTTGAATAGAGAAATACTATATTTTAAGCCAAATTAAATAAACATACGCTCTGTAAGGTCCTGTGCGGATCCAAGAACTAACAAATAGTTGACTATTTTTTAGTAGAAAGTCTATTACGTGACCCGTCGTGTGCGCGATAGGTACACTCGCGCCCGCGCTCGACGGAGGGAGGCCGCTAGCGCCCGTGATGGAGGGTGGCTCGCCGGAGAGAAGGATGTTGTGCTCGCCTCCTCCTCTTGGTCCACCTTGCACACGTGCCTACTCCCACATGCGCCCTCACCTGCGTCGGCGAGTTCCTCCCTCCCTCCCCTCTAGCAACGGCGAGAGCGGGGTTCTAGCAGTGAGGTAGGCCTTCTCCTCCTACTCCTCCTACTAGATCTGAGCTCACTGGAGATGGAGACAACGGCAGCGGTGGCTAGGGTTCCGGCGAGCTCCTCCCTCCTCTCCTTCCCAACTCTAGCAGGTATAGAAGGGCCTGACCGGGGGAGGCAAGCAGGGCCCGCGGTGGGGAAGGAAGCAGGGCGGTTTAGGGGCCCTGCCAGTGCCCGCAGCAGCTAGGTCAGGGAGGGGTGGTGGGGGCGCCATGGCCAGAGCTTGGAGCTCACCAGCCACGGTGGATCTCTGGGGAGAGGGGGGGAGAAGGTGGCCACCTCCGGCGAGCCCTAGCACGGCGCAGCAGGGCCAAGTTCGGCTGAGAGATGCAAAATAGGACGAGCACGGGGTGGGAGGCAGAGACAACTGGCGTGGGGTGGGAGGCGGAGACAACTGTTCTTTGTCCATCCAAACAGGCCCTAAGTTGTTGATGTATTCATGCCACTCCATTGTTGCTTTTTATTGCTTAGAGCAATTTAGTTAGTTTGTTTTAGTGTATAGTTCACTTGTTGTATAGAGTAGATCTGAGTTATTTGAACACTATATGTGCCTATACATTACTTTGTGAATCTCATATCTATCCGACTGTCAGTCACTTGTGACTTGCGAGTAGTTGTAGGTCTTCATATACGCGCAGGGTAGCATGTGCATACATATTTATAACTTAAAAGTTTTTTTTGATCACTGCTTAGGCTCTATGGCCTTGTATTAACAGATGACTGCTCAGCCAAATCGCGAGCCGCCCATACGCTTACAAATTCAGGGAGGGGATCAGACCACACATGGAACTGACCCGGGTCCCAACTCTTGCCAATGCTAGCTAAATCATGAGCACATGAATTACAGGAACGTGGGATTTTACAAATGCTTGAACAAATAAAACTATCCTGAATCATCTCCCGGATGTCTTTGAAGAGACTCCCGCTGAAAGGTCCTTGTTTGGTTTTGGTAATTGAGTGACAACTTAGGTGGACTAATAGTGTTTATGTGAGATACACAGGAGATTAGTCCACATGTGATGATGTGATGATGGAGGAGCTCATTGCATATGAGACATGATATGGAGTCATGTGACCAAGGTGGAGAAGATCAAGATGAGGCTTGGCTCGATGGACCGGTTGCAAGAGTGAAGGGCAAGTCGGAGGCTTTGAAGCGAGGGACCGCGTGTGACGGTGAAGCTTGAGCAAGACTTGGCGCCGATGGACCGAGGCAGCGGTGAAGAGCAAGTGAGGTCAAGATCGATGAACCAATACGGTCATGTGATGATATGAAGTGGATCATATCATTTGGTGATTGGTTGGTGCATGTGTTGCATCAACATTGGAGGAGATGGAATGGAAAGCGCAAGGCAAAGGTATAACCTAGGGCATTTCCATTTCACCGGTCATAGGTGTGTAGAGAAGTTTATGACCGGATTTAGGATAGATGGCCGTACTATCAAGAGGGGCAAACTTGTTTGCATATCGGTCATCTAGTGCCACTTGAGCGATCTAACTTTGCATACGTGTTAGGATCGAGTGGCGTGGCAAGTTTGAGAGGCTAACTCCTTTGGAAAAATGTTTGTGAAAATGCTAACACACTTGCACATGGTGGTGTACATTTGTTAGTGTTGGCATGTTTGCAAAGGAGGTGGAGTTCCTAGGGTTGAGAGGGGTGTGGGTTCCTCTCTCCCTCCCGCCGAGCTTGCTCGGCGGGATTCGGCGCTTTTGAGAAAATTAAGTGCATATTTTCTATTGCGCCGGTGGGAATTTTGGAGAAGTCGCGAGAGTGTTTCTCAGTAGGAAACACTCACCGGATGCTCTGTGTGGAGGCACCGGACGCTGGCCTTTAGCGTCCGGTGTGCTGTCGGGTGTAGCAGAGTGCACCGGACGCACCGGAGAGAGTCCGGTGCTCAGCGTCCGGTGTGCGGGCTGTTTGGCGACCCTCTCTGCGCATGAGTCCGGTGAGCACCGGACGCTCAGGGTGCGTTCGGTGGCTTGCGTCCGGTGACCTTGCGAGTTTGCGGAGTTCTCTGCGCACGAGTCCGGTGTGCACCGGACGCGTCCGGTGTGACGCAGTAGAGCGTCCGGTGGTGCTGTGCAGGCGCGCGTGCGCAGTAACCGTTGGCGGCAACGCTCGAGTTCAAACGGCTAGTGACACGTGGCGGTCAGCTGAGCACCGGACGCTGGGGGTTGAGCGTCCGGTGGCTCCCTGTGAGCGTCCGGTGCCCACGTGTTTTACCCAGTGAAGGGGCAACGGCTAGTTTAGCCCTTGGGGCTATAAATAGCAGTGGTGGCCGGCCTTGGCTGGTGTTGAGCACCCTTGGGACTTAGTGTCCATGCTTGGGGAGTGCTAGTGATGCCCCTAACTCACATATACTTGATAGTGATCATCCGATTGTGTGAGTGAGCGATTCTAGTGCGTTGCATTGAGAGATTGCATCGAGTGGCACTAGGTGTTCGTGTTGCAAGCCGGTGGTGCTTGTTACTCTTGGAGGTTGCCACCTCCTAGACGGCTTGGTGGCTTGTGACTCCGTCGAAGCACGCAAGGAGATTGGCGGTGCTCCGGAGAAGAGATTGTGAGGGGTACGGTGCTCACCCCGCGGGGATCGCGAAGAGCAACTCTATTGGATCGTACGTGTCATTGAGCTACCTCACTTGTGGGTAGGTTCTTGCGGTGTCCTAGTGGGGACGAGGTTCGTGTAACACCTCTTAGCCGCCGAACCACCAAGTGTTGGTCGACACAACGGGGACGTAGCTTGGTGGCAACCAAGTGAACCTCGGGAGAAAATCATCGTGTCAACATTGTTCTTCCCGTTGGTTTGCAAGTCCCTAACACAAGCTTGTATTTACATTCATATACTTGTGCTTGTGTAGTTGCTCTTGTAATTAGTTAGCTTGTGTAGCTTGCTAGTTACCTTCTTACTTGTGTAGCTAGAAGTAGTTTCTCTTGCGTGACTAATTTGGTTTGTGTAACCTTGTTAGTCACATTGCTTAGTTTGTGTAGCTAAGTAAGTTGCGCTCTCTAATTTGACATTAGTTGCCTTGTTATTGATTTTGCTGGTGAGCTTAGGAGCTTTGTGCTTTTGCTTACTAGTTGTGTAGGAGCTCTCCGGTTTGCAAAGTACTAGTGGCATAGATTTGTGTGACCTTGCTTCTAGAATTGGTTAGGTGAGATCTTGCTAAGGTAGCACCTTGTTTGCTTGTTTAGGATCTTTTACAAAGTGCTAGAGAACTTAGATAGAGGGATGTAGTCTTGGCTAGACCGATAGTTTTCATTCCGCATTTGTTTCGGTTAGCCGGCGCAATAAGTTTTAGAAAGGACTATTCACCCCCCCTCTAGTCCGCCATCTCGACCCTTCACCCGCCCACAGCAAGGTCACCCGATGATGAAGATAGTGCCTCCTTCAGTTGGCTGGAGTCAGTCTCAATGATGATTTATGAGATACCGAAGTATGCTGCTGCATCCAAAGCCTGCTTACATGCCCATGTTTCAGCCAATAGAGCATCATAGACCACCCCCAAGTTTCCTGCACCAGCCAACACAGTTGAGCCATCGTGGTCTCGGATTATGAAACCCCAGGCCCCCTTCCTAGACTCCGCCTGATAGGCACCGTCCACATTGATCTTCAGATAATTCAACGGAGGCACTGACCATTTCTGGATTTTGGGGGTCGCCGATGGGGAGGTATTGTCTTCATCTTTCAGTATATCTTGTGCCAATGATATCACTGCCCACACCGTCTCCTGGCTTGATGGCATTAGCTCTCCCGCGTTCACTTTGTTCCTCATGCTTAGGATTTTGATCCTAACGGTCAGGTCTCATTTATTTCGGCATTTTTTTTGCTTGGATGGCATTTGTTTTTTTTTTAAAAAAGTAAAATTTTACAATTTTTCCCTGACTTGCCGTGGCATAAAATTTATCCACGAACTTTTAATATACATTTTCTAAAATTAGTACCACAAAAATTGATTATCTATCCAAACAAATCAAGTCTATTGTACTTGCATCCACTCGATTTGGCATTTATATATACACCCCCGAGGTTCGCCGAGTGCCGGGATCTGGTATACACATACAAGAAGCTGATTTTCCAAACGAATGGACAGTACCAAAATTGTTTGTTTATAACTTTCCTCTTATATAAACAGGAGAACAGTATCAATCAAATACGTATAGAACTAATGAAAAAAAAACTGGCAATCTTCCAAATAAAAACAAACTACACACACACACTCAGCACCACGGGGCCGCCGCCGGCGGTCAGTGGTGGTGGTAGTGGCAGTAGTAACCGTAATAACAGGGGCAGTAATACGGCGGCAGTTCCACGACCTTGGGTTTCTCCGGCTGCTTCTTCTCCTCCGCCTTCTTGTCCTTGACTTCATCCACCAGCAGGATGTCAGCGTGGCCGAGCTTCTTGCGCAGGCACGTGACCAGGCAGACGGTGTCGACGTCCACGCCGACCACCTCCAGCCGGTCCTTGCCGTCGCCGACGATCCCCATCGAGCTGACCCCTGCAAACATATAAGTATATACGTAATCAGGATCGTTAATTAGAACAAGCCATAATGCGTTTGAGCAGAAGCACATGGACATGGAAGTTCTTCAGGCATGTAGAAATTAGAATGCTTTGCGTACCGTCGGCTCTGGCGACAAGTGCCATGGCCTTGGACCGGCTCTTCTCTGACGACATGCTGACCTTGATCACGATCTTTTGCTGCGAACAACAGAGACGACGACGATGAATGAATGAACACGAGGACACAGAGAGACGGAGAGCAGGGCAAGAAGGAGCAGAGTCCGAAACGGTAGTGTTGGCAGTTGGCTAGTCAGTTACTAGTTGGTTACCTTCATGTCGCGCTGCTGAATGCCAACAGACAGGTATACGCGCAGCTGCAGAGCAGAGGCGAAGAGGGGACGGACGACAGGGCAAAACGTACAGCTGCGAGTTCGCGGCCGGCAGGACTAGCTGCTGACCGGGTGGCTACCCTGATCGGCCTGATCGCTGTTGCTTGCAGGTGGCCGAGAGCGGAAGAACCGATCGAGTTGTGATTTGTGAAGGAGGTAGTCGTGGCTAGAGCTCTTATATATAAGAAGAAGACGCGATGGCCGATGGAGCAGAGTGAAGAACATTCATGGCAGGTGGTGAGCTTCTCCAACCCGGTGAGACGAGTCCTACTAGCTAACCGTGACCGGTTGACGCGTTCTCGAGGCTCGTCAGTCGTCGGGCCGTCGGGTTCAGATTGTGATTTTTCTAATCGAAAGACTTTGTTGGTTAAACATAAGCGACGACTTGACTTGCTCCAGGCCGGGCCGGGCCGAACTCCAGTGCAACTAGCCTCAGTCAGGTCTCAGCTGCACGCTTCTCCAAAGCCGCGGTCCACCTTGTTCGTTTGGCTAATAAATCATGACATTCTTGACTGATTTTTTATGAGAGAAAAATACTATTGAATGAAAGGCAGATTCATCTGATAAGCTCAAACGAACAAAGAATTCTAATACTGATAACCTGCAGGCCCTGTCCACCCCGCGTTACTTTGGAGATGCTAACAATACTTATGTGCAACCACAATCATGCTGAGCTTGCAGTATTTGCTCTTTGGGAGCCATATCCAAATGGCGATTCAAGTTCGAAATTGGGATGGGTTAGTGTGAACGTGCATGAGTCAACTGTGGTTGACATCAGTACACCTTAAGGGCCCGTTCGGTTAGCAGGGAACGAGACCCTGGAAAAAAATCCAGCTGGAACAGCAGGCTTAACTTGTATAAGAAAGCAAATCTGGAATGAATCCTAGCCCTGGAAGGAGCTAACCAAACGAGCCCTAAAAGTGCTGCTCAAGTCACACTCTGAGCCCCAGATCAATGATCATATTTTAGTAATCACTGAGGGCCAATCTTATTGAGAGTTTCGTTTCGTTTGTATTTAAAGACTGTCACGTACTACATGGTTTAGACAATGTTATTTGCTTTTAATAATTCGGCAGGTGGTTTTAGGAGCTCGAATGATTGGTTGCTTATCTTGCTGCGATCTAAGCCCCCACGTACCTCGCTACCATATGTTCCTTTCAGTGATGTATAAGCACGCTCGTCCGTCGTCACGTCAGCACATCAGACAAGCCAACAAGGCGAACCTGCGACTTTCCTTTGGACTCCCAGTGCATTCGCCACTCGTCGTCGCCTAACGAACTCCATCAGTCACCGGTTGAACGTTTCAGAGGAGCACAGTTTGCACCGTGCCCTGCGTCCACGGAACAGGTCAAGTGTGGCCAATCGGTCGCTGCCTCGCACGGTCGCACCGTGTTGCGCCCTCCAGTTCCGGCACCGTGTTGCGCCCTCTAATTTTGACAAATCAGCCAGTCACAGTAAGGTGAGTGGTGGGTGCATTCAGCTCTTCAAATTTATTCAGATGACCAAACTCTTGTAGGGATGACAAAAAAAAAAGTTAGACATAATAACAGAGCGTTTCTTCTCGGTTGCTGTATGCTGAAGAAAGTTAGGCTCTATACTGACTAAAAGAAGACCATTTGCATTGCATTGTTTCTTCTCGGTTGCTCCATCCACAGAATGACAGGAGATGGGGCCCTCTTGGCAGAAAAGGTAATTTCTAGTATTAGCCATGCCTTCGCCGTATCATCAATTTCGCCTCTGCTGCATCCTCTTTTAAGTCAACAAGATGCTGATGTACTTAGCTCTATGGCCTAAATCACATTCACCAGAAGTCTTCACAAGAACAAGAGCCTCCACTGAAATGGTGGAACCTGTTGGCATCTCGGACCACAATCTCCCTGCCAAACAGCTTGGAAACCAGCTTGGTGAACTCGTGGCAGTCACCGCAGACCCTTAGGTTCTTGGCTATCCTTATAGGCATGCCTGGACGAGTGCTGATCAAGCCAAACGCTATCGCAAGCCTCTCGCTGTGCTTATGCAGCATATCTATTTTCTCCTCTTCGCTCACATCGTGAAGAACAAATCTTGTGTCCTCCACGTACCCACCTTCTTTCCGCAGTTTTTCTGTTATCTCGGAAAGCTTGAGATGGATTGCCTCCGAGTCTCTATGACAGTAGTCTCTTGAGGTGAAAGTGTGGATGTTGTTGCCTATCTCAATCCAACTGCAAGCTGGACTTTTTCTCAACCCCTGTTCTGCCATCCTGGTTCTAATTTCCTTGACATTGTTCCACTTGCCCATCTCAGCAAAAACATTTGACACAAGAATGTAGTTGCCTGGCTTGTCAGGTTCCAGCTCAAGAAGCTTATTGGCTGCAACCACAGCAAGGTCATAATTCTTGTGCACACGACATGCGCCAAGCAGTGCACACCACACAACAGATTTTGGGTCCATAGGCATAGACTTGATGAACTCATAAGCCTCCTCTGTCTGGCCTGAGCGTCCAAGAATATCAACCACACAGGCATAGTGTTCCTGCCATGGTTTTAACCTGTACTTGCTCATCATTATATCCAGATAGTGTTTACCCTCCTCAACAAGCTTTGAATGACTACAAGCATACAACAGAGCAAGAAAAGATACATGATCAGGAGTCAGACCAGTCTGCAGCATTCTCTTGAAAAGGTCAATGGCTTGCTTGCCATGTCCATGCATCCCAGTAGCATTAATCATTGCTGTCCAAAGAACAACATCTTTACACTTAGCCCGTTCGAATACTCTGATAGCATAGTTCATGCTTCCGCAACCTGAATACATGTCCACAAGGGAACTAACCACAGGACCTTCTATAGGAAAATTCCTTCTGATAAGAAAGCCATGAACCTGTTTTCCTTTTGTCAACGATGACAAACCAGCAATAGCCACCAGAATACTTACTAGTGCTACAGAATCAGGTTGAATATTTGCCTTTTGCATCTCAGTAAATAAGGAAACAGCTTCATTTAATCGTCCGTTACTTGTGCAACAGTTTATCATACTAGTCCAACTAACAATGTCCTTTTTCTCTACCCTCTGAAATAAATTTAGTGAATGGTCAAACTCTCCACACTCCCCATATATATCTATCAGTCTATTCTTCAGTATCAAATCAAGCAATCCATTTCTAATAGCATAAGAATGCACTTGCTTTAGCAGAGAGATGCTTTTCAAACCACTGCATGTTTCTAAAATACTTCCAATCATCATAGAATCCACCATAATCCCTTCTTTCTGCAATTCTAGAAACATTTCCAGTGCTTCAGAATGTCGTGAACTCTGAGCAAAACAAGCAAGGATTGTTGTCCATGATATGTGATCTCTAATACTCAAGCTTTCAAATACCTTTGCTGAACACTCTATGGAGTCACACTTTATGTACATGTCCATCAATGTATTCCCAACCTGTAAATCAGTATGAAGCCTTTGCTTTATAGCATATGCATGAACCTCTCGGCCATTATTTAGCCTACTCAAATGTCCCAATGCAGAGGACAAGCTCACAACACAGGCATGATCAGGCTGAAAACCATGTTGAAGCATTTCACCAAAAAATTCAATGGCCTCTGCACAGAAACCGTTTTGGACGTAGCAGGACAGCATCGAATTCCATGATATGTAGTCTTTCTCAGCAATCTGACCAAATACTCTGAGAGCACTATCCACCCTGCCACATTTGGCATACATGACAAGCAAAGTGTTGAACTGGATGTTCAACTCGCTGCCGCATTTGAGGAGTGCTGCATGTAACTCCCTTCCCAAACTCAGCAGAGCTAGCTCCGCACAAACTTGGAGCACCGCGACGACTGTGTAAGAATTCATACCAACCCCGGCACTCTGCATCACTCGGAACAACGCCAGAGCTTCCAAGGTCCTCCCGTTCTGCACGCATCCTGATATAACCGAGTTCCAGGACGCGACGTCCCTTGCGTCTTGCAGCCACTCGAACACCCGCAGCGCTGAATCCAGCAAGCCGCACTTGGCATACATCCCGATAAGCGCATTGGCCACGAGGGTGCTCCTATCAAGTCCGACCTTCACCGCCAGCCCGTGCACCTCGCCCCCGCAGCGGCCGTCCCCTTCCGCCCCGCACGCCTTGAGGACGGACGCGAGCGTGCACCCGTCGGGCGCCGATCCCGGGGCCGCTGACGCCCGCATGGCACCGTAGACCCGCATGGCCTCCCCGGCGCTCCCGGACGTGAGGTACGCCCCGACGAGCGCGTTCCAGGAGAAGACGGTCCGCGCGGGCATTCCGTTGAACAGGCGGCGCGCGTCGTCCACTCGTCCGCACCGGCCGTACATGAACACAAGCTTGGTGGCAAGGAAGCCATCGTCGTCTTCGTCCAGGGAACCGGTGGCCAGGGCGTGCGCATGGAGCTGCCTGCCCTCCGCGGCCGCTCTCCTGGCGGCGACGAGGTCCAGCACCCAGCCGTAGTGCTCCCGAGCAGGCGGCAACCGGGCCGTGAGCAGGCGCAAGGCTTGACGCAGGTCTCCTTCCTTGCAGAGCCGCTTCAGGGAGGCCGAGGCGGAGTTGGGTGGCGATACGGATGGTGCGACGGGAGGAGGAGTTCGGTGGGGGAGTGGTGGGAGGGACAGCGCGGCGGTGGCCATGGCGGTGGCGGGCTTGGAGGCCCCGGGGAGCCGGACGCTCATGCCTGTGGCAACGGCCGTCAGCGAAGATATCTGTGGATTGGATATGGCTCCTGTTCTCTGGATGGCCCGACGTGCCGGCCCGACAAGAAAATAGATCTCATATATGGGTTGCAACCCCAAGCCCATCTAGTTTGCGAATCGGGCTGGGCCTCGCAGATCAGTCATTACTGTCATTAGTCCAACCAGATGTAGTTCAGCACTTCAGCTGGTTGAATATATTTGTGGTAGAATCTCCATTGAAGTAAGTTCAAGTCTCCAAGAGCAACATACTTTTTATATCCTTTCTAATTGGAATAGAGATTTTAGTTAAAAGTACTTTCCAACAGCTTTAAAAAACGAATATCTAAATATAATCATCATCTATTTCAGATTTCACTAATTAAAACTAGGGAGGCTCTAACTTTCTGTAGAACAGGTCACATTTTCTTAATGTATTTGGAGTATTTTATATAACTCCATACGTGGGATGTTTGGGACGGAGGGAGTATTGCACTGCTACTTAGACCAGCACGGCTACTCCCATGGTCTACAAAATATTACGCTAGCAAATTCCGGCGCGTCCCGACCAAAACAAAACTCATTTTTCACAGCTTGGCTAATCAGTATACGGAATATTTCGCTTGCAATTCTAATACTGACTTATAAAGTTATATTCCTTTCTAGTGCATAAAATTTTATACTGTCGTTTCTGCAGAAAAGTCAGATGAAGCATAGTAGCCAATCAGACAATTGCCTGCTAGCTTTGATGCATATTTTATAAGGCGCAGCAAAGTGGTATATGCTCCTTTCATTATGGCCTTGTTTACTTCCAAAAAATTTTACAAAATAGGAATAGTAGCACTTTCGTTTGTATTTAACAAATATTGTCGAATTATGGACTAACTAGGCTCAAAAGATTCGTCTCGTCAATTCCGACCAAATTGTACAATTAGTTTTTATTTTCATCTATATTTAATACTCCATGCATACGTCTAAAGATTCGATGTGACGGAAAATCTGAAAAATTTTGCAAAATTTTTAGAGATCTAAACAAGGCCTGTATAAAAAAAAGAAAAAGAAAGGTGCTATATGCTCCATCTCAGGTCTAACTCTAAGAGAAGGCCATTAAAAATGTCTATGGCAACACAAGTGCTGAGGTCATCACAAATTCACAGTGGCAGAATCAACATGTTTTCGCAAACAAATTTGCTATATTGTATTCCGGTGAAATTCTCCTCTCCACATCCGAATTTTTAAGTTCCATATTTCGAGCTCCGGAGCCAGGGTAGCTTAGAGCAATCATAGTATAGTAATAAAGCAGTCCATAAGCATTAGTTTTTTTTTTTTGCTTATGCTGATTTGTTGTGAGAGAAAAAATTATTTATTCGCTGAAAAATACTGCTCAAGTAGTGTTGAAGAACAGGGGCAAAGTATTCCATGAATAGCAAAAATGTAAAACTAGTCTATATAGCAGTCCATTCTCTCTCTCACACACAGTTCTGGCAAGGGAAAGGCTGGATGCAGGTTTTTTTTAACAAACATTAATTTTTCTCACTCCTATCTCAGTTCTAGCAAGAAGGGAAAGGTTGGACACAACCCAATTGAATACCAGTAGCGCGTATAGCCACTTTGCAGCCTTATCTGTTATTACAAATTCAGTTCGATTAAAAAAAAAGAATGAAACACGACCTATGAATCCTGGAACTCGTTCCATAGTACTCCCTATGTTCCAAATTATAATTTATAAGACGTTTTGGCTTTTCTAGACTCATTGTTTTAACCACATATCTAAACATAGTGTATAGCTAAATGCATAACAGAGGCTATGCATCTAGAAAAAACGAAATGTCTTATAATTTGGAACGGATGTAGTACATATACAAGGCACCAAAGAACGGCACTGCTAAAAGTGGCACTTATTCATTTGATAGAGAACCCGGCATACGGGTATCCATTCATGATTTTGCCTCTGCCAGAATGCCAGATAAAACACCTATAGCCTAGGATTCTGGGAACACATCCGATCATCCATGTCCAATGTGTAGGACAGTTCACAATGTCGCCTAAAGACTCTGAGATAGAAGTAACATTTTTGTGGCTAAGTAGATAGCACAGTAAAAGAACATACTGTAGGATTGCTTCATGAATCATGAGCATCTGCTTTTTGTTCAGCTCTTTGTGCAATATCCCCAAGAAGATCCTTAAGTTCACCCTTCTGAAGAAAATTATGATGAAGAAATCAGACAATAGTAATGACAATATGCTAACATGCTAATAAAATTTTAAAAAAAAGGTGAAACTTGCCTGGTGCATGCTTAATATGATGTCAGATCCCCCAACAAACTCTCCTTTGATAAATATTTGTGGAAATGTAGGCCAGTTACTGCACCAGCAAAATAAAATTAAAAGTGAGATTGATAGGGTGAACCAGGGGCAGAGCCAGGATTAGACTAGCACCTGGGACGGACAAGTTACATCATGCTAAAAATCCTTTTGACCCTAAAACTTTTACACTTTTTTAAGTATGCTTCCATGTATTTCTGTGTCCCAAACCAGGGCTGGAACACGGCGAGCCCAGTCCTGCATTTCTACACTCGTGTGAACAATTTTCTGATTCGGGCATGTCAGTGCACAGCAAGTCAATTAAATGAAAAGGAACATAGTAATGGATCATAATGATGTACTAATACAAGAGACAAACTGTTACTATTAACACTTCTTAGCATGAAGATGTTCCAAATCATATCTAAAAAGAGGCCCAAAACAAAATGTCAAACAGATAATCACAACTCATTTTCATTCTTTTGTCTATTGTTTTTCTTTCTTATTTGGTTAAAGCTGGTTCTCTCTTGAAGGCAAACTTGAAGGTCATTACCATTGCCTTATAACACCATGCAAAATTTCAATAATCTACCTTAACATGGTTCATTGCCAATTCTGAGACACAAGCGTATTGCTGCTTATTTTATTTTCTAGATATACATCATCCAGGAGGTATATGAAGACACTTACGTGTGAGCTTTAACACTCTCTTTGAGCTTGAGATCTCCAAGAATGTCTCTGCCACAGATAGGGACGCCTGAAATCAATAACATAGAGCTTACAGTTTAGAAAGTGCTATTGATTATCACCTGCATTTGAAACAAATCAGTCTGTAATCTACTAATTAGAGCCAACCTACCATATTGCTGGAGGACCTTAACTGCCAGTGCGCTGAAGCCACACATTGGAGACTCAG
Source organism: Sorghum bicolor (assembly GCF_000003195.3). Taxonomy (NCBI): domain Eukaryota; kingdom Viridiplantae; phylum Streptophyta; class Magnoliopsida; order Poales; family Poaceae; genus Sorghum; species Sorghum bicolor. Next base: position 48,220,520 of record NC_012875.2, read on the forward strand.
GAAAACCCTTCATGTAGATCAAGACTGGGTTCTCCTTGATATCCTGCCCAAAAAATTGCTATTACGATGGAGAAATGGCAGCTAAAAAGATACATCAATAAGCCTCAGCTTATGCCTAGTTTTATCACAAGTTAGGTGCTTTGACGTTTAACACAAATGTTCTTGAATCTCATCTCTGCGTAAATACCTGAGCAACAATGTCATTCAAAGACATGTCTGAACTTCTGCTCTTTGGCTCAAAATCTTGATGTGTATCAGGATCAGCAGCTATTCGTGCTGCAGTTGAGTTTGTGCTAGCATTAGGATCACCACCTTGTGGTGACGAATAGTTCATAAACTGCTGGAAAGCTGGTCGGGACATAACCTGCTCTTCCGGTTAACAGCAGACAAGGATTCACTAAATTAAAACAGAAACACAAGAGGAGCAAAATATAAACACTAACCAAACAGTATCTATGTATTGAGTAAAACTATATAATTTGTGGGTGTTCTTCATCACATATAAGTTCTAATAAACAAATTGGCACACATAAAGCACAGCTATAAAAATTCAAACATGTGTAAAAGTTTCTTAAAGAATATACAAAAAAAACTCAACGTAGCAAACAGAGAATGATGGTAGTAACAAAGGAACAAACTGTCAATTGTGATGAGAAAATAATATATAATCTATGTCGGGAATATACAGTTTCCCTCATTTCTCAATAGTACATTTGCAAAGAGCATAACACATTACTTCATGGAATGCATTAGGAAGTATAGCATCCATAGCATCGTATGAGATGTATTTTTTTTAGAAGAAAGGGATACCCCTGCTTTTGTATTTCAAAAAGCAAACATTCAACAGTACTTAGTTTTTTTGGCACATAGGCCAAAATCAACAGTTTTAAGCCTGGAACCCTGATACTACCAGCAAAACCAGTCTTGCTACTACCAGCACCATCAGACACACTACGATCAACAGATTCATCAACACTACTAATGCTTTCAGGCCAAGCCGAAACTGCACTTGTTAGGACCAAAAGCTGAGCAGGCAATAGCTCCAATTGTATGAGATGTATTATGCTGAAGTCTGGAAACTACACATATACTACAGTTTTCGATTACAGAATCCTAGAATAAAATAAAATCATTGGAAAACTGAAAGCTACACATGTAAATTACTCAGTAACACATTTCAAACTCAATGTTACCATTAGAACAATGCACGCACAAGGTCACATACTCGCATGGACCTAAATTGCAGACACCAGATGCGCTTGCTGTCTAGTGCTTTGGAAGAGGATAAAGAGGAAAACTACTATCATCGTAGCTCTGTCGAACAATCTCGCTGCGTTAGCACTCGAAACTAAGAAAGATTATTGAGACCATCAGGGAGGTGGATTTGTGAGCCTTACAGCAGTTGTGCTCGGCGCTCCGCGAGATCTCAGGAGCCCTCTCGTGGCGAGGGCGGTCGACACCAACCTCTTCATGGTAGTACCCTGCGAACGGCGGATTCAACAACAAACAATGAGATTACGGAAGGGATCTGCCAAACGAGTTGGAGAAATCAGCAACAGCCAAATTCCCATCGCAGCATCAGCGAACTCGTGCTGTCGTGCAACAGGATAGTACGAACGACATGGACAGCGCGTCACCGACGGCGAGCTTCGCGTGGGGGGAAGGGGTCTCAGACTTTCAGTCGAACCCTCCAGATGTTGTGGAAAATGAACTGGAATTATTATACCCCCTCGAAACAACAACAAAAAAACCACGACCAACTGGAAGGAACGGAGGGTCCAAGCAAGCCAGGCCATGGTTTTCCTTACCAGCAAAGGAAGGAGCCAATTCGAAGTCCACTCTGCGGCGGCCGGCCGCCTAGGAGAGGAGAGAACGACGAAGGAAGGGAAGATGGATGGCCACCGGAGACAGACAAGACGAGGCGGCGTGCTTCACTTCGGCGGACCGGCGCAGGCGTGTGCGTGCTCACCTTCTCGGGTGTATGGGCTGGGCCGTGGGCCGGGGGAGAACGGTGTCTACTGTGACAATGGATTATGCGCTTGGGCTTCTTTTGCACAGTTTGTTTCCGAATGGACTTCCTATCCATCTTTCTTTTCGGGAAGTATAAAAAAAAAAGAAAATCTATCTTATTCTTCTGAATTATCGTTGTAGTCTACTTCTTTTCATCGAACTTAGACTATCTCCAACAATCATCATTTAAAATACAAGACTCATTTGTCTTTAGGTAGTGCTACAGGTAAAAGATTTCATATTTATTTTTAGTCTTCTCCAACAATAAGGCCTAAAAGACAACACTCTCTGCAGATAGGTCTCGACGAGAGAGGATACCCAGATTTAGGTTATGCCTCTCCTGATACCCAAAATGGGTCTTCTGTATGGCTACTTTGTTGGAGACTATAGGTATTGTGTTGGAGACTTATTTTAGGTTTGGGTTCCCAAATGAGTCTCCTGTTGGAGACATTATAACTAGAAGAATTAGATGTTTTATTTTCTGAATTCTTATCAAATCATTTAAATAACCACCCTACCCTAGATTGAGGTGGTTTTTGAAGGCGAAAAGCGAGTAAATAATTGATAATAGGTTTTTTAAAAAAGACTATGAAAATATCTCTAAAGTCAACTAGTGCAAGTACTTGAGAAAATAGGTGTTTGAGAGCTACACTACACCTGGCGGGTCGCGATCCCCTCGCCGCCAGCGCCGTAGCACTCCACTGGTTTGGCCAATTGATCCATGATTATTCCATATATGCAAGTGCGAAGCATCACGTCACGCGGCGTTGGGCATCATGGCGCATGGCGAACCCACGATCGGATCGGATGCAAATGCAAGCATGCATGTCGAAACCAGTTTTGCAGAAGATTTTGCGCAAACTGCATGACGACGACTCGACGAGGCGCCTGCCTCCAGGGGACTGGGGTCATGGACGCCCACGTGTCGCGTACCAAGGAGTACCAGGCTACACGAGCAGCTACCGTGCTAGTCTTGGCGCACGGGTGAACTAAAAGAGAACACGTGAACATGTCGCGCAGCAAGCACTAGCAGTTACGAGCCGCACGCGCTCCGCTGCAACAGTAGGCAGTAGCGGATCAAAAGCACCCACGTTTCTTCATGGTACCAGCGTGAACAGTAACGGACCAACAGACATTTCAGAGGAATTTGCATGATACGAACAAGAAACGGCCCAAATCCGAGTTTGGGCCAGGATCATAGGTGCTTCTGGGTCCCTTTCGGTTTCAAAAAAAAAGAGTACGCCTAGCACGTGTAAATATAATCTTCATAACGCTAGAACTCACAATGCCCGTATGAAAGGGGCTTCAGGAATTTACAAAGGTCCACACATAGGTTTCATTGTTGTCTGATTTCACAAAACTGACTGGCGATCACAAAATCTCGCAAACCCCACCAGTACTAAAATGACAAGATGCAAATTTAATCACAGGATAGACACACCTTCAGGTCAGTAAAAGGACATATCGTAATGGCAGAACATGCGCCCTAAAGAATATGCTGAGTTTGTGGACCAAAATCGTGAGTGGATGAAGATGAATGTCTTTTTGGGTTGGTGACACAAATGTACTGAGGTTTCATGATGTTCGATGATAACGTGTGCCCCCAAAATGTCCTCGTGAAGACCATGGAATCTGATCCTCAGACCCTAATGTTAACAATGCGGCCCCTTTGCTTAATTACTTTGCCTTCTTCACGAGCGTTGACGTGCGGAATATGGCGTCGTCCTTGATGAAGCTCCACCAGAGATAGGTGAGTGGAATGGTGCTTGCATGCCACAGTGAATGGGCGTCCGCATAACCCATGTATGGAGGGAAGTCATTGAGTTCAAGAAGCATGGCCAGTGCTCCTCCAAAAACAACTGTCCAGAGCTTCAGACGTGATGGATGCCGGCTTACACCAGCCCAAACTGCCCACGTCAGAAGTTGTACAGCGGCCATCACCACACAAACTTTCATGTTCCAACCTGATAAAAGATTCGTCAAATAAACATGAGTAGCATAACTAAATATGTTTGCACAGACCCAGCCGGTTTCTGTGAACCAAAACAGAAGAAAACCATTGCTAGATCACTAGGTGATGGCTTTTGGTAACAGATACATAGATAGACAGACATGGTAAAATGAGATTGTAGCAGACTGCTAAATCTATTAAAAGCTAAGCAATTGATATAAAAGTCAGATTGCTCTTTGTATAGTGATGGCAAATGTTTAGCACCAGGTGAAAAGATATTTTACCATAGTCAAGCTCGTAGAAGTTAAGATACAAGATGTGCGTCGTAACGAATGCCAAAATTGGGGCTGCAAACATCACCCTGGTAGCCTCATCCTTGACATTGAAAGCCCTTAGCAATGAAAGGATTAAAGAATAGCCAAGCAGGGCCACAGCAGAAGAATAGTCCAATTTCTCAGTCAAGTCAATGTCTCTACATAATAAGAATGATGAATTAGATATCACAGATCACAGTTATATCTCCAAATTGCAGAATATATTGAAGGCTCTGAGCAATTTCATACCGAGTATGGAAAATAGTGCTCCAGAACCATGCATTCACTGATAAGATTGCATAGATATGCCACAAGCTAGTATATTCATAGTAAGTTCTCTTGGTCTGGGTTCTAAGAGGCAATTTGTAATTCACTAGAAGGAAAAATGAAAGCCAGCCAGTGAAGTGCATCAGTAGGTTGACAGCAGATAGTGCAGCTGAAAGGGGTTCCTGATGGAGCATGTCAGAATTAGTTGAGAAGTCACCGAGAACTAATGATAGAAATAGTTGTTTCACAGTTGGGATCTCGTCAGAATTAGACATACCTGGAACACAGAAACACGTAAGAACGGCCACTTTCCATGATATTTAACGGGGCTCAGACCAAGTGACTGTCGTTCCCCTTCTCTCTGCATCATGCAAAAGTAGCGACAGTCTGTCATACAGTTCAGTTGTTTCCACTGGATGTAAATTTGCTCCTGGTTATACCAAGAGCCTCCAACAGAAGCGTCGTTCTCTTTGGACTGACAATGGCTGATGTTGTTCTCCCCAATAATCCCTGTAGTTTGACACTCCCTCACACAAGTTCTGAAGGTTGATCAGAAGAATAAAGATTTTCATAAGCTCTTAACAGTAGTAAGTTGAAGTAATTCATAAAGCAAAGGGCTGAGCATGACATCGAACAGGATGGACAAATAATGTGGCTTTTCAGTGCATATCCTATTTATGGCAAATGGGAAGCCAAGAAAATATAAATGTATTCAGCTAATGTTCATGAAATCAAATAATGTGAAATGTTACTAAAATCACTTTCAAATTTCAATAGTGATATTGGTAAGTAGCATATGCAAAATGAAAGGAGCCTACAGGAAATAAATACTGCAAACATGGAATATAACCACAACACAAAAGAGATTATAATACCATTAGGCATGTAATACAATATGCCTACCCAACAACATATGTTATGATCCTTGGATCATTTGGGGCTGGGGGATAACCATTGCCAGGAAGATGGCCAGGCAAAGTCAGCGTGGAGGGAGACTAGAGTATTTGGAGGAATTGGATTGTTTATTCTTTCTTCATTGACCCTCTTCTTAGTGCATCACCTCTCTTTATATAGAGAGAGGACTCCTGACCACCTAAGGAAGGCCCAATCAAATCAAATCAAATCATATCCAATCCTGTCTCTAATTGACCCAAATCGAATCCTATCTCAAACTGATCAAATCCCTCTAATTGATCTAATCAAATCTCTTTCCTAATCCTTATTCCTTCCTTAGCAAGGGCACTACAGTGCCGCGGGTACTGTTCACGCCAGCCTCAGGCTGGGCCGTCCTGGGCCCAACACCCATAACACGAGGAAACCCTGTGGCTCAACAGAGCAGGAAACCAAGAGTGCCACAAATACTCCCTTCAGGCAACTAGCCTCTACCACCCCGACTCAATGCTTATGCAGTAGTATGTTGCTTTTATCTGTTGTTTACCTACTTTTTAGAGATAGATCTAGTTATTTTTATGAAAACAAATAATGTATGCCATCGACATTATAAATTTAAGAAAAGAGTACATAATGCTACCATTGCGTATTGGGATTAGCTGCAGATAGACCAGCTCTGTTCTTTGCAAATTTACATAACAAATGAATCTAGTTAAATTATTTTCTTGAACACGAATCTAGTGAAATTCATCCGAAAAAACTAGGAACAGAAATACAGAATGCATAAGTTGTCTTTTGGAACTTGAGCAGAACATATGCCCAAAGCATGAGAAATGAATAGGTCTGAAAATTACAATTTAGCTATGAAATACTAGATACTCCCTCATGTCCGATTTCCAAGGCGTGAAACCTATAATACACATACCAAGACGCTCACGAGGAACATTGTGCTAGTGCATAGGATGATTTACTCATGACAGCTGCCGGGCCGAATTAGCCATGCCGTGCTTAATAAGTAGTTAGCCTCCAGAAGTTTGAAGACTTCTTTGTCACGGACTGGGTGTATGGCGCCATGCAAATAACTCTTGGCTTCAACAATGTTAATTCCTGCGCTTAATGACTCTTGGGATGCCACGTGCGCCTTATATAGTAGACTTTTTCCGAAACTCACATATGCCTTAGAAAACGGACTTAGCGAGTATATATAACAAAAAAACTGCCACAAAGCATGTTATTATTCACTTCTAACTCTGAAACAGCAGTGCTCTGGAAAGTGCTATGCTGGAATTAAAAAACACTATAATTGAGTGGACAGTAGTGTCCTTAAAAAGCTGACACAGTTAGAATTTTGAAGTCATGCTGATGAGGCATCATCAAGCATGTAGGGTCTGCTTGGATTGAACTCTGAGAAATGTGTTTGGCCTGTAGCATCCCTGATTCCCTGGTGGTGGTTTACCACGTTTGGTTGTTCTCACACCCATTACTCACAGTTCAGGGCATTGTTAACTGCTATTGATTCACCTATCTCAATGATGCTATCACATATATGAATATATCACTTCACCTTGTATATGCCTCCCCCCTAGTTCAACACAGGAAAGTGGATACATACACATTATGCTCCATGAAGGGTGAAATGTTCTAAACTTACTGTACCAGTCCTATACATCTAAGATAACGAAAATTTGAGCTAGCCTATTTTAGTTTTATGCCATCACATAGGTACAGTAACACTTAATTCAATCTCAAGCTCAAGTACCAACCAAAAACGGTACAGCCTGGCCTAGCTAAACTCATTGAAGGTTCAGGCTTCCTTCAGGCAGCGCTTTTTCTCCGGCACAATGCTGAGGCCTCCAAATAAACAAGCCCATACAAAGCCTAGTGAAGTCAACAACACGATATACAACTCATAGGATCCAATTCAATAAATTCAAATTCAAATACTATTGCACTCTCACAGAATACTACTCCCTCTGTCCCAAATTGCAAAGTCGATTTGGCTTTTCTAGGTACATAAGCAAGTCTGATTCATAATATGCCATCAAGTCCAAATAAGGAATAATTAAGAACAAGCTTCTTCTTCCCAATTTGATGCTGTGGTGTTTGCTAGGATCCTAGGAGCAACTTGTTATTAATTACAAATTTACAATACCACGCAATCAAGCTGTTCTAGTAAAGTTCATTGCTTCACATCTCTTCTCACAAGACACTGATATATGTTCCACTAGGCATTGAAAGCAAGTGTTAACTTAATCAAATAACCATTTACCACAGAGACTCAGCTGTGCACATGTGGTCTATTTTAGGGGAGCCCTATTTCAATTTGATATATTACTATGCAGCAAACTAGCTAGCATGGGAGTAGCCATCAGCCACATTCAAACGGTAGCACAATTTCATCTTTACATGGCATGAACAGACCATCGATGCTATGTCCTGTCCAAGATTTAAACAATCAACAGCAAGATTTTGCTCCATGCCTTAGGCAATAGAAAATAATTGGTGCATAACTCATTAGTACACACAGATATGCAGCTCACCTGTAGCGCCGATCAACATCCCCGAGGCTGGCCTCGACGGTGCCGAGCACCAAACCAAACGCGAGAAGGGAAGCCAACCGAACCGCCCAGGCGCTTCGACCCATCGCAGCGGACGCGTCCCAGGGTCCTGCGAAATCCCAGTGAAATCAGGAAGATTAGTTACCCAGGACTTATTATAGCGGAGAAAGAGTAAGCAAATCAGGGTGCTTACCTGGAAACAGCAGCCCAGATCTCCACCTCCGAGGAGCCCAATGGCCACACGATAGTACGAACAAAATGGGCTGCGCAGGCAGCACCGGTGGGGAGCTTCGCGCGGCGGCGCAGGGGGGGGGGGGGGGGGGGGGGGCAATTGAGCTACACGATATTATATTACCCCCCACTCCACACTGGAATCAAATCCGCGACGAACTCGAAGGAATGGAGCGTCCAAGCAAGCCAGGAAAGAGGGAACTCAAAGTCCGTCGATCTGTACTCCGCGCGCCGGCCGACCAAGGAAAGGGGAGCAGGTGCAGGACGAGGAAGAGGGAGGATCAGGATGGATGAGGATGACCGCCAGCTCACCAGAGAATAGTCCCGACGAGGCGGCATGCTGACTGATGACCAGCGGTGCGGCGGCGGCGGCGTGGGCGTGACCGTTCGCCTGCGGTGTAAGTGGGCTGCGCCACCAGAGTACTGGGCTGGCTGTGACAATGTATTACGTGGGCTTGGGCTTCTTTGCATAACTCTACCTCACCGATGCCGCCTCCCCCACCACACACACACGCCTTGTTTAGAGCTTGTTTAGATCCAAAAGAGTTTTTAGATTTTAATACTATAGCAGTTTTGTTTTTATTTGACAAATATTATCCAATCATAGAATAAATAGACTTAAAATATTCGTCTCGTGACTTACAGACAAACTGTATAATTAGTTTTTATTTTCATCTATATTTAATACTTCATATATATATATATATATATATATATATATATATATATATATATATATATGCCGCAAGATTCGATGTAACAGGAAATCTTAAAAATTTTAGTTTTTGGGTGAATTAAACAAGGCCTTAGTTCCTCACCAAAACCCAAATTTTTCAATATTCTCTATTACATCGAATCTTTGGACACATGTATGAAGCATTAAATATAAACGAAAACAAAAATTAATTACATAATTTACCTGTAATTTGTGAGATAAATTTTTTGAGCCCATTAATCTTTGATTTGATAATATTTGTCATATACAAACGAAAGTGCTACAGTGTTTATTTTCTAACAAATTTTGTTCATTTTCTAAAAAATATTTGTCACATACAATCTTTTGTGCCTAGGGCCTTGTTTACTTCTCCAAATGTTATGCAAAATGTTTTAGATTTCTGGTCACATCGAATCTTGTGGCACAGGCATGAAGCATTAAATATAGATAAAAAAATATATCTAATTATACAGTTTGCATGTAATTTACGAGACGAATCTTTTAAGTCTAGCTAGTCTATGATTGAATAATATTTGTCAAATACAAACGAAAGTGCTACTGTTCACATTTTGTAAAATTTTTTACAAGTAAAAAACAAGGCCTAACACAAGGCCAGCCAAAGGCCTTGTTCAGTTGAGGAAAATTTTTGGTTTTGGCTATTGTAGCACTTTCGTTTGTTTGTGACAAATATTGTCTAATCATGGACTAACTAGACTCAAAAGATTCAGCTCGCGATTTACAGGTAAACTGTGTAATCAGTATTTGTTTTTGTTTATATTTAATACTTAATGCATGTGTCACAAGATTCGATGTGACGGGGAATCTTGAAATTTTTTTAAACTAAAAGTCCAAACCTGTACTAGCTAGGCGTCCCAACATCTTGAGCAGTGAACAGTGATCTAAGCTACCGGTGCTACCGCGCATGGCGGGGTAGCATAGCAGACATGAACATGCTGTCGCGCAGCAGGAACCGCGTCGTCACTGTACATGTACCTGTTCAGTGCTGCTGCTACTACGCTACTACTAGTAGGAGTAGCTCGTCGCAAGAAGGAACCATGCCATGCATCGATCAAATCGTCGCGCCGCGCGCGCAGACAGCACAGCACCGCACCAGTGACGACGTGCCGCGCGCGCACGCCCGCGCCGCTGCAACAGTATATATATATATATATATATGGGGATCATGGATCAAAAGCAACGCGTGCGGTGCGGCGCATGTATATGCATGGCAGCATCGCTTCCCTACTGGCCTGCATGCGTGCTGCCGGCCGATCGAGTACGTAAAGCCGTGGGCGTCGGCGACGTGCGCGTGAGCGTGAGCGTGGCTCGAGGAGGAAAGGTTGGTGCAGGTGCGTGCCGCGTGCGAGCGTGGCTGCGTGCGGCGGCGAGGCCCGGCCGGGGCGGCCGGTGGGTTCGACCACCACGCAAAAGCGCAAGCGCGCACCCGCTCCAACCAGCGCATCCCTGCAGCTAGCTCCGGTCAAAAGCTATAGCTAGCTAGCTAGTAGTGTAGTACGTGTACTGCTGCGCGTCAACCGCCATGGAAATAAAAGCGCGCGATATCGATATCCACCGAGTGATGGCAGGGCTTGCTCTAGGCCGTCTTAACAAACCTGAGCAGCCATCATTACGAAGCCCAAGTGCCGATCGGTCGGTGAACTAAAAGCCGGCCAGCCGGCTAGATAGCTCGCTCGCCCGTGATGCCGCCGTACGACGTGCGTGCGTCGTGATTAGTCAATGACGACCGAAAGTATAAGTAGTGCATGCGCACGGGGTGCCGAGAGCTCGAGAGATCGATCGATCATGGCGCGGCGTACGTTTTGCGGCGCCGCGCGCGCCGTCCGTCGTCGCGTCTATACGTGCGGGCGGGGCGTGGTCATCACTCACCGGCCTCCGATCCAGCCGGGCTCACTCTTTCACAGTTCGATAGCGCGGCCAACATATATAGGCATTGTTTAGTTCTAAAATTTTTTAGAAAAAATCGACACTGTAGCACTTTTATTTGTATTTTATAAATATTGTTCATTTATGGACTAACTAGGCTCAAAAGATTTATCTCGTCAATTTTCACCAAACTGTGTATTTAATTTTTATTTTCGACTATATTTAATACTTCATATATGTGTCAAAAGATTTAATGTAACGAAAAATCTGAAAAAATTTTGTAAATTTTTTTAGAAGTAAACACGGCCGCTCCCGATTCGGTGCATCATCCCCCGGCCCGCTTTCTTTTGGACTCGTACGGGACCGGGATGGCCACCACTAATCCCTTGTGCTTGATGCTGCGGCTATAAAAAAGTAAGAGTTTGACCTCACTGCAGCAAAAGTTTGGGTTGAACAGCAACAACCAACCCAAATGCTCAAAGTAATAACGCGCGCGCGCGCGCGCGTCGTCACAACGTAGCAACAAAAGAGAAATAAAGTTCACATGGGCATCATAGCCGGCCCGGTCGTGTGATTAGCGGCGATATGATCTAGTACTAGTAGTACCTGAGGGGGAAATTAAAAGACGCGCGAAATCATGGGCTCATGAGCTGATGATCATCGTGGAGGACGAGCTGCCGCACTTGTGATGGTGATGATTGAAGGACGAGCTGCGGCGTGACCGAGCGAGCATGGCCTTGTTTAATTAGGGGTGTTTAGTTCCCCACCTCCCCGTAAAATGCAAAATAAAAAATATCAACTACTTTAAAATAATAGAATACGAAATGACAAAATTTTCAGGATTATATTTAGTTCTATCCAAAATGCAGAATTTATCGTCCTCGTAAGGGCCTCTTCAAGCTCTTTTAGTCTTTTTTTTTGTCTCTTGAGGCTAAATCCAAAATAGAGAATAGATACCTTTTTGCTAAAAAAATGTTCATGGTGTTTAATTTAATTATGCAAAATAATAGACCAAAACTCAAATTTTTTTGAAATAAGGCCTTGTTTAGTTCACCGCAAAAAGCAAAAAGTTTTCAAGATTCCCCGTCACATCGAATCTTGCGGCACATGCATGAAGCATTAAATATAGACGAAAGCAAAAATTAATTACACAATTTAGCTAGAAATCGTGAGACGAATCTTTTGATCCTAGTTAGTCCATAATTGAATAATATTTGTCACAAACAAACGAAAGTGCTACAGTACCGAAATCCGAAATCTTTTCGGAACTAAACAAGGCCTAAATAGGGAACTAAACACCCTCTTAGTTCCCTGGTGAAACAGTTTTAGATATTGTAGCATTTTTTTGGTTGCATTTGATAATTATTGTCCAATTATAAACTAACTAGGCTCAAAAAATTCGTCTAATTAATTACAAACAAACTGTAAAATTAATTATTTTTAATTTATATTTAGTGTTTTATGTATGTGCTGCAAGATTCGATGCGATAGAGAATCTTAATATTTTTTCAGATTTTGAATATAACTAAACAAGGTTTATGCTAACTTTTCTCAATGGGACCAGGACCAGTGCTAGGCTACTTGCGAATAGCTGCTAGTGGAGGGGAGGGTCGTGTGGTTCTTGTTGACTGCGAAGCAGGTGTTCCATGTGTCACACTATGCTTCATCCAATCCGTTGAAACCTGTAAGGTTCTGCTCTATTAGGGTACTCACAAAGCAAGACTCTATCACAGAGTCCAAGACAATTATTACATATTATTTATAGTATTTTGCTGATGTGGCAGCATATTTATTGGAGAAAGAGGTAGAAAAAACAAGACTCCAAGTCTTATTTAGACTCTAAGTCCACATTATTCGAGGTAATAAATAACTTTAGACTCTATGATAGAGTCTACATTGTGAGTGCCCTTATGACTTCTCCCATGACAACAACTTTTATTTTTTGACTCTAGCTTTACTGTTGCTATAAGGACGTTAAGAAAAGAAAACACTTAGTAAAACAATTTCTCTTAATTGTGGAAAAAGGTAGAATATCCATAATAACGTTCTATTTTTTCTTTTCTTCATTAATTCATTTTTTTTCCTCTCTACTTATCTTCACCGCACACATGTTCTTCTCCACCAGGTGGATATGCCTCTCTTGCCCGCACGCCTTCTCTCCATTGCATGCCCAAGTCAGCCCTCGCGGAGTTACCGCTGGCCACCCTCCTTGCACCGCACAACCTTAGGCCTCAGCTCCTTCCCTCCCCTCCGTGCTCGACATTGTCATCCCCATACATGAATACACCATGCTAGTCGCATCGCCGTTGTTCCCACACGTCACGCCAATGTCCCCATGCTAGAGCCAAACGGCACCCACACGATCGAGAGGGAGCCTAAGTGAAGCTACTATTCCTAGCTCCGCCCCCCTCCCTCCCCAAGTTGTATCAGTGGGATTTTGGGGACTTCTGTCATGGAGCAAAGCACCGTGAGGGCATTTGGTAGCCGCACACGCGGAGCGCTATCAAACATGTCATACATGCACGTATATAAAACTTGAATAATTGGTGAGAAGATTACATCAGGCGTCGAGTCAATATTCCAGCCGTCAACAACCAATTACTATGTGAAAAAAGATAAATTGAATGAGTGGAGTAGTGTTTTCTAGAGAAAGTGTAGAATCTACAATAGTTACTAAAAAGATTTTTTTAGAGGTGTCTAATATTTTTTAGAGATGAGCCTACTAGACTTCTCATGTGCAGTAAGTGGGCCCAAGGTCAAGAGCCGTCTCAACCAAATAGTTGAAGAGACTAGAGCATCAAGGATCCACTGCTGAACATAGCAATATGATTTCCATAGAAATCGCCTTTGAATATACCTTTTGAAAATTGCCTTTTAGAGGTGGACTCTCATGTGGACTGTGGACCGTCCTTGTTGGAGCTTCTTCCGCTAGACTGCTCTATTTAGACAAGAGATGCATGCACGAGAGGTGCAGCTCTACATGACTCAAATATTGCATATATACTCTACGCATATATAGTACTCTTTCTATTCTAAATTGTAAATCATTTTAGCTTTTTTTTGAAACACCATGGTTTTTTCATATACATGTGGCTTTTGTTGTACATTTAGATATAATAGTGTATATCTATGTGTGCAACAAAAACTATGTACCTAGAAAAACTAAAATAAATTATAGTTTAGAAAGATGAGAGTAACTACTAATTAACAACGACCCCAACATATATTATGCTTATGCTTAGGGCAGTCCCAATGGGACATTAATGATAGTTTCTATCCTTCTTAATTAGAGAAACAGCTCAACAAATTGCTGACATGGCAAAGGAGTTATTGAGGAGAGAGAGTATAAAATGAAGAAATCGTTTCTTCCTCAAGAAACGACGTCGACATTTCAAACGATGCACCAAGAAACGAGAAAACCGGCGTTGGGCAAAAACTACCGGTTTCCATCACCTCCTTCGCATTCATTGCACAAGCCCGACGCCATGCAGTAGGTTGCGCTCGTCGCCGCGAAGGCTGCGCCATCCTCCCGCAACCTGCCCCCGCTGTAGGGAAGTGCCGAGGTCTGAGCGGACTCGTTGCCGCCGCAAGTCGCTCGCCAAGGCCGCCGCAGCCTGTAGGTCCATACAGGTCGCCGCCGCCGCCACCGCTCATCATATGCCTTTTCCATGCTCGATGGTCCTCCCTGGCTGAAGCCGGGCTCCACGACGAACACCGCCTGCACGCGGCTCTCCAACGCGAGGTGGAGGCCAAGCGAAGATTCTCTGCTTCCGCGCTTGTTGTCCGTGTCCGCTCGCTGGAGCCACCATGCTCGCCCGCCATGTCTGCTCAGCCAGAACCACACCATGCTCGCCCGCCGTGTCCGCTCGCTAGAGATATGTCCTCTTGCCCGCGCTGCCGCGTCCGCTCACCGAAGCCGCTGGTCCTGTGCTCGGCGCCCGCCGACGCTGTGCATGCTAGCTGCGTTGTCCATGCACTTGCCCGCGTTCGCACGCTGCAGTCCACTCGCTCGCACTCCGTTGGCCTTGCACTCGCGTGTGCTTGTGTGTTGTAGTGCGCTCGCTTGCACAACGCTAGCCCACCTGCGTGCTTTCTGCATCTGATGTTGGGAGAGCAGAGGAGAGGAGAGGAGAAAGGATAAGGTTGAGAAAAAAAGTGAGATATTTATTACACAAAGACTCTAGCATTGGAGGAGATAGTTTCTATAAATAATTTTTGCTAACGTGATTTTTTTGGATATTGTGCATAGTTTCCACCATTGGGACTGCCCTTAGTAGCCATATACTCTACGCATATGGAGTAATAATGAGAGGAGCAATACCAGCTAAAATTAGCTCAGCTTACGAGCTAGCGTATCCTTTTGCTAGCAATTAAACACACCTCAATCATGGCTACAACGTAACCAAGATCCAAAGGGATATGTTTCATGGACCCAAAAACAAGATACAGCGATGACAGACCATATAGGCAAGCCCAGTAATCATATAAAATCGTTAACAACCACTGTTTTGTTAAACACAATCTCGTCGAATGCGGCACTGCCACGTCGCCCTGCCGGCTGGCGCGCTGGCCTTCCTCAAGCTGCAGCAACAGGTGCATGCTCTCTCGCTCTTTGTAGCCGGAGCCCAGAGGGGGCTAGAGTCACCAGCTAGAGCCGACCACCTCTCGCACGTACGTGCACCAAGGATTACTGGATCGAGCAAATAGTATACATGGTCATCAGCTGTGTGGACTGAATTAGTAGTTTGCATCATGCAGCAATAAGGCCTTGTTTAGTTCCCCACAAAAATCAAAAACTTTTCAAGATTTCCTGTCGCATTGAATCTTACGGCACATGCATGTAGCATTAAATATAGACAAAAATGAAAACTAATTGCACAATTTATGTGTAAATCGTGAGATAAACCTTTTAAGCCTGCTAGTTAGTCCATGATTTGATAATATTTGTCAAATAAAAACAAAATGCTACAGTATTCCATCCCAAAATTTTTTGAGAACTAAACAAGGCCTAAACTAAATAAAAGCAAGTGTGACCACCACACCATACACTTATATATGATTGGGATTACTTTGCTGCATGGTAGCAAAAAATGGACCATGGCGGTTGTTGCTAATGGGCGATGCGAGGGATGATAGCCACAGGGCATGCGCATGCATGATTTGGCTCTCTCTCTCTCTTGTCAAATTGGCACGTCTTTTGGGAGGTTCCAGAGGGCGGATCGGACAACGTAACACAGTTGCACGTACACTGCACTATTCCATTAGCAAGTGGCTAGCTAGAGGATTATACGATGCATGGCATCTTTATCGGCCCATCATACCCGATAATCCATATACTTTTTGGTGGTCCTCGATCGACATTTCTTTTTGCAGCCTGCTGATCGTTCGATCAGAGAAAAGTTCCCTTTGAGAAGAAGAAAAAAAGAGGGAGATATATATATAGAATAAAGCTTCATGAACAACGACGATGGCACGCACGCTAGACAAAGTTATGGCATGCAACAGATCGAGAGACACGAGCGTTGCATAATTTACTGGTCGCCGTGTTGATGCAAATCTGATGGACACCACGGTTGGTGACATGTCCGCCAGCTCGGTCTATACTACTCTTTTTACGTGTCGGCGCATCGGTGGTTGCTTATCTTGAACCTAGCTTGAATTGCCAACTGCCACAACGACTAGCATGTGTGTGGATCGTATCTAAGATATGCATTTGTATATAGAGTTAAAATGCACCATAGCTTCATATTAACTTATGAACGTATTCTAATTAGATCCATCAAAACTTTGAAAATGGACTTTTCGGTCTATAAATTTTATATGTTGTAGAGATTAGAAGGGAGTGGAGTGCTTGCCATCGCAGACGATCATGCTCACAACGTGTTTGATGAAATGCATTGGTCAAGGGCTGCTTCAGATGAACAAGTTAGCAAACCATGTTAGCATTAGAAGCCGACGCGGGGGATATGGACCTAAGTGATATGACATAATAAGTCTATGGCCGACGCAGGGGATATGGACCTAAGTGATATGACATAATAAGTTTATGATCTAAAAATCCACTTTCAGATGGACCTAACTAAAATTTTTTCACAAGTTAATGGACCTCATCCGGTGTAATTTAACTCTTGTATATATATGTATATGTCCGTTGTCGTACGCAAAGCAAGTGAAGCATACCTTATGGCACCGCCTTGTAATTCGTTTGGCTGATAAGTCATGGCGGAAAGTTTTGTTGGCTGATTTGTTGTGAGAGAAAAACACTGTTGAATGACTAGTAGATTCGGCTGATAAGCTTGTCGAATAGGCTTAGGTTTCACTTGTTTGTTTGGCTTCTTACACTTTAGCGGCATAAACACTTTTTGAAGCTCAACCAAGGCTAAGAGTGCAATGGATAACCCAAAGACCAGCTCCACGTTAGCTAGCTTAGTCTCGTACTGGCGTGGTCCTTGCTAAGACCAACATATGTGGCCTGTAGGAGTTGATTTACAACGAGTAGAGACAAGGTGGCTAGCAATATATAGCCATGTGGATGGATACCTAGCGCGCGGTCGGTGATATATGAACGATCCTACACTAACCTCGTGCGTGTACACGTACGCAATGCTAGAGTAGATGGGAGTACGTACGTGCACATGCATGCATCGTCCCTTTCATCGAATTATGCAAGTGCGACGACGTATACGGACATATATATGTATGCATGATTGCTCCCTGATGACCTGATTGGACAATATGGCCAAGAATCGGTACGATCGAGTACGTACACCCACCACGTACGGTACGGCCTTCCTACGGCTTGTTTAGTTTAACTTTTTTTTTTATAAAATAGACACTGTATTATTTCGTTTGTATTTGACAAATATTGTCATGAACTAGTTAGACTTAAAGACTCATCTCACAAATTATAAATAAACTACGTAATAATTAGTTATTATTTTATATATATATATATATATATATATATATATATATATATATATATATATATATATATATATATATATATATATATATATATATATATATAGTGTTCCATACATGTGTCGCAATATTCGATATAATATGAAATCTAAAAACTTTTAGAATTTTTTTTAGGAACTAAGCGAGGCCCTAGCTAGCTCCCCGGCCCGAATGGGGAACCCGGCCGGCCGTGCACACCAACTGAGGAACACAAGCAAGTTCATCTCAGAGGAACACAAGCAAGTTCATCTCAGACGACTGTGACCGCTCTCCGGCCGGCCTAGCTCTTTGAGTATTTAAGCCTTGGTTAGTTTCCAAAAAATTTCAAGATTCACAGTCACACTGATTTTTACAGCACATGTATAAAATATTAAATATAAATATAAAATAACTAATTGCATAATTTATCTATAATTTGTGAGACGAATCTTTTGAGACTAGTTAGTGTATAATTGGATAATAATTATCAAATAAAAACGAAAATACTATAATAGCGAAATTCAAATTTTTTGGCAAACTAAACAAGACCTTAAAAAAGTTACGGGACTTCCGTACGCGGCATCGCGAACCCGAGATACCTGGATCTTCAGTTACTACGAGCCTGACGAGCTAATTTCGCCGAGCTTATTACACGTTGTCATAGTGTCGCGGGCAACATGTAATACCCGATTTTAAGAACAAAACCAGATATGCACTATATATGAGCATATCGGGTATTCCACAACCGCACGGTGCCGGATACACGAGTACGTCCCATAACCAATTTTTTTTCAGGTTTGTGTGAAAACATCTTTTTATTTATTTTCTGCTGATCATTATATATAGTTTGTCACAAGTCACAACGGCGGAAAGCTAGGCCTTGTTTAGTTCCAAAAAATTTTGCAAAATCGACACTGTAGCACTTTCGTTTGTATTTGACAAAAAATATCCAATCATGGACTAACTAGGCTCAAAAGATTCGTCTCGTCAATTTCGACCAAACTTTGCAATTAGTTTTTATTTTCATCTATATTTAATACTCCATGCATCTGTCTAAAGATTCGATGTGACGGGGAATCTGAAAAATTTTGCAAAATTTTTTAGGAACTAAACAAGGCCCTAGAAACAGACGAAACAACAGGTACAGTAGCACGTTTGTTGCAAGGCCACGATGTGCAGGAAAAGAATAGGTGCAGTGCCGTGCCGTGCAGAGAGCCCACGAGATGACACGCGCGCGCGCGCGGGGCTGCATGCGGTGCTGTGCCCTGTTCATTCACATCCGTGCGCGCATGCATGCATGCGTCTGCATCACTGTGCGCGTACGTGTGTGTGTAGCCCAATAGCCCATGCACCACCCTCGTGGCCTCGTCGGCTAGCTCATCATCCCTCTAGCATCGATGGATGGATCTATAGATCACCAAAATCTAAATTTTTTTTCGAGATTTCTTTTTTCACATTGAATCTTAGACCATATATATATAGAGCACTAAATATTAGATAAAAATAAAAATTAATTATACAGTTTATTTATAATTTATAAGACAATTTTTTTTGAGCCTACTTAATTTATATTAGATAATAATTATAAAATACAAACGAAAGTACTACAACATTAAAATCCAAAAAAAACTTTTCGAAACTAAGCATGACCCTAATCCACCCGTCAATATAAACCGGGTTTTATTGACAACACTTTATAATCAAGAAAACCCGGTTATGTGAACTTGCGGGCGGTCGAAGGTGTACTTAATTAGTAGCAATTCTTTTCATTAGCTGCTATACATATACGGCCTCGGAGTGCATATGAACCGAGGGCACATCATATCATATCATTGGATAAAACATATTGCATGGCACGGCCGCCGGGTGCGCGATGAGTGGTGAGTGAATGATAGATAGATGGGAGATCAATCGCGTTGTCGTCTTGCCAGTGGTCGAAATGACAAGCAGAGTACAGGTGCCCTGCGTCGTCCCGGAGCAGCACCCGCTAAAGAACGTCCCCCCGTACCACTTTAGCAGTCGTCTTGCGCATTGACTACCCGAGCGGTGACCGAGGACGACGAGGAGGCGAGGAGGAGTACACAGCGGCTCCTGGCTCCGCGCCTCCGCGGTAGGAGTATGGTCTTGTTTAGTTCAAAAAAAATTTACAAAATTTTTCGAATTCTCCGTCACATCGAATCATTAGACTCATACATAGATTATTAAATATAAACGAAAATAAAAACTAATTGTACAATTTAATCGAAATTGACGAGACAAATCTTTTGAGCATAGTTAGTCTATGATTAGATAATATTTGTCAAATACAAACAAAAGTGGTACAGTGTTGATTTTCCATAAAATTTTGGAACTAAACAAGTATGTTTAGTTCTCGAAAAATTTTGGATTTTACTACCGTAACACTTTTGGCTTTATTTGATAATTATTATTTAATTATAGACTATTGGGCTTAAAAAATTCGTCTCGCAAATTGAAGATAAACTATGTAACTAGCTATTTTTTATATATATTTAATACTTCGTATGTGTGAAGTAAGATTCGATGTGATGGTGAATTTTGAAAATTTTTGAAGACCGATCTGCTGTCCATCGGAGGATGGTCGTGCATGCATGGCGCGCTGCACCCAGCACGGTGGCTGACTTAAATTGGCGTTGCGCCGACCGACGCGACGACACGAAATGAATGCGGCCCTCGTGCGGGTGCGCGCGCACGGGTGGCCACCGCGGGTGGTCAAAGGCCCCTCCTCTCCTCGCTCGATCTCTGCGGCCAGCGCATGGGGGGTGTCGCGTCGCGTCGCGTCGCGTCCCGACGGCCACGCACGTACGGGCGCGGGCCGCGGGCCTCTGTTCTGCCTGTCTCTGATCATCAGGGAGACCCTGCACTGCAGCGTCTGCCGCCTGGCACTGGCACGCACGTCCCCGTGCCCGTGTCATCTCGAGACGCGCGCGCAGGCAGGGGCAGGGGCAGGGGCAGGGGCAGGGCCCGCCCGGAGGACGGGAGGAGCCGACTGCCGAGGACAAGGAGAGGTGGCTGCTGCCCCTTGCTGGTACGACTGGTAGGAGATCGAGACCGTGCGAGGCAGGGGGGCCGAGGGCCCCTGTCTCCAAACCTGGTTCACGAGCAGGAGCGCTGACCTAGATTGAGGCCTTGTTTTTTTCGATTTTTTTTGTTTTAGTAATTTCGTTTTTATTTTACAATTATTATCCAGGATTAACTAGACTTAACAGATTTATCTTATAATTTACAGATAAACTGTACATTTAGTTTTTATTTTTTCTATATTTAGTGCTTCATGCATGTGTCGCAAGATTCGATGTGACAAAGAATCTTGAAAAGTTTTTAGTTTTTAGGATGAGTTCTCTAAATTCCATAAAAATTTAGTTCGCGAAAATTTATGACATTGGCTTGGCTAATTTACTATTTTCGTTTGTATTTGATAATTATTATCTAATAATAGACATGGCTCAAACTATGTCCCAACCTCAATATGTCATATGAAAACTCTGTATGAAAACCACTGCTTCAACCCACCGTTTCTATCCATGGGACCAAAATTAAGTCGATCCCTTTTGATTCTTCGCTCCCTTCGGTCTTCAAACTATTTGCGCAGACCTTACTTGCATGAGGACAACTATAAGTGGTGAATAATTTTTTCGAACTATTTTAAACTTGGGTCTTGTTTAGTTCCGAAAAGATTTCGGATTTAGGTACTGTAGTATTTGGTTTTTATTTGACAAATATTATTCAATAATAGATTAATTAGGCTTAAAATATTCATCTCATGATTTACAGGTAAAATGTGCAATTAGTTTTGTTTTCGTCTATATATCTATTACTTCATGCATGTGCCCCAAAATTCGATGTGACGGAGAATCTTGAAAAGTTTTTAGTTTTGGGGGGTCAACTAAACAAGGCCTTGGAGTTTTTAAAGCATCCCTTGATGTGCTCTACAAAATCTATAGATCTATGGATTTCTTGGATTTGCTCCATGATGAATATGCATGGATTTAGAAGTGTCCGGCTAGGAAAAATAAATATGGAGCTGTCATTTTTGAATTTGGAGGTATTGAAGATGTTCCAAACTAGCCCTTAGACGCTACTAAAGATCTCCTAACATGTTCATGATTAATAGCGGTTTGAAGGAACTTAGCTTATCTATGACCCATGCTACAGTACTTAAGCCAAAAATTATTCTTCCATCGACTACAATTCATTCTAGAAACATAGAGAAAACACAACTTAGAACTAATTTAGCGTAGCTCTCCTCATAGCTTCATCAGAATAATCTATACTTCCTTACAAAACACTTAAAATGTAATTGTATTTTGGTGTGCCGCTGATTAGAATTACTTCTGTATTTACGCTACATATTAACAGCTGAAAAAAATCCGCTTTCCACCGCTTCACTACTTCCTATTTAGGCCTTGTTTAGGCTTTGTTTAGTTCCGAAAAGTGAAAAGTTTTCGGTACTGTAGCACTTTCGTTTGTTTGTGACAAATATTATCCAATCATGGACTAACTAGGATCAAAAGATTCGTCTCGTGATTTCCAGCTAAACTGTGTAATTAGTTTTTGTTTTCGTCTATATTTAATGTTTCATGCATGTGACATAAGATTCGATGTGACGGGGAATCTTGAAAACTTTTTAGTTTTCAGATGCGAAATCTTTTTGGATTTTGCTACTGTAGCACTTTCGTTTGTTTATGGTAAATATTATCTAATTATGAACTAACTTGTATTAAAAGATTCGTCTCGTGATTTACAGGTAAACTGTGCAATTAGTTTTTGATTTCGTCTAAATTTAATGCTTCATGCATGTGCCGCAAGATTCGATGTGATGGGAAATCTTGAAAATTTTTTAGTTTTTAGGTAACTAAACAAGGCCTTAATCGGCACTATAATCACTTCAGAAATTGATTCTCATCTAGTACTTCTCACCTTGCTCCTCTACAAGAATCACTCTATTATTAGGCCGTGTTTAGTTCACGAATGAAAAAGTTTCGTGGCACTGTAGCACTTTCATTTGTTTGTGGTAATTATTGTCCAACCATTGGCTAATTAGGCTCGAAAGATTTGTCTCGTAAATTTCGATCAAACTGTGCAATTAGTAGTTTTTATTTTCGTTTATATTTACTACTCCATTCATGCGTCTAAAGATTTGATATGATAGGAAATTTTGAAAGATTTTGTGTTTTTAGATGGAAGTAAACAAGGCGTTACTCTGTCGGAGAATCAAGAAGCAAACCTCAAATGCTTTGAGACGAGAGAGGGCAGAGAAACCCGCGACAAAGTACGAGGGCATTGAGTATGAGGACATTTTGAATGCACAAAACATCGTGATTTCTATATATATTAATTGTAGTATCATTTAAGTATTTTGGTGATGTAGTAAGAAAGTTATTGAAAAGAGAGAGTAAAAAACATAGAAACTGGGTTTTTGTTAAAAACCATATCTATACAAAATATAAGACATGAAATAGTATGATTGGTTGAGAATGTAGAGAAAATAGATGTGATTAGATAAAAACATATTTTATTAAAATTATTATTGAAACCATAATTTTTATATATAATATCTATAAAAAATAATAGATCTAAAAACTATATATAGTTTTTAGCATTAGAAGGGTACCTTTACTCCCTTATACATCCACACCGTGCCCGTGCCCGTGTGTCCTATCTCCACGAGGACGTGGGCTCGCACGTCTGGCGCTGGCGCGGTGCCCGCTCGCAGACGCCTGTCTCTGGCTGTGATTGGCTCGGCGTCGCTACGTGCCGTGCGGTACGTGCCTCGTGAATCACACATCCACACACCCTGCTGCAGCTGCAAAAGGCCGGTGGTTTCAGAGTCGCCAGGTTTTCGTGGCCCGCTTGCCTGCACTACACTACTCCTACACATGCATTGATGTGCACATCTGATCGTAGGTTCAGAGAAGCCGCGCTGTGCATCATCATCTGAAATACTGCTATTTCTCTATTTCGCGTACCATCATCAGCAGTGGCCGTACTGCCGATCGCGCTCGCTCCATTAGACATTCGCCGCCCATTAGACATTGACGTTCACGGACGACGGAAGCCGCCGCGCCGATCGCCAGGGAAAAAGGACACCAAGAGCATGAGCTAGGCGGCAGAAGCTGCCGGGAAACAGAGACGTGGATCCATCGTACGATGGATCGCTGAGCCTCGGCGGACAATGCAAGGAACACAGCACGTACGTCCTCCGTGCATGTCCAACGCAAGCAGCATCCTACTAGCTAATAATCAGCAGATTGTCGTCACTAGTGCTGCTAGAGATTAACAAATACTACTAGCTAGCAATATAATGGCAGATCAGCAGATGATGAGATTTGAGATCGATGAAACAAGCAGGTGCAGGGAGCACACGGGACAAGCACACAGGCGAGATTAGGCAGCGCCAGTGATCCAAATCTGGCCCTGGGGGGGACGATGGGGGACTCTGCGTGCAAATCCATATGAAGATACGGGCAGGCGCAAGAGGACAAGCTGCGCACGAGGGCCGGATCGGCTTATGCGGCAACAGTTCGTCAAAGCTGCCCTGGCCTAAGCAAAGCAGCCCCCACATGCAGTCAGTCATCGGTCCGGTATAGGAGTAGTATGTTGTTCTCAGCTCCGATCTGCTAGCAGCCACGCTACTCGTTCCATCGTGTGACTAGCGGGTGAACACTGAAAATTACATCTAGTTTTTGATAATTTAATGTAACATCTATTCGTATGTTTTTAATCATTGGACAAACATAGTAAACACACACATTTTCGTGAAAAGAACATCATTTTTTTAATAATTGGACAAACTTAGGCCCTGTTTAGATTGGAGATGGAAAAATTTTGGGTGTCACATCAAATATTTCGGAAGGATGTCGGGATAAAAATTTTTGGGATAAATTATTTTATTTTTTTTATCTACATTTAATGTTCTGTACATGTGTCTAAAGATTCGATGTGATGGATAAAAATTTTTAGGCGAGGAATTAAATAGGGCCTTAGACCAACTAGTTGAGAATAAACAAGAGAGAGAAAGTCAAGCCGGACAGTATACACAGGGATTAGCAGGGGGTGTCAGAGAGAGTGATGCACCGGCCGGGGTCTGTGCGAGCTGAGCAACTGAGTCCGTCGCTAGCTACTCAACTTTTTATGTTCTCTATCCAGCCATGTAGACAAGATCGCTTCAGCTGGATGTAGTCGGCATAAATATTTCATTGTCCATGGACACACATGCATCATCCGCTGGATGTAGTCCATTTACACATTGTTTAAATTTGAACACTACTACATAAGAACTAGTTGTGTTTGTTTAATCGGACGCTTATCCTCTTATAGTGTCCCCCTCCATCTCTCTTTCCTTCCCCTCCTCTCCATTTGCCAAGATCCTTCCTGCCTTCTGCTACTATATAGCTCCCCCCTCACCTTCCATTCTAGAGAGAGGGGAAGGTGCCAGCGGCCTGTTTGTGTGAGCATTGTTGAGCAAAGCTAAGCTAAGAGAAGCAAGCAAAGCATTCATACTTACATATATATACATATATGTATATATATACTGTAGATAGATAGATCGATATATAGAGAGACAGGCGAGGAGAGATTCTTGCAGCAGGCTCGATCCGATGATCCATGCATGCGCTTGTGAGATGAGATGAGATATCGATGAAACTAGAACTAGGGAGGAGGAGTGGTGGTGGGCGAGGATGATGGCTGGGGAGCTCGTGCTGGCCGCTGTGGCGACCCTGCTCGCGTCGTCGCTCCTGGCTCTGGTGCTCAGCCACTTCCTGCCTTTGCTTCTGAATCCCAAGGCCCCCAAGGGAAGCTTCGGGTGGCCGCTCCTCGGCGAGACGCTGCGGTTCCTCACGCCGCACGCGTCCAACACGCTGGGCGGCTTCCTGGAGGATCACTGCTCCAGGTAATAATAACGTACTACTGCTGTAATTGTAAATAGCTAGCTACTAGTCGTCCAGTGTTCCAGTGTCGTCGTTTAATTACCATCCACCATGCACACAGCAGGCACAGAACTGTCTGGGTCTGGCCGGCCATATGAGAATGAGATCTTGTTAATAATCACCTCACCGTGCAATTAAGTATTGCGCCATTATTTCATGTGACAGCAAAAGGTGATGCTGTGCTGCCGCTGTCATGTCTAAGCAGCCTTTTTCATCTATCATGCATGCATCTCTCATGTTTTTGTTTTGGTTGCCTTGTTGGTTCCGAGCCCGTGACAGTCTGACTGACTCACTCACGGTGAATGAAGTGAAAAAGATAAGAGGTCCGGGAGGGGTAGTAGTAGTAAAGGTTAATAAACGTGGATTTACAAGCATGCATGGTCCTACTGTAGTATAGCTAATGACAGCATTGTTGTTGCCGGCCGTTGATGACGACGGACGGTATGTGATGCATGCGATCGATGCAGGTATGGGCAGGTGTTCAAGTCCCACCTGTTCTGCACCCCCACGGTGGTGTCCTGCGACCAGGACCTCAACCACTTCATCCTGCAGAACGAGGAGCGGCTGTTCCAGTGCAGCTACCCCAGGCCGATCCATGGCATCCTGGGCAAGTCCTCCATGCTCGTGGTCCTGGGCGAGGACCACAAGCGCCTCAGGAACCTCGCCCTCGCCCTCGTCACCTCCACCAAGCTCAAGCCCAGCTACCTCGGCGACATCGAGAAGATCGCGCTGCACGTCGTCGGCGCATGGCGACGACACGACGGCGGCGGCGGCGGCGGCGGCGGCGGCGGCGTCAGAGTCATCGCCTTCTGCGAGGAGGCAAGAAAGGTTAGCTAGCAGCTATTCACCGATCGAAAGAATCGCCATGTTGCCTCTGCATGAATCGATCGGTCTTTTGCCATGGTGACTTTGTTTGACTTACAACTTACAAGGGTTGTTTCTTCCTTGCCTTTCCTTCCTCTGGGTCGGCCGGCCGTGTCCTCTGCTCTGTCCTTGAGAAGCACAGTTCGCATTCAGTGTGATAGTGAAGCAGGTGCTGGGGCTGTCACCAGAGGAGCCGGTCACTGCAAGGATACTGGAGGACTTCCTGGCCTTCATGAAGGGCCTCATCTCCTTCCCTCTCTACATCCCAGGGACCCCATATGCCAAGGCTGTCCAGGTAATCATCCACCATGTCTTTAGTAGCACATGCCATGCTTGCATTAATAAAGAACCATCGATCTCTTCATTAGTATATATGTGCTTATTACATCAGTGAGGAATACAGTATATAGCTGTGGTTTATTTTGTTGCATTAATTATCTGCTGCTCCTAATAATATGAATCCTAATGGCAGGCGAGGGAGAGGATATCCAACACTGTGAAGGGCATCATCGAGGAGCGGAGGAGTGCTGGGTCATGCAACAAGGGTGACTTCCTTGACGTGCTGCTGTCAAGCAACGAGCTCTCTGACGAGGAGAAAGTGAGCTTCGTGCTGGACTCCCTGCTGGGAGGATATGAGACCACCTCGCTCCTCATCTCCATGGTCGTTTACTTCCTTGGGCAGTCTGCTCAAGATCTGGACCTGGTTAAGGTAATTTATGCCTGCTTTATTTTAAACTTCTGTGAAGGCACTCTGCTAATTTATTTTTATGCTGGTGGCCATCAATAAATTAAACTATCCATGAACATGCAGAGGGAGCACGACAGCATAAGATCCAACAAAGGGAAGGAGGAGTGCTTGACTTCAGAAGACTACAAGAAGATGGAATATACCCAACAAGTGAGATAGATGATCATTCATTCAATATGTACATGATAGTATTAGACACATGGCAGTAATTTGTAATCCCTCCACTCCAAGGATTTTGAATTTCTGTTAGCAGCAACAGCAACCCACACAAATACTTGAATCTCCAAAAACATTAGATTTTTTTTATTTTTTTTGCTGTAAGTAAATCAATATATACATATGTATGTGGAAATGCTGTTGTCATGCTGATGACGTGGTGGTTGCATGCTCTTGTTGCAGGTTATCAACGAGGCGCTGAGATGTGGCAACATTGTCAAGTTTGTCCACCGGAAGGCGCTCAAAGATGTCAAATACAAAGGTGAGATGAATGAAGCCCCTCCTGCATTTCGCGGCAGATTCCATTTGTGCTCATCACATGATAATGGATCAGGCAGAGGGGATGGTCGCACCTTTAAGCCTGATTTTTAAGCATTGTTATGCCCAGAATACCTCCTAGCTTTTGCTAAACGAAGATGCTCAAAAGCAAGTGGCTCTCCCTTTTGCTCTGTTGCAGAGTATCTGATTCCATCTGGCTGGAAGGTCCTACCGGTCTTCAGCGCTGTTCATCTGAACCCCTCACTTCATGGAAACGCACAACAGTTTCAGCCCTGTAGATGGGAGGTACGTACCTTGTTTTCTTTCTCACTGAGACTCCTTCCTAATCACTGTTCTGGCAATGATCCAATGATTCATGTTCCATAAATAGGCAAGCTTAGCCTACATATTCAAAACTGAAATATACAAATAAAAGGCTGAGGACCTATCAAACAAGCTTATCAGGGGCTTTTAGGGAATCTTCTTTAAAGTGTGTACTCTAACTAATTGCTACCTTTAATTAGTGTGTGTCCATCTGTGACATAATTACTCACAACTGTTCTGGTATCTTCAGATGCCAAGCATGCTGCTGCCTGATGTAGTGCTTGTTGTTAATGGTCCTAACCATGATTCCGTTCGTTGAAAGCCAGCCCTCTGGGCTTTGTTCCTTTTTTTTTGTTTAATGATGTTCATGGTTTCATTCATATGTGTGACTCATCTGATTGATATACCAGGGGACAAGCCAAGGGACAAGCAAGAGGTTTACACCGTTCGGTGGTGGCCCCCGGCTCTGCCCAGGATCAGAGCTTGCTAAAGTAGAGGCTGCTTTCTTCCTCCATCACCTTGTCCTCAATTATAGGTAAAAACAATGGATGGCCTTAGTCAAAGCATAGTATGCATCAACATCGTGCAAATTTCTAGCCAACATAAGGAAATAATGTCAGGACCGTTTTAATCCAAATAGAACAATATCTGTCAGGCCATGAACGTAAAAGCAAAATAATGCAGTAATCATTGAACATTTGAACCACATGCTAGGAAGTAATGGCAAGAAGGTTATGACAACACTGTTAAATACAAAAATATGATGAGGCATAAATGGACAAGGACCCAGAATAATGAGGTCATTTGTGTCAGACCAATAGTAAGAAAAAAATATAGCAAGTGATGGCCACAAGGTTAAGATAAGAACTGGTCTCTCTAATTTATGTTTTTATCGACAGGGACCACAAGTCACAGAATAAATGTTTAAGTAATTTTGGATCCAGAACTGTAGAACATATCAGACGACAACAAACAGAACAAACATTGGCAGCATTAGGTTTTCGACAAGTAGGTTTTGCAAGTTGAGGGGTATCATACGAGATATAGAATTCTGCAATGTGATCAAACTGTCAAATGTTGTCCATATAACCATCTGAATGTGACAAATGACTAGCTATTGTCATTTTTATTTCAGAGTAGTAAAATCACTTAACAGTTTTCGAAATGCCATTAGATGATCATCGCTTTTCGGTTCTTGAAAACCTTGCAGATGGAGAATTGATGGCGATGACATTCCGATGGCATACCCATATGTGGAGTTTCAGAGAGGTCTGCCAATAGAAATCGAGCCAACTTCACCTGAATCTGGACTGTCCTGAAGCTTGAGCCGCAGCGCGTTCATCAGTTAGTAGTACGCCAGAGAGAAAGGGGAAGAAGGTGCATGGAGCATATACATGAAGGATCAGTGACAAATCCCATAAATTAAGGAAACACTGAGCACGGGCTAGTAGCTAGCATGAGGCAGCTGAGACTGTAATTTGATGTACATGGTGTAGATATATTTTGTCCATGGCAATTGCTTGAGGTGGTTGATTCACTTCACCCTGTAAAACATTCTCCAGTGGTTCAAGTACTATCCTATAAAAAAGAAGGGCCCCTGGGTTTCGTAAGGTTCTCGTCATCTAACTTTGTAGGACTCAGCTAGATATCGTTACTAACAACTGGCTGTAGTTCCGTTCTGGAGTCAGGACGCGGCATACAGCTGCAAGATGAAAATGCCAAAAAGGGGGGCAAAGTTTGTTTGACATTTGATCAGCCACAAGTTCTGTTCTAGAGTCAGGAAGCGGTACACATCAAGAGGAAAATTTCAAAAAAGTTCTGATCTAGAGCCAGGATGCAGGATACAGCTGCAGGATTGAAAATGTAAAAAGAAGGAAAAGAAAAATAGCAGGATACAGCAGCAAGTTGAAAATGTAAAAAAAGAAAAAAATACAAAAAAAATTGGCCCATGCAGGTCTCGAACCTGCGACCTTCGCGTTATTAGCACGACGCTCTAACCAACTGAGCTAATAGGCCAACTTGTGAGTTATACACTTATACAGTTACTTATTGGACACTTGTACAGTTATTTATTGTACTACATGTCATATGTGGCGATCAACTGCTAACGAAAACAATGTTGTTTCATTCAAAGTAAAATCATGATTTCATCCCAAAGCATCGTTTATTCATGAGAATGATAATATCAACATATGTACAAGCACAACGATTGCTACGGACATATTCTCAAAAGTGTTCCACAAGCACAAACTGGAGAGCATAAAAGCTACCACCTTATTGAACAGAAAATAACTAGGGAGGCAGGCAACTGGATCAGAAGAAAGTCTAATTCAATGGTTCCAGGGAGGAACAGCCGCTGGACTTTAGGTACTATGCTTGGGATTTGAGGAAATCTGGCTGATTTGTAACTGATCTAACCCATGCCCATTTGTGATCATTCACATCGACAGGGTTCTTTGCCACAGCGACATCTTCCAGTGGTATGTAACTGTAGGTCCCATTTACTGGACCAGGTACAAAGCCAGTAAACCCAGCCATGACCCCATGGATGGCAGAATGTGCCAGCAAAGTGCAATACAAATTGTCGGTGGCATTTGCAGGAACCGCTCGAATCATGTATGTAGGGTCAATGTACTTCACAGTGAACAGCTCATCAGGATGTTCTCTCTTCCACCATCTGCCCAGCTCGGATTTCAGCCAGGGTCCCACATCAAGAAACACAATGTTGCCAGACTCATCCTGCTCTCGCTTCTGATCATCAGTCCGGGGAATCAGTTCCTGACCAGCTCCTTCAGCAACCACGATGACAGCATGCCCCTTCTTCTTAATCCGTTCATACAGAAACTCAAACAGGCCACCCTTACCTTCCAGGTGGAAATCAACCTCTGGGATCAAGCAGCAGTCAACATCGCGACTGCTCAGAGTGGCATGAAGGGCGATATGGCCAGTACTCCTCCCCATAAGTTTGACAAGGCCTACACCATTGACAGCGCTAACAGCCTCCACATGAGCAGCGTCAATTGCCTGCTGAGCAATCTCCACCGCAGTTTGGAAACCGAATGATCTGTCTATGATGCCAATGTCATTGTCCACAGTTTTTGGGATCCCAGTGATGGATATGTTCAAACCGCGGCGTTTGAACTCTTGAAAGATTGCCACAGCTCCTCTCATGGTTCCATCCCCACCGATCGCATAT
The DNA here is from genome assembly GCF_000003195.3 of Sorghum bicolor. Taxonomy (NCBI): domain Eukaryota; kingdom Viridiplantae; phylum Streptophyta; class Magnoliopsida; order Poales; family Poaceae; genus Sorghum; species Sorghum bicolor. The sequence continues at coordinate 48,251,838 of NC_012875.2, forward strand.
ATCTTCAATAAAAAAGAAACATTTGGAAGTGATCAGTTTAGTTTATATATACTTGATAATGAAGCACAGGCATTAGCAAAAGCACTCAAAACACATGTAAGAACTATAGGGAAACAATTGACCGCTATGAGTAAGGCCTTGTTTAGTTGTGAAAACTTTTTGGATTTCGCTACTGTAGTATTTTCGTTTGTATTTGACAAATATTGTTCAATTATGTACTAAGTAGGCTCAAAAGATTCGTTCGTTTGTATTTGACAAATATTGTTTCAATTAGGTACTAAGTAGGCTCAAAAGATTCGTCTCACGATTTACAGGTAAACTGTACAATTAGTTATTTTTTTATCTACATTTAATGCTCCATGCATGTGCCACAAGATTCGTAGCGAACAGGAATCTTAAAAACTTTTTGGATTTTGGTGGGAACTAAACAAGGCCTAAACAGCTCAAAAACTCATAGCCTACTTAGCCTTTCTGGACCCTGAAACCTCGAACTAAATAGTGTAGCACTACTTCTCTTCTGTTGTACCCATGAACTGCCCAGATTCACTATTGGTATTTAAGTGTGTAAACTGTAAATGGCGCAAAATCCCAATTTTACATTACGGTGCCTGTGCTCTTAGTGTTGCTCTCACCTGCGTATACCCGCGCGCGACGATGCCGTCGACGATCTTGCCGAGATCGAAGCCACCCCTCGTGGTCTTGAGCACGGTGCCGCCCTTCTTGTGCCAGTCGTCGACGGCGGCGGGGTCGAGCCTGACGTGATCCTCGTCGGTGCCATAGAACCCTCGGTATCCCGCGGCGACGCCGAAGACGTGGCGGACGCCGTAGAGCTCGTGGAGCCCCACGACGAGCTCCCTGAGCACGGTGTTGAGCCCGGGGCAGAGCCCCCCGCAGGTGACGAGCGCGGCGCGCGCCGCGGCCGGGTCGACGGCGATCTCCCCGCGGGGCCCCGCGCGGCGGTAGGCGACGAGCGGGGACGGCGCCGCGGAGGCCAGGTCGAAGAAGGCGTGGCGGAGGGTAACGTCCCCCGGCGAGATGTAGAAGGTGGCCGGCGGGTGGAAGTAGGGGTGGCGCGAGATGGGGTTCTGGACCGCCGGGGTCGGGGACGGGGATGCGGCGGAGGCTAGCGCGGAGGGGAGGCGCGGCACGTCGCGGAGGGTGAGCGGCGGGAGCGTCACGGTGGTGTTGGTCGGCGCGGTGGCGTCGTTTTCGGCGGCGGCGGGGGTGCCGCCGGAGCTGCGGGCGGCGGTGGGGTCCATGTGTCGGTGAGCGAGGTGGGTGCGCGGCGGGATGGGAGCGAGAGATTGTCAAGAGGGGTGGGGGCGGGGTTTTACTGGCGCGACGTGTGGCGGTTTCAGCGGGGAGGTTTTTGAGCTTCCAGAAACTAGGGAGGCGCGGGCCACCGGCCACCTCAACAGCTCGTGGCTTTTTTTAAAGAGAAAAAAATGGCCACGTAAACAGTGTTAGGCACCGCACGGCGTAGCCTCGAGTCGACACGTCGTGTAAAGTAAGACATTGTTTAGTTTCCAAAAATTTTCAAGATTCCCCGTCACATCGAATCTTGAGGCACATGTATGAAGCATTAAATATAGACGAAAACAAAAACTAATTACACAGTTTACCTGTAAATTGCGAGACGAATCTTTTAATCCTAGTTAGTCTATGATTGGATAATATTTGCCACAAACAAACGAAAGTGCTACAGTAGCAAAATCCAAAATTTTTCTTAAACTAAACAAGGCCTAAATAAATCTCGGTTTATCCAGGGTGATGAAGGATTTGAGGTGGTTGCTTTGCATTTCGCAACTCGTGGAGCTGATGCACGGTCGGCACACCTTCCCCGGGCCGGCGCAGTTGGCAAGGAGGCCACCGCATCACGGATTCATTCATGGCGGCCACGGTGCTCGTTTCATTTGCCATAAGGACGGCGTGCTCCAAATAGATATTCGTAGTTCTTTTTTAGTCTAATTTAATACTAATTAGATAATTTATTTTTTTATTTTTTCATATAATTTATTAAATTAAACTAATAAAAACCATGAGTATCTATTTAGAGCACTAACATCATCTTTAAATTCGCCATCACCAGCGGTGCAATCAAGTACTCCGTCGTTGCTAAGACCAGTCTCAATGCATGTTTCATGATAGTGTCATACACATTAAATAGGATGTCACATAAGCAAAATTGCTGACTTGGTAAGGTTATTTAATGAAGGAGTTTCATCAGATGTGAGAGGAGTTTCATCCCCATAAAACTCTTGTGGCTCGGTTAGCTAGTTTATAGTCTGGGTAACTATGTTATGAAACTATGCATTGAGACTGACCTAAGACCCGCATGGTCACAGAGGGATTCAGGGATGCGGTGGCCTCGTGGGATTGCAAGAGAACCTAATAAAAATGGTGATAACTCATACATATGTTGCTAAAAAAATTACAGTAACATATACACAGAGGATTAATGGTGTAAGAGATGATATTAATCATCTTTTTTCTCCGTAAATCAGTCTACTTATTAGTGACCACTCCATGAACAACTATGGTACTCCCATGAGAACACGCTATTAATCTCGTCAAAATTGGGCGCAAACTGCTAGATGCCTTATAATATCAAATATCATATTCGTTTACATTAATTAGAAGTATTTAGGTAATTATCACATTTTATATAATGTAAAATAACAAAAAACTTTCTCTAATAATTAATCATAAAAATTTCAGTCCGCCAAAAATTTGTCCGCCTCCAGTCCGACACTTTAGACTTTTTCTCGCTCTTAGTCCTCATTGCTTGCTTGCTTCTTCCCTGGTTCCTCGCTCTGGGCAATGAGTTGATGTCCGTGGATGTCCCTAACTTGCCCTGGTCACGTTCCACTGAATTTTAAGACAACGTTCCATCATGTTTCCGTTCCGCGAATCGGAACGATGTTCCCGGAATGTGGAACGTGGCCACATCCCCGTTGAAGGGTCGAGATGGCGGACTAGAGAGGGGGTGAATAGTCCTTTCTAAAACTTATTACGCCGGCTAACCGAAACAAATGCGGAATTAAAACTATCTGTCTAGCCAAGACTACACCCCTCTATCTAAGTTCTCTAGCACCTTGAAAAAATCCTAAACAAGCAAGCAAGGTGGTACCTTAGCAAGAGCTCACCTAACCAATTCTAAGAGTAAGGTCACACAAACCTATGCCACTAGTATTTTGCAAACTGGGGGAGCTCCTACACAAACTAGTGAGGCAAAACGCACAAAGCCTAAGCTCACTAGCATGCTCAATAACAAGGCAACTAATGCCAAATTAGAGAGCGCAACTTACTTAGCTACACAAACTAAGCAATGTGGCTAATAAGGTTACACAAACCAAATTAGTCACGCAAGGAAACTACTTCTAGCTACACAAGCAAGAAGGTAACTAGCAAGCTACACAAGCTAACTAATTACAAGAGCAACTACACAAGCACAAGTATATGAAAATAAGAACAAGCTTGTGTTAGGAACTTTCCAAACCAACAGGAAGAATAATGTTGACATGATGATTTTCTCCCGGTTCACATGGTTGCCACCAAGCTACGTCCCCGTTGAGACAAGCTCCAAGGTTGCCACTGGTCCTCTTGCTAGTGGTGACCCGCAAGTCACACTCTCCCACGTGGAGTGCTTACCACAAGCTCTAGCACTTGACCCGGCCAGACCACTTGTCGCTCTTCACGTCTCGCTCAACTAGAGTTGCTCTTCGCGATTCACGCGGGGTGAGCACCGTACCCCTCACAATCTCTTCTCCGGAGCACCGCACAATCTCCTTGCGTGCTTCGACGGAGTCACAAGCCACCAAGCCGTCTAGGAGGTGGCAACCTCCAAGAGTAACAAGCACCACCGGCTTGCAACACGAACACCTAGTGTCACTCGATGCAATCTCTCAATGCAAAGCACTAGAATCGCTCACTCGCTATTGATTCACACTCTTGCAAGTGTAGGATCTCTGGAAGTACAGGAAGTGGCCTAGAGGGGGGTGAATAGGCCTGTTCAAACTTTTTCAGCAAAGTTGATCAGTCACACAGGCAAGGGCGGCAGTGAGGCCCTCCCAGGGCGGCACTGCCGGCCTCAACAGAAAAACAAACAGAAGCTTCACTGAATTGATTCAAAGTTTACCCAGGGAAATTTAGATCGACTAAATTTCCAAGCTTCCTGCAAGATGTTAGAGCACGAGTATGTAGCTAGAATGTGCTGGAGCCTCCCCACCAAGTAGATCGGCCTCAAATCCTAATACAAACTCATACACAAGTGAAAGCACACAAGACACAAGATTTTTACCGTGGTTCAGCTGTTGCCACAACAAGGCTTGGCCTACTCCATGTTGTTGAGGCGCCCACACTAGGACCGGCTTAGCCACACAGGCTTACCTTCTCCTCGTTCTCAAAGCAAGGATTTTACCCCTTGCAAAGAGTGAAGAATGTATTAGCTGCAAGGGTAACCTTACAAACCTTCCCTTGGCTGCCACACACGTTGGCAAGCTCTAGGGCGACGCCTAGCCGGCTAGGAGCAAGCTCCAAGAGTAACAAACTCAAGGCTGCCGGCCAAACGTGAACCAAAAGCTCTTTTTGACACTGGGAATCAATGGATCTGCTCTCCAATCGAAGTTTGCTGCCTTTTCCCTCAAGTTTTGATGGTTGGAATCAAGGATTGGCTTGGGGGCTTGAGGAGCAACAATGGAGGGAGAGAGAAGTGAGCTCTGGTCGGTTTGCAACGGTTGGGAGCGAGGAAGATGAGCAGGTTACCGTTTGAGACGGTCTGAAAGGGTATTTATACCCAGCTCTCCAACTGTCACAGGGTAGGGCAGCAGTGTCGCCCTTAGAGGGCGGCAGTGCCGCCCTTGCCTGAACCAGCCTGAAAACACCAAAGTGTAGAGAGAAAGATATGCTGGCTAGGCATGGGTCTGAGGATGTTGATGAGCTTTTGAGCCTTTGGTTCACAATTTGATCAACAACCTTGGAGTCCCTCTTTATAGTACGGCTTTTCCTATACTCAAATTCAAACCGAAAACGAATTAAACCTCCTTTGGAGCTAGGAAAGCCATCCTTTAGAAATGGGGGATCCTCCATGGTATTCAACAACCTCTTTGCTATATTCCCTGCTTGTCATCTCAGCAAAACTCATTAGTTCCCTAATTCGGTGGTCATCAACGCCAAAACCCACAATAGGCTTGATTGCACTTACAATCTCCCCCTTTTTGGTGATTGATGACAACCAAATTAGAGCTTACAAAAGATAATAATCATAACTGAGATTTAAATGGTCATGGGCATAGGAGCTCCCCCTAAATGTATGATTGGAGTTTTGAATACTCAAACTTGACATGAAATTCAAGCTTCATACATTTAGCAAGTGATGGAGGACCTCCCCCTATGTCCATGACCTCTGTGGGGTGCAACAAACTGTGTCACGAAATAACCGTGTATGCATATGACAGTTTATACAAGCAGGACAACATGCTGCTGTAGTGGAGGGCCTCACTGCCGCCCTGGTAGGGCGCCACTGCCGCCCTTGCTACACCAGCAGGCTGACAGAAATTTCAAAAAGCATTACACCACACAAACAGGTTAACCAATAGAATTTAAACTAATAATTAAGCCTGACAAGCAGTTCACAAGTACATGTTCACATCCGAAGCAAATAGAGACAAGTAAGTAGCATTATTACAACTTAACAAAGTTTTTGAAGAAGCACTCAGCTCACAAACTAACAACTAACACTCTCATCGGATCTGAACATGAAGATCTGCAGCTGCAGTAACGAAGTCCAGTCGAAAAGAATTGACCCCTCTAATTTCTTAAATTTTCTCCCCCTTTGGCATCAAGTACCAAAAAGAGAGAAGAGAGAAAGAAGAGAGAGCAACTCACTCATCATCGTCATCATCGTCACTGGAAACCACAGCACGACCAGCCCTATGAGTAGTAGCTATGAAGCGAGAGGCACGCGTGGAACGTCGAGGGGCAGCCGCTGAAGTGCTAGCCCGCCGCTGTCTAGCATCATCCCTGAACTGCCGATAGACACTGCCTAGTGTCTCCTGAAGATCTGGATCATCATCATATCCCTGGTGCTCATCATAGCTGTCATGTTCTTCATCAGACTCCGTGTCAGACAGGTGAGGAAGGTCTGGAAACTGAGGAGGTGGAGCAACGGGTGGAAGAAGAGGTAGACCCTGAACCTCTCTAGCTGCATTTATTGCATGCCTGCTCTCCATCCTGTCATCATACTGATTTTGTGCCATGTAAGAACAAGTGCCAAAAATAGCCTTCACCCATTCTGCCAACTTCTGAAAGCGCTTCTTCTTCCTTCCATCTCTCCTCTGTGGCACACTGTGGCCTCCCTCACTATGGTATGAGCTCTCTACTGCAGGAGGTGGGGCTGTTTTACCACCTTTAGTTTTCTTGATGTTATACACAGTGTGGCTACAATCCTTAGGATATCTGACTCCAGTCACTCTCTCAATCATAAACATCAGATAAGGAGCATAAGGAAGTGACCTCCTCCCATCATCCATAGCATATGCCAGCTCTACCCATATGAACCTTGGGATATTAAATTTATCTCCTTCTGGAAATCTGGACAACACATTAGTAATATGGCCATTGAGATCAGTGGCATTCTTTTTTTTGTTGAGTGTCATTTTGATTAGATTGTTCATCACATAATAGAAACTCTTCAACCCAGTCCTCCTGTTGTTCACTTGGGTTGGATCCTCCCTCATAAAACTCACCTCTTGTGGCTCAAACCTTCTCTCATTGTGAATTCGAGAGTAGGTTCTATGGTTATTTCCAAAACCCAATATCCTGCAGAAGGTAATGAAATCAATCCTATAATGAGTACCATCTGTCATCCAATGAACCTCATCATTGTCTCTGTTCCAGAAGTAGGTAGCATGAAACTGGGCAAGTATCTCTCTATTCCAATCATATTTAAAGGACATGAGAGTGGACAGCTCAAACTTATCACATACTTTAATTGCAGCATCAAAATCAGGCTCCTCTTTTGCTTGCATAGCATCAAAGTCAATGAAATGCATCTCACAAATCTTTCCCTTTCTAGCTGGTAGAATAGCAGTGGCATAGAAATTTGAATGAAAAACATTACAGAAACGATAATCAACACCACTTATCTTGCTGTGAGCATAGGGATCCATCTCTCTAGCTTCCTCCACAGCTTTCCAGCTTGCTGCATAGTTGACTATGGGATGATCCACTGTGTCATTTGGTGCCTTGAGTTCAAACTCATCAGTGCTGTCCCTCATGTAGCTGTCATCAAACTCTATAATGTGCAGGGGAGTGTTAGGACAACCTATGGGAGAGATGGTGAAACCAGCCTGCTGCAACATTTCTTCCTGCTGAATATACTGCTGCCTTGCTGCTCTATCATCTCCAAAGAAAACTCCAGAGCTGCTGCCTCTCCCCCTGCCTCTGCGAACTTGTTGTTTGGTGGTTATTTTCCTCTTTCCTCGGTCCATCTATGCCAAAAATGAGCCAAATCAGAAACTGTACATCTGGCATATAGTAGAGCATATGTAGAGTCAATTGATCAAGTGAGATGTGTAGAATATGGACTGTGGGAACTCTCCCTAACCAAGCTGGTCAGGTGAGGGCGGCACTGCCGCCCTGCAGAGTTTCTGCAGTCCCTACTCTACACTTCATCTCTTATTCAACTTACACACATATGCACCACTGTCCATCATACAATCTCTAAGACAGTTCATAAGCATACTAAGTCTAGATGAGCATGAGCTTAAAGAGGATGAACAAGCAAACTAGGATAGATTTAATTTATGAACTTTAATCGATTCACTTTCCCTTCAATGTATTGAAACTGCAGAGAAGCAGTTGCCAAGGCCGGCACTGCCGACCTTAAGCTCCGGCACTGCCGGAGGGCATCTTTCAATACGTCGAGATAAATCAAATCCATTCAAATCCATCCACTAAACCTCTTCCTAATTCATCATCCATCCCCAATAAACAGAAACTTTTGCCCAAAAAGTAGACATTGCATAGATCGGGATCGGTTAGGGTTTCACCTTGCTTTGCTTCCTTGGATTGAGGGGATGAGAGAAGAATGTCCCTCCTTGGATAGGGAGCAGCACACCCCAATTGCACCACTGGAGATGACCAAGGAGGCCTCCTCCTTTCTCCTTCTTCCTCTCGGCAAAGAGATGGCCGAAGGGAAGAGGTTCCCTGGAGCCTTGCGTGAGGGAGAGAGAGACCGAGAGGGAGAGGTGCGGCGCAATGAGGAAGAGAGAGGATGATCACGGGCACGACCAGAGAAGAAAAAGAGAAGTGGGCCCGTGAGATCCAGTCCAAGGTAACTTAGCCTGAACCGCTTAGGGCGGCACTGCCGCCCTCCTTGACAGCAGAGGGATTTAAGAGAAATTAACTTTTCTCTAAAGCTTTAGATATGAACAAATACAACCCAAACACCATGACTAGACACAAGAAAACAATCAAACTATAGTCATGATATTTGAGACAAATTTTTAAGAGGTTTTGAAAGACATAATTAAATCTTTTCAAGTATTTTCTCCTATGCATACTAGTTAATCAAACTAGGTGTGTGCTGGAGTTCAAACCACGTTACGAGAATCCAAAGTTCACTACGCAAAGCACAAAACCTTGTCTCGTCTAGAGGCTTAGTGAAGATATCGGCTAGTTGCTTTTCGGTGCTCACATGGCGAATTTCGATATCTCCTTTGGCTTCGTGGTCTCTCAAGAAGTGATGTCGGACGTCTATGTGCTTGGTTCTTGAGTGACTTACGGGGTTGTTTGCAAGTTTTATGGCACTTTCATTGTCACACAAAAGTGGGATTTTGGTGAATTGACATCCGAAATCACGAAGGGTTTGCCTCATCCAAAGTAATTGAGCACAGCATGCACCGGCTGCAATATACTCGGCCTCAGCTGTGGAAAGGGCTACACAATTTTGCTTTTTAGAACTCTAAGACACTAAGGACCGTCCAAGGAATTGACATGTCCCCGTAGTGCTTTTTCTATCTACTTTGCAACCGGCATAATCAGAATCTGAATAGCCAAGTAGATTGAACTTGGAGCCCTTTGGATACCACAAGCCAAGGTTAGGAGTGTGTACTAAATATCTCAAGATTCTCTTAACAGCCACTAAGTGACATTCTTTCGGATTAGCTTGAAATCTAGCACACATGCACACACTAAGCATAATATCGGGCCTAGATGCACACAGATAAAGTAAAGAGCCGATCATGGAGCGGTATACCTTAATGTCCACGGCCTTCCCTTAATCATCAAGATCAAGATGTCCATTGGTTGGCATGGGAGTATTGATAGGCTTCGCTTTCTCCATGTCAAACTTCTTCAGCATATCAAGGGTGTACTTGGTTTAACTTATGAAAGTCCCTTCCTTCAATTGCTTGATTTGAAATCCGAGGAAATACTTCAGCTCACCCATCATGGACATCTCAAATCTCTTTGTCATGATCCTACTAAATTCCTCGCAAAACACTTGATTAGTACTACCAAATATTATGTCATCGACATATATTTGGCACACAAATATATCATTGCCAATTTTACGAGTGAAAAGAGTAGAATCAGCTTTGCCTATTTCAAAGCCTTTCTTGAGCAAGAAATCCTTAAGGCATTCATACCATGCTCTTGGTGCTTGCTTAAGCCCATAGAGCGCCTTTTGGAGTTTATAGACATGGTTTGGAAACTTGGGATCTTCAAAACCTAGTGGCTGCTCAACATACACCAACTCTTGTATAGGGCCGTTGAGGAATGCACTCTTGACATCCATTTGGAACAGCTTGAAGTCGTGATGTGCAGCAAAGGCTAAAAGCATTCGAATTGCTTCAAGTCTTGCCACTGGAGCAAAGGTCTCTTCAAAGTCCAAGCCCTCTACTTGAGTGTAACCTTGAGCCACCAATCTTGCCTTGTTCCTTGTCACCACTCCGTTCTCATCTTGCTTGTTGCGAAAGACCCATTTGGTGCCAATCACATTGGTATTGGGCCTTTCAACGAGAGTCCACACTTGGTTTCTCTCGAAGTTGTTGAGCTCTTCTTGCATGGCCAAGACCCAGTCCTCATCCGCCAACGCCTTCTCTACCTTATCTGGTTCAATGGAAGACACAAAAGAGAAATGTTGACACAAACTTGCTAAATGTGAACGTGTCAACACTCCCTTTCGAAGACTTCCAAGGATGTTGTCGGCAGGATGATCTCTTTGAATTGTTTGGCGTAGTCTTGGATGCTCAACACCGTCTCGTTCTTCATCTAACTCTTCATCAGCTTCAAGCTCAAAAACTGGTGCAAGATCCAGCCCTTGAGGTGTTGAGGAAGTTGCTGCTGCTGAGGGAGGGGCGGCACTGCCGCCCTGTTGCTGAGCAGCAGGTGTGGCTGACACATTTGCATCGAGTGCATCAGCGGAAGACTTGTCAGCAGCATCTTGGGGATCCTCCTGAGCAGTGGCTTTTTCTTCTTGTGGCCTTATGTCACCAAGAGCCAATTGCTTGATTGCCTCACATGGTGGATCCTCCTTTCCTGCAACACTTTCATCAATATGCTCTACTTGAGAGCCGTTAGACTCATCAAATGAGACATCTATCGCAACTTCAACTCTACCAGAGGTTTTGTTGTAGATGCGGTAGGCATGCTCATTTGATCCATAACCAAGAAGAATGCCTTCATCAACTTTAGGTGCAAACTTAGAGGTTTTGGGCCTTTTATTGGGTATGAAACACTTGCACCCAAACACTCTAAAGTATGACACCTTTGGTTTGTTACCGGTTAGCAGCTCATATGAAGTCTTCTTGAGTTTCTTGTGTAGGTAGAGGCGGTTGATTGCATGGCAAGCGGTGTTGATTGCTTCGCACCAAAATAGGTTTGAAGTCTTATACTCATTAAGCATTGTTCTTGCCATGTCAACAAGTGTTCTATTCTTCCTCTCTACTACACCATTTTGCTGCGGGGTGTATGGAGTTGAAAACTCATGCTTGATGCCTTCATCATCAAGAAATTCTTCAACTTGGGTGTTTTTGAACTCGCTGCCATTATCACTTCTTATTTTCTTGATGGGCAGCCCAAACTCTCTTTGTGCTCTTCTCACAAAGATCTTTACTTTCTCTTGTACCTGAGATTTCTCAAAGACAAAGAATACCCAAGTGAAGCGAGAATAATCATCAACAATAACTAATCCATATTTGTTACCCCCGATGCTTAGGTAGGCGACCGGTCTAAAGAGGTCCATATGTATCAACTCCAATGGTTGAGTGGTCGTCATGATACTCTTTGGTGGGTGTGGTACACCTACTTGTTTCCCGGCTTGGCAAGCACCACATATCCTGTCTTTCTCAAATTCAACATTTGTTAGTCCAATGATGTGGTTGTCTTTTTGGAGTTTGGCCAAGTTCCTCATGCCAACATGTGCTAGACGGCGATGCCATAACCAGCCCACGCTAGATTTTGCCATTAAACAGGTCTCAAGCTTGGCCTTACCTTTGTTGAAATCAACTAGGTAAAGCTTGCCCTTCAAGCGAACCGTAAAGACAATAGAGGAATCCTCCCTCTTAAAGACTTCCACACCTTTCTCCGTAAAGAGACAATTGTAACCAGCCTCACACAATTGTGAAACTGATAACAAGTTGTATCCCAATGGATCCACATGCAAGACATTTGAAATGGAAGAGTTTGTTGTGATAGCAACCTTACCAAGACCGACAACTTCCCCCTTGGAGTTATCACCAAATATGATAGATTCTTTTGAATTTGTAGTTGGGGAATATGTTGAGAACATACTCTTCTCTCCGGTCATATGATTTGTACAGCCGCTGTCAAGCACCCAACTTGACCCACCGGAGGAGTATGTCTGCAAAACAAGTTTAGTTCCTTGGTTTAGGTCCCCAATCTTTCTTGGGGCCTTGCATGTTAGTCACAAAAATTTTAGGAACCCAAATGGAAGTGTTAAGATACACATTTCTGCCCTTGCCAACATATTTGGCAATCACTTCCCCTTTGCTGTTATTTTTCAACACAAAGGAAGTATTCACAATTGGGCTTTGTGTCTTTGCCTTTGGTTGATAGAAACTTTTCTTTGGAGTCCCCCTGTTCTGCTTTCTGGGTTGCTGGGACTCCCCCTGAGGCTGGCATACCTTCTTTTGTGCTTTCACAGGCTCAGGTTTGAGGTTGGTAGCCTTCCCTTGTCTGGGGAGGGCGGCACTGCCACCCTTCAGGTCCTCACTGCCGCCCTTGGCTGGCCAGTGGGCTCAGGACTGCTTTTGTACTCCCTTCTGTGCAGGCTGTTCTGCACCAACCTTACCTTTGCTCGTGAATTTAACACACTCAAAGCCATTCACCAGGTCTCTTCCATTGGTCTTTCCTCCTTTTGTGTGGCCAAGTCCATCCTTGACTTTGGGATTTCTCCCATCCTTGTAGTTTGGCCTATTTTGCTGAACTTCTTTACCTTGTGGTTTGTTCTCACACTTGGTGTTCAACAGATGTGTGAGCCTCGTGATCTCCTTTTTCATAGCCTCCATGTTTGCAAGATTTGTGGAATACATGTTTAAGTCAAGATTATTGCATTTTCCACAACTTTCACTAATGGAGGGAGTACTAGTCTCATTTGACTTAGAGGACTGTGAGGTACTCTCCCAAACAAGATTGTATCGCTGCTCAAGACCTTTATGCTTTTCATCTAAGACATAATACTTTTGCTTGAGTGCATCTACTTCCTTCTTTGTGAGAGTGTGGCTTTCTTTTTCTTTCTTTATACTTTTCTTTAGTGCAGCCACCTCACTCTCCAATGAGTCAATTTCTTTAATTTGAGCCAGATTTTTCTTAGCTTGCTCCTTGATGTCATCATTTCTTAAATTAATTTCATTATTGAGATCTAGTACTTCCTTCATTAGCCTAGAGATGTAGACTTTAGTTTTATGATCACACTTTTTAGTCATTTCATTAAATTCATCATCACTAGAGTCATCATCACTAGAGGAGTCACTTAGTTCACTACTAGAGATTTCTTTGTGGATTGAAGAAGATTTGGATTTGGTTTGTACCTTCCCACCCTTTGCCATAAGACAAATGTGGGGGCTGCCATCTTGCTCATCATCGGTCATGTTGTCGAAGAGCCTTGGTGAAGATGTTGACTTGAGGACAGCCATGGTAGCCACCTTCTCATCTTCACTTGAGGTCTCTTGAGTTGAGTCCCATTCATGCCCGATGTGTGCTTCTCCAACCCTCTTGTAATTTCTCTTGTTGTCATGCCTTTGTTCCTTCTTTTTCTTTGCCTCTGGACATTCTGCAACAAGATGCTCGGTGCTGCCACAGTTAAAGCACAATCTCTTCTTCTTGTTTTGGAACTTCCTTGGAGTGAACTTGAATCCATGTTGCTTCAGCCCCCGTCTATGCTTGCTTATGAAGAGGGTAATATCATCTATCTTCTCATAATCACCATCACTACCATCACTATCACTAGAGGATGAAGATGGATCACATTCTTGAACTTGCTTTGCTTTCTTGGGCTGACTTGTTGATGCTTGCTTGCTGCTCTTGGATTTGCTGCAGCCACCTTGCTTGTTTGATTGCTTTGCCTTGAGTGCTATATCATTGACCTTCATGCCTTCTAACTTGGCTTGCAGCTCGCCAAGCTTTCTTCTCTCATTAGCCTCTTCTCTTTGCATGTCAAATGTCAACAATCTTCCAAGCACATCACTTGGGGTGAAGTGCTCGAAATTCTTCTTGTCTCTAATGAGAGTGACCACGGTCTCATTCCTTGGTGAGTATGCTTCCAACATTACTTTCACAACTTTATGGTCATCAAGGTCACCACCATAGCCTCTAATTTTTCCAACTAGCACCATCAACCTATCAAACATTTCTTGTGGCCCTTCATCACCAACAATCACAAACCTATTGAGCTTGGCCATCATCAAATCAATTTTGGCCTTCCTCACTTTGTCAACACCTTCATGAGCTAAAACCAAAGTATCCCAAATCTGCTTGGCCACATTCACATTCATCACTCGGTTGTACTCATTTCCATTGAGAGCACTAAGAAGAATGCTTGTGGCTTGATTATTGAAGTGGACAGCAATCATTTCTTCATTTGTTGGATTCTCTGGATCTGCAGGTTCCTGAAATCCATCACAAACAACATCCCAAAGACCGGGGTGAAGAGCTCCAAGATAGCGACTCATCAAATGCTTCCACTTAGCAAAGTCGGTCCCATCGAAATGAGGCAACTTGCCAGCGGGCACATTGACAAGACACTTCTTGTCTCGGTTAGACAAATAAGAATAGTTAAAGGATACAGCGGAATATTTCTTTTTGTTGCTGTTGTCCTCCTTTGTTGATTTGCCCTTCTTGTCCTTCTTGGAGCGGTTATATGATTCATCATCATCACCATCATCCGTACTAGACGATAGCTCACTTGATGATACATCATACACCTCCTTTTCTTTCTTCTTCTCTTCTTCTTTCTTTGTTGCCCTTCTTTTGGCTCGCTCTTCTCTTTTGGCTTTTCTTTCTTCTTTTCTCTTCTTTTTGGCAGCTAGCTTCTCATCTTCTTTTCTTTTTGCTTTAGCTTCTCTTCTTGCTTGCCTCCTTTGCCTTCTCTCGGGGTCGGTAGTCATACCACCATCAGGCTTGAGGGTGGAGTTGCTGGCTGTTGAGACTGATAGCTCACTGCTATCACTCTCAACCAGCACATCCTCAGCTTGTGCGGCTAGAATAGACTTATCCTTCGCCCCCGAGCTTCCCGCAACTTCCATACTTCACGCGGTGAAGCGTATACGAAGCAACTAAGCTCTGATACCACTTGTAGGATCTCTGGAAGTACAGGAAGTGGCCTAGAGGGGGGGTGAATAGGCCTATTCAAACTTTTTCAGCAAAGTTGATCAGTCACACAGGCAAGGGCGGCAGTGAGGCCCTCCCAGGGCGGCACTGCCGGCCTCAACAGAAAAACAAACAGAAGCTTAATTGAATTGATTCAAAGTTTACCCAGGGAAATTTAGATCGACTAAATTTCCAAGCTTCCTACAAGATGTTAGAGCACGAGTATGTAGCTAGAATGTGCTGGAGCCTCCCCACCAAGTAGATCGGCCTCAAATCCTAACACAAACTCATACACAAGTGAAAGCACACAAGACACAAGATTTTTACCGTGGTTCAGCTGTTGCCACAACAAGGCTTGGCCTACTCCACGTTGTTGAGGCACCCACACTAGGACCGGCTTAGCCACACAGGCTTACCTTCTCCTCGTTCTCAAAGCAAGGATTTTACCCCTTGCAAAGAGTGAAGAATGTATTAGCTGCAAGGGTAACCTTACAAACCTTCCCTTGGCTGCCACACACGTTGGCAAGCTCTAGGGCGACGCCTAGCCGGCTAGGAGCAAGCTCCAAGAGTAACAAACTCAAGGCTGCCGGCCAAACGTGAACCAAAAGCTCTTTTTGACACTGGGAATCAATGGATCTGCTCTCCAATCGAAGTTTGCTTCCTTTTCCCTCAAGTTTTGATGGTTGGAATCAAGGATTGGCTTGGGGGCTTGAGGAGCAACAATGGAGGGAGAGAGACGTGAGCTCTGGTCGGTTTGCAACGGTTGGGAGCGAGGAAGATGAGCAGGTTACCGTTTGAGACGGTCTGAATGGGTATTTATACCCAGCTCTCCAACTGTCACAGGGTAGGGCGGCAGTGTCGCCCTTAGAGGGCGGCAGTGCCGCCCTTGCCTGAACCAGCCTAAAAACACCAAAGTGTAGAGAGAAAGATATGCTGGCTAGGCTTGGGTCTGAGGATGTTGATGAGCTTTTGAGCCTTTGGTTCACAATTTGATCAACAACCTTGGAGTCCCTCTTTATAGTACGGCTTTTCCTATACTCAAATTCAAACCGAAAACGAATTAAACCTCCTTTGGAGCTAGGAAAGCCATCCTTTAGAAATGGGGGATCCTCCATGGTATTCAACAACCTCTTTGCTATATTCCTTGCTTATCATCTCAGCAAAACTCATTAGTTCCCTAATTCGGTGGTCATCAACGCCAAAACCCACAATAGGCTTGATTGCACTTACAGCAAGCACAAGCGAGTTAGAGGCTTTTCTAGCACTCCCCAAGCATGGACACTAAGTCCCAAGAGTGCTCAGCACAAGCCAAGGCCGGCCACCACTTCTATTTATAGCCTCAAGGGCTAAACTAGCCGTTGCCCCTTCACTGGGCAAAAGTCGTGGGCACCGGACGCTCACAGGGAGCCACCGGACGCTCAACTTTCAGCGTCCGGTGCTCAGGCGTCAGCCACGTGTCACTAGCCGTTTGAACTCGACCGTTGCCGCTAACGGCTACCACGCGCTCGCGCCTGACAAAGCACCACCGGACGCTCAACTAGTCCACACCGGACGCGTCCAGTGCACACCGGATCCGTGCGCAGAGAGCTCCGCAAACTCGCAGGGTCACCAGACACAAGCCACCGAACGCACCCTGAGCGTCCGGTGCTCTTCAGTCAGAAACACCTCGCATGCACTCGCTGACGTCACGCACCACCGGACGCTCGAACAGTAACCGCCCAGCGTCCGGTGCGCTCTGCACACCTGAGCCACAAACTGACACTACACCGGACGCTCTGGACCAGCGTCCGGTGCTGCCAACACCAGCGTCCGGTGAGTGTTCACTCCTGCGACTTCTCCAAACTTCCCACCGACGCAATAGAAAATATGCACTTAATTTTCTCAAAAGCGCCGAGGAACCCACACCCCTCTCAACCCTAGGAACTCCACATCCTTTGCAAATGTGCCAACACCACCAAGTGTACACCACCATGTGCATGTGTGTTAGCATTTCTCAAACAATTTCCCAAAGGAGTTAGCCTCTCAACTTGCCACGCCACTCGATCCTAACACGTATGCAAAGATAGATCGCTCAAGTGGCACTAGATGACCGATATGAAAACAAGTTTACCCCTCTTGATAGTACCGCCATCTATCCTAAATCCGATCATAAACTTCTCTACACACCTATGACCGGTGAAATGGAAATGCCCTAGGTTATACCTTTGCCTTGCGCATTCCATTCCATCTCCTCCGATGTTGATGCAACACATGCACCAACCAATCACCAAATGATATAATCCACTTCATATCATCACGTGACCGTATTGGTTCATCGATCTTGACCTCACTTGCTCTTCACCGTTGCCTCGGTCCATCGGCGCCAAGTCTTGCTCAAGCTTCACCGTCACACGCGGTCCCTCGCTTCAAAGCCTCCGACTTGCCCTTCACTCTTGCAACCGGTCCATCGAGCCAAGCCTCATCTTGATCTTCTCCACCTTGGTCACATGACTCCATGTCATATCTCATATGCAATGAGCTCCTCCATCATCACATCATCACCTGTGGACTAATCTCCTGTGTATCTCACATAAACACTATTAGTCCACCTAAGTTGTCACTCAATTACCAAAACCAAACAAGAATCTTTCACCCGTTCCGTGGCTGCTAAGGTCTGACTCTGCCTCCGTCGAGTGTGTTCAGAACAGGTGGTCCAGAAAAAACAAAATAGAAATTTTTCTAAGGTTCCTAATACAAAATCCCCTATACACATCAAATATGTTGAGAATAAGGAAACTTTAAGGACCTAAGTGCAAAGTGTTTTATCTATTAGTTTACTTTTCTTTTATTCTTTAAATCGGTTAAAATTTGATAAATGCGTAGTAATTCATAGAAAAATCTAAAAATTATAAAACAAATTTTGTTCAGCTCCACATATGTAGCTCCATGCAGTAAACAAAAATTATCATAAATTTTAATACATTCCTTTTGCTGGAGATGCTTGCCTATGCTTTTTAATGTAAAATTGATCGATTAAAAATTGATAAATGCGTAGTAATTGAAAAATCTAAAAATTATAAAACAAATTTTGTTCAGCTCCACATATGTAGATCCATGTAGTAAATAAAAAATATCATAAATTTTAATACATTTTTTGCTAGAGATGCTTGCCTATGTTTTTAGTGTAAAATTGATCGATTGAAAATTGATAAATGCGTAGTAATTCATAGAAAAATCTAAAAATTACAAAACAAATTTTGTTCAGTTCCACATATGTAGATCCATACAATAAACAAAAAAATAATTATCTGCTCCAATTATTATGAAAATTTTATGATAGCTTATTTAATGTGGTGCTTAATTTGTTGTAAAAGTTTTAGCACCATTCCTGCATATTTCACTAATTTACTAATTTACCTAAATTTATGCTTGAGGATGCTTCCACTATCTTTACACGATGTGTTGTTATGTCATATGAACACTTCATAAGCCTATGTATTCATAATCTACATACATTTAACTGATATATCATATTTTATAGAAATTCTAATCTAGATAAGAAAATAAAGCTGGCAATAAACTTCTCATGTTTTAATATAATACTAAGGTATATTAAGAAGTAATATTAGAGTAAGATAAAGTTTAACTAATTTCTATTATTATTATTAAATAAATATGTCTCGGAGCTATATATTATTATAAATATTAACTATCTAGTACCATAGATGTCATGGTTATCAATAAAATAAATTATAGATTTTAAATTTTATAAAAAAGATAAATATATATAGATACGTAACATATATTTGATGTTTTTCTTCCGTTGCAACGCACGGGCATATTTGCTAGTAATATAAATGAATAAAATGTGAAGAATATGTGTGGAAACAAATTAACATGAAAACTCCCATATCAATTGAAAAAATATATCATTAATCATCGTATCATTTTCTATCATGGTCCAATTTTACCATCTTAAACAAATTTTAGTATCATTGGAACCACCAACATTACCACTTGAACCATCCCTAACAACAATGATAGATGCTTACAATAGCGTCTGTTAAGCTTTAGAATGTTATCTTTGCTCTACTACTTTTATAGTGGTACCAGTAGAGGACAACTATCTCCATTGCGGCCCTACCAATACTATTCAGTACTGTAGGTGGTGTGAGTGTGATGGCCGCTAGATGCAGGATAGGGCCCAAGACTCCATTTAGATTCACATGCTAACTATTAGCTATGTTAATTAGAAAAAATCAGTTAATTTTTAGCTGGTGGGTGATAAAGTAAGACATTGTAGCTTGCTTATTAGTCAAACTTCTAAATAAATCCATAACTTTTAGTTTGGACTAGGATTTTAAGGACCAAGCAGGACATCGATTTTGCAGCGCCTTTAGGCTGGATGGACGTGCCTAGATGGCAGCCCTTAGACCAGGCTCTGGTCCAAACATCCCTTTATTGCACGGTCATTCATTGCTAAGTAGCGAATGGTGTTCATCAACCATGGGAAGAAACTAATCAAGAGGATAAACTAATGAGAGATATTTATGGAAATTGATACTAGCAAAGAGATAAACTAAGAATCTGACATGCAACTAAAGAAGAGATATTTAGGACGTGTTTAGTTAGGCCAGTTTTAATGGAGTTTTATAGAAGGTTTCATACACATTAAATAGGGTGCCACATCAGCTTTTTTACGAAACTGGAAGGGGAGAGAAAAGAAAAGTTTCATAGCCACGAAACAAATAAGCACGGTTTCCAAGTCGTGGGAAATCGTACGACACCCGCACTGAGGCGCTTGATGCGTTTCATCGATCCCGTGCTCCAATTGTACCTCACCACCAGCACGAGGGTAGCTGCGGTCACAAACTCCGCTGGGCGCGGCTCTGCCCGCCGTGGACACGAGCTCTGCTGGCCTCGATCGTGATGGCAGCCGTAGACGGGCTTCGCAAGCTACGGTCGCGAGGGTAGCCGCAGTCTCGTTTTCCGCCGGGTACGGCTCCGCTGGCCGCTGGCGCGAAGGCAGCCATGGACGCGAGCTCCGCCGTGCGCGGGCTCCGCTGGCCACGGGCACGAGGGCAGCCCATGGTCGCGACCTCCACCGGGTGCAGCTCTGCATCGGCCAGATCAAGCGGAGCAACTCCAAGCGCTAGAAGAAGGGAGCTTTTGGCCATGAGCCAGGCCGTCATGGAGGACAAGTCGCAGACTCACAGTACCAGGAGCCTTGGCGTTCTACATGTTTTTGCTTTGTGTATCTGCTCGTTCGAGCAACAGAAATTAGTGTTGGTAGCTCTTGACTTCATCGGTAGACCTTAGTTGCTGCTCAATGTTGGTACTAGCTAGCCATCTATTGGTGAATGTTGCTGAATTTTGCATCAGCGTAAAGTGAGAAAACAGCCACATATTTTGCATACCACATTAGATCACAGTATAATACACGAATTAAATGATAATGCTACTCTATGAAACTGTGAGATGAAACTGTGCACCGAGAAGCTCTGGTTCATTCCTAGTGTCATATCTTGGAAACTGGAAGGTGAAACTTGCCATTGAGACTGGCGTGAGAGGTGTTAAAGTTTAACAAATACCGTAGTATTTTTTGTTTTATTTAGCAATTAGTGTCTAATCATAGACTAATTAGGCTTAAAAGATTCATCTCGCAAATTACATGTAAACTGTATAATTAATTATTTTTATCTATATTTAATACTTCTTGTACGTATATATCTAAACATTCGATATAATAAGAGTTAAAGTTTACCGATGCAAATCAAACGGGACCTCAGGAGCAAAAGGAAAATTCAGTGAACAAGAAATAAGGCCTTGTTTAGATGTGAAAAAATTTTGGATTTCGCTACTGTAGCACTTCCGTTTGTTTGGGGTAAATATTGTCCAATCATAGACTAACTAGGGTGAAAAGATTTGTCTCGCGATTTACAGACAAACTGTGTAATTAGTTTTTATTTTTATATATATTTAATGCTTCATACATGTGCCGCAAGATTCGATATGATAAGGCTTAAAAACTTTTTGGATTTCAGAGTGAACTAAACAAGCCTAAACACGCTCCTACGTTGGGCTGGCTTTCATATTATTGTTATTATGATCTTTCGAAAATATTATTATTATTATTGGACTGATGATTGGAGGCCCGGCTGGGAATGAGAGTCGCGAATTCACCAGAAATTGGTCTGGCTTTTTTATTGGGCTGATGATTAGAGAGGGACGGGGGATGAGAGAGTCGCGAATTCACCCGTGCGTCTCTGTCTCTCTGGATTGGATGCTTCTGGTCTCGCGGAGATAGGCGACTCAAGTCAAGGCTCGCACAATTGCACAAGACGACGCCAAGACGGCACGGCACTTTTTGCCCAACCCGGCGACGGGCAACCTTCCGCACTGCTCAACTGCTGGCCGGCCGAGATAAAAGGATTCCAAACAGTCATTATTGCCCCCAGCCGAAGGAACAAGAGCAAAACCATCCCCCAAACTAGCTGTAACCCCCCGTCGCTTCCTTCACGTAATCCCCCGCCGCCCCCGCCCCGTCTTCCTTCTCCACCTCCCCCCTCGCTAAGCAAAAGCAACCTGCAACTCCAGCTCCCCCCTCCTCTTCTTCTTTTCATTCATCATCCTCCCTACTCCGATCCCCTCCCCCGCACGCGAAATCCCCTTGCAGCTCTTCTTCGTCCCCGATCCCCAGCCCCCCCGGAGCACCAAGCCCGCCACCACCGGAAGGAGATGTCGTACGCCTACCTCTTCAAGTACATCATCATCGGCGACACAGGTCCGTCCCGTCGGCCCCCTCCCTCCCTCCCTCCCTCTGTTCCACGATTGGATCCGCGCACCTGCTGCCGCCGCGGCGGCGAGGAGACGGAGATCCAATCCGCTTCCGACGATGATGATGCTGACGGCCTTCCCCTGCTGACCCTGCTTGGCGGCTTTGCTTTGCTTTGCTGCAGGCGTCGGCAAGTCGTGCCTGCTGCTGCAGTTCACCGACAAGCGGTTCCAGCCCGTCCACGACCTCACCATCGGCGTCGAGTTCGGGGCCCGGATGATCACCATCGACAACAAGCCCATCAAGCTCCAGATTTGGGACACGGTCGGTGCCCCTCTTCCTCCGCTACTTACCTTCGTCTTCTTACGCATACTTACTAGTACTTCAGGTCCCCGTAGGATAGGATCTACCACTACCAATCAAGGAAACATAATTGCTTCCTCTTCAGTTGCTGAAGGAAACATAATTGCTTCCTCAGTTACTTAAGGAAACATAATTGCTTCCTCAGTTGCTTCTAGGACTCAGCTACTCAATTTCGGTTGCAAACTGGAATTTAGGATGTTCAAGGTGTGGCATAAAGTTGTTTTTGGCCTTTTGGGGGAAAACATTGTATCTTGCTGAGCTCTGAAGCTACAATACTCTGGATATTCTCTTTGTTCTTTATCAGTGTGCCCTCTGAAATTATCGGATTATTAGCGCCTTGGCCCTTGAACTATGGGACTGTTTGTTGATTTTAGTTACCTTTGGTGCCACTCTATAATTAATGTTAATAACATGGAATACCCACGTGGCCACATGCATCATTCATCTGACATGATTGCACTGTCTTTAACATTTTCCAGGCTGGGCAAGAGTCATTCAGATCCATAACTAGGTCATACTACAGAGGCGCTGCTGGTGCTCTTTTGGTCTACGATATCACTAGGTGATTTACCCCCCATAAATTCTAAGTTGCCTGAGTGGCCTTTCTCATGCAAGCGCTTTCCTGAATCATGCTGATACTGGCATTCAAATCCATGTTGAACTCATTTCAGGAGGGAGACTTTCAACCACCTTGCAAGCTGGCTGGAGGATGCGAGGCAGCATGCGAATGCTAACATGACGATAATGCTTGTCGGGAACAAGTGTGATCTGTCTCACAGGCGTGCAGTGAGCTATGAGGAAGGCGAGCAGTTTGCAAAGGAACATGGACTTATCTTCATGGAGGCATCTGCAAAGACCGCGCAGAATGTCGAGGAGGTGATGCTTGATTCTTGGTGTATCTATGTGCAGTTAAAATATTTTTTTCAATTTGCTCATGAAGTATCAACTTTTAAATGCAGGCATTTGTTAAGACCGCTGGAGCAATCTACAAGAAAATTCAAGATGGTGTTTTTGATGTATCTAATGAGGTACCTTTTAATCCCAAACCATCACTGTTGCTCTGCTTAAGGAAAATGTATTGAGCCCCTTTGATGTTACTCTAAGTACCATTTAAAGAACTTATGTAGATTCTTAACCCATGTAATACAGCCCAAAACCTTCACTGAGATGAGTGCCAGATACTTATATACCTTTATGTTCTATTTAGGAGTACTATATATGGGTTGCCTTACGAAGTGCATAAGTTACCTATCTCATAGAAAGTTTTCCCCCTTCTCCTTACAACCTTCATACACTGATAGGTTGAAATGAGGATAGCCAAACCTGGAAACTGGAAAGGACAATATCGACAGGCAGAGTGCCTGTTTGTCCTTGTGATCTATTGAAACTTGCTGTTAACTAAGCCCTTGTACTCTTAATTTCAATCGCAGAGAAGTAGTTTTTTCTGAAATGGCATAAGTGGATAAGCTTTTTAATATAATTTTGCTGGGGAGGCGTTCTCGATGCTGAAAGAGATAGATTTTCACTTAGTGTCCAAGGATTAGCAGAGAGCATTTATATGGAAACACAATTCTCTGATATTGAAAATGCCATTTGCCCACAGGAACCTTGTCCTGCTCTCCATAACATTTTGCTTGCTTACAATACGCATCTTGTTACTGCCACATGAGTATGATCTCATACATCTTTTGTCAAATTCGCAGTCTTATGGAATCAAAGTTGGATATGTAGTCCCTGGCCAATCTGGAGGTGCTGGTAGCTCGTCTTCTCAAGGTGGTAGCTGCTGCAGCTAATCTGTTAACGCCCTTATGTACAAAGGCATATCCGTCGTGTGTCACATACCAGCTGCTTTAAATTCCTGTTTCTGAACGTAAAATGGTTACTGCTCCAGGGTGCTTTGTTATTTGACGCACCAATGGATTCTGTGCCTGAACGATTTAAGAGATTCAGTTTATTTATGTCAGGTGTTTATAAACTCTCTGTAAAAAATCACTAGATTCTTTACTGTTTTCCGTCATTTAGCATTCACGAATTCTGTCCGTCTGCATGTGTAAATGTAAATAACATACCTCGATGCATTGTTTGGTGTGAAAATTAATTTGTCTTATTCGACTATACTGTATGTTGGTACTCCATGTTTCAGAAAATATACGCGTCTCCGATACTATGCATGAGCTTATCAAACTATGATCGGGACAAATACTGAACAGTGAAATACTCTGCTTCCAGAGGGACAGAGCTTCCGTTTAGGATTGTCTATGACCCGTCCAATTACTGGATAGTCAAATACCGTCTGTTTCAATTATAAGTCGTTTTTACTTTTTCTTTTTTTTTGACACGTCTACTTTAAAGTATAATAAGTTGCTTCAACTTTTTATGCTATATATATCTGCTGCATCATGTATCTAGATATAATATAATAAAATTAATGTACCAAAAAATCAAAATGTCTTATAATTTGATTGAAACTGAGGGAGTGCTCTCCTTTAAGGAGAGAACTTCCGTTTAGGATTTTGGTAGCTTTTCTGCGTAATAGGTTAGGGGGTGTTTAGTAAAAAATAATGCAAAATGCAAAATACCAACTATTGGAATGATGGAATATAAAATGCTAAAATTTCTAGGATCATGTTTAGTTCCATCTAAAATGCAGAATTTATTGCCCTAGGGCCTTTTGAGACTCTTTTGGGCTTTTTCTTGGCCTCTTGAGCCCAAAATCTAAAATGAAAATAACTACCTTTTGCTAAAATTTTTTTGCATTATATTTAGTTTAATTTTGCAAAATAATGAACTCAAACCCAAATTTTTTTGAATACAAGGGGACTAAACACCCCCCTAATATATATAGTTTTGCCTGTAAGTGTGCTTCGATGATTGCATCTTGCTGGCTTTGTAGTTAAAATCACAAGGGTCGTCCAGCCGAGAGAAAGAAAAGAAGCAAAAGAAAGAAAACAAAAGAAATAAGAAGTGAAAAAAACGAAGGCATCTAGCCGAGAAAAAGAAAGAAGGGGAAAAAAATAAATAGTAAAAAGTAGAGAGAGAGAGAGAAAAAAGAAAGAAAGGGAAACAAGGTTTGCAGGTATTGCATCGGCCTTACTCTAGTTTAAAATCACAAAGGCTCCCCCCCTCCACACACACACACACACAGAGAGAGAGAGAGAGAGAGAGGTAAATAAAAGAAAAGAAAGAAAATAGGTTGGCAGGTATTTGAGGTAGGGCTTGTAGTAAAAGTTTTATCGTCAGACGAAGAAGCGCCAACAAATCAGTTGGCGAATACTACTACAGCAGTTCATATAGTTTTGCCAAGATACATCCAATGCCTTTTTGAAACTAAGGTACATCCAGTTAAGCAGACAAACAACGATGAAGAGTTGATGCCAAAACCATCATGGAATCGGTTGCCAAACGAACAAGGCGATGGCTGAAATTACTGTTGACTAATTTATTTTGAGATAAAAACACTGCTGTCTAAAAAAGTCTACTACACTTACATACACTATACACCAAGCAACAGAAACTTACAAGTAATTTACTGCTACTCTGCTGCCTCCACGGAGGAGGTTGCACGCCTGCAGCGGCGGCCAGCGCAGACCAAGATCCCCAGGTGGCTCAGTCAGTTAATTAGTCAGTTGGTACCTGGCTGTTGTGTTGCAGTCGAAGCAGGTGTGGTTGCGGCCGAGGTCCTTGATCCTGTCGTAGCCGTGCCTGAAGATGCCGAGGCCGAAGAGGACGCCGACGAGGAGGCAGATCACCAGGATCACCAGCAGGTAGCACCCCACATGCTCCTTGCTGAACTTGAGCTTGCACATGGCGTCTCTCTGGACTGACTACCTGACTGTTATGTTAGGGAGATGATCCCAGTCGCGAGGGTAACCGGTTCTTATTCGCTAGGCAAGTGTCGCTATACGCCCCCTGTCCGTTCAATTCGGCGGTATGGCGACGGTATCGCTTACAGGTGAAGCTACAGGCTACAGCGAGGGGGCAGAGCTGTGAGGTACTCCTATCAGCGACCCTAGTGACGAGCCTTTTGCCTTTGTGCCATGCCAAGAATAATAAATGAAGAATCTGATCGCCGCGGACTGTATGGACTATAACCCACGACACATGGACATGGCTCTCTTTTTCTACGACTGTACGAATAATTTGTAAAGCCAGGAGAAGGCACAGACGACCGGACGAGCGTAAAGCCGTAAACCCAGGGCATGTGACAAATTTATTCGGCGATAGCTACTCTATGCAAGCTACAGGTGGACGATGATATGATCGGTTCCGCTATCAGGTGTAGTGTTGGCAATGGGTAAATCCCCATCGGGTATAAACTCTCCAGACCCATCCCCGTGACAACAATATGACACCATGGGTATCTCCATATAGAATGATGGGTGGGGAAATTTCCCCACACCCATACCCGGTGGGTAAATTAGACCCGGCGGGTCACCCATACCCGCCAAACATCAGCAATTCACAAGCACCAGTCACGTAGTAGCAATTCACAAGCATCGTCATATAGCCATTCACAAGCATCGTCACATAGCCACCTCATCATATACCTAGCAAATACCAACATAATAATTTCTGCTGCAACCACTAGTCACAACACCATAATAGTTCATTGTCCATACAAATCACGTAGTAGAGAGTAGTACTTTGCTAGCACTACATAGGGTTTCAGTGTATGGGCTGCCGGTGGACTGGTGGCTGGTGGACTTCTTTAGTTTTGGGCTGGGTATTTTTCACCAATGGGTAAATGGGTATGAGGACTATTAGAACGTCCTCATACCCGCGTACCCATGGGTGAAGGGTTTGCTCCGTTTGTGTATCCATGGATACTGGTTTCACTCCATATTGATACCCTAATAGAGTAAATACCCATCGGGTCGCCCCGGGGGCCCATTGACATCTTTAATCAGGCGGCGGTGTTTTCAGGGTTTTGAGGGACCCGATCGCGATCCACAATCCGGCGGTTGCATTGCACTGCAGCACTGAAAACACAATCATAGACAGCGCCCATGCCTATGGACGGTGGCACGCGTCTGTTAGCGTGGCTGAACTCGAACGGCACCAACGCACAGGTTGCAGGCCGGACGAAACGCTCGCAGTCGCCGGCCGTGTGGTGTGCCTGCCTCCCGACTGGCCCCAGTCGGGGACGCCGTCGACACGACAGCGCACAGCACGGCAGTACAGAATGCCACCACTCCGCGGCTCCCGTCCCCGCCGATAGATTCGTGCGGCGGTGCACGGACGACACGGCACGATGCTCCGGCTGAAACTGATGGCGATGCGGTGGTGGGAGTGGGTAGGTGTGCCGGAAGCAGCAGGTCAGGTTTTTAGGGTGACACCACCGCCGGACATCGAACTAGGGGGGCAGAACAGTACCCAGCTCTTAATATAATAATAATAATAATAATAATAATAATAATACTATTTGTTTGACTAGATAAGAGTTAAATTATACACAAAGTAGTCAAAAATTATATGCAAGTTTAGAATATAAAACTTGCATCAACAGATATGTATTGAAAATGTATATGAAAGATTATATTGATTTGTAGCAATTGATGACATATTATCAGAGGAACTAATGGTCACAATCTTCATGTGCAGGACTAAAATCAAGGTGGGCTCGGCGATATAAGCCTAGGCATACACCCACAGGGAAAACACGGGGTGACTCTTTATTATGTCTAATCATTTCAATGTCAAGCCAATAATATTTTCATCCCTCTGTTCCAAAACTATTCTTGTCTATTTTGACCAACTCTGAACCATGCAAACGTTAGAAAGAAAAACGAATGGCCCATTTTTTTGTTAACAAAACAAAATATCCTGACTTCCTGAGACAAGAGTCAAATCCTGAATTCCTGAGACAAGAATCAATATCTAGAAATCATGGTTGTCTTTTCCTTTACCAAGCACATTTCGTTATTATACAGCAGAAAACCTAATACTGGTCAAGCACGTCATATGAGAGAAAATTGTAGATGCAAGTGCATCAGCAAAATCAGTATCTGCAATCCCCAACAGCCCAACGGGAATTTAGCTTCACAAGCAGATCTAAAGATCAGAGGCAGACACAACTGCAAATCATAGCTCCGGATCAATAATCCCCATGTGAAAACACAAGCATACAACCTTAGATATCCAAAGTTCTGCGGCATCTCATATGTATGTCAGGGGAAAGACATTACGAATTAACTACAATGTAAGCCTAAGACATGAATGATACGCCAAATAGACAGGGTGAGCTCCACAACAAGAACTACTGAGATGAGATATTTCATCCGCGTTCATCGGAAGGGTAACAATGCAACATTCTTTCACAAAGCGTGCAGGGGAAAGAGGTTACATCGTACGGGAAACTCATCAGGCAAGAGAACCGACAGCAGGGAACAGTAAAGCTCAGCGTGGCCCCCGGCCCCGACCACGTCCACGACCACGGCCGCGACCACGCCCCAAAGGCTTTCCTGAACAGAACAAACATTCACCAGTCAGTTGGTATCATTAGTAACAATTGGACTCGATCAGAACAAAAGCAGAGGAAACTAAACCTGTAGTTGGCTTCTTAGGCTTGACCTTAGGGGTTTCCTCTACCAGCAAAGTTTCCAAGTTCAGGCTGTCAGGAAGAATGTAATAGCGAATGTTGTTTCCTCGCACGCTGAGGTGGTCAAGTGTTACAGGGTTCTTCCCTTTCAGTGTAAGCTTCACTGTCTTCAGATGAGTGTTCATGCTTATATCAACACCTGTGAAAAATGTGCATGAATCAGAGGATATGCTGTAAAAACTAAACCATGATCCTAGATTAATCTCATCAGTATTAGCAAAAATATGTGCGTATTAGTACACCGCTCAAGGACCAGAACTGCAATCAAACAGTGGTTTCCAGAATTGCAGCAGAAAGAAAAAAGGAAAGTTAAAAAATAAGCCTTCCTTGATGTATATTTCCCTCTATTGTGAATAATGAGCCCCCAACATGCAATTCAGGCAACCTTATCCACCAAAAACATTGACATGAAAAAATCTAGAAAGTTGTAAGCTAGCATTCCAATCCAGATTTTCCAAGAATACCTTTTTAGGAAGAAAAACCAATATTCTTCACTAGCATCATCTATGTATCTCAGTATATAAAAGAGTGTATGGCATCATCTAAGTTTCATATATTAAATTCCTAAAGGAAACGACAAGTCCATGCGAAGCTAAAACAACTGCAAAATCAAGTGCCCACTTGAATTACCAACTATAATGCAGTCAAATGCCCATTGCTTTAACAGACATCTGACAAAGGTAACCATTCCCTAGCAATAATGGATCTAGAACTTAAGGGCAAAGCTTAAGAAGGCGCTAGGCGGTTTCTAGGCGCTGACCCATAGCCTAGAGTGGTAGAGCCTAGGCGTTTCAAGGCGTTTTCCTAGACGGTAGCTAATACATGTATATATACTTAAAAGAAAAGGAAAATATAGAAGATCAGTGGACAGAACGGGGGAGGAAGAAGAAAAGACCCAAAAGACCCATTTAACGGCCCAACTCTCCCTCCACAGCCTCCACCAAAGCCTTATCCTCTCCCCTGCTCTGTTTCATTTTCTTCCTTTTCTCTCCCTCCCGAGTCTCGCACCGCCCGCTCGACGCGTCTCTTCCAGCCGCGAGCCGCCCGCCTCTTCCTTCCTCCCGCCGCCAGATCCACCACCGTCGGTCTCGTCCCTGCCGCCTCGACCACAGCCTGCCTCTTCCCAGCCGCGAGCCGCCCGCCTCTTCCTTCCTCCCGCCGCCAGATCCACCACCTTCGGTCTCGTCCCTGCCGCCTCGACCACAGCCTGCCTCTTCCCAGCCGCGCCTGCCACCTCCTCCGCTGCCCAATTCCCTGCCACCTCCACCGCCGCCGGTGCTCTCTGCTGCGCCTCGCCCTCCGCCTCCAGCGCTCTCTGCTGCACCTCGTCCCCAGGTCACTGGATCTGCATGTGGGGACACCGAGATGCTGCAGTACCCCCTCCACCTCCCCCACCGGCGCCGGAGACGAGCCACCACCGCCTAGGGGTCCGCCTACCCCCATAGGCCAGGCGGACACCCTCCGACTAGCGCCTAGTCGCACCTCGGCGCGCCTAAGGTGTCACCTTGCCTTTTTGAACCTTGCTTAAGGTAACCAATTGACAAATTCAACTATCGCTACCTACTAGTCACGGCTCGACAGGGACCCTTGATTAAAGAAATTGTACAATAAATTTAGGATTAAGCAAAACTCCTGTGAGGCTAAGAACCAGGCAGAACAAAAGAGTAAAATCCAAGTCTAATTGAATACACCGAAAAAGCAAATTTCAGTGGATATAAGCCGTAAAGCGTAAACCACACATATGGTTTCATGTAAAAAGACTTGTGGCACTAACAGATACAAGAGCTGTGCACAAAAGGCATGCTCAACTCTACTGTCTCTAAAACTAAGTCAGACAACAGTTGGCTCCGAGACAAACACCACCGTACACAAGCAAATCACACTACCCCTTCAGATCGAGCTGAACAAGTAAGCATACAAGCATCGGACAAAAAACCCTAAAGTTTGAAGCCTCTTCAGATCGCAGAAATTTAAAGGTTTCCCGGCGGACCCGCTAGAGGTTGAGGGTTAGAGTCGAAGCGTACCGGTGATGGTGCCGTGTACAACCGTGCCGTTCTTGAGCTCGATGGTGACCGTCTCATTGTTCAGCTTCATAAGGAACCTGCGGCGAAACCCCAAATCGAGCACCAAATTAGGCGAGGTTCGTACCAAACAGAGCGGCGAGGAAGGGCAAAGAGGAGCCAATCCGAACAAAGGGCGGGGGACATTACCTGACGAGCTTCATCTTGGCGGGCAAGGCGTAGGGAAGGAGCGGCGGCGGGGCGAAAGCGCGGAGGCAGCCGGCGGAGCGGACGCTTGTTTGCTTTCTCGGAGCGGGAGGAGTAAACCCTAGTTTGAAGGCTGATCTGGCCGACGGGTGGGAGGCGGTTCGAGCGGCTTAGTTGGGCCTTTGTTGGGTCACTTGTATTGAGCTTTATGAAAACCTACTTGCAAACCCATTCAGTTTCAATCAAATACAGTTATTAAAAAAAAGTTGCAAAAAAAAGTTTTTTCCCTCTTCCTGGCAAAATATGTTTTTATGAAAACTAAAATTCGCAGGAACCGTATGCTTGTGTAGCTTGATGAAACGAACGCATAACCACAGATTTGTAACTAATGTGGTCGCAGAAAAAAAAAGAGAGATTGTAACTAATGTTTCTGTTGTGTAGCTTGTTAAAACGACTGCATAAGCATGTTGAAGTTTCCACAGAAAATTTAAGGGTATGTTTGGATCATGACCAAAGCTTGCCACGCCATAGGCTAGTAATAATATACATTTGTTTTTGTTGTTGTAGTTGTTTGATTCCCTACCACAACTGGAGTGCGCCACAAAACACCCTATCTGGCTATATCTCACATGTTATGCACTCATTTTCGTATCAAATTTTGTCAAGGTGACAGCAATTTTGCTCGCTATACTTTCTATGGTAGTCATAGCCACAGTTTGTTGAAGGCTAGGCATGACATACTACGACACCAACCAAAAAGGCCCTTGATGTCCATTCGTTTGAGAACTTAAGTTACAAGCTCATCGGGACTACAAAATACCTCAGATTTCTCAGTTGGAATTCAAATGTATCAGGTAGATGATGAGCAAGCTTATCTTTATCAAAACAGCATGTTCATTGCAGGCAGGGCTATTGTCCTCTGAATCTTTATTTGCTGAATAGAAAAACCAAAGGCCCAGCCAGCAGTGAACAATGATTGGAGAATATACATCAGAAAACAATCAAAATTTTACTATACTAGCTGACACAGCATGAGGAGCCAAAGGTCAACCCACGCTGATCCTAAACTGAATCCCTCTCTCTACTGTGGTGGAATGGCTGCCAACTTCTTAGGTGGGGGATTTCCTCCGGCAAGTAGCACATAGGCATAGAAACAACCCATTGCAGTGCTGCATGATTTTCAAGCAGGAGAGAACATCAGATCTTCCAAAGGGGAAAACAGCGTTGGATGGAGATGGACAGTGCAGAGAAAATTACCTCAGTGAAGCGTAGAAGCCCCAAGGAAGGAGTCTATTTGTCTGCACACAGAAGTAAAGATTAGTACTATATTGACAGTAATTGTACTATATATTCTGTACGAATTAAAGGAGTTACCAAGAAGTAAGCATGAGAGTACTTCCATGCCAGGAAAGCAGAAATTGCTGCAAAAACACACGAAGAGCAGGTTGATAAGCGATGGGACACAGGTACACCTAGTTTCAATGCTATTACATTGTAATGTAACTCGGACACTTTGTAACACAAAGCTAGCTTATGATGATGATATTCATTCTACCTGCTTGGGCCAAGATAAGCAGGAAGCTGGATCTGCCGCTCCTCCAAAACTTTAGACTGAGAATACCAAGTAGCAGAGTGGCAAGCCCTGGTGCAATACCCAAGACAAGACTTATGGTGCTTCTGGAGAAGATGTATCCTAGAAGCCCCATAGAGAATAAAAGACCACCTGCATGGCAACCAAGTTGATATTTCCAAAACTTAAAAATACTGAACTGCTCAGAAATACGGGATGCCAGCGTGAGAAGAACAAGGCCAGTGGAACAATTTGTCATCAAGTTTTAAGCATGGAAGCACAAGAAAGCAGAAAAATGTCATCAAGTTTTAAGTATGGAAGCACAAGAAAGCAGAAATGATGCTGCTGATTTCCAGTAGTATAAGATTATTATTTGCCATACCAGATCTCTATATAACATAGCATGTTAGATAATGAATTTAGAACAGCTTTGTTATCAAGGAAATGAAACTATGTTTGCAATAAATGCATTTAGAACAACTTCAAACAATTTATGCTATGACCAGCTCTTAATTCCTACAAAGCTGCCAAATATCTTTCAGAAAACCAACAGTTGATACAACAAAGAAGTCTCCTGTGCGCGATTTATATCCATCTAAGGAACAATGAAGTTATAATATTATTGAAACTCAAACTTACCAAAAGGAATCCCAAGGCAAAAGTCATGGATTTTAGCACTCCTCTTCTGAGGAATAACATGCTCCTCCACATGTAATTCCTTCATTTTGTCTGATTGTAAATCTAACTCTTCAACTCGAGCATTCTCATTGGCACATTTGGTTGAAAATTTAGCAGCAAAGCCAAATGGCTTCGTACAAACTCCACTTGTAGAAATTGAAAGCTGTGGAGAAAACAAAACATGTTAACCCATCCTCTAATAGTTATAGCCAAGCAAACATGCAGCAAGAGCACAGATTAATACTGTGGTTAACATCAACACCTTATTTAATATTTAGAGAAAAAATACAATATCAACATGCACACAAAATGCATGGAAATTAACTATATCTATAACACATTAAACACATTGTACAGAGAAAATAAAACATTCATCTGTTTAAGATCACGATCCAGGATCAATTTTGTCCACTAAGGACAGGAGAGTCAAAAGACAGTCCTTCTAGGCTCTAGGTTCTGACAAACACATAATTGCTGATAGAATTCTTGACTCCTAGAGACCAAGAGCTCAATTCAGCGGAATTAGAAATTTGCTGACGCAGAGGACACCGGAAGAATACAGACGCACAGGTACTGCCTTCAGTTCGTCATAAACCAACCCTACTGCAGTAACAAATAGATCTCGAGCCAAAGAAGATCTCAATTCCTGCCCAATGCCCATCAACACCAAGACATCAAATAACCTCTTCTGAGTCTTCTGCCTCACCTCTTCACGATCCGATCTCATTTTCATACGATCATGACCGATGTCCAGGTAACCCTTATACCATGTTCTTCGCAGAGAACCATCGTACACACAGGGGCAAGAGCTTCAAGACTACCAAGTTAGGGTTTAGCACGCGAATCCGAGGCATACCTTCGGGGAACCAGCTAGAAGGCTCTGCGGCCACCGGCACGAGGATCGAACTGAGTAGGCTCGAGTCCGGCGACATGCCGCCGTGGCCGCAGCCGATCCGTGCAGCTGCGCCGCCGCCGCCATGGAACACCAAAGACGAAGGGAACCGTGGAACGGGATTCTCTGGAAGATTTCCAGGTACAGGAAGGTGAACTTGGGGGGTGCGCTCTGTGTAACCGTCGGATGCTATCAACCCCACAGCGGGCTTGTCATGACCGTCCGATCGGAGAGAGGAAAGAAAGAAGGCGGGACCCTTCTGAAGTCTCTGTAATCCACAGAATCACTGCATTTTTCAGATAAAACAAGTTCACATAAAAAAAAGGATTTAAACCCCAGGAAAATGTGGAAATTTTCTTTGTAGTGACATACAGTAATTAGACAACTCGAGTTGAAATGGACAAAACAATTTGAGGTTTTGCAGTTGAACTGTCATTACTCTGAGCACCAGCCCCTGAAACAGAGGATTCCAAAACTAAAATTGCATGGTCTCCTCGGTTCTATATGCACATTCTTATCCTTGTCAAATGGCAAAAATATATACACGATTTTCATATTCCTTATTCAAGTTTATAAAACATTTTGGCAATAATTTGTTCTGGTGCTTCTTTTTAAGTTTATATATATACTCCTTGATGAAACGCTCTTTGATCCTGGCGACTTGGCACGATCTGTAGACTGTAGTTACACCATGTGATTGGTTAGCTCGTCGGGCAAGTCCCAGAGTACACAGTCGGAGCCAAAGAGGCCGGACATGTCGGAGCCACCCTTCCCGCCGTCCTTGACGTCGTCCGCCTCCTCGTCGCCGCCGCCGCCGCCGCCGCCGCCGCTGCTCCCGACGCTGTCATTGCCTTTCTCCGGCAACGCCGCCATCGGCCTGGGCGCGGCCTCTGTGCCCGAACTCCCGCTGTACATGCTCTGGTGGCTCCACATGGACGTGCCCTGGTCCGCGTCGCCGCCGGCGCCGGCGCCTCCGAGGACGTACTCCGGCACCGCCCCGTTGTCGTACCTGAACTCCTCCTGCGCGTGCGTGGCGGGGTTGTACGTGGCGTACATCCCCGCCAGCCCCTCTGTCACGTCGGCCGGCGCCCAGGGCGGCTGCTGCTGCTTGCCTGGGGGCGCGCCGGGCTCGCTCATGATGGCGCGCGACAGGCCCAGCTTGATGCGCTCGATGGTGTCGTCGGTCTGGGGCGGCGCCGGGAAGCCGCAGGGCGGCGCGCCGAGAGCGCCCGCGCCGGAGCCGCCGGCGATCGTCGCCATGTCGGGGGGCACCGCGGGGGAAGGGAAGTCGGTGGGCCGCTTCTTGGTGAGGAGGTGGAGCATCTCGTCCTTGAAGCAACCCAGCGCGGCCTCGGCGAGGTGCGCCACCTGCGGCGGCGCCAGCGTGGTGGCGATCTCGGCCATGAGGTGGGAGAAGGACTTGTGCGTGACGGGGTCGATGCCCATCCCGGACAGCTTCTTCTTCAGCTTGGTGTTCCAGTGGTTCTTGACGTCGTTGTCCGTCCGCCCCGGCAGCTGCGCCGCGATCACCGACCACCTGTTGCCGACGACGGAGTGCAGCTTGATGATGGTCTGCTCCTCGGCGTCCGTGAACTCGCCGTGCTTGAGGTCCGGCCGCAGGTAGTTGGTCCACCGGAGCCGGCAGCTCTTCCCGCACCGCTGCAATCCTGCCATACCAATACCATCACACGAACTCGGTCACACAATTCAGAGGCGGACATTGGCCGTCCTCTGACCTTACGGGCCTTGGACGCTCGCTACGACGGACACGTACCGGCATTCTTGGGGATGAGGCGCCAGTTACGCGTGCCGTACTGGGTGATGTAGGAGAGCAGCTTGTTGTCCTCCTCGGGCGTCCACTGCCCGCGCTTGACGCTGTCCTTCTCGCAGCACGGGATCCGCCCCATCGTCCTCGCGCTCCGCGGCTCCGGCTCTGGTATTTCTCGCACGCGCCTGCGGTCTCGGTCGGAGTGGCACGGGAGCCGGCCCTGCTGCGACGCCACGCCACGGCTCCGCGGAGTGAGCAAGCAGCAGTGCCCTAGTGCGGCGCTCACACTGCGCGCTCGGGCGCATAAATAGGCGCGCCGGGCGCACCCGCTCGTGCGTGCGAGCCGCGGCTACTGGCTCCTGCTGCTGCTGATGCTGCCGGCGGCATGCGCCCGGCGCACGGGAAGGGGCGGGCGCGGCGCGCACGGGCGAAGGAGGCATGAGCGGCATAAAGAATTCAACGCCCGCGCAACGCGTGACCGCCCCCGGGGAGCAGGGACAGGTTGCCCACCCGCACAGCGCCGGGTCAACCCCCGGTCCAACCGAAGGCGCTTTCCTCCCCCCCTCGCCGGGCGCCCGGCGCGTTTGCGTCTCATCGGCCGGCTCCCGGCGCAAATCGACGCCGCGCGTCGCGTGCGTGGCGTGGCGCGGCGAGCCGGCGACGGGGTGACGGACGTGTGCTTTTACGATGGCAGTGCACAGCCCTTGCCGTGCGCCCGTGCCGGATGCGTTATGCGTGCGTGACTGCGTGGTTCTTCAGTACTTTGCCTCCGTCAGTCAAAGCAGACGATCAGCTCATTCTGCTCCGGTTGTCAAATTGGCAGTGGCAATTGGAATGGAGAATTTTCAGTGGACTTTCAAGGGACTAATCACACATCCACACTGCTAATGTTCGATTACAGTTACAGATTTAGTACTACTGTCAGTGTTGTAGGAGTACTTTGTATCCATAAATCTCCAATCTAAACTAAAGAGGTGAGGTGGGACACACTGCTCTACTTGTACAAAAAAAAAAAGACACACTGCTCTAGGGACAGCAGGAGGCTCTGGTATTTCTATGCGGTGCATGTTGATTACACTCTTCACTCTTGAGATGAGGCTGCTATTTTATCCTCCCATCCGCGTCAGAAAGAACACGGAGGCCAAAGGGGACGTAGCTTCAAGAACCCCCCTGAATCATGTTCTTTCCCACTGTTCCAGTAAAAATCAATCGTGCTGGTCCACGGCTTATGCATGCTCAAATCAAAGTGGACATGGTGGCAAAAACTGAATACATTACGAGGTGCAGATTGAGGGCCAGGAAATTGCAAGGAGACATGCAGAGGAGTCCCTGAAAGTCTGAAATTGAAACTGAAACTAGATAGACATAGGCGGCATTCAGTGACACAGGTTCCCTCAAACCGTCTTCTGAACTTCTGAGGTAACACGGCGGTATCAACACGACATGTATACATGGTAACACAGTTTCCATGTTACAATCCAATGCAGGAGGAAGGCACTGAAAATAAATAGATCACGCTGCCATTCCCTGATCCTGCTGAAGACCTGCTACTATACTAGTGTACGCTGCTGCTGTTCGTCGTCATCCCCGCATTCGCTTTTAGCCTACTGCTGCTGCATTCTCCATTATACCATTACAACAACAAGAAAAGCAACCCAAAGCACATAGCATGTTCTACTGGACTGGACTAGCCTAGCCTAGCTTCTGGGTGATTAGCCCCTCGATGGAGCCGACGAGCGCGAAGGCGCTGACGAGGAGGCAGACGACGCTGAAGGTCTGCAGGACGACCCAGCGGGCGGACCACCGGGGCACGTTCCGCTGGATGAAGTACATCTCCACGGGGAAGTAGATGGCCAGCGGCCAGAAGTTGAGCGCGCCCAGCAGCGCCAGCACCTCGTTGAAGTAGGGGAACGCCACGGCCACCGCCGTCGTGGACGCCACGTACAGCGTCCGGAAGCACACGCGCAGCAGGTTCACCCGGCACGCCGGCAGGCACCCCAACCGGACGGTGTGGAAGTCGTTCACGAACCCGCTGTCCGGGAACCGCTCCGCGAAGAACCGGTCCGCGAACTGGAAGATCGGCTGGCTGTACACCTGCAGGTTTAAGTTTCAGACACCCCGTCACTCATGCGTCCAGTTCATCTTTGATGTTTTTTGTGTTTCGGGCTCTGTCACTGTGTGGTCAGTGTACTACCTGGTACCCGCCCAGCAGGTGGAGGATGATGCAGGCGTTGGCGAAGTCGATGAGCCAGTAGGGCTCATAGAAGCCGAAGCCGGTGAGGAGGTTGCCCGGCGCGTCGCTCCCAAAGGCGGCGTAGCCGAAGCAGCCGCAGCAAAGGTAGAAGAATGTGGTGACAAGGATCGAGATCATGGATGCCCTCTTCATCGTCTTGTTCTCGGCTGGTGGTGACTTGAGGGTGTCCTAAATTATCGGAGGTGAAAAGAAATAACTTGTTACTGTGCTATTATACTGATGATACTACTAAGTCGTCGCTAGCAGCGTTTCTGAAAGAATGACCGTGCGGTTTATGTACCTGTATTTCCAGGAGGATCAAGGAGTAGGGGTACGCGAAGGCAATGTCGCCGATGGCCTGCGAGACGCGCCAAACCTTCTGCATAGGCGTCCTCATCTGAACACCTGTTATGCTTCCTTTGATCGTCCCGTTAGCTACACACAAATAATTCTGTGTTATATCTGGTGTCAACATTCATATCATATATACAACCCGGCCTCTAAATCTAAAAGTTTAACTGTACTTTGTGAGTTATGTTCTGATAATTCAACGAATGAAAGTAGCGGTTTTTCCTAAGGTAGTATACAAGTAGTACTAGTGTTCAACTGAATAATCTAGTGAAAGAACAGCAATTGTAAGTGCTAGTAGAGAGGCACTACAACTGCTCCGGCTGCAAATAAGCTGGAATACTTACAGACGGAACAGTTTCAGAGTGTGCGTGCATACCAATGGTTGTTGCGAGGCCGAGGCCAAAGCCGATGAAGGCGTACGAGAACGACATGACCGCCGCGACGACGGAGAGCCACGCCATGTCGTGGAAGTCCGGTATGAAGGAGAGGAGGAGCTGGGCGGCGCCGAAGACGAGCATGTAGTAGCTGCCACCGTAGTCGCAGTGCGCGTCGTGCCCATGCTTGTGGTAGCAGTTCGCCTTCAGAATCGCCCTGCGATGGACATCCAACAGCAGAGCAGCCCGACACACGGAACACACAAAGCAAAGCACACGCAGTTAAGAACAAAAAATTTCAGAGGAAATATCCGCCACAAGGACAACAAAAGCAACCATCGTCAGGGCAGGAAGCACACGTACGGTTGCACACAGCTTAAGCTGTAAGGAAGTTTTTTTGTGAGAGAGACAAAAAAGGGGGTTACCGGCCAGCGGCGACTACCTTATGCTAGTGGCGGTGGTGATGATATAGGCGACGCCGCAGCCGTACAGGCTCACGAACTGCAGCGAGCCGCAAGCCCAGGTATGCTTCTTGCCTGAGCATGTCGCCACAGAGCAGCACACACAGTACACGGGTTATTTACTAATCAACAACAACAAAGGCCATAAAACCACACGACGAACGAAGCAAGTTCAATTCAGAAGCGTTTCTGTAGCTGCTGCTGTACGTGCTTCGGTGTTCGTTCTATCTAGTACTAGCAGCTACTAGCAAGTAGTGAGACGACAGGTCACAGGTATATGTATATATGGTGTTGCGGTTATAGTATACCGAGGTAGACGCGGACGGCGTCCAAGTAGGAGCGGTTCCTTGGCCCCTTCTCGGGGTCGCCGCGCCGGTAGCAGTCGGCGAGCAGCGCCGCGGAGACGTAGGTGACGAGCGCGAAGCAGAACAAGCAGGCCGGGCCGACCACCCAGCCCAGCTGCGCCACGCTCCAGGCCAGCGACAGCACCCCGGAGCCGATCACCGCCGTGATGATGTGCGCCGCGCACGTCCACGCGGTCCCTGCACGACGCACGCAAGCCGACCAGCGCGGTGCTTGGTTTGGTTGAGATGCGTAGGAGAGGCAAGGGGTTTCAAAGGCGGGGCGCGCGAGCTAAGGGCGTTACTACCAGTCCGGCGCGGGTGGCCGTCGTCGTCGTCGTCGCAGCGGCCGTCGAGCACCTCGAGCGAGTCGTGCACCGCCATTGCATGCGCGCTGGCGTTCCACCGCCTGATTGGTCTGTCCGAGAGGCGAGAGGCTTCCTTGGGGGAGCGGGAGGAGCTACGGCTATGGCTAAGCACGCAACAACGACGACCGCGGCGGGCGGAGCATAATAATCAGGACTGATGAACGAGGAGGGCACACGGAGGGTCCGCGGCGGTCTCGGTCATGAGATCGGCATCGCCGTATAGCCGAACGGCCGTGTACGTGGCGTGATCCACCTGATTGCTGCTTGAGCCCTACTAGGCCCCTAGCTAGCGATTCTGTGCACTGCGCCGTGCAGCCTTTCGGGGGCGAAAAGTCCGGCGGCATCGGCCCCGCACTGGGTCAGTGGAAGGTACGTGCGCGATCTGCTCGCGAAGCGCGCTACGAGCCATCAGGCTGGCCAGTGTCAATACATGTTTTATTAGAGTGTCATGTATATTAAATAAGGTGTCACATAATCTAAAATTGTTGATTTGACAGAGTCATTAAATGAAGGAGTTTCATTAGATGAGAGAGGAGTTTAATCCCCATAAAACTCTTGTGGCTCGATTATCTAATTTATAATCTTGATAGCTGTGTCATTAAACTATACATTGAGACTGGTCTTAGCCAATACTACGAATGCCTTGGGCACTTGGCCCACGGACAGGGGTCTGGGTGCGGCGCATTTCTTCCACCGGCAGGGACCAGGGTCATGCTGTTGCTGCGTCCTGGGCGCGCGTAGCTGCTACAGGAGCAGCACGTTCCCGACTTTTATCTGCCACGGCATTGTGCGGCTTCCGTTCGAGCAAATCAGCGGCCGCCCAGCCCATCCCCCATCATTGGCGTGGTGCCTTGGAGATTTTACCCTGTCTACGTGGTTTGGCAACTAGGCGGCTACAATCTCTCCATCCAAAGTTGCGGAATGCAGAATTGGAAACTTGCCACCTGCTCCGTACGACCACTACGAAAGTGACATTAATAGCGCCCAACATTATTAGGGCCCCTTCGATGGGGCTTCTTTCAATCAGCTTGTTCAAAACTGTAGATCTAAGATAAAACGGTTCTAGCTTCTTATGATTTTGCTCCATTGGAGAATAGAAGCCATGTGAACCTAGCTCCCCTGGCTCCATTAGGGCACTCACAATGCAGACTCTATCATAGAGTCTAAAGTTATTTATTACCTCGAACAATGTGGACTTAGAGTCTAAATAAGACTTGGAGTCTTATTTTTTCTACCTCTTTCTTCAATAAATAAGCTGCCACATCAGCAAAATATCATAAATAATATGTAATTAAGTGTCTTGGACTCTGTGATAGAGTCTTGCATTGTGAGTGCCCTTAGTATTATAGCTGGAGCCAGAAGGAATCTATCGGTCAAACACATTCTTAGTAAATTTTAGGTGTTTTATTATCGTGACCATACCTTAAGGCACTTTTTCATTAAACAAAAGTAGAATTTAAACAGTTAAACATGACTTGTAAATAATTCTAACATTACCAGAGCCGTCCCAAAGGCTTAACCTCAAGGCCCTAATCGATTGCGTCTATGATAGAAAGACAACTACCACGGTACGAAATAGGCGACAAGGTGAGCTTCCAACCGTAGCAATAGCAAAAGTATCCGCCAAGGGAAGGACCAACGCGTCCTCAGCGACAAAGCATCCACCAAAAGAAGCCGGTATGACGGCAGCAGTAAAATATCCTCTAGAGATGAGACCCTGGAGGCCAAGTATCCGCTAGAGGAAAAGACTAAAGCAACCTCAACAGTAAAGTATCCTCTAGGGAGAACCACTCCTTTAATCTCTGTTCTTTGCCACTACCGTTGTGCGCCTCATTTTTGGTGAATACTATAAAACTATTCTTAGGTATAACATCCAGTGATGCTATAAATATAGCATGATAACAAAAATAAGTGATCAAAGCAGTGGGACTAATAACACAGCAAAAGTTTTGAAAACAATTCGATAGATTTTGAAACCACCGACCGAAGCACGCCTCTCTCCTTTTTTGACGAGCACAGTTACCATTGCCCCCACGATATTAAAGAGTTGCTGTCGTGGAGGTTTTTGTCACCCTTTTGTGGATATTCTGGACCATTTTGATTCCTTTCTTTTATCAGGAGGACCGGCATCGATCGAGCCAAATCCGTATTGCCTCCTTGATGCTACAGACTAATAAAGCTCCATATTGGATTGCATTGCGATGGGGCGTGGGTTCATGAGCACCGCCCCCTGCGGACTGAAAATTCAGCCAGCCCAGCAGTGAGACGCTTACTGAACACTACTCGTACTACTTCAGTAGAGTAGAATTGTTGAGGGTGAAAAGAAAATTTCCATGTCGCGCTCTTCGAGCTGCCTTTTTGACTTGCTAGTCTTCTCGCGCGTAGTTCAAGAGAACTACTCTCCGTGACACATTCCATAGCTCACTACCCGTCAAACAGACCATGACAACGCGGAGACAAGTCGTGCTGTGTTTTTCCTCTCTACTTCTGTAGCATGGAGATGATAATGCACGCTGCTTCATGGGCATTGGCATCGACAGGCCACGGCACCGGCGAGGCA
Source organism: Sorghum bicolor (assembly GCF_000003195.3). Taxonomy (NCBI): domain Eukaryota; kingdom Viridiplantae; phylum Streptophyta; class Magnoliopsida; order Poales; family Poaceae; genus Sorghum; species Sorghum bicolor. The sequence continues at coordinate 48,294,188 of NC_012875.2, forward strand.
ATGGCCTTCTCAATTCGCTCAAGTGTAGCAACATCTTTGGAGTTCAGTCTCTAGACGTATCTGTAGATAGCTAGCGCAACCGCAACGATGTTGCTTGGGCAGCCCACGATGATGGAGATGGATTGCAAAGCGGAAGAATTCGAGTTCGATGGTTGGATGGATTCATGGATAGGAATATATACTCATATAGTAATGGAATAACGAGACTACGAGAGAGTTGAGAGAAGGAGATAGGTGGGAACATGTAAAGATTCCCCCGTTACAAGTTAGAACCACCATGGAGGAAAATGAGCCACATTAGCTTTCGCCTAAAGGAGGCGGGAAAGATGGTGCATGGTTGAGCTAGACATGGCCATGTGTTTATTACTTTATTTATTTATTTTTGATCGGGATTTGACATGTTACTGGCCGTTCGCTAAAAAAAAGGAGAGGAAAATCAAACTCAAAGGTCCCGGGCCTAGAAGGTGATTGTGGACCCAACCTCAACATCGTGAGGTAACGGCAGTACGGCACGCCGGCTTTTTGGCCCATGGTGGGATCGGCCCGTTGCGCCGGGAACGTTCGGGCGTCTGGTGCGTGGATGAAATACAGCCCACCCGCCCGCGCCGCTACTCGCTAGTCGCTAGTCCCGCAGGCGTCTCGGCCCGGCCTGGCCACGTGCGGTGGTCCGGCAACGCTACGGCGCGGCGCCACCAGACCACAGAATCACGCGCTCGACGTGGTGGTGTTGAGTCTTGACGAATGACAAAGCACGTGCAAACATGTCTGGGTAGAAGAGGATGCAAGCGGCGTACCTGCAGCTGATGGAGGCCGTGATGGTGTAGGCGATGCCGTAGCCGAACAGGGCCGTGTGCTGAAGCAGCATGCACACCCACGAGCTGCTGCTACCTGTCAAGGGGTGTTTCATTGTTAGGATTAGTTAGGAATTGCAGATAATTAGTACAAGCAGTGCTGTAACTCCTCGAAGATACTAGTAGAAAATAGAGAGAAAAAAAAGCGGTAATGATACTTATAAAATGTCCGTCTATCTGGACGTTGCTGTCCCCTCATTTTGCTGCTTCTTCACGTCTTTTTATCCACTTATCTTTTTTATCCCCATTCTTTTTTCACAACTCGTTGCCACTTCCACCGCTCGCACCATGCGTCGCACTTTCTGTCACGCCATCGGCGAGCCGCTCCTCCCTCCTTTTCTCTCTCCCTCCCCGCTGCGACCCACACGTCCTCCATGCCGCCGGAGGAGAGCGCGACGGTGGCAGCTTTAGTGAGCGGCGTAACTCCCTTCCTCCCTGCTCTTTCTCTCTCGCTCTCGTGACCTCCATACATCTGGAGATGGTTACAACGGCGCGGCTTCGACGAGGTAGGTAGGGAGGGATTTGGATCCGAAGTCTTTCTCTCCCTTTTTTCCTCTCTTCTCTTGTGGATCCGGATCTGAGCCCTCCTCTGCTCCTCCTCCACCTCTTGCTTCTCCTCCTCCTCTTCCTCTGAATCTAGATCTATGAGATATTGTGTTGGATAGGGTTTCGGCGAGCTCTTGAGATTTAGTGCTCACGCGTGTTGTAATGGTGTTCTTTGGTTTTTTGCAGTATGTTTTTCAGGTGATGTTGCAGTAGGATAGAGTTCCGACGAGCTCTCGGGTTCAGATCTCGTCATTGTTGCAATGGTTCTCTCTAGACGTTGCAGTAGGTTTTAGTTGTTGTTGCAGTTTTGTGTTTTGAGATGTTGTTTCAGTTGCTTCGATCTGTATGTTGTAGTAGTTTGTTTTATGTTGTTACAATAGTTGTTCGGTGTTGTTGTAGTACTATGTCTATGGTGTTTTAGTTGCTCCATCCAATGCTTCAATCTGCATTGTTGTGTTAGTTGTTGCAACAATTGGTCGATGTTGTTGTAATACTATGTCTATGGTGTTTCGGTTGCTCCATCCAATGCTTCAACCTATGTTGTTGTATTAGTTGTTACATGTTGTGCAACAACTGTTCGTTGTTGTTGTAATATTATGTTCATGGTGTTTCAGCTGTTCTATCCATTATTTCAATATGTATGTTGTAGCAGTTGTTTGCATGCTGTTGCAGCAGTTGTTCGTTGTTTGTTGTAATACTATGTTTATGATGTTTCAGCTACTTCAACCTATTTGTTGTAGCAGTATGTCAGGTGTTATTGCACTATTATGCATATTGTGTTGCGGCGTCAAGTATGGAGATAGGTTGTAGGGACGAGTTAGCGGCAGACAGATCTGTTAGGGGCCGACAAAGCGAGGGGCGGGGCGGATCCCATGCTCGTGGGGGCGGAGGATGGGTTCCTTGCGCAGGGAACGGGCGAATGACGGTTCTCAGTGCGGGGCGAGCGGGGCAGAGGTAAGTTGGTTGGTAGGGAGCGGACAAGAACGGTCTTCCGAGTGGGGCGAGTGGGGCAAAGGTGAGTTGGTTAGGGGTAGATAGAGTTTTTTTTCTTTTCTGTGGCGCGGATGAAGAGCTCAGCGTCCGGACGCGTTGCTAGCGCCGGACGTCCAGACGCTAGCAGTAAAAAAAAAGCAACTACAACAGATAACCCTGATCGTGAAAAAGAAGAGAACAACGAAGTTTCCTACATTTGTCAGGTCAAGATTTACGAGGAGTAGTCCAGATGCATGTCAGCATGTGTCTGCTTGAAGCGCTTTCATAACTGGTACACCTAAGGCCTTGTTTAGATCCAAAATTTTTTTGGATTTTGACACTGTAGCACTTTAGTTTTTATTTGACATATATTATTCAATCATGGAGCAACTAGGCTTAAAAGGTTCGTCTCGTGATTTACAGTTAAACTGTGCAATTAGTTATCTTTTTTATCTATATTTAATGTTACATACATGTGCCGCAAGATTCGATGTGAGGGGGCAAGGCCTAAGCCTCTTGTCTCTGTTACAGCTTACTAGTGAACAGGGGTGGATCCTTGCCAATACAGTAGCAGTTTCTTTTCCCCAAAAATAATTTACCAAGTTTGTAGTCTGGCGAAAACGTCATTTGTGGTAAAAATTGACTGCACTTCGTAGGTGTACACGATATGCACCTATTAAATTCACTGAACTTATTATTTCATCTACGCGTAAGCACTGTGTGCACATGCTAGAACATTATTAGCTGATAAACTGAGATAGAAAATCCTAATATTCCCTCCTTTCCAAAAACAAAGGTTTATTTTAAGCACTGCTCACGTCGCCGTCAAGAGGCATTTCCGACACGAGTGCGCTGGAACATCCAGGCCTTCTCAAATCTCAAGGGGGTCGAGGGAGTTGGTTCAGTCGTGTCGGACTCGAATAGAGACTCTCGCCACAGCCAGGTGTTCGCCGGCGCTTTCGCGGGCTCCGAACGCCAACTTGTCCACGGACACTGCCAGTGCCAGCCACACGAGTTTGGTCGAGCTGTACAGTTGTCGCCACGGGGTTCGCGACCCTTCCCGTCTTCCAGTGGCGGCGCTCTGGTTTGGCTGGACTCCTCTCCTCGTGCCTGTTTCCGTCTCTATCCGCTGCGCGTGTCGCCGTCACAACCCCTCGTCGAATTCCACGGAGCCACAGAGGCCTACGCGAGCTGTGGCTGGGAGCAGCTCTCCCTTTTCCCACAGGCGAATGCGAGTTTCCTCATACGAGCAAGCAAATTTCCCAGTATGGCTTTCAGGCTTTGGCCATCTCCTATGCTCGATTGGCAGCCAACAGCCCTCCTCTGAGGAGGAACATAGCACTCCTACAACGTTGGAGACTTTCAGGTTTAACTTGTTCCACCAGCTCATTAATTACAGTGGGGGGATGTGGTACAGATTCAATCGGTCACGTCTAACGCAAACAGTACAACGAATCTGTATAATGCTGTGTATACGGAGTATAATGCTGTGTATATGTGAAGACACATGTCTAATGCAAAGAGTAGACTCTGTCTTCTATCGAAACAGAGAAACAGATAAAAAAAAAATGGGGGGAGACACGACACGTACCTAGGTTGCGGTCGACGGCCTTGGCGTAGGTGCGGTTGCGGTGCGGGCCGTGCTCGGGGTCCGGCGACCGGTAGCAGTCGGCGAAGAGCGTGGACTGCAGCGCCGTGACGGCCGCGAAGACGAGCATGGCGCCGGGGCCGGCCACCCACCCGAGCTGCGCGATGCTCCACGCCAGCGACAGCACGCCGGACCCGATCACCGCCGTGATCACGTGCGCCGCCGCCGTCCACATGCTCCCTGCATGTCCCCCACCCCCGGAACAGAAACAGAAACCGCCGGTTCCCGTCAGTAGTCAGCCCGTTCGCGACGCGGGACACGGTTGATCCGCCTCCAATGGCGGGCGGGCACGGACGCCCCAACAGAGAGGAGGGGAGAGGGCCGGGGCTCACCGCTTCGGACGATGCCGCCGGCGCCATGTTTCGCCTGGTCCGCGATGAGGGGCAGGGCGGCGCCGTGATCCCTGCCCTCGCCGAGCGCCATATCGATCGATCGCCTCGCCTCGCCGGGCGGGTGGGCCGAGCAGCAGGTCGTCGCTCGGGCGGGCTCCGCCGATCGGTCCCTGACCCTGATCCTAATAAATTCCTAATCCTCTTGCGGATCGGAGGAATGAACGAACGGGGTGAAGGGGACTAGTTTTGCGTGTGCCTGCCTCTCCGTCTCAGTCTCAGGGGCGGGCGACTATTTGAAGCACACCTGGCGAGTGGTGTGTCTGGCTGGCTAGATCACTCGAGGAGGAAAAAATGGCGTGTGTTTAGCGCTTCGTTTTTGTTTTTTCCTCTCCTTCTGTCTCCTTGAAAAGGACGGTGTAGGTACTTGTACAAGTTTGAGTGCTCGACCTTGCTTGTGATTGGCTCCTCTCTCTCCGTATCCGAAGTGTATGCAGATGTTGTTGTTGCCAAAACATTCAGTCTCACCAACAAATATTTCTTCAGATGGTCAAGGATGAGAAGTTGTTACTACATGATATTGGTACCATAAGATAAGATGAGTAAAATAAACTCATATCATAGAAAAATCACACGCTCTGACTATACCTTTGATAATACATACATCCTAATATATATATGTACTCAGTGCATGATCCCTCGCTTTCTAAAGGGAAAATAAAAAGAAAAATGGTGAGTTGGAGATCAGTCTGGACCTTTCCTGAAGAAACTATGGGTAATGATCACTCAAGGAGACAGGGACTGAAAGGTGTACACAATCATTTGCCATAAATTGTCCAGTTGTGGAATGCTTTCTGGACTGACTTGTAAGCTTCCTTAATCAGACTACTCGCCGAAATTGTTCTACATTCTAATACATACTACATCAGTTAAAAAAAATATCCAGGTTAGACCGAATCAAAGTATTTTAAGATTGACATTTATAATTCCAAATATATATTATGAAAATAAATTTCATTATTAATCTAGTAATTATAATTACTCTCATAAATATCAGTAACATCAGTAAGGCTTGAGTAGAATTTAGGACGCATCTTTAAAAGACGAATCCTGCACCATGAAATCTTGCCTCTCATTTAGCCATGTGTCAAGCAGAGAAAACAGCCACGTTTGTAGCATACTACCAGGCCACGTTTCCTTGCAAGTTGCAATAGCTTCTAAACTGGTTATTGTTCCAGCAAACATATTCTAGAACTCTCCAAATACAAGCTTCCAAACTGGCTATTGTTCCAGTAAACATATTCTAGAATTCTCAAAATACAATACATTCCAGATAACTCTCCCATCTTCCAACAAGTATATATATCCTATTACGGAGTACTCTTTAATGCCAACAACTTGAGTCATTCATCCCTCAAACTCTTCCCGGTCATCAACCTTCGCAATTACATTTCACCGGTTTAACGTCTTAACCGGTGAACGCCAACACCACCAACTGTCAACATCAATAACAAACTGAGGTTCCCCATCTGGGATCACAAGGTAATAACCACTTTTCTCCTTACTTTTATATAGCAGCAACCCTTCCATATCCTGAACTACTCATGTCTAGAAGAAAACGAGACACACTAGAAGAAGAACGAGATCTGCTGCCACCCCAATCTCCTATATGGAAAAAATAAAATAAAAAAAAATATAGTAATAATAATAAGGTAAAAAAATATAGTAATAATAATAAGGTAAAATACACACTAATTTTAGTTATAAGCACCAAAACCACTTCATCTGTTAGCACCTTCTGATAATTTATTAGATCATATATATATATATATATATATATATATATATATATATATATATATATATATATATTACTAACTCTTCTTTTCCTGTTATACAACCACAAATACAATTTTCATTATAGAAATGAAAAGGAGAGCATCTCAGTCTGATGAACTTTATAGTAGTAACTACAAAAAACAGAAACAAACATATTCGGTTGACAAAAACAAGATACGCGCGAAAGTAGAAAAGCGAAAACGAGAGCTAGAAGAAAAGAAGAACAGCCAGATTATACAAGAAGCTATAAAACGAAGATGCATACAAATAGATAAGAAACATACATACTTATCTTTACCTTATGGCATGATATACTTCTCTCCCGAGCAAATTCAATACCTAAAAGAAACATATGAGCAAAGATCATACTTGGGAATACCAAAGTACAGTTGCCAATATTGCAATGCAATATTTTGGTATGAGGAACGCAATAAATATCATAGTGAACGAGCTAACAGACAAGTATTATATTCGAACTGCTGTAAATATGGCAAAATCAAAATACCTCCATTCAAAGAACCACCACAATTTCTTAAAAGGTTATTGGATTACAAAGGAGATGGATACTCGAGACATTTTATACAAAAGATACGACAATATAATAGTATGTTTGCTTTCACATCTATGGGAGGCAATATCGACAAAAATATTAATAAGGGAGAAGGACCCTATGTATTTCGAATAAATGGTCAAATACATCATCGCATAGGATCATTGTTGCCCGATACAAATAATAAAATACCTAAGTTTGCTGAGCTATATATATTTGATACAAAAAATGAGATCGAAAATAGAATACGGGCCTTAAGCAATGAAGATCCAGATGGAACAGATCTTAACCCAGCTATAATTGAAGGATTACAGAAAATGCTTGATGAATATAATCCTTTAGTGAAAGTATTTCGTCATGCACGTGATCTACTTGAAGAACATAAAGGTATTGATATTAGTATCCGAATCATTGGAGCCAATAAAGGCGATCAAATACAATACCAAATGCCACACCCAGAAGAACTAGCTATGTTAATTATAGGTGATCTAACACTGGAAAACTATAAAAGGGATATAATTGTTAGTACCCGAACCAAGACACTACAACATATATCTATATTTCATCCAGCATATATGCCATTGCAATATCCGTTATTATTCCCTTATGGAGAAAGAGGATTTCAACTAGGCATAGAATATCATGAAGAAACAAGAAATCGAAGAAATCAAACAACTCAGCAAAAAAGAAACACAGTAACAATGCATGAATTTTTTAAATACCATATGCACTACAGACATAACCAACCAAACCCATATTTATGCTATGGACGATTATCAAAACAAGCAATCGTAGATGCAAGAGCAATGGAAGATGAGGATAGACTTCAATTCATTGCAAGAAATCAAAAAAAATTAAGAGCTGAATGTATACAGGGAATATTTGATGCAATAGAGAAAGGAATAGATGAAGGAAATCAAATAGGAAAAAGAGTTCTATTACCCTCTAGCCACGTTGGTTGTAGACGTTATGTAATACAAAATTATCATGATGGTATAGCTATATGTCGTGTATATGGACCACCGGATCTTTTCATAACATTCACATGTAATCCCAAATGGCCAGAAATATCGCTAGCAATATTAAATGGCGAGCAACCTAATGATAGACCTGATATTATAGTGCGTGTATTTCATATCAAACTACAACAATTATTAAATGACATACGCTCAGGCACGCTCTTTGGTCCTATATTAGCAATACTATATTCTATAGAATTCCAGAAAAGGGGTCTACCGCATGTTCATATCTTAGTTTGGGTGGAAAAAAATGGAAACGAAGTGACAATTGAGAATATTGACACCTGGATAACTGCTGAAATACCTGACCCCAGAAAAGATCCTTTGGGCTATATACTTGTATCTGAACACATGATGCATGGACCATGCGGAGAAAAAAACTGGGATTGCCCATGTATGAAAAAGGGGAGATGCTCTAAATTCTATCCTAAAGAATTTCAAGAAGAGACTACTTTCACAGATACAGGCTTCACAGTGTATCGAAGACGAGACACTGGTATTTTCATCCGAAGAGATGCCCACAACCTAGATAATACATGGGTAGTTCCACACAATCTAGAATTACTCAAGAAATACCAGGCACACATAAATGTAGAATATGTAAACAAGAGTAAAGTTTTAAAATACTTGTGCAAATATGTAAACAAAGGTCCTGACCAAGCAAAAATAATCTTTGAACGTATCAAAAAAGGTCAAGATGCACCCATTAATCAACAAACCAAAGATATTGATGAGATCAAAGAATATCTGGATTGTAGATATATATGTGAACAAGATGCACTCTGGAGATTACTTGGTTATGAGATACACTATCATTGGCCACCAGTTGAAAGATTACCTGTGCATCTACCACTGATGAATATAGTTAAATATAAAAAGGATACTAAACTAAGAGATGTAATTAATGATCCCAAAAATAAAAAAACAATGCTCACTGAATGGTTTAGTGCTAACAAAGAATATAATAGTGCAAAAGATCTTACATATTGTGAATTTCCACTTAAATGGAGATGGGATGAAACAAACAAGAAATGGATCAGACGTCAGCACGGGTTTAAAATAGGTAGATTATACTATGTGAACCCAACAGAAGGAGAACGATTCTATCTACGCATGCTCTTAATGATAGTAAAAGGTGCAACGTGCTATACTGACCTACGAACACATAATGGTATTATTTATGAAACCTTTAAAGAAGCTTGTGCAACACGAGGATTACTAACCGATGACAATGAGTGGTACAAGACATTTGAAGAAGCTACAAACTGGGCAACAGCTTCTCAACTACGAAGCTTATTTACAACAATGCTTACATTCTGTGAAATAAAGAATGAAAGAGAATTCTTCAACAAAAATTGGCAAAAAATGGTTGATGATATTGAGCAACAAGTAAAACACAAATATTATCCAATTGAATATATCCCAACTCAAACTGAACTACAAGATTTATTACTAGAAGAATTAGAAGAAATTTTTTCAAGGAACGGACAACAGATAAATAATTATAATCTCCCACGTAGATCAATATATCATGAATTTGATACTAACAATCGATTAATTCAAGAGGAAATGAACTATGATGTCCAATATCTAGAAAAAGAGGCAAATAAATTATACACACAGCTAAATAAAAGTCAAAAAGAAGCTTTTCATCAAATAGTTGAAAGTGTACTAAATAACAAATCAAGGTTTTACTTCATCTCCGGCCATGGAGGAACTGGAAAAACTTTTCTGTGGAATACAATTGTATCATATCTCAGAGCACAAAAGAAAATAGTACTAGCAGTTGCATCATCAGGGGTAGCTTCTTTGTTACTCCCAAATGGTCGTACAGCCCATTCAAGATTCCGAATACCCATTGAAACAGATGACATATCCATATGTGATATAAAACAGGGAACAAAACTTGCTAAGCTAATTATAGAAACTTCTCTCATAATATGGGATGAAGCTCTAATGACAAACAAACAATGCTTTGAAGCATTTGATAGATCACTAAGAGATATAATGTCTGAAATCAATAAAGAAGCTAGTGACATACCATTTGGAGGGAAGGTCGTTGTTCTAGGTGGAGATCCTAGACAAATACTTCCTGTTATAGAAAATGGCTCAAAGTCACAGATCATAAATGCTTCAATTATCAAATCCTACCTATGGAAAAACGTAAACACTGTATATCTAAATGAAAACATGCGACTAAAACAGATAAATCAAAGTAGTGCTGAATACAAGGAGTTAGAGTCTTTCAATGATTGGATGCTAAGCATTGGCGATGGAACAATCAAAGGGACATCTGATACTGATAAGGCCTCTGATTCTGTGCTAATAGAAATATCAGAAGAACTACTGGTACAAACTACAGGGGATAAAATAAAAGCATTGGTAGAGTCCACTTATCCAGATTTTCAAGAAAATTTTCAACGATTAGACTATGTGAAAGAAAGAGCTATACTAGCAACTACCAATGAAATTGTTGATGAAATAAATAATTACATGATAAAATTACTCCCTGGCTTAGAAAAAGAATATTTCAGTGCAGATAGTATATCAAAATGCTCAGATACATATAACGATGCCAATATTTTATATCCCGTTGAATATCTTAATACACTCAATCCTAATAACTTTCCACCTCATAAACTACTACTAAAAATTGGTGTCCCAATAATGCTATTGAGAAATCTCAACCAGAGCTTAGGCCTATGCAATGGGACGAGACTAATAGTGACTAATCTAGGGGATAATATTATTGAAGCTGTTATAATTACAGGAACACATGCTGGATATAAAACATATATACCGAGAATAAATCTAACGACAAGATCATCCCATTGGCCCTTTACGTTAAATCGCCGTCAATTTCCAATTAAAGTTTGTTACTCTATGACTATTAACAAGAGCCAAGGACAAACACTATCAAAAGTAGGAATATATTTAAAAAAACAAGTATTTACGCATGGACAGCTATATGTTGCAGTGTCACGTGTTACAAGCAAGAAAGGTCTAAAAATATTAATAGAAAATGAGAATGGATCTTGTGGATCAAAAACAAAGAATATAGTATACAAAGAAGTACTCCAATCAATATAGTTTACATAACTGAAAAATATTCTGGATAATTACATTTAATAGAGATAACTCCTGTAGTCTCATATGATCTAATCAAAGCGACACAACACACCCGTTTACAATACAATTACATTATCTTTGTTCAAGAATATCAATAACATAAATTTTTAAATTTGCAGGTACATTGGTAAACTACAGACATGGAGGTTTAGCTTAAATGGAAGTTTTATGTTTCACATGAGGTGTCATCTTCAGCCAAGTCACTACGGAAATTCATTCATGGTTGCTTTTTATGACATGAATTTGTTCCATACAAAAGAAAACTGGGCAATTACTATATAGTTTCCTGGCTCTTGAGCTTGCCTCCCATCAGTTCTCAAGAATGCCGTATACAAACTACAAAGAAGAAACAAGAGTCGTACCAGACAGTGGAGGTGAACAGTGCCTTTGCAGTTTATCTGTGCAACAAAGCAATGACCAATGCCCTGTCAAATATAAAATATTGGCTGCCAAGGTTGGTAATCGCCAAAGAATGAAGCTGTGACATACCACAATGGCCTACCATGGTGTTCACGACATTAGATCGAACACCTAACTGACATGACCCACGAGTGGGAGAGGCGTCACGCACCTGGAACTGTCCGCATCCCGCGTCGGGGAACCCGTCACGCCCGCACCGGCGAGCAGCTGCGCTGTGTCCAACTCACTATCCCGCCATGGCCGGGGGTCAGTGCGTGCCACCTCGCCCCACTGCGCCTTGCCGTGGCTGCCTCGCCGGACGGCCGCGGCCAGTACTAACAGGGGGCTAGAAGCTAGCGCCTATGGGCCTGCCCTGCCGCCGCTTGCTGAGAATAGGGCACCACACGCCAAGAGTTAAGAACAGAGAGAAACGAGATTGGAGGATTTTTTTAAGCAAGAACAGCCCAAGCCGAACGAAGGAGCACGGACGACATCGTGAGTGTATCGTGTACGCGCATTGCATAGTGGGCCACTGCCCACTGGGCCTTGCACCCTTGCCTCTTGCGAACCGGCCCTGAAGCAACAAAAGAAAAGAGGCCGCAAATGACTAGCCGTGGGCTGAGTTTTTACTCAAAAGATAGCGAATAGCTAGCTCTGGGCTGAGTTTTTAACTAGCAGTAGAAATACCATCGCAACATGCAAACCCCTCGGCTTCCGAGCTCAGGCTCCGGACACTTCCGGACCAATCGCCTCCCTTCACGTCTTAGGACGCATACGGCCCTTCGCCTTCCCATGCACGCGCCTACTACCCCCTTCCTGCCTTTTTCTACCAGGCGACAGCCAAAGTCTACTAAACACATCTTGCCGACGACCAATAGAATAAAAGCAGTAGCTTCAAACAGTCCAAGTTCCACCCAAGAAGAATTCCATAACAGCTAGGAGAACACAAGGTACTATCGAAATCTATATGTGTTTGTTCTTATTATGCTCTTTGCATTTTACTAGCCGGAGGTTCTTATGCTCTCAATCTATTGGTTCTTCTTTCCTGTTCTCTCTCTCCACATACTGTTTTCATTGGTTTCCCAATGCATGGCAGACTGAAACAAGATGATCGTTAATACACAGACCAAATAATAATACTGGATCATAAAGATAAAATTTTACCAAATAAAGGAACATCGTTTTGCCTTAACATTTGTGAATCTTTTGTCAATATTTTCTCTTTAAAATATTAGAACAAGTTGTGGACATGTCTTCTTCTCATTTTTTATCTTTGTTAATGGAGCCTGTAACCAGCTTTACCAAAAGTGAGATGGATGCATGGCCTCTTAGAAGCCGCATTGATGGCCCTTCATTATTCTTTCATAATTTTTTGTCTGCACTGGAACTCTAACATTTTTCTAAAAATAATTGCATATGAGCATTACACCATTATCAGAGATACAACCACGAAGACTGGATTACACCATATGTGTACGAATATCAAGAATGTGGGAATTCAGAGGTCCGAATGAGGAAAATGAAATCATACATCTTGATCTTGTTCTGATTGATAGCATGGTATTCTCCTAAGCTATATCTGATTGTTTCAGTAAAATCCTCAACATATTATTCTCTAGACTCAAGAAAATTTTATATTATATATAGTACAAAAAAAATGTCATTCTCATTTCCTTTCTGCTCTTAGGGTGTTTCAATCTATGCTGAGATCCCTCGAGATGCTGTACCCTACCTCAAACCATACTTGGAGGAAGGAAAAATTGTCTACATGAGCAAGATAACTGTGCAAACAGCTAAACCAGAGTACAGAGCTGTTGAAAACCCTTGCATGATCAAACTCAACAAGAGAACACAGATTCGTGATGCTCATAACCAACCACCAGATTTTCCAAAATACACCTTCTCACTAATCCCCATTGAGAAACTCCTAGATTATGCCAAAAGTAAAGAACGTTTTTTAGGTAAACTAATATTCTATTTTCACATAAATTTATTTAATACTACTACTTTTAGTTCTATTCCAAAAGTACCTATATACTTGTTGCTACCTGTTCAGATGTTATTGGCAGAATCACGGGAGTTTCAAATGCAGCGATGGTTTCTACAAGTTCAGGGGACTCAATGATGCGAAGAGTAGTGCACTTACAAGATTTAAAGTACGATCATTTCTACTTTTTTTCTTACATTACTATGTAAACAAATTTTTAGTGTCCAATATCACACTAATTTCTTACCTCATTGCCAGAGGAAGCACGATCGAACTATCGTTATCAGGGAAAAGAGCCATAGAGTTTGATGGAGAAACTATTCTACAAGTTGGACAAGAACACCATGTCATCGCCATATTTGTTGGTACATTAATGAAAACCTACAAAAATGACTACAAGTTTCTTAGTGGCACATCTGCTTGTCGATGGTACATTAACCAAAATGATATTCCTGAGATCAAAGCTTTTCAGAGATGGTATAATACTCACACTTATTCCAGTAATCATTCTTTAATATATTCTAAAATTTTGATATATGATATGATAAACAGTTTACCAGCAGAAGCAATTCCTATTCAAAAATTGTATCTACGAGGTGCAGATGATACCCAACAGAATTTTGAGAAAAGAACTATGCTTCAGCTCAAAGATGTCGATCCTTTTACTGAAAGGGTAATTATATTATTCTTATTTTATTATTTTACAGCCTATATAATTAAGTACATCCAACTGAATTTCTATCTCCAAAAATTATGAACATAACTTACTAATGGTTATGTTATTTTTTAACTTATACTAAACTGATCATATCAATTTAGTAGAATTTCATTAAATTGAATTTGACAAGTAATATTAACTACACATTATCTGCAGGCCATAAATTACGAATGCACAGCAACTATTGTGGGAATTACGGAGCAACAGACATGGTGTTACCAAGCTTGCAAAGCTTGCAACTCTAGGATAAAACCATTTGGTCAAACTTATCAATGCACAAAACAGGATTGTCCATCCATACAATTCGAGTGGAAGTAAGTCTATTGCATCTATAATAAATTTTCCATTATTAGGATGTAGAATAATATATAATCGTAAACAGGTAATAATATCTACATGTGATCTTTGCAGATATAAAATACCCTACATTGCGAGTGATGAAACATATAGTCTTGAGTTCATGTTTTTTGAAAAGAAAGGAACAGAACTGATTGGGAAAAGTGCTGAAACTCTCCGGAAGAAGTATAACGAGAAGGATATTCCACCTGAAATTTCCTCATGGATTGGCCACAAGTTTATCTTCTTGGTTAAAATTTTACCTAACAAAAGCATTGGCGCTGATGATCCTTCATTTGAAGTTATAAGGATAAAGGAAAAACTTGGAAAACAATCAATTATGCCAGTATCGAAGACAGGCAAAAGCAAACCAGCTATCTCAACCTTAGCATATGAAGGAATAGAAGAAAACTTACCTCTGTTGATACCAATAACTTCTAAAAAAATAGATGGTCAGGTATATTACTATTCACTTCATGTCTTCTCATTCCTTGGTGTTATACTGCATAGTTATACTATCCACAGCAGAAAATTACAGATTCTTAAGTAATATAACAGCTAGATAAAATTAAGTAGATAATTCAATAATATATATTGTATTTAGTTCATTTCAAGATTTTAATTTCTACAGGCTTCATCATCGCAAGCACAAACCTTTGGAGATATTCAAGATATGGACATTGAACAAACAACTACTGAGTCTGACAATTCCAGCAAGCTTGATACTCAGGACATACAAGCTGATAACTTGGTATGTTTCCTACTGATGCATTTGCATATCAAGATTTAGTATTCATTATTATTATATACTTATTGTTTTATTTAAAAAGGAAATAAATAAGGAAAACGAAGATGAGCAACAGAAAAAATCCAAAAAGCCACGCCTTCAAGAAAAAACAAAAAAATGAGGTGAGTACGGAATCATACACAAATTACCTCTAGCTCAAAATACATCTTCTCACTTATTTATCGATCTGCTAGAGACATCAAAAATCTTTCTTCCAACTTTTTTCACTACGATCCCACCATCATTTTAATTTTTTTTCCACAGGTACGCTGATGTCCGAAGCTGCTGAGTAAAGATTGAAGACAGACAAATCTTTTGGTTTACATATAAACTACACTTAACTAGGCTTCATATAAGTTTCGGCCTCCTTTTGGAAATAGAATGTATCCCTTGCTAAAATGATCTTTCGCTATATTTTGTAGTGGCACATATAACTTTATATATTATGTACTTGCCACATATTCAGTAGATTACCTATGATATGTAGTTGCCACATGTAATAGATTTGTTAGGAGCTCAATCAAAACTTGAATAAATAGAGCTCCTCAACAATCTATCTATCTATATGTATATATATGGACTTCAGTAAAGTAGAACCCACTTCTATATATCCAAGGCTATAACCCACGCATCCCTGCTCTGGTCTACCTTGTGTATGTTGCCTGTTGACTTTTTTCAATGCTTTTTCTAAAAAATTTTCTTCATCCTGCATCCCAAAGTAATGATCTACTAGCATGCTCTAGGGTGTCTTAAATCTCAAAAATTAGAAAGAAATTATTGTGATTTTCTATTTACAAAATTTGCAAGCTAAACCTCAAGCTAAGATTCTGTCTTGTATACCAACGTACTATCACTATTTAGATTATTTGTTTTGTGATACGAACTTAAGCACACATGCTTCTTTAATAGGAGTTTGATCTGCACTATTTCTCACTCTACTTTATCCACATCTCCACACCATGGTCATCCTTCGTATACCATAAGTTGGTTCTCATCGAGGGCGCGGCAAAGCCGCGCCGGTGTTTCTAGTGTGACTCGATCTGGTTCGTCGCTGGCTCCCTGCATTGTTTGGTGCCCCAGTAGATTGTTTGAGAATGTAAAGGCTACAAGCCCAAAGCCCACGTCGCCAGGCCCAAATATGCATTAGTCCAACACGCTCTAATTGCATTATTTTACAAATTAGACTATTTCGTGTAGTTTTTTTTTTTCTTGGTAAGGGCTAGCGAGCGGTCTCATATGGGAACATGCATTTAATAACTTTGCTGCCTTTGATGTAATTCAGAATCATCATTCCTGTAATTTGTTAGCCATAGCCCAACTTGGGGCAAGTTTGAGTCAGGGTACTGATCCGGTGCTGGACATTATTCGTTTTGTATAACGACATTTGTAGCCAAAGATTTGGCACTTGTTTATGAGAAATGAAGATATCTTCCTGTTCTTCTAAAAAATAATCGATATTATACTGAGATATGTTTTCTCTCTCTTCCAGAAATGAACTAGGAGCCAGTGAAACTAGAAAGCTGGCTTTACTGGTTTCAGCTCCTCCAAACCAATCCGAGCTAAAAAAAAAAAAGTCTACCAAACAAGCTTTCAATCAAAAGCTCTTCCAAATATGTAGACGCAAGAACGGCTTATGAAACCAAAAACAAGTAAAAACGATAAAGCCGATTTTCACCTAAAAGTAGAAGCCGCAAAAAAATATGGTCATTTCTGGTTTCACCATTTTTGGAAAAGCATAAACTTTGCTAGAGCCGTACTAGCGCACATGTCCGTGTGTTGTAATGGAACGTACAATTGTTGTGTCATTTGTTCTGCTACATTAAAATTCAAATCTTTATTGATGCAAGTTTTATGTCAAACTCATATATAATTTGACTGATTGTTGGTCACAGATTGTAAAATTTGTCTTTTTTCCTATACTAAATATGTTTATTATTCTAAAAAATATGCAATATTTCTCATAGTTACTCCCTCTGTCCATAAATAAATGCACATCTTATTTCCTGAGAAGTTAAAATCATTTTAAATTTGATCAAATATATAGAAATATATACTAATATTTAGCATATGTAATATGTATCATTAGATTGAGCATGAAATATACTTTCAGAATATACTGATTTGTAAATACAAATGTTAATATTATTTGATATATTTCCTCCCAGGCACACCCAACACGCACACATCTCCTCCCTCCCTCCCCCTCCAGCAGCGGCAGCATCGACGAGGAAGGCGGGTTTCTCCTCCTCCAACTCTTGATCTGCGAGTTAGAGTTCTGGTGAGCTTCCCCATCCCCACCCCCTCTCTCTCCCCTCTCGTCTTTCCTAACTCTGGTGGGCTTAGGTGGGAAGGTTTGGAGGGGAGATGAAGGCTCGCTAGGTGGTGGGATGGCTGGAGCACTACTATATAAAACTTTTATGAGGCAGATGTTTTTTATTTTTGGAGGCAGGCAAGGCCAACCGCCTCTAATGAAAGGTCACAGCTGTGACCTATGGAGGCGGTTTCTTTGCTCGACTCCATAAATTAAATTAAAATAATAAAATAAAGTAGTTGAGCCCAACACCAGCCCATATAGGTCCAATGTCAAGCCCAGCCATGCTCATACAGTGCATTGCTAATGCTACCAGCATGGAGTTAGCACAACTTTTAGATGCAAGGAGAGAAAATAACTATTTTCGTACTACTAGTAGTAGTCTACAATGTTGTAAATACGAAAGTATTTGAAAAAGATATCGGCGTACTACCTCGATCATCAATTGTCATCCTGCGTAGAACAACTCAAGTTCTACAAGGAAAGACATAAGATAACTACTTACATACTACTAGTAGTTTACTGCTTTGAAAATACTAAGGCATATGGAAAAGAATATTGTAGTGACACTGCCTTATTAACTTCCGGCCTGCATAGCTAGCATAACGCAGGCTCAAAAAAGATCGGATGATAACTATTTCAGTATTAGTCCTAGTGATGCAATGTGTTATAAATACTAAAATAATAACTGAAAAGGTATTGGAAAAAATATTGTAACAAACACAGTGAATAGGTTTGCAATTATAGCCACAACCCGGGGCGGATCTAGGGGGGGGCTAGGGGGCTCTAGCCCCCCTATAGCTGGTGTATCAATGGAAATATGAGGAGGGTGAGGGAGAAAAAGAGATGGAGGAAAGAGAAAAATGAAGAGAGAGGAGGAAGAAGAAGAGATCAGCATATGCCCTCACTCTCCTACCTATTGGATTCGCTTTGAGAAGTGTGCAAACACACATCTCAATGCGAAACTGCTTTGAGATGTGTGTTTGCACACTTCTCAAAGCGAATCCAATGGGTGGGAGAGTGAGGGCATATGCCCTTAAAGGTAAAAAACTGCGTCCTCAGCACCCCTTCAGTCCTGTTCTGCATCCGCCACTGTCCGCAATCGTAACCAAAACACTACTAATCACGCTTAATATAGTGCACTACTACCTACGTGGAGTACAACTCAGGTTGTAGATGGATGGAGAGAGAAGATATACTTAGGCCTTGCTTAGTTCGCGAAATTTTTTGGCTTTGGCTACTCTAGCACTTTCGTTTGTATGTGACAATTATTGTCCAATTATAGAGTAACTAGGTTCAAAAGATTGGTCTCGCAAATTACAGTCAAACTATGCAATTAGTTTTGTCTACATTTAATGCTCCATACATGCGTACAAAGATTCGATGTGATAGGAAATCTTGAAAATTTTTGGGAACTAAACAAGGCCTTAAGCACTACTAGTAGCTTACAATGTTGTAAATATGTATGAAAATAAATATTGGTGCACTCCTTATAGTTGTTTTTCTGCTGAATCCAACAGAACCTCTACCAAACAGTTTTTTCTAAGACAAGTAATTCTCCACTAATTATATGAAGCGATTCTCTGAAATAAACTAAGAGACCTGTATAGAGCATTTTACTCAGGTTCTAGAAGAAAGCAGATAAAAAGATAACTACTTCCTATTAGGGCAACCCCGACATAGGCATATATATGCTAACTGTGGTCTCAGACACCCATCGTTTGTAACTTTGATAGTAATTTTTGTCATGTGCTTGCTCTCTCACAACGCGCTCCAAGGTGTATGCTCTAGTTTTTTTTGGTCAGTCAGAAGCTATTGCAGCTCCGCTCCAAGCCTCCAAGGTGTATGGTCCAGTTTTTTGTCAGCCGAAGCTACTGCAGCTACTACATGATCCTCTGACGACAGTCCGCGAAGCGTACACCCATGATTATTTGGACGCTAAACACTGACACGGATGATGAAGCTAATGTACACGCTGTAGCGTTGGGGGTGGCCTTAGTAGTCCAATGTGTTTTTAATATTTTTTTAAAAATATATATTGGACAAAATATTGCAACAAACATCGCTAAGCAACCAAGGCATGCATTCTCGCATGAAGCAAACAGTGTATAACAAGGCCTAGTTTACGAAAATTTTTAGATTTCGCTACTGTAGCATCTTCGTTTATATTTAATAATTACTGTCTAACTATGGACTAACTACGCTTAAAAGATTTGTCTGGTAAATTACAGACAAACTATATAATTAGTTTTTTTATTTATATTTAATGTTATATGTATGTGCTCAAAAAATTTATGTGATGTGGAATCTTAATTTTTTTTTTGAAACTTAAACAAGCCCTACGGCTGGGTAGTTTGTTTCACTTTCACGGTTTCAGCTTGTCACATGCACGTCCGTCCGTACGCCTAAATTTCCAGGAGGCGGCCTCTCTAAGGCCCTGTTTAGATATGAAAATTTTTGGCCCAAACAGCAAAAAATTTGTGAATTTTGGACTTGGGAACTAAACAGGGTCCAAAAATTTTTGGGCTAAAATTTTGGCCTGCAAGGCCTGGAACTGTGCACTCACTCCCAAGCAGAGCCCACCAATCCGCCTTTTAATCCCGATCCGCCAGCGGCCCCCTCATTTCCGCATCCTCCCTCAAACCCTAGCCGCATTCGTCCCGTCTCCTCCCGTCTCGCCATCCTCCCGTCTCCCCCGCGAACAAACCCTAGCCGCCCAATCCACGCCGCCGCCCCGCTTCTCGGCCACATCCTCCGAATCCATGGACGGATCCCACGGCGACTGCTTCACCGGTGGTCACTACGCCGACGAAGAGGTGTTCGGCGTCCATGATGCCGCCATGCCAGACGCCCCCCAAGATCCGCCGTTGACGAACGACGGCGCCGGCAGCAGCAGCTTCCTTAACCCGCGGCTTGCCTCTCTGGACATCAACTACGGCTCGGACTGGACTCCAATGGGGTTAGGTCAGCCCGTTCCCCCTCGATCCGCTTCCCGTTCATTGAGTTTCAACCCTCCTCGCCGCGTTGACTCCCCACTCCCCGATGGCCGCCCTTTTCAACCGTCTTCGTCCCGGATCCCCTGGCTCCCTAGCGGATCTGGGGGAGGCGTTTCTTCCCCGGGCGGATACGGCCACTTCGAGCCTCCAGCGGCGCCGGGGATGACTTTCGTTCCCGGCGGTTCCAGTGGTCGAAGGTCAGCTGTTGGAGCGGGTAGCCCACGCATGGGTCGTGCTGCCCGTTCCCGGGGAGCAAGGCCAGGAGGAGAAGTCCTCCCCGGCACGGACGGCTTCCGATATCCGGTAAAAATCTTGCATTTCTTTTTTTTTGTTGTCGTGTAAATTGTCATGAATGCTTTACTGTACTTATTCTATTATTGTGTACAATGTCATGCATGTTATAGTGTAGATTGTCATGCCAGTTTTAGTGTTATTGTTCTTTGTATTGCGAATCTGGGTTCTTCTATTCTTTTCTGCGCTATTGTTGCACCTGAAGTAGTTCTCTGGTCTAGGTTTTAAAACACAAAGGTAGTTGGGATCCGGCGCGACTCCGCGTATTTATTGACGTGTACCACGCTCAAATTAAAAATGGCAACTACAACAATGGAGTCATGAGCGTTGCTGGGTGGAGAGACATCAAACATAGGTACTTCTTGGCTACTGGGTTAGTTCACGAGAAGGACCAGTTTAGTAGTAAGCTACAAGATCTGAAGGCTGAGTGGAGGATATGCAAGGCTCTGCGCAAGGCTTCTGGCCTGGGAGGTAGTGGCAACACAATTGAAGCTGATGATGCTTGGTGGGAGAGGGAGACGAAGGTACTCTCCAATTAATTTAGGTTTATAATAGAAGACTATGCTTGCAGTCTTACAAGAATATGATTGTTGTTCTAGGGGAAGAAGGCATTGATGAAGATAAGGGATCAAGGAATGCCTGACTACATTGGTCAGCTTGATGACATATTTGAAGGATGGACAGTTGATGGCTCAACTGCATACAGGCCTGGTACTGGTGCAGAGACTGGTGCCATCCCCTTAGATGATTCCGATGACGAGGCGCAGCATGATGAACAACAAGATGTTCAAGCACCTGGAAGCCAAGGGTATGGCACACCTGGAAGCCAAGGATATGGAACACCTGGAAGCCAAGGAAGAAAGAGGCCTTCTAGCAGCAGTCCTTCTGTCTCCAGCCCTAGCAAGAAGACTAAGAGCTCCACTGCTAGGTCGTGGGAGACTCATCAGCGTGAAGCCAATGACATTGAGAGGCAGAAGGTTAACTTGTTTGGTTCCATCCTAGAGATGCAACACAAGAGAAATGAGCGGCACCAGCATAAACGTTCATCTTTGTCAAAGGAAGAGAAGGTCGAGAAGGCGTATGACATTGCACTGGGTATGGGAATATCTGCACATACCAAGACGTCCTTCCTTGCCATCAGGAAGATCTGCCACAGTGAGGTTGAACTGGCCATCTTCCTATCTTGCAAGGACGATGAGGCCAGGTGGATCATCATCAACGAAAACCTCCCGGTGGATGACTAGTACCCCTGCTTAATTGTAGTTCATGAAGTTAGTCTTAATGCTGGTAGCTTTTGTGTTATTTATTTGGTTTGGTTTAGGGTTTAGGGAACCTTTGGCATCATCATCTTTGTGAACTAATTCCCATCATGCGGCGTCACTTTGGGGTTGACTTAGGATCTTTTGCAGGAAATTGTTATCTGAACCTTTTGCACTACCATTTAGCTTATTGTTGAATTTCAATGTTCTGTTGCATGGCCATCGAGCTATGTGAATCTATTTGGGTGGATGGTTTGGGACATCATATCATTTGAGAAAGGGGGCTGACCAGATTATGTGATTTCACAGGGTAGTGAAGACCTTGAAGTGATCAGTGATGCTGAACCAGAAGATGATGACCACAGTTCGGATCTAAGCGATGAATTCGACGAGGCCATTGAAAACATGATACTGATTGAGCTCATGTCTAGTCGTGCAGTTCAAAGCAGTGGTATGTTAGAACAAGCCCTTCATATTGATAAGTATTTGAATAGACGCCCTTATAGGATCCCTAAGTTGCCTGGACTAGAGTGGGTCATGGATAATCTCCATGACCCTGAGAGGTGCTACACCATGTTTAGAATGAACCCTGAAATGTTTCACAAACTGCATGAAGTCCTGACACAAACCTATGGCCTCAAATCCAGTAGGAAATCAACCTCTTTAGAAGCTCTAGGAATCTTCTTATGGATGCTGGGTGACTGTCAAAGTGTTAGGCAAGCTAAAGAAAGATTTGAGAGGTCTATGGGTACTATCTCTAGGCTATTCAACAAAGTGTTGGTATGTATGGATAGGTTGGCTGCTAACATCCTAAAACCTGTTGACCCTACATTCAGTACTATGCATGAGAGACTTAGGAGCCCTAGGTTCTATCCACACTTCAAAGACTGCATAGGGGCAATAGATGGAACCCACATACCAATGACTGTGCCTAGTAATATGTTTATCCAGTACTTGAACCGCAAGGGTAGAACAACTCAGAATGTCTTGGCTGTGTGTGACTTTGACATGAGGTTCAGTTTTGTCCTTGCTGGATGGCCTGGGTCTGCTCATGATATGAGGGTATTCAATGATGCAACATCAACATTCTCTGATCAATTCCCTCATCCACCTCTAGGTACATTCTTGTTAGGTCGCATGTTCATCCATGTTATCTCATTAGGCATGATTGTGATCATAGATATGATAATCTACGTACAGGCAAATACTATCTTGTTGACTCCGGATACCCAAACCGTGTCGGTTATCTAGCCCCATACAAGGGCACTAAGTACCATATGCAAGAGTATAGAACCGTCGGCCCTCAAGGTAAAGAAGAAATCTTCAACTTTACGCATTCATCTCTTAGGAATGTCGTTGAGAGGGCATTTGGCGTAATGAAAATGAAGTGGCGTATGCTGCGTGACATTCCCCCATACTCAACAGTAAAGCAAAGTATGATTATAGTCTCTTGTATGGCACTACACAATTTCATGAGGACTAGTGGAGTCCATGACAGACACTTTGAGCAGCTTAATAGGGATGCAAACTATGTGCCACCAGAGGCATTCGAATTTCAGCCAGAACCTGAGGTTGTGGAGGACGAGATGGATCAGATGAATCACTTTCGTGATTCAATCGCTACTGCTTTGTGCACTTCTGATTGAATGGTTTTGTCCGCATGAACAGTTTTGATCGAACTTTGCTTATTATGTTCGTCCTGGGTTGAGGACCGAGTGTGGATGTGTGAATAAGAGTTGTGAGTGATTGTGATTAAATACAATTGATGATGTTTATATATATGCGTGTGTTATTTCCTGTTAAGTGAAGAATGGATGTACACGTAAACAGTGCAGCCATGCAGCATGCAAAGCAACGTTTGCATGTGCATGCTTTTGCAAAGTGATCATTTAATGCCCTTACAGCTGTGCATGCAGTCCAGAATGTGTCAGAAAAAAATTTAACCAACTAAACACCTAAATTTTTTTGTCTGTGTCAGATTTCTGAGCTCAAAGTCTGACAACAAAAATTTTTATCACTTTGAGAAAAAAAATTGAATCTAAACATGGCCTAAACCGATCGGGGGCGATCCTCGCCTGCTAGCGCACCCACCGATCTCGCTCCCCCCAGTCTGGCGGTCCCCACCCCACCCCACCCGTCCCACCTTATTTGCGGCGGCGCCGGCGCGCGCTCTCCTCCTTCGCTACCGCTTTCCCGCACACACATCCCCGCCTGCGCGCGGGTCCCTTCTCTCTCTTCGCTTCCGATCCCTCTCCTCTCTCTCTCTCTCTCCTGGCAGAGATACTACGGTGCTAGAGTGCTAGAGGCTAGGCCCCACTGAGGTGAGGTGGGAGCGGGGGCTGATAGGTGCGTGCGTGAGAGGGTTGCCAGCTGAGCGCCTGAGCCTCCCTCCCTCCCTCCCTCCCTTTCCAACACCTCGATCGCCTCCGCTGCTCTCCCCTCTCTCGTGGCCTTTCTTGTTGCTCCAGGATTCTGGCGGTTACATAAAGGAAGGAGAAGAGCCCAGCAGCTCCGCTCCCTCCCTCTGCTCCACCTCCACGCCTCCACCGCCGTACCGTACCCGCGGATACTTCAGCTCATCTATCCCTGCAGACAAAGAGGTGAGATCGATCGATCCCTCCCCTCCCCCACCCACCCCCCTTCTTCCTCCTCCTCTCACCCTCTCTTCCCACCTCCCTGACGACAATCGATCGGTCGTCGAACCCTCGTCGTCTCGTCCCGCGCCGGTGGTAGCTGGGGCTAGGTTTCGCGGGGAGAAGCTATCTGCCGCCGCGCGCGCGAGCAGTAGGTCTGCGGCGGCACCACTGATGAAACCGCGCTCCGGCCTCCGGCTGCTAGCTGTGGTTCGTTGTGCTGGGGTTTATGCCCTCGCTTTGTGGATTGATTTGTTTTCGTTCGTTCGTCGTCGTCCTAAATTCGGATATTCCTATCAGCTTCTTCCTTGCGGTGCGTTGGTTGATTCAGTTCTTCTTGGGATTTGGGCGAGATCGGTTTCGTTTTGCTGCCTCCCTCCGCTCCTGTTTTTCTCATCTCTCTTGCACATGCTCTAGAGATAGTACTACTACTGAGGTGAGTAAGTAGAGCAGCGCGAGATTTTTTTCCCTATCCTCTTTTCAGTCGTCGTCGATCGATCGCCGCCAGTCCGGCCGCCGGCCGGTTCCTTTCCAGCTCCATCTTTTTTCTTTTAACCACCAGTGGGGTTTCTGGTTCCACACACACACACACACACACATGTACACCCATCTGCTCATCAGCTCTTCTGTCTTCATTTTCAATCTGAGCTCGCCGTCGTCGCAATGCAGTTTGCAGCTGATGAATGATATGGCTAGATCCTGCTGCTGGTGCTGGCGCTGGCGCTGGCGCTGGATCTGTTTTCTCCACTAGTATGGATGATTAGTTTCCTTGCTGCCGCTGGATTTCCAGCTCGATCGTTCTTTCCTATCTGCATGCATGCGCGGCCGGGTTACTTTCCTTTGAAGTATACATGGATCTCATGCATCAATCTGTTCCACTTCCATGTTTATGCATGACGAACGTTTCATTCCTCGTTTTTACTGATCTGCTTCCCGTTGCAATGATTCAGTAGTGCTTGAGATGCAGATCCTTGCCTTGCTTGCCGTTTTTCGCCCAGAAATTTAAACAGAAAGCACGATATTTTCTCATTAAGTGCTGCACATAGTGCTAGTATGGAGTACAGTACTTTCTACATGCAAAAATAATGCAGCCAGTCGTTCAGCTTCTTCTCTTGTGCAGACTGCAAAACAACTTCGTTGCTTTTCTTTCCCCAATTCTGCAGGGTGTGGTAGTGGTACCTAGCTGCCTGGAGTACAAGTACACTTCAGATAGGAGTAGTGGTTCTTATCTCTGGGATTCTGGTACTCTTTTCGCAGAAAAGAGGATACAAAGGCTGCAAGATCAGTATAGTTCAGTACATGGAATTTTTTCCTTTTCTACCACCATTTGACGTTTGTACTGCATTCTCTCAGTCTTGTGTGCAGTAAATATATAGGAGTATTAGGTGCCTTGGTGAGCCAGCAGCTGCTACCTCCCTATAGGCCGATGGCTACTTTCACTGATTCTCACACCATTACACCAATGTGTTTGCTTCACTGTCTCGCTGTGCACTGAGGTTAATTTTGATCTTCTCTTTTGGGTGGTTTGTAATTGGAAAGATTAATGTTGCACTTGTAGACTAGTAGTACTTTCTTGTTACACCTTGCCTATTATTTCATGCTTAGCTTTTTAATTTTACCAACTCAAGAATTCACTATACCTTTCTGCTACTATTTACTTCATTCTATTTATCTCAGGCTGTCACATGTGTTTTGCTCACTTTATTTTCTTCTCCAGGTGACAAAGGAGAAGGGACTGGTACTTCTCTCAGATCAGATGCATGGGGCCGGCCGGTGACCCTTGAGTTCAGGCCAGAGTCCGTTTCGGTTACTAGCTTTTGGCAGAAGGAAGGTGTGCTCGGCGGCGCCTCGATCGAAACAGATACAGCCACGCACCTGCCCACCCAGCACCCAGCAGCAGCAGCATAACTCCTCTCGCTCTGATCAGCAACGATCGACCTCACCATGAACTCACGAGCATACCAGTTCCAGCTCCAGGCTGCTGAGGCGGCGGCTCCAGTTGTTCATGCCGCAGAAGGCGGCGAGACGGAGGTCACCACGATGGCTCCTCCACTGCTCAAGATCGAAGCCCAAGGCACAGCGGCTGACGAGCCGGCGTCGCGCCAAGGCAGCGGCGGCCTTGCTCCGACGACGATGGGGACAATCGTCAACGCGGAGGCTTTGGCTACCAAGTGCCCTGAGTGCCCCAAGTGGTTCGCGTCGGAGAAGGCCATGTTCGGGCACCTGAGGAAACACCCGGAGAGGGGCTACAAGGGGGCCACCCGTCCGACGATGGCGACGGCCAGCGCTGCCGCCGCTGCTGCCGTGGTTGGGGACAAGAAGCCGACCAAGAAGGTGCCGCGGAAGCAGATCAACATGGCGGCGGTGGCGGCGGCGAAGGCGTGGGAGGAGGGCGAGCTCTCGACCAGGTGGCCAGCCTCGGTGAAGCGCGGGCGCACGCCCGTGGCGCCGGTGCAGGCGAGCAGCTGCAGCGAGGAGGAGGAAGCTGCGATGATCCTCCTGGAGCTGGCCTCCTCCAGCCGCACATCGTCCGAAACCCAGCAGCAGCAGTCTGTGGAACCGGCGCGTGCCCCCGACGCCGTCTCTGGCTACCAGATCCAGACGTCGGTTGTCGAGGAGCCCATGCTTCTGGACTATCCCGCAGGGCACCAGAGTCCGGAGGCGGCGGAGCAGCAGATCGTCCAACCGGAGAATGCCCTGGCGCTCAGCGCTGAGTCCCAGACGCCCGCGGTCAAGCAGGTCACGGACCTGGTGATTACCACAGAAGCTGTCCTGATCGTGGTCCCGGTGAACAACAAGCCCATCGTCTTCCCCAGCCTCGACTCTGGCGCCGCCGGCGACAAGAAGGCCACCAAGAAGCAGCGCCGGGTCACGAACCCCGAGCAGACAGCAGCATCGCCGCCGCCGCCAGAAGGAGGCGCCGTCGTCCGTACGCCGCCGGCGAGGCGCATACCGTCGCCGGCGTCCGACAAGAAGCACACGTGCCTGACCTGCGGAAAGTCGTTCCCCACCCACCAAGCCCTAGGCGGCCACATGGCCAACCACGTCAAGGGCTCCAAGACCACCAGCGCGCGGCACGACGACCTCGCCGAGGCCCAGGCCAAACGCAACATCGCCGAATTGACGCACCGCGACCAGAGCGCCGGCAACGGCAACGTCATCATCGCCGCCAGAGCTGGCGAGGGCGCGATGCAGGAGCGCCAGGACGCCCAGCCGCCACCGGCGCAGGTGCAGGCGCCGACGCCGCAGGATGCCAAGCCGCCACCAGCGCAGGCGCAGGCGCCGACGCCGAAGGCCGCGGCGCCGCACGTGTGCGACGAGTGCCACCTGATCTTCCCCTCCGGCCAGGCGCTCGGCGGCCACAAGCGGAAGCACTGGTTCCCGGAGAAGCAACAGGCCAAAGCGGCATCGGCACCGGCACCAGCGCCTGCGCTTGCGCCGCGGGACTTCGACCTGAATGAGATGCCCATGGAGGAGCAAGGGGAGAACAACAACGATCAGCCCTAGCCATCACCCACCATCATCAGCATACGCCCGCTTTAGAATCCGTGCTGCCAAGTAGCATCAATTCTGAAGAGAAATTACAGGAGGTGTCACTGCATTTCGTCCTAGTTTAATTTGTATTGTGCGAGTTAGGAAATCACAGCTCCATTGCCAGTTCTGTCTGTGTGATCTTGCTTCAGAACACATAGTCGCGTCTCGGTGTCTGGTTATATATGTAGCATGTAAAATGTTCTGAAGTCTCATGTGTGCCGGCTACTCGATCGATCGGCTATAAGAAGGGAATGGTCCTGCAGGTTCTCTGTTGTGAGTTCACTGGGTTCTGTCAAAAAAAAGTACAATATGGTGTGGCGTGAGGAATTTAAAGGTCAAAAGGTGGTTTATTTTTTTCAAGAGGAGGGTCAAACTATTTTTGTTTCGATTTTTAGAGGAAGACTGTCCAAAAGCTCTTCTCAAGCAGACTAGCTGTGCTTTCTTCCAAATCTTGTATGGTACTGTTGTGATTGGTAAAAACAGGGACTAGCTCCTCACTGTCCTGTTGTCAATTTTTCATACAACTCAGTTTTACAAGGAAGGAAGCATGTATATCACCTTTATGTAAATGGCCGGAGGGAGTACGCCACGTACGTACGTAGACGTAGCGGACAAGTAGTGTCAGAATCAGCAACACCATAACGACCTCTTATGTAATTAACAGTAAAGTTACGTGCTCTGGATGAGCAGCTAGAACCTACTACGGAGTAGAGCTAGCCAAGGACATGAAACATAACTTCGTTTTTTTAAGGATGGCAAGATATTAGCCGCGGTATTTATCAGATGAGAAGAAAAGAAAATTACTACTCCCTCTATCCGAAATTATAAGCCAAAAATTTTGAAGAGTCAAAGCATTTTCAAGTTTAATCAAAATTATAAAAAAAATACTAAGATTCGTAACATAAAGTGAGTATACTAAGAAAATATAATTAAGAAAGAATATAATGATATTTAGTTGGTATCATAACAATTATTATTTTATTATAAAAATTTGGTCAAATTTGAGATAAGATTTTTGGAATAACTTATGATTTGGGATGGAGGGAGTAGAAAACTTACAGTTGCACCACACATCCCAATTAAAGATAAACTCCACGCAACAAACACGAACCGGCCCGAGGCAAGAGAGAAGAGAGAGGTAAGGAAAAGCCGAAAGGGCCAGGGTTAGAAAGATTCCACCCAAATGGTATTGGCGTCAAGCAATTAATCAACGAAGTTGTGGCATGAATTGGTACCGGTTCGTTCCTATGGTTAGAATGTGTACCCAAAAGGTTTGTTCCCATGGTTGTCTGTAATCTACATCTACACACGGGAGCACAGGTTTTCCCTACTATGAAATTTGAAAACGTCGGCGACATGAGGACATCCATCAGGGTGTGGGTCATCATCGAAGGCTCGACCTGCACTCCTGCACTGGACAGGTAGAACTCTCTCCGATCCCTGGCTGGAAAATTCTATACACGTACGCGTGATGCACTAGTCCGCGTGCAGTGTCCTATACTAAATTTAACAGAAAAATAGCTGATGCCCTATAGCAATTGACCCCCCAAAAAAAAGAAAACAAAGAATGTGCTTCCAATTTTCTACCATGGGCCTATCATGGTTCCTCCGTTGGGCGAGCCAACGCATGTAGGCCCGATGGGCTCCCTCTCTCATATATAGTACACGGTGCCTGCAGGCTGCAGATGTACGCGCGCCAACACGGCACGGCGCGCCGGCACTTCTGCACGCGCTCCTCGGTCACAGCCCACAGGGGGGGGGGGTCACGTATACATGGCGCTCTCGTGCTGGGGGCAGTGTTTCCCTCACGAAACAAGTGGAGCGAAAATGAAACCGAAGCTGAAACCTTTCAGGAGCTGCAGACCGTCAGTCACCCAACTTGTCAATCAAACCCAATTTATGCACAAGCCTACATTATCATTTTTTTTACAGAACACGCGTAGTTTCGCACTTACATCATCACAACCTACACTTCAGTGTACGATTACGAAACTAATACTACCTACTGGGCTACAGACTACCAGCTAAAGTAAGGCACACGTTAAGGCATCGCAAACAAGGCGAGCCAAGTTACAGACTGAAGAGAACACCAACTGAGGGCTTGTTTGGCTACACTATTATCCACCTGAATCCATGTGGATGGAGGTGGATGCGACTGCATCCAATCCAAACAAGACTTAGACAGCATCATGTCGGCACAACCTCGTCAAATGGGGCCGAGACCCTCGCGAAGAACATCTTTAGGGACAGGCACATCATTACCAGCTGGAGGAGGCCAAAGAGGGACACTTTGAAGGTCCTGCTCTGCATCTTCAGCACCTCGGTCGTCCGGTAGAGCTCCTTCTCCCGGACCTCTAGCTTGTCCACCTGCTCTTTCAGCATCACAATCTTACTCTCTGTCTCCCGTAGCTTGAGCAGCATTCTGCTCTTGTCCCCGGCAGACAGCGCCCTGTGCTCCTCCAAGGCCATCCGGTCCTCTGCCCGGACCTGCCAGTTCTGCCTCGCTTTCAGCATCACCAGACACTGGATTTCAGCTTCTAGTTTCTCCTGGAGATGGTGCTCCAGCTCTGTCTCCAACTGGTCGATGCTAGCTGTTGCCTCCTCCAGCGCCGCCCTATCTGTAGTACCGATGAGTACTTGAAGCTTGGAAAGCTTCAAGTCTTTCTCTCTGATGGTGTTTGATGCTTCTTTCACTTTCTGTTCAAGATGTTCCATCTTCTCATTCAGTTCCAACATATCGACCTCTGCATACGGCAAAACGATCACATCTTGGTCTTTGTTACCAGAAGTGGATTCCTCCGCCTCAAGTTCTTTGCCAAGTTCTGATAATTTTTGTATCTCTAAGCAGTACACACAAAAAACAGAGGTGGTAAGTACAAACATAAACTTGAGCTCAAAGACTAAATAAGTTAAAAAATAATCATGGTAATCAAGTGGTATTTATGGAAAGAATAATTCACTAAAAACTGGGAAGGCACATCTTTGTTATAACCAAGAACCACTGAGTTAGGTGATCCATCAGGACTAGAGCTAGCCAAAAGTGTCCAAATACTTCAGAAGTGCACACTTGTCCTTTGTACTATATTGTTACTGATGGGGAAAGCATGCTTGATACTATCTGAAATTATCACTGTCTGGGTCTATGGATTGAAAGAAAAATAATAAATGGAAGGCACGTGTATTTTGGCAAGTGCTGCATAATGCAGTGCTGAACAAGACACAATTACTCGTACATTATTAGGGCTTGTTCGTTTGATCCCAAAACAAAGGGGGTTGGAGGGGATTGAGAGGGATTCAATCCCCTAGAAGTCAAAATCCCCCTCTACCCCCTCCAATCCCTCTCATCTCAAGATCAAACGAACAGGGCATTAACGGGGAGGTGTGAGAAAACTATCATCACATATAACTGGAGAAGCAACCTATTTAGTAAATAAATACATGGTGCATGATCAAAGTCATCACAGACATGTTTGAAAAAAGCAACAGATTTGAAAACAAAGATGTTGTGTGGAAAATTTACTTCAGCCAGCAAAGCTGGAACTCATGAAATTCCAAGTTTCCAAGTACCGTTAAAAATACTATGCATGTACTCTGTTCCTTAAGCAAAAGTATCAAACAAGCCATGACACATTTGTAAGATGGTTGAAAATTACAGTGTAAGAATGCACACATGCAAATAGAAAAAAGTGCATGAGTAACATGAATAAGATTTTTACCATTTTCAAGGACTTGCTGTGTCGTATGAAGTGAAGAAACAGATTCAGCAAGAGGATCACCATTTCTATCTTGGTTCACCCAGCTCCATTCGTTTTCATCATTTTGCTCTTCGCTACTTATTATCATTTCCTCACCAATGTCACTGTCCCTTTTGTATGCTGACTGAACCTCCTCACTTTGCCGGTCCTCACTTCTATCCCCATCATAGTTCATCGACATTGTTCTATGCCTGTGGTTACTGAAAGCATCACCTGCATCAGACGCTATCAAGTAAGATTCAGCAAAGGAAGCACGTCTCCTGTCCCTAACAGCCCTACGGTGTGCCTTGCGCCCTTTTCCCGCAAAACCAAAATCCTTCACCCAAACCCTTTTCCTATTACAATCTCCAACGCTCTCCAGCCCTATCATGCCTAGCGAATAGCCTGTCGCTAGCACCAAAAAATTGATGTTGAGCTGCAGCGGGTTGTCAGGCGATTGCCTCCTTACTCTTCTCCACCTCCTTAATCTGCACTGCTTCCTTGGCGACGTCTCTACAAACAACTTATCTAGTGGTCCAAGCCAGGGGAGAGGTAACTTGTGCAACACCACTGCCTTCTCATCAGAAGGCAACTTCGGAGGGGACTGCATAGGATTCTCCGTCCTAATGCCGCTATCAAAGTTGGCTACTGTGATGTCCTTGAGGCGCAAATCGGCTAGATTATTTGGACCTCCAAATTGAGGTACCTTACCCAAATTCAGATCAGAATCATGAGGCGGCTCTGGAGGATACTGTCCTAAATTTCCTGCCCTAGTTGTAAACTCCAGTTCAGGCATGCTAATTTCACCCATTTGTTGTCTAAAAGTCCAAACCCTATGTGCCGAGAAACAAGGAAACCCGATTGTGAAGGCGGCTGGGCTCCTGAACCCAGGCTCTCAGGGTTCGGTTCTGTGCTTCATCCTACCCAACAGCATGCAATTTTATAGTTCCCCGTCCTTGATTCACACTCCAACAATCCTCCTAAGCAGCGGGCCAAACAGAATTCCAAGAAACTGCACTACAAGACGTCGCCCTCGGGTCACAAGTCACAACAAACCAGAAATTTCACGGGAAATAAAATCGGACCAACCTAGAGCGGTGTGGAGAAATCACGCACCTGACGCGACGAAAGTTCCTGGGATTGGGACGGCGGGAGGAGGCTGGCGGCTGGCGGGGTGAGCGGAGACAACAACAACGGCCGGGCCTGCGCAGCGGATATATAACAAGTCCCGTAGGAATTTCCGTGAAGCAGCGGACAAACTGCGCGCCACGGAAGAGGGGATGGTTGAGGAAAGCACGAAACCAAGCCGAGCAAGGAAAGGATGTCCGTCAAGGAAGAAGAACGATTTTAGGATTAGTTAAACGAACGCGATGACGCCGGGATTCGGGGATTCCGTTTCCGTCCCAGATTTCCTCTATCGCGGAAGGAAAAAAAAGAAGAAGGCCGCGTGAAGGCGCTGATGGGAAATTGCTGGTCTTCGGGCTTCGCTGCTCGCGGCCCGCTTTCGTGGAGTTTTATTGGGCCACGCTTTACCCAAAGTTACAGTTGCTGCATGCCTTGCTGTACTCCATCCGTTCACAAAAGCTAGCACAGTACCATATTAAAATATCTTAGATTTCACTGGTTATTATAAATATAAAAAATATCAATATCTATAATATATTAAATAAGTGTCATTAGATTTATCATGAGATATGCTTTTTTATCTACATCTTAAATCAAATTTTAGCTAGAATGCACTTAGAATTGCATTATTATTATTATTATTATTATTATTATTATTATTATTATTATTATTATTATTATTATTATTATTATTATTATTATTATTATTATTATTATTATTATTATTATTATTATTATTATTATTATTATTATTATTATTATTATTATTATTATTATTATTATTATTATTATTATTATTATTATTATTATTATATTTTATTTTTTTATTTTTTTTTTTTTGATAGAGGTAGTAAGTTGGAATAAAACAAAATCCGATGTCCTTCACCCGCTTTTCTGCAATTTTAGCGTGTCCTCCTCCTGCAACTTAGTTCTTGAGAAAAATAAAATAAAACGCAAAGGCAAATGCAAAGAATATTCTCCTTGCAAAACACATGCACACACAAAGAACATTTAAATCTTACTATTATTATCTGTCAACGAAAGGATGCAATTTTCTCTTTTTGAAAAAAAAGGTTTGGAGTTTTATAATACAAAATAAACATGATTAAATTAATTATAAATAATAGATTATTTTGACTTTGTAGATACACCACATTTGTTATGTCATTCCATATACCCTCTCTCTCTCTGAAGCCGCTACCTGCATAGTTTCAACGGCCATGTCCGCTTGATCTTTTATGCCAAATCTATAAGCTATTAAATAATATATTTCTTTTACAATAAATCTGTGAACTGTATTTTTAGTCATGGAGAGACATTCGTATTTGTTATTGTAGTTTTTTAATACCCTGTCACTGTTCATTTTCGTTCCTAAATTTCATCTCCTTTTTCACTTCAGGTCATAATAAAATTTTGGGGGAAAAACAGTGGAGTCCTTTCTTTTCCCGTTCGTGTCTGTTTTCTCCACGAACTGTAGCCCCGAAACAAAAAAAAGAAGAAGAGAAAATTACCATTACAAATAAAAAGGCACTGATGACCGACGTAGTACAACATATCGATGCGTTTAGAAAGATTCCCAATCTGTGGGCCTTGTGTGTCGCAACGACCGACGAAAGTGGCGCGACCCGTCGTTTTACGCGTGTATTCCAGGCACTAGCGTAATACTACTAGGAAAAGGAGTGCCTGAGAGAGAGTGGAGAGTGCTACATGTGTAACATGTCCACGTAGTAGTAGTATTAGCATGATCGGTGATGTGAAGTTTGCAGATCGAAAGTCTCGGTCGAGCTGCTCCGCGGACCGCGGCCAATAATACCTACCGTACCAATGGCATGTGGGCG
Source organism: Sorghum bicolor (assembly GCF_000003195.3). NCBI lineage: Eukaryota > Viridiplantae > Streptophyta > Magnoliopsida > Poales > Poaceae > Sorghum > Sorghum bicolor. The sequence goes on from NC_012875.2 coordinate 48,329,019, forward strand.
CACTAATCTGAGGCAACCACTTCCGTTGGCGGACACTTGTGATGCCGTCAAAGGAATGGAATGCAGCAGCTCACCCCTCCTCTCGGATGCAGAGCACGTCGGAGAGAAAATTTACCACGTAGACGTAACAAAAAGCAGAGCAACGGGGAGGGGAGCGACTGCTGGCTGCGGCTGCTGCTGCTGCGTCCCCGGACCAGAGGGCAGGGCATTACATTATTTGGGCACGATGGAGACGACGCGAGACGGGCGAGAGGGACACGGCCCTTTTCTCCTCGGCCCCGCCCCCACGGCCCACGGCCACGGGGCACTGCTGGGCGGTCCGCGGGCGTCGCTGTCGTTCGTCCCCCTTTTCCCCGCCGGCTCTCGCTGTCTGTCTGGTGTACTGTCTGCGCAGTCACTGTAGTACTCCTATATAGGATGGGTCATTTGGGGTTGGTTGGTTGGGTCTGGTCCGCTGTTTACGGTGGACACCCGGCCCCATGCCAACGCCATCCATCCAGGGCAGGGCCCCAAAAGCCAAAACCACAAGAGCGAGCCTCTCTCGTTCACACAACAAAGAGCGAGAGAGGTGTCAGTAGAACGAGATGTAGTGGTCCGAGTCTTGGAGATCCGGGTGGTGGTGGTGGAGCACGACGTATACCGCCGGCGGACAGCTCGCTAAGCAAAGCCACAAACTGGCGCACGCACGCAGCGGCCTCGCCGGACCGATCCGTTGTGCGATGCCGACAAAAGGCCCATGCTCGGGGAGGAGGAGGGATCAGCCGATCATCAGGGGAGGAAAGACGGAACGGAGAGCTCCGTAGAAAGGCTGCGGCGACGGACAGAGCCTGTCACTGTCGTTCCCCACGCTGCAGCTGCAGCAAAGCCCGTCGCTGGCCCCCCTGCCTCTGCCTCTGCCTCTGCCTGGCCACCACTCCACTTTGCTGGCTGCTCCTTCGACTGTACAGTACAGTGCCCGTTTGGTTCGGCTAGTCCAAGGTCTGCAGCATGTCGGTAGGATCCATACATGTCGGCAACATCTCAAAGAATGAATCCCAAAGGCATACATGTACGAGTATCCATACATGTCGGCAAGGGATCGGATATGTAGGACTACTCGCTCCTCCACCACCACCATCCACCACCACACACATAAATAGGGCCAGCATTGTTTGATTTCCGTCCACAAATTACCACCATTTAACATATTTGCGTGAGCTTGTTCGCTTGGCAAAATAGTTATGGCTGAAAATATTGTTTGTTGATGTATTATGAGAGAGAAACACTGCTGAATGGCTGACAGATTCGGCATATAAGCTCGAACGAACAACCTGTGGTCAAAATATTTACCACATTTTAATAAGCCTAAGAAAATCTTACCATACTGTTTTCAGTGATTATGTATGCAACACATGATTTGAAAGAAGTCAGTCTTGCCACGCTTTGTGCTGGCAATCTCAGTGTGCCAAGCTGTGGCCGGAAACAAGACACCCAGTCTGACTTCAACAAAGCCGCCATCTAACCTAAAGCCATTGGGAATCTGGGATGCAGGTTTTGTTCAGGTTCAAACTTGACAGGCCCTTCAGATTCAGCATAGCACGAGCAAGCAACAGGAAAAAAAATTTCCAACAGTTGCAGGTTTTTTCTAAGAGATAAATATAAACACCAGACCCTTCAGACTCAGCATATGAGCATAGCACGAGCAAGCAACAGGAAGTTCCAATTCAGAGTAAGATCTATAAAACCACTCGCTCGGGCTAATATGTTATCTAGTATCACATGTGGTTTCGCAGTACTTCTTAAGATGATCTTAATAAATCATCGCAAAATGTCCAGATTAACTCTGGACACCATGAACGACGAACAATACATAGTACCTTGAAGTTTATACAGGAACATCTACCTTTTCGCCTTAACTTTAGGCATCAGGATATGCAAAGCTCCAAATCGGCTTGATATCATTTGGAATGATTCATACGGTTCAACAGAAAAATCTTTGTACCATGTTTACGTAGTTTCAATCTATATGGTCTTTAAAAAAAGGACAAGAAAATTCTTTGACACCTATACAAAACACTCCTGTCGGTATTTTTGAACGATGCAGTGCAGTATTACTATTTTACTTTGGTTTGCACTAAATATCATGACTTACACTGATGAGCTAGCAACCATTCGCTGAACAGAGTGGAAAAGAACAAACATCAAACTATAAACATGCAACTGGGAATGTAAGGTGCTAGCTTTTTCGATAAATACTCAGATATATTCCTTTGCAGAACTGTTGGGAATTGCATACTATAATTTACTGCAACTTTGCAGAAAGTAATTAAAATACTTTTGACGGCAAACATGTTGTACATTTAAGGGAAAAAAAACTAAAGCAACCTATGTGAAAATCCTCATGAAAGTCAGACATCTCATGCAGGTTCACTAATCTCAGCATTTTAGACCCATCACGAAACTCTCATTCCCCCCACTTTGACAGTGATGACCGGCAAGTTAAATGGAGTTCTCCTGGTCATTTGAGTTACTGAGAAATTGTCACCGCAAATTCTGTGAATAGTACACTGGCGGGTTTATGTAACCAGTTCGAGACTGGACGAAGAACGGATTTGGCATGTAAGAATTGGCTACTTCCGTTTGGCTTCCTTGACTTGAATTGACACCAACCACTGAGCCAACATTTGCGTATACAGGCATGGATCCAACAGCCCTCTCCCTTGGAAAAACTGGGCTTTGCGGTGGAAGGCGGTAAAATGGATGGGGTGGCATATTGTTTGGTACCGGGAGTGTTGGAGGTGTAGCAGGGGGGAAAAGCATGCTAGCTTGTGGCTCACTTCTGCGTTCAGGAGAATCATTTATCACAATCACTTCTTTCATCATGTAGGTCGGATGATGCATGACAGGCATAATGTTTCTGTAGGACTTCTGCTGGGAATGATGGTCAGATTGCATCATAGAACCACCATGCAACGGAGGAGCAACAAAGCTGCTAGCTTGAACACTTGGCAGAGGAATTTGGTGACTGGCTGTGGTTGGTGGCATGTTGATAAATGCAGAATTACTGAGATGTTGGTAGTTTGGAGGCATAAAACCAACAGGTGCCGCGTAATTCCCTCTCAAGATGTAGTCTGAACTTGGTGCTTGAGGATGCAGACTCTCTTCGTTATTCATCACCATCAAATTCTTACCCATCAGCCTCAGGATAGGATTTGATGGTGAAGGAAGCTGAGTTTGTAATGAGGGGCTTATACAATCTGTTGCATAAGGAAGGTTGATAGCAGATTCCGCTGAAACCTTAGCCGCTAAAAGATGATCATGTGAATCTAAGCAAGGGTTGGGCTTTGTGCTGGTTCTTTGGTACGTGCTGAAAGATGATGATGCCCTCGAACCAATGTGCAACTGCGGAACCTGCTTTCCAGTAAAATTCAGCATTGGTCTGGCAACAGCACTTTGATGAGACTCTCTGGAAATGTTCTCCTTGCAAGAACAACGGAAAGGTTTCTCATTGGGCAGTTGTTCACCTTCTGTGGCCACAGGTATTGTCTTGGTTTCTTGATTCAAGCACCCAGTGATTTGCTCTTCAACAGTTCTACCAGTAGATGGGCCAGGTTCTTCCTCGTTAGTCCTTGAATCCTTCAAAGCAGCTGGAGGGGACATAGTTGAGGCAGTCGAAATAGGAGAATCTAGTGAGTCCTGTCCGAGTGGCAGATCATGCTCTTGATTAGAGTTTTCTCCATTTGATGTTATTGATGAGTTATCCTGAGGACCTCCAGGGCCCATGTCCCTGTTACTAGTCAAGCAGGGACTAGATTCCTTTGTTGAGGTCGGATCCATCTGCCATTCTTCCACTTCATTATTGGCAGCACTGTTGGATTCATGGCCATGTGCTAATTGCTCACTGGAGTCTGGATCCTCAACGGCTACACTATAGCCTTCAACCAAAACATCATCATCTGCTGTTCTATTATTTTCAGGACTCAGAGAAACATCACTTATTTGGTTGCAACAGTCAGCAGGATCACTTCTGGATACTGAATCATATGGCACATCAGTTTCAGCATCTTCACCTTCACAATCCATTTGTGTACCCTCTGTTTCCTGTGCAATATCATATTGATCATTCTGTTGTCCCGATACTGGCATGTCACTTGCAAAAGAGAAGTCATTATCTGCAGTATCCTCTTCAGTATGCTTCAAAAACTTCTTGGGGCCCTCATTACTAGTAACCCTGAGTTTCTTATTTACATGACTGGTATCAAGTTCATGCTCTTCCCCAAAACCATGAACTAATCTAGTACTAGAAGGTGAAAATGCACACTTGCCAGTCCTCAACAGAGATCGGTGCTTCCGGATCTTCTTTGATGTAGATGCTAACCTGTTTGGTCCATTGCTTGGCCCTGCAGTGGACAAGGAAAGACTCCTAGCTTCAGATCTTTTCGCTGAAGTGTGATTCCTCACTATATCATAATTATCTAATTTGGTAGCTTCTCTTCTCCCAATCTCCTTAATTTTTCTCTTTGCAAGAGCAGCAGCTGATCTAGGTACTTTTGGCATGACAGTGCTCTGCAGATGAGTTTTTGAAGACCATGTAGGAATCGATCTAAGCACTTTTGAAGGACCTTTACTCTGCTCAACACCAATGGCTTCTGAAGTTGTCGCCATGTATTCTGGTGACTCAGAAGAAAACACCCCAGCAGGACTTTCTCGAACTTGAGAATCATTAAAGCCAAGCATGCTGCTCCTATCCGATTTCTGTGCTCCAGGTGTCACTTTATCAAATATTTTACCACTATGTTTTCTGCTTAAACTCTTGTTGATATCTGAGCGTTTGGAGCACACCCACTGCTGCATAGTCCTGGAACCACAATTGCTGGTGCTTTCAGAAGGATTCCACGCTTGCTGCTCCTCCTCAGAGGTTTCCTCATTAATATCGTCATGTGGGTATGCTTGAACCTGTGTGTATCTCATAGCAATAAGTCAAAGGTGCAAAATCAAGGGGGGAAAACATTTTTTAAGGTCAACCGCAGAACAAACTGTTATCATATGCAATTGAGAAATGTTTTATACCTAATAAAGAGATAATCTTGACATCCACCAAAAAACATGGCATGTGTAAAACTAATATCAACCATAAACTAACTCATGGAGAACCAACACAGGTTCACAAAATTTAAATTTTAAAGGCTGTTCCCTCCAGGATTTAAAAGTGTTTTTCAGTAAAATGCCATAATCACTGTTATCTTCTACGAAATGAAGGACTTAGCAGTAATTAAGCAATGAACTCTACAGTTAAGATAAACAAGTTGTGTTTACCCTTGCATCTCCATTTAAGAACATTGGTCTGGAGAAGAATATCAAGCGTAAACTAACCCGTGAATGTGAAAGCTAACACAATCCAAAGCCTAACATAATTGAAAGCTAACATCTGATTATGGTCCACGGACATACTTTCACAGAGAAACAAGTTACAAAGCAAACATAATCCAGGCTTAACATCTGTTTTTACAAACCTTTGATGAAAAGTGGAGTTAAAAATGAGCTGTGGTAGGTAGCACATTCATTCATGAAACAAAAGCCTCATCAGTCCAGACATTATAAAGTGCAATCTAAGAGGCCTGATAAATAATAGGTATGCACTCCATGGAATAATGGTCCGCGATCACGCTAAGCCAATCAATAAACACAGTACTGGATTCACAGTGACAAACAACACGTAGGGTGAGTTAAAGACAGTACCTGGGAGTTCAGTTGGCTTGTTTTGTTGTACTTCTTTCCATGCATCTTGAGCTTCTTATTCTTCAAAAGTTTTGACTTCAGCATCTTTTTGCTCGTCAGTATACCTTTTCCAGTTCCATGCTTTACAACTTTCCTTGAACCAAGGTCATCCCTCACCGAAGGTACATCATTACACTTGGACAGAATTCTAATTTTTATGCCGTTAGAATCAACATAGACATCTCCTTCTCTTTCATCATCTCTTCTGTCAAACGATACCACTTCTGGGCTTCGGTTCTCAGTGCAAACCTCTTTGCTCACTGGAGACATAGCCAACTCAACTGCCCAATTAGTGCCATTCCTCCGATCAAGATCCTCAAGGGTGTATGGAAGAGCAGTCTTGTATATATCCACCATCAATCGCTTCTTCCTTGGCTTCACTTTAGATTTCACAAGGACTGTTTCAACATGCTCAGTATTAGACTCAGCAGAAAGACACTGATCTATGTGAGCATTCAATGTGGTGTTCGAAGTGGAAGCAAATACTTTGCAAACAGGACAAGTCTTTGAAGCCATTGGATCTGAAACTGAGCTAGAGTTCGATGCAATATCCTCTGCCCGCCGAATATCTGTCGAGGCACCTAACTTCACTACAAATTTGCACTTCTTTTCAGATGGCTCGCAAGATGAGTCAATATTTCTCAATCGACGCAAAGGCACAGCAACCTCAGTTCTCCGACTTGCTTTTGTACAGCTATTATCTTGCAGATCTATAGGTATAGCCTCATCAGTATGATCTGATTCGTTTGTACTTCCCACTTGGTCGATACTAGATTTCCCATCCTCTGGTGATGTGTATGGCGTAGGTGCAAGGGACTCATCTACTGGTTGGCATGACTGGAAGTTGATATCGCCTGTATACTCGTTTGACGAACCAGCATCTCTATTCTTCACCAGACCAACACTAATGATGGCTTCTGAGCATGCAGCAGGTTGCTCAACGTCTGTGGAAGTATTTAATGGCTGTGACCGGATCAAATCAGGAGGCTCAAATGGAGGCAATGGATCCTTCACGCCGTGATTCAGGCAAAGCTCCAACGAGTGTGGATGGAAAGGCCAGCTTCTCTTGATGCCTTTGCTCCTTGCAGCAAAAACATAATCTCTGAAATAGGGGCAGAAATATGAACCCATTAGCATATGGTAATACACGCCTAGATGACGAACACTCATGTATAGTGGTGCCGAACTGTATAAGATTCAAACCCACCACAATTATGTTGAAAAGAAGAGAGAAAAACAACATCAACGTGGACCTACTGAACATGCTGTCATATCAAACCTGAAATCTCCAAAAATATGTCGCCTGCCTGTTTATCGCAGAACCACCACGTATGCAAAAGAAAAACACTAGTAGGCAGTGGACAAAGATTCATCAGAGGAGCATCCTTTTATTTTCAGATTCTGGGGGTGAAAAAAAAAGGCCACCTTTATATTAATCAACAGAAAAATTAAACTAATTAAACACCCCCGGACAATAACACGGATTATCCCTGAAAGCAACCATTCATACCCAATCCGACCCCTCAAAGCAGCAGCCAATAATTAATCGACGCATCAGAAAGACAGAGATCCAGCATCAAGAGCTTAAACACCGAAAATAATCTATCTCCCAAGGTACTGAATCAAATCAAAGGTACATATATCTCTCCTCACCTTATGGAGAACTTGGGATACGGTTGGACGAGATCTCTGGGATCCTGGCTCGCCGGCTCCTCGGCCACGGACGTCGTCGCCGGATCAGCGCTCACACCCGGGGCAGCAGACTTGGAGGAACATGAGGGGCCTGAAGGGTGCTCACTGGATAACATCTGATGAACGCCTTCGCTGCTCCCCCCAGATCTGCTGCTGCTGCTACAGTCGGTACCAATAACCCAAGAGCTGTCAAGCAATTGGGCCTGCTCTTATCCTTGCACTCCAGCATACCAAGTTGGATAAGTTCAACAGGTGGATAGCAAGAAACTTTTGCTTCCTTGGCCGCCCACTACCTCATCAGGCACCTGCAGAAAAGAAACCAAGGCACATATTATTTCATGTCCACACAACCAAGCCAGCTGTTCTTTGGGAATCTAATGGCATGATTTTATGCTGATAGACGCAGCAAGACAGATATGGATGCGAGAGAGTAGAGGAGAAGCGCGGAGGGAGCCGCTCCCGAAGTAGCACAAAGCACATGAAATATCATCCCGGGGCAAGAAAGCGGACGGGCCAGTCCGGGGGCAGATTAAGGGGAAGTCTACACGGATCATGCAACTCTCGCAGAGGATTCGCGGAAAGGGGAACAGCAGTGAAGGAGACATGAACAGTTGCCAAGCACTGGAGGGAGGGAGGGTACCTTGTATGGTAGTGCTTTCTTGATGGGGAAATAAATAGCAAAAGAGGAAAAGGGAGCTTATTAACTGGGGAGATATGGCGAGAAATCAATCAAGAAAAAAAGGAAGGATTTTTTCTGTTGCTTCATCACTGGACTAATCGCGGATTTCTGTGGCTCGGATAAGGACGAACGAGCAGCAGCCATGGGAGCACGCGTACAGGAAGGAAGGAGGTCGAGAACGGGGGTGGCTAATCTAATCCGTACCAAATCTGGAGAAAGCAGATGCAAGGGATCGAGAATCTTTGCCGGTCGCCAAGAACAACACGAGCAAGCACGAAAAGCAGCGGAGATCTAGCGCTCACAAGCAGCGAGAGAAATCCCAACAACGCCCGTAGCGACAGAGAGAGAGATCCAGCCCGCAGACGCCGAACTTCGGGTCGAGCAAATCGGAGGAGCGAAGGGGAAAAAATCGCTCGGATTCAAGTCGAGCAAATCGAGAACCGCCTACGAAATCACACCCGCACGCACGAACGAACGAACTCGGAAGAACACCGGCGGCAGTTCTCTCACCTTTCTTTCCCTTCACAGCCGCTCCACGAGCGGCGCGCGCGCGGGAGCGAGCATCCTGCCGGTAGATCCACGCCGCCAGCAGACGGGGAGGAAGGTGAGGACCTCGGACGGAGCTCTGCGGCGCCGGAGGCTGCTTCGATTTCTGGTTCTGGGCTCTGGAAGGAGAGGAGAGGAGAGGGAGGAGGGGGAAGCGAGGCAAGGCTGCGCAAAAGGGGAAGAAAGGAAATGGCTGCCGATTTTTTTTGTTGGCTTGCTAATGTATCCAGCACCACCACTTTCTCTCTCCTAGTCCGTCCCACGCTGCCTGCCTGCAATTCTCTCTCTCTACTCCCAGCAAGAGATGAGATAGGGGTGAGGAAGAAATTGTTGCTTGCCGAGGGAAAAAAAAAAGATTAAAGGAGAGAGAAGGAAACACCAACCACTCACACATCAAAGGCATCTGGTTCTCCCACCAAGGCCAAAGGCGGGGCTGGCTGGCTGTACCATTAACAGCAGCAGCTCGAGAGAGAGAGAGCGCGCAGCGCGTGTAGGATTTGCTTTTGGAGCGAGACTTGAGAGAGAGAGAGAGAGGAGAGAGAGAGAGGGGGGGAGAGGTGATGAGGCAGGAAAGGCCTTGTTTAGTTCCGCCTAAAAATCTAAAATTTTTTAAGATTTCTCGTCACATCGAATCTTTAGACGTATGTATGGAGTATTAAATATAGACAAAAATAAAAACTAATTACACAGTTTGGTCGAAATTGACGAGACGAATCTTTTAAGCCTAGTTAGTCCAAAGTTAGATAATAATTATCACAAACAAACGAAAATGCTAGCGAAATTTTTGCTTTCGGTCGCCAAAATGAGTGGTTTTTTCTGCGGCCTGTCCTATCCTACACCAACTATTTTTTTTTTTGCGACACTGCTCGAGTGCTTTCTTTATATTACCCCTCCTCTCTTTTGTTGTCTTGTTGATTGTATGGGGGCAAGCGCCAACCTTTGGTCCCCCGCTTTAACGAATACTCCAGGAATGCCACCGCTGCTGGCTTGTCTAGTTATTTTTTCCACGCAAGGACGCAACACTTCGTGTGGGCATATTTGACCATTCGCAGAAACCTATTTTAACTGATCGCAGTTATTCAAGTTTACTTTTTACAGATACCGTAGTATTATCATTTTATTCGGGTCTTGTTTAGATCAAAAACTTTTTAGATTTTGACACGGTAGAACTTTCGTTTTTATTTGACAAACATTATCCAATCATGGAGCAACTAGGCTTAAAAGATTCGTCTCGTGATTTACATATAACTGTGTAATTAGTTATCTTTTTTATTTATATTTAATATTTCATGCATGTGCCGTAATATTCGATGTGATGGGGAATCTGGTAAAGTTTTGGGTTTTGGGGTGTATCTAAACAAGGCCTCAATAAATAGTGTCTAATTATAAACTAATTAGATTTAAAAGTTTTAAATTGTTCTCTAACTATATTTTTAGTTCGTAAATAGTTTATATTTAACTTGCATGTGTCCAAATATTTAACTTGATATGAGTTAAAAAAAAAGAACCAAACAGCACTGCCTTGTTTAGTTGTGAAAAGTTTTTGAATTTTGACACTTTAGCACTTTCGTTTGTATTTGACAATTATTGTCCTATTATAGAATAACTAGGCTCAAAAAATTTGTCTCGTAAATTACAGACAAACTGTGTAATTAGTTTTTGCTTTTGTCTATATATATAGTGCTTCATGCATGTGTCACAAGATTTGATGTGACGAAAAATCTTGAAAAAAAATTTGAATTTTTGGATGAACTAAACAAGGCCTTAATCAAGATTCCTCAACTATTGATACTGCGTAAATTTGCCATATTATTTTTTAGGGTTATATACCTAGGGCTAGTAATGGGTTACAAGTGGGCTGAATTATTTCGGAGCTCCAATGATGATCCGTAGGTACAATTGTAAATCCACCTAAACCCGTTAACTTTTAGCTATGTGAATAAAAAAATCCATGAGTGAAAATTAAACACTGAAAATCCACGGGCGAAAATCAAACATCGAAAATTTGTGGGCAAAACCAAATACCAAAAACCACCAAACTCAAAGCCCACGGATATCCGACTCAAACCTGCCCCACTACCATTCCTAACCATATATCTGGTTCAATAGGATTAATATTTTTAGAAATAATAAAAACCTATTTTACTTTGAAAATTCATAACTAACTTAATTATAATTGGAAAAAACAAAAGTAAAATCCAAGTTATTTTTTGGGGGCCAAAAATTGTGCCACGACAATCCCATGGACTATGGCAGCCCATCCCTTTTAGAACGGGCTGAGTATCCTTTTAGAACGGGCTGCGTAATTAAATAAATACATCAAGCCAACCTCAGATCACGCAAAAAAATGAGTTTGTGTTTTCCTATTAAATCTATGTATAGTAATTGTTGTGGACCAGGCCGAGAGAAGAATGTTGAGATATAACTAGAGATGGCAATGGAGCCTCGATCCCCAATTCTCCATCGAGAATTCTCCCGTTAGGGAACATAAATGGGCCAAAATTACCCCCACTAGAACGGAGACAAACATATCCTTGTTGGGCTTGGCAGCGCTAACGATGGAGAGCATGCCCCATACTCGGCCCCTATGGAGGTCTGTTTAGCTAGTTCATCACAAATTTATCTAGCCGTCCATCTGGTATAGAAATCCATTCATCCGTCCATTCTCTCAACGCTAAAAGAATCTTCATAATCTACCCTCCCCAGTCCTTAGTCATGACCCATAGATCATCATGTCGCCTTTGAGTCAGGAGTCCGCGGCTACCCTAATTTTCTAAGCGTCGCCTCCGCTCGAGGCCAAAGTGCTACATTTGCTTGACCGTAGAAACGCCACCGCTCGCCCCTCCTATCTCTTACCAAAGCATCGTTGGTCACCCCTCCTATCTCCCACCCAAGCGTGTCACCTCGCTAATGGTATTTTGTCTATCATTCATTTGTTGATGAGAGCACAAGTGCCTCAGATGCAAAAGCAGGACCGGTCGACCAACTAGATATGCATGTGTGTGCCTTAGATGCAGATGCAGAGCACAAGCACTTCCTTGAGCTCAGCACAGCATGGCTTCGTCAAGGATGAAACCTTGTTAGATATGGAATCCCCATACTAGGATGGGGATGGGGAGGAAACCTCCCCCTCAAGGTTTGAAAGGGATGAGGATGGCGAGGCATTCCACGATGGAGAATTTCTCATTGACATCCCTTGGTCTAACATCAACCTTTGCTTCGACCTTCAAAAATTCTAGATCTAATGTTATGTTTGGGTAGGGAACAACATACCCTATCCTATCCCACGAACCATATGCATACATAAGAGAAGAAAAGGAAATCTAACCTTGTTGAGTCTTGACCTCCTGTCAACGTTCAGATGTCCTCGAAGATTGAGAGAGATTGATAACAATGGCACCTCGATGGTTTGTTGCGACTCATTGGTCTCCGTGCTAATCTTTGTCCTTAGGCTGATGGAGAATACTCGTCGATTGTCTTTTTTGGTACCCAAGGCCCTGATTTATACTCGTCTATATAACTCAATGGCGTGCCATGTAGTTGGTGGTGTGCAATAATATATATGGTATCCGACCTAGATATTTTCAAAGATTGGGATACTCATTTATTATTGCAGAGATAGATTACTATGAAGGGTCACTTGTGGCTGGCATGCAATCATCAATGTCATGTCCAATTTTAAATTTATAAGGAAATGGATGTTCATTGTATCTAATAGCCTTCATGTAATTATTTGTATAGTACCAAGCTACAAAATTTAAGAGAAATTAAAGGTATGTAATTCATCTGTGTTTATTCAATAGTAGGCATATAATGACTTGCAATCCTTTAAAAGATATGGGAAATGGTATGTGTTTATCGTTGTAATAGTGGATTATTTGTGTGATGCTTCATCAATGGTTGGCTTATAATCTAAATTCTTTAGGGGAAAGGTTACTCAACTATCTTAGTTAACTATTTGTCACCATATGCGTCGTTTAATATGTAGCATGTCATTGGGATGTATCATTAATAGTTGGCACTTGTTCCAAATGTGAAAAATAAGCTCATCAGAATGGTCAAGCACACACCCCAATAAAAATGAATGGCTTCCTAACTGATATTCAGATCTCATATCCATGCCAACACAAAAGGCATGGGATATTTTACCCTCACTCCCTTAACAATTGGTATAAAACTTCAACATTTTATTTTAATTTTGTGTGCAAGTCTAACTAAAGGATGTGTGGATGAATATATACTTGGTTGGAACACTAGAATCCCTAGTGTAAGCCTAGCCACTACTAATATTAGTAATGTTTCTCCAGTTTGTGCAAGTCTAAATTATCTCTTTCACAAGAATAGGATACATTAAACTTTTTCCCCATGTTTTGACTAGTACTTAAACTCAAGATCTATGGCTAAGTCTTAAATTATTTGTATTGGACATTTTAGCTTATTTCCTATTCTAAGATGTCAATTGCTCTTAGATATCCCATTAATAGTTACACTCCCTTAGGTCAAATTTATAAGATATAGTTTGACATCACAAGGTCTCCTAAAATACACTTTAACAATTCATTTATTTCATATTATATTATTTGTGATTATTGGATAGTATGTTTGCTTACAAGTCTAACAATATCTTTATATCACAATAGTTAAAAACTGTTGACTAGGTTATTGGACAAAGATTATAAAGTTGAAGTAACTTATTAATTGGACTAGAAGGAAAATTTCCTTTTATATTTTTCCTTTCTTAGTGAAAAGATTCAATTGGTGGGTCTCCTACCAAGGGACATCATCTTGTATGTCTTGGTTTCAAAAATCATTTTCTTGAGATCATGTACTATCATCTACAAGCTTCCTTCTTGCACACACTCTAGAGAGTCAATCCCACTATTCACTTTTAGCTAATGAGAAATTCAAAATAGAGAACGGTAGTATTTGAAATCTATCACTACTAGAAACTCGAATACTTCTTTTGAGTGATGAATTTTTCTGTGCGTTTTTTCGGTACTCACAGAAAAATAAGCATTTTTGTGTGTGTTTTTTTCGGTACACACAGAAAAATATTTCTGACACAAACCCACAAAAAATTCAATTTTCCTGTAACTCTATTTTTCTGTGTATTTTTCTGACGGTGCGCCGTTAGAAAATTATTTTTCCAATGGTATTTGTATTTTTCTGTGGGTTTTTGCGCATACAGAAGTATTCAAGTTTCCAGTAGTGTATATGAATAAGATGTTGGAGAGTATTTTTTCATGAAAAATCTCGATTTCTATCAATAAGGAAAGATATATATAAACATGTTTTTGGAGTTACTCTAACCTTTGACGTGTAAAACTGCACGGCCAAACAATTCACCTGATGTCATTTTGAACTCGTTATAACTAAGGTCAGACTTAGTACGTGGTGAGTCCCATGGCATGGTTAGCAAGGCTATTACGTTAGTTTTATGTTGATAACTGTGACAACTAGTTTTATCTAGATGAAACTTTGCTTGCTTCATAACATGCCAAGGCCTTGTTTAGTTCCGAAAAATTTTGAGAAATGGACTCTGTAGCACTTTCGTTTGTATTTGACAAACATTGTCCAATCATGAACTAACTAGACTCAAAAGATTCGTCTCGTCAATTTCGACCAAACTGTGCAATAAGTTTTTATTTTCGTCTATATTTAATACTCCATGCATGCGTCTAAAGATTCGATGTGACGGGGAATGTGAAAAATTTTGCAAAATTTTCTGGAAAGTAAACAAGGCCCAAGTTATAAAGTTTATGATGTGACATAGTATTAAATTAATACAAATGTAGTTCACGTAAAACCTTCAGTGGGACTGATCTAATAATAAGGCTATATATATAAAAAGAAAAGAACATTAATGGACGGATTACTGCTTGGGCCTTGTTTAGTTCCAAAAAAAATTGTAAAAAAAATTCTCCATCATATCAAATCTTGCGGTATATGCATAGAGCATTAAATATAGATAAAAATAATAACCAATTACACAATTTGCGTATAATTTGCGAGACGAATCTTTTGAGCCTAGTTAATCTATAATTGAATAATATTTATTTACGATATTCGCTTGAGCTTATTAGCGGAATCTACCAACTATTCAACAATGATTTTCACTTACAACAAATTAGCCGGGCCTTCTTTACTTTCCCAAATATTTTGCAAAATGTTTTATATTTCCCATCACATCGAATCTTGCGGCACATGCATGGAGCACTAAATATAGGTAAAAAGATAACTAATTACACAATTTGCATGTAATTTTCGAGACGAATCTTTTGAGCCTAATTATACTATGATTAGACAATATTTGTCAAATACAAACAAAAGTAATTATCTCAAATAATTAATATAGTAATTATCGTAACTCAGAGTATATATATATCCTCCAACAATTCTTTTATATCTTGTGGATATCTAAAAAAATCATTCTCGCTCTTCATCTTCAGCTAGAAAGAAATCCAGAATAGACATGTTTGTATTTGGAGATTCAATTAAGAGGTTGTTAGGTTTTTTTTTCACCAAAATATCTATTCTTATAAATTTAAAAAAAATATATAAGGAGTCTCTTGGAGTTGCTCTAAGTGCATAAAAAACTATATATGTCTAGAAAAGTCAAATGTTTTATAATTTAGATTGGTGAGAGTATATACGGTAAAATTCAGCATGACGGGACACTTCGTGCTCAAGCTCTATGCACAAATATTACTATGATACGTTTACCTACTCCTATACTTTTATATTGCACCTGTTCACATTTATAGGATCAGATATGGCAGAACTTATGAAATTGTGCCTATGTGCCTATCTTGTAAAATTTTAGATGTATAGAAATCTGGGTTGAAAATTAGTTTGTAAATAATATAATAATATTTTTTGAATATATTTTAGTAGAAAATAATGACCAAAGGAACTTCTAAAAGATCGTGCCATGTCCAGACCACCAAATACTTCTGACATGAATGAATTGGTTGTGTATGTGGCATTATTAGCAAAATATACATGTACAGGTATAGGGAAGTTTCCAAGTCACAAGTATTTGGGAAGATATTCTTCCCTCCGACATAAAATAAATATTTTTCTAACATAAAACCCATCTAAAAATAGCATTCTACAAAATATATGGGACACTGTCTCCTAATGTGAAAGCTAATTTACGGGTGCATACGTATTTTTGCCAAATCCAGGAGATATTCTCCGAGTCCGAGAAAGGAGAGTAATAAAAGTGGGATAGGTTAGCATTGTCCGAAAATTTTTAAAAAATTATTTATTTTAGTACGGAGAGACTATGCAATATGGATTTGAAAGAATATGAATATACATGCGCGCACACACACACGTCACCTCTCTAAGCAATACGAGAGAATGGGTAGGCAGATCTTATGATTAACTAGCTAGCATTACACTGAACGAATATGTTGTTTCAAACAGACAATATTACAAGCACGCATGCAGAGACCTAGCCAGGATACACAAGCCTTTTATTTTTATTTGTTATTTCCGGCTATTATATTTATACTTAGCTAGCGGATACGTATCAGACAGTATTGTGTAACCGCTGAGAACGAAGATTGTCTGGATCCAGAAGCAATCACGCGTCCATATGTATCTGTACGCACATGTATGAGACAGTGCACGTACGTCGTTCGTACTGCCCCAAAGACCCCACATGGATTCTCCTTGGAAGTCGGCACAAGCCAAAGCCAGATTAACATTGCGTGCATGTTGGGCCTCAATGCTTCTTAAAATTTTACGCTTAAGGCCTTGTTTAGTTCACTCACCCAAAACCTCAAAACTTTTCAAGATTCTCCGTCACAACGCGGCATATGCATGAGATATTAAATATAATCGAAAATAAAAACTAATTACACAGTTTTGTCTGTAAATCACGAGATAAATTTTTTGAGTCTAGTTAGTTCATAATTGAATAATAATTGACAAATAAAAAATGAAAGTGCTACCATACTGGAAACCCAAAAATCTTGGGAACTAAACAAGGCCTAAATAATATTCTGCATCTACAAATTATTTTACCCCCAAAGCCAGATTAACAATGATTACTGGACGGCCCAGACGATGGATGCATCATTCAAAGAAGTAAATAATTAAAAACAGAAAAAAAAAGACACTCGGAAATGATCAAAGCTAGGTAGGAGTACATCAAAGTCGCGAGCGTGCGACGACGGGCCGTGATGAATTAACTAAACTAAGACTCCAGACGGTGCGATTAAACTTTGTCCCAAACCGCTAATATAATCGCAGTGGTCGATCATGGTGTGGGGTCAATATACAATACAATATTGCATTGGGTCATGTCGGGGGGGAATTGAAAATTGCTACGCAGCGGCGTCACGCGCACCCGCCCACCCACTACCGACTCATGCATGCACCTTTCCCTAGCTACAAACCAGACGGCTACTACACTACACTGCACAGCACCTGTAATTAAAAATGGAGATAGGATCCTCTTCTATGTAAAAACAATGTGGGTAGCCAGGGTAGGAGTGGAATTTCACAAGTTGCTAGATTGCTGGAGACTCTATATTTGTTTATAAGAAATTTAAAAGCCCAAAAGGATAATATATGAGCA
This sequence comes from Sorghum bicolor, assembly GCF_000003195.3. Taxonomy (NCBI): domain Eukaryota; kingdom Viridiplantae; phylum Streptophyta; class Magnoliopsida; order Poales; family Poaceae; genus Sorghum; species Sorghum bicolor. Next base: position 48,346,283 of record NC_012875.2, read on the forward strand.
ATCAAGTACACATCGTTGTTTCATTTGTATTCATAATTTGCTACTGTTTGAGGTTTTAGGATTGTTTATCTAGTATTTTATATATACTTTTTGTCGTGCGCTTAACTCTCTTCTGCCTATTGCCATCACCTTAGATCTCTGCCAATATTGATACTCTTCTACCACTATTAGGTAATTCCACTATAAAGCACATAAGTTAGAGGAAGTGGACAATTTATAGATCAATGGGTAGGTCCATACTCCATAGTGACATGTATTGGTAATAAGGGCGGGTGTTTGGATTCAAGCATCTAATTGTTAGCTGCTATAACATTTTACTCCAAGTCATTTAGTTGGAGCTCCTTTATAACCTTTTATTAGTCAGGTAGTTCATTTTGACCTATTAATTGTGATGTTTAGATATACGAGAGAGATAATTTTAGCGGCTAACTATTAGCTGCCTGGTGTTGACACTCAAATTGAGTACAGGTTGATTTTAGAATCGACCCATATCAATTTTGACCTAATCAATGGAAAATTCTATGAAACAACATGGAACTGTACCACGTTGTTTTGCTTTTCCAATGGGATAACACTACCCCAACTTCCATATAAAATATAGGGTACACGATCGATAGAGGTATCCAACTACGCAATTGATCTTTTATCAATCTACCTACTTTTTACCCCTTACCTCTTCCAACCTCTCAATATCCTACATGTCCCTCGATGGGATTTGTGAGCGTGTTCTAGGTGGTCTTGCCGATCCTAGAACAACTCCCACTGTGCATCTCCTTGATGGGTCTTTCCGGGAGGCGTTCATGGGGTTACCGGCTGAAAGGATCAAGATGCCCAAGAGGGGGGTGAATTGGGCTTCTCTAAAAATTTAAGCAACCTATAAGCTCCAATTTAACCCCTTGTGCCTAGTGTGACCTAGAGAGCTACCGGATAAAAGTTTTGCAACCTAGTTCCAATCCTATTCTAGCATGGCAATTCTAAGAATGTAAAAACACAAAGTAAATGCTAGAATGTAAAGGAGTAGTGGAAGAAAGAGCTCGGCGATGTTTTGCCGAGGTATCGGAGAGTCGCCACTCTCCACTAGTCCTCGTTGGAGCACCCGCGCAAGGGTCTTGCTCCCCCTTGGTCCGCGCAAGGACCAAGTGCTCTCTACGGGCTGATTCTTCGACACTCCGTCGCGGTGAATCGCCCAAAACCGCTCACAAGCTTGACACGAGCCACCCACAAGAACTCCGGGCGGTCTTCGTGCCTCCAATCACCACCGAACCGTCTAGGTGATGGCGATCGCCAAGAGTAACAAGCAAAGAACTCTCACTTGACCCAAACAAGGCTCTAGAGAGTGGTGGATGCACACTTGACTCTTGGAACTCACTAGAGAAGGATTCTCACAAGAAATCACTCAAATCTCAATCCTCTCTAGGCTCTTGCTGCTCTCTTGCTCCACAACAAGTTTCTCTGATGTTCAAATGGGCAAGACACCTCTCATGGACGAGGTGGAGGAGTATAAATACTACCCACGAAGTCCAATGATCGGCCAACCGTTTTCCAGTGAAAACGGGGTCACCGGACGCACATTATGTTGCCCCGGACGCACTGCACCGAGCGTCCGGTGCTCCATAATGGCTAACTGTACTTGCTTCTGACAGATCACCGGACGCTACCTTCCAGCGTCCGGTGCACCGTCCGGTGCTCTAGGGAAACTTACAAGCTCCCTGCGCATGGGACCGGACGCTACCCGGTGCGTCCGGTGCTAGCGTCCGGTGCTCGGGAAAGGTTTACAACCTCCCTGGGTATGGGACCGGACGCTGCCCGGTGAGTCCGGTGCCAGCGTCTGGTGCTTAACCCTAAGCACGGCACTGTTCCAACGGCTAAGGACCTCACCGGACGCACTAACAGAGCGTCCGGTGCCCCCTTGGGCACCCTAACTTCGTCGAAACGTGATCGCTCTAAAACGAAGTTGGTTCCTCTCGATCTAAGGACTATCTCTGAGCTGTCTAGTGCTAGGTTTACCAAGTGTGCACCACACCTAAACCTAAAGCCTTGCCTAAGTCAAGCTACTAGATCAAAGCCCCTCTTAATAGTACGGTCAAAGGAAAACAAAGTCCTAAACTACTCTAAGTGCCCTTCTTCACCATATGGCACTTAGACCTAGTCTAGTCTTGACGATGTCCATCCATCCTTTGAAAACCGAAACGATTTCCACTATTAAGTAGGCATGTACGTTCTTGTCCATCGAGTACCTATTTACCATGACCTTACCTATGACTTTGCCTCTGCAAAACACACGTTAGTCATAGTAATCAACAATGTCATTAATCACCGAAATCACTAGGGGCCTAGATGCTCTTTCACCGGTGAAGAACGAGCATCTAATTGGCCTCATTGACCTACTAGTCGGCCTCGTTGTTGGGACTTCCCTTCACTGCGTGTTTTAGCCGTGTGCAACTTTGGGCATTCCAGCCCCTACCGATATGTGACCCAAATCGGGCTCGGTAACCCGAAGATCACCCTCCCTCGAGGGGGGCCGTGATGTTAGAGGGGATAGCCCGAGCGAGCCCTCCCTTTTATTCCAATCCTACAAAAATATGATCCTATTTTGTTCTCCGCACTAATATTTGTATAAAGAATTCTTTTACTACAGTGCATATGTGATACTTGATTCCGAACGATGTTCCTTCCCAACAAGCTCGTCGTCATAAGATAATTCAAAACCACAGAGCCGTGCCCCACAAACTAACCAGTCATGCTCAGGCATGGCCATTACGATTACCTCTTTATTATCATCATTTCATTCGAAGACCACCTATAAATCGGATATACGGAGTGTTGGATTTTTCCTCTGCTGTAACGATCGATCCTCCGTAGCGGTGAGAGAGATAATTAGTGTACTAGTGGGTGGTCGCGATTGGCCGAGCTCCTCAATAATTGGCACCCCGAGATCAGATTACTGTGCAGCGATCTCCGTGCAGCAGCGTGGGGCGACGCCATTGGGCCGCCCTCCCACAGGACACACCACAGGCTTTTTGTGTCAGGCCTTCACTGTGGCGTTCGTACCGCTAGGCAGCAGCAGTGGCTGGCCACCCGACCCGAGCGGCGATTGATCGGGCGAACCGCGGGAGGCACGTACTACAGCCTGCTGATTTGACGCCGGCCATTGGCTGCTTCGTCGTAACCGTCCTCTGCCGGCTGCCGCATCTGTCGCCGCTAGATGGAGATCTGTCGCTGGACCTGGTGGCTGGTCTGATCCGACGTCTCCATTAGCTCCTGCTGGCCTCGTTGGCAGAGGCCTGGTTTAGTTTTCAAAAAATTTTAAGACTTTTGGTCACAATAATTCTTTAGACATATATATATATATATATAATATTAAATATAGATAAAAGAAATAATTAATTATACAATTTATCTATAATTTAATTTATAAGATAATTTTTTAAACCTAGTTAATCTATAATTAAATAATAATTACCAAATACAAATAAAAATGCTATATTAAGCAAAACCAAAAATTTTCCCAACTGAAATATGACGGTCAATGAACTCGTTTGTCCATCTATATCTAGTTATCTACTAGTGTACTATCTTAGGTGAAGGATCAAGTGGCCTTGTTTAGTTCTTCGCTTTAAAGTTTACTTCCCGTCTTATCGGATATTTGGACACATACATGTAGTATCAAATATAAACTAAAAGATAACTAATTGCATAGATTATGACTACTTTACGAGACCAATCTTTTAAATGTAAATCCATAATTTGACAATTGGTGCCAATAAAGCTATAGTAAACATGTGCTCATGAGATTAATTAGGTTTGATAAATTTGTCTCGCGGAATATGAGGAGTTTTGTAATTTGTTTTATTATTAGAGCAACTCCAACAGCTTTGCTATTCTTATTATGGAGGCCTTTTAGAACTTTTATAGTAGAAAAATAGGCTCCAACAGATGTGCCATTTGGTTTTGTAAAATAGAAAGTTTGCTATCCCTTGATTTTCGTTGGCCATATATAGCCAACCACTGGCACTAGCTATCTGATAGCAAGGCTGTTGTAAACCTCTTCTTTTTTAAGAAGTTATCTATTTTACAAAATGGCTAAATATTAGAATTTAGCTACTCATTTTAGCCAAACTCTTGGAGATGCTCTTACTATATGTAATAGCTGATGTGACATCTCAAAACTTTAGACCCTTCATTTAAACAGGCTGAATAGTACTTCCTCTACTCATTTATCTTCATCCTCCAAGCAAAAACTTTTTATTTAAAAATCTCCTTCATATTAGCTTGAGACTTGCATGTATTTACTGTCACTTTGTTGCTCATTGATTACCACTTGACTGTATTTATTGCCTCTTTGGTGCTTGTTAGTTGTTCCTAGCATGTGACTCCTCGCATGCTTTCAGCTTGTGATGATTAAATACCTCGAGTGCTTTTGCTATGCTCCCTGATCACTGCGTCAAAGACTAAAATAATGCGTCAAAGACTAAAACAATAAAGATAAATGAATGGACGGAGTATTGTACTAGTAGTTAAGAATGTACCTTGCAGTGGACAAGTCTTAAACAAACAGTGCATGCATGCGTCCGTTTATTTGGTCATGGAAGCAAAAGATTGCAACGTTTCTCTACTACTAGTATAGTACTAGATAATATAATGGTTCTATCTATCAGCAGAGAGAGAGACTGGGCCATAATAGTATGTGTCATGAAAGTGATTATACGCTTATTATTGGTCGTAAAACTACTCAGACCTGATCGATCGACGACAGATCGTTGTCATATCCTAGACGTGTCACGTGTATGTACAAATTAAATGTTGAAAAAAAACCATGTCCTTGAGTACAGGAGCTAGCTAGCTCGACCATCCACACGATAAAACTCATAAAAGGTGCGACAAGCGATAACCACACAACTGGCATGGATACTTGTGTTTTATGTTCTGGATTGACGCAAACTATCCCCCCCCCAACACACGCACACAATCAAAATACATTTTGGGTCTTGTTTGGATGTTGTCGGCTTCGTCTCAATCCACATGTGTTGGAGTGGATTGGGGTGAAATTTAGTTCAAGTTCCACTCTAATCCACCCCAGCACATGTGGATTGATGCGAATCCGACTAAATTTAAATAAGGCCTTATGAGTTTGGTGGTACACTCCTAAATATGATATGTTGGTACGGAGTGTATGTGTGTACTTTCTCTCTGTCCTAAAACAAAATATATTCTCGTATTCAGAAAAGTCAACTATTTTTTAACTTTTATCAATCATATAAAAAAACTTAATATTTATAATATATAATTAGTATTATTAAATAGATCGTTGAATATACTTTTATAATAATTTATTAGAGATCTAAATGTTGCATGTATTTTCAACAAACCTAGTTAAAGTCGAGAAAGTTTAATCTATACGCATCTCTTAACGTCTATATAACATCTTCCTTTTTAGAGATGGAGAGAGTACGTACTTATTTAGGTGAAATCCGAACATCTGCCAAGCACGTGGGAGAAGGTGAGGTACATAAGAGCTAGAGTTCCCCATAATTCATTCAACTAGATACGTGTACGTGGAATCCGATTAACTTCTGGACTCTGGCGGCGGTTCATGCTGAGTATTTTTCACAGCTAGCTACGTACTACGTGGTTGATCTTCTCCACAGCGAAAGCCTGTGCTTCTCAACAACAACGATCTCTTCATTGATGACTTTATGATTCAATTTAGGGTCTAGTTCATTAAATAAAAATAACAGGTTTAGAGGTATGGGGCACGACATAGACATGTCAGCTAGATTCTAGAGGTATGGAAATACCTTGTTCATAAATGAAATCTTAATAACAAAAGGATATTGTACGAAAAAAATAAAGGAACATACTTGTTCAAAGTAAATTAGTAAAAATATTAATAATACTACCATCTCTGGGCTACTCTCCTTCGTCTCCGTTGAGTCCACCGGTGGCAAGAAAGAGAGAGAACCCATCTCTGGTTACAACAGTTCTTTAGATCTAGTTTGCTTAGGAAATGTGCCTAAATCAATCTATTGGCAAATCCAGATTTAGGTACTATTTGTTTCACGATCACAACTTGCCACACCGTACCAGAGAGAGGACCCGTCTCTCATTACTGTAGTTCTTTTAGATCTAGTTCGCTTAGGTAATGCCGCCTAAACCAATATATTGGCAAAATCAGATTTAGAGGTTATTTGGTTCATGATCACAACTTGCCATGCCACGGATTAGAAATGTCATGCCATGTTTTACAACTATGACACGTGACACTTTCTTAGCACCCTGTCTCGGACATTATAGACTTATTTTCTTGTTAAACTTTGCCTTAAGCATGGCTTCTATTTTACTCGCGACACTCTATAGCGGCGACAATTTGCCTAAGGCCAAACGTCCCAAATATGGCACCAACAAATAGACCTTGCTATACGAAAATATACAATCGTCTCCTTTGAGCAATTCTCTTTTCCCGCTTAAGATTACTATAAACGCTTACGGTGCAAAACATAACTCCCTTGGGTTTTCAAGATACAAGGCACTGAAATGATTCAAGTGTTGTCTCTATTTGCATGCGAATGTGATCCATATATTCCCCTCACTTGAATTGGGTCATGATGTTAGTTAACAATATTCAATGGACTATATTGGTATGTATACCCGCAGAGTCGTGCTCCCAGCTGCAGAATGAAAGCATAACTCGATCTATACATTAGAAGCAAACACTATCTACTCAATTAAAACAAACAGTTCGCCACATTGACTAAAATAGTTTAGCTCCTTTTTAGTCAGCGTGTTTGGAAGTTTACCTCCTAAAGTGACTAAGTTTAGTCAACTAAAATTTAGCAAAGAGATCCAAACAGACCCTAAAACAAACAGTTCGCCGATGTTCCTTCGAACAATGTGGCCATCTCTCACTGTGCGTAAACCCACATACACCAACCGACATTGTGGTAAATAAAAATGTTTGAGATAATAATGATATGCTACATGTATATACCCACCCCAAATGTTATTATAGGAAGGAAAAATTCAACCAAAAATAAAAAACCTTGGTAATTATGGCCCATGGGGCCTCGATCGATCGGGTACGTGGACCCAATGAATGACTCCAAACCAAGATTATAAATGTGGAGGGGAATTCGGGTCCATCCCGCAATGAATCGTGACAACCAAAGCTCGTCCACGCCCACCCCGATGCCGCCTCGCCTTGCACAGGAATAGAAACCGAGAGCTCGCTCGCTCGCCGAGTCGCCGTCCCCCTCCTTCACTAGGGGTGGTGCCACCCCGTGCCGGCGTTCACCTCTCTCTCTCTCTCCCGCTGTTCGCATTCCCCCGTTTCGGGCGCGGTTTTCTGGGCCTCGGCACGAGCTGCTCCTCCCGACGACGCCCGCCGGGACGCCGGGTCGATGTGGACGGGTAACCGCACGGCACCCACCCCGGACCGGACCGGACCGCGGCCACCCCCACCGCCACCAGAGAGAGAGGAAACCGGGCAGACCACCGCGCTCCACCGCTGCTTTGCTTCTCGTACGTGGCCGGTGGTGGCTGGTCAGGCCGGGCCGGCGCGCCGGCCCCGAACTTCTCCATCGGTGGCCCGCGTCGCGTGGGTGGCGCCCACCGCCATGCAGCCGCGTCAGCCGCGGTCACCAGTAGTAGTACGTGTACTACCCACCCGTAGGGTAGGCTATAGGCCATGCTCCGACTCCGGTCCGATGATTCTTGCACGAGCACATCAATACTCATAGGCTTTGGCCTTGGCCTTGTTTAGTTCCGAAAAACGAAAAGTTTTCGGTACTGTAGCACTTTATTTGTTTATGACAAATATTATTCAATTATGGACTAATTAAGATAAAAAAATTCATCTTTTTACACCTAAACTATGTAATTAGTTTTTGTTTTCGTCTATATTTAATGTTTCATGTATGTGCCACAAAATTCGATGTGACGAAGAATCTTGAAAACCTTTTGGCTTTGAGGGTGAACTAAACAAGGCCCTTGTTTACTTCGGCCTTGTTTAGATGTGAAAATATTTTGAATTTCGCTACTGTAGTATTTTTCGTTTGTTTGTGGTAAATATTGTCTAATCATAAACTAACTATGATCAAAAGATTCGTTTCGCGATTTACAAACAAACTGTGTAATTAGTTTTTGTTTTCGTTTATATTTAATGTTTCATACATGTGCCGCAAGATTCGATGTGATAGGGAATCTTGAAAACTTTTTTAGGGTGAACTAAACAAGGCCTTCCACCCAAAATCCAAAAACTTTTCAAGATTCCCCGTCACATCGAATCTTTAAACGCATACATAAAGTATTAAATATAAACGAAAATAAAAACTAATTGCACGGTTTGATCGAAATTTACGAGACGAATCTTTTGAGCCTAGTTAGTCTATGATTGGACAATAATTATCACAAACAAATAAAAGTGCTACAGTGTCGTGAAAAAATTTCGCGAAGGATCCGGCCTTGTTTACTTCCACCCAAAAACCCAAAATTTTTCAAGATTCCCCGTCACATCGAATCTTTAGACACAGGCATGGAGTATTAAATATAGACGAAAATAAAAACTAATTGCACAGTTTGGTCGAAATTGACGAGACAAATCTTTTGAGCCTTTGTTTCGTGAAATTTTTTCGTTGAGGAACTAAACAAAACAAGGCCTTTGTTTAGATGCACCTAAAAAACCCAAAACTTTACAAGATTCCACATCATATCGAATCTTGCGGCACATGCATGGAACATTAAATATAGATAAAAAAGATAACTAATTACACAGTTTAACTATAAATTACGATACAAATCTTTTAAGTCTAGTTACTCCATGCTTGGACAATGTTTGTCAAATAAAAACGAAAGTGTTACAGTGTCAAAATCTAAAAAAAATGGATCTAAAGGAGGCCCTAGATGAAAATAAATTTTATTTACAATTACATTTTCACTCCTGAAAACTCGCGAGTAGGGCTTTATTTGGTTTTTCAATTTTTTTTACAAAATAGACACCATAGTAAATTTATATTTAACAAATATTATTCGATAATAAACTAACTAGGTTTAAAATATTCGTCACACAAATTATAAGTAATTTTATAATTAGTTATTTTTTTACTTATATTTAATACTCCATCCGGAAGATTTGATGTGGTGAAAATTTAAAAAAAAATGTAAAATTTTTAGAAACTAAATAAGGCCTAGGAAAATGGAAATTTTTGCAGGGGAGAGGGGAGCGGAACCTACCTACCGGCGTGTCCCCAGAGACGGGGCAGGTTCAGAGAATCGGCGCACATGCGGCTGTTGAGTTCATCCAACAGAACCGCAGACGACCCCGACCCCGACCCCGACATCGAATGAACAGCCGTCATTAGCACGCGGTTACAGTTACATTACAGAGAAGCTATTACGAAGCTACTCCTCCTCCTGTCCTCCATGTTACTACAGTTACAGAGCAAAGCAGTAGTAATAAATTCTAATAAAAAAGAAACCAGCAGTAGACCCTCTTTGGTTTGTGGTAATCTTTTTAACAAATATTTGCACATATGTACAAAGTCCTACGACTTTACTTCCGTGTTCTTCCTCCCCTACGGCCCTACGTCATAGGTTTTGAAACTTGGAGAAGGTGGTGCTGCCCCCTTTTTTAGGGTCGAGAGCATATATCCAAATGACCCATGCGTCTTTTCTTTTCAGAAACGGACACGCCGAGACAGGGACGGCGGCGAGAGGAGACCGGCACGCTGTGGCTAGGCTACCATCGCCATGCCATGCCACCACCCCCAGCTGGCTCGGGCACTTTCTCACCGAGGAGTTTAGCCGGAGGGGGGGAGGTGGTGGACAGATACGTAATTTTGCCCGCGCCTGCCCGTGCGGTGCGACTTGTGCGGGCAGGACGCGCGCACCTGTCCACAGGGGAGGTGTAGCAAAGCCAGAGGGAGAGAAATTCCGTTTCTGTCCCCGCCGCTGCCCGACGTGTGGCGCGCACTAGCGGGCGGATGCGGAGCGGGCGGGGTTATTTCCGGCTTCAAGTGTGGTGTGGTGTGGGGCCGGCCAGGTACGCACGCACAGCACAACAACAGCAGCCCGGATGCCGTGCCCTGCACTGCTGCGCCGTACACGTCAGTGAGAGGCTGACAGAGAGGGACGTGTCAGGCACCACCACGTCCCTTTCTCGATTGGCCCTTTTTTTCGTTTCCAGTGGCTCCCGATGACTTTCATGACAGTTTTCTCTGTCTCTTTTTTTTTATTTAAATAAGGAATATATACTGGTACTGTACGTGAAAAGGGACTAAATGACAAACAACTTCTGAATTTTGGTACTAGAAGTACTACAGCCACAAGTCCACCAGAACCCAGTATCTCTATGAGGCCCAACAAGAGCATTGTGTGATGGGCTTGGTAGTTGGTAGAAGAACAACCATTGCTAATCAGCTGTTGGGTTAACAGGCTAATAAAGTGCTTTCTGGGCTGATGCCAAGTTCAAAGCCCAGAAACTCTTGGTCATTTCTCAAATAATAAACATTGAATACCAAATGACCAGATGCCAGCTGCTGAACAAAAACTGAATCTCAAATGAACAGGGGCAGTAAATAAATTGTTGCTGGCGAAAAGAATGAAGCCGAACGGAAGGTTAAAAACAAAAACAAATCGAAGGGGCGTTTGTTTCCACGCTATTATACTTATGACGAACTCATCCTAATACGACTGGTAATAAGAATTTGAAACTAATAACTTGAGACCCACTCTAATCGTCCCCGCTTTTATTATCTACATCTGGTGGCCCAGCCGCAGCCCGCTGCGCACCATCTGCTGGTACACCGACGGGGCAGCGGTAACGCCGGCGGCGACGTTGTCTTCGACCTTCACTTGCGCCATGGGCGCCGCGGCGAGGGCGGCGGCCTGCATCGCCTGCCGGTGCCTCAGCAGCGGGTGCTGGTGGTGCAGGGGCGACGAGGTTGCCAGCATCGGGAGCTTCAGCCCCTCCACGGCGCTGAGGTTCCCCGTGGCCATCGGCAAGCTCGGCAGCGACGTGAGGCCGCCGTCGCCGCCGCTGCCACCGCCGCCGCCGAGGGCAGTGAACGGGTACGTCGGGTAGTTGCCCATCGGCGCCAGCGGGTCCCTGCTAGGCGGCTGCAGCGGCAGGCCGAACGGCACGCCGCAGCCGCCCAGGTGCCTCATCATCAGGCCGTCGTGCACCGACGACGTGTGCTCCGGCCTCCGCGGACCACCACCACCCGCGCCTGTCGCCGCCGCCGCGGTGCTCGGGTGGCCGCCGCTGTTCCTCGCCGCGGGGACCTCGTGGTTGTGCTTGCCCTCGTACGTGGTGATCACGGACTTGAGGTCGTGCGACGCGCGCTCCACGTGCTTCCGCACCGTGCACCCCGGGTGCGTGCACTTGTAGTAGCTCCTGAACGAACGCGACACACCACCAAGTGAGACCCCATAGCAGTAAACGCTGAGCAAATGCCCACTCATCTTCGAGCTCTGAAAAAAGAAAACTTTTGTTGCTTCAGACAAACCTTGGATTCGGGTTGCCCTTGACGACCTTCTGCCCGTACTTGCGCCAGCGGTAGCCGTCGTCGAGGATGTCCACCTCGCTCGTCGTCTGGATCACCACGCGAGGCTCGCGAATAGCTCTCGACGCAGTGCTCATATCCATGGCATATGCCTCCACCTTCCTGAAATAACCAGACGGTCAGCTCTGGATCGAGCATGAGTAGCAAGCAATGCACAGGACTGCTGACCTTCGTTTAGATTCCAGTTCGTCGCCCTCCGCGTCGGCACCGGCGTGGGACATGCTGCCAAGAGTCACCCTGTCGCCGCCGTCCACCTCGTCAGACGGAGCAGACGTCACATCCGCGCCCTCGGGGGACCCAAACCCTCGGGGTGCGTACTCGACCTGCTGCATCGACGCCGACGAGTCACAGAGCTCACCGGGAACCGAGGGCGACGACGTCGCGGCGTCCATGCCATCCTGAACGCCCGCACGCCACGGCTGGTGGTTGGCTTCCGCTGCAGCGTTTGCCTGCTGTGACTGTGACCCCAGGTTGTTGTCGGCCGCGGCGTCCGCCTGCTGCGCACCGCCGGCGTCGCCAAACGGGTGCACGGGCTGGACCTGGACGCCTGGCCGGCGGCTCGGCGTGGGCTTCGGGTGGTTGTGCGCGCCCTTGTAGATGATCTCCGTGATGTGCCCCTCGTGCGAGCGCTCCACCTTCTTCTTCACCTGGCAGTTGGGATGCGTGCACTTGAAGTAGCTCCGCGGGTACTCGCTGTGCTTCACCTGCTTCTGCCCGTACTTCCTCCAGCTGTACCCGTCCTCTGCTGGCGCTGTAGCGGCGGCCATTGCCGGCGGGTAGTCTTCCCTCGCATCACCACCTTCCTCAGCTGTCTGGCCGTAATCCGGGGGTGATACGTGTTCGTTGCAGGCACCGGTGCCAGATGCAAGACGGCTGAGCTTGGAGTCATGAGGACCGCCGATGTTCATATTGGTCTGCACATTGTGATTCTGCTGGTTCAGTTGGCCCAGCAAATTAGCTTCTTGTACTGGCTGAGTCTTAGTTTTAGTCTTGACAGAAACCTGCGTATTTTGTTCCTGGTGGAGCAAATATGAATTAACTCGTAAGGAAGTGAAATCAAACAAGTATTGGATCAGGAACAAGGAAAGTAAAAATGGTTCATTCACATTTTTGAAACATAAAAGCGGGATGATTTTCTTATCTGTTTAGTTTGAACTGAAGGACAACTAAAGTAGTGTTTAGTTTTGTCAGCGAGAATTATTTTATTGAACTTATAAATTATCTAGCTCTAGCAGAATCTAGCTGGTCCCTTGTCTTTCTCCAATTAGTACTATGAACAATATGGGGCAAAACATCAGTACCGACATTACAAGCCACTTTGCTATAACTCGTGTTACTAAAGATTAGACATGAACTAATCTGTTACAGGTAGGGTAACAGATAAAAGACTTCCTGAGCAAAACTCTTTTGATTTAACCGATTTCTCATCTATATTTCGGGTAAAATTTCAGAAACAAATATGGCTGCCAACTGCATGTTCATGCAAATACTTTCTAAGTTTACAGATACTTTTATCATTAGCACAGAAGCAAATGTCATATCAGGAATAAACTATGAACTGTCCAAATGTTACTAGCCTTCTATCATTAGCACGCAAGCCAATGTCATCAGGAGTAACCAACGAATTATTCAAATGTTACTAATCTTCTATCATTAGCACACAAGCAAATGTTATCAGGAGTAACCTATGAACTATTCAGATGTTACTAACCTTCTATCATTAGCACGGAAGCAATTTTTTTCAGGAATAACCTATGAACTATCGAAAAGTTACTAGCCTTCTATCATTAGCGCGCAAGCAAATTTCATCAAGAATAACTCACGAACCATTCAAATGTTACTAACCTTCATTGCTTCAGCAGTGTAGTGTGAGGATTTCAGATCTAAGGGCTTGAAAGAAAAAGCATCAGGGCCATCTCCAACTGGAGGACCTCCAAATCTAATAGGATCATTGTCATTTGTGCTACCAGACATGAATAGCTTCCCCGTGGTTGGCGAGGGTTGGCCCTGAAGAATTGCAAGGAAGCCAAAAACATTGTTGTCAGGTAAGAAATAGCTTCAGTATCAGAGTGTAGAAAAATAATTTCCCTAGTTGATACCTCTGAAGACATTGTACACATTTTAGTCCAATTACATATATGAATGTGAACAGAGCAAACACGTGAATTTCCTATCCCAGCTTCGCCAACGTTAAGAGCTATTATATTGGATTTCCATGTAGTACATGGGAGAAAAGTTTGGATCTGAAATGTGGGGTGTACATTGCTACTTCTATTACTATGGAAATAAAAGAGATTGGTCATCATATTTCTGCTTTCGAGGAAACTTTGAAATATTTGAATGATATCATACCAATTTTCTGCTTTTGAGAAAACAAACAGAAACATGTTTGGAAAGAAGAGACTGGATGCTAGAAAACAAAGCAGAACTGATCATGGAACCAAAGTAGAGCTTTCACGAACTCCCCCGAAGAGGTCAAAAGTTCAATAAAGCAAGCATTCTTGAACTGCCAGTTTAGCATCTATAGGCGAAAGCAATAGTAATTCTGGTACGCGTTCACACACTATCATAACCTAGAGAACAGCACATACCATGGCATTAGAAACGAAGACTGGTGACTCGAGCAGCGTTGCTGGGCTCAAGCCAGGCGGGATCGTGAGGTAGGGCGATGGGGCTCCTGGTACTGAATTATCAGCTCCAGCTGCTGTGCTGAAAGGCATGTTGAGCTTCGGCACCTTGAATCCAGCTCTTGCCTGCATCCTCTCGGCGAGGCTGCTGCCAGGACTGGTCTTCTGGCCAAACTGCGGGGTGAGTGGAAGTGACCGACCTTCCTCCTGAGGCGAGCTTATGTCGACTGAGAAGCCATGCTTCTCAAATCCGGGTTTAGCGTCCTCGTTGCTGTGCCCCCCTACGGTGTCTGGTCGAACACCTCTGGTTTGGAAGCCCATCAAGGATTCTGGGCCTGGTTTAGGATCCTTCCACTCCATTGCTACATGGCCTTCCATCTCAGCTTGGATTGATCAACCTAGTGGGGTGAAAAATAGTTATATCTCAGCAGTAGTAAATGTTTTGGCTAAACATTAGCTTCAATGTTACAGAGGTAGACAATGACAATATTCAGAGACAACAGGAATCTGACAACGGTAGTGATAATAGTTTTGGTGAACAGATATGCAGAAACATTGTCCAATTGAAAAAAAAAAGGAAACAATAGATGGAAATTTGTTAGGTTCGCATGAGTAAGCACCATAATCCAAATGCATCAACAACCACAGATTTCTCAAAAGATGGCAGTCTTCTCCAACTGGAAGAACAGCAACTTATATAGGAGTATTTTCAATCAGAGACTCCATTTTCCTATTCTAAATATCAATCGCAGACTTGGAGCTTGTCTTCACAAACTCAAAAATTCTCTGTGAGGCTGATTCCAAAACCAAAACCGCGTCAATGTCAGTAAACGACAACTCATGATAGCGGTGTTTGTTTAAGGAATTTATTTAATAGTGGTGTAACACGAAAGGTTAGGTCGATGCGACCGGCACACTCCCCCACGAATGAATGAATAGAAAACCAAAAAGAAATACAAAATGGAACGTGGCTGTTCCATCTCATTCACTTCAAGAGCAGGAAAAAGAAATGGCATGGACCCCAATCGTTGCGTGCTTTCCTTTGCCTCTGCCTGTGGGCTGTGGCTCGGAGCTCAAAGCGCATACCGGCATACGGAGTATACGCATAACAACAGGGAACAGCTTTCCCTTATGATACTCCTATTTCAGGTAAGAAGATTCAGATTTTTTTTTATGATGACAATGATGAAACATCTACTCGAAGACAACACCAGGCGTGATGAGGAAAAAGAAATTCAGAAACATCCAAGAACATGCTGATGACCCAAAACGGCGTAGAAGATTACAATTGAATGGCCCGGCTCAGCCTTCGCCAGAGCATTTCATTGCGAAATCCGCAGGAGATGGATGCGGCAGTGATTCCGCGAGAAACACAGGGATGGAGGAAGAGGGAAAACCAACCAAAGATCAGACAGGGAAAACCAATATCCAATGCCATTCCCCAACTGGTCGATCGGCGCAAACCTTCCGCCTTTACGCGAAACGGAGTGAACCGTCAGCACGAAAAATGGCCAAATCGCGGAAACAAAACACATCGGGACGGAATGGAATGGCAGAAGGATCTTCCTCATAAGAACGGACAAATTCAGGCCACGCACAACAAGAAAACACGCGAGGGGGCTCCATAGGATACAGCCAAATCCCGTCGCGACAAATGGCAGGCCGAGAAACAGAGTTTTCAGAGCCACCGAGGGGGATGGAATGGGGATGGAACACGACGAACCTGTGACTGGAGGAAGAAGAGATCGCCGGAGGAGGCCAGTGGCGAGGAGGCGCTCCGGCTCCACCCCCGGTTGTGGGAATGGGGAAGCCTTCTCCTTCCTTATTGGCGACGGCTCAGTCCACCGATGGCCCAAGAAAAGCGCAACAGGAGCGAAGCACAAGGATCAGGGACAAATGATGGGGTGCAGCCACAGGTAAGGGAGTCAGGAAAAGAAGGTTCCTCCTGCCATTACTCGGCGGCTCCCTCTCTCTCTTTCTCTCTCATCGTCCTCACCAGCACAATTGTTTTACTCTGGAGAGAGAAGAGTAAAAAATAAAAGGGTGGCGGAGGAAGGAACAGAAGCAGAGAGAGAGAGAGAGAGAGAGAGAGAGAGAGAGAGAGAGAGAGAGAGAGCAGGGTGAGGGCGTAGGAGGAGGAGAGCGCTTTGACCAAGAGAAGGGTGGATGTGCGGAAGGATCCGTTGGGACTCGAGACGGGACTACGGGAGGGTGTGGAGAGAGAAACGGACATTGATAGCATGCTCGGCGTTTATCTTCCCCTGTTGCAAACTGCATTTCCTTCTTGTCGGTACCGTTTGCTTCTGATTTTTCTTTTTTTGAGTTTATGAACTTTTGGGTTTGTTTGTTTCTTTGGATTAGAGCATTTGTCGCTTAGTACTACTCCTAGTTATCGGTCTTATTCGAGGTACAAGTGTATTCTGGATTTTAGGAAAAAAATATCCTAATACCCGTCTCAACAAGGCCTCACTCATAGACATTAAATAAGTTGACATATCATAATTTAAATGAAGAGAGATAATTGAAGTTTTATACAATGAGATGAGTACGTGGATATTTGTTTACATTATTTTCAACACTAGACTCTTGGAAACACAGGGACATAATTCCCTATGAGAAAATAAACAAAAAAGGTTGTTGGAGTTGGATTGGCTTCAAAAATTCAGATTCCATGTCCAACATCAAATAACCCTCCAAAAATATCTATTCATGGTTTTACATGGCTACAGGAGGGGACAACCGAGGGTGTTGATTGATTTTTGTGAGAAAATAACCATCTACCCGTGACATGTTTCTGTAGTACAAAGAGAGGGATTGATTGATATTTAGCTAAGGACTTGTTTAGTTCATCCCAAAAACCAAAAAATTTTCAAGGTTCCTGTCACATCGAATCTTTCGGCACATGCATTAAACATTAAATATAGACAAAAATAAAAACTAATTACATAGTTTAACTGTAAATCGCGAGACAAATCTTTTGATCCTAGTTAGTCCAAGATTAGACAATATTTGCCACAAACAAACGAAATTGCTACAGTATCAAAATCCAAAATCTTTTTGCATCTAAACAAGGCCTAAGGAGTCTTTGCGTCAATTTTCAAGGTGCGTGTTGGTTCACGGCCACAACATGCCCCAGCCACATCCATGGATGCCATAATTTTTTAGGTCATCTTCAGTGGGAGTTTCGCGGCCCAGTTTTTAACATATTCATATTTAGGAAACAATGCAAAAGAATTTTATGAGGATAAAACTCTTTTTACTCTCATAAAACTCTTATCATCTCTCTATTTATTAATATAGTGTCACATCAATATCCATTGAGACTGGTCTTAATATGATTGTTGGCCACTTGGCCTGTACTTTGAGAGCCACACATTTTCCACTTAGATTGCGCCACTATTGTGGGGCTGGATTTCGGCCGCCGCATATGTGTGGCTACTGTAGTTCAAGAATGGCGTGGTGTGACCTAGAACCAAACGCCCTCAATATGCCCTTCTATATGTTGATAAATTACCTAGTATAGTTCATTATTACATAAAAAATAACTAGAAATAGTCTTACATCTAATTCTCTATTATCAACACATGTCATTATCAAATGATTTTTTTGCCTAAGTGATTAAATCATTGTTTTTGAGTAAAAAAGACAAATGGATTTCAATATATCTTTTGGTATAAGATATAATATTAAAAATATGTGTACTTTGATATCAAAGTTTAAAGATAAAAATAGAAAAAAAGTGCAACCTTACTTACTCCCCCTATCCTTTTTTATGTGTCACTTAGGTTTTTGTGCTAGTTATAGAAAATATTAATAAAATTTGTATCTCTTTATAATTATATTACAAACATATAATAGTTAATATAATGATACTTATTATGCACCATAAATATCAGTAATCTCTTGTATATATTTAGCTAAAGTTGAATACGTTTGACTTCGATGAAAATACTTAAAAAGGAACAGAGGGATAGTAATCTGAATGATACTAACCGCACACGATTGTAGGATGACGTTGCTAGTTTTTTTTTGTATCGTATCGAGTGTATTAATTGTGTATACAACCTTTGAAACTTAACCGTTTGATTCAGGAGTAATTTTTTGTTTCATTCATAAAATTTCAAGTTTTTGTTCCAACAAACATTTTGCGAGTTTGAACCAAAACACAAGGAACAGCACGACGTGAAGCTCGAGCGCGAGAATCGGATGCGAGACGTTGGATGCTGTACAGAGTTATTATTATTAACCGTTGGCTTAAATGGAAGTACATCGTCACGACCGTACGTACGTACGTACGTCACTCCCTGAATTAATGTACGATGACGACGGTAAATCCCGTGCCCGTGAAAAAGATTAGGTTAAGGTTCTTTATAGTATCGTTATACATAAGCCGAAACATCAAAGAGACTTATCATCAAAAGGGATCGACGGAGATTGGAGAGGCAGTACCTGAGAGCGGCTGAACGCGCGGGGGCCGCGCCGGCCGTGCCTGCTGCCTCTCCACCGTCTTTTTTGTATGCGATCGATGGAGATGGACATGAATTGATAGGCTTGCTCCCGGCGAGTACACAGGCCGGCCGGGATTGATGTACACCATGTACGAGTACGGCATGCGCACCATAAATCAAGAAGGCTCCTGCCCCGTACGTGCGTCGTCGGTCGATCGTCTGCCTGCCTGCCCGCACTGAGCGTTACATCCATCTCGAGTCGTCGTGCCATGCACCATGCATGCATGCGCGCCTGAACAACCTGCATCTCTGTTCAGGCGGCGGCAGCCGTGCATAATGCCGCTCGCCTGAATGATCAGACAAGGATTTGGACGGACGCAGAGCGAAAGATCTGTTCACCTTTTCTTCCAGTTTTAGTTGCAGTCTATCGGGGCCAAAAAGAAAGAAGGAGTGGTTTTGAGCCCGGTAATAAAGAGCACGGTGGAAATGGACGGCGTCTCGCCGAGAACTCCAAGCACGCCCTTTTCAAATTTTGAAACGCTATTCAGTTAAACCAGCTGCAGCTGCAGCTGCAGTACTCGAAGTTGTAGCGGTTGCGAGGCGCAAGCAAAGCAAAGCAAAGCAAAGCAAAGCAAGCGGGCGTCAGCTGGATTGGGTCGGATTGGAATTGGATGAGTGGCGGCCTGGCATGGGCCTGTCCTGGCCCATTGATGCAGGATGCGCCCCCACTCCCAAGTTGCATTGAAAGTGCATGCTCCAAATGCAGCCGGTACCAACGACTCTCTCCAACCACGCGCCCGTATCGCACGTACACGTACTCCTACTACACACGAATCTTGCTCCGCTCTGCTTCAAAACATGGGGAGGACGAGGCCGCACTCCAGTCTCCACTGTGCGGTTGGCTGTTGCGGGGGGACGAAGGACGCTGTAAAAAAAGATTTTGCCCGGGTAAAAGACCTCCACTCGTACACAAACACAGCTGTGGGTGGGCGACTGCAAAAGGCTAGTAGGAGTAGCCGGCCGCGCAACGCAACAGTCGTATGCGGCATCATGCCTTTTGGCACGACGGCATCCAATCCGTCCGTCCAGTCTCACAAGCCGATGGCGTCGAGGCGAGCCGAGGCGGGGACCGAGGAGAGGAGGTGGAGGGTGAGGAGAGGGGACAGTGACTGACTGCACTGGCACTGCCAGAGTGCCATACAGCAGCACTGCACCGCGGTCGCAACGTGCCCGGCGCCGCAAAACTGGTCCATACCCTGCCACCCGCCAGCCCACCACTGCGACTGCCAAGTGATCTCCGCGGGGGGGGCCACCGGGGCGGGGATATCTGCAGCCGTAGCATGCAAAACCGTCGCTTCGGCTGGGTTTGGCTTCTTCGGTTGGGTGAACCAAACAAGACCTTACTGGAAATTTTATAAAAATTTTCAAAATTTCTCGTCACATTAGATCTTACAACACATATATAAAATATTAAA
This sequence comes from Sorghum bicolor, assembly GCF_000003195.3. Taxonomy (NCBI): domain Eukaryota; kingdom Viridiplantae; phylum Streptophyta; class Magnoliopsida; order Poales; family Poaceae; genus Sorghum; species Sorghum bicolor. The sequence goes on from NC_012875.2 coordinate 48,366,391, forward strand.
TATAAGTAAAAAATAACTAATTATTACAATTTACATCCCTATTTAAATCCCCCCATCTCTATTTGTTTGTCATCGTTCCTAGCTACTAGTCTCCACAATAACATATTTGCCACAAATCCCATTTGCCATGAGGACTAGCGGCTTCCTCCTCCTCATTACCATGGTTTATGCCATTTCCATGTTTACAACCTCAGATGATGTATGGAAACCAATAACCAATATTAATGACACGAGTATCCAAGAGCTCGGCCAGTGTGCAGTTCTTGAGAACGATCGACAAACAGGTGACCATTCTATGTTCATTAGGGTGGTGACTGGCACAGAACAAGGGGACAAATATGAGCTTTTGATCTTTGCAAGGGAGCTCGAGCCCAAATGTTTCATTGCTGTGGTGTCCAACTCCAATTTGGACGAGCCCGAAAATTGCAAGCTTATCTCCTTTAAACCATGTAAAATTGTTGAGTGAGGTTATTCATGTTATCTTGGTAATAAAAAAAGCATTTTATTTGCATATGTTGTTGCCCATGCATTGATGATTTTGGTTTGATTATATGAAATAAAATATGCAAATTTTGTTGTGGAGAACTGAAGAAACGTGTAATATTTGGCTAGTTCACGCCGCCATATCTAGAACTTGTCTAGTACCGTTATAAATTCATGGTTCTTTAATGAAACACACCACACTGATTATTTTATACATTTCTTATATTTTAGGAGAGAGAAGATGAGCACAATGTCTTGTTTGCCCTTATCTTCGTCCTCTGGTCAGAAGCGACCTTGCATGACTTAACACGATTTGCTAGAGCGTCACGCCTCTCGTCTCGCTCACACCAGAGCAGAGCGCCGTCGACATCAGGGCTGCGACCGCGCGTCACCCTCTCTATTCCCTTCGTCTCGTCAGAATTGCAAGCCAAGTATATAGTGCTGGATTTTGAACTTTCTATGCTTTCGCGAAATGACGATCCAATATAATTAATCCTTTCCATCAGCCACCGTTTATCACATGTAACAAACTCTACACCTACCGGTGACAAACATTCTACTCTCGCACTAATTAAAGAAGCACCTCTATCAGGCCTTGTTGGGATATAGTTGGATTCGCATCAATCCACGTATGTTGGTAAATTTCAACATATGTGGATTGAGGTGAATCCGACGACATCAAGGCTTCACGGTTATTCACAATGCAACCAGCGCCATTACTATGCCGAGAGCCGCGGCGGCCGCATAGCACGCGAAGAACCGACCATCGTCGTCTCCGGCGCCCGCCGACGAGACAGGGGCGTCCACCGCTACCGGCGAACCGAACTGCGTGGTTACAACCGGTTCGGGCTCGCCGGCGTCCTCTTCGCTCGGAGGTGGCGCGGCCGGCAGGTCCGCGACTGGCGGCTGGGCATGGAAGAGCGCGTCCGGGAGCAGCACCCGGTCGAGCTCGTATATCGCCATGGGCGCGTCCACGGACACGCTCCCGACGATCTTTGCGTGGGCCCACTTGGAGTGCACGTGGACGGTGCCCTCGTCGTACGTCACGTTCACCGTGTACATCCCGCCGGCGAGCGTCGTCACCGGCCTGGTGTGGCTCAGCCGCTCGAAGTCCGCCAGCTCGTAGTGCTTCGGCAGCGAGTGGTACATCATCAGGTTCTTCAGCTCCTGCACCGACAGTTCCGACAGCCCCTGCATATATATATCATCAGTATTTTGTATGTTGGACAGGCAAATCGATCGATCCTGATGCCACTCTGCGATGGTTTGGTTGTTGATGACGTTATTAATTACCGGCGGCTTGACGGCGTCGAAGGCCGTGTCGACGGGGACGAAGATGGTGATGCCCTGGTCCGTCAGGTACGCCTGGCTCTCGAACACTTCCACGAGGTTGGTCTCCTGCAGGTAGCTGAGGAAGGCGCGGAAGGGCCCGTCCAGGGTCAGGATCGCCGTGAGGTTGGCGCGCTTGGCGACCTGTCGGGCAGGTGGCCGTGCGTCGGTCCTCGTCGTCGTCGCCGGGGACGGCTTGACGAGCGGCCGATGCGCGCCGGCGTGGTGCAGCGCAGACACCGACATCACCACGGCCGCGAGCAACGCGACGCCGCACTTCATTGTTGTGTTGCAGTGCAAGCGTGCAAGAAGATCAGCAGTGCCGTAGGCAAGACCGGAGGCCGGCGAGTTCACGGTGAACTACTGCCGGCTATTTTGCGAGTTCACGGGCGCGGGGGGGAGACGCTGATCGCTGAGATGCGACATTTGTGCGAGCTGTCAGCTCTCGTTTCCTATTTTTCCAGTGGCTCAGAGGACGCAGGACTGTGTCAACTGGCACACGATCCATTGTGCCTTGAGAGCTGAGAAATTAAATGTGTAGCACTGGAGACTGGAGAGCCAGATGAGGCGTCTTTTTTTTTTTTGACAAGGAGATGAGGCGTCGAACGTGTTGAGATTTTTACGGTACAAAACGAATCGACACGTCTGCAATGCAATATATCTATACCTATCTATAAAGAGCCAAAATTTCAGTCTGCCTATAGATTTCTTCTGCCACCAGTCCGCCAGGCCTCGATGGTGAAGATCGGATAAAAAATTACTTCGGAGTTCGGACGCAACATAGACATGAAAGAAATCCCCTCTTCCAAATCAGACACGAAATCACTTCAAAATCAGACACAATATCAAATGCAGCCAATTCAATCGAAGTCCAAATCTAAATCAAACCTATACCTAATCTATATTTCTTCTATACCTAAAGAGGCAAAATTTCAGCCAAAATTTTCGTATGGACTAATTTTCATCTGGCCTCTCCCCTAGATCGACAGACTCCGACTCGCTCACATCTCATATCCCACATAGAATAGAAATCCAAATCAGACCACCTCTCCTCCTCCCGGGCGCACAGGATCTTAGAATCCCGATAAATAACCGCATCCACAATGAGGATCCCAGAATCGCGCCAAACGGCGATGCGATTGACATAACCGACCACAGAACACTACCAAATCCCAAAATTCCAGCAATTACATACCCGACAGAGATCCCTATCCCCACTGTAGGATAAAAGAACTGTTCAAATCGACAATCCAAAAGTGTACAAAATACTAACAAACTCATCTGGCAACAACACCAAACAAGATTAAAGTTTACAGACGGATTCCAACAATCCAACTCACACCTCTGTAGGTGGCCAAAATTTAATGCGGATCTCACAAATCACAAGTGACAAAATCATTGATTGTTTAGCACCTTGACGTTGCCTTCCTGGAGAGTGCAGGCCGAGCGAAGATAGAGCAGAGAGGATTAGCGTCTCTAGACTGAGCAGAGAGAGAGAGAGTAGAGAAAGCCACTACAGTTTCCCTGGCCAAGATCGAGTATTGCTGCAGCTATCACGACGAACAGTGGGCGCAAGTCCTTTTCGTGGCGTGCTTGGCGATGGCGATGATGACCGGAGATAGGAGCGAGGTTGGATGCGGGATTGAGAAGCCTGAAGCGAGCCTACAGCCTACGCGAGCAGTGAGCGGGCATTGGTAGGAGGTGCTGCCGCACTAGGCACAACACTCACGCGGCGGCTGCGGAAGAGCCGAAGAGGCGACCGAATGGGGATGTTGTAAATTAGGGTTAGAAATTTCAATATATACTCTACACGCTGATGGACTAAGATGGGCCGACTTGTGCTAATTTCTGGTCTGCCAAGCTTGTATTCCTTAGGCCTTCTTTAGTTCGAAAAAATTTTAGAAAATAAACACCATAGCACTTTCATTTGTATTTGACAAATATTGTCCAATCATGAACTAACTAAGCTTAAAAGATTCGTCTCGTCAATTCCGACCAAACTGTGCAATTAGTTTTTATTTTCATCTATATTTAATACTTCATGCATGCGTCTAAAGATTCGATGTGACGGGGAATCTGAAAAATTTTTGCAAATTTTTTTAAAAACTAAACAAAGCCTAGCATGGCGGTGATGCAGGGAATGGGTACCGGGGGACACATCTGTCAGACCCGACGGGGATTTATTTTTCCCCGTTTTCTTTCCCGTGGAAGCTAAATGTTCATATTTTTATCCTTTAATAGGAGAATTCTCCGTGGAGAATCGGGGATTGGGTCCGCGTTGTCATCTTTAGAACTACTCTTTGACCCAGGGTGTCAGCAGATGAGTGGTTTTTGGAATGGTTCTGGTTGTGGCTGTAGAGGATTTTGAAGATGTGAGTACATTTCACTTTAGTCAAAATCGTATCAAGTAAAAAAACTATGTGTTACCGTAGCAACGCACGGGCATTTTTGCTAGTATATATAACGATCGGCGCAAATGCATGAATTCGGCGTCTACATCATCAGAAACCCGAAAGACACGAAGAAGGCCAAGTATCCAACGAGAAGGCGACCTGCACCGAACCGGCACGACGAACTCTTGTTTGCTCCACGCTCGGTGGCGGCCGGCACGCCGTCGGTCGCGTCACTCCCGCGCGCCGCCGGCGCGGGCCGGGCGCCACGGCGGGCTGGGTCGGGAACACCTGCTCCGGCAGCAGCACCCTGTCGAGCGCGTACACGGCGACCGGCGGCGTGGAGTAGACGCTGCTGACGAGCCTGGCCACCCTGGTCCAGCCCGACGCGACGCGGATCCTCCCGGCGGCGTCGGTGACGTTCAGCGCGCACCCGCCCGCGGACGTGGGCACGGGTCCCGACGCGGCCAGCGCCGCGAAGGAGGAGAGCGGGAGGTACCGGGGCACGCCGTGGCACAGCATGAGCGTCCGGAGCTGGTCCGCGGTGAGGCTAGACAGCGCGGCGCCGTCGACGGCCGAGAACGCCGAGAGTCCTGCGGCGCGAACACGGTGACGCCGCCCTGGCCGTGGCCGTGGTCGTGGTCGGTGGTGGCGTTGGCCTGGCTCTGGAACGTGCGGATCACGTCGGTCCGGGTGAGGTAGTCCAGGAACGTCCCGGATGGCCCCGCGAGGGACAGCAGCTCGGTGAGGTTGACGTGGTGCGGTGCTGGCGCCGGCGCCGGCGTTTCGATGGTCGGTTGTGTCGACTGGGACAATGCGGCCCGGGGCAGCGCCAGGCCCTGTATCGCGATGGCAAGGACGGCTGGTTTCGGTTCCATTGCTGTCAAGCACTGCAGCTGCAGACGAAGCTTAGGTCGTGGCGAAGCTGTGAACGGATCGCAGGAGAATTTCTCACGGCGGGGCAGGCGCCGACGACCGACGTGCTCGCCGCGAGTCGGCCTAGAGCTCTCGGTGTCTCACTGTGTCCAAGCCCCATTGCCGACACGCGCAAAACTGTCACATGGACAGCTAACGAAAAGCCAGTGTAGACGTCATTTGTGCGTGTCACGGCTTTAACAAAATCATTCATGAGACCGGACCGGCGACGGCGAGTACAGTGAATCACGCGTGCGCAGGGAGGCGTGGCGACGGACGGACGGCCACGTCCGCCAGGCAGCCGATTTCCGTCGTCTGCACAGACCCGCGCACATATTTTTGACTGGTATAGGCAGTTTGTCAGGCCTACCTAACAACTCGGCCTTCCGAAGTCCCGTCCATATAAATCTAAAAAGTTTTCAAGATTCCCCGTCACATCAAATCTTGCGGCACATGCATAAAGCATTAAATATAGACGAAAACAAAAACTAATTACACAGTTTGTCTGTAAATCACGAGACGAATTTTTTGATCCTAGTTAGTTTATGATTGGACAATATTTATCAAATAAAAAACAAAAATGCTATACTAGCGAAATCCGAAATTTTTTCGGAACTAAACAAGGCCTAATAGCCCAATTAAACAGGCCCAATTCAAGGAAGCCGCTTAACCCAACGCACGCTTTGGCATGGCTGATAAAGTTGAAAACGAACGGAATAAATCCCGTTTCGTCCATATTTTTCCGTTCGTTTTTACGAAATAAACAGAAACGGAATAAAAAATGGGACGGATTAAAACGGAAGCGGGATCGAAAACGGTAGAGTGTTTATTCATCCGTATTTGCTGAATTTCATTTTTTACCAGGATATTCTAAGCACAATATAGACCAAAATATCTCTTATCTTATGCGATGCATGGATAATTTATATTTGTGTGAATTGTGCGTGAATGTGATGGACTAAAAAATCTGTGGTTCCTAATGGAATAGGTAACAAAGCTACTTTGCCGCCTACAGCTACTAACTCGCCGCCTCCCCACGTTAAGCTGGTAGGTTTTCCCTTACTTTGTCCGTGTCAACAAACAATTCGAAATACCTCGACTTTTTCACAACAGGTCCGAGTCAAATAGCAATGATTCGAAGCCAGGAAATCCGTGCAGTGGAAGATCCTGAATTTGAGGCTGTGATTTGTATGGTATGTCTTGCCCTCAATGTCTGGTTGGTTGGTAAGTCACTAAATCCCTATCTCCCGGTGGTCGAGTACCCCCGACGCGTCGAATGGGTTGTTTAGTCTGACTTCTTGTGCTGGCCTGACATCATTCTGTCTTCGGAGCGGGGCACGTACTATTACCACTACGTACCACACCACCGGGCGGCTGGTTCTATGAACTATGGATATGTTCTTATGAGATACATGGATAATTCATATTTGTGTGAAGTAATCTATGCACTATGGATATGTGGTATTGTATTAATGTGGTCACTAGTCCTTGTCAGTGCATATTTGATATTTGGTATTGCATTTTGGTCTCTGTACTTGTACTATCATATGCGGCTTACATGTTCCAGTTTAAGTTTTCGCTTACCGCTCGTTTTCGTCTATTTTTCGATCGTATTTACTCGTTTTCGTATTACAGTTTATCCCGCTACCGTTTTCGCTCCCGGTTGTTCGGCTTCCGCTCCCGTTTTCGTCTAAAAATATAAAAATAAAAACGATAGAGCGATTTTTCATTCGTTTCCGTCCGTTTTCAACTCAGCATCCGCGTCATGCACATGGGCGGATCTATATAGAGGGTATAGGGTGCGGGCGTACCTACAATAATATCAAAAAATAGTGATTACAATTAAATTTTCATCATATTTACATCTACTCGATAAAATTCTATGTATCCGCATGGAAAACACCCCCTTGTAGTTACTCTAGCTCCATCACTGGTCATGCGTTCGGATGGGCCAAAAAAGAGTTATCACACAAGCTTCTCTAAAAATGTTGTCACGGAAACGTTTCAAACGCAATGGTTTGCAAACTGAGTTTTTTGTGGGTCTCCGGTCTCGACACTGGGACGCATGCTGTTGGCCGTACATACGCGGAACGCCATGATGATGCGGCACAGAAACGCACAAATCCAATTCCACGATCGTTCATCAGTAAGGAATCAGCGAACCATCAGCTACTCTCGCAACTTTCCTTATTTGGAAATGATAATTTCCGTAACTTTCTATTTTTAGAAGGTAACTAAATTATACATATATGTTATAGAACATAACTTATTTCTATAAATTATACTAAGAACTTGGTATAACACTTTGCAAAACTTATCACCATATGACTTATACCATATAACTTACAACTTATGCCAAAACTTTAAAACACAGAATTATAAAACATTTTTTTAATTTTTCTTTTGTTTTTTTTTCTCTTTTTATTTTTTATATAAGTCTATCAATTTTTTCTTTTTATATATGCTGTCAACCCTTATTTTAATTGGGCGATCGTTCACTTAGATTTGATGTAACAAAGGTTCAAACTACCTCTCCTTCTAGCGGGCCTTTCTATAACCACCGCTGATGTCATAAAAGGGTAAAACATTTATTTTAAAATGCTAGATGTAAATTTTAACCATATAATTTGTAATTATTAACTTTCTGCACGTAACTTTTATGTCTAACTTTCTGTACGCAACTTTTATATCTAACTTTCTACGTGTAAGTGTGTAACTAGTAGATATTAACTTATAATTATTATCTTTTATGTCTAACTATTTGCAAAGCTATTTGATTTATTATATTTTGTGCTTAACTTTCAGTTATTAACTTATATGTTAAAATTGGTTTAATTAAACTATATGCTTAAGTTTTAATTGTAACTTTTTTGAACGTTCGCTAAATTGTCTCGTCATAAATTATGTTGATAAACTTGTTCTATAAAATATTATAGATAAAAGTTATGCGTATAACTTTATCATGTAGTAAGTTATATCTATAAGTTATGTGTGTAACTTTGTCACAATGAAGATATATGTTAAAGTCACGTATATGAGTTATACGTAAAAGTTTGTTCCATAAGTTATACGTAAAAGTTGTGAGTACAATTTTTCAAAAAAGAAAAGTAGCGATTTTTTTTTTGTCTAAAATAGAAAACTTTCCAAAAATAGAAAATTGCGGGATTTTTTTTTGCCAAAAAAGGAAAATCGTGGGAGCTGTCTGATCGTTCGCTAGCCGATATATGATACTCCGCCAAGGCGTGAATTAACAAACGACGAGAGAAAGAGACACACACACACAAAGCAACATCGAGCGAGCAGATTTGTCTCTGAAGGCTTGGGATCTCGTTAGCCAAATCAGCGCGGCAAATGGGAAGGGGAAGCCAAGCCTTTCCAGTTCCCATGCCCTACCTCCCCATCTTTGTGCTGAGACGAGTAGTGTTCAGGCTTTTCGGGACAGGATCAGGATCATCTTCCTTCTTCGAGACCTGCACCTGCACGTGACGGTGCCCTTCGGTTTTGGCTCGATGCCAAACTACCACGCTGGGCCGATGGCGTGGCCTCTCGTGGTTTCGTGCTTTTTGGCGATGGGTGCCGAACGCACTACGACGCGGGATTCACGATTTGTTGCAATCCTTCGGACGATGGGAGTATAGCACGATTTGTTGCATTCCTTGGGACGATGGATTTTGCATGCAACTAAACAAGGCCTTAGAGACAAGACAATATGAAACTCTGTGTTTCGCTGCTTCATGTGATTATGGCCTTGTTTAGTTCACCCCAAAAATCAAAAAGTTTTCAAGATTCCTTATCACATCGAATTTTTCGCCACATGCATTAAGCATTAAATATAGATAAAAATAAAAACTAATTGTACAGTTTAACTGTAAATCGCGAGACGAATCTAGTTAGTTTATGATTGGACAATATTTGCCACAAACAAACAAAAAATACTACCGTAGCGAAATCTAAAACTTTTTGCATCTAAACAAGGCCTATGTGAAGGTCGTTTGTGGTTAACCGCCTTTTCCTAGGACCATAATATATAAGAGTTGTAATATAATTTCCAGGGAGACGCCTCCCAAGTCCCAACATGTCACGTGGCGTCCAATCAGAAATAGAAAAGGACACGGGCCGCATGTACTACTCCTACTGTCCTAGTACATGTCAACACACATACAGGAGGGCCCTGATCTGCCACCGGCCAATCAATCTCGCGCACCGCCACCGGGACCTAATGATTTCGTTAGCGCGTTCCGGTTCCGTGACAACCTCACTCGATCGTACGTGCACAAACATTTGTTCTGCTGCTCAGCTCTCAGCTGTACGACTGGAACAATTTGTACAATGGTCGTCGTCCATTCGTAATATGACCGTAACTGGTATGCTATTAACAATAGGCAATAGCTCACTTCCACAGGCCTAGCGCTATCGATCTCATCACACATAAATCAGCTACTCAAGCTGGCAAATGGAAACGGGGAGCCAGCGAGTGCTCCGTCCACGAGCGCCGGTGAGATGTGTCGTTTTCGGTACGCGCTCGCAGCAACGCATCCGCTCCTCGTCAGCCTCAAATGGCAAAAGCCGTTACGGACGACACGAGAGTACGAGACCACGTACGATGCGTCGTCATGGGCAGCGACTAGGCACCGTCAAATGGAAAATGGCATTAGCTAGTACTGCTACTGCAGTAACAAGAGCCGTCGGTGCACTAGCTGGAGGTCTTCTTTTTCCCCTTGACGATGCTCCATTGCTCGCTGCTCCTGCTCTCCATTAGCTGGAGTGTTAACTTGCAGGTCAAACATATCATGACATGATGGCCGCCGATTGCCTATTTGCCTGCTTGATTTTTTCCCCCAGCATATAATCTTTCACGAGAGCTGAAAACTGAACGCGAATCCAACGGTGCGTCACTGTTGCGCGCTACCTGGAGCCTGGAGGAGTACTAGGTTGGTTGCCGTTGCCCGTTGAGGCTTTGTGCTGTTCGTCATGGGATTCCTGCTTGCCCACTGGCCAGCTGCGCCGCTCATGATCCGTGGGCCGTGGCAGCGGCCGAGCAGGCAGAACATTTCGTGGTATCCCGAGGCGGCCTGGTGATTGTTGACAGAGCTACCTGCTCACCTGCTCTGCTCATCAGCTGGCACGCGACTGTTGTGGTCCGGGATCCGGGGGCCGGGGTGGGGTGCCGACTGCCGAGCTGCGCCCCGTTGGGGCAGTTTCGCGACTTTCCCCATGCCATGCGTGTGCAATCCCGACGAAAAAACGCCAGCCGACCGGGCCGTTCCGTTCCACCCGGATCGACAGCCGCACGCGCACGTCCAATTTCCCGCCCCCCGATCCCGCCGCGGTCGGTGCTCCACTCCAACGTGCGCGTCCTGCTCCTCCCATATCGCGAATCTAGCTTGTAGTCCGGTTGCGGAGCTGGACGCTGGGACAACTGGACATGACTGCTGGAGCACCTGCAACTGCAAGGGGGGCGACACGACGCGAGCGCGGCGCACCGATCGGGTGACGGGCGGGGCGGGGCGGGACGTGGCGGGGGCTCGTGGCCAGTGGCGGACCCAGGAATTGAAATCAGTGTAGTCCTAAAATTTTTTTAGGCGCAACATGATAAAATTCAAAGAAAATATTTGGTAAAATGACTATAAAATAAGCAAATTGCCAATACAATTTAATGTTCAAAGCATATTAATAAATTGATTCAATTCTTAAGCTCACAGTCTCACAGATCTAGAAGAAAATCAAATCCCTAGAACCAAAAAGGCAGAAAGCCATAGCCATCTACTGATCTACATCTGGGAGAAAAAAAATCAACTCACCAGTGTCGGCCACTTGTCCAGGGATAGGGTGCATGGAGGCGCAGTCCATTTGTCCAGTGCCGGCCGACCGCTGACGGCGTCGGGCAGGGCGAGGGAGGGCGACGGGCGATGGTGGGGCGAGCGGCAAGGGTCGAGGGAGACAGGGAGTCAGGGACCAGACCGGAGGGAGGCGCAGTCCCTGTCCGCGCGAGGGAGGCCAGCGCCCAACGATCGGCCGGCGTGGGCGTGGGTGGGACAGCGCCGGCGGTGCGGCGGCTCCTTCTCGGCGGGTCGCGTGCTCACGCGTGGGAGACTAGAAGCGGTCGCACCCGACTCAGCGCTCGTGCGATGTCCTCGCAGTCGCCGACTCTACTGACGCGATGAACGAAGGAAGGCTTGGGTCAAGTTTCTATGGGCCGAGAAAGACTAAAAAATTTTTGGACCAAAATCCAAAGTAGTTCTATGCCTACTTGGACTACCCATAGGGTCCGCCACAGCTCGTGGCCCTGCTCGACCTGCACTGCACTGCACTGCACGTAGTAGGGGTTATTCCGCGGGGACCCTGTGTCAGGGAGGTAGGTCGAGTCCAGGCCCAGCGTGCCAGCAGCTACTACGGAGTAGTTTCCATCCCCAGTGCGAAGGCTGACAAAAAAAAAGAGTGCTACAATGACAGTAGTCGCAGTACATGAAGAATCCGATGCTTTATCGTGCCAGTGAGGCATTGTTTAGTTCATCCAAAAACCAGAAACTTTTCAAGATTTCAAGTCATATCGAATCTTACTTCACATACATAAAGTATTAAATATAATCAAAAATAAAAACGAATTTACATAGTTTATCTGTAAATCGCGAGATGAATCTTTTGAGACTAGTTAGTCCATAATTGGACAATATTTGCCACAAACAAATGAAAGTACTAACCAAAAATTTTTAGAAACTAAACAAGGCTTGATTAGCGATAGAGTGCTACAGTACGTTGATGCTTACGCTGTGATTAGCTACGGTTTCTTTCTACCTAGTCCTACCTATAGCAAGATCAGTTTTCGAGCAAGGCACCTAAACAACTTAAACGGTTAATGCTTTGTCATCAGTGTCTCTACTGGCCAGCATATAGCAGCACTATCCTTTACTAATAAAGCATAACGTAGTACACTTCGGTAAATGATGAATGATGAAGAAGAAATGGCAGTGGTACTCGTAATAACGACCAAACAGTCCTGGTGGCATCGACGGAGGCTGGAGGCAGCTGTGTCTCATTATTTGACCACCACTACTACGAGTACGAGTACCCCACCAGGAGGCCACCACCACCTTCCCCTGCTGCATGTTCACTGCCTGCCTCAGTGCCTCTCCTAGTCTCCTCTCCCGTCCGGCCATCCCCTCTCCTCTCTTCCAAGTTCCAACGCAGCTCACCACTACTTCTCCTCATCGTCCCTCCAGTTCATCGTCTCCGTCTGCAGGGCTTAAATACTACAACAAAGCGATTGCGGCGGTGGCGGCCGGCTCAGCGATTTCTCCACCAGGACCATCACCGCTGCCTTCTTGGCCTCTTGGGCGGCGGCACTGCGGCATTGTCGGTCCAGAGCAGCGCTGGTTCCTGAACTGGGCGCTTGCGCTGAGCTCTCCCTGCCCTGCTGCCGGAGGCAATGAGGAGGAGCGGCCGTGCCTGCTCCGTTCTTGCGTCGCTCCTGCTGCTGCTGTGGCTGGGCGTCGCCGCCGCGCAGAAGGCCTCGTCTTGGAAGACATTGAGCGGTAAATCCTTTCATGCTCCTCCTCTTTCCTTCCAGGGTTGAAACTTTAGTACGCCGGTAGCCTAGTCCAGTTTTTCTTCGCAGGACCCTCCCCCTTCTTTTGAGCAGAACTGCTTCGCTTATGGCACACGATAGCTCCGTTCGTTTCTCGTCCATCCAACACTCAGCTGCGGATTTTGGATTTTCGGTCGGGGGATTGTTTAGGCCGACCAAGATGTTTGCCCCATTCTTTCTGGCCGATTAGCCTTTTCAACTGATCTTCATGTCCCTGCTATCGGCTTTTATCCTTTTCGGATGAAGGAAAAAAATTCGCGATATTGTAGCATTTTTCGTTTGATTGTGGTAATTATTGTCCAACCATACGCTAGCTGGGCTCAGATTCATCTCGTAAATTTCGAACAAACTGTGCAATTAGTTTTTATTTTCGTCTATATTTAATACTCCATGCATGCGTCTAAAGATTCGATGTGACAAAATCTTGAAAAAATTTGGGTTTTGGGATGGAAGTAAACAAGGCAAATACGCCCAATACATTTTTTTTTTTCAGGCAAGGCTCCAGCAATCGTAGCCAAGGGTGGATTTTCCGGGCTATTCCCCGATTCAAGCGAATATGCTTATCAATTTGCTCTGGTCGCTAGCTCGCCGGATACAATACTGTACTGCGATGTGCGGCTGACCAAGGATGAGATTGGCATTTGCCTGCCGGACATCAGGATGGATAACTGCACAAACATTCCAGATTTCTATGCGCAGGGTCAGAAGAGCTACCTCGTCAATGGTGTGCCTACCTCGGGATGGTTCTCGGTGGACTACAATGGCACTGAGCTTGGACAAGTAACTCGTAAGTGATATCATGTTGTTCCAGGTTTTTTTACTTGAAAATGCAAGAGAGTTGCACTTCATTTCTTTAAGAAGAGAGAGAGGAAAAAAAAGTAGAAAGGAGAGATCATGATTCATGAACCCCTCGTGGTTGGTTTATTTGTCTTACTCATGAGCATGGCATTGTATATGTTGAGCAGTCAAGCAGTCAATCAATTCTCGGACGCCCAGATTTGATTCAAGTTTCTTTGCGCTACTTGCTGTTGAAGATGTGCAGTCCAAGTTCAAACCTCCAGGAATTTGGCTCAATGTTCAGGTGCAAATAAGAATCTCATTCCATAAGGTAGATTGCGTCGGGCTCTTTTCTGTTGTTGCCGTAACCTCCTCTTAATGCCATTGCAGCATGACAGTTTCTACAGCCAGTTCAATCTAAGCATGAGGAATTATATCATTTCTGTATCTAAGCGTGTTGTTGCCAATTATATCTCATCACCTGAAGTGAGCTTCCTCACCAGCATACTTGGAAGAATTAGCAACAAAACAAAGCTTGTGTTCCGCTTTCTTGATGAGAGCACTCTCGAGCCATCTATGAACCAGACATATGGCTCCATGATGAAAAATCTTACATTTGTTAAGACATTTGCATCTGGGATACTTGTCCCAAAGAGTTATATTTGGCCTAATTCACCAGACAATTATCTGCAACCATACACTTCAGTTGTTGATGATGCTCATAAAGCAGGCTTGGAAATCTATGCTGCTGATTTTGCAAATGATTTTCTGCTCAGTTACAACCACAGCTATGATCCCTTAGCAGAATATCTCTCATTCATTGATAATGATGTCTTCTCAGTTGATGGTGTATTGACTGATTTCCCTGTCACAGCATCAGAGGCAATTGGTGAGTCCTTCTGCCTTTTTTTTTGGAGGTGTGCATTTTTTCTTTCTTTCTAGGAGGCAAGACACCAGAGGGGGACCTTACTTCTGTTGGTATATTAGTATAAAAAACTGAAAGGAATCATACGCGTACAAGATAAAGGGTAGAACAGGCTCTGAGTCATTTGATTTGTGTTAGACTACAAATCATAAATGATGGAATGTTGCTTTAATTTTACCTAATAGGCTTCATAGCTTACATATCTATAAACTGTATGTTTCACATAAAAAATATGTGCTGCACATCATTCCAGTTTCCAAAAGCTGCAGCCTCCAAACAGGGTGTGCTTCTTAACTTTTGGTTCCAAAGTATCTTTTATGTGCATTTTTCTTTAGTCCCTGATCAACTGTTCATACTATATCTGATAGATTGATATGGATCGTAGCTTCTCATCCTTGTTTTGTATTTGTATGTGCAGGATGTTTTACCAATTTAAACAAAAGCAACACTGATCATGGTATATCTAGCACTCTTGTTCCTATTATGTCATGGTTTATATATTTATTTGTTGCTGACCGTCCTATTTCACTTTTTTACTGCAGGAAAGCCTTTAATTATATCACACAATGGTGCTAGTGGGGATTACCCAGGGTGCACTGATCTAGCTTATCAAAAAGCAGTTGATGATGGTGCAGATGTCATTGATTGCCCTGTTCAAGTGACCAAAGATGGAATACCAATATGCTTGTCTTCCATTGACCTAATGACCGATACTACTATTGCAAGATCGCAATTCATCTCTCAGACTGCCACGATAAAGGATATTCAGATTGCACCAGGGGTTTTTAGTTTCAACCTCACCTGGGATGACATTGTAAAGAACCTGAAACGTAAGTTGAATTGAAATGTTTTATGGTATTAGCATGAACTGCAAAATATATTCGGAGTGCTAGGCAAATATGAATGAAATGATCTTAAGTAACCTATTTTGACTCTTGTTGACTGGTTCTGTATCTTGTTAAGCTGCTTGACAACTTCGCTGTCCTATTCGCCAAAAAAGACAACTTTGCTGTCCTTCTATTGCTTACTTCACTACCAAATTACCATTGATCGTTTACTAAGAGACTAATTCATTTCCATTGTTACAGCCAAAATATCCACCCCATGGACCAACTTCAAATTGGACCGAAATCCGAGATATAGGAATGCAGGAAAGTTCGTGAGGCTATCAGACTTTTTGGAGTTCACAAAAGATAAAGATTTGTCTGGAATCATGATCAGTGTAGAGGTGAGCAGTTGAGGATTTGATTTTACTTATTTCATTGCTTTGCTATGGTGATATTCGCTGCCCCTTTTGTTCCGTAGTGCCATTACTTTGAACTACCATGCTTTGAACATTTTCTCCACATTTTACTATTGAAGCATACCAACACAAACCAATTATCCGTAAACTTCAAATTTTTACTAGTTCCAGCAATGTCTTCACGCTTGAATTAACTTTGATATCCATATTTTGCAGCATGCTGCCTTCCTGGCAGGGGAACTTGGGTTTGACATGGTCGACAAAGTTATCAAAGCCCTCGACGATGCTGGTTACCATGAACAAACTGCCCAGAAAGTTATGATTCAGTCAGCCGATAGTTCAGTTCTAGAGAAGTTCAAGGAGCAAACAAAGTATGACCTTGTGTACATGATCAACAAAGAAGTCGGGGACGCTGCACCTTCCTCGCTCGCGGACATTAAAAAGTTTGCTAGTGCCGTTTCCGTTGATACTAGCTCTGTCTTCCCTGAAACCCACTACTTCACAGTGTATGAAACCAATCTTGTCCAGACACTGCAGTCGGCAGGCCTCTCGGTCTACGTTTATACTCTTATGAACGAGTTTCCGTCTCAGCCATACGACTTCTTCTCAGATGCTACAGCGCAGATTAATGCCTATGTCAAGGGTGCTCTCGTGGATGGGCTAATCACGGATTTCCCTGCTACAGCTCGAAGATACAAGGGTAAGTTCAGGTTCCCTTTTTGTGTATCCTGCATCCCTTGATAGTACCATGTTTAGTTCACAGAGCATCATCCACAATACCAGCAGCTGTCAGACTATTGTGCTCACATGATGAATTTCATTTTGCAGTGAACAGTTGCATGAACATGGGGAACAATACGCCGAATTTCATGGCCCCTGTTCATCCCGGTGATCTCATGCAAAGCATTAGCAGGAGTGCGCAGCCACCAGCATTGGCTCCCATTCCGCCCTTGACCGAGTCCGATGTGGCACAGCCGCCTTTGCCTCCTGCCAGATCAAACAGCAGTACAGTTCCGACGCAATCACCCGCGAGCAGGACGCATGCCTGTGCTGCTCACATCCCAGTCCTTGTCACACTGGCAATACTTTGCACTTGGCGTTCCCTGGTCTGAGCTTGCAATGCAGGCAGAGCTGGAGCACCGATCTACTAATCAGATATTCTTCCCCACCTGTAGCAGTAGTTCGTTTGTTCAGTGAATTTGCATCTAGGGGTCTGATGCGGAATGCCTATGACACTCCTGTGAGCTCTCCCTGCTGACATTTCAGTACATATATACTATGTGGGATGGGTAATATATTTTCCATTTCTTCTTCTCAAGACTATTGACCATGTCCTCACAAAGAAATTAGGCTATGGTCATATGTAAGCAAGTAAGCAACTCAGATTGCATAGTTGTATGCTATCTGTTTGAGCCTATGAGCCATGAACTGTTATGTTCTGAACGGCTGAGAAATATGAAAGGATGGATGTGTTTCCGGGTGGACTTGTGATCTCTTACTAATCTGAATAGGTGTGTTCTTTCATGTGCGCCGTACTATGCAGGTGCTGGTGCTCCTGACTTGGCAGTTGTTAAGTTGGCATACAATGTCGATGAGTTCTTCCTTCTCCAGGCTTCGGACGATATTTGCCCCTGCAATCCTACAGTCTGCTGATTCGGAGGCCACGTTAAGTTGGCATGCCCTCATCCAGGTCGTTTACCCAGAGGCCAGAGCTGAGCTTGCTGGAACTTGCAGTTGAGTCAGGTAGGCCTCATTATAATCAGATCCACCTGCCACTCTACCAGTGAATCAGTGATTCTACTTGCCAGTTGCCGGTCTTGGATACCAGAGGCATTGCGTGATGTCCATGACTCCATGGTAACCAGAGGCACTTGTGTGATGTCCATGACTCCATGGTAACCATAGGCCTAAGCGCCAAGGCCTACTAGGCTACCAGGACCTCGATTGGCAATTACTCCATTCATCACCCATATTTTGATTTGCCGAAAACGACCTGCAAATCTGGTTCTGATCTCATCACCAGCATTGTTCATGATAAGATAAGCACAGTGATGGACAGCCACATGCACGTGATAAGGAGATGTTCGGTTTGCACTTTGCACCTAGTCCCTTTTGAGGGTAAAATCTTATCTTCTTTCTTACTTGTGTGATCTCCGTCATCTTCTTTTCCTCACAAAAGGTCAGCAACTTGGCCATTAACCTGCCATGAGCCATCATGGCCCCCTTGTAATCCCTTCGAGGCGGCGGGAAGGATAGTGATGGCCAGTGCCAGCAGAGTCGGGCTTGCTGTTTGCAGTCGTTCCTCTGACCTGATAGCTTGATCTGCAGCTGTCTCGCGGTAGGGCGCCGTTGCTCTGCTGTTGGTATGATCTGAGAACTCATCTGACTGCCTCGCGAAATCAAAGCATGAAGATCCATGTGTTTCCAAGTTTCGAACAGAGCATGGACCAGAAAAGGGAACAGGGACCAAATTCTCCAGCAGAAGAACAACATGTCAATTACTTTTACCAGCAGAAAGTATGTTTGCGCGCGCCAGCCGCTCGCCGCCAGGCGCCCATGCTACCTCCGCTCTACCGGCATCCTCGCCGCAGGTGCGGACGGCACCACACGCCATGACGCCACCGACAGGGGCGCTCTGACCACCGCGCAGTCCGCCGCCGACGCGGCCGCCGGCCGCACAAGCGACAGCACGTCCCAGAAAGACGTAGGACGATGAGATCAGCGACACGAGGTCGCTGAAACTCCCAAGAAACCCAATTTTCCTTTTGGCCCTCTCTCCCTCTGCGCCCAAGATCACATACATGCCAACGCATGTCTTGTTCACTTGTGTGTCAACAGACTCGAGAACGTATCGGAGAGCTCGAGCTCGCCTACATGGGAGGTATGTCGTGTTATCGGATTGATCTCACTTGTAAGCTTACGAAACACACATGAAAGGTACACACAACTACACAGGGGAAGGCATGGTGGACGTGGGGTGCTGCTGGGAGAGGGACGTACGAGCACTCGCTAAAGCTGGAAAGGCTTAAGGTCAATGGAAGACAAACAGCTCTGCACCAGCCAGCAACTAGCGCAGGATTTTCAGGCTCTCTCACGTACGAGCGTTTTGGCGTTGGCGGGCCTGGCTTGTTGCGTGATTTGCCGAATTGCCGTGTCATATACATCGGCGTGACAAGATGTGCCCATGCTGGAGCGTTTACATCGGCGTGAAAAGAAGTGACATGCTAGAGCTTTTAGGAGGGTTTTCGAAGTCGCTAAGATGCTTAAAGAGTTGATAAAAAAACTTTTAACAACATATTTTTTAAGGCCTTGTTTAGTTCCCAAAAAAATTTACAAAATTTTTCAGATTTTCCGTCACATCGAAACTTTAGACACATGCATGGAGTATTAAATATAGACGAAAATAAAAACTAATTGCATAGTTTGGTCGAAATTGACGAGATGAATCTTTTGAGCCTAGTTAGTCCATGATTGGACAATATTTGTCAATTACAAACGAAAGTGCTACAATCCCTGTTTTGCAAAAATTTTTGAAACTAAACAAGGCCTAAAGAGCCAGCAGAACAGTTGCTCACTACTCCCTCCCATCTCACAAAGTGTGTATAATTGTATTCTCACTTCCCAAAAAGACAAATACTTTGAACTTTAACCAATTAAATATAAAAATATTACTATTTATGATATATAATCAGTATTATTACTTAAAAAAGGTTGTTTCCTTGACTTTCTATTTTTATAAAATGTAAAAACTTTTGCCCACAATTTTCATGTGTAACATTTTTATATAAAAAATAAAAGAATAAGAAAAAGACAATGCACCAACAAAAACCTACGCCGTGCATCCACCTCCCACCTCCATGGCACACATATATACAACTGTCCGATCTAGCTAGTAAAGAAAAATTAATGGCCCAAAGAATAGTGGTACTCTCTCCGTCCGCAAACGAGTCAAACTAGCTTATGTTTGACTAAATTTATATTAAATAATATTTATATTCATATTTTGAATATTTTTTCTATAAAATTATATTTATAACCTTGCAACTTGCCCACTGCCAAGGGGGCCAGGGAAACTAAAAATTTTTGGGTGGCGAGCTTTGAAAGAGTTGATTCCATGTCAAGCCATCTTAGCAAATTGATATGTTGAAAACTCTGGGGCTGTCCAGTCTGCATGAACGAAGCGGAGGACATCAAACATTTATTATTTACATGTGATCGCACGAGGGGAGTGTGGCAGACTCTAGGCGTGTGCGAGAGAGTACAGAATTACCTTGATGTTGATCCATCAGACTCTGTGGTGATTGATGAAATAATTAGAAGGGAAGAGGTGATCAATGAACTGGATGTGGGACTAGCAGGGTTGGTGCTCACGGCGGGCTGGTATCTATGGTGGGAGAGGAGACAAATTGTGCATGAGGAGACGGTCCAAACTCCAGCAAGAACAGCCATGTCCATTGCTGCACTAACGGAGAACTACCAGATTGCAGGGATGGAAGAAACCTAGCGAAGGGAGAGTCATTGTTAATGTCGACGCAGCTTTTGATGAAGATGGAGGAAGGGGGAGCGTGAGATCGATCATCAGAGATAGTAATGGGAGTTTCGTAGTTGCTGCCCATAGTTACGTGCCACACCTAATTCTGCTGCACCCATTTATGATGAATGCAATTTGGTGTGGACTGGTTTTCAGAAAATTAGTATTGAGTACTGCCACCGGGAGGCGAATCAAGCTGCTCATCTGCTTGCTAGTAGAGCTATGCAGACAAAGCAAAATTATGTTTGAGACGATGATCTTCTAGTTTTATTTTTGATTGCATTGTAAACTATATTTCTATCTTGAGTGAATAAAGGTTGCCGTATTGTCTAAAAAAAACTTGCCCACTGCCAACATATGTGTACACAAGCCACGAGCCACGGCCTTGCCGTGGAGGCGCCGACGGGCGAGATTTGTTGGCCACTTGTTCGCCGTCAGCTCCGCATCCCCAGCCCCTACTACGCTACGTTCGATTCTCGTGCAGAGTCAGCCGCACGAACACGAGCGATACATACATACGGCCTACGGTGGTCAGATTTCCGATCCCCATTGCCAACGTTCGTCGTCCTCGGGAGAACCGGAGAAGGGGGACTTGCTTTGATTAATCCGAGCTGACGAACCATAGACCGGTTTCATCGGTTTAGCAATTACATCGTGCCACGCGCATCCAACCACGAAAGAACTACTACGGAATCAGTAATCATGCACAGAGCAGAGTAACTTGATGGCGACGACAGTGCTATATAACTGCTGGTGCAAGATACGGTTAATCACGGAACGAGCAATAATATACGAACTGCTCCTGCACATACGACGCCAGCGTCACGCGTAGATGACGTAGCGCAGGCTCTCGCGCACCATGAGGTGGCCGACCTCGTCGGCCGCGCGCGCCGGGCGCCACCCGCTCGCCGCCGCCCACGCCTCCTCCGCGCCGCGGCGGCCGCCGTCGAGGCGGACGACGGCGCCCCGCGCCATCGCCAGGACCGCCCTGGCCAGCTGCGCGCCTGGTGCCGCCGCGGTAGCTCCGCGCGCCGCCACGTCGCCGGCCTCCGCGGCGGCTTCGCCGAGCGCGCTCTCGTCCACCACCCGCGCGGTCGTCCGCCGCCTCGGCCGGCGCCTGATCAGGCCTTGCCGCACCAGCGACAGCACGCCGCCCCACATAGCCGCCAGGGCACACGAGAACTACTGCCCAAGAAGAGAAGCCAAAACCTCACTCCTCGGTGCCGCTAAGCTGGCTCAATTCTCTGCTACGCGCCCTATAGGCTCCTCCAGCTCGAGCTCGACTGACAACTGCTCAAATGGCAGGAACAACTACGTGCTCTTCTCTTGTCATCTTGTGATGTGAGTCAGCAGCAGCAGCTAGCTAGCTTCTTGCAGAGACTGATCGAATGCCATGTCTCGTTTTATATGCACGAGATTGGTCTCGCTTCTAAGCTAATGCAGCAAGTTGCAGCAAGGTTAAACGGACTTGGACAGAGTCCTTTATTTCTCACAATCACAAAGGTGAGGAGAGGCACCCAGCCAGGCCTTGGTGGTGGTGGACTGGTGGGGAAGTGGGGAGGGACAGGCACTCGCGAAAGCTGGAAAAAGGCTAGTGGAGGAATGGTCATCACAGCCGAAAACAACTGCACACGCCTGGTTATCTAAGCGCATCTCCTAAGGCCTTCTTTAGTTCCTCAAAAATTTTACAAAATTTTTCAGATTTCACGTCACATCGAATCTTTAGACGTATGCATAGAGTATTAAATATAAAAAAAAATAAAAACTAATTGCACAGTTTGGTCGGAATTGACGAGACAAATCTTTTGAGCCTAGTTAGTCTATAATTGAATAATATTTGTCAAATACAAACGAAAGTGCTACTATTCCTATTTTGCAAAAAAAAATTTGGAGTCCTAGTCCCTGATAAACTGGTCACGCGATCTTTTTTCTTTTATTAAAAAAAAGATTCAAGCTGTTTCTTCTGTAATCGTTTTGCGCTGCATGTGCAGCTATGTGCTACTGCAAAGCAACGGATTTGACTTGGCAGTTGGCACGATCGAGTGTATCGGGGCGTCCTTAATCTTGTCACTCGTGCTGTCGTGCAAAGGCTGTCAGAGTGCTAATGCACTGAGCAAGTTGGCAAGTTCACAGTAGGTAACCATGGCTGCCTCCCACAGTTGCAACTTGCGGTAAAAGCTAGGAATAGGCCTGTGGTAGAAAGGCCGGCGCCTTTTGCATATTGGGATTGGCACGGCTTAGCAACGGAACCAGTGCATTGCTGCTACTGCGGTCCTGGATGCAATCTGGTGGTTCTCCTTCGGAGAGACGAGGATTTTTGGTTGGGGGTTCACGCGGGCCGCATGATCTTGCGCTTTTGGAAAGTGGATTCTAAACTTGTGGACGCTGGTGAATCGTTCGTGGATTCTGGCTAGGAGCTCGTCTTGCCACCAGGTAGCTGCTAGAGGCAGCACTTGGGTTGATTGGAGGTCAATGCTAGCACGAACTGTGGCCAAGAATGTGGAATGCAACACAGGCACACCACATGTGTCTCATCTCTCGTGCTGTCGTGCATGCGCGATGAATTTAGGCCTAATTGTTAGTTAGCCAATTTTTAACTCACAGTGGGCAAACTCTACTATTTTTTAGCTAAACTTAGCCAACTAATTTTTAACTCTATCCTGCACAGTATACCGTAGCTTCGACTATAGGGTGGGTACTATTCATCCGAGTTCTTAGCTCTCAACAGGCTCTCCCCCCTCCACCTCCAGCCGTTTTAGGCATAACAACTAAGAAACTCTACGAGACAAACAAGTAGGCTATACATTTTAATAATAAAGAGCTAACTAGACTGAGAGATAGCAAGAAACCTTACGGCCAATACGCCAGCTATATTATTAACCTTGCTTTTAGGAATATGAATTTTGTGAACAAACTTTGCAATGGAACATGATCGGTGGTTTAGGGTTCCAACAAAATACCAATGATGTAAAAATTATGATGGAGCCATGCGCCCATGCTAGGAAGCGAAATTTACTATTCGCTTTGTCCATGAAAGAATTAATTTCTAGAGTTATTCTAAGTCAAAAATTTTAAATTTTGACTAAATTTCTAAAAAAAATGCTAAAATTTATGGTATCAAATTAGTATCATTAGATTCGGCATAGAATATATTTTTATATGATGCACATTTTATACCATAGATGTTGTTACTCTTTTCTATAAAGTTAGTTAAACTTAAAAAAAATAACTGATATAGATTGTTGGCTGCGCTCGCAACACAGGACAAGGATTTGAGCGACGAAGAGTTTGAGAGCCTCATAAATCAGTCATCTTACATTTCAGACTACGTGACCCAATGAGATGCCATTGTCCGTATTGCACATTCGTTATTGTAAGATATGCAATTATTGGATATTTATTTGTAACATGACGTTTTTATTTATAATGTTTCCTTGCTTCTAAGGTTAATAATTAGCAGTACTTCAAAAAACTTGTGCGTGAATAGATTACACTTTGGTGGCACTTCGAAAAACATAGGCCTTGTTTAGTTCACCTCAAAAATAAAAAACTTTTCAAGATTCTCCGTCACATCGAATCTTGCGGCACATGCATGAAGCATTAAATATAGGCAAAATAAAAACTAATTGCACAGTTTGCCTGTAAAATCGCGAGATGAATCTTTTAAGCCTAGTCAGTCCATGATTGGATAATAATTACCAAATAAAAACAAAAGTGTTATAATTCCCAAAACCATTTTTTTTCAAAACTAAACAAGACCTTATGTTGGTGATGAATAGAGCAGAGTTTGGTATTGTCTGGCTTGAAAGGAAACTAACATTACATATATGAAAAACTAGGTGAATTCCCGCACGTTGCCGCGAGATTTTCTTAAAAATAAATCATTATATACATAGCATTTCTATATGGTATTCAGTCTATTATGTATGTATACATATAAATTTGACTTACATGTATTTTATTGTATTAGATCTAGTAAAAAAATTGCTAAGCTAATAGAACAAAAACTAATATTTGGTTACATTATAGAGGAATTAATTGGTGATGAAACAAATAGTGTATGTACATGACTTGTATGTTGATAGATTAAAGATTTAAAGTACAGTATTTCACATGATATAGATGACATTGTCATTTTTGTAATTAATATGGGATGATATGGACTTAGTGGGGAATGATGTGGACACCTTGCATGAAGAGAGAATTCATCTAGTGGGGTTTAGCTTTACAAGAGTTATAGATGATCATATCAAGAAAAAAGGGTAGCAAACGGATATTAACAATGTTGTGACAAGGAAAATATAGCAAACAAATATAAAAAATATTATATCATAGAATTCTGCGTACATTTTGCCCATAACAATGCTCGACTAATAGGGTTACAATAAACCAAGGTAAGTGTTCCTCCTATTTTCGTGAACAACCTTGCTGGTTTTCATAAAGACAACATTTTTTTTGGTTTCGCACATAAACGAGTTTTGTATTTTTCGCGATGTGGTTTCTCTTTTGGTCTCGTCGGGCCGGACGGGTTGGATCGTTTACACGTTCAGGCGTGTCTAGACCGCTAGACCGTGGTCCGTGGAAAACAAACAATTGCGCGTGTCCTTGTTTTTTTTTTTTTTAAAAAAAAAAATCCGCGCGTGTCCTTGATGAGCCCTGCTTAGATGCATTGGCCCAAGACGGCCCGCTAAACTTAGCAAAACCCAACTCCGGAACCGCCGGCCTTGCCTGACAAATCTCGTTTGCCACAGGCCCAAGGCGTTATCAAACCGGGGGAGCCCGCTGGCCCGCGACCGGACCTGCCCGGATGCCGCCGTACGCGCGTGCGCCGCACCAGTTCGTCCAGGGATCAGGCCCAAAATCGCACGAGAGAGAACCCCTCACCGAAGCAAAGCAAAGCAACCTCCCTTCCCTTCTCTCCCCACACGCGCACGGCCGCACCGCACAAAGCGACCGTCCCCGCGACGGTCCAGACTCCGACGCCGCTCGCGTTCGGGTCCCCGCCGTATCCGCCCACACCCACCCTCCCTCCCCGCCGCTTCCGCCTCGTGCGCGACCGTACGGCGGGGCCACGTTCGCCGCCTCAAACTGTTGTGTGGTGGGGGGCTGTGGCTGGCGCGGGAGGCGGCGGCGGCGCTAGGGTTCCCCCCATGGACGGCGGCGAGGATCGGACGTTCAAGGCGAACTTCACCGGCGAGGGGGTGACGATGCTGCAGGACCGCGTCAAGGAGAAGCTTAGGGAGCTCATGGGCGACTACTCCGACGACACCCTTGCCGTGAGCGCTCCCCCCCCCTCTTCCCTCTCCCACTCCCATACCGCAGGGTGCGATACCCGATCCGTTGCTAAAACCCTAGCGTCGCACATGCCATCTGTGGAATGCGGTTCCGTAGCGGGCGGCGGGCGGAGCGCGCGCGGCTCTCTGATTTTGCGGAATCTCGTTTCGAATCGGATATTGGGTATTGCTTTCCTATAGGATCGTAGGCTGTGGGCATGTTATGGGGTTTAGCGTGGTTCATATGCTCTGGAGATTGGAGGCGCACGATCCCTCACCCAACGTATTAGATGTTGGATTGTGTAGTGGGGATAGATGGGATTTGGCTGCCTATGCAATCAGCTACGCTTATGCGTTGGTTTTGAAGGTGAAGTTTGTTTGGATTGTTGTGCACCTTTTAGCACCTCTGCTGTGTCCGTAGTGGAGGTTAATGTACTTGGTTGCTTTCTTTCAGTTTTAAGTATTGTGATGGACAATATATATTGTTGGTATTAGGCCTGTTCTTTTCTCGCTGTGGCAAATCCATAGCCCATTATTATTGATTATGTATCTATATCTTGTCGTTGCTCAGGAGTATGTTGTGGTGTTGCTAAGAAATGGGAGGCGCAAGGATGAGGCTGCCAAGGAGCTACAGGTTTTTTTAGGCGATGACAATGATGCTTTTGTATCCTGGTTATCTTCGTTCACCTTAACCTTTCCTGTTTCATTTTCTTTTCATGTACCATGCATTTCCTCTGACAACACCATGAATTTATGTACAATCTTCCAGGTTATGGGATCATCTGTCCACAAATTTGCACCTATATGTTCAGCCTAAAGCTGCCTCTTCTAAAGATGATGCTAGAAGCACTCGCAGTGCTGCTAGAGGATTGCCTGTTCACAGTGTGACAAGCAGCATACACGTGAATCATGAACCTGAAGCTGAAACCCAGAAGACAGAGATAACTCATCAAAAAAGAGATTGGGGTAATCAAAAAAGAGATTGGGCAACAATTGGTCAAGGTCAATCAGAAGCAGTTCCTCTTAGAAGCGTTGTAGCCAATGTTTCTCATGCAGAGGAAAAAGATTTTCATGAATCACATGCAGATCAAAGGGCTTTTCATAAATCACATTCTGTAAGACGAGCCCGCTCTCCTGACATGCATAACCACAGAAAGAGGAGCAGAGATGCAGATGTGCGGTCTACCAAGGTTTTTTATCCACTTTAGTTCATGCTTGTTATTTTGCATATCTGAGCAACATTCACAGTATCTCCCATTTCTTCTTTTTGTATATGCATTTACTAATTGTCTTTCGTAACAGATGGTCTCATATGAAAACATATGAATATGCCTAGCTTTATGTCTCTTACTCTCTTATAGTCTTCAAAATATGCTAAATTCTTATAGTGTAATAGATTTCTATTTCTGTGTCAATATTACTGCCTACATATGGAACAGAGTGCATTTCCCTGTTTACACCACATGTAGTCTGTTTGGATTTTATAACTAGAACATAATGTTTTCATCTCTGGTGAAGCCATAAATAAAACCTTGGGGTTAACTTATATAAGTCATTGTATTCTGTTAACTGGCAATAGCATTATCTGCATTTTCCCTTTCTGTGTGTCTGCCCCAATATAATTTGAATGTTCCACTGTTTTGCTTTTCATGATTGTTAGTATAGTATTCTAAAAAAATTGTAGTTTGTCCCAATAATGGAAATCCTACAACCTGATTATAACATACACACCAGATTGTGCAAGTCGAAAGGAAATGGTGAAAGCTGCTCATCACATTGTCCTAATAAAGACAGTACATGGTCAGGTTTCAAAGTTCAAGCTACAAGTTTTAGGTCCTACTAGCAAAATGATAGCAGTCACCATTATTGATATGCAACCTCTGTACCATTTTATAGCATGTGCTTTCTCTAGTCACAAATAAGTGAGTTTTAGGTTGTCTTAAGTCAGCCCTTTCAATCTTTGGTTGTGTTCTACTTTTTATGGGTTCAGTTTGGATAGTTAAAAATGGTATGAGTAGATTTGTCTTGAAATATAGTTTCGTAAGATTACTCTTTTACTCTGTTTTATGATTATCTTATGATAAACTGTACTAGTGAAATTTGAGTTTTTGAAGATCGTGTCCAAATATCACTTATTGGAGGGAGTATTTTGGAACCCTCTATCTATCTAAACTATGCAAATAGGTGCTTAACATCCTCTACATTTGAATCTAGATTGATGTCAAAACTGACTGTTGCCACAAATGGTAATTCTGCCATTCTGGTCACATAGAAATCGATTCCATGTCTATATGCAGTCATGTTTATAAACTGTGAATCAAATATTTATATATTTGAGAAATCTAAAAAAGAGTGATTGACTATATTGCTTGGCCAACTTTAAGAAAAAATTGGTCCAATGGTTGTGTGCTTTATCTTCTTTATTTCTCACTCTGTTTTAATTACATGATGCTTAGGACTAATTACTTTTTTTTACGAACTAATTAGCTTGTCCTCAACTACATATATTTTAGAAGCTCTGTAAGTTCTCTCAATGGAAGTAACTTCCTTTTCTGCCCAGCTCTTTTTCTTTGTTGTCTGTGAAATATTTTAATGTCTTTCGAAGTATGGTTGTGTGCTTTATCTTGTTTATTATTATACCATTACTGATGTGATCTATCTATGTAACTGCTGTAAGATCTCTCAATGGAAGTAACTTCCTTATTTCCCCTGGCCTTTCCTTGTTCTTTTTTATAATACTTTTTACACTTTTTCAGAGGGCATCTCAGCCAGTTGTTGGTGCACCACGTCGGCTTCTTCAGTTTGCTGTTCGTGATGCTGTCAAAACTGTGCAGCCAGTTACTTCTAGTTCAGAACCAGCTTCCAAGCGACTTCGTTCTGTAGTGTCTACATTGGCATCAGATTCCACACTTGATATTACTCATATTAGGTTACAGAAGAAAACACATTCAGATTTGAAAATACCAGGTGCCACAGCAGCACTAAGAGCTGCAGCTGAGGCTGCTGAAGATGCTCTCAAGGATAGCTTTTCTGGAAGTGTTTTTAGTAGATTGGGCAGAATGCCCACAAGAAATCCTACTGAACAATCACCTGCTCATAGAGAACAAGATCTTGAAGGCAAAGAATATGAGAATATAGATAACATACAAACAGAAAATCAAGTTGAATTGTATGAAAGAAATCAACATGGTGGCAGCGATGTTTACATGCGTGATCGGAGAACAGAGGAAGCTACAGGTTCTATCCCCAATATTGACGAGTATGGTCACAACAGTGCAGTTAGGTGTAATGGATTGGGTTCTCGACGAAGTGCATTGCCTGCTAGTGGAGGTAATGAGTCATTAGTACTGGGGTATGTAAGAGGAGCTTCTGGAGTAAGAAGCAGAAGATTGATAGCTCAGGGGCCACATGCTGGTTCAGGACGAAGACCATCTGAAAAGATCCTGAATGTTTCTGGTAACACTAACGCACAGAAGCTTCCAAGTCATGTAACTAGGGATGCAATTGCATTTGACCCTCAAGTGCCAATGGAGAAGGTTGCTAATGCAAGTAAATCACATGTGAAGATTGTACATGCTAATGATATGTCCATGGTGACTGATAAGTCCAAAGTAAGTTTTTTTAATCAGTATTTTCCATTTATCAGTATTTGAGTATTTTCCAATGGCTCCTTCTATTCCTACAAATTATATATGTGATTTACTGTAAAATTAGCAACTATTTCATTTCATCTTCAGTGTTTAGAGGTGGTTATCCCTAAATTTAATGTTGAGTAAAATGCACCACAGGTACAAGAACTAGCAAAGTAGCAAGGTGGGTAAACTTATAGTACTTGAAATGTGCTCAAATTTGGCAGGAAATTTCTTTAAATTATGCATTATAGGTCAAAATCGGAAACCATGTCATGTCTGCGTGCATGTAGCACTAATTTGCCAGCCACTACAGTTACACCGTATTCCTCTGGAATTTAACGTACAAAACACATATAATCAGAAAAATGATATGCAAGATTCTATCTAGCACCATGAGCAAAACATTCAAATCATCTATCTAACTAGCTAGAGAATTATAACAAGGGTGAAAAAAAGCTAAGGCATATAACCATGTTGGGTACCCCAGCCAGTGCATGCTCCCTTTTTTCCCCAAATTTTTTACCTACATGAACCATTTAAACAGGTTAACAGAAGTTACCCACCTCATAAGTTGTACCTGCGGTGTCATTTGCTCTTTAATGTTTCAAGTCAATGCATCCAGACCAGCATACCATGCCATGCCAATTGACACAAAAATCATCAAAACACCAAGCAGAGTCCAAAATTCAACTCATGGAACTCGTTAAGTCAGTTGTTAAAAGTATGTTGAGGTCAGTACTCAGTAGTCATAATTCTCGTCAGTTTTGTCAGACAGCAATACACTTGCATCTGGCAAGGACTGCATCAAAATTTTGAACTATAGCCTTGTATCTTACTCATGCTCTTCTTTCATTTTTACTGTCTATAAATGTTCATTTTGTGATGATGCATTTTATTTTCTGGGTGATTTGTGATTCATCAATTCCATTTTGTAAAATGCAATCCAGGATTTGAGACAGCCAAGTTCAATGCTGGAGGCACAGAAGGCTTCATCAGGTGGTATGTGAAACTACTTGATTTATGAGTGATAACTGTTTTAGTTTGTTTACTTTTGGCAGATATGTTTGGAAAGCAGTCCTTTTATACCTTTTTTTTTGCCTATGATGGCAGTGCTTTGATCCGTGTTTCCTGTTGTGCTTGATATCAATTAAAAAAATCTAGTTGGAATTTGGAAGGGGCAAAAGGGCTAGTTATGAGTTATGCAATGCAATATCATTGGAAAACTAGTATTAACCTACTTTTAGTGATATTGGTCTTTGAGACTTTATCAGTTTTCCTGCAATTTGTTTCAATAGGCACTTGTTTTTTCATAAACACTCTTTTTGTATACTAGACTAGATGAGGAAAAATTTTGCAGAGATTTGGCATCTGCTTAATATTCTGGTGCATTAGGCTTTGATATGAACCAATGTTTTCAGGTCGTCCGATTAATCGCGATTAATCGTCCTGGTCGGTCAGGAGTGCTCGATTAGGAGGTCCGACCCGACCAGGTCGACCAGAAACCTGGTCGTCCGATTAGTCGTCCACTTATCGCGACTAATCGTCCGACTAGGACATGGACGACCAGGTTTTGTGCTTTGTTTTTGGGCTTTTTTGACTGGGCAGATATGTGGGGGGTATGGAGATGCTGTTGGTTGTCCCAGTTCTCCAGAAATAGTTAAGGAGATGTTGGTTTACATCAAAAAGAGTTCAAGGACTGTTCTAGAGGCGCCAGCACAAGTTGAAGATGAAGATGAATGTTGGTTTACACTAATGCAGTCTTGATACTTCCTTTATTGTGTATAATATAGTGTATATATAGAGGTATATATATAGGTCGACCAGCTGATATGCCTGGACGACCAGGGGACGACCAGGGTCGATTAATCGACCTGGTCGCTGATTAATCGCGATTAATCGCCTGGTCGGTCCCAGGTCGACCAGGATCGACCAGCCGACCAGAAAACATTGATATGAACACCAAAATGTATTTTTTTTCATTTAAAAGGGCACTGTTGTAATATCACTTGGCTCATCTTTTTTTTCCCTTTAGCTGCTGGATCAAATACTACAGCTCAACCCGAAGGTGGCCCTGATTCTAGAACTGTCTTTGTTTGCAATGTAAGTGTTCCTCTGCTGTTCCCCTTATGTTCATATAGCTGAAGACTTGGATTTTACTAATTGTTTTCTGTTTCTTTCAGGTACATTTTGGTGCATCAAAAGATGCTCTTTCTCGTCACTTCAATAAATTTGGAGCAGTCTTAAAGACCCATATTGTGACCGATGGTGTCACTGGTCAGTCAACTGGGTATGAATTCTAAGTCTTATATGAAATTCTGAAAAAAAGAATAGCTTTGTTAGATTATATTCTCATTTTTTTCCATCTCCTTTTGATTGATCAGCTCAGCGTATATTGAGTTTTTGCACAAAGAATCAGCAGAGCAGGCGTTAACCCTGAACGGGACATCATTTATGTCACGCATTTTGAAGGTAATATTACTTCGGTCTAACTTCTTTGTAATTGTACAGTAAGGGCCTGTTTGGATCCCATGAATTGAAACCAATATCTTCTAGAAAGTGCTTTCCATTTCATTATTAGATTACTTTCCAATTCGTCTCAATTCTTGGGAACCCAACATGGCCTAAGGTTTTTCCTAGGGACTTTTATGGATTGCTACACATGTGACATGGCCTAGCTGTTTTGTTAAGATCTTGCTGTACTTTCTACGGTTGAAGATGCTGTCATGCCTAGGATGTCATTAGTTGAGTTGCTTCAAGCACGCGCACAATTAATTTTGAGTTGTGAATTGTGTTTTCTATTATTCATGAGATGGTAGCACAAAAATGTGCCAGTAGCATTTATTACCTTTTCATGTATTGGTAAAATTATGACAAGTTATACTCAGGCAGTATATGCCGTTGATTTTGTGCTTTTGAGCATTCTTTCTGATCTATTCTCAGCATCTAGATCTTAGAAGCACTCCAATCATTTTTGACACAGGTTGTTCGGAAAAGCTCCACTGAAGCAACCCAATTGCCTGGCTTGGCCCGTCCTTCTTGGGGATCACCATTTGCTTCAAGGCTCATTAGAACTGCATACCCAAGGCCAACGTTTCCTGGTGCAATCCGTGGACGACTGCCACTCAGGGGTGTTGCCCGGAGTTTGCAGTGGAAGCGCGGTGCTGCTGATTCTGCAGATGCTGGAAAACCTAGTCAAACTGCACCTGCAGCTCCTGCCAATCAGTCGGTCACCCCGACCATACGAAGCTTCACCTACACACGCACGGAGCCAAAACCAAATGACGGTGCGATGGCATGACTGCTCAGCTGAAGCATGCCGCAGCTCCTGATGAATCTCGCAGAAAGAGCTCGTGTTTGACCTCTGTTTTGTAGTTCGTTTCAGCTGCTTTTGGTAAATATTTAAGTAGCTGCAGATGTTAGTTTGTAGCAGGCTGGTTTTTGTGGACCTCGACCTTTGAGCAATATTCTGTGAGAGGTTTCCTGTGCTGGTTTTTCACCGTCGGCACACATGCTGTGCTGGCTGGCTGTTCGGAGTTCGTGGATGGAGAGTAAAATATAAAAGTAGTAGTAAAGGAAAAGACGAACGCGATAGGAACGTTGAAACATTTGTTATTATTTATCGATGGATTATTATTTAGCCTCCAAGGTTTCCTTGTCAAGTGGTGTGATCTGTGATCATATCCAAACCCATAGTTTCAGTAACAAGCTTCTACTTGTTTTTACCGGAGGGTAAGCTTTCTTGCCTCAGTTTTGTAAATAGAAACCTTTACCTGTGAGATTTGGTTGTCTACTGCACGTCTGCACATCAGCAAATGTTTGTGCGTGTTTCTAGTCAAATGTTTATTTAGCAGGCTGTCTTGTTTTGAAAACTGGAGCCCTGCTTGTCCTGGGTGTCTGCTGTAGTGTACATGCTTTCTCAGAGAGAAGTGCATTTTAATCTTGGAATCAGCGTAACTCACGGGTGGCTAAAATCCAAGGACTGCTCGCATTGACCATTGAGCCATGAAAGTCAGGTGACTGGAGAAGCGGAAGACAGAGCACCGCACTGCTGCGTATCTGCTTGCTGATTTTGTGTACTAGTATTTCTTTATTTGTTTTGTTTCCATTTGTGGATGGATAGAGCAAAAACAATCCCCGTGACATTAGCCGGTGGCACTGAGGATTAAAATATCAATCAGGGCAGTTGTTCTACTGATTGTTGCTGAGTGCATTTTTCTGGCTAACTCTTCACTATGATTGTTGGGTAAATTTTCGTTGGAAAGCTATCTCATACGATGTTCCCACCAAAGCATGTTTTTTTTTCACCTTTACAATGATCACCCATCACAAAAGAGGCGTTAAAATAGTAATGCTAGTCTGCTACTGGTAGTCTGGTAGCAGAGTTGTTTCTAACCTGTACAAGCCACGTCCGGGGGAATGGATACTACCTGAACGTCACGTCGCCTCCAACACGCAGGACAATGGCGCCACTCCGAGTCCAAAAGTGACAGTGTCAAGCATCGCAAAGTCCAAACGAAATAATGCAAAAGGCGAGAGCTCGCCGGCAGAATGTACTGCCATCCTGCAGGCGATATGTTTACTCCACCACTAGTAGTCTAGGGCCTTGTTTGTTCCCAAAAATTTTGCAAAATTTTTCAGATTCCCCGTCACATCGAATCTTTAGACGTATGCATGAAGTATTAAATATAAATGAAAATAAAAACTAATTGTACAGTTTGGTCGGAATTGACAAGACGAATCTTTTGAGCCTAGTTAGTCTATAATTGGATAATATTTGTCAAATACAAACGAAAGTACTACTATTTATATTTTGCAAAATTTTTTAGAAGTAAACAAGGCCCACCCAACCACCCTGAGAAGTCTACTCGTGCAATGACCAGACGTGCTGATCTTGTTGACGAGTCGATGGTGATGAGTGGTGAATGATTTCTTTTTCATTTTGTTGAGCGAAAGCCGAGTGAATACTGCGTTCCTGTTGCTTTTTGGCCTGGCGCACAAAACAGCCGGCGGCAGCTCGCTCGCTCGCACACTCGCTAGTTGACGCTCCACTTCCACTAGCTCCGATCCATCGTCCATGGCATCCGCCGCCGCTGCCACCTGCCTCCCTCTCTTCCTCCTCCTCCTTTCACTACTGATCGCGGCCTCAACGTCACCGTCTTCGGCGGCATCATCATCATCATCATCATCACCGGCAGAGACGCCGCAAGAGCTCCTGCTCGACTTCAAGGCGTCCCTGCAGGACCCGTCGGGCGCGCTCTCCTCCTGGTCGCGCTCCACTCCCTACTGCAACTGGCCGCACGTCACCTGCACCAGCGCCAGCGCCGCCGCGAACGCGACCGTCTCCGTCTCCCTCTCCCTCCAGGGCCTCGGCCTCTCCGGCGAGCTGTCCGCATCCTCGCTCTGCCGCGTGCCGGCCCTCGTCGCGCTGAGCCTCGCGTCCAACGGCTTCAACCAGACCATCCCGCTGGAACTCTCTCGGTGCGCGTCGCTGGCCGCGCTCAACCTCAGCGCGGGCGCCTTCTGGGGCCCTCTCCCGGAGCAGCTCGCCCTGCTCACCTCGCTCGTGTCGCTCGACCTCAGCCGCAACAGCATCGAGGGGCAGGTGCCCGCGGGCCTCGCCGCGCTCGGCGGCGGCCTCCAGGTGCTCGACCTCGGCGGAAACCTGCTCTCCGGCGTGCTCCACCCGGCGCTGTTCCGCAACCTCACCGGCCTGCACCTCCTGGACCTGTCCAGGAACCAGTTCCTCGAGTCCGAGCTGCCGCGGGAGATCGGCGGGATGAGCGGCCTCAGGTGGCTGTTCCTGCAGGGCTCGGGGTTCAGCGGCGTCATCCCGGAATCCTTCCTCGGGCTGGAGCAGCTGGAGGTTCTTGATCTGTCCATGAACAACCTGGCCGGCGTCGTGCCTCCCGGGTTCGGCGGCAAATTTCAGAAGCTGATGACTCTGGATTTGTCGCAGAACGGTCTGTCCGGGCCGTTCCCGGAGGAGATTACAAACTGTTCGATGCTGCAGAGGTTCGAGGTCCACGACAACGCCTTCAGCGGGGAGCTCCCCGCCGGGCTCTGGTCACTGCCGGACCTGCGCGTGCTCCGGGCCCAGAACAACCGGTTCACCGGCCGGTTGCCCGAGTTCCCCGGCGGCCAGTCTCGGCTCGAGCAGGTTCAGGTCGACAACAACAGCTTCTCCGGCGGGATACCTCAGAGCATCGGCACGGTCCGCACCATGTACCGCTTCTCCGCCTCCCTGAACGCGCTCAACGGCAGCTTGCCGGACAACCTCTGCGACTCCCCCGCGATGAGCATCATCAACATCTCCCGCAACGCGCTCTCCGGCACGATCCCGGCGTTCAAGAACTGCAGGAGGCTGGTGTCGCTGTACCTGGCCGGCAATGGCTTCACCGGGCCGATACCGGCGTCCCTCGGAGACCTGCAGGTGCTGACGTACATCGACCTGTCCAGCAACGCCCTCACCGGCGGCATTCCGACGGAGCTACAGAACCTGAAGCTCGCCCTCCTGAACGTCTCGTACAACCAGCTCTCCGGCCGCGTGCCTCCGTCTCTGATCACCGAGCTTCCAGCCGTGTTCCTCCAGGGGAACCCGGGGCTGTGCGGCCCGGGACTGCCGAAAGACTGCGACGCGCCATCGCGGAAGCGTCATCAGGGACTCGCGGTGGCCGCAACCGTGGCGTCGTTTCTCACCGGCGTGGCGCTGCTCGCCGTCGGAGCATTCGCGGTCTGCAGGAGGTTACACGGCGGCGAGTCCTCCTCGTCCCCGTGGAAGCTCGTGCTCTTTCACCCTGTCAAGATCACCGGGGACGAGCTGCTCGCTGGATTCCACGACAAGAACATCATCGGCAGGGGTGCCTTTGGAAGAGTTTACCTGATCGAGCTCCAAGACGGGCAAAACGTTGCGGTGAAGAGGCTGTTGAATTCATCAGGCAAGCTGACATTCAGAGCAGCCAAGAACGAGATGAAAGCACTGGCGAAAATCCGGCACAAGAACATCGCCAAGATGCTGGGATTCTTCTACTGGGAGGGCGAGGTCAGCATCATCTATGACTACTTGCAGAGTGGAAGCCTGCAGGATCTCATCTGCGCGCCGAAATTCAGTGTCTCCTGGAAGGACCGGATGAGGATCGCTGTGGGAGTAGCTCAAGGGCTGGCACACCTTCACTACGACCATGCTCCTCATGTGCTGCATAGAGACCTCAAGTCGAGCAATGTGCTGCTCTGTGATGAATTCGAGCCCAGGGTTACCGGATTTGGGATTGATCGTGTTGTCGGGGAGATGGCGTACCATTCTTGCATGTCTTCTGATCTGAATTACAAGTGCTACATTGCACCAGGTATGCTTTTTTTGCAGTTCAATTGATGCACTCATATTGCAATGCTCGGAGATTTTGTGCACAAGACAACACCTATTATGTGTTTTCAGCTCAAAATTTTTAGCTTTGACTGAATGTATAGCTAAATACGAAAGAAAACCAGCAGTAAACAGATTTCACTGAAGTTGAGCTGCTCCTTTTTTTTTCTGAAACCAGAACGAAACTGCAGCAAGAAACCAACGCACCTCATGGACGTCTACAGCTTCGGGGTCATCCTACTGGAGCTGATCACCGGAAAGCCAGCAGAGCAGCCGGCGTCCGACGACGGCTCCGTCGACATCGTCAAGTGGGTGCGGCGGCGGGCCAACGTGGCTGACGGAGCGTCGCAGATACTAGACCCCAGCATCGCCAGCGCGGCGGCGCAGAAGGGGATGCAGGCCACTCTCGAGCTCGCTCTGCGCTGCACGTCAGTGATGCCCGATCAGAGACCGGCCATGGATGAGGTCGCCCGGTCGCTGCAGGCACTATGTTTCAGCGTTCATCCACAGGCGCCGCTGCTCACTTAAATCGCTCAGGACTCTGATGGCACTTCACAGTATCTATTACTGCATAGGCCTTGCTTTTTGTACATACATGGCGATAGGATGTAGGGGGATGCAAACATAATAATAAAGAGAAATAAAGGATCAGCATGATCTCAGCTTATTCTGCCTAAGGATTTAGATTAAAAAGGACCAGCGGGCACCAAAGGAACTGATAATACGTGAGATACCAGAGGAGTATAACTAAAAGCTACAACTAGATTCAAATAGTCTGCAGGCACCATGTGCCTTGTGACTGAAACTCCAGTATAAATAAAAGTGGCAGGTTCAGGCCACAAATATGACAAGTATAAATAAATACGGGCCTTGAATGCTTCAATATTTGCAGCAATCTGGTTAAGGATCTGATTATTCAGAATGCAATGAGCACTATTAGAGGTAGGATCAGCTTGTAAATGTAAGCTATCAGTCCATCATAAGGAATATATGAGTCTTGACAGAACAAAAACAAGACTTGTATGCCATGATTATACATTGCAACATTAATAAACCCCAAAACTTCCTACTGCAACGTCTTCCTTGAAGATTTCACCGAAAAAGGGCGATAGTAAAAGCTGTACATGTGAGTGACCTTTCATAACTATAATCCAACCGTACTACAGAGCAAGTCACATACACTTCCTCATCCAGTTCATGTCCAATATCAGATAGGAATTACAATTTAAGCTTCAAATATCAGATAGCAATTATAAGCTCGTCACGATGAAATGACAGTAAAGCATTGCCACCTGCCAGCGTATTTCCAATATGACATGTTTCTAGGAAAATATGCTAATGGATCCATTGTTCTACATAAAAAAAAGTTTTGGATGAAAATGTTGCTACTTGCTTGTGTTTTGTCATAGTTTGTTCTCACGCTTGTATCAGGATCAACAATATGACATGTTTCTAGGAAAATATGCTAATGGATCCATTGTTCTACATAAAAAAAGTTTTGGATGAAAATGTTGCTACTTGCTTGTGTTTTGTCATAGTTTGTTCTCACGCTTGTATCAGGATCAACAATACAAGCAAATGAAGCATGGATCAACAATACAAGCAAATGAAGCATGGATCAACAATACAAGCAAATGAAGCTTGGATCAACAATACAAGCAAATGAAGCATGGTTAATCCAGGAAAGCATCACCTTCTACTTTAACCATAGTAAGAATATGTTCAAACAAATAGGCAAATAGTCAACCAGTGGAAAACTTACTGTTTATTAGGCAGCACAGAAACTGATAATAGAATTCAGTACATTACCAATGCACAGATATTACATAATCCATCAAATCATTTCAACACAGCATCATGAAAATTAAACATAAAAAGGAGACAATAATTATTTGGTTACCTCAACAATTCAGAGCATCTATCACAGCATAGCCCTTGCTTCTTGCACATAGCAGTGCACTTGGTGTGCGTACGCAAACAGAATATATAAATATAAAGAAAAATAAAGGATCAGTGCAATCTCAAAGCTTATCTGCAACAAGCTTTAGATTTAAAAAAAGAGCAGGCACCACAGAAACTGGTAATAAAAATTCAGAACATTACCAACACCAAAAACATTACATAATCCATTGAGTTATATCCAACAACATGAAAATTGAGTATAAAAAGACAAAAATTATTATCCGGTTACATCGAACAAACACAAACATTATAGAGGCTACAGGCAATTAAACAAACTGAACATTATTTCAGGAAACAGGCTACACATGAGGAAGTTCCTCAGCCTTCTCTACAAGATTTTGCTTCGCCTTGAAATCAAGCTCCGACTCCCAAGACTATAAACTCAATTTCCACCAAGGTGCTTGGTGGTCCTCACTATGTCGCCAAGAAGTTTGGCGACGCAATCATTCTTCCATGTCTGCAAGATCTGCTCGTGCTCTTGCTCGAGTCTGATAAACTTTTCTTCCTCCACTGCTGCTGCTGCTGACGCTAGTGTTGTAACTGTTGTTGATGCTCATTACATCACTCAAGAAGTACCAGCAGATTGTGCTATGGGGATGCCCAGGTAAAAAGCCAACCGGAGGAGCCCTGCATGGTGTGGACCTCCCAGATTCCATGTCAAAAACCATGCCTTGATCCCTACCACGCCCACCAATCCAGTATACACAGTTGCCCCTCAGTCCTGCCACACCCTCTGCATACATTGACACTGCATTGTTCCTTCCCACAAAAAGCGAGTGACCTCCCAGGTCCTTCACCACATCCCAGCAAGGCTGCCGTCGAGGATAGTACCTAAGCACCAATATCTCATTTTCCGCGACGCGACGCTGACCTCCTGCAGGCAGCTGCAGAGTAACAGTGCAGCTTGCGTTCCTCCAAACTTGGTACAGATTGCCCTCACAGAACACCAAGTTCTTCGCACTAGTGAAGGACGACACAGTGTCATAAGGTGGAGCAAAGACGGTGGCAGGGTTGAATGGGAGGTTGGCCTCAGACAACAAGGGCTCAACAGTGGCTGGTGCATTTAGGTGTGGTCCTTGCGATTCAGGAGGAACTTTCTTATAGGAAGGGATGAATGTCTCTGCACAGAACGTTACCCTCAGTGGAATAGTTGGATCCTCTCTTGGTCGGGCCTGTTCATAGCGCAGCATCCGAAAATTGCGCTGATGTTGCCATCGCAGTGGGCGGAAATTAATGCGTTCAGTAGGCTGTGGTGGCTGGAGAACAGAAAACTCTGGCTCCGAGGTCCCTGCTTCATCGGCGTTGGCAGGCTTCCGGCGCCGGCGCTCAGGGAGGCGGAGCACATGCACGTCCCCGCACTTGGTGAGGCAGTAGACCTTACCTTTGTCGGTGTAGACGACGTCGGTGAGCTGGTCCCCGCTGGTGAGGCGGACGGGTTCCATGACGGCCCACCTCCTGGCACCGGCGGTGACGTACGCGATCCTGTCGATGTCGCAGATTGCCGCGGCGGCGAAGTCGTCCTTGGCGGGGCTCGGGGTGAAGACGACCTTGGAAACCCAGCGGCTCTCGTAGATCAGCGGCGGGAGGACGATCTCCACGGCGGCGATGGGGTTGAGGAGCACGAAGACGTTCTGGCCGCTGAAGAGGACGACGGAGAGCGCGAGCCAGCCGTTGCTGGAGCCGACGCAGCGGCTTCCCGAGACGATGGCGGTGAGCTCGAAGGACCTCCGCGTGGGGAGGGAGGCGGCGTAGGGGCACCAGCGGGCGTCGTCGGCGACCACGAGGAGCGCGGGCGACGGCGGCGCGAGCGCGCAGCGCCACGCCGTGCAGGCGCCCCGCGCGCTGGCATACCACTTGAGGTCGAGGCGGTCTCCGATGCGGCAGAGGAGATCCGGCGGCAGGTCAGCCCAGCGCCGGAACGGCGCCATGGCGACCGGCGGATTCGGGATGCTAGGGTTTGGGGAGGCCGGATGCAGGCGATTCCCCTGCTGGGGAATTTTACGATCCATTGTTCGGGTGGGGGATTTTACGAAGGGGCCCTCTCGGTTACGATGCGTTTGCGGAACAGTCCAACGGGACAAGGAATCGGAACCGCTTTCCCAGGCACACAGACACAGCCCACAGCTTTGAATTTTGGTGAGACGCTTCACGTTTTAGCATGTGTTGGCGGGTATGCTGGAGATTTTCTGACATCCAAACACAAACCTAAAACGTTTTTGGCATCCAAAATTAAAAACGCACCCTACATCGTGCCATGTGCGCACGGTGAAAATTGTTTTCTTTGATTGATCGGGAAAAAATGAGTTCTTTGTACGCAATTAGATTGAAAACGGGAAGAAATTGGAGAGTTGAAAATTCACTTACGTAGCATCCCCACGGACAGTAGACCAAGTTCTTAGTCAGAAAAAAACATCGTACTTCTTCCTCCTGATTTCGGCACCCATGCCACGGCGGAGCTCTGGCACAACCCTAGCTCGTCCATGACGCTATCTTCTTCCCCTTACCGGCCATCTTAGGCATGGCGCCTCTGTCCTGACCTGGTCTGGCCACCTCCGCTGTCGCCAACTCCCTTAAATCGTCTGTCGGCCATCCCCACCGTCTGGTCGGCCTTCCTCTCAAGCCTCCTTTCCTCCTAAGCCCGCTGGAATTTATAAAGGAGGGACAGAGAGCTCGTCGAAACCCTAACGCAAAAGGAGGAGAAGGCCTACCTTGACGGATCTGCCATGGCCGGGGCCAGATTTGCTACATCCGCCTTGGTCAGGGCCTGATCTGCTAGATCTGCCTTGGACAGGGCCCGATCTGCTAGATCCGCCTTGGTCGTCGCCGGATCCGTCGTGGTCAGCACAGGGAGGCTGTGGGGCATGGGCACGGGGAGGCGATGGGCGCAGGCTCGCCGAAGGAGGTCGCCATCGGGGAAAGAGCCGCAACGGGGAGGAGCTCGCGAGTGTCGCCTGTGAGAGAGAGAGGGAGAGGGAGAGGAAAATGGAAGGGGGGAGAGAGAGGTGGAAGGCAATACCGTGCGACGCAGGCGCATGAATAAAGTGAGAGAGGTTGCCGTGCGGTCTCCGTTTTCTATGGTCATACGGAATTAAGTCTTTACCATAAATTAAACAATGTATTTTTAATCTTTTTTGGGCGATGTAGTAAACAAACCATGAGGTTACGTGCATTAGGTTTACCACCATGTAGACCCTGTTCAAAACACCAAATAGGGTTGGTTTGGGTCGAGCCAGGGGAAACAGTCGGGTCAAAATCTTTGAACTGAGATCGACTTGAAGCACCGATGATTCGGGCTATTTCTAGGGTTTCGCTGATTTGGATTGAGTTTTTCTAGGTTGGATCAGACCATGTGAGTTGGTTTGGGTTGAGCCGAGAAAAACCGTCAGGTCAAAATCTTTGGACCAAGCTCGACTCGACGCACCAGCGAGTCAGGCTATTTCTTGGGTTTCTCTATTTTGGGTTGAGTTTCTCTAGATTGCGTCAGACCACAAGACATAAGTTAAAAAACATGATCTGAACTTAACCCGATATACTGTCAGCTTGGGTCAGGTTTTTCCGGACGGGTCAGGTCAATCAGGTCTTCCACAAAGCATCCCACAATTTGTACACTTGTGTGCATTCTTATTTTGGCAGTATCATTTCAAAAGATATGCACCGGAAGATACAAGATATGACAGGCCTATAATTTGCCGTATAGTAAATATTTTATTTAAAGAGAGTAAATTTTGAAATGTCATGGGTGACGCTAAGCTAGTACATAATTTGAGAATTAGTCCTTAAATTTTGCAGTTAGCTTATGGTGCTTACTAGCTTCACTTTGCTCTGGCAGGGCAATGACTTCTTCAGGCTAAAGCCCTAAGAGAATGCATGTAGTAATGTAGATGTGCTAAGCCTTAAAATGGTGATCATCATGTGCCAAATTGACTCACAGAGTCTGTAGTCCTTCACAAAATTTACAGTAGTATAGAAGGACTGGGCAGCCTTTGGAAATCTAGTACTGTCGAGCTATATTCTGAAACCTTGGTGCAGGTGAACGACTATTTGACTTGTGTTTTGAGTAGTCTCTTTGGTGTAAAAATCCTCTTCTTAAGCTAGCCTTTGGACACTCTTTGCCCTCCTGCCGCATTCATCAAATGAAAAGAGAACTTGATCAATAATTCAAGTGATGTAATCGAACAAAAAAAACACTTTCATCAAGCTTAGCTAGGATCCAGTCCAATATAACGTTAAAAAAGTTTACACTCCATCTGTAAGGAAATAGTACAAACACAAATCGACTCCCAACAGTTATTATCGAGAAAAAAGCCAACAGACCCAATGCTATGAGCATACCCTTGTTCTAAGGTGCAGATTTGCAGGGAAACCGGCTTATCAGAATGATGAATAACATTTCAAAACCAGATCCATGAATTACACTCTACTTCAATTGAAGGCAGACATTAGGGCAGACATAACTGTTCCATTAGAGTAGAACTAGTTTTCCATAAAAATTGATACAAAACCCAAGAAACAGTAGAAAAATAGACATGCTAAACATAATCCAATAATGAATGCATATTGCCAACCGACAATGGTTTGGTAAACTAGTCCTAAAAAGAATTATCCAATCTTACCGGACTAAGCAACATGTGACTATCAAAATTGTGAAGATTGTACGTCCTCTTCTTGGAAATTGGAATGTTACAAAGCACAATATTCTTTTTATATGTTATATAGAGGCAAAAAGGAATTCAGTGGTATAGAAAGGTGGTTCACATGCTATGCTACCAAGTAAGCATGTACATATGCCTATTAGGGAGGTCGTCCACATAACACCGAGATATGCATTTTCACACATGGAACTATTGAATACAATATTCCATAGCAGCGGACAGTCTCTCTGGTCATCATTAGGGCATGTACAACCCACAGACAGCTTGCCGTCTGCAAGTCTTTTACAGACAACTCAACAGACAGCTTGTACAATGGTTATATTTTTCACTGTCTATAAAATTTTTAATGTTTGTATGTAGCTATGATCAAACATGAATATGATTTATGTTTCCTATTATATTGCTTGTTGCTATAAAATAACATATTTAAGCATTAATTAATCGTTACAAATAAGAGAAATTAGAATTATAATTATCTAAAAATAATATCCAAATTAACCATGACAATGAGGAGTAGGGTTGTTGAGTGCTCCAGCCATAGGACCGCTAGCTGCCGGCCCAGAGCAGAAGTTGCAGAGCGGGTCTGTTGCTGCTCGCGAGGGACAGTCAGGCCTGGTGGCGCTCGCTCGCCCGCAGCTGATCCATGCGTCAGCGAGAACGTCTGGGAGCACAAGCCTTTGCCGTCCTCTCGTGAAGAGACGGCTCCATTCTCTTTCTTCATTTACTGCTGTAAATCAGGGTGTTTTTTTATAATTTTCACAATATAAAGACAGCATGCTGAGGTCCGTTGTTCGTGCCCTCATATAGAACAACTTTACTTCTTTGGGGTAGTTAACAATAACGGGCTTCATAAATACCGTCTCAGTCAAATACCTTCATCATAAATGAAAAACACAATTTGCAGCTCTAAACAAGGTAAAGCAGGCCATACAAAATTGAGAAGTAAGATCAACTGCGCTATACATACCTTTCATGCTCGATAAGATCATCGCCCCACTCAATAGCGTTCTCGAACATCCCCTAGATCTCTGGCATCTTTTAAGATATTCACAGCCTCTATATGAAATGCGTTCGAAAGGCGTTGAAGAAACAAGCCTCAGACGCTTAGTTGCAATTGGATCATTTTCAGCACATTTCTTATCCATGAATTCCAGATCTTTTTTCACAATACTCAAGTAACCCCTTCCATAGGTCTTGTATGTACCTTTCCCCATAGTTCATAACATCCTTTGACACAGTTGAACACAAGTGCATTAGTAGAATTCATGTTCATATACAAAACTTCACGTCCTATTTAGGTAAAAGTGGTCAAGAAAATATTAGAGTTTGTCAAGCAGCTTACCTGCAAGTTTGCAAATGCAATTTCTGGTTCAACCATCCAAAATTCTGCTAAATGTCTCGACGTATGTGAGTTCTCTGCCTGGAACGTCGGTCCAAAGGTGTACACACTACTTAGAGCACAGGCATAAGTCTCAACCTGAAGTTGGCCTGAGACAATCAAAAAAGCTTGACGCTTGAAGAAATCATATCAAGTTTCTGGACATTAAGAAAGATATACTAGAATATAAATCAAAGTCTATTGAAGTTCAAAAAAAAACATTTTTAACAAAATGGTAATTAATGATTTTACATAAACAACAATAGGTTTCAAGTAAATGTGGTATAATAAACATTTTAAACCTCAAATCGAGT
The DNA here is from genome assembly GCF_000003195.3 of Sorghum bicolor. Classification (NCBI taxonomy): domain Eukaryota; kingdom Viridiplantae; phylum Streptophyta; class Magnoliopsida; order Poales; family Poaceae; genus Sorghum; species Sorghum bicolor. The sequence continues at coordinate 48,411,140 of NC_012875.2, forward strand.
GTGTGCCCATGCCTTCAAGGTCACGAGTTTGTCCGATATATAGATCTTCTTAATTCTGATATTATTGTCAGTAGCTTTGTTATCTTTAATTTCTGTTTGGGTAGATGTGTATTTGCACACTTCTCAAAGCGAATCTAATGGATGGGAGAGTGAGGGCATGTGCCCTTAAGGGCAGAAAAACCGCCTTCATGGGGTGTTAGTTAGAATCAAAATCATCAGGACTTTGTTTTCTTTAAAAATCATGGATCACTTTTCTCTTTAAGTCTAACCCAATAAAGTAACGCTGAGGTCTCTCTTTTTGTTTGGACTGGTTGTTATGCGCGTCGCCTGCACAGGATCAATACGCTTCGGTTATCCTGGCATATGTTAATTATGCATCTTATTAATACCTTTTCGATTCAATGACAGAGAGAAGAGAATACGACCATCCGTTGCTAGAGTTCGAGATACGTGAAATACAAGAACAACTTACTGGGTTCCTGTGTTTCAAGAGAGATTATCCCTACATTTTTTATGAAGGCGGGAACTAATTCGTACTACTTTATTTGTTATTCTAGACAGCTTGTTTGTATACATATATTATGGATGTTTTGAGGTGTTTTGTGTAACTTATCTGATGCGTACGTTATACATCTGGTTCACTGTAATTATCTTCTACTGCGCTATATATCCAGTGGACTCCCTCCATTTTCAAGAAACCTGACGTTTAGAATATGATTGTGGTAACCAATGAGTGATTCATTAGGAGTTAGTTTTCCTTCTTTGTCCCTAATAAATAGGGTTGTGGTTGCTCTTGAGAAAGTTAACCATCTCGGCTAGTGTGTGGCAGCCGGCAGCTTCAGTGTTGCGTCTCAGGTTCGAACCTCGGCATATTAGGGCATGGTGCGGCGAGGGAGCAGGCAAGAGCGTGTGAGGATCGAGGCACCGCGTGATTAATCAGGAGTTGGATGGTCGGAGTCTAACGGGAGGGAGGGGTAAACGAGTGAGGCGATCAGGAGTTGGACGGTCGCGAGCGTAACACGGGAGGAAGGGGTAAACGAGTCCAAAGTCTCCCCCGCATCGGTAGAACGCTAAGTTTTGTAAAAATTACATGTGAGCCTAGAACGTCGGGTTTTTTTTTAGTATGGAGGGAGTATCGATCTAGAGCCTTACTCACTGCCAGGTGTGGTGCTCAGCCGTAAGTGTCAGTCACAAATTCACCGTTGGGTGTGCTGTTGAGCCGGCAATGATTATGCCATGCATAACACAGCGGGGTTTAAGCATAAGCCAACAGTGATATATCAAGTTTCTGTGCTAGCTCAAGTGTCAACCCAGCAGCAATAAAATATTATTGCCAGTTGATAAGCCGACTCGTAACCTCGTGCTTGAATTATTTGAATTATTTGGCTGTTAAGTCATGGCTAAAAATAGTATTAGTTGATTTATTATGAAAAAAAAACTACTAAATAGCAGATAGATTTGGCAAATAATCTCAAATGAATAAGCTAGAGGCTTACAACCAGAGAAAAATTATCACATCTGACGTAGTGAATTTGTAAAAAAATTGTGGGCCTACAGATGGATTTCTAAGAGGGAAAATTGCAGTAGGGTAGATTGCAATTTAACTCTACTCTCACAATCAGCTAGCCAAGGAGCTCTATAAATATCGGAAGCAGACGAAACGTTTCCTAGTGCACGGTAATTCTACGCGTACGTGACTAGTGAGCCTTCCGACTACTCTTGTTGACCTGCTCGCAATAATGATCTAAACTTAGACGTCGTTTTCTTCCATTATTGTCTTGGACCTCTGTAATCTTGTCATCCAAGAAGTACCAGCAGCAGACTGGCATGCACGAGGGAGGCAGTGCTTTGGCGGCGGAAGGGTGAGGTGTCGAGGTCCTGGTGACCATGTCGAACACCATGGGCTCATTCCTCGATTGCTCATTGATCCAGTACACGCTGTTGGCCGTCACGCCTGGCGCATCCCTTGGTAGCAGCACCACGGGATGGTTCTTGCCGACGAACACCGAGTAGCCTCCCAGGTCCGGCACCGCGTCCCAGCAGCATGGGCGGCGCCGGCGCTCGGGGTTGTACTTGAGGACGAACATGTCGTCTCTCAGCATGACGAACCGCCCACCGTCCGGCGTCAGCCAAGAGCGGGCGCCGGCGGCGTTCCGCCACACTTGGTACAGGTTACCGCCGAGGAAGAAGACATTCTTGACGCTTGTGAACTTGGACGCGGTGTCGTAGGGCGGCGCGTAGACGGCGGCGGGGTCGAACGGGTGGCCGGCGCGCTCGGCCATCATCAAGGGTTCAACGACGGGCCTCCGTCGCTGTCGCTGGGGAATGTGGAGCACGTGCACGTCTCCCAACAAGGTGACGCAGTAGACCTTGCCGTCGTCGGTGTCGTAGGCCAGGTCGACGAGCTTGTCCCTCTCCCCAATGGCGATGTCGAGGATCATCCACTTCATGTCCCGTGTCTTGACGTAGGCCAGCCGACGCAGGTCGCAGATAGCAATGGCGACATAGTCATCAGGCTTGGGGTTTGGCGCGAACACGATCTTTGGCACAGGCTTGTTGTCGTTCCTCAGCGGGAGGAGAGGGATCTCCTTGCCGCCGGAGAGATGGCTCACGAGGTAGATCCCCGGGGCCAGGCTGCAGGAGGAGCTGCGGCCGGCGTCGACGGCCAACCAACCGTTGCTGGAGCCGACGACACAGAGGCTGCGATGACGACGTCGAAACGTGGTGAGGGGGAACAATCGGTCCGCCGGAAGGAACAGGGCGAACACCTCCGGGAAGTGCCGGTAGAGGGGAGAAGCACCGGGTGGTGGGACGGTGACGGTGACGAGCGAAGGGATTGGCGGCGGGAGGGCGGCGCGCCACGCCGTGCAGACGCTGCGGGCGCGACAGTAGAATTCTAGCAGGTCGAGGCCGTCGCCGATGAGGGCGAGGATCTCCGGGGGAATGTCCGCCAAAGGACCGAACGGCGCCATGGTGACAGCCTTTGGATCGGATTTCCGAGAGACGGCAAGCAATCTCTCGAACTAGGTTAGGAGCTACGGGAGAATTCAGATATGGAGGATAGTATGCTCCAAAGTACATCAAAGAACATCATTGTATATTACAAGAACGTACATGTTGTTGAAGTCCTTAAGTATCAAATTTAATTATCAAATAAACAAAGAAAAGGATCCAAATGAAATCAACATCTAGACTTAGTGTTTTATCTGACAGAATTCCACGAGTTTTAGTGTTTGTCTATTTCTGCAGGGGGTTATCACAGAATAAGGAAGAAAGGCCCACATGTCAGGATTACATAGAGATAACAACGCACCGTGCAATTTTCCACCATCTAGAAGACTCCAGAAGCCACGGGAAGGAAGCGGAGGCCGAAAGAGGCCAGGCCCAGGGCGCCCGCCCTGGTGACTTGGGCGCCCGCCCCCTGTTGGATTTCGTTCGGGACTCTCTTCGCACACGATGTTCCACCGACCTAATGGATCAAGGATAATGTAGTACCACATCGCCTACCGACCCAAAAACGCATAGAGGAGGAGGACTATATAAGGAGACCCCCTAGCCCCTGGAGGATACAAGAAATTATCATAGAGATTGAGGGGTGCCCTCGAAGGAAAACCTCTTCTCTAAATAATATTTCTTTTTAGGCTTAGCAACCAATGTAAGTAGAAATAGATCTTCTAGTTTCTACTAGATTGAGAGAGGTAGAGTGGAGGTGTAGATCGGAGGAAGGCCGGCCTATCGGTGTCTACTCCGAGTTGTACCTACGGGATCAAGTCTCCTAGCCCGAGGCTTGCTTCTAAGATTCTTCAGTAATTCGACTTCTAATTCTAGTAAGTTCTTGTTTTATTGTTCTTTGGTTTATGAGTTTACTTTAATCCTCTTCCGGTTGAGTATTAGAGTAATCACTTGCTAGCGTAAACGTGGTGTTTAGGCTAGGGTACTCATAGATATCTCCTGACTAGCTGGACCGTGGTAGTAGCGAGGAACGTGACATTTCTGAGTTACCTTTGTATCCCATATCTTGTTAGCAGAACGGGTAGGGTTTATAGGTGCGGGTCGAACATCCTTTGTCTTGTCTAGATTCCGTGAGCCTCCCCAATAGAACAGTAGATCATCCTTATCAAGGTTAGAACGAGACTACGGTTGCAGTCTTCTCTATACATCACTCACATCGAGAAACATTCTTTGTAGCCTAAAGGGGTAGTAGCAATAGATTTAATTAGTCAGATGCACCCTTTCTCCCAGTGGTAAAAATATAAATACGATAACTCTGGATAACCTCCCGGGTGAAATGCTCACCGATATCCGTGCGCTTGCGGATCATTTCCTGATTGCGTTACCAAATATCAACAAGCATTTCTGGCGCCGTTGCCGGGGAGAAAGACGGTTTGCTGAGATAACTTTGAGTCTTGCTATTATCTTGTATTATACTTTTATACTTTTATTCTTTTATCTTTTTATTTTTATGGATAACTTAAATTCCATACTATTGTTGAATTCTTTGCACCTTCGGAGACTAGCCATAGACCATGGGAGTCAACACGTCCTGCCCCTAATTATGATCTGTGTCCGGAGTTGATTGCAATAGGTCAAAATCAACCCTTTTCTATAGCCGAGGTCCTATCTTTTAATCAAGAAGATAATGCACTTTTAGCTACACCTAGGGAATCTGTTAATCTTTCTGTAAATTCTGGTTTAGACCTAGCCCTACAAGACCATGTTTTTCCTAGATATTTTCACATTGGTCTTAATCATATAACCTTTGGTAGAGTCCTTCTTTCTTTATCTATTAGTAAAGGAAGGTATGTCTTCATTCGTGGACATCCTTCTTGTACTAGTCTTCATAGAAAAATCTTAGAGATAGAGAAGGAATCATCTCCCATACAAGGAGAGGAAGTTTCAATAGCCGATTTCCAAACATTTCAATCCCATAATTCGGCTATCCAACCCATCCTTGAGCTTAATAATTTCTACTATGCTTTTTCTCTTGAACCTCCCGATAATCCTATGAATCTCTCTAGACATCCCATGCATAAGAAGGATGATCGAGAAGAGCAACATCAATGGCTAGAGGGCATTAAAAATCCATGTGCTATCACCATTGAATGGATAGATAAAACAAACTTGACAGACAATCCTAGAGGAATTTTAAGCATTCATGAAGAATCATCCTTGGAGTTTGAGAATGAGAGAAACAACAGTGAGCATGGAAGTTATTTCATAAATACCTCACCCAGTCCTTGCTCATATAAAACATCTCTCCAATCAATTTGTCTCTCCATCCTTACCACATTTGAGATCTTCAACCCTCTCTTCTTTTCTATTTATAAAAACTTTAAAAGAGCGGTTGTCGATGCATATGTCTATAATAAATATTGCAGATCTCGTTGAGTTAATTGATGGTTTCCCAAGGACAAGCTTAGTGTCCTAAAACAAGCACTTCTAATTATTTGCAACATTGCCTTGTGTATTGAGCATATAAAGATAATTGTAGAAATATTCCTTCGGGTATTCGTGTCACTAACCTTTCTAGGATTGGAGCAAGAAGATCCGAGAAATGACAAGCACAAGGTATGTCCAACCAATCATCATGCAACATTGAATTAAATTCATCCAATCTTGAATTTTGCAAAATTCAAGCTTGGGGGAGTACTTTACATAAAAACATCATTTGCCATGTTGCTATGTTGGTTGTCCTTACTTTTGAGACATGCTCAATTTGTTAAATACTAATCACACTACTTCATCTCCACTTGAGTAGATCTCTATAAATGCTCTCATGCTACCTTTATCTGCTTTAGTATATGTCTAGGTTTGGAATAGTTTCATTTATCTTTTAGTTTAGGAATGTTAATCTTACTTACAAAGGATTTTTAAATTAAGCGTGGTGCTTAGGTTAAATAGCCTTCCTTAATCTGATTAGACATGGTGTCTAGGTTGATTTTTGAGCCGATAGTATGCTATAGTAGATATGGGATATTTTGTTGGACTAACCCCTACAGGAAAACTTTCAATATCAACCTGGGAAGTCCTGAGATAAACTCACATTGGAAATGAAGAAAGTGACACATGAAGTTTAACAATTTGCACAAGAAAGACGTAGCTCAAAATAGATGATTCATGGAGGGTGCCACAAACACGATGCACAACCGCTAAGAAAGGAAAGCTTCCACAAGGTAATACTGTACCGTCACTCTTCAAGTAAGGTAACATTTTAAGGTACTTGACTATCACTTTTATAAGCTTCTCCTTGGTTCTGGCGTTCACATAAAATAAAGAGACAAACATGTATGATTTGTAACTCCAAATTAACCAACTCAATTAATTCAACATGTTTAGTCCTTTAATCTTTGTTCTTAGTGATACCTTCGTGATCTCACACTCCCAATCATATAAGCTAAAATGTTGCACATTCAATCTTTGGGAAGATATAAAGAAAAAAAGACATATACATAGATAGATTATCTTTACATTAGGTCGATCAATCTGATCTGACAAATGTTTTAAATACTACACTCATGATCTTATTATCCATCAACTTTGTCTTGCTCACTATGCTTAAGGTTAGAGAAGAACAATTACACTTCTGGTTCTGTTGGTGTTTTCCACCAACAGGGCCTATGCACTTGATCTCTGCCTTGTCTCTATGAACAGGTACACTTCGAACAAAACATGGAAGAGTTTTACAACTCCCAGACTCCACCAAGTGAAGGACCGGGATCTACGAGCACAAACACATTGGAAATCAGACACTTAGTTTCCCAAAGGAAATATTGAAGAACCTCTGTGTCCGAGTTGGTACCTTGTACGCTCCAGCAAACTTCGTGGTGATAGAGACTGGTACTGAGGAGAGGGCACCCATCATCTTAGGGAGGCCATTCCTAAACACCAGAGCTGTCATCTACGCTAATGCTGCCAAGATCAGTTCCTACATCAAGGGGAAGAAGGAGACTTTCCTTCCAGAACAAGACTACCCAAACTTCAGAGCAATCCCGACATGAACCAAGGAAGAGGACCAACAGGAGGAACAGGAACAAGCAAATGTGGACCGAGTCAACTAAGATGGTCACTGCAACTCAAGGAGGTCAAGATCGTCGACTCAAGTCATCTTTCTTGATCAAGAAGGACGACCCTAGTGTTCCAAGCATCGAGTGCACAATCAATAGATACTCTTTTTAGAAGACACTCTACGACACCGGATCTGACGTCAACATAATGGCCGCAGTCACTTATCAGCTCCTGCATGGGACCATGCCTCTACAACCAATATACATTCAGCTCCAGATGATTTTCAGGTCATTAACATGAGAGAAGGCGAGTACGATCCACCCACCATCCTTGGAAGACCGTTCCTCAACACTATCAAAGCAATCATCTACATTGGAACCGGAGAAGTCCACATATACTTCCCCTCTGAGAAGGTACACAACTATTTTACTGACCTTAACTATATAGTTGAAGATTCTAAGCAGGTCAGGACAAGAAGAAGACAACGCAACCACAACAAGAGGAGGCAAATCATCAAGGACGGACGGGTAGACTACGAAGGAGAAGTGATAAAGTCTGAAGACATATAGCTTGAACAGAACTGTCCTGAGGAGACCGTAGCACCGAGTCAGGTATGGAGAGAGAAGATAGTTACACACGAAGAGGAGGCGCCGCCGGAACCACCGACTACGCCACCTAGCGAATCCCAGGACGACTGAGAAAACGGAGAGTCCCATTCGGAGGACTTAAAAATACCGAACGCCTTGCCAAGAGGTAAACTTGGTAGTTATCCTTTTCCATTCAATAGTTTGCTTAGTTAATCAGGTTCATGCTATCTTGAAAAGAAAATAAAAATGTTAAAAAACAAAACATAGTAAGCCCCATGTGAGTATGCTCATGGCATAAAATCCATAAGTACATTCACTGTGGTGGCATAAAAATAAAATAAATAAGTTTTCATCTTACAATAAAAATATAAAAAATAATAAGTGCATGATCCTGCTAAATAAGTAATATTTATTGAGGAGGCTCAACATGATAAAGGCTAGATATTTATGCTAACACTTAACCAGTTGCACAAAGCTTTGTTGTCTATTTGAGCTCTACAGAATTTAAGAATCAAGAAGACTAGCAGACGGAGGACATTCTAATCGCTGTCAGAATGCTGCTGACTTTCAAATACACCTCTGCCACCTGCTAGCTACATCAGAAGAAATTACGTCAAAATCCAGCTTGGGGGAGAGCACCCCCATTTATCCAGCTAAGTGTTTCTACTCGCGTTTATACTTTACTCAAATAATAAAAAGATGCATAATCATGAAAACCTAAATAAAAATTTTGTGCTTATATATATATATATATATATATTTGCTTAGTTTGCTAAATAAATAAATAAATAAAGTTTGCTATGAACCCTCATGATAAGCTCTCACATGGAAATGATGAATAGTTGCTCTGCCATGATTAGTTCTTAAAATTAAAATCTCTCTCAAGTTTAGGCATGACTGTTATGAAGTAAGATTTGCTCTAAACCTGAACTTGTGGGAAGAGTACTTGATCTAAAATCTAAGTTGTTAACGGATATGATATGGGAAGGTTGAGCTGCTATTTATCTGTTCCTAGAGATGCTAGAATTCTGGAGAATTTTATCTTTGAAAATCTTTAAATTTACACATGATGAGTTTCCTACCACAGCCATATATACATGCTTATTAGACTTTGAGCCACACATTTACTTACTGCTTATGAGCATTGAGTGTGGTCAAGCTGTGTAGACCCTTAGGAGCTTGTCATGTGGTTAAAATCAAGATTCACTTGCACGTTCACTCATACATGCTACTTCTACTCCGGAAGTACCATCCACATATATCCTCTCATTTCCATCTCCAGAATCACCCAAAAACATTCTACTCCTAATTCAGGAAAGAATGGCCAAAAATATTTCTGTTTTTCCCTGTGGAATAAATGCTCGAGTTATTTTGGTTACTACCACTTGCTACATTATTTCAGAAGATGAGTGCTCTAGTAAAAAAAGAGAAAAGAAAAAAAAAGAGAAAAATACGAGGAAATAAAAATGGGCAAGTGCCCGGAACCTCGAAAGAAAATAAAAAGTGAGACGAGAGGTAAAAATGGACAAGTGTCCGACAGTAGAATTAGGGGTACAAGATACCCACCTGAGAGGAAAGAAAAAGAAAATATAGAGCATCTCATTCTCTCCAAAAAGCTTGAAGTGCAAGAAAGGTATGTATCCCCTCAAAAGAGCAAAAGTAGAATTAGACTTTCACCATTATTATCACCATCATCACCATACACCATTCATTCGCCACACATGCACATCTTGATTTGACTTATTGACTTGTTTCTCTAGATCCATGGTTTGACTATGCAATAAATGTCTTATAAGTATGTATTAGCTATCTCCCACCTATGAGCTCCAGATATCAAAACCTTATTAGAGTAGGGTGAGAGAGAAGGCAATGTCACTATGCCTTATACCACAAATACTACATACTTTGAGAGAAGGCATATACCGTTACTGCCTTGGTAAGGATCCAGAAATACCACAAAAGAGAGATTTGAGAGAATCATATAAGGAATCTCTGAGTTTTATTTGAAAATCTGCAAAAACCCCAGAGCTATAGCTGATCAAGAATAAGAGACATGGCGCTTGACTTGACCGTCCTATCTTTTAACCGCTCAAGACACAAGTAACGGTTACAAGCCCCATGGTCAAAGGTAAAATGAGTAAGTTTTAAGTCTTAACAGTTTATTCTAACTCAGAGATGAGATTTTGCTTGAATGCGTGTGTACTTAAAAGACATGAAACCACTACAGAAACTCTTGAGTTCATCCTTGCTCAGGGACGAGCAAGAGGTAAGCTTGGGGGAGTTTGTTGACGGTCCTTAAGTATCAAATTTAATTATCAAATAAACAAAGAAAAGGATCCAAATGAAATCAACATCTAGACTTAGGGTTTTATCTGACAGAATTCCATAAGTTTTAGTGTTTGTCTATTTCTGCAGGGGGTTATCACAAAATAAGGAAGAAAGGCCCACATGTCAGGATTACATAGAGATAACAACGCACCGTGCAATTTTCCACCATCTAGAAGACTCCAGAAGCCACGGGAAGGAAGCGGAGGCCGAAAGGGGCCAGGCCCAGGGTGCCCGCCCTGGTGACCTGGACGCCCGCCCCCTGTTGGATTTCGTTCGGGACTCTCTTCGCACACGATGTTCCACCGACCTAATGGATCAAGGATAATGTAGTACCACATCGCCTACCGACCCAAAAACGCATAGAGGAGGAGGACTATATAAGGAGACCCCCTGGCCCCTGGAGGAGACAAGAAATTATCATAGAGATTGAGGGGTGCCCTCGAAGGAAAACCTCTTCTCTAAATAATATTTCTTTTAGGCTTAGCAACCAATGTAAGTAGAAATAGATCTTCTAGTTTCTACTAGATTGAGAGAGATAGAGTGGAGGTGTAGATCGGAGGAAGGCCGGCCTATCGGTGTCTACTCCGAGTTGTACCTACGGGATCAAGTCTCCTAACCCGAGGCTTGCTTCTAAGATTCTTCAGTAATTCGACTTCTAATTCTAGTAAGTTCTTGTTTTATTGTTCTTTGGTTTATGAGTTTACTTTAATCCTCTTCCGGTTGAGTATTAGAGTAATCACTTGCTAGCGTAAACGTGGTGTTTAGGCTAGGGTACTCATAGATATCCCCTGACTAGCTGGACCGTGGTAGTAGCGAGGAACGTGACATTTCCGAGTTACCTTTGTATCCCATATCTTGTTAGCAGGACGGATAGGGTTTATAGGTGCAGGTCGAACATCCTTTGTGTTGTCTAGATTCCGTGAGCCTCCCCAATAGAACAGTAGATCATCCTTATCAAGGTTAGAACGAGACTACGGTTGCATTCTTCTCTATACATCACTCACATCGAGAAATATTCTTTGTAGCCTAAAGGGGTAGTAGCAATAGATTTGGTTAGTCAGATGCACCCTTTCTCTCAGTGGTAAAAAATAAATACGATAACTCTGGATAACCTTCCGGGTGAAATGCTCACCGATATCCGTGCGCTTGCGGATCATTTCCTGATTGCGTTACCAAATATCAACACATGTATACTACATGAACATCACAGAATACACCATAGAACATCTCTAAATACATTACAGAACACCACATGTATACTACATCAACATCACTAAATATACCATACTAAAAACATTATAGAACATCGTATATATATTACATGAAAATCACATATATATATATATATATATATACTAATAGAACATCACTAAATACAACATAGAACATCATTAAATACATTATAGAACATCACTAAATAAATCGTAGAACATCATATATGTACTGTGTGAATATCACAAAAAACACTATAAAACATCACATGTATATTACAAGAACATGACATGTATGTTAGCAAACATAAAAAAAATCATAAAACATCACATGTATTTTATTTTATTCTTTTCTTTCTTTTTCAATTTTTATTTCTTTTCTTATATTATTTTTATTTTTTTCATATGATTTTTCATTAAAGGAAAAAATAATAAGATACAAAAACTGAAAGAATAATGAAAAATCATATGAAAAAAACAAAAATAATATAAGAAAATAAATAAAAATTGAAAAAGAAAGAAAATAATAAAATAAAATAAAATAAAGTTAAGAATAAAAAAATACAAGAATAGTAAAAAAATCACATAAGGAAAAAAGAAATATGAAATTGAAGCAAAAGAAAAGAAAAGGAGAAAGGAAAAAAGAAAAGAAAAAACAGAACATGCTACTTACCACAGGAGTGGAATCGCGCTCACGAAGTGAAAGTTACGCGGGAAAACCTATCGGACCGTGGCTCCCGTCCGATCGTTCGGACGGGAAGATTGCCGATGGATCACCTCGAGCCCTCAATCTCCCGCACCTAAGGATGGGAACCGGTGCTCAGTACCCATGGTTTTCTTAATATAAGAGTAACTCCAACATTTTTGTAAATAGGTTTGACATTTTTGTTTTTTGCTAAAACTCTGAAAATCTTCTATTTTGGTAATTAGGCTTGGTATTTCTAGTAAGTTGGCAAATTCTCCTCCTTTCTTGGCATTTATGCAAACCTAGAATAGGTTTGGCATACTGCATGCGCGTGCTTTTATAGCGAGCTGACAACCTGATGCTTCTTCATTGACAACCTCTATCTAAGTTCTCTAGCACCTTGTAAAAGATCTTAAAAGAGTAAACAAGGTGCTTCCTTAGCAAGAGTTTACCTAACCAATTCTAGGAGCAAGGTCACACAAACCTATGTCACTAGTACTTTACAAACCGGGAAGAACATGCACCTTGTTTACTCGCTATATACAAGCTTGTGTATGGAGAATGCAAATCACCGAGAAGAGTAGACAATATTGACACGGTGATTTTTACTGAGGTTTACTTGGTTGCCACCAAGCTACGTCCTCGTTGTGGCGATTCACCCACTTGATGGATCACGAGCTAATTGGCAATCTAAAGCCAAACCCTCAGCGAGGGCCGCACATCCACTCTTAAGGTGGGGATCCTCCAAGCCACAAGCAATCCGCTAGAGTTGCTCTTCGCGATCCTCGTAGGGTGAGCACCGTATCCCTCACAAATCCTCCTCCGGAGCGCCACACAATCTTCTTGCATGCTTCAAACAGAGTCACAATCGACCAAACCGTCTAGGTGATGGCAATCAACAAGAGTAACAAAAAATTCTCAATCACAAAGATTTCCTAGTGCCACCAAATGCAAATCCCGAATGCACACACTAGACTCTCACTGCCTCACTCAAAATAGCACCAAGCATGAGAGGAAGAGGAAGGGGAAATGGTGGATCTTCAACCTCTCATCCACACCCACAAAGGGCTCTCAATCTCTCCAAGAAATCTAAGCTCAAATCCATGGGAGAGAAAGAGGAGAGGAGGAACCCTAACTCCCTTGCGCTCCAAATATGGAGAGAGAAGAGTAGGAAGAAGAAAACTGCTCCCACATCTACTCAGCTCACGCTCCCAATAGTATTTATAGTGCATGGGACGAGAACTTCTGGTCTGACCGTTGGAGCCTCGGTCTAAGCAGATCTGATCATTGTGGCCAATCAGATCCGACCGTTGTGAGAGACTCAGACCCATCAGAACTTCCACTGGAACTTCTGGTCAGAGACCGGAAGTGAATCTTAACACGCGAGGGCATGCACAAAGGCTCCTATGTGGACTTTCGTTCATGGACCGGAACTTCCGGTTATGGACCTAAACTTCTGTTCATGGACCGGAACTTCTGGTCAACAACCGAAAGTGTTTTCTCAAACGCGAGCGCACCTCTCACAGCCTAACCGGAACTTACTGTCAGGCTGACCGGAACTTCCATCGGAACTTCTGGTCCTATATTCTCAGCACCATCTCAAACTTTATTAGGTTGCTAACTTTTAGCTCCAAACTCCGAATTCGATGATCTTAGACATTTTGGAAAGTTTACTCAGAGGGCTACACAATCCATATGAATATTCAATCCAAAAGTCATTCTAATGTCTAGAGAACACTGAAACACCTCTCTCTCTTCACAAAGTTGATCAAAATCAACTCCAACACCTTCTCCTTTGAAAATGTGCCAACACCACAAAGTGCACTATGTGCATGTGTGTTAGCATTTCACAAACATTTTTATAGGCTTTCTCATGCAATTCATCACGTCACTAAGCACTAGGTATATGCAAATGAGACTCACACTTAGTGGCACCAGATAACCATTGCAATTAAAGATTTTCCCTCTTTATAGTACGGTTATCTATCCTAAATCCGGTCAAGCACTTCTCTACTCAACTTAGACATGTGAAATGAAATGTCCTATAGGTTATACCTTTTCCTTGCGCTTTCCATTCCAACTCCTTCGATGTTGATGCAACATATACACCAACCAATCACCAAATGATATAATCCACTTCATATCATCATGTGATCGTATTGGTTCATCGATCTTAACCTCACTTGCTCTTCACCGTTTGAAAGCCCAAGTTTGGTTTTGGTAATTAATGACACCAAGTTGCTAATGCCTTGTGTTTAAGTGATTTGAGTTAGGCATAGCAACACATGTGATGAAGGCACATGGTGGCATGGAAAGGTGGCCACATGATTACAAAGAGTTGAAGCATGAAGTGGAGATCATGGTGATAGACGAGGAGCAAAGTTATCAAGGCAAAGGTATAAACATAGGGTTGTACTTTTGCCGGTCTAAGATGAGTAGAGAAGTGATTGACCGGGTTTAGGATAGATAGCCGACTATCAAGAGGGGAAATCACGGTCAGCTCTCGAATCAAGTGCTACTAGGTCCATATCTTGAGCATATGCATTAGGATCAAGTAAAGTGCTAACTTAACTCCTTTGGGGAAAATGTTTGTGAAAAGCTAACACACTTGCACTTTGGTGGTGGACACTTGTTGGTGTTAGCACATTTACAAAGGAGGTGGAGTTCCTAGGGTTGAGAGGGGTGTGGGTTCCTCTCTCCCTCCCGCCGAGCTTGCGAGGCGGGATTCGGCGCTTTTGAGAAAATTAAGTGTATTTTTTCTATTACGCCGGTGGGAATTTTAGAGAAGTCGCGGGAGTGTTTTCTCACTGAGAAACACTCACCGGACGCTGAGTGCAGAGGCACCGGACGCTGGCCTCAGCGTCCGGTGAGCTTGACCCTGCTAGGGTTAAGCACCGGACGCACTCTGAGAGCGTCCGGTGGTTAGCGTCCGGTGTGAGGGGTTTTTGCAACCCTCTCTGCGCACGAGTCCGGTGAGCACCGGACCGTCCGGTGCCTAGCGTCCGGTGAGGTCGCGAGTTTGACATACTCTCTGCGCACGAGTCCGGTGAGCACCGGACCGTCCGGTGCCCATCGTCCGGTGTGTTGCAGGTAGCCGTTAGAAACTGACACGCGAAATCGAGGAAGGACACGTGGCCAACTCTAGTGCACCGGACGCTGGGTGTCGAGCGTCCCGTGCTCACTTAGTAGCGTCCGGTGCCCCCGTTTACAGCCCAGTGAAAACAGCCAACGTGTAGTTTTCTTGAGGGGCTTATAAATAGTTGGTGGCCGGCTTTGGGAGGCTTACTCTTGCACATTTGATTACTTGAGACATACATTGAGCTAGAGAACACTCCCTCCACTCATCTCCTTGCTTGATTGCTCATCCTAGTGAGATTGAGTGAGATTCAAGTGCATTGCTTTGAGAGTTGCATTTAGTGGCACTTGATTCTTGAGTTTGCTGCGGATTTCTTGTTACTCTTGGGTGTTTCCCGACGCCCTAGACGACTTGGAGCAGTGGTGGTGTTGAGCTCGTGATTGGAGATTGTTTCGAGCCTCACCAAGTGATTTGTGAGGGGTTCTTGAGCCTTCCCCGCGGGAGATCGCAATTGGCTACTCTAGTGGATTGCTCGTGGCTTGGAGGATCCCCATCTTGTGAGTGGATGTGCGGCACCCGCTGAGGGTTTGGCTTTGGATTTCCAATTAGCTCGTGATCCATCAAGTGGGTGTATCGCCACAATGAGGACTAGCTTGCCGGGAAGCAAGTGAACCTCGGTAAAAAATCTTTTGTCATCTCTTGCCGAGGATTCTCTTATTGTTGTGATTGATTGATTGGCTATATTTCTACTCTACAACGTCGGTATAACAATCACTCACCTCTCCTTTACTTTTGTGCATACCTTGCTAGTTGTGTAGCTTGTTTAGCTTAGTTCTCTTGTTGTTGTGCTTTAGTGTTTAGCCTTGTACTAGTTTGTATAGGTGGCTTGCATAGCTTAGTTGAGCTAGTGCTATAATTGCTTCGCCATTTGTTTTACTAACTCACTTGCTTAGTGAAGTTTGTAGAAATTTTAAATAGGCTATTCACCCCCCCTCTAGCCATTTGGACCTTTCACCGTTGTCTTGGACCATCGGCACCAAGTCTTGCTCAAGCTTCATCGTCACACGCGGTCCCTCGCTTCAAAGCCTTCAACTTGCCCTTCACTCTTGCAACCGGTCCATTGAGCCAAGCCTCATCTTGATCTTCTCCACCTTGGTCACATGACTCCATGTCATGTCTCATATGCAATTGTCACACCCGGATGTAAGAGAGCATTCAGGTGCCAAATCACATGTGCGCCAGGATCTCAAATTCACACACATGGTCCGACATCATCAATGGTACAAAACACAGTGTTCAAACGAATTACATAAATGAGAGTAAATGTACCATTATTACAAGCCAAAAGTTTATCAAAGTACGGAGGGGAAACATAAACTAAACTGTTCCATAAATAAAAGGGGAAACTAAACGCCGACGTAGCAGGACCACCTTGCCACAGGAAGGTCGACGGTAGAACCACACGAGCCTAACAACCAGGAGACTCAGGGTAATCCTCAGGGAAATCGCAATTGTACTCCTGATCGTCCGAGCAACCTTTAAGGATTATAGCAAGGGTGAGCTCATGTCGAACTCAGCAAGCACAGACGGAAAGTAATGACATGCAAGGCTTAAAACAAGATAAAGCTGACTTGGTTTGACTGCGGTAGCATTTTAGTTGATCGCTTTTAATTATAACAATTACTAGAACAACCTATTACTAAATATGAGTAGCATAAACCCAACCCTTAATTAGTGTAAGTAGTAATTAGCATCTTTTAAAAGACTATCCTAATTATTAAAATATTCCAGGGATTAACCCCAATTATTACCACAGGATAGCAATCCTGCCATCACGGAATAGCCATTCCGCCAAAACACGAGGTAGCAACCTTGCCAAGGTCCATCTCCAAGTAACCAGTGAATCCAATTTGCTCATCAAGTGAGGGTCTGGGCCGCTCGTGACCGTGAGCACGGCTGATATATCAGTTTTACACTCTGCAGAGGTGTGCACGTTCACTCCAAGTCGTGATTCCCATTTGCCCGGGGTCGCGACTCCCCAAAACACTGCCAAGGTGAGCAGGCAGGGTCTCACTACGAGACCTTTCACAGGGTCCAACTAATAGGATGCCACTCGCAAGTTTTTGCCGGGGCGCTCGGCAGTCGATACCCATAGCCATGGCGTACCGATCAACCGACAACTTAATATTCATTACCCAAGTTACTTCCTCACGCCTACCCGGAAAGTAACACCCTACTAGTGGAGGTCCTGCTAATTAGTCAAGCCAGAGCCATATAGCTTGGAGCTGCACTGTAAGTCCCAGGGGGCCGCTCCCTGACTAAGTCCTTACGGAGAGCAGAGACGGGTACGCCCGGCAAACCGGACCACCAACGGTACCCGCTCCCCCTGTCACCACCATCATCACGATGCTCGTAAGCATCCAACATCGCCATCACCGCAGTGACCAAAGATTCAGCACAATTTAAGCATCAAGTTGAGTAGAGACTAATACTTGTTTAGGCATGTGTATGAGATGAGTAGAGCAGCTAAGCAAACCTAGTATAGCCTAGTCTACCCAAATACATAACCCCCAGGTGAGCAAGGAATAATAAGTAAAGCTAGTCATGTCCTTAGGGTTTGCATTCATTGGACACATGCATAAAAAGTAAATGACATTAATGAGTAGGTTCAAAATGATCAAACGGTGTCTGCACTTGCCTTGATCGAAGTCAGGTTGCTCGAACTCAGCGGGATCCTGAACCTCTTCCTTCACGAACGTCTCGTTGGCTATACGCGACAATCATCAATCATAGGAACAATACATGCAAGCAAACAAACTTAATCATAAACAGTACACCAAAGCATGCGAAAACAAAAAGCAACTGCACTACTGTAATCTACTCGACGAAACGAAACCATAGCGACCAGAATCACCTAAATCGGAATTACGATGCAAAAGTTATGGCTAAAACAAGTTGAATGGCATTTCTGTAGATAAACTGAACTATTTTTCGTAATAAAACTAATTAAAAACTGAATTAATAAGGAATTTGGATTAAATCTGCAAAATCTGACGGCTGCAGGGGCTATTAAGCAAAACCAGGGGCACATTTCTAATTACTTTTGAACTCAGCCGGGCCGCGGGTTAATTTTAAAGAAAGGCAGGGGCCTTTTCGCAAAGCGGCAGGGGCGCGCGGGGGCCGTGGCCATCCTGGCCACGTGGCGGCCGGCGGTTGGCCCGGTCCATGGCGGCGCTGTGGACCGGGGGAAGGGGGGCGGTCCACCGGTCCATGGTGGACCGGGGGAGGCGCGCAGGGCGGCATGGACTCGGTCCACTGGACCGGCCGTGCGGGGGCGCTGGGCCGCGGTCCACGGTGGACCGCGCGCCGGAGCGGGCACGCGCAGGCGGCGGGGCGGCCGGCCGCGGCGGCGCTATGCGCGGCGGCGCCATTGGAGCGGGCCGGAGCTTGCGGGGATGACGGCGCAGGGCACGGGAAGGCACGCCAAGGGCACGGGCGTGCGCGGCTTGCCACGACGAGCGCGATGGCGGGCTTACCTTCGCGAGCGGACGACGGCAAGGAGAAGGCCGACGGCGGCGGCGCGGATTTCGATGGCGGCGCTGCGGAAAACGGCGAGCTCGGGCTAGGGTTTCGCGTAGGGGCGCGTGCGGCGACGGCTTAGGCTATTTATAGCCGGAGTCGATCCTCGGGGTGCGGGTTTTGCGCGGAAACCGAGGAGGAGGCGGCGCGGCGCTCCCCCATCCGATTCGGACGGAGGTTGAAGACGCCCCCCCCTGACGGGTGGGACCCACTCGCGGGCCCCACTGTCAGCGGCTGCGGGGCGGGAGCTGCTGCTGCGCGGCTTGGGCCGCGGGATGGGCCGCGCGGCCTGCTGGCTGGCGCGAGGGGAAAGGAGAGAGGGGGGGAAAAGCCGGCCCAGGGCGTTTGCCTCGCCTTTTTTTTTCTTTTTTTTTAAAACAGTTTTCTCCTATTTAATTATTTCTCCAACAAAAACTTCAAGCACCAGCACACAAATCAAATAGATGCAGCGGCATGAATGCATACGAGCAAGGTTTCTACCTTATATTTAATTTTATTTAATTTTGTAAATTATTTAATATTTCCCAAAAATTCAAATTGAGCCAAAATAAAATCAAATTCAAACTAAATTTAAAATTCAAAAATTTGGAGTGTTATAGCAATGAGCTCCTCCATCATCACATAATCACCTATGGACTAATCACCTTTATATCTCACATAAACACTATTAGTCCACATAAGTTGTCACTCAATTACCAAAACCAAACAAGGAACGTTCATCCAGGCTTAACAACCTTCGGTGCAAGTATGGCTCAAATAGTGTTCAACAATGTTGGGGGCAAACCACCATTCTTTGATGGCACAAGTTCTTTTGATTACTAAAAGAGAAAGATGAAGATGTACCTTGGATCAATCAATGATAGAGTTAGGGAAGTCACCGAGAATGACCTTATGATCCTTGATCCCGCCAACCCCACCGACAATGAGAGAGCCAACAAGCAACATCATACAATGGCTTAATATACAAAGTATAAAGAGAGGAGACATATAACTATCCCGTAGCACATGACATATCATTCGGTTCACCATGTATTAACTATGAAGAATCAACTACTGTATAGGTGAGCATTGAGAAGGTTACAAGAAACCTTATGGCTAGCAAGCCGACTATATTATTAGCCTTGTTCTTAGTTGATGAGCTAGCATCGACCAATTCCATTGCTGCTCCCATCTAGTGCTCATCCTGCACGCCTCCATCTTGTGTGTCGACACGATGCAGCTCGTGCACCGCCATGCCATAGCATGTCTGTGGCTCCATTCTCTCGTGCCGTCGTGGTCAGCGCACATGCTGTCGCCCATCTAGGTGGCTCCGTAGGTTAGCAAGGATTCACTAGTGCTCTAGTGTCAATCTTAATGGGGACGGACCCGATGGCTCGAGCCGCCACCATGCATGCCTGCACCTTGCCTAAGCTATCGCCACCTCCGCACACACCTTTTCCCCACGCGAGCCACCGTCGTCTTCATGCACACGTAGGAGCTGCCGCAACATGCCGCTCCCATGTGTGGCCGCTCGCCCACCTCTACCGCACTACCTGTGCCTTGACATCCTCCAAAACACCTAGCATTTGGAGAAGGTAGCCCGCACCTAGTGCTGGTGTCTCCTCCTTTCCCGCCTGCTGATGGTTGGCGCTCACGACGGCAAGAGGAAACAAGGAGATGGCGACGAGCGTAGCGTCATGACTCGCGAGAGAGGAGCAGAGCGGAGCAAAGGATTTGTGGAGGCTTAATGATCAATGGCTCGATGTACGTCGGCATGTGGAACAGGTGCTTTTGTTTGGCTGATGCTGCTGTTGATTTGTAGTGAGAGAAAAACACCATTTTATGTTTGAAAAAATAGAGCCACCTCTATTTGATCATCCCTCATAGCCAAGATTGGGCTTAGCCCTGTCCCATATAGAGAAGGTAGAGGGAGGAGCAGAACGGAGTAGAGGATTCACGGAGGCTAAATGATCAATGGCTCAATATATGTTGGCACGTGGATGAGACGACTAAAAAAAAAAGTAGGCGACGTGGCCCATTGAGATGCTCTTGTTTGGTTGACGTTGATTTAGGCCTTGTTTAGTTTCCAAAAAGTTTTTCTAAAAATTTTAGATTTTTTATCATACCGAATCTTGCGGTGCATACATAAAGTATTAAATATAAACGAAAATAAAAAACTAATTATACAATTTACCTGTAATTTGTGAGACGAATCTTTTAAGTCTAGTTAGTCTATGATTGAAGAATATTTGTCAAATACAAATAAAAATGCTACAGTACCCGAAAACCTGAAATTTTACCAATTGAACAAGACCTTATTGTAAGAGAAAAAATATTTTATGAATGAAAAATAAGACTAATTTTGGCTAATAAGCTATAGAGATAATGTTTGTTTTTAATCTTTGTAGATGTAGAAATTTTTGAACCAATTCTAACGCCTTGTTTAGTTCGTGATTTTTTTTGTTTTGACTACTATAATATTTTTATTTATATTTGATAAATATTGTTAAATAATGGACTAAAGAGACTCAAAAGATTCGTCTCACAAATTACAGGTAAACTCTATAATTAATTTTTGTTTTTGTTTATATTTAATGCTTTATGTATATATCTAAAGATTTAATGTGACGAGGAATCTTAAAAAGTTTTTTTTTTGTTTTTGGAAGAATCTAAAAAGGTCTAAGAACTGATGCCAATTATTGACGTGCCACTACAACCTGATTAGAAATTAAACCCTAAACCCATCTAAAGTGCACGTGGTGCATGTGCAGGCGCAAAGGTGCCAGCGATTCAAATCGAGTTGGGCCCACATGTGCCTCGAAAATTTTGAGCTCTGGGTTCCCAAAAATTTCCGCGTCCCGCCCATCTCCCCGTTTCAATTCGGCTTTCTTCCTATTTGAACTAGAACCCCCGCCACCACAGCCTGAAACACCCAAACCCATGAGATTCGCATCAGGGGTTCCAGGCGCCAAGATTGGATATCCAGGCGAGCTAATCCGTGTCCGTGAGGAAGTTTTAGGATTCGGCCCCTTTCCCACCCATTTCTTGGTGTTTGATGCGATTCAGGGTCTTATTTTTTTCTTTGCAGATCTGGTGAACCTCTACGATCAGTGGTCGGAGACTCGAAGCAGTAGTAGGATTTGGACCAGGCAAGTCAAGACTGCGAGAAATTTTGGGGTTTCTGCCTTGCTGGTCGACTCATTTGTGTTTATTGGGTGCTCACCAATCTGTATCTGCCGCGTGCTTTCTGCAGAGCCCCGAGATGCCTGACTCCAGGGACGGCAGGAGGGCGGCCCTCGCTGACCTCTCAAGCGGGGTTGGTGGCGGAGGGTTCTTTATCAGGAGGGTGGCCTCGCCGCGAGCCCTGGCGGTGAGGGGTGCTGGGAAGCCGTTGGCGCGGCGTTATATGTCACCATCGAGGAACAAGGAGAACCTGCTGCCAATTTGGGCGTTGAGGGCCACACCGGCAAAGAGGAGCCCGCTTCCTGGATGGTACCCCAGGACGCCGCTCCGCGATATTACGGCCATTGCAAAGGTATGCCTAGTATTTCAGTGTGAGCAATTTTTAACTTATTGAAGGTTTAATTGTTACTGTGCTTACATGCTTTATGATGTGTGAATGTGTGATTGGTAGTTGGAAACTTAAAGCATCTCGTGATTGTAGTTGACCTGCTGATTTCTAGTTGGAGTACAATTTGTGGCAAAGCAAAGCGGTTTTGTTGGATTTCATCAGAATCAGAAAATTACCCGTTGGTCTTAGTGGACCACAGTGATGTGCTTTTAGTTGCTAGTTTTACTGGAACATTTTGCTCAAACAACAATGTTGAAAAGAACTTGTGGCATTCTTCTTCTGCCAGTCCTTACATAAATCTAATCAGAGTTAGTCACCTATTAATTTTACATATCTGGACTCATTATCTGTGTTTAGTGCCAAGTAGAGTAAAAAGCATGCCAGTGGTATACAATTTTAAGTTATTATACTTGGCTGTCTGGCACAGCCAGATGTACCAATTTCAGTTGATGAATGCTGACCTTTTCTTTTCTGTAGTATGGTCTAACTTTATAGTACTGTCAGTAGCATTCTGAGTGAGGTAGATTATAAATTAGCAGCACAATTCTGAATTTCTGGTGTCCTTTTTGGGATTGTGTAACGAATCCAATGAAAATATTTGATTCAACAAGCTTGCTAAATTGCAGTAACATTCAAAATGGAATTCAAGCTTTACTTCACCATCTTGAACTTCTATTATTGCACAAAACTGAATTTCTTCTAAAGTATTGCTCAAATAATAAGATGTTTTTACTTCCAATATTATGTATGGTCATTTTCTGGTGGACATGTTTACTTTTGAATTTTTTATGTGTGCTTATATCCACCATGTTATTCTATTGCAAAATCAATGCACAATATGTTTATAGATGAAAATATTAATTTGTCTGCTTTATGTCACGAGTCCAACCGTGTAGTACTGTTGGTGCCAAGTAGGAGTAGCTGATTGAGATTGATGATAAATCTGCTGTGCAGTTTCCTACTTTTTAGTGTCCATAAAATTTTGCTAATATTTTTATGGATCCAATGAGAATATTTAACTCAACAAGCTGGTTGAACAACAGTAACATTAAAACAAAGAGTACAAGTTATACTTCACCATCTCGTGCTTCACTGCTTTGTGTCTCATTGACATGCCTTGTAGAATATGTATGACTGAAATTAAAATTCTTCTGAAGTTCTGAGGCATTTGTGGGGTGGACCATTTTACTTTTCATAGTTGTTCATATCCACCATGATATTCTGTTTATAAAATTAATTTGTAGTATGTTTATTAGTGCATCTGCATTTTAAGTCCATGCCATCCGTGTTTAGTAATTCCTCTGCTGCACTTGCCTTAGTTGCATACTCTATCTGTCCCAAATTATAAGGCACTTTGGCTTTGTTCTAAATCAAACTTCTCAAACTTTGACCAAGTCTAGTAAAATGTACTGACATTTACAGCACCATCCAATCCACTATGGAGTAGTCTTGAGAGTGAACTTATTTGGTATTGTAGATGCCAATTTATATTTATATAAACTTAGTCAAAGTTAGAGAAGTTTGATTATGGCCATAGTAGTGATTTATAATTTGGAACGTAGGGTGTAGATTGTTTGTCTATGTCATCACGAAAGTACGAAATTCACTTAGCCACAATTAATGTTTGCCAATATTTGAGTTCATCTGCTGTCCTAAAGTTTATCCCCACATCATTAGTTCATTACAAAAGCTGAACTACACATTCAGTATATTTTTGTTCCCTTGCTAATATCCTATTCTGACTGGCTTGCATGCAGGCCATTCAGAGAAGCCGTGCAAGGATTGCTGCGGCTCAACAGCAAAGCCAAAGGATCGAGCAGTCACCGCAGTCTGTGAACGTGACTACTCCAGCACAAGCAGAGCAGGATGCTCCTCACATTGCTGAAGCCTCCCATGCTGTTGCATCTGGCTCCGGTTCAACTGAAAGAGAAACTGTAGCAAACCCTGCTACTGTCTTGGCTGATGACAATTTGAATGTGTCTTCCTCGCCAGCAGAAAGCTCACTGAATACTCCATCCAAACCAATGGATCCTGCCCTTGCTGACATTGTTGAGAAGAAACTTTCCAGTTCAATAGAGAAGATAGAGAAGTTGGTGAGGAAAAACATGAAACGAACACCGAAGGCTGCCCGGGCCTCCAGGAGGGCCACCCAGAGGCGCAATCTCATGTCCATGCGATGAATTTACTGCTGTACTTTGCTGGGGGAAGAGAAGAAAGTCCACCTCAGGCTTGTCCTCCTTCCTCTTGTCTGCTGTTTCCTTAGTCGCTAGCCTAAGTGCCAATGCCCCGGGTGTGCTGCTCTTCTTCCAACACTTGCCATGGAATGATGCCCGCGGCCATTCCTGGTTCCCTTCTCGAGAACCAAAGAATATGGGGCTATTGGCTCTCTGCTTGAGGCTCTAGGACTGCAGCTACTAGTGTGAGGCGTGATCTGGTTCATGCTATTGCTGATGTATGCATACTTTTCTGTGTATCCCAGTGGGCCGTTGAACAAATGAAATCTTGAATTTACTTTTGTGCTGCACTATTACCATAACCACTAGTGTGAATATTTTCTTTTGTGGCTGCTTGTATGAACTTCAATATGTAGGTCAGTAGGTACTATGAGAAATTTAGCATAGTACCTATGCAGCACAAGGTGTTTGGTCATGATTTCTAAGCTCCTAGTGTTGGATGCTTTCTACAACCTTGTTCTTCAGGAGTAAGGCCCATAATCGAACTACAAACATGGTGCTCAGTTGAGCTTATGTTCTTCTGTCTCTGTCCTTTGGCATTATAATAAATCTTTCTTCACATTTCCCCTTTAGCTTCATATATTTTTCCTTGTCTTCCTGCAGTGGATTATAGTCTGGTAGCCCTTGTACAACAAAAGCTCAATAGCACCAGCGACTCAGCGAGGACTGAGAATACTGACCAATTCACCTTCCTGTCGTGGACAGGATAACTCAGGTCATGATCTAGCCATGTGTTTTGCTTGCTTGCTTGCAACCTACCTGCTTGCGATTCAATTTCATTAATCCTAAAATTGATTGAGATTTTTTTTACACTCAGAGCATCCACTTGTAATATAGCTATATAGCTACAGATATAATTCAGCAACATTGTCAATGCTAATAAAAGCCAAATTATCAGATAAGGTAAGCAACAGGCTTTTAATTGGGTCTTCAACAAATGGGAAAATGGACATAATGCAGTTATGCAAAGTCCCATGCTTGTATTTTGAGTTGCCGTCAGTATACAAGTCCAGAGTCCAGTTTTTGCTGTGCTGAAATTCAGTGGCCAAATGACTTGATCCATGATTTGCTCCTTTCCTAAATTCACTTGTTTGAAAAAATTGCATTTTAATTTTCTGTGGAAGCCTGTGGTTCCCAAATTAACTGTGTAGTTTTCTCTCTATACGTATTAGCAGAATCTGATGCTTTTAAATGAATTCCTCAAAGCTTCCTAATTACTACTGTAGTCAGATTCCTTAACTATTTTAGTACTATAAAATTCTGAAACTGACCACAAAATTTCCTTTTATAAAGGCTGCTAAAACATATCAATTAGACCCAAAATCGGCACACATAACTTCAAGCATGCTTTACCCAAATATTCATATTTATTTATAACATTTTCACGCATAATGTAGAAGTTGATTAAGATAGTAGCCAACCAGACCTCTCTAAAAGACATGTACATGCAGTATATGATACTAAATTGATAGCTGTTAATTATTCTCGCCCAATCTAGAATGGGTGTTCCTTGCTGGGCCTGGTTTTCTAGTTATACACTATTTATAAAGATACCAAAAGGATTCCTTTCTGCTGCAGCTTTCTTATTCTCCCTAATACATTATTTGCCTTGCAGCAGGAATGCATTTCCTTGTTCCTTGTTCCAGTGCCTCACATTCTCTTCTAATTTGATAGCTGTTAATTATTTTCGCTCAATCAATAATGGGTGTTCCTTGCCAGGCCTGGTTTTCTAGTTATACACTATTTATAAAGATACCAAAAGGATTCCTTTCTGCTGCAGCTTTCTTATTCTCCCTAATACATTATTTGCCTTGCAGCAGGAATGCATTTCCTTGTTCCTTGTTCCAGTGCCTCACATTCTCTTCTAATTTGCTTAGCTGTGGTGGAATGTCACCGTCAGGCAACAAAACTTCAGTCACATATATGCTTAGAAAGAACCAAGGGACCAAAATCAGCCCTGCGATGATTCTGTGGCATTAGTTTCCTAGAATTGAACTCTGAAGGAAGCAGTAGGCCTACATTGACATGGGTTTTTGCCCAGCAGTCGTGCTGCAGCCTGCAGGAGCAGGATCAGAAGGTCTAAAGCCGCAGGAACTGCTCATAGAGCAGGCAGTTAAAGCCCCAATGGTGGGAGCTGGCGGGCCAGGGCTCGATCAGGGCTGGATCGCTGGTTCCTACAATGGTCTCCATAGAAGGCCAGGTCAAGTGGCCCTTCTAAAAAAAGGGTCTAAATCTGCAACATGGAGGTTGTGTCAATGTGTGTGAAGTGTCAACTAGGCTACTTTGTGATTTGGTCCGGTCTCAAACTAGATAAACCATGTAATCTATACTTGCCATCGTTCTTGGGAAATGGCATGGTCATCATTTCTTGTTTTTTGGAACTATAAATATCAAGATCTCATCTTGCAGTTTCTTACATCTTTGCCTCTTCCGTGCCGTGCCTCCTGTTTTTCTACAGTGGATTGTGGGGCTTGAGGCATGGAAACTCAGAGGCCGGGCAGGAAATCTGCCAATTCTCCCTTGGGTGTTCTGCTGTCGTTCTCGTGGATGGGATATGAGGAAGCATAACAAATGATGGGCTGAGTAAAACATGGCAGTTGCTGTGCTCATAGCAGTTTCTTATGAGGAAAACATGGCGGCGTTCCTGCATGGATGCATATTCCGGGAGACCAAGAGAGCAAGCGATCGCTTGCAGAAGAAAATATTCAATTTTGCAATTTGAAACACAGCTCATGTACCCATCACAAAAACCCATTTAAATTAGAGTTAAAAATGTCAGAATACTGTTCATATGGTCTATCACTAAACTACTAGTAAATCTCTCAAGTTGAATTGGATTGTGTTCTGATTCACATGGTAGACCCTAGCTGGTCACCTTTGAGCACTACAGTGATAATAGTGTCCGGGCCTCATGATTTTCCTTAAAAGTAAAGAAATACAATTGCATATTTTTCTAACCACTGGGAACATGTAACCTTTGTAAAGCAAGCATAAACTATACTCGGAGCAATGAGCAAAACGAGAGCAAAAGAAGCGCCTTGACGAAAAATCGAGAAAGAATCAAGAAACCAAGGGACCAGCAAGCTTCGAAAGGCCCGAATGAAGATCATATTTTTCTGGGAGAAAAATAAAACAGTTATGAAGGGAGCAGTATACCCTACATTGAGATGTGATTTGGCAAACGTGAGTGAACAAAATGTAAATGCCCTAAGCCCACGGCACTGCTCCATTGCCACTGGTCATTGGTCAATATACTTCAATTGCAACGAGGAGAATAAAGCTCCAGTGTGAAAAATAAAATAAGATAAAGGGGTTTCTTTGGTTAAAGCAAACCAGGCCACAAGCCCACAAAAGCCTCTCTGAATTGCTTTTGCTTTGTAGATGAATGAATACACACTTTGCTCTTTTCCCCTCTTGGCTCCATCACGTAATTCAGTATGTAACCCAGCTGAAAATTTTTATTTTTCTGGATCAGATGCAAATGCTGTCATCTGATTTCATTTTTTATGCAACCCTACTATATTGAAGACTAACTTCAGAATTTATTTATGAGACCTATTTTACATTTACATGGCAGCAAATTTTTTATGTCTACATAGCACACATCCAAATTCAAAATTTCCATGTTATAGGCTTATAGGCGAGGTAACTAAGCACAACTTCCCAAACCCGACAATGTTTGTTTCATTTCATAATTTCCACAGATAAGTAAGTATTAAGAAAAGAGCCTTGACTGTCATAGATGCATCAAGAATGATTATGTCAACTTCCATTGAGATTAACATGAGTGTTTCATCCCCTAATCCCCTCTAATTATTTACTCGAACAGGAATACAGGATCAGAGAGGAACCAGCAGAATAGCAGATACAGGCAGCTTCACCAACACTTCTCTCCAGTCTTCCTATTCCTAGGTCCTACTCAAATCCAGGCAGATGCACCTTGACTCTACATCACATCACATGACCTCATCTTTATCTCTCCATGCATACATATCTCGCAACCCCGACCCACATTCGCTTCAAGCTTCTGCAACGAAGTGTGCCTGTACTCCTTCGTGCCACCTTGCATGCCTTCCCTTGCCGGCGACGGGGAAGCCGACCGCTTAACCAACAGGCGCTGGGCACGTTCATCGGCCGCGACCGGCGCCACCATCTTGCCAGCCTCGCCGGTCATGGCGTACGCGTACCCGTACGTCTTCCGTGCCCAGGCGCCACCCGTGAGAGTGGAGGACCACAAGGCCAAGGACGCCGCGCCTGCTCCACATGTCAAGGAGCAGTGGCCTGCCGGCGGTGGCAGCAGAAGCGCGAGCCCACACGGCGCAGGAGCCGCCGGGTGGCCCGACGGCCTCGGCTCAGGTGAGAGCCAGAGGCTGGCGAGCGCCTACGACCTCGTGGAGACGATGCACTACCTGTACGTGCGCGTCGTCAAGGCGCGCGGGCTCCCGGCGAGCGCCGTCACCGGCGGCGGGTGCAGGGCCCCCTACGTCGAGGTCCGCGTCGGCAACTACCGCGCCGCCACGCGGCATTGCGAGGGGAAGGCCAGCGCCGAGTGGAACCTGGTGTTCGCCTTCTCCAGGGACCGCGTGCAGGCCACGGTGCTGGAGGTGTTCGTCAGGGACAGGGACGCCCTCGGGGCGCGCGACGACTGCGTCGGCAGAGTCGCGTTCGACATCGCCGAGGCGCCCGTGCGCGTGCCGCCGGACAGCCCGCTCGCGCCGCAGTGGTACCGCCTCGAGGGTACTGCTGGTGGCGGTGGCGGCAAGATGGTGGCGAACGGCGAGGTCATGCTCGCCGTCTGGGTCGGCACGCAGGCGGACGAGGCGTTCTCGGACGCGTGGCACGCCGACGCCGCCTCCGTCCTTGGCGGTGACGCCGCGGCGGCGGCCGTGCACAACACGCGGTCCAAGGTGTACGTTACGCCCAAGCTGTGGTACCTCCGCGTAGGCGTGCTCGAGGCTCAGGACGTCGTGCCACCCGGTGCCGGCGCCGGCGCCGGCGCCACCGCAGACAAAGGCCGGCACGCCGAGGTCTTCGCCAAGGTGCAAGTCGGCGGCATGGTGCTCAGGACTAGGCCATGCACCACGAGGGGTCCGGCGAACCTTGCGTGGAACGAGGAGCTGGTGTTCGCCGTGGCTGAGCCGTTCGACGACCCGGCGGTTCTTATCATCGAGGCCCGCGTGCACCCCGGCAAGGACGAGATCGTGGGGCGCGCCTTGCTGCCGCTCACGCTCTTCGAGAAGCGGCTGGACCGGCGTCCGATCCAGTCGCAGTGGTTCAGCCTGGAGCCATTCGGGCGTCCGGTGCGCCCGCCGGAGGCCGTCTTCGCCGGCCGCGTGCACCTCCGCGCGTGCCTCGAGGGCGCGTACCACGTCATGGAGGAGCCGACCATGTACGCCAGCGACACGCGCCCCACCGCGCGGCAGCTGTGGCGACCCCCGATCGGCGTGCTTGAAGTCGGCGTCCTCGGCGCGCAGGGGCTCACGCCGATGAAGACCGTCGACGGCCGGGGCATGACCGACGCGTACTGCGTCGCCAAGTACGGGCAGAAGTGGGTGCGCACGCGGACCGTGGTGGACTCCTGCAGCCCCCGGTGGAACGAGCAGTACACGTGGGAGGTGTACGACCCGTGCACGGTGCTCACGCTCGCCGTGTTCGACAACTGCCACCTCGGCAACGCCGCCGCCGGCATCAGGGACCAGAGGATCGGCAAGGTCAGGATCCGCCTCTCGACGCTCGAGATGGACAAGGCGCGCACTAGCGCGCACCCGCTCGTCGTGCTGCACCCGTCCGGCCTGCGCAAGAACGGCGAGCTCCGCCTGGCCGTGCGCCTCACCTGCCTCTCCCTCGGCAGCGTCCTGCGCCTCTACGGCCAGCCCTTCCTCCCCAAGGTGCACTACGTCCAGCCGCTCACCGTCGTGCAACTTGACAGCCTGCGGCGGCAGGCGATGAGCATCGTGGCGGCGAGGCTGAGCCGGGCCGAGCCGCCGCTGCGCCGGGAGGTCGTAGAGTACATGCTCGACGCGGACTCGCACGTCTGGAGCATCAGGCGGAGCAAGGCCAACTTCTTCCGCGTCACGGCGCTGCTCTCAGGCGCGGCCAGCACCGTGCGGTGGCTCGCCGACGTTTGCCGCTGGAAGAACCCGGCGACGACGGTCCTCGTGCACGTGCTCTTCGTCGCCCTCATGTGCTTCCCGGAGCTCATCCTGCCGACCATGTTCCTGTACATGTCCACGGCTGGCCTCTGGAACTACCGCCGCCGGCCGCGCCGGCCGCCGCACATGGACGCGAGGCTCTCGTGCGCCGAGGCGACCCACCCCGACGAGCTCGACGAGGAGCTGGACACGTTCCCGACGTCGAGGCACAACGCCGTGGTGCGGCTGCGGTACGACCGTCTGCGGAGCGTGGCCGGGCGGATCCAGACGGTGGTCGGAGACGTGGCGACGCAGGGAGAGCGGACCCGGTCCCTGCTCGCGTGGAGGGACCCGCGGGCCACGGCACTGTTCACGGCCTTGTGCCTCGTCGCCGCCGCCGTGCTCTACGTCACACCGATCCGGGTCGTGTCGCTCGTCGTCGGCCTGTACGTGCTCCGCCACCCGAGGTTCCGGGGCCGGATGCCGTCGGCTGCCAGCAACTTTTTCAAGAGGCTGCCGTCACGGGCTGACACTATGCTGTAGCCGGCAGTTTATTGCGACTTTGCGAGTGGACTGTATTTGTGTTCAACAGCAGCACTGGAAAAAAAAAATTCAGAGGCAGGTTCAAACATCATACACCCAAATACCCAAATGCCAGAAAACATATTGTCCGTCTCTTAACAAATCCGTGCATCACCCTACTACAAAAGATTCTATGACCGAAATTTGAACAATCCTCAACTAACCAGCTCATTTTAGAAAACCAACCATTCCATCACTCAAACCGAGAATACAATCACGATTCTATGTACACTAGCTAAGAATAATACAATCACGAGGCAGTGTACTAAGTGTGAGACAAGATCATCTAGGGCAGCATGAAGCCGAATGCAAAAATTGGAGACAACACTGAAGTACAGCCTCCAGCATTCTTGCGGATGCAAGGCTAAACCAAGGCCACGGCACATGGATGAATGACAAATAATAGGGCAGGACTTTGTTGCGAATAGCTTACATATATAGTAGTATTGTGCAAAACATTGCTAAATTTACCAGCAAAATGTATGACTTCATTAAAGATTTGACAGTGATTCAAATGGAAACCAAAGGTTCACTAGTCAGATACAAAATTCAAGAGCGCCCTCAGGTAGATCAGGCAAACAGACTATTGAGCTTCACACCTAGCACCAACTAATCTAGAAAACCATCTCATGAGGCTTGTCGCCATCCCTGAGAGAGAACCGCGCACCGAGGTAGGTTTTCAGATCTGGCACAGCATCAATAGCTTTGATCAACTCGGTGTCCACCGCCTTCTGGTCATCCTTCTTGAACTGAGGCAGGTCCTTGGTTGACTGAAAGATATAGGTAGGTTACTTCTAAGTAAGGAATGTCATTACTAAAAAACAAGGTCTAAATTATGTATAGACACACACCTCCTTCTCTGTCTCAAAAAGTTCACCCTCAGTCTTGGTTGCCTTCTTCTTCTTCTCCCTTGCAAAGTACTTGTCATCAAACTTC
This sequence comes from Sorghum bicolor, assembly GCF_000003195.3. Lineage (NCBI taxonomy): Eukaryota > Viridiplantae > Streptophyta > Magnoliopsida > Poales > Poaceae > Sorghum > Sorghum bicolor. Next base: position 48,443,044 of record NC_012875.2, read on the forward strand.
TCTACGTTAACACCAGAGATATCAACCTTTGTGGACGTTGCAATGGTGTAGGTCTGATTCACACGGCGGATTGGGACTCCATTGATCTTGAAAGGTCCTGAAAGAGATAATAATGGTTAATGCATGACATATATAGAACACAATATAATAACATGCAACATACAGTCCAGGGTATGAAATAGCTTAATAGACTTAAAAAAACTAATAGGAGTTCATAACCTGCACACATTTTATGATACCTTAATAGCTAGTAATAGCATGCCAGAATAAAGAAAGCATATACTGAACCTACTGCAGCATATACAATTAATAGAGCAGCTGCTAAATACACAACTAAAAGAGCTGCAAAACATTCACAAGCAAATGACCTGATTAACAAAGCTCATAATCTTACAAATAGAAACAAACTTTTTAACATCTTGTAGTAGTACGCGACACTCAGGGATATTCATCTGTCAAATTGGTGTTGCCACAAATCCTAACAAGGTCTAAAACAGTGTTTTATTAACCGGAGTAAGCAACCAAGTGCTGATATATGATCAAAACACTCAGAACGCCATGATAATTTCAGGATTTTTAATTGAATGTTGGAACAATGGATATTTCAGCCATTCTATAGAATAATGCAGGAAAAGATCAATACGAGTAGTAAAAGAAAAATTCAGTATAAATTTATCCCAACCTGTTCCCACTAAAAGGGGTCATGTGATAGGTGTTTTACACATTTTGAGACCAAATTCTATAGCCATTCCAACCATTTCTGATTAACGAATTTGCTATACTATACACTCAATTGAGACTTCCATTCCCAAATATCCCAAATAAAACATGTCCGTAAATCAATATCTGCAATAGATCCCAATTTCACACCCATACGAATAAAAGCAAGGAACTGAAATATGAACAGACCAACAATTTGCAACAAGGAATACAAGTAGTTTCTATCTTTCTATCAACGAATGCACAAACAGATAGCATAAACAGATTTCAAGACAATATTAACTTCAGCATCAAGCATTTCAACTCCAAGACGACTATATATTGTCTAATGTTCAATCTACAACGTCCCACTACAGAATGAAGGCAAGGAGACGTTGACAGGAAACAGGTAATGTAGCTATTCAAAACAAACAATGCATTTGTAACACTCCATTCAGCATTTTACCAAACAGAAATTCGAACTAAACGGTGTCAGACTAACGTAGGCTCACCAGTAACAAGGAGCAGGCCAGATTTGAGCTGCTTGAGGAAAACGACTCTCTTCCCCATGAACCTCCCGGCGAGCAGAATCAGCACGGTGCCGGGAGTGATTGAGGACCTGCACGCATCAGAGACCGTCAGGACTGGAAGCTGACGGCAAACAAATCGCACTGAAGAAATGATGCAATCCACGCAGATACCTAAGCTTGGTGGGCTTCGGCTTCCGGGTGCTGGGCTTGCGCGGCTTCACGTCATCGGCGGGGTAAAACTTGGGCTCGGCGACCGCGGCGGGCTTCTCGGCCTTGGGGAAGGCGCCGCCGTGCTTAGCCTTGATCGCCCACAGACCGCGGCGGTGGTACGCGTGGGACCGCGAGGCCTTCTTGATGCCCTGCGACAGCTTAGACGACGGCGCCATTGAATCGGCTCGCGGCGCGGCGGTGCGGCGGCGGCGGGGAGTGGAGGCGAAGGTGGAAGAGAAGCGGGGGCGGGGGTTAGGGCTCGGCTTATATATCTCGCGGCGGCGGGGCACTTGTGAGGTGGTAAACCCTAGTCTTCGAGTGGAGCGTTATGGTTATGGGCCGGGCAGTTGGGCCGCTCAACCCATGTATTCTGTTGCATGTTTGATCCAGAACAACCATTTGGATTTGATTCAAAACTGGTGTTGAAATATTTGAATTTGAACGATAAAATACGTCCATTAAAATAATTTTACTATAAACTTAGGTATTTTTAATTTAAACCAAACTTATATTCTTTATTAATCTTAAAGAAAAATATATTAACATCTACAAATAAATACACTATTAAGAAATATCCAATGGTGAATTTAATAAAAATAATTTGACGTTGTGTGAGTCAATGTTTTTTTTTTCAAAAACTCTATAAAAATTTAGAGAAATTTGATTTAGGGCAAAACTAAAAAGACATAAAATTTTAGATCAAAAGGAGTAACACGTAAAAAAAACTCAAAAAAAAATATTATGGCCATGTTTTCCTCTGAATCTACGCTCTCGCTAAATTGGATTTTTTTTGAACTCGCTGTTTTCAAGTATAACTATCTTGTTTGTATTGCTAACTAATACTGTAATTAGGAAAGCCTCATTTGGATCCTAATGGATGGAGCCATGGAGGCACATATGGGTCCTAATACTGTCAGTGTTTTTTTTGTCTTCTCTAGTTTAACTTTACACATGGCTTCTGAAACTGGTTGGAGCATGGAGTCTAGAAGAATGGTCTGACGTGCCACGTGTGGGTCCGGTGAGTGTGGGAAGTTCTCCACTTCTTCCTTGAGACTTGCGAGGCATACCGTATACGAGTACACTCCACGCAACTGAAGTGGACTCGTAACCATTTAAATACAGTGCATGGGAAGCACGTATACATTTTGTAAAAAAGAATAATAAGGCTTGTTTTGGTTGGTGACCAAAACTTGCCACGCCTATCTTAGGCCTTGTTTAGTTCGTAAAAATTTTCAAGATTCTCCGTCATATCAAATCTTTGGTCGCATGCATGAAGCATTAAATATAGACGAAAATAAAAATTAACTACACAGTTTATCTATAATTTGTGAGATGAATCTTTTGAGTCTAGTTACTCCGTGATTGGACAATGTTTGTCAAATAAAAATGAAATGCTACAGTAGCCAAAAATAAATTTTTTTGCAAACTAAACAAGGCCTTAATGTTCCTATGCAGAGGCAAAAGAAAAAAAATAAACTTGTACTACAGAACGTGTCTAACTCTGATGTTGTGAATATTAATTTAATGGAGGAGTTCTCTAAAACAAGAAAAGTGGAGCTTGAGGATCATGGTTCTGGTGGGTGCAGGGAATTGAACAAAGTTCATGATGCTCTATGTGCAGAAACGCATGCATGCTTGATAACAATTACCATGGTAGCAGATCAAGGAATAATGCAAATTCAACTTGAATCAAATTCCTTAGTACTAGTGAAGGCCCTCAAATCTTCTGATTATGATCTCTTAGCTAGAGGTATTCTATTTAGAGAAGCTAAATTTCTTCTAGACACGCTGTTTATTTCTTTTGATGTGAATTATGTACTCTGTATGTTGTTACGCTCTTCTTAATGAAATACGGGTTAAACACCCGATCGAGAAAAAAGTTAGCTCGTTATGGTTTGTCGAGGGACTCGGATCAATCCTTCTTATGGTTGATCCCCTTCCAAAGTTTGTAATTACTTTGGCGGATCGTGATCTTCATGAGTCCCCTATGTCGTAATAAAGTTGTGAGTCTTTGATTCAAAAAAACATGTCACGCCTAACATTCACCAAACTATGGCTGCCATAGAAAGTGTGGCGAGCAAAATCAAAGCCATACTTGTGACAAGCTTTGGCACGAAAAAAAAGTGTATAACATGTGGGGCATGCTGCTAAGAAAGTGTGGCACTGTAGTAGTGAACCAAATAGCTGCCCAATAAACTGTGACATAATTAACCTCTGGCGTGGCAAGTTTTGGCCACCAACTAACACATGCCTGGGCCGTATGCTACTCTCAATTTTCTCATTTAAAACAATGCCCCATTTCTTTTCTTTTGCTATGTATTCTTTGCCGGTGCAATGGTAAATTGTGCAGTAAGCATAAAGCATCCATGGATTTCATAACGGTTCCTTCACAAAAGCAAGCATCAATCATGATGCGTCCATGGCAACAATCTGTGCAACACATTGTGCAAAAGTTTCATTAGAACTGACAACAAGCGCGATTGTTCAAATCAGCGCAAGCCTTAAAAACTAATGGCACCTGAATTTCAAGCAATGCCGCTGGTCAATCATGGAACAAAAGGCAAGCATGCTAGCATCATATGCCATGCTTTAACAAGCTTAAGTCACCAAGTTTATTTTCTAGCTTATTTCTTGATAACACAAGCCAAAAATCATAACTGGCCACTACATGCATGCTGTTGGAAATCTGACAACCTTTTTTTTTACAACAGAAATCTGACAACCTTAAAAACATTTGGATGCATGCATGCATACACCTCTCTCTACAGCAAATTTGATTATGTAAAATGCAGTTACTTTTGAGTACTTGAGGCCCATTTCAATGAAATCCAGTTTTTTTTTGGTTGAATGTGATTGTAATATAATATATTGATCCGTTACTTGGGCAAGAAGAACTGATAATGTTGCAAATAAAAGCAATTTAGGTTAGAGCAATCCAGAGAAAATGAAAAATGAAATCTGACAACCTTAAAAACATCATGCATGCATACATACACCTCTGTTTACAGAGAAATCACATAAATCAAGCATTATCTAGTACCCTCACTGATTGGGTGCAATTGATGATGTAAAATGCAGTTACTTTTGAGTACTTGAGGCCCATTTCAATGAAATCCAGAATTTTTTTTGTTGAATGTGATTGCAATATAATATATTGACCCGTTACTTGGGCAAGAAGAACTGATAATGTTGCAAATAAAAGCAAATCAGGCTAGAGAAACCCAGAGAAAGTAAAATATGAACTCCTGTTGGTTCTTTATTTATATAAAAAGAACTCCTTTTAGCTTTGAGACAAGCTGCACGCAGGCCAGTACTCCTCACTACTGCATACTTCTTTCTCTGTCAAAACAACGATTGAACAAAATTGCTTTCTTCCAGGAATAGGAAAAAAAACAGAGTTCTTGCTGCCCATCCCACAATCTGAACTTGAACACCCCCTCAAATAAGATTTGATCTTGATTCTTGTACAATCAGGCATCAATGCAAAGACGTTTGAAAACAAGCTGAGCATTTATAAATTAAACCAGCCAGCAACCACAGAGAACACCAATCAAAGAGAATGAACCAGCAACAAGACAAAACTGACAATATTACCAGGGAAAGAACAACTCATACATGGAATTCATTGTACACCCTTTATTATGAATTGCGTTGTATTCCCTTTCTCTAATTGGCATGCCAAAACAAGGTTTTGATGATAGTTGATAGGTAGATGCTGCTTCCCCTACTACAACAATGGAATTTAGAAACCAAAAGTGCATCACAGATTACAGTCAACAACAAAGAAACAGCATGATCATCGTGGAATCCGGTTCATGCCCGACTGATCAAGACCACAACTTCCAGGAAGCTAGCGAGGATCCTCCGCCGCCGTGTCGCGCGCCATGATCAAGGTGACTGCCGCCTTGGCCCCCGGGCGTGGTGGTGGATGGGGTCCGGTCCCGTTGGCACCTCCCTCTCGGACTCCGCGCCGAAACCCGTCGTGCTCAGGTCCTCCTCCGCGCCCTGCACGCCGGAGCCGGAGAAAACCCCGGTCAGGAAAGAAACCATCAGAAAAAGAGCCGACTTTTCTTGACCCTAGCCTGCAGCACGGGCGCACGGCGGCGTCTTCTTTTACCTTGGCCACGTCCGCCTTCTCCTGTAAGCCCGGCGCGGTGTCCATCGGCGCCGCTGTCTCGAGCCGTCGCAATGCCGCTGCTGCACCGCCGGCGAGGGAAGGAGCAGGCGAAAGCGTCAGGTTTTGGGGCGGCGGAAGAACCAAGAAACAACACGGTTTGCGATGCGATGCGCGGGTGTTACGTACCTCCCCGGTAGGACGAGGCGGCGGCGGGCGGCAAGCAGGCCAAGAGCACAGCGACGGCGAGCAAGGCGACGACGGCCGCACGAACCATCCGGCCAGACGCGGCGGCCTCGCGGACGCAGCCGCCAACACGCGCAAGGCGAGGGAAGAGATGGAGGAAGAACAAGAGCCAGGCTTGTCTGCTCCAAAACCCTCTCTGCCCTCTGCCGCAGAGTTGGTTTCGCCCGTCTGGTGGGGGGACTGCAGGGGGCTCAAACGAAAACCGGGAGGCGCATCGCGTCGCGGGCTCGCGGCGGCAGGGTTCTCTTCCTATCCGTGATACGGACCCGTGCCGCGTAGACACGTGGCGAGCATCAGGTGCTCTGATCGCGCCGGAAGGGCTCTTCCTCTCCTGCTGCGCCGTCGCGGCCAGCGCCGTATGTGGGGGCCCGCGATCCAGAGACGGAGGTGGAGCGGCCCGGGGATGATTTTCTCGCCTTGGCGGCGAGCGAGCGAGCGCCGAGCGGCCGTCCTCTCGCCCTCGCTGACGTCAAAGACAGCTGGTGGTCAGAGCCGGCCGTTGGACGATTTTACAGCTTTGCCACAGCTTGGATTCTTTTTTCGCTTTTCCGCTTGGGAAATGGTATCAAAGATTTGAACTTCAAAATGTCTTCAACCATTTTTTTTTACCCTCACCCAAAGTGGAACATAGAACCTGTGTAGTTTTTTTTCCCTAAAAAAAGAGAATCTTTGTACTTCAAAAAATGACCACTAGCGGGTAGCATCGAAAACGATCAGCAAGGCCGTGCACACATCTTCTCCATGAGTGAAGTGTCAGTTGGTGGAGCCATCGCCAGCAACATCACACAAGATGTAGTCTTTGAACAACATCCCGAAAGCACCAGGAAAACTACTTGGTAGTTTTTGAACTACTGGAAGTGACAGAAGCTGGGCTCCAAGTCTGAACAAAGTGATCGGCAAAGAACAAGGACAAGCTGGAATGTATGTTTGATGTACACAAGAATACAGGACAAGATCATGAAAGGAACAGGTAGCTTTCACAGAAAAGGATACAGGGGAAAGACTTGCCTTTTATGCCACCACTGGAGAGGAAATAGTCTACCACCTACAACTCAAAACTGACAAAGACATGGTCAAGGAACACTGCCACTCACTCATCAGAAAAAAAAAAGGAGCACTGCCACTCGGAGCAAACAAATAAAAAACACTGTAGTCTTGCAATATGTTTTAGAGGTTCAGAACAAACAACTTTGTTTTGATTCTTCTTTCTTTTAAATAAAGGAAAAGTCATAGATCTTTGACAGAAAAACAAAGATCGATTGATTGACTTCATATCATTGCATTAAGGCAAACTCGGAGTACACACCTGCAGCTTACACTTATTATTTCCAGCCACTTATTGATCATATATCACTACTATGATCCTAAAACTGTAAAAACAGCAGCAGCATCAGCTTCTGCAAAACTCAACCAACCCCAAAAAGGAAAAGAAATGCTCAACTGCTATGACGAGGGGCCTCCCGCTTTTGCTGTCCTACATGGCTACATCCTGTTCATCACGATCTCCTCCTTCATGGCCAACCGCAGGGCACCGAGGCAGCCACCGTCATCGACCCTGACGCCCGGCATGGCCACCGCGCGGCTGCCGACGAACCCGTCCTCGCCCACATGGACCCTGCCAAACTTCACCTCCCCGCCCTCGCCCTCGTATATGTGGCCGAACAGCAGCGCGTCCCGCCCCACGCTTGCGCCGCGCTCCAGGTGCACCATCTCCGGGTTCAGCAGCGCGCCCATGGAGTCCACGTACACGCCATCGGACACGGCCACAGACGCGCCCATCGCCCGCATCCACCCAGCGAACAGCACGGACCCAGGCGTCAGCTCCGCGAAGTACTCCGCGGTCACCGTGCGCACGGCCTGCCAGACCGTGTCCAGGAACACAGGCGGCGCCCAGATGTGCACCGTGTCTCCGTCGGCCCGCCTGCCGACCAGGGTCCACTTTGCTGCCGCACAGGCACCCATCGCGGCGACGCCTGACGTGGCCCAGAAGATGGGCAGAGCCCAGTAGAGTGGCATGCCGGTGGCCATGGCGGCGAGGAGGCCACGGAGGGGGAGGAAGATGACCAGGCCCACGACGAAGTACGGCACGAGTGTCTGCAGCAGTGGCTGGCACAGCGTGGCCCAGAGCGCCTGGTACCATGTCCGAGCCAGCGTCACCTTGGTGGCTTGACGGACGTCCGAGCTTGAGCGCGTCACCGCGATGACCGGACAGCCTGACAAGTCGATCTTGGTGTCTGACTGCTCGAGGAACGCTCGCCATGAGGCCGGCAGCGGCTCGCCATTTCGCACGCGCTGGCAGATCTCGTAGACCAGCGAGCGTCCATGGTCTATGGACGCGCTCTGCTTGCAGGACGTCGCCGAGATCACGTCCACCTCTTGGCACCGCAGGAACGGGTTGAACTCCAGCTTCTCCGTCTCCTCTGCTGGGAGATTGCTGCCAATGCTTATCTCTCCGACTTCGATGTACGGGAACTCGGCCTCGTCCCAAGGCCGTGTGCAGTCTAGAGCGATGTCGCGAGTGGCGCTGTCAGCAGGGACATCCCTGAGCTGCAGCTGGAAGACATAGCGCACCCCCTCGGGAGACTCCACCTTCCGGCGGAAGTCGTCAGCGAGGAACAGCAGCGGGCGTGTGTCACCCTCGTCCCTCGGGATCGCACCAGTTTCCGGCGGCAGGATGCCACGCGGCACCACTTGGCCGGAGTCCTCCGAGATGCCTTGGTCCGCAGGACGAAGCTTGAACTTTGCATACATCTGCCTGCCGTCCTCGAACCGCAGCAGCCGGCATATGTTTGAGTAGTAATGGAGCATGGTGTACGAGTCGGTGTTCCGCAACGAGCCCCAGACGGCGTCACGGATGTGCGGTGCACGCTTCACTTGCTCTTCCCTCGCCGGCAGGCCACAGACAAGCCAGGTGGCGAAGTCGGCGATTGTGCGCGCGTAAAACGCGTTGCCGCTCTTCAGTGTGAGGTCAAGAAGAGGCACCTCGCCGTCATCCGAGAGGATCCGCACTGATGCGCCACGAGCGTCGAGCCTTGCGTCGTCATCTGCGCTGAGGCTGTTGCTGTGCCGGACAATCACCGGGAAAGACTTGCCGGCGCCAAATATCTTGTGCTTGGGCAGCGAAGGTATATCTTGGTACATCCTCAGGACCCCCCGCCCGCTGACGCCAATGCGGTGGAAGTATCTTGACTTGACGTTCATGGTAGTGATGGCCAGGTTCGCCGCAAGGTTCCCAACAATCTTCTTATACATCGGGTCCATCTCTGCAATCCGTTCATCTTCTGTGAGCAAGGTGTTCTTCACCAAGGTCAGAGACTGCGCCCCGACATAGACGCCACCTTGAAGGAGAATCGAACCCTGCGGAGCAACAGATAGTGCTCCCAGGATGACATTCTCTTGGAGGACAGAGCCAGGAAGGAGCAAGCTGCCACTGCCAACCACAGTGTTGTCCTGGACCTTTATCTCTGCACTGGTAAACCCCTTTGAGTAGAACCCTGGAACAATATTGCAGAAATCACCTAGATGGACCCCATCACCAATGCTGATCAGCTGAGGATTTGCCACTGGATTGATGGCTCGGATAGAGCAATGCCTGCCAATCTTTGCACCAAGAAGCCTCAAGTACATGCAGAAGGCTTCTGTGCCGGATATCATCTTTGCAAATCTGAGGTGTGCAGCGATGGTTATGCGCTGCTGGATCAAACTTGCCATATCCTTCTTCTTGGTCCCTGACCTTGTAGCAAGAGCTTTGTTGGCGACACTGGTGAGAAGACTAACGATGATCCCATAACTTAAGTAGGCGAAGGCAATGAAGAGAGCAAATTCCACCGGGCTCTTGGTTGTCTCCCGGACAATCACAGCATAAGCAGCAATGACAGCTGGCAACCAATGGAAGGCACCAGCAACACATGCAAAGGAGAAGTGCTGAAGCGAAGCAGTGGTGCCTGAAAAGTGGGTGTACAACATGAAGACTGTTGCACCTGACAAAGCACCCAAGAAGCCAACTGCATAGATGCTAAAGAGGTGTTCAAATGCCATGTTTGCTGTCCCTGCTTCGTCCTGAAAAAAAAAGAGTAGATGGTCAAAATTCAAATGATAACACAACAAAATCATTCTTTAGTTGTAGTATATATCATTACATAAATATGAGAGTGGTGCTGGAAAATGGCAAAGCATGTTTCCTACCCGCAAACGAGAATTTCCAATATCATCAGACGATGAGCTAAGAAAAACAGAGGGGGAAAAAATCATTTGCACACAATCTTTTCTATGGCCTCCCTGGTAATTTTTTTATGTCGCTTCCTATGTCTAAAAAATATTACCTCTAATTGTAGTACTGGACTGTAGACAACTCAATTGCCAGTAACTTCATCAGTGAACAAGAGGTGAATGAAGGATCACAAATCTATGTATGTAGGTGTATTTCTGTAGCTCACCAACTTCAAAGCCGAAATAACCAACTCAAATTCTATTTGTTTTATGCCTTAAGATATTAGGTGATTAGCAATTTAGCACAAGAACTTAGTGTATAAATTCAAATATTTCTAGCTACCTTCATGTATGCAGAAGCTCCGCTAGGAGGATATGCTGATTTCCCTTGCTCAGTCTTTTGCAATGGTGGAATGACAACGCCACCATGCACAATAGTTCCCTTCTGGATCACCGCATAAGGGCCAATTGATGCCTTCTGACCAATCTTGATATGCCTGAAACTCAGCACTTCATTACGGACTTCATGGCTCTGAATGAGAACACCTTCTGCGATCACTGCACTATCCGCGACTGCTAGTAAGGATGGGTCAGTGATGTCTACCGTATCAATGACAACATCTGAACCAATCCGAGCTCCTTGCATCTTGAACCAATAATTCAAGAAGACTGTGCCCTTTAGATGCACAGCTAGCATCTTTGCTGCTAATGATTGTGCCTTGTTTAGTGCCCACCATTTCACAAAGTCAACTGACCATATCGAAATATCAGGGGTTAAAACATAATTTGGCTGAAGGAATGGCTTCCCCAAGGTAGATAGAGATAATGAAGTGAACAAGGCATAGCAGATCCATGCAATAGGTGCCAAGACCAAAGAACTAAGATAGCTCAGTAGTGATGATTTCACCAGACTGACTGAAGATATCATGCTCATGTACATCGAGCTTGCGAGATATGCTGGGAGTAACAGGATAAAACAGACATAAGTAAGAGCCAGGAGCTGGAGGGTCCCAGTAGCAAACACGCTAAGATCAAAACTAGTGGCATCTGTGATAACTAGATTCTCATCTTCAGCGGAGTGAGATACATCAGGTTCTAACTGTGGTTGTGACTTGCGTGCCAAATTCTCCAAGAAGCTCCCAAGCTCAGCAATACAGCTTGCCGTAAAAATGTCAATGGCTCCAACAGGAATACCAAGAAAATCTGAGAGCTTCTGGGCAGTTCGGACCACTGCAATTGAATCAAAACCATAAGAAGGTAGACTATCAGTTGGAGAAATTTTGTCCTTTGGAATGCCTGCTTGATCTGATACTATCTGTGTTAGAAACTCAATAATCTCACTGGATCTTTTCACTTTGCATCTAGGCTGAGGTGCCAGCTGTGGTTGTGACTTAAGCACCAGATTCTCCAAGGAGTTAGCAAGCTCCGAAATGCTGCTCGCAGTAAAGATGTCAATTGCTCCAACAGGTGTACCAAGAAAATCTGAGAGCTTTTGTGCTGCTCGGACCACTGCAATCGAGTCAAAGCCATAAGAAGGTAGGCTGTCATTTGGGGAAATTTTATCCTTTGAAATACCTGTTTGATCAGATACTAACTGCATTAAAAACCCAACAATCTCCATGAAATTTTTCACTTTGCTTCTAGGCTGAGGGTGAATGGTAGAATCAACAGTGTGCTTCAGGAAAGGTCTCTTGATTTCCATGCCAGTTCCTGTAGTGAGAGACCGAAAAAGAGACTTCTTTTTAGATATATGATTACCACTTGCCAAGCTAAGAGTATTATCAACAAATTGCTTCATGCATTCAAATCTCCGTATTTTCCCAGATGTTGTCTTGGATATGGTTCTAGGCTTGATAAGCTTGACAGATGCAATAGTTACACCATGCTCCTCTGCTACACGTGTTCTTATGCTGTCTGCGATATTTTCAGAGACTACTTTACCATCCCTAACCTCAGCGATCACGACAAGTCCAACCTGATCAGAAGAATCAGGGATTGAGATGCCTTTCTGGGTTAAAACTTCCTCAGGAACACCAACAACAGCACAACAGCCTGGTCGAAGAACATCAGAAGAACCTTCCACTGTCTTCTCTACATCTGCAGAATAAATATTTCTACCAGCAACAATGATAAGATCTTTGATCCTTCCTGTAATAAAAAGTTTACCATCAATGATCCGTCCTAAATCACCAGTTCTTGTAAACTTTATGTTAGGGTAATTCTTGAGCCAATTGCAAAAGGTTCTCTGGCTTGTTTCCTTATTGTTCCAATAACCAACTCCAGAACTAGAACTGCTGATCCATATCTCACCCTCAGCACCATCCTCTTGATGTTCTGTCAAAGAGTCTGGATCAACAATTTTGATAACAACATCTGTATCATTTGGATCAACATACCCACAACAAATTCTTCCCTGCCAGTCTATAGAAATGGGCTTGCATTCACCAAAAGCACAGCAAACATAGACACAATTCTCAGCCAGGCCGTATCCAGGAGCAAGTACACCTTCAGAAAAGCCCAAAGGTTGAGTCAACTCTATGAACCTTTTGACAGTTTTTTGCCTCACTGGCTCTGCGGCAATCATGAGGAAGATCATTGAAGAGAGGTCATACGTTTTGTTTTTCTCAGCCTCAAGCCGTCTTATAACCAATTCAAATGCAAAGTTTGGCCCTGCACTGTGTGTTCCATGGTAGTCACTTATTGTTTCGAGCCATAGGAGGGGGTTTCTGATAAATGTCATTGGTGAAAATAGAATGGAAGTTCCTCCACTTACTAGAGTAGTGAAAAGACCCCCTATTAGACCCATGTCATGGTACTGTGGAAGCCAACTGATAAGGACAGTTTTTGAAGTACTTCTATATCGCTTCTTCATCATCTTCACATTGTGGATTAGTCCACTATGTGTTATCATCACACCCTTGGCGTCACCAGTGGAACCTGAAGTGAATTGTAGAAAGCACAACTCACTTGGCTGGGTCTTGGTAATCATAGGCACAACACTTTCTGAGTTGAAGCTGCCTGGACTTCGTCGATAGTTCTTAATCCATGAGTCAGTGTGAATCCATGGGAGGTCAGGCCACTGAGCTGAGCATTTCTGAGCACTCTGTGCTAGAGTGACAATATTCTTGATATAGCCTGCACGTACAGCAGCATGGTATGAAGAGGTGGATAGAATTGCCACAGCATTGCACACCTTAGAGACATTCTCAACTTTCAGAAGCGCTTGCCCACCCCTTTGCATTGGGTCAGGGGGCAAAACTGGGACTGGTATAACTCCTGCTCTGATGCATCCAAAGAATGCATCAACAAACTCCAAACCAGGTAGATGAATAAGGAGAACTCTGTCACCAGGCTTGATAATAGGCTTTGTGCTTGTCAATAGCCTATACGCAATGTAAGATGCATTATCATGAAGCTCCTGGTAGGTTCTACGATTCACGATCTTCCCTTTTTCATTGATCCAAGTGTAGATAAACTTCTCTGCAGTGACTCTATGAGTTCCCCAATATTGTAAATATCCATCCAGGGATGGAAGATGGGGGAATTCAACTCCTTCAAGCTCACCAATATCTCTAGGAGGTGAAGGATTTCCTTTGGATAGAGGAAAAAGTCTCTGCATAAACAAGTATTAAGTATTGACAAACATAAGCATAGTTCCTTTAGGTAATAGAAGTTGAAATAATACTTGAACTATATCAGGACAGTATTTCTGGCTCACCTTAACATAAGGAATCATTGGTAGCTCACTGGCAATGGCAAAGTGTTTACAAACAGCTGAGATGGAGTATAACACATTTCTTTCAGTTAGCTCAAACGCTAGCAGACCTCCAACAAAGTAAGTGTTCTGAAAGCCTTGCAACTGAGACTCCACCTTCTCGTAGAATCCATTTTTCATGTCTGCAATGCAGGGAATCATTATTATGTAATGCAATTGAATTATTTGATAATCAGAGGCAACCCTGTCAACCTATACCTTCACTGCTGACATGAGGGAAATATTTGAATCGCCGCTGTAAAAGCACTTTCTGCACAGTTCCTCCCATAGATGTCACAACATCGGTTACACATTTAGCCACATATGGCTCCTTGATGTCTGCTGAATTCCCGTAAGACCAGAACAAGAAAATATTTGTGTCAGCAAAGAATCTTTGCATTGCCACTGGATGCCCTACTGTTGTTGGATCCTCCATGTATTCCCCAAAGTAGAAAAAGCCCTTTGGCATGTGCTCAAATCCTTCAATCTTAACAACAGTTGTATAGTAGTCAATCGTCCGTACCTTACTGAATAGCTCTCTTTCAAGATCATTCAGTTCCACCACTTCATTTTCTCCATCTGAAAAATGTCATACATAAATATATTCAGATGGCTGGAGTACTAGCTTCAATCAAACGAAAGGTGAATTTGATCATACTTACCAGTCATACTCAAAGAGCGATATGTTTTCCCATTCTTGAAAGGAAGAGCACCTGACAATATAATTTTATCAAACTCCCTAACTTCTACATCACCATTGCTATTCTTGAAAGTTACACTTGCAACACAGTTGTCACGCTTGACTCTGAGAACCTCCGTGCCACAAAGAACTTCAAATGGTAACGACCGACTAAGTTTCTCCCACAAGCTCATGTATCCATGCTTGAAACGTCGGATCTTGCCAGCCATAGAGGTTCTAGTAAACTCATGTATGAAAGCATAGGGCATGTCTTGAACAAAACCATAGCCAGAAGCAGTGTAACCATATACTACAGATTTTGGCATTGAACTTATTCCATGCTGCTTCAAAAAGTCAAGAGTTGGATCTGAAGCCAATCCACTAACTGCATGAATTCCCACTCGTCCAGACCTATTTGCCTCATCCTATAAAATGTACCAAAGAACATACATGTGAGCAACAGGAAGAAATCCTATCCAATAGTGAGTAGACCAAACCATTAGTTATTAGCACTGAAAAACATATTCCTTTTGACCGAATTTATAACTAGTCCAAATTATTCTAGAAAAACTTGCCTGTAATTTTAGCGTTAGAGATACCATGGATACATAGTCCTCAGCAACTTCAAGATCTCTAATGTTTCCTGTTTGGCTATCAATCAGAGCAAGCTTGTGTGTATCCATTTCTTCGAATTCAGAACCTAGTTCCTTTGCCAGGTGAGTTATAACAGGGGCACTGTTTGCTGCTATAACTTGTCCTCCCAGATCATATGTCCTTCCTGTATAACAATGCCCGCTTGATAAGTAAGTACACAGATGTCGAAACTCGAAACAATTGAATAAGAGTGCGTCAATCAAGTTCCTCACCCTCAATATCAATGGACTCGCACATCCCTGAAACATGATGGCATTTCTCAAACACAGTTACATTGTGATATCCTAGCTTAGCTAGTGCATATGCTGCTGATAAGCCGCTTGGCCCTGCTCCAACTATGACAATTCTGGTGTCTACTGGCAAACTTGGATGCAACTTGCTGAATTTATCGTCTATTGATTTTCCCAGATCCATATTTGACCTATTGTTGATCTTGATAAATCACCTGTGGAATTTATATGGAGAAAAAGCTCTGTTAACACCTTTTGACATTTATTTCTATGGAATCCACAAATGAACAGAGGAAATTTGGACAAGCTAATTTGCCTTCCTCTTAACGAATTATTTCTTCCAAACTATAAGTTCAGGATATGTCAGCTCGTATTTATTGTAATTAACATATCAAATAGAAACTAGGAGGTTGTACTTTTGCTTCGTCATATGAAATGTCTAGCATCAATTATTAAATAGAAATGTTACTGCTTCGAACACTAGCTTGTTGATCAACATATAATTGCTAGATAATTACTGTGAAGTGGTTGTGGTGTCACTTTAATATGACATGATGATTAGCAAGGTGAGAAATATATTTGACCATGTGCAGCAAACCACGAAGCCAAAGTAACAAGCAGATACATATCATCAAACTGTACTATCAGAAAAAAAAACATCAAGCACCATAATGTACTAGCTCATATCGATATGGTGCAATTAGTCTATGATAACTGTCAAGGGCTTTGCGAGGTGGATCGGCATTGTAAAAGAAGACATCAAATGGAATTGAGCTTCGCGTGTAGCCATAGCAAATATGAACCTAACCATGGTGTTGTTCTGTCTAAATATTCCACGCTCATCTCTATTCAGACACCTTCAGCAAGACAGAGCTTTTTACTCGATTCAACGATACAAAAACGGACTGCCTGGAAAGAACATGAACGAACTGAACCAGGTATCGCACATGCCATGTGCTGTTGTGCAGCACTTGCATATCACATTACTATGGGATTGCACATTTGCAACCACGAGCCAAGCAGCCCCGATCCCAGATGATGAAATTATTATTTCGAGGAAACAGGATGATGATATCATTGTAAAAAAAAAAAGAAGAAGAGAATAAGTCTTAAAAAAATGAGACGAAAAACTTACTGAACAAAATTAAGAAATACTCCTAGATGCCACGTGGTAGGCACCTGCGATCTCATCCCCAGGTGCCAGAGCAAAATCGAGCAATAAGCACCCACACAGGCTTACAGAGGATGCACAATGCTATAGCAAGTATAGCAAGGAGGATGGAGCAGGGGTCGTGTCTCGTCGTCGTCGAGGGCGGAAGAGCGGAAGACTGAGCCGTACCTCTCCTCCTGGCTCCGGGCGGCGGGTGCACCCAGCCAGCACCCCGGGCGGGTGGCGAGGAAGCGCGGCGCGCGGTTGGCGCCAAATGGCAGCTCGGTTAAGAACGGGCGTCGTCGTCCGGGTCCAAGTCGTCCGGGTCCGGGTGGCATGGCGGGGGTGACCTCAGGGCGGGCAGGAGTATTTAAGCCCGCGCAGATTCCCCCCCGCGGCGCCAAGGACATCGCGACAAAGGGGCCCGCGGGCCGCGCCGTGACCCGGCGGCGATGGCGACCGCGAGGTCGCGGAGTTACCGCCAAGGGGACGGGCGGGCATATTCGTGGTGAACCCCCCGCCCCCCGCGGAAGTTATCGGCCGGAGCAAGGTTGTGGCCTCCGCCGGGCCGCCGGGAAGGTTTGTTTTTCTCGGCAACGGGTGGGGGAATGACAGTGGCGCACGGTACAATGTGGCTCTGTTCCTTCTCTTAGGCTATCTCCAACAGGAGACCCATTTGGGAACCCAAACCTAAAATGAGTCTCCAACACAATACGACCTATTTTGGATATCAGGAGAGGCATAACCAAATTTGGGTATCCTCTCTCCTCGAGACCCATTTGCAGAAAGTGTTGTCTTTTAAGTCTTGTTGTTGGAGAAGACTAAAAATAGGTATGGAACCTTTTACCTGTAGCGCTACCCAAAGGACAAATAGGTCTTGTATTTTGGGTGACGATTGTTGGAGATAGTCTTACCGTCGTACTTTTTCTATCATACATAATAAATCAGTATGTTCTTTTCACTTGGAAAAGAAAGTACGGACTAGATTTTTCCCTTCCCTGGGACGGATCTGATTATTCACATAGGGCAGTAGGCTAAGCCTTGTCTAGTTCGCAAAAATTTTCAAGATTCTCAGTCACATAATCTTTGGTCGTATGCATAGAGCATTAAATAAAGATAAAAATAAAAACTAATTACACAGTTTAACTGAAATTTATGAGATGAATCTTTTGAGCCTAGTTACTCCATGATTAGACAATGTTTGTCAAATAAAAATGAAAGTGCTACAGTAGCCAAAAAACCAAAATTTTGCCAACTAAACAAGACCTAATACGGATGAAAAGTTCAAAACTAGTAATGATATAGAGGCCTTGTTTAGTTCCTAAAAGGTTTTGATTCTCCATCCCATCGAATCTTGCGGCATATATACGAAGCATTAAATATAAATAAAAGAAATAACTAATTACATAGTTTATCTTTAATTTGCAAGACGAATCTTTTGAGCTTAGTTATTTTATGATTGGACAATATTTATCAAATACAAACAAAAATGCTACAGTATCTATTTCGCATTTTTTTAAAAAAAAAACTAAACAAGGCCATAGTACTTTAAAATCACTTGCACCGCCTCCTCGCAGATTATATTAGGCCTTGTTCAGTTGGCAAAATTTTTTAGATTTTGGGTACTGTAACACTTTCGTTTGTATTTGGTAATTATTGTCCAATCATAGACTAACTAGACTTAAAAGATTCATCTCGTAAATTACAGATAAACTATATAATTAGTTTTTATTTTTGTCTATATTTAATATTCACCTATACAAGGGGAACGTGAGGCTGTGCAGCTAGCTAGGCCACATCTCCTTAGATCTCTTCGGTCGTTTGATTTCGCGATCAACGCTCTAGAATCAGCTCCTGGATATGTACAGTGCACGGTAAAAAATATCTTCCCCTGTCTATTCCCTTCCCCTCTCTCTCTCTTTCTTCCGACCTCTATAGATATGCATGTGCCGTAAGATTTGATGTGACGATGAATTTTTTTAAAAAAAATAGAACTAAACAAGGTCTTAGTATAAGAAATTTAAAATTTGGAGAAAAAAGCTAGTGTGTTAGACACGATTGGCAATTGACGTTTATAATATGAAATTCGCAGTGATGTTAACACTATGCTGTAACGGTGGTATGGTCCTTGTTAATGCAATGGCCTGGGGTAATGTCTTTGAACTCTAAAAAATATGAAATTCACACAGAATAAATATGTTAAAAAGCTTGCGCCAATAATATATTTACCAGTTTATCTCTATAAAATAAGATACATTGGCTCTCTAATAATATTCTCGCCATGTCAAATTAAGGATTTGTTCAGTTAGTCTCCAATATCTGACGGGATTGAGAGGGAAGAGAGGGGAGAGGGAGGGGGGTTGATTTGTATTTTGTAGGGGATTGAATCGCCCACATTCCCGTCAAACATAGGCCTTGTTTAGTTCACCTTCAAAATCAAAAACTTTTCAAGATTTTTTTGTCACATCTAATTTTGCAGTACATGCATGGAGCATTAAATATAGTCAAAAAACAAAAACTAATTACACAGTTTGCCTGTAAATCGCGAGATGAATCTTTTGATCATAGTTAGTCCATAATTGAACAATATTTGCCACAAACAAACAAAAATGCTACATTGGCCAGAAACTTTTCGTTTCGGCAACTGAACAAAGCCATAATCTCTTTGGAGTAACAACCGATTACACAACCATTTTGCAAGCAAAGCAAGTGAGTGAAACAACACCAGCTATAAAAAAAATATAGGTTGATTATTGTAAGAATGCCCTTTGTTGGAAGTTTTTATTACACAACCATTTTGCAAGCAAAGCAAGTGAGTGAAAGAGCACCAGCTATATAAAAATACAGTTCGCTCACTCGTTGTCAATAACTAAAATCTTTCGCGCCAATAGCTTGTGTCGTGGGGAGTCAGGACTCTTTTGTACTTTGCTCTGTGTCCTGATCATATCGGCATGCACCGGACAAAAGGGTCTTTGTAGTCCTGCTTTGCACTACTCCTGTGCTTTCATATTGGAATTCTTACCGTATATGAGTATCGAGATCATATCATTTTCATTGTACTAAGCTATAGCGCTTTTGTTGTATATATAAAGTATATATAACAACCCAGGGCACACGTACGTGAGTACGTCTTTTTTACAGTATATGACATTGTTTGGTAAAGATGTTCTAGCTAAGATTAACGCCGGAGAAAAATTTACAACAAACAAGAAATTTTTAATTTGTTGATGATATTGTATATAAAAAAAGGGAGAGAAATTTGGTTGGGGTCTTGTTTAGTTCTCAAAAAATTTTGCAAAATTTTTCAGATTTCCCATCACATCGAATCTTTAGACGCATGCATGGAGTATTAAATATAGATGAAAATAAAAACTAATTGCACATTTTGGTCGAAATTGACGAGACGAATCTTTTGAGTCTAGTTAATCCATAATTGGATAATTTTTGTCAAATACAAACGAAAGTGCTACAGTATCGATTTTGTAAAATTTTTTGGAACTAAACAAGGCCTGGGTCAGCTCTTGGTACACACGGACAGAGCTAGTACAACACAAAGGCAATGCAAATGCGTGTAAGTATGTGTGGTTGTCGCATCAACCTATGGGTATTCCAAAGAAGACTGATGCCTTGTTTAGTTCCCACAAAAAAATAAAAAAAAATTCAAGATTTTCTGTCACATCGAATCTTACGACACATGCATGAAATATTAAATATAGATAGAAATAAAAAATAATTATATAGTTTGCCTATAAATTGCGAGACAAATTTTTTAAATCTAGTTACTTCATAATTGGACAATGTTTGTCAAATAAAAACGAAAATGCTACAGTAACGAAATCCAAAAAAAATTGACAACTAAATAAGGAGCATACCAAAGGGGTGCATGTAAAGTAAAGTAACGTACGTAATACGAAATTACACTAACGAAGATTAATTAGACTACACTGCAAACGGATAAAAAGTAAAGTATATTATTATTATTTATTATATAACCTAAAGTGACATCGTGAAATCAGAAGTGCTAACAAGAGTACATATATATATCCTAGTAGCAAGGCGTTGCTGATGGCATTGAACGTACGCCATACGCTAATGAATACGCCATAGCACACATATGTGTACTTAAACTGAACTGCCCGAAGAAAAACTACGGAAATAGCGATAATGTTGGTGCGCGGCTTCAATAAAGAGAAGCAGACCTTTATCTTATTAATTACTAGGCAGTTTTCCAATAGAATATCAGTAGTAGATTTATAGTTGGAGAGCAAGATCTGTTTTTTTTCTAAAAAAAAGGAGAGCAACAAAATTTATACTTGAGCTCTAGCTAGCTAGGCCTCGAAATCTTCTTCATGTGTTCTCTTTTCAGGGACAGTCAGGTGCACCATGCAGATATGCTGCTTCGACTGCTTGTTTACCTCTTTCACTCTATCTATTCGGTTTTGTATGCTCGCCTTGTTATGATAAGGCATGATAGAAAATATTGTTCGCTGATTTGTTGTGATAGAAAAATATTATCAAATGGTTGATATTTTCAGTTGATAAGCTCAAACAAACAAATAGCACTGTATGCTTTTTGTGGCGTGTGTGATGCTACCCATTGGATCAACTAGTAGTGTGCTTTTATTGCACTGTGCTGTCATGAGTTCTGTCGGTTTGCCACACACCAACAAAAAAAAAATCCAATTAGACCTTGTTTAGTTCACCTAAAATTCAAATTTTTTTTACATCATATCAAATCTTACGACATATGCATAGAGTATTAAATATAGATAAAAAATAACTAATTGCATAGTTTATCTGTAATTTTCGTGACGAATTTTCTAAATCTAGTTAGTTCATAATTAGACAATAATTATCAAATACAAACAAAAATACTACAGTATCAAAATCTAAAAAGTTTTTTAAATTTAAACAAGCTCTTAAACCAGCTTGTGGATATAATAAACAACCCCACAGTGCAAAACATCAACCAATCGCGTGAACAGAACCGAGTCATGGTCGCGCTGTCGGGAGACGACGAAGACTCCGACGGCCGACGCACGAGCCCCCGCTGGTTCCACGGCATATTACGGGCATCGGCTCGGCATCTCGCGGCCGCGCTCCGCCCGGTAGCGCTTGTCCGCGACGCCGGGGAGGAGGCGGAAGCAGCGGGACGACGAAGCCGCCCTGTCGACGGCCGGACGCCGCCGGACGCGCGCGGGGCAAGGCACAGGGAGATATGCCGGTAATATGCTGCCTGCCCGCGCCGGAGAGAAGACGCCCAGTCGCCTAGCTCGGCGTGACGAGCTATCCTAGGAGGGTTCGCGTTGTTTGTGCCGGACGGGACGGTGACACGTACGCGTTGTTTAGGATAACCATACGGTCTCTAAAAATATAATTTTAATCTATTATTTTTATAAAAACATCTAAAGAAAATTAATATATATATATTTATATAAAAATATTTTCAAATCCAATTTATTTATATAATTTTCATATTTGTAAATTTAATAATTTAAAAATTATTAATAATTTATATAATCAATGATTAACGCAATCCTTTGCGTGGGCACGGCACCGCGTAGAATATTGGGCGGTCCGCACGAGGGGGATCGGGGAGCAGTGCTACGAATAATCCGCAGGGATCGGAGGTTGTTTTGTTTTGTTTTGTCTGGCCATATGTACGTTTCTTCTCTGTTTTTTTTTTTTCAATTCGTGGAGACAGGTTTGGCGGTAGCAAAGCTAGCACGTTTAGGCTGTTCGTTTGGCTTAAATATTATAGTTAGAAGTATAATTCATTAATTTATCGTAAAAGAAAAATATTGATGAATGATTGATAAATTCAGTATATAATTTCAAGGGAATAGGCTGTTCGTTAAAACTCACTTATTGGTTGCTCCATTAACTTTTACTGCGCTGATGTTCTGTCACGATTGCGATTGAATGGTACTTTGCGCTCTCTCCTCTCTCTCTGTTCTTTTTCAGGCAAGGACGACATCACGACACTTTCTTGCGTAGCGAATGACGAGCAAACGGCCATGTGTGGATCGAACTCTTTCGTGGCATGTGTTCCTTTTTTATCCCCTTATTTTTTTTTCTTCTACCACTCGAATGGAGCGATTCTATAGGCACCCGACTCTTCATTATCTATTTCTCTTAACATGTAAGTTATCTTACTAAGCAATTCATTATTTCACCTTAATATCTATTTCTGTCAATATGCAAGCTATCTAACTAGGCAATCTATTGCCACACACGATTAAAATCCATTAGCGCTTGTAATTGTAATATCCATATCAACAAGTTAACTATTTTTTGAAATATATAAGCTGTCTAACTAGGCAATACACATTCTAACCTATTTATATTTTTTTTCTTTATATTCGTATAACT